>NC_090922.1:20000000-22500000 GCF_040938575.1 Ambystoma mexicanum | reverse complement strand
ACACCGAAGATGCAGATACAATACACATGTTCTGGAACTGCCCACCGATTGCCGACTTCTGGAAGCAAATTGCACAAATACTGTATGAAATGTTAGCCAGCCCAGTGATTTCCTCAAGCACGCCCGAATGCCACTCTCTTATCTTTTGTGCCTGCCATTCCTTCCTTTCCTCTTCTATCACTAGTACTTGGGTTGGATGACCTGGGTCTAGCTTAATGTCAAAATCTACTTACGTGTCCCAGGACAGTAAATTCCCTCCTTTCGTCATGACCCTCACCAGGCCTACTGTTCTGTGACTCTTACATTTTAATTATGCCTCAAACTCACCCACAGTGTCGATGGGGACCTTGCCATATGCATAAACTGCTGCTGTTGTTTCCCTGCAAATAACAACACCACACTTACTCTTCCATGTACTTGCATGCAACTTTCAATCAACAACCTGAGTGTGGCATCATTCACCTCAATCACTGCATGTGGTTTAACTCTCCTTGCATCCAGGATATTCACCACACACACTTCGTCTTCTGAATAATAGCACATCCCACTCAACAATGAGGTCACATCCCGAACAGACTTCACAGTTCAATTTTTCGTCCATTGCCTACAGCATCTCGCAAGGTACCTTTTCTCTCACACTCTCGATAAACTGTGTCTTGTGCGAAGCACTCTCATCATTGGCAAAGTGTTCCGTACTCTCACACTGAAAACACCTCCTCAAGCTATTTCTCCCTTCGCTCTTGGTCTTCATATTCAACTTTTTCTTCATTTGCGGTTTAACCTCATCCGTCATTTTCTTATCCTTAGTTTTGACACTCCTCTCAACTTAATTGGTCCCCTCTGTATAACTCTTCATGGGTTCCACAACAAGTTCCTTTATACATGTTTCTGTGTGATCAATTATTTTTGCCACCTCAATAGCCCTATCCAAACGTATATCCCCTTCTCTACATAGCGCTTGAAGGACCTTATGGTGGTTGCACCTTATCATCACCTGGTCCCTCACATGATCTTCCCTGCAGTGCTCAAATCTGTATCTAAAGTCCGAATCCCATAGACCTGCAATTAATTCTTTCATAGACTCCTTCTTCTTTTTTCCCTAGTGGTAAAATGGTAAATGGCTAGAATCTTGTTTTCCTTAACAGTAAAGTATTTATCCAGTTCAGCAACACTTATTTCAAACAATTCAATCTATCCCTCTACGCATCGGACAGTTCTGGCAATCTTCTGTGCACTGACTGCCCTTCATGTCCCAAATAATGATAAAATAAGGAGCCTTTTCTATCCACTGCAAAATGTGCTCCATATACTGCGTGCAGGTAACTCCGGAAGCCTTCCATCCAATCCAGTCACTTAGCCAATGCAGGGGAGCAGTCTCCCCTGCCCTTAATTTATACCAGAAGCAATCTTGTCGATCAGCTGTATATGGAGCTGAACTATGGGGTTACACACACTTAAACAACTTACAAATCATGCAAAAGAAAGTTTAAAAAATAAATGGTTACTCTTGCCCCCGAGCACGCCATCTTCCTTAACATATTTGGAATTTGGTGTCTTACCTGTGATGACAAAGCTGAGCTTCGACCCAGTTAGATACTGGATAAGACTGTGGCGCAAGGAAGGTTTAATATCCTATTGGGATTCGCTAGTACATGTTCTTAGTCTAGAGGAGGATAGAAGCTCAAAAAATTGCCTTTATAAGTTGAATTTGTGCAATCTTTGGACAGATCCGACCTCCTGTCATATGGTCGGAAGAGAGACAATAAGTTTAGCCATTAACAATCAAGTTAGAAATTATCTAATCCGTGATGCCTTGAAACCGTCTATTGGTCCTGATTATATTGACAACAAACTGCTGAAGTCCGGAATAGCATATATCGATTCAATTAGTATGGCCTACGAGAAATTTGTATACTTTCACTTTAGACTAGGCACCTTGGCTGTGGTGAGTCTTATATCCCTCTGGAAACCCCAGGAGTCTGCTTCATGTCCATTATGCATGTCAGAAAAAGAGGATATGTTGCATTTTTTGTGGATATGCCACAAGAAACTGAGGTTGAAACAGAGATATTTGAGACCAATTTTAATCAAGGTGGGGATTAGCAGTGTAAGGGAGGCATTGTTATTTTTAAGTAATTGGCAAAATGTCTGTGTCATATTTGCAACATCTTTTTTTATATACAGAGCTTGGTTACTGAGCAAAAACTCTAAATACATGCAAGGGGTGAAAATAGTCTGAGATTTTGCAATTTCCATCTGCTAAACCAAGGGTGATTGATTTTTGTTACCCCTCTTGTTAAGACTACGAGCTGTGCTCTCCTTATAATGTCCTTTTAATGATTGTAAAATATTATGTTGTTTTTCTTTTCAAAATTTATTTTTTATTGAGTTTTTCATACAAGCAGGTGAATAGGGCATAGTCAACACCTCATTAGAGCGTGCATGGGGTTAAAAGAAAAGGAGCACAGAATAAGAACAAAGTAACTAAGTTAACAGAATTGAACTTTAGGAGAGGGAGAGCAGAAGTCGACAAGGAGAACAAGGATTTGAGTCTTTCATAGCTGGTATAGTCTGAGGGTGAGCGCCTCAATATCACTGGGGACCCTCTCTGGCCACCGTGGAGCCTTGCAGGGCTTTAAGGTCCAAGTCGGGAGGTGACTTGGGGTTGGCATTCCTGCTCAGGCCGTGTTGCCCCATCCCTGGCACCCATCAGCTTGTCCTTTCAGGCCTGGTTCCCCATCCAACGAAGGGTGGGCGGCCGCCTCGCCACCCCAGGGAAACGATTGGTGTAGTCCAAGAAAGGAGCCCAGGTCTTTGGTCCATTCCCAAATTTAAGAACTGTGATTTTTTCTGCCCAATTATTTCCCAGCATTTGGACCACCAAATTTGTGTAGCTGGGCCTTCAGGGTTTTTCCAGAGTCTGGCGATTGAGATCTTCGCAGCTGTAAGAAGGTGGGAGCACAAGTCCGCCATGTGGCCAGGTAGTGGAAATTGGCCTTCCCCGGTGGATCCCAGCAGGACTATTCCCGGGTCCCATGGGATTGTGAGACCTGTTATTAGTTTAATTTGTTTGAGGACATTCTTCCAAAATTGGGTGGCCTTCGGGCAGGACCAGAAGAGGTGGAACAGCGAGCCCAGCTCGGGAGATCCTCTCCACCAGGCTGAAGGGCCAGACGGGTTACATTTGTTCAGAATCTCGTGGGTCCGGTACCATCTGTAGCACACTTTGAATGTTCCTTCCTTGTTTGTCGTACATTTGGAGCTCTTGTGCTCCCGGGTCCAAATGTGGCTCCACTCCTCAGGTTCAAGGGGTCTGGCTATGTCTTTTTCCCACTTGAGCATGTAGGGCTCTTTTTTGGTTGGGTCCGCTCGGTTCAGTAGCTTGTATAGTGCGGATACTTTCCCCTTGGGGGACTCAAGGTCAGCGTGCGTTCTAGGGCTGTTAGTTCTCTGCTACCATGTTTCTTGTTGGAGGTGCGATAGTCAGTGTCTGAGCTGGGCGTATCGAAATCTTTCAATTTCTGGGACTTTGAATTTAGTTTTGCAGTCCTCGAAATTCAGCGGGCCACCGTTCTCGAAGAAGTCAGCCATGATCCTCAGACCGCCCTCCTTCCATCTGGCAAAGTTGTTTGGTGTCATGCCTGGGGAGAGGTCTGGGTTATCCCAGATCGGGGAGAGGGGTCCTGTCGCGCTCTTGCATTTCCATAGACGTGTCGCCTTTATCCAGCTAGATAATGTGTTCTTGGTCACCGGCAACGGGTTTACCTCCCCTGGGAGGTTGAGTTCTTTCATGTGCGGGAGCGCGTCTAATGGAGATCTGCTCCAATCCTCTTCCAATTGCAGCCAGCGGGGGCAGTTGGTAGTTAACCTCCAGGTAAAGGCTGGGGAGAGTTGAGCTGGAAAGCAGTACCTGGCTACACCTGGGACCCCTAGGCCACCTGTCGCGGATCCCCGGAGTAGGATACGCTTCCGGATTCTTGGTTTCATTCCTTTCCATACATACTTCAGGATGTCGCCCTGCAGTTTTTGGATTGCCGTCTTCCAGATGGTAACTGGAAGCAAGAGACTGAAGTAGAGTAGTTTCAGGGTTAGGTTCATCTTCAGTGCTGTGATGCGCCCATGAAATTTCTTGTTTTTGCCAGCACCTTAGGTCATCCCTTAATTCTTTAAGTAGCAGAGGAAAGTTTGCTTTGCATATGTTTGTGGTGTTATTGGGAATCTGACCCCCCTAATAGCTGATTTGCGACTTTGCCCAAGGGATCGGGTATTTAGCTTGTAACTCCTCTTTGAGTTTTCCCGGCACATTGACGCCCATTGCTGTGAATTTCGAGATATTTACTGTGAACCCAGAGGCTTCTCTGAATTCTTCCAGCTCCTGCCATAGGGCCTCTATGGATTCTTTTGCTCGGTTATCGTTAGCAGCACGTCATCGGCATATAACGCAATTTTGTAGGATTCTCCCTTGAGCTCCAGGCCATGAATTGACGGGTTGCGACGAATCTTGCTAGTGAATGGCTCCACAGAAAGTGCAAAAAACGAGAGGAGAGAGAGAGGGCACCCCTGGCGAGTGCTTCTGGTAATCTTAATTTTGCAGGACCTGGCTCCGTTCAGCCACAGGGTTGTTGAAGGGCTCTGGTAGCTAGCTAGTGCCCATTTTATGAAATTCGGGCCGAATCCATAGCGGAGTAAGTTTTCTTTTATGTAGCCCCAGTCCAGCATGTCGAACGCTTTGTGCGTGTCTAGGGAGAGGACAACCAGCTCAGCCTCTATCCTAATTGCCGACTCAATTATATTAATGGTTCTTCGAATGTTGTCCTGGGTGCTACGGCCTGTAATGAAACCCGTTTGGTCTGGGTGGAATATGTCTGGGAGGATTGGGCCAAGTCTGTTCGTGAGGATCTTAGCGAATAGTTTGACGTCATTGTTTAGTAACGTGATAGGTCTGTATGATGCGCATTGTGTGCGGTCTTTCTCTGGCTTCGGTATGAGGACCGTTGATGACTCTTCCATAGAAGCAGTGGTGACCAGTCGACAGGAACAAATTAAATAAGGTTGCCAGGTGTGGCGCCAGGATGTGGGCAAACTACTTGTAGAACTGCGTGGATAGCCCATCTGGCCCGGGGTTGTATTCTTCAGAGCACGGATCGTGTCCCCCACCTCCACTGCGGAGATCGGGTGTTCCAGGGCTCCCATCGATGGGTGGGGTGGTGCTTTTGGGATGGAGGCCAGGAATTTTGATATGATTGGCCCAGCTGTTTGGGGCCCGGCCATGATCTCCATGTGGTGCTGTTTCATTAGCTCTACTTTCTCGGCCTCTGTGTGGTGCATGATGCCAGCCCCGTCGGCTAGACACTGGATGTGATTTCTCGAGTGCAGCTTCTTCAGTTTGTGCGTTAGGAGGCAATTTGCTTTGTTCCTATTGAGGTATTAGTATTGTTTGTTATATTATAAATCCCTGGCTGCCAGGTCCGGCAGGTGCATCTCCAAAGCTATTTTCGCTCTTTTGTGTTCTCGTCCTAGGGTCTTGTCTGGATGCTTTTTGAGGCTGTTCTCCAGTTCTGCCACCTTCTTTTCCAGCCGATTCTGTTGGAGCAGATTGAGCCGACGGAGCCTTGCTGTAGCATCTATCGTGACCCACCGATTTTTGCAGGGCTTTAAGGTCCAAGTCGGGAGGTGACTTGGGGTTGGCATTCCTGCTCAGGCCGTGTTGCCCCATCCCTGGCACCCATCAGCTTGTCCTTTCAGGCCTGGTTCCCCATCCAACGAAGGGTGGGCGGCCGCCTCGCCACCCCAGGGAAACGATTGGTGTAGTCCAAGAAAGGAGCCCAGGTCTTTGGTCCATTCCCAAATTTAAGAACTGTGATTTTTTCTGCCCAGTTATTTCCCAGCATTTGGACCACCAAATTTGTGTAGCTGGGCCTTCAGGGTTTTTCCAGAGTCTGGCGATTGAGATCTTCGCAGCTGTAAGAAGGTGGGAGCACAAGTCCGCCATGTGGCCAGGTAGTGGAAATTGGCCTTCCCCGGTGGATCCCAGCAGGACTATTCCCGGGTCCCATGGGATTGTGAGACCTGCTATTAGTTTAATTTGTTTGAGGACATTCTTCCAAAATTGGGTGGCCTTCGGGCAGGACCAGAAGAGGTGGAACAGCGAGCCCAGCTCGGGAGATCCTCTCCACCAGGCTGAAGGGCCAGACGGGTTACATTTGTTCAGAATCTCGTGGGTCCGGTACCATCTGTAGCACACTTTGAATGTTCCTTCCTTGTTTGTCGTACATTTGGAGCTCTTGTGCTCCCGGGTCCAAATGTGGCTCCACTCCTCAGGTTCAAGGGGTCTGGCTATGTCTTTTTCCCACTTGAGCATGTAGGGCTCTTTTTTGGTTGGGTCAGCTCGGTTCAGTAGCTTGTATAGTGCGGATACTTTCCCCTTGGGGGACTCAAGGTCAGCGTGCGTTCTAGGGCTGTTAGTTCTCTGCTACCATGTTTCTTGTTGGAGGTGCGATAGTCAGTGTCTGAGCTGGGCGTATCGAAATCTTTCAATTTCTGGGACTTTGAATTTAGTTTTGCAGTCCTCGAAATTCAGCAGGCCACCGTTCTCGAAGAAGTCAGCCATGATCCTCAGACCGCCCTCCTTCCATCTGGCAAAGTTGTTTGGTGTCATGCCTGGGGAGAGGTCTGGGTTATCCCAGATCGGGGAGAGGGGTCCTGTCGCGCTCTTGCATTTCCATAGACGTGTCGCCTTTATCCAGCTAGATAATGTGTTCTTGGTCACCGGCAACGGGTTTACCTCCCCTGGGAGGTTGAGTTCTTTCATGTGCGGGAGCGCGTCTAATGGAGATCTGCTCCAATCCTCTTCCAATTGCAGCCAGCGGGGGCAGTTGGTAGTTAACCTCCAGGTAAAGGCTGGGGAGAGTTGAGCTGGAAAGCAGTACCTGGCTACACCTGGGACCCCTAGGCCACCTGTCGCGGATCCCCGGAGTAGGATACGCTTCCGGATTCTTGGTTTCATTCCTTTCCATACATACTTCAGGATGTCGCCCTGCAGTTTTTGGATTGCCGTCTTCCAGATGGTAACTGGAAGCAAGAGACTGAAGTAGAGTAGTTTCAGGGTTAGGTTCATCTTCAGTGCTGTGATGCGCCCATGAAATTTCTTGTTTTTGCCAGCACCTTAGGTCATCCCTTAATTCTTTAAGTAGCAGAGGAAAGTTTGCTTTGCATATGTTTGTGGTGTTATTGGGAATCTGACCCCCCTAATAGCTGATTTGCGACTTTGCCCAAGGGATCGGGTATTTAGCTTGTAACTCCTCTTTGAGTTTTCCCGGCACATTGACGCCCATTGCTGTGAATTTCGAGATATTTACTGTGAACCCAGAGGCTTCTCTGAATTCTTCCAGCTCCTGCCATAGGGCCTCTATGGATTCTTTTGCTCGGTTATCGTTAGCAGCACGTCATCGGCATATAACGCAATTTTGTAGGATTCTCCCTTGAGCTCCAGGCCATGAATTGACGGGTTGCGACGAATCTTGCTAGTGAATGGCTCCACAGAAAGTGCAAAAAACGAGAGGAGAGAGAGAGGGCACCCCTGGCGAGTGCTTCTGGTAATCTTAATTTTGCCGGACCTGGCTCCGTTCAGCCACAGGGTTGTTGAAGGGCTCTGGTAGCTAGCTAGTGCCCATTTTATGAAATTCGGGCCGAATCCATAGCGGAGTAAGTTTTCTTTTATGTAGCCCCAGTCCAGCATGTCGAACGCTTTGTGCGTGTCTAGGGAGAGGACAACCAGCTCAGCCTCTATCCTAATTGCCGACTCAATTATATTAATGGTTCTTCAAATGTTGTCCTGGGTGCTACGGCCTGTAATGAAACCCGTTTGGTGTGGGTGGAATATGTCCGGGAGGATTGGGCCAAGTCTGTTCGTGAGGATCTTAGCGAATAGTTTGACGTCATTGTTTAGTAACGTGATAGGTCTGTATGATGCGCATTGTGTGCGGTCTTTCTCTGGCTTCGGTATGAGGACCGTTGATGACTCTTCCATAGAAGCAGTGGTGACCAGTCGACAGGAACAAATTAAATAAGGTTGCCAGGTGTGGCGCCAGGATGTGGGCAAACTACTTGTAGAACTGCGTGGATAGCCCATCTGGCCCGGGGTTGTATTCTTCAGAGCACGGATCGTGTCCCCCACCTCCACTGCGGAGATCGGGTGTTCCAGGGCTCCCATCGATGGGTGGGGTGGTGCTTTTGGGATGGAGGCCAGGAATTTTGATATGATTGGCCCAGCTGTTTGGGGCCCGGCCATGATCTCCATGTGGTGCTGTTTCATTAGCTCTACTTTCTCGGCCTCTGTGTGGTGCATGATGCCAGCCCCGTCGGCTAGACACTGGATGTGATTTCTCGAGTGCAGCTTCTTCAGTTTGTGCGTTAGGAGGCAATTTGCTTTGTTCCTATTGAGGTATTAGTATTGTTTGTTATATTATAAATCCCTGGCTGCCAGGTCCGGCAGGTGCATCTCCAAAGCTATTTTCGCTCTTTTGTGTTCTCGTCCTAGGGTCTTGTCTGGATGCTTTTTGAGGCTGTTCTCCAGTTCTGCCACCTTCTTTTCCAGCCGATTCTGTTGGAGCAGATTGAGCCGACGGAGCCTTGCTGTAGCATCTATCGTGACCCACCGATTTACAGGTTTCATTGCAATCCACACCGTAGCCATAGGGGTGTCTCGAGTGGTGTTCTCTTTTAAAGTTGTTTGTGAGCGCTTCCGCAAGCTCTGCGCTAATGGCTATGTCGGATAGGATCGGATCCTGAATTTTACATTGTCTTTGGGGGGAGTTTGGGATACCCTGCGTCCTGAGGCTTAGGGTGACCAGAGCATGGTCCGAGATAGCGATATGCCCAATTTGGATGTCCTCCACACAGGGGGCCAGTGTACTTGCCGCTAGCAGCAGGTCGATCCTCGAGAATCCTTTATGGACATGAGAGAAAAATGAGTAGTCCCTCGCTCCCTGGTTGCGTAGCCTCCACCTGTCAATAGTGTTTGTTTCCCTGAGGAATCCGGTGATGACTAGTGCTTTGACAAAGTCGTCCCTTGTTGGCGGAAGAGTTTTATCTAGATTTGGATCCGGGGGGAGATTAAAGTCACCCCCTATCAGCAGATGACCTTTGGCGAATGATGCGATAACTGGTAAAAGCTTGCGCAGAAAGCGGCCTTGTTCTTTATTCGGGCTGTAGATTGCAAACAGGGTGATGGGTAGTTCTACCAGGAGGCCCCTTAGGAGCAGGTATCGGCCCTCCGGGTCCCTCTTGACTGTGACCCGGGATAGCGGCAAGTTGCGGCTCAGCAAAATGGCAACCCCTCTTTTCTTTTTGTTTGCTGATGCAAAGAAGCATTTCGGGTACCGCCAGAAATGTATCTGCTTTTCATCTGGCGCTAGGTGGTGTGTTTTCTGGAGACACACAATATCAGAACCGAGTTGTGCAAGTCCGTGTTCAACTGTTTTCTGCTTCCTTGGGGCATTCAGACCTTGCACATTCCATGTCATTAGGGTAAGTAGTTTATCTTGGGAACCCATCATAGGACCCTATAGGTGAGAGCTCTGTTGTTTCCCTTGGACGTGTATCAGACTCGCCTTGTGTTCTTTTCCTCTGTGGTGCCCCCCCTCTCCGAACTTCCTCCTCCCACCCCTCTCCTCCATCCTCCAACCCTCCCCCCTCAAAAAACATTACAAAACTTCCGGACCAGTCTTCAGTCAACGGGGTAGGCGGCTGGACCAACACGCCAACTCGAAGAGAGGCAACCACGCCTCTGATTCGACCAGTGAAGCAGCCAGTTGTTGCAGATTGGGCTTTCATAGGCCACGGAACCCCAAGGTGCGGGTTGGAGCCCCATTCCGATAGGCTCATCCGGCGTTACTCTGAGTGATAATTATTCTGCAGCGGGCCTGTTCGGGGTCCTGGAGAAAATTACAAGGTTTTGATTGGAACAGGACCCTCATGATGCCTATAGTATTCCATGACCTTTCGGGGTGATGGGAGCCAAGTGGGTTCAAATGTCGAGGAGGACTTCCCCCTAACTCATCGAATGAAGTTCTTCTTATTTTTGGTGGAGGGACCCCTCAATCTGCTGTGTCTCTCGACCCGGGTCCAGGCGTTTGGGGGCCCCCGCTTCTGCTCCTCCATGTTGAGGGTAGCTTTGTCGGACTCAGCAGGTTCACCCTCCGGGTTCATGAAGCGTTCCGCCTCCTTGGGGGGAGGAAATGTGTTGGGGCTTGCCTTCCCATTTGAAGGCGAGAGCTGTGGGGAAGCCCCATCGGTATGAGATCTGCCTTTCACAGAGCCATTCGGCCATCGGCTTCAGGATTTTCCTCTTTGCTAGGGTGGTTGTTGCTAGGACTTGGTACAAAGATATTGCAGTGTCACGGAGGTGTTTGCGAGCTGAACCTCTGGCCTCACGCATGATTTCCTCTTTGATTTTATAGAAATGCACCCTTACAAGGACATCCGGTGGGAAGATAGAACTTGCTTGGATCTGGTCCTGTGCACCCTGTCAAGTTCTAGTGGAGCACTGTCGGGGAGAGTTCTGATGAATCGGAGCAGGTCGTTAACGTAGGCCCCCAGATCCTCGTCGGAGATAGAGGTCGGGATTCCCCTCAGACGGATGTTGTTGCGCCTGGATCTATTTTCTGCATCTTCTTGTTTGAGCTCGAGGGCATCGCACCTAGCCTCCAGCGCTGCTAGTCTGTCCGCCCCCTCCCCAATTTCGAAGTTCTGCTTGTAGAGAGTGGTTTCTATCTCCTCCATCCTGGCTTCAATTTACCCCACCCACCTGTCAAGGGTCTAGATCTTGCTTTTCAGTTCCTCAGTTCCTTTTTGGTATTCCTTGGTGATAGCAGCCAGGAGGTCCTGCAGGATCCCCTTTGGTGATTGCTTGCACCGGCAGGACTGGGCCGGGTTCAGTGGGAGGACCTGGGCATACGTCGTCACAATGCTCCCCTCTCTTTGATTTCTCCACCGTGGTTGCTGTCAGCAGGGTGGCAATGTCTGCTTGTTTCGTTAATTGGCATTTCTGGACATTATGCCCTGCCTGTTTTCTGAGCCCGAGGAGGAGCCCCCAGGGGGTTAATGCCTCGGCTTTTGTTGTGATGAAGTAGGCTTCTGGGATTCCCAGGCTATAGGGCCGAGCCTGGTAAGAGTGCTTACTTATTGGGAGTGCCTGGGTGCACCCAGTGGGTTAGGGCTGTCAGGATGCCTGGGTGATTGCTAAGTCTTCCAACTCCCAGGCATCTCTCGCGGGAGAGGGACAGGGAATGGGGCTCCAGGCCTCCCAACTCCACTGGAACATGCAGGGTGCTGCGAGGGGGAGCTGGAATCTGCACCGGGGGCTCCTGCCTCTGAAGGGAGCACCGGACCCCCCTATAATGTCTCCCGCTTGAGTTGCTTGATTGAAGACAATGGAAAGGAGGGTTCCGGAAGGGGGTGAAGTAGTGGGTGATTGCCCTCAGATGAGGTCACCGGTGGAGTTCTGTGCTAGGTTAGGATGGAGAGCCCCGATGGGTCTGTGGATGTATCCCCCACCGGAGGCACCCACTCCCCGGCTGCTGAAGGATGGAAAGATGCCACCCAGGGTGTTCATGGAGCTGCTTGCAGCCAGTTGAGGGGTCCTTCCCCGCCCTGGGAAGCGTTTGCGTGAGGCTGTGGCAGGTGCCACCCTACCTTGTCCAGCAGTATGAGCCAGTGGAGTTCCTAGGGCTCAGAGCACTCTCGCCCAGTGTAAGAAGCCAGGAGCTAGGGCTTTAACACCTCTCTACCCCGGCCCCGGGCTCCTAACTTGGTCGTAAAGACACCCCACAAGTGCTGCAGCTGGGAAGGACGTCCAGACTCTGGAGGTGGGGTATGCTACCGCCGGATGATTTTGGTTGCCGCGCAGCCCGGTGGCCCATCCAGCACAGTCTTGGGATCCGGGGAAGGGTCGCGCTGTCGGTACAAGAGGACGTCCTGGGCCGATCCACCCCGCGTTGCCGGGAGGGACCCGAGCCGTCGCTGAAGAAGGTGTTGTTGGCCGGAAGAGAGTGTGATCGGGAACCCCCCGGCATGCCCTGCTCCACTCCCGCCGCCGTAGTCTGCCGCTGGCCGGACCCCTCCCAGTCCGTGTGAGATTGCGGGTCCTCGCCTGGACGTAAGCTCCTCTGCCCAGCTTGCAGCAACACGATGGGGGCGGACAAGGAGCAGCGTCGGTCCCCAGAGCTCCTGAGGGTAACAGCCGTATAGCGCTGGTGGCAGGTCATGGCAGGAGAGGCAAGATTCAGTCCTCAGTGAGCCTGCATATGGGTTTCTTCGTGGGGCTCACCCATCAGCGCGGCGCCATTTTGGGAGCACCGTCACTGCTGCGTACTCCCTCCGGCAACACTCGGAAAAACCTTGGCTCTCACGCGGTCTCCATGGCCGCAAAGGGGTGAGTGTGTGCAGCAGCCATTCCTCAGTCACAGGCACCGAGGACCAGTACCGGGATATAATTTCACTGGTGCATAATACGTTGGGTGTGTGGTCACAGCCGAGAGCTCTCACAGAGCCAGACCGACCGTCATGGCGCCAAGCCATGCCCCATTGTGGTGTTTTTTAATATATTTTATTAATGAATATTGTTAATGTTAAATACACTGGATTTAATTGTATATTACTTTTTATCGAATTTGTGGTTTTTGACCAAAAATGAAGCTTTATTGATTGATTGACTTTACCAATGGTTTCCCAGAAGCAGGCAGGAATAAAGGTTGCCCCAGAATGTTGGCCGTTTTCCTTCAGCCCTATGTGCACTAATATCAACTCCAAAATGTTAGCTGTATCGCTGAGATGGTTTTCCAAGCTAAAAACTGGAACATGGTTATTCCTGTACCCTTGCTCTAATAACATCAGTTCCAAAGACTTTTGCTGATAACGCTCAATATCCAGCACTTTCAAGTGCATTGCTGGTGCACTGGCTTTGCAGCAGTCTCCTATGCGTGGATACATAAAATGGCAGTCTCTGCTGTAGCATATCTCGCTTGGCAGGCAATGTTCTTAAATGCTGGTGTTTACACGACCAGCAATGTCCACCGGAAAACAATGGCGCTTTGCACTAGGGTGCCGCCTTGTCTCACACGCCTTTCTTCATTTCCCAAACAATTATATAATAACAAGTCCTTTCTATCTACTGCAAATCTTGCTCCATATTCTCTGTGAAGGTAACGCAGGAGACCTTCCTTCCAATCCTGGCACTTAACAAATGTTTTCCCAGGAGCAGGCAGTAATAAAGGGAGCCACAGAGTCTGGCCATTTTGCTTCAGCCTTATGTTCACTAATATCAACTGCCACCTTTTTGCTGTATTGCTGAGATGGTTTTCCATGTTGAAAACTGGAACACAGTTATTACTGTACCCTTGCTCTAATAATATTAGCTCCAGAGATGTTTGCCCATAATACATCACTTTCAATTGCACATCCGGTGCACTGACTTTGCAGCGGTTTCCTATGCGAGCGTAAATACAATGACAGGCTCTGCTGCAGCATGTCTGGGTTGGCCGGCAATGTTCCTGAACGCCGGGGTCCCCACGCCCAGCATCGTCCGCCGAAAACAATGGCACTTTGCAGTCGGGTGCTGCGTAATCTCACGTGCCTCTATTCGAACCGCAGGCTCTGCCTCATGCCGCATGCAGCATCTGTTGTAGCCTACATGACCCTGTTGCATCTCATATGATTCTGCCATCATTGTTGATCACGGGAACATCTCCATCAGGTTGCGAGACGTCTGCAGAATGGGAGCAAAACCAGAGGGCTTGAAGCAATCATTCCAACACAGGTCAGCTGAGGCTGCTGTGTCACTCCTCTAAAAAGCTGCATAAATCTATCGTTTACATAGAAACATGTGGTCCAGCGGCACTGCCAGCATTTTCTGAAACACTGGCACTTTTCTAGTTTAAGAAAGTCACGGAAATGCTATTTGTATAGAGGACACATGGTGAAGCAGCGTTTAACGGCACCTCACTGGTGTCGTATTTTAACTCCTCTAATTGACCTGCTAAGGCTATGCTCCTGAGAGCATAATGCCCTTGCAGTACCAGCCCTCCATTTCCCATGGTTGCTAAGGAAAATCAGACACATGCTAAAGTCGTGCTTTGATTCCAGACCACCACATTAGCCCTTTATCAGAATATGGTGCTTTTAAAGAAAGTGTTCATCCTTCATGGATGAACAAGAAATTGTTTTTGCAGGCACTTCAAAATCAGGCCCTTGGTAAGAAAAATCTTTGAGCAGCAACGATCAAAAGTATTTACACAGTATTGCTCAGGGCTGCTACCTAACGTAGCTAAAAAAGGATTGCTCACTGATGCAAACAGTTATTTTTACCCAAGTAGTGTACCCAATTATCTGACAGATAGATTCCACTCCTTGAATGTTTTGCCAACCTGGAGTTTCATGTTCTTACTATGCATTAATTCGACACATGATATGATGCATATAAAAGCCAAATGCCAAAGGTCAAGTCTCTGGCCACTTAAGTTCTCCCGTAGCTGCACACTTGACCTAGTGCTATTCTTACATGACTCTGCACATCCCCCACTCATCTGACGATATTCATTTATAAATCTTAAATCTGTAAATTGGCTTTATCCATACTCACTCCCAAAGAGGTGTTTATCCAGTCTAGGTTTGAGGCAAAGTAGTAAATCATGAACTGCCAATACAGTAAAACTGCAGTTTATTTGTTTTATACGGCAGAAAAGCAAAAGCCAATTATTAAATCTTGATGCTTTTATTAGGCTCATGTATATTTTGTTTGGCAAGCTTTCATAACAATGTAGGCCCCTGTGTCAGGCAGTTCTCAAACAAATGAAGCACAACATTCCTTCATAAGAAATTAAAGCAAATAGTATGAACACCCTCAATTATATAACCTTAAATGTAGCATGATACCAAAAGACACACATTTATTTTATACTGCAGAGCAGAGAGCACACCAGAAACATTCCTAGGCATGCATATTTTTTGGAGGTGGGAAGAGACCATGCCAAACCATTCTTAGTCACATCTTCATTGTATCGTCGGAGGAGAGAACACATCAAATCAATCTTAGACACATGCCATTTTTGTAGGTGTGAAAAGGGCATGTCAAAACATTCTTAGTGACATTGTAATTTTCTAGGTCGAGAAGAGAGCATGCTCAAACTTTCTTAGGTGAGTGAAAAGCAAATGGCCCTGTTCTGCAGAACGCATATTTCTAAAAGCATACTGCTGTTTACTACATCTAGGAGCAAAGGAGAAAATATGTAAACTAATGTTATGTCAAGTCAATTCGAATGTACCATATGAACAAACTACAGTAGGATGTTTCACAAGCTAGTTTTTGGTTTTGGCACATGTAGTGTTGCACCTTGTGGGCAATACAAAGCTATAGAATAGAGAGATAAGGGAATTGGTGTTGAGAAGAAGAATGTTTTGTTGGCAAAGCCACAGGCAATGATATTGGCCATCGGCTGCCTCACTGAATTTTATATTTTGCGACCGGCACAGGACCATCATAAGAGATTTTTTGAGCTGGGGAACACGTAACTTTTCCCCTCCTCTTCCCATGAACCAAAACAAATGAACTGACCCAAGAGTCTCTGGCCGGCCCCTACACAGTGGTGATCTGAGCCCACAGCTTGCTTCTTGCCTTAGATCCCCTGGCCCACTTAATCTGTTCTGGAAGCGGAATAATAAATGAGTATTATTTAAGAGTAAAATTACCTGTCCACTTTGCAGGTACTTGTTTACTACCTTAAGTACGGTACACATTTTAACAATAGCAGCCATGAAGAAAGGATAAGCATGAACGAGTAAGTTTAAGCAAAACACGACCTTGCACCACCAGGTTTCAGGGAGTTCAAGTGAATCAGGATTTTCAGGCTTTTCCCAAGGTTTGAGCTGGATGGCAGAACTGGTCACGCCCACTAGTGTCTGCGTACAGGAGCATGGGTAAAACTTGGGACTGCTGCATCTGCACTTCAAAAAACAGGAGTAAATCCACAGAGATGGAAATGGGGAATAGGACCAAGCTAGAATTAGGAAACTAGGGTAGGATTTTGGGTCAGGGGAGTGGGATTAGAGCACATCTTTTGTGGGTGAACGGGGAGCGCAGCAAAACATTATTTAGGAACATGTTCATTTTGTATCTGGGAATAGAGCAGGCCAAAACATTCTTAAACACAATTTATTTTTATAGGTGGGAAGAGGATAATGTCAAAGCAGTCTTAGTCTTTGTTATATGTAGTCTTGTCTTGTCACTGGCCTGGAGTGCTTGCTATCAGAATGTTGATGTATGAATGAGCAGCTCAGTAGAATGTTGTGTGGATCTGTGAGTGGATGTTCTAGGAGTGTCAGTTTGGGCGTGAGCTGGATATGGTAGGATGGCCGGTGGGTCTGCTCCTTTGTATGTAGTGTATTTGCCCATCCCTGTCCCTGTCCAGTCATCAATGTCACTGTATATACTGAAGAGTAACAGGATTATGTACATACTGTACATTATGTATAATAAAGCTCTACCTGGACCAATCTGAGACTCCACTGTGTCTGAGTGCTCAGCTGAGTGACTACAAAGAGACTTCATAACAATTGGCGTCGAGGACAACTGGAAATGAAGTTATATGGAAGCAGAGGGACAGAACAGAGCGAAGCTGCAGCTACAGCAACTTAAAAGGACAGTAAGGAGAGCTGTGGGGGGGAAGCAGCATTTTGAGTGACCCACCGTTCCCCTGTGTCTCAAAGTAAATCCATCCTGACCAGCATCAGTTAAGAAGAATTGACATTGGGCTCTGGGAGGGAGGCCCCCACCATTCATCAATCCCCAGAGATCCCTAGAGAAAACCCTGTGCTCCAGCGTATGAATCAGTCTTTGGCAATAATGGGACTAGATTGAATAAGGGTGCACATAAATCTGTTAGAGCACATACTGAAATATGCATTCAGCATATATACAAAATGACTTACCAGCGTGTTTTGATGGTCCTCCAAGTGGGCTGTGTTTGATCTGGGTGCTTCTTGTGGCCAACAGCAAAAAAATAAAGCAGAGCGTCCAGGCGCTGCTTGAGGGAGTTTGTGTCACGATGCTGGTGTTGTTTTAATACGTGAAATCTGGGGCCAGTGAGTGGCGGCATTGGCGGACAGTGCTTGCTGTGAAAAAAAACAAGGAAAATGGTATGTGCCCAGTGCAGTGCATCGGGATAATTGGTTGGAAGCAGCGTGGAAAGGTTTCCTGAGTGAGGCAATGCCGCGTTGGCAGAGTGGTGGTTGGATTTGGACACCCGGAGTGGTCCGCCTTCCCCGACGCCATCAACATAATGATGATGTCTTCAGAACATTTGGGGGAGTTGGTGATTTGTTGGCATTTTGCGTCTGCCGGCAAGTAAAGGACCTAAAAGAACGTGAGGACGTCAGTGGCCGTAGGGCACATAAGGGCTGCATTGATGCTTTGACACTAATGTTGATTCTTGGAGGGACATAGACTGAATTTGGCGTTCCGGCGGGAAAAGAAAAGGAAAAAATTAATATAGGGAAACTGCTTATACACCTCGGCATGGGAGTGAAAAAGGAAAAAGAGACGCTTCCGGTGCGGGTGATGTTTTACTGGGTAAACATGAGTTATCATCCGTAGTGTTGGAGTTACCAGCATACATTTAACTGAAACAAGGAAGCTTCAACTTTGCTGGTGGAAATTGTTGCTTGTACTGCAGTTGCATCGAGCATAGTTAATAATGGGTAAACTAAGACGGTTTACTTATTGTGAAATGGAAACACAGATATTGCACAAAAGTATTCATGGTGGGGTTTAAAAAATGTTTTTTCTACAGGTATGATACTGATGTGTTTCACATTGAGAGGACTTGTTTGCTGCCTTTGT
The DNA here is from genome assembly GCF_040938575.1 of Ambystoma mexicanum. Lineage (NCBI taxonomy): Eukaryota > Metazoa > Chordata > Amphibia > Caudata > Ambystomatidae > Ambystoma > Ambystoma mexicanum. The sequence goes on along the minus strand of NC_090922.1, from coordinate 22,482,107 downwards.
TTTTAAATATATTCTATGTGTGTGGCCCTGATCCAGCCAACACACACAAGTGAATGGTACTTTTATGGTAAGTGCAGCTTGTTAGACAACAAAAGGGCCGATAAGTAACAATGTTACTTATTGGAACTCATGAGGATGAATCAAAGATGGAATGTCTTGATAATTTATAAGAATTTATTTGATGTGGTTAAAATGTTGAGCGCTAACATTTTTATTGGAGGTTGGGAGAGTAATAGAGTAATCACACATGAGTTTGTTGAATTTTATGCTATATTGAGGGAATTTTTATTGAATTTAGGAAACCGAGAAGGGTTTTGGTAGGAACCCATTCCTGAAATTTATTTGACAATGCACATTTATAGATACCCTGTAAGATTGTTGGGCCGTTGTCTTGTTGGCGTTTGTGAGGTTTGGTGGCCCTAATCTAATTGTTAAGTGTCTCATCCCGACCATGACGCATGTGTTTGATGATTGTGGTCGTAGTGCAGGGTATTTTGGTAGTAATTTGTGTGCTGCATAACAGGTTTTGGGAGGTATTTGGAATGAGGGGAAGAATTCCAATTTACCGTTAAGTGCCAATAAAATTTAGCGGTATGTATGCTCATACATGATGTACATATTTGATGCGTACGCTCAAACTTGAGGTACAGGGGTGGCCAACTGGCTAAGGGTTGTGCCAGACAGTAATAAATAATATTTAATGTGGAGGTTTATTTGACAAAATAAATGGCCAATCATCAAAAGGTTGCTATGACGTGAGGTACAGTCTCTGTAGTGGAACTTTGCAAGTAAAGTTATATTGGTCCAAAGAGTGTTGAACTGGCCAGCAGATGTATTTATAATGTAAATAGTGTGCACTCCAGTTAATAGGTATAAGTTATGCACCTTTTGTTATTGTTTCCCATTGGTTAGAGTTAAGTTGGTTGAATGTTTTCTTGCTCAATGCATTAGTGCTACCAGGAGCACATTATTTGTTATATGTTATTTTATGTGCATGATTCTGGTAGTGTTCGGGTTGTATGACACGTGCATGGGTGTATGGGTAAGGATGCACGTGGTGCGTTTGGGAATGATTTGCCCATCTTTTGTTGAGAGGACTGGCTGCTGTGTGTATTCCGCCTCGCTCCACCGTCCCCCTATATTTATGCGAACACTGAACGCGTGTTGCGAGTGATGTGCGTGTGTTTGCTTGAAGCTTGGTTGGAGGTTACTTGAAGTTTGGTTGGTGATTGCTAAGGTTGTGTAATGGTTGTATCCTGTGGGATGTCTGTAGGTAGTTAAGTGGGAGCGGTTGTAGTTGAATGTGATGTGAGTGTGAGAGCAGAAGAAGTGTGATCAGTGTATCCCTTCTGCAAACGTGCTGGGCGTGGCAACACCTCTCTGTTTGTTAGCTTGCTGGACGTTTACGGACAAAAGTTTGCATTGGGTACTGCTCCACGGTTGTGGTGGTACGTCCGTTGCGGGGCAATCTGTGGACCCCCCTCCTGTTCCCCACCTGTTTGTATGATTGTTGGTTCCCTTGGTTGTTTTGGTTGTGTGCCAGAGTGCGGCAGGCTCTGTGTCTGGATGTGGTGGGTCCAGATGGAAGGGTGTTAGTTGTGGTTGGAAGGCTTTTGTGTGAAAGGAAATGTTGTGGTTGGATCTGGTATGAAAGGGAGATGTTATATGGTGTGGTTCAATCTGGTATGAAAGGGAGCTGTTATATGTGGTCTTGTCTTGTCACTGGCCAGGAGTGCTTGCTATCAGAATGTTGATGTATGAATGAGCAGCTCAGTAGAATGTTGTGTGGATCTGTGAGTGGATGTTCTAGGAGTGTCAGTTGGGGCATGAGCTGGATATGGTAAGATGGCTGGTGGGTCTGCTCCTTTGTATGTAGTGTATTTACCCACCCCTGTCCCTGTCCAGTCATCAATGTCACTGTATATACTGAAGAGTAACAGGAGTATGTACATACTGTACATTATGTATAATAAAGCTCTACCTGGACCAATCTGAGACTCCACAGCTGGTCAGTGCCTGAGTGCTAAGCTGAATGACTACAAAGGGACTTAATAACAATCTTACATTCACTTTATATGTAAAGGAAATCACGTCAAATCATTCTCAGACACACATTATTTCTGTAAGGGGAAGAGAGCATAGCAAAGCATTCTCAGGCACACATAACTTGTGTAGGTGGGAAAAGAGCATGTCAAAGAAATCTTAGTAAAACATAATTTTCTATTTGGAGGAGAACATGCAAGAACATTGTTTTTCATCTTATGTGCGGAGAAGAACAAGTCCAAACATTCATAGGTGCATGCTAAAATATTCTTAGTCACACATTAATTTTATAGGCAGTGGAAAGAACATGTCAAAATATTCTTAGGAGCACAACATTTTTGTAAAGAGCATGCCCAAGCATTCTTATTTACATTTTCATTTAATAGGGAAAGGAGAGAGCATGCTAAAACAATCTTAGAAATAATTTTATAGGCGGGAGAGTATGCCAAATCATCCTCAGGCACATGTCATTTTGGTAAGTGGGAAGAGAGCACACCAAACCATTCTTATTCATAAGTTTATTTCTTATACAGAGGAGATAGCAAGACAAAGGGCCTCATTATGACTCTAGCGGTAGCCGTACCGGTAATTACTGGCACGGCTGCCACTAGAGTAATTTTTTTTTCCAGCACCCAGCAATGGGGACTTACCGGGGAATTACAGCCCTGGTGGTCCCGGCAATTCCCCATTGCCGGGTGCCAGAAAATATTACTCCCCATTTCCATTTGAGTCTCATTGTACTCAATGGGAATGGGGAGGACGGACGCACCAGCACCATTCATGAATGGTGCCGGTGCATCCATGGAGGTCTGCGAGCGGGTGCCATTCTACCCGCCAGGTCAGACCTGGCGGGCTGAAAGGCACCTGCTCACAGAACTCGTAGTTTGCTGGTCTGGAAACAACAGTACCGGCAAGCTTACTGGTACCATTGTTTCCAGACCGGCAAACTTGTAATGACCCCCAAAGTGTACTTAGGTGCACATCATTTTAACAGGTCACCAGAGAGCACGCCAAAGGATTCTTAGTCACATGTTCCTTTCAAGGTGGAGGAGAGAGCATGCCGAAACATTTGTAAGTGTACAAGGAAAGATGTTCTTGTTGCTGCTTTACTCCCACAGACATCTATCGATAACCTTTCATTTTGAGTCATTTAGACTCCTGTTCTAACTTTTTGGAGGCCAGCAAAACCTTCTTCTTTACTTCACTTGTCTTTTTGCTCATTCCTATGGGGAAACTGACTAGTCATTAGGACTAGCAGTACTGAGAGACTATGGCCTTCATTACAATTTTTACGGTGCAGGAAATGTGCTGGTAAAAGTGGCTGTAATTATGTGACCGCCACTTATCCCGCACTGGAAAACTATAGGTTTGCTGGTGGGGGTTCACTGACTAACCTCCAGCCAAGAGCTGGATGTAAATCAGGCCCCACTGGCAAAATGATGGTGCTGGAAATACCTATAATTCCCTACATAGAATCCTATGGGACTGCATGGGATGGGAAATGACCAGAGTTGCCGGCCCCTGGACTATCCTGGAATTACCGGGATATCAAGCACCGGTAAAGGTAGGTCTGTTTCTGGTATGGGAAACCTATAATGAGGGCCTATGTCTCTCTTTGTGATTTTTTTATATTGCTACAATTGCTCTCGTCACCTTAAAGGGAAGTGTGGTTAGGATACTTTGCATACTTATAGCTTCTTCTATAATGGCTGGTTGGTTACTTTTACAATGTGCCTAGGTTGAGCTGGTTGCAGTTGATTTTTGTATACCACGTTTTTTACTTTTTACTTGTGCACTGTTTCATTTACAGCAAAGGCCTACTAAAGCTGGCTTACACCCTAAAATGGCAGTGCCACAAGGTTGTTGCTTGTGCTTTGCCCATATTGTTCTTTGGCTTTCTTCCTGCCTTCTGTGGTCAGGAAATACCATATATAGAATGCCCTTTCCAAGGGAAAGTTGTGTTTTTGTGGGAAAAGGGGTGGTTGGCTTGTGAGCCGACAAATGGTTGATGTGGCTGTCTGGCCCCAGTACACATCCAGGTGCCTGAATGTATGTGCAGCTGGGTAGATGTGGTGGCCAGTGGCTATCCATAATTGAATAGCCACTATCATATGTGTTTGAATGGTGCAGATCCTTACCATTGGTGGACCTGGGCAATCTTCCAGTCCAGATCTTGATTTAAAGGAGGACTCCAACAGCCATTCTTCAGATCAGCATTGGAGCCTAGTCCTCTACAAAGAATAGCAGCCCATTGACGACCCCTGAAGCTGACCAGCACCAATTCCAATGAAGTCCCAGTGAAGCCCTGCTCCACTGCCTGATCTCAAGAAGACCCCTGTCAGAGCTTTGACCCCATGACCAGTTTGAACAACCAGTCTTAACCCTGCTTCGGAAGTTTCCCTAGACCAGCTGGTGGTCTGACCAGCTCTCTCATGAGCTATCTTGTTGCAGCTGTCGCCGTACGGGTGTGCATCCTTGGAAATTGGAGGATCTTCAACTTGTACAACAAGACATCTGCTCCTGCATTTTCAGCCTTATTGCATTAACGGAAGCTGTGCAGGACCTACTCATTTGTTTGTTCCTGCAAGATTGCCTGTTGCCCCCCTGACCATGGTGACTCTCATTGCAATCTGTCTTCTTTGCATCCTAGAATTGTCCTGAGACTGTCTGCACCACAGAAGTCTTCATCTTTTCTTTATTTGGGTGTTCAGCTGGAAAGTATCTGGAACCAATTACTAAGCACCGTGACCAACTAAAACTAAATCCTGCACTGGAAAGTGGCCACAGCACCTGCGGCCCCTGGGCCTTCCTCGACTGGACCAAGCACAGACAATTGTATCCCCAGCGGATTCCGGAACCTCTTCTCTGGAGAAATCAGAGTGAGGGGGTTAGTTAACATACCTGTTTGTTCCCCCGCCCCATTCTCCATAGGGTACATGTGTGGAAAGTCCTATCCCTAAACTACTCTTTCTGGACTTTGGTCAGTGAAGGCCTGGTCAAGAATCCCTTTCTAGCCCTATCCTAGTAACTGGGATTGAGTTAGTTTACTTACCTGAACTTTACTTACCTTTTTGACTTTGACATCATAACCACTGCTATCATCCAAATCTCTTAATAAACCTACCTCTGAAGTATAACTTTGGAACTGGTGACTTTATGGCCCAAGGTCACAAACTGTCTTAGGGTTGGACTCGGTAAGTATTAGGGAAGCTCTTCTGGTATTATTCTAAGTGCCTAAACTGAATTTCCATCATATATACATTTACCTGTGTCGAAGTATATGCTTTCTATCTTCCCCTGATGGTGAATGTATACATCTGTTTTATGGTAAGTATGTGACAATATTTGTCTAGAGGTTTTACTTGCGTAAAATGTGTGTATTTTAAAGGCCTAATGAATAATTGCATGTTTTGTACTTAGCTGTCTAACTTGAATGATTGGTGTTTTTTCTGCATGGACTCGTTGTAGCCCTAGATCACTCTCACAACCCTCCTGAGACTAGGCCTTGCCACTTTGCAACCTTCCCTTAATTGGGTTTAGCAAGTCCTCAGTGCCTCCCTGTAAACCATAATAGGGTGGCCTCCCAAAATCCACTCCCAGGTTTCATTTTGAAAAAAAGAGGAGAGGACACGTCAAAGCATTCTTAGGCACATGCCATGTGTGTAGATGGGAAGAGAGCACACCAATGCATTCACAGCCACATGTTAATTGTATATGTGGATGATACATCACACTTAAGCATTCTTAGCTGCACATTCATTTTATAGGCAGAGAATAGTACATGCCAAAGCATTTTTAGTTATGCTTTCATTTTGGAAGCCATGGAGAGCACTTTCCAAAATATTTATTCGCCATGTTATCTTTGTAGGTGGGAAGGAAGCATGCCAAAGCATTTGTTAGACACACATTTATTTTATACTGCAGAGCAGAGAGCACACCAAGAACATTCTTAGGCATGCATATTTTTTGGTGGTGGGAAGAGACCTTGCCAAACCATTCTTAGTCACATCTTCATTGTATCATTGGAGGAGAGAACACATCAAATCAATCTTTGACACATGCCATTTTTGTAGGTGTGAAAAGAGCATGTCAAAACATTCTTAGTGACATTGTCATTTTCTAGGTCGAGAAGAGAGCATGCTCAAACATTCTTAGGTTCACATCATTTTATCGGTAGAAGAGAACACGCCAAAACCTTTACTAGCTACATACCATATTTGTAGGTGGGACGAGAGCATGCCAAAGCATTCTTAGTCACATGTTCATTGTATTATTGGAGGAGAGAACACATCAAATCAATCTTTGACACATGCCATTTTTGTAGGTGTGAAAAGAGCATGTCAAAACATTCTTAGTGACATTGTCATTTTCTAGGTCGAGAAGAGAGCATGCTCAAACATTCTTAGGTTCACATCATTTTATCGGTAGAAGAGAACATGCCAAAACCTTTACTAGTTACATACCATATTTGTAGGTGGGACGAGAGCATGCCAAAGCATTCTTAGTCACATGTTCATTGTATCATTGGAGGAGAGAACACATCAAATCAATCTTTGACACATGCCATTTTTGTAGGTGTGAAAAGAGCATGTCAAAACATTCTTAGTGAAATTGTCATTTTCTACGTCGAGAAGAGAGCATGCTCAAACATTCTTAGGTTCACATCATTTTATTGGTAGAAGAGAACACGCCAAAACCTTTACTAGCTACATGCCATATTTGTAGGTGGGACGAGAGCATGCCAAAGCATTCTTAGTCACATGTTCATTTTCCAGGCGAAGGAGATGGCATGCCAAAATATTATCTGGTGCATGCTATTTTTGACATTTGGAAGAGAGCACACCAAAGCATTCTTAGTCACATGATAATTTGATTGGCGGATGAGAGAACAAGCCAAAGTATTGTTCGGCACATGCCTTTCATGTAGATGTGAAGAGAGCATACCAATGCATTCCTAGCCACATATTAATTGTATAGGTGGATGAAAGATCACACTAAATCATTCTTAGCATTTGTTAGACACACATTTTTTATACTGCAGAGCAGAGAGCACAGCAGAGACATTCTCAGGCATGCATAATTATTGGAGGTGAGAAGAGACCATGCCAAACCATTCTTAGTCACATGTTCATTGTATCGTCGGAGGAGAGAACACATCAAATCAATCTTCGGCACATGTCATTTTCTAGGCAGAGAAAAGAGCATGCTAAAAATTCTTAGGCACACATAATGTTTGTAGTTGGTAATAACTCAAGCCAAACCATTCGTCACATGTAATTTTTAGTCAGAGGAGAGCACCCAAAACATCCTTAGGTGCCAAAGCATTCTCAATTGCATTTTCATTTTATAGCCGGAGGAGAGAGCATGCCAATGCATTCCTATTCACACATTCATTTTAAGAGCAGAGGACAAAGCATGCCAAAACAGGTTTAGGCACACATAACTATGATAGGTGGGAAGACAGGAGGCAAAATCATTCTTAGTTAAAAATCTGTTGTTTGTAGTTGGAGGTGTGCATGCCAAATCATCCTTAGTGCAAGTGATATTGGTAGGTGGGCAGAGAGCATTCCAAAGTATTGTTAGAAAGATGTTCATACTTTTGGTGGAAGAGAGAACACTCTAAAGTATCCTTAGGTGAACTTCAACTTTGGTAGTTGGGTAGAGAGCATGACAAAGCATTCTTAGTCTCAAATACATTTTAAAGGTGAAGGAGAGAGCATGCTAAAGAACTCTTATGTGCATGTTCTTTTGATAGGTGGACAGAGAGCACATCAAAGCATTCTTAGTCACACTTATATTTTATCGGTATAGGAGAGAGCACACCAAAGCATACATTCATTTTATATTGTGAATAACATGACAAAGCTGTTGTGTAGTATGTGTGTTGCGCTTCAGTCGAATAACACGTATAACATGTCTGAATCTACTGCATTTAACAAATGTGGAAGGGGATGGGGTAGAGGAAGAGGAAATAATGTATCTGTTCGGCCTGTTTCACCAGCAACATTGGTGTCAATATGCGTTGAAAAAGCCAAGATACTATGTGGGCCTGAGCAGCGGCCATGCTGATCAACCCTTGCCAGCAGAACTCTTCCTCTGCAAAGAACAACCTCATCTGCCTCAAATGAATCAGGAGCACTGGAAAGAAATGTAATTGCACATGCATCTTTGTCCCACTTGCAATCAGCAACAGAGAAGGAAGTTTAAGATGAGGAAGTTGAGCCACCAACATCTTTAGGCACAAGAGAGAAAAGAAATGACATCACCAGGAGAAAGAGAGAGAGCAATCTACAGATGATTAGCAAGAGTGGATCCCTGTAGATGCTCAGGTCTGACTTCCTTCAAAGCAGACAAGAAATGTGGAATATGACAGGGATTGTGATCTCTCGCATGATTCTTGATTGAGAATAAGACAAATCATCTTTCTTCGATAATAACACAAAATCGAAAGAGACAATGAGACAGAGCAAGCGGGTGCACACATTAACAAGGACATATACTTGCCAAGCTGAAGCACTGTACACAGGAATGTCACATTGACAACACCTTCATCAACAGAACCGATACAGCAAACACAGAAAAGTTCACTAAGCAGACCACAAAAAGGAGGACAGGAGGTTAGCACCCATCCCACCCCTCGGAAAAAGTCTGGTGTGTGTAGTTATTTCACAGCTGCAAAACTACACCCACAAGTAGCCACCTGCCATGTCCGCAGGGGAAGCCAATGAAGCCAGCAGTCAACAGACACCATCAAAAAACTGTAAGTGTGGCATGGGTGGGGTGTAGAGCAATTACTCAACTCGAGAAAGCCCCTGCCACTCTACCTTACCTTGCCATAACATAGACTGCCATAGACTTACACCATGCATACTTAGAGAGACTTGTGACCACCAGCCTAAGTCTATTCATGGCTGGGCTGTAAATGTTACCCTGCATTACATACTAACATACTTGCCAATGTTAACTACTGCCACACCTAGAGAGAACTGTGAAGATTAGCCTGCGTCACATTTAGACATGTGTAACAATGTTAGCTTATGCCACACTTAGATGGAATTCTTAATTTAGCCTGCGTCGCATCTAGATAGAAATGTGAATGTTAGCATGCACCACACTTAAATGGAATTCTTAACTTCAGTCTGCGTCGCATCCAGATTGAAATGTGAATGTTAGCATGCACCACTCCTAGATGAAACTGCGAGTGTTACCAAAGGCCACACTTAGATGGAATTGTGAAGACTAGCCTGCCTCACATCTAGATAGGATATTGACGATTAGCAATTTCAACACTGGGATGGAATAGTGAATGATAGCAAGCATCACACCTAGACATAATGGCAAGGACAGAAATGCCAATTAACCACTAACAATTTCACCCCTCCGCATACACCTCTCAAACTCTAACCAAACACAACCACAAGCCTACAACACAACAATCCGCACAAACTTCACTACATTGCAACAACAAAACAAACCACACATAGCACAAGAGCACATCACGACTACCGACCGTAAAACATCCCAAGCCCAGCCAACGGACCCACCAGGCTGAGGCTGCCATCACTGCTATTTTGCACTTTTCCAGCTTATTCCCACTAACTCACCCGCCCTTCCCTTTTTTTTCAGAGTTGCCAGAGCGCCAGGGGACCACTCCGGTGGTGATAGTGCGCGGTACAAATAGCCTTTAACATTAACATTAACATGTGTCCCAAACCTGCATTGTGGGAGGGTAGCCTACAAGGAAGGGGGCAGCTGTTCCTGTGGTCCACATGAGATGGCATTATCCACATGGCAAAAAAGAAAAGTAGGTAGGTCATTCTCCCATCCATCTACTACAGGCAATGGAAACTTCAGCACCATCATCCTGAACAAATACACACAGCTTTTCATAAGCCTTTTTGGAACACCATCTTCACCAGCCAGTCCTTAGGCACACAGACAACCTTTTCCCCTCCTCAACACACCATTCCACAGTCCCTGAAGCATTTGATCGTGTTATGAAATCTCACTAAAAACATAAAATGCTTTGTCTCTTCAATCACAACTTTACTGCAATGTTGGCAATCGATTTGCTGCCATACTCGTTTGTGGAAAATCAAGGCTTCAGATGGCTCCTTGGCCTCATTGGTCCCTGTGGATAATTCTAACTTGGCACCACTTCACTCATACTTTAGTCCCACACCTTTACAAGCAGATTTTTGAAGCACACCGAGGTCAGAAAAGTCAACCTGACAATTGACAACTGGACCAGTTACAAGGCATGGATTTCACGGCCATAGCAAAACCAGGATAGCAGCAACCAAATACCATTTGCCAGCAGGGCAACTTGTGTATGGAAAGGTTTGATAGCAAGTCTCACAAAGGAATTGATCCCTGGGAGAAAGTAAAGAAGGTTGGCTCACACACTGGCTAACTCCTCGTGGTATAAAATGTGGCTTAGTGGCTGCAGAAAATGGGCCAGTAGCTGCCCTGTAGATAGGGTGCTCCATGCACATGCCTTGATTTTCCCAAGTCCTCGATCTTGTGGTGACCCACTTCATGAGCCATTAGCCACCACTAGATGAGATGGCTAGTGTAGCCCACAAAATCTATGCACACTTTGACCACTTTAGTTAGGAAGGTTATTCCACCAGCTCCACTACAACCAGCTGTAATCTGCAATACAAACTCAGTGGAATTCGACCCGCCATATGCTGGAGCGTCTGCAAGAACAGTACAAAGCACTGACTGATTACTGCAATAGCCAGAGCTGGGAAATTGAGGGTGACTACTTAACATCTGCACAGTGGCACATGTTGAACAATGTTTGTTTTTTACCATAGCCTTTTGAAGATGCCACCTAGCAGATTAGGCTGTACTCTACGTCACTCAGCAAGGCGCTTGCTGTCACTGGTGTATCGATTGGAATTGGAACTATCCTACACAATAAACGAACATGACATATCTGGCAATAAAGAAGTAGGGCAAATGGCAAGAACATTCTTTCAATATCCCACCACGATCTTTGCAAGTTTGGCATGCAGAAGAATATGCAGTGTCTCCTGGCACCTTTCCATGATGCACGGTTTAAAGTCATACAAGCAATGTACATATGAAGTGTGCATTTGACCTAGAATGAGGACATCAGATGGGTGTTGTTATTTGCAAGGCGATGAGCTAACCATATGCATAAGTCATTTAAAAGCCTGGTTGGAACAAGAAGAGCGAGACATAACTCCCCAGCCTCTGATAGTATTTCAGGGGGCACACTGATGAGCTTTAAAGCACAGGAAAAGTGTAGGGGGCCATGGGGCACACTCCTTTCACGTTTGCACTTGCTGTATGCATCGGGGTCCTGAGAATTCAGTGGCCTGCTGCAGACCAGGGGGTTGATGTCTATGTTCCTGACACTTGGTCGACTGGGTAGAAATGGAGATCCACTACAGCCCTGGCTTGGCAAGAGGTCAGTATAGATGTGTGTGCTTGTTCAAGTCACTGTGGAAACCCTAACAGAGCCTGGCTAGTGTGCAGTGTAATCAAGCATTTATTGTCTCAGATGGCAGGGGATGCCTCAACAACACACAGGTGAGAGAACTTACTTTCCTGAAAATAAATAATGACTAGAGCAGGAGGGTACCCCAAGACCTGGGAGACCAAACAACAGAATCATCAGATGAAGTAAATGTGAGTTCCTTAAGTTAAACTTGCATGCTTACTTCCATACGGTTGAGTTTCTTCTCCAGTTAACGTTTAGCCATGTTGAGTTTCTCCTTCCTTTAAAGTATAGTTAAAGTTCAGGTTTATCTTGAGATAAACTTTACTTTTGTTTACATGTTCCACCCAATGTTTGTCTTTTCTTTAGTCCGACCAGTTAACAGTGAGGTTGTACACCCTGGAGATTCTGCCTCAGTGAAAGGCCAGTCCCCATAAAGACTCCCATGATCAAGCGCACTCTGAAAACTTCAAGGCTCATCCCAACTCAATATTCTTTGCCCCTGGTGGTTTTGCCTGAGCTCCTGGTTCCTTTTTTATACATCCTGGTGGTTAAGAGTGACATTATACTCTCTGGTAGTTCTGCCTCAGTCTATTTGTCGCTACCTTCCGGTGGAGCTACAAACTAGTACTGCACTCTCAAACTGGTGGGTTTTGCCTTCATGTATTTGCCTCTACCTACCAGCCGAGCCATTCCTGATTTTTTTCTTGACTTCCCAATTTTTCTCTGGACTCTCCTTTTGCCCCATGCCCCATGGGTAGGGTGGTGCTGGACCATGTGCTCCAGCACGGTGTATACCCATGCCACATGTCCCAATCCCCCTAACTTACAGATGTTCCGCCACACAGGAAGTATGTGCCTTCATGCCCCATAACTCCGTTCCTTCTCCATTGCCCGAGCAGCATCACACAATGGGCTCCACCACTTCTTCGAGTAGATGGTACAGCCGCAGCCCTGCTTGTTGATGTTGTCACTGGCTCAGGGTGTACTGAGCCACACACTGGGATTGGGAAGGCATTTGTGCTGGCTTGGAGCCAGGGATATTTCTGTGGCTCTTTGCATGTCTGACAACGAGGTGAATGTCAGCAGACACTTCCTTGCTGCTACAATTACCATGGAGGTGGCGCTCCACTAGTGGCATCTGTTGCTCCTTAGACACATTCTTGTGCCATGTGCAGTAGTGCTTGCTCATCGAGGCTGTGCTCAAACCCCTCTTCCTTGAGTTACCCAGATGCAAGGTCTTTTTGCAGACATTGCAGATTAGTCAGCCTGCCTCCCCACTGACAGATGCACCCTCCAGCAAGCTGAAGGACTGCTACACCCATGACCAGTCTGGTGTGGATGTCATGGGTGGGGAGGACTTCTGACCCACCCTCCCTGACTAAAGGGAAGCTGTAGGCAGCATTGCCCCTTCTCCTGACATTTTGGCACACTAAAAAAAAACACTGCAAGGAAAGGTGTTAGGAAAGCTTTTCTGACTTTTTTGTTACATTTTTTGAGTGACACAAAGGGATAAAGGAACTACGAAAAGTACAAGAGGGACTTTTTTGGCTTCTTTAATTTTTTTAAGTGAGTAAGGTAAACAAGGTACATTAAAAGTGAGCGCCTAAAAAACAGACACAGTCAAGAGATAAAATCGGGATCAAGAAAAACGAAAGAATGGCCATACAACAAAACAAAACTCCTCAAAAACTCACAGAAACACACCAAGCCCCTCCAAAACCCCACTACACAATGGGCCTACCCTGTACTCCCATACAGTAAGTTGGAAATGTGCTGGGCTTCATATAGGTCCTCACACCTTTATCGAAGCTCGAGCCTCCCTATTAGACCGTGGGACTCAAACCCCGCCTTGCGATTCAAAGTCAAGCATAACACCACATAACAGCCGGATACACCCAGAAAAGCTAGAGCTTCCCACCGAGTGCATTCTGGGAAGTTTCAGCACCCTTAGAATGGATATGGGTGGAAGTATAGATTAAGGAGATAGCTCAGTAGCAAAATGAAAACGGTAGGCATAGCCGAGCACAGACACAGAAGTCAGAATTAACATCACCAGCAAGGTACACATGCGAGAAATGATGTTTTTAGTTATGATTTATTGGTTTAGAAGCCACAAGGAAGGTGTATATCCCTATCGTGGATAAAGGGCGCAGTAAGGGAGTCATGACAAAAGGACACATGCAATATAAAATACATAGGCCAGTGCTTAAAGCTTATGAGCAAGGTTGCAGAAGACACATTAGCTGCTCACAGAATGTACAAGTGCTCAGGCATGTCTACAGTAGACAGATCGAAAGCATCAAGGAAAGTAAGCACACCATAGCATATCTAGCGATACGGGCTCTATCTTAGAAACACAAGGACCATGTGATACAATAAAAAAAAGTAAAATCATAGAGTCATTAGTGATACAATGGGCCTCATTACACGGACGGCGGTAAGGGTTAACGGTCACCGTTAATGGCAACGGTGACCGTTAACCCTTACCGCCGTACTACGAGGTCCCTTTGCGGGTTGGAGGAATCAACGCCTGCTTCTTGCAGGCGTTAAGTACCAACCCGCTAAGGGACCTCGGAGCTAATTACGGCACCGCAAAATTGCGATGCCGTAATTAGCGCCTTCCCCATTCCCATAGAGCCCTATGGGGCAGAAATGGGAATGGGGAAGGGCAATGGCGGAAGGGGGATTTACCGCCCCTCCAACCTTGGAATGGGGCGGTAAATCCCCTTTCCGCCAAGGCGGTGCCGGTAATTTACCGGCATGGTCCAGGGTGCTAATAGCACCCTGGATTACCGCCTTCCGTGTAATGAGGCCCAATATGTGAAAACATAAAGGGCCTCATTATATGTTTGCCGGTCCGGGAACTACGGTACCGGTAAGCATGCCGGTACCGTAGTTCCAGGACCGGCAAACTACGAGTTGTGCTCGCGGGTGCCTTTCTGCCTGCCAGGTCGGACCTGGCGGGCAGAAAGGGACCCGTGAGCACAGCATGTCGGATGCAGCGGCACCGTTATAAACGTGCATCCGACCTCCCCATTCCCATTCAGCCCTATGCGGCCGAATGGGGAGCATCTTTTTTCCGGCGCAGGTAAATGGGCAATTACCGGGTCCGGCAGGGCCGTAATGACCCGGTAATTGTCCATTTGCGGGCGCCGAAAATTTTCGGAAGTTTGGTGGTAGCCTGCCAGTTTTACCGGCATGGCTACTGCCAAACTTCTAATGAAGCCCAGTCTTGTTTAATGAAGAGACCATCATAGGGTTATTATCCAATGTATTTCGGATTCACATAAATATTGCTCGTGCAAAGGGTGCAGCTGTCTGGGCTCCCCAGCCTGCACCTTCTTGTGAGAGGAGGTCGAAAAAGTAACTCATTACAAAATCTACTGTGGCTCACCCTTGCGGCGTAAGCAACGCTGGCGAGAAAAGTGCTGCTGTCTGGGCTGTTCGGGCTTCTAGAGGAGAGGGGGGTTGCTACTAACACCACCAGTCCCCCGCTGTTGTGCCCTGATTACTTGTGGATGGTGAAGAGCGTATAGGGCCAACGTTGCATATGCCATAACCGCAAACCCTGGAATAGAGCAAAGCGCTATCAGGCAAGTGTGGGATTCTATCAGCCGCTTTTGGAGTCAGAAGACTGAGTGGTGTTGTGCCTACAGGGCCCCTCAGCCTCATTGGATCCCTGGGATCCCACTGGTGGATACTTCTGGTGGGTATCTGCCCCAAGGACTGTAAACAGTTGTCCACTCAGATAACGGCCAGGTGGAACAGGGGGGAGAAGAAAGACTATGGCTGCCCCCTGAGCTGTCGGTTCATGCCCTGTTTACACCAACCTGCCGGGGACCGACCCTGCTTTGTTTTCCTCCAACACTATCTTGTGGCAGAATTGCTTGTTGAACATTTGCTCGCCCATTGACTTTTCACTATTGTCTGTTTGGCAGCATATTGGTTCTTTTTTTCATCTCTCTGTGAACTAGCCGAGCCGTTGCCCCCAACATTTCCTGGTTGCTTTTTCACGCCTTAGTTGATTATTAGCCAAAATTGATTGTGACTTGTTATTTTTTTGTTTGTTTGTATTTTATTTTGTATATCATTTCTTTCTTCTTTCTTCTTTCTTCTTTTTCCATTGTTTTCTTTTTTTTTCATTATAGTATAAAGGAAGACTGAAGGCACAATACCAGGATGTGGAGGGCAAACTAAATGTCTAGGCTTTTCAAACCCATAAACGAGGTCAACCCATTATTACTGAAATAAAGGGTTTCTGGATGATATTGATGGCCCACTGGAGGGTGGGTTGGTATGCCAGACGAAAAGGAGAGGAGAAGGGGCATCACAAGGCCCTGCCTCTAATTGTGTGGTTGAAGATGTTGGAGACTTATCTCCAATTGCAAAACTTCACCAGCTAAAGGGAGGAGGGTGGTTGGTTCCCACCCCCACATTTCAAGGGTGGACCATATCATGTCCTTTGTAGTCGCACCCAATTCCACCCAAGAGGGGGGGTCGAAAGTTCATGTTTTGTGTAAACCATCTAGGTAAAGAACCAAGGAAACTCCTGTTAAACATTGTGGAGACCAATCTCTCCTCTCTCAAATTGGCAGGTGCAAGCCTGGGGGTGGCTGGGGAAATTGATGATCACACTAGAGTATTGGGTGGGCCCCAGGGGAATATGGATTGTGGTAAGCCATCTGACCCTGACCCTGTTGCTGCCCAGCCTCCCCTTGCATGTTCTAACAAGTTCAATCCCATTGGCCAAGTAAACATGACTCCAGATGGAGAAATATCGGATCCCCTAGCCAAGAAAAGTGGCCCAGAGGCCCCATGGGAGTTAGTGACTCGACAGAAAGAAGGCAAATCCAAGAAACACGGCTATCCGCCATGGGTAAGTGTATTATAAAGCGGGGATCGCAGCTCGCTGTCTCTAGGGACACTCAGACAGACTCGCCAAACCTAGATCCTGAATTTACTAGCCACGACACCAGTTTCTTTGAGAAACTGGCAACCAGTCTTTTCGCCCAGTGCACACGACCACTGAAAGAGGCCTTTGTTAAGATTCTTGGTAACCAGATAGGCACCCTCATGGAGGAACTGAAAGTTCTAAAGGGACTGATAGTTCCTCTTAGAGTCAATGTAGAAGGCCCCCAGACTGTCCTGGAAGCGAGTGGCAGTTCTACAGCTGGGGTAGGCCAAAAGGGTGGTGCAGTGGTGGCCCAGTAGAGTGCTAATATGGGGAAGGCCTTGACAGGTGTAGTGGAAAAGACCATGGGAATGCGAAAATGGCCTTGCAAGAGGCCTAGATTTGGTGAAGTTTATGGGTGATGGTGGCCGATGGGGGCAACCCCCAGAACCGAGGGGCACTTGGCGGTCGAGAGTGCATGTGCCGCCAGACCATCCACAGTGATCCAATTCCTTGTCCTTACAGGTCCCCACCTTGAGTATTACAGCATGGCCTTGGCCCCCCACTTTCTGGTTCAAACTTAGTCCCTATTGGGGCCACTTGGGGACAGGGGCACCAGCAGTTGGGGAGTAGGGTGGCCAGAGGAGCGCAAGTTCCTATGGTCTATTTGATCAATGTGCAGCGCTTTGCATGAGGGAACTTTGAGGACTCTGAGTCCCATAGGAACAAGTGCTTATATGCTTATACTGGTTCAGAAAAAATAGGGGCTGCCTTTTGGTTATTGGGAAAGATTTCCTAAATTCGGTTAGGGCCCTACTGGCGAACTCTGGTATGGACTACATCGAGGTGCATCTGAGCTCCTGGGATGGAAGGCATCTTAAGTATTGATTTTCGTGCCATCGTGCCCATATAGGTGAACATTTTGGTTTGCTCCCACCAATTTTTGTAATCTAACCTTAGACATACTTGTCCCGTGCTGCAGACCTCTAACTGTATGCCTCCCTTCTAGGGTGGGGGTTGCTAGGGGAGGAGTTTTCCAGCGGTTCCAGGTGGATTAGGCATAACCCCTTTCTTGGACTATCCAGATTGACTACTGGGGGCCGGAACAGGGGGAGCGACGTGCGTATGGGAGGCCTTCAAATCCTTCATAAGAGGAATGCTGATTGACCTCTCGAGCTAAAAGAAAAAAGAAAAAGATAAGGAGATAAAGAACCTGAGTGAAGAAATTGTTAAACTTGAAAAGCAAAATATGTTAATATATTTAGTGGACTCTTACAACGTACTCAAATGGGGAAAAAAAGACCTGGAAGAAATACTTACAGGGAAGGCAGAAAAACACCTATTTAAAACAAGATGTAAATATTATGAATGGGGTGAAAAATGTTACCAGCTATTGGCCCATCGATTACAAGTGACAGTGAAAAAACAATAAGAGCTATTGAAAACAGAGCAGGTACTTTGACATATGAGCCTATGGAGATCAATGATACGTTCAAGGAATACTATACCAATTTATATTCTTCAGAAGTGCATGTGAGCCAAGAACAAATTAAACAATTTATTAAAGGATGCAATTTGAAAAAGTCTAAAGACTGAGGACAGAGTGAGTCTTGAGAAGGATTTGAATGTAGAAGAGCTTAAACGAGCAGCAAATCTTTTAAATTCAGGGAACTACCCAAGGCTGGGTAGACTCCCAGCAGAACTATATAACATTTTTCCAGATTAAGTTTTTAACCTAATGTTGGCCATGCTACATTCATCATTGAGTAAATGCATCTACTACAAGGCATGCCACTATTTCCCTATTCATGAAGCAAGGGAAACCATCAGTGAACACGAGCAGCTATAGACCTATAAGCTTGATAAACACTGACAATAACATTTGTGCAAAAGCCTAAGGATTGAGATCGGAGTACCTGATGCCAAACATTATCGATCAGACTCAAGCAGACTTTGTTAAAGGGAGGCATGCCTAAGAGAACATGCAGAAGTTATTGCTAACCTTACACGAAATCAAGAAACTGTCAAAGGAGGTGCTGGTATTATCACTGGACGCAGAGAAGTTGTTTGATCAAATCGAAGGGGAATACCTCATGACTGCATTAGAAGGTTTTGGATTGGGAGAAAATATAATTAGATGGATTCTGCTTTTATATTCAATTCCAACAGCTAGTGTGAACACAAACGGTTTTACGTAAAGAGGATTTCAACTGGAAAGGGGAGCAAGGGAAGGATGCCCCCTCTCCCCCTTACAGTTCATCATCGCAATGGAAACCCTTGCAGCAAAGATAAGAGAAGATACTCTAATTAAAGGAATATATTTTGGAAAAGCCAGTCAAAAAATATGGCTCTATGCAGATGATATGCTCCTGGGTATTCCTACAAAATATCCCCACCAAAAATATTGCCGTACATATGGCCGTTTGTCTTGCCATAGGCATATTCTTGAGGGGATAATTTGTGGGAGTGGGGTATGCGGGGGTGTCTCCCGCACATTTTAAAATAATGTGGGGGTTGCAGGGTTGTCCCCCGCTGAGTCTATGGGTCAATATCGCCGCAAAAATATGGCGATATTTTTGTATCACGATATTTTTGCAGGGATATTAACACAATGAACCATGCTCCTGGTACTACAAAACATAGATACATCTGTTCCGGCACTAATTAATCAAATTGATAACTTTCACAGGTACTCAGGTTATAAGATTAAATGGTCAAAATCGGAAGCATTGCCAGCTTCAAAAGCTTGTACAAGTAAGCAGCTGAGTACCTACAGTTTCAAATGGTGTTCCGATAAAATGCGCTACCTGGGTATTTGGCTAACAAAAGAAGTAGATCAAATGATGGATGTTAATCTGTAATACTTTACTGAAAACCTGGATAAAGATTTAAGAAGATGGAACGAACTGAGACAAAGGACCTCATTACACGGATGGCGGTAAGGATATACCTTTACCGGTAAAATACTGGTACCGGTAAATCCTTACCGCCTTACTACGAGGTCCCTTTGCGGGTTGGGGGATTTAACGCCTGCTTTTTGCAGGCATTAAAAACCAACCCTCAAAGGGACCCAGGGAGCTAATTACGGTACCGCAATTTGCGGTACCGTAATTAGCGCCTTCCCCATTCCCATTGAGCCCTATGGGCCAAAAATGGGAATGGGGAAGGGCAATGGTGGAAGGGGGAATTACCGCCCCGCCAAACTTGGAATGGGGCGGTAATTCCCCTTTCCGCCAAGGCGGTGCCGGTATTTTACCGGCATGAACCATGGCGCTAACAGCGCCATGGTTCTTCGCCATCCGTGTAATGAGGGCCAAAGACTTTGGAGGACAGTGAATGCAATAAGGATAATGTCAACTCCACAAATTAACTACATTCTAAGCATGATCCCCTGCTCGTCAAAAAGAAAGCTATAAAGAGAATAGAAAGCTTGATACAATCTTTTCTGTGGGATGGAAAACAACCACGCTTGAAACTTTGAAAACTTCAGTAATCATAGGAAACAGTGTTCTGAGTGTGCCAGATGTGGAAATTACCATCTGGCATTTGGAGCACGACATCTGCTTCCAAACTTGGAAAATTCATTGGATATCTGGCCACAAGCTGAGACTAGTAGGTGTACTCCGTTAACACCCAGAGCTATACTGACATAGGAAGACGCAGCATGATGCAGATCATATGCACCAACCACATTTATAAGGGAATGCTGGAAAGGACTAATGAAAAAAACTAAAAAGGATGTATCTAGTTCTAGTAGCATTTCCCTGTGGTTACATCCAGACATTACACTAGGAGGGAAACCGCTATTATGGCCAAATTGGCTATTGTGTGTAACACAATGGCTGGGAGATCTATTTGAGGATGAAAAATTGATTTGTTTCAAAAGATTAACTGAGAAAAGGGTCCCAATGACTGCATACTAGGGGAATACAGGAAACTAAAGAGGGCAGTGGAGAATAGGATTCCAGGGAAAGGCCAAGACTGGCCTGCATGGTTGCAAGACTATAAATTGGATAGACACATAGCCTCTAAGGTTTACAGACATTTGGGGAACAATACAAAGAACCAAATAAAGAGTTACTGGACAAATGGTCATAGAGATAGGATCAGAGATGAGTGAGAGCAGGTGGATGAATGTATGTAAGAACGTGGCAATAACATCATTGAAACTAGGTGAAAGAAGTAGAAAAATGAGGATCTTGAACAGAGTATTCTGGACTCTGCAAAAACTGTATGCAAGAGGATTGATTCAATCGGAGGAGGCCTGATGGAGGTGTAAACATAGTGTGGGTACTTTTCAGCACATGATCTGGGAATGCAACAACTCACGAACCTATTGGATAGAGGTTACGCTAAGAATGAACAAGGTTCTGTTGCTAGATCAAGATTAAGATTACACAAGTATTATTCTTGGGGAAGAGGATCTGGTAGAGGATCTCTCTTTCCCACAATGCTGTTGGTTATTCAGGGCATCAAATTCTGCAAAATAAATTGTTCTAAGGAAATGGAAGAGTGAGGAAATGCCAGATGTGTCAGATTTGATGTTGGACTTGCAACAAGTGTCACAGACAAGAAAAGAAGTTTGCATGAATAAATACGGGAAAGGTTTCTAGAGTTAAATACAATGTTGCTCTGTGATCTATTTCGACGATTTGCCAATGTTAGATGGCCTAACTGTGAAGAAATGAACTTTAATGTGTCTGTATTTGAGTTTGGATGTTAAAGTTGTTTTTCTTTGTTAAAAATGCAATAAATATGTAAATACAAAAAAAAGAAAATGGTACAGCTCAGGGGAAGGGAACAAAGGCCAATATACAAACAGATGTTTTTAAACTTTTATGAGGATAAGAAAGAAAGATGACAAAAAGCCCATAATAATTACACAAACAAACAAAAGGGTGCTGGTAGGGATGCAAAAGGACTAGAATCTAATACACTCACAGAAAAGACTACCAAACTCTTCCGAAAATCCACTGAAGCAACTCTATAATACAGGTTGTGGGTGGCCCACTTACACACCTGCTTTAACAAAGTAACAAAACCGACAAAGTGAAAGAGAAAGTGAGCTGGTCTCTTTCTAGGTCCCTTAAAAGTCCACAGAATATTGACGGTAGATTCAGTGACTCTAATTGGCCCAGCAAACAAAGCCCTGCCCATCCGAGCCAATGGGAAAGCTTGGGCATTGTTTTTGGCTGCTAGGGAATCCCACAAGGTATAGCAGGACTCCCGAATCCAACCCTCTATATTTATTTAAGCATGTGAGTAGGGCTGGCCACAAGTTTGTCAAGCCTTACTCAATAGTTGGGAGTTCACTGTAATAGCTGTGAATACCGAGCCGTTTTGACTTCATCGCACTGCACAAGGGCCTGGACATCTCTTAGCTAGTGTAGGCAATCATAATCCAGCAAATTCATTAAGATCAACTCACAGCCTAATATGTAGGCTACAATAACTTGGTGGTAGAACGTTATCTTACGTAAGGGGCACAACGTTGAAGCACTGAGTAGTTTAATGAGGTGGTATGATCTGATATGATATTTTATTTGTATCGCGCTCATACACAAGTGTTTCAGAGCGTGCCGAGGCAAGGGAGGGGAACAAGGGAGAACAAAACAACCATCTTACTAGGCCCAGTGACATTGAGAATGTGCAAGTGCAGGGGAGAGAGAAGGGGGAAAGTGCAGGGGGTCAGGGGCGAAGTGGAGCGTGCTGGGCAAAGGATAAAAATCAACAAGTGGTAGTTCAGCCAACAAGTGGCAAGTGCTAGGTTTAAGGCACAGACAGTGGGAGTCTGATGAGTGCCGAAAAAAGAGAGGACTGTGGGGTTCCAGCTACAGACCCAAGTGCAAGGGTTGCCAGGAGGCAGTGCGGGTGTGTGTGGGTGGGCAGGTACCTGGGACCGAAATCTGAGGGTAATCAGGTGCACGATGCCAAAGCAGAACAGATCAGCAGGGGAGAGGAGGAGAGAAGGCAGAAGCTAAGAGGAAGGTCTTGAGGTGCTTCGTAGGTGCACCTACGATGGTGTAAAATCTCTAAAATGACCTGTTTCAGATAACCTTTGGGGGTAAATGCGCACAACCTCCTCAGTTTCCTTTGCATGGTATATTATAAAGAAGCAAAATGGACAACTTAGTTGGTTGCACCACAACTCATTTATTAACATAGCAAACGCCAACACATCAAATAACATAACAACATAGCCTAAAGGTGGCTTTGCATTCGGTTTTTAACTTTGTCTCACCACTGTGCCAAAATACTTCCGGGAAGTGCTGGTAGTGTCCCATTACAATTATAGGAGCCCTCCTGAGAAATAGCAGCATGCTCCCTTTAGAAAAAAACAAGAAGGATTCACAAAGCCATTAGTTGTGCAGGAATTGCATAGGTATTTGTCAGTGAGTGCCATAATGGTACTACGAACAAAGCAAAAGAGGTGAGGCTAGAAGGTTTAGAATAAATCTTAACCTCTGGCATTGCTCTGGGAAACCCTCCAGACCATCGTTCTTCACCTGCCAAGTCATTACAAAAGGGGAAAGACCATATGCAAATCAGGGTTGGTCCCATCCCAAATGGGGCAGTCCAGCCCGAACTGCTTGGTCATATCCCTTCTGCATGATACCACAAGCATCCCCAAACATGGTTTGGCCTGGTTGGGCATTATCAGTGAGGAGTAGCTTGGGTCTCTAGGCACAGCAGGCACAGTTTGGGCATACCCGTCCCACTCGGGGTGACTATAGCATATGGTATTTCCCCTTCTTTGGATGAAGCCACCAAATTGCACCCGCCTAGCCCCTTTGTAAAGTAACATTTTTCTGTGCACATTCAACACTTGTACTCAATAAGGATTGTCAAGTCATTGCTTCACATGAATTTGTTTTAATCTGGCAATGTGTAACTAACATCCCCACAACAGCATCGGCCCTCCCCAAAACCCCCATCCTCAAAATCACCTTCCCCAAAAGGCCTGGCCTCAAAATCACCCACCCCAAAACAGCCACCCTACAAAATCACCCTCCCCAAAACACCCAGCCTGTCCACCACAATATGATCAGCAGATGAGAACATGCAAGTGGTACCAAAATCAGTAGATGACAAGCTATTATCCGTACCAGTGGCAAGGGTTGACCCCTCTTTTTGCGAGATAGAACTCTGTAAATTCTTCCGCAATGTTAGATTAACATTTTTTTGAAATCTGTCTCCCCAAGGAACCCCAAGGGGAAGGACCTTCTACCAACATGGAGGAGAACACCACAGGCCTGAAAGTAAAATCTAATTTTTTTCCCCCCAACACACATGCCCCTCATAGATTACTGCCTTTGAAAATATAGTCATTAGACAATCACTTGAGGTGATAAGCAAGCGAAATTATCAGCAAGAGAATTTCAACAGGGAAGAACGCCCAAGTCTAACATCACTGTGCAATAATGCTAATACTACCATCAAACCCACCGATAAAGGGGGTGGGATCGTTCTACTTGAAACCACCCAATATGAAGTGGAGTATGAACAGTTGCTCTCTGATAATTCCTCATATTTGAGACTATCCGCTGACCCCACCAAGCAGATAAAGGAAGAAATCGATAACCTCATTACCCACGCATCCAGACTAGAATGGATCAGTGATGAAGAAACGCACTTCCTAAAGAAATACCATCCGAAAATTCCTGCCTTATATATCCTTACCAAAGTTCATAAAGACATGAGGCAGCACCAGGGAGACCTATAGTTGCGGCCATTGATTCCATCCTGGAGCCACAATCCGTCTACACAAATTTATTCTGAAACCATTTGTGATGGATATGTCCTCTTACCGGAAAGACTCCACGAAAATGATTAACATCCTCACTCCCATGCCTAGAGGCACTAAGGATATTCTGGTGACCCTAGACATTGAGTCATTGTACACCTTGATTCCACAGATAGAATGCCTGGAAATCTTGGCTCTTACGTTGGAGACACAGAGTAGTCCACTAAATCCGCCCAGTGCGTTTATAGTGGAGTGTGCAAGACTGGCAAGGACCGAACATTTCTATACAAAAAACAGTTCTACAAGCAAAAAAAGGGGTTAGTGTGGAGGCTACATTTGCTCCCGACATAGCGCACCTCTACATGGAACACTTTGAAATGCTATATATTTTCTCCATTTACAATCTATATGCGAAAGATATAGTGGAAATTGATGATGTTTTCTGTACATGGCCTGGTAGAGTGACCCATCTAAACCTTGTTTTTGAATGGCTTAATGGATGTGACACACATCTAAAATTCACCATGGAGTCTCACCAGCAGAGTGTGAGCTTCCTGAATTTGAAAATCTATAAGAGCACTGACGGATACGCAACAACGCTGTACAGAAAATCATGGGACAGGAATGGACTTTTACACTTTACTAGTTTCCACCCGGCTGGTTTGAAACTCAATCCTCCCTGCAGTCAATTCCTCAGGATCCGTAGAAACTGTAGTGAGAGAAAGGAATTTGCTACACATGCTGAACATCCTAAGAAGAGAATCTTAAATAGAGGGTACCCGACCAAAGTGGTCAAAATTAACCTGAAAAGAGCAGCCAACACTGATAAGGCGATGGCGCTTGTCAAACAAACCAGAGAGACACAAGAAACATTGGTATGCGTCACCACCTTCAGTCCGCTTAGTAACCAAATCAAAAGGATGATATGGAAAAACTGGCACCTAGTTAAGCAATCTGGTACACAGTAAACCCCTTTTCACTTTTAAAAAGAATGCCGGGGCACGGACCAAGATGGCTGCGTAATACGGAGCTTCCTTTGAAATCTGAGCTTTTTGCCCAGTGCGTGATAGTGCTGCCCTTGCACGGTAGACCGTGGTGAAGTGCTGGGTACGAGTGGCCAGTGCCGGCTCTCCTGCTGCATCAGTGTTCGAGGCAGTTGGGCCACCTGACGGGGCTGGCGAGGTGAGTAACAGAAGGCCGCAGCTGAGGTTGGCCAAGGAGGTGTGGCCTGTACCGGGGGGGGGAGCCAGAGCTTCCCTGCAGCAAGGACGGGGTGAAGCAAAGCAGCTGGAGTGGTGCTCAATTGCCGGCCTGTGAGAAGATGACCTTTGAGTAGCGGCCTGCACAGCAGGAAAACCAGAGCTCCCCCAGAGCGGGTGCAAGCTGGAGCGGGAAAGGGGCCGATGCAGCATCTAATGGCAGGCTGAAGAGGGGGGACGCCCAGGAGGAGGAGCTCAGCCCGCAATGGAGTAGCACCTTCCTCACTGTGGAAACACTGTGGAGCGAGGGCTCTGGTGTCAGTGGGGTACCTGCAGTGGCTTGCTGATCCGGCGGTGAGCTCTGGGGCCCTGCAGTATGCTGCTTCCAGGTGGGGAGAGGCACCCACGTGTGTGGTGAGTGAGGCAGCGTCCCTGGTGGCGCTGCGGAGAAGGCGCCTGAGGTGTTGAAAGAGGTAGAGGTGACTCCCTGCATGCAGGGGAGTGGTGAGGACCACTGAGTGGACTCCAAGAGACTCTGCATAGTGTGGAACTGGTGCGCAGCAGGTGTTTTGTTACATTTGGCTATTGGAGGCCTGGACAGAAGTGTGCAATGGGCTGATAGCTCAGTAGAAGCCCTGCAGAGGCAGGACAGTGAAGGTGATTCCTACGTTGATCAGAGCATAGCAGTATTCACCTCGTGTCCAGCTGAGAGGGGCTAGGGAGAAGCTTGGTACAAGGTGAGCAGCATTGTGCCCTTGCAGCATTGAGAAAGAGGCACACAGTGCTTCCCAGTGTTTCTCCATGAGTGTGAAGGATTGGGGGCAAAGGAGAATAGACGCCCAGGATAAAAGTGACTTTGGGGAAGCTGGAGAAGATGGCGCCCACAGGCGTGCAGTCCCTGCAGCGCTACCAGAGGGGGATTGAGATGGACACAGGGACCATGCCAGGCAAAAAGGGAGATCTGGAAGAAGAGGTGGAAAGCCCCACTTAATGAGGGAGGACATGGAGGAGATCTTTCAGGAGATTAAGGCTATCATGAGCGATATTAAGGCATCCGTTTGTGACCTTAAAGGAAGTGTGGTCAAGTTGGAGGACAAAATGGAAGGGATGGAAAACAACCATTTGCAAGAGGACCTCATGGCCATGAGATATGAGGCTAGGTTGACAGACTTGGAAACACGAGACAAGGACACCCTGTTCAAACTTGATGATCCCGAAAACAGAAAGCACCAGAAAACGTACGCATTTTAGGCCTGAGGGAAAAGAAGGGTGAGAAAGCGACAGATGTGGGAAGGAAGTTGCAAGGTCTGATTAACGTTTTGTTTCTATCAGAAGGAGGGAAAGAGGTCCAGCTGGAGAGGGCCCACAGAGGTGGGGGAGGAGAGGGCAGAGGCCCAAGATCAATTGTGGTCCGTTTCCTCAGATACAGGGAGAAGATGGAGGTACTGGAGTGGGCAAATTGCATGGGGAGTGTCCAGCATGAAGGGGACACGGTTAGGGTGTTCCAGGACCTTTCAGGACTAACTTTGTCCTATCGGATAGATGCCACCCCCTCAATCAGTGGCTGACAGAAAAAGGGGTCTGATATTGTTGGCCATTTCTATTTGCTTTGACATTTGAGAGGGATGACATGGACTATCGGATTATCAGCGGCCAGGAGGCACAGCTGGTATTACAAGCCCTGAAGGAGGAGGCCCCTAATCCAGACGCATGTGGGGAAAACAGTGGGGCATCCTCGGAGCTGGAACGGAGGAATGAATTCCTGACAAAGACAAGGATGCCAGGTGGCAGAACATTTAAGAAACTTACACCCCTCACCAGTGAAGTGACTGTGATCTGAATATGAGGGGTTTTGTTCCGGAGTCATAAGGCTTCTCCTGGCTAAGAGTGTGCTCAGTATGATTGGGGAGAATGACAATTGGGGGCATGAAGGTGGATGGTGAGGATAGTTTTCCTTGGTGGCCCATCATATGGTGGCCGTTTCTGTTTGGAGGGTGCAGGATGGAGGAGGGGGAGATGGGGAGGGGAGGATGTGGGGATGAAGGGGATGGCGGGGGTGGTATGGGGAAGTGGGAGGGTGGTTTTGTAACAGTTGGGTATGTTATTTCTTATTGCAACAGAGGGGTCGCAGGTTAGAACGAGGTACAGCCATGGTACATGCGAATAGTGGAGGGGGTGGACATACTCAGGGTGGGGATGTTAAATGTGAAGGGTCTGAAGTCTCCCACCAAGCGCTCATTGGTGGCTAGGGAATTCCGAAATCAGGGGTTGGATATTATGCTGTTGCAGGAAACAAGGTTGGTGTTGGGGCAGAGAGGCGTATTTCCGGAGGTCTGATTGGACAAGTGTTCTGGGCAAGAAATGTGGGGTGGGTATCCTCCTCCACAAGTGGCTTCGGCTGGATGACATGAGAGTGTGGTGGAGGGTGGACAGTAGAGCCTTGCTTGACTCGGCACCTTGGAAAGGGTGCAGATGACTCTGGCCACTATTTACTGCCCCAACTGGCGACAGCTGCAGTTTTTTCGGGAACCTCCCGAGGAGATATTCTGTCAAAGAAGTGGTTTCCTACTTATAGGCAGGGAATTTAACATGTGCTTAGGGTGGCAAGGAGGAACAGTCAGGAATTGAAGGAACTGGACGTAGGGAAGGTGGTGTCCAGTTTGCAATCCCTGCGACAGCGCTATTATGAGAAGGGGGACAAGGCAGATGCAATGCTGGCGTTTCGTCTTCGGGGCAGCGAGCGGACCGTTGGATGGGGTCAATTGACAACGCTCAGGGTACGCTTCACTCCACTATGATGGGTGTACTGCACGAATTTGCCACATTTTATGAGGAACTCTATAAAGTAGAAACAGTGGCTGAGGAGGGTAAACTTTAGCAATATTTGTAGGGAGTGTCTTTACCCTTTCTGGACATGGGAGAGGTAGAGGAGTTGCAGGGTCCCATCCGCCGGACTGAGGTGATGACAGCAATCAGTGGGATAAAGGCAGGAAAAGCACAGGGGAATGATGGATATATAGTGGGAATTTTTCAGGCTTTTGCCAACGAGCTGGTTCCCCACATGGAGAAACTCTTTAATCATGCACTGGTGACAGGGAGGGTGCCCCCTCTTTCAGGTGGGATTTGATATCAGTGATCCCAAAGGAGGGGAGGAACCCACAGAGCTACAAATCATATTGACCAATACCGCTCCTAAATGTTGATGCCAAGATTTTAAGTAGGGTACTAGTGACTAGAATGGAGCGCATTATGCCCCGTCTCGTCCACTTGGACCTGGTCGAATTTATCAGGGGAAGGCAGGAGGCAGATACATTCCAGAAGACACTGCACATGATGGATTTAGCAGAGAATCAGAGAGCTAATACCACATTGTTGGCCTTGGGCGCCGAGAAGACTTTCGATAGGGTAGTCTGGGATTTCCTATATGGGGTAACAAGGAAATATGGGTTTGGGAACCAGATCCTACAAGGTGGTGACGGTCAATGGTAAACTGTCGAGGGTTTTTGAACTGAAGCGAGGAGCGAGACAGGTGTGCCCGCTGCCCCCTCTATCATTCGGCCTGTCCATGGAGCCACTAGCAGAGTGGTTGAGGAGGGCAGATCAAGTGAAAGGTATAGTGGTGGTGGTCAGAGCAGGTAAGCTGATTCTATATATGGTGGCATCTAAATAATCCACACAGCTTGGTTCCGGCAGCCATGGCACTCATTGAGGAATATGGGTATTTCTCAGGGTTTAAAGTAAATTGGCAGAAGTCGGTCCTATTCCCATTTGCTAGGGATAGACAGAGAGATGTGGAGACACTCAGGCCACTGGGCATTGAGATGCAGGTGGAGAGTATTCGTTATCTGGGAGTCAATTTTACCAGATCCTTGGGACACCTGAGTGGGGCCAACTACCCACCGTTGTTGAGAAAATGTATGGTGAGATGGTTGATTGGGGTAGACACAATATTTCATGGATGGGCCGTTTGAATGCCCTAAAAATGAATTTTCTCCCAAGGATCATGTAGCTGTTTCAGGTGTTTCCGGTAAGGATCCCAGAGGTACTGCTGAGGGAGGCAAAGATGCTCTGCTTTCTCTGGCAAGGGCGGAAGCCGAGGGTGTCATATGACACTTTGGTGCTACCAAAGGACCACAGGGTAGTGGTATTACCGGACCTGATTCTATATTGTAAAGCTGCCCAGTTAAGGGCAACGGTGCTGCACCTCCGGGAAGACTCAGACAAACAGAGGGTCTACTTAGAGAACCATCATCTGTACCCTGCCACGGTGGGGGAGTGGCTTTAGGTCCCGAGGGAAAGGGTCCCCAGAAGGATTAGGGAACACCAGATACTGGGAGTTCTGGGAGTTGTGGAGGAAGGGCGCTGGAATGTGAGGGGTCACCACATGGCCCTTGCCATTGAGCCATATTTGGGCCCCACCAATCTGAGATGATATACCAGAGCTCAAGAGGTATCAGGGGTGATTTGGGGCAGGGCTAACCATGGTGGGACAGTTGTGGGTTAAGGGACATTTCATTGGGATCCAAGAGTTGACGGCAGGGTTGAAAATTGCAAGGTTGCCAGTTTTCCTATACCTGAGATTGAACGGGGCCCTCACAGCTGAGAAATTGAAGGATATGGACCAAAGAAATGTCATCCCTTTGGAGAAGATCCTAGATATCCATACAGAAATGAAGGGCCTCATTTCATTGTTTTATGGAGCGCTGGTGGGGGTGACAAGGGATCGGTGGAAGGGCTCCGACGAAGTTGGGAAAGCAACCTAGCAGTGGAGTTAAATGTATCGTGATCCTCTGCAATGGATTTTGACACTTTTGTATGCCAATACTTTTCCGACATCTATGATTGATTGGTGTAAATATTTTCTGTAACGATTGTTGTTAATTAATTTTGATAAAGACTTCTTTTGATATTTACATTGGGCCACCACTTCGCTCTACTACAACTTACATTTAGGTATCCTTATTCAGGGCATTTGCCTCTCCAATATGGCCACTGCGCAAGCCTGGTTCCCAGTAGCTTCCTTTGTTGGGGTGTGTTACTTAGCAGCCACCTGTGAACCGCGGTCAGCGTGAACACTGTAACCGGCTGAACTCTAAGTGTTACGCACTCCGGAAATAGGTACGCCTTCTCCCCAGCCCATATTAATATTAAAATTGTTGTTTATAACATCTGGGTATCCAAGGCAGCCCTCGGGAGCGGAATTCATCTAAGTGAGGTGCATCATATAGTACAGAACGCGAGATGTGTCCGTGCGTGCAGAAGGTTACTTGCACTTTCTCCAATTCATGGTACCAGGGCGCTACTCCACCTGTGCTGGTTTTGAGAGCTGGGCATAGCACTAAGGGCCTGCTGCTTTTTGCACCTGCCTAATAGGGAACATTTTTGAGATATTAAAATGAACTCTAACCCGGTATGGAGCCGGTTCTGCCCGCACGTAATTCTATTTGGCATACCGTGTGATCGTGTGTCACATGAACTTACATCTTGCATCTTCGCTTGCAGGATTATCCCGCTCGGTAGGCCTGGACCTCTCACTTTGGGAGCATTTACTCTCCAGATAAGTAGAGGTCACTGCCTGGCTTGAATGGCCTGCGCATAGCAGGTAAGTCATCCGGGATACAGTTGTACACTGAGACATCTGTATTGTTGTAGTATCTCTATTTACTGAATCATATCCTATATTTATCTATAGGCTTGGGCGAAGAACTTCACTCCAAACCTAGTCAAGTGGGCAATTCGGACCCATTCTTTTGTTCTGACTACTACTAAAGTTAGGAAGCACAGCAGTACACGTGGTGACTATTTTAATATCCCTAGACGCATTCAGTCGTCCTATTAGAATCAACATGTCACCCCCCCCCTTTTTCAACATGCACATACATATTTGCTTTTTTTTCAGACACAGAATACACATTGTGGTATTTGAAAATTGGTCATATCCTGATCAAGGCTGTGAATGCTTGGAAATACAGCTATGGTTTCTATGAAATAACGAAACTGCAAACAAAGAGCAGGTCATATATATAGAGTAATCACAAATTAAAAGATTGAAACACCCACCCTCAATATCACCTTCCCCAAAATGCCTGCCCTCAAAATCACCCTTCCAAAACACCCACCCTCAGTACACCCCCGCAGTGTCCAAATATCATTTCCTGCCCTCTTGGCCTTGGGGGCCTGCTCCTTGTCAGTGAGATGGCACAGTGAATGGTGCCTTGGGGCGCTGGGTAGGGAGCCCTGTGTGGGGTAACAGAAGTGGATGGCTCAGACCCCTGAGTCCAGATGTACTGCAGGGTTAGCTGAATGTCCTGGTTCAGTGACTCTGCAGAGGCCAAGGAATAATCAGCGTGCTCACGCCCCCTGTGGCCCAGTGTTACCATGCCTGCTTTGGCATGGCCGAGTGAGTGGGCAATCCTGCTGGTGCACCCCTGCATGCAGTCCTTTATGGCCTGCATTTCTTGCAGTTGCTGGCCCACAAGTGAGTGGATGTCTGCCTGCTGCCTCTGAATGTCATCCAGCCTTGCGCGTATTGTGCGCATGTTGGTCTCACGAATTAGTGGTGGGCTATGTGGTCTTTGTGGCTGGGCCCGGCTGAAGCATGGTGTAGTATCACCCATGTTGTGGTCCTTCTCCTCATCCTCCTCCTCTTCCTCTTCAGTGGTGGCGACATGGGCCATGGCCCTATGTGCCAGTGGCTGCACTCCATGCGATGGGGATGATGGTGTGCTGGGTCCCTGTGGTCTGTGTACCACTTCTGTGATGGTCACAGTGTGTGCTTCTACAGGCGGTGGCTGTGTCATGGCATTGGGAGCTATATTGACATCTGTGTCACTTCCTGACTGGTGGGGGGGCACTGATTGCTGGCATGAGGATTCTGTGCCCTCAGGTCTAGATGGTTTTTTCACGCCGTTGGTAGGTGGTGGTGGTGGAGGTGACGGTGGAGTCGGTGCTGGTTGTGGTGGAGTTGGGGTCATGATGCTGGTGGTGATGGAGTTGGTTCGGGCGGTGGCGGCCTGGCTGCCCTGACCTGCTGCCTACTCCTCTTGGTGAGTGGTTTGGCTTGTTCAGGGGTGGGGGCTGTTGGTGTGCCTGTAGTCGAGGGTCTGGCCTCTTCACTGTCCGTGGACTGTGTTTCTGTAGGAAATGTAATGGCATGCTATTGGCCATCTAGAAGACATGTCTATAAGCTTGCATTACACTCATGCCACATTGTGTCCCTCCCAGAGCTCCACATTTCATGTGGATCACTTGGGTGCTATTGCTCTGATGGGTGCTCCTGCGTGTATGTAATGGTGGTGGCTCCTGAGTGTGTACATAGTGCATGCATGTACACATTGCCTGTTGGCCTGCCAAGATGGGTTTTTGTCATGGGTGTGATGTGGCATCACTTTCTGATTTGGACAATATTGGCACACATGGGGGCTTCTCATATGCCCATATGCATGCACGTTTTAGCTACTTTTGCATATGCATTGGTACATTTACCCACATCCTCTGGCACGTGTGTGTGCCCTCATTGGCCATTTGCTGTGCCTGCCATGTGTTGAATCGTTTCCCATTCTGTGCATCTATGCTGGTTGATGCATGCAATTGGGGACTACATGCACATGTATATGAAGTTGTACTTACCACCATCACCTTGGATCCCTGCTCCAGTCTCTGTGCTGCCTAGCCCCTCAATGCACTCCATGTGTGGGATGCTGCTGGCCATCACCTACCAGGTCATGAGGCAGAGGGGGTCCACTGTGCTTCCTCCTGTGATGTCTCACTCCCTCATGTGCATCAAAATTATGCTATGGACCCTTGCATTGAGGTCGTCCCAACATTTGCGGCATCACTGGTACCTTGGACGGTTCCCACAGCCATCACCCTCACCATGACTTCTGTCCATATGGCACTCTTCCTCTGTACACTGGCCTTCCTGTGCTTATGCCCAAACAATTCGTCAGAATGATGTACCACTGAATCTGACAATGCAGTAAGCTCTGCCCATTTTGCTGGACATTGCTTTGATAGCATTTCTGGAACTAGATGGCAGCAGGAACTGGGGGATTTAGGGTGCATTGTGTTTTTAAAGCTGCCGCCGCTAGCCTTCCCGTTCCAATGGTGATGCTTTTTCCGTTTCCGACAGGTGGATGTGCACGCTCAAGCGGACTCGTAATACACCTGTAATTCCGGTGATCGCCCCGCCGGCAACAGTAATAGTGGCATGCCAGCATTTTTGTCGTTTTACTTGCTTAATCGTAATGAGCCCCAAACTGTGAAGTTACTACTTGATAGAACTAGCTCAAAGAAATCCCAGGACGAATGGGCCTCATTAAAACCCTGGTGGTAGCCGTGCCTGTAAAACAGGCACGGCTGGTGCCGAAGTAGCATTGTTTCCGGCACCCAGAAATGGGCAATTACTGGGTCATTACGGCCTTGCCGGACCCGGTATTTGGTCATTCCTGGGTGCCGGAAAAAATTCGTCCCCATTCCTATTTGGAATGGGGAAGCCGGATGCACAGGCACCGTTGTGAACGGTGCCTGTGCATCCCAAATGCTGTGCTCATGGGTGCCTTTCATTCCGCCAGGTCAGACCTGGTTGAATGAAAGGCACCCGCCAGCACAACTCAGAATTTGCCGGTCCGGATACAGCATTACCAGCAAGCTTACCGGTACCATTGCATCCAGACCGGTAAGCTCGTAATGAGGCCCGATGTCCTTTGGGCATGGTGGTTGGGGGCAGATAATGGGCCTCATTACGTGTTTGGTGGTAGCCATAATGGTGAATCTGGCATGGCTGCCGCCAAACTCGTGAATTTACCGGCATGCGGCAATGGGGATGAACGTGGGCATTCCGACTTTGGCGGACCCAGTCCATCCCCATTGCCGGCTGTATTCATTACTCCCCATTCCTGTTCGAGCCCCATAGGGCTCAATGGGAATGGGGAGGTCGGATGCACCGGCACCATTCATGAATGGTGCCGATGCATCTGCCGTGCTCTGCTCGCGGGTGCCTTTGCAGCCGCCAGGTGAGACCTGGCGGCTGCAGAGGCACCCGCGAGCAGAACTCGTAGTTTGCCGTTCCGGGAACTAAGGTACCGGCATGCTTACCGGTACCGTAGTTCCCGGACCGGCAAACTCGTAATGAGGCCCATTGTTTATGAATGGCCATGACTGTGGGAAAATAACCAAATAACACCCACAAGATGTATGTCCCACTTCACAATTTATCAAAGTTCATCACCCTGCAATCTTTAATCCAGTGCAATATGGATTTATAGATGGCACTTAAGCACCACCTAATATTCAAAACTAATTTGGCTTTTAGATGGTGCTTAAGTGCCACCTAATAGCCAAAACTAAAATGTGAGGTTATTCACAGTTGGATTCCACCTTCCTGGGTTGAGCTGGATGCAATGAAGACAAGAGAATATCGCTTTGTAAAGAAGTCTGGAGCAATTTGAAGGCAAATGGGCCTCATTACGAGGAAGGCGGTAGAGGGTTAACGGCGCCGGTAGAGCTGCTGGCCCCGTTAACCCCCTACCGCCTCATTACGAGGTCTCCTCGCGGGACCCGCTAAAGACGCCTGGTTTTACCAGTCGTCCTTAGTGGTTTCTGCGAGCAGACTAGGATGCAAACAATGAGCCCGTCATTATCGGGCCCGTTGTTTGGATCTTTCCTATTCCCTTTGATCCTTATTGAGGTTCGAATGGGAATGGGGATGTACAGGGTCTGGGTTCCTGGAATGGGGAAATACCGGGCCCTCCAAGGTCAGAATGGCCCGGTATTTCCCCATTCCAGGAACCCGGACCCGGTACCTGGAATGGGGGTAGCCATGCCGCAAATATCGGCATGGCTACCTCCAGGGCCGTAATGACCCCCATGTATTGTTCATACCTAGTGCACTTTTTTGTTAAACTAATAAAAGGTAACAACCTTCTTTATGATTAGAATCCACCCTTTCACCCTTCATCCCTACATGAGTAAACGCTCCATCCAGTCCCACGTAATAACAATTTTGTGTATTTGTACCGTACTGCTGTTTAGTTTGATGCACTTGCCCTCCCATGTTAATCTTACACTTTGTAAGGCACCTGTAATCTTTTTTATTATCATTTTCAATGTTTGTCCCTGATCTATGTTCAACTTTGTACGCACCCTTATGAATTGACTCCCCACTTTTTTTTTTCATTTTTGTGCTATTGTACAGGCACCCTTTTAAGGAATGCCTCTGCTACCTGTAAATATGTTATTTGAAGTAATTTCTGACCACGAATGACATCCTTGTTTCAAATTAATACAAAATACAAAAATACTGGGTCTTTCACCCTAATTAAGAAACCCCTCTCCATTGCCAAAATATCAAAGACTCATTTTTGATCGCTCCAGATTTAGAAAGTACTTTCAGCGACTAATGCTCCAGGAAGGCATGCACTCAAGTTGTATATGAAATAAGTGATCTCTTATGCTAAACCCCCCAGCAATTTCAAGCAGAGTTGTACTATTGGCTATGAGCTCCATGGACATTGCGTTAACGTGTTAGAACTATAAGTGGACACTTTAGATGTATACCAACAATCATCACTGGGACATCCTGTTTTTCAAGAGTGAAACTAATAAAACTACTGCATGGTGGCAAAAAATGGCTGTGCGGCTTGATTTCTATTGTGCAGCAGAACTAGAAAAAGGTTTCCCAATTCTCAATGTTTTATGCATTTTAATAACATTGGGCCTCATTACGACCCAGGCGGTAGAGGGTTAACGGCGCCGGTAGAGCTGCCGGCACCGTTAACCCTCTACCGCCTCATTACGAGGTCTGCTTGCGGGTCCCGCTAAGGACGTCTGGTAAAACCAGGCGGCCTTAGCAGGACCCGCTAGCAGATCAGGATGCTAACAACAGGCCTGTCATTAACGGGCCCATTGTTAGCATCCTCCCCATTCCCATTGAGCCCTGTGGGGGCTCAAATGGGAATGGGGATGTTCCGGTCGGGTCGCGGGAAAGGGAATTACCGGGTCCTCCAAGTTCGAAATGGCCCGGTAATTCCCCATTCCAGGAATCCAGACCTGGTACACGGTATGGGGGTAGACATGCTGCTAAAAGTGGCATGGCTACCTCCATACTCGTAATGAGACCCAATGTTCCTAATTTAAAGTCTGTGGGCCTCATTACGAGTGTGGCGGCCAGAAATAAGGGTGCCTGTAAGCTATTTCCAGGCCGCCACCCTACAGGTCTGCCTGCAGGGGCCGTAGCGCCCAACAGGTCTGACCCTGCCTGGTGCCACAGCCCTGGGAAGGCAGAGTTGTCACAGAAGCACCACAACGTCAGCAACGGTGCCTGTGCTTGTGCGTCCCCATTCCCGTGGCGTCATATGGGGCTCCATGAGAATGGGGATTTACCAAATCCGACGTCTGACTTCCTGCGCTGCCGGGATTTATAATGTCCCGGTGGCACTGGGAAGTCAGGCACCAGAATACAGTGTTTCAGGGTCGGTAGCAACACACCGGTGGCATCGGCGGGTACCGCCAACCCCGTAATGAAGACTTGTAAATGTAAGGGAACTCTGTCTTTACCATACAGAAAATTCTAATGTTTTGTGTTGGTGCGATTTAAAATTGAGGGTACATGATGTATGTGTGATGCATCATAATAAAAAAAATTCAAATTCAGAATACGGTTAGTGATTTCTTTCTTCATGTAGGTACTGTTCCACTAACCTTGATTAGCATTATGTTGTGCAGGTAAAATCTATCACCCCAAAAAAATGCTTAACTTCTTGTCTCGTCCTATCACTGACTCTACATGACATATAGGTTGAACACGTAACTGCTATGTGAACTGCACGCTGATTGCTCTCAGGTGCACACAATTTGGGCATGGCCTATTCTGAACATGTCACCTGGAGGATTAATGTATAGGTACAGGCAGAGGCGTAATTAGCATTCCCTGTTATTAACTGCATTTGGATAAAAATAAAGCCAATGTTAACAAAATGTCTGAACTATAGCCTTTAAAATCATGGGACAAGGTCGTTTAGGCAAGGGGTGTCGAACACAGGAGTAGTTAACATAGAAAAGTCAATTAGTACATTTTGGGCCTAATTCACAGAACGTTTTCCAATGGGGTTTTGCCATTATAAAACGCCTTTGTGAATTAAACCCTTTATTTATAGTGAATGAAGTTCTGTACTTGCAAACACTGATGACTTTTTTCACTCTTTTCTCCCCTAACTGCTGCTACCTTAATCCTAGTAATTCAAGATCCTTGTTAGGTTTCCTGCGTGATTTAACCATGTGGGTCTCCCCCAAAATATTACGAGGACACTTTTTTCGAAATCAGAAATTGAATTGTGCCTCATTATGTGTTTGGTCGGAAATTGGCAGTAAATCTGCCAAAGTACCGTCAAATCACATACTGTTATTGCCTCTTGGTCCCATGGGTTTACCACAAGCTCTTGAGTTGTTTTAGGGCAGTGTAGTTCCCCATTTCTGAAGTCCATTGGACACATGGGGAATTTGGCAAATTCCCCATGAGCTGTAAATTCCCAGCGGTAATTCCCAGCGGTAAATCCATCTCTTTTTGGAACCAAAGTGGACGATTCACCTCTGGCTTTTTGCTGGAGGCAAATTCTCCACTTCAAGGCCAAATATATAATTTGCTGGTACACTAAAAGTGGTGTAATGAGTGGTGCAATAAGACTCAGGGGTCATTAGGAGTTTGCCGGTATTCTGGCAGCAAATCCACCGGAATACCGGAAAATAGTATTATGGTTCCCACTGGCTGATATCTCGGAATTACTGAACTATCACAGGTTGCCAGAAGGGTGGTAAATCCCCATTCCAGTCCCAAAGGACTCCCTGGAGGGGATTGGCAGTATTACCGGCACTGGTAATACCTGTAGTCTAGCGGTGCAGGAAAAGGCCACTTTTACAGGCACTTTTCCCGCACCACCAAACCTCGAATGACCCCCATTGCTCTTAAATTAAAACAACACAAATTACAGATTAACACATTTTGGATGCATTAATTGAAAGAAAGCGCAATGCAGTATGAAGGTATTTTTATAGGATTATTTAAGTATTGCATTGATTCAGGATTTTTTTTAAACCCTAAACCAGTAGGGGTTACTATTTAACATATTTTAAGACAATTAAACCAAAACTAAGCCAAAAATAATGCATAAGTATTTTATAGGATCATTTAGGCATTGGATTGTTTTTGGAATTTTAAAAAAATCCCAAACTAATAATTCACATATAGGCCAAAAGTAAGCCAGGTGCAGAAAAATCAGCACAATAGGTATTTCTGCATTAAAGGGGATCTAAAGACATTTGAAACCTTTATTTGGAAAAAATGCAATTGTAATTCAGTTTTAATCCTGATATTTTGGGTAGGGTTTCCCTAGGCCCATGCATTGATTTTTGAGGTGAAACGTTACAATTCTTTAACCAAGATGTGGCCATCCTACTCTTGAACTCCTTAGAAGTTAAGAAAAGTCACACACTCGTCTTACCTTCTAAGGAGTGTCATTAAGCATGAGGTAGCTTGCGGCACCAAACCGCTAGTTCTTCAATCTAGGACGTAATTGTGTGAACTTTCTATTTCGCGCTAAGAAACCAAAAGACAACTCCGGTTAAATTGGAATACTTGTGTGTAGCGTCACGCCCCTAGGCACTCTTTTGTCTCCCTGGCCAGGCTGTCGCTCGCAGCTATATTTAACCGGATCCAGTTCCACGCGGCGACCATTCTGATGAATAAGGACTTTCGTGCATGCCAAAGACTACATTTTTGGCCTTTGCAAATGCCAAGGATTTGCCGACCTCGAATTACTAGTGCATTACAAGACGGGGCATTCCAATTCTGGAACACAGTCTTGCTGGATAAATGGGCTGGTGATGAGTTTTTACATTAAGGATATGATTTATGAAGGTGCTGGGGCAGGGGCATGTCTGTGCCTCGCAGATCTGTTAATGCAACGGGCAGATGGTTTTGCTGGTGCATATAAAAGTGAGAAGATGGGAGGTGGAGAGCAGTGTGGTTTTGCAAATGAATTCATATGGGCCTCATTACGGTCTGGCGGTAAGCCTGCCGGTGATACCGGCGGTTTGCCGTCAGACCTGAAAAAAATTACCAGCGGCTGACTTTCCAGTAACACCAGGGTATTCAGACCCTGTGGCCGGGAAGTCGGGCGCCGGTTATTCTATAAGTCCCCATTCTAACTGAGTCCCATAGGATTCCCATAGGACTCCATGGGAATGGGGACCACGGACGCACC
Organism: Ambystoma mexicanum; assembly: GCF_040938575.1. NCBI lineage: Eukaryota > Metazoa > Chordata > Amphibia > Caudata > Ambystomatidae > Ambystoma > Ambystoma mexicanum. The sequence continues at coordinate 22,442,497 of NC_090922.1, read as the reverse complement.
GGCACCGTTAATGACGGTGCCAATGCTTACGTGAAACTCTGCGGAGGCGTGCCGTTCTGCCTGTCAGGTCTGACCCTGGTGGGCGGGACGGCACCCGTCCACAGAATCGTAGTGTGCCGGTCCAGAAACAATGGTGCCGGTAGGCTTTCCAGCACCGTTGTTTCTGCACTGGGACACTCCTAATGAGGACGTGTTGGTTCAAAAGCCAGCCATAGCCCTCTATGAAACACATTTTTGAGATGCATTATTCAATCAGGTTATGTGGCTGCAGCCTTTCCAGTCAGGCAATGGCAAAATCAATAGAAATGCCTTGCCACAGAAATCACCCTCCCTTAGAATCACATGCAATGTGAAGCCTCATATGGCCAGGTAATGCCATATTGTGATATGTGCAGCTTTGCATTCATGGTTCTGAAAGCATACGATAGTAGGATTAATACCACACACTGATGCAATTTGCATGGTCTCCAGCTGATCACATGATCTGCAAAGGAAGATGGATTTGGGGTAGGGAAAGAGAGGTTGAAGACAAGGGTGCTAATGTTAAATTGTGCCATAATGTGAATAAAAAGTGGAAAAGCCTTGAGTAAGGCTTTTCTGCCTTTCTATCGCACCATGCCACAATTTCAATCATTTGTATTGGCAGAGAGAAGGGGGGGAACGCAACTGGTGTTTGCACCACCTTCCTTCTTCTCAGCCATACACCTGCTCCAGTATTTGCGCCGGCATGGATTGTCAGGCCGGCACAAATTCTGGTGATCCTATGAAAGCCGCAGGCTTTATGAACCAGCATAAAGCCGGCATACTGCATAGGTATTCATTGTACATCCTGGCTGCCATGCTCTCATGGCAGGCAGCGTGTACAGTTACAATTAAATACTGTGCAACATACTCACATGTCAGGCAGCATTTAATTGTAACTGTGAACGCTGCTTACCAAGCAGCGTTTACAATTACAATTAAATGCTGCCTGGCATGTGAACATGCAAACATGACAGGCATTATTTATTTACTTTGCACGTTGGAGTGCAAAAGTGCATGGCAAAAAGCCGCCGGGACCTGGCTACGCCTGTGTACAAACGTACCAGGTCCCCACTGTGAAATTACATATTGGAGAAAAATTAGCTCCAAGGTGTTGTGCTTAACTATTGTTGTGTTTAGAAACTGGTGTTTGTGTGAATGTGTGTTCTGGATGGATAGTGATTTGTACATCATAGGCTTTTTGTTTCCAGATGGGAGACCTCAAGTGCTTGACATATTAGGATGCTTTGGCCAGTGGTCAGGCTTCCCAGTTGATTCAAGATGCGTAGACTAGATATTATTTTGGTGAGGGTTCAATTGCAGGTAGGTGTGTGTGTGTGTGTGTGTATGTGTGTGTGTGTGTGTGTGTGTGTGTGTAGATGCCACACAAGTCTATAATTCCCTGAAAAGACTTTTCCTCAATTAAAGCAGAATCCTTCATAGCACCTTGTATCCCAGATCTAACCATGTCTCAATCAGTGCCACGATTTCAGCACACCTAGTCACAAAATGCACTCTGTATCACTTAGCATAGGCATTGTGACAGAACTACCTGTCAACTAATTCATTCTGCCGTACAGATACTGACACAGAACAAACATTCACTGTGCATCACTCATTAGAGACACATCCCACATGTCTATGTATTTGTAAAGCCCACATCTGCTATTGGTTTGGCTTTCTAGTGTTACTTCCTGTTTGGAGTGTGCTTTTTCAGTGCTCTGGATTTTTATGAAGGTTACTGTGTGGTTTACATAGGTGGCCAGGTGCATACTCCTGTAACTAAGACAATTTCATGCAACAGCGCCTCAATGCCCTTGGGCTCCTAGTGCGCTTTTACAATCCAACTAAATAAATATATGTGTTGTGAGAGTTATTAGTCATCTCCTATTTGGGCCATTATAATTATTATAATTATAATTGTTCTTTTATAACGCACTTACTACCAACGAGTTTCTAAGCTCGAAACTGTGATGCACTGCGTTGTCTTGCTTCCAAGACAAACGCATTGTCCCTGGCCTATCCTGTCCATAATGAGTTGTGCCCAACCTAGCAAAGCAGCAGTTAAGAGGCACAGCGGCTACAGCTTGTTGCTGTGCTTTGTTATCTGCAGCGCCTGGCGCCAGCAGTCAGTGTTTGCAAATAGTCAATACTTGGGACTGCCCATTGATCTAGGTGAGACAGTTCCCAACCATGCAGCAGCCGCACATGGGGGCTTGCCATTTGTGTTGGCCTGCCTGCAGACGCAGCATGGTGCTGCACAGGATGGCCGTGTTGGGAAGGAGAGAGGGTCTTCCCACCATCGTAAGCGATTCCGGATGAGAAACAAACTGTAAACCGCACATCAAGGGAACAGAGGGGAGTGGGATGTATATAAAAGAGAGTGGATAATTGAATAGTGCATGCATTAGGGGCTGTATAGTAGAGGCGAGTGTAGACGTCATCTTAGTTATTTGTAGCCATTTTTTGTAAGTAGGCCCAAGCACAGCTAAAGAGACCAAGGGTGTTAGTAAGAGATTTGCATGGCCCACGTAGAGATAACAGCCACCACAAGTAAGCTTCAGTGAGTTACAAGCATGGCATTGTCTCAGAGGCTGTAGGCCTTCGCGCCCGTAAAGAATGTGCTCTGCAAGGCCACGAGAAGGGGGCAGAACACATCCTGGCAGTTACCATTGCACGATACAGATAGCATGACCCCTCAGCGCAAAACACCCCACACGTTAGAGTTACAGCCCTCCAATGCTTTGATCGCAAGACCCCCACATACCACGGCACCAGCCAGACCCAGGCCACCACCCATAAAGCTGCAAGACCCCTGATCGATCAGAAAGATCAGAAAACAAGACTATCTTGTCTTCACAATTGGGTCACATGATTTGTGCTGAGAGGTGCCAGGGAGGGATGAAATTATAGCTCAAAGCGAGGTTTGAGAACCTTGGAGGGTGCCAGCGCATCTGGGAGCGAGTGAAATATGCAAGTTGGTATGACCTTGGCACTCCCCCTGGGCCCATCTCTGTGTCTGCCAGGTGCACTATTATAGTGATAGTGGATGGCAAGCCCAGCAGCACTTACGTGGACGGACACTGACAAGAAGGCTGGGACCAATGGCCTAGTATCCCCTATGGAGTGGGCCGTCCATGTATAGGGTCACTCCACCAAGGCTTGCAAGTTTTTACTTTATATGATGACGACAGTGATGATTCTAGGTGTCCTTTTAACTTGCTGTACATCCCCAATTTGGCAGAACATTCGGCGGCAATAAATAATTATTATCCTTGCAAGCGGTGGCTTGGGCCTTTTTCCTAAGAGGGTTGTATTTTTTCTGAGTGAGCATGCATGAGCATGCGTTCATTTGGTAGGAGGGTAGGTGGCCTTCCCGAGTGAGGTGAGATGATGGTACCATTTATTTTGTGAACACAGAGGTAAAAAAATAGAATCTCTGCATAATTAGTGGGCTCAGATATAGTAGTATTTGTTACTTTTAGTGTTGGTTTAGTGTATTGAGATTTTTATTTGTAAGGCATGATGGCCCCAAGTGGGTTGTTGTTAGTATGGTATTTTAAGTTAATTGTGCGGTACTGGGTGTGAGTGAGGGGAACGGGAGGAACCTTTGACTGGAGGCGACAGGGAGTGGGGGACAGAAAACTGGTTTTGACTCTGACAACTGCAGTGTGCGCAGCACATGAGCATAAGCTTCGGAGATTTGAGCACACTATTTGCCAAAATGGGAGGAGGGACTCCGCTAGAATACATGTATAGTGCACATGTATAGTGTGCTGCCACCATACAGGGACACCACAAGCGGTGGGTGGTAGAGACACAGGGGCGGGGGGTGCCCCGCTCCTGGCCAGAGCAGGGCACGCATAATAAGGGAGTGCTAGAGAACATCAGTATGTTTTTAGCAGCAAAGTATAAAGGAAAGCAGCTACAGAAGAGAAAAGAGAAAATAGATACTAGATCTCTGGAAAATGATTGAAGACGTAGAGAACGCTGACGAGGGAGGGGTGCCAGATATCCCTCAGGGTGGTACCATCACAGAAGGGGGTGAGACATCAATGGAAAATAAGGGATTATATCCATGGGTGGCTCGCCCGGCAACGCGATACACTAAACCCACCTATGTGCCCACCCCAGCAACCGTCCCACCTCCACCATACATTCCTACTCCAGCTACCACCCCATCTCAAGAATGCAAGGACAGGAATGAATTAGAGGAGGCACTAGAAGTGGCACAAGTAGAGCTGGCACGATCAAGAACAGCGCAGATGGAACAAAGCGTAAAAGGAAGCAGACTAGATGAAACAATGAAACACTTGTGTATAGGCACGTTATAAATGCCATATCATATCATATCAATGGTGGACCTGGGACATTTTATTTAGATTAGACAGTACAGCAATAAAGGATGTGCACGTTCAGACGAAGGAGGGTGAGAGCGGGTGAGTAGGGAGCACGAGATATGGGACAGTGAAGTCTTATAGGGAAAGAGATGGAGAGTTGAGAGAAGAAGAATGGGACACATAAAATGAGAGTGAGGGTGATGAAGAAGAGGGACAGCAGGCACCAGAAATAATACCAAGGGTAGAGAGCATGTGGAACGAGAGGATAAAGAGCAGGTATGGCCGTGCGGCAGTAGCAAGGAAGAAAGGAAGTGCCGGAAGAAAAAGGGGGAAAAGGTTGGGCACACAGATGCCACTATTACACAAGGGCCCGGGGAGAGTACACTACCGGCCTTGGGCACAAATGGATAACAATAACTTGATCAAGGCACTCCCGCTCCTCACTGCAGGTGCTGGGAAATGGATTTACACAAATTGAAAAACAGTCGGCAGGCATCCCTTTAGCAGTGAGGGATATGAAAAGCTTGTAGGTAGCCATTGTTGGTGACCAGGCAGGGAACATATAGGTCAAGGTGGGATACCCAGGAGTGAAATTGGACGACAATGCACACCATGGGGCACCTTTCAACAAACTTAGGGCACACGTGTGGGATGCGCTGCAGTGAACATATCCCGACACCCCAGACTTACAGTCTATAATGCAAGACACTATGCGAGAGGATGAGGACCCCGCGCAGTACGTTATTGAGCTGCCAGAGATGTGGAGGGTGGAGCCGGAAGGCCAGGGGGCCTGATCAGTTCTTTTTTTCTACACTGTCATCAAAAGGGGCTTACCCAAGGAGGTGCAAAAGGCACTCGACAAAATAGTGGGCATTGAAGCAAAAGAGTAGGGTCAGAGATTCAGATGATAATACACCATTGTAAAAGAAAAGAATTAAGCAACGTGAAAAGGAAGCAGTGCAGCGAATACAGGCAGAGGAGGCGAGTTTAGTACAGAAAAAGCTAGTTAAGATAGCTGTAGAAGGGACGGCACCCACACCTGCACCGATAGAAATGACAGGGAACACACAAGCGCCCGTAGATGTGAGGATGGCTGCATTCTGGCCAGGAGGAGAACAAGGACAGTGGGGAGGTGGACCTCAGTACCCCTACCCATAGTGGAAACAAGGAGGGCAGCAGCATAGAAGGGGTGGCTTCAGAGAAGGAAGGGGGGATTTTGTGGTATGGGACCAATGTTGGTGCTGTGTAAAATGGAGACATTTTGCAAGGGAATGCAGAAGCAGACAGGGGGTGGCATATGACTCCTATACCAATTATCATCCACCATCCTAGCCCTAGCCGGAGGTACCAACACTGAGGGTGACTTCCATTCCCTATGAAATGCATATGACCTGGACCACTAGGCGCACAAGGGTGTGGCCCACAAATGCCGAAGCCACCAGGGCCCCAACAGCATGCCATGTACGGGAGTAGCATGCCAACAGCTAACACATTGCTGAACGGCACTGTTGTACCATATGGAGGTGTGAGTGTGATGGGGACAAACCCTTTCACACCCCCAAGGACTAACACATACCCCGACTAGGACAGCCTGCAGAAAGCTCTTACATGCCCAGTACTATCTATGAGAGTCCACCCTGATGACGAACCCTTGGTGGGCACTGAGATAGGAAGCAAACACGTCATATTCATGGTTGACACAGGTGCCAGTTAATCATGCATCACTGAAGGGAATTTCCTACTATCGGGTGAAACTCTTGACAGGCAAAGCTTCTCTGGGGCTGTCGCCACGATTCCATACACTAAAGAGCTTGACATTAAAATAGGGGGGGAGGTGGTGCAGGCCCCTCTGTTGTACTCTGAAAGTCCCCCAATAAATGTGCTTGGACACAACTTGCTTAGCAAGCTGAACATGACTATTTCCTTAACAGACAATGGGATACCATTGCCACCCCAGGAATGTGTGCCATGAGGGCGATGGTGTTCATATGTGCACAAAAAGAAGAGGTGGTGGTTCGCAGGATTCCCGTGGACCCAGGCATGTTCATGTATAGGATCACCCTGCTTCTTGAGGATATACCCCAGATTGGTAAAGCTTGCTGGCGAGTGCAAGCTGATTTAATTTTCGCCCTGTGGTATCCCCCGAGTTGGTGGCAGGAATTATACTGTCCCTAGATTTTTAAGGTCTGGTAATTTCGGCAAATCGAATTGTTGTCTTAGGGACTGATCCTGAAGGGTATGAGTGGCGCAAAGTGCTTTGTACTGATCCAACGGCACCCCTGAGGGAGGTAACCAATGCAGAGTTATTTGAGAAACAACCAGGCGAAGGTGAGAGTATATTGGCTATTTGAATTCCCTGTGAAATTATGGTGCAATACCGGAAAGTACAATGTCCCCTCATGCCCCTTACAGCCCCACCCCACTTCATTGCCGGAGACCTAGAACAGGTCCCCGAAAGACTTTGGACTAAAAATGTCCATAATGTAGGGCTGTTACAAGGAGTGACCCTGGTGCGAATAGCACTGAAACCAGGTGCTGTTCTGCCCCAAGTGCGACAGTATCCCCTATCAAGGGAGGTGGAGGAAGGGAATAGGGACACCATAACTGCACTACTAAACCAGTGGATAATAGTTCCACCCACCTCCCCATGCAGCATAGCCTTCTATCCTATAAAAAAGGGAAATTGGGGCACTTGGAGGATGATTCAAGATTTGCACCCCCTAAATGATGGGGTACTGCAAGAATGTCCCATGGTTCCAAACCCTGTCACAATACTTTGTAACATCCCCAAGGAAGTGACCCATTTTACTGTGGTGGGTCTCAAAAACACTTTCTTCTCCGTTCCACTGCACCCTGACTCACAATATCTCACTGTGTTTACGTATGGGGGATGAGGTTCAAACACACTAGAATGCCTCAAGGGTGCTGTTTGTCCCCCAGTTTTTTTAACAGAGTATTACATGCAGACTTGGGGAACATCCAGGTACCCAGCACCATTATCAAGTATGTGGATGATCTGCTAGTGTTCAGTGACAGCGAACTCCAGTGCAGAAAATATTCGGTAACATTGCAGCTCTTGGCCCGCATGGGGTACAAGTTTGACAAAGCCAAATTACAGTATTGCCTGCAGGAAGTACTGTACTTGGGGCAATTGATATCTGTGAACGGAAAAAAGGATAATATCTGATCGTGCCACACCTGTGCGCAACACTCCACGACGCACCACAGTGAATGAGATGCAAAAGTTCCTAGGCTTATGTAACTATTGTAGGGCCTGGATACTCGACTATGCAGATCTTAAAGGAGGCCCAAAAGACTGACAACAAGATTGTATGGATGAGGACATGTTCACTGAGCTCAAAACACTTAAAGTAGTGATCTCAACAGCCCCAGTGTTAGTGACCCCAGATTACACTCAGGAATGTTACTTATTTTCCCACTCCAACAGTCAACTCATGACAGCAGTACTGACACAGAAAAGCATGATGGGCCACAAGCCACTGGCCTACTGCATTGGCACGTTAGACTCAGTAATGCAGGGATAGATCCCATGCAAGCAAGCATTTGCTGCTTCAGCGTTTGCAATTGAAAAAAGCTCCACTATAGTAATGGGGTGCTCCATCACTTTATACATGGAGAATGCCGTATTTGCTATCCTGAAGAGATCAAAATCAACCCTGACTACACAAAGAGAATCTGCCTATGAGATCATATTGTCCAGCCGAAACATACACATTTTAAGATGCAAAACAGTAGACCCTGCAACATTTTTGACTGAAAAAAGCACAGATGAAGACATGACCTGACATGACTGTGCATCATATGAGGGGGCGGAGGACAACATTCCCAAAGCAAAAGAAAGCCCACAAGAGGGCCAGTTGATGGGTCAGTAACAATTGACCAGGGCAGAAGCTTGAGACACACTGGGGCGGCTGTGGTGCACCTGGTGGACGGTGAATATGAAACATTCATGCAGACAAGATTGCCAATGCATTTTACAGCTCAGGCAGCTGAGCTCATAGCACTCATAGAACCACTACAAGCGTTGCAAGGGTGCCAAATGTCCATCTATTCAGATTCGGCATATGTCACTACAACGGTGCACACCGGTCTCTCGCGTTGGAAGACAAGGGGGTTCAGAAGGACTGACTGTTCCCCAGTACAGCATGCCGTGTTGATAGATAAGCTCATTTTTGCACTTTCGCAACCATCTGCAGTGGCAGTCGTAAAATGCGCCACCCACACCAAAAACATGGACATGGATTCTCTCATTAACGCTGCTGCAGACACAGCAGCCAAAATAGCTGCATATATTCCAGTGTCTCAACCAGCAGAATGCCCGGTGCTAACTCCCCACCTTGAGCATCACTGTGTCCCTTATAATGCTATACCAACTGCACAAATAATTGAGTTAAAGGGGTGAACCCCAAGGAAGAAAAGCAACTATGGTTAAAAAGAGGGTGCAAATAGTCCCCCACTGACTTATTATGGAGACAGGAAATAATGGATAAAGCAGTCATGCAACACAAGCTACTGATAGTAGCGTTTGACCAGCTTCATCATCTGTCGCATATTTTCTAAGCAGCACATCGCTGCAGACATCCAAGAAGAATGGTTTATCCAAAATCTCCAAGAGCACTTGACCAGTTTCGTTATCCTCTGCACCACATGTCAGAGTTACGGCACAGGGATATCACTGTGAACTATAAGAGGCACTCTGCCCCGCTTTACTGGGCCATTCCACAAGTTGCATATTGACTATGCGGATATGGGTGAGAGGTGCAACGGTTCCCGATATTTCATTGTCATCTGCCCCTTCTCCCAATGGGTGGAGGTAGGCCCTTGTGCACATCCAGATGTGAAATGCACAGCTACATTTTTAGTGCGTGAGGTTTTTCCTTGATAGGGTGTGCGCAATATATTAAGGCCAGACAATGGCACACACTTTTTTTTAACAAATTGTTCAAAGAAATTGTAGCATTGCTTGGCATTAAACATCAAATGTACAACATTTACCACCCTCAGGCCAATGGAGTTGTGGAGAGGATCAATGGCCAGGCTCAAAAGTAAATTGTCCAAGCTTTGCAACACATTAAAGAATAACTGGGTGCACTGCTTGCCGTTAGCACTTTTCAGTTTGGGCACACAGCCCTACAAAGACCACCATTTATCACCCCATGTGGTGGTCACTGGTTGTCGCATGCATACACCACTGTCTCATGCTAGATGGCATCATATGCACACAGATCAGCATCCGTGTTAGGAGAAGAATTTCACAGATACTTGACCTCCCTAACACAGGCCATTACATTTGTTTCTAGATATATTGCACTACCCCGATCAGAGGAAACACCAGGCGCCGCAGCTGCTGCACCATCGGATTTCTCAATCGCTCAACCGTTACTCCCAGGCAACCTGATCTACATGAGGAACTTCGTCTGCAGGTGGAGTGAGCCCATGTATAAGACGCCACATCGAGTGGTCTTCTCCACTCCCTTGCTGTCTACACTACAGGATCCACCTATCGGATGTCCGGAGAGCACCCCTGAGCACACCATAGTGACTTCCTATGTCCAACAGACCTGATTAATAGTGTACTGAGACATTTTAACTACCTCCTGGTTGACCACTTCGTGTCAGTGCGGTCACGGCACACCTGCACTACACTGCACATTTTGCACCAAGGACACTCTCTTGCACCCTCCGAAACTATATCTATCTCTATCTCTCTCCCTGTCTCCCTCTCTCTCTCTTTCTCTCTCTCTCTCTCTCTCTTTTTTTTGTCTCCTCATTTATATATTTCTTTGAATAATATGATTGGTTTTCAGAAACAGCATAAAATGGTACCAGCGCTCTCAAATGACTCATTATATAACAAGAAAAATGTTAATTATCATACTGTAGGGGTCATCAGGAGTTGGGTGGTAACCCTTAAATCCGGCAGAAACAGTATTAGCGCCAGCAATACCGCTCTGCCAGATCACAACTGTAAAACTTGCCGGCGCTATTACAGCTGGTGGAAAAAAAGGCGGCTGTGATATCGTCGGCCGTAATAGCGCCAGCAACATAACGTGCTATTAGAAACCTATCACAAGTACAGCGTTGGCGCACATACCACTGGAAAATTGGCACTCATACCGTTGAAAATACCCCCGGCCAAAGGCTGGAGGTAAAAGAACAAGTGAGACAGCAATAAGGGCCCAGGTGGAAACAATGCACAGAAGAAGCCAACAAAAGACACATCCACGGCCCAAACACCCTCCCCAACACCATTTAGCCATTAGGAGCAGGGAGGAGACAGCAATAAGGGTCCAGGTGGAAACAATGTACACAAGAGGCCTACAAAAGACCCCCCATGCATCACACACCCTTCCCAACACCATGTTTGCATTTGGAGCCGGAAGCCTTGATGTGTACATGTACATGCTGAACCTCGAGTTACAGAGGCCTGAAAACCAGCCCAGGGCCCTGGTGTCATACGTCGGTGAACCCTCCCGAGATACCGCCTCTCCTGTTTATTCTGTAGAACTGTCTTGTGTTTCAGATGACTTCTTCATTCTTGCCTCTCTTGTGTCCTTGGTCTTTCTTTCTTTGTTCTTCTTTTCTTGCTTATCGTGAAGGTAAGGGCTTGCTCCCCCGGAGGCCTCCTTGACCGGAACTGGACCCAAGCCAAAGAGAACCTCAAGGAGCACACCCCCAAACCAGGCAAAAAGCCTTATGGCACCAAAAAACCCTGGAGGTTAGGCTAGGAGTCTCGGCCACGAATCTGTGGCAGGCTTTAATATCTAGTTCTTTAGTGACCAAGAGTGTTTCTCTAGCAATCCACATGAGGTATGCATACCCTATAGTCCTTGAGGTGCGTAGAATCTGGTTCCAGGACAAGTAAGAGAAATCCTCAACAAGGATAAAGGCAGCTGGGGTATGGTAGTTCTTCCGGTGTTGAGGTGCGGACCCCAGGGCTCAATGAGAACAGAACCAACTGTGTTGCGCAGTGTGACAGTCAAAGGGGAGAACAACTGCACACCGCATAGGAGCTGCAACGGGTAAACAGAAGCGGGAAGACTTAAGAACGAGAAGGTAAAGCGAGGACCACAGGGACAGACCAGAGTGAGAGCGAAGGGTCGCAAAAACAGTTCGCAATAGAGCGCGATAGGACAGAAGACACAGGACAGTCAGAATATCAGTTGAAATGACTCATAGAACGTGAGCTGGAGTTCCGAGTGGAGACATGGCAAAGGTGCCGGAAAACAGGACGCACACTCACAGAGAGGCAGGTGTGAAAGCCGGCAGGGGAAAATGCCGGGGAGAAAACCGCAAGGTGCGGAATGCTGAGAGCACAGGCAGAGTACCAGGGAAAGAGAAAGTGAAAGCACTCCACCGACAGGAGTCAGTAGGGAAGACAAGATCGAGAACAGGTTACAGGAAAACTGTAGCAAGTATCAAGGTCCAAGGAGACAGGCACAATGCACCATTCCTAAGGCACGGTGCGCTGTTATAGTTGCGGCGGCCATGTTGGGAGAGGACTAGACCGCAACCTCTGCTTCGTGAAATGACTAAACGTTTCTATTCTGGTTATTCTACCTTTGCCACAGCTTCCATGGGAGCAGCATGACACCTGGGAGAATGGGGTGGGGAGGCGGAGTAGGAGACCAGCACTAGCAAGGCGGCCAGCCATCCCCAGGGTCAGGCCAACACCCTGGGCCCTGACTCATGGGCAGTTGGTGTCTGAGTACAGGTTGGACAGGGCAACCATCACCTAGTTGCTGGACACAATCCAGGGTGACCTAGCCAGCTGGATACCCATCAGTACCGCTGTTCCCCCACTTGTGAAGTTAGTGTCCATCCTACAGTACCTCGTCACTGGCAGCTTCCAACACACAGTTGCCATGATGCATGGTATGGCCCAGTCCACCTCCATTGCCATGCTGGGATAGGTGCTGGATGCACTGCAGTTCGATGTCAATGAGCACATTGCATTGCCAGTCACACAGGCACAGATAAACCACGTCATTGCAGCCGTAGACTGCACACATGTTGCCCCTGTAGCACCCTGGCACCATGAGGCAGCCTACAGGAACCAGAAGACTTTGCATTCACTCGACGTGCAGATGACCTGTAGCCCTGACCTGACTTTCAGCCATTGATGTGCCTGCTACTCAGGTTCTACCCACGACTCCATGGTGCTGCGCAACAGTACCCTGCCAGTCTACATGGAGAGGCACCAAGGCCAACGCACATGGATGTTGGGTGAGTAGAATTCCTGCATGAAATGCATGCCAACATTCACCGGATGGGGGGGGGGACACACAGTAATCCTTGCATGCCACCAGGAGACACAGCCACCACTAGTACAGCACCCTTTCCAAGCATGTGTGGACCCCTTTACATGTTCCCCACAGCAGAACACACTGAAGGTGTATGCCACACACATGTGAATGCACAATGACATATGGAAACACAACAACCACAATGCATCTTGTCTGTGTTGCAGGCCTGCTACTCACCCTGACACCCAAGTACAATCTCATCTTGCGCACCACACAGAAGTGGCAAGTGAGTCTGATGCAAAACACATCACAAAACCACTGTAGGTGGGTAGGTGAAGTCACAACCATGAACATCCCAGAGATACTGACCCCTGAATGGCCATTGACATGCCTGGCCAAATGTTGATTAATCTGCAAAGTAGCAAAAGCAACACCAGCCATAGTGACAGCCACAACCCATCACCTAACAATATAGTACATGAACAGGCAGATATGACCGGACCTGAATCCTGAGGTAAGGGATGCACCACTGTGGCAATGAGACACAGGGGGTGGTGCATGCAGTGAGTACCCCATAAGGCACATGGTGCACATTGCACACCACACACAGTGCACATGAAGACACCATATTGAAAAGGGAAATGTACACATGACCGTACTTGTTCAGCATGAGTGTGACACACATATCCATTAACATGTTTGATACACTGCTGCATGTACATTGCCACCTAGTGCATGTAAATCCAACATGCCACATAACACCTTACCCATTTAGTTTAGCAGTGTTTCAAGTCTGCATCCCTGCATTACCCCTCTATTAATGTCATTCTCTTCAGATAAAAAGCCATTATTGCCCAGTCGTATCTGCACCATTAAATTAAGTAATTGCTTGTTAGGCCTTGTTTATCATGGATGACGAGCCCAGCAGCACCCGCGTGGACAGAGACAGACAAGAAGGCTGGGACCAACAGCCTAGTATCCACTATGGAGTGGGCCATCCATGTATAGGGTCACTCCAGCCAGCCTTGCACGTTTATACTGTTTATGATGATGACAGTGGTTGACCCCAGGCGTCCTTTTAACTTGATGCAAATCCCCAATTTGACAGAACGTTCGGCTACAGCAGAGTTCTTTGCTGATGCCTTTGTATTTTGTAGAAATACTTAATCAATTCATGTCAGAAAGATGAAGTTGCGGGGGCAATGTGCTAAGCCGAACCAATACTGCCATGATAAGGTGTGATTAGCTGGACCAGTGGTACATAGGCCTGGCATTATAGAAATGGTCAGAGCAATTTGAGCTGTTTTTTGACCCACTTGAGAGCACCATGGCGCATTTGAACATAGCCTCCTCCAGACGGGCTCATTAAGCAGGCTATTGTTAACAGAACACTTGATTTTAGCAACACCCCGAAATTGATTATTTGAGGAACATTCGGATATACTTTAGACATATCCTGGCATTAGGAGGCAGCACCTTAGAAGGCAATTCTAATTGCACTCTTAAGTTCTATCAATTTCACATGCAATTCATTATCTAACAATGGAATAGTGATTAGTACTAAATCTCCTGGCACAATATTAAAAGCAGGGGAAATTCCGACCGGCACGTGGTTTGCGGCAGCCATTTTCTCAGTACCAGTACGGCAGTGTCAAATTATATTAGCAGCCACGTTTTCACTGAGGAGGCACCAGTTTAAGGGTTGGGAGGCCTTTCAACCACAACCAGTTAGCTTATTCTCCTGCAACAATTCGAGTCGAAATGTACACCATACTAGTTTAAAAGCTCGCAAGCTGGTAACGAAATTCATGTTTTGTAAGGTAGAAATTGCTTCCTTGTCATGGTAGCCAATTAGATGTGTTGGAATTATGTAGCCCTTTGTGAAGGGTAGCCAAGACATAGGGACTAATTCACAGAAAGCTTAACGCGCTGCAAAGGCACTTTGCATGGAAAAAGTGCACTTTGTGGCGCGCAAAACGTTAGTTTCTGATTCACTGATTGTACATTGCGCAGGTTTTTCCCCACTTTGCTCTGTGTTGAGCAATTTGAGCGACATGCAGTACAAAGTAATGGAAGGGCCTGCACAAAGAAATAAATAGGGGGCTGGACATGCTTATTCCCCATTTCTTGCGCAAAATGAGGAAGAATGAGGAATAACGTTGGCATGTTGAGGGACGAGCTACACAAACAATAAACACACCCAGTCAATCGCAAACGTAACCCAGTTCATGGATTCCAATATGAAATTTGTCTGAGTCCAAAGGCTAACGCAAACCTCTTGATCTTTCCGCCACATGAAACCTGGCGCAACGTACTACGTATAAAAGCATACAATGCACACCATTACAAAACTGGATGTCCGTGAAGAATCCCACTTTCGTGGCATTGATCATTGCGGGAAGGAGTAGGAGGAAGAGGAGTAGGAGGTCGAGGAGGATGGTGAGGGCCAGGATATTCCATACCCACACTATCCTATTTGGGATGCCAGCTGAGGAGGTGTATGCAAGGTATAGATTCCTCCCCATGTCATCCTAGATCTGGTTAGGGAGTGGCAGGAAGACCTTGCATCACCCACCATCTGATCCCATGAACTCACTCCCTTTCAGAAGGTGCTCACAGCCCTCCGTTTATTTGTTGCAAGCACATTCTAGCACACCTCTACCATTGTAGTGGGAATATTGCAGCCCACGCAATCCTGGCGCCTATACCAGCAAGGCAGAGAGTGTGTCAGGAGGTTTATTCTATTGCACACTTCCCACGGGTACCAGGAGCCATTGATTTTGCGCATGTTGCGCTACAGTCCCCCCACCCCCGAGAGAGCAAGCACATGTACCCCAACCGCAAGCATTGGCATCCAATCAATTCACAGGTCATCTGCAATGTGAAGGGAGTTTTCATGCATATGAATGCTAATTTCCCTGGAAGCACGCATGACAGCTTCATCTACCGCCACTCTCCACTATACCAGACCCTGGCATCGGAAACCTATGGGAATACCTGGCTCATCAGTGATTAGCAACTATCATGCACATGCAAGCAGGCAGCTCCCTGCTAGTCAGGCATACACCCACTAGCCCCACTCAGCTCTGCCACCAACCCCAGGCTGCCCCTCCAAGACCTGACACCTCCTCCCCCTTCACCTCTGCCCACTCCCTCAGGCTGCCTCCTCAAGTCCTCCTGCATCCCACCACCCCCACTTTCCTCTGCCCACTATCCAAGGCTGTCACCTCAACAACAACCATTTCCACCTTTGCAGTGGACACTGCCTACCCGCTCTCACCATTTCTGTTCACACTCCGGAATCCCGCCACCCCAGGTGAGGTAAGGTATAATGCAGCACACATTGCCACTAGGGGCATAGTGGAGCACACATTTTGGTTGCTAATATCTCTATTCCACTCCCTTGACCACTGTGGCAGCATATTGCTATATTCCCCGACAGGAGCATATCAGATCATTGTGGCCTGTTGTGTTCTGCCCAATGTATGTATGTATTTAATTTTTGTATAGCGCCGGTAGCTCACAGGCATCAGGGCGCTTGTACATATAACACTGATACTGCGTGACGGACGACAAATACGAATAGCTGCTGCCTTATGAGTGCCCCTGAAAAATAGCCATCACCCGAATTCTCATCTAAAGAGGTGTGTCTTCAGCAGCTTCCTAAAGGCGGAGTGATTAACTTCCGACCTCAGGGATTCGGGGACGCTGTTCCACAATTTAGGAGCCAGCACAAGAAAAGATCTGCCCAGCCCGGTTTTTAACTTGAACTTGGGCACGATCAAGAGGCATTTTCCTCCCGAGCGTAGATTTCTACTGGGATTGTAGGGCACTACACTCGTTTTCAAGTAGGCAGGCGCTGTGCCAAAAGGTACTTGTGTACCAGGCAGAGAGCCTTGAACTTTATGCGTTCCTCTACTCTAAGCCAGTGCAGAGAAAGCCTCTCTTCAGTAACATGGTCTTTCCTCTTCAGATTTTTCACTAACCTGACCGCGTTGTTCTGGATCACCTGACAGCTGGATAGATCCTTGGATGAGGCCCCCAGCAGCAGGGCATTCCCGTAGTCGAGCCGTGAGAGGATAATGGCTCTGGCTATCGTTGCCCTATTTCCCTCATTAAGCAGTGGCTTGATGGCTTTCATAAGCCTGAGATAGTACGCTGTGTTTTTTTGGAGGAAACCAATGTTGTCACACGCCATGGCATACCAGTAGAGCTGCAGGAGGGACATCACCCTCAGTCTCATGTGCCACCCATTCCCTTGGCAGGCAAAGGACACAGGGATGGGAGGCGCACAATCACGTTGCCTAAACATATTTCACCTGACTAGTAGCCCCTGCGGAGCACACACAGAGACGCCACATCCCTGATGCCCTTCAATGATGAATTAGGGCTAATCTACCTTGTCTATTACAAAATCCCAAGATTGTACATCAAATCAAGTGCACAAACCACTGAGCTTGTCCTAGGAAGTGGAAACAACAGTATTCTTGTGGCTGGTACAAACGCACACAACACAATCATTACCTACATCCTGTTACCAGTTGGTCCTGCTTCACACCAATAATTGTGCACTCTGACACCCAATAAAACAAAAGATACCAAAAGTAGAAAGGCACAGCATATAATGTAAGCAGCAACCAATGCCTGGGAGGACTGCTCTGCCCACCCTAGGTGTGTCTTGCCCTAATATGCACGTGAAGTGGCTACTCCATTCACTGCCAATAATACAGCTCATAAAGCACATCTTCATACACATAGCCATACAGACAGAGAAAAGTGCAAGTTGTGTTCATGAAAAATGTCCTTGTCGCGTGTCAGTTTACCCCCTTGAGAGCCTACTCCAGCCGTCCTCAGTCATGTAGCAATGTACTTCTCTGGAGGTGCCGAAAACAGCCTATGCTGCCTGAGGTGTGGTTTACGGGCATTCCGCAGCCCTGTGTCCTTGCATAGCAGCAACTGTTTCCCCTTGCAGAATGCATCAGAAGGTAACACATCCTTGGACCCAATTACACCATGCCCTGTGCTTCCTTGTAGGCCATGAAACAACATGCACAAATGACTCACCTGTCTCCCATCTCCTTCTGGCCTAAGCCCCGCCGACCTGGTACCCTCCTGGTTGTCGCCCTTTTTCAACACTTAGCAAGCTAAGTCAGCGGGTAAGCATGCACCACATGTGTTTACACCCTCTGTGCCCACAGGTCATCCCCACCCTCTCTGGTCCCCCCGTGTTGTTCCCTTGTGCCCGCCCCCCCTTCCCACACACAGGAGTCTGTCTAGCTACATTCTGGTTTCACCATCACCGTCTTGTGGCCAATGCTGGATTTGACTTTTGTGGACTTCATTAATTCACAGTGCGTTACCCTTTCTCAACTCTCATGCTGGACTTCCTTTGCATCTTGTACTCATGGTGACCCTGAATCATGCTGTTCCCATCTTCATCTTGTATCCTGGCTTGCAACATTGTGTTACTACTGACTTCTGCAGTTGTATTTGCTCTCCCCTCTTGCTTATCCACTCTTTTTGACTGCTTACTCTCTGTTCTCTCCTCCTCTCCCTTTCTCCCTTTTCTTATCTCCTCACCTTACTTTCTTCTCTGCACTTACTCTATCAGAATTGTCCCTGGACCTAGTATGATAGCAACCTTGTCTGTCGCTCCCATCCCCTTACTGTCCCCACCCCCCCTCCTTCCAGCACTATCTGAAACGATGTCAGGCCTAGTATGATAGTCGCTTGTTTGTTCCTCCCATACCTTCCTGCAACCCTCTGCCTCACCTTTTGTTTTTCTCTGGCTCTACCAGAAATGTCATCAGGCCTAGTACGGTAGTCGCCTGTCTGTTTCCATTTCCTTCCCACTCTCCCCCTCCCTTCCTTATCTATGTCTTAGCTCTTGCACTATCTGAAATGTCGCCAGGCCGAGTACGATAGTTAATTTCACATCCTTACTGTTCATGGCCTGTAAGAATATCATTGTATTTTCCCTTGTTCCCTCCCTTTCCTTCAAGAGCTTTGAAACACTTTGTGTATAGGTGCTATATGAATAAACTATCATATCATGCCTCCCTCTGCTGGACCTGCTCACCGCAGACCAATGCACTGAAAACACCACACACAGTGAAGACATCCCTGCCACCGATGACACCATCCCCTGTGTCCCCCTGAGTGCCATGCAACAACTACAAGCAATGACTTTCCTGCCTCCCATCTCCATCATGTCTCCCTCCACACCCATGTTGCTGGACCTGCTCACCCCACGCCAATACACATGAATACACCCAACACAGTGAACACATCCATGCAAACAATGACACCATACCAGTTCTCCCCTATGTGCCATGAACCAACGTGCACAAATGACTCACCTGGCTCCCATCTACATCATGTCTTCCTAGATCACCTTCTCAGCATGCATAGATATGCAGTGTGAGCAAGAAAAACACATGGACAGCCTTGAGGTGTCCCGTATGGAACAAGGAAACTTGACAGCTATGGTCTACCCAGCAGCAACAAAGGGTGTGGTTGCACACCTGCCCATCCCTGGCCCTGCCCTCGACGCCTTTGAGGTGTGCCCTCCAGAACGGGTTTGGTCCCCTGTGAGGAACCCTGCTGAGTAATGTGGCAGGCACACTGCATCAGAGGCTGGTGCAGAATGGTTGTGTTAGCAACCCTGGATGGCTGGGTCACTACCTGCGACACCTCAGAGCTATGCCCTCTGGAGAGGCCTGGGCAGGGCTTCTTAAACCTCTTTACCCACTTGCATAGGCATGCAGTGAGGAATAAAACAAAGACTGCTTCAATGAATCCTTCTATGGAACTGTGAAACTTGACAACTATGGTCTACCGAGCAGCGTCCTCTGTGTGCCTGGGGTGGGCCCCTGGCCCTGCAAAGCTCCAATGTGTTTAGAGGTTTGTCGCCCTGCCAAGGTCCTTGCAGTCTCCCCCTGCCCCACAAAACCACCTCGGTGTTGCCTCCTGAGGCCATGCAGATGGGGCTGTGGCTGTGCCAGGAGGCCAGGGGCTGTGGCTGCCTACCAAGCACATTGGAAGAGCTTTCTCGTGTACTGGCCTGAGTTTCATGATGATTGGGGGTGCTGTCCCCTCACTTGGGCACCAACCTCAAACGTGGGTTGACCGTCCACCTGCCCAGCAGTGGATCTGGGGCATCATGTCTATTGTCCATCCCAGGAGGGAAACGCTCAAATTCACTCTGGCCAGAATGCCAGTGCTGGCCCTCCTCACCCCCACCCTTGGGTGTCTGGCTCACACATGGGTCTGCTGTGCCCCCTGCCCAGCGGGGCCTGCTTCTCTTGAAGTCTGGATGAGCATCAGGTTCCAAATTAATCTCTAGGCTGGTGGCTCTTGCCCAGACATCCCCCTCTGTCACCCATGATACACAGAATACGAGAAAGCTCAGTCACCTGCCTCTGGATTACTGTACACACCGTGCATGGGTCCTATCTTTGTTCCACTTGATTATCGCTGCCTCACCTGTGCTCTCTGGCGAAACCACTTCACCCCCCAGTCGGCTAAGGGCCATGCCCCTTGCAATGTTTCATCAGAGCATGGTCTGTTGGGGATGTCCTGCTGGCTCACGGTAGGGGTGGAGAAGAAGCTCTTGGTGCTTCTCAAAGAGGCTAACTTTGTCCTGGTCAGCAGGGTTCCTGGTTGACAAAATAACCTCAGCTGACTTTCATGTGCTTGTCAGGTTTGGCTGCATGTGTGCCTCCCCGCACTCCATGGGACTGATTTGGCACACTTTGTTCTTCTACAGTTGGACTGCTGACTGGCCTTAGCTGTTTCACACAATTATCTTCCACAAGCCTTGGGACTGTGTCAATGGTATGCTCCCTTAGAGAGGCACTTTTAATGTGGGTGGCTCTTCCCTGAAAGCACAGTGACTGGCCGAGCAGCGTCTGGGAAAACCAAGTCTTTGGGTACCGACGGGGAGCATGGTGCAAAGCTGAAACTAAAAGGAATAGACAGAAGGGCACCATTAGGAGTGGAGCCTACAGTTCAATTTGACCATGCATTAGAAACCCCACCTGGTCTGTACACAGAAAGGATTGACAGATTGATAGCTCTTACTTGATACTGGGGGTGGGGGAGGGTGCATGTCTTTTCTAAGTTGATGGAGAAATTTGTCTTGTAATTCTGATAATGAACGAGACTCCTCCATGCCAACTACTTACGTCACGCCAGGGTTTGGCGTTCAACTTCTAAAAGGGACAAGTGACATTCAGCCACACGTGATTGAACAATAACATGTCTGTGATGCTGTCTAATGTCTGGGGCTGCACGTGTGCTACAGTGAATGGATCAGCATGTGTGTACCCTTTTCTGACAGGTGCGAGTAACCCTCTGACCCCCGTTCATGATATGGATTGGGGATAGCAATCATATCACATGAACTAGGAATTCCCTGTAAGTGCGGGTCACAAGCTCATGTTGATTAATTCCCTGCCCTTGGTACACACTGCCTGTTACCATAACTGATTGGATTGTTGAGTGAGGTCCCTGGATTGGTCCTGCTGGTGTTGGCAAAGGCCCCTGTGGAGTGCTGAGAAGAGGATCAAACTTTATACAGAGGAAGTAAACGCCATGACAAGGTTTCTGTAGGTGAATCTGTAGAAGGATAATCAATGATGGAGCAGCTGGTATATCCCAGACATGCACACCCACAGCTCAGGGTGCCCATCATGCCATGGTCTGGCCCGTGGAGTTGTCTGAGTATGGGGCTTGTGGTGGGGGACCAGGTGCCGGGGAGCGGGATCCCTTCCGCCTGAGTGGCCTGTGACCCAGCAGATGGATAGGGATGTCTGTCAGAGTTGGTTGAACCTGCTAGGAGAACCCCAACCACGCACTGGCAAGGGAGCCCTGACTTGACGCCCTCCTCTCTGAGCTGGCACCAGAGATGCCATGCTGGCTGGGTGCACTCCTCTCTCTGACCCGCTAGTGGGCGGGTATTGGTGGGGGCAACACAGTCAGAAAGGAAGTCCTGAGAGGGTTCATTCCGGAGCATAGGGAAATCTGGTTGTTCTCAAAGGATGCCTCCCAGGTGGACAGAAGCCTGCCACACTGGTCGAGCTCTGAGACATGGAGCAGCTAGACCTATTTCACAGGTGGGCTTTAAGGTTCTAGCAGCCCACCATTGTGTTTTAGCGATGGCCATGCTCGCCTATGCAATGGCAAACATACACATGTGACCAGGTACCTGAAGCTTGGCCCTGTGCAGCTTGGCTGGGGTTTGGAGACTGTAGCGGTCCCACACAAGCAACACCCTGCCTGCCTCTTGGCCTCCTCTCCTACTCCCCGAATGCGGAGTGGGAAGACATAGTTGTGGAAGGATGAGCAAAGGCTGCTGAGCTTTTGGCAGAGCTGTTTGCCCTGTCACTGTGGGAAACCCCTGTTGCGCTTCTGCAGAAGATGGCCGGTTTCTAGTGCTGAGCATCTGGAACCTGTTCCTTTAAAAAAAGCAATGGTCTTCGTTGACTCACGAGTGGGGAAGATAGACGGGGTGCCAGGCTGGATGGGAATGCCAGCGCTGTCTCCCCCAGCCCTCCTGGACATGCAGATTTGGGCCAATGTCTGGACAAAAAATGTGGCTGTGACTCCTGGTGATGGATCACTGGTCTTGCACATCAATTAACAACTCAGCTAGCTGCGATAATCAGTGTGAATTGCAGTCACATTGATCATCAAAACTTTGAATGCACCTTGTGGCCCTGGATTCCCCTTGTTTGTTTGTTTGTTTATTTATTTAGTATGGCGTGCAAAACCCAGAGGTAACAGGGCGCAACAGAGGGCAGGAAGATAGGATTACATAAAAACTTAGTTGCAGGATAAGGCACACATGAGCAAAGAACAAAAAAAAAGAGGCATAGCATTACATTGCGTGGCATGTACATATATACATATAGTTAAACAAATGCTTACATATTTACATATTTAGTGCTGTGCATAGGGGCAGTTTGGTTGCACTTACATATTTACATATTTAAAGCTGTGCATGACAGTCAGGTTAGAACAACGGCATGGGCAGATGAGATGGCAGGGTTAGTCATGAGGATCTTTGGCCCGCAACCAGGTGAGGGTGTTTCGCCTGAAGCTATAGTAGGATTGGTCTGTCCTAATGTTGAGTGGGAGGGTGTTCCAGTTTTGGGCTGCCAAGACAGGGAAGCTACTGCCGCCGGTTTTCTTTAGTCTGACATTGGGTACCTGCAGGCAGTAAGAGTTAATCAATCTGGTGGGGCGGGTAAAGGTTTTTATCTTTATTCTGGATGCGAGATATGGGGGGGCTGCGTTGTTTAAGCATTTGTAAGTGGGTGATGCCGTTTTGAGAGCGATGCGGTCAGAGATTTTGAGCCATTTGTGTTCTCTCCTTTTGTTGGAGATGTGTTCCTTAGAGGGAAGGTTGAGGGCTGTTCTGAGAGCGTTATTTGGTAGTGCCTGTAGTTTGTTGGTTATGTATTTGTTAGCTCCCAGGTACATGGCGTTGCAATAGTCCAGTCTGGATAGTATTAGGGCGTTGGCTATGATGATGCAGCTAGCTTGGATGAGGAAGGCTCTACTTGCCCTGATTAGCTTGCATGTGTAGGCGATGGAGGATGCTAGTGAGTTGACTTGTTCTTTTAGTGACATGGTTGCATCAAGGTGAAAGCCTAGCGTTTTCACTGTTTTGGCCACTGTGATGGTGTTGCACACTTGTCTTAGTGTTGCTTAAATGTCAATAGCCCTGGGTACAATCTGTGGGTGCATGGCTCGGGCCTGGCATGGAGGCTTCTTGCTGGAGTGTCCTGGCCTCCCCGTTTCCACACCCTGGGTGTTGGGGGGTCCAGGGGCTCAGTGTGCCCAGGTGCTGGTTGTGGTGGCAGCAGTCAAAAACCCTGATACACATTCCCCTACCCCAGCATATCTGGCCATGCCACTTGTGGCTGTATGTGGTGTCCCATGGCTGCCTGCACAGTACAGCCCTGGAGTGCAGGCCTTGTGACTGCATTCAATGGCCAACCCCACCACAGGGTGCTTTCGCACAGATTGGTACAGCACACACACGGCTGTGCTAGAGGTGCGGTGCAGGGGCAAACCCCCTGAAAATGCTGAAGCCCTGAAACTGCCTGCCTGAGCCTTGGCTCCCAAACCATGACCTCTGATCACATGCAGTGATCCGCGGAATTGAAGCATAGTACTAAGCATAGGAAAAGTGACTAACTAGGATTCTCTCAGAAATGGTAAGTGAAGAGGGAAGAACCCAGTGCTGAATCCCTATCTAGTGGCAGGGTGAGGCTGGTAGTGCCCTCTGGCATGCTGCAATGGGGTCATGGAGTTGGGTTGCTTGGAAATGCAAAACAAAGTGGGTTTTAAACTCCATGTAAGGCTAAATACAGACACAAGGCTGATAGCCAACCAATACCATAAGGGAAAGTTGAGAATAATTCAGAAGCAAGAGTACAAGAGGCTGTGATCCGGTGGTGAATGTCAAATCCCCTGCGCCCTCCTCCACCAAACATCCCGGCCCCTCTCGAGGGAGGGGTCACCGGGACAGTGATGGGTGAGGGGCCCCCTGATCCGAGTGCGATGGACAACTGGGGTGGACTGTCCTCAGTGTGCCACGACCATATGCCGGGGGTCTACAGTGATGTCAGTTACCCACCTAACCCATCTTCAAAGTCAGAGTCAGAGGCCTGTACCAAACCTGTGGCGCAATTAATGTGAGGGCTGTTGCACACTGGCCTAGGTGGGATCCCGTTGTGTCATAGTGGTGGGTGCACTACCAGTCCCTCTATCCCACTCGGTTGGGGAAGTGGAGCATTAGCTGTGTAACAGCCCCCAAAAGATGGTGAACAATTCCTGGATAGTGCGAAGTCAGAAGAAACACGTGTGGAGGTCCAAAGTGCTCCTGACATGCAAATCGGCCATCCGACCTGGATATATTGAAAAAGACAAACCAAATCCTCTAGTAGCTACTTCCCTCTGAAGTAATCCTTAGAGGAGCCGGTGCTCATTAACCCACTTTCATCTGGTAAAGCAAATGATCTGAGGTCTTGGAGGCGATAATATCTCAACCTATTCTCAAACTTAAAATGGCTAAGAAGCTCAGCTCTCTGGTGTGGAGGCAGGTGTTGAATGCAAGTAGCCAGTGACCCGCTTTTGGGAAGCAGAACTAGCTCACATGAGTTGCTTTTGTGAGCCCTGCTTGTGCCCCTGACTGCCTGATCCAGCCCCAGTTGCACCCAGGGAGGGCCCTGGGGCAATTGACGTTGAAGCAACCCTCAGACAAGAATAGCCTCACGAGGAACCTGGGCCTGCAAGATGAGATTGAAGTGTCGATAATCAATGTGTCCTACAAATCAGACTAATAAATGGCAGATAATGCTGTGTTCTCCATTGACACATGATCCACCGACAAGGGTCTCAGACAACTTCCCACAATCCAGATGTCTGCATGAACCTGCTGGTTCAGAAGAAGCTGGGGGGAATCAGCACCACCTGTCCCACCCGCATGGTGAGACGGACCCATGCTCTTTTCAGCATCCACACTTGTGTGTCCAATAAGACGATTGTGAAACATTACAGATGGTCACCTGATGCAAAGCCTATTGAGTCTGCCTGCTCTACTGTGTAGCAGTGTGACGGGCCATCACATTGTGATGGTGTCTGAGGCTGGGGATTTGCATGCCTCATGCCAGACAACCAGCTCGATCACAAGATCCAACTGTGAGTAATATGGAATGCCACAACCATTACAAATGCATTTGGAGCTGGAATTACCATGGCTGCTGGCACCAGACTTGCTGTCCAATGAATCCTCATCTAAGCATGTGAAGTATACACATTCCAATCACAGGCCCTCGAAAGAGTCCTGTAACATGGATTGAAGTCACTACCTCCCTGATTTGGGAGTGGGTCATTTGAATGCCCACTTCCTACCTTGGATGTGGTAGCTGTTTATCAGGGTCCCTCTCTGGATTTGAATCTTGATTTACACTTACCTGTGTACAGCATGGAAGGCACAGGCAGTGCCATTGGAATGTGACAGGGCAGACATCACAATGTATAGTTGCCTCATAGGGAGGTACAAACTGAAACAAGCACAGCTACAGTCACCAAATCAGTGGTGCCAGTCCACATTTATCTATATTTGTCAGCATATATGTGCTGTACATACACCACAATAACCCAAGTAATACAAAGAGCCACCAAAGGGTACATCAAAGACTCAACAAGCCATTTTCAGTGTCACAGAACTGGCGATGTGTACAAACATGTGCATGGCTCAATATTTGAAACAGGCATATACCCTTGGCAGGGGCTACCCGATAGTTGCACCTGCTGGAGCGTGGCAATGGGGGGAGCCTTGGACACACCTCGGCCCAATCTTCATGCCCCTGGGGACATCTGTGGGACAGACTCAACAGAGTGTGTACCCCCACAACACTTGGCGGTGGACAGCCCAACCACACGGGCACTGCAGGGCCAGCCTGCTCCGGGGGCGGGGGTGGTGGTGGAAGGGGAGAGGCTGGGGCTCAAGAACAATGGAAAACAGGAGGGGTAATTCTGTGTGCCACCAGTGGTGCATTGACAGGCGTTGGCACCCCACAGAACAGTCATACTGAACCGCTGCGCTTATATTTCTTGGGGGAGAAGGCTGAACAGCATGCCAGAAAGTGCCCACACTAGTACTAACACCCCTCAACCCTGTCAACTCTGATCTAACCACCAGTAAGCTGCCAGGATACTCAGCATTTGCTCTGCTTGGATGCGGGAACTAGCCACGTAAGGGGTCCTACCCGAAGGGGCACTTGACATGGTACTGAGAAGGGTGACAGTCAATTGCTGAAAACAGCTGTCTGTGGATGTGGCAGGAAGGCCAAAATGGGGAAGACTGTGTGGGGGACCCATGCAGAGCCACTGTCCAGGAGCAGGGATGAACAGACCCGGTGTGGGTGCATTGTGTGTGCAGATGGACTGGGTCCCCCACTGGCCATAACAGGCAGGTCACACCAAAGACTGTGGGCACCTGAGAAGACAGTAAAATCAAAACTCAGGAAATGATCAATTACTGCCAGAGAAGTGGACTTGTTGCCAGAAGAGCATGTTAGGCACATGTTAGGCACACATCAGCACACCCACTTTCATGGGACCCGGGGGCCTGTGGGGTACCCTTGGATGCAGGGGAGGGAAAGGAACACCAAGGGAGGAAGTGAAGGGCTGGAGAGTGAACATTTGATTGGGGAGGCTGATGGGAAGGAGAAAAGAGGGTAAGAGGGACTGGGGAAAGATGAGAGTGTAGAATGGGCAGACGAGGAGCAGAGAGAGAGAGAGGGATTGGGAAACAAGGGAGAGATTAGCTGGTGGTGAGAAGAGGGTGGAGAAGGGGCTGTTTAAGAGGGAGAGAGCTGAGAGAAGGGGGAAGAGAGACAGAGACAGAAGGAGAGGAAAAAAGGAAGCAGGGGCAGAGAGGCCAGGAGGCCAACTGTAGGTAAAATAGAGCAGGTTATGGGCGGATGGCGGGGAAAAGGGGGAGAGGGTGAAGGGCAAACAGGGAAAAATAAGGTGTACCAGCTAAAAAGGACTCCTCACCTTCTGAGCCCCAAACCCACATGGTTCACACACCACGGCAGGAGACCCATGTCCTCACTCGTCATACACGTAAGGCTGTGGCACCCCCACTCCAGAGTCCACCCCACACACCTACCTCCCGTCAGACACAATAGTACATGCACAGCTTATTTATTTATTTATTTATAGTTTGCTTGTTAGGTGCTTATAGAGGAAGCAAATACTGTTTCAAAGCGCCCACGGGGCAACAGGGGATGATAGACAATACACATTTCAATGCAAAAAATATAAGAAGAGAGAAGCAATGGGGAGGTGACAACAAACCTACTATACCTTGTGAGTGTTCAGAATGTGTAAGTGCAGAAGGGAGAGGGTATTGGATAGGTGCTGTGGTGCTCATGGGAGAGCATCAGGTGAAGTGCTATGAAAAGGTAAGTGCAAGCAAGGTTAGAGGGTGGTGGGCCTAGGCAAGTCCAGAGGATAGACAGCACCTGGGATGATACGATGTGGGAGGTCAGGACCCAGAGGATGCACAAAGGGCCTACACACCAATCAAGCTACTGTGCAATTAACATGGGAGTGAGGGAAGGAGGAGGTAAAGAATTTAAGAAGGTCCTGTTCAAGACAAAGAGGGAGGGGGCGTCTGTTCCAAAGAAGGGAGCCAGCTGAGGAAAGCTATCGACCACCTGCCCTCTGTTTAGCGAAGTGCTTTACACACAAGGAATTGGTGCCAGAGGGGTCTAGAGGGGGAATATTTAGTCTGAAAGAGTTGCAGATAATGTGGTTCCCAGCCCCAGACAGCCTTGTGTATGATGCATCACTCCCCAACTGTCGCTTCCCTCTCATTAACAGCCCACCCCTAGGATGAGCTGTTCCCAGGAAGGGGGCAGGGATCATAGGGTGTAGTGCAAACACTTTCAGGGACAACAGATGAACAGATGCTGTGGGGAGTGGAGAAAGTTTCCCAGTAATACACCCACAATATACAGTCACATGCAGTGCAGTCACTTACAGTGCAAGAGTGGAGCAACAATTGGGAAATGAAAATTCATACAATATGAGAATGAGAACGGATACAGAAAACCAACAGTAAACAACAAGTGACTTGTATGTGGAACACAGGTAAAGGCTGTCAGGAGTGCATATGTGTCAAGCAGTCCAAATCTAGATAGTCCAAGTGTGTTAAATCGGTCCTGTTGAGTACTGGGAGACATACAGGCCTGCTGCCCTGCCATCCAGTCTCCCCTATCTTTTATAATTGATTCTCTGTCACCTATCCTCCTTCTCTCATGAAGTCTAGAAGGAAGGCATTTAAAAAGGCACTCCTGAGATCCAACCCTGGTCTGCCCATTGAAGACACCTACATCAATGCTTCCTCCAGACAGACTATCACTGACATTTTCCTTGCTGTTCCTTCTTCTGACTTATGGACTCGCCATATGGTTTCTGTCCCCTCCCCTTTTTCCTCTTCACCCATTACTGGTAACACCAGATGGAAGTGCTCCTGGCTTACTACGCATCTTCAAAGTTCACTATTAATGTCTATCACAATGTCACTATCATGGCCCAACCTCCTCCTTCTTGAGAGGCGTCTTCCAACTCTCTTCAACTTCCCCCACTCTCCGGCCACCTCCACCACTCAACACCAGTATCCCAACCACCCCAGTGGTGTCCGTCCACCCCTATGTTCCTTCCTCACAAATCATTTAAAGGGGCAACCAGCTGCAATTAGCTACCCTCAATTCTTGCTCTGCTCTCAAATACTCCTCTGTCATCTGTCGTCTCCTTGAAGACCTTGGCGTTGACATCCTTATTCTCAATGAGACGTGGTTCAAGGCCAGCTCTGTCACTGATTTTGACGCTCTTCTGCCTAAGGGCTACAACATTCTGTCCAATCCCAGGCTCACCCAACCTGGTGGCGGAGTGGCTCTGATCTTCCCTGAGTGGGTCCCCGATTCCATCATTCCCACTCTACCTACTCATCATTTGAAAGCCTAGCCTGCTAGCTTTCTGTCTCATCTAATTTCTGTCTGACTCTCGCTGCCATCTACAGGTCCCCCAGACCGACCTCCCCCTTCCTCTCAGAATGGGCTGACCTATCCTCCTCTCTTTTTGCATCCTCCCCCAAACTTATTTTCCTTGGGGACTTTAACATCCATCTTGACTACCCTGGTGCTGCTACTGCACCCTTTCACAACCTCTGCGACTCTCTTTCCTTCACTATCCTTCCCTCTGTCCCAACCCACGCTGCAGGACACACCTTGATGCTCTCATATCAACAGACATCCCACTCCCCAACCCTCTTACTACACCTCTCTCCTGGTCTGACCACTCTCTCCTCTCTTCCCACCTTGACCTCCTCATGATGATGCCTACACCCGCACCGCCAGTCTCCTTCTCCATCATTCGACCAATGAGGCATGTGTCAGTCATTGCATTTGCCTCTTCTTTCATCCCTCCTCATTTTCCTTCATTTGACTTTCCTTCTGGCTCTGTTCTCGCTAACCTTCATCTCTCTCTCTCCAAGACCATGGAAATCCTTGCCCGTCGTGAGTATATGCATGAAGCCTGCCTCCAACAAAACTCTAGGTATAACTCCGACCTGGCAGCTTTGAAATGCAAGTGCAAAAATGCAGAGCGGAAGTGGTTGGCCTCTAGCTCATCCTCTAAGGCAATATCATCTCGCCATCTGCTCTAAGAAGAGGGCTCATGTCCAAGCCCGAATCTCTGGGCCCACCAATAACACAGCTGAACTTTTTAAAATCTGCAAGGAACTTGCCAATCCTGTTGCAGTCTCCTCCTCCCCTCCTCCCTCCCAGGCCCTCTGCACTGCACTGGCCTCCCACTTCCCCTCTAAGACTCTGGACATCTTGTCCTCTCTGTTTTATGCTCCCCCCAACCCCCATCCCCTTTTCTCTTGACTCCCTTGACCGCCCCATACTCTCCTCCTTTGCTCCCATTGCACCAGATGAGATCTCTAGTGTTGTCCACTCTATGAAAGTCTTCTCAAATCAGGTGCTCCCCTGCTCCTCCAGAACCATCAAAGACAACATCAGCTCTCTCACCTGAGCCTTGGCTGGCCTCTGCAACCATTCCTTTGCCGCTGGCTCCTTCCCTCTACCCTTTAAGGACTCACTTGTGCATCCTCTCCTAAAAAAGCCATCTGATGACCCTTCTTGCCTGGCTAACTATCACCCTATCTCTATCACCCCTTTTTTGGGCAAACTGAGTTGGTCATCTCCCAGCTGGCACCCCACACCAAATTGGGTGGCTGCCTCCATGACCACCAGTCCAGTTTCAGGGCATCGAGGGGCGTGGAAGCTGCTCTCCTGAACACCCATGAAGATCTGCTCTCTAAACTGGACTCAAATACACCATCTGTCCTGATCCTCCTCAATCTTTCTACTGCCTTTGACACAGTCAACCACTCCATCCTCATAAACCGTCTCTGTGAAACTCTAGGCAACACAGACCGGGCACTGACATGGCTGACCTCCTTCCTTTCAAACAGACCCTGGGTCCTTTTCTCTCCTTCATCTCACTCTCTACCTGTGGCATCCCTCAGGAGTCCATCCTATCGCCATGGCTCTTCAGCATCTACCTGGCCCCTCTGGCCCACTTGATCTCCACCTTCTCCCCTCATTTCCAGTGTTATGCAGACAACATACAACTATTCTTCAAGCTGCCATCCTCTACCTCCTCCCCCTCCTCTCTCATACCCGACTGCCTGACTGCTATTTAGGCATGGTGCTCTGCCAATGACCTCTTCCTTACTGCCAGTAAGACAGGGATCCTTCTCATTGGGATGCCTGTTCCTTGCTTCCCCCCCTCTCTGTCCAGCCTCCTTGGATCCCCTCCCTTCTCCCACATGTGAAGCAGAAAACCAATGGGATCCCCTATGACTCCTCTCTCTCTTTCTCTCCACATATCACAGACCTCGCCAAGAAGTCCAACTTTTAGCTCCACCTCCTCAGGGGCATTCTTCTTTTCCTCACCTTCCACTGGAAGCTCATCGTCTTCCGAGTGTGGGTTCTCTCTAGGCTGGACTACTGAAACAGTCTCTTCCTCAATCTGCCCCTTTCCTCCTTTCGTCGCCTTTCACTAATCCAGAATAGGTCTGCAAGACTTATCCTTGGCCTCAAGCCCAGGGACTGCATCTCTCCAGCCCTAAAATCTCTCGAATGGCTCCCGGTGACTGCAAGGATCAAACTCAAGACACTTTGTATCCTCCACAAGGCTGTCTGGGGCTTGGGATCTCTCTACATCCAGCTTTCCCTCCCTAAATACCTCCCTTCAGTCTTCTGGCTCCAACTCTTTGCGGGTCAAACGTTTCTCCAAGCAGAGTGGGAGGTAGATCCCTTTCCTCGGCTGTCTCCTACCTCTGGAACGGCCTCCTTTTCCCCTTCAGACTTGAGCTGGATCTTCTTAAATTCTGGAAACTTCTCAAGACTTTGCTTTTCTGCATTTCCTTCCCTCTCTCTCTCTCTCATGTCGCTGTGACTGGGAACGTGTCCCTTCTGAGTCATACAGGGGCCAGACCACCCCCCTACCAGTTCCCCAGCATCCCTTGCCCGCACTTGCCCTCAGGCTCTCTTCCCCAGACTATCCCTAACCTGGTCCACCCGACCCTCCACACTCCCCCTCCCTTTTTTTCTGCTTCTTGCCTTCCTGGCCCCACAGCACTTGCCCACCCCTGCCCTCTTTGGGCACCCCATGTCTGAACTTCACCCTCTACCCTTCCCTCCCTGCACTTACCATCTTGTTCTTGCACTTGCACGATAGGATTGTCACGAGGCCAATATACCCATTTTGTGTTGTTCTGCTTTTTATCCTATGTTCACCTCCCCCAATTTGTCTTGTGACACCTGGAAACAATTCTGTATAGGTGCTATACAAATGTCCAAAAAATAAAATAAAATGTGCAAGTCAGCTGATGTACTCATATTGGCCAGGCACCCTGATGACCAAAAGAAGCTGGCCTCCATAAAAACCACCACAGGCATGACATGTAGTACTGCACTGCCATGGGCTGGATGATTTCCCCTGCAGGGAAATCAATGCTGGGACATTGCATTGGGTGTGGACTTTGTCCAGCTTGAGGAAGGAAAGAGGCAGATTTTATGTGCCTTCTGGAAAGAAAGGTGGTCCTCCACTTGGCACATGCTGAGTGGGAGGGAGTTTCAGGGTGTAGAAGCCTTGGCAGAGGAAGAGGTTCCTCCAATTTGTCAAAACAAACACTTACTTGGAGGAGAGAATCGACACACTCCCCCGAACCACAGAAGCAGAATGAGTTCGACCCTCCCACCGTGGTTGGCACAGGTGCCTGAAGTGTAACACAGGACACCACGTGGCAGCCAATGGGGGGAAGAGGAGTTAGGGAGAGGTTGTGGATGGGGAGGGGAAGTTAGGGAAACCGGGAAAAGGGTTAGGACAAAACCTAAGTTGGATAGGTAGGGGGAAGCACTGGGGAAAAACCCTTCCTTTCATATACCTGTATATCCTAGTTCCTGACACACTGTAACATTGACGACATGAATACCCAGTAACATAGATCAGGACACACCTTAATACGAAGGCCCCTGACTTCAGAATAAACATAGAGCACAAAACATGCACATGTAGTAGCAAGCGGGATGAACACAGGACAATGGAACTTTTCCCATCAATGAAGAATGAAACACATGGCCCGTAGGGCAAGCTTGCTACTGCAATACATAAACACATAAATGCATGTCCTTGCGGTTTAACCAGACAAACTAATACACATCATCACCCCTTGAGAGTGAATACTCTTGTCACCGTTAATGAGCTGTATTCGAGAGAATATGCCCCAAAAATGTTCTGTAATGTCCTTGTGTCTTATCACACAAAACCAATTGCTTTATCCCCAAATTCAGCCCTTCCGTGATTGCCAAGTATCAGCTTCATGCGAGAGAAAACATATGCATCATAAGCTCCCACCCCGCAATGCCTTCTGCACTTATCTGAGTTCCGAGGGCCCCGCGGGACTCCTCGGAGGATTAGTAGCACGCTGAAAATGCTGCCGCCGTTCCGCATGCAAATCAGTGCAAGAGAACGTTCGAAACCTCGTGTAGCTTTAGGGCAGAGCTTCGCCGTCCATGGTTTCCTCAGCGTTTCGCCGACATGCTCCTCACGCCAACCGCTCCTGGATTCGTAATAAGCCACACCTGTTTCACGCACTGTTGCTCTTTATGCTGTTTGTAATCACTGCAGCTGGCAACGCGCACGTGACCTTCTGTGCACAGAACTACCAACCTCCCGTGGCTTGCTGGGAATTGTAGTCTTTGCCTCCAAAACTAGCCCAAAAAGGATTAAGAGACAAAACGTGTGACTCCTGTGCACTTTCAGCCCTTATTCCTCACATTACCTCCCCTCCCAGGCCTCTTTCCAGGGCCAGGTTTTTGCTGATGTTTCTTATGAAAAAGTTTCAATAATTGCAGTGCATGTACCGCTTCTGCCGGCTCCCATGAGCAGTCTTCCAATCCATAACCTTTCCAATGGATCAAGTACCATAGTTTTTGTTTCACTCTTTTATCATTCAAAATGCGTTTCACCTCATACTCCTAATGTCCTTCTTTCATCATAGGAGGAGGGCGCTTTGTCTTTACTTCCGGAGCTGCAGGTTTAAGCAGAGATACATGAAATACCGGATGTACCGGCAAAGTTTTTGGCAAACTCAATTTCACGGCAGTATCTGATACACACTTAACGATGTCATAGGGACCAATGAATCTAGGCATAAATTTCCTCGATCCAACCAAAGCTAAATTCTGTGTTGAAAGCCACACTCTGTCCCCAATCTTATATCGTGGGCTCTCTTGCCTATGCTTGTCAGCTTGTTTCTTGTAAGCTTTCTTGGCTTTTTCCAAATTTGTGCGTGCTCTCTGTCTAAATGCAAGAAGCAACTGTTTTCTGTCTTGTAACACTGGCATGGTTTCAACCTCGGGTAATTGTTCAGGGATCATATTTTGTTCCTGTCCATACAAACATTCATTAGGTGCCATTCCCAGTGAACTGTGAAAAGTATTATTGTAAGTAAATTCCGCCAATCACTGTGCCTGCACCCAGGACTCTTTACCATCTCCTAGATAACCTCTCAAATACTGTTCCAAAGTCTGATTAACTCTTTCAGTCTGACCATCAGTCTGGGGATGGTAACTGGTTGACAAAGCACAGGTGATTCCTAGCATTCGACAGAAAGCACGCCAAAATCTGGAGGTAAACTGTGATCCTCGATCTGAAACAATACTCTTTGGTAACCCATGTAACCTAACAACATTTTGTAGGAACAATTCAGCTAACTTGCCTGCCCGGGGAATACCAATGCATGGAACAAAATGAGCCTGTTTGGACAAGAAATCCACCACTACCCATATGGTATCAAACTGGTTATCTGGTGGTAAATCTGTGATAAAATCCATGGAAATATGAGTCCACACTTTCTCTGGTGTAGGCAATGGCTGTAAGTACCCTCTCTTTTTGACATGCTCAGCCTTGTTCCTTACACAATTTTCACACTGTAACAGATATTTAACCACATCATGTCTTAGGGTAGGCCACCAAAAATACTTTTCCAACATTTTTCTCATCTTTCTCTGACCTGCATGCCCTACCAAAGGAGATCCATGGCACCAAAACATCGCTTTTTCTTGCAACCTTTGGGTAAATACAAATACCCTGATGATAGGGTAACCCACCTCGCAACGTATGTGCCGGATGACTGTCTTTCCATTGTTGCAATTGTCTAGATGAAACTGCATGCTTTATTTGGTCAATTAGTAGTTTAGTGACTGCCCCAATGACTTTCTCTGGAGAAATAATGGTCTTGACTTCCCCTATTGTTTTGTCTATGTGTTGTTGCTGGGATAATGCATCCACCTTCCCATTTTTACTCCCTGGTCTGAATGTTACTACAAAATCAAATTCATTAAAGTACTGGGACCATCGGAGCTGTCTTTGACTCAAGGTGTGTGCTGTTTTGAAATATTGTAATTTCTTATGGTCAGTTACCACCATCACCTGATGTCTCGCTCCCAATAGATAATGTCTCCATTCTAAGAATGCAGCTCGAATGGCCAACAGTTCTTTGTCAGTAATTGAATAATTCTGTTCACAACCAGTTAATTTCCTTGAGAAAAAGGCTACGGGATGCCAAACCCCTTCCTCATCCTTTTGTGATAGCATGGCTCCTATTGCGATATTACTTGCATCTGTTTCTACCTGAAACAGTTTTTCCATGTTTGGATGTCTTAATACCGGAGCCGTAGTGAAGGCCTTTTTCAATTCCTTAAATGCCCTCTCTGCTTCTGGACTCCACACAAAACTGACTGCCTTCTTCAGCAATTGTGTAATGGGCGTAACTATTTTAGAAAAATTACTGATAAAGCGCCTATAGAAATTGGCAAATCCCAAAAAGGATTGAATGTCTTTGACACATTGTGGAGATGGCCAATCTTTGACTGCCTGTACCTTCTTAGGATCCATGACCACACCAGATGGCGTCAGCAGATATCCAAGAAACTCCACTTGTTTTACATGAAAAGCACATTTCTCCAATTTTACACATAATTGGTATTCTTGTAAACGCTGCAACACTGCCTGAACATGTTGTACATGCTGTTCAGGTGAATCTGAGTATATCAAAATATCATCAATATAAACAATAACAAAAATGTCAATGAAATCTCACAATACTTCTTGCATAAAAAATTGAAAAGCTGCTGGGGCATTACACAAACCAAACGGCATCACTAAGTATTCAAACAACCCAAATTTGGTTCGGAAAGCAGTCTTCCACTCATCCCCCTCTTTCACTCTTATTAAACGATAAGCTCCTCTCAAATCAAACTTGGTGTAAATCTGGGCAGATCTCACTTGATCCAACAACACTGAAATTAATGGTAATGGGAACCTATTTTTAACCGTAACTCTATTTAGAGCCCGATAATCAATACAAGTTCGTAAGGTACCTTCCTTTTTAGGAACAAAAAATAAAGGCGAGGAGACCGGGGAGGTAGAATGCCAGATGAATCCCTTGGCCAACATTTCATCAAGATATTCCCTGAGATGTTTATATTCAGACTCTGTGAGAGCATATATCCTGCTACACGGTAATTTTGCTACTTCCTCCAATTTAATTACACAGTCATAAGGACGATGAGGAGGTAATTTTTCTGCTCCTCCTTTATCGAAAACTTTTGCAAATTCTCTGTACTGGACAGGGATGCCTACATCGACTGCTCCCACCACTTGCTCCGAGGATTCTCTTTCCGCCAACCAAGATGCAGCTCCTACTTCCGATAACATATGATCCTGACAATGCTGACTCTCAAACCACACCATCTGTTTCACACAATCAATTTGAGGATTATGTTTTCTTAACCAGGGCATTCCTAAGATTAACCCAAACTGAGGTGCTGCAATTAAGTCAAATGTAATCTCTTCTCTATGGCCAGAGGCACACACCATCTCCAGCTTCCCTGTTTGTTGCCGAATAGGGCCTGATATTAACGGCGATCCATCCACTGACTGTACTCCCTCCACCTTTTCCTTCTCCTGTATTGGTAATTTCCATTGTTCTGCTAACGCAATGTCTACAAAATTGCCCGTTGCACCTGAATCCACCATGGCCCATACCTCCTGTTTAGACATTGCAAAACACAGCGTCACCAAAATATACACATGTGAAGTCCTATTACCAATTGTGTTAGCTACCCATCTAGGGAACCTTATGTCATTGGGGCCTGTCACCGGTGTTCCCTCTACGGCCGGCCTGCCTCTTTTCCCGCTTCCTTCTTGTTCTTTTCACTTCCTACCCCTCTATTTGGTGTGTTGGGGCAGGTACGTATAAAATGTCCTGCCTGCCCACAGTACAAACATAATTTGTTCGCTTTACGCTGCTCTTTTTCTGCTACCGATAGGGGTCCTCTAACACTACCGATCTGCATGGGTTCCACTTCACTTCCCTTGCCTCCCTTCATTTTATCCAGTCTCACAAAAGAGGTCGCTTCCGTTTTCTTCTTGTCTCCTTTTCTCTCATTCATTCTGTGATCCAATCTTAACGCCAAATCAATCATAGCGGTACATGTCCCTGGTTGCAGTTCTACCTGAGCAACGGCATCCTTTAATTCATCCTTCAAACCCTGATAGAATAGAACCGTCTGTTTCTCCACAGGCCACTCTGTCTCAATCACTAACCTATTAAACTGAGTCACATAAGTCACAAGATCTCTACTACCCTTTTTCAAATTCAACAATTCTTTATCCTGTGCCAAAGATACCTCCTGGCGATCAAATAATCTACCAAACTCTGCCAGGAACGCATCCCAATTATATAACAATGGGTCATCCTTTTGAACTAGTGGCATAGCCCAAGCCGCTGCGTCCCCCGTTAAATAAGAAATCACAAATGCAGTTCGAGCCTGTATTGTTTCAAAGGCTGTAGATTTACAAAGAAAATGCAATCTACATTGAGTCAAGAACATCATGTACTTGCGAGGATCTCCTGAAAAATGTTCAGGGGCTGCCAATGGTACACTGCTGGGAGGTTGCACGATTACTGTAGCATTCTGATTAGAAATTACTTCCATGGGTCTTGCAGAAGACCCACTTGGCCCTTCCAAAGGGGTTTGCTGAGCCACTAAACCTTGTACTTGTGCCTTTAACGTTTCCGACTCTTGACGGGCATGTGCCAGTTCTACCTGAATATCCTGTAAGGCCTTTAGCACACCGGCTAAAGGCGGAGGTGTCGAATCCATTGGCTTGGGTGGTTGTAAGTATCCCAATATGGGGGTGGCTTATTATGTCAAAACACACACTTACTTGGAGGAGAGAATCGACACTCTCCCCCGAACCACAGAAGCCGAATGAATTTGACCCTCCCACCGTGGTTGGCACAGGTGCCTGAAGTGTAACACAGGACACCACGTGGCAGCCAATGGGGGGAAGAGGAGTTAGGGAGAGGTTGTGGATGGGGAGGGGAAGTTAGGGAAACCGGGAAAAGGGTTAGGACAAAACCTAAGTTGGATAGATAGGGTGAAGCACTGGGGAAAAACCCTTCCTTTCATATACCTGTATATCCTAGTTCCTGACACACTGTAACATTGACTACATGAATACCCAGTAACATAGATCAGGACACACCTTAATACGTAGGCCCCTGACTTCAGAACAAACATAGAGCACAAAACATGC
Organism: Ambystoma mexicanum; assembly: GCF_040938575.1. Taxonomy (NCBI): domain Eukaryota; kingdom Metazoa; phylum Chordata; class Amphibia; order Caudata; family Ambystomatidae; genus Ambystoma; species Ambystoma mexicanum. Next base: position 22,404,099 of record NC_090922.1, on the reverse strand, counting down.
ACATGTAGTAGCAAGCGGGATGAACACAGGACAATGGAACTTTTCCCATCAATGAAGAACGAAACACATGGGCTGTAGGGCAAGCTTGCTACTGCAATACATAAACACATAAATGCATGTCCTTGCGGTTTAACCAGACAAACTAATACACATCATCACCCCTTGAGAGTGAATACTCTTGTCACCCTTAATGAGCTGTATTCGAGAGAATATGCCCCAAAAATGTTCCGTAATGTCCTTGTGTCTTATTACACAAAACCAATTGCTTTATTCCCAAATTCAGCCCTTCCGTGATTGCCAAGTATCAGCTTCATGCGAGAGAAAACATATGCATCATAAGCTCCCACCCCGCAATGCCTTCTACACTTATCTGAGCTCCGAGGGCCCCGCGGGACTCCTCGAAGGATTCGTAGCACGCTGAAAATGCTGCCGCCGTTCCGCATGCAACTCAGTGCAAGAGAACGTTCGAAGCCTTGTGTAGCTTTAGGGCAGAGCTTCGCCGTCCATGGTTTCCTCAGCGTTTCGCCGACATGCTCCTCACGCCAACCGCTCCTGGATTCGTAATAAGCCACATCTGTTTCACGCGCCGTTGCTCTTTATGCTGTTTGTAATCACTGCAGCTGGCAACGCGCACGTACCTTCTTCCTGATTGTGCACAGAACTACCAACCTCCCGTGGCTTGCTGGGAATTGTAGTCTTTGCCTCCAAAACTAGCCCAAAAAGGATTAAGAGACAAAACGTGTGACTCCTGTGCGCTTCCAGCCCTTATTCCTCACATTACCTCCCCTCCTAGGCCTCTTTCCAGGACCAGGTTTTTACGGATGTTTCTTATGAAAAAGTTTCAATAATTGCGGTGCATGTACCGCTTCTGCCGGCTCCCATGAGCAGTCTTCCAATCCATAACCTTTCCACTGGATCAAGTACCATAGTTTTTGTTTCACTCTTTTAGCATTCAAAATGCGTTTCACCTCATACTCCTTCTTTCATCATAGGAGGCGGGCGCTTTATCTTTACTTCCGGAGCTGCAGGTTTAAGCAGAGATACATGAAATACCGGATGTACCGGCAAAGTTTTTGGCAAACTCAATTTCACGCCAGTATCTGATACACACTTAACAATGTCATAGGGACCAATGAATCTAGGCATAAATTTCCTCGATCCAACCAAAGCTAAATTCTGTGTTGAAAGCCACACTCTGTCCCCAATCTTATATCGTGGGCTCTCTTGCCTATGCTTGTTTCTTGTAAGCTTTCTTGGCTTTTTCCAAATTTGTGCGTGCTCTCTTTCTAAATGCAAGAAGCAACTGTTTTCTGTCTTGTAACACTGGCATGGTTTCAACCTCGGGTAATTGTTCAGGGATCATATTTTGTTCCTGTCCATACAAACATTCATTAGGTGCCATTCCCAGTGAACTGTGAAAAGTATTATTGTAAGTAAATTCCGCCAACCACAGTGCCTGCACCCAGGACTCTTTTCCATCTCCTAGATAACCTCTCAAATACTGTTCCAAAGTCTGATTAACTCTTTCAGTCTGACCATCAGTCTGGGGATGGTAACTGGTTGACAAAGCACAGTCGATTCCTAGCATTCGACAGAAAGCACGCCAAAATCTGGAGGTAAACTGTGATCCTCGATCTGAAACAATACTCTCTGGTAACCCATGTAACCTAACAACATTTTGTAGAACAATTCAGCTAACTTGCCTGCCCCCGGAATACCAATGCATGGAACAAAACGAGCCTGTTTAGACAAGAAATCCACCACTACCCATATGGTATCAAACTGGTTATCTGGTGGTAAATCTGTGATAAAATACATGGAAATATGAGTCCACACTTTCTCTGGTGTAGGCAATGGCTGTAAGTACCCTCTCTTTTTGACATGCTCAGCCTTGTTCCTTACACAAACAGATATTTAACCACATCCTGTCTTAGGGTAGGCCACCAAAAATACTTTTCCAACATTTTTCTCATCTTTCTCTGACCTGCATGCCCCGCCATAGGAGATCCATGGCACTAAAACATTGCTTTTTCTTGCAACCTTTTGGTGGGTAAATACAAATGACCCTGATGATAGGGTAACCCACCTCGCACCGTACGTGCCGGATGACTGTCTTTCCATTGTTGCAATTGTCTAGATGAAACTGCATGCTTTATTTGGCCAATTAGTTGTTTAGTGACTGCCCCAATGACTTTTTCTGGAGAAATAATGGTCTTGACTTCCCCTATTGTTTTGTCTATGTGTTGTTACCGGGATAATGCATCCGCCTTCCCATTTTTACTCCCTGGTCTGAATGTTACTACAAAATCAAATTCATTAAAGTACTGGGACCATCGGAGCTGTCTTTGACTCAAGGTGTGTGCTGTTTTGAAATATTGTAAGTTCTTATGGTCAGTTACCACCACCACCTGATGTCTCGCTCCCAATAGATAATGTCTCCATTCTAAGAATGCAGCTCGAATGGCCAACAGTTCTTTGTCAGTAATTGAATAATTCTGTACACAACCAGTTAATTTCCCTGAGAAAAAGGCTACGGGATGCCAAACCCCTTCCTCATCCTTTTGTGATAGTATGGCTCCTATTGCGATATTACTTGCATCCGTTTCTACATGAAACGGTTTTTCCGTGTTTGGATGTCTTAATACCGGAGCCGTAGTGAAGGCCTTTTTCAATTCCTTAAATGCCCTCTCTGCTTCTGGACTCCACACAAAACTGACTGCCTTCTTCAGCAATTGTGTAATGGGCGTAACTATTTTAGAAAAATTACTGATAAAGCGCTTATAGAAATTGGCAAATCCCAAAAAGGATTGGATGTCTTTGGCATATTGTGGGGATGGCCAATCTTTGACTGCCTGTACCTTCTTAGGGTCCATGACCACACCAGATGGCGTCAGCAGATATCCATGAAACTCCACTTGTTTTACATGAAAAGCACATTTCTCCAATTTTACACATAATTGGTATTCTTGTAAACGCTGCAACACTGCCTGAACATGTTGTACATGCTGTTCAGGCGAATCTGAGTATATGAAAATATCATCCATATAAACAATAACAAAAATGTCAATGAAATCTCCCAATACTTCTTGCATAAAAAATTGAAAAGCTGCTGGGGCATTACACAAACCAAACGGCATCACTAGGTATTCAAACAACCCAAATTTGGTTCGGAAAGCCGTCTTCCACTCATCCCCCTCTTTCACTCTTATTAAATGATAAGCTCCTCTCAAATCAAAATTGGTGTAAATATGGGCAGATCTCACTTGATCCAACAACACTGAAATTAATGGTAATGGGAACCTATTTTTAACCGTAACTCTATTTAGAGCCAGATAATCAATACAAGTTTGTAAGATACCTTCCTTTTTAGGAACAAAAAATAAAGGCGAGGAGACCGGGGAGGTAGAATGCCGGATGAATCCCTTGGCCAACATTTCATCAGGATATTCCCTGAGATGTTTATTTTCAGACTCTGTGAGAGCATATATCCTGCTACACGGTAATTTTGCCCCTTCCTCCAATTCAATTACACAGTCATAAGGACGATGAGGAGGTAATTTTTCTGCTCCTCCTTTATCGAAAACCTTTGCAAATTCTCTGTACTGGACAGGGATGCCTACATCGACTGCTCCCACCACTTGCTCCGAGGATTCTCTTTCCGCCAGCCAAGATGCAGCTCCTACTTCCGATAACATATGATCCTGACAATGCTGACTCTCAAACCACACCATCTGTTTCACCCAATCAGTTCGAGGATTATGTTTTCTTAACCAGGGCATTCCTAAGATTAACCCAAACTGAGGTGCTGCAATTAAGTCAAATGTAATCTCTTCTCTATGGCCAGAGGCACACACCATCTCCAGCTTCCCTGTTTGTTGCCGATTAGGGCCTGATATTAACGGCGATCCATCCACTGACTGTACTCCCTCCACCTTTTCCTTCTCCTGTATTGGTAATTTCCATTGTTCTGCTAACGCAATGTCTACAAAATTGCCCGTTGCTCCTGAATCCACCATGGCCCATACCTCCTGTTTAGACATTGCAAAACACAGCGTCACCAAAATATACACATGTGAAGTCCTATTACCAATTGTGTTAGCTACCCATCTAGGGAACCTTATGTCATTGGGGCCTGTCACTGGTGTTCCCTCTACGGCCGGCCCGTCTCTTTTCCCGCTTCCTTCTTGTTCTTTTCACTTCCTACCCCTCTATTTGGTGTGTTGGGGCAGGTACGTATAAAATGTCCTGCCTGCCCACAGTACAAACATAATTTGTTCGCTTTACGCTGCTCTTTTTCTGCTACCGATAGGGGTCCTCTAACACTACCGATCTGCATGGGTTCCACTTCACTTCCCTTGCCTCCCTTCATCTTATCCAGTTTCACAAAAGAGGTCACTTCTGGTTTTTTCTTGTCTCCTTTTCTCTCATTCATTCTGTGATCCAATCTTAACGCCAAATCAATCATAGCGGTACATGTCCCTGGTTGCAGTTCTACCTGAGCAACGGTATCCTTTAATTCATCCTTCAAACCCTGATAGAATAGAACCGTCTGTTTCTCCACAGGCCACTCTGTCTCAATCACTAACCTATTAAACTGAGTCACATAAGTCACAAGATCTCTACTACCCTTTTTCAAATTCAACAATTCTTTATCCTGTGCCAAAGATACCTCCCGGCGATCAAATAATCTACCAAACTCTGCCAGGAACGCATCCCAATTATATAACAATGGGTCATCCTTTTGAACTAGTGGCATAGCCCAAGCCGCTGCGCCCCCCGTTAAATAAGAAATCACAAATGCAGTTCGAGCCTGTATTGTTTCAAAGGCTGTAGATTTACAAAGAAAATACAATCTACATTGAGTCAAGAACATCATGTACTTGCGAGGATCTCCTGAAAAACGTTCAGGGGCTGCCAATGGTACACTGCTGGGAGGTTGCACGATTACTGTAGCATTTTGATTAGAAACTACTTCCCTGGGCCTTGCAGAAGACCCACTTGGCCCTTCCAAAGGGGTTTGCTGAGCCACTAAACCTTGTACTTGTGCCTTTAACGTGTCCGACTCTTGACGGGCATGTGCCAGTTCTACCTGAATATCCTGTAAGGCCTTTAGCACACCGGCTAAAGGCGGAGGTGTCGAATCCATTGGCTTGGGTGGTTTTTAGTATCCCAATATGGGGGTGGCTTAATATGTCAAAACACACACTTACTTGGAGGAGAGAATTGACACTCTCCCCCGAACCACAGAAGCCGAATGAATTCGACCCTCCCACCGTGGTTGGCACAGGTGCCTGAAGTGTAACACAGGACACCACGTGGCAGCCAATGGGGGGAAGAGGAGTTAGGGAGAGGTTGTGGATGGGGAGGGGAAGTTAGGGAAACCGGGAAAAGGGTTAGGACAAAACCTAAGTTGGATAGGTAGGGGGAAGCACTGGGGAAAAACCCTTCCTTTCATATACCTGTATATCCTAGTTCCTGACACACTGTAACATTAACTACATGAATACCCAGTAACATAGATCAGGACACACCTTAATACGTAGGCCCCTGACTTCAGAACAAACATAGAGCACAAAACATGCACATGTAGTAGCAAGCGGGATGAACACAGGACAATGGAACTTTTCCCATCAATGAAGAACGAAACACATAGCCCGTAGGGCAAGCTTGCTACTGCAATACATAAACACATAAATGCATGTCCTTGCGGTTTAACCAGACAAACTAATACACATCATCACCCCTTGAGAGTGAATACTCTTGTCACCCTTAATGAGCTGTATTCGAGAGAATATGCCCCAAAAATGTTCCGTAATGTCCTTGTGTCTTATTACACAAAACCAATTGCTTTATTCCCAAATTCAGCCCTTCCGTGATTGCCAAGTATCAGCTTCATGCGAGAGAAAACATATGCATCATAAGCTCCCACCCCGCAATGCCTTCTGCACTTATCTGAGCTCCGAGGGCCCCGCGGAACTCCTCAAAGGATTAGTAGCATGCTCAAAATGCTGCCGCCGTTCCGCATGCGACTCAGTGCAAGAGAACGTTCGAAACCTTGTTAGCTTTACGGCAGAGCTTCACCGTCCATGGTTTCCTCAGCGTTTCGCCGACATGCTCCTCACGCCAACCGCTCCTGGATTCGTAATAATCCACACCTGTTTCACGCGCCGTTGCTCTTTATGCTGTTTGTAATCACTGCAGCTGGCAACGCGCACGTGACTTTCTTCCTGATTGTGCACAGAACTACCAACCTCCCGTGGCTTGCTGGGAATTGTAGTCTTTGCCTCCAAAACTAGCCCAAAAAGGATTAAGAGACAAAACGTGTGACTCCTGTGCGCTTCCAGCCCTTATGCTCACATTACCTCCCCTCCCAGGCCTCTTTCCAGGACCAGGTTTTTACGGATGTTTCTTATGAAAAAGTTTCAATAATTGCGGTGCATGTACCGCTTCTGCCAGCTCCCATGAGCAGTCTTCCAATCCATAACCTTTCCACTGGATCAAGTACCATAGTTTTTGTTTCACTCTTTTAGCATTCAAAATGCGTTTCACCTCATACTCCTAATGTCCTTCTTTCATCATAGGAGGAGGGCGCTTTGTCTTTACTTCCGGAGCTGCAGGTTTAAGCAGAGATACATGAAATACCGGATGTACCGGCAAAGTTTTTGGCAAACTCAATTTCACGGCAGTATCTGATACACACTTAACGATGTCATAGGGACCAATGAATCTAGGCATAAATTTCCTCGATCCAACCAAAGCTAAATTCTGTGTTGAAAGCCACACTCTGTCCCCAATCTTAAATCGTGGGCTCTCTTGCCTATGCTTGTTTCTTGTAAGCTTTCTTGGCTTTTTCCAAATTTGTGCGTGCTCTCTGTCTAAATGCAAGAAGCAACTGTTTTCTGTCTTGTAACACTGGCATGGTTTCAACCTCGGGTAATTGTTCAGGGATCATATTTTGTTCCTGTCCATACAAACATTCATTAGGTGCCATTCCCAGTGAACTGTGAAAAGTATTATTGTAAGTAAATCCCGCCAACCACAGTGCCTGCACCCAGGACTCTTTACCATCTCCTAGATAACCTCTCAAATACTGTTCCAAAGTCTGATTAACTCTTTCAGTCTGACCATCAGTCTGGGGATGGTAACTGGTTGACAAAGCACAGTTGATTCCTAGCATTCGACAGAAAGCACGCCAAAATCTGGAGGTAAACTGTGATCCTCGATCTGAAACAATACTCTTTGGTAACCCATGTAACCTAACAACATTTTGTAGGAACAATTCAGCTAACTTGCCTGCCCCGGGAATACCAATGCATGGAACAAAATGAGCCTGTTTGGACAAGAAATCCACCACTACCCACATGGTATCAAACTGGTTATCTGGTGGTAAATCTGTGATAAAATCCATGAAAATATGAGTCCACACTTTCTCTGGTGTAGGCAATGGCTGTAAGTACCCTCTCTTTTTGACATGCTCAGCCTTGTTCCTTACACAAACAGATATTTAACCACATCCTGTCTTAGGGTAGGCCACCAAAAATACTTTTCCAACATTTTTCTCATCTTTCTCTGACCTGCATGCCCCGCCAAAGGAGATCCATGGCACTAAAACATCGCTTTTTCTTGCAACCTTTTGGTGGGTAAATACAAATGACCCTGATGATAGGGTAACCCACCTCGCACCGTACGTGCCGGATGTCTGTCTTTCCATTGTTGCAATTGTCTAGATGAAACTGCATGCTTTATTTGGTCAATTAGTTGTTTAGTGACTGCCCCAATGACTTTTTCTGGAGAAATAATGGTCTTGACTTCCCCTATTGTTTTGTCTATGTGTTGTTACCGGGATAATGCATCCGCCTTCCCATTTTTACTCCCTGGTCTGAATGTTACTACAAAATCAAATTCATTAAAGTACTGGGACCATCGGAGCTGTCTTTGACTCAAGGTGTGTGCTGTTTTGAAATATTGTAAGTTCTTATGGTCAGTTACCACCACCACCTGATGTCTCGCTCCCAATAGATAATGTCTCCATTCTAAGAATGCAGCTCGAATGGCCAACAGTTCTTTGTCAGTAATTGAATAATTCTGTTCACAACATGTTAATTTCCTTGAGAAAAAGGCTACGGGATGCCAAACCCCTTCCTCATCCTTTTGTGATAGTTTGGCTCCTATTGCGATATTACTTGCATCCGTTTCTACCTGAAACGGTTTTTCCGTGTTTGGATGTCTTAATACCGGAGCCGTAGTGAAGGCCTTTTTCAATTCCTTAAATGCCCTCTCTGCTTCTGGACTCCACACAAAACTGACTGCCTTCTTCAGCAATTGTGTAATGGGCGTAACTATTTTAGAAAAATTACTGATAAAGCGCTTATAGAAATTGGCAAATCCCAAAAAGGATTGGATGTCTTTTACATATTGTGGGGATGGCCAATCTTTGACTGCCTGTACCTTCTTAGGGTCCATGACCACACCAGATGGCGTCAGCAGATATCCATGAAACTCCACTTGTTTTACATGAAAAGCACATTTCTCCAATTTTACACATAATTGGTATTCTTTTAAACGCTGCAACACTGCCTGAACATGTTGTACATGCTGTTCAGGCGAATCTGAGTATATGAAAATATCATCAATATAAACAATAACAAAAATGTCAATGAAATCTCCCAATACTTCTTGCATAAAAAATTGAAAAGCTGCTGGGGCATTACACAAACCAAACGGCATCACTAGGTATTCAAACAACCCAAATTTGGTTCAGAAAGCCGTCTTCCACTCATCCCCCTCTTTCACTCTTATTAAATGATAAGCTCCTCTCAAATCAAACTTGGTGTAAATATGGGCAGATCTCACTTGATCCAACAACACTGAAATTAATGGTAATGGGAACCTATTTTTAACCGTAACTCTATTTAGAGCCAGATAATCAATACAAGTTTGTAAGATACCTTCCTTTTTAGGAACAAAAAATAAAGGCGAGGAGACCGGGGAGGTAGAATGCCGGATTAATCCCTTGGCCAACATTTCATCAAGATATTCCCTGAGATGTTTATTTTCAGACTCTGTGAGAGCATATATCCTGCTACACAGTAATTTTGGCCCTTCCTCCAATTCAATTACACAGTCATAAGGACGATGAGGAGGTAATTTTTCTGCTCCTCCTTTATCGAAAACTTTTGCAAATTCTCTATACTGGACAGGGATGCCTACATCAACTGCTCCCACCACTTGCTCCGAGGATTCTCTTTCCACCAACCAAGATGCAGCTCCTACTTCCGATAACATATGATCCTGACAATGCTGACTCTCAAACCACACCATCTGTTTCACCCAATCAATTCGAGGATTATGTTTTCTTAACCAGGGCATTCCTAAGATTAACCCAAACTGAGGTGCTGCAATTAAGCCAAATGTAATCTCTTCTCTATGGCCGGAGGCACACACCATCTCCAGCTTCCTTGTTTGTTGCCGAATAGGGCCTGATATTAACGGCGATCCATCCACTGACTGTACTCCCTCCACCATTTCCTTCTCCTGTATTGGTAATTTCCATTGTTCTGCTAACGCAATGTCTACAAAATTGCCCGTTGCACCTGAATCCACCATGGCCCATACCTCCTGTTTAGACATTGCAAAACACAGCGTCACCAAAATATACACATGTGAAGTCCTATTACCAATTGTGTTAGCTACCCATCTAGGGAACCTTATGTCATTGGGGCCTGTCACCGGTGTTCCCTCTATGGCCGGCCCGTCTCTTTTTCCGCTTCCTTCTTGTTCTTTTCACTTCCTACCCCTATATTTGGTGTGTTGGGGCAGGTACGTATAAAATGTCCTGCCTGCCCACAGTACAAACATAATTTGTTCACTTTGCGCTGCTCTTTTTCTGCTACCAATAGGGGTCGTCTAACACTACCGATCTGCATGGGTTCCACTTCACTTCCCTTGCCTCCCTTCATCTTATCAGGTCTCACAAAAGAAGTCACTTACGTTTTTTTTCTTGTCTCCTTTTCTCTCATTCATTCTGTGATCCAATCTTAACGCCAAATCAATCATAGCGGTACATGTCCCTGGTTGCGGTTCTACCTGAGCAATGGCATCCTTTAATTCATCCTTCAAACCCTGATAGAATAGAACCGTCTGTTTCTCCACAGGCCACTCTGTCTCAATCACTAACCTATTAAACTGAGTCACATAAGTCACAAGATCTCTACTACCCTTTTTCAAATTCAACAATTCTTTATCCTGTGCCAAAGATACCTCCCGGCGATCAAATAATCTACCAAACTCTGCCAGGAACGCATCCCAATTATATAACAATGGGTCATCCTTTTGAACTAGTGGCATAGCCCAAGCCGCTGCGTCCCCCGTTAAATAAGAAATCACAAATGCAGTTCGAGCCTGTATTGTTTCAAAGGCTGTAGATTTACAAAGAAAATGCAATCTACATTGAGTCAAGAACATCAAGTACTTGCGAGGATCTCCTGAAAAACGTTCAGGGGCTGCCAATGGTACACTGCTGGGAGGTTGCACGATTACTGTAACATTCTGATTAGAAACTACTTCCCTGGGCCTTGCAGAAGACCCACTTGGCCCTTTCAAAGGGGTTTGCTGAGCCACTAAACCTTGTACTTGCCTTTAACGTGTCCGACTCTTGACGGGCATGTGCCAGTTCTACCTGAATATCCTGTAAGGCCTTTAGCACATCGGCCAAAGGCGGAGGTGTCGAATCCATTGGCTTGGGTGGTTGTAAGTATCCCAATATGGGGGTGGCTTATTATGTCAAAACACACACTTACTTGGAGGAGAGAATCGACACTCTCCCCTGAACCACAGAAGCCGAATGAATTCGACCCTCCCACCGTGGGTAGCACAGGTGCCTGAAGTGTAACACAGGACACCACGTGGCAGCCAATGGGGGGAAGAGGAGTTAGGGAGAGGTTGTGGATGGGGAGGGGAAGTTAGGGAAACCGGGAAAAGGGTTAGGACAAAACCTAAGTTGGATAGGTAGGGGGAAGCACTGGGGAAAAACCCTTCCTTTCATATACCTGTATATCCTAGTTCCTGACACACTGTAACATTGACTACATGAATACCCAGTAACATAGATCAGGACACACCTTAATATGTAGGCCCCTGACTTCAGAACAAACATAGAGCACAAAACATGCACATGTAGTAGCAAGCGGGATGAACACAGGACAATGGAACTTTTCCCATCAATGAAGAACGAAACACATGGCCCGTAGGGCAAGCTTGCTACTGCAATACATAAACACATAAATGCATGTCCTTGCGGTTTAACCAGACAAACTAATACACATCATCACCCCTTGAGAGTGAATACTCTTGTCACCCTTAATGAGCTGTATTCGAGAGAATATGCCCCAAAAATGTTCTGTAATGTCCTCGTGTCTTATCACACAAAACCAATTGCTTTATCCCCAAATTCAGCCCTTCCGTGATTGCCAAGTATCAGCTTCATGCGAGAGAAAACATATGCATCATAAGCTCCCACCCCGCAATGCCTTCTGCACTTATCTGAGCTCCGAGGGCCCCGCGGCACTCCTCGGAGGATTAGTAGCACGCTGAAAATGCTGCCGCCGTTCTGCATGCAACTCAGTGCAAGAGAACGTTCGAAACCTTGTGTAGCTTTAGGGCAGAGCTTCGCCGTCCATGGTTTCCTCAGCGTTTCACCGACATGCTCCTCACGCCAACCGCTCCTGGATTTGTAATAAGCCACACCTGTTTCACGCGCCGTTGCTCTTTATGCTGTTTGTAATCACTGCAGCTGGCAACGCGCACGTGACCTTCTTCCTGATTGTGCACAGAACTACCAACCTCCCGTGGCTTGCTGGGAATTGTAGTCTTTGCCTCCAAAACTAGCCCAAAAAGGATTAAGAGACAAAACGTGTGACTCCTGTGCGCTTCCAGCCCTTATACCTCACACAATTAAAGTGGAATTGAAGGAGCAGAGCACAAGGAGGAGTGCAGAGCTTGAGGTGGCACAGTTTGTGGTGCACATGGCCTTGAAGATGCTGTGTCTCCCGATGGTAAGCCAGTACAGCCCAGGGATGCAGGAGTCATGTGTTCCCTGTGGGTGAGTGTAAGGAGTAGGCAGGCTGTGAGTGCAGCAACTGTTGTAGCTTTCTGAGCTGATAGGGATGGGTGCCCACATAAAGGGAACCCAGAGTAGTCTAGGCAGGAGAGGATGACAGCCAGCATTTGGGGTGACTCAGTGAGGGTCAGAGAGGTAAGGGAAGTATCACCCGGGGATGCAGAGGTGTAGATCACAGGATATGCATGCATTGTTAATGTGGTGAGAGGGTGTTCTGTCTGAATCCATGGTGCATCCCAGGTTCTTTGCTAAGCTGGATGCTGTGGGAATGGGGTCTAGGGAGCACGGGCAAGGGGTATGTTGGTTGACGAATTCTGTATTACTGCAAATCAGGATTCCAGTTTTACCATGATTGAGGAGTTGGTTAGCCATCAGGCAGTGGTTTTAAATATGTGAGGCATGAGGTGAGGTCAGGAATGGGAAATGCAAGGTCGTGTAGATCTTGGAGATGATCTGGGCGTCATCTGTGTCATTGTAACATGACAGCGCAAGTGAGCAGATAAGGGTGATGAGGTATTTTTTCCCCCAGGCTGAGGAGCACCGTCTCCAGAGCCCTGGTTCTCTCTAAGCTGGGCTACTGTAACAGCCTCTATCTAAATATGCCTGCCTCTACTATTCGTCCTCTGCAACTCATCCAGAACAGGACTGCCAGACTTGTCCTTGGCCTCAAGCCCAGGGACCGTATCTCTCCAGGACTGAAATATCTTCACTGGCTCCCAGTGGCTGCGAGGATTACGTTCAAAACCCTCTGCATTGTCCACAAGGCCTTCTGGGGCCTGGGGCCGAAATACCTTCAACTGGCCTTCCTAAATATCTACCTTCTAGAGCCCTTCGCTCATCCGCCTCCAACTCCCTCAGGGTCAGTCTCTTCTCCAAGCAACGAGTTGGGGGTAGATCTCTCTCCGCAGCAGGGGCCTCCCTCTGGAACAGCCTTCCTGCTGCCCTGAAACATGAGGAGAGCCATCTGCAGTTCAGGAAGCACCTCAAAACCTTCCTCTTTGCTTCTGCTTTCTCTACCCCTCTCCCCTGCTAAATTCCTGATTGAAACTGCACTGAATCTGCACTGGGCCACTTTCACTGATCTCGGTCCCTGGCCCAGCCACTTGCCCCTGGCACTGTCTCCCTGGCAACCCCTGCACCGCGGGACTGTCTCTGTATCCCTACAGCCCCCCTCCCACCACTTGTCTGCACTTACCTTGCACTTGCCACCAGCTGACCCTTTATTTATTTATCTTATTATTCTACTACCCCATGTACTGCACTTTCCCCTCTCTCTTGCCCCTCATACTTTCCCTTCCCCTCTTCCCATGCACTTGCGCGATCTGAATGACACCTGGCCTAGTAAGATCGCTGTCTGTCTTCCCTTTGTCCCCCCTACCTGCCTCGTCGCGCCTTGAAACACTTGTGTATAGAAGCGTTATAAATGCCATATCATATCATATCATATAATATCATAGGGAGTCCCCTTGTGGGTCCCAATTGGGGCCAGGGCATGGGTCAGGGAGAAGGGTGGTAAGATGAAGATCTGTGACCTGTCTGTGATGAAAGAGGTGAACCATCTCATTGCAGAGTACAATAATGCCTAGAGAGTGGAGTCTGTCCAGGAGGAAGCTGTCATTGGCAGTGTAAAAGGCTGCAGATGGGTCAAGGAGGATAACTGTAGCACAGCCTTCTGAGTCTGCTGTCCTTTTTGGATCTGCAACCAGAAACGGAAAGCACATGCATGCATGATCAAGGAGACATGCACACACAGACATGTAGGCCAAATCACATCTTTAGCAACATTCACTATCACCCAAACATCAACAAATCACATAATTCATGCAAACCCTATGTGTGGCACTGTATGCTACTATTGGGGTGCAAACTCCACCAGCCATGAACATGATTGACAGTGCACAACCTTACTTGCCCCCAGAGCTGTTCTGCTGTGATTCCCTCACCACCTCCATCTAACAGTGTGCCTCCGCATTGGGACATGGAGGGCCAGTGTTCGGCAGAGGGTATGGGGACTAGGGTAGAAAAGGGTGCTGAATTAGCATGTTGGAAAAGGAGGGGTTACCTCCGAGCGGACGGCACTCCAGTGCAGCATACAGCCTTATTGGACAGGCTTATTAAAGCACTACAACTCCCAGTAGCCATTGCAGTCATTAAGTGCGCAACACACACTAAAAGGGCAGACTTTATCTCACGTGGAAATCAAAAGGCAGATGAGGAAGCAAAATGAGTTGCATGTTCAGAAAACATTATGGAGTTTAACACGCCGGATGTGAATGAAAGCATGGTGGTGATGATGAGTGTGCCTGTTTGCTATAATGATCTGTCTAGGACTCAACTTGTAGAGATCCAAGGTGAAGCACCTCGGGATGAGAAAGATCTGTGCACACGGACGGGATGTTCTTTTAACCCTTCCAAAGCATTGTGGTGACAAGACAGCATTGGTAAACCAGTGATGCCTATAGCCTTGTTAAGGGTGGCGTTAGAGCAGCTACACTGCCCTGTGCACATGATAGAGAGAGTCTCGCTGCAACAATTGTGGAGGAATGGTTTGTTCTAAATTTGGAACAATCTATTGCATTGTATGTAGTAAACGGTATCGTGTGTCAAAAGATTACTGTTGGGCACACACTGCGCAAAGTTAGAGGAGTTATTCTGAGACCTAATGGTCCCTTTCAGCATTTGCATATCAACTATGTCGACATGCTGCAAGTATGCAATGGATACAGATATATAATTGTAGTGCTGTGTCACTTTTCAAGATGGATTGAGGCTGGTCCATGTACACACCCATACTCCAACTGTGCAGCAACATTTTTAGTATGAGAAGTGTTTCCTAGATGAGGAATATGTTAAGTATTAAGATCAGATATTGGCCTTCATTTTGTTAATGAAGTCTTTGAACAGATAAGCTTGTTGCTTAGTATAAAGCACACGTTTTCATCAGCATATCACCCACAAGTGAACAAGCTCTGTGAGAGACTCAACGGCTTGCTTAAAGAAAGAATAGCCAAATTGAAGCTCACCTTGAAAAAGGATGGTTGCATTGCCTACCACTGGTATTGTATGCGTTGAGATATCAACCAGGTTCAGACCACCATTTTACCCCCCATGAAATAGTGACCGGAAGGCAAATGAGGACACCTCTCACACCTCCATCTAGAACTAGAAGTGATGCCCAGACAACAGCAGAATTGATAGCTCAAGTATCTCTGTCATTTCAGATCAGCTGAAGCGGAAGGGGTGTGGGGCTACTCAGAACACAGACAGAGATGTTACAGCAATCAGAGTTAAAGAACTATGTCTTCACAAACTTTTCCCCGGTGATCAGGTCTTGATCAGGAACTTCACCAGAAAGTGGCACGAGCCACGTTTTTACGGCTCATTCATAGTGGAAGACGTGACACCGTCTGCAGTCAAAGTACAAGGCAGACGTGCTTGGATATTTCTCTGAGACGTGAAAATCTATTCTGGAGAACAGCCTTCACCCCCACCCCCATCGGAAGCAAGCATCGGGGAAGAATCACAGCACGTGCAGAATAGGTCTATGAAGAGGAAGAAGGACGCAGAAGCTGTTGAATAAACACACAAAGAGTATATTGGACTGTGGCTTGTTTCGGGACACTCTTTCCAGTCACTAAAAAAGGAGTTAAGGGAAGCTATTTGTTCTTGAGCCACGGGAGTTTGCTGACATTGGACTGAGACATAGTTAAGTCTTGATCGAGAAGGAGAGCATGCCAGATTTGGAGTTCATTTTGGACAACTGGAAGAGGGAACAGTTCCCCGATTACTTTCTGTCAGATCCGTCAGAATCCGTAATAATGGTACCAAGCTTGGACCCGTAGTGTAGCGTAGAATTCTTTCTACAAATGTAACCCTCTAAACACACAAGGTAAATACAGAGGGATCTATTCATTGAAAGATAAGGAACACCACATGATAACCAGGCACTGCAAGGAAACAAGATGAATAACTTAGCCTTGGAGCAAAACATATACTATGCAAAATATGAGGCAATATCAAAAACCACTGAGCAGAGAAGAACAAGTCTCCCAGGATGCTCTGATCAGAAAAGGGAAGAGGGCAGGACTGGATCAAGATGCAATCTATGAAAACAGAATAAAGGACATGAAGCTAGGAAAGGGTCCAAGATCACAGAAGTTGAAAAAAGAGAGGAAAGTTACCAATTTTTCCTGATGATGTCTCTGCACCAACTTGACACCTAGTGTACTACTGCCTAAAAGCGATGCCACAAGGACGCCTAATCAAAATGAGGCAGTCTCTAGTCCCAATCCTATCCCGCCGGCAGAAGGACGCCTAACGACTTCAGCGCAGATGGTGGCAGTCTCAAGTTCAGCGCTTTTCTTCTTTATACACTAGGGTGTTTGTTGGTAAATTCCCAAACAAGAATACTGTGGAACGGTAATCCAAGTGGTGGAGATGTATTCCTTATCAAGGTAATCCAGGAGGAAAACAGTTCACTATCGGTAGATAAGCGGAGAATCATACAGCAGGCCGGTTTCAATGCAGGGGAAGTCAGACAATCCAAATTGGCAGGCAAGCGCGTTGTCGTACAGCGGACTGTGTTCAGTGCACAGGAAGTCAGGCAGTCCAAATCGACAGGCAAGCGTGTTGTCATACAGCGGACCGGGTTCGATGCATGGTAAATCAGGCAATCCAAATCAGCAGGCAAGGGAAGGTCAGTGATCGGTTCGGGTCACAATGCTCACAAGGTAGTAGGGCAAGGGTCAGAGGCAAGGATGAGAACATAGGTTACAAGATACAAGACAGGGCAAAACTTGTGGCTGATTCAAAATCAGAATCGAGGCAAAGAGCAACCCAGAAGTGTTAAGTAGGTTGCCATGGAAATTCACGCCCTCAACATAACACACTGTGAAGAGGGCGTAATGGACGCCAGAGTCGCCATGGCAACCCTTATCCATTGACAATTTCTCACTGAATTTCTTTTTGGAGGTGCCCATGGTGGTGCCTAATGACAACGTTTCCTGGATCATTCTTGCTGTTTTTTGTTCATTTTGCGCACATACCCTGCGCTTGTGGGGAAAACTACTAGTGTTCATCTGTTCCTGCAAGATCCCAAGTCTGGTCCAATCATGAGGAGATTGCTCGGAGCTATAATAGAGCAAGTTCTTCAGCTTCCTGAGTACAGTGGGGAGAACACAAATGCCCTTATCAGCTGATAATGCATATAGACTGGTCAGCTTGGTGTTCTATTATTTGATTGATGAGTGCCTGCATCATATTGGGAGACAAATTGATGTCCGCACGTTCTTGAGGGATCCGAGGAATAATGCAGCACTTAATGAAATACTGAGAGACATAATAACAGGTGAATCTTTACTCTGAGAGAACACTGAGAAGTGAATGAGACTTTTGGAGGAAGAGATCCAGAGACTACTAACTGAAGTTTTCTATGTCTTGCTGAATATGCATCCACATGTCGTCTGGTAAAAGGACGATTAGTTATCTACATTGGGAACTTTTGTTCATCGTCGTATAGTTAGCCGGCTGAAGCTGATCGAGTAACTTGTGAAGCAGACTCAGCAGCTTCCAGAGTATTGCATATGTTGCCCAATTAAAAATCAGTTTTTCCTTCCTTAAAAAAGAGTAAGAATGGGCAGCATCAATATCAACATCACCATGACAGATTATGAGAGACGTCCACAATGTGAAAGAAACTATTGTTGTAAATGGGCTTACTTATATGTTATTTACACTTGCATTTTGTTCATAGTGATATTGCTCTCACTTACAGTACGCACTGCTTACTAACTAAACGCAAATAGAGCAAAGAGTTCTTTGAATCTTCCTATACAGAAGGAGGGTACAGACGTGGCAACTACAAGGCAGCCAAAACCTTATGTAATTGTTCCTACTCTAGAGATACACATGAGGGCACCTGGTCCTGTGATGAATAAGCCTGGGTTACCTTTTAGAGGGAGGTCACTTATGGAGATTATGCAAGACATTTTTATGCTCGCATATTATGTGAATAGGATGAAGCTTCTGGAACTCTCTCCCACACAGGTAGCATATGTAAAAGCACCCAGCACACTGACAAATGTTTCTATGATTGGTCCAGTAAGGAAGAACTATGCTGACATAATGCATGAGATGGTTAGAGAAGCTTGTAAGAAAGAAACGAGACCTAAGAGCAGTGTTAGGGAGGATGATCATGAGTTGAATGATTACCCGGACAGTACAGCACACTTGGGGAATAACATATCGTATCAGAATATAAAAGAAGTGGGAAGAAGGACCTCTAAGGAGGAATGCTTTGTATGTGCACTCCTGCCTTATAACATGGGTAAGTCTAAAATCTTCATAGCTATTGAAATAGAGGTCCAGACAGCACATTGTCTTTCACACATAACACTCTGTCATACAAGAGGTAGGTTCATGGGCCGAGATGCCTATCTCAAATGGGTAACTGAATGGACAGATCCAGATGAAGACGACTATCCAAGATACAAAGACAAGGTTAAGAGCTTATACTAAAAATAATGTGATCGGATACGAAAAGCCTGGAGTGAAAGAGCTGGAATCAGATGTGAAGTAAACAGAAGACTGGAAAGTCCAGGAAAATCTGCAGAAAAAAATCATAGCTCGAAGAACAGAGGCCAGATGCAGATTTGGGGATCAGTGCTATCACCAGATGGATGGGAAGAAGGAGTGGTGATCTGCAGAGCCTCAGTGGTCATTGGTTGTTATCAAGCAGCCATTGACATAGTGCAGAATGGCTGCAAACCTATATGGCCAATACTTGCTAAGCTACTGACCTGGGTCGAAGATAGAGGAGGACCCTTGCAGATAGTGCCTTTGGAGAATGCAAGCTATGCTTCAGAAACAATGGCACAAAAGAAGTTGGAGAGAACCAGAACTAAGGTTGAATATTTGATTTACCAGGAATGAAACTTGGAACAGCCGTGATCATGGATCTCTATTGGGCTTGTGGATCCAGAGCATATATGAAGCTACCCAAGGATTGGGGAGGACGATGCTCACTAGTGAATGTCCATGTTCCAGCACTGGTGATTCCTAAAAGTGACTTAAGTCTTGACAGTTTCCCGAACACAGATGCTCACCTGAGGAAGAAGAGATCTGTGGAGCTGATTAATCGAACGAAGAAGGAGAATTATATCTCAGCGAAGTCAATAGAAGCTTTTGACTCCATCCCGTATGAACACAGCCTGTTCAGCCAGACGTCATCGGTATTCACGATGATCGTCATGCCGAGAATCCAAGTTGGAGCAAATACCAAATGGCTGCAGATTACCAGATGGGAATTGCTGCAGACAATCAACACTAACATAAAGGGATTCAATGCTATCAGAGAAGAGCTGAGAGCCATACGACTGATGACTCTTCAAAATATATACGTCCTGGACATGATCACAGCTATGGATGGAGTTGTTTGTGCAAAAATCAGAGAATTATGTTGCACGTTCATACCATCTCATGATGACAAGAATGGCACCTTGACAAAGGCCATAGAGATGCTGACGAAACTACATGTCCAGATGATAGACGAAGTGGAAGACATTGCTGATGACAGTTGGTTTGGATCGATATTTTCTTGGGTTCCACAATGGATGACATACA
This sequence comes from Ambystoma mexicanum, assembly GCF_040938575.1. Lineage (NCBI taxonomy): Eukaryota > Metazoa > Chordata > Amphibia > Caudata > Ambystomatidae > Ambystoma > Ambystoma mexicanum. The sequence continues at coordinate 22,384,361 of NC_090922.1, read as the reverse complement.
TGTTAAAGTTCCTTGGAGCCCTGATCTTGTTGGTGTTGCTTGGATTTTGTGTGATCAGAATAATAATCACACAATGCAAGAAGACAGCAAAGAAAGTCATAGGGATGAAAATCATGATCAATGTTGAATCGGGATGGAAGTCCAGAGACTTCACAGATGAAGAAATCAGAGACTTTGTGAAGGCCAGCATGCATGCACCTGAGGGAACTAAGTTCCTGTATCCAAAGAATCATAAACAGTATGTGGAAAAGTGGATCTATTGCAGCCCAAGTGGACAGTGCATGCCCATGACTTGGAACAAGGATGAACATGTGAAATCAGTTGGATGCCTGAAGGGAGTCATAAAGATATGGATACCAAAGAACCATTTCTTCAGACAAGGATGTTTAGATATGAAGGATGATGGGAGAGTGGTCAATGAATCATCCAGAGGGGGGAGTGTAGAGAAGGAGCCATGTACCTGTAACGCTCACCTGGTTCCCACGGAGGCGCGGCGTCAAAGGCGCAGAACTCTGAAGATGGACAGGAAGGGCCCCTCTATTCTGGCTTCCCTGGCTCGTTGGATACCCTCCTGTGCGTGAAAAGGGAGTATTACCAACTGTGGAACAATGCTCAAGCCTCCCACTCCCTTCCAACCATCCACGATACCTCCTCCACGATTCCCCGTGAAGCCTCACCTTAGGGTTTGGAAGGATGAGCTCTCCATCCTGCTTCTGATGCAGGGGCGCGTTGAAACCCAGTTACTTCATTGGATTGAGGATTGATGGGAGTTCAGGTAAGCTTGACTGTTCAGGTAAGGCGCTGTAAAAGTTCTGTTCAAAAGTTCAAGCTTAATAATAATGTTCGTTGTCTAATTGCAGCAAGCGCTAATGCTTATGTCTTTTTCCCCTTAGGGGCCGGGGTTCGGAGTGCCGGAGATATGGCGCCGACCCGAAGTGAAACAGTTCTGGATGAGCGCTCAGGTAATGTCTTTGCATTCGCTCATTCAATGTCTTTGTCTTTTTTCCCCATAGGGGCCGGGGTCCGGAGATGCCAGGAAGCGGCAGGACCCGAAATGCAGTGGGAATAATCCAACAGGTAAGACTTAAAAGGAAACTGAGCTTTCCTTATTCCTTTTCTCCCTCTCACCTTTGTTCTTGTCTTTTTTCCTCTAGGCGCCGGGGCGTAGCTGAATCCGGAAGATCGCTGCTGAAGATGGAAGCACCTTGCAAAGGTGAGTAAAATGCAGCGCTGCAGCGATCGACACAAAATGCCTTTAAAATGATGTCTTCCTTTTCAGGGCCGTTGGAGAAATGACTCCGGGATGCAGATTTAGCAGGTAAGGGCTTTTCTTCTCCTATTCTCTTCCTTTCTCCCCTTGCAGGTGTTCCAGGGTGCTGGCAGGCGTGGCTGAAGTCAGGATGCAGGAGCTGACACGGTGAGCGTCCAGCTGCTAGGTGCAGAACAACGCGAAGCACGTGTGGCTGTTCGGGTGGGGTTTAAATAGCCTTGGAAGAAGTTCCTGGTATGTATCCTTCCACCAATCAGGTATGTATCCTTCCCCGACCACACCCGGGTGGTGAAGTAGTCCTACAGGTAAAGTAGTCCCATTCAGGCCTCAAGAGGGCCTGGATGAAGCAGCAAGGTCTGCATCAGGTAAGTGTGCACCCAAGCACTTAAACACATATCCTCTTCTATGAGCCTGGCGCCTAAGGCGCCAGGACTGGGGTCCGCTATGAGCCTAGCGCCTATGGCGCCAGGACTGAGTCCAAAGGGCCCCGACTTGGGCCCGCTGAGACTTCCCTGGGGAAAATGATGTCTGCCTCTGGGGTTGCTGGGCCCGGCCTGGCTCCTTGGAGGTAGGCATCATGACAGTAACCCCACTTCAACCACTTTGCCCATATTGCCTATATGTTGGGAAACAGAGTGTGAGACACGAGCAAAACCATTGAACATACAGAGAATCCTGGAAGCAAGGTTCCCATTGAGAAAACCATACTTGCATATGAGACAGTGTGATGGCCTTTTGAATGAAATCCCAGAAGAAACAGGACAGCTGAATGGAAGAGAAGAATGGTGACGTCACCGCCACACGAAGCAAGCTGACGTACATAGAAGAGATCAAGAGACAAGAGAATGAAGATATTCTATAAGACATTAATAAAGTATCAAAGATAAGTGACATCTTGGGATCAAGATGAGGAAACTTATGCTACAGAAACGATGAAGATATCAAGTAATTTTACACGTGCACATATGCAAAGAAACGCAAGCAGAGGAAGTATTATTGAGGCTAGCTTTATAGTGAATAGATTGCGGCATGCACCAATGTATACATATATAGGACCAATATGTTTCCACTACGCATTATAGCAGAGCTGGACTAAAAAAGGAAGGCTTCTTTTCCAGTGTTTCGAAGTTAAAAACAATTAAATGAATTAACAGGAAATGAAACTCAGAAAGACGAGGCTGGATGAGCCCAAGAATCCAAGGCCATATCAGGCTGGGGTGAGCAGACATTGGATACAAGTTGTGTGAAAGAACAAAACTCCTGTTCAGAAGACATGGACAAAAATAAGGAAGACGTCAGAGATCTATTTTAAAATAGTATTTTAAATGCACTAGAGCTCGATTTTGTGGTCTTCAGTCACGTGGAAGGATGAAGTTAGATGAACATGATGACCATACCTTCGCATGAGGGCACAGCGTGCCTTCACTCCCCTGAATTCTCCAGAGCAAAAGAACACTTCCAAGGACAAGTTCAAAGCCTTCATTGACAGCAGACCACTGAGGTGATGATAGTTGATATGCTAATTGGTGGGAAGCTATGGTTAAGACTAGCTCACCAGCACTTGAAGCCCAGCATGTGTGCTGCTAACGTAGGTGGAAAAGTACTGATGGAGGTTAGAGTGCCAACCAATTGTAGGGGGTCATGTGATTAAGGGTCCTATAGTTTGTGTTTGGGACGTTGGTTGGTTGGGAGGGCTTAGTTGCCCCACCTTATGTTAAGAAACCTATCACTTTCTTTCACTGTGTTAGACTAGTATGGATCGTATACTTAGATGTTCCTTTAGAAACAATCACAATAGCCACTAGGTTTTTGAAGTTTGCCACGTAGGATGACGTTAGTAAATACGTAGGTTGATGTCATCAATGATGATTTTGTGTTATAAAATAATGCTTTTTTTCAAGATGCATTGATAAACTATGCGCTGAGATGTCTGTTGATGTCTGTTGTACTCCCTGTTTTAGATAATTGATATTAAAACAGTTATCTTTTTGCCAACTACCTGAGTCGTTTTGATTATTGATGTTTGAGTAACTTCTGCATCCCCATTCATCTCAAGGGTATTGCTACCTCGTCTTAAAGGGATGGAATCTCCCAGTTCAGTGTCCTTTAGATACTGGTTTTCTTGTTTGAAGACTGCCATTTCCTGGTGAAGCACCATCACTTCATCCCTCAATTGTTGAATTGCCTCCATGGCAATGGTTTCTGGGGGAAGGCATCTCAATCTGTTAAGCAGATCTGAGCACTGGCACGTTCCTGAGCGTGAGGGCCATTGAGCAGGGGTCACTGCGTCGTCTACTTCAGTCCAAATGAAGAAAAAGACAGTACCAGAAACACACCATTCACTTGCCAACTGAATATGTAACTGATCGGAGGCTGGACACAGGACAAGTCTTCCTGCTCCACAAGAGGGTGCCCAGATTAAAGTGATGCAGGAACAGTGCCAGGCACTGGACAGGAGCACCATGATTGAATAGCAATTGGATGCAAGATACGAGGCGATGCAGCAATGGGCTCAGAACAAAGAGAAAAGTAAACAGTCCAGAGTATAACAAAAGAGAGGGAGAGGAAGACCAGACAGAGGGCCAGGACAGAAGAACACCAGAGAGCGGGTGAACGGAGAGCAGTAGAGCAGTATGAATAGCAAGGGAGCGTTGACAACAAGAAAGTTGAGACACGCCAACGTAGGCACTTCCGGCTCTTTTGCCTCTGCGTAATAACAAGGTTGTTTTGGCCTGGTTGCCCAGCAAAGCCGTCCCTGCATGCGTGCTTGTCCGACGGATGACACATCATCCCAGGAAGCAGAAGAAGATCATGGCAGCACCCAGCCAGACCGCGCAACCTCAGTCGAGGGGACCCGATGTCACTGTTGCACGCCCATGAACAGCAGACTGGAGGCCGGTCACCAGTAGGTAAGCACAGTGCCATAAAAGCAGCCACTAATGTGTATAAAGTCACCACACTCCCAGCTGCGACCACGGGATCGGGTGGAACGCCAGCGTGTGACAGTGTGTGCCTTTTGATAAATGTGTATTTCAACCCTCTTTCTATGGAATTGAACAGTTTTTTAAAGACCATTTCAGGGGTGTTGGTAACTTTTATACCAGATGAAGTTGCATCTGAGACTTGAATAATGTGTTTTTGCATCGTGTATTATAATAATGAAGGAGAACGGAATGTTGCAAGAAAGCCACAAGAACGTGGCAAAAAAATAATTAGAGAAGAATAGGAGGAATGGGATATGATATTACTTAACGCTAACCCCAACGGAGATGTGCCTGCCGTTAAACTAGGTCTAGCTCGCTGGCTAGATCAACTTTGGACTATATCTTTGTTTCAAATGATTTATCTAAACTCTGTCGAAATATGGAAATAGTTCACCAGTTGGCAAGAAGTGATCATAGTTTACTGATGTTGGCTATAGTCTGGAATAATCAGGTACATATAAACTCCCAATTGCCTTTCTTAGTGAAGATAAGAGAGAGGACATAATGCCATTGTACCGACAGCATCCATGGCGTAGAAGCTTGATTGCTTCATAGATTAATATTATTACGGAGGGTGGTTTACTAGGGTGTCATCTACAGCATTTGAGCCTCTTGTACAAAGACTCCTGGGAGGTTTGACATCGGATAAGAAACTAAATGGGGATACAGTTAAAACAATTCACTGTCACACATTTGATAAAATCACTCCCCCAATAAAAAAGGCCTTAGCGAGGCAAGGACATTGGGTTGTGCTCTAATGGTCCTGGTAAAAAAAAATTGAAACAGGATTAGTTTAATTGGGCTAAGTCACAGAGCTACCTGATGATCCTGAGGGTTACAGAAAATATGCTGGCGTGTTTACAATGCAAAGATGGAGCTTACCTTTGGTCTCTGATTAAGTCAACGGGTCCTCCAAATTCTCAGCAGGCTCAACTAATATCTGGTGGAGACTGGCAGGCACATTTTGTTCATTTATATTCGCCTCCTAATCTAGACGACAAGGAGAAGTTGAATGCTGGAAAAACAGTTTGAGGTAATATATGGGGGGATTGCCTTAATATGAATACTGATGACATTGAGATGGTGATTAATAGATGTAAAACATAAAATGCTCTGGGACCGGACGGGATGTGTAATGTTATGTTAAAGTTAGCGCCAGATAGCACAGTGAGTAGAGCGCTCCATTTGACATCTGTCTGCGCAGAGCCTACTAACGCAGGTTCAAATCCTGGCAGGGCCAAACCCAGCCTTTCATTCTTCCGAGGTTGATAAATGAGCACCACACACCATGAGTAATAATAAGCAGCGTTGGTAGCGCTATATAAATGCTAAATTATTATTGTTATCCCACCTTCTTGGGGGTATGCCCTTATGATTGTAATTTACAAAAGGGGGATAAAGCTAACCCCAGGAACTACAGACCCATTTCGCTGTTGGACTCTTCTAACAACATCGTTGGGTCTCTTTTGCTAAAAAAAAGTCAACTTTGGGCTAATACTGGAAAATGTCTGGATGCGTTTCAATCCGGTTTTAAGAAAGGTGTTAGTATCTCACTTACTTGTCTGGTGATACTGTTATTGGTTAAACAGGCGAAAATTGCAAATAGACAGTTATTTTTGAGCGTTTCTGGATATGTCAAAGGCCTTTGACCAGTTATTAGATCTGAACTATAGCAAAAGATGGGAAGGCTGGGATTCTCTGGGGCACTTCTGAGTATATTGGAAGTTTTGCACACTGACACTAGCTTGAAAGTATGACTGGACCATTGGGGCACATAAACAAACTGGATTGAGATCCAGCGAGGCATAACACAGGGGTGTGTGCTGAACCCCTTTCTTTTTAATATGCATGGAGCTGATTTGAATGTCACTCTCCAAGATTTAAGGGCCAATCCACCAAAATTGGGCAACGTATTTGTGCAATACCTACTGTGTGCAGATGATATTGTTATACTTGATTATACGCCAATAGGGCGGCAGCGGACATTGACTGCAGTTAATGAATATTTAAAATTTTCAGATTTGCATCTAAATATAAGTAAATCTACGATTCTATTTATGTACCCAGTTAAGAAAAGAAAAGTGAAGAATGGTTTCTCTTGGATGATTGAGGGTCAGAAATTGGAGAATTTAGATACTTTACAATATTTGGGAGTTTGAATATGTGCTAATCAAATGAAAAACGTTTTAAGTGTCGCTGCAAAATCTGCAGTTTTATCTGCAGCAGTCCAAATGCACCAACTGGACAGACAGTTTCGGCGGTTCTTGTTTAGCCCTGTTTTGCGATATTACCAACAAAAATAGCCCCAAAATTAATTTATGGTGTGGGGACAATACTGGGCAGTGGACATTGGCCCAAAGTTGGGGCCACTTTATGCAAAAAGGTATTAGCTCTCCCGCAGGGGGTCCCATTGCCAGCGATTTGGCACAAATTGGGGGTGATTTCTCTACAGGCCTGTATTGATTGGAACCTCTTGAAATTATTTAGAGGTTTTCTCATGTCCCCAACAGGTTCTCTTTTTGTAAAACTGAGGGGGGAGATGTTACAACACTCGTGTAAGGTGTTAATCTGCTGGACTATTGTATATAGATTTTAAAAATTATTGACTCATCAGTAGATGAACTGACGTATCAAGCACTAAAAACAAAAACAAAAATTATTTGAAAGAGATTGGATTGAAAATAGGGAAAAGTTGGCAAATTTTAAGCTGTTCAAACATTTTGAATATTCCATTAAATCATATAATTCAGTCCCTGCTTACATGCTGAAGCCCCCTTCTCGACAGTGTAGGACTGCAATGTTAAGACTAAAATGTAACCTATTTCTTATGAAGGATGTTAAGGGAGCTAGAATGAAAATTCCCAAAGGAGAAATACTTTGTTGCTACTCTAAGATGTAACTATGACACACAATAAATAAATAAACAAAAAATAACAATGTAGTGCTTTTTAAACAAAGTGAATCCATGAGTTCCAGTTACATGTAGTCTTCATCAATTAAAGCTAGCCGAAGAATGTAACTCGTGGTAAGCTTTTGCTTTGTGATTTCAACATATATTTGTCATAGTAACGATCACGTTTTGTATAAGCAAAGTCAGTGATATTAAATATTTTACTGGGGCATTTGAGAAAGGTGATAGGTTATTTAAAACATGTCATGCAAAGCCATGTATCGAAATACAAGCAACACAGCAGGCTTCTTTTTTAACATTACTGCATTTAAGAAACATATGGATTCAAAGGATTCATTTCAAGTGTATCATTGAATTGTGTGAAACATTTCTGGATAGTGGAATGCGGGAAAAGGACGAATAGTGACTTGACCCAATTTTCTTAATAGTTGACTTATGTCCTTCCTCATGGATGGTTACCCAGCACCACCACATGTACTGAGTGTTACAAGGTTACATTCCATTTATATATGGTTCTGGATTGCATTAAGGCAGAGATCAACAAGTGGTTGAATTTAGGGGTGACTGAAAGCACCCCGGTACTCAGAGTCCTCAGTCAAATCCAGTAGCTCAAGTTTCTAAATCAGAGACCACAAACTTAATATTTTGCAGGGACTTTATTTGTATTAATGCACTCACTAAGACAGTTTCACACCTTTTATTGCAAGCCCATAAGGGAGGGTTAGTTCTGTTTCTGACTACCTTGGACTTGGTTTCAGCTTATTGTCAGGTTGCCCAAACCAAATATGCTTAGCAGAGTTTTTACTAGTTTTGGGTAATACTATTTGATTTGAAGAATGAACCTACCATTTTACAAACACAGGTGGACCATGCTCTCCCAGTGCTGGAGAACTTCTATGTTGCCAACTGAAATTACATAGATGTCTTCTGAGCCAGCTGTGAGAAGAATGAAATCCACCACAAGAGACTTTGCCTTGGCCTTGTCAAGATGGGACGGGAACCCCTCTCAGCTGGGGGCGGAAGCCCTATCAGGGAGAAATCCAAAGTCAGTCCTATCACTTAGGAAGATGGTGGCTGTTAAGAGGGACCCAATTCCAGCCCCCCCAGTGGCAGTTTATATTTGGGAGGTACTGCTTTATCTCATGCCATGCCTCAGGAACGAAATGCTCACCAGACTCTTTCTGTCTTTTTTAGCGTCTGTGTGCATGAGGCGAATCAAGATGAGCAGCAACAAGAGGATCATAAGCGTACTGCCCATGCTATCGGCAAAACATCAAGGAAGGTCTGGACCCGATCCACAAAGAATTATCCTCCACCGTCATTCACTGTTTGGGCAGTTTCACCAGAGACCAAGGGAGAGAGAGACACCAGACCTCATGCGCGCCAGCTCCAGTACTGTCTGTCGCACCAATGGAGAACACCAAAATCTGGCAGCAAGGTTCCTAGACCAACAGGTAAGGACTCTGGGAACACCAACCTCCAAACAAAACTCACTTGCTATCGGGGAGCCGTGACCAAAGCCACCTAACATTATTTATTTTTAATTTATGTTCTTAGTTTTACAACAAACAAAAGAAACAAAGAAAAAACAACTCACACTCCCGACATTATCGGTTACAAGTGTAACAATATACCTTGCATGTTTATCACCTAATGTCTTCCCTCCTCCCTTCCCCTTAAACTCGAGCACTCCCTTCTAGGCCTCTGGCTTTCATTGCTCCGGGTTAATTCTTATCCTGGTTCTCGGGTAAGTCATCATCACTCGGGTCATTGGGGGTGCACCCGTGCAATGAGGCTATGATTTGTCTCCATTCCATCAAAGGTCCCACTTCCACACCCTCTCCCCTGTGTGCCGCCTCGTACCACGCCACTGTTTCGGCGTCTGCCCATTTTAGGAGGTCCTTCCACCACAGCTCTAGTCTGGGTCTGAGGGCGGCCTTCCAGCCGATGGCTAGTCTCCTCTTACCCAGGATGTATGCTAAGTCTTGGAGTTTGCAAACGTGTTTCAGGTTTCGTGGCCTGGTGAATCCCCCCAGCATGCATGCCCATATGGATTTCACCTCTAATTTGATTCCCTTTTCGGTTAGCTTGTTTTTAATTTCCCCCCAAAACTTCCCAACCTTTGGGCATGCCCAGAACATATGAATCATCCCAGCATCTTCTTCTCCACACTTGGGGCATTTTTGTATCTCTACGTTCCCAAATGTTCCTATAATTTGGGGGGTCATATAAGCTCTGTGGGTGATGTATAGTTGGATTTGTTGTAGTCTGGCGTTTCTGGACACTTTCTTATGATACCTCTGGGCCCTCTCCCATTGCCCATCTTGCATGGCCTCTCCCGCTTCCTCCTCCGAGTCCCGCCGCAACTTGAGTGGCTCTTTCCCCACCCTTGACATTGTTAATTCGTATATCCTGGATACTTCATGCCCTCCCTCGGCAATGTCATACATTGTTTCTATAGCAGTATCAGGCGGCTCTGCCAGCATTATCTCGGACCACTCTTCCTTTACCCTTTTAACTATTCTTCTATATGTGATGTACTGTCCTGCTTGTACCCCAGTTTCGTCCATTATTGTTTGAAAGTCCATGGCTTCCCCTTCTTGCCAGATATCCCCTAGGGTAGCCTAGCCCACCAGCTCCCAATATTTCCGGATCGGTTTTCGTAACTGATCATCTGCTCCATAGAGCGCCACGAGTGGCACTCGCGGGGAGCATGGGGTCAGACCTCTCATGGTCCAGCACGCCTTGTGCCAGAGCTCCCAGCCCAATTTTAACAATCTCGGCCTGCTCTTCATTTCCGACTTGGGTAGCCATATTAGTTCCCGCAGTTAGTATGGGGTGCTCTCATCTGTCAGCAGCCTGGATTCTGCTGTTTTGTCTTCCACCAGCCATCTGGCTACATACTGTAGTTGCACCGCCAGGTGGTAAATCTCGAAGTTTGGCAGGTTTATCCCCCCTCTATCATATGCGTTCTGTAACTTCCATAGAGCTGCTCTGTTTCTCGTGTTATGCATAGGAAACCTCTGCATAGACTGTGTATCTTGGTGAAGAAGCACCTGGGCACCATGTATGGGATATTGGTGAAAAAATGCAACAGCCTAGGCAGGACATCCATTTTCAACAAGGCCGCCCTCCACACCATGGCCAAGGGGAGCTTTGCCCAGAACTCCATGCTCTTCTTAACCCCCTCCACTGCTCTCTCTGTATTATGCCTATATTCTGCCTCCACTGTGTGGTAGATGTTGATCCCCAGATATCTGAACGTTTTGGTCTGCCAAGCTATCTGTAAGGTGGGTAAGTTTACCTGTGGTATGCCTTTGTATCTGCCTAGAGGGAACATGCTCGATTTTCTGGGGTTAACCGTTATCCCAGACAGGGCTGCGTAGCGCTCCATCACTTCTAGGATATATTATATGTTTTCCTCCGGGTAGCACAGGTACAGGAGCATGTCATCTGCATACAGTGATATCAAGTGCCAGCCCCCTCTGGTGTGCACCCCGACCTCACCGTATTGCTGTCTTAAATAGATTGCAAATTACTCTAGTGCGAGGATGTACAGCATCGGAGACCGCAGGCAGCCCTGCCTCGTGTCTCTACCCAGTTGCCACCTCTCTGAGATGATTGCTCCTGTTTTTACTTACCAAAGCCACCTAACATGAACTGGGACGTTCAGCTTTCCAGACCGCCCTCACAACTCCTGGATGGAGATGCGTGGAGAAAGTGGGCAGGGCTTGACCTGCCATATGTACATTTTTCTGTTTCTAACACCCCACATATGGGGAGGACAGAGCCTGATTGGCCAGGACCAGTGAACCAAAGGAGCACAGTAGGAAACAGGAAATAGTGGGTTGTTCGGGTAAGGTCGTAAGAGGTGGAGGTGGCAGACCAAGATACCAGCAGGAGGAAAGAAAGAGTGATTTCTAGGGAAGGTGAAGTATTGGAGTGAATGTGAAGGATTTGGGACTGAGTGAAAGGAGGGTGTTTGAGTAAGAGTTGGGGGAGTTGTAGTAGTGGCATGGATTAGGGAGTAGTAGTGTAGTGGTGGGAGCAGTAGTGTAAATGTTTTTTTAACATTTTACTTTCCTTTAAAGCACACTGTGTTGTGCGAGTGCGTGACTGGGCACTGTTTAAATCTATAGGCATTTTCTTTCCTTGTAAACGCTGTGTTGGGCATTTAGGAAGTTGCCTAGCTTGCGCATTTTCATTGTGCAGACACGCTTAGCCGTCTGTCTGTTGTTTCCATCCCTCATTGGGCGAGGCTCAACACCGGAACCTCATGTGCATTGGTATTAAAGAACATGGGAGGAAGCGCAGCGGGCGAGGGCTAAGTGCACCAAAGTCGCACCCGTCTGTGCTTCTCTGTGCACGCTCCGTGGCATGGGCCCCTATGTTGGTCAATAAACCTCCAATTAGATGGTCAAGAGAGGAACTATTGCCACTAGCACCGCCTGGTTCATCTCTACCCATCTCAGCAGATCCTATACCTCCTGTCAAAATTCACTCTAGTAAGTCTCTCACTGGCCTATTGATTAATGCCTGTTCTTTGATGAAACATACCGTTGCCTGTGCGGATTTATTAACAGAATTAGCTCCTGTACATCACAGAGACATGGCTGAACGAGGCCTCTGGCCCGGAGTTGGTCCAGCTCCTTTCCGACTCCCATAAAATATTTCGTGTTGATCGACCGCAAGGGCAAGTTGGGGGTGGAATAGCTGTAATTGTTAAATCGTACCTTCAAACTCCCCCTATCCCATTGATCCACTCCATTAAAATGGAGGCTATTTTAGTAAAAATTGCTATCTCTCCTCATACTCAGTCAGCTTATTCTGGTGGTTTACCATCCTACTGGAGTGACTGGTCCTTTCTGTGACTTATTCTTTGATTGAATCTCTGATTTAGAACTTCGATATCCCCACCTGATTATTTCAGGTGACTTTAATTTACATTTTAACTGCCCTGAGACGATAGCTGAAAAACAATTTTTTGAAGCTGTGAACAACCTCGGTTTAGAAAAATTGGTGTTAAACCCTGATGCACTTAGCCATTAATACACTGGATCTGGTCTTTGCCAGAGACTCTAAAGCTACTGTTTGCTCGCCCTTTGCTATTCTGCGGTTGGACCACTTTGTTGTTCCCTTCTTAATCCAGGCCCAGGCCACCCTGACTCCAGCTGAAGTTAAATACCAACGCTGCCATAACTGGAAAAAAACCCTTAAATACTGATATCATTTCCAGTATTCAGACTCAGTGCCAAGCAGCTGATTCAATAAACTTGTCTACACTAACTAAAGTTTTTAGTAGTGTAGCTGACACCCTGGCCCAGCTTACCCTTCGGAAGCTAACAAGCCGCCCATCCCAGCCTTGGTTTTCAGATGAGTTGAAGACTCTACGAGTGAAAAAACGGCTGGCTGAGCAAAAGTGGAGGAAAACCTACTTTGCTGGTGCCAAACTGGCCTTCTCCTCGATATGTAGTATCTACCACCTGGCTATTAAATCAGATAAAAGTACCTATTATACGGGCAAAATTGAGAATGCTATTAACCAACCTCTGGAATTATTCTCTGTGGTTCGTTCTCTCTGCTCCCCTCGGATTCCACTCTGCAGGCTGAACCCACCCAGGCATTCTGTGATGATCTGGCTGCTTTCTTTATCGATAAAGTCAATTCAATACGTGAAAAGATTCGCTCATCTGCCTTTCCTGCCCCTGAGCAACAAACCTTGCTGGATGCCTCAAATCAAACCTGGTAGACTTTTCCCACCTTCTCAGTTGAGGAGGTAGAGCGTGCAGTTAGCAAACTTGAATCTGCTTCCCCCTCTGATGCCATTCCTCTGAGGATTTTGAAAGATACCTCTCCTCACATATCTAGTTGGCTGACAGAGGCGGTTAACGACTCCTGCCGATCCGGCTTGATTTCGCCAGAGCTTAAGCAGGCAGTCGTTATTCCACTTCTGAAGAAGCCCTCATTAGATCCCACATCCTGGCTAATTTCAGACCTATTTCCTTGCTCCCATTTTGTATGAAATTGATGGAATTCCTTGTATCCCCTCTGCTCATGTCTTTTCTTGAGTCCTCGTCTTTCCTCAATTCCTTTCAGTCAGGGTTTCGTCTGGGTCGGGGGACAAGTTGGGGCTATTTGTAAGGCAGGCTTCTTTCAACTCTGCATTCTCTGTAGGGTGTTACCGCTTCTCCCAGCTCGACTTAGGCCCTTAGTCACGGCCTCATTAATATTAAGTCAACTAGACTATTGCAACTCGCTACTACTGGCCCAACCTCTGTACTTGCTGCATCCTCTACAATTACTCCAGAACTATGCGGCACGGTTCTGTACGGGCTCTCCCCATGGTGTCCACATCTCTTCCGTTCTCCGATCACTTCAATGGCTGCCAGTTCATCAGCGGGTGCAGTTTAAATCATTGGTGATAGTACACCGGGCCTTCTATGGGTCAGGTGCAGAATACCTCCAGGAAAGGTTCCTTCCCATGATCTACGTTTGAGAGACTCTTGCCTCCTTATTGTCCCTTGTTACCGGTTTGAGCGGGTTGGAGGATGCTCCTTTTCGTTGGCCGCTGCCAAGCTGTGGAACTCTCTGCCTGCTCCACCGAGATCTACCGCAAATCAACTGATTTTCCGTCGAGTGCTGAAAACGTATTTGTTTTAAGTCTCCTTTTCTTTCTTTCGTTTGATGGTTCCCTTTACAGGTCTCTGACAGCGTCAAGATGCTTCAGCGAGCGTGCGCTCTATAAAATGAATTACCATAACATAAAATGAGGAGGGTGGAGCAATGTCAAAGGGTGGAGGTGAGGTCTAGAAGGACACGTGAGACATTGAAGGGAAAGAAGAGAAGAGGAAAGGGAGTAGAAGTGGGGGACTTGGAAAATAAGTGTAGAGAGGGCTAAGGTGAAAGTGAGTGTGGTCAAGCAGGGTGTCTGCAAGGCACCATACCACACCCCTTTAAAACACTAACAGATGGATAGAGTAGGGACAGTTTTAATAAGTCCCTTGGGGAGTTTAGTTACAAAAGGCATCTTGCATTTATGTCTTCATAGCCAATGTTAGATAGACCTTAGACAGTAGAGCGACGTAGAGTGAGAAAGGAAAAGAGTGGTGCATAGAAGGGATGGGAGAGAAATAGGGAGGGAATAAGAAGGACGACAAAAAGAAGAAAATGAAGAGTGAGAGAAAAGGGGCAGTGAAATAATGAGTGGTGAAAAAAGAATAAATGAGGGAAAAGGGAATAAAATTAAGAAAAAGAAGGCGACTAAATGAAACTAAGTAGGGAGAAAATTGTGGAAGGAGGCAGGGTTACTGGGAAAACATCTTTGGGAAAATAAAGAGGGAGATTGGATGAATTAAAAAAGAGATTACAAGAGAGTTACATCTGGGAAATATATAATGACAAAGACAAAAAGTATGGTAGCAAAGGTGGCACTTAATCACAAACCTGGCACAGTGGTGTCTTAAGCCATCCAAAACATGTTCCCTCAGCATCCCTTTCACGCTGGCAACAATGATCTGGATCTGTCACACAGTCTCTTTATTTTAGGCAGTGCTTTTAGTAACACGGGGCTGCAAAAGACACCTACATTAGTGATGGGTGCAGTGTGGGAAAGATCCCATTATCTAATAAATTCTGTTAAGTGTTAATGTTTGGTCATTAAAACTGTAATAAAACATATGGATTACAAAACTCCTGGTTGCCTTTTCCATTCGTGTTTATTCAAAGTAAATTGAAACATTAAATAAACACCTTTTTGTTGTTTTTTAAAGCTCTCTTCATTAGATGTTTTCAAGCAAGTAAAACTGCAATACCAAAAGAAAAATATTGAGGGGTGGTTCTCAGGATCTCTACAAGTAACCCTCAACTACTTGATGCACAATAGCAAGATAGCAGAAGAAAAATAAAGTCTAAATCACTTAAATCATCATCATCAATGTTTGGCTCTCAACAGGCCTCCAAACCATTCACAAAAACCAATCTAACAATGCAAGACACAATACCAAAAACCGAATGAATGAAAAGAAAAAGGTATCCCTTAACACTCTTGTGTGTGTTCCCAGTATCCTTCTCCAAGCTGTGTGGCTGACATTTGGTTCCCCCCACACTATATCAGGCATGCAGAAAGAGAGCAGAAGGCCTGCCCGAACCTCGGTGTACACACAACCAGTGTGCACCACACCATCTCTTCATCCACATCCATTTCCGCCATCAGGGAACTGAAAAGGAGTCCTAGGCCCTGGGATTATGCAACGATACAGGGTATGAAGAAAATATCTGGCATTTTTCAAACCCTTCCTCCCTGATTAATGCAGCATGTTTTAAAAGACTTCCTTTCGAAGGGCTGCTGTTTGGTCGTGCCCTTTGGTGGATCGCAATTCAACCAGTTTTCTTTGTTATGGGGGTCCTTTATCCATGCCCCCTCTCTAACCCAAACAAACAACACTACCCCATATTTCCGGCCACAACATTCACATATAAAGTGCATTACGAAACTGAGGAGTCCCCCATACCCTTCACAATAGGGCACCCGCAACGCATGCAGAAATAGTCCACTCTCTTTACACACACAATGTACATCTGTGCAGAATTCAAAGCAAAAGGAAAGTGCTATTGAATGAGTATACTAAAAGCCCCCTAATGATGGAGTAAAAAACATTGCCACACAGCATCTCCGGTATCTCGCTGCCCTTGTCGCTTTCCAAATCCATCCTAAACATACTCCTTATTTCAGTTACTTCTGAAACCACCCATTTATACATTCTAAACAAGGGGAGCAAGGGCGCGGGGTTGCGGCCCGCTTTGCTGGTGATTTCCTTCCCAGGTGGGCCACGGTAGCATGCTGTGGGGTTAAGCCACGCCCCCTTTTGCTTGATCAATGCTGCTAACACCCTCAGGACTGAAGCCCGTGCGGAACAAGGGCGTTGGTGTTGCACTCCCACAGATTGTTCCACGAGAGCAGGGTGAATGGCCTCCAGATGCAGCCAAGCATTTTAGATTCAAGGAACTGTAACCAGAAGAGCTCCATAAGGCAGTGGTCGAAGTGGGCGGGAGCGGTGCTCCTCTACTTCTTTTAATGAAGTTTTACTGTTCCCATACTTTTATCTTACAAAGAAACCGTTCCGGAATGGTTTCGGTTTAAAATAAAAGTGTAGGAAGCAGTGGAAACTTGCACTTTCAGTGCAGTGCACTGAACATTCCCTTAAACTGGAGGCACATGCACTTGGGGGTTTCTATTGTGCCTGGGAGGGGGTGTGGCGATGGGGTTTGCGGGGAGCTCTACAGACCACTAGGGAACGTAGCTCCACTACTTCTTCTCATACACTTCGACCACTGCCATAAGGTGAGAGTGGAGATAGCTGGGCTGAGGGTTGCAGTGACTGTTGTTTCTTGACCTCACTGTGTAAGCCAAACTGAATATCTCTCACAGAGGTGTTGAACTCCTCTCCACCTCCCTATGCCCCTGATTTTGCCACTCTTCATAGCCCATTCCTCACCCAATATGCAAGCCTGTATTGAGCCCAAACGTAAGATCTTAACCGTGAGACGCAAACTGGGAACTTGCCCTACTACCTATGGCATGGATTGAGATATTGACATCGACTCTAATGCCGTTCCTCTAGGAAAAGGTTGCAGTCCTACTAAATTTTCAGCTAAGGCTTGGTTCCTAATCAAAGAAATACACCAGGTCCTGGGATCCAACCAAGAGGTGTTGGGGGTGTGGGGGTAACAAACAAAACTAGAGTCCATTACGGGGGAGATTTAAATAGCAGACTGAGGCTCAGAGTGGCAAATGCCCAGAAGAAAATCCTACAGTGGTAAGCCATGACCAACCACCTGAAAAAGACGTTCTTTTGATCACCCTAGGGCTGTATGTTTGCCCTGACAAGAACACACAGAAAGACATCTGCAGTGCAAATGGAACCATGTTAACAACTTGGCTTGAACTCTCTTTGCATGATAATTTCTCCTTCCCCTTCCCAATCCCCACTAACACAACTATCCTTCAACCCACACTAGTGCTGGCCAGCTCTGGGTTGGCGCCACAATCAGCAACAGGGATGTCAGCCACCTGTCCAGCCCCCCTACCAGTTGTTATCCTTCTTGGACCTGGGGGCGGGAGGGTTTGCCACCCATTACCACTCTTATGAGCAATTGCTTCACCCCTGAGGCCCTGACTGAGCCTGGTCTACCTCAATAAAATGGTCAACACCCCACCCTTACCTGCTGATAAAGCTGAGATAGCCAAGCCCTGGCCCCATTGGCACAAATGGACACGGAGAACAACGTGGTTCCTTAAGACAAGTCCTCCCTTACTAGTAGCACCTGAAGTGAGAACATGATGAACATGTGTTCAGGGAACAGCTCTTTTCTCTGCCTAACTCCACTTAGGGGCCCCAAGCAAACTACTCGACACACTGGCCCCAATCCCAATCTTCTTCTGATGGAGGATCACCTTGCCAAAAGGTGCTCTCAGAACTTTCAGAAATCAGAAGGATATTAATGACTTTCATAGAAGCCTAGGGGAGGAGGGGGACCAGCAGGGGACTCTAAATCTGGCCCACTAGATGTAAGGGGTTCTTACAGCCCACCTGCGGAACGTCTAGAGAAGGAAGACACATGCGATATACAGCTCCCGAAAAAAAGGCCAAACCCTGCTTACCTGCAAATTTGAGACAATCTCATGCCCTTACCCATTGTGAGACCGATATGTATACTCAAGAGACTCGG
Organism: Ambystoma mexicanum; assembly: GCF_040938575.1. Taxonomy (NCBI): domain Eukaryota; kingdom Metazoa; phylum Chordata; class Amphibia; order Caudata; family Ambystomatidae; genus Ambystoma; species Ambystoma mexicanum. The sequence continues at coordinate 22,366,468 of NC_090922.1, read as the reverse complement.
AATTAGCCCCAAAATGAGCTAGTTGGCTCCTTCAAAGCAGGCGATAATCGGCCTCATTCAGACAGGATTCATCACTCGGTTTCCACACTCCAAAAACTCGACATCTTCTGCAACAAATCCTTTCACCTCTGAGTTCCTTTACCTCTAGTACTATTCCTTTCCTCCAGCCACCATCAAGATTAGTGACTTTGCATAATTATCTTTTATGTCTGCTACTTCCTCATATTGTTCGAGTTCCCCCATCACCTCCATCACAGCGACTCTATGGTTTATCAAATGCAAATGGGGGTCATCGGCCCAGAAGGAAATCTTATATAGCACTGAATGTTGGTGGTTTCACACTATGCCCGTATTCGCCCATACATCGCATAGATCAGTGGGTTGCCAATAAGCATAGAAATAATAACCCAATCAGTTTTGAAAGGGGTAAACAAACTTGTTGGCACGACTTGCAAGTTTCAGACAGCGTAACATCACATCCTGTAACCCAGGCCAAACCAACCTCAGCCTCCAGCTCACTCTGCTTTGTAACTCTCGAAGGCTCGACCTCTCACCACATTTTGTAACTTCTGCTTTGATTCCCCTGCTCATTTAGAACACAGACTGTTTCACATTCAATCTTAGCACTTCCTCAGTTCTTACTACCCTTTCCTCATCACATGTCCATCTATATCCCGATCAACTCGTTGCAGGCAACATCCGGTCCCATCCTTTTTAGGCAAAGGGCTTAAGTCCACCTCCCACCTGTGTATTTCCGCATGTACTCAAAGCTCATTTTTCCTGTCTCGCCTCACAGATACAATCCAAAGATTCCAACTGAATGTCTTTCACCTACTGCTCCTAAACACCCCAAAGTGCTGATCCTTGCACTCTGCTCCCCGGCATACTGCGCATGTCCTCTCATCGACATTCCCAAAACAAGCATTAGCAATAGCAGTAAGGTTGGGGGAATGCCCTAAATACAGTGTACGCTGAAATGTAAAGAAAAAACACACAAACACTTGGGCTCAGTATGGGAATAGACTGGTATCCTAAAACAGAAAGAAGTGCCATAATATACCCAGAAACATTTCCCTTTTCATTCAGTCTATCGATCATCACGTTTATGTGGATGAGAGGCAATGATGCCCTGCAACATGGAGGGTAGGCACCATGTATTTGCACACTGATTTGACTTTGTATCTGTGCGCTGCTACCGCCCGGCAACATGTGGTCAGGCACAATGGATGTGATCACCTTGTACTTCTCTTTTGCACTTGGGGTATGATGTATTACCTTTTGCACGTTCCACAATGTAATTCACCTCTTACGCTTCCTTTTCTGTAACCTGAAGCACTTACTGTAACTGTATTCTTAAGTAAAAGCGCCTGGATACCTCTGGGTTTTGTGTGCTAGGTAAGTGTCAAAATAAAATAAAATTATTTTCACTTTTGCAATAATAACAACTGTCAAGGGAAGCTCCATTAGCAACAGACATCAATTGTTTAAGTTCGTGCTTCAATGCCTTGCTTTGTTGGTGCACCACCAAAAAGTGCAAGGAAGCGTGATCAGAGTTCATGCAAAGTGGAGCAGAGTTGGGTGGTGCTGTAGCAATGACTATGGCTTAACTTCTCTGACAGCATGATGTGCTACCCAAATACTCGCTTTTCTTCAATATCTCGAACATCTCCAAACTTTTAGGAATATCTGTTACCTTCCTGATTTTTTACTCAATTTTCTCTCTCTTCAAACCTCTGAGGCACTAGTTTCTGTCAATCTTTCAGAAACTCTAAATGTACACTACTACTTCTCTTTCTACTGCTGGGCTAAACACATTAAACTGTCTAGTTCCAGCAAGCAGAAGGCTTTTTTAGTAGGGGATGCACAAGGGAGTGCATGAGAAGAGAGGGGAAAGATCCAGTGGCGAAGGAGTAATTACAGAAATCAGCCAAGGCTGTAGCAAGAGAACCAATACTCTCCTTAATGGTTCTGGAGGAGCAGGAGGTCACCTGTTCCGATGAGACTTTCATAGACCAGATTTGTCTGGAAACATCAGCAGGTGTTACAGGAGAAAGGAAGGAGGGAAGGACAGGAGTGGAGCAGCCAAAGAGGGCCCGAGAGAGGTAGAGGGAGAGAGAGTAGAAGAGGAGGAGAGTGCAGACAGGATCTCCTAGGTTTTATTGGTGAAATGAGAAGCCAGAGCTGGGCAGTGGTCCTGGGTAAGTGTAGAAGAGGTAGATACTGCAGTTGGATTGGCCAACTCCTTGCAGCTTTTGAAAGGTTCAGCCTTATTGTTAGTGGCTGCAGAGATGCAGGCTTGCATACGGACCCTCTTCTTAGAGAAGATGCAGAGTCTGTATTGCCTTTGGAGCAGGCGGCAGGCCAGTATGTCAGTGGGTGCACCTGAAGCTCCCCACTTCCATTCAGCTACTCTGAACTTTCGCTTCAGAGCGGCCAGATCAGAGTCATACCAAGAGTTGCACCTGGTGGCAGGTTTCAGGCATGGAATTATTCTCTGTGGTTCGTTCTCTCTGCTCCCCTCGGATTCCACTTTGCAGGCTGAACCCTGCCAGGCATTCTGTGATGATCTGGCTGCTTTCTTTATCGATAAAGTCAATTCAATACGTGAAAAGATTCGCTCATCTGCCTTTCCTGCTCCTGAGCAACAAACCTTGCTGGATGCCTCAAATCAAACCTGGTAGACTTTTCCCACCTTCTCAGTTGAGGAGGTAGAGCGTGCAGTTAGCAAACTTGAATCTGCTTCCCCCTCTGATGCCATTCCTCTGAGGATTTTGAAAGATACCTCTCCTCACATATCTAGTTGGCTGACAGAGGCGGTTAACGACTCCTGCCGATCCGGCTTGATTTCGCCGGAGCTTAAGCAGGCAGTCGTTATTCCACTCCTGAAGAAGCCCTCATTAGATCCCACATCCTGGCTAATTTCAGACCTATTTCCTTGCTCCCATTTTGTATGAAACTGATGGAATTCCTTGTAAACCCTCTGCTCATGTCTTTTCTTGAGTCCTCGTCTTTCCTCAATTCCTTTCAGTCAGGGTTTCGTCTGGGTCGGGGGACAAGTTGGGGCTATTTGTAAGGCAGGCTTCTTTCAACTCTGCATTCTCCGTAGGGTGTTACCGCTTCTCCCGGCTCGATTTAGGCCCTTAGTCACGGCCTCATTAATATTAAGTCAACTAGACTATTGCAACTCGCTACTACTGGCCCAACCTCTGTACTTGCTGCATCGTCTACAATTACTCCAGAACTATGCGGCACGGTTCTGTACGGGCTCTCCCCATGGTGTCCACATCTCTTCCGTTCTCCAATCACTTCAATGGCTGCCAGTTCATCAGCGGGTGCAGTTTAAATCATTGGTGATAGTACACCGGGCCTTCTATGGGTCAGGTGCAGAATACCTCCAGGAAAAGTTCCTTCCCATGATCTACGTTTGAGAGACTCTTGCCTCCTTATTGTCCCTTGTTACCGGTTTGAGCGGGTTGGAGGATGCTCCTTTTCGTTGGCCGCTGCCAAGCTGTGGAACTCTCTGCCTGCTCCACTGAGATCTACCGCAAATCAACTGATTTTCCGGTGAGTGCTGAAAACGTATTTGTTTTAAGTCTCCTTTTCTTTCTTTCGTTTGATGGTTCCCTTTACAGGTCTCTGACAGCGTCAAGATGCTTCGGCGAGCGTGCGCTCTATAAAATGAATGACCATAACATAACATGAGGAGGGTGGAGCAATGTCAAAGGGTGGAGGTGAGGTCTAGAAGGACACGTGAGACATTGAAGGGAAAGAAGAGAAGAGGAAAGGGAGTAGAAGTGGGGGACTTGGAAAATAAGTGTAGAGAGGGCTAAGGTGAAAGTGAGTGTGGTCAAGCAGGGTGTCTGCAAGGCACCATACCACACCCCTTTAAAACACTAACAGATGGATAGAGTAGGGACAGTTTTAATAAGTCCTTTGGGGAGTTTAGTTACAAAAGGCATCTTGCATTTATGTCTTCATAGCCAATGTTAGATAGACCTTAGACAGTAGAGCGACGTAGAGTGAGAAAGAAAAAGAGTGGTGCATAGAAGGGATGGGAGAGAAATAGGGAGGGAATAAGAAGGGCGACAAAAAGAAGAAAATGAAGAGTGAGAGAAAAGGGGCAGTGAAATAATGAGTGGTGAAAAAAGAATAAATGAGGGAAAGGGAATAAAATTAAGAAAAGGACGGCGACTAAATGAAACTAAGTAGGGAGAAAATTGTGGAAGGAGGCAGGGTTACTGGGAAAACATCTTTGGGAAAATAAAGAGGGAGATTGGATGAATTAAAAAAGAGATTACAAGAGAGTTACATCTGGGAAATATATAATGACAAAGACAAAAAGTATGGTAGCAAAGGTGGCACTTAATCACAAACCTGGCACAGTGGTGTCTTAAGCCATCCAAAACATGTTCCCTCAGCATCCCTTTCACGCTGGCAACAATGATCTGGATCTGTCACACAGTCTCTTTATTTTAGGCAGTGCTTTTAGTAACACGGGGCTGCAAAAGACACCTACATTAGTGATGGGTGCAGTGTGGGAAAGATCCCATTATCTAATAAGTTCTGTTAAGTGTTAATGTTTGGTCATTAAAACTGTAATAAAACATATGGATTACAAAACTCCTGGTTGCCTTTTCAATTCGTGTTTATTCAAAGTAAATTGAAACATTAAATAAACACCTTTTTGTTGTTTTTAAAAGCTCTCTTCATTAGATGTTTTCAAGCAAGTAAAACTGCAATACCAAAAGAAAAATATTGAGGGGTGGTTCTCAGGATCTCTACAAGTAACCCTCAACTACTTGATGCACAATAGCAAGATAGCAGAAGAAAAATAAAGTCTAAATCACTTAAATCATCATCATCAAAGTTTGGCTCTCAACAGGCCTCCAAACCATTCACAAAAACCAATCTAACAATGCAAGACACAATACCAAAAACCGAATGAATGAAAAGAAAAAGGTATCCCTTAACACTCTTGTGTGTGTTCCCAGTATCCTTCTCCAAGCTGTGTGGCTGACATTTGGTTCCCCCCACACTATATCAGGCATGCAGAAAGAGAGCAGAAGGCCTGCCCGAACCTCGGTCTACACACAACCAGTGTGCACCACACCATCTCTTCATCCACATCCATTTCCGCCATCAGGGAACTGAAAAGGAGTCCTAGGCCCTGGGATTATGCAACGATACAGGGTATGAAGAAAATATCTGGCATTTTTCAAACCCTTCCTCCCTGATTAATGCAGCATGTTTTAAAAGACTTCCTTTCGAAGGGCTGCTGTTTGGTCGTGCCCTTTGGTGGATCGCAATTCAACCAGTTTTCTTTGTTATGGGGGTCCTTTATCCATGCCCCCTCTCTAACCCAAACAAACAACACTACCCCATATTTCCGGCCACAACATTCACATATAAAGTGCATTACGAAACTGAGGAGTCCCCCATACCCTTCACAATAGGGCACTCGCAACGCATGCAGAAATAGTCCACTCTCTTTACACACACAATGTACATCTGTGCAGAATTCAAAGCAAAAGGAAAGTGCTATTGAATGAGTATACCAAAAGCCCCCTAATGATGGAGTAAAAAACATTGCCACACAGCATCTCCGGTATCTCGCTGCCCTTGTCACTTTCCAAATCCATCCTAAACATACTCCTTATTTCAGTTACTTCTGAAACCACCCATTTATACATTCTAAACAAGGGGAGCAAGGGCGCGGGGTTGCGGCCCGCTTTGCTGGTGATTTCCTACCCAGGTGGGCCACGGTAGCATGCTGTGGGGTTAAGCCACGCCCCCTTTTGCTTGATCAATGCTGCTAACACCCTCAGGACTGAAGCCCGTGCGGAACAAGGGCGTTGGTGTTGCACTCCCACAGATTGTTCCACGAGAGCAGGGTGAATGGCCTCCAGATGCAGCCAAGCATTTTAGATTCAAGGAACTGTAACCAGAAGAGCTCCATAAGGCAGTGGTCGAAGTGGGCGGGAGCGGTGCTCCTCTACTTCTTTTAATGAAGTTTTACTGTTCCCATACTTTTATCTTACAAAGAAACCGTTCCGGAATGGTTTCGGTTTAAAATAAAAGTGTAGGAAGCAGTGGAAACTTGCACTTTCAGTGCAGTGCACTGAACATTCCCTTAAACTGGAGGCACATGCACTTGGGGGTTTCTATTGTGCCTGGGAGGGGGTGTGGCGATGGGGTTTGCGGGGAGCGCTACAGACCACTAGGGAACGTAGCTCCACTACTTCTTCTCATACACTTCGACCACTGCCATAAGGTGAGAGTGGAGATAGCTGGGCTGAGGGTTGCAGTGACTGTTGTTTCTTGACCTCACTGTGTAAGCCAAACTGAATATCTCTCACAGAGGTGTTGAACTCCTCTCCACCTCCCTATGCCCCTGATTTTGCCACTCTTCATAGCCCATTCCTCACCCAATATGCAAGCCTGTATTGAGCCCAAACGTAAGATCTTAACCGTGAGACGCAAACTGGGAACTTGCCCTACTACCTATGGCATGGATTGAGATATTGACATCGACTCTAATGCCGTTCCTCTAGGAAAAGGTTGCAGTCCTACTAAATTTTCAGCTAAGGCTTGGTTCCTAATCAAAGAAATACACCAGGTCCTGGGATCCAACCAAGAGGTGTTGGGGGTGTGGGGGTAACAAACAAAACTAGAGTCCATTACGGGGGAGATTTAAATAGCAGACTGAGGCTCAGAGTGGCAAATGCCCAGAAGAAAATCCTACAGTGGTAAGCCATGACCAACCACCTGAAAAAGACGTTCTTTTGATCACCCTAGGGCTGTATGTTTGCCCTGACAAGAACACACAGAAAGACATCTGCAGTGCAAATGGAACCATGTTAACAACTTGGCTTGAACTCTCTTTGCATGATAATTTCTCCTTCCCCTTCCCAATCCCCACTAACACAACTATCCTTCAACCCACACTAGTGCTGGCCAGCTCTGGGTTGGCGCCACAATCAGCAACAGGGATGTCAGCCACCTGTCCAGCCCCCCTACCAGTTGTTATCCTTCTTGGACCTGGGGGCGGGAGGGTTTGCCACCCATTACCACTCTTATGAGCAATTGCTTCACCCCTGAGGCCCTGACTGAGCCTGGTCTACCTCAATAAAATGGTCAACACCCCACCCTTACCTGCTGATAAAGCTGAGATAGCCAAGCCCTGGCCCCATTGGCACAAATGGACACGGAGAACAACGTGGTTCCTTAAGACAAGTCCTCCCTTACTAGTAGCACCTGAAGTGAGAACATGATGAACATGTGTTCAGGGAACAGCTCTTTTCTCTGCCTAACTCCACTTAGGGGCCCCAAGCAAACTACTCGACACACTGGCCCCAATCCCAATCTTCTTCTGATGGAGGATCACCTTGCCAAAAGGTGCTCTCAGAACTTTCAGAAATCAGAAGGATATTAATGACTTTCATAGAAGCCTAGGGGAGGAGGGGGACCAGCAGGGGACTCTAAATCTGGCCCACTAGATGTAAGGGGTTCTTACAGCCCACCTGCGGAACGTCTAGAGAAGGAAGACACATGCGATATACAGCTCCCGAAAAAAAGGCCAAACCCTGCTTACCTGCAAATTTGAGACAATCTCATGCCCTTACCCATTGTGAGACCGATATGTATACTCAAGAGACTCGGAATTAGCCCCAAAATGAGCTAGTTGGCTCCTTCAAAGCAGGCGATAATCGGCCTCATTCAGACAGGATTCATCACTCGGTTTCCACACTCCAAAAACTCGACATCTTCTGCAACAAATCCTTTCACCTCTGAGTTCCTTTACCTCTAGTACTATTCCTTTCCTCCAGCCACTATCAAGATTAGTGACTTTGCATAATTATCTTTTATGTCTGCTACTTCCTCATATTGTTCGAGTTCCCCCATCACCTCCATCACAGCGACTCTATGGTTTATCAAATGCAAATGGGGGTCATCGGCCCAGAAGGAAATCTTATATAGCACTGAATGTTGGTGGTTTCACACTATGCCCGTATTTGCCCATACATCGCATAGATCAGTGGGTTGCCAATGAGCATAGAAATAATAACCCAATCAGTTTTGAAAGGGGTAAACAAACTTGTTGGCACGACTTGCAAGTTTCAGACAGCGTAACATCACATCCTGTAACCCAGGCCAAACCAACCTCAGCCTCCAGCTCACCCTGCTTTGTAACTCTCGAAGGCTCGACCTCTCACCACATTTTGTAACTTCTGCTTTGATTCCCCTGCTCATTTAGAACAATAGACTGTTTCACATTCAATCTTAGCACTTCCTCAGTTCTTACTACCCTTTCCTCATCACATGTCCATCTATATCCCGATCAACTCGTTGCAGGCAACATCCGGTCCCATCCTTTTTAGGCAAAGGGCTTAAGTCCACCTCCCACCTGTGTATTTCCGCATGTACTCAAAGCTCATTTTTCCTGTCTCGCCTCACAGATACAATCCAAAGATTCCAACTGAATGTCTTTCACCTACTGCTCCTAAACACCCCAAAGTGCTGATCCTTGCACTCTGCTCCCCGGCATACTGCGCATGTCCTCTCATCGACATTCCCAAAACAAGCATTAGCAATAGCAGTAAGGTTGGGGGAATGCCCTAAATACAGTGTACGCTGAAATGTAAAGAAAAAACACACAAACACTTGGGCTCAGTATGGGAATAGACTGGTATCCTAAAACAGAAAGAAGTGCCATAATATACCCAGAAACATTTCCCTTTTCATTCAGTCTATCGATCATCACGTTTATGTGGATGAGAGGCAATGATGCCCTGCAACATGGAGGGTAGGCACCATGTATTTGCACACTGATTTGACTTTGTATCTGTGCGCTGCTACCGCCCGGCAACATGTGGTCAGGCACAATGGATGTGATCACCTTGTACTTCTCTTTTGCACTTGGGGTATGATGTATTACCTTTTGCACGTTCCACAATGTAATTCACCTCTTACGCTTCCTTTTCTGTAACCTGAAGCACTTACTGTAACTGTATTCTTAAGTAAAAGCGCCTGGATACCTCTGGGTTTTGTGTGCTAGGTAAGTGTCAAAATAAAATAAAATTATTTTCACTTTTGCAATAATAACAACTGTCAAGGGAAGCTCCATTAGCAACAGACATCAATTGTTTAAGTTCGTGCTTCAATGCCTTGCTTTGTTGGTGCACCACCAAAAAGTGCAAGGAAGCGTGATCAGAGTTCATGCAAAGTGGAGCAGAGTTGGGTGGTGCTGTAGCAATGACTATGGCTTAACTTCTCTGACAGCATGATGTGCTACCCAAATACTCGCTTTTCTTCAATATCTCGAACATCTCCAAACTTTTAGGAATATCTGTTACCTTCCTGATTTTTTACTCAATTTTCTCTCTCTTCAAACCTCTGAGGCACTAGTTTCTGTCAATCTTTCAGAAACTCTAAATGTACACTACTACTTCTCTTTCTACTGCTGGGCTAAACACATTAAACTGTCTAGTTCCAGCAAGCAGAAGGCTTTTTTAGTAGGGGATGCACAAGGGAGTGCATGAGAAGAGAGGGGAAAGATCCAGTGGCGAAGGAGTAATTACAGAAATCAGCCAAGGCTGTAGCAAGAGAACCAATACTCTCCTTAATGGTTCTGGAGGAGCAGGAGGTCACCTGTTCCGATGAGACTTTCATAGACCAGATTTGTCTGGAAACATCAGCAGGTGTTACAGGAGAAAGGAAGGAGGGAAGGACAGGAGTGGAGCAGCCAAAGAGGGCCCGAGAGAGGTAGAGGGAGAGAGAGTAGAAGAGGAGGAGAGTGCAGACAGGATCTCCTAGGTTTTATTGGTGAAATGAGAAGCCAGAGCTGGGCAGTGGTCCTGGGTAAGTGTAGAAGAGGTAGATACTGCAGTTGGATTGGCCAACTCCTTGCAGCTTTTGAAAGGTTCAGCCTTATTGTTAGTGGCTGCAGAGATGCAGGCTTGCATACGGACCCTCTTCTTAGAGAAGATGCAGAGTCTGTATTGCCTTTGGAGCAGGCGGCAGGCCAGTATGTCAGTGGGTGCACCTGAAGCTCCCCACTTCCATTCAGCTACTCTGAACTTTCGCTTCAGAGCGGCCAGATCAGAGTCATACCAAGAGTTGCACCTGGTGGCAGGTTTCAGGCATGGAATTATTCTCTGTGGTTCGTTCTCTCTGCTCCCCTCGGATTCCACTTTGCAGGCTGAACCCTGCCAGGCATTCTGTGATGATCTGGCTGCTTTCTTTATCGATAAAGTCAATTCAATACGTGAAAAGATTCGCTCATCTGCCTTTCCTGCTCCTGAGCAACAAACCTTGCTGGATGCCTCAAATCAAACCTGGTAGACTTTTCCCACCTTCTCAGTTGAGGAGGTAGAGCGTGCAGTTAGCAAACTTGAATCTGCTTCCCCCTCTGATGCCATTCCTCTGAGGATTTTGAAAGATACCTCTCCTCACATATCTAGTTGGCTGACAGAGGCGGTTAACGACTCCTGCCGATCCGGCTTGATTTCGCCGGAGCTTAAGCAGGCAGTCGTTATTCCACTCCTGAAGAAGCCCTCATTAGATCCCACATCCTGGCTAATTTCAGACCTATTTCCTTGCTCCCATTTTGTATGAAACTGATGGAATTCCTTGTAAACCCTCTGCTCATGTCTTTTCTTGAGTCCTCGTCTTTCCTCAATTCCTTTCAGTCAGGGTTTCGTCTGGGTCGGGGGACAAGTTGGGGCTATTTGTAAGGCAGGCTTCTTTCAACTCTGCATTCTCCGTAGGGTGTTACCGCTTCTCCCGGCTCGATTTAGGCCCTTAGTCACGGCCTCATTAATATTAAGTCAACTAGACTATTGCAACTCGCTACTACTGGCCCAACCTCTGTACTTGCTGCATCGTCTACAATTACTCCAGAACTATGCGGCACGGTTCTGTACGGGCTCTCCCCATGGTGTCCACATCTCTTCCGTTCTCCAATCACTTCAATGGCTGCCAGTTCATCAGCGGGTGCAGTTTAAATCATTGGTGATAGTACACCGGGCCTTCTATGGGTCAGGTGCAGAATACCTCCAGGAAAAGTTCCTTCCCATGATCTACGTTTGAGAGACTCTTGCCTCCTTATTGTCCCTTGTTACCGGTTTGAGCGGGTTGGAGGATGCTCCTTTTCGTTGGCCGCTGCCAAGCTGTGGAACTCTCTGCCTGCTCCACTGAGATCTACCGCAAATCAACTGATTTTCCGGTGAGTGCTGAAAACGTATTTGTTTTAAGTCTCCTTTTCTTTCTTTCGTTTGATGGTTCCCTTTACAGGTCTCTGACAGCGTCAAGATGCTTCGGCGAGCGTGCGCTCTATAAAATGAATGACCATAACATAACATGAGGAGGGTGGAGCAATGTCAAAGGGTGGAGGTGAGGTCTAGAAGGACACGTGAGACATTGAAGGGAAAGAAGAGAAGAGGAAAGGGAGTAGAAGTGGGGGACTTGGAAAATAAGTGTAGAGAGGGCTAAGGTGAAAGTGAGTGTGGTCAAGCAGGGTGTCTGCAAGGCACCATACCACACCCCTTTAAAACACTAACAGATGGATAGAGTAGGGACAGTTTTAATAAGTCCTTTGGGGAGTTTAGTTACAAAAGGCATCTTGCATTTATGTCTTCATAGCCAATGTTAGATAGACCTTAGACAGTAGAGCGACGTAGAGTGAGAAAGAAAAAGAGTGGTGCATAGAAGGGATGGGAGAGAAATAGGGAGGGAATAAGAAGGGCGACAAAAAGAAGAAAATGAAGAGTGAGAGAAAAGGGGCAGTGAAATAATGAGTGGTGAAAAAAGAATAAATGAGGGAAAGGGAATAAAATTAAGAAAAGGACGGCGACTAAATGAAACTAAGTAGGGAGAAAATTGTGGAAGGAGGCAGGGTTACTGGGAAAACATCTTTGGGAAAATAAAGAGGGAGATTGGATGAATTAAAAAAGAGATTACAAGAGAGTTACATCTGGGAAATATATAATGACAAAGACAAAAAGTATGGTAGCAAAGGTGGCACTTAATCACAAACCTGGCACAGTGGTGTCTTAAGCCATCCAAAACATGTTCCCTCAGCATCCCTTTCACGCTGGCAACAATGATCTGGATCTGTCACACAGTCTCTTTATTTTAGGCAGTGCTTTTAGTAACACGGGGCTGCAAAAGACACCTACATTAGTGATGGGTGCAGTGTGGGAAAGATCCCATTATCTAATAAGTTCTGTTAAGTGTTAATGTTTGGTCATTAAAACTGTAATAAAACATATGGATTACAAAACTCCTGGTTGCCTTTTCAATTCGTGTTTATTCAAAGTAAATTGAAACATTAAATAAACACCTTTTTGTTGTTTTTAAAAGCTCTCTTCATTAGATGTTTTCAAGCAAGTAAAACTGCAATACCAAAAGAAAAATATTGAGGGGTGGTTCTCAGGATCTCTACAAGTAACCCTCAACTACTTGATGCACAATAGCAAGATAGCAGAAGAAAAATAAAGTCTAAATCACTTAAATCATCATCATCAAAGTTTGGCTCTCAACAGGCCTCCAAACCATTCACAAAAACCAATCTAACAATGCAAGACACAATACCAAAAACCGAATGAATGAAAAGAAAAAGGTATCCCTTAACACTCTTGTGTGTGTTCCCAGTATCCTTCTCCAAGCTGTGTGGCTGACATTTGGTTCCCCCCACACTATATCAGGCATGCAGAAAGAGAGCAGAAGGCCTGCCCGAACCTCGGTCTACACACAACCAGTGTGCACCACACCATCTCTTCATCCACATCCATTTCCGCCATCAGGGAACTGAAAAGGAGTCCTAGGCCCTGGGATTATGCAACGATACAGGGTATGAAGAAAATATCTGGCATTTTTCAAACCCTTCCTCCCTGATTAATGCAGCATGTTTTAAAAGACTTCCTTTCGAAGGGCTGCTGTTTGGTCGTGCCCTTTGGTGGATCGCAATTCAACCAGTTTTCTTTGTTATGGGGGTCCTTTATCCATGCCCCCTCTCTAACCCAAACAAACAACACTACCCCATATTTCCGGCCACAACATTCACATATAAAGTGCATTACGAAACTGAGGAGTCCCCCATACCCTTCACAATAGGGCACCCGCAACGCATGCAGAAATAGTCCACTCTCTTTACACACACAATGTACATCTGTGCAGAATTCAAAGCAAAAGGAAAGTGCTATTGAATGAGTATACCAAAAGCCCCCTAATGATGGAGTAAAAAACATTGCCACACAGCATCTCCGGTATCTCGCTGCCCTTGTCACTTTCCAAATCCATCCTAAACATACTCCTTATTTCAGTTACTTCTGAAACCACCCATTTATACATTCTAAACAAGGGGAGCAAGGGCGCGGGGTTGCGGCCCGCTTTGCTGGTGATTTCCTACCCAGGTGGGCCACGGTAGCATGCTGTGGGGTTAAGCCACGCCCCCTTTTGCTTGATCAATGCTGCTAACACCCTCAGGACTGAAGCCCGTGCGGAACAAGGGCGTTGGTGTTGCACTCCCACAGATTGTTCCACGAGAGCAGGGTGAATGGCCTCCAGATGCAGCCAAGCATTTTAGATTCAAGGAACTGTAACCAGAAGAGCTCCATAAGGCAGTGGTCGAAGTGGGCGGGAGCGGTGCTCCTCTACTTCTTTTAATGAAGTTTTACTGTTCCCATACTTTTATCTTACAAAGAAACCGTTCCGGAATGGTTTCGGTTTAAAATAAAAGTGTAGGAAGCAGTGGAAACTTGCACTTTCAGTGCAGTGCACTGAACATTCCCTTAAACTGGAGGCACATGCACTTGGGGGTTTCTATTGTGCCTGGGAGGGGGTGTGGCGATGGGGTTTGCGGGGAGCGCTACAGACCACTAGGGAACGTAGCTCCACTACTTCTTCTCATACACTTCGACCACTGCCATAAGGTGAGAGTGGAGATAGCTGGGCTGAGGGTTGCAGTGACTGTTGTTTCTTGACCTCACTGTGTAAGCCAAACTGAATATCTCTCACAGAGGTGTTGAACTCCTCTCCACCTCCCTATGCCCCTGATTTTGCCACTCTTCATAGCCCATTCCTCACCCAATATGCAAGCCTGTATTGAGCCCAAACGTAAGATCTTAACCGTGAGACGCAAACTGGGAACTTGCCCTACTACCTATGGCATGGATTGAGATATTGACATCGACTCTAATGCCGTTCCTCTAGGAAAAGGTTGCAGTCCTACTAAATTTTCAGCTAAGGCTTGGTTCCTAATCAAAGAAATACACCAGGTCCTAGGATCCAACCAAGAGGTGTTGAGGGTGTGGGGGTAACAAACAAAACTAGAGTCCTTTACGGGGAGATTTAAATAGCAGACTGAGTACTCAGAGTGGCAAATGCCCGGAAGAAAATCCTACAGTGGTAAGCCATGACCAACCACCTGAAAAAGACGTTCTTTTGATCACCCTAGGGCTGTATGTTTGCCCTGACAAGAACACACAGAAAGACATCTGCAGTGCAAATGGAACCATGTTAACAACTTGGCTTGAACTCTCTTTGCATGATAATTTCTCCTTCCCCTTCCCAATCCCCACTAACACAACTATCCTTCAACCCACACTAGTGCTGGCCAGCTCTGGGTTGGCGCCACAATCAGCAACAGGGATGTCAGCCACCTGTCCAGCCCCCCTACCAGTTGTTATCCTTCTTGGACCTGGGGGCGGGAGGGTTTGCCACCCATTACCACTCTTATGAGCAATTGCTTCACCCCTGAGGCCCTGACTGAGCCTGGTCTACCTCAATAAAATGGTCAACACCCCACCCTTACCTGCTGATAAAGCTGAGATAGCCAAGCCCTGGCCCCATTGGCACAAATGGACACGGAGAACAACGTGGTTCCTTAAGACAAGTCCTCCCTTACTAGTAGCACCTGAAGTGAGAACATGATGAACATGTGTTCAGGGAACAGCTCTTTTCTCTGCCTAACTCCACTTAGGGGCCCCAAGCAAACTACTCGACACACTGGCCCCAATCCCAATCTTCTTCTGATGGAGGATCACCTTGCCAAAAGGTGCTCTCAGAACTTTCAGAAATCAGAAGGATATTAATGACTTTCATAGAAGCCTAGGGGAGGAGGGGGACCAGCAGGGGACTCTAAATCTGGCCCACTAGATGTAAGGGGTTCTTACAGCCCACCTGCGGAACGTCTAGAGAAGGAAGACACATGCGATATACAGCTCCCGAAAAAAAGGCCAAACCCTGCTTACCTGCAAATTTGAGACAATCTCATGCCCTTACCCATTGTGAGACCGATATGTATACTCAAGAGACTCGGAATTAGCCCCAAAATGAGCTAGTTGGCTCCTTCAAAGCAGGCGATAATCGGCCTCATTCAGACAGGATTCATCACTCGGTTTCCACACTCCAAAAACTCGACATCTTCTGCAACAAATCCTTTCACCTCTGAGTTCCTTTACCTCTAGTACTATTCCTTTCCTCCAGCCACTATCAAGATTAGTGACTTTGCATAATTATCTTTTATGTCTGCTACTTCCTCATATTGTTCGAGTTCCCCCATCACCTCCATCACAGCGACTCTATGGTTTATCAAATGCAAATGGGGGTCATCGGCCCAGAAGGAAATCTTATATAGCACTGAATGTTGGTGGTTTCACACTATGCCCGTATTTGCCCATACATCGCATAGATCAGTGGGTTGCCAATGAGCATAGAAATAATAACCCAATCAGTTTTGAAAGGGGTAAACAAACTTGTTGGCACGACTTGCAAGTTTCAGACAGCGTAACATCACATCCTGTAACCCAGGCCAAACCAACCTCAGCCTCCAGCTCACCCTGCTTTGTAACTCTCGAAGGCTCGACCTCTCACCACATTTTGTAACTTCTGCTTTGATTCCCCTGCTCATTTAGAACAATAGACTGTTTCACATTCAATCTTAGCACTTCCTCAGTTCTTACTACCCTTTCCTCATCACATGTCCATCTATATCCCGATCAACTCGTCGTTGCAGGCAACATCCGGTCCCATCCTCTTCAGGCAAAGGGCTTAAGTCCACCTCCCACCTGTGTATTTCCGCTTGTACTCAAAGCTCATTTTTCCTGTCTCGCCTCACAGATACAATCCAAAGATTCCAACTGAATGTCTTTCACCTACTGCTCCTAAACACCCCAAAGTGCTGATCCTTGCACTCTGCTCCCCGGCATACTGGGCATGTCCTCTCATCGACATTCCCAAAACAAGCATTAGCAATAGCAGTAAGGTTGGGGGAATGCCCTAAATACAGTGTACGCTGAAATGTAAAGAAAACACACACAAACACTTGGGCTCAGTATGGGAATAGACTGGTATCCTAAAACAGAAAGAAGTGCCATAATATACCCAGAAACATTTCCCTTTTCATTCAGTCTATCGATCATCACGTTTATGTGGATGAGAGGCAATGATGCCCTGCAACATGGGGTAGGCACCATGTATTTGCACACTGATTTGACTTTGTATCTGTGCGCTGCTACCGCCCGGCAACATGTGGTCAGGCACAATGGATGTGATCACCTTGTACTTCTCTTTTGCACTTGGGGTATGATGTATTACCTTTTGCACGTTCCACAATGTAATTCACCTCTTACGCTTCCTTTTCTGTAACCTGTAGCACTTACTGTAACTGTATTCTTAAGTAAAAGCGCCTGGATACCTCTGGGTTTTGTGTGCTAGGTAAGTGTCAAAATAAAATAATATTATTTTCACTTTTGCAATAATAACAACTGTCAAGGGAAGCTCCATTAGCAACAGACATCAATTGTTTAAGTTCGTGCTTCAATGCCTTGCTTTGTTGGTGCACCACCAAAAAGTGCAAGGAAGCGTGATCAGAGTTCATGCAAAGTGGAGCAGAGTTGGGTGGTGCTGTAGCAATGACTATGGCTTAACTTCTCTGACAGCATGATGTGCTACCCAAAAACTCGCTTTTCTTCAATATCTCGAACATCTCCAAACTTTTAGGAATATCTGTTACCTTCCTGATTTCTTACTCAATTTTCTCTCTCTTCAAACCTCTGAGGTACTAGTTTCTGTCAATCTTTCAGAAACTCTAAATGTACACTACTACTTCTCTTTCTACTGCTGGGCTAAACACATTAAACTGTCTAGTTCCAGCAAGCAGAAGGCTTTTTTAGTAGGGGATGCACAAAGGAGTGCATGAGAAGAGAGGGGAAAGATCCAGTGGCGAAGGAGTAATTACAGAAATCAGCCAAGGCTGTAGCAAGAGAACCAATACTCTCCTTAATGGTTCTGGAGGAGCAGGAGGTCACCCAGGAGGTCACCTGTTCCGATGAGACTTTCATAGACCAGATTTGTCTGGAAACATCAGCAGGTGTTACAGGAGAAAGGAAGGGGGGAAGGAGAGGAGTGGGGGCAGCCAAAGAGGGCCCGAGAGGTAGAGGGAGAGAGTAGAAGAGGAGGAGAGTGCAGACAGGATCTCCTAGGTTTTATTGGTGAAATGAGAAGCCAGAGCTGTGCAGAGGGCCTGGGTAAGTGTAGAAGAGGTAGATACTGCAGTTGGATTGGCCAACTCCTTGCAGCTTTTGAAAGGTTCAGCCTTATTGTTAGAGGCTGCAGAGATGCAGGCTTGCATACGGACCCTCTTCTTAGAGAAGATGGAGAGTCTGTATTGCCTTTGGAGCAGGCGGCAGGCCAGTATGTCAGTGGGTGCATCTGAAGCTCCCCATTTCCATTCAGCTACTCTGAACTTTCGCTTCAGAGCGGCCAGATCAGAGTCATACCAAGAGTTGCACCTGGTGGCAGGTTTCCGGCGGATCCTCATGACAGGAGAAAGGATATTCAGAGTGTAAGAGATCAACAGGTGAAGGTTGGAAAGGGCTGTCTCAGGATGGGAGTCAGCCACCGGAGTAGGGGGGGGGTGAGAAAGTGGAGGCAAAGTCATCCACTGACACTTGCTTCATAGGTCGAATGACCGCGAAGGAAGGTGGCAGTGCTGGGTGGGCCCTTGTGAAGGGGACAGGAAGCTTTAAGTGAGAATAAAGAAGTAAGTGGTTAGTCAAGGTCAGAGGAGTAGTGAGAGGATTAGAGAGTGGGGTGTCTGAATAGATGAGAACATCCAGGGTGTGTCCGGATTAGTGTCTCGGACGAGAGGGTAGAATGGAGAGAAAAAGAGGGTTGCACAGGTTGCGGAAAAGCCCAGAGGAGTCTGGGGAATCCAGGTGGATGTTGAGATCCCCAAGGTGAAGAAGCTGGGAGGTAGAAGAAAGGAGAGAGGAAGTGAGGTCAGCCCATTCAGAGAGAAAGAAGGTGACCCGGCCAGGTGGCCTGTTTATAGTGGCCAAGGTCAGAGACATGCCAGGAGAGATACAGAGCCTGCAGACCAGGCATTCAAAGGAGGAATAGGTCTGACTGGGGATGATGGAAGCAGGTATCCATTCAGGACAGATCAAGGCCACTCTGCCTCGGGACTGAAGCCCTCAGGGAGGAGTGTGTCAAAACCTATGACAGAGATGGCCTTTAATCATGTCTCGGTAAGAGAACATTCAGGTCCAGGAGTACAAGGAGGTTCACAGAGGAGTGTTTGACAGCAGAGCAAGAGTTGAGAGTCGCCACATGGATCAGGTTGCCACTTTGAAAGACTTCCGGTGAGGGGCACAGGGGAGAGGAGTACCGATAGGAAGTGGCGGAGGAGCCAGAGAGGTGGAAGGTGGAGGCGGCAGGGGAGCCAGATAAGTAGTGGATAGCAAGATAACCAGAGAGGTGGTAGACGGCATAGGAGCGAAGGCAGTAGAAGCAGGGGGTGGCAGAAGAGCCAGAGACGCGGTAGAAGGAGTAGCAGGAGACGGAAGGAAGTTGATGAGGCGAGGGAAGCACCTATCAAATAGTAGGAGATTGGCTATGGGCCATGGACAATGAGGGTGCCATTTAGAAAGAAATTAATGATGGCTCTGGAAGACTGGAAGGAGGCCAAGACGACCTCCAACCGGGTGCCACCATTAATGGGTGAAAGGGAGGAAGGAGAGAGAAGTGTGACCATATGAAGGGTCCATAGATTGGGAGAAGGCACAACAAGGAGGATGTCAGTGAGAGTTTGTCGAGAGGAAGTGCTGACATAGGTATAATCGATGGGAAGGCCTGGATTGGAGAACAGGGTGTTATTCTTGAGCTTCTTCCTTCCAGTCTTAGTGAGAAGAGTAGGATAGGAGGTAGGAAAGCAATTAGAGAAGATGGGGAAATTGAGAGCACCATAGTGGGTGTGAAAGAGGAAGGAGAAAGGGCAGGCGAGAGGGGGTGAAGAGAAGGAAACACTGCACAGAGCTACACCACACAGGGTGCACAAGGAGGGGATTTGGGAGGAAAAGGGGGTAAACAGAGAGGAACAAAGGGCAACAACAGAGCGCAGACGGAGACAAGTAAACAAGGGCGGCAACAAGCAGTGAGTGGAAACAGCGGTGGGAGCCGACCAGGCTCAGCTCAACCGAGAGCTTAAAAAGGGCTGGAGGGCAACAGTAGTGATCACAGAGTAAGAGGGAACCTAGAAACGAGAAAGGCCTAGTGGACACAGCAAGCCATGTACAAGCACACCCAGGAACATTTGCCTAGAGGAGAAAAGCAGAGAATGCTGGGGAAATGCAAGAACAGTGATAGAGGCCAATACATTCACCTAGCAGGAGAAAATGCAGAAAATGTGGGGGAACGCAGAGAACAGAGATGAAGGTCGAAAACATTCAACTAGAAGGGAAACAAGCGTAAAATGCAAGAGAAAGGTAGAGAAACTGTTGCAGAGACACAGAAAAACAAAGTATGACACACAGGAGAGGGGGAGCCTAGCGGATGAATAGAGACAGTGCAGGGTAAGATTTGCATTAAAATGGAAGTAAGCGTGAGGAAGGACAGTTTAGTTGGACGCATAAATGGCTGCAACCCCACCCGCACCTTTCTTACCCTGCGGTCGCTGCTGGTCGATGGCTGTGCTGCATGCTCTCATGCTGCCTTCCGAACCCTGTGTCACCTAACACCTGAGTCACACAACACAGTGGCCTTGTCCTGAGAGGGCTTTAATGCAGAGGGTCCGATCCGCAATTTTAAAAGTTTGAATGCGTGGACGTAACACAACATGCCATGTATCGCCGGGCAGCATCTCCTGCATACCTGTGTCTCACAACACTGCAGCCTTATCCTGTGAAGGCTTTGCCGCAGATGGTCTGATCCACGTTTCTTAAAGGTTTGGATGCGTTGGCACAGTGCAACATTCTACGTATCGCAGGGCGGGGTCTCCTGCACACCTGCATTGCACAACACAGCAGTTTGTGCTATGAGAGCTTTGTCACAGAGGGTCCAATCCTCGGTTCTCAGAAGATTGGATACGTGGATCTAGCGCAACATACTACATATCGCCAGACAGCGTCACCTGTACACCTGCGTCGCACAACACTGCGTCCCTCTCCTGAGAGCTTGTGAAGCTTTCCAACAATGCTTGTTGAAGAGTATGCAGTCCAGGAAATCCGCACACAGCAAAAAAGGGGAGTTAGCACGTTCACGTGGTCCGTGACACAGACAGATGGAACACAGTAGCACAGCACATCTTGGCTGGCTGCATATACTTGAAGGGTTTTACTATCTTGGCGTACCCCAGAATCCATTGCTGCAGTAACCAACTAATCCTAAAAATTCCCTCATCTGTGTAATGGTCTGCAGTTTTGGAATTGTATAAACTGTCACTTTTCTTGAAGGTGATATCAGCCGATTGTGAAGGGAGGATAGCCCAGGGTCAACATGCTGGTCTTGGAAGCAAGACTACACAGAGCAACAGAGGTTTGAATCCCTGATTCATGCATAGAAACCAAACTCAGGTATTAAGCATGTTATAAGAAAACAATTAAATAAATAAAAATAAAGATACCCTTCAATAATGTCATGTCTTAAATAATGAATCCTCTGCAAACGTAACTGTAACTGTAACTTCACTGTAACTGTAACTTCTGTTTAGTGGCTTTGTCTCCTTTCCGGGCCAGTGCAGTTAACAAGACTTGAGTGACTTGTTTACATGGCTCATAAGATGCCTGGGTATGCAGAAAATGGCTGAACATAAGTCCACAACAGTAAAGTGGGGAGAATATGCAGGAAAGGATGGTGGCCAGGTTCAGAACTGCAGCAAAAGATGCTATCACGCAAAAGAGGGTATCACTAATGCATTAACAGCCCTCAAGTACTGGCCACATCTATAGGTTGACTTCACTGGGCTTCTTCACTGGGAAAATCAGAGCAGTGCATGGACTGCTAGTGCGGACTATGATTCCTTGTTCCATGAGGGGTTCTATGACTGGTGTTATACCTGCTTCAGTCTCAGGCTTCAACTTCTAAAATGGATCAACTCTAACACGCACAGGTTTGGCTGTACGAATACAGTCTACCTCATTGCAGTGAAGTCATTTCACCAAAAAGCCAGGGATAGCGTAAGTGACATCACACACCAAAGACATCAAAGGAAGGGATGTCACATGACCTTTAACCCTGATGACATCACAGGAAGTGACTAACAGGTGTTAAAATAAAGAAGATTACTATTCATAATATACTGAAGCAGCATCAAAGCAGTCATGAGGCTATTTTGGATACCAGACACATTTCTAATAGGATGATGCCTTTATAAGCCATGAGTGGGGACATGACAGGAAAGGAGGTAAACTCAGCGGAACCAACATGGTAGGCTAGGTGCATTGCCATTCATTTGTGTGAGAAACTTGAAGGTGTCTCACCCGCTAGTCCCCAGGGAGCTGTCATCCAGGTGGCCAGGACACAGACATCGCTTTTGGATCCAGTTCCTGGGGGTGGACCATTGCGGGAGGATCATCTGGATGGGGGTGAGATGTGGTATACCCTTCCTTGTAACATCTTTACCCACCCCTACACAGTAGGATACGTAGGGTCTCAACCCCACCCCCTTTTCTGACACAAACACTTTCTGACTGGTCAGACAGGGTCAGGCAATTACTGATCACTACGCACATCTGACTTCCATCACACTTCCCCACAAGGATAAAAGGTGGAGCACAAAAGCATACTAAGAGCAAGGCAAAGCACATGAGGAAGCAGCAGTTCCAAGGTGGCAGTTTAATACAAGGCTGAAGACGTCAATACCAAAGAGGATTGCAAGGAGGGAAATACCCTGGACCTTTCCACCAACAAACTGCATCTTTCATGAGCCTTCAAAAGTAAGAAATGTAAGACCTGGAATTAAAGTTAAAGAATCCTGCATCGTGTGTCAGAGGTACCCGGGGCTCTCACGCGTCAATAGTCAAGGCGGGGAGAAGCATTTGCTGCTGTGGTACTGTCCTTGGCTTCTACAACAAAGCAGCACCAGTGAAGTCAGCACAGCCGGTGAGTTGGGGAGACTAATACCAGACCTGTCTGTGAGGAACCCAAGGTTGCAAGCGGCAACATTGTATGAAGAAGATTGTTAACACAACCGGAGAGTGAATTAACTTTGAAGCTAAAATACAATACCGTAGACAGTGATCCGGCATCACGTGGGTACTCATTGGAAAGTCTCTGTTAAGCATCCAACCGAATGGGTGCGAATGTTAAAAGAAAGAGAATTGTGAAATCAAAGTGGTCTTGCAATGTGTCAAGCCAAACCCTGTGCACATTCAAAAGACTTAGATTCTTGATGTAAAATTGACATTGCTCTGAGCCCGGATGAGGGAGACTAATTGTGAAGAAGGGATCTGAGCCTCGCAGAGGGGTATCGGGGTGAACCGTGAGTCACCTGAAAAGGAAGAACCTACGAACATTGTGCGATAAAGTGTAAAGTGTAAGACAGGCTTGCACCCAGCAGAGGGAAGCCTGTGCAGAACTTTATGCTAAAAGGACCTGAGCCCGGTTGAGGGGATCGGGGTGGATAGCGAATCACCCGATGTGAATACTTGTGAAAATCTAAGAGGGAAAAGAGAGTTTTGTCTATTTAGTAGCATCAGGCCCTTTGAAAAGACTTTTGAGAAGCAATGAGACTTACGCTCCGAGGCCCTGTTGCTGATAAGTGAACTGTAACCTTGTGCTAAAGAAGCCAGAGATTGTGCTATGCTCGAGTGAACCGCCTTATCCCATGCTACAAATATGGGGAAGGGAGGCCAACGGCCTGAAAACCTGACATATAATTTTGCACACTTCTTTCTTTTTTTATAACATTATTTCTGACACTATTTGTATTTAGAGGTAAGTATTGGCAATATTTTCTTTTAGTATAGGCGTTTTGACAAGACACCACTAGGACTGCGTTATTATTCTCATTTGATGATCGTAGCTTGCACGCATCTATAGATTTAGGTTTAGATAGGCGTTTATCATACCCTGTTTTGAAGTTCAATAAACACCCTTGAACTATGGTTACTTGTATCTGTCTTAATGTTGATGCCATGCCTTCCTTATATATGGTTTAGGAGTGGGATGTGATTCAATTGATAAAAAATTGAGAATCCAGGCTGATAATTGTCGTACCACCAGAAGGGGAAAATAGAATCTGTAAACTCCTTGACTCTGATCGTGTATCCACTCTTAAAGAGGTTTTGCTATCTCAACTACACATCCCAACTGGTCAACAAGACTTGTTTTTAAAACTCAAGTGTTTTTGGATTTTGGACACCCTGCCACTCTCTCATGATAATATCCAACACTGGGATCGAATAATATTGAAAATGTGGCCAGCCTATACCATTCATTTGACCTAGTGCCCTAAATTCCCCACTCTAAACCTTTTTTTGGGTAGCTATTTACCATCTGTTGCGGGGCCATCTGTGTTAGAGACCAACCTACCCAAATCATTCCCTTTGGTGGAATCAGACTCAGAAGGGTCAGAAGACTTCGAAACTTTATCCGAAGGAGTCGAAACCTGTTTTTTTTCTGATTCAGAAAAAAACACTGAAGGAACCCTTACCCCACCAGAAGCAATGGCCGACCTAGCAGCTGTCAAAGCCCAGTTGGCTGCCCACCAAATGCAGGCCGATGCTAGGTTTTAAGAAAACTTGACAAAATTGGTGAGTTGCAAGCCAGACCCCTACTACCACAGGGGATACTTCAACCATACCTTAAAGACAAATATCTAGGGAACTACTTTCTGAATTTTGAACGATTAGTCGAACAGTTAGGATGGGAAGAAAATCTAAAAAGATATTATTTGGGGCTACTGTTGAAAGGTGAACTACAGATCGTCTACCAACTACTTAATCTTGCCCATGTAGCCACCTTTATATCCATAAAAAAATGGCTATTGAAAAGAATGGGCCAAGCTTGTCACTTCTATCAGCAAAAATTGAGGGCCATAAGATTAACAACCTGATTCATGGAAAATGCACATTTGCGTGCCTTTCTGCCTGAAAATCCCTGTTTGAGGTATGGGGATTTTCGGGAAGAATGGCGCGCAAATGTGCATTTTACATGCAAATAATTCCATGAATCAGGGTTTAAATCCTGGAGAAACCCCTCTTGAAATGGGTGAACATATCAAAAATACTGTAGCCCTTTGGATTAATAACAAATCCGTGGAATAATTGATAAAAATGATTACTTTAGAACAGTTCACCAATTCCTTACCTCCCTTTTTGCAAAAGGCAGTATTACAATTAAATCAACCATTGAAACTGCACAAAGCCACTCGGATGCCGCCAAACACTTCCACTGGGTACATCGGGGTGAGGAACGGAAAGATGACAACCCTACCCAACCTCAGGGAGTAGACAAACAAGGAGGCTCACATAAAATCAAGGAACGGATACTGAAGGAAAAAATAGAAGTCAAAAGATCCGACCCTAAAAGTAGAGTAGAAAGTAAAAGGGAGGAACCTAAAGGATGCAGACCACCCCCCTTGTCCGCTTTTCATGTACAGAAACGATGCATTTGGCCAGGCACTGTCCAAAACATTTGAAAGAAGAACCTATGGAAATAGACTGTTTAAAGGGAGAAGAATGGCAATTACCCAAAGAAGATCTAGAGCCCTTGAGCATATGTTTGAGTCAGTCTTCTGCTGACTTCACATATGAAAAAACCTAGGTAAATGGCAAGCAAACGAAGGTGTTAATTGACTCAGGTAGCATGCAAACCGCCATAAGAGCCAACGTGGTTACATCAACGGACCTCAAGAACGCTAACCTAGTTAGAGTTACCTGTGTACACAGGGACAATGAAATTTACCCCAAAATACCTGTGTACATTAACACTAGAGGAAAGTCATGTTTAGGATCTCAGCCATCATTCTGGGGTCCCTGAGGAAGTCATTGTGGTTAGGGACTTCCCTACATTTTCCACCCTTTTGCAGTAACCCTTTTCTATAGAGAGTTTTCTATAAAGAGTTTTCACCCCAGGACTGCTGGCAATATAATTACTATTCCCAAGCCTCTCCAATATGGGACTGGGAAAAGACAGAATCCCATGAACCTTCCACAAGACATAAAGAACCCATAAAACCAGAGTCAACCCCTAGAGACCAATTTGTTGGTCATTTTTGAGAGACCATTAAAATCACCTCGCCTCTGCCCACACAGTCAAAACAAAATCTGTGAAATATGCAAAAGTCCTTGGATATATCTCATCCCTGTTCTTTCTAGGGTCTTAACAATGAAGAACCTGGACAAGACCAGTCATATCCACCTTACCTAGT
Organism: Ambystoma mexicanum; assembly: GCF_040938575.1. Taxonomy (NCBI): domain Eukaryota; kingdom Metazoa; phylum Chordata; class Amphibia; order Caudata; family Ambystomatidae; genus Ambystoma; species Ambystoma mexicanum. The sequence continues at coordinate 22,340,817 of NC_090922.1, read as the reverse complement.
CCCTGGGGATATGTCATCCGGGTGGCCAGGACACGGCTATCGCTTTTGGATCCAGTACCTTGGGGTGGACCAGTATGGAAGGATCACCTGGATGGGGGTCTTCGGGGAGTGGAAGTGGGACACCATACTGTGAGACGTAGTATCCCCTTCCTTGTAACACGTTTACCCCATCCTACCCGTAGGATACGTAGGGTCTCAACACCTCCACACCCTCTTTTCCAACACAAACACTTTCTCACAGACAACTCACTATGAGGGAAAACAGAATAACACCCCAGCTGTATACCAGACATGTTACACTACACTGTTCAGGCAGGGTCAGGCAATTACTGATCATTACACAAACCTGACTTCCATGACACACTTGGCTCCTACAACAAAGCAGCACCAGTGAAACTAGTACAGCCGGTGAGTTGGGGAGACTGATACCAGACGGGTCTGTGTAGAAACCAAGGTTGCAAGCAGCAACATTGTATGAAGAATATTCTTAAAACAGCAGATGAGTGAATGAACTTTGAAACTAAAATATGATACCATAGACAGAGTGGTCCGGAATCACGTGGGTGCTCATTCGAAAGTCTCTGTTAGGTATCCAACTGAAAGGGTGCGAACGTTAAAATAAAGAGAATTGTGAAACCGAAGTGGTCCTGCAACGGTTCAAGCCAAACCCTTTGCCCATTCAAAGGTCTTTGATACTTGATGTAAAATTGACATTGGTCCGAACCCTGCTGAGGGAGACTAATTGTGTAGAAAGGATCTGAGCCCGGCAGAGGGTGATCCGGGGTGAACTGTGAGCCACCCGAAAAGGAAGAACCTACAAACATTGTGCGATAAAGTGAAAGGTGAAAGACAGGCTTGCACCCGAAGACCTGAGCCCTGTTGAGGGGGATCTGAGTGGATAGTGAATCACCCAATATGAATACTTGTGAAAATGTAGAAGGGAAAAGAACGTGCTGTCTATATAGTTGCATCAGGCTCTTTGAGTGAAGAGACTTTGGAGAAGCAAGGAGACTTACGCTCCAGGGGCCCTGATGCTGATGAGTGAACTGTAACCTTGTGCTAAAGAAGCCAGATACTGTGCTATGCTCGAGTGAACCGCCTTATCCTGTGCCAAAAACATGGGGAAGGGAGGCCAATGGCCTGAAAACCTGACTTATCATTTTGAACACTTCTTTCTTTTTCATAACATTATTTCCCACATTATTTGTATTTAGAGGTAGGTATTGGCAAAATGTTGTTTTTATATAGACCCTTTTGTTTTGACAAGACACCACTAGGACTGCGTTATTATTATTATTATTATTCAATGTTTGTAGCTTGTTCGCACCTGTAGATTAAGGGTTGGATAGGTGTTTATCACACCCTTTTTTGAAGTTCAATAAACACCCTTGAACTGTGGTCACTTGTGTCTGCCTTACTGTTGATGCCATGCCTTCCTTACATTTGCTACTACAGCTGTATATGGACATTTACTGCCATCTTATAAAAGTTATTCATGCTTATGCCAGGTACACTTGCATGCTATGTAAAACCCTGCATTCTCAGGTGCTTCCATAATACAGTCTGCCAAGTGTAGCCTCCAGTATGCAGCTAATGCCATCGTATTGCCTGTTAAAGTCCTAAAACCGAGGGATCGCTAGAATTTGTAAGGTAGAAATGCAGCGCCGTTTCAAATGTCCAGAAGTGCCACCCATTGTTGGTTAATACTCATACACCTGGTTTAGTCTCCATTTGTAGGGTGCAGCCGTACTTGTCTAATTCCTGCCACCATAGAGTATGCAAAGTACAGCTTCAAATGGCGCAGCAATGTCATTCCATTCCAGTTAATGGACTGTGGTGGAGCCAGCAAACATTTTGTCTTGTTTGGAAGGGGTTAGAGGGTATCTTAAAGGGGGAAGAAGCAGCATAAACAAAAATCAGACGATAAACACTCTTATTCAAAACAGTCTGCAATCTGAACCATGAGGAGCAATGGGATGGGAAAAGTAAAGGTAAGATCGGAAGGATAGTGAAGCTAGGAGTGTGATTCGGTATTTCAATCTGACTACCTCGATGACTGAAAGGGTGTTAAGCAGTTTCCGCTGGTGAATTTTTAACATGGTAGGGCATAAACATGGGTGTCATTTTAGGAGACACAAGGGTGTTTGTCCCCAAACTTTCGTGTCACCCTATTTTGTACCCCTTGTTTGACAGGGGCCACTTTTCTTTAGATGTCATGTCCCCCCCAATATTTTCAGAAAAGCTACTCCACTGGGCATAAATGCTCCCCATCAGTTGGCCCAAGTCAGTGAAGCAAGAGAGCCCTTCCACATCTGCTCTGGGGCTTTGGAGTACTTCACCTGCAGACAATTGAAGTAGTGGTAAAAATTGTTCCATTCACAGTACACATTGTAGAGGAATTGGGTAAAAAAAGCCACAGCATTTGCCACTGGCCCTGTAGGGGAGGGCATGAAATACTCCAATAGATGTCAGGCTGGCAGCAGTAAACAGGGCACCACATGCTAAAATAATCACGATTGTCTGGAAAATATATATCAGGACTGTAAAACAGATGCTCCTGCTGCTATGCTCAATGGAAATCATGAAGCATGTCCCAGGAATATGTCAGGGCTTCCCCCTTATAAAGCTGTTTTTTCCCAAAGAAAATCAAGAGGTGTGACTCGAAAATATATGTTAGTGCAGCCCGCTTTCACGTGGGTTCTGTCCAAAGATAGTCAAGTGGTGCTTCAGTGAAAACACTTCCGGTAGGGGCCTGAATTCCTAGTAGGTCAGGCCTGCCGGGAGTTCCGTTCCACTAACGGCAAACTCAGTTTGGTGGTCCAGAAAGGGTGCCAGTATGTTGCTACCAGCACCTGTATTTCCGGACCACCAAACTTATAATGAGACCCTATGTTTGATTATGAAGTGGTGATAGTCAGTGCATCCATCAACCCCAATGAGCAGGTGCTAGCTATAGTTTAACCACAAAAATGTCGACACTGTGGGAAGGAGCATTGGGTGGTGGCAACAGTGGTGGGGAACTGCCCGCCCGCAGTGTCACCAGTGTGCTGGAAAATATGTGGGTCCTAGCGCTTATTTGTTTTCAAATTAAGCACTGGTAATAAATAGCTTGTGAAGAAGGAAATGATGGTGCCCACTTCAGCCAGTGATGTTAAACTACTGCCAACTTTCTCACCTAATATCAGTTGTTGATCATTTTACTCATCATTTAATTTATATGCAGAAACATAATGATGCACTACAAGTTCTGACGTACAGCTTATGTCATTTTCGATTCCATCGCTCATATATATATATAAATTCAGTTAACAAAACTTTGTTAAAGGGATGTTACGGTTCAGTTGTGCTAATAAAAACCTATCAAATTCAGTGAAAAGGCATTGTTAAAGGAACATCATGGTTACAAGTAAACTTACTTGAAACCATAATGTTCCTTTAACAATGTTTTTTCACTGAATGTGATGGGTTTTTATTAGCGCAACTGAACCATAACGTCCCTTTAATGTTTTTTCACTGAATTTGAAAGGTTTTTATTAGCGCAACTTAACCATGACGTCCCTTTAACAAAGTTTTTTCACTGAATTTCATAGGTTTTTACCAGGATACCCTTAATTTGTGTAGATGTACCATACAACTTACTGAATCATCTGGACCAATGCCGATAACCACAGGGTCCGTGGACTATGCGACCTTATTTGCGAAGAGGGTCTGGGTCCCTGAACAGCAAAAAAGTACTTTTTCAAGCAATCCAAGGTGCTTTACTCTGAAACTTCACCCTTGCAGAGGTTGCAGACCATGCCCCTGGCAATCTAGCGTCTTTTTGGAACTTTTTGTGCCCAGCTTATGGTTCGAAGTGTTCGCAGAGCACGCAACTGTTCGGGGACTGCTCCCCTGCACCCTTATAATGTTAGATGTTTTATGATTTCCAGGACAGAGCATTTGGCTGTCATTGGCATTGCTATTGCTGGATTGCTGCTCAGAGCACTTTGCAGTAACTGGCATTGCTGTTGCTAGATTTCCTGCTCAGAGCACTTGGCTGTGGTTTGCATTGCTGTGATTGGCATTGCTGTTGCTGGATTGCTGCTCAGAGCACTTGGCTGGGATTTCCATTGCTATTGCAGGATTTGTTGCTGGTGGAGATTATGCCATCCATGGCTTCTACGTGTGCTGGCTCTTCAGCACCACCCCCAGCACCACCACCACAATCTCCTGGAGGGCCTGAGGAGGGGAACAGGTGTGATAATGCAGAGGGGGAACAAGAAGAGGAAGAAGATGAGGTAGTGGAAGTCCCCACTACCAGCTGCCGACGTGAGTCTTGGGTGTGGAGGCTTTTTATCACTGTTGGGGGGTAGCCAAGGCTCGTGTGGTCAAGGTTCGCTGGTACTCAGTCACGGCAAACCTAGGCTATACAGTTATGGCAACGCCTCCATGCGGTGACACCTGAGGTCGAGCTACAAGGCAGCAGTTCGAAGGGTCGTCCCCTTCGAACAGGGTAGTAGGTTGAGTTCCTCTGTAGCATCCTCGGTATCTGCTCCTGTCACCACAAGGCACACTCCTGTGGGACAGTGGACCCCTGAACCGGCCTCGCAGGCCATGCGCGCCGCAGCAGACCCTTACCTTTTGAGGGTCACTGTATTGTGTATGCACTGCGACACGGTACTCTGCAGTGGTGAGCAATGCTGGAGTGCTTTTGAGGCTACGTCCGGGAGCACAAGGGAAAGTTCCCCCTACCTCCATGAGGTCCACCCATCATCTTCCTCTCTCCACCTGCCACTTCTTATCCCTGTGGTTAGTGCCCCTTCCCTACCCTCCCTTCCTTGTGTGTTGTGTTAAAAAACTACAAAAAAATATAAAACAAGAAAACACACAAAAATATGGCTCTTTTCAGAGCCACCTTTCACAGTTTAAAAATAGAAGTGCCAATGAAATGGTGCAGGTCCCTGCGCTGTTCACAAATTCTGTGGACAGCGCGGTAGTCTGCGGACTTCCAAAGCATGCAGATGGTGGCAGCATGTAAACCATTGCATTCTTCTGTGGGAAAAAGTGGTAGCTCTGAAAAGAGCCTTTTTTTTGTTCTTGGAAGTTTTGAAGTGGCCAACACCTACTGCACAAATGCTTGATATACTTGCAAGAACAGTTGCAAACCATTTTGGATATTGCATTAAAAAAAAGGTGAGCATCAGTAAGCTGGACGCCATCTTTGTGGAAAATGTTGGTGCTACAAAATATAATGTTTTCATTGTGGAAGAAAGACATACCAACATCTCGCAAAAATGTGCAAACAGCCTTGTTGACATTGCACCTGACTTTCTCCATTTGCGGACCAAATGAGGAAGAGCGCAGCCACATCTGTCTGTGGGCAATTGGTAAAAGAATTACTTGAGAGTTTGGAAACATATCCATGACTTTCCCAAGTGTCCCCTTCATGTAAAACTTTAGAGAGATTCCAGTAACATGGTCTAAACTATTCCTTCCACAATAAACAATAATAATGGCTGGATGATCCTGCATCACCAAAGTGGCAAGAAGGGGAAGCAAGTCCAGCCACTTCATGTGACGCACCCCATACCAGTGCACATCCACATGAGGAAATCCAAGATGTGCAGCCACTCCTCAGTGCTCTGCATACACCTGCAACCAATGTATCCAAGAGTCCCCAAAATCCAGGCACTCTGCCTCCTAAAACACACAGCCATAGCCATAGCCATCTGCGCTCCTCTGAGCAAACAGAGCCTGCGCCACATTTTCTCCATGCACACCAAACCCATCAAACATTATTGGCCAATCTCCTGGCCTCCACAGTCCCATTTCCATGCAAGTCATCCTTAAAGGTCCCGGATGTGGGATGTGTGATCCGAGAACTACTGCAGTGTTCGCAGATAAATCGACCAAGGGGTTGGGGAGAGAAATGTAACCTAGGGTAGGAGATTTCCCCATTGTGGTAGCTCTAAAAAGAGCCTTTTCTTTTCTTTTTTTTAGGTGCTACTGAACAAACACCTTTTGGTTTCTATTTTTTGGGGTGATTTCTCTGCTTTTCCTCCTTACTGCCTTACATCAACCTCTGCAAAGCATCCCTTAGATTGTGAAAAGAAATGAGCATTTCCAAGAATGAACAACGAAATGCCGTCTGGAGTAAAATAGTGCACACTAAGGGGGTCAATGTTGTCATTAGAGAAAACAGACATCTCAGCATGTCGCAAAACTATACCCATGCCTCTATTAACAAGGCACCTTCCAACATTTTTCTAGGGATTAAATACATTGGGGTTGTTTTTTTAGGTGCTACTAAACAAACACCTTTTGTTTTCTATTTTTTTGGGGGGGGTTTCTTCTTTGCCTCCTTAATGCCTTACATCAACCTCTGCAAAGCATCTCGTAGATTGCGAGAAAAAAAAACAAGCATTTCCAAGAATGGACAACAAAACTCCGTCTGGAGTAAAATAGTGCACACTAAGGGAGTAAATGTTGTCATTAGAGAAAACAGATATCTTAGCACGTCGCAAATCTATACCTATGCCTCTATTAACAACGCGTCTTCCAACATTTTGCTGGGGATTAAAGACATAGGGGTTGTTCCATTGTGTTTTAGATGGTATTCCAGAAAAAACACACCTTTACAGTAGGGAAAATCAGCATCAGTTCAACAATGTTAGTACAGGAACCAAACTTGGAGCACTGATGTAGCCCAAATGCCCTCCTCCACAGTGTACCACCAAAACATCAGTACTACCAAAAGTACCCATGTCTCTGCAAAAAGCAAAAAGGGCCTGCAAATTGGAGCCAGGCACACTGCACCACAAAGCCTGCAGGCCTAGAAACCCAAGATCACGAGAAACACCTCTTGCTTGTGCATACCTCTCCCGATCATACACAAATGTATCTCCTACTATCTGTACAATAAGTCTCGGCCTCTCTCCAACACCAGCCATCTTTACTACACAACCAACAAAGCAATGAACAAGTATTACTCTCCCTTCCTGTAAAGCACAACCTAAACACCTGATTGGCTGATCCCCACAGTCCCATTTCCATGCCAGGCATGCTCAGAAGCCCCGGATTTGGCACACCCTATCTGTGAACTACCATGGTATCCGCAGACCCCGCAGCACAGGGGCAGCCCTTCTTCCCTTTCCACTTTACTCTTTATAGCACTCCCTCATTGGCTACTGTTAAGCAGTCACATAACCATCCACCAATAACAGGCAAAAACTTGACATCAAACACTTTAGATGTGCTGTTGAACACTCAAAGTACAGATCTCCTGTAATTGTAAAACACCTCCATCAAAAATGACTGCAAAGCTCTCCAAGAATTCTGCTTCCAGATTCATCCACCTCTGCATCCATCAACACAGACTACTGGTATACATATATTTTGTAGAGTACTCTGTCACAAATGCATAAAAACAGACTGCCTGTCACTTACCCTGCATAACCTAGTGAATAATGATACTCTCATTTGTCCCATCTCCTGACATCAAGTGGCAGTTAATTACAATGCTCTGTGCTTTAAAAATGCTCTTTTAATGCCCACTTGCAGAACAGCTGCAAACCACATTTTTCAAATTTATGACCACTCTCTCCGTTGTTGTTGTAAAACAAAAAAAGAAAACCACATTGGGAACATTTGCACCACAAATCCAAGTGGCAGGTCCAATGTTAAATGCTCAGGATGCACACAGAAAAGGGAAACTGCATGTATGTTAGCAAAGCATGACAAGATGTACATTGAAAAATTATCACAATGCACCATTGCAAGGAAAGCAAAGAAATGCATGTGTACATTGCCAACAGTGCTATCTGTACATTTGAATAAATAAATGCAAGAACAGGAAACTAATTCTGCACTCATGTAGGAAGCATCTATGTGTGAGAAACGTAACAAAATTCCACACATGGTAACATTCTCCTTTGCAATCTGTACATCTTTCTGCCCTTTTTCTCACCCTACTAGGACTTGCACTAATCAAGTTCCAAAGCAAGTAGTGCAACAACATCTTACAAACTTCCAAAAGTGCAGCCCCATAGGGCACAGTTATCACTGCAGCACTGACCCCATAGCAACAATGCTGATACTCCCAAGACCCACTCCTATGCAGTGCTATACAATTAGACACACACACACACACACTAACTTTTCCTGCCAACAAATCCTCCTACAATCTAAAATAATGTGTTCTCCTAGTGCTATTACTGTGCCATTAACACACATACCTACTAACCTCCTTCTTTTGCAATTGTAGTGAAGAACCACCTCCTAAAAGCCAGTGACGTCTCTGCTGGAAGCTAAAACCCAGAAGAAACCTACTCTTCACATCCAACAAAGTAAGTACAGTACTGTAGTAGTGTTCTGCCTGTTACTCAGACAGTGCAGTGTTGTTGTATTGTAGCCAAGACAATTATATCCAACCCCACAACACTTGCTTCACTCTTACTCATTGCACCTTAGCAGGTCCACTCTTTGTGTTGTCATCAGAACACCAGTATGGTAATACCCACTAGTTTTGTGAAAACATTGTAATGTCCATTTCTTCTTCAAGCACAGTACACTGTCATACACACTCAAACAAACCTTTCACATAGGAACACATACACATACCAGTACAACCTTCCCAACCAAAAGTAACAACCCTTTCCACAATCACACCCCCCTTTATGTATGCCCACTCTCATATTCAGATACTCATGTACAATGCACAGTGCATACAAATATATTACACAACTTCCAAACCCACACTTTCCTTTTTTCTCCAATAGACACAAGAGAATGCCTACCAAAAAACGACTCCATAGAAAACAATACAGAAATAGAGCAGATAGAACTCAAACCATGCAAAATAGCCATCCACCTCTAGCAGACTTTAAAAGAATATCCCCAACAAACTTACAATCAACTCTCCATTCCACCGAACCAATCCGTCTCGTCTATAAATGGCTGTGCACCTCAATGTGTAACATACAAAAACAATCCTTCAAATCTTTACGGCAAATCCTCAATCCGTATGTGAAAGCCAAATACAAATTAAAAATTAAAAATTAAAATATTGCAAACCATGGACTCCTGTCCAGTGCGCAAATACACAGGACTGCGAGGAGATTCATTAGCCTGCATTTCCAGGCCTGCTTGCAAAATCACCTTCCACCACATCAAAATGTTAGCAACACACCATTCTACTATACAAAATCTTGTTCAGAGGCTGTACTATGCAAAAATGTCCTGCTTTAGCACTGGAGCATTTAAATCACATTCTCCTACATGCCACAGCCAAAGAACTCCTGGAAGAAATAGACCACGTCCAAAGCAAATATTTTGGAATTGAAGAGCACTTACAAAATCCAGTAACTTTAGAACAGAGTAGCGACAACCTTGTAGATGCCAACCTTCTATTACACCAGTACAAAAAAGAAATAGCAAAGTTTAAAAGCACATCTGCTGAAGTAACAAACCAAGTATATCTATTTTGTCACAGAACTTTTTATACAAAGAGTACCAAAACTGTATATATACAAAATAGAAGACAATGAGGAATCCCAATGGTTTCAATTAGCTCTCAACCCTATAGCAGAAACAAATATGAAATTACTAATCCCTCAATACTTTGCACACCCTGCACTGGAAAACTTGATAATAACCAAATACCTTCATTGGCTATCACTAATAACTTGGAAATATTCCAACCTCCAAAATCACTCCAACAGTTTAATTTGTATGAGAGCATTGTAATCCAAATAGTACACCCATTTCAAGCGATAATACACCTGCAACGGACAACAGCCACTTTGCCTCCTTCTGAATTACTGAAAGGCATTTGTGGCAAAGTAGTTCATTGCCATTAGATTTTAACCCCAAGGCCTTTTTTGGTGATTTCGGTATGTGGCCATTCAAAGCCTCGTAACTTTTATGTTACATGAGATATCTCTGCCAAATGTGGCTCCTTTTTTCCCACATGTAGGCGGTCATAATGCCACCCAAGAATCCTAGATTGCTGTAGGGGGGTGAGAGAAAATAAGCAAAAAGGGCTAACATTTTGGGTTTTTTCAAAAAATGCCAATAAAATGATGTACAAAGAAGCCTGTGTTTTTTTCCGTGTAAGAGCTAGGAACAAATGGTTTGCTGTGCTGAATTCCTCATTTTCCTGGCTTTCAAGAACAGGGTGAGTGGAAACGAAAAACAACATTTTGGTGTGGTTATCAACTGTTTTGTGAGAGGTAGGCGATTTTTGGCCATTTTTGCCAAGTGGACATGTATGGACGGAACGGAAGAAAAGGGTAGGAAAGCCGAATTGGAGGACGAAAAGGCATACATATCTGAAAAGTAGACAAAATTCCAAGTTTAGGAAGGGGCGATTTGCATAGGTCAGGCAACAACTAGGTAGGGGAAAATGCCATAGATTGGTGGAAAAGCGGGAAAATGACAGAAAAAAAGTTATGTGTTGGACATGGTTGGCTTGGTACGGCAATGGCTTCTATTAATTTTGAGAAAAGCAATGCTCCGCTACATTCCCCCGACTCTTGCACTCTTGCATTTAGGAAAGCACACATTTTTGTAGCGTTTTCCAAGAGAAGCAATACCACAAGCCAAACACTGAGTCATGGTACACAGGAGTTTTATGCTCAGGGCCTGAACAGACACACTTAGCATGTGTAAATTGGGAAAACCAATGTGGTGAGGAACAGTAAGCATACATTTTTTGAAAGAGCACAGGCAGACCTTTTCAAGGGTAGGTGACATTTGGGAAATGAAAGGGTTGTGTGACAAAGGGCACCAGCAAATGGGTCGAAACGTTATGAACACCACACAAACACAACAAATGTTATACCTTCCTGCGTTCCCACAGGTATCCCGATGAAAACGGTACCTCACATGTGTGGGTGCACCTACCTGGGGGCCAAGGGGAAAGCCTAAAACACAGGTAACCCCAAATCTGTTTCGACACCTAAATGTAACACTTTCTCCAGACAAGCACAACATACAGATATGGGCCTGAGGTGCCCAAGGCACCGAGGAAAACAGGGAACCCCATACATTTCCGAAAAGAAGACACCCGTGGGAATCCGCAGAGGTATGATTTGCACAAATCGGCCAAGAATTTATTACCCAGCCACCCCTGCAAAGTCCGAAATGTGGGGAAAAAAACGCATTTTCCGCACATTTCACTCAGCGCACCCATTGAAACACGCCGCCAACAACATATGGCCTACTGTCCCACGCTCCCACAGGTGTCCCGATGAAAATGGTACCTCACATGTGTGGGTGCACCTACCTGAGCGCCAAGGGGAAAGCCTAAAACACAAGTAATCTCAAGTCTGTTTTCACACCTGAACTGCACACTCTCACATCATACAGATATGGGCCGCGGGTGTCCAAGCCACCAAGGAAAACAGGGAACCCCTTCCATTTCCGAAAAGAGTACACCCATGGGAATCCGCAGAGGTATGATTTGCACAAATTGGCCCAGAATGCATTACCCAGACACCCCCGCAAAGTCTGAAATGTGGGAAAAAAACACATTTTCCGCACATTTCACTCGGCGCACCCATCGTAACACGCCGCCAACAACACATGGCCTACTGTCCTGCATTCCCACAGGTGTCACGATGAAAAGAATACCTCACATGTGTGGATGCACCTACCTGGGAACCAAGGGCAAAGCCTAAAACACAAGTAACCCCAAGTCTGTTTCGACACCTGAATTTGACACTTTCTCCAGACAAGCACAACATACAGATATGGGCTTCGGGTGTCCAAGCCACCAAGGAAAACAGGGAACCCCATGCATTTCCAAAAAGAGGACAACCGTGGGAATCCGCAGAGGTATGATTTGCGCAAATCAGCCCAGAATGTATTAACCAGACACCCCCGCAAAGTCCGAAATGTGGGGGAAAAAACGCATTTTCCGCACATTTCACTCGGCGCACCCATCGAAACACACTGCCAACAACACATGGCCTACCATCCCGCGTTCCCACAGGTGTCCTGATGAAAACGGTACCTCACATGTGTGGGTGCACCTACCTGGGCGCCAAGGGGAAAGCCTAAAAGTGTCACAGGTTTCCCCCTTTCTCACCTGAGTTTGATGTTTGCTGGAATTCTTGGAAGGAGTCTTCTTGTGTACGGTTCGGGTTTTGTACAATCCCGTACGGGCGTCTTCAGGTACCAGCATGCGTTCAGCGTTCTACGTCCAGGATTGCCAGGAATCTCCAGGAAGTCCAGGAAACGAAGGAGGTGTACTCGGAGGCGGGTACACTGAATCCAGGATGTAAGACAGGATAAGGAGGAAGGGAAGATAGAAGGAGTAAGCGAGGGTCCGGGAACCAGGAACTACAGAGTTCAGCGAAGGCGAACAATGGAGCACACGTTAAGCCACACCTCTCCGTAGCATTGAGACGCGCGGGGCCGCAGGGGCGTGGCTTCTTTGTAGAACGTGCTACGTCTGACGTGAAAGCTGGTAGACAGCATTCTGTGTTTAACGGCCATGTTGGAAGTACAGCAAAATGTAAGCCCCGATGTGTCAAGGACCAGGAAGTCCAAAAGGGACGTATCCGACGGTTCATGACAGCATGCCTCCTCCGAAGACCTGTCCCTCCGGGCTTGCCCGGGTGTATGAGATGATACCTTCTGAGTAATCTGGGAGCATTTAAATTTGAGATTGGTTCCCAGGTACGTTCACTAGGAGGGTACCCTTTCCACTCAATCAGGTATTGCAGCTGGCCACGTTTGTACCTGGAGTCACATATCCTGGACACTTCGTATTCCAGCTGGTCATTGATGATTACAGGATTAGGCCTGGGGGCATTCCGGGAGGATTGGATGTAAGGCTTCATTAAAGACGTATGGAACACTGGATGGATCTTCTTCCAAGAGTCTGGTAGTTTGAGCCGGAAGGCCACTGGATTAATGATTTCCTTTATGGGAAAAGGGCCATAGCACCGGGGAGCCAGTTTATTAGGTTGTAGATGGTGAGGCAGTAGTTTTGAGGGTAGCCAAACCTTATCACCCACTGCGTAGGATGGTCCTGGTCTTCTTTTGGCATCTGCATACTGCTTGGTGTGATTTCGGGCCCTTTCTAGGTATTCCTTAGCTTCACTGTGTACATTGATGAGAGTTACGATCCAGGTGTCGAGTGTGGGTACTGGTGTAGAATGTGGAAGAATGGAAGGTAGGACTGAAGGATGGAATCCTTGGCTGCAGAAAAAAGGGCTGGTCTTGACAGCTGAGTGGTCCAAATTGTTGTAGGCGAATTCAGCCAGGGGATTAGGAGGGACCAATCGTCCTGTACCTTAGTAGTGAAGCAACGGAGATACTGTTCTAGAGTTTGATTCACCGGTTCCGTAGCTCCGTTGGTCTGTGGATGATAACCAGAGGAGAGGGCACGTTGGATCCCTAGTATTCGGCACAGGTGTTTCCAAAACTGAGAAATGTATTGGGGCCCTCTGTCTGTAATAACCTTGGAGGGGAGTCCATAAAGTCGGAATATGTGTTCCAGGAAGATTCCAGCAAGTTCTGATGAAGATGGTAGTTTATACAGAAAAGTAAAATGGGCCATGTGAGTGAACAAATCAATGGTGACCATGATGGTCGTGTATCCCCTGAAAGGGGGTAATTCTACTATGAAATCTGTAGCAATGACTTCCCAGGGTCTTGTTGGTAATGAAGATTGAAGTAGGAGACCCGCCAGCTTCTTATTATCATGTTTATTTTGATTGCAGACTGCACAGGTTTGGATATACAGCTGAACAGTCTTCATTCTTGGCCACCAGAATTGTCTCTGCATCAGACGGAGGGTATTGGTGACGCCGCAATGTCCTGAGTGAAGGGTATCGTGGCAGAGATTTATGATCCTTTGTTGTAGTTTCTGTGTGGGGATGACCAGGCTGTTATCCTTAAACAGATACCCGTCCTTAGTTTTTAGACTCCAGCGATTCTTCCCTGTAAATTCCTTCCAGAGGTCAGAGGACTGGGTTTGTATCCGAACATCTTCCTGGAGGCTGATTGCTTGGGCTACAAAAATTATGTTGGGAAACATCTTTGGGAAGGACCGACCTTCAAGACGTCGGGATAAGGCGTCAGCTATTATATTCTGTGTTCCAGGGACATGACGGATCTGGAACTGATACTGGTCAAAGAAGAAGGCCCAACGGGCTTGACGACTATTTCTACATTCCAGAGCCTGTAAAACATGCAGATTCCGATGGTCCGTGCGGACCTGGACAGGATGTTTTGCTCCTAGAAGCAGATGACGCCACTCTGTGAAGGCTTGACGGATGGCTAGCAGTTCCTTTTTCAAAACAGACAAATGGGTTTCACTGTGAGTTAGTGTCCATGAAAGATAAACAATGGAATGTTCCAGGTTGTCTTCGAATTCCTGTTTCAGAACTGCTCCAATGGCATAGTTAGAAGCGTCTGTTTCCACTCGGAAAGGTCGATTGATGTCAGGTTGAGCCAGGATGGGAGCTTGTGTAAACTCTGTCTTTAACCGTTGGAATGCCTCTTCTTGGGCTGTTGTCCTAAGAAAGGGAATATCTTTTTTCAACAAGGCAATGATCAGTTGCACAATCTCAGAAAAGGAAGGTATGAATTTCCGGTAAAAGTTAGCAAGCCCCAGAAAGGATTGGATTTGTTTCACGGTAGTCGGAACAGGCCAGGATAGTATGGCTTTTACTTTGGAGTGATCCATTCCAATACCTTCTGGGCTAACAACAAATCCTATATAGTGAACAGTAGAGACATGGAAAAGGCACTTCTCGGGTTTAGTCGGGAGCTTGTGTTCACCTAACCGTTGTAACACTGCCTTAACATGCTCCTCATGCTTAAGATGGTCCTTAGAGAATATTAAGATATGGTCCAGATACACTATGACGAAGAGGAGCAACATATCTGAGAACACCCGATCCATGAAGCGTTGGAAGACCGCTGGGGCATTTGCAAGTCCGAAGGGCATGACCAAGTACTCAAAGTGACCGAAGGGTGTTCTAAAGGCGGTTTTCCATTCATCTCCTTCACTAATACGGATCAGATGGTAGGCACTTCTGAGATCCAATTTAGTGAAGATTACAGCTCCTCTTACTGCTTCCAGGATATCTGAGATCAAGGGCATTGGATAGCGATCTTTCAGGGTGCACTGATTTAGACCATGATAATCAAGACAAGGTCTGAGCTCAATAGTATCCTTTTTTGGAACAAAAAACAGTGAGGCTCTGGCTGGAGATTTGGATGGTCGTATGGTGCCATTTTCAAGATTAGTATCTAAGTATTCACACAGGGCCCTTTTCTCAGGTTCGGATAAAATGAACATCTTCCCAAAGGGAATCACAGCTGAAGGTTCAGTATCAATAGTACAATCTTCAGGTCTATGGGGAGGTAAGGCTTGAACTATGACAGAAGAGAATACATCGGCATATTCCTGATAGACTTTAGGAACCTGGATAATATTTGAGACTGTGAACGGGCCTTGCTGGTCTGTCGAAGTTCCTTCCAAAGGTGTCGGCGTGGGATCCAGGAGTAGGCAATGAGACATGCAATGTTCGGAACCCAGGAACAAGGAACCTGCTGCCCAATTGATGTATGGTTTGTGTTTTTGTAGCCAGGGCATACCCAAAACCATTGGGTAATGGGCAGACTTTATGATGTCAAACTTTAACTTCTCTCGATGGTGGTTTATTGAGAGCTCAATTTCCTTGGTTTTAAGGGTTATGGGTCCTGAAGAAAGGGGTCTTCCATCGATTGCTTCTACGGGTTGCAAGATATCTCGGGTTTCATATGGAATATGGTGTTTAAAGACCCAATCTTGATCTATGAATATCCCCATGGCTCCACAATCCACCAATGCCAAAATGGGGCAGGTTTCCTTCTCGGATGGCGATAGAAAGGCCTGTAATATTACCAGATTATTTTGTCCAAGAGAGTTCAAGGATGGAATAGATGTGGAGCAAACATCTCTCTCCCGAAACTGTGCTCCATTTAGGATCGGGAGCTGGAGTTTCCCGAACGCCGTGGAGGGGATAAAGGACACTCTCTCACTGGATGTTTGTCCGAGGCACAATACATACATAACCCCGTGTGGATCCTTTGCATCCTTTCTTGGGGGGATATGGGTCCACGGAAAGCCCCTAGTTGCATGGGTTCAGGTTCGTTAATAGGGGCAGGAGTAGAATCAGACTTCGAGGAGGTCTCTATAGGGATTTTCTGGAAGGACATCTTGGTTTTCCTTTTCTCTGCCTTCCTTTCCTGGATGCGGAAGTCTATCTGCAGAGCGAGATCCACAACGGCTTGGAATGAACTTGGACGAGCCACTCTGGCTAGTTCACCCTTGATGTCTTCATTTAGCCTTCTTCGAAAAAGAGTGAAGCAGGCTTCTGAGGACCAATCCGCTTCTTTAGCCAATTGTTTAAAGCGAGTTACATACGTAAGCATGTCCTGGGAGCCTTGTTGGAAATCGAGAAGACGTTGCTGAGCACTATAGAGCTGTTCTGAGCGGTCAAACATGGTCTTAAGAGCCTGAATGAATCCATCATAGTCATCCAGGAGGGCATCTCCAGCATTAACTAAAGGTGTGGCCCAGGTAATGCATTCCCGGGAAGGTGCAAAATAATAAAGCCCACCTTAGCCCTGGGAGTAGAGAAATAATGGGGCTTAAAAGTAAAGTGGACTAAACAGGAGTCAAGGAATCCACGAAGGTTTTTTGCAGACCCATCGTATTTGTCAACAAATTGTGCCCAATAGTACGTTTTCTTTCGTAGCGGAGTCACGGGACAAGACCAATTGTTTTAATGCGGCATTCTCGTCTTTTAGGTTTTGTACTTCGGTCGTTAGTTCTTGCATGCCGCGCATAAGATCTTGAACGGCCGCCTCCATGACTGTAATGACTTCAGTTAGGTGGCGTCTCAATCTGTCACAGGTTTCCCCCTTTCTCACCTGAGTTCGATGTTTGCTGGAATGCTTGGAAGGAGTCTTCTTGCGTACGGTTCGGGTTTTGTACAACCCCGTACGGGCATCTTCGGGTTCCAGCGTGCGTTCAGCATTCTACATCCAGGATCACCAGGAATCTCCAGGAAGTCCAGGAAACGAAGGAGGTGTACTCGGAGGCGGGTACATGGAATCCGGGATGTAAGACAGGATAAGGAGGAAGGGACGATAGAAGGAGGGAGCGAGGGTCTGGGAACCAGGAACTACAGAGTTCAGCAAAGGCGAACTATGGAGCACACGTCTAGCCAGAGCTATCAGTAGCTGTGAGACGCGCTGGGCCACGGGGGCGTGGCTTCTTTATAGAACGTGCTACGTCTGACGTGAATGCTGGTAGACAGCGTTCTGTGTTTAACGGCCATGTTGAAAGTACAGCAGAGTGTAAGCCCTGATGTGTCAAGCACCAAGAAGTCCAAAAGGGATGTATCCGACGGTTCATGACAAAAAGACAGGTAACCCCAAGTCTGTTTCGACACCTGAATTTGACACTTTCTCCAGGCAAGCACAACATACAGATATGGCCTCGGGTGTCCAAGGCACCAAGGAAAACAGGGAACCCCATGCATTTCCGAAAAGAGGACACCCGTGGGAATACGCAGAGGTATGATTTGCGCAAATCGGCCCAGAATTTATTACCCAGACACCCCCGCAAAGTCCGAAATGTGGGAAGAAAAAACACATTTTTTCCGCACATTTCACTCGGCACGCCCATCGAAACACGCCGCCAACAACACATGGCCTACCGTCCCGCGTTCCCACAGGTGTCCCGATGAAAACGGTACCTCACATGTGAGGGTGCACCAACCTGGGCGCCAAGGGGAAAGCCTAAAACACAGGTAACCCCATGTCTGTTTCGACACCTGAATTTGACACTTTCTCCAGACAAGCACAACATACAGATATGGGCCTCGGGTGTCCAGGCCACCAAGGAAAATAGGGAAACCCATGTATTTCCGAAAAGAGGACACCAGTGGGAATCCTCAGAGGTATGATTTGCGCAAATCGGCCCAGAATTTATTACCGAAACACCCCTGCAAAGTCTGAAATGTGGGAAAAAAATGCATTTTCCGCACATTTCACTCGGCGTACCCATCGAAACACGCCGCCAACAACACATGGCCTACCGTCCCGCGTTCCCACAGGTGTCCCGATGAAAACGGTACCTCACATGTGTGGGTGCACCTACCTGGGCGCCAAGGGCAAAGCCTAAAACACAGGTAACCCCAAGTCTGTTTCGACACATGAATTTGACACTTTCTCCAGACAAGCAAAACATACAGATATGGGCCTCGGGTGTCCAAGCCACCAAGGGAAAAAGGGAACCCCATGCATTTCCGAAAAGAAGACACCCGTGGGAATCCGCAGAGGTATGAATTGCGCAAATCGGCCCAGAATGTATTACCCAGACACCCCTCCAAAGTCCAAAATGTAGGGAAAAAACACATTTTCCGCACATTTCACCCAGCACACGCATTGAAACACGCCGCCAACAACACATGGCCTATTGTCCTGCGTTTCCACTGGTGTCCCGATGAAAACAGTACCTCACATGTGAGGGTGCACCTACCTGGGCGCCAAGGGGAAAGCCTAAAAGATAGGTAACCCCAAGTCTGTTTCGACACCTGAATTTGACACTTTTTCCAGACAAGCACAACATACATGGGCCTCGGGTGTCCAAGCCACCAAGGAATACAGGGAACCCCATACATTTCCGAAAAGAGGACACCCGTGGGAATCTGCAGAGGTATGATTTGAGCAAATCGGCCCAGAATTTCTTACCCAGACACCCCCGCAAAGTCTGAAATGTGGGAAACAAAATGCATTTTCCACACATTTCACTCGGCGCACCCATCAAAACACAGCGCCAACAACACATGGCCTACTGTCCCGCATTCCCAGAGGTGTCCCGATAAAAACGGTACCTCACATGTGTGGGTGCACCTACCTGGGCGCCAAGGGGAAAGCCTAAAACACAGGTAACCCCAAGTCTGTTTCGACACCTGAATTTGACACTTTCTCCAGACAAGCAAAACATACAGATATGGGGCCTCGGGTGTCCAAGCCACCATGGAAAACAGGGAACCCCATGCATTTCTGAAAATAGGCCACCCGTGGGATCCGCAGAGGTATGATTTGCGCAAATCGGGCCAGAATGTATTACCCAGACACCCCCGCAAAGTCTGAAATGTGGGGAAAAAAAAGCATTTTCCACACATTTCACTCGGTGCACCCATCGAAACACGCCATCAACAACACATGGCCTACCGTACCGCATTCCCAAAGGTGTCCTGATGAAAATGGTACCTCACATGTGTGGGTGCACCGACCTGGGCACCATGGGGAAAGCCTAAAATACAGGTAACCCCAAGTCTGTTTCGACACCTGAATTTGACACTTTCTCCAGACAAGCACAACATACAGATATGGGCCTCGGGTGTCCAAGCCACCAAGGAAAACAGGGAACCCCATGCATATCCGAAAAGAGGACACCCGTGGGAATCCGCAGAGGTATGATTTGCGCAAATCGGCCCAGAATTTATTACCCAGAAGCCCCAGCAAAGTCCGAAATGTGCTGAAAAGAGCCCACATTTTTCACTTTTTGCGGGGGTTGTGGGTAAAACATTCTGGTCAACTTCGTGCAAGTTGGACCTCTGTGGATTCCTTCTGGTGCCCTCTTTTCAGAAATGCATGGGTTTCCCAGTTTTCCTTGGTGGCTTGAACACCCTATGCCCAAATCTGTAGGTTATCACCCCAAACCCTCCTGTGGTTACCAGTGGGTTTGCCGTTTTCCTTTGCGGCTAGATTGGTGAACCCACACATGTGAGGTACCGTTTTGTTGGGACACCTGTGGGAACGGGGGAAGGTATGACATCTGTTGTTGGTGGCGTGTTTTGGTGGTTGAGCAGAGTGAAATGTCTGGAAATTGTGTTTTTTACCCCCAAATTTGGAATTTGCCAGAGGTTCTGGGTAGTAGATTCTGGGCCGATTTGCGCAAGGCAGACCTCTGTGGATTCCCACCGGTGTCCTCTTTTGGGAAATGTATGGGGTTCCCTGTTTTCCTTGCTGGCTTCAACACCCTAGGCCAAAATCTGTAGGTTGCCCACATGAACAAAATAGGCTGTGGCGAAAGGCTTGGGGTTACCAGAGGGTTACCCTTTTCCTTTTGCGCCCCCGGTAGGTGCACCCACACATGTGAGGTACCTTTTTCATCGAGACACATGTGGGAACGCGAGAAGGTATGACATCTGTTGTTGGCGACGTGTTTCGGTGAGTGGACACAGGGAAATGTCTCTGAAATTGGCTGGAAATGAAGACAATTCTCAGACATTTCGCTCTGGCAACCAACTGAAACACACTGCCAACAACACATGGCCTACCTTCCCGCGTCCCCACACGTGTCCTGATGAAAACAGTACCTCACATGTGTGGGTGCACCTACCTGGGCGCAAAAGGAAAAGGGTAACCCACTGGTAACCCTAAGCCTTTCGCCACTGACCATTTTGTTCATGTGGACAACCTACAGATTTGGGCCTAGGGTGTAGAAGCCAGCAAGGAAAACAGGGAACCCCATGCATTTCCCAAAAGAGGACACCCGTGGGAATCCACACATGGCCAAATTGGAGGGGCGGCCCATCTCATGTAGTCCTCCCCAGGGGCAGATAAGGGGGGGCTGTCCTGCACTCCTCCCTGGGCTCAGGCGTCCGTTCCTAGGAGCAGATATTTGGTCCCAGGGAGGGCTGCGTGACATGGCACCCACTCCATTGCAGCTGAGGGGTGGGTGGGTCAATGGGGGGGGGTCAATGCCCCATCCCATTAGAAAATTCCCAGACCCTTTGGGGTGCCCCACAACCTCCCCTAAAAAGCATTCCAAATTTTCACTTTTTTTCTTTGGTAACCCAACTCCCCTTGGTGCAGAGAGACACTGGGGTGCCCAAACCTTACTGCCCCACCCACTGCGGGGCCTGTCCCACCATTTTTGGGGGCCCTCTCTCCCCTCACTCCAAATGGGTGGCGGGGCACCTCATGCAGGCCTCCCTGGGCCTCCTAAAAACAGCTGCGTGAGGTACACCCCCCTCCATTTGGGGTGGGCGGCGATAGGGCCCCCAAACATTGGGGGACAGGCCCCCCAGTGGGTGGAGCAGTAAGGTTTGGGAACCCCGGGGCCAGATTGGCACACCAATGTGCCCCTCTGCGCCAAGGCAAGTTTAGTAAACAAAGAAAATAATTCAAAATGGCAGGTTGCCCTTTAGCGGGGGCAGAGGGTCCCCATACACCGGCAGGTCATTTTCTATTGTGAAGGGTGGTGAACCTCTCCACCCCCACCCCAATTGGAGGGGTGGCGCATCTCATGTAGCCCGCCCCGGGGGGCAGATAAATGGGGGGGCTGTCCAGCACTCCTCCCTGGGCTCAGACGTCCCTTCCTGGGAGCAGATATCTGGTCCCAGGGAGGGCTGCATGGCATGGCACCCACTCCATTGCAGGTGGGGGGGACGGGGTCACCACCCTGTCCCATTAGAAAATTCCCCGTCCCTTTGGAGTGCCCCACAGACCCCCCTAAAATGCGTTCCACCATTTTCCATTTTTTTCTTTGTTTACAAAAAACTTGCCTTGGCGCAGAGGGGCACATTGGTGTGCCAATCTGGCCCTGGGTGCCCAAACCTTACTGCCCCACCCAATGGGGGGCCTTCCCACCATTTTTGGGGGCCCTCTCCCCAAAAATGGTGGAACATACAGCCGGAGATCGAGGCGGAGTAAGGTGAACACTCACCTTCTGTTTTCACCGCGGCAGCCGAAAATGGCTGCCATTGTGAATTTACTTTCAATTTCATGTCGGTGTGCGTCACGCACGCCGACGTGAAATTGAAGGAAATCCAACCCCCTAGGCCATGAAGAGGAACCTCCCCCTCACATAGCCCGGGGGTTGGATTACAGTTTTGTGTGATCCCTGCTTTGCAGGGATCGGACAAAACAGAGTGCCTGAAAGGGCGAGCTATCTCGTCCTTGGCAACAGGGAGGTAATCCCAAGGACGAGATAGCTCGTCCTTGGCACTAATGCGGTTAAAGAAAATGTAGACACCCTGGGAGTGCAACGGCCAATAGTTCAATCTTTGATTATCCTAGTGAATGGTGTACCTACAAAAGTCAAAAGAAATTGGCAGCAACTAGTAGACTTAAACAAAGTTATAGAAGCCCTGCAATATCTTAAAGAGAACAATGAATATTACAAAGAAATAAACATTGAAGAAAACCTGAGAGAAACCACCTAAATAATTCACGATTCCTCATCAACTGGCCGATTTGAACTTCTAGATCCTACTACAGCATCCAGTATTTTAGACCAGTATACATTTCACCCAGTGCACTCCAAAGACAGCATATACAATGTACTAGAAACATATCAAATGTGGCAAGCTAAAGGATCTCCAATCAGCATATGGGAAAAAAGTGTAGAAGCACAAGCCTTTCCTCTACTCTTTCCTACTGAAAAAGGTTGGAAGGTATGATGAAAGATGCACACAAATAACAGCATCAGAACACTGCTCCTTACAAATGTATTCTGAATACCCCAGATTCAGACAAAACGTTGAATACATATTCCACCGCCTGTTTGAAAGTAAACTAACAACTCTATGTTACATAGTTGCACACACATTGAAAACAGGTTCCAATTTTTTAAACATGTCTGCTACACAGCTACTTCAAAAAGTGCAAGAGAAAGATGAAGTTTTACAGTCAAGTATTACAAATATCTCTGCAAACATGCGTGGTACGAAAGAATACTGGTTCCAACATCACACACATGTACGGTGTATACTACGCAACCTTGGCCTACCCACATGGTTTGTCACTTTAAGTTGTGCAGAGTACGCATGGGAAGACATGCACGATTTCCTACGCATAGCAAACGAAAACAAAGCAGGGATATACATGAAAATACCAGGAGAATACCAGGAGAACTCTGCTCTCTTGACCCTGCAAATGTGTCAAGGTACTTCCATCATTGCTTTATTGCCATGCTGCACTTCATCTGTAATAAAATAATTACTCCCCTCAAAGAAGTGCAACACTTCTTTTGGAGTATAAAATATCAATCCAGAGGAGCACCACACATCCACATGCTATAGTGGATTAAAGATGCTCCTAAATTTGGTCAGGAGAGTGATGCCACTGTTGTGCAGTTCATTCACAAATATGTAACTTGTGAAATCTCTTCAGAAAGCGTACATAGTGACCTGCATGCACACTTTTTGCGGTTTCATGTGGCAAGTATTGTTGACGCAGATATAAAAACAAAGGCAAATACTACACCAAAGGTCGCTTTGGATTCCCTAGACCAGTTTCAGCAAAAGGACAAGTAAACAGATTCATGTCTTCTGTTCGACACTGTGTGAAAGGCAAATCACCTAAGAACACATACTGCATTAAAAGAAGCGAAGCATCAACATACATCAATGACTGCAGTGAAATCATAGCCCTCCTGTGGAATGCAAACATAGATGTGCAATACATTGCAGACAATCCCACTGTAGTTGCATGCTATGTCGCAGCCTACTTAACCAAAGCTGAGAAAATAGAGCTGAAAGACCTCTGGGTGGACATATCATCTGACAAAACATTGTCACAAAAATTATACAGCTTTGGAATAAAAATGCTCTCCCATAGAGAATGTGGTTGCTACGAAGCCGCAGACAGTTTAACCGGCACAGCCTTATATGGGAAATCTGAAATCATAGTCTGGCTAAGCCTTGGTCCTGCTGTATCCAGAAAAAGAGTTCTCAAATTGTACCAAGACATAGAAACAATAGTCAAAAACAATCCCAACAGCTCGGAAATATGAAAAACGATTTATTGGACACATACTTCCGAAACAGGAGCACTGCTTTGGAAACCATGTGTCTATACCACATAGCCCAAAACCTCTCATGCAAAAATAATATCAAACAAGGTGAGAAAAAAGGTAAATACATAGACAAACGTTGTGAGGGCAACCTGGTTAAACTTACCAAATGCAGCCTGATTAATCATATGAAGCTCATTCAAAACTCTTCAACATAGAGAACTTTACTACATGTCCCCACTGCAACATTTTAAACCAGGCAGTAAAGAAGAAGATTTATTGGACACCCATGCCTCCTATGAAGATGCTTTCGAGTGAAAGCACTATAACAGATATAAATCTCAAACAGCACAAACACATGTTGGACAATGAATGCCAACAAGAGGAAGAACCTCAAGCACAACTAAATGTAGACACTCCAGAAAGCAGTCAACCTTCTCTTACAGGAAGCCAAGAATCCCTTGGAGAGCCACTCATGGTAAATGAGGCAGGATTACCCATGACTGAAGCAGAAAACACCATGTGTCAGTATGAGGAATCTGTAGAAAACTTTGCTCTACTGAAATCACAACTGAATGATGAACAACATAACATTTTCTTGAAGTAACTAAAAAAATTGAATATGGTGTGCAAAAACGAAACTAAAACTTGTACCTGTCAAAACTATAAACCTCTACTCTTGTATGTAAGTAGTGAAGCTGGTTCAGGCAAAACGTTCTTAATGAAAATCAGCAAGTTCCTCCAATAATTGACAAACAACAAGCTTTCAGCTGTTGTAGCTGCCACCAAAGGTTTAGCTGCCTACAACATGGGTGGTATTACTTGACACCGATTGCTACTCCAGGAAAACTTGGTAAAAGAAAACTAGTGCAAACACAATTTATAAGTAATATTACAAAAGTACCACCAAAGAAATTGAAAGCAGCTGCTACTCCATCAATTAGCACAACCACAGAAGGATGTACTGAAAAGGCAGGTGCATATCCAACTGCACAAACAAAGAGAAGTACCTCGTCAAAAAAAGCAAGTGGAGTTCCATCAAATGACTCAGACACAGAACTCTCTGGTCCATTCGAATTTTCCAACACAACTGGTGTAAATTGCTGTGCAAATGTAGCAATCAATGTTCTATTCCAATTGCCAACAATTGTTGAAAAAATTTACTTAAACGGCACAGACCAGTTGTGTTTGCAAATGCTACTCCTTCATAGAAATGCAACAAACAATCCTGACAATACTTACACTGTCTCAGGAATAAGGCAGGAATTGGACTACTGTGCGGGAATGGTGAGATTCACTATAAACACACACAAAGATCCACAAGATGTTCTAATGGACTAACTGCAATTTTTGGAAAGCAAAAACATACCTATAAAATAAAGCTTCCAGATTTCATACATGTGGAAACATACATGCACTCTCTTACCTATAAAACAAAGCTTCCAGATTTCATACATGTGGAAACATACATGCACTCTCTGCAGCCATGTGGCACAGGAACAAGTCCCTAAAGAGCGCTTTGTGAATGTATCTATACCTAACTGTGATTACATTCCATTTCAGCAGCTGGAACAAAATGCAAATCAAGGCATATAATGTACTAATTGCAATTCAGACAATCGTTCCACCTTATAAATAAACTTGCATAGCCAATACGTAATAGTAATGCTTTTACGATACAATGCAGATGGTACCAAAAACTACTGCAAGCTTACTAGCTTCACACATGGGCAATTATCACTCGGCAAGAAAACCTTCACAACAGTAAGCATAATCTACCACACGGGTGCCAGAACCACTGCAGATCACTATACTGCATACATTAAAAATAAATGTAGGTGGTTTGAATTCAATAATACTTCCATTACTCTGAAGCAGAGATTGCCAGAAAATCTTACAAATGCCTACTTAATATTCTTGAAAGCAAAATGTACTCACTGATCTACAAATGTATCATAGCCTACTGCTCAGTACCCACCAACAGGTATGTAACTGCAAATGAAAAATAACCTTCTGCCCAGTGAAACTGGAACAACCTAGCATACAACAATTAGCCCATGAGTACATCAGTTGCGCTGCTATACAGTTATTTTTCCCAATGAGCCAATGATTATTGTCACAGAAAAAACAACTGTGGAAAACACACACTAATATTGTTTTACCCATAGTACTTAAAAAGAAAAGTACTGAGTATGATGGTCTAAAACTGTCCTCAATGACCTGTAAAATGATCAACTGTTAGAATAAGGCAACAGCTGTCTAACTATGCCCATACCACTGCAATAAATATGCAACTGCATGCAACTGCACCCATAATACTGCAATGACACTTGGCAATAGTGGAAAATGGAAATCCGCCAACAAGAATGAAGGTGCTTGAAAACATACCCTGCAAAACTGTGAAACTGTAAACAGAATACGCCAACTGGTATCTAACTGCACCCATAATACTGCAATATTACTTCCCATTACTACACAATTTAAAATCCAACAGCAAAAATGAAAGTTCTTCTGAGGAAACCCCTCAACACTTATTAAGTATCAACAACCACAATGCACCAACTGGTATCTTAGTACACCCTCAATAGTACACTTTTGGGTGGAATAGGTGTGTTAAAATCCCTGAGCGGCACAAACCAGACCATCACTATGAACTGACATCAGGAGGAAACAGGCTCCAAATAAAGAGGAGAGATACTTCAACTCTATTAAACTCCCTTATGTTGCTTGACTCAGATGTTGGAGATAAAAGAGCAGATATTTTAAATTATCCAGACGTACTTGTGGCTTTTCGTGACAAGGGAAAAGGAGAGAGGCATACCATTCCACACTGGCATGTTTTTGATGAAAAAATTGCAGCCAAAAAAAAAGTTGTAGCCAGGGCAAGTAGGCGTGCTAAAAAATCAAACTCGCCGAGTAATCTAGCCCTCCTCAAAAAGGCTAAAAACAACTTCAAGAACTGGCTGAGACAACACAAATATCAAATTAGACAATAGGACAGTGAAAAGATACTAAAATTGGTCACAAGTAAAAACATCTCAGGCATCTGGAAACTTATGAACGACCTGAGCACGCCTGTGGACTCGAGAATTGTAAATCCAGTATAATCTTGAGCGTGGGAGGACCATTATCGGAAATTGTATCTTGCTAGTAATGTTGGCCCGATAAATAGCTGTTTAAATGCAAATGAAGCATGGGATCTAAAGTATGATGAACAGGACATTTTAGACCTGATAAAAAATTCAAGCTCCTCAAGGGCGGCCAGGCCAGATGGTCTTACAAATGACATCCTTAAAAAAGACCCGGAAAAATGGGCTCCGTTCATGGTAAAATTGTACGACATCATAAAGACGGTAAAGAGGATTCCTGACTCTTGGACCAAGTCTATAGTCGCTCCCGTATTCAAGATGGCCGATAGGTCATATCCACACAACTATAGGCCTATCGCCCTCCTCGATGTGTGGGAAAAATATTTGCGGCTATAGTTCTGAGACAACTGAATGCTTGGAGCTGGGTTTCTAACCATCAAGACCAATGGCAGTCGGGCTTCCGTAAAGGCATAGGCACGGCTCTGAATGTGTTCATTATTAACATACTAAAATGCATAGTAAAACAAAAAAAACTACAAGACCATCCTTATTGCATCAGTTGATCTAGAACAGGCATTCGACTCTGTGGATCAAAGAATTTTATGGAACAAATTGAGAAAATGGGGGTTTTCAAATGATCTGAGAGAGCCCCTGGAGGCCCTACACAATGAAACGTTGCTCAGGATCAGACTAGACAGAAATGGAACGTTGTCAAACAATATACCTTCAGAAAATGGCTTGAAACAGGGATGTCATCCAAATGATCTGAGAGAGCCCCTGGAGGCCCTACACAACAAAACGTCGCTCAGGATCAGACTAGACAGAAATGGAACGCTGCCAAACAATATACCTTCACAAAATGGCCTGAAACAGGGGTGTCGTCTGGCGATGGCGGTTTTCTGTTTGTTCATATCTGACATGTTTGAAGCCTTTAAAACAACAAGAAGCTTCCCGCCCAAGATCGCGGAGTCGCCAGTGGGTCGTCTGCTATTTGCAGACGATCTATTACTTCTGGACCAGACCGAAATAGGCCTGCAATATGCCTGCAACGACAGCTGCGAGCTCTAGAGCTATATGTTCAGGAAAATGCCCTCCAACAAAATTAATCCAACAAAATCAAAAATTCTAACCTTGGGACCAAACAAACAAGTAAATAAGGGTAAGAAATTCAAGTGGCTCCTAAATGGGGAACTAGTTCCAGTTGTTTCATCAATGGTTTATCTTGGGATCACACTAAATGATTGTACCAATGATGGACCAGGAGTACTTAGACTGTGAAGCAAAGTTAAAAAAAACTTAGCATCACAAGCTTTGCTCATCAATCAACACTACTGTTCCTTTTCCTGCCTACCTCTTATAGACTTCTATAAATTAAAAGTCGCTCCAATTTTGACTTATGCTGCGGAGGCAAACTTTTTTTATAAATCCAAAGGTTTAGTCCTCCTTGGAGGGACTTTTTTGGAAGAGGGTTTTGAGGCTTCCGAAACCCTCTTCGTGTAAGGAAGGAACTGGGCTGTATACAGTAAATGTGTTAATCCGCAGGAGAGAAGTAGATTTTCCATTATTAAAAAACCCTAACAAGTAAACATGTTCCTGCATTGACTACGTGGCAGAAAACTTGTATATGCATCCTGGAAAACATTGCACTAACAGAAAAATTGCTTACAGAATATCCAATTAGGCTCAAGAAAAAGCTCCTGGACCACGATTGGATCTTGACCCAGGAGAAGTTGAGGTTATACAAAATCGCTGTCCCAGGACACGATGAAATTTACACTAGGGGCACGGTTCTTCCATACCTGGAAACGTTCCCTTCTAGAGTGTAAAGGCAAAACTTCTTAAGATTCTGGTTGAACCTTTATCCAACAAGGGAAGTTACAGAAAGAAGAAAGGCCCGGGTGGATTGATCATTATCCTGTCGAATTTGTGGTAATGGGGCGGAAACCCTGTACCACTTGGTTATGAGATGTGATTTATTAGCAGTTCCAAGAGACAAATGGTTGGGAA
Source organism: Ambystoma mexicanum (assembly GCF_040938575.1). Taxonomy (NCBI): domain Eukaryota; kingdom Metazoa; phylum Chordata; class Amphibia; order Caudata; family Ambystomatidae; genus Ambystoma; species Ambystoma mexicanum. Next base: position 22,311,921 of record NC_090922.1, on the reverse strand, counting down.
AATTCCTAGGTGAATTTGAAACAAGAACACTGGAAGAGTGATGCTCAGTTTTAAGATGGGGAAGGAAACTATCTCTGACTCTGGCCCTCTTGAACTTTTTGAGGATCATTTTTGTAATTCTAGACAATTAAGTCCTTTTTGTGTTCTACGGGAAATTCATTTTGAGGTCTTTACCCAGGCGTTGGAAATTGAGCAGTTTCTTTTTATTTGTAATGTTTTTACTTAATGTGGTGTTTTTCCTCTTCCTTTTGACCTTGTTCTTTGTGTGCATTTAAGGTTTTAATGTAAACCAATTGAGGCAAAATATTTTCTTTTTTTTTTAAACAACACTGTTACTTCCAGCGGTCAAACTGCTAAAATTGACCTTCAGCAATCAAACTGCTACAAAACATACCCTCCACAACTTTCAAACTACCAACAGTTAGAATACGCCAAAAGGTATTTTACTGCCCCCACAATACTGCAATATTACTTTGCAATAGTACAGTACTTAAAAAACACCAACAGCAATCAAACAGCATAAACAGATACTGTTAAAAAGAGGAAACAGATAAACAGTTAGAATACGACAACTGGTATCTAACTGCAATCATAGCACCACCACTTCCAAAAAGCAAAACACATACACCATTTAAATTCCTCCTACTGCAACAATGCTTGTAACAGCAGAACCAAATAGATTTACACCTTAAACATTCCTTTAAGTACTGTGCACGTCAATGAAACAGAGTGTGCCACATAACATCAAATGAATGTAGAAGTTTTTTTTTAATCCTGCATGGATTTTTTTTCCCACAGACCCAATGATTATGCAAACAAACATAGGAACTGAGCACATTGCACAGTACACTTGTTTGAAGAATAACACTTGTACTGTACTAATTATGAGGGTCTACAAAGTACATACATGTCTGAAATTGAGTACAATATGACATTCTGAAGTACCTTCCCTAACAATGAAACAAAGATTTCTCCAGCATTTCCACATGCAACAAAGAAAGTATGTTCCCACAGTGCCACTATATTCAAATGTGCTATTGCCACTTCAATGATTTCTATCACTGAGTTCCAAAAAGGTACATAGTGCCTCAACAATGTATACAGTGAGTACACACTTATTGGTGTCATGCTTCTTTGTAATCTGCAAACTGCATTTCTATACACATGTTTGTGCAATCCATGTGCCAGTGTCACATTCTTGGGTGCATGGCCGTATTATGCTGCAGTGGTTGTGGCCAGGCCCTAGACACTTGGGTGTATGGCAACCACTGCAGCCAGCCCCTAGACTCTTGGGTGTATGGCCTATGGCCATGCAACCAAGTGTCTAGGGCCTGGCCACAACCACTGCAGCATAATACGCCCATGCTCCCAAAAATCTGTCCATAGCCCACAACATACATACATAATCCAGACAACCGAGTCCCTATCCAATTCTATACACGTACAATTGAAACCAGTGGACAGACTGTCATGCACCCAAAAGTCTCGGAGCAGCCCACAAGCATCACAGCATAATACAGCTATGCACCCAAGACTCTAGGGCCAAGTCACAACCATCGCAGCATAATGCACCCATGTACCAAAGAATCTCGCCACTGCCCACAACCGACACACACAATACAGGCGTCCAAGACCCTGTCCACTTCTGCACACATACTATCACAGTGCTTGCACTCAATGTGAAGACTCCAGAGCACCCAACAGTCTCAGGACAGGCCACAACCACCACAGCATAATACAGCCTAAACCCAAGAATCTGGCCGGCGGCCATAACTCACACACATAAGGCAAGCAGCCGAGAGCCTGTCCACTTCCGTACACATACTATTACAATTATTGCACCCGGTGGGCAGGCTCTCATACACCAATTAATCTTGGGGCAGTCCAATAAAGCAGCTGCCACATGCCCTGTCCACTGCTGCACACATACTATTGCAGTACTTGCAACCAGTGAGCATGACTCTTCGGGTGCATGCACCCAAGACCCTAGTGGCTGGCCACAACCACCACAGCACAATACAGCCATGCACCCAAAAATCTGCCCAGTAGCCACAATCCACACACATAAAACAGCTGCCTCAGGCCCTGTCCACTTCAGTTCACATAGTATTACACTACTGGCACCCAGTGCACAGACTCTCATATGCCAAAGAATCTCAGAGCATTCCAATAAAGCAGCTACCACATGCCCTGTCCACTTCTGTACACATAGTATTGCAGAACTTGCAAACAGTAGGCAAACTCTAGTAGCTGGCCACAATCACAACAGCACAATACAACCATACACCCAAGAATCTGCCCAGTGGCCACAATCCACACACATAAGCCAGACGCTTGAGGCCTTGTTGACTTCTGTACGCATACTATTGGAGTACTTGCAACCAGTGGGCAGACTCTCACAAGCACCACAGCATAATACAGCCTATACAAACATCCTCATATCATCTACATTCCACTCCCCTACTCTAACAAAGCCTGCCTGCAGTCACCAGATAAGCTGCTCGACTGAAGACCTACCCGCGAACTGGCGCGGGTTGTGCGGACTGCCGCAGACACAACACAGTCTTCTTCCACCTAAACAAATACATCGTATGAACCATCTTTCACTCCCCCACCCTTTCCAGCCCCTCTTCCCAACACCAGATGCCCCAAAACATGTTTTCCATCCCTGTTCACCGCCACGCTATCTGCGAATGTACACGGATACAACATGGCCGGCGTATCGGGAAAATGTGACGCACATCACGCTTCTGTCCAGCCAGTCAGCGGGCACGTTGGGTGTCTGCGGACATCACGTGGCCCTCCTGGCCAATGAGAGCCCTGTTTGCAGAGCGAACAGGAAAATGATTGTACGGCACGAACCCAGATATTACAAATTCTTTGGCAACTACATTTTGCCTGTTTTAAAAAAAACTGCTGGACGGATTTACACCACATTTATAAAAGCATGCTTTCGAGACCAAACTGCCGCTCCTGTCACAAATTTGGTGAAAATCTGTCCAGCGGTTTCAGTTGTAGACATGAGAATGTTTTTTTCCTTTGCATATATGGGGAAAAAAACAGTTGTGAGCCCCCCTATAACTTTGCCCCCCCTTTGAGGAAACCGCACCAAAATTACCAAAAAAATCAGAGCGGGCCATATACATTTTCTGAAAAGTTTGGTAAGGGTTCGTCCAGAGGGAGCAAACTTATACGCCACACCAAAAAGTGCTCTTCCTATGAGTTGAGCAACCTAACCATAACTACACGGCCGCTACTGTAGGTCGTGTAATATTCAATGAAAAAAATGTTGTTAAAAGGGATGTTATGGCTACAAGTAAAACCAAAAAATCCCAGAAATACGCCAGTTATGGTAAACTAAGCAACCATAACTCAAGCCACGACTGTGCAGTGTTAAGACTAACACTGAAGACATGAAAGATAACATCACAAATGTCATTGATGACATAACTGATGACATCACATATCTGGGCCACTTGTTTTTGTTTACTGACATGATTAGGCTAGTTTTTCATTTTTACTGACTTGTTATTGTCATTTTTTGGTGCTGTTGTTTCTTTCTTCCTTACTTTAGTTTCCCTGTATGTGCCTCTAATTTGTACGCATTGTGCATTCTTATATGTTTTTTCTCTACTAACATAATTGTGTGGTAAGCCTTCAATTAGTACCTATTTATCCCATGTTTAACATTGCTCAAAACTCTCATAAGGTAGCATTTATTATTTTACTATTACTATTAGTGCAACTTAACCATAATGCCCCTTTAACAACGTTTCTTCAGTGAATTTGATAGGTTTTTATTAGTGCAACTTAACAATTACGTCCGTTTAACAGTTTTTCAGTGAATTTCATGGGTTTTTACTAGTGTGACTTAACCATAACGTCGCTTTAACAAAGTTTTTTCAGTGAATTTCATGGGGTTTTACTAGTGCATGCTAATTTCCTACAACTTACTAATATCATGTTTCACCGTACAACTCTGTGATTCCCCATGTTCTAGCATAATTTTTAACACTTCTATACAATTTTTGGAACTTTTTCCACAGTTTTTGTGTTCGCCAACATCTGTGAACATCTGACATCATCGCGGACTATCCGGGCGGTGTCACGTGATCACGCGCTCGCACGCGGCATGATGATGTGTCTGCGAACATGTCTGCACTTTGCAAATAGGTCCGTGCTTAGCGAACAGTTCGGAACTGCATTTTCCGATCATCTAGGAACTTTGAAGCTCAACATTTACCCTTGCACAGCTCCTACACCAATTCTTACTCATTATCCATTAACACACATCACATACTTGGAAGAATATTAGCAAAACTGTTATTTATCTTTAAAATGGCATTAGCTATTGCATCCCTCTTCCCCAAGAGCCATCAACACCACCACCAGCTGGAGGACCTACACAACAAAAGAAGTGCAGAATTTCAAAAGACAATGAAGAGGGCCAAGGAAATGAGGTAGAGGAAGTGCCTACCTCTAGCACCAAGAGAGAATCATGGGTGTGACAGTTCTTTACCACTGTTGGGAATGTACAAAAGGCTAAAGCTACCAAAGTGAAATGCACTGAGTGCAACGTTGTACTCAGTCGCTGACTACCTAGACAGTACTACTATGGGACCACCTCCATGCGCCGCCACACCAAATCCAACCACTGCAATGCTCTCAGAAAGGTTGTTCCTTTCTAAGAAGTAGTAGGCTCACTTCCTCCACCTCATCTTCCTCAACCAATACTGTAACCACACAGCCTACTTCTGTGGGACACAAAATTCCACCAGCCACCTTGTAAGAGATAAAAGAGGGTGTTGATCCATATCTTTCAAAGACAACAGTACTCTTTATATATTGCAACACACCACTGCAAAGGGGGAGCAATTTCAAAGTGCTTTTGAAGCTGTAATCAAGGATCATGAGAAACACTGCCCTTACCTTAGATGTAACACACACGCAACATCTTCCCCTGTCCATCTGCCCCTCCATATTTGTGGTTGGTGCCTCTTCCCTCATTTCCCTCCCCACCTTACTTTCTGACCTCTCCTGCAAGAAAAAGAAAGTTAATAACACCAAAAAGAGATTATTTTGGGAACCACCTTTCACAGTTAAAAAATAGAACAAAAAAATCATCTTATAGACTCCATCTACTTCATATTTCTCAGTAAAGTAGTTAGACTCAATGAGATTCTCCAATATTTCCATTAGCATTTTGTGTTATGCTAATGGAAATAATGGACAATTGTAACTAGAGAAAAACATAAAAGTACATAAACAATTTTCTGTCCCAAATACTTTTCTCTAGCATACAATAAGGACCATAATCGATGGACCTTTATAACTATCTGCGGTCTCCACAGTCCACTTTCCAGGTCATGGATCCTTAAAAGATCCAGATGGCATGTTCACACCATCGCACAGGGCAGCCCTTCTGCACTTTTTAATTTTATATTTGTAACACTCCCTCAATGCCTGCTTTCAAACAGTCACACATCCACACACCAATCACATCCAAAAACTGTACATACAACCCTATGACCATATTAAGCTTCCACACACCAACTGCCACTTACAAATCTTCTAAAATCTCTTGCATCTGCATTTCCTTTACTTATACAAAAATTGTACACAGTGCTCCTATAAATGCACATATCCATTGTGCAGTGAGAGAATTGCATAAATAGAGGGGGCAGTACGGATGGGCAACTGCTCATGAGAACCCAGGAGGGAAATGCCAAGGGATGCCAAGGTGGGACACCACTGGCTAACTACTGGAGCAGAGTAGTCCCAAGGGTGGGATGCATCTTAACCATAACATCCCTTTAACACAGTTCTATCTGCCAATTTAATAGGTTTTTATAAGTGAACCTTTGTCATGGTGTTACATCACTGTAGATAAGTTATTCATAAATCCTCTTTTCATATATATTAAAGGACTATGAATCTCCTTTAAGAAACATATTTTTTGCAACTGATACTTATGTCTGTCATTATCAGCAGCGCATGCTGGGGATGCAAATCATTGTTCAATTGCCTACAGCATAAGGCTCCACCATGTTGCCAGCCCAACCAAACCACCCATATTATTCACTGCACGTACCCTGCATTCTAGCTCAGTGTCCACTATACACAAATAATGTAACCAATGGCGAGTGCTCAAGGCGTGCAGCCATGACCAGTCTCCAAATCCATGGGGCTGGGCTTCCCCCATAAGCAAATAAGAGTACACATTTGCATTTGCAGAGGGCCAGGCCCACTACCCAGGCACCAAATGTATATCACTAGTTTTCCTAATTACATTCGTACACTTTGGAAATATAAAACACAAGACATATTTCCAAAAACATTCTTTCAGGTCCTTGCTAATGCTAGTCGTAAAATATTTTTTTCCCATTCAAACCTACCATTTCGGCCATGACCCAATAAGAAAATTACAGTACACATGTCTCCTTTCTGAAGGCCAGGACCATTGCCCAGACACCAATGTTATATCACTGTGTTGTGTACTTATATTTTCACACTTTAAGAAAAAGAAAATATGGGACATACTTTCAAAGCCATGCTTTGAAGTTCTTGCTGACCCTCCTCTTGCATATTTGCTCCAATCCCATCCAGCATGTCAACCTGTGTGCACGAGTAGAATTTTTCTTTCCCATTCAAACCTATCCCAATTTCAATAAACTTTACCACATAGCCGGTTTCTGATGGGCATGCCCACTTTAAAACCATTGCTGGTCCCTTGTGGTCAGAGCCAGTAGCCAGATTGTCCGGGTCATGGCCTTTGGCTGCAAATCCGTCCATATTTTATTTTTTGGAAAGTGTCAAAACGTACATACATATTATAATCATATAACTTAGCCCCCACTTCACAAAATCCATTCAGTCTTTGCACAAACAATCCAGGGTGGGTCTAAAGTCTTCTGAAAGCTTTTGTCCACATTCGTCAAAAAAGCAACAAAGTTATAAGCCATCTAAAAACGTTGAGACCCACCCTCTAATTTTGCCCCCTCTTGACAAAATCCCACCAAACTTTACAAAATTATTCATATTCAGGTCTAAAATATGTTTGCAAACTTTTGTCCAGATTTGTCAAATGGCACCACATTTATAAGTCTTTAAAATGTTTTGGGACCCCCCTCTAATTTTGTTCCATTTTGGCAAAACAGCACCACGCTTTGCAGAACAATTGGGAGACAGATTTAGAATGAGATCCCAAAGTTTCATGCAGTTTCATTGAGTGGCACCAAAGTTATAAGCCATCCAAAAACTGCTTTTCACCAACCCTGTAATGCAGAAATAGGCATCCATGTCCCCAAACATCTCAGATGTTCGCGAACTTCACAGTACTGTGTCAGACATCTGGCCTGTTGGCAGACATCAGAGAAGAAAAAACACTCGTTCCCATCCTCATCACCCCTCACCTCCCCAGAGATTGTTTCATTAGTTTGACAAGTGCAATGTTGTGTTTTTTAAAATATTTTTTCACTGCAGTGTCCGCGGATAATGGTGGCTGTCCGCAAATCCAACATGGCAGGCGTTTCCAAAAATCTGACGCACCTCACGCTTTTCATCGTCAAATCAGCGGGAATGTCCGATGTCTGCAGACATCACGCCGCACTCTGGACCAATCGGAGGCCTGTCCACAGACCAAATAGAGAAGTGAGTCCATGGACAGAACCCAGATATCACATATTTTATTTTACCTACTTTTTGGCATTAAAAAAAATCCTAGACAGATTTACACCCAATTTACAAATGTACGCTTTCGGTATGAAGCTGCCACTCCTACCACAAATATGATGAAAACCTGTCCAGCGGTTTGGGCTGTATGCTTGAGCAAACAATTGTTTCCATTGCGTCTATGGGAAAAACCACACATTCTGGGACCCCCCTCCTATAACTCCCCCCCAGCACAAAACCTCACCAAACTTCGCAGACCCATTCTGATGGGGCCATATACTTTTGCAAAGTTTCGTGAGGATTCATCCGGGGGGAAGTTATAAGCCGCCCAAATATTGTTCTTGCTATGGGTTGAGCAACTTAACCATAACTACAGGGCTGCAAATAATAATGGAATATAAGTACCAGTACCAGAATGCAAAATAATGAGTACTTAAAAGCAGGACTGGCAATCATGAATCCAACAACTAACACATCACAAATTGAGTGTTCTGTAAATGTTTATGCTGCTATCCATAAAGACACTCTCGAAAAGATTCAGTGCGATACACTTTCAGGTTTAAGACTAGTCAAAGGAGGTAACTTCCACCATCCACTTTTCAATGTGTCTCATTATGTGTGTGTTGGTATCTTGGCAGTAAATCCGTTGTGATACCACCAAAGTGATTTACCGCTACCACCACTTAATTCAGTGGAAGTTCTGCCGAAATGGCCGGTTTTTGGTGGTAAGGTGGCGGAATGACCATCAGCATTTTGATGGAGGTTTTTCCTCCACCTTATTTCCAAACCCATAGTTTGGTGGTGCAGTAATGAAGTGGTAACTATGTTACCACTGCATTATTAACGTTTTTGGCCACACCACCAAACTCAATATGTGGAGTTGCAGTTAAACCATTTTTTAAAGAATATTGCACCACAAAACACAGTGCCAGGCAAGTAATTTCATTATTTTGCAATGTATGGCCAGACCAGCTTCACTCTGAATGGTAGGAAAGGATCTCCCTTTGTTTTTTTTTAGAGCCAGGTGCCTGAAAATCCTCTCTCATGTCCCATCAAGAGATCCACAGTGCACTTCTTTCAGGAATGTTTTCCTTACTCTGCGTGCTACGCAAAAGAATTCCCGTTTGCTTGTCCCATCCACACACATATGAATATGGGAAAATATCCATTTGTATATCTGTATCTCTATACCCAGGGCCCGACCCCCTGCTCAGAGAGCAGGTAAGCATGCACCAACATGTGTTACTCCCTCTGTCCCCACATGCCATGCCCACCCCCTCTGGTCCCCCCGTGATGTTCCCTTGTGCCACCACTATTCTCGCACACATGTGTTGCCTGTTTTGCCTGATTCTTCTACCCTGCTCCCCTCTCACCCCTCTCAAGCCTACTTCTGCAGGAGTCTGTCCTGATAAATTCTGGTTTCACCATCACCGTCTTGTGGCCAATGCTGGATTCACTTTTATGGACTTCATTCATTCACGGTGCGTCACCCTTTCTCAACTCTCATGCTGGACTTCCTTTGCATCTTGTTCTCATGGTGGCCCTGAATCATGCTGTTCCCATCTTCATCTTGTATCCTGGCTTGCAACATTATGTGTTCCTACTGACTTCTGCAATTGTATTCACTCTCCCCTCTTACTTCTCCACTCTTTTGACTGCTAACTCGGCAGTTCTCTCCTCCTTTCCCTTCTCCCTTTTCCTATCTCCTCCCCTTACTTTCTTCTATGCACTTACTCTATCAGAATTGTCCCAGTGAAAGGGGCCCCTAGGGGTCCCTCGTGCTATGGAAACAAGGCAATGACCATACACGGAAAGGTGCGCCAGACACAAGGTTTCAAATTCCCAATGCTAGGGTTTATTGCAAGCAAAATATAGTATCAATTGGCCAATTCTGATCTCACGCCCCGCGACGTGAGTTTCCTAGACCTCGAGGGACGCAAGAGAGCGAATTACGTACATCAGTTACATATATACAAAATGCATATCATACAATCAGCAAAGTCATGTTCAACACCCCTCTGTATTAAGTTCCTTTGAACTCGGGATGACGATGGACATATCCAACGAGTATGACGATTATAATGCTTTCAATGTCTATTCTAGCAACAATGTGCAATTTAGAAAGTGCGGAGGCATCTTTTAGAACACAGTGGTTCTGTTCTTGGAAGCAATCTGTACACGGGGGAAGAGCCACATTCCAAGCTTTGCTATCTATGAGGTACTAAACGTGTCCTGGGAGCCGACACGTTCTAAAGGGTTTTGCGTGGGGGGGCCGTAAGAGAAGCATAATTCAAGCCTTTAACTGTATTATTCTAACATGTTCTACCATCGTACGAGACTGGCTGGCAGCTGTGAAGTGATTAAATGCCCTGCAGCTTCCTCCCAAGGCTACAGAGAGGGAGCGTGGGCATTCCTCTCTGGGCTACTCATGAGGAGTTTCAGCAAACTCTTCAGTCCCGCGACCTTGTCCTTTCATATTCAGACAACAATGTTAACAGTTGAGCAGAGTAAGCAGAATCCGCAAGATTTGCAAGCTGCAAAGCAGTTTTTAGACAAAAAGCAATGAGCAATGGTTAACAAGCAAAATGGCGATTCTTACTACATTTAAAATGGCCGCTCGTCGGTCAAGCATAGCAGTTCATATTTCTCCAATTCGGTGCATAAGATGGTTGGCCCACGGCCATCAAGTTACGTCTATCATTCAAATGAAGGGTATTCATTTTTCCAGATTGACAAACCCTCCTTTTGGCCGTGTACCAAACGTCTTATTTATTCATTGTATCCTCCTCTTCTGAGGAGGAGTCTGGGGTATCTGCATCTGAATCATCTCCATCATTAATGTCTATCGCCATGAATTGTTTTACTATTTTTGTTTCCTCAGTGTCTCTGTTATTCCGGCCATGCGTTTGTTTTCCTCTCAACACCATGTGCATACATCCCTTAGTACATCCATCAGTTATTTCAGTGCATATTATTGGTAAGCATTGTATGCAACAGCAGCATGTTATGAATATCCCGAGTACCATCATTAGTATCGAAATTAACTTCCATCCCCAAGACCGCAATAATCCCCATAACCAGGATTCTATCCCCCAACCCCCTGCTTCAGTAGAGAGTGTGGAACTTATGACATGTAATTTCCGGATCGCTTTAAATATCGTAGGGGAGTAGTCATCTATATACACACAGCATGCAGTTTTTACGAGCTTGCAAACTCCCCCACGATCAACTAATATTATATCGAGATCCATCCTGTTTTGAAGTGCCATCAGTCTTATTCCTTTTTCTTCTAACGTAAATTCAATAAAATATCCGTTGTGGGCTCTATTGTTTTTTTGTAATATTCCAGACAGTTTTCTTATATTGTAAGAGTTTTCTATTTGGGACAAGAACGGTATAAATGATTTGGCTATATCCATTGCTATCATGCCATCCTCACTACTCCTTTGAGTTCTACCTTTTGTTCGTCTGGCTACTTCTGCTGTCTCCAAGAGGAACACTCCTGGAAACAGTAGACCTAGGTAGCATGTACTTCCCCAGTTCCTAGGTAACCATGGATATGCTTTTTCTCCACATATAAAATAAACAGGGTCTCCCACGTACACGGGTTCTATTTCATGTTTTAAAACCACTATGTTCAGGCAGTTGCTAAACGTTCCTACTTTATAGGAACCCTTTTTCTGTAGACATAGGGGAGCAGTTTTGGGGCTGTGATCCACTGCATAGGCAGGGGGCACAGCATCTTTGTTCCATTCATCCATCATCCGAAATGTCATTACTGATGTTCTTTCTGCTGGCGGGGTTGGTCTATTCTGCCTATGTAGTCTATCTAGTCTTGTTATTTTTCGTGTATTCTTTCTCACGGGTTCTACTGCAAATACGCATGCTTTTTGGAATGTGGAACAACCCACAGGCCTCATGATTTCTTCCTCAAATTCATTCATATTGGTCTCAACTAGCTGACCCGTATTACTCTTGTTCCATTTCCCAAAGAACATTGCACTTAACGTTACTTCACAGGAATAAATCAATGGCAATGGTTGTGCATACCAACCTATCCCTTTCCCTCCGTGCTGTGGTAAACGGGCGCAAACCCAGCAATCTTTTTTCTTTAATACCGCATGGGTCATGTTCATGATGAGCAACAATGTATTGTTGCCGTAACCTTCTCTATGTCTTTCTTCCATTGGGGGCAAAGTACCAGTGATTACATGAACTGGGCTTTCAGTAGCTGTTTTTGTCAAAAGTGTTTCTAATGGGTGTACGTACTCCAGGAACTATAGTGTAATAGCTGTTATTGTTGGTACTATCATACTTAAGAAACATAGGACCAATGTCCAAATCAGTACCTTATTCCTTTTACCATGCTTTTTCCCTAAATTTACAGTCTCTAAATCTATTATTTTTTTAGCAGGGGTGCAGGAGGAGGCTGAAACCGGTCTTGACTTGTTCTTCATCGTCCTTCTTCTTGCTGGCGAAGTTCGTCGTGAATGTCTCTCATTCTTGATGCCAGAAAAGTTAAATGAAAAATGTCACAGTTCAATTATTCCAGCCTTTTCACAGCCTGGATCATTTATCCACGCCCGAGCAAGATTAGTTGTTCTTTCTCCCACTGCTCAGAGGATTTCTAAACAGTTCTTTATTGATAGAGTACCATGTGCATCCAGCTTGTCCCGCTCTGGCTTAGGACACATGTACTCTATCAGCCTTAGTACTTATGTGCGTCCAGCTTGTCCTGCTCTGGCTCCTGACACATGTACTTTATAAGCGCACCGAGGAGCCGTGAGTTTTGAATTGTCCGACTTGCACAATTCTCACACTTCTCTCCTCTACGCCCCTGGTTCCTACTCCATCCGTGAGTAGAACCAAAGGCCAAAAAGAAAAGCGCCAAAGATCTGTGGATCACTTTGCCTGTCGAGGCCGCAGATTATATCGATTCACTCCTGCCATTGTATGATCCGTGAATAGTGCCCTTGCATTTCCAGTATCAGGCTCAGTGTCAGCCTGTGGCACAATGATGGGCAGCGATGGGCGTCGTGGCAATGATGTAGTTTCTTTCTCTGGCTTTGGTGCATTCGGAGAGCTGGTGGGCGCCAAAGGGGTGCACGCGTTGTTTCTGCTCGTGTTTGCAATGCAGGGTTTGTGTCGTTCGGCAGTGATGTTGTTTCCGCTGAGCAACGTTGGGGCACTTTTCGCCCTTCCCCCTTACTGGCAGCCTCCTCAGGCTCTGTTTCGAGTTTCACTTCTCGTTTGCGCTTTGTTTCAACTTTCACTTCTCGCTCAGGCTGATGCTGTGGCACTGGACTGGCAACAGTTTCTTTCGTTTCCGAGACCGTTGTCTTTTTCTCATCGTCTGGATCAGGCAAAGTTTTCAGTGACGCTGGGAACCTTTTGGCATGGGTAGCATGGATCCATGCCTTGCGTTCGTCCACTCGGATGGCCGTCTGTGTTGCCAAAAGTACTTGATAGGGGCCGCGCCACCTGGGTGCTAATGCTGTCTTCCGTTCAAAGTTCCCAGTGAGTGCCCTGGTCCTGTATATCGCATCGGCAACGCCTCCTGCACCTGCTGATGAATCAAACGCAACCTTTGTATTAAAAGTCCACAGTAAGTGCTTAACATAGGATGCTCGACCTCACATAATCTTTTGGGCTGTGGGGCGCACCATACATTTGCTGGTCTCCCGATTATAATCTCATAAGGGGAGAGCCCAGTCTTAGCCTGCACAGACGTGCGCATACACAACAGCGCTAGGGGTAATGCATCCACCCAACTCAACTTGCTCCCAGCGCAGATTTTCGCTATCTTTGACTTCAGGATTCCGTTGTGTCTCTCCACAAGCCCGGCAGAACTGGGATGCCTGGAACTGTGGAATCGCGTCTCTATTTGCAGACCTGTACAGATCTGTAGCACTACTGCGCCCACAAAGTGGGGGCCGTTGTCTGACCACAGGACACGAGGCAACCCAAACCGGGAGAAATACTCCTTCAGCATTACTTTTGCTGTGGACATGGCAGTACAGTCTTTTAAAGGATATGCCTCCACCCACTTGCTGAATGCACAGATTACCACTAACACGTACTTGTAGTTCTGGCACCTTTCCATTTCTATGAAATCAAAATGGACCACCTCAAACGGCATAGAGGGTCGGCCGAAACTACCTGCTGGAGTCACGGTTCCCTTTCCTACATTGTGTTGCACGCACGTGATACAATTCTGCACTAGCCTTTCTGCATTCTTTTTTATGTGCTCATTCTTCCATACTGTGGATAAATGCTGTACCATTTTCTTTGCGCAAATGTGGGTAGGGCCATGCGCCATTATAACCATTGCAGTTACGTAACAATTTGGCAACATCGAGTTCTTTGTTTCCTTGTCCACCCAACATCCTTCCAAATCTAACTCAGCAGAGCCCACCCCTGAATCTCTTCGGTCGTGGCCTCAGCCTGCATTTCTTTGACTGTAGCAACTCCTTTCTCTATCATACAAGGTACTTCCTCAGTCTGTACTGTCATCATTTTATTCCCCAAATCTGTGGCTGTTTGCTTCGCAATCCTGTCTGCAAATGCGTTTCCCTCTCCCACTCTGCATGTTACTTTCTTATGTGCCTCACACTTTACTATAGCTAGGCGCTTTGGAAACGTGAGCGCAGACAACAATCGCACAATCAAAGGGCCATGCTGAATCCTGGCTCCATGTGATGTCAAGAAACCCCTCTCAGCCCAAAGTCGGCCAAAATTGTGAACCACGCCAAAGGCGTACTGGCTGTCAGTATAAATATTTACGTTCATATTCTCAGAGAGTTCACAGGCTCGGGTCAGTGCTATTATTTCTGCGGCTTGTGCCGAATTGTAGGGGATCCTTCTGCTCTCTACAACTCTCTTTAGGGTAGTAATTGCATATGCAGCCGTTGATGTGCCATCAGGTAATTTAAAACAAGAGCCATCGCAAAATAACTCCCCATCTGGCTCTTTTTGTGGGATATCGCTCAAATCAATCCTTCCCTTTGTTTCTTCTTCAGTGATCATTAAACAATCATGGGGTGGTGATTCGTTGTCACCAATTTCTGCTATGGGCAGTGGCATTAATTCTGCAGGATTCAATGCGCTACACCTCATAATTTGGATGTGGGGTGCAAACAAGATGAGCTCATATCTTGTCAGTCTAGCTGAGGTGAGGTGTTGCGTCTGCGTCCTATTTAATAGAACGTCTATAGCATGTGGCACCATCAGAATTAAAGTGTGCCCCAATACCATTCCTTCCGTTTGTTTCACTGACGCAGCAGCCGCTGCGACGGATCGCAAACATCGTGGTAGTGCACGCGCTACAGGGTCCAACGCGCAAGAAAAATAGCCGCACGGCCTCTTTCTTCCACCTTGTTCCTGTGTCAAAACCGCCAATGCACATCCTTCACTCTCACTCACAAATAGTCTGAAGATCTTTTTATAGTTAGGAGTGCCTAAAACTGGCACAGCACACAATGCAACTTCCAATTGCTCAAACACTTTCTGACATTCCTCATCCCACTGCAAAGGCATCTCTGCATCCTTTTTAGTCAATTTTATCATCGGATTCACAATCAACGCAAAATTACTGATCCACTGCCGACAATAAGAGGCTCTGCCTATTACAGCTCTCACTCTTTTTCGAGTTTTTGGAATAGGCATACTAGAAATACTTTTTATGCGTTCTAGTGTTAATCTTCTCCCTTCTTTCGAAAGTAGGTATTCCAAATAAGACACCTCCTTTTGATTATACTGGAATTTCTTCAAACTTGCCTTATGACCATGGGTCGCTAAATGTGTCAAGAGTAATACAGTACTTTCTTTGCAGATCTCTTTCGTGTCAGCAGCTAATAACAAGTCATCTATGTACTGCAAGAGTACGCAACCTTCGGGTAGTTCTAGCATGTCTAGCTGCTCTTTTAGCGCTCTGCTGTAAATGCTCGGGCTTTCTGTATATCCTTGTGGAATGCGTGTGAATGTGAATGATCGACCTCCTATAGTGAACGCGAACAGATATCTACTGCTTTTATCCACTGGGATACTAAAGAATGCGTTCTTCAAATAAACTACACTAAAGTATTCTGCAGTGGCTGGTATCATTGTCAGTATTGTTGTGACATCTGGGACCAAAGGGAATTGTGGGTCTACCACTTTGTTCAATGCGCGCAGATCAATTATGAAACGATAGGGTACTTCATTGCCTCCTTTCTTGTAAACTGGAAGAATCGGGCTGTTTGACGTGCTCCCTGCAATTTCCTCAACCACCCCCAATCTCACCAGGTCAGTAACAATGCTTTTCAATCCCTTCTCACCTTCAACAGAAATTTTATACTGGGGAATTCGTGGTAGTGTTACACCTTCTTTCAGAGTTATTTTTGCTGGCTCTATTTTCAAGCATCCTACATCATTATCATGCATTGCCCACAGACAGGTTGGTACTCTATTTAGCTCTTCTGGCAACTCGTTTGACATAAATTCCGTCACCGGTGCATCGTGAGGCCACATCGTCTGCCATACAATATATGACTGCCCCCAATTTTCTCAACAACGTTAATCCTAGCAAGTTCTCTCCACAATTTTCTGTCAAAAGAAATGGACACTGTTCCGTAAATGGTCCTATTGTAATTGGGACAGCTCCGGACATGGGGTTAATTACTGGTGCACCTGCGAACCCTACAGAAACATTCTTCTGCCCCGACAGTGGTATCTCCAGGAACCAAGTGGTGGTCTATCGAGCACTTCTGTGCCCCTGTATCTACAAGGAAACGGTGCTCCTTATTCCCGACTCTCATTTCTACATAGGGTCCTCTCTGATTCACGGGAATAGACACTGGTTCCGACCCCTGTCGTGGGCTGTCCTATCGCGAAAATAACACATCGTCCGATGTGTAGTCACCGCTACTGCTGTAATACGTGTTTGGTTGTGTATCAGAAATATTCCCATTTCCCCCTCGATGTCCTCCACTCTGATCATTTCTCTGTTGGCCCTGCCCGCCCTGATTTTGGTTCGAAACACTTTGGTTCAATGTCTGGTTCTGTTGTGCTTGGTTTTGGCCATATGATTGGGTTTGAGTACCTCCATTGGTATATCCCTGCTGCTGCTGCATGTTACTTCTGCTTGGGCCGTTCAACCCCTGATGTCCTCTATGAGGCCTTCTCTGACCAAACCCACCTCTATTCTGTAGGTGCGGGCATTGCGCTCGCCAGTGTCCTTCCTCTTTACAGTACGCACATTGATTTAATCCCAATGACACCCCATGCATATTATTCAAATTTCCCCGGCCTTGTGCATTACCTCTACCTCTATTGTATACAATGACCTTCTGCAGTAACACCCCTACTATCTTTTGCATCGCTTCCTTTCTCATCTCCAATGGGTACCCATTATATATCTCACTTACTTCTTTTACTGAAGTTCTTTTGTTCGGCATCCATCGCATTGTTTCCCCTACCCATACCTGCAATCTTTGTTTATCGCCTATATGTCCCGGTACCGGCAAATGCTTTGTACCACCTGGAAAAACTCTCGGCCATGATTTTTTTATACTCAACCTTGACGCCTCCTACCTTTCTTAATAAACTCTCTACTATACTCAGGTGTAGCAAACATTTCAGCATATCTGTCTTCCATTTAATTTTTTACATCAATCAGTTTGTGCACATGTTTTCTTACATCCTCATCTCTTTGCTCACTGCGGGCTAACTTATTCAAATCTAACAACCGCTGTGGCGGTAAATTCCCAAGTATATTTTTCCATTCTCCCACCAGAATTTCCCCCATGCATTCCAACACTACCTGTCTCTCGTCTCTTCTTCGGTACCCATACAATGAGGCCAATGCTGCCGTCTCATCATTTCCTTCTATGTACATTTCTGCCTCTTGCCGTAATTCAATCTTTCTCTCTTTGCTGATCGCGCTTCGAGTTACCCGTCCAAATCCTGTTCCTTCAGCCCCACCTCTCGCCTCCCTAGTCTCAATCTCGACTTCGGGAGGGGCGGATGGTGCTGAATCTGTCTCTAGAGCGGGAGGTGCGGATGGGACAAGTGACACAGGTGGCATCTGTGAAGGGCCTTGCTGGGTGCTGGGAAATAGTGTGTCCGCGGTCTGCGCTTGTGGGAGTGCTCGTGCTGTGGGCAGGGCTTGGGTAAACGCTTGCGTGAGGGGAAGTGCTCGGGCTGCGGGAGGGGGTATGAGAGCTATTGGTTGGGCCCGCGCAGTCACTGCTTGCGTGTTTGGTTTCGATTCTGGTTGTGGGTGCGATTTCTTCTTGACGTGATTCACGTGGTACCAGTGCGGTTTGCCATCAACTTTTACCGCAGTTTGTGTTGCGAGGAGCACCTGAAACGGGCCCCTCCATCTGGGTTGCAGTCCGCTGGTGCGATCGAAGGCTTTTATAACAACCCAGTCACCGGGCTGCACGTCGTGACCTTCTCCTATCAGAGGAGATGGAGCTACTGCGTTCACCTGTGCATTAATAGAAATCAGTCTATTAGTTAACCCAATACAGTACTGTTGTAATGCAGGCCATGCTTGCTCAGACAATCTCTTAGGTGATATGGGGGTCCCAATACTTGGTGGGCGCCCCATAACAATTTCGAAAGGAGATAAACCATGTGTACGCTTAGGCATAGTACGCATACTCAATAATGCAATAGGCAATGCATCCGGCCATTTCAGTCCCGTTTCAGCACAAGCCTTTGCCAGTTTGTTCTTCAGTACCTTATTTGTGCCCTCTATAATCCCAGCTGATTGAGGATGAAAAACTGCGTGGAAACGTTGATCAATACCAAGGGCCTTGCAAACTGTGCTTACTACTTCACCAGTAAAATGAGTCCCATTGTCAGACCATAGATATCTGGGGACCGTATACAAGGGCAACCCACATTTCATCACCAAACAGTAGGAATGTTTATTTACAGGCTCCAGCTGTATAAAGTCCATATACACCACCTCAAAAGGGCAGGTGGGTAACTTACTGTGGCCCGCCGGGGCCGGTACACCTTTCCCCACATTATATAAAACACATATTTCACATTGTTTTGCCCATTGGCGACAATACATTCCCAATCTTTTGTTGTACCACACAGTACTTAAAACTTCTTCCATAGTTCTTGCGTTAACGTGGGTTGGACCATGAGCCACGCTCACTATCACAGGTAAGTATGCGTCAGGTAGTACCCAGGTGTTCGTTTTGGTATGTGCCCATAGCCCATCTACCGTCTCCTCATATTGATCATCCTTGTGCCAAGATAGTCTTTCTTCAATGGTTGCATCTGCTTGGATTTCCTTTACGCGCTCCTTCGTCCCTTCCATAGTCACATCCCTCCCCACTATGAGCTGTCGGGCTTCCCACCGAGTGTCCCTTGTGGCAGCTAGTTTAGCCATCTGGTCAGCCAAAGAATTTCCCTGCGTGACATAATCCAGTGTTTTTTTATGCGCTGAGCACTTCACTACGGCCACCATTTTGGGCAGCGTAAGGGCTTGCAATAATTCAGCAATCAATCGGGCATGTTTAATAGTATCACCTTGGGAGGTTAAAAACCCACGCTCTCCCCAGAGTTTACCAAAACTGGAAACCACCCCATGAGCGTAGGCTGAATCAGTATAAATTGCCACTTTCATACCGCTGCTTAACACTAATGCTCTCGTTAGCGCAATTAATTCTGCTGCCTGGGCCGATTTTTCACACACTTTCCCACTCTCAATCAACCGTTCCCCTGTAGTTACTGCATACCCTGCTGTTGTCTCCCCATTTGGCAGTTTGAAACAGGAACCATCACAGAATAATATACCCTCATTATCAACCAGCGGGGTGCCTTGCAGGTCTGCTCTACCCTTAGTGTGTTCTTCCATTTGGATCACACAATCATGCCTAATGTCATCAGGTGAGGTGGGCAAAGGAAGCAGTGTCGCTGGATTCAAAGTGTTACACCGTTCAATTTTTACATTACTGGCAAACAGGATCATCTCATACTGTGTGAGTCTAGCTGTAGTCAAATGCTGTGTATGCACTCTATTCAGAAGAACATCTACCGTATGTGGAACCTTTACTGTTACTTCACTCCCTAGGATGATACCTGCACTTTGTTTTAGGGCTGTCGCTGCTGCAGCTACTGCTCTCATGCATGGGGGTAGGCCTCGAGCTACTGAGTCCAGAGTGCTAGAAAAATATGCACATGGTCTCTGTTTACCCCCTTGTTCCTGTGTCAAGACTGACACAGCGCAACCTTCCTGTTCATCAACAAAAAGGCAAAATCTCTTAGTATAATCAGGTGTGCCTAAGGCCGGTGCGTGGCATAGAACATCTTTCATAGCTGTCAGGGCTTTTTCCATCTCAGGTGTCCATTCTAATGGGCCGTTTTCTTGTACTTCTTTTAAGGCTTTTAGCATGGGCTGGATCAATACAGAGAATTCAGGAATCCAGTGCCTACAGTAGGATAAAACACCAATTATCCTTCGGAGACCCTTTGCCGTGTCTGGACCTTTTATGGACTGTATCAAAGCAATGCGATCAGTAGACAGGGTTCGCCCCTCTTCGGACAGCTCAAAGCCTAAATAATGGACCTTTTGTTTTACATACTGCATTTTGGCTAGGGCTACCTTGTGCTTATTCTCTGCTAAGTGCATTAGCACCAATCTGGTCACATAATGGCATACCTCTTCGGTGGCTGCACATAATAGCAAATCATCAACATATTGTATCAGAGCAGTGTTAGCGGGTAGGGCTAGGTTATCCATCTGTGTTTTTAGTGCTTGGCTGAATATGGCGGGACTTTCTGTATATCCCTGCGGGGCTCTGGTAAATCGATACTGTCTATCTCGAAGAGTGAAACTAAACAGGTACCTGCTTTCTTCGGCAATAGGAATGCTGAAGAAGGCATTTTTCAAATCAATTACCGTAAACCATTTCGCTGTTTTGGGAATTAAAGTGAGTACACTTGAAATATTAGGGACAACTGGATATCTGGGTTCTACTATTTTGTTTATTTCTCTCAAATCAATAATAAAACGATAGGGTACGGCTTCATCACCTTTCTTGTGTACTGGAAGGATCGGAGAGTTACAAGGGCTATCATTTGTTGGCTCTACCACCCCTAACCGTATCATATCCTGTACTATTTGATATAGTGCCTGCTCTCCCTTGTGTGATATGCGATATTGTTTTATCCTGGGCAACCTGCCACCGGGCTTTAGTTTGATTACTACTGGGGAAACATCCAACACTCCTACATCATTCCCATGAGTGGCCCATAGTTCATTCGGGATGTCTTGGAGTTCCGGGGGCAGGGTTTGCATTACTCCTATCATACTCATAGGTTTGCTTATGGTCATTCTCACTCCCTGGGGGGAGCAATATATTGTGGCCCCTAGCGTTTTTAATGCATCAATACCTAACAAGTTTTCTGGGCAGTGATTGGTCAACAGCCACCCATTCTCCCATTTTACCCTATGAAGTTCCGCTTCTACTATTTCACTTACAGGAGTCCTTATTGGATTTCCCCCAAATCCAACTGATACCTTGCTTTTATCCGATAATGGGACAGCGGGGACGGCTCTGATATTCACGGAACTGTTTCCAGCTCCCGTGTCTACCAGACATCTCAAGTTTCGGTGAGGGCCGATCCTAATAGAGGCATAAGGCCCCCTTTGGTCTATAGGAACCTGCACCACTCCCGCTATCTCATTCCGGCATCCTCAGGACATATCGCTTGTGTTATCCTGAAAATCATCGTTATAGTATACCCCTTCTCCACATTCTTCACCCTGGCATACACCTTGTACTTGTGTCGTTTGTCGTGGCTGATACAGTAGATTGGGGGGAGGCGGGGCCGGCCAGGGAACATCCCCTCTTGCTTGTCCGTCAAAGGCATTGGGTTGAGGGGGTTTAAACATTCTATTGTCTTGGTTGCCGTACCCAACAGTCCTATTTCCTGGGGCAAATGTTGTCTGTGAAGGGGGCCATACGCCCCTTACTCTCCCACCACTCTGGGGACACTGGGATTTCCAGTGTCCGGGTCTCTTGCAGAAGGCACATACATCTTGGGGTAGCCCATCCCTCCTCCCATATAGCGCACCTCCTTGCACTGTACCTCTTCCTGTCCCTTGGCCCCCTATCATGTTGCTACTATAGCCCTGTGACGGGCCGTTATAATTGTAGTTATACCTGCCTTGGGGCCCTTGATGCAACTGTTGCATCAACACTTTGGTTTTTAGAACCTTCTCTTGTCGTGCCTTTTGTTGTCCCTTTACTCTTTCCCCTCTTTCGTAATACCTAGCCATTTCGAGGAGATCCCGGGGGTTTCTAGTCATCCATGTACTTTCTGCCCTCCTAATGTTCTCCTGAATTGGCCCGTGGAGCCCCTCTACAAAGTTTGTCTCAAAGTACCGTTGGCCCGTTTCAGACCCTATCTCTAGCCCACTGTGCGCTTTGAATGCTGCTTCATAACGCAGAAAGTACTGTGCTACTTCCTCACTTGCACCCTGTATCACAGCGGACAGTTTCTCCACATTCACATCAAATGGGGGTAACACCTTTTCTAGAGCCCTCAGGACTGCCATGCCATGCCCCCTTAGGGGTTCAGGATATTCCTCATGCAGTTTTCTATTTTTGCTCGCATCCATTACATCTTTCCATTTTATTGTTTCATTGTCTTTGGCACGAAAGGGGGTCCATATTTCTTCTGGGACAATGGCTAACAATATGTTATCTACATCCTCTACGGTAAATAACCCTGGTCTGAATAACTTTCCTACTTCTTTGTAGAATCCTGCCGGGTCTATACGGGGGTCGGGGATGGACTTGGTGATATGCATTAATTCAATTCGGGATAAAGGGACATACACATAGGTGCGCATCATGTTACCAGTGGCTGCCTCTATGGTGGGTTGGCACTCTCTCATTGGCATTAATAGTAACTTTTCCGTATTTGTTTGTTCACTCACAGGGGCCTGCGCTGGCTGCGAAACAGAGGATTGATGACTAAGAGCTTTCTCTTTTATTGTTTTATAATCTTTTAATAGTTTCTCCACCTTAGCCATCCTCCATTCTTCCGCCCCTGAATCATCCACTCTTATATTAGATAGCAGTTTCTTATCCAATTCCGTCCTAATCCTATTCCACTGGGACACATATCTAGGCTCCTTTTCCTCTTCTATATCATCCACCCTAATAAGAAGATATTTAATTGCGTTTACTTGTATAGGCCAGCCAAGGCCCTCCATCAGACTCACCAGGGTGGACATGGACTGCGAGTGTATGGATGCTATCATACGATTAGCTACGTTTTGGCCCGCCTGGTCTGCATCTTTGAGTTTAGCCTCTCTTTCCCTCACCTCTCTTTCCCATGCCCTCTTTTCCTTCTCCCATTCAACACCGCCCCTTATGACTTCCGCTATTATGTCGGACATACATCCCCATAACTGAACACTGGACGCAGTCACTGGTAGTAACGCGACAGCGTCCTGATATGCTGAGGGCAGATCCGCAGTACTCTGTCCTCTCAATTTACAGTTACCCTCATGAAAGGTATATAGTTTAGTGGCCACTGTCCTAAATTCCAAAGGTGTCAAACGCCCCAATTGGTCCCGTAGGCTGTCATTGAGGGGTGTGCCATACAGCCCGGTCATAAGGATTTGCAAGTCTCCATCTCTATCCTTTTCTACAGTAGTCGTTCTCCTATGGTCTATCAACCTATCTGGGTCTCCATACTTCATTGGGAATTCCACCCTTTCACCCTCACTGTCTGCCGGTGGAGCTGTAGCTCCTGGAAACAATAATTCAGTCGTTGTTTGTTCTGCTTCTAGCCCTATCACATCTTTATATCGAGGCACCGGCACGGCAGGATACATACCCCCACTGTTCTTAATCATCATATGTCTATCCAACTGATCTAGCCTCTCACCCTGCTCTTTTATCTCTAGATCATGTAATTTTTGATTTGCCGTTCTCTTCTGCTCCTTTGCTTTTTGTTTATTCTGAGCATTGCGCCTGCGCATTGCTTCTACCCTCCATAGTCGTATAGCCTCAAACTGTGCGGGTCTAACCCGTCTTTTTACTAACTCTATTTCTATTTTGGATATGCGGTCTATGTCAAAGGACCCGGTATCTGGCCAATTATGTTCAATCGAATCTTTTGTATATTCAGACCACTCCCTTAAAAACAATGTCGAGTTCAATCCATGTTTAATCAACATATCAAATGCAGGGGTTCCTTCAAGGGGGGCATAGTGTCTCTTGCCTATACCTCCCTTGTGGGAAGCCGTTTGACCCATCTTGGCGGTATACCGCAATTGCCTAAAACACTCACCTTTCCCAAATATGCACCTATTGGCTAAAAATAATAATACATCCTCCTGGCGTATCTAACATATCATATCATCATTTCAACATTACTTCTTCATAGACGGACTTACCACCGTCCTCTTCACAAACCCTGAATCATTATTTCCTTATTCCATCATGCATCCGTCCATACCACTTATCTTAAGGGTCCCGCCAGAGTGTTCCGGACCCGAAGGGCGACAGCCTGCTGTTCCACCGCCAACGGAGCCGGAAAAACAAGGATGACGCGTTGGTTGCAATCAAAGGTGCGGATTCAGTTGTTGGGGCCCCGTGATCAATTCCTTCTCCGGTTCCGCCGCGGCGTTCCTCACCCAGTGACGGACTGTCGCTCCTTCGCATCCCACTTCTGACACCAAAATTGTGGGTGCGATTTCTCGCCGTCACCATAACCAGTACAAAAGGGACCCTATAAAAACTCAAACAGAAAAGAGTTGAGTAAACATTGCTTTATTAACACACAAGCATTCGCGAATGGGCCACAAGTTCAACCGTCTCGCAAAGCAAGTCGTCAAAGTGCCGCCCTTTCCCCTGCACATCGTGGTCCTTTTATACCCATCTGTTTTACATTGTCATACATTGCTGCACATAGATTATGTCCACCACAAGGCGGTTCCTCCCAGTCATGACTTTGCATCAACGGTCAACAGTTCAACATCTGCTATTGTGGTTTCCTGTTATCTGTTATTCGCTCTCTCTCGTGCCCCTCTGTGTCCTTATCTCTGTGCACGAGGCTGTGCTTACTCATTCCTTCCCCACCCGTAATCTGCAGATAGTTTTAGCAGGCTCAGCATGCTTCCACATACAGTGACCAAACACAATTCTTCTGTTAAAAACAAGTTCTTGCCAGGTCAGCAGGTCTTAAATGCCGCTGTATAAAGAGAAGGCCTCTTCTTTTAACAAAGGGTACATTCTTTTAACACATATGGTGATTAGTACAAACTCCAAGTGTGAGCACAACATTACATATGTATGCGTACCTTCATGGTTTTGGGCCTCGACCCGTGTTAGTTAACAAATGTTCCATTAATTCATCTGCTATGTGTAGTTCCCGCTGCGGGTATATTCTGTCTATGTTCATCGGGTCCCGTCTCCCTTCCCGTCTTAGACTCTCAGTCCACTCCTCCTCTTCCTTCTCTTCTGCTATCTCAAGCTTCGTTTTATGCCTACGCGCATGCTTCTCTCTACTCCTTAGTCGGAGCATCGCTTCCCTCCTCCAATCTTTGACGGTCTCAAAAGCTGCAGGTCGCGCTTTCTTTCTAATCAGCACCCTCTCTAGGTTATCTATCCTCCCCATCTCAAAACTACCATTAATCGGCCACTGATGGTCGGGTTGCTTTCTAGTTTGCCTATGCCAAATTTCACAAAATATTATCGCACCCATACCATATTTCGCATACATATCATAAGCTGGCGTTCCCCCAGCGGTGCACTTTGGCCATATTCCAAGGACTGTCTACCGCAGCTGAAAAGCCCCGCTAAAGTGGACAGTACTCCAGGCATGTTTCTTTAACCTTTCCCTTTGGTTAGCCACTTTTACTTGGACGTTTGAGTTTGCAAATTCAACACTCTACCAAAAATCAGGTTTCTCTTTGAATCGGGGAATGACTCACCTGATAAAACAAGTCACCTGTTCTAACGCAACCTCTCCCCACGTCGTGTCTGCGCTTCTCTGGCTTCTGCCTCGTCTCGGGACCCTCGCCTCCTTTGCCCTCTGGCCCGGTACGTCAATCAGGGATCAGATGTGTGCAGATCTGCGGAAGGAATCTCTCCTCACTTCTACAGGGCGCCCCGTACACTTCTTGATCCCGTCTCGACCGTCCCGTCCTCGCCGTTCTTCCGCCTTTATTCCGTTACAACGTATACGATGGGGCAAGTGGGGGAGGGTCCCTCTTCGGGCGCCATCTTGAAAGAGGCCCCTGGGGGTCCCTAGTGCTATGGAAACAAGGCAATGACCATACACGAAAAGATGCGCCAGACACGAGGTTTCAAATTCCCAATGCTAGGGTTTACTGCAAGCAAAAGATAGTATCAATTGGCCAATTCTGATCTCACGCCCCGCAACGTGAGTTTCCTAGACCTCGAGGGACGCAAGAGAGCGAATTACGTACATCAGTTACATATATACAAAATGCATATCATACAATCAGCAAAGTCATGTTCAACACCTCTCTGTATTAAGTTCCTTTGAACTCGGGATGACGATGGACATATCCGACGAGTATGATGATTATAATGCTTTCGATGTCTATTCTAGTAACAATGTGCAATTTAGAAAGTGCGGAGGCATCTTTTAGAACACGGTGGTTCTGTTCTTGGAAGCAATCTGTACACGGGGGAAGAGCCACATTCCAAGCTTTGCTATCTATGAGGTACTATTCGTGTCCTGGGAGCCGACACGTTCTAAAGGGTTTTGCGAGGGGGGGCCGTAAGAGAAGCATAATTCAAGCCTTTAACTGTTTTATTCTAAAATGTTCTACTATCGTACGAGACTGGCTGGCAGCTGTGAAGTGATTAAATGCCCTGCAGCTTCCTCCCAAGGCTACAGCGAGGGAGTGTGGGCATTCCTCTCTGGGCTACTCATGAGGCGTTTCAGTAAACTCTTCAGTCCCGCAACCTTGTCCTTTCATATTCAGACAACAATGTTAACAGTTGAGCAGAGTAAGCAGAATCCGCAAGAATTGCAAGCTGCAAAGCAGTTTTTAGACAAAAAGCAATGAGCAATGGTTAACAAGCAAAATGGCGATTCTTACTACATTTAAAATGGCCGCTCGTCGGTCAAGCATAGCAGTTCATATTTCTCCAATTCGGTGCATAAGACGGTTGGCCCACGGCCATCAAGTTACGTCTATCATTCAAACGAAGGGTATTCATTTTTCCAGATTGACACCAGGACCTAGTATGATAGCAACCTCGTCTGTCTCCTACCCCCTCCCCTCACTGTTTTTTTCCTCCCCAGCACTATCTGAAATGTTGTCAGGCCTAGTATGATAGTCGCTTGTTTTGTTCCTCCCCAACCTTTCTGCACCCCTCTCCCTCACCTTTTGGTTTCTCCGGCTCTACCAGAAATGTCGTCAGGCCTAGTACGGTAGTCGCCTGTCTGTTTCCATTTCCTTCCCACTCTCCCCACTCCCTTCCTTATCTATGTCTTAGCTCTTGACAGAGGCATTGCTAGGGGTGGGCTAAGGGGGCTATAGCCCCTGGTCTTTTGGTTGTAGCCCCAGATAGAATCTCAGGAGCTACAACCAAAAGGCTAGCTAGCCCCGAGTCCCGACAGTTCCGACATCAGCGTAGCCCCGGGTCTTTTCCAGACCTAGCAAAACCCCTGGCTCTTGAGCTATCTGACATGTCATTAGGCTGAGTACGATAGTTAATTTCACATCCTTACTGTTCATGGCCTGTAAGAATGTCATTGTATTTTCCCTTGTTGCCTCCCTTGCCTTGAAGCGCTTTGAAACACATTGGGGGTAATTCATAGAATTTAGCGCACAAGTGGCACACGCGGCTGGCGCACAGTGTGCGCGTGCGAATCTCTGCGCCAGCCGCGTGTGTTAAAATCCATTTCCGCGCACATCGTATTCATGGATTTTAGCTACAAAAACCAGCCGTGGCGCACAGTGGCGCAGCGACCCTGCAGCAGTGCCAGTTACGCCCCCAAGAACACCCCTCGCGCAGGGAAAAGCCATCAAAATCCCCAATCCAGCGCAAAGGGCTGTGCTAACCCTGTACCAGCACGGCAAGCGTGGAACGTGTATTACTGGGGTTCGCAGGAAGTTTCACACGCGATTGGCCCTGTGCGAGTGGGGTACGTGTATTACTGGGGTTCGCGGGAAGTTTCACACGCGAAAGGGCCTGTGCGAGTGGGGTACATGTATTACTGGGGTTTGCGGGAAGTTTCACACGCGATTGGCCCTGTGCGAGTGGGCTACGTGTATTACTGGGGTTCGCGGGAAGTTTCACACGCGAAAGGGCCTGTGCTAGTGGGGTATGTGTATTACTGGGGTTCGCGGGAAGTTTCACACGCGATTGGCCCTGTGCAAGTGGGGTACATGTATTACTGGGGTTCGCGGGAAGTTTCACACACGAAAGGGCCTGTGCGAGTGGGGTACGTGTATTACTGGGGTTCGCGGGAAGTTTCACACGCGATTGACCCTGTGCGAGTGGGGTACGTGTATTACTGGGGTTCGCGGGAAGTTTCACACGCGATTGGCCCTGTGCGATTGGGGTACGTGTATTACTGGGGTTCGCGGGAAGTTTCACACGCGAAAGGGTCTGTGCAAGTGGGGTACATGTATTACTGGGGTTCATGGGAAGTTTCACACGCGATTGGCCCTGTGTCAGTGGGGTACGTGTATTACTGGGGCGCGCAGGAAGTTTCACACGCGAAAGGGCCTGTGCGAGTGGGGTATGTGTATTACTGGGGTTTGCGGGAAGTTTCACACGCGATTGGCCCTGTGGAGTGGGGTACGTGTATTACTGAGGTTCGTGGGAAGTTTCACACGCGATTTTTCCCTGTGCGAGCGGGGTACGTGTATAACTGGGGTTCGTGTGAAGTCTCACATGCGATATGAGCAGGGTATGTGTATTTCGGGGGTACGCGGGGAGTCCTGCACGTGAATTGGCAGTGTGGGTCCTCCCAGGTGTTCCCTCTACACCCTCCACGGCCCCTGCAGGCAGCCCACACCACAGGGGACTACCCTGCACCCCTGGTCATGTCCCGCAGGCAGCCCATCCACCATGGGCATGCCCCCCAGCCAAGCCACATGTCAGCTTGCACTACTGATCACCAACTCATGTCCCCCTGCACCCCCAACCCCCAGCAGTGCGGGGCACCTGCCAGCAGGCCCCCACTCATGTCCCACTCATGTCCGCCTGCACCCCCACCCCCCAGCAGTGCGGGGCACCTGCCAGCCAGCCCCCACTCATGTCCCACTCACGTCTGCCTGCTGCACCCCCACCCCCCAGCAGTGCGGGGCACCTGCCAGCAGGCCCCTACTCATGTCCCACTCATGTCCCCTGCACCCCCACCCCCCAGCAGTGCAGGGCACCTGCCAGCAGGCCCCCACTCATGTCCCACTCATGTCTCCCTGCACCTCCACCCCCCAGCAGTCAGGGGAACCTGCCAGCAGGCCCCCACTCATGTCCCCCTGCACCCCCACCCCCCAGCAGTGCGGGGCACCTGCCAGCAGGCCCCCACTCATGTCCCCCTGCCCCCACGTCATGACGATCCTCAATCATGGCCCTTATGGCCAGCCTCCCCAGCCCAAAGACCCAACCAAGTATTGCATCCACCCACATAGAAAAGGCAATTACATGATACAACCCCAAAGGCAAGTATGTAAATGAACACATGTCCGTCACACACACACAATGGGTGCAAGTGAATGTGAAAACCCATATCATGAGATGCATGAAACCAATGAGATAATACCACACATCGAAGTATGAAGAAAAAAATGTATTAAACACAACATGAATGTAAGTTAAAAAAAACACACAATTGGAATAATTAAAGAAATGCTGCATGTCCGTAAAAGAATAAAAAACAAGAAATCATAATCCAAAGAAATCCAAATTAAATGGTGTCCAAAGTCACAGTCCAACAAAGCAAATCCAAGGGAAAAAAGAAAGTGAAATCCATTGCTCCATGGTGAAAATAAAAAAAATGTGAATAATCTAATGGTGAACTATGTACAAATGAACAATCCAGGGTCCATGAGCCCAACTGATGAAATGAAACCTACCAAAAATACTACCTAATAAAAAACTATATACAAAAACGTGGTGCATTGTCCAAGCGCAACAAAAATAAAAAAGAAAAGGAAAGGAAACCTAACACTCTCTAACTATATACAATGGCGGCGGGCAAGTCCTGCGGCTCACTCTGTGGTGTCCCGGGCCAGGGCATCATCGAACTCCATGTCGATGTCCCGGAGGCGGGCCTCTGCCCTGGCCCCGAGGTCTCGCAGGGAGGCACTCATGGCCTGTTCCAACTCCCTGCGAGTCGCCTTGAGGCACTCTGCCCGCCTCAGCGCCCGACGCATGGAGAACTCCGCCCTGACCATGGTGAGCCGCGCCTCTTCCGCCCGCCGCCGCTCCGCATCTATGCGCTGGCCCAGCCTCCTGCCCTCTGGCCGATGCCTGCCCCCCTGATGTCGATGGCCCCGAGCCATCATTGCTCCCACCAAGAGCCTGCTCCTGCTGCTGCTGCTGTTGTCCATGTGCCCTGTCCGATGATGCCTGCACATCCTCCATCAGCTGGTCTCCAGTTGTGGTGTCCACCCCTGCTGGACCACCGACTCCCGACTGTGGCAGGGATGGGATCTCCACCGAGCTGGCTGTGTTGGTCAGGCCTGTTCCACAGGGGGTCCTGGTGGAATCTGGGCCGGAAGACGGCAGGGAGAACGACTGGCGCATAGTCTCCACAGAGGAGGAGAGGTCCGCCACAGTGCGCGTCACATGTAGGAACCCACCAACCAGGGCCCCTCCCAACAGTGCCACGTCGCAACGCTGCTCTTCATGATGGCGTGCGTTCTCTGCCCAGGAAGAACGCACGTCATCACGAATGTCACGCGTGCGCAACGCGACACCAATCAGGATTGAGCCCATACATTCATGGGACCCCTCGTCCGCAGGTAGTGGAGAGGCAGATGACATGGCACTCTCCCCTACCTGCGGACAGGCCTGGGACGGGGCCTCCCTGCTGGTGCATGGTGGTGCAGTCACAGGGTCAAGGACAGGGACATGCACAGGCCCCACCGCGGTGACCTGTGCTGCCACCTGACCCTGGACTGCACCACTTGCACCAGTGGTACTACCCCCACCAGGCCCCATGTGCGGCTCAGTAGAGGGCTCCTCCTCCTCTGTGGAGACCACCAACCTGGATGTCTCCATACCGGCTTCCACCATTGCAAGCCCCTGTGGGGGCTCACCCGGACCTTCCACCACAGCCGTAGTGGCAGACGCGGCACCAGCCCCCTCTCTCCCGGATGATGGCAAGTCCTGGGAGGGTGGCTGGGCCTTGCGTCGCCGCCCAGTGGAGGCATCCCCGCCGCTTGGCTCCACAGCGCCGTCTCCGCCCTCTTCTTCACTTGACGCTGCGTAGAGGGAGACATAGAACACAAGCATCAGGGTACAGTACAATATTCCCCTAGACAGGAAGCAATAACACATGAGTGGCAGTGTCTAACCTCACTTCCATCCTGTCCCTCCACAACACATGGGTGAATGCACGCAACACACATGCATGAACAGGCATGGCGCCTGCAATCAACATCAGCATCCATGTACAAGGGCCTCTATTAATCAAAATGTTGCCTTCAAACTCACATGCATCCTGGCTCACACTGATCCCATGCACACACATCACCGGAGGGTCATGCATCATGCCTTGTACACCACATACACAGTGGATAGACACAGTGCATACAATGGTGACCGCACTGCATGAGTGAATCTACACATCATCACGGACATGTGTCATGAATCCATGGTGTATCGAAGTCACAGACACACTTCTCAGACACACACATGTGCACCATACATGTACATGACAGCAGCACCCATTCCTCACACCCCCACCATGTGCAAGAACAGACACTGGCATGCTTTCATGTGTGCATTTGCCATACAGCTCCCCGTGTAGCATTGGAACTCATGCACCAACCATGTGGTTCGCACATTACTGGTCTCACATGCATGACCATGATGTCCCTGCACACACACATCCATACGTGGCCCATGTCACACATACAGGCAAGTATCAGACTACCAGCACACTGCAACATGCCCTGTCTCGCACACCAATGCTTGGCCACTTACTGCTCAACTGCAGACAGGTCTTCCTCTGAAGGATCTGGGCGTGGAGCGCTGGGTATACGTGTTCCAGGACCCTCATCTGGATGGCACTCATGCTGACCGGGCCCCCCTCCGCGAGGCGCCAGGCCTTGTGGAGGGTCCTGGACCTGAAATCCTCCCAGCGATTCTCGACGTGCTTGATGTCGCAGGTTTCCACCCCCTCCGCGTTGATGGCAACCACTACGTCGTCCCAGATCCTCTCCCGTCCTTCCTTGTTGGCGCGTGATGTTCCGAAGAGGGCATCATAATGCCTCAGGACATGCTCCACCAGGACACCAACTTCCTTCACACTGAAGCTGGTGGCCCTCTGCCTCTCTGGCTGGGGGTCACCAGTGGTCTCAGATGGTGTTTGCCCCGACATGGCGACCCCCGAGGCAGGCGTGGGTGGGCAACTGGGTCCTGGGGCTGGGCTGTGGAGCGATGGTATCCCAGTCGGGAGTCTTCTGTTCCAGCAGGGGTGGACACAGCAACTGGAACCCTGGCTGACGTGTAGGCACCAAATAGCAGGGCACGTGGGCAGCAGGCAGTCAGGCAGCAGCAGATGGCAGGTGGGAGCGTGCTCGGGGCTCTGGGGGGCAGGAAAATGGCCTTCAGGGCAGGAGCGTGGTCTTCCGTGTGTGTACGCGTGGCCGGCTTGATACGGAGTGAATTGGCACATGAAAAAAGTGCACGTCAGTGTGAAATCCGAGGAAAGGCCCTTAGCGCGTAAGCGCGTCTGTGACGTATCGTGCACGGGCATTGCCCTTTCGCATGTAAAACTTCCCGCGAACCCCAGTAATACACGTACCCCACTCGCACAGGGCCCTTTCGTGTGTAAAACTCCCCCCGAACCCCAGTAATACACGTACCCCACTCGCACATGGCCCTTTCACGTGTAAAACTCCCCGCGAACCCCAGTAATACACGTACCCCACTCGCACGGACTCTTTCGCATGTAAAACTCCCCACGAACCTCAGTAATACACGTACCCCACTCGCACAGGGCCCTTTCACATGTAAAACTCCCCGCGAACCCCAGTAATACACGTACCCCACTCGCACAGGGCCCTTTCGTGTGTAAAACTCCCCGCGAACCCCAGTAATACACGTACCCCACTCGCACAGGGCCCTTTCGCGTGTAAAACTCCCTGCGAACCCCAGTAATACACGTACCCCACTCGCACAGGGCCCTTTCACGTGTAAAACTCCCCGCGAACCCCAGTAATACACGCACCCCACTCAGTATATACATGCTTTTTATTTGTGCACACTTTTGTAATGCGCAGGGACGCTACCGCCTGCCTTCGTGTGGCGGACGTGTTTAGGCCTGTGCGTGTCTTTGCCCGTGTGCGGGTTTGCCCTATTCGATTCCATGAATACGTGTGGTTCGCGTGCGGGCGTTCCGTGTACTTCCCTGCAGTACTTCCCCAGTTACGCCTTCTTATTCACGCGTTATTCCCCATTCCGTGTGTTACTCCCCCTGTTCCGCCTACTTTTGTTGTGTGCACCACGCTATGTGCGCTTTCGCTGTGCGCTTAGCGCACGCTGTTTGGAGACGTGTGTGCCAGCGTGCGCCATGCACGGATTTCCCGCGAACCCCAGTAATACACGTACCCCACTCGCACAGGGCCCTTTCGTGTGTAAAACTCCCCCCGAACCCCAGTAATACACGTACCCCACTCGCACATGGCCCTTTCGCGTGTAAAACTCCCCTCGAACCCCAGTAATACAGGTACCCCACTCGCACAGGGCCCTTTCACGTGTAAAACTCACCGCGAACCCCGTAATACACGTACCCCACTTGCACAGGGCCAATCGCGTGTGAAACTACCCGCGAATACCAGTAATACACATACCCCACTCGCACAGGGCTCTTTCGCATGTAAAACTCCCCGCGAACCCCAGTAATACACGTACCCCACTCGCACAGGGCTCTTTCGCATGTAAAACTCCCCGCGAACCCCAGTAATACACGTACCCCACTCGCACAGGGCCCTTTCGTGTGTAAAACTCCCCGCGAACCCCAGTAATACACGTACCCCACTCGAACAGGGCCCTTTTGCGTGTAAAACTCCCCGCAAACCCCAGTAATACACGTACCCCACTCGCACAGGGCCCTTTCGTGTGTAAAACTCCCCGCGAACCCCAGTAATACACGTACCCCACTCAGTATATACGTGCTTTTTATTTGTGCACACTTTTGCAATGCGCAGGGACGCTACCGCCTGCCTTCGTGTGGCGGACGTGTTTAGGCCTGTGCGTGTCTTTGCCCGTGCGTAGGTTTGCCCTATTCGATTCCCTGAATACGTGTGGTTCACGTGCGGGCGTTCCGTGTACTTCCCTGCAGTACTTCCCCAGTTACACCTTCTTTTTCACGCGTTATTCCCCATTCCGCGTGTTACTCCCCCTGTTCCGCCTACTTTTGTTGTGTGCGCCACGCTATGTGCGCTTTCGCTGTGCGCTTAGCGCACGCTGTTTGGAGACGTGTGTGCCAGCGTGCGCCATGCACGGATTTGGCGCACAACCAGTGGGAAAGTAGTGCAGCGCCTTCCTTAAATCGCACGCGTGCGCTTGCTTTCTCACGCTTGCGCCTCCTTGCGCCTGCTTGCACTGGGATTTTCCGTGCACGTTTGTTCCATGAATCGGCCCCATTGTGTATAGGCGCTATATAAATATATTATCATATCGTATCATATCCCTCATCCAATTGGAGACTGCTGAGGTAGTCCCTTAGTCAGAGGTCACAAAGACAGTGCCTGAGGTCTCAAGTGTGTCAGCATGGGTCACAGATATGACCTCTGGTTACCCATAATTGACATCCAGGCCTCAGTGTCGTGAGTAGACCACAATGGGTTAGGTATAGAGTCAATCAGTGCTTTTAAATCTCCTCCCCATTCCTCAAATTTCATATCTGGCTGATTTTTCTTTGCTTCCTGTAGTGTAGCTAAGACTGCCTCTGCATTGGCAGAGGGTATACTCAGGAATACTCTATCTAGAGTGCAATAGATGCTAAACCTAAGCTTAAATAAAACAGCTCGCCCCAACAGATTTACTAGAGCACTCAGACTCAACAAAAAAGAGCGCTGACTGGTAATCAGTCCAACAGTGATTGTGAGAGGCTCGAAAATTGAGTATATTATAGGAGCATTCAAAATGGCTACGGCTTTCACTGTTTTCTGTGGAAATCAGGGTTATCTGAAAAGGCATCCATCTAGGCACTGAA
Source organism: Ambystoma mexicanum (assembly GCF_040938575.1). Taxonomy (NCBI): domain Eukaryota; kingdom Metazoa; phylum Chordata; class Amphibia; order Caudata; family Ambystomatidae; genus Ambystoma; species Ambystoma mexicanum. The sequence goes on along the minus strand of NC_090922.1, from coordinate 22,276,848 downwards.
CGTGTGGACCTTATTGATCTACTGGGATCAAAGGGGCTTAGAGAGTCCGTCCCTCTTCTGTTTGTCTGAAAACATCCTAACCCTTTGGGGTAATATTGGACTCTCTGGCTGAATTAATTTTTGTTAGGGTTGGGGAACAGTGGTGGGGCTGCCTGCTAAGTTTCAAGGGCCAGAAGTGTTCCTCCTTGTTGAGGTACTAGGGAATTTGTGGCCCTACATTCCCTTGATAATACACTCTCTTTGGTCTCTATTGGCACTGATTTTCCCATTGTCACCCTTGTCTACAGTAATTGCCAACTCTGCAGCCTTCGCAGATCGAGCCCCGATGTTTGTTGCTGGGCGGCTGCCCAGGGTAGCCATTTACCTGCCCAGTTTGCATCAATGATCTAATCCGGGATCCTCCCTTGCCCCTACCCTTGGCCCTCCGCTCCTTTGAGGATTAGTCTGGGCATTTTGCATTTGTTCCAGAAGGCTCTACATCTGTAAAGTCATCAGTTTCTTCTTCTCTTGATATTCAATGCAATGATTCTCAATTGCCACCAGCTCTGCCAGTGATTTGGTCTGCCATCCAATGCACACGTTCTGAAGCTGTGCCTGAACTGTAGGTAAAAGACAGGCAATGAAAGAGTTTGCTATCGCTTCTTGGGAGATCTCATCTGGCTTGGTGATATGGGTGTGTTGAGTGTCCACCACCTTCAATATACCTAAATGGTCTGCTTGCGATTCACCTTCATTTTGCTTACAGTTGGATATCTTAGGCAAGTGAGTCTTTTTGGCATATTTCAGGACTGGTGGTCACTATCCGTATCTGGGCCAATGAATCCCCTATTCCGGGATTCAGATTTGGCTCTGTGGCTCTTTATACTAGCCATTTAGATACCTCAGGTGGCATAATCATCCTCCTTAACTGATTCATGTCAGCCCAGGAAGGGTTATAACATTGTAGAACGAACTGCAATTCTTCCACAAACCTCTGTGGCTCCTACCCAATATGTGGGAAATACTTTTCTAAATTTCTCAAATCCCCTGGCGTCCACAAAACGTGTCTAGTAATGAGGTTTGGCTGTTTCTGTCCTTCCTCCTTGTGGTTGGCCAGCACTTGTCTAAGAGGCACCTGAAGGACTCGAGTGTCTCTTCTGTAGACTGTTCCTCCCTTCTTCAAAGAATGTATGAAGGAGGTGCATCTATTAACATATGCCCCCCATAGCCCATTTACCACATGGTCCAGGGCAATCAGAGCTGTAGGTAAAGCCAGCATGAGACCTTGTTGTAAAACAATATCTTGAGGTGGCTGCCCTGGTTCTGGCTGCCTCTGCCCCACCCTTATGGCATCTCACATGCTTGTGAAGAATTCAATAATATCTTTGGCTGATACTCTATCCTATTCTCCTATTCAGTTTCCCTTTTTCCTTTTCTTGCTCCTGTTCTCACTCCTGAACTATTAGAGGGCATAAGTGTATACTCTTGTCCCTTTGTCACTCTGGACCTCAAATGCTTTATCTGCCCTCATAACTGATCATTAACTTCCCAGAGTATCCAGACGTTACTAGTGTTCCCTCTTGCTGTCACCTCTCTAATCATTCTGCAAAAGTTCTGCACTATTTAGGTGTTATTTTCTCTTTTTGTTTCTCTAGCACCCATTTAAGGGCCCCCCAACTCATCCAGATTGAAGGTCCCCATAATTGGGAACAGTGCATGTTTGTTACGCTGCATCAAGAAATGCCAGGACTCGAAACAATTGTAAGTAATACTACTGAATTGAGTAAACATGAAATGGGCGGTCAACCACTTTGGTGGTTCCTCTGTCTGTTTTAATTGTTCCTTGCCCATTGCTGTCCCTACTTTTGCAACTCATTGAATCTCTCACTTGCCCCTTTGCCCATGTGCTCCTGTTTCAGTCACACCTTTACTCCGCTCGTTTGCAGTCCTGAGAAGGGAGGAGTACTCAAATAACAAGAGACACTGTAGAGTGGTCATGATAGGTATAGGGACTCCTGACTTGCAAATATTCATCTTTCTCTATTTAATCCAAGTTGTTCACGTGGTTCTTTGTACTAGCCACTGTGATAGCTCAGGCGCCAAAATCAACCCCATTAACTCATTCATGTCAGCCCAGGAAGGGTTAAAACATTGTAAAACTTTCTCCAATTCTTCCACAAACCTCTGCGGCACCTACTCAATATTTAGGACATCCTTTGCAAAATTTCTCAAATCCCCTGATGCCCACAGAACGTGTATAGTAACAAGGTTTGGCTGTTGCTGTCGTTCCTTCTCGTGGCCATCCAGCACTTGTCTAAGAGGCACCTAAAGGACTCGAGTGTCTCTTCCGTAGACTGCTCCTCCCCTCGTCACAGACACAGTATATGAGGGTGGTGCATGTATTAGCATATGTCCCAACCATAGTGCCTTGACCACTTGGTCCAGGGGCATCAGAAGCTGTAGTTAAGGCCAGCATAAGACCTCTGGTAAAACGACATCTTGAGACGGTTGCCCCGGTCGTGGCTGCCGCTGCGCCACACTTGTACCAGCTCACATGCCAGTGAAGAATTCAATATTATCTCCGGGTGATTCGCTATCCTCTTCCCTCATTCATCTTCCCTTTTTCCTTTTTCATTTTCCTTCTCTGGATCTTAAATGATTTGAGGGCATAAGTATAAACTCTTGTTCCAGCCCCTCTCGAAACACTTGACTACTATCTGCCCTTGTAAGCGATCATAATCAGGCTGCAAATGCTCCCCACTCTTTAGGTGTTTTTTTAGCACCCATTCAAGGGCCCACAATTTATACATATTAAACGCCCCCATAATTGTGAACTGTGCATGTTTTTTCTGCCGCATCAAAAAATGCCAGGAGTCGAAAACATTGCAAGTAGCACTACTGAATTGCATAAACATATAATGGGCGGTCAAACGCTTTGGGTGTTCCTCTGCCTGTTTGTAATTGTTCCTTGCCCATTGCTGTCCAGATGTTTGCCATTTGTTCAATCCCCCACTTGCCTCGGTGCCAAAGTGCCCCTTTTCCAGTCACATTTTGACTCCACTCCTTTGCGGTCCTGAGAAGGGAGGGGCACACAAATAACAAGAGACACTGTAAAGTGGTTGTGATTGGGATAAGGTCTCTCGAATTGCAAACTTTCATCTTTCCCTATTTAATCAGGCCCCAGTTCCTTTTCCATTCTTCCGTCCCCTTTTATTGCATGTTTCCAGATACTAAATAACCAGAAAACAGTAAAGCTGGGAGTTTCCCCAGAGGCTGATCCACCTATTGAAATGGATGCATCATGTACCACTAGAAATATAACCATCCTTCGTAGTTGTTCAAATCAGGCATTTTGGAAGATTTATTACAGGCTGAAAATAAGAAACAATCAAGAGATTCACTGCTAAAGAAACAGCAAATCACAAGATCAATACAACATACCCAACGCAACATCTCCATTCCTTATTACCATACCCCTGCAACAGATCCCCATTTTGGTTTGTCCATTCCCTCATCCTTTAAATGATTCTCCTCACCTGCATGGCACTGTGTAGTGACCTGGTTTCCCTGTTGCCTTTGTTAGTATGTATGGAATGTTGGGTGAGCGACAGGGAATGCAGCCTGAGAGAATGTTGATGTATGGTTGAGAGTTCTGAGTGAGTCAGTTGGAGAGATGTAGCTTACCTGAGAGGATGCCGGTGCATGTTTCCTTAAACTCAGATGTACTTGACATGTTAAAACTTAAATGATGTACTGGACCTTTAATAAAGAAGCAACTAGAACATCAGAAGATGTCAGAGTTATCTATGAAGAACCCGAGCTTTACACACTGCATGCACGCTAACCTGCCCGGGGATCCTCTTCCTGAAACCCCCACTGGATTTTTTAACAAGGTTCCCTACTTTCCCTTGTAGTGTACCTGGGGGCCTTCAGGAGGAGGCAGCCCAGGGTCCAGCAGCCTGCAGCGTTGCGCGACAGATCAGAGTTGCAAGCACCACCTGTCAATGGACACAGACATTAAGAACCAATTAGTCTTCAAAGGGATCAACAAACAAACTTTAATGCAAGACTTTTTCAGGCAGGGTAACATCCCATCCCGCAACCCAGGCGGACCCAACCGCACCCTACAGCTCACCATGCCTTTTAACTCCCTAAAGCCTCACGTTTGGCTACTTTTTGAAACTTTCGCTTTGATTCCCTGGCCTGTTTAGAACAATTGACTCATTCACATTCAATCTCAGTCCTTCGTCAGTTTTTGCTACCGTTTCCTCATCACATGTCCATCTATTTCTCGTTCAACTCATCACAACTGGCAACATCCGGTCCCATCCTCCTCAAGAGGTTGGTCCACCAGCCACCTGCGTATTTCCGATTGCACCCAAAGCTCCACTTTCTCATCTGGTCCTAATTGGTACAATACAAGCATGGCGGCTAAGTCCTTCACCTACTGCCTCTAAACAGCTCAAAAGTGCTGATCCTTGCAATCTGCTCTTTGTACTCTTCTCCACGCCATAGTGTGCATGTCCTCTCATCGACTTTCCCAAAACACGCATTAGCAATGGCAAAAATGGTCGGGGAATACCCTAAATTCAGTGGGAGTCATCACGAGTTGGGCGGTATCACAACTGGGATACCTGGCAACTTTATTCGCATTACTGAACAACCGTACCGGCGGTATTACCACCAAATCACAGGTTGGCCAGTAAACGTTATTCCCCATTCCACATTGGGTCCAGACCCAATGGGGAATTGTCGGTGCAATTACCGCCAGCGGTATTACTGTATGGTAATTCCGCTGAAAATCTACATTTTTCCAGCGTGTTTACCACAAGCTCAGAGCTGGGGGTAAACACACTGGAAAAATAAACAGGCCATACTCATGATTGGGGGGACCCTTAAATGTGGAGATAAGCCTGTTTCCACTGCATTTAAGGGCTACCGCCCAACTCGTGATGAGGCCCAGTGTCTGCTGAAGTTTAAAGAAAAAATAAAACAACTTTTGGGCTCAGCATGGGAACAGATCCTCATACTGGTATCATACACCAGAAAGAAGTCTCATCATACACCTGGGGCCTCATTACGAGGCATGGCTGCCGGCAAAACCGCATCCGTGTCCTCGGAATGAGGACTTACCGGACCATTCCGAGTTCGGATGGCCCGGTGATTCCTCACTCGAGGACACGGACACGGTTCATCCCCATTCCCATTTCAGCCCCCATAGGGCTGAATGGGAATGGGAGAGGGAGTAAACAACGGGCCATTACGAGATGGCCCGTTGTTTGCTCCCTCTTCCCCTCGCGGGACCCGGTATGCACGCCTGGTTTTCCCAGGCGTGCTTAACATGTCCCGCGAGGGGACCTCGTAATGTGGCGGAACGGGTTGAACGGCGCCACAGCCTTTTACGGCACCGTTTAACCCGTTCCGCCAGGGTCGTAATGAGGCCCCTGGAAACTTTTCCCATTTAATTATTCTAGTTTTCGGTTCATTAACCATGGCACAGAGTAAAGGAAACAGAGGGCAAATCTGTCTAGTGCTGTGGGCCAATGAAAATGCTGCAGATGCTTCCCCATAGACCAACACTCTTGCTTTTGGCACATCATAGCTGCCTGAAACCCATTTCCAAATTCCCAATTTTCAGCCGAAACCAATTTTGTCGAAACTGCCATGAGAAAGGTACATTTCATGCAGACTATGATTTTTCTACATCCAGAGACATTATGGCTTCATCAAGTCCACTGGCATACTTGTCAAGGACTGGACTAGCCAGATCCATCTGTAGGGTGTAAAACCTTTCCCCTGATAGCACTGTGTAGGATGTTTGACTGAATACTCACTGCACACTGTGATCCGGTGAAACGTTGGGAGCAATACTGCCAGGCTCTCCCTCCAGGCTGGAGGAAAGCATGAGTCACAAACCACGCACAATAAATCGCCAAGACCCCGTACTTCAGACCCACCATCTCTGCCCCACACAACCAGAGACCCACATCTCATACCTGTGTCTGGCCGCATGATCAGCACCACCTTAACAGAAAGAGAGAGCAGAGCTGAGATGGAAAAGAGGCCAAGCAAGACAAATTCGATCAGGAAGAGTAGCACCCAGTAATCATAGTTCTGTTCTAAGTCTCCAAGTGCAGATAACCAGTTCACAGTTCCAAGGTGCAAAATAAAATATCTGTAACCCAAGAGCAGTTCACCAAAGTCCAGCGCCCAAAAGAACAAAACCAGGACATGTAGCACAAGTCCAAAGAAGAAAGAATGCTGTTGTAGGCAAATCGTTAGCCAAAAGCAATTCCACTAATGCAGGCCAAGGGGAGTGGGGGGGGGGGGGGGGAGTTGGTATGAGCCATAGGAGATGACAGGACGATTCCAGGAGGCAACTAGTCAACGCTGGAGCTCAGCAGCATGGAACACCGGCTGAGAAGCGGCATTCTGCTCCGTTATTGATTCTTTATTTACTATGTAGCCATGATTTTGCTACCTGAAGCTCTGCCATTGGTGCAAGGTGCATCCCCACAGCGATGTGCATGCACACAGGGATAGCTGGGAAGCACAGTGCATAGAGTGCAGGATCCTCCAACACTTGCAAACTGGAGACGGCGACAGAACGCCATACAAATATTTTCGAATTATTTTGAAACAGAGCGGGAAAGAATTCTATATCATTCTGTCCGTGACCTGCAAGTGTTTATCTCTATTTTTTATGAGCCCACCCTGAGCAAGGACAGTTGTCCGAAATGCATCGGCATGAGCCTCTGCTTTACAAGAATTAAAAATGCAAAATAAAAGAGACTTTTCTTTTTATCAAACAAATGACTTTGAACTTTTATGTTCCAATGCCAATTATATATGACCCGGTAGTCTCAAAATAATTACAAGCTCGGCAGTAGTATTCACTACACCCTTGGCGTCATCAGGTATGGTGAAAGTTTCACCAGACAATTGTTTGTGCAGGATCCTCCACTCCCAGCCTCAGTACGATTGAATCGCTGTGGTGTGTTGTGCTCCACAGATCAGTGCTCAGTGTGCCCATCACACCCTGACAATCCTCCAAATATAATATGTCAACTTTGTTCCTGCTATTGTCTGCCCTATGTTTTCGCCAAACAAATTCCACACGATCCCCATGCACCAGTAATGGCAATTGCCTATCCAGCCTATTCCCCAACAACTTTGCCAGAATGTTCATGTCAATGTTCAACAGCAGCATACGCCTGTAGGAGGCACAGTCCAATGGATCATTGCACTCTTGGCCAAAACCATTATCAGAGCGTTCATCATACTTTACGAATCCATAAAATATCACAGTGCGATGGTGCTCACGGACCACTTGATAATAAAATGAGTCTCGTGGGAATGTAAAGTGTGCTACCATTCTCACAGTTATCATTAAGTCCATGGTCAGGTACTCCCAGCCAAACCACACAAAAACTAGTGAGCATTCAGACCTGAGTTTTAAGGGTGCATGCTCCCATTTCCCCACAATGCTCGACCTCTCTTCTACTTAGTTATCAATCTCTGGTTTTAAGTGTTCCCACAGACAGTGTCCCATGAATCTATGCATCTTCCCTCCTTGGTTCTCAGTCCCAGATTTAGCGCCATACTTGGCACCTGTGGATGGATTCTGTAAGTGCTGACTTAAGCGGCAGACCTTCCTGAATTTATTGGAGTGAGAGGATTGTGCTCCTCCACCCACCAGTCCCAATCTCTCTCACTTCCCCGACACCCCTCCCCCAATCTTCCTCCCACAAACCTCTCCACTTGGCTGTCTTTCATCCCAGGTGTAGCCTTGTTGGTCTTAGTGCCCACTACCTGTTTTTAAACAAAATGTCACTCTGATGTATTACCTCATTCTCTAGTGGTTTACTGGTCCCCGACTTGCCTCTTTAGTTCAATCTATGACCTCCTCGCCTAGTACCTTAACAGTTCTCCACTTCACCCCTTCATTTCTTCCCACTACTTCTTCCTTCAGCTCCTTGAAGTTATCTGTTTCCCCTTCACTTCTATCTCTCAGGTCCTGTCTTCTATGTCAATTCCACCCCTTGCACCAGTACCACCGTATAGACCACAGTGTATATTTCTGAAGGGGTGACGTTCAGGGGAGGGAAGACAAACCACTGGAGAACCAAGGCATTGCTTCTTGCAGGAATAACACAAGGAACAGTAATCATCATGCAGCCTTGCCTTGCCCGGTCTGGGACTACAGGACACCTAGCCCCAGCGGCCCCCAGAGTATCCCAGATTGCAGTGTTGTGTCACTTGTGGGCAGCAGGCAGCATAAAAGTCTTAAGAAACCCCTCGTGCCAGATGGAAAAAATGCTCTAACTGCAAGCGCTCAAATCAAGAATGTCAATAATAGAAATCAAGGCGACGGAGAGAGAAGATGGCGCACATAACAACCTCACACAAGAATAATTCCCAATAAGGAACAAACAGGAAGGAATGCAGTGCTGGTGGGTGGAGCTTGAGCACAATTTGCCAAGCACGGCAAAATGCGGCTTAAAGTTTGGCACCGCATGAGCAAAGGGGAACAGGAGAAGAGCCTCGAGGGAGCCGAACCAGGATTAAGTCTCGTGCCTCATAGGGGTACAGTGGAGAAGAACGTGGACTCAATAGTTAGGAGGTCCACATGGGAAACCAGCTACAGACCAGGAAAGACACACACCCAAGAGGGGGGAGCTCAGGAAATGAGAGGGAGCGGACAAAGCACCATGAAGGAGGAGTGAACGGCTAAGCCTTAACACACATGTTCTTTTTATCCTAGAAGCTTCAATCTGACATGTTCTATCACCTACTCTTTCACCTTTCAAATGTTTCCCCGCTCCTCACCCTCTTTCCATTATTTCTCGACCCACTCTGCTTCACTTACTACTATCTCCTGTTCTTTCCATATCCACCTCTCATCACTATTTTCTCACACCAGCTTTGTATTCTTCTTCTCACCTTCTTCACCCCTTTGGGCGCATCCCTTAAAACATTTCAGGTTTTCCAATTCCCTTCTGTCTCTCCCTTGCCTAATGGTGCCTTCTTCACACCTCTTGTTACTTCTTTCATTAAAGTAAGATTGCAGAATTCACTTCAAACTTTCTCACTTTTTTTGCTTCTTTAGACACCTTCTTCACTACACTTCTTTTACTACTGGCACACTTGGTCAATCTCCTTCCATCAACCTTCAGCTTTCTCTCTACAGCCCTGTGGGTACCTTGATTCCTTAGCTTCAGGTTATGCATTTCTCCAGCATCCTGCACCCCCAATGCCTCCTGGTTCCTCCTTACCCCATCCTTCTGGGCCTCTCTTTCAACTTCTTGCCCTCCACCTCTCCTTAGGCCACAGAGACTCTCCTCCAGTCTTCTGCCTCCAGCTCTTTTTCCTTTTCCAGCGTCGTCTTTTGAGATCTCCACCCAACCCCGAATGAGCTCTCTTTTTCACTCCACCAGCTACTGGGGTTTTATAAAGCTTTGGCGCCTCTCTTCTGGCCTCCCTCTAGTGTAATGGGATTCAGGGGTAGTAGATGGGATGGGGTTGGGCTGCCGGGCCCGGGATGGCTTATAGCCTGGAATGGGACTTGGACTTGGCTCTTCCCTCCACCTGGCTGGTTCTCCTACTGCCTGAGAGACCCTGGCGCTTCCTTCCAACCTCCCTCTGAATTAAAGGAATTCAGGTGTGTTATTTTGGGATAGGGAACTTGGGAGTCATAGTTTTCCAGGCCTGGATGGCTCGCTGGTGATATGATATATCATTTGTATCGTGCCTATACATAAGTGATTCAAGGCGGCATGATGAAGGGAAGGGGGAACAGTGGGTGGACAGAGACAACAATCTTTTTAGGCCAAGTGACATTGAGATCGCGCAAGTGCATGGGAGGGGGAGGGGAAAAGTGCCCTTGGAACTGGGAGGGGTGGTGCTGTACATGGGATCAAAACAATAAGAAATGCGGCCAGCAGGTAGTAGGTGCAGGGGTAAGTGCAGGCAGCAGGTGTCCAAAAGTGCAGGTAGGGGGACTGTAGAGTTACAGATACCGACCCAAGTGCAAGGGTTGCCGGGAAGCAGTGCAGGTGTGCAACTGGATGGGTAGGGAACTGGGCTTGAAATCAGAGGGTAGCCAGTGCAGCATTAGACAGGAAATGGTGTCTACTGGACTGCAGCTTCAAGGCTAACGTCTGTTATACTGCAGTGCCTAACTCCCTCTTTCTCTATGTCATTGGCATAGGGGTTAGCTGACTGCCTTTGGGACCGCCTGGTCTAGCTCAGGTCCCCTCTTTCTTTGGGTAGATTTAGGATTGGTTTCTACAGCCATGCATGGGCAGCCGATTGGACAGATGCTACTGGTTGCATAAGAACGCTACACTTCAAGTCTCTTAGAGAGGCTGCAGTAGCTATGGTTACACTGTGATGGGCTGCTGAATTCCATGCATGGCATGGTGGGGGTAGCCCTTGGATCCTCCCAATGAGAATCCTGGGTGCAGTATCATGTTGCTTTCGTTGTCCCCCGACCTCCTGGGAGGATTTACCATCCACCAAAGTAATCAGACAGGGGACTTTGCCACATAGCAGAATTGTTCACATTACCTTTTATTATTTATGTCCAATTACTTGTCAGTGCACCATTGGCGGCTGGGGATTTGTTTAATTGATGAGGCATACATGTTTCCCACAAATATATGGATGTCATCCAGTGTAGCAAGGGAGCCAGAACCAAGCAAGGGACGTTTTTGGGGTGGGGATTCTATTTAAAATGATGGGTTAAAATGATTAAGGTTTATAACATGAAAAACAATAGCTGGACATCACCAACAGTGTACACAAGAATTCTCAAATGCATTTTCATGATGCCTTTACCCACAATGTATGGCAGCATAAATTAAATGTTCATGCTGGCTGTATCCATCATGCCCATGCTAGTTGCCCCAAGGTCTGCCAGTTTTATCATATACGAAAATATCCCTGTTGGTATTGGCAGTAAGAAATGCCATGACACTGTAAAAAATCATGTCCAGACTGACTGTGCCAATGTGGGTAGGAATGGCTATGTACAAACACTTATCAGAATGGCTTTAACCTTGATGCCTAGTGATATATTGCCATGCCTCAGTAAGAACATGTTCCCAGATTGGCTGCACGAATGTAAGCCAGTAAGGCCATGTAGAAACACTCATGTTGGCTCTACCCTTGATGCCAGCAAAATATGCTATATCACAGTACGAAAACATGTCCAGGCTGGATCCACAATTGTAGGTCAGTGTAGACACGCAATAACATTCATCGTGCTGGCTTTGCCCTTGACACTCGTACAAAATACCATATCACAGTAAGAAAATACGTCCAGACTGGATGCTGCTGCACAAATGTAACTCTTCTCACTCCAAATCAGAGGCCCGCTCCAATGCACACAAATGCATATGCATTCATACAGCTTCATACAGCATTCAAACGCATTCACCCACACCCCCATACAGCATGCATGCACTCTTTCATTCACCCGCAAACCCATACATCATAAGCTTTCTCATTCACAGACTCCCAAAATAATCCTTTCATTCACATGCACATCCCAAACAACATATACTCTCTTCTCCAAAGATGCTTTTACAGATTGAAACCCTGACATGCATGCAAGGATACATCTGTTTTATTACCGGCAATCCTGGTCAGGATTCCACTCCTCATCAGCCCCCTCATCCTCCCATGTCGGTTTCAGGTCAGATGCAGGGAAGCAGGGAGTGCTTCCTGGTTCCTGCACAGGCGCAGTGGAATGGGAGGTGCTTCCACTCAATATCCATGGGCCTTTGTATAGGCGGGGGGTTGGAGAAGCACACCCTATGCACATTTGACCCTGCAGTAACCCAGTCTGCATCCCTAATGGAAATGCAAGGCTGGTTTTATAGACTGTTTCTTTTATTATATATGGATAGTTCCTGCACATTATAATTAAGCTTTCAGTTTTCTGTTTTTACACATAAATACAGATAGATTCAATCTGCTTTCTGTCTGTATTTATTGATAAAAATGGAGAAAAAAACTAGAAAAACAGGTAATTTTGTCTGGTTCTCTATGATGTCACTCAGACATCGAAGGCCTATTGTATTAGAGATTGGCAGCATGGGGAGTGCAACATAGGTATAAAAAAGTTATTTAAATTGCTAACAGCATATATATTCAGGCAGCAGCAGTCACAGGAGCAACTGTTTGTTGTTATTATGGCTGCCTTTGTGCTTTAATAAATGCATTTTTTAAAATTAAAATAAATGCAGGAAAATACTGGTTGTGAATTATGTTTTTCTATGACAAAAAATAAATGTGGATAAATACAGAAAAAAATGCCCCAAAAATAAATATGTATAAATACAGACGTAAATGGCAGGAAACATAAATACCATAAAACTGGAAGCCTTAATTATTTTGCACGTTGCGGGATCACAAGTCCATTACTAGCTTATTGTTAAGACTCCTGGATCGCGTAGAGTAAGAATACCTCCGTCTCTAAGTATCCAACAGCGAGATACAAAAACACACTGTTCGATCAATAGAGCCACAGGTGGCAGGAACAGGAACACTGGGTACTCCGGGTGGCTGCAAAGAAACGGGCAAGGTTAGGTGATAATCAAACAACCCACGTGGTGTGAACAATCAGAAGAAATAATAAAGGCAAGCACCTACCCGCGGTTGGTTAGTAGGCCAAAACAGAGGGAGAACAGTAACTGGAGAAATGAAGGATGGTAGATGAGGTTCCCTGTTCCCTCAGTGAACTATGCTGCAGAGACCAGGGATAACACCTGGTAACAAAGGCAGACTAAACAGAGGTTCACTGGAAGCACCTGGGGAAGGAGGATTCCGGAAGACAGTCAGGGTGGAACAGAAGTCCAAGGTTATGTGGGTTCCAAGGAAGAGAGATTGAAGTACAGAGGTTGGAGGCAGAAGCACAAAAGGGCAATCCAGAAGCAATCCGTTTACCAATCCGTGGGTCAAAAATCCGTAGAAAGCAGAAGCGTAGCAACACAGCAGAACAGGGGCGCGGCAAAAAAAGGCAGTCCAAGGTCATGTATTCCAGGTCCAGAAACAAAATAGCAATGCGAGCAAAACAAACAGGAAACACCAAATGCTGAGTAACACAGCTGAGAAGCGAATAACGGCACGAACATCCGCTGTTTTATGTCATTGCCATGGAAAAGGCATCACGTGACGATGCACGCGTCACGTGACCAGTGCCGCACCTCGTCAGCATGGAGGCGTGTCCAGGAGAAGACTGAGTTTGACCCAAAGGTGACGGACGACGCAAACCCTGCTTTTGCAGGGACTGCCGTATTTCGCGCCCACATCTTGTTGCCATAGTGACACGCTTCCCTGACATTAGGTGCCATGGAAGCTGCCAGGGGTGTCATAATCAATGTAATTGCCAAGGGGGCCTCAGGTAATGTCCTCTTCTGCACAATGGTGGGGGTATAAATCCCTGGTGCTGTATCAATGCACTGTATGGTTTACAAATGGAAGAAGACAGGGATCTGGAGGGAAAGTGGGTTTGTGAGTGCTGGGACCGTGAGGGCATGACACTTATTGACAGATTTGTGTATTTGGTATATTGTGATACCATACACTGGGGAGTTGGGATCTCCCTTTTTTCTGTTCGTTTATAATGGACTGCAAACATAAGGCTGTGGTCCCTCAAATAACTACAGCTTGCCCAAACAAAAAAACGTTGGGCCTCATTGTGAGTTTGGTGGTATTTCGATAATAAATCCACTGAAATACAACCAAACTCATGTAATGCTACCTCCACTTGGTCCTGTGGATTTTCCACAGGATTGCATGTGGTGGTAGGGTAGTGTACTTCCCCATTTTTTAAGTCCGTAGGATTCCATGGGGATTTTGACAGAATTACTGTCTGCGATAATTCTGCAGGTGGTAATTCCACTGATTTTGCTGATTTTTGGCAGTAAGGTGGAGGATATACCTCCAACTTATTGCTGGAGATTTATTCTCCACCATAGCACCAAACTCATAATACGGTGGTGCAGTAATGGTGCAGTAGTGCAGAGGTAACAGAACTACTGACACATTACCGCCATTAATCCTCATCTCTGTACTCTTGAAGCTCAGAAAAGGACTCCAATGCTACTATTTTGAATAACAATGTAAATCGTACATTGAAGGCCAAGGGAGTGGATGGTCCCAAATGCTTGGACAATCAAAATTCAGCATTGCTGATGACAAGGATCCATAGAGTAAAAAACAGAAATGGTGAAAGGGAAGTCCTCCAAGACCCCAAATTACCTTCTAAAAATACATTAATAGGCACGAGACCAAGACCTAAGAGGAGAAGGGGGACATCTTGACTGAAATCCTGCAATGTAGTAGTTTAAAAAAACTGCTTGGAAGAGATTTCAGCTCAAGGAATGGCCTCCGATTGCACGATGGCGGTCTTCACAGGTGGTATTCCTCCAGAGGCAGCCATGTACAAAATCCACTTGAGCTCATGTTCATATGTGGCATAACGTTAATGAAAGGCGTATAAACCTTGAGTAAGGCTTTAACACCTGTTCATGCCACACCACATATTCAACCATTTGTATGGCGGAGAAGAAGGGTAGGAGCGCAGCGCCTGTTTACGCTGCCTTCCTTCATCTCCACCATACAAATGCTTAGGCATTTGCACTGGCTGGACTTTCATGTCAGCACAAGTGCTGGCGATCCCATAAAGCAGGCGGACCACATAGGGATCTATTGAACATGCTGTCTGCCATGCATGGCAGGCAGTGTGTACAATTACAGTTAAATGCTGCCCATAATGCTTGCATAGCGCAAAGCATTAACTTGTAACTGTGAATGCTGATTACCAGCGTGCATGGCGGGCATTGTTCACAGGTGAAATGAAACACTGCCTGACAAGCGAGCACGTCCAGCAGCTTTAAACTGTTATTGTACACGCTGCCTGCAATGCATGGCGGCCAGTATGTACAATTCAAAGTAAATGCTGCCTGGCATAATAGCATGCCAGGAAGTGCTCATTCACTTTTCACAGCGGAGTGTAAAAGTGCAGGGCAAAAGGCGACTTACAGCGGGGAGCCATTTACTTTGCAATGCTAATGTAACAGTTTCTAGCAACCAAATTACGAGCTCATAGAAAATGGGCTCCCCTAAGTTATAGAAAGGATATGATGTAAACTAACTCAGCGAGTAGCTAGGGGAGAGTCTCCATTGGTAAAAGTACTGAGTGCTTTTGAACACAGGGATATGCTGGTTGTCATAAGAGTGTATTTTGGAGAAGAAAACTGTCCTTAAAAACATCAAACAAGTACAACACAATTCCATTATTTCACAACAATTACCGTCAAAACATACATATGCCGTTACAAAAATCACAGAATAAGACATTCCATAAATGCATTCAAGTAATAAAATGATCAAACATAGCAAAATACAAAATAAATACAAAAATCACTAAAAATTACCTTTATAGCAAAAGATTAGGTTTGAATGAATACTCACATCACCTCCAATCTTAACTACAGTACTAAATACAATAATACAGATACAAAGCCAACTTAGTGTGAAAGAGCAAAAGAAATATCGAGGCTTATTTCCACCAAAAATGAAATACGCCAGTCACAAGTTCAAAGGTACATGTACAGTTTGTTGGTCAGATAGCTATCTGGCTCCCAACGCCTCACAGTGTGTACCAGTAGGCACCGTGAGGGGAGAGAGAGCTGGACATCTCAAAAACATCAGTATTTATACATTTTCTCATAATCCCGGACACATCGTCCAGCCCCTCTTCATGTTACACATTCACTAGGGTTCGTAGCCACTTCACATTGTGAAAACAAAATCAAAATATCGAGGCTCAGTACCCCAAAAGGAAATACACCAAACACGGGTTACAAAGGAACATACAAAGAACTTTATTTTATACTGAACAGTTTTCCTAGAAAAGTAACAGATAGCTATCGGCCCTCAGTACAACACAACAAACTCCACCGTGGTTCAATGTGTTCAGTGAGAGACGCTGTACATTAGAATTTGTTGCTCTTTTATACCATTTGCGAACATGATGTCCAACCCTACTTCGGGTTAATATTCCTCTGATACATTACTGATCTAGGGTTCATGCCAAGTTCGCACCACTGTATGCAAAAAGTTTGCTTTTAATACATACATCAACAAGCCTACACAGCAACTGTGTATTTTAGGATTTCTTATAAAGGTCTTCTCAAACATGAATGCAATGTAGTTAAACAAGTGTCCTTAGTTCATTATTTGGATACATTGTTCTTAACATATGCTCGCGGATTAGTTTCATTGATGCGAGTAATCCTTTACACACAGATCAACGAAGGACAAGGTCTCAGTTCACGACCTTAACAAGTGGCCGGCAGGCAAGTTACATATTAATTACACACAGAGATCAAGACGGCCATGTTGTATTTTGGAATGACATCGTCCACCATTTTAACTCACAGGGTGACTTTACAGAGCGAACCTAAAATGGCGGATTGACCTAAAATGGCGGCTTACATTGATTCTAAGTTCAGGACTTTGCAACACGGATTTCTTCGCAAGTGGCTTACAAGCAGCTTGGCATAGGCCAATATACATATATTCGTTGCAATAGGAGGTACGATATAATTTCCTGTTTGACAAACCCTCCTTTTGGCCTATGCCAAGTGCTAAACTACTTCTGATCTCCTTGCAAATAACTCCATGCATCATCGTCCATGCACCCTGAATCGCTGTCAGAAATATCTATTGCCATCAGGTCATTCGCTAAAATTTCTTTTAACACGTATTCCTTGGAGGTTTTATCTGGGGCATACACTTTATGTCCTATCATACCTATCGCTTGTGCGCAACATCCTCCTAGCATACTAGGTAGACACTGGATACAACAACAAAGGAACAACAGAATTCCCAAAATAATCAGTAAAACCGAAAGTACCTTCCAACCCCAAGATCGCAAGAAGTCCCAGAACCAAGCGCTAAGATCCCAGTTTCCCTCGGGAACATGCACTTCTGAACTAAGGACGTGCAGATTCTGTATTGCCTTGAAGATAGTTGGGGAGGAATCTGGCACGAAAACACAGCAAGTGGACCCCACTAATTTACACACACCACCACGTTCAGCCAGAATGACATCTAATGCCATCCGGTTCTGAAGCGCTACTAGTCTTATCGCTTTTTGTTCTAGTGTCATATTATAGAGTATGTCCGTGGTCCGGTTGATGGTTCTCTCCAGTACTCTCGCTAGTCTTCTGATATCTTCGGAATTCGCTATCTGCCCCCAAAATGGCACAAATGATTTTGCTACATCTCCCAAGACCTGTGCTGGACTATCACTGTTCTCGTCCTGCCGTGGACGAGCCTTTGAAACCTCTACTGTACTCGCTATAAACACCCCATGTAACAGGATCCCTAAATAACAGGTTCCCTGCCAATCCCTGGGCAACCATGGAAATGCTACATTACCGCAAACAAAGTAGACAGGTTTACCTACATACAAAGGTCTGTCTTCCCTAGTCAAATTTGCAACGTTGGCACAACCTCTAAAATCTCCCATTAACTGAGTATCATTCCTCTGTATGCAGAAAGAAACTGAATCGGGGCTATGGTTAACAGTGTAAGAAGGAGGCACAGCATCCTTATTGCCTATCGGAGCCATCTTAAAGGAAATCAAAGATTAGAAAGGATGAGACAGTCTATCAGAAGGCCTAATAGAAGCAACGTTAAGCTTACTCCTAGTTGCGAAAAGTGAGCATCCCAGGGGAGTCAGAACACGTTTCTCAAAACTATTCAAACTAGTGCCATCAAAGTTCCCTGAGATGCTATCGTTCCAACGGCCAAAGAAAAGTGCTCTTAGAGAAGCATAACAAGCAGTTGTCAAAGGTAAAGGATGAATATACCAACCTAGCCCCTTATCCCCGTGTTGCGGTAAATGTGAGCAAACCCAACAGTTGGACTTATTAAAAATGGCATGCGTGGCATTCATGATAAGTAACAGAGTATTATTGTGGTACCTTTGTCTATGCTGGGAGTCCCTAGGGGACAGAGTATGCAAATGTACAAAGGGAGTAGGAACAGTGGGTACATTTTCAGTTGGTAACAAGGACTCTAAAGGATGAGTTTCCTCGAGGTACCATAAGCCTAAAACAGTGACTATTATAAAACCAAATATTATTATAAAAACACAGCAATACGTTTTCGGGGCCCAAGTACTTTGTCCATTATCCAGGTTGGTCAGACAATCATTTACAAGTCCCATACGAGCGGTAGCAGTGGAAGGCATTGTAGTTTTCAAATGGAAACCCCCAATGTACGTTGCTGGCGACCTCCCGGCCGCGCGACTTCTTAGTCCTTCCACAAACCTAGCCAACAGAATCCCATTTCTCAAATTTGGGCAAAAACAAGCCCTCGGTGATCCTTTCCTTCTCTGAATGCACAGCCGAACCGTGCCGTAAGTCTATCAGATGCACAGCAAAACTGTGCCGTAAGTCTATCTTCTTGGACGCAGATTGTACCTTACTTTTCCCGGTACTGATTGATCTGGAAACAATGTGTTGTCACTTCCCATTGGAAGCAACGTATCAAGAGCAAGTGAAGATGCTGAATTTGAAACAACAGTTTCCGGAAGCAAAACTTTTGGAGAGTGTGGAGCCAAAATGGCAGGTTTCCCAAGCCCCACGGGCTCAGAAAGATTCTCCGATACACTCTCGGCGCTATTTACTGCTTTGGGATCATTGGTTGCAGCGTTAGCAAGGGGTTCTGTTTCTTCTGTATCGTGTGGCACTGGGTGAGGAAGTTTCTTGATGTGCAACGCGTGGATCCAGTTCTTTCTGCCAGAAAGCCGCACCGCTGACTGTGTGACCAACAGGACCGGGAATGGGCCCCGCCAGCGAGGTGCAAGGCAGGAAGAGCGCTCAACTGCCTTGATGAGCACCCAGCTCCCAGGCCGTATGCTGTGGCCCGGGCCCTCGTATCGCACAGGTAAAGCCTCTCGCACCTGGCGATAAATCAAATACAGGTTTTAGTCAACTGGCTACAATAATCTGAAAGTAATACATTTTTGACATTTCTCAAAGATCTACATTTAGAAAGGTTCAAGATATTAGCATGTCTCCCCATTACCACCTCAAATGGAGAGAGCCCAGTCTTAGTTTGAGGGGTTGTACGCATGGCTAATAGCACGATCGGTAAGGCGTCCGGCCATTTTAATTTAATGCAGTCACATGTCTTAGCGAGCTTGTTCTTGATGATACCATTGTGTCTTTCTACTAGTCCGGCGCTCTGAGTGTGTCTGGCCGAATGGAACCGTTTGTCGATCTGTAATGCCGCACATATCTGCAAAATTACAGCAGTGACAAAATGTGGACCATTGTCTGACCAGATGACTCTTGGTAGCCCGAACCGCGGGAAGTATTCTTTTAACATGGTTTTCGCAGTAGTCATGGCTGTAGCATCTTTGACAGGGAAAGCCTCAACCCATTTACTAAAAGCACAAATGACCACTAATACGTACTTCATATTATTACACCGTTCCATTTGAATAAAATCGAAGTGAGTGACTTCGAAGGGGACAGAGGGTGGCCCAAAACTTCCCCTTGGAGTTGCTGTCCCCTTTCCCACATTGTGTTGTAGGCAAATCATGCAGTCCTGAACATAGCGCTGGGCAATTTTTGAAATGTTATCATTTGCCCAAACTTTCTCTAATATTTTCGTGACCTTCTGGGCACATATATGCGTAGGACCATGGGCCATGATGACCATCATCATTACATAAGTGTCAGGGAGTAGCCATTTCCCATCAACTACGTCCACCCAACACCCGTCATCATCGAGTTTTCCCAAGCCTTCAGCCCACCTCTTGGATTCTTCTAACGTGGCATCAGCTTGGATATCCCGTACAGACCCAACACCCTCGTCCATTGCATAGGCATTTACATTCTCCCTTGAAACATACATCTCCGTAAAGAGATCGGTAACAGTTTGTCTAGCTATCTGATCAGCGAAAGGATTCCCTTTTACTATGTCATCTGTAATCTTTCGATGCGCTGCACATTTTATGACGGCTAACTGAGTAGGGAGCGCAAGCGCTGAGAGTAGTTGTACTATTAGGGAGCCATGCTGGATTTTTGTGCCATGTGAAGTTAAGAACCCTCTCTCTGACCAAAGTCTCCCAAAGTTGGGTACCACCCCAAAGGCATACTGACTATCAGTATATATATTTACTGTAAGCCCTTCGGAAAGTTCACAAGCGCGGGTCAATGCTATAATCTCTGCGGCCTGCGTAGAGTAATGCACGATTCTCTTGCTTTCCTACAACCGTGCTTAATGTGGTGATTGCATAAGCAGCTGTGGATGTACCATCTGGGAGTTTGAAGCAGGAGCCATCACTAAACAGCTCTCCTTGTGGATTATCCAAAGGAGTGTCTTTCAAATCAATTCTACCCTTTGTCTCTTGTTCGGTAGTATACAGACAGTCATGTGACTCTTCATCGCTGCAAGCAGTACCTTGCAGGAAAGGTAAGAGTTCAGCCGGATTAAGAACACAACGCCTCTTAATTTGGATGTGGGAAGCAAATAAGATCAATTCATATCTTGTCAACCGTGCGGAAGTGAGGTGTTGCGTTTGGGTTCGGTTCAGTAAAACATCTACAGAGTGAGGCACCATCAGGGTTAGATCATGGCCTAGGACCATTCCCTCTGTTTTAGAGACGCAGCAGCAGCAGCGACAGCTCGCAAACATCTTGGCAAAGCGCATGCTACAGGATCAAGGGCGGAAGAAAAGTAACCGCACGGCCTATTCTTCCCTCCATGTTCCTGCGTTAATACAGCCAAAGCACATCCATCACATTCATGCACAAACAACACAAAGGCCTTTTCATAGTTTGGTGTGCCCAAAACTGGTGCCGAGCATAATGCAGTCTTGAGCAAATCAAACGATTGCTGGTGTTCCGCATTCCACAGCAATGGCGAAGAAATGCCCTTCTATGTCAAAGCCAATATCGGTTTGATCACTAGTGAAAAATTTGGGATCCACAACCTACAGTAAGAAGTGTGACACTTACTTGTCTCTGTGGGGACACCACTCCCTATAGTTCTAACTCTCTTCTCTGAGTGCGTTGTTTCTCACCTTTTCACTTCCTCTACCCCAAAAGTTCTTTAGACTTGGAATCTAAGAGTAAATACAGGGACACAGATCAATATATGAACTCCCCAATGTTTCCTGGGACTGACTACAATCCTTCTCTAACCTTTCCTTGAAAACCTCACTACTTTTACCTTAGATTGGTATATGGTGGGCTATCCATCCTGCATCTGCGCAGGGACGCAATTTCTGAAGAAGGGGGGGGAGAAAATAGGGACTAATGGAGGCAGGGCTACAGTGGAGTGTGTACACAAGAGAACTGGAGATGGAACCACTAAAGGCAACAGTATGAATGATCCACCAACAACTCTTATTCAAGATGGAATGACTCCTAACCCCTAGAACTGGACTAGAGTGGAACCCTAAGGTGAGGTGTGACGCATGACAAAACACAACCTGAGTAGAAACCAAAAAGGGGCACTAATTTAGGATGCCACCAGAATTCCTAATGACTCCGAAATGAATAATGATAATGAAATGCAGTTTTTAAACAATTGCGGATTAATAAGATGTGTAGCAGTTCATCCAAAATTTCACTCAAAATGTCACAGCTATTGGGAACCTAATACCCAAGGAATATTATTGACTGACTCCTTTTGTGTTCTATTGTCATGCCGCGGCAGGGTTGGCGGAAGTGGAATCGCTGGCGGTTTTGTCCGCCGTAGCATTCCGCTCCTCGTCTTCCGTTTTCCGCTCTAGTCGTTGTACGCGTCCGTAACCCGGAAGTATAAAAATCCTCACTTCCGGGTCGCATACGCGTTGCAACGTTTCCGGGTTTCCTCCTGTGTTGCTGCCGCTCCATCTCCCGGTGATATTCTTGACTTTCTGCATTTAGTTCCGCTGTTTTCCACTCAGCTGTATTCCACCCTGCCCAGTGCTTGGTCTCGTCCTTGTCTAGCCTTTTTCTCCTTATTTTTCTTTTCCTTCCTTTTCTCCTTGCTAATTCTTTCCCCTTTTTTCAAATTGAATCTACCGGTTGCCAGACCCCTGCCTGCCTACCGGACTGCCTGTGATTATCCCCGGTATCTACTTGATTCAACCTGTTGCCAGACCCCTGCCTGCCTACCGGACTGCCTGTGATTATCCCCGGTATCTACTTGATTCAACCTGTTGCCAGACCTTTTGCCTGCCTACTAGACTGCCTGTGATAATCCCCTGAGTCCGTTGCATCTACCTTATTCAGATTCGGTGCCTGCTCATCGGATTGCACTCTCTTCAGCTAACTCGTCTTCTGGGATCCTCCACCTGCAATACTACGTCTAGGGGTTTTTTGTGCCTTCCGGCTTTTTTTCCCCTGTGAGGCGTTCTCGGTAGGATAACCCCCGTTGCCCCTATCTTAGTGGCACGGTGGCATCCTATCGAGGGCGTCCTTATCTTCACAAGAAAAAAGAGAAGCCTCCACGACATAAGGATGGAAGGATTAAGCAGAAAGAGGAAGGTGAGGAGTTGGGGGAAGGGGGAGAACTTGTCATCTCATCAGAAGAAGAAGACATAACCGACAATCGTGACAGTTTGCAACGCCTACAAGAAACTGAGATGGCTACCCCCCAACAAGTTCAGGAACTAGTAGCCGCAGTCCAAAACCTTAATTTGGAGGTCCAGAATCTTAAGACAACCAACGCAGCATTGCAACTAAGAATGAATGAACGGGAGCGACCCTCGGCAGACCTACCTTCATACCCTTTGGTTTCAGGCAAGTTTGATGGATCACCGAAACGAGTCAAGGAGTTCTTAGATGCCTGCAATCTACACTTTACCTTCCGTCCGCAGACCTTCACATCAGATCATGCCAAAGTAGGATTCATGATTACCCATATGACGGGTAATGCCCTGGCGTGGGCCACCCCTTTGGTTAATCAGCCAGATCCTGTGCTGCAGAACTACAATGATTTCAAGACCCTGCTGCAGCAAACATTTCTACGCACAGAAAGCACTTTTATGGCCTCGGAGGACCTCTTAGATATCCGCCAGGGAAACACAGATCTTCTCTCCTACATCACTACGTTCAAACAGATAGCCGCCGAAGCTGGCTGGCAGGAACAAGCCCAATATGCCATCTTCCGTCGAGGGTTGAGAGAGGAACTCAAGGACGAACTAGCTCGTATCGACCGTCCATCCTCCTTTTCAGATCTCATCACGGCCACTCTTCGGATCGATTTACGACTCTCGGAACGACGGTCAGAAAGAAAGAAGA
Organism: Ambystoma mexicanum; assembly: GCF_040938575.1. Classification (NCBI taxonomy): domain Eukaryota; kingdom Metazoa; phylum Chordata; class Amphibia; order Caudata; family Ambystomatidae; genus Ambystoma; species Ambystoma mexicanum. The sequence goes on along the minus strand of NC_090922.1, from coordinate 22,253,542 downwards.
ACAAACTCTACAGTCTCCCTCCCTTAGAAGCCCAGATACCATCTTCTCAACCACCTTCACGCCAAGGCAAAGAAGAACCGATGCAGATCGGTACTGCTCGTGCACCACTCACCCCGGAAGAACGGAAGAGACGACGGGATGGCAACATGTGCATGTATTGTGGAGCCTCTGACCATCTGTTACGGAACTGTCCTAACGTTCCTCCGAGGCGTTCGGGAAACGAGCGCCCTCGGTGAGTATGGGGACGCACTCCCGAGGGGCCATTCCTAGTCCTTATGCAACTCTGTCAATAGCCTCTTCTGGTTTACTAGAGGATTCTAGGTTGATGGTTCTGTCAGTCACTCTTACTGCAGGCAGGACCGAAGTCCCAACTCAGGCTTTACTAGACTGTGGTGCAGCCGGCAACTTCATAGATACCTTGTGGGCTAAGCAAAAAGGTATAACTCGTCTGGCCAAACAGGAGGATCAGAAAGTCGAAGGAGTGGATGGGGAACCTTTGATTTCCGGCATGATCACGCATACCACTGAGGAATTACAACTATGTATCCAGCAACATACCGAAAGGATCTCATTTGACATAATCCGAGCAGCCCATTTTCCTATCATACTAGGGATAAGCTGGCTACGAAAGCACAACCCTCACATTGATTGGGCAAGGAACGTACTATGTTTTCAGTCCACCTTTTGTAGATCCGAATGTCTGCCTGAACCAATGTTTGAGACAGTACAAACTACCAATGTTTACGACTCCAGACTCATCCATTGTCTTCCACGCCATCTACAAGAATATACAGAGGTAGTAACAGAAAAGACGCCTAGTGATCTTCCTCCACACAGACCAGAAGACTGTTGTCTGGATCTTGTTCCTGATGCACTGGTACCGTTTGGTAGGATGTTCCCTTTATCCCTCAGAGAAAAACACTTCCTCCGGGAATATTTGGATAACAACCTGGCCAACGGACTTATAAGACCTTCAAAGTCACCAGCTGGAGCTTCACTGTTTTTCATCCCGAAGAAGGACACACAAGAACTGAGACCCTGTATTGACTACAGGGGTCTAAACAAGGTGACCATAAAGGACAGATATCCCATGCCTCTTATCACCGAAATTATTCTAGCTGTTCATGGCGCCACAATCTTCACAAAATTGGATCTTCGGAATGCATACCATCTCCTCCGGATCCACCAAGGGGATGAATGGAAGACCGCGTTTAGGACCCCTTATGGGTTGTACGAATACCAAGTGATGCCCTTTGGGCTTGTGAATGCCCAATCTGTGTTCCAGCGCTTTATGGACCGGCTTTTTTCGGACTTGCTGTGTCAGACCACGATTGTCTATCTCGATGACATACTGGTTTATTCAAGAACTCCGGAGGAACATGTTGTCCATGTCAAAGAGGTCTTCCAGAGACTAAGAGACAATCACCTCTCAGTCAAATTAGACAAGTGTGTTTTTTCTGCAACATCTATCCCATATTTGGGTTTCATATTATCAAGTCAGGGTGTAGCCATGGATCCCCGCAAAGTTTCTGCCATTTTGGAATGGCCTTCACCTAAATCCATCAAGGAGGTACAAAGATTTTTAGGTCTGGCAAACTTTTACCGGAAATTTATATCCAACTTTTCCCACCGGATTGTACCTATTACCACGCTACTTAAGAAGAGCTCCAAACCATTCTTTTGGTCCAGCGAAGCTGAGGATAGCTTCCACAATCTCAAGGAAGCCTTCTGTACCGCCCCCATCCTTCAGCAGCCAGATCAAGACCGGCCTTTCATCGTCGAGACAGATGCATCTTCATCAGCTATGGGGGCAGTTCTTTTGCAGGAACATCAAGGTGAGGAACATCCAGTCTCCTATTTCTCCAAGACTCTAAATGACAGCCAAAGGAACTACTCAGTCATAGAGCGTGAATTATTGGCCATGAAGTCAGCCTGTTTGGAGTGGCGTCATCTCCTACAAGGAGGTAAACACCCATTCTCCATCAGAACAGATCACAGAAATCTACAAGTTCTGCGACAGTTCGAGTGCTACAACACAAGACAGGCCCGCTGGGCTCACTTCTTTGCCCAGTTCGATTTCAACATTACCTACATCCCAGGGCCACAGAATATAGTCGCGGATGCTTTGTCTCGCAGAGGAGACTATGTGACCGAATCCGACAGGACGCCGGATCTTATGTTTCCCTTGACAAGGAGAATAGGTGTTCTGTCCACTTTCTTGAGACAAGTGAAAGAAGCTTCAAAGGGGGGTTTTGAGTCGGAGAGCCACCCACAAGACCTCGTCTATGAAGTCAAGGAAGGACTCTACTTCGTGAAAGGAAAATTATATTTACCCACTTCAGAATTTCGGAGACTGGCATTAAAATGGTGTCACGACTCCAAGTTGGCGGGTCATCGAGGTATTAAGGGCACATTGGAATTTCTACAGAGGCACTATTATTGGCCAGTGATGCGCCAAGACGTGGCCAGTTACGTACAATCCTGTGTGACCTGTCTTCGCAGCAAGAGTTCTCGTCTAAGACCTTTGGGCCTTTTGAGGCCTAATCCTGTTCCCGACGGTCCTTGGGAAGTTGTATCTACTGATTTCATCGTGGACTTACCTCCTTCTGAAGGAAGCACATGCATCATGGTGGTGATCGATTACTTCACAAAAATGGCTCACTTCTCCCCATTACCAGGGGTACCAACAGCAGCAGCCATGACCGAGACATTCATCAAAGATGTCTTTCGTCTCCATGGAATACCAAAGAAGATCATCTCAGATCGAGGTAGCCAGTACACTTCTCGTTTCTGGAAACATCTCTGCAACCGTTTGAGTATAGAGAGAGCTCTAACATCAGGTTTCCACCCTCAGTCAAACGGACAGACGGAACGTTTAAATGCCACCCTAGAACAGTACCTACGATGTTATGTGAACCTCCAACAGGACAACTGGGTTTCTCTACTACCCCTGGCAGAGTTCTCCTACAACAACTCTTTCCAATCTACTCTCGGTTTCACCCCTTTTTTCTGTAACTATGGCTACCATCCCCGGGCTATACTACCGGTCTCTAATGTCTCCACCTCTTTACCCACAGTTGACTCCACTCTCGCCTTGTTGAAAGACGTCCACCTACAGGCTAAACACAATCTTAGCAAGGCTCAAATGAGATATAAGGACCAGGCCGACAAACATCGAAAAGCGGTGCCTGACTGGGGGGTAGGATCTCAGGTCATGTTGTCCACAAGGTATCTACCACGATGGGCACACCCTTCCAAACTCTCCCCTAAATTTCTGGGCCCATACGAAGTCACACAAGTCATCAACCCGGTGGCCTTTCGTCTAAAATTACCCAAAAGCCTTCAAAGAGTCCACCCGGTGTTTCATGCCTCACAACTCAAACCTTTTCTTGCAGACGTCTGGCCTCGCAAAAAGAAGAAAACCCCCTTGCCTGCTACTTCGACCCAGGAGGAATTTGAGGTAGCCCAAATCTGTGACTCCCGGTATCGCCGGGGAAGGTTGGAATTCCTTATACGGTGGAAGGGGTATCACTGGTCGGAAAACTCTTGGGAACCAGCCTCTCAGGTACATGCCCCGCTGTTGGTCCGCAAGTTTTTTCGCTCTCATCTGGGGAAACCGGGGGGAGGTCTCCATAGGAGGGGGCATACTGTCATGCCGCGGCAGGGTTGGTGGAAGTGGAATCGCTGGCGGTTTTGTCCGCCGTAGCATTCCGCTCCTCGTCTTCCGTTTTCCGCTCTAGTCGTTGTACGCGTCCGTGACCCGGAAGTATAAAAATCCTCACTTCCGGGTCGCATACGCGTTGCAACGTTTCCGGGTTTCCTCCTGTGTTGCTGCCGCTCCATCTCCCGGTGATATTCTTGACTTTCTGCATTTAGTTCCGCTGTTTTCCACTCAGCTGTATTCCACCCTGCCCAGTGCTTGGTCTCGTCCTTGTCTAGCCTTTTTCTCCTTATTTTTCTTTTCCTTCCTTTTCTCCTTGCTAATTCTTTCCCCTTTTTTCAAATTGAATCTACCGGTTGCCAGACCCCTGCCTGCCTACCGGACTGCCTGTGATTATCCCCGGTATCTACTTGATTCAACCTGTTGCCAGACCCCTGCCTGCCTACCGGACTGCCTGTGATTATCCCCGGTATCTACTTGATTCAACCTGTTGCCAGACCTTTTGCCTGCCTACTGGACTGCCTGTGATTATCCCCTGAGTCCGTTGGATCTACCTTATTCAGATTCGGTGCCTGCTCATCGGATTGCACTCTCTTCAGCTAACTCGTCTTCTGGGATCCTCCACCTGCAATACTACGTCTAGGGGTTTTTTGTGCCTTCTGGCTTTTTTTCCCCTGTGAGGCGTTCTCGGTAGGATAACCCCCGTTGCCCCTATCTTAGTGGCACGGTGGCATCCTATCGAGGGCGTCCTTATCTTCACAAGAAAAAAGAGAAGCCTCCACGACATAAGGACGGAAGGATTAAGCAGAAAGAGGAAGGTGAGGAGTTGGGGGAAGGGGGAGAACTTGTCATCTCATCAGAAGAAGAAGACATAACCGACAATCGTGACAGTTTGCAACGCCTACAAGAAACTGAGATGGCTACCCCCCAACAAGTTCAGGAACTAGTAGCCGCAGTCCAAAACCTTAATTTGGAGGTCCAGAATCTTAAGACAACCAACGCAGCATTGCAACTAAGAATGAATGAACGGGAGCGACCCTCGGCAGACCTACCTTCATACCCTTTGGTTTCAGGCAAGTTTGATGGATCACCGAAACGAGTCAAGGTTTTGACTAAATAATCATGCAAGGAATATACTGGCGGCTTAGAGTGCACGAAGGAGCGTTGCCACTTACTTCAAATTGAAGTTTTTACCACAAACGTATCGCGGATCTCTGAAGGCGAATTACCGCAATAAACAGGCTAAGGGGGAAGCAACTAATAACAGGGGGCACAGGACCAGGGACCAAAAACCATGAAACTATGAAAGGGTTCTGAGGTGAATCTTGAAGGGAACTTCGATCCGCGGTAAGCGTCCAAGCCAAGAAAGCAGACGCGAAGCGTGGAACGTTAAGGGGGAGGGGCTTAAATACTAAAGGCGTGAGGACAACTAGGCTGCACAGCTCAATGCAAGGAATTTCCCTGGGAGCCATGTTGGAGGATGGGGAAGTGTCGAACAGCATAACCAAGGTCCTACTTTACCTTAACCCAGGACCTATTTGCAGTTAGCCAAGAAACTTTGGAAGACCTAGTGAGGGGAAACCCAGTAGTCATGACAAGAAGCCATTCCTATTAAGGCTATAACTTCCTTCTGCGTATTTGGGACAGACATGCCAGAAATGTGTTTTATTCTTTCAGGTGTCTCCTTCCCTCCTTTGACAGGAGATAGCCTAAATAGGCGACCTCCTGGCAACAATATTGAAACGTTTTAAGCAAAGCTTTGTGACCATGTTTAACTAAATGAATAAGCAACAACACAGTACAGGCACCCTCAGAGTCAGCAGCTAAAAGCAAATCATCAACATAATGAAGCAATGTACAAGTAGAGGGCAATTCAAGGGTATCAAGCAGCTCTTTCAAAGCCCTACTGAAGATGCTAGGACTCTCTGTGTACCCTTGAGGTGCACAAGTAAATGTGAACGAGTGCCCCCCTAAGGTGAACGCGAACAAGTATCTACTATCCTTGTGTATAGGAATACTAAAGAAAGCATTCTTCAGATCCACAACACTAAAGTAAGTAGCTGTAGCTGGAATCATGGTAAATATTGTCGTCACCTCAGGCACAATTGGAAATTGCGGACCGACAGCTTTATTACTGGCACATAGATCAATTATAAAACGGAATGGAATTGCATTATCACCTTTTTTGTACACGGGTAAAATCGGACTATTGCACAAACTTCCTGAAATTTCCTCAATCACCCTGCGATGCACAAAATCGGAAACAATGCATTTCAAAGCTCGCTCGCCCTCAACTGAGATCTTATACTGTGGAATGCGTGGCAGCTCAATTCCATGTTTCAAGACTATCTTAACAGGCTCAATCTGTAGAACACTGACATCATTGTCGTCAACAACCCATAAGCACTCTGGTACATCACTGAATTCTGGCGGCAAAGATCTGGTTAAGAATTGAGAGACAGAAAGTTACTGTGGTAAAATCGTCAAAAGCACTCCATCAGAAGAACAATAAATTACTGCATTCAATTCTTTCAACAGGTTCAACCCCAGCAAATTCTCTCCACAATTCGAAGTCAAAAGGAATGGACAGTGGTCCAAAAAGGGACCCAAAGAAATAGGTACCGGCGAATAAACTGGACAAACAACTGGTGTGACAGAAAACCCTACAGAAACATTGGTTTGCCCTGACAGTGTAATGTTTGGAACCCGTGAATGATCAATGGAACACTTCTGTGCTCCAGTATCTATCAAAAACTGATGTTTCCTATTTCCCACCACAATTTCAACGTAGGGACCTCTTTCTGATTGACGGGAATAGGTGTAGGTTCCAAACCCTGCTTCGTTCAATCCTAATGAAACAGATTATCATCAAAAGGAAGCTCTTCAGATAGATATGCAGCAGAAGGATGATCAAATATGTTCCTAGAATCCACACTCGGAGTCTGATTATCCTGTGAAAAAGGTTGCTGAGGATCCTGTGCAAGCTGACCTCTACCAGGGCCCCCTACACCCGGCCGACCTCTGGATCGTCTACCCATATTCCCAAATGTGTTGTTTGACCTCTGTCGAAGGACGGGGCATTGTGCACGCCAATGACCCTCTTGTCCACAATAGGCACACTGGTTAATGTTCACAGGACCCAAGGGCACATTCCCCTGTGGAACATACTGACCTCTAATCTGCGAACTACCCCCTCTGGGGCCTCTAACAATGTGCTGTAATAGTACTTTAGTCCTTAAATCACCTTTTTGCTTTTCAACTCTATCTTTTTCATTGTTGACACGATTCTCGTAGTACTGAGCCATGTGCAGTACTTCCGATTGAGAAGCGCTCTCAGAAGACATAATTTGTGACTGGATGTCAAGTAGCAATCCACGCACAAATTTGGCCACAAAAGATCTTTTCCCAGACTCTGTGCCTAAGTCTTGTCCGCTGAAATCCGAGAATACCTGTTCGAACCGATTAAAAAACTTGGTAGCACCCTCAGACTTCCCTTGGACACAGGCCGTAAGTTTGTCCCAAATAATTCTTTTCTCGGGAATTATGGTTTTCAGTTTTGCAGTGATTCTATCAGGCAAAGTTAGTATCACCTGGGGTGGTCTTTCACCAGCTGGCCTTTCTCCATCGAATCTAGTTATGTTCGCCCATGTATCTCCCAACCCTGCTACGTCGTCTATAGTTCTAACTCGTTTCCACAAATCTACGGGCAGGAGTACAGGAAATAACAAATCAATATCACCTAGGGTGAATACTGAGGCCTGCAATACAGACTCTATTTCTTTATAGAATCATGTCTAATTTTTCCTAATATCAGGAATAGATTGTCTAATAGTATTCACTTCCTCTCTTGAGAACGGGACGTGAACAAACTGTGATACATAATGTGCGGGAATGTTCAAAGCGACTACATTTGTTGCGGGATCAGCCGCAATCTCAACCTTCGGGACAAATGTCGGAGGAACCTCTCTCATAGGCAACTGAGAAGTAGGCAACTCAGAATGCTTACTAAGCAACACAGCTAAATCGAGCGCTAAAGCAGTCGAAGAAGTGTCAAGTGAAAAAGCTATGTTATAAATACTCAATAACTCTGTGGGACAACTAATCTTTCTTTTTACACAATCATCCTGTATGTACTCTATCATTACCTGTATCACTTTCCTCTACATTTCTGGCGTATACTGACTGTATGTGTCATAAACCTCAACTGGAGTTATCGATATATCTGAAATCCATCTAAGCACATCTTTCGTACAAATTTGTGCTTCCTCAGATATCATTTTTCGACAAGGAAGGAACCGTTTCTTTACATACATGCTTTCTGCCTCGTTATCCTCATTCAGTAACCTTTCCAACTCCTTTCTATACTCAAATAACCTTTCGACATGCTCATTTACTTTCTCCACAGTGTCTCTTGAAAACGCTAAAGTGTTTAGATCCCTTAAACCTTGCGGGAGATCTGTATTATTTAATTTGCCCCACAATACAAATAAATTAATCCCTAAACCTTCAATAAAAACATTTTTCTCAGGAAAATTATCCATATTAAAAAGCGTGGCAAAAACATTAGCTTGATCATCTCTCTCCATACAATGCTTAGCCCATGCAATCAAATCCCGTTTCTTCTCTGGAGGTACAGTATTGCGAGTGACAAACCTAGACCCCGCACCCTGATCGACTACAAGCGGCACAAGACCACTTGGAAGAGGGGGAGAAGGCAAATTCAATGGAGGTACTGTTACTGGTGCAATAGAAAGGGGTAGAGAAATAGGTGGAGGAACAGTAACTGGAAGAAGAGGAACAGTAGGAGGAGCAGGAACAACAGGAAGAGGCAAAGCAGCGGGAAGAGGAACATACGGAGGTGGCGCAGAGGCACCAGGCCTTCGTTCATTTAACAATTTGTCTATGAATTCATCGGAAACATGAAGATCTTTAGAAGGATAGATTTTCTGAATGCCAAGTGAGAAAGCCCTATCCATATTCCTAGTCGACTCAGAATGTTTATCTTGGTCATACAATAATGCTTTTTCGGCGTTCGTCTTATGACAGCGCGCATGTTTTTCTCTACTTTTAAGTTGCTGCAATGCTTCTTTTTTCCAATTCTGCAAAACATCGAATGCTGCAGGTCTAGCCTTTTTCTTTAATAGAATCGACTCTAAATACTCAATACGAGGGATTTCAAAACTACCATTGATTGGCCACTGAAGTTCGGAGGCATGTCTGGTTTGTCTATGCCAAATATAATTAAACACTATACTTCCAATGCCATGCTTACAGTACATAGTACACGTCGGCGACCCCTCCTGTGGTGCTGGGTGGCTAAATTCCAAAGATTGTCAATCGCTGCGGAACAACGCCCTGAAGCAGGTAGACAATTTCCCAGGCATATCAAATTATTGGTGTTACCTGGTCAATAATTGTGTCTGCAGATACAATACGCCAAAATCAAATTATCAGGATATTTAAGAATCGGGTCACAACACACCTGATCAATCCTAAGGAGGTCCGATCGGATTACAAAGAATCTTACCTAACTAATCTTACCTCGTGTTTGATGATTTCGGCAAATCTGCCCGCCTCGATAAGTGGACCCTCGTCAAGATGCCGTCTCGGAGCACAAGCTAATCATCCAGGGATCGGGTCGTGCAGCACTGCTGAGGTGTCGCGTCTCGTTCAGAAGGGGCCCCTTATTTTGTCACACCATCCGATCCCGGTCCGATAGCGTGTGTCAACCTTCGACAATACGGCATCAATCTTAAGGGTCGCTATTCGGGCACCAACTGTGAAAACAAAATCAAAATATCGAGGCTGAGTACCCCAAAAGGAAATACACCGAACACGGATTACAAAGGAACATACAAAGAACTTTATTTTATACTGAACTGTTTTCCAAGAAAAGTAACAGATAGCTATCGGCCCTCAGTACAACACAACGAACTCCAGCGTGGTTCAGTGTGTTCAGTGAGAGTCGCTGTACATTAGAATTCGTTGCTCTTTTATACCATTTGCGAACATGATGTCCAACCCTACTTCGGGTTAATATTCCTCTAATACATTACTGATCTAGGGTTCATGCCAAGTTCGCACCACTATATGCAACAAGTTTGCTTTTAATACATACATCAACAAGTCTACACAGCAACTGTGTATTTTAGGATTTCTTATAAAGGTCTTCTCAAACATTAATACATTGGCCCTCATTACGAGTTCGGCGGTATCCATGCCGCTATTGGCGGCATGGCTGCTGCCGAAATCGCGTCCGGTTCCGGGTCCTCAGAATGAGGAATAACCGGGCCATTCCGAGTTTGGAAGGCCTGGTAATTCCTCCCTCCAAGGACCCGGACCCGGTCCTTCCCCATTCCCATTTCAGCCCCCATACGGCTGAATGGGAATGGGAGAGGGAGCAAACAACGGGACATTACGAGTTGGCCCGTTGTTTTCTCCCTCTTGCCCTCGCGGGACCCAGTAAGCACGCCTGATTTGACCAGGCGTTGCTTCCTGGGTCCCGCGATGGGACCTCATAATGAGGCGGTACGGGGTAAACGGCACCGGCACCTTTTACGGCGCTGTTTACCCCGTACCGCCAGGGTCGTAATGAGGCCCAATGTAGTTAAACAAGTGTTCTTAGTTCATTATTTGGATACATTGTTCTTAACATATGCTTGCGGTTTTGTTTCATTGACGCGAGTAATCCTTTACACACAGGTCAACGAATGACAAGGTCACAGTTCACGACCTCAACAAGAGGCCTGCAGGCAAGTTACATATTAATTACACACAGAGATCAAGACGGCCATGTTGTATTTTGGAATGACATCGTCCACCATTTTAACTCACAGGGTTACTTTACAGAGCGAACCTAAAATGGCGGATTGACCTAAAATGGTGGCTTACATTGATTCTAAGGTCAGGACCTTGCAACACGGATTTCTTCGCAAGTGGCTTACAAGCAGCTTGGCGTAGGCCAATAAACATATATTCGTTGCAATAGGAGGTACGATATAATTTCCCGTTTGACAAAATAACTAATACAGGTTTAAACAACTATACATTGTTCAATGTTTTCCTCAAACACTAGACATGTTATTCTGCACATACAATACAATGGTAACAATCTTTCCTTTACTTGGTCATGTTGGTTTTTCGTTTGTTCTCGAGCTTAAAGTTAATCCAGTTTCATGGAATGTACACAAAGATTTCTGCAAAGGCACACATTTTCAGCCATTCAACATTCTGTTCCACTGTTTGAACGAGGATGACACTATTGATACAGACAACATCTAAATTACTGTTCAGTTCAACTCTAGTTTAGCTCCAAGGTTTCTTAGTGCAGGACAAACAATCCAGTTTCAGCAGCCTCAACATGCTTATCTACGTTGACACAGTGCAAAGTTTATTTTTCTCTGCTGGAGACAAAAACACAAAGTTTAACATGAGACAGAAAGCAGGAATTAATCAAAATAATGGATCACTTTAAAATGGTGGCATAGTCAGCCTTCTTCAGTTTCATTCAAATGCGATTTTCAATGCAATGCGAACGTGCTTAGGCCAATGTTCGTTTCTAGGCGGTATTATGTGAAATATACTTTAACAAACCCTCCTTTTGGCCTAAGCCAAAAGAATTTATTCAAACATCAGTATTATCTGAAAACCATGTACCATTGTCAGAACATCCTGAATCGATGTCTTCAAAAATCTTAATCGCCATAAACTCCTTGATTGTAATATCCTGCATCACTAAGGCATTAGACGCTTTTCCAGGCATACATGTGTTAGGTTCTCCTGTACCTATTGCCTGTGCACAACTTCCTCCTATTATAGAAATGACAGGCAGACATTGTATGCAACAACAGCAGAACAGCATAATGCCATTGAATACCATTAAGAATGCAAAGATTTTCCAACCCCAAGATCGCAACAAGTCCCAGAACCATGTACTAATATCCCAGTTTCCCTCTGGAATGTGTACTTCAGTACTTAAGACATGTAAATTCTTAATTGCCTTAAATATGGTGGGGGAGGAATCAGGTACAAAGACGCAACACGCAGATCCCACCATTTTGCATACCCCACCACGCTCAGCTAGAATGATGTCTAGCACCAACCTATTTTGGAGAGCCACTAATCTAATAGGCTTTTGCTCTAGCGTCATGTTATACAAGATATCATTGGTCTCATTGATGGTTTTCTTTAACACTCTTGCCAATTTTCTAACGTACTGGGAGTTTATTATTTATCCCCAGAATGGCACGAATGATTTTGCAACATCTCCCAGAATCTGTGAAGGAGTGTCACCATTCTCATCCTGCCTGGGACGAGTTTGAGAGACTTCAGCAGTGGTGGCGACATATACTCCTGGCAACAATATACCCAAATAACAAGTACCCTCCCAATCTCTGGATAACCACGGATATGCCTCATCACTGCAAACAAAGTAAACAGAATCTTCTACGTACAGAGGTCTATCCTCACTGGTTAGTACGGCAGTATTCGTACATCCCTCAAATGTACCCATTTGTTGGGAACCCTTTCTTTGTGTGAAGAAAGGGACAGAGTTTGGACTATGGTTGATGGTATAGGAAGGATGCATGACATCCCTTTTACCCATGGGAGCCATTTTAAAGGTAACCAACGATTGAAAAGGTCTGAAAAGTCTGTCAGAAAGCCATCAAGCGAATGTGCATTTTCCAAATACCAAAATCCAAATGTCATTGCAATTATAAAACAAGCTGTTATTCTGACCAGGGTCCATTTGGTCCTAGGGGACCATGACCCTTGACAAGCAGATTTATCATCAGAAAAGTGACCAGCTTCCTTTTTTGTATGAGTGGCCTGTAAAATAGGCGTAGTTTCTCACTGTTAGGCTTTTTTAGTTCACCGGTGGGTGGCACCTGATCACATGGCCTATGTTGATTGAAGGAAACTTAGCCGGTCCCTGCCTCTTATTCATATGCAGCAGAGGAATGACAAGGGACTGGCTCAACAGTGGTTTCTTGTGGGTTTCTTGTGGGCACATCCTAGCGGCACTTTCCTATCCTATTAAATTAATGTAATCTCAGCAACTCTAAATCTAAATCCGATTTGTGGTCGCAGATCGTGAGACACCAGGTATGGAATGGTCGGTGAACAAAGTGTCATCGTTTCCTGAAGAAAATGAAGAAGCAGAAGCAAGATCGATCGACGGTGAAGAAGAATTTGAAAAAGAAGTAACAATCTCCCCAGGCCCCACTGGCTCAGGAAAGATTTCCGTAGAAGAAACAGCAGTCTCCCCAGGCTCCACGGGCTGAGGAAGGATGTATGTGACACCCTCAGTGTCGATTAGAGCAGGCTCGTTGTGAGCGTTAAGATCACCAATTCCCTTCTCCTCCCCTTTCTCATAGGGCAGAGGAAAATGAATCCTCTTCACATGTGTTGCGTGGATCCAGTGTTTCTTCCCAGTTACTCATACAGCGATCTGCGTGGCCAAAACAATTTGATGTGGTCCCCAATGAGGTGCAAGACAGGAGCCCCTTTCAAAATTCTTCAGTAGGACCCACTGGTCAGGTCGCAGTCGATGACCTGGACCCTCGTATTTTACAGGGAGGGCTGCTCGCACCTGTTGATGAATCAAATACAAGTTTTGAGTCAACTAGTCACAATAATCAGACAAAAGCGGATACTGGATTTCTTTCAACTGCTTGGGTTTTGGAACATTGCATATATTGGCTGGTCTCCCCATGACAATCTCATACGGGGAGAGCCCTGTCTTTGATTGTGTGGTCGTGAGCCATGGTCACCATAGCAGTAACATAGGCATTGGGTAGCATCCATTTTTGCTTTTGATTATCCACCCAACAACCCTCAGCATCTCGACCCGCTGGACCCTCAGTCCACTGTTTGATTTCTTCTGGAGTAGCATCAGCCCAAATTTCTTTTATACAGCGAATCCCTTGGTCCATCATACAAGTGTCAGTGACCCCTTTTGTTGGATATAACACATACATCTTTGAATGCAGATCAATAGCAGTCTGTTTGGCTATTCTGTAAGCAAAAGCATTTCTTTTTCCCACATCGTCCGTCACTTTCTGGTGTGCGGCACACTTCATTATTGCTAACTGTGCAGGAAGCGCAAGTGCTGAAAGTAGCCGAACTATTAGAGTGCCATGCTGGATTTTTGTTCCATGTGAGGTCAAGAAACCTCTCTCAGCCCATAGTCGACCTAAGTTGTGGGCTACCCGAAGTCTTATTGGCTTTCTGTGTATATATTCACACTAAGCCCTTCAGAAAGTCACAGGCTCTGGTTAACACAATAATCTCTGCGGCCTGCGAGGGAATTTTGCGGAATTCGTTTGGTTTCCACAATAGTGCTTAATGTGGTGATTGCGTAAGCAGCAGTGGATGTACCATCGGGAAGTTTAAAGCAGGAGCCATCACAAAACAGCTCCCCTTGTGGATTCTTTAAGGGTGTATCACTTAAATCAATTCTGCCCTTAGTTTCTTGTTCTGTGGTATAGAGGCAATCATGTGACATTTTGTCACTGAAGTCTGTTTCTTGTGGAAGAGGCAATAGTTCATCCAGATTTAATGAGCAACATCTCTTTATTTGGATATTAGGAGCAAATAGAATCAGCTTGTACCTTGTTAGTTGAGCCGATGTGAAATGTTGCATTTGCGTTCTGTTTAATAGAACGTCTACGCAGTGGGTATGATCATGGTTAAAGAATGACCTAAAAAAATACCCTCACTTTGTCTCACGGATGCAGCGGCAGCAGCTACAGCTCTTAAACATCTCGGCAAAGTCCATGCAACAGGGTCTAACGTGGAAGAAAAATAACCGCACAGTCTATTCTTGCCCCCATGTTCCTCTGTCAAAACAGCCAAAGCGCATCCATCATATTCATGCGCATATAACACAAAGATCTTTTCGTAATTTGGTGTGCCCAAAACCAGTGCTAAACACAACTCAGCCTTGAGCAGATCAAAAGCATTCTGGCAATCCATGTTCCACAGCAAAGGCAAAGAAATGCCCTTCTTTATCAGTGCCAACATAGGTTTTATCTTTAATGAAAAATTCGGGATCCACTGTCTAAAATATGAAGCCATGCCTATTAAAGCTCTGACCTCTTTCTGTGTATTTGGGACAGACATACTAGAGCTGCTTTGCATCCGTTCAGGTGTCAGTCTTCTTTCCTCCTGCGACAGGAGATAGCCTAAATGGGCAACCTCCTGTTGACAATATTGAAACTTTTTCAATGAAGCCTTATGTCCATAGTCTGCTAGATAAATAAGCAGAAACACGGTGCCTTCTTTGCAAGCAACTTCAGAATCAGCAGCTAGAAGTAGACCGTCAACGTACTACAACAACGTGCTAGTAGAAGGTAACTCAAGTGTATCAAGCTGTTCTTTCAACGCTCTACTATAGATGTTTGGACTCTCAGTGTACCCTTGTGGCACATGAGTGAATGTAAATGAGCGTCCCCCTAGGGTGAATGTGAACAAATATCTACTTTCAGGAATACTGAAAAAAGCGTTTTTCAAATCCACAACACTAAAATGTGTAGCCGTGGCTGGAATCCTAGTCAATATTGTAGTAACATCGGGTACAATCAGAAAACTGTGGAGCAACAACCTTATTAATGGCGTGCAAGTCAATAATGAAATGAAAAGGAATTGCATTATCCCCTTTCTTATAAACTGGTAGAAACTGACTATTACACACGCTCCCTGCAATTTCCTTAATCACACCTATGTGTACAAAATCAGAAATAATACTCTTAAAAGCCTTTTCACCTTCAACCGAAATCTTATATTGCGGAATATGCTGCAATTTAACACCTCGTTCAACACAATTTAACTGATTCAATTTGTAAAATGCCAACGTCATTATCATTAACTGCCCATAGACATGTCAGAATCTTATTCAATTCAGGTGGTAAAGGACTAGACAAAAATTGTGGAACAGAAGTTTGTTGAAGCAAAATCGTTAAATGCACTCCATCCGGAGAACAGTAAATCACAGCATTCAACTTCTTTAATAAATGTAATCCTATTAACCCTATTCTCATAGTACTGAGCCATATGTAATACTTCAGATTGTGATTTCGCTTGCCGAGCACTCACAGAAGTCATAGTCTGTGATTGGATTTCAGGCAACAATCCATGCACAAACTTGTCTACAAACAACCTTTTTCCTGACTCTGTACTTAAAGGAATGGTTCGGTCAAAATTTTGTATTGCCCCTACGGGTTCGCCATGTGTTTTTAAGCCTAAGTCGCTCAATTTTAGAAAAATTTCCTATGGACCTTACCCGAGTTTTCGTCCATTAAACGCACACGAAAACAAGCACCAGGGAGCTGCCATTTTGTGATAATCCTATCATTTCCCCCATCGCCCTGGCTGACCTGCTTTTGCGGCACTAAATCATATCCCCCGCCCCTGAGCATGACATTATCAAAACATTCATATTCCCCGCCTCCCTCCGTGACGTTACTGTGCTGCGTAGGCAAACGCGCCCAGTCGTCTTCTACGCGACTTCACACAGAACCCGGAAACCAACACAGATCAGCTCACAACACAGCACGCCACAATTCGGAATATGAAACTGTACTTTAAAATCAAACAGCAACACAGTAAATTTGGTAAAGCACATTTATTTGACATTAAATGTTAATAGAATATTCTGCAATTGCCATATGAACTCCGAAAGTCATTTATTTTCTTTTATCTCTATCCGCAAATCCGTAAAATTTTATCGTGAGTCACGCGCTGTTCCTTTATGGTACACAGGGTGTTGGTTTTCGTTCAAAGAAGCACTTTTGTTGCACGCTGAACCGCAAGGTTGTTCCATCAAGTAGGCACTAGGCCAGCGTAAAGGTTGATATGTTGCTTCTAGCTGCTAGTACCGCGTAAGGGCATATGGGCCCTTGGCGATCGTCCGATAAGATCATCAGAATGGTGCAGTTGTTTACATGAAGCTGCAGCTGGCGACTGAAGAAACCATCTGCCGGTGTCAGGGGCAAAAGGGAAGGATGTACCTATTTTGAAAACATAAAATGTATAATTAGTCTCGCCAGCCGATCTTTATTAATATTATTCAATTTATTTATTACGGCCGAGCTGAAACTATTTGCTTTCAAGGATAGTGCAATGGAGTATGTTCGGCTCTAAAATCAATGCGAAAACTAACGAAATAAATCGAGGTTAGTACACAATGAGAAACGACTTTTTGAATACATGCATGTGGAATGTGGACCTGCATGCCCATGTGCCCGCTACAAGGACGATCCCACAAACCTTTTCAAAGCTCTTCATTCATTCATTTATTCATGCATACATTCATTAATTCTTCATTCCGGTATAAAAGCGTCTAAAGAGTTACTTACATTATATTTGCAATTTCCATTGTGTCTCTGCGTAATGCAGTCCGTAAATCCCACTGTGCTCTTGACAACGATTTTTCGTATACTGAACTAACATGAAACTCGGTCTAGTTTAAGAATGTTCTGCCTTATCGTCTCAAACGTTATTGCACCCCTCAAACCCCCCTTCAAATGAAGTTCTTTATGCATGGTTCCTGTCTCTCAAGGTCAAAAAACAATAGAACCTTATATTGCCAGTGCGAGTTGTGGGCCTCTTCAGGGCGCGAGCTGAAAATCAAAGCCGCTGACCTTCACTAGAAATGAGCATACATTCTTTCTTTGCAACATCCCGTAGTAAAGCCATCTGTGAGAACTTGAAGTTTCAAATCCATCTATGTAGTGCGCTTCAATGTGCAAATGCGAACTGGCTTCTCTCCCATCTGCAACAGCTCGCTTGGTGCGTTCTAAGGCCCCAATTTTGTCCTCGTTGTCTGCGAGCTTTGAAGCCCCAAAGAACCATAACTATTGAGACTTTTAATTTTTTGGGGAAGGTCAGGGAAAGTATAAAGTACCCGAGGAGTTGAGTTGAAAGTGAGATTTATTGTTTGTTTGTTTTATTATTTGCAATAAGCAAGCCTCCCCTCGGTTAACAGTGCCCAGCATTTATAAGAGATTGCGAAAATTAGTTACATCAACAAAAATATACACATATACATATAGACAAGGTCAGCAATATGAGGTGAATAGAGAGAGAATTCAAAGATGACACCCAGGTAGTTCGGCACCGAGGGTGGTGAAGGTAGGGGTTAGGGTTAGCGTACATTGTATGCACACTATACAATAAAAGTTATTTACAAAAAGACAATCGTATTACAATTATTTAAACCGGGATATGTACTTCACAACCTGCTCTCCTTTGGGTGGACATGGCACAGTGGGAATGTTGGGTGGCAATGGATCAGTGCTCTGCACAGAAATGTTCAAAATTCCATATCTGTGCTTCTCTAATACAGCAACAATAAGGCTTTGACAAAGTCAAACTCCATTTCCTCATAGACTGTTTTGATCACCCATTGCTTACTTCTTTTTGAAAAGGCCTTAGTGTAGCGAGTACTAGATTGTTCACGTCCGAGATTCCCGTTATGGGCCAAGACGGCAAGTAGAGTCCTATGTCTCATGCCCTGTATGCTGAAATGCAAGCGCTTTGGCCTGTACTTTAAGCACATATTGTGGAACACCTCCAAACCTCCCGTGTGACAGAATTCTGTCAGTCCCCTCAAATCTCTTGATAGAGTTTTATCGAAAACAATCTTCTCAATTGCTTTGTGTGTCGGTGAAGATGGATTCAACCACTTCTTCTTCCGTGCCTCCACTGGGGATAAAGGCCATGTTCACATTGGTGGAAATGTAGGTTTTCTGACCAGCGGTGCACGTTGGTACAGTGGTGCATCAGTGACCGCCATTTTTCAAGTAGTATTTCCACTGACCCTTCACAAGTTTTGGAGCTCCACCAAAGATGGTTGCTGATAGACTGGGACCACTCTGGAATACTTCCCAAACCTTTTTTTTTCCCTGCAGCCGAGATTTTCTTATTGATTGATTTAGCAAGATGCCATACGTCAAATTGATGTTTAATATGTGGGAACTGCTCTCTCATTGTCTTGGCAATTGAAACGTGTCTGTCCGTGGCTATGAGGTTGATGTGCATTCCCCTCGATTGTAGATATTCTACTGATTTTATAAATCCTAGTTTCTCTATGGCCACTGAGGATGTACATTGTGTTACCTGCACGACCACGGAAATCACAATTTTCTTACTATCTATGTCCTGAAAGTGGTAGGTGCAGTACTTGGCAGAAAATCCAGGGCTGTCGTACTGTCCATCGCCAGCTAGACTGAATCGTTTGCCTTCGAATGTACTTGCTAGAGACAATTGTTCAATTTTCCAAGCATCACTAATGGCCGGAAACAGATAATCATGTTGGAATTTGTAGTACTGCGTTTTTTAAATGAAATGGAGTCCCACAAACTGAAAGAAAGACTCTAACTTTCTAAAACTGGAGCCACTAAAAAGTGATGCAGCTGCACACAGTAGATTGCCTGCTGGCAGTTTCCCCAGCATCGGTTGTGCAGACCATGAGAACATATGATGTAATCTACAGGCGGCATGTATTGTGACGTTACTGCCTTGTTTTTGACGAGTCACATGAATCAATGGCTTCCCACATAGTTTCCCTCTGACGGAATGCCCACATTTCAGCATAATTATAATATCCATCAAACAACTGTCGAATACGATGTATTTGCCCTCTTTCATTAGACTGTCATCCTGCGTCAAAGTCGTTTCGGCCTGTGACGTTGAGGACATATCACCACATTTGAAAGAAATATCGCTGCTATCAAGTTCTGATGCGTCGATGAATGCTGCTGCTGGTTCATTCCCTGTCATTTCAACATCTGCTACCTCAACATTGATGGGAGAACACAACAATGTCGATAGCTTTTTTGGTGGCAATTTTCTGGCGGGTGTAGATTGTGTGAATTGATCTGTGACTACTTCAGAGCTATCTTCAATACATCCAGTATCATGTTGTTGCGGCGGTGCGGTCGTACTTTAGTAATGGTCCAATAAAACTTTGCTGGATTCTCCGGACACATTCATTTCATGTTCTGGCCATTGGACATGAGCATCCCGAGTCTCAACATGCCGCGTCTGAATTAATAGTTCCTCCATAGTGTAAATGGTCTGGCAAGCAACATCTCTCATTCGCTTCACTGTCTGTGTATGTATAGTTCATAGACCCACGGGTAACTAGAGGACAGATTGGAAAAGAGATGTTCAGTTTAAACACAAGATAAAGTATAGTACAATTGACTGGAAAAAAACATAAAATAGTCCCCAGCACAAAAACATTTCTAAAGTTATGAACTGTTTGTAACTAACCTTATTTTGGTTTCTTTGCAACTTTTTTGACTCGACCTTCAACATCTGCACGCTGTTGCTCCGAGACGTATCCGCATGTCTCCCCTTCCTCTTGCGCTGCAACGACTATATTTTCTGTATCCGCATAGACAGCACGGAATGAGGCTCCATCGACTCCCTGAAACATAGTATTTTCATTACTGTGTATCAAAATATTGTTAGCGTAAAACGCACATGAGGACGAACACACATGTACATCTCAATAGCCAAACACGATTTAAACATTGTGTGGAACAATCAAACAACAAGTATTCGAGCTCTGATGACCTAGTTCGATGGAGATGTCAGTATCGATACCTCTGGCTCTACATGGACTGCCACAAATGATTGTATTGAAGAGGGGGCATCAGCAACTCCCTGAAACACAGTACTTGCGTTAGTATGGTTTTCAATATCGTAAACATAACACACACTTGGGGTCGAAGGCACAGGTACATATAAAGAGATAACCACAAATGTTGCATTGTCTAAAAGAATCAAGGAATATTTAAAAATGATCTGATTTAATCGACTTATTTCTCCGATTTCTTTACATCTGCATCATCTAAATGGGATCTTGTGATTGTAGTGGAAGCTCCATCGTCTCCCTGAAACACAGTACTTGCGTTAATAGGGAAGAAAGTATAGCAAATGGAATCACGTTATATGATCACGCTCGATGGAGCTGTCAGTATCCATACCTCGTGCTGCTGAAGAATATCTAGGGCTGTTGTCAATGTGGTGCGCACTTCCGAAAGCTGTTGCGCCGATTCGTATCCGCATGGTCCCGCTTCCACCGGAATTACTTGAATGTCAGGCTCTGCATCAAGTGCGTGGGTTGACGATTCAACAACTGCCTGAAACATAGTATTTGCATTAGTAAGGATTACAATATTGAAAACACAACACACGCTTGGGGTCGACCGCACAGGTACATATCAACGGCTAACCACAAATCAAACATGGTGTAGAACAATCAAACAACAAGTGTTCCAGTCCTGGTGATCACGGTCAGTTGAGCTGTCAGTATCCATACCTCGGGCTGCTGAAGAACATCTAGGGCTGTTGTCAATGTGGTGGACGCTTCAGCATCTCCCTGAAAGACAGTACTTGCATTAGTATGGATAACACTAATTATAACGAAAACAAACACCAGGGGACGACAACTAAGGTGTATATCAATTGGAAAGCACTAACCAAAAAATTGGTAAAATAATCACACGATACATACAAATTATTACTTGACATGCATAAAACAAGTCTGTAGCGGAATAGCCAAGTATGATTACCTGATACGTGCTAGAAGTGGTTGATAACTGCGTGCACGTGACGGAAGTAGAATGTTCTTGCTTCAGATTCAAGGGATAGTCAAGAAGTTGTAAAGGTAAATTATTGTTTGATAATGAAATACCAATATTTAAAATTGCCATGTAAGGAGACAGAATACTTGAGTAATGCGCAATATAGCACAGTTCCCTGTGCCCATATATAGATTTCGTTTGTGGGTTATGAAATCTAAAAATAATATATTGATAAATGTCATTATTCAAAAAGCTATACACTCATATCAATGTCGAAAGTATTACAAATTGGAAACAACACCTAAAATATCAATGAATCCATTCGGCTACCTACACACTACTGCAAGGCCTAAAGCTAAAAACAGACACTTGACTCACCAGTGGGGTATTTTGGATGAATAGAGTGGGAATAGCGTTTGCGAGCAATTTTCGTGTCGATCGCCGTTTGTTCTTCTTTGTTACCCAAGATGTGGTGTACATGTTCGAGGGAAAGTGCCGGCTGCAGATGCGGTATCTTGTCCTCAAAGACTTGTTGGACTCTACTTTCCAGCTCATCTAGTGGATATCCACAATGTCTGACCCATTCTCTTATTCGATCAACAGTTTTCGGGAATACATGCATTGTAGTGCCTTCAGATTTAGCATGGGTCTTCGAAGGGGGACCGCTAATCGGACAGGCAGGCATTGTTTAAAATTCAGAAAAGTAAATATTATAAAACCTTGATGAATAAAAATGTAATAAAAAAGTAAATGAACCATACCATGCTCAATGCAAGGTTTGTTTTGGTCGCCGGAACTATACCAGTTCATCATGTGCGGCTTAGTAATTGCATAAGTTACAGAAATTTCTGTTTTGTCTTGCACGAAAAGGAACCATGCTTACATTATAGACTGGACCCCCGAAGGATGCAATTCGATGACAATTGACACAGATGAAAATAAATAGATCTATTGATAGCATAACAATTGAAACTCAAGTCAATAGCAATGAGACCAATGACCATAGCTCTATTGGGTACTGTAATAGCAAATTGATTGAAATGTAAAAATGACCGAAATATGACTAGGATACATGGCCTTACCTTGACCAACAAACAGTTGGATTCAGCAGGCCGATCAGTATGTTGCAGGAGAACAGGTAGATGGCCACAGGTAGCACACTGACGAGTTTGCTCGAAGCGGTCACAGCACGGCGATGAGCAGATTAGCATAGATCTCAGTGCTTCTCAGGTAGAAGGTTCAGGAGTTGACTTGCAAAGCACAAAGATGTTCTCATGAGACATATCAAGTGGTTTATAAAGTATTAGAAACAGGGGTGTGTTTGTGAATGAATGACGTGTGTATGTTGTGGTATTATGTTTATTGCAGGGGGCGGCCTGCCTCAGGGGAGGCCTGCCTGGAGACACAGGGTCTGAGGAGGCCATGTGAGCGATGGCCCCTGGCCGTGGGATACCTTTTGAAGTGTACATGCTGTTTGGCACCTTGGCCGTTTGCGCCCATCACAGGCCCCCATGCCAGCGCTCATCCCCGGGTGCGAACCGCCTTTGATAGAGGGGGTGGGATGGATGGGCCTGGGGCTTGACGATAAGGCACACGAAGACTGCTGAATGGAGACACACTTATGTGGATTGCAGGGGGGCGGCCTGCCTCAGGGGAGGCCTGCCTGGAGACAAGGGGTCTGAGGAGGCCATGTGAGCGATGGCCCCTGGGCGTGGCATACCTTTTGAAGTGTACATGCTGTTTGGCACCTTGGCCGTTTGCGCCCGTCACAGCCCCCCATGCCAGCGCTCCTCCCCGGAATGCGAACCGCCTTTGATAGAGGGGGTGGGATGGATTGGCCTGGGGCGTGCAGATAAGGCACAGGAAGACTACTGAATGAAGACATACTTATTTGGATTGCAGGGGGGCGGCCTGCCTCAGGGGAGGCCTTCCTGGAGACATGGGGTCTGCGGAAGCCATGTGAGCGATGGCCCCTGGGCGTGGGATAACTTTTGAAGTGTACATGCTGTTTGGCACCTTGGCCGTTTGCGCCCGTCCCTTGCCCTTATGTGATGTTAACTTTGCATGACATTCACGTAGATGGGAACACTGAGCAGGACACGGGGCATCCATTTTTGTACCCCCTTTCCACTCCATTTTGGTGACCAGGCCTCACTGCGATAGTACAGCGCGCAGAACACATGGCCCACAGCCTCGTTCCCACTCTGACTGGAAAACTCCAGAGGTATTTGCAACAGCTAATAAATGTAACACATCACTCTCTGAGATCACGGTCCTGCATGTGAACCGGCCTGAACCAAGCACATGGCTCGTTCATCTCCACAAACGTGTCCTTGCCCACGCACCCTCGCCAGTGGAAAGTTACTGCCATTCTGACCCTGTGTCCCTGCAAGGTATTCTCTTCATGTGCTAGACCACTGACCACGCCATGATGGCCACCTAGCAGATCCCCAACTAACATTGGACCCCTACTGCAGTTTATCGTTGCCTATCAATAACAAATGCAACATATCGGAGATTCTTGTGAGCACAGACCCACACTTCAAACAGTGTATTATAGTGGTCAAGACCCTTGACCTAAGGCCTGTATAATCCAATGTTAATTGATAGTATTGATATATGTGTGACTTTTATAGAGACATAACCGAATGAAAGACTTTGAACAAGTGTTATTTAGTGCATGCATTATTGATAATACATTATGTTAGCTTAGATAGTGACCACCCCGCTTCACAGCGACCTGAACTTCACCCATTCCGAGCACAGGTGTCTGACGTCCATCCTTGAATGGAGACACACTTGATTGATTTAAAAAATCGAAACAAACGTTGTTAAAATATATGTGGTGTTTTATTTTGTAGCTTATTTTGATGACACAAAAATACAAAACTTTACACATTGTACAGTTCAGGTTGCAGCACAGCGAGAGAAAATCCCCTGTACTGACCGCTGTCACTCGGGAACGTTTCTCTTATGGCACGAACGGCACAGGCGGGTATCACTCTTTGAACGCGGTGTCCAAGCCTCCCGTGAAGCCACCATGTAAAGGAACGATAGGCCACCAGCCTGTACCACCTGTGAAAAGGAATGAAACAAACTGTTTTTAAATGACCAAGATAAGTTTAATAAACGTTTGTTGTCAATGACAATTCTTGTAACTAATGACATTCTGCTCGGACAAATGCTATCTAGAGACTGCACACTATTGAACGACTTTCATGTGTTACAATGATATGTATATGTAATTTTGGATATAGTAGAAGACCATGAAATAGGAGCATGACAAGCAGAGTATACTTACTCGTTACTCGGATTACGAGGACAAACAGTTGCGCGAAGTTCGTGCATAAGCACCTTCATTATCCTCAACACGGACCGTGTGAGGCAGGCTGCCCTGAAGTCTGGCAGCTCGGTGATGCATTGCGGTCGTGGCTCGCCTTCCGACATGTAGCCCACGCATCCTGAGTTTACACAGTAGCAGCAGTTCTCCTCCTCGGTCAGCATTAGCTTGCACCAATTGCATGTGCACCAGGTGGAAACACCGTCCATGCGACTAGGTCCAGTGTTTTCATCTGTTGATTCATCCTGCCAACTGCTGTCCGAAGCTCCATCGTTTTCACGTGTTTCCCTTTCCAGTAGTTCCTCCTCGGTATACTCGGGCTCGTACATGTAGGGCATTATTGTATCCATTGTGTGTTGCACATACTAAAATAATTGATAGCGGTGGTACTGGTATCTGTCCACACGGGCTACAAGCAACAAAGGTAGCTGACCAGAGCACAGAAACGAGTCACAAAATACTCAAAGTAACACAGAGAGAGGAATGGAATCAAAAATCTGCTGCTGTGTGTTGTGAAACGGTCTGTTTATACGTATTGAGGAAAGAGGCGTCCTGCCATTTCCATGGCGACACGTCATTAGCTGAAGCGCAGCAAATGTTGACACGAGACGTGCTTTGGCGTTGTGAAATGGCCGGTACGAGTCTGCTGATGACAGGCTCAGGGGCGGGGGATATGATTTAGTGCCGCAAAAGCAGGTCAGCCAGGGCGATGGGGGAAATGATAGGATTATCACAAAATGGCAGCTCCCTGGTGCCTGTTTTTGCGTGCATTTAATGGACGAAAACTCGGGTAAGGTCCATAGGAAATTTTTCTAAAATTGAGCGACTTAGGCTTAAAAACACATGGCCGACCCGTAGGGGCAATAACAATTTTTGACCAAACCATTCCTTTAAGTCTTGACCACTAAATCTGAAAACACTTGCTGGAACCTATTAAAATACTCAGTTGCACGATCTGACTTCAATTGTATGCAAGCCGTAAGTTTATCCCATATGATTCTTTTCTCAGGAACCAGAGTTTTTAATGTAGTCACTATTTTGTCTGGCAACACTTGTGGCGGTTTCTCACCAGCATTTCTTTCCCCATCTATTCGTACTAAAGCATCCATTGTATCATTCATCTCTACCTGATCATCTATAGTTCTAATCTGCTTCCATAAATCAGCAGGAAGGATCATGGGAAACAACAACTCTATATCACCCAGCATGAAAACTGATGAATGCTAAAAAGATTCAATTTCTTTATAAAATCCTGTTGGATTCTTCCTAATATATGGAATTGTTTGTCTAATAGTATTCACTTCCTGTCTAGAAAATGGGACATGAACAAACTGTGAGACATCATGTGCTTCAATAGTAGTGGCAGGTGTTCCTGTTGCGACATTAGTTGGAATTTCTACTTTCGGAACAAATGTCGGAGGAACCTCCCTCATCGGCAATTGTAAAGTAGGCAAATCTGAATGTCTATTAAGCAACAAGGCTAAATCAAGTGACAAAGTAGTCAAAGCCGTATCGGGTGAAAATGCTCTCTTATAAATGACCATTAAATCTGCGGGACAACAAAGCTTTCTCTTCATAAATTCATCTTGCAGATACTCTACCATCACCTGTAACACTTTCCTTGCATTGCCGGAGCATACTGATTAAACGTGTCATGCATTTCAATGGGAGAAATTGAAACAACCGAAATCTATCTAAGTGCGTCTCTGTCATGGTCATGAAGTCAGGGGCACAGGCATGCAGGGGTCTTATGCACAGGAGACCTGGGTGGACACTGTCAGGTGCCAGGCTCATGAACAAAAGTAAACAAGAACATCCATTTAACACAAAAAATCTTTTATTATGGACATAGCACTTCATATGCATTAATCTTGAACATTCCATCCATTAAGCAGGATGCATTAACCTTGAACATTCCATCCATTAAGCAGCCCCAAGTGTATTCTTGGGTGTGACTGGTAATGGATTGCCTTCGCACGTGCTCACTCTCTAGGGGTGGTAGGGTGTGGCTGGTAAACCGGCCCTAATGGGCGTGCCCACGATCTCAGCTATATAAGCTGCCCCGATACTCAAGACAGACGCTTCGCGTTATTCTGCACTTGCAAGCAGCGTAACGCTCACCGTCGCCTGAGGTCAGACTTACATTTGAAGATCCTGCTTCCTGGACATCCTGCTTCCTGCCAGCATACTTACCAACTGGGGGAAGCTGTTCTTACCTGTGCATCTCTTCGGCAAACCAAGTATTCATCTTTACACTTTCTGGAACGCTGAAATCTTCATCTTGGCACTGCAGCACGACACGCTCCATTGTCGACAGCAGCGCCTGCAAAGAAAAACGGAAGACAAGGTTAGACATCGAAAAAATAGTCAGTTTAAGGTTGCGCTTCGCCATACTTCGTGCTTTTCCTTAAACCATCAATTTCCTGTTGTTGAACATTGCGGTAGCATCCATCTTCCATCCGGCCGCGTCTCGCATCTCACAGCTGCATTGAGGCCGCATTTCCATCTAAGGGAAGAAAACAGAAGAGAGACATTATTGCGGGCATAAATAGGAGCAACATATAAAAGACATTAAACAGAATGAACAGCATCACAAGAGCTCAAGAAAGACTTACCAATCATAAGGAGAAGCATAGTCACAGCTGGACTGGACTAATCCTTAGCAGGGATCAGTGAAGGAACTAGATCCCATTTGACGCGCCCCTACCAGAAGTTGCAGGATGGGGAGCTTATCTTCCATAATTCACAGGTGAGCTTTATGGGCTGGTGTATGCTCACAGAAGCCGTACTTTGGTGTGAAGGTTTTGAGAGGTACAACAATCACGGATTGGTGCACTCACACACTCTTATCTCCACGCAAGAGCAGTATCACCACGTACCACTGCTCACAGCTTTTATACTGAGGGAGAGGCCTGAAGGGGGTTATTCAAGTTCAGGGAAGGCTGCAACCGTGCCCCAACACCCCCGCAGAGACCAGGTGAGCGCAACAGTCTCTTGTGCAAATGCGCATTTCTTCACTCATTGGTTTCAATGGAGGAAGAAATAGTTTCTACACATATAAAGCTTCCTATCCATTACCATCCACTTCATCTTTCTGTAACCAATCTAGCTCCCTCTCAAACTCAAATACCCTCTCTACATGCTCATGTACTTTCTCCGCAGTGTCCCTCGAGCGAGCAAGGCAGTCAAATCCCTCAACCCCTGATGGACATTCATGTCTGTCAAATCACTCCATATATCAGCTAAATGCGTTCCCATCCATTCTATCAAAATAGTTTGTTCGGGAATATCCCCTTGGACAGAAATCTCAACTAAAACAGCCAATTCATCACCCTCTTCTATGTACTTTTTAGCCCATGTATATAATTCTCTTTTTCTAGCTTTAGATACTGTACCACAAGTCACTATTCTTGAATCAGCTCCCACCCCTTTAACCACTACAGGTGGAGCAGAACTACTTGGTAAAGAGAGTTCAGACAAATCTTGTTCAATAGGTAGCGAAGACAATACCGCTGGCGGTGCAGACGGAATCGAGGGGACAGCAACTGTCGTACAGGGTGGAAATGCAAGAGGAGGAACAACAAAAGGAAGAGGAACAACAACGGGAAGAGGAGGAACTACAACGGGAGGAGGCACAACAATGGGAGGAGGCACATAAGGAGGTGGTGTAGTGGAAACAGTTCTTCGTTCATTCAACAATTTATTAATTAACTCATCTGATGTATGAAAATCCTGAGACGGATATATCTTTTGCGCATCAAGTTGGAAAGTCCTATCCATACCCCTAATAGATTCTGGCTGTCTCTGCTGATCATGCAAAAGTGTTTTCTCAGCATTCGTCATGTGTCTACGTGCATGCTTTTCTTTACTTCTGAGTTGCTGCATAGCTTCCTTTCTCCAATTTTTAACTGCATCAAATTATGCAGGCCTATCCTTTTTCCTCAACAATACAGATTCTAAATGCTCTAGGTGGGCAATTTCAAAACTACCATAAACTGGCCAGTGAAGTTCAGAAACATGTCTAGTCTGTCTGTGCCAAATATAATTAAATACGATAACTCCTAGGCCGTACTTACAATACATTAAATAAGCCGGCTATCCATCGGGTGGCGCCAGTTGGCCTTGTCCCAAAGATTGTCTGTCTCTGCAGAATAATACCCTGAAACAGGATGACAATTTCCCAGGCATATCAGATCACTGGTGTTACCTGGCGTCGTTTGTATTTGCAATTACAAAGCTGCAACCAAAATCAGGATTCTTAGGGATCAGGGCACGACTCACCTGATTTCAAAACATAGGGATCCGATCGGATTTCAAAGGATCATCGTGGTTGGCGATTTCGATAAACAGGTCTTGATATGGGGACCATCGTCAAGATGTCCTCCTAAAGGATGCTCACCATCCAGGGATTGGGTCATGCAGTTCTGCGTCTCACTTTGCAGAGGCCCCCATCACTCTCTGATCCCAGTCTGGTAGCCTCGTCTTCGTCTAGCGATGTGACATCAATCTTGAGGGTCCCTATTCGGGCACCATCTGAAAGATCAAAAGAAATATCGAGGCTTAATACCACCAAAAATGAAATACGCCAGTCACAAGTTCAAAAGTACATTTACAGTTTATTGGTCAGATAGCTATCTGGCTCCCAATGCCTTGCAGTGTGTACCAGCAGACACTGTGAGAGGGGAGAGAGCTGGACATCTCAAAGACATCAGTATTTTCTCATAATCCCAGACACATCGTCCAGTCCCTCTTTGTGTTACACATTCACTAGGATTCATAGCCAGTTCACATAACTAATAGAGGTTTAAACAACTATAGATTGTGCAATGTTTTCCTCAAACACTAGACATGATTTTCTGCACATACGATACAATGGTAACAATCTTTGCTTTACTTGGTCATGTTGGTTTTTTCGTTTTTGTTCTCGAGCTTAAAGTTAATCCAGTTTCGTGGAACGTACACACAGATTTCTGCAAAGGCACACGGTTTCAGCTATTCAACATTCTGTTCCACTGTTTGAACGAGAATGACGCTATTGATACAGACAACATCTAAATTACTGTTCAGTTCAACTCTAGTTTAGCTCCAAGGTGTCTTAGTGAAGGACAAACAATCCACTTTCAGCGGCCTCAACATGTTTATCCACGTTGACACAGTACAAAGTTATCTGTTCTCTGCTGGAGCCAAAAACACAAGATTTAACATGAGACAGAAAGCAGGAGTTAATCAAAATGGCGGATGACTTTAAAATGCGGCGTAGTCAGCCCTTTTCAGGTTCATTCAAATGCGATTTTCAATGCGAAGCGAATGTGCTTAAGCCAATGTTCGTTTCTAGGCCGTATTATGTGAAAAGTTTCGGAGTGTCAGCCCACAGTAGGTATGTTAGAGCAGGCTGGCACTGAGTAAACTTTGTCTCTCTAAATATGGGCACCAAGTTCCTAGCTCTTAGGTCTTTGTAAAGTGGGCAAAAAGGACAAAATGCAGAAGGTCCTCCTTCAACCCTTGGCAAAAGGGGCAATATTTAATCTCACCATTGCCTGGCCAACGTGCTAGTGCAGAATTGAATGGTAGGCAATTAAATCTTATCCTAGTCACAAGTATTCTTTCATTTGGATTATTTGTCCACAACAAATTTAATTTATTTATTGAGTCCGACGAAATAATAGCAAGATTTCTATTAGTGCCCTTTTCTATTTCATGAGATTCACAGTCATCCCATATTTTTTACAACAATTGAGTTTTCAAATAGGAGGCTGCAGAAGGGATCAGTATATTTGGCCAAAATGTGGAGGGTTCCATATTCAGATTTAACAACAGTTTGTTTTACATAGGATAAACAAGGAATTTTAAATGCACCTCTGTGGTCTAGAATATGGGTGATTAAAAATTGCGTTAAAGCATCTTTTGGATTAGACCAAAATCTGAACATGTGCAAAGCTGGTTCTGCAGCCATGTCATCTTCCACATCGGTCATGCCTAATTCAAGATGGACCCCGTAATGTGTGGCTGATTTCGGGAGCCCCAAAATTGTCTTACGTAAACTACTCTCTATAACTTGGATCCCATGCAGGTTTCCGTATCCCCACAGAGTTGCATGGTATTTAGCCACTGAACCAGCTTCACAGCGAGACACTGTCTGTATCAGGTCCAATGGCTTAGATTGAGACAGTGCCATAAATCGTCTCATCCCACCTATTGACTGCATAAATCCAATTCCCTGTTTCACCAAATCCACGACTGGAGTCAGAGTTGAAGTGAAACATGTCCCTACATAGTCAAATTCATATACTCATGGGATTAGCTCTTCGTTATTGAACATTGCTGCCATTCTGGGACTCATTCTACTTAAGTGACAGGCCATTACTTCTGATTTGCCAGTATTGACCTTAAGATCTAATGACGTCATAAACAGCGTGTGATTCAGCAGAACCGTATCATCTGCTTATGCTAAAACTGGGAAGGTTCTCCTTCACAGCTTCAGCACATTTGAAGAGGCCTTCATCAGGGCATCATACAGCTTGTTACAGCCCGTTAATGTAGAGAGAAAATAATAAGGGGGCCAGTACGCATCCTTGGTGCACTAATACCTTTACTTTGAAGTGGGAGGTATAACTTCCCTCAGAACCACTCCGCACACAGGCATAGGTTTCATCGTGTAGGATAGCCAGAAGATTGACTATCTCTCCTGGGCATCCCTGTGACCTGAGCACAGCCCACAATTTGGTTCTATTCACCTTGTCGAAGGGCATGCTCAGGTCCAAGAATGCCCGGTATATCGGGTCGCGCTTTACATACAAAGAGTTAACCACAAGCAAATACAAATTCAGGGTTTGTTCACTGGTACCCAGCTTCGCACGAAACCCAAGTTGGATTTCAGTGAGATGATTATTACCATCAGCTCAGGATTCAATCTTGACCAAAAGAGCTCTCCCAAAGATTTTAAAGAGACAATCTAACAGGAAGATTGGCTGTAGGAGGCAGGCACACTCCTGGGGCGTTTCTTGTACCTAGGCTGTATAATTGCATAATTAAAATAAGGAGGAAATTGGTTTAGATGACCCATTGCATTGAAACAAAGTGTGAATAGGGGTGCCCAAACCTCAACCTCTTCTTTGAAAATATCTGCCAGTATGCCATCAGACACACGGGAACGATTTAGCCTTTGGTGTCTGCTTATGTTCTCAATTTCGCAAATGGTAAATGATACTACTTGTACATTCGTAAAAAAAATAGTGGTCTTATGGAACATCCACAGTCTCTAATAGGGGTGTCAACTCCATGACAACCCTATCAACATCTGGGTTGTAATGTACTGAAATGCGATACCCACAGTGAATACTTGACACACGTTTCAAACGCACATTGTTCCGTGGTATGCTTGGGACCCAGAGAAACCATTTCCCAAAACATTTTGCTATTATTGGAGGTGGCTGCCTGAATCCCAGGCAGCCCTGTCAAGATAGTTTTTGCAGGCATTACCCACCCTCTTACAATTCGCTCTTGAAGCCCGAATTTGTCCCTTCCCACTTGCCGATGCCTTTAGTAATCGGATTACATTCCACTTTGCAGTTTTACATTCATCATTAAACCATTTCCCCTGGTGCAATTTGTTAACCTTTGTCACATCTTTCTGAAATTCATTTGATATACCACTACAAAGAGAATAAAATTATATAAAATTCTGGATGTCGCCTGGACAGCAGTCAAATCTTCCACTATTGAAACAATTAGTGATACATTATTAATAACGATATTCTGCAAAATCTCATCCTTATTACTGACTTGCCATCTTAATGTTCGTGTTACCAAATTTGGAACATTCAAATCTAATTGAGGAAATACCCTAGTAGCTCGCAGCAGGATATGGGAGAACTGTAAAGCCTGAGGGTGATGGTCACTCAATATGTCCTCAATTATATGGAATTATATTATCTTGGGTCAGTGAATAGGTGGGAAACATCGGAAATCTATGCTTGTATTGCCCTGGGTGACCCTAAAAGTGTGTTTACCTGCCCTATCGACCTGAGTTGGGCCATTCACCATTCGCAGGCCCATTCATACATCCATGACAGGATTTTTAACCCAACTGAGCATGTTCTCGGATCAATTGTATATGGACAACTAAGTCCAATAACATGTCCTTTGTATTGTCCAGAAGATCTGGAGGTGGACCATTCCCTAACTTGCCATTAAAATCACCAGCCAAGATCACCAGGGTTATCAATGGATTAACCAAGCAAGATTATCCTCAGACAATGATTTTAGCTGTGAAAGGCAACTGCCTCCATTAGAATTATGAGGACTATTATAAAGGTTCACAAGAACAATTTCACTTTCAGCATTTATAGTGACCTTAACTGATTGTAGAAATGTATCTCAAACATTCTCGAGCAGGTGACAGTCATACACAGATTTCACAAATATATAACTCCCTGTGGGTCTGCCCCTAGCCCTCGTGTGTGCTACAATCTGGAAGGAGTGATATCCATTCATTAATAAGGCTTCTGTTTCCCATGTCTCTTGTAAGAGAATAAAATCATATTAGTGCATTACATCAATAATATTTTGGCATGCACGTTTCTGCTCAGCACCAGCTATATTCTATGATAGTAGTGCTGAAACAATACACTCCCTTACTTTTGGCACTGTTACTGTTACTTGGTTCCTGTAGCTCTCAATATTCAGATAGGAGCTCAACTCCACTCTTTCCCCATCGCAGGCCACCCAGTCTCTCCCGACATAGAGGTCGGAACATGGCCCAATCAGTTTATCTCCTCTAATGAGATCAAACCATGACTTTTGGGCAATGTTCTACTGGTACATTGGTTGCAGAGTTTATCGCTGGAACCTTAACCCACTGATTTTCCTGGGTCTTCAACATTTCAAAATTCTCTTTAGCACAGAGGCTCACATTTGGGACTAAACCATGCCCACTAAATAAGGAAGAGCCAAACGGAGGTCCCTGGGCAGTATCAACCTCTGGGGTATAAATGTATTCTAGGGGCAATATAAGGGCAATATAGTTAAAGCAGATTTACGCTCTTGGCCTTGAGCCCCTGGATTAGAATTCACTATGCACGGTGCAATATCTTTATTGGCAAATGAAACAATAACCCTTACATTTCTTGTGAGTATTCCCCACCCATGGTGTCCTTCTCACCATCTTATTGAGTTGTGGTGACTATGTTTCTGTTAATGCAGTGTGCCACCTTGTTCTTTATTGAAGTTGCAGGTTCAGAGTGTTCAGTGGGAAGTCTAGGTACTTCTATAATCACCCCCACCAGTGGACAAGCCGCCAGAGGTACATTTAGGGTCACATTTGTACCAGATCTCAATACACCTTAAAGCGTATTAGGTTTTCCACATAGGGAGGAGGATTTATAGGTACCTTTGGCACAATAGGTTAATTACAGCACGTGTGTACCTCCGCTCTAATAATAGGGGTAGGCACTAGTACCTTATCTCCCCCCAGTTTATTCTCTGACAAAGCTTTGGGCCAAGACCCACAGCATATTTTAGGTATGTCAGCCACAGGATGTTGCATCTCACAGACCTTTCCACTAGGGTGAAAACAGTAGTAACTAGGTCATTTTTTAACGACGTATAAGGTCATCCATTATCATTAATGAATGAAAAACATTTGGCTTAAAATTACCAATTAAAGCTATAATTGATTGCACTTTACCCTGTAGGTCCATCATATGGGAGCGAGACTCCTTCATAAAATTGTCCAATATGTGATAAAGATCATGCACCGTGATAGCACTGATACTAGACTTCTTGTCATCCATGATAGAAGATTGCAAAGCTCCTAGTTCCAGCGCTTCCTGTGTCTCCCATGACAAACTAGTAGAGGATGATGGAGTCAGAGACTAGCCTGCTTCTGCTTCTACTTCTGTGTCTCTACATACAACACGATTAACCCCTTGAGCTAGTGGCACAGAACCAGCACAAACTGCAGATCCGGGAAGTTCCTCAATACACTCCAATTAATCTGAACGTACAACTTTGGGACTTTTGGCACTTCTCAAAATCAGAAGTGGTGCTAGAGCTGTTGGTTGTATGCCCAAGACATCAACAGGGTCCGTCGGAACAGTACCCAGTATGTAGTTTCTGATAGGCCCGCTCCACTGTGAGTATTAGTTCATCCAATTTGCCTGCAACATGCTTTAAATATTTATCCAATGGTTTATGCGCAGTAGGCTTAGGTGTCTGCTTGTATAGCAGCTTCTGGCCCGGAACTTTTTTTCAGTTTTTTCACTGGTTTTGCCCAATGGTCACCAGTAGCCTTACATTTAACCATCTTGCCAATTACACCCCTAAGCCACTAACTGCCAGATGCCTTTGGTTTATCTTGGTCCACCCCTGGCAGCTGACAGCACAAGGAATAAAGATGTACAAGTGTTTTTATGTTTTTTTTCCTAAAATCCGACAGGTCGGATTTCTTTACTGCATTTGTTCACCATTGTTTTTTTCACCAAATGTATGGGGAGGCCACTACTTAAGAAAGACTATTGGGAAAAGGAGAAGAAATGGCTAAAAACTAGAGATCCTACAGATCATCTGAGTGTTAAGACAGCTTTGACCAATTATAAAAAATCCTCCTGTCTTCAGAAATAGAGTGATCTTGCTGACAATAGATCAAAGGTCCTCTTTGTAGCTATAAAGAATGTTGCTTCTCCCCCAATGTACCATGTCCCATCTACCACTATCGCTTAGTTTGGCGAATGAATTTAAAGTCTTTTTATGGACAAAATAAATTCTATACACTCAAACATTGACTCTCAGTTAGATAACCAGTGGATGGTAACGGTGAAATACCAGGTACAGGTGAAATACAAGTGCATAAAACAACGCGAATGGAGCGGACTGGAGTGCGTGGAGCGGACTGGAGTGCGTGGAGCGGACTTGAAGGCATGGAGTGAACTGGAGTGCATAGAATTGCGAAACTTACATGGAATGGTTTGGAATGCATGGAGCATTCGATGAGCATGTAACTCACCATCTCACATCACCACGCTTACTCTCTTCTTTACACCACCACTCAACTAGAACACAGAGATACTATGACATCATTTGGTATAACTGTTCTCATACCAACATCTGCCTCATACTCCCCATCACTCTAACTAAACACTGCTGGTTACGCACCCCCCAGCCAGGCGTTCTCCGCAGGCCTAACGCAGCCACAATCGGTCTGAATAAAAACCTACCAGAACGAACACATACTCTTGAACTCTCAACCACCACACCTACCGCTAAGAAGTAGCTATTACACGAATACCGCACCAGCTGCACACATATCCAGTGCTCACACGCACCTTTGACTCTCTCTACTCACTCTACTGACCTGAACTTAGGTTCCCAAGGGCATTCAACCTACCAGCGCCTTCAGACCATACCAATGGTATATAAGGCGCTATATAAATACAAAGTAACATAACAAAACATAACTTCTATGTAGAGACAATAATGGCAGTTGACTCGACATCACCCTGCTTTGATTTTTCAACTCTTAGTCTAGAAGTAGTTACCAATCTTATTTCCAAACTCAAACCGACTCATTTTAATTATGATACTATTCCAGCATACTTGGCTTGACAACATGCATCTGCACTCAGTGGGTTTATTACCACCTTTGTAAATGCTTCTTTAGTTCAATGATGCACTCCAATGGATCTCACAAAATCATATCTCATGCTGCTGCTTGAAAAGACCACACTGGATCACAAGGTGCAGTCACACTATTGACCCATTGCAAGACTTGCATGGCCTTCTAAGATCTTTGAAAAGATTGTTACATCACAACTCCAGGACTACTTAGAGTTTCATGGAATCCTTGACATGTATCAATCACGCTTTAGGCCAAGACATGGTACCGAGACTACCGTGGTCACTGTTTGGGATCACATCTTGAGAGCTGCTGATGAAGGTGACATCAACATGTTAATCATGCTAGTTTTATCGGCAGCCTTCAATACTGTTGATTTTGACATTCTTGTTTTGAGATTGACCCGGTGGCACAGGCTTCCAGTGAATCCTTGAGTTGGCTCATCTCCTTCCAATATGATCGTACTCAGCAAGTCAAAATTGGCCCACACTGCTTCCACTCGGTATTGATTACGTGGGGTGAGTCTCAGACGGCCTCTTTATCCCCACTGCTATTCAACATTTATATTCGTCCCTTGCTGATTATCTTTTCCCAGTTTAACCTGCACTACCTTTTATATGCTGACAATGCCAAAAGCTGGTTCTATGTTCTTAGATCACCAGTTTTTTTGCAGAGTTTTTTCATGAAAATCTTTGACCAAAACCACTCGAATTTCCTTTTTTATATTTGGGGGGTTACACTGCAAGCCCCTCCTTTACTATAATCTAATTCCTATTCCCCCCTGCCCCTTATATCTCCTTAGCCATCCCTCATATTTTTCGATGAGTTTTTTAGGGAGAAGGTTTTCAGCAGAAAACTCCTTGAAAAAGCCTGCGCATGTAAGATAAAGAACTGGCTGTTGGAGAATACGCTCCAACTAAACCCATCTAAAACAGAAGTCATGGTATTAGGTTCCTAGAAAAAAATAGTTAATATGCAGCCACATTTTTCCTGCCCCTCACTTTTCCATGTTCCAACTGTCTTCTCCTCTAAATTGAAACATTTGGGCTGCATTTGGCAGGAAAACTTGAGTTGCAACCTGCAGGTTAGTGAAACTGTCAAATCTGTCTACTTTCACCTTAAACATCTGCAGCCCCTTTACTCCTTATCTCAGAGAGAGATCGACCAGTCGTTGCTGGGACACTGGTGAATGCCAAGCGAGACTATTGTAATGCACTCCTCGCTGGCATTCCCACCTACCAAACGCAACGCATCCAGGTCGCATAGAATACGTCCGCTAGGCTTCTCTTTTCTCTACCTAGGGATTCATGTATCACTCAGTCTCAAAGGGTTCTACATTGATTCCCACTGCAGCAGAGTACTTTATCAAAGACTTTAGTTTTTAAATACTTCCATGTTCTTGTTCCCCGCTATCTATCATCAAAAATCGCCGGGTACCTGCCAAATAGCTACCTTTGCTCTATTAGTGGAAACGTTTTGGTGGTTCCCCCATCCAAATTTGTTCATCAGGGCGATAGAGGTTTTTCTATCTCTGGTCTTCGAGCATGGAACATGTTACCTGCTGATCTTCGCAAAACTGAGTCTATCCTGCAATCAATTTAGGAAGAGATTGAAAACTTTTCTTTACTTTACCTTAATAGATTTATAATGCACAATAACACAACAGAGAACAGGAAGAAGAAGACAGTCCAGGGAAGTCAAAGACTAAATCAGAAGGGGACCTTAATCAAACAGCCAAGTCTCTTCCAATAGTTGGCATATGGATACTGTACTTAGCTTGTTCTTTTCTCGCTTTAACATCTGCGCCCAGGTGCGGTTTCTGACCGGTTTTCTGTAAAAAGGTGCTATGTACATTCAAAAATTCAAATCAAACCCCTCCCAATCCGATATTGCCAAACTACAACCCAAACGGTAAAAAGCATGTGGTAAAATAAATTCGACCAGTTCAAGGGCGGTGACATTAGAACAACGAAAACAACAGTGCTATCTAGTGAAACAGGTCTTGTGCCATCAAATACATGGGTAGATGTCTCAAGTCTGGGCAACACAGCTAAGCCAGAGATCAGAGACAAAGGGACGTCTGCGCTTCTGCCCCATGACTTTTAAAATGGTTTTCAACCATCCTAAAAACTGCTCGTCTATGTCACTGGTCGATTGGATTTCCTGAGGCCTGCTCTTGGACCCGGCAGCTAAATTGTTTGGTACATTTCTACATAGTAGGCTGTTAGAGTGGTCAAATGAAAGTTATCCTATATCTCCTGTACCTTCTGGTTTCCTGGAGGGCTTGGGACATGTGGAGCAGGAACTAAATCTGTGGCTTTTTGTGCAGCAAATGCTGAATGGATTATAAAGTGCATCACACTTAGATAGAAATGGCTAGTCTATTCAAATGCATGGACAGTAATGTGTTGCTGATGATTCTAGCAAATCTCCCAGGATCTACTGAATATTCTGGGAGAGATGCATGAGGAGTCACCCTTAGATATGGGATAGCAGCGGAGTTTCAGCTTGCTTTCCCTCAATTTAAGGTGTAGCATAGCAGTGTGCTATTGCACCCCTGTTGTTAAATCTCTATATCATTGATTTGGATGTACATCTTCGTAATATGAAAGATGTCCCTATGGTGTCTGGTCATCCTTCACATCTTCTGTTATTTTATTTTTTTATTGGTTTCTTATAAGTGCTTAATACGAATACTAGTTAGGTTTCTAAAGCGCGGATCGGGATTCCAACCTCTGTTGCTCTGCATGGTTTTGCTTCCAAGACCACCATGAACAATGGAGGACTAGCTTAAATGCCACTACGCTCAAAATGAAAGGTAGTGGGGAGCAGGGCGATTTCTTCCAGCTCTCTTTTTTGCAATAATCAAATCTTGGACTGTCAATGACTATCAGAGCCTTCCATTTTCCAATACTCTTTATTTGACAACTAAAAAAAATACAACTTTAAAAAAACCATATTTGAACGAAACAAACCAATGTAGCCATCTTTCGCTTTGCGAATACAACATGTAACCAGCCTTTAAAACCTGTGCTGATGTCATACCATGCTAAATCGGGGGAGATGGCTGCAAACGGAGCAGGTGTTTGGGGGGATGCCAACCTGACATTACTAACTGCAACAAATGCATTGCTTAGGAAATGATCATGTGTTCCATCTTCAACTCCATTGTTTGCGTTGCATATTGAGTTAGGTGTTTGCTTTCTGTCTGACTTCATCAAGCTCTAACCTGTGTTGCTATGGTGTTCAATTTGGCTAAACTCGAGAGCCTGTGTGACTTGCGCCCTAATAAGGGATTTAATTAAAAGTGAAGTTGGGATTCGAGTCAGTTGGCACAAGTTCATTAAACGCGAGTTTAGGATACTTATCCTTAGTGCCCGATATTCAAACAAGGATAGCAATGGCAAATCTAACCCCTGGCCCAATAAGAGCTCGCCTAGATTTGGTTTTACATACCCTAGAGATACCTGTAAGGGTGACGTTAAAAAACACTATATACGCCCTGTTCAAATACTGGGCACTGTTTTTTTATTGTGTAATTGTGCCTCAATGTAATACCCTTTTGCTTAGTGAAGCCTTGTTCGCATTCTGCCTTTGTGCTTACTTGGAATGATGGCTCTGAGTTAACAATGGGCACTGTGACGAATCATCTTCCGGGCCACCAGTGGTCCAGGGATGAATATCGGTTCCTAAACCATCAATCATTCCCACACCTCTAGTACACCAGAAGGGATCCTAACAGATTGGAAGCACAAGTCAATCATAAACCTACTTGTTCAATTTTGGTAACGTGGACGGAACGGCAGGCTTATCTCCGCAAGGTTGTGGATCGTTGGTTAGTTGCAACATAGTGAAAATGCAATTATTACCCAAT
Organism: Ambystoma mexicanum; assembly: GCF_040938575.1. NCBI lineage: Eukaryota > Metazoa > Chordata > Amphibia > Caudata > Ambystomatidae > Ambystoma > Ambystoma mexicanum. Next base: position 22,213,459 of record NC_090922.1, on the reverse strand, counting down.
GATAAAGGGACTGTCCAGTCAAGATTGTATAAAAATATCCAATTTATTATTATCACAATAGACAGTTCTAGCTCCCTACAAAATACAACCCACCCTGTAAACGAACACAGAGGACAGACATTTTCATAAAAGAAAGGAATGCACTCTGGATACTAACATCAGGGTAGTCAGTAAAGTAATCAGTCAGAACTGTTCAAGGTTATTTGGTTTCAGCACTCAGGGAGCAATGGGTCGTAAATGTCACTAGGGGCCTTTGGAGAAGGGCCAGGGGGACAGAACCACAATGTACCTGGTGCTTGGGATGATGGTGATACTCGACAGGGTCGAGTCGGTTCCAGGATGCTTTGCATCTCCTGTGACAGAGTTTAAGATCGGAGACAGCTGCGGGTACCAGGCGGCAGGCAGTTCGGCAAGCGAGGCTGGATGGACGCCTGCATGCTGACCTACACGGTGGCTCATGGTCAAGAATAGTTGTCTCTGTACTGGTTGGCAGATCTGGAATGCTGGTCGTGGCATCTCGGATGGCTTTATTGACTTCAGTGTGACAGCAGTCAGTGGTGCAGACGGTTGTGGTTCGAGGGCTCAACTGCCTCGGAAATGTCCTTAAAAGATTAACACAGGTTGATGCTTGTCGTGGCACTCCTCCTAAATTCTTTGCTGGGTTTGTGTCGTCCTTTAAGCGGGACGGCCCAAAGCTGAGGGGAGGGTTTGCAGGCAACAGCCTTGTCCTTTGTTCAGAGACTCTCTGGCACTTCCCACCTAGGAAGCTTGCTGGCAGAACCTAACAGGGGACGCTGAGTGCTTGCTGGGTACCAGTTCTGGGGATGCTGGACGGGTCCTCTAAGTTCGGTATCTCCCTCTGTTCCCTGGGAGATTTTTAGGGAAGGGACATTGCTTCCCTCTTGGAAATCCTGGCCTTCCTTCACTGGCGGAAGCTGTAAAGCAGACTGTACTGTAGTGGGGCAATTATTGACTAGAGATCATGTTCAGGCTCTGCCCCCCTGCCTTCCTCAGAAGAAACGAAATTATAAGATAAGAAAGGACACATTTGAAAGAGCACTATAAATTCTCCTGGAAATGCAGCTGGCACATAGAATAGTTATTTTTCCACCACACAAGTAGGGAACACATGAGGCATTAGCTTGCACAATTAGTGTGTTTTAAAATAGAATAGATTGGTGAAAGGAAGGTATGTACACAAGATAGGCACTCATTACACAAGTAAGGCAGGAAAATTATAGCCAGATGAGGTTGTGGCTACCCATAGGAAGGGCGAGCATGTGACAGGCGTGCACCAGGAGATCGGTAAATAGCAAATTAAATGTGTCCTGCAGAGGAAAATAACGTGACATGGAGTTGCCATTTTCAACTGCACCAACACAGTAGAGAGTTAAGCCCTACAGCTTTGTGATAGGACCCAGCTAAGCATGCTATTTGAACAAATACATTTAATTCAGGAAAATGCTGTGGTGGCTAGATGGTAGCTTCCTCAAAGGAATATCAAAGCCCAGGGCTCCATAGGGGAGGGTTACACAACGAAACAAAATACCATTGTGAGCTTTCAACGGTTAAGGTAAATCAAGTTATGATAACACAGAAGACTATTTGAAGTCCATGGGATGAACTGAACATCCCAGCAAATGTCCTAAGTGGCAGACAGATTAATGTCTCAGTGATCGGCAAGACGTGACAGAGGAACGCGGATGCGGCTAAAAAGGCAAATAATGACTGCGCACATGGTGAAAGCAGTATGATTCATAATAACAGTATTTATGAATGTGTCAAGAACAGGATGGTGGTTACTGTTGCAAGGATAAGATGAGGAGGGCCGGAATTACTGGAAATTAGTCCTCGCGCTCTGAAACACTTGTGTATGAGCGCAATAGAAATAAAATCAATCGGAGACATCATGGCGGAGATAACATTTTATTTAGTTAAGAACAAATGTGATATGCTTGTCCTCTCCTCCAATCTACATAAAACATGTAATCATGCAGCCAGTTCACGCAGAGTGTGACCGCATGTTAACCGATAAGCACATGTCCTTTTCACTGCAGAAGTAATTCAGAGCCTACCAATAATATTCAAGCGTGATGACGTGCACATTTTATGCAATGTTTTATGGGTGGGATCTTAGATAAAGAGTTATCCAATCATTATTGTTGGGCATATAGAATTATATATGTAACTTAGTAGAGGGAACCAATGATCAGGAGAAATGGGTTTTCATAACTATGACATCAGAATAACTATATATACTGCTGTTTCCTGTTGAAATGTTGAAGAAAATCTTGAGTGAGAGCCTGGCTGTTAATCTTGTTTTCCCCCCAGCCTTACATTGCAAATAAAGTGGGGTTACCTTGCATTTGGCATAGCACAATTCACTATGTGTTGTCTCTTTATTGGCAGATACCAGTTAGAGATCTAAATGGTTTTTGACCTATGTTTTGATCTGGTAGCGGAGTACGGTTGGTGTTTTGGACTTTGGGGTGCCCTCACCACCCTCCTTTTTGGACAGCGGATCGGTCAGGAGAGCAGTTTTTTTGTTGGTGTGCACAACTTAACAAGAGGACAGCAGAAGCCGGCTTTGGAGTTGAATTCTGCCTTGTATCCCACTGCCCGTTGGAAGCAACAGAAGCAGCTGGAAAACTGAGGGGAGCCCAGTTCCCGCAATCAAGGGTCCACGGAAAAGTGAGTATGCTATGTGCATGGTAATGTTTGGGGGTTGGGAAATGTATTGTATGGTATTTAAGAAACATTGAAAGTGATAAAGGATATCCCTAGACAAGGTCTTGGAAGGCTGTGCAATAGGTACCCTGAGGGCACAACCTTCTTTTGAGGGTAGAGTTAAAAAGATAGAGGGATAAGGATACCCCAGGGCAAAAGAAAAAACAGAAGACAGCTGTATTTTATTGTGCTGTATTGTGTGCAGGTCCTGTAGACGTGATTTTTCTTCGTGTGTTGTGAGGGTAGCAGATAGAATTGTTTGGTAGATGTTTATGGGGTAAGTATGAACATTTAGATTGTGAACGGATTTTGTTGTTGTGACCCAACAGTCACAACAACAAAATGTTGGCCCTAGACAATGAAACTGATTTAGTAAGTGGTGTATATTTGAAGTGGGGAGGAGGTGTGAGTAAGGGAAAAGTGTGAGAGGATTGTGAAGACTATTTTTGTTCTGAATATTGGTAAGCTAAACACTATTTGTATTGTTTAGTGTGTTAGTGCCAAGCTTTGTGCTGCTTGAAAATTGTCACCATGTCGGATACCCAATAATTCACCTATGCAAAGCATTCCCTAGATATAGTACCAAAATCATTAAGTATCATGCTGAGTGGGTGAAAGGGGCTGCTGGAAAGATGTACATGTCGTGGCCACAAGAGGGCACTCGCTGTAAAGATGTACTCCAACATATGTGTACATGCTTACATGCCATGCACAAGGGCAGGAAGCTTAAGAACAAGCTTGGCATATTAGAGCTCTTGAAGGCCTTTGTGGAAGAGATAGAGGGGCCTAGGAAGTAATGGATGCTTAATATGTGTCAGAGGGAGCCCAAGCAGCCCACAACGCTACCGCCTCCTCCCTCTGTGGAGAGCGTTTACCCACAGCCAACAGCCCGACCATCACCAGCTAAAACAGAGATCCACACACAAGTCACAGTTCTGCCTCTGTATGAGGACAGCACACCAGCCCCGACCATCCCATGAATATACCCAGTACAAGCAGCAGCTGTAGCGTATAGTAATCCCAGGTATGAATCCCCTGATGAGCAAAGTGATGATAGTAGGAGATGGGTGAAATTGGTAAAGGGAAAGGTGCCATTAGTACAAACGGAGAATGAAGCATGACGCAGCTCATAGACACAGTTAAGGGATGACGAAGAGTATATAGGGCTTCATAGCTTAGAAAAGCGCATAAGAGCAGCTAAGGACGAGCTCCAGAGTGTGAGAGGCATGCAGATAGATGGTCCAAGGGCGAGAAGCATACCCATAGGTAATGGAGATAGTGGAGAGACTATGATGGAATCAGAGAAATGGGTCGGAGGGAGAATACTTTTGCAACTCGATGGGAAAGTCACAGAAAATAATTATGTGATGGTAGTGGAGTATGAAGAAATGAAGGAAGCAGCAAGGGAGGAAGTCAGAAGAGTGACACAGGAAGAGACAGAGCAAAATGCACAGAGGGAGAAAGAGAGGGAATGCACAGAGGGAGAAAGAGAGGGAATGGAGAGAAGCAGCAGAGAAGATGTAGAGAGAGGAACAGAAAAGACAAAGAAGGAAAAGGGAGGTAGGAGAAAGGAATAATCTTGTAAAGAGACTACATGAGAAGAACAGGAGGCTGGCAAGTGAAAAGAAAGAAATTGAAAAAATGAGGAAGGAGATGAGCCAAAACATTAACAGAAATATTATGCCACAGATGTGGGGAGAAGGTAGTGGGACAATAACTCCAGAGACAAGGGGCAGGGATGTGCTGCCAGAGATAATGAGTGGAGCATTTGTAAGGAGGCCTGTTAAGGGAGGGAGTTTTTATCTCATACTTGAGGATGGCGACAGTGGAGAAAGTGACAGAGAGACAGATTGGGTAGACATTGATGATGAAGAGGGGGGAGAGGAGGCGGCGCAAGCCCCATAAATGGATACCACAGGACCAGGCATAGGAGAGATAGCAGATTTACTGGGGCCAAACTTAAGCCTATATCGACCCCTCACATCAGTTCTACCAGTAAAAGAAGACCATAAATCACCATATTTCTTAGGAAACTTGCCAGAATGCCAGCAAAACTGTGTAGCTGAGACATTGAAAAGGAGAACTTGTGCAGCATCACCTTTGTGCAAGAAAGGAATAACACAATTCCCACTGCTCCACAAGAGATTAGGGCAGCCCCACTATACTCCATGGAATCAGACACACAAAAATAAACTTGTTGGATAAGCTGCCATCACTCACAGCAGGGGCAAGCAGGTGGATCTACAAGCTAGAGCAATAGGCAGCTGGGATAGCATTAGCTAGAGGTGACATGAAAAGCCTATTTGCATCCATATTGGGTGACCAGGCAGAGGACGTGTGGAAGCGAACAGGCTAATGTTTTAGTGACAGAACATAACACCACTAAATATGATGGGTCACCATTCAATAACTGTAGAGCTAATGTATGGAAGGCACTGAGGGTGCTGTTTCCAGATCAATCTGACATGAGCACCATAATTACTAGGAAGATGGGGCCTACTGAGGACCTCGCTGTCTATATTCAAGACATTAAAGAACATTGGTGCTTGGAATTTAAAGACCATTGGGATGAAAATATACCAGTATTTTATCATATTTTATTTTCCGGGCCTACCTGATGAAGTACATAGACAGTTAAAAAAGGTTGGGAGATTGAAATTAGACCATGGGTAGAAATACAATTGACTATCACTTTAGGTTAAAGCAGGAGAAGAAGCAGAAGAAAATAGAGGAAAAGTAAAAGGAGGAGGCTAAATTGGTGCAGAAGAAATTATCCAAAATGGTGGTAGAAGGAGCAGTGTTGATAAATACAGGAGAAATGAATAATGGACAGGGAGCTCTCATACCACAGCAGGGCATGGGTGGTTATTTTGCAGGCAGAGTGAAGAGTAGTCTTTACCCTAGAGGAGGAAGAGGATTTGTTCACAGAGGGAGAGGGTTTAGGTTTGGTGGGGGACAGTCTCGCTTCGGAGGACTGGTGGGCACTGGAGCAATATGTTGGACATGTGGTAAAGTTGCACACATTTCACAAGTGTGTAGAAGTATAGGAGCAATACAGCAAGGTGAAATGCAGTATGGGCCAAGAGGTGGGGTGGCATATCCAGCACCATATGGTGCACCACAGCAGGTCTATGGGTATTATGATTACACACAATATTCACCAGATCAGACACAAGCATCTCAGGTACAGCAACCCTAAGGGCCACAGATACTGCCACAGATAGCACCACAACAACCACAGCAGACATTGACACAACAACCATAGAATGCAGTGCAATCACAAGACTTCAAGATGGCGGCCATGGGAGGAAGATGTGCATAAGCATCTTTCCCCTCCGGGCCGCAAAGATAAAGCAGAAAATAAAGCTAATGGAGGAATGACACCCGGAGCGGATCCCTGCTGGAACACAACCTGAAGGGGAGAAACATACCCGGAAAGATAGTGACAACTCCGGATGTGGGGTGAGACCTCAGGACAAGCAGTGCAGGGAAGTGGGACCACTCAAGGAGAGCACACGAGCGGGAGAAAAGTACCCTCTCACATACCCTTGCATACTCGGAAAACACAGAATCAGGAGGAACAGACACCCACACAAGGGTGACGGATAAGTGTCACGAAGCAGATTTGAGGTCCGACAACGGCGCCCCGTGCCAAGGAGACAGTGAAATGCGGAGAAGTGTCAGACCCAGGGAAACAGGCCAGCCTGGAACGGACAAGAGAAGCTTAAGCCGTGACGCAGAAAAATGTTGAAGTAAGGTGAGCGCAGTGCCATCAGGAGCTTGCAGCAGGGAGCTACGGCGACCCGAAACAGGAACATCAAATAAATAAAGATAAAATAAGGCGAGTGCAGCACCACTAAGAGCAGCCCGAAGCAGGAGGAGCAAACAAACGGGACAACAACACAGCGAACAAAGGTACCATAACCCACCACAATCAGCACTGGCACAGTGCCACTTTATCCCACGAGCACTCCACAAGAACATAGGACGGACCTCCCCACCCACCAGATACCTCGCAAGTAGGGGTAGTTCACCGCCAAGACTCCCATAGGCGCAATCTATGAGCTGAAAGCTTTAACACAGGGTGGCAGTCTTAAGCAAACCCCTGACACCCGAGAGGTAAAAGGGGAGATCCCAAACCCCCACATCACACGTAAAAGCTGCCAAAGGGGGCCCCTCCAGGTTTAACTGCACCCTGAGGCGAAGTACAACAGGGGAACCCTACAGTAAAGAGGGATATTACGGATAACCACCGGACACCAACCAGAGATAAAGGAGGTCCACTTAACACCCGACAGGATATAAGGAAGGACAACATAAACCCATAAACCCAACACTGTATGCAATCTGCAGGAGTGCGACAGACTACGTCCCACATATATTCAGAGTGGCCACAACAAAGGGGACCCATGCCACAGGGCAGAATACATTGGAGAACTGCCTGAGACCCCCTCCAGAAACAAAAGAATTTGATTAACGCCTCATCAGCTATGCTTGCAATACACATAAGAACAGCCACCACAAGCTCACAGGTCACTCCAGGCAGGATTGTGTACCCCGACACCAGGCAGTGAAGACAGAAAGCCAGGGGTTGTAGTCCCAGTCAACCACGCTACGCACATATTCTCTGTGCACACACAAGCAAAATCATAAAAAGCCCCTGAAGAGGACAGTTAACCCCACACCAATAGCAAAGTCAAGCGGACCAAGATGGCCCTACGACATCCAGGGATTTGCACCTCAGATAGCCCTCATGTCCAAATCAAGAGGAAAGGGAGCAAAAGCGATGACGTAGAACCCCACAGCCAGACAAGATACACCTTTGATACAACTGTGGAGCAGTGACACATCCACCTCAACGAAGGGGAAGGAATAGGGAGACCCACATCAAAATACGGAACCACATTCAACACAGACAATGACGGCTACAAAAGAGGACATGCAAAAGCGGTTCAAAGAATTCCAGGAGCTATTTATGGCCTCAGTCCACAACCAATTCAAATTGCTAAAAGATTAAATGAAACAGTCAGTACAAGAGCTAAAAGTCGATGTGACTAAGCTTGAAGAAAGAACAGACACATTGGAGAGAGTAGTACAAAATGTGGAGAAAGAGGCACAGCAATGCGGGGAAACACAAGAACATCTGGTCCACCTCACACATAATCTAGAACTCCAGTGCAAGGATCTGGGACACAGGTCCCGCAGATCCAACATTCGGATCAAGAATATGGTGGAAACGGTGGAAGAAAAAGATCTCAAGAGTCGGTACAGCAAGTATTTTTTTTTTAAACTTTGTTTTATTGGCATTTTCATAATATAATATAACAAAAGGCGCAAAACATTTTCACAAATTGTGCAAGTAACAGGCCCAAAGATCCCCCCCCCCTCACCCACCCCTAACGCACCCAAAAAGGAAAAAAGGCAGAAAAACTTAGTCCCCATAGAAACATTTTGCTGGGGAGCCGCTATGAAAGCTCCGAAAGTCTTGAGCTCCAGGAAGGGCGAGAGCGTTGACTACTTGAATGGCTGATGAACTACCATCGTCCCCCGGGCCGTGGGCCCTGTCCACTCCTTGTCCCCCCTGAGGATCAATGCACATCCCAGCCCCAGGTCTGCTGTACCCCATACCAGTTTGCTTGGAAAGAGCCCAAGTCATTGTTCATCATTGCCGTCAGTTTATCCATCAGGAACATGTTTTTTACCTTTTTTAGCCAGTCCTCCTTCGAAGGGGTCTCCAGGCTCTTCCATTTCTGGGCCAGTGCAACCCTTCCCGCCCTCAACATTGTCTCCCACATTCTAGGGTATCGGGGTATGTCCGTGTCCTCCGGGGGGAGGCCCAGCAGCATTGTCAGGGGGTTCTGGGAGAGAAGCTCTTCTGAAACCTCAGCGATCCAGCCCCTCACCTTCTCCCAGTATGCCTGAGCTTTCGGGCAGTGCCACCACATGTGCCCTCTCATACCGACCTGGTCACATCCCCTTGGGCAAGCGGGGGACACTCCCGTGTACATTTTAGCCAACTTCACTGGTTCTCTGTGCCACCCCTGTAGGATCTTAAAGTTGTGTTCCATGTCCGCCGTAAACAAGTTCCCATGGAAGGCTATTTTAAATATTCTCGACCAGGCGTCCCCTGAGATCTCATCCCCCGCTAAGTCATTCCAGAACGTGCGGAACCCCCTCCTCTCTCCTAGGTGAACCATGTTCAGTAGCTTGTACATCCCTGATACCGCACCCTTCCTGGAGGTTGCCGAGTCCAGGAGTTTCTCGAAGGGGGTCAGCTGTCTTTTCAGGTTCTGGCCCCAGGTCTGGTCACATAGGATTCCCTTCAGGCGGATGTATTCAAATATGGAGAGGGACCCCTGACCAAGGGCGTCCCTCAGTTCCTCATATGGCCGGAATTCTCCTTCCCTAAACATCTGCCCCGCCCACTCCATTCCCAGGTCGGACCATGACTGGGCGTTGCGGAACCCCCTGCTTCCCAGTTTGAGGGGGTGACCCCAGAGGGAGGACATCGGTGACGGCCACGATGTTAGGTGTGCCGTCTGGGGGCTTTCCCTCCAGATCGTCCAGAGGACTCCCAAGGTTGGGTGGGATTTGAGTCTGTTCGGAATAAACTTGCTAGGGGCCCACAGGAGGTCTCGAATCTTTAGTGGGTGAGTGTCCATGTCCTCCAGATATGACCAGTAAGTGCCCATCCCCTCTTTCATGTGTTCTAGGAGGACACACAGCTGGGCGGCCCGGAAATAGAGTTGAAAGTCTGGCAACCCAAACCCTCCCTCCTCCCTCGGTAAGGTCAAGACCCTATTGGCGGTTCCCGGGGTCTTGCCCTGCCATATGAACTCCCGCACCGCATACTGAAGGACTCTGAAGGTCCGGTCAGGGACTACAGATGAGAGGGCGGTGAAAAGATATAGTAGTCGCGGGAGAATGTTCATTTTCACAGCCATCATGCGGCCGTACCAAGACAGGATCATTGACCTCCACCTCCTTAAATCTGCAGTGATTCCTGACACAATGGGGTCGTAGTTAGCAGGGGCTAGATTGGTTAGATCCCGGGTGAGGAGGACTCCCAGGTATCGAATGGAGGCCTTCCCCACCGTTATTCCTTCCAGGCTGGCAAGAGCGTCCAAGCCCGGGTCCTGGGTTCTCATGGGGAGCAGGACTGATTTGGACGCATTGATCCTGAGACCAGAGAAACGCCCGAAGGTAGCCATCAGGGAGAGGAGCGGGGGTAGCGAGGATCTTGGGTCTACTAAATAAGCCAGTATATCATCTGCGAACAGGGAGAGCTTAAATTCCACCTCCCCCCTCTTAATCCCCTTAATCTCTGAGTGAGCTCTGACTGCTATGGCTAGGGGTTCCATGGAGAGGACATAGATTAGAGGGGAGAGTGGGCATCCCTGTCTTGTCCCCCGCGACAGGGGGAAGGGCTCCGACAACCCGCCATTGACTTGGACCCTGGCCCTAGGGGCCCTGTATAAAACCGCCACCCACTCCCTGATGTGTGGACCAAAGCCCATTTTCTGGAGGGTAAGTTCCATGAATCTCCACTCCACCCTGTCGAATGCCTTTTCTGAATCTAGGGACAGGACGCTCACGTCCAAATCTGACCTCTGGGCACAGTGCAACAGGTCTATAGTCTTCCGGATGTTGTCTGAGCCCTGTCTCCCCCTAATAAATCCCACCTGGTCGCCGTGGACCAGCTTCGGCAAGACCCCCTCCAACCGTCCCCCAAGCACCTTGGCCAGACTCTTCACATCAACATTCAACAGGGAGATGGGTCGGTAGGAGGAGCATTCCCTAGGGTCCCTGCCGTCCTTGGGGAGCACCAAAATAATTGCCTCCATCATGGAGTCCGGAAGGGACCCCCCCTCCAGCACCGCGTTGAACACTTTCACCAAGTGGGGGGAAAGGGTCGAGCGGAACCTTTTGTAGAAGTAAACTGAGTAACCATCCTCGCCCGGGGAAGTGCCCACCTTCATCCCTCCAATCGCGCGCTCTACCTCATCCTCGGTCACAGGGCCCTCCAACCCCTCCGCCATCTCCCTGGTCAGGGCCGGGATCTGGAGTGAATTCAGGAACCCCACCATCTCCGCCTCCTCCCCATTATACTCGGACGAATATAGTTTCTCATAATATCGGCGGAAGGCTTCGCCAATGTGGGGCGTATCGTAGCCTACCTTTCCCACCTCGTTCTTAACCTCTTTCACTAATCGGCTTCTCTGCACCTCCCTCAGTTTCCAAGCCAGAATCCTATCCGCCCTGTCCCCTCTTTCATAGTACTTTTGTTTGACCAGTTGGAGACTCCTCTCCGTCTTGTGGAGAAGGAGATCCTTCAATTGGAGTCTATAGTCGTCCAGTGCGGTCACCTGATCGCGGTCTAGGGGAACCGTGGGGGGACCCCCAGGTTGGAGTAGGGCGATTTTCTCCCTGAGGTACCTTTCCTGGCCCTCCCTTAGCCTTTTTTTCTGGGCTCCCATTTTGATCAAGGTTCCCCGTAAGGTCGCCTTAAAGGCGTCCCAGAGGGTATGTGAACCCACCTCCCCGTTGTCATTAAGTTCAAAGAATTCCGTGATGGCCTCGAGGACCCCCTGGGCTAGGACTTCGTCCTTTAACAGGGAGTCGTTGCACTTCCATCTCCCTCTGCGTTCGTATAGACCTCCCCTTGCTATAGTGATTCGGACCAAGTCGTGGTCAGACCAGGGGACGGGGTCTACCCTGTGGCCCGAGGCAAATGGGTGTAGGGTCTCGTCCACCAGGATGTAGTCTATCCTGGAGAATGACGTGTGGATGGCTGAGTAATATGTAAAAGAGGGGGCGTCTGTTCTGGGGACGGGGATCGTATCCAACAGGCCCAGTTCTAGGTTGACTTTTTGGAAGGTGCGTGCCATGATCTCGCCCGCAGCCCTGGAGGACTGCGGGCCTGCACGTTTCCTGTCCAGGATGGGGTCCAGAACCATGTTGAAGTCCCCCCCCACCACCACCGTGCCTTGGATGAAGTACTTGAGTTTGTCCCCCACCTCCTCCCAGAATTGGGCTTGGCCCTCGTTTGGGGCATAGATGGCAGCTAGGGTCAGTGGGGGCCCTGCAGGGACCCCCGCACCAGCAGATAACGGCCCCCAGGGTCTTTCAGCGTGACTTCATTCTGAAAGCCCACTGTTTTGCTACTAGGATGGCGACCCCTCTCTTTTTGCACTTGTGGGATGCACTGTAAACCTCGCCAATTCCCCCTCCCCGCATTTTGGGCTCCTTCCCCCGTGGCCAGTGAGTCTCTTGAATGAAGAGAAAGTCCAGGTGTGCCCTTCTAAATTCCCTACAGAGCAGGGACCTCTTGGTGGGGGTATTTAAGCCACGGACATTAAGTGAGCCCACCCCCAGGGCGGGCAGCCCGTCAGCCATGGTCACTATGTTCCTCTCTCTCGGTCAACTCCTTCCCTACGCTCCTCCCCGTATGCTCCATTGTATCAACTCTGTGTTCCCCTTTTCCCTCCGCCCCCTCCCCCCAGGTGGGCCTAAGATAAAACCCCAACTGCCCCCCTTCCCCGAACCATAACTGAACTTCCCCAACTCACGTGGTCCCCCCGACCCCCACCCCGGCGTCCAGCCAAGTAGTTCTGCCATCGCTGGCTTTTGGCCGAACCACCAGCCTGCCCACCTCGGCCAGGCAATCCGCATTAGAAGCTCATCTCCTTGAGCCCCCTAAGATCCCCCGCGTCTGTGACCCCTCTGCGAACCCCACCTACTTGCAGGTCGTAGGGACGTTGATAGTAGTGAGTCCTCTGAGTCTGTGTCCCTCTGACCAGGGCACACCAGGGTGCCCCCGTGCTCAGTCCTCGGAGTCGTTACGTTCTCCGTCCTTTGATGGTGAGGGTGTGTTCATTTTCCTGAATTTCCTCGCGCTGGTGCGCTTTCTCCTCTCGCCGGACGGACCAGGGCCCCCGGGTCTCCCGTGCTCCGGCCCCGATGGGCCCCTCCGGGGGTTCGTGTCCACTGTATATTCTTGTATGGCTCTCCTTATGTCCTCTTCCGTGATCAGGGTCGATCTTTGGCCCATGTATTCGAAAGTCAGGGAAAAGGGGTAGCCCCATCTGTAGCGCACTCCCTTTTCCTTAAGCACCTGTGTGAGCGGGCGGCACATCCTACGCCTGGCCAGCGTGTAGGCGGAGAGATCTTGGTATATGGAGACTTGGGTGTTGTTGTAAGTGATTTCCCTAGCCTTTCTGGCCTCCTCCAACACCTGCGTCTTCTCCGAGTAGTAGTGGAACCGGACCAGAATCGACCGGGGGGCCCCGGCCCTGCCCCCCGCCCTGTGCACCCTGTCGAAAGTTAGCTCGGTTGTCATTTCCTCCGTGAACAAGAGAGTGATGATGTCTCGTACTGCTCGGGTGACATCCCTCTCCGTTTCCCCCTCCATTTCGGGCACCCCAAAGATTCTGAGGTTGTTCCTCCCCTCCCTGTTTTCGAAATCATCCATCTGCCGGGCCCTTTCCTCGTCCCTCTTCTCCAGGGCCTCCAGCCTCATGCTATATTGTATGTCTTGGACTGCTGTGGAGGATTGGTTGGATTCGACCTGTAGCAGCCTGTCCTCAATCTTATCCACCCTCTGGTCCATTTTTTCAAATTTCTGGGCAATGTCGGAGCGCATGTCCCTAATTTCCTGTAGGATCGAGGCAAAGCCCCTTTCCATTGCCGCCGAGGAGGGGGTGGCGTCCCCAGATTGGGCCATGGTCCCTTCGCGGGTTAAGCCTTTGTCACCTCTCACAACCTCCTGGAAGCGGTATCTCTGCAAGGCTTCCCTCCAGCTCATGTGGTTCTTTCCTGTGTCCTGTCGTCTGGATCCCCGCGGCCCCGGCGGGGGTCCCCTGCTGGCCAGTCCTTCCTTACTTGGGTTGTGCACTCCACAGATGTCCCGAATGGGGTGACACGGTCCGGGGGGGCGGGCACACGCCCCACCTGTTCCCAGGCAGGGGCCTCACACCCTTTTCAGGCGCCTTGTGGTCTTCTGGGGCCTCCTCCGGTCTCCTTGAGGGGGGGAATGGTGGTTCGAGGGGACCCGACCTTCCAGTCCAAGGGGGGAAAGGACGTTGTGGCTCGTGCCGTGAGTCCTGGGGGGGGCACCCCTGGGCGGGCACACACCCCACCAGCTGCTGGCGGGGGCCTCGCACCCTGGTCACCCCCGCTTCAGGCCGTGCTGTCTCTGGGGGGGGTCCGGGGCCCCCGGTCCACAGACCACACCTTTGGTCTTTCCGCTCCTGGGGTTCCACCCCGCTCGGGCCGCTCACCTGTGGGGGGGGGGCGAGACCCAGGCCTACCGGGGCTCCCCCTGCTCTGCTGCACTGGGTTCCGGCGGGCCGCAAGCACCCGCGATGATGACTCCCGGGGGGGGGACCGCCCCACTCCTTTCTTACACTCCCGGGGGGGGAGGACTCTGAGTCCCCGGGGGCACCGCTCAAGGCCCCCGGATGCCGCCTCCTCCGCTGCCCTGGACTCTGCGAGCCGTGAACGCCTGCAATGCCCTCCCCGGGGGGGGACCGCCCTGCTCCTTCTCCCCACTCCCGGGGTGGGGGCAGTCGCCGATTCCCCAGGGGCACCGCTCCAGGCCCCCGGATGCCGCATCCTCGCCGTGTGGGCTGCCCCGGCGCTCTGTGCTCTGTGTCGGGCTGCGGGGGGAGGGGTGGAGAGGACCGACCCGTGGCCGCGTCCCCGAAGTCCCGGGTGCCCGGGCCCCGGCCGGGTCGCTCCCCGCACTCCGAGGGGGGGGGCTCTTGACAGGGGGGGTGAGGGCCAGTCGGGCTGGGGTGCCATGTGCGCCCGGGGAGAGACCGCCTCACTCGCGGTCCCGAGGCCGCTCCAATCCTGCTGCGTCACCCGCACCAGGCGCCGCGGGTTGCGAACTCTGGCTCCCCGGGGAGCTCGAGCTCTGCTCTTTCGCTCGTCAGGGGCCCGGGGGGGGCGCCGAGTCGGTCTCCAAGGTTGTACTTGCAGGGAGGTCTCGGGCGGGAGCTGTGCACTCAGGCAGCCATTGCCTGTGCGCCCCCTGGTGGCCTCACAGCAAGTATTTAAAGACATACTGTCAAGTGAAGAAGAGGAAGAATCCAGGTAGACTGAATCCACCGAGTGAGCCCACACAGAGTGGGCGAACCAGAAGCATGCCCCTGCGACGTCCTGGTCGCACTCACTTCATTCCCCCAGACGGAGCAAATCTTACGCAAAGCAAGATCAATGGGGCAAATCTGAATGAATGGGGTGGAAATACAGCTTTACCAGGATTTAGCCCGATCTATGCTACAGAAAAGGCGAGAGATGGGCTCTGTGGTGAAAGAACTGGCGACAAAGCAAATTCAATATGAATGGACCTTCCCGTTTGGTCTCTTATTTGCATGGGATGGAAAGCAGCACAGAGTGACTACTTTTGAGGAAAGTCTGCAGATCCTGAACATACATGAAGGAAGAGGAAAGAGGCACGGAAAAGCAAACAAGTGGGGACAGACCATGAAGGAGACCATGGGAATGGAAAATGATCCATCAAAGGAAACATTTCAATGGCAACAAGAAGTGACGGCTGCTGAAGGACCGGGGGAGACGCTGATTCCAAATCAACATGATATCAAGCGGGTCCACTCAACAGCTTCTAACCCCAGATGGGACAAAAGGTATCATTAATCAACAAGCATGTTGTAACCCGAGAGGAGGCCAATACCGGAGCCTTCCACTTGAAACCCAGGTGGAATTTAGGAACCCCCACAAAGTTTCCCTCATTATTCCGAGGCAATTCGCCCAAGCAACCATAGGTCCCTGGACCCTCCACAGAGCAGTTATGGGGTGGGAGAGGAAACTACAAGTTGGGGGTTGTATAGGGAAGGGGAGTGGGGGGTGAGAGCAGCCAGAAGGGAAAAATCAGATTCGGAACCTGCGAAGGAAGGGCGAGGAGATGTACAGAGATGGAAGGGATAAGATTCCTAACATTCAATGTATGGGGTCTGAACACCCCAATAAAAAGTAAGAAGATAGATATGAAACCTCCTTCATGGGGGAAATTCAATATTCTAATGCTACAGGAGACTCGTGTTAGGGAAGAAGACAAGGGGAAAATCTGGCTGAGAGGGTACAACCATATACTCCATTCCAATGCACAAGAGAAAAAGGCCGTGGTGATCCTGGCATTTCATAAAAACTTGAAGATACAAGTACACGACACACAAACAGACAAAACAGGGAGAGATATATTTGCATATATATCCCTCGAGGACCAACCACTCACACTTGCTTCAATATATGCCCCCTATACGGGACAGGATGGTTTCCTGAGGGGCACCCTAGAAAAGCTGGAAAGGTTGGCTATGGAGGAGGTGTTGCTGGGACGGGATTTAAACCTGGTGTGGCAATTCAACCTAGATAGAAGTGGCACCAGCACACAGGGCTAGGGAGCACCATCAAGGAACCTATGCCGTAAAATTGAAACATCGTCACTGTGTGATGTCTGGCAGGAGAGAATAGGGCAACAAAATGGGTTTACACACTTTTCCCATGTACACCACATGATGTCCAGGATAGATTATATCTGGGTATCCACAGGGCTCTTGGGGAAAATCTGGGGATGGAACTAGGTACCATCTCGATATAAGACCATGCTCCACTCTGGGCAGAATTCTCCCTAGCTCCTAAGAGATCGTGGCTCTAGCAGTGGAAACTTCCATCTGATATATTACAAGACCCCTTAGTGGAGAACACAATCAGAGAAAGTATAATAGAATACTTTACCAAAATTGATTCTGCTGAGATTTTGCGGCAAATCTTATTGGAAGCCGTTAAGGCGGTCATGAGGGGACAGCTGATGCATTCAAAGCGACCACAGAAAAGCAGAGGTACCAATGGGAAAAAGACTTAAAAGGGAAACTGCGAGAAATACAGGGAGAAATAATACAGAAAACCTCTAATAAGCTGAAGAAAGCATTAAGACATGTGCAGGGCCAGAACAAAACGGGCAGAGTAGGACCTCTTATATTTGAAACATTTGTACTACACAAAAGCAAACAAAGCTGACAAATACTTAGCTAGACAGCTGAGAGCCAAACAACACACTCAAACGGGAAAAAAAATAATAAGTAATATGGGGATATTACAGACACGAACGGAACACATAGGGAATACCGTTAAAGAATTCTATCAGTCACTCTATGCATCAGACAACCCCTCTGGACAGGACCAGGAAGCCTATCTGTACTCCATAACAATCCCACGCATATCGGATAGCCAGCTGCTGGAAGAAGAAATAAAAATAGAAGAGGTAAAAAAGCCTTTCTAGAGCTACCCCTGAATAAAGCCCCGTGCCCAGATGGTTACACCGCAATTTTCTACAGGAAATACATAGATGGTATGTCCCAAATCCCAACTAAACTCTTTAATTAATTCAAAGAAGTGGGAAACATCACACTGTCAATGAATGAGACCAAGGTCCTAGTATTTCATAAACCAGGGAAAGATCCGAACCTCCCGGGATCATACCGCCCGATAGAAATAATTAATCTAGACACTAAACTCTATACGAAACTCCTAGCGAACAGGCTAACACACTTGCTCCCGAAACTGATAAACCAAGACCAATCAGGCTTTATTCCCACAAGGCAGATGCACGATAACACAAGAAGAATAACACACTTGGTGGAGAAGATAGAGATATCCCAGACCCCGGCTATATTGCTGTTATTAGATGCCGAAAAGGCATTTGACCGGTTAGAATGGTCGCTCCTTTTTCGCATTCTGAAACATGTGGGCTTTGGGGACCAGTTTGTCAGAATGGTCCAAGCTAACTACAACACCCCCGGAATGCACATAGCTGTAAATGGAGAGATCACAGACAGAGTGATAGTAAGACGAGGAACGAAACAGGGATGCCCCATGTCCCTGCTCCTCTATTCTATCTTTTTAGAACCCCTCCTAATACGAATTAGGGACGCCAAGGCCCTGAAAGGGATATAAATGGCAGGAAAATCCCCTAATGTACTGGCATGCGCAGATTACATGCAGATGGCACTGTCAGACCATGAATGTACACTCCTGGCTCTGCTGCAGGAATTGGAAGAATATGGAGCAATCTCAGGACTGAAAATTAACAGACATAAATCGGAACTACTTGTGCTATCCTGGGACCGAGACGTGTTAAGGAGACTACCCTCCTCCATGCAACAAAACAGCTGACAAAGGGCTTACCTATTTTGGCATTACTCTCACGGAACAAGTTGAACAGCTATACAGGGAAAACTTCCTGCAACTGCTGGGAAGAATAAAACGAGATTTAAAGAGACGGACCCCTATGTCGATCTCTTTTTGGGGTCAAATGACTTCGATAAAAATTAACATCCTTCCCAAATTATTGTACTACTTCAGGCGCTAACAATCAAAATGCACAAATCTTTCTTTAAATCCCTGACAAAAGCAATTATGGCATACATATGGAAAAGAAGACTCACCAGAGTGGCCAGAATGGTGCTCACAGCACCTAAACATATGGGAGATCTAGCCCTTCTATACATCTGCAAATATTATGAAGCAGCACAGCTGTAGGTATTAAAAGAATGGGTCCCAGTGAATACACACAAGATCTGGGCCAGCCAGGACAGAGCGGTGGCGAGCACACCACTATCAGAACTACTATGGAAGGGGAAACATTTTAAACATCCAACATTCCAAATAAGCGTGGTGATGAAGGCAACATTAGAAGTATGGGACAAGGCAAAAAAGAAAGGGTACTAACGCAAGAGCCAGCTCCCTTTAGGCCCATGTTCAGAAATCCAGACTTTCCGGCGGGGATGGAAAAGGGGCATGCAAGAAATGGGAGGATGCGGGGTTCATAGAAATTGGAGATATGTTCCATGAACAGAAAATTAGATCATATGAAGATTGCAAGACCCCCCTGAGTCGGACAACAAAAAACAGGTATAAATATGAACAACTGCGACACTGGCTGATGACCCCAAGCATTAGACGAACAGCGACTAGAGAACTAACCCCCTTTGAATTCTATCTAACAACCCACAGAGGCTCAAAGAAATTCATCTCAGACATGTATGAATTTATAAACACACAAAATGAGCAAGTCCAATGTAACTATATGAAGAAATGGGAAAAAACGCTAAGGGACACAATACCCAGGACACAATGGTAACATATATGGAGGGCTATCCCAAAACTGACACGGGCAACACAGATCAGAAATCAGAAATAATGTAGATACAAATTCTAGTCCAATGGCACTACACCCCACAGAGGCTACAGGCAATGAACCTGCAAACATCAACTCTATGTTGGAGGGGCTGTGGGCAGGCGGGGGACTGGAAGCATATATGGTCGGAATGCCCAGGAATCCAACATTTTTGGGACGAGGAGAAAATCCAGATACACTGGATGTCCAAGACCTGGGACAGGTGGGAGAAAAAGTATGGCTCTGTGGGTTGTGGGACCCCCGGTCAAGGCAGGCGATGAAAGCGCAAATAGCGGAACTTCATGAGCTTACTGATTGCAGCGTGGCTAGCAATAGCGCAAAAATGGAAGCAACAATCCCCACTGACAATGTATGACTGGCTGCAGAAGGTGTGGTCATGTGTGGTAATGGAATGGAACACTTTTGGAACAGGAAAAATGTAAGAAAGAATGGGGACAGTACTTACCTTCCTACAAAGTGACTATATGGAACAATTGTGCCCACACAAGATCAGAATTCTGGACATATTCGGATCCTGAAGCTCAAGTTTTGGCTGAATCGGAAGGAGGTACATTCCGGCTGAGGGAAGGAAAGGGGAGGGGGGAGGAGCTTAATGGGGAAATGTTGTTGACGTTTATTAATCTGAAAACCAATAAAAACATGTTAAAAAAAGAATGCAGTGCAATCACAACAAGCAGTGACACAGTGGGATACAAACATTTTGCCACAGACACCCCGGATCGGAGGAGTGACAGCGGTTGGGGGACCCTTTTACAGGGACAGGACTGAACATGTATCCCCAATAGGACAGCCCACAGAATAGCTTGATGTGCCCTATCCCATCAGATACCAAAGACCCGGGCAAGGGTTGTAGGTGGTAGACGACGTATTTGAGGTATTCATCAGCGATGGATGGTTGAGGGTTGGCAGGGCCGGTTGGGTGGCGAGACAGATAGTCAGCTGGGTTGTCTTCTTTTCCCGGGCGGTGCTTGATGACAAATTTGTAGTCCTGCAGATGCAGACCCCATTGGGCTATCCTCAGTGGCATTCTTTATTTGGGGTCCCCGTATATTGTGAGTAAAGCCTGGTGATCCGTTATGATGGTGAACTCCTTGCCGTATAGGAACAGGTGGAAGTACTCGCATGCCCATACCACCGCCAGGCTTTCCTTTTCCGCTTGGGAATATGCTTGATCTGTGGGGGTTAGGCTTCTGCTGGCATACGCCACTATGTATACGTTCGTGGGTTCATGCGGATCAACTTGCGTTAGTACGGCTCCCAGGCCGACGGGGCTGGCGTCAACAATTACTTCAGTGGGTCGTTTGGCATCGAAGTAGGCCATGTCCTCCGCTTTTGTGATGGCATCACGTATCGCCTCAAATGCCCTCTGGTAGTCTGTGGACCACGTGTAGGGTTGGTCTTTCCGCGTTAGAAGGCGCAAGAGGTTGCTGATTGTTGCATAGTCTTTTAGGTACCTGGCACAGTAGCTGGTCAGCCCTAGGAAGGACCGGAGCTCCGTCGTGGTCGTTGGGGGTATGGCTGAGTTGAGCGCTGCGACTTTATCCGGGTCTGCCGCATTCCTTTACTGAAGAAGATGTGGCCGAAGAACCGTAATGAGCCTTTCCCGAATTTGCATTTTGACTTGTTTAGTGTTAGTCCAGCCGCTTGTAACACTTCACACACTCTGTGAAGAGCTGTGTCATGCTCTTCCTTAGTCTTTCCAAATACCAGGACATCATCTGAATAGTTCAGGCAGCTTGGCACGTGCCTGATAACTCAGTGTATTTCTTCTTGAAAAATTTTGGCTGCGGAGGATATCCCGAAGCTGAGCCTTTTATATTGGATTATGCCCAGGTGTGTGACGAATGTCGTGATGTACCTGGATTCAGGTGCGATCTCAATTTGATGATAGCCTTTTGTGAGGTCCAGTTTGGAAAAAACTTGCGCCCTGTGGAGGAGGTGGATCATATCAGTGATCCTGGGCGCTTGATGTCTCTCCCTCTCAATTGCGGCATTGGCTCTCCTCATGTCTACCCACAGGTGTATTGATCCGTCGGGTGACTTTTTGGGGATGGGGACAATAGGGGACACCCATGGTGTGGGCCCCGAGACTGGTTCGATGACATTGACTTTGATGAGCTTGTCTATTTCCTCCTCAACTTGGTGTTGTATGTTCACTGGTATCCCGCGATAGTGTTGAGCGACTGGTGGTATGTCTGGGTTTATGTGGAGCTGTACCTTCCTGTGTTTTAGTTTACCCAGACCTTTGAACAGATTTGGAAAAGTTTGTTCTATTGCGTCCAGTCTGGCGAAGTATTTGTGGGCCATGAGTTGGTACAGTATGTGCACCAAACCCATCTCGACGGCGGTCTTAAAGCTGAGGATGCACCCACTGTTGGCTTCTGTCTTCAGAATATGTAGGGGAATCTTCGCCACGTGTGATTTGTGCACGCACCATGCCGAGATGGTCCCTCTGCAGGGTAGTGGAGTTGTAGCTCTGTATGGGTATATATCAACTGTTGCCTTTCTTATTTTTGGTGGGTTGGTGAGTGAGTTTTATGCTTGTTCGCTTATTATGTTGACTGTCGCCCCTGTATCAATGAGGAAATCAAGAGGTGTGTTGTTGACTTGCAGTGTGAGCGTAGGACTGTGTTGAGTGGCCGTGACGTTATTGAGTGCCCACACATACCCTTTTTTCCGTTGGTTGTCCTCTGATGACTGGGATTCGCTGCCTGATGGGGATCGCATTTCGATGTATCGGACGAATCTCCTCCTTTGAGATCGTCTAGAGCCGTCAGTTGGCTTCCGGTCATCCCTGGCGTACGAGCTCCTCCGGGTTCTGTCTTCTCTCCGGGGTCCCATCTGCTCTTCTTCTCGTTTCCCAGCAGGTGGGCTGTGTCGCGAGCCTCTCCTTCTCTCCTGTTGTCTCGGGTCCGGGCGCATTCTTGCAGACAGCTCTTTAGTGGTCCATTCCGCCGCAGGCGGCGCACTTCTGTCCAACTGCCGGGCAGTCGCCCACATGTGAATATTCGTACCCGCATCAGTAGCACGTGGCGTCTGTGTGTTTCCCGCCTTGTGAAGGAGCAGCATATAGTTTATTGATTGTATCCAAATTGGGTGTCTGATGTTGAATGGTGACCTTGCCTAGGCTGTCCAGCTGCGACTCAACTGCAGCTTCCATCCTGGCGAGAGCGAGGATTTCCTCGAGGGACCTTTGCTTTTGGAGAAGTTGTTTTCTGAATGGTTGTGATATGCATCCCGCTATGACCTGGGATCTCAATGGTTCCTCGTTGGAGTATTTGTGGAATTCACAGTACTTCTGCTTGATGCATAGGCGCATCACAAAATTGTCTAGCGACTCCCTTTTTTCCTGTCTCGTGGTATGGAACACATGGCGCTCATAGTCGATGTTAGTGTGGGGTGTGAAGTATTCTGATAGTTTCCCCTGAAGTTCTCCGCAAGTGACAGTGTCTATATTTATCAGTTCGCCTGCTATGTCCCTGACAGCGGGGCCTACTGTCATGAATAATTTGTTTTTCAGCATTGCGTCGTCGGTTAGGCCGATTTCCCCGGTATAAAATCTGAAGTCCCTTAGCCATATGACCCATCTAGGTCCCAGATTAGAGGTGTCTCTGACATCGAATGGGCCTGGTATGGGCAGGTTTTGGGAGGCGTTACCTGAACCTTGTGCCTGTTGGTGATCATCCGCCATGGCTCCTGATCCACCTGTTGAGGATGCTGCTGGGCTTGTTGGGGCAGACATGTCCGCGGTGGCGGGTGTACTCCGGTTAAGGCCTGTTGTATCTGTAGGGCCTTATGTCATTGCTGTGTTGTGACCTCGCAGCATGTGCTGCTTCCCCGTGAAGCGCGTGCTCTATAGGAGCCGCGAGGGCTCTGCTTCGCCTTGACAGGCTGTAGTGTGCCCCTTAGACCCTCCTGGGGACTATCCTCGGGTCTCCTGTTTCTGGAAGTGCCTCCCGCTGCCTGCAGGGGTAGATAGGGAGGAGGGGGGGCGGAGTTGCCGCCCGTGACGATTCATGGGCCTGCTGGGCCCCCTCGTGGTTCCCGAGCGTGCCCAACGTGGTGCAAAGGAGGGCGGCCCGCATCCGCCGCGCTTGCTCTGCTGGATGAGCCTCCCTCTTGTGGCAGGTCCATGCTCAGGAGAGGAGCGCCGACGTGCCAGGCCGCTCGACCGCGGTCCTCAGCATGCCCTGCGGCCCTCGGGAGCGCAGGTGCGCTGACGCGCTGTGACTGCTCGACTGCGGGCCTCCTTCTGGCACGGGCCGGTATCGTGTACCCCTCGTCGCCAATTGTGAGGTTTTGCGCGGGATCTCAAACCGACCAGCGGAACGTATCACACGGGAGCCAGGGGTTGGTTCAACTGCTCTTTATTTAACTTGGCAGGAAAACTGCCGAACTCACCCTCGGCCCCCACCCTAGCCCAACGTCACTGGGAAATAGGACCGCAACGGCGGTCCACCCACACAACGATGTGGGCGGGCTGTATGCCCGGAGGGACGATATGACAGTTACAATTGAGCTAGAGATGTCTGTAGTGGGGAAGGATAAAGTGATTTTACACGACACAAATGAGGATTTGACTACAGTAACTATGGTGATGAGGTATTGTTTGAGATAAATATACCATGTCAATTGAGAATAGAGTATACAGAGGTGCCACAACAAATAATGCTAGCTAAAAAGTACCATCATTTATGGAAGAGGATTTGGCAAGATTACCCGGCACACTATGGACAACCAGTCCATATGATGTGGGGTAGTAAAAGGGGATTGGAACCGTAAATATAAAATTAAAGAAAGGGGCACATTTACCTTGACTAAAACAGTATCCAATATCCAAAGAAGCAGATGAGGGTATTCATGAAACAATACATTTGCTCAGGAAGCAGGGAGTGATAGTGCCATCAGAATATCCTAGCAGAACTGCTGTATACATAGTGAAAAAATCTCAGGGAGCGTCCTGGAGATTTATTTATTTATTTATTTTACATTTATAATGCACACAAAACACTCAGGCATCACAGGTAAGCAAGATTGTGTGACACACTGCATAAGGATGTATTTCCTTCCGCTGGTGCTTTTTGCATTGCACAATCAGCAAGACTCAGACCATCACCTGACGCCTCATGAGTTGGTGACAGGTCGCAGGATGCATGTGCCCCTTACCCCGCCCATGCACGCACAGATATATCCCCAAAACACTGTGACTGTGTTAGGAAATTAGTTACATGACTATTTGATGTCCAGGACTAAATCTCGCTCTTTTATTTCGCGACAGGTAAAGGAAAGGCACAAAAGAAGACGAGACAGAACTGGACACTGCTACAGTTACTCCACCTCTCCAACTATTCCCTGAGGACCTCGTGATGTGCCGCAACCATGTGCGAAAGTCACAGCACCCAAGGTTCACTGGTCCCCCTATTGTGACTTAATGTACCCCTACATCAGTAAGATTGGCAGGACAAGAAGGCATGGGTCCACCTTCCCGATGTAAAACCATACAAGAGTGCCGCTTCCCTGCCCAACTACCAGGATCCCGAGGGAGAAGAGAGCAAAAATAGACCCAGGACAAGAGTCTAAGTGCAGGCTGATGAACAAGATAAAAGGAATAAGGAACTTGAGAATAATGGAGATATAAATCACATTGCACCACTCGAGGATCTCTGACGCTGAACTGGACCAGTAAGAAAGGAGTTGATGCTGAGGACTTTTTGAAAATTTCACCAGGACACTAGTAAGGACTACTTTTCACAAGAGCATACTTCTATAACAGACTATTTTTTTCTACTTTTCTGTCTTTACATTTTTATTGGGACTATTTTTTATCTTTCACATTTTTATATTTTTATGCTTTTTTATCACCACAATTTTTATATTTTTATATTTTGCAATGAACCACATAATAGTGGAGCTGGTTTGGAAAAAAAAGGAAATCATCAATCAAAATATTTTATTATTGTTATTATAAGTGGTTGAAAAATGTAAAGTGAACAAATGCTTTCATATCTTTATGTTCCTAATATCTTCCTAATACCCCGATCAATATGCCGCGGGACACATCTACAGATGATTGACATTATGGCTGTTGCGGTCATTCTATTTTCCTTTCTCTTTTGTTGTTTTTATTTCTTATTTTATCTCACATTGCATTTGACTGATTATGATAAGATAAATGTGTCGCTATGGCATCATGTTAGTGAAGAAGTTAAAACACAAGTAGATTTCCATTTAGAGCAGGAAATGGTATTCTGTCCAGTTGTGGAGAAAGTAAAGCCTAGGAGAGGTATTGCAGATGATGAATATTACATGAAAATGTATTTTGACAATTCCCTAAATATTGAACGAAGCTCATTGTATTGGTCAATGGAGAAGGTGGGGAGAGGGAGATCAAGGGAAAGCTCATTTGTTTGCTCACTTATCCTCTACGCCATGACAGCCTCTCAGGTATTTATACCTCAAGAAGTACCAGAGTACAGAGCACACTGCTTTGTACATCTCGCAGTATGCCAGAACAGAGGACAATTTCAGGGACAATTGGCCATGATGAGGTATCTCACAGGATCAGAATTCCAATACGTAGACAACTATGTAAAATAGGCACACATAATGGAGAAAATAAGAATGAAAAGTAAGATGCTCAAGTGCATGCTATCAGGTCCAAAAAGAGGAGATGTTGAAGTAGTGGATCACCATATATTAAGGTGTACAGATCCCCAGTTTAATTTGATACCTCATTGTGCCGACAGACCACAATTGCAAATAAAAGGGAAAGTATGTTCATCGGGAGTATGGGTTGATGGAATAATGGGATGCAAAGCAGAGGCAGTATGGACTGCGCCAATAGAAATGATAAAGAATTCAGTCAGAGTGTGCCGCGAGGAATGGAAACAAACTGCAAAGTTTTTAACCTGGGCAGAAGATGAAGCAGGACCATTACCCATGAACAAACTACAAGCACTCACATTATGCTTTAGAAATAATGGTACACTAAAGCTTGGTAACAGAGAAGGGTGAAAACACATTATGGATTTACCTGGTATGAAAATTGCAACAGCTGTACTAATGGACCATTACTGGGCCTGCGGTACAAGAGCTTATATGCAGCTTCCACCCAACTTGGGTGGCATATGTAAAATAGTGCTACTTAATGGACCAGCATTAGTAATACCACAAAGTTAAGTTGACATTGGGACTTTTCCTTCAATGGCACAAAACAGAAAGAAAAGATCCCTAGGCCTAAAACACACACAATAAAATAACAATTTTCCCAAGGAGGCCAATGCTGCATTCGATGAAATCCCAGAGAGTCACACGTTGTTTGGTAAAACAACAATGTTCTTCACATCCTTTGTAAGGCCTGGCCTGCAAGCAGCAGCAAATGCACACTGAATCCAGATAACTAAGTGGGAACTGTTACAAACTATTAATGCCACAATAAAAGGCTTCAATGCCATCATGGAGGAATTAAGAGCGGTCAGGCTGATGACCCTACAGAACAGGTGTGTTCTGCACCTCCTCATAACCATAGAGGCAGCAGTGTGCACAAAGATAGGGCCAAGTTGCTGTACATATATAAATATCTACCACCACATGATTAGGAGAACAGGACCTTGACAGGGGCCATATACTCCTTGAAAGAGCTGCACGATAAAATGGAGGATTAAGTGGATGACATTGAAGATGATAGCTGGTTCAGTTATCTATTCTCCTGGATGCCTACCTGGCTGACAGAACTACATTGGTACACTCAAACTGATGACGAAATGTACTGTTCCATGTACACATTGGGTCAGCCAGCTAGACAACCTGGAGCATTGTCTGCATGCCCAAAAGATACCCATAACTACAATGAGCACTGGATGAATTGCGATGACAATGGCGAGTGCTGGCTTATGACATGCAGTCCAGCAGAATACGTAGCACAAGGAGATATCTTGAGATTGGTCACCAGAGTGTGGCTGCCCAAGGATGGCTATAATAAGATGAGACAAAATGAAGGAGTGGTCGATGACTCGACCAGAGGGGGGAATGTAGTGGGGCAATTATTGACTAGAGAGCATGTTCAGGCTCTGCCCCCACTGCCTTCCTCAGAAGAAACGAAATTATAAGATAAAAAGGACACATTTGAAACAGCACTTTAAATTCTCCTGGAAATGCACCTGGCACAAAGAATAGTTATTTTTCCACCACACAAGTAGGGAACAGATGAGGCATTAGCTTGTACAATTAGTGTGTTTTAAAATAGAATTGTTACACCTTTCCAACAATGGTAGTAGAGACGACAATGGTCGTTCTGTGGATCCGCATTGCACAGGAATTTCAAGATGGCTGTGAATCACTGGCACGGGAGAAGTGACGGTCTAGTTGTTACACGTCTTCCACACACGCGATCGGGTGACCACGTGACTGCATTTCTCTCCTGTGCATCGCTTCTGTTTTACAGGATGCTTTGTAAGTTCGCTATACTATTTGTAAAACCTCTGTGAATATTTAATTGCTCTTTTCTGTCTTCCTTTCCCTATAGCAATCCTTTGCGTACCCTCTCTTCCGCGATTATTTCTCTTCCGGAATTCCCAACTCATAAATCCCTTCTCGCTCGGGTTTCGTCTCTCCGAGCAGATACCATTTCTGGGCCAGTCTTCCTTCCTGAGAAAGTGAGTTCATTCACCTCAGCTACCATTTTTCCTCTCTCCCCCTCTCTTATCTCTGTGACTGATCCTCTCACTCTCCAATAGGAATCTCTGGGTAACCCACTGAGACAACGTCCTTCCCTGCTCCCGGTGCCAGTCTTCTCAAATTATTTAAATCTATTTAAAGATTAATACAGTAAGTGGGGTTCCCTTCCAACGGACTCTCTTATTCTAACACTCTCTCTTTCCCATTACTTACCTGTTATTCCCTTGTTATGTAGGAAACGCCTCTCCTGCACTAGCTACCTTTTTCCAACGAAGAGCCAACATCTCCGAAGCACTCTTCAAGACCACCCAGGGTTTTCTTCCCCAGAGGGTTTCCCTGGGACTCCTGTCTCTCCCTCTCTGGCTTCCTTTCTGCCCGGAAGTCAGGAGAGGCAGGGGCTTCCAGGAGATTCTTTCATTCTTCCTTGCTGCTCCAGAAGATTGTCGCCAGAACAGGTTAGTGGCAGTGATATTATTGACCTGTCATTCTATGAACCATTGAGAAGGGGTATTCTTGGCCCCTGGATATTTCACTTTATCAGCATATTGATAACAAGAATAGATTAGGTAACAGGAAGGCATGTGCACAAGATAGGGACTCACTACACAAGTAGGCCAGGAAAATTGTAGGCAGATAAGGTTGTGGCTACCCATAGGAGGGGGGATCATGTGACAGGCCTGTACCTGGAAATCGGTAAATAACAAATTAAATGTGTCCTGCAGAGGAAAATAACGTGACAAGCAGTTGCCATTTTAAACTGCACCAACACAGCAGATAAAACATGTCATCATGCCGCCAGTTCACGGAGAGTGTGACCGCACGTTAACTGTTAAGCACATCTCCTTTTCACTGCAGAAGTAATTTAGATCCTACCTATAATATTGAAGCATGATGATGGGGTGTTTTCTGGGTGTGATCTTAGATAAAGAGCTATCAAATCATTATTGTTGGACATATAGAATTATATATGTAGCTTACTAGAGGAAACCAATGAGCAGGAGCAATAGGTTTTCATAACTATGACATCAGAATTACTATATAAACTGCTGTTTCCTGTTGAAATGTTGTAGAAAATCTTGAGTGACAGCCTGGCTGTTAATCTTGTTTTTCTTCCCAGCCTTACATTGCAAATAATGCTGGGTTACCTTGCATTTGGCATACCACAATCCACTCGGTATTGTCTCTTTATTAGCAAATACCTGTTAGAGGGATATATGGTTTTTGACCTCTGTTTTCAGTGCCTTCAGCCGAGGTCCAAATGAGTCCTTCTTCTTACTCCTTTCAAAGTCATCAGATGATCTGCTAAGAGATGGGTTCAGCCCTCTTTTAAAGCCAAATGGGCCCCAGTGATTGGTGCAGGCTAAGCCTACCTTAATGAACCAATCCTGGGTCCCCACCAACAATCTTCTGTTATGCATGAGGTCATAACCAGAGTGCTTTGCAACAGAAAAGTTAAAGGAGTGAAAACATGTACTACTACGTCCCACCCATCTTCCTGCCTGTTGTGGATCAAAGGGTCTCTCTGGTTAATTGAGCTCTCTCTTGTTCCTGATCAAAGCGCAGGTCTCCCTTGAAGTTGTGGCGAGAATAGGCGTTCTGTCTCCATCAAATCACATACTTCTATCCTCTGAAAAGGGGTCCACCTGCAGAGTTTGCCTACTGTAAACAGTCATCCCAGACATGCTAGCTCACTGCCCTTGATACTAAGGAGGCCTGCTTCAATTAACTCTCATCAGTATGCGCTGCCACCAGCCGAAATGACAATGGGCAGGGTGGATCCATGGATCCTTTGATATTTAGTTAGGAGCTTGGAGCTCTTCTTTTATGGCATTGAAGTCATTGACAGTTGAGTTTATGGTTTGCATCAGCTCCCACCTCATAATCTGGAGCCATTTTGCGGTTCTGTATGTCTGTACAGCAGGAACAACGAATGTGAAAAACCGTTCTGTTCTGCTGAACAATCGGTGCTCGAGTGGTATGTCGTCTGGAGAGTCTTCCATTGCGGATGATATTTAGTTCCCTCTTTTGTCCCTAGTTAATTCGATCGGCCTCTTCTTTCTTCTTGCAGAGTCCATTTTAGGGAATTTGTCTATTTTGATGTCCTTCTGTGGAACTTCTAATGCTGGCGGGTTTATGTACACCAGAGAGCATACTCCCCCTCAGTTGGGTGGTAGCTTCCCATATGCCTTGGATCCAGAAGCCCAATAGTACTGCTTTTCCAACTTTCATGACTGGAGCTTTTACTGTCTGCTTGCACTCCTTGTTTTCTCCAACATTCACTGCTACATCATTCTGGAAACATAATTCTGACCACTTATGTGGTATTATGGGCACAGGCCTAGCCTCATTGTTTACCAATGTTAGTAATTTTGTACTTGCTTCCCATTCCTTTGGGCATCTGTCATTTTCTTCTTGTACTGTACGAACTGGAATGGTTGTGAGCGTATGCGCCTTGCTCCCCACTACACCCTCTTTCCATCCTTTGGCTGTGTATGCTTGGCCATGTAGAAGCATTTGTGGTCTTTCACAGCATCCTGGTTCTCCTCCTATTTCTATGGGTCCCTTCTTAGGACATGGTAATTCGTTACATTTTATTGTTTTTGCCTCTCCTTTCTGCATGCCATCAGTGATATATTGTATAGCCTTGTCTTTTTTCCAGTAACTCTCCATCATGTCAAGTTTTTTATATAGCTGTCTTCATAGGGAAATGTTGCCTTGGACATCCATCTTAATGTTGCTGTTTTCCCTTGGAACCTTCCTCGTGTGGTACACATTGATAGGTACATAAGGCACTATGCTCTTGCTGGTGGTATTTCAGTTGCCACAAATGTTCTTGAGGCACTCATGGCATAGGTGATGAGAGAGCAGACAAAGCAGCTCTCTCTAGTGGTTTGTTTATGTACTTTAGTCATATGCTTATACCACATGATGTTGGATACATGAGCGGTATCGGTGAGATAGGAATCAACCCCTCCTACATCAACATCAACACTGTGCCTACCTCTCCTTACTGGTCTGGCAGTGTTTACCTACCGACCTGATATGGTAGCCAAACCTGCTGGAATTGGGGTTATGTTAGTAGCGGTCACAGCTTTGTTTTCTAAAACAAAAGACATTTGCAAACAAATGAGGGCAAAGAAGTTGCTTGTGTCATGGTAAATATCAACTCCTAGGTACCTAAAGGTATGGACCTTCCATTGTATCCCCAGGCATGGGAGTCATTCCTCATCCACCCCCACCCATCCCTCTAGTGGAAAAAGGACACTAGTCAACATTATCACACTTTTAATCATGGTATTCACTACTTACTCCTCTTCATAACCTTGTGTAGCTTTGAAGATACTGATTAACCGCATTAAATGCGCTAGAAATGTGTTATTTTGTTGTTAGTACGTATCACTTTAAGCCACGATGTTGCCATGTTGTTCTACCGCAATAAGGAATAACTGTTCCCAAACAATGCATATGCTAGGGTCACAAAGAATTTCAATTACGGAGGGATTTACTCAATGAAGTCATGGGTATGTTTGGGACAAATGGGCCATGAAAACACAGAAGAATAAACTGGGAGAGGGTCTTCTTGCACGGTTGGATCTTCCAACAAAGTGGACAAATTGGCGTTGGAAGGTCGCAGGGTGAGGGTCTTGGGGAAGCATGGGACAATGGAGGGATAACAGTTGCAACTTTCACGATGAATGCTGTCAGTGTGCAAAAAGAAAAATAATAAATGAAGAGTGTATCCTTACTCTGGATGTGTAGAAAGTTTTTTCTATCTCTCTCGCTCGGGAGCGAGTAATCATGGATTGGCCTCTGCTGGGCTGTGATTCTTCTTGGTGATCCTTTTGTTCTTCCTCTTGCAAAACATTGTTGCTGTTGTTGCTAGGAGAGGCCGCTGCTCAGCATGGCTTGATGTCGCCAAGGTAATTCCTAGCCTTGTTGACCTTTAGCTTCACTGATCAATCTATTACTTCCTTGATATGATATTATATGACACTTATTACGCGCCTGTACACAATTGTTTCTAGGCATGACAAGTCAAGGAGGGGAAACAAAGGGAGGACAAAAACAATGATCTTACTAGGCCTTGTGTCATTCAGATCGTGCAAGTGCAGGGAAGAGGGAGGGGAGAATTGCTAGAGGGGAGGGAAGGGGATAAGTGCAGGTAATTCAATAAGTGCAGCCAGCGGATGGCTCATAAGCGCAGTGAGAAGGGACCGTAGGGTTGCAGGTATAGACCTTTAAGTGTAGGGGGAGACTGGAGGCAGTGCAAGAGCCACTGGACATGCAGGGGCATGGCCCAAATTCAGAGGGTAGCCAGGTGACCAGCGCGCAGAGCAGTCAGGGACATCAGCAGGGGAGAGGATGAGAGGAAGCGGAATTGAAAAGGACGGTCTTGAGTTGCTTCCAGACCCAGATGTGGTTCTGCTCAAGTTTGAGGGAAGCCCCAGCCGAAGGGAGAGATCTGCCTCCCACTCTCTGTTTGGAGAAGCATCTGACCCTCAGAGAGTTAGAGGTGGATGAGAGGAGAGCTCGAGAAGGAATATGTTTAGGAAGAGAACTTTGGAGGTAGTGCGGTCCCAGGCCCCAGAAAGCCTTGGGGACAATGCAAAGAGTCTTGAACTTCATCCATTCAGGCACAGGGAGACAGTGGAGAGATTTCAGAGCTGGAGAGATACAATCCCTGGGCTTGAGGCCAAGGACACGTTTTGCAGTCCTGTTCTGGATAAGTTGTGAAGGTCAAAGAGTAGAGGCAGGCAGATTTAGTTAGAGGCTGTTGCAGTAGTCCAGCCTAGAGAGGACCAGAGCTCTGGAGACAGTGAGCATCTGGGGGAAAGTGAGAAAAGGAAGACTACCTCTAAGGAGGTGCAGCTGGTAGTTTGACTTCTTAGAGATGTCAGAGATGTGAGGAGAGAAGGAGAGGGTGGCTTTGAAGATGACAACAAGGTTCTTAGCCTAAAAGGGAGGGACCAGGAAGGTGGCCCAGAGTGGGCAGCCAAAGAGAGAGAGAGAGGAAAGGGGGACCTCTCTCGATAGTATGGGGACCGGTGAATCTGAGTTTAAACCAGGTCCCAGTGAAGTCACGCACAAGAAACGTGTCACCCGCATAAAGTTGTGGTGGTTTCAGTAGTCGTTCTTCATTTGTTTCTGTATTGTTGCCTTCTTCTTTTCCTTTGGGCCTCTCCTATTGTGCCTGCAGTTGGTGAGAAATTAAAGAGGCACTAGCCATCAAGGCAGTGTTGTAATCATACATTTCCTTCCCCCAATACATTAGATATTGTTTGTGCATCTGCCAGAGCCCTTGTGGGAGGAGCCAGGGAAGTTGCATGCACCGCCCGGTTACCATCTCATGTGGGGTTAAATGGTGGTGGGACCCTGGTTTGTTGCGCAATGTGAATAAAGTTAAGGGAAAACAGGGTAGCCAGCTCTTATTAAAAGTTATCTTTATTTTGTCAGTGCTCTCTTTGAGCACCATATTGAGGCATTCACATACCCTGTTCACTTGTAGGTGGTACACACAGAGGAGTTTTTGTTATATTCCTAGCAAAATTGTGATGTGATGAAACATCTCATTGGCGAAGTGAGGGCCGTTGTCAGACCGCAGGAATTCACACATGCCCCATCTTGGGAAGAGTTTGCTAACCCAGAATTTTGCTGCTTTTAAGGCATCACAATGGGAACAGGGCTCAGCTTCGATCCATCGAGAGAATGGGCACACAACTACTATCATGTAGCGGTAGCTCTGACATACTTGAAGCATTTCTATATAATCAACATGGAGTTGTTGGAATGGACCCAATGGGTGAGGTATGGCTCCTCTCACTACCCTTAGTGTGTAGCCTGCTGTAAATTGCTTGCAGACAAGGCAGTGAGTCATCCATTCTGCCACATGTTCCGCCATGCTGGGACAAAACCAATCTTCTCTAATGTGAGCAGCAAGTACATCCATCCCCATATGGTTAGGATGATGTAGTTGTGTCAGTGCTGTGTGTAACAATGATAATGGCATCACTACCTTCCCTGTGCTTTCCTGCCACCATAGGGCATCTGTCAGAGACATAGAACATCCCCTTCCCAACCATAATTCCTTTTCCTCCTTTGGTGCAGCTCCCTGCAATTCCATGATTTGCATCACTGGTAATGTATAATACCCTTCCTTCAACACCATTGTCCGGGATGGGGTGTCCATCTCTAAGATGTCATCAAAATATGCAGCAGGTTTTGCTTCTGCGTCTGCCTCATTGCCCCTGGAGATGGGATCCTCCCGCCTTGTATGGGCCTGGCATTTCACGACCTCTATGCTCATTGGGAATTGGAGTGCTCCTATCAGTCTGCCAATAAGAGCGTGTGATGCACCAGTGATCCGTCTGCACATCGGAAGCCCCTTTTTAACCAGCATGACTGCCCAGAATGCAGTGTAGACATCACATAGGCTGTATCTGAATATGGCCTCACCATTCCATCTCACTCTTCCTCCCACCTCGATGGAATGGTGAGCTTCCCTCTGTAACTCTGGCCGTGTGACTCCTGATGCCTGCACTGGGCCTGGTAAGGCGGAATAATTTTTTGGCCATTGTTTGATGTTGTTGCTCAAACTTTTGTTCCATGCTGAATATTGCCTACAGTTACAATCAGCGTGGGTTTGTCATCTTGATGCCAGATGCATTGCGCTCGGCGCACTACCCACCACTGGGCACCCATCTGCTTTCGGCATTACATTTGAGCCACATCGTGTTTGGGTCTTCCAAGATGGCCTCACCATTCCTCCATGCATTTCATTTGTTACCTGCCTTTGGGCCAGCCCCTGCCTCCCTCCTATTGGTTGCTTTGGTCTTTGTAAGCCAATCACAGCAACCGGGAGGTGGGAGCCGGCCCATACTACAAAGGCCCACAACGGGCCCCCGTTCTCACTCTTCTTCCCACCTCGATTGAACGGTGAGCTTCGCCCTGCAACTCTGGCAACCTGTATTCTGCGGTGTGACTCCTGATGCATGCATTGGGCCTGGTATGGCTGAAGAATTTAGGGGGCATTGTTTGATGTGGTTGCTCAAACTTTTGTTTCACGCTGAATATTGCCTACAATAACAAGCAGCGTGGGTTTGTCATCTGGATGTCAGCAGCGTTGCGCTACATGCACTACCCACCTCTGGGCACCCATCTGAAGCCGGCATAACATTTGAGCCACATCGTGTTTGGGCCTTCCAAGATGGCCTCAGCATTCCTCCATAAATTTCGTTTGTTAGCTGCCTTCGGGCCAGCCCCTGCCCTCCTTCCCATTGGTTGCTTTGGCCTTTGTAAGCCAATCACAGCAACCAGTAGGCGGGAGCCGGCCCAAGCTACCAAGGTCCACAACGAAGGCCCCTGTCTGCTACCTAATGCTGCCTTCCCTTCTCTTGACCCCCCTCTGGTTGCCTGTGATGGCCATGTGTCTCCCCTTGCCCCTGCCCTCTGGTTGCCTGCCTGTGTTGTCCGTGCTTTGTCCCTTGCCCCCCCGTCTGGCTGCCTGTGATGTCCGTGTGTTTGTCCCTTGCCCCCCTCTGGTTGCCTGTGATGTCTGTGTGTCGTCCCTTGCCCATCATCTGGTTGACTGTGATGTCCATGTGATGTCTCTTGCCCCCCCTCTGGTTGCCTGCGATATCCGTGTGTCTCCCCTTGCCTCCCCCTCTAGTTGCCTGTGATGTCTGTGTGCTTTCTTTGCCCCCTTCTCGCATGCTTTTTTGCCTGTTGTTGATTGATTCCTTCTATCCTGCTTTCCCCTCCCCCTTTTAGCCCTCTCTTTCTACCCTCTTCATCAAACCACTGCAGGAGTTTGTCTTAATATGTTATAGTTTTACCATCACCGTCTTGTTGCCAATACTTGGATTTGACTTTTGTGGACTCATTTGACTCATGGTGCTTCACCCATCTCAATTCCCATGCTGGGCTTCCCCTGCATCTCGTACTCATGGTGGCCCTGAAACATGCTGTGCCTATCTTCATCTTGAATCCTGGCTTGCATTTGCTCTTCTCTTGCAACATCATGTGTTATTAATGACTTCTGCAACTGTATTTGCTCTTCCCACTTGCTTCTCCACTCTTTTACACTGTTTTTACTGTCTCTCCTCCTCCTCCTTTCTTCCTTTTCCCTCTCTCCTCTCCCCCTCACCTTACTCATTCTATGCACTTACTCTATCAGAATTGTCCTTGGACCTATTATGAAAGCAACACTGTTTGTCTCCCCCCCTTCACTCACTTGTTCTCTTCCTCCCCTCCCCTCCAGCACTATCTGAAATGTCGTCATGCCTAGTACGATAGTCGATTGTTTTGTTCCTCTCCTTCCTTCTACTTCCCCTCTCCCTCACCTCTTGTTAATCTCCAACTCTACCT
This sequence comes from Ambystoma mexicanum, assembly GCF_040938575.1. Classification (NCBI taxonomy): domain Eukaryota; kingdom Metazoa; phylum Chordata; class Amphibia; order Caudata; family Ambystomatidae; genus Ambystoma; species Ambystoma mexicanum. Next base: position 22,177,473 of record NC_090922.1, on the reverse strand, counting down.
GAAATGTGGTCAGGCCTAGTACGTTAGTCGCTTGTCTGTTCCCATTTCCTTCCCACTGCTCTTCCTTCCTTATGTTTGTCTTAGCTCTTGTACTATCTGAAATGTCGCCAAGCCGAGTATGATAGTTAATTTTACTTTCTTAGTCAAGGCCTTGTAAGAATGTCATTGTATTTTCCCTTGTTCCCTCCCTTGCCTTGAAGCGCTTTGAAACACATTGTATAAAGGAACTATACAAATAAAGTATCATATCATATCATACTGTTACTTCCTGGTTCTTACTTCGCTCCAGTGCCACTATTAGAGCTACTAGCACTGCAGCATTTGTTGAAAAATGTGACAAAAACATGTGTTTACTACCACCTCGCTTGTCCCATTCTCCTTTAGCCTCACTACTGTCATCCCAGTATGTCTTTCTCCTGTGGTCTGGTCTATTGTTGACGACCCATCAATATAAAGCACTTTTCCCCCTTCAAGTGTATTCTCCCTTAACCTCTGGATGTCGCCATGGGTTTCTGTGTTTGCAGTGCAGTCATGTATTATTATTTTTTTAATGTGTTTATTCATTTTATAACATAATCCAAGCTCTTACCATACATTATCATCTTCAAGATCTTACATTATATATATATGGCCCGCTCCCTTTCCCCCCAGCCTTCTCCCCAGGTCCCTTCCTAACCCTAACTCAAACCAGAACTGTAAACACATCTATAATCTCCTAAAAGTTCTCTGGTAGTTTGTCCAATTGGTAGTCGTAATCTTCCAATGAGTTCTTGGCTTCTTTCCCCCTTCTCAGATTGTCTCCCTTCACTAGTTCAGTATCCATATCCGGTGAGCCTATTGTCTCAGGGAGGTTTATCATCAGGTGAGATGAAGAGCGAATGCACTATGGCATTTCAGGTCGTTACATCATCCAAACTTTCCCTTCTTCCCAGTTGTAGTGCTTCATACCACACTGCAGCTTCCGCCATGGACCATCTTTTTAGGTTATCCCACCATCTATCAATGTGTGAGCCTTCCCTTGTCTTCCACGCCATTCCTATTCTCCTCTTTGCTAGTACCCAAGCTAGATCTGTCATCCTATTCTCTGGCTTAGCTTTTTTAGGCCATGCACCGTAGTAGGCATGCTTCTGGTGACCATTCATGTCCTGTTATGCCCCCACTCTTCATCCTTGCTTCCATTCCCAGCCAAAACCCTGAGATTACTGGGCAGGACGAGAACATGTGCCCCATAACTGCTTTTTCTGCTTCACACCTCGGACACCTTCTACATCCGCATCTGGAAAACATTGTAGAGAAGGGCCTAGACCACCCCTCCATGACCGCCCAAACTGAATACAGGTAACATGCCAGGCTGATCATTGGTTCCAGTATTGCAAACATCATAATTATAGTGCCTTTTTTGCATATAAGGCGACATATAGTTTTTGAGGTCAGAATGAACCAGGAAGTAAAGGATGCCTCAGGTATTGCAAGCACATCATGAATATCTAAAAATGTTGTCTGATAACTGGAATGATAATGAGTTTGTATAAAAGTAGATTGGTTCGCGGTTTGGTAGTATGGCCGAGTATCTTGGCTAAACGTGTTGGGATAGATTCTAAGATGGATGCCAGAAACATAATGCTGTCAAAAGCCCTTATTCGTGCAGAATAATGAGTATTTCTTTGACAGCAGTCCATTGTAGATAAGCATGGCTGGGATTGGTATATTTAGAAGCATTGGCAAGAAAAGCAGACATTGATTGATAGTAGATCAGATAAAGGTCCGGGAAAGCTACCAATTAGACCATGCAGTTGCTTACTTGGCAACAAATAAGATTATCTCAAAGGGGGTTTTCACGGTATAGCCTGCCAAGTGGATTTAGCAGGTCTTGAGAATTAGATAAGGGGCTACTTCTTCGCAGGCAATAAAGGATTTATTATAAGGTCTGGGGCGAGGTTCCTCAAGCTTATCAGATTATTATTGGTCAGTCAAACCATGCTTGCCGAAATTAAGTCATGTGGGTTTTGTGATTGATAGGCAAGTAAACCAATCAAAGACAAGGAGGGGACATTAAAGCATTATGTCATGGAGCAAAAGTGTATAAAAGGCAAGATGATTGTAGGAGCTGTTGCTGCTGCTTCTGGTGTCTTTGGAACCTGTATTAAAGATGACTTTGAACCAAGTGCCCGGGAGTTGGTTTCCAGGTCTGTCTTTGCCTTGTCTCCAGTGCCTAAATCTGCAGATGTCAAATGCTGATGGAGGGCAGAGGGTCCTCCTATTCAACATGATACCAACTGAGCGGTCATGTATGCTCTATGTAGTGTTTATCATTGGGTCCGTTTTAGTCTTGGAGTTTAGCATCGCTTTCAACCACTCCCCTTCCTTGAGCTCCCTGCCTATCTCGATTCCCATGCTCTTTTCCCTTTGAGTAGATCTTTGGGCAAGGCCTCTAGCAATCCCTGATACAATCTAGATACTGCATGTCTGCCTTCTGACACGCTGTATAACAGTCCCAGTACCGTATTCTCTTCACCCTGGTTCCGGAAGTCTGGCAATTCTTTTTAATGCATGTATTGTTCTGGAATACGTTATGAACTGGCCCGTGTGTATCCCAAATGTTTCCCTCAAATCCTGGAATTTTAGGAGCTTTTCTAAGGAGTAAAGATCTACAATTGTTACTACACACTTGTCGTCCCGGTACATTATACTTTGTACTAAATGTTCTCCAGTATCTCTGTATATGGCTGCCAGAGGGACCTGGGGGGTTTTAGTACCACCTTTGTTCTGGACCATATCTGCTTACCTAACTGCAGGAGACCCCAGGGGGTCCTCGATCCTCATCTCTCTGGGCCACAATACCTCATTTGGGAAGAACAGGGCTTCACTTGGGCTCATCAAGGTCTGATCGTCTATTTCTGAGTCAGCTAGCCATCCAGCAACAAACTGCAGCTGTCCTGCCAGGTAGTAGAGTTCAAAGTGTGAGAGGCACAGCCTTCCCTCTGTGTCTTCCCTACATAAAATGTTCAGAGCTACCCTTCTTCTGCCGCATCCCCATATAAAGCTGCCTATCATCGAGGTTAGGTCCTTGAAGAAGGCCTTGGGTATGAAGTATGGAATATTTACAAAGTGGTACAGCAGGCGGGGGAGGATTACTATCTTTAATTGTGATATTCGGCCAATCACTGTGAGGGGTAGCTTTCCCCAGAATGTGATAGAGGCCTCCAACCCAGACATCACATTCAGTGTTTTATGTTGATGTGGGTCTCTTGTGACATGGTAAACATCAACTCCTAGATACCTGAAGGTATGGACCTTCCATTGTAGCCCCAGGCATGGGAGTCATTCTTCATCCACCACCATCCATCCAGCTAGTGGAAATAGGCAGGATGTTGTCTTACTGAAAGGGATCCCTGACAGTGCAGCAACATTTTCCAGCAACTCTAGATATGACCTCAAGTTGTCCTTGGGGTGTTTTATGCATAATAACATGTCATCTGCATATAGGGATATCACATGATGTACCCCATCTACATGGAGTCCCGTGTCTTTGAATGTGTTCCTCATGAATATTGCAAGGGTTCCTAGTGCCAAAATATACAGCAAGGGGGATAAGGGACCACTGTGTTTCATGCCTCTGTGGATTCAGAACTGTTCTGATATGTTTCTGGTAGTGCATACTCTCGCAGTCTGGCTTGAATAGAGCATTTGGACCCACTTCATGAAGCTGTCCCCCATGCCGAAGCTTCGCAGTGATGTAAAGAGCCATTTGCACCTGACCGAGTCAAACGCGTTGATGACATCAAGTGGCACTACTACACAGCCCTCTGGCCATTTATGTGTTATGTCTATTAAAGCATGTAACCTTCTTAGGTTTTCTGTTGTAGCTCTGCCCGGGACATAACCCATTTGATCCGGGTGTATTAGTGTTATAATCACTCTTTTCAATCTTTCGGCTAACACTCCTGGGAGGATTTTGGTGTCTTGATTAATTGGTGATATCGGCCTGTAGGATTTGCTATATTTTCAGTCCTTGCCAGGCTTCAAAATCGGGAGTATTACAGATTCTCCCATACTGTTGGGACGTTTCCCTATCTAATGTGCCCCTTCAAGGGTCAGGAGTAATTTTGGTGCCACTTTGTCTGCAAATTCTCTATAAAACTCTACTGGGAGGCCATCTCCCTACAGAGTTTTGCCTGTTGGGTGCATGGCTATCACCTTTGTTAGCTCTTCTGCTGTGGATGGAGCGTCCGGCATTTCCCGCTGCTCTGTGTTCAGTGTGGGCAGGCCAATATCTGCCTGGGTCTCTGCTATCTCCCTTCCTTTGGTGTCTCCTGAATCCTCATAGAGGTTTCGGTAAAAGGACCGTAAGGTCTCATTTATTTATTTTTGTGACCTCCAACTTTCGATGCATTCATCATCTGTTATCTTGACAATCCCTTCACGAGCTCCTGTATCTCTAGTTAACCAAACCAGCAATCTCACTGGCTTATTCCCTTTCCCATGCAATTGTTCAGATTTTTAAAAATGTTTGTGTAGCTGTATCTAGCCACCCTTTCCCAGTAATCAAGACATTCCTTTCTGAGTTCAATAAGTCTTCCTTCTGATTCCACCTTCTTCATCTTAAATCCCTCTATCCACTTAATCTTAGCCTAAGTGTCTGCCAGTTGTTGTTCCAGTTCTTTACGAACCCCCCCTATGGTATGGATGCATCCCTTATCACCACCTTGAAGGCATCTCATACGGTCCACAAGATCCACAAGGGGGCCAGTTTGGTGTATAGTGAGCGAAAAAAAGGTAGCTGTGCTATGGTTGGGTGCATAAATATTGATCAAACAAATGTCCTTCCTGTCAAGGAACCTGTGTAAGAGTACTGTTCTTCCCTCAGTATCTGTTTGAAATTCTACCTGTTGGAAGGGTGCCGTGGGGGCCACACAAATAAGGACTCCCCTTGCATAATTAGAATATATTGATCCAAACCCTTTCGCATCCCATTTTTTCAGTACCTGGGATTGATTTGCTGGTGTAAAATGCATTTCCTGCAGCAGCACTAACTGGATCCCTTTACGGCGCAGGTACATAGCCACTCTAACCCTCTTGGCATAGTTATTTCAACCTTTCACATTCCAGGAGGAGATTTTAAGTGTCTCTGCCATCAGTTTTCTCCTCATCCCCCACAGCTCTCCCTATCCCACTAAAGAGCTCTCACTTACTTTTCCCTTGTATTTCTAATTTATGGGTTTCTGCCGTGCTTCCACCTATGTTATTAATAAGGCTGTGTTGTACCTTGAACAACCTTTCCACAAAATAAACTTTAACATACCGCCCACTGGGGATTTCCCGTAGAGGACCAACCACCATTTGTTCCCTGCGCACCTCGGGGTGTGGTGATCGAGTACTATGTTCCTTGGTGGAGGGGTAAAACAGAACTTGATGATCCATTGGGTAATAGAACAAGACCTGGAAGTGGGAATTCCCAGTCGCTGTACCCCTCCCAACAGCTCCAGTCAGGGATTTCATGAAGTTTTGTAAACCAGGTTCTTGGTCCCCCAAACGTTGTTTTCCTATCTAGGTCATGCATTCAATGTCAAGCATTTACATTGTTGTTTCTCTTCACCTGTTGGCACCTCTGATGTCTTCTTTTCTCTCCGGCATCTGCTCCATGTGCAGTTCACTAAAAAAGAACCACAAGATTGATTACCCCTCTCTTTATCCCAAGTTGTTAAACAGGACAATGCATGCTTTCCACTATCCTTTCGTTCAGCGAAGGACAAGATCTCCATGCAAACTAGATTTGCAAATTATTCATCATTTTATTAATACATAGAAAAACAATTAATAGAAAACAATAAAACAATTGACTGTTAATACAAGAGTTGGGTTAGTAAGTGACTTTAAGTCATAAATCCAATCAATATGTCAATTTTATCACAGGAAATTCATGTTGGACACAAGTAGAGACAACATGAAAAAATAGTTGTTATTATCTGTTTGTCTGGTATATCAATTAACAATCTTATGCCAGAAATAAGTCACGCATTGTTTTTTGGAAAACTCATAGTAGGGTATTCCGACACGGATAGATGAAGCATAATGTTAGTGCTTCATCAGTAGTCAAAATATGTTTCGGCCTTCATAGTCCCTACTGAACTATCCCTAGTGCCGTTGGTTTGATATTTTTTAAGGACTTCTTCAGGACATAAAATTGCTTGTATTCAGAAAATCAATTGCAACCCATACGATCTTGTGGTCATTTCCAGACTGTGGAACAAACACACTGTTCTGGGACTTGAGCTTGTTATAATAGAATAGAATGGGACATCCGCGAGTCGACTGAAAAATCCTTAAAAAAGATAAGGCATACATAGAAAAGGAGGTGCAACAAAATAAAAACGTCTCTTTGTCTGACAAAAGAAAAACAAAGAAAATAAAGCACCACACGTGTTGCAGAAAAATTGGCAGGTAGCCATAAGGCCCCTGAGAAGACCAGATACCAGAAAATGGGTTGGTTATAACAAGCTCAAGTCCCAGAACAGTGTGTTTGTTCTACAGTGTGGAATGACCACATGATTGTATGGGTTGCAATTGATTATCCCTTGACCGATGCACCCTTTCCCCTTTGTCACACCGTAGTCCGGCTGCATCCCTATCTACTACCCATATTGTGTCTCGGTCTGGGCTTCTCCCTACAGGTCGATGGACAGATCACTCCCCTTCCTCATTCGCAATCCCTACTAAGTCATCATCAGACCTGGTATCTCCACCATCAATATTGATATTATCTTGGAAGCTTGGTCTTCTTAACATTGCACCTTCCAGCTGCCCTTCTTCTATCTCAACCACGCTTCCACACTCCCCCTCATGAAGCACCCGATATTGTCTCTGTCTGGCAGTGTGGCTGCCCTACTATGTCTCTTGCCTCAGTTTTTGCTCTCCTTGCTCCCCTCACTCCTCGTTGTCACAAAAAGTGCTAAACCCAACTTCACTTGCTTTTCCCTAACAGTGCGCTCATCCTCTTCCCTGCACTGCCACTCACTGAGGAGCCGCTCTACATCCACTGCCTCTTATCCTTCTTTATCTGCACTTGCTTTTCCCATCCTTATCCTGCCCTTTTTCTTGTCATATCTTTGAGCTCTCTCTGCCTCTCGTTTCTCGCTGTTCGCGTGTCTCTGCCTTCTGTCTCTCCCTTCATGCTCTCTCGTGCTCCTCCTTTTCCTCTTTTCTCATCTTTTTACTTCTTCCATTATTTCTGCCCATTCCATTGCTTCACTCATGTCCTTACGGCCCATTACTTCCTTATTATGCCTTCCCACTTCTCCTGCTGTCTTCCAGTCTAGTTTGAGCAATGTTTGTCTGTCTACTCACTCGTTGGATACTATATTCTCTGGTCCTTCCTGTCTCCCTTCCATCCCCACGTAGCTCTCTTTTATGCATCCCTGGATCTTGCTCTGCTCTCTCTTTTCACCTCCTGCATCTTCATCTCCCTCAACTACTTGTCTGGTCTCATCCTGCCTTTCTGTCATACACAACAAACCAGTCCCGCCACCATGCACCTTTTCAGATACACCAGCACACACCGTTACTGTCCCCGGGTTGCAGCCCACCTCCCGAGACCTCTCCTTACCTAGGGTGCGAGGGAGTCGCCATCGTCAACGAGGGCGGGCAGTGCGGAAAGTCCGACCCGGTTTGTTGCCTCGTTTCCATTGGCAACTCCCATGGAGACTGCGTTCGGGTTGGAACACCCGATTGCGGTTACTTCCTGGTTCCGCGGTGCTCTCCCGATCACGTGCCCAGAGTTCCGCTCACGTGATCGGGAGCCGGCACACATAAAACCGGGAAGTTCGAGTTTACTCACCGCTTCACAGCTGTTTCACGACTCTGTTCGGCAATTGCAGCATTCACGTTACCTTGATACTTCGGATTTGGACCTTGGCTTATGAATCACGGACTGGCTTGCTTACTCCTCGGATCTTGTTGCTCGGATATTGGTACATTGGACACTCGGCTTTGATTAACGGATTGTTTTCGGATTGCCCTTTCTTGACTCTACGATTTTCGGCCACTGGCGCTACGTGGTTAACTCAAGTGCCCATTAAGTTACCGTCAGGCTACAGGTACAGCCGGCAACTACCATCTGGGACACGGCTGACACGGCTGTCCGGATCTACGGCGCTCCCTCGCACCAGATCCCCGACACCCCAGTATCATCCCTGTTGGGTTTAGGTAAGAGATTCTTACACACTTCTTCATATCACAGTACTGTGTTTGCCTGTGCTAACCTTACCTTCCATTTAACAGCCTCCGGGGTCCTGGGCGTCATCAGATCCGGCGAACCAACAAACCACCTGTGGCCTCAAAGCTCGCACAGGGAGTTTATTCACTCATCCCTGTGGGTGATTTGTGGACAGAGGTCCATTACTCTTCACTACGCGGCAAGTCACGACACTTTCCCTCTTGCTGTATGCTGGAGGTGCAAATATTGGATTTGTGTACCTTGCCGCTGCTCTAAATTCCCTCACAGGACATAATCCCTGGACCCCGCTGTTGCGTCTTCACTCTCATGTTCAGGAAGAGGGGGTGTAGGGGCCGAGGGTTTTTTGCCGTGGCCTCCTGTAGGTTCAGCATATACTGATGCAGCTCCACATCTCCGCCATCGTCCTAGAACATTTTCTACAGCTTGAATATAGCCATTTGCTTATTCAGTTTCTTCCGCTTGTAGGCCTTGTGTTTTTGTCAGTGTGTCATAGTTGCTGCACACATTTGGAGAAGCTCCCACATTTTTCCCATGGTTTAGGCAGCTTACCCTCTGTGCTTTTTGTCCATTCTGCTCTATATTTACAAATGTTGTCCTTATATTGCGGAAGAGACCTACAGATTTGTTGTAGGGGTGTATCCCCCATGTTGTTGCCAAAATATATCACCTCCATACTCACTGTATCCCAAGTCGGGGCTTTCAACACTTCTGCTGTTATCAAACAAATGCACTTTACTTGATGTTAACCTCAAATATTCAAATAACAGTTAACTCCATGAAATCACAAGCCTCTCCGGCTCTCAACCAATATCATGGGAGTGCTCCACGCACCACCCTTCTGCAACTCTCCACCTTCTCTTGCACACCCACTAATCTTGCGCATTTGCCTTCCATGCACCATCTCAAAACACCACAACTCCTTCAATCCTTGATCTTCAAAAATGTTCTGCACCTCCTCATGCTCTCTGAGTCCTATACACAACCCTCACTGGTGATGTCAGCTCTATAATGCATAGGAGAAAGAAACACGATCACTGACACCCGCCCACTCACAAACTTGACCAATACATTTCCCAATGACACCAGGACCCCGACAAATACAAACAACATATATCCAGAGCTGTCTTCCTGCCTCCTAACAGGGGAGACCAATATTTCACGTGCTCAATCTGTACCTACAGTGTCGCCTTGTAGATAAAATGCCTCTGCAAGACTTAACCAAAAGAACAGCTTCTGCGATTCAAGCTAGCTTCACTTGCTAAGCCCTATAAACAGGGATACTGTCATCCATGACCCGAACTACAATGCCCAACCCATTGGAAATCCAACATTTACATAGCTTCTGTCATCCACACCCCTGAGTCAATCATCTAGAACAACTGCCGAAACTGGTCTCCTCAACATTGAATGCTCCCTAGCCACAGACAGTTAACATCCACTTCTGCGCCTTACCACCCAATACTCAACACCACACCACACCCAACATCTGTTCACCACTTCCCCTATTTGCTGTATGGCTGAGTCTATACTTACACTCGGTGATCCGCTGAAGCTGCTCGGCCACCGGCCCTCCCCCATTCTGACAGTCCGCCCTTCTGGTCTGCTGGGCATCTCATGGACAGCGGGCAGAATTTTCTCCAAGGCGGCTACGGACGGCCTCTTCATGGGATGTACCTTCCATGTGATTCTGGCCTCAAAGCCCTCCAGGCGGTGCAACGGAAGAGACAGCTCTGTGCCGATCGAACGTAGTGAAGCATCCTCTGCTACCACTTTGTATACTATGCCAGAGGACCAGGGCTCGCACCACAAAATCACAGCTTCGCAGAGTACCCAATGCCCATCGAACCCTCCCCTGGCAATGACAGAGGACTTAGCCATGGGGCAAATTAGAATTGTCCTTTGTTTTCCAAATAGACAGGGATATTACAGGAAACATCAGAATCACCAACAATTACAGCTCCTTAGCCGGTGTCACTTGGTTTTATCCCGTGGTGATGTCACAATCCCCAACCCTCCTCACATAACCTACGAACCAAACCAATTGGGTAGCTCGGGTAATAGCACCTACAGAGATCCCCTATATGAGTTAATTAATTGGTCTTCCTATTTCAGACGGGTTTGCCTTAGACTTCCCAAAAAACTATCTATTATATTGTTGCACGGTCGCAGGATGACCATTGGCCCTTGCATCATCACACACCACCCCAGGATTTGAGCATCTTGATTGGCTGGAGTGGGTTTTCCTAGACCTGAGACCCTGTTCTGTTCATGGTGCTCAGTGTACCTTTTAAAGGCAATGAGAAAGACTGTGTGTCCCCGTTGTTGCCACTGGTATGGCCACCTAGCATGAGAAAGTGCCTGCAGGTTGCAATGTTTTGTGGACAACGCATGTATCAATTCTAGCTGCTTTGGTGGGGACGGCTCATCTTCGCACCAAGGGTAAATGGCCATTGTTCGGCTTGGCTAAGTCACGTGGGTGAGGACCACAAAACTGAGCTTTTCCGTCTATAATTAGTGTGGATTGACAGCTTTCACTAGGGATTGTGTAGTATTTAATTTATATTATCACGGTATATAATGTAATATTGCTCATTATATCTCCTTCATTTCCCCACATTGGTTCCTGCCCCTGTTTGATCACCTTGGAACCTGATTTGGATTGGGGTATGTATACCCCTATTGCTAAAATGTCTCAAATATGAATGGATTTACGCTAATGTTGACTCAATGTCAAAATGACTCAACGCCTATTTTGGGTGTCTGTAACCCAACCATTTGATTGTTTATTTTGTGTACTGTTCACTTTTCCACTTTGATTTTATTTTTATATTCATAATGTATGGATTATATGTGTATTTATATATATTTATATATCCATAATGTATGGATTATATGTGTATTTATATATGTTATGAATATACTATAAAGGGGGAAACCCAATTTTTACTACCTTAGTAGTAACTCTACCTTTTATCGGGAATGCTATATTGTAAGACATGAGAGGTAGTTAGTTAATTTATCAACAGCTTTCAGTCAAACTTCATTAAATGAGTGCTGTAAAACATATAATTCAATCAATTTTTAATATTCATATCAATGAAAAAACACATAATAGCTTAAAAAAGCGGTGGATAAATCCCATTCACTTTACATAAAACAATTGTGTATTGTTTAAAAAAACAAACAACTTAATAAATTTTGCCAGTGCAATTAGTGGCTTCCGTCTTGCTGACGGGAGTTTGGTTCAGTGATGAGTGTGGGCAGCTGTAGCTGTCTCACACTGATCACGGGACCTAGATTATGGTTGTTAGCTCATCATTCTAGTATCAATTCTAGATGGCAAAACTCGACATGTTTCAGTTCTTATAACAATTCATAGAACTTTCTTCAGAAGTAGTATCATATTCTAAAAAACAACAACTTGGACAACTGTGTTAGAGCTTGCTATTATTGCACATCTCTTGGGTTGATAGTTTCTGTTGCCAGTCTTAAGTAATAAACTTGACTGTTCTTGCTGTAGCCAGTCTGGTCGGCGACAAGTGGTTCTTAGTGAGGAATCTTCCTGTAAAAAATGCAGGCTTTAGTCCTCTAGGTCCGTAGTGGATACATCAATATGTCTACTAGGACCTTCGGTGTAGCGGCAATTCTTAGAGATGTAGACAAAGTGTGGACCAGGGTTCATAAGTAAAGTGTCCTCTGGTGTGGAGCGGGTCATTTACATAGGGCGGTCAAATCGGTCTTAATGCTGTATATATCGTAGCTCATGTGGCGGGAAGATGGAGGATATTTTACTCCGTAAATTCTTCTTCTGTTTTTGATGATGCGAAAGCCGTAAATGGGTTCCTTCATACGTTAGACTCCGTATGTTAGACTCGACTCAATCGGTCCCGAAACACCTCTCGGCGCTGTTTCAATGTAGATAGCCTTTACATATGTTATTGCATAAATTAACACTTCATGATCACTAATAACAACCTTAAGGACGACCTTATTGGTTGAAACACGTGTTGGCTGTGACCACAATAAAACACTTTCCACATTATTGGACTTTGCTTAGTTAAGGATACTAGGGCCCTCATTACGACCCAGGCGGTAAGTTACCGCCTGGGTCGTACCCTTACCACCATGGCGTAAACTATTTTTACGCCATGGTGGTTGGCGGATTTACCGCCCCATTCCAAGGTGAGTGGGGCGGTAAATCCCCATTTCCCATTTTACCCTTCCCCATTCCCATTTTCGCCCCATAGGACATAATGGGAATGGGGAAAGGCGATAATTACGGCACCGTAAACTACGGTGCCGTAATTATCGCCAAGGTCCCTTTGCGGCATGGATTTTAACGGCTGCAAGAAAGCAGCCGTTAAAAGCCATCCCGCAAAGGGAACCTTGTAATGAGGTGTTAAGGGTCGGCGCCGTTTACGGCGCCGTAAACCCCTTAACGCCTGAGTCAGAATGAGGGCCTAGATCTTTCAATTTACTACTAAGGATATATCCGTTTGAAAACCGAGTCCACTGCGCAGTACAGCTGCACAACCTTTATTTTATGTCATTGAATGCTGGAAGAACCCGGGGGAACTTCCTGTGCAGTATCTGCCACACTGGACTACCGATATTTTGGGGAAATTGAGCGCACCTCAACTTGTCACTCCCTGTTCTTGTGTTTTTAGTGTGGATTTTATTCTGTTATTTCGCAGGTGGCTTCCTGCCCCAGGGAGTCAGGAATTTCCCCCCACCCTTGTCCTTGGCTGTGAAAACGTGTCCTGTGCTTCGTACTTCAGATACTGCATCTCTTCTTCCATATTTTGAGGCCTCTGGCTTCCTGTGAATTCACTACGGTCATTCTATGGTTTCCTGTATGTTATACAATTTTCTTTAGAGTTTAGTAGTACTTGAGCACTTTCAGGGTACTTATACGTCCCTGTAGCTCCATATGGTTAGTTGCAATAAAGCAGTTGCAAGCTTGTGTCGAGTGAACATTGTTTTCTTTAATTTCTGCGTTTAGCTAGTGAAAAAGAAAGGATTCTGACAGTATGTATATGTATCTGTCCTCTATCTACAGAACGGTGTATGCATGTTCTTCGTGTGTGCATCTGCGTAATTGCATGCAGAGATGCGAGTTTACTTTATATCTAATGTTGCAATGTCATGTTGTCACTAATGATGTCAGCATGGCTGGACATTATCATTAGTGAACCTGATTGACTGATGAGGCACCTGTATCGTGAAGACATCAGCTGTATATGGTTTTTGAAGGTTTGTCTAAGAGAGTATCTGCTCCCATACGTGGAATACACTGGTCTCCCTGCGGGTTGGCCAAACAGTGACTGGCATCTCTCATTTCTCATCTTCCGGGCTGACATACGCAAATGGGACAGGAGGGCCTTTCCAACTAAATGTGATAGTGAGGATTGCGTCTGTAGGCTGTATGTCCCCAGAGTACACAGGTCTATGGGATTGTTGTGCAGTGAGCATAGGAAAATGTTTGTGGATTAGCTCCAAACATTTTCCGAGGTTGATCTCCATTCATTAAATTTCTTAAAAAACCTTAAAAAATCCCAGGCGAGTGCACACCCACACTGCGGATGGTCGAATTCCTCACAGGCAGTTCACCACTACAGTGACCAGATGGAGTGGACTGGGCCACTGGACAGAGAGATGCAGAACATCTTGAAGGAGGGAGTACAAGTAGAGGACATTTCATTGGGGAGGCTGCCACCTTAGGCTAGCAAGCCACAGTGCTGTGACCAGTGCCAAATAGGCCTCAGTCATTATGAGGATGTTCCCAGATTCATCAAGGCTGTGCAGCATATGCCAGAAGAGGCCCAGATTGACTGGAGTCCCTGGCTGTGTGAGTGGTATGGCCTGGGTGAAGAGGTGTTTTGGCATCTGGTGGAACAGTGCCCTGTCCGTGTCACAGGTGCGTTACCGGTATGTGGTGTAAAGTCCCAGGTGCATGTGCAGTGAGGCATGGACAAAGAAGTGGTTTGTGAGGAACATCCACCCCCACTCCCCCCCTCATTAACCCGGTTCAGGTAGTGGAGAGCTGGCACTGCTGAAACCCGGGCCACAACAGCAGTGTGACCCGGGAAAAGAAATGCATGAGAACAGGGAAGAGCTGTTGAAGTGAAGAGTCCTGAGGCCGCTGCATTGTCTCGGCTGGGCCAGATGAAGATTGGTTCTGGCCCTGCCCTCCCCGGTAAGGTTAAGTGGGAAGGGAGTAGACCTGCGAGCAGGTTAATATGGAACTCAGGCATGCCTGGCAGTGTAGAGGAAATACAGGAATGGTCCAGTATTGATGATCGGAAAGGGTTCCCACCAATGTAGGCGGCAGCCTGGAGCGGTATGGGAAGAAATATTGGGTGGTCCCAGGGGCAAGCAAAGCCTCTCTAGCTGAAGCACAGGGAGCACAACACAGCCGCCCCTGGCAGAGGGGGCTGTGAAGACCAGGCCCAGTTATTTATATGGTCAAGCACAACAAGACGCATTGATGCTGTGCACCATTGCTAGTATGCTGCCGTTTATGTATAATTTGATGTCTGTTTTACATCTAAGTTCAGTTGGGCTCCAGGCAAGGTTGAATGTATTATAGAAGGGCCTGGGGTGAGGGTATGTTTTTTTAAGCCTCCTGTATTATAGGGGGTGAAAGATGAGGAGGTGGACCTGCTATAGTCCCAGACCAGTGATTTGGGTGTCGAGAGAGCTTGGATTTAGCTTCAAATCACTTTGCATCATCTACAAGGCTGTCTGGGCCTGAGGACCGCACTATCTTCAAATCTATCTCACTAAATACTGTTCCTCCAGACCTCTACGTTCCTCTGGCACCAACTCTTTGTGTGTAAAGCGCTTTGCTAAACAGAGTGTAGGAGGTTGATCGCTTTCCTCTGCTGGCTCCCTATGTTGGAGCAGCCTCTCCCTCCCACTGCACCATTAGCAGGACTTTTTCAAATTCCTCATTACCCCTTCCTTCCCATCTTCTCTTTTCTGCTAATCCCACGTTAGATATGATTGGTGCCCTGGGCCCTTATGCATCAACAGGGCCCCTGACCTACCACACCCAATCGTTGAGCTTCTGTCTACCCTCAGCATTTGTTTGGACACTCCCTCCGCCTTGGAGTCTTACACTTACACCCAACACGGACCCAGGCCGTGTAGCACTTACCACACCATGCACTTCATCTGTTGCTAATTCCCTAGCACGATCACTACAGCACCTTCCCCTTTCTGCCCTCTCCCTTGCTGCACTTGCACATTCTGATTACTCTCAAGGCATAGTAGGTTCATCCTTTTTTCTCCTTTCCCCTCCTCTGTTGTGTATTCAATTGTATCACTCCCTTGTTCCCTTCCTTGCCCTGAGGGCACTTTGAAACAGTATGTACTTGATGTATAAGCGCCTAACAAACTAACAAATAAGCATGCCTGGATGGCTATAAACAGTAGTACAGTAGTATAGGTGTAGAAAAGGGGGATGATATGTTTAGTTTTCCTTGGAAAATAGAGTACCTCTGATTGGGGAAAAGCATCATATGGCTCCTGTTTGATCCATTGTGTATGAGTAAGAATTCATGACGAAGACCATTGCCTGTCATATTTGCCTTGCCATGCTCTTGCAGGTTGCCTAGCATATGCTTTCTCTCCACAGGTGGTCAGGGGAGGGGTGAGTGTACGCTGGACCCTCCCTGGCCAGTCCAGCCAGCCAGCCACGTCAATTAGACTTGGCCTACCCAAAGATTCTAAAAATATTTAAAAGCTCTGGTATGTGAGTTTTATGGGAGGAAAATGAAATAATTAAATATGTGATTTGTCTTTGCTGCCATTCCCCCCCAAAAAATGTCTGATCTCCGGAAACAATTTCTAGTCCCATTCTCTTAACGCAATTTCGTATGAACCTGCTGCCTATGAAGATTGTAACCGATAAATGCGGAGGGAATTAAATTGCCTATGTTGTGTGTACATGTAATCTGGCAGTGTGGGAGATATTGCTTCATGTTATGTTTTTTTTGCCCATAATACTATATTTTGTAGAAATAAGCATGTATCCTTTTGCTAAAAGACAAGGGTCTCTCGAAGTGTCACCCTATGGTCATTTATTTTGGTCTTCTAGATGAACCCTTAGTGTGTTATGTTCTCAATGTCTCTCCTCCAAATGCTTTTAGCAAAACAGGGAAAATGTAGAGACTAGGGGCTCGATTCATGAAATAATCTGCGCTGAAAAAACGTGACTTGTGCATGAAATCACGTGCAAGTCCCAGTTCGTTGATTCATGGAACACAATGTGTAGGGCTTACCGAGGACTTGCGAGGAATCCACGCTGGTCCACACGTCACTGCGAGACGACAAATGCCTTGCGAGAGACTCCATGGGAAAGGCCGGCGGGGTAAGCGTAGCCACCTAAAAAGGTTACGGAAGACATGGAATGAGGAAGAACAAGCGAAAATGTGGACATTATGAGGGACGTTCCACCATCAAACGATCACACCGCCCATATGCGCGCAAAACAACCGTATTCATGGAATTGAACACGGAACGCCTGTGCGCGAAAAACCACATGCGAATACAGAAACACCTATGCCATGCGATAGCAGGCGTAAACGTTAACGCACACACTACAATGCATAAAAAGCACATACGATCAACAATAGCATGTATGCAGCAGTCTCCTGGGACACCGCAGGAGGATGAGGATGGCCAGGGCCCAGATCTTCCATCCAAGGACCAGCCATTTTGGAATGCCTGATGACCAGGTCTATGGCAGGTGTAGGGGCCCCCCATATCATCCTAGACCTGGTTAACAAGTGAGAAGATGACCTCACATCACCCACCATGTGCTCCCAAGCACTGAGCCCCTTGCAAAGGTGCTCACTGTTCTGCATTTTTTGGCCACTGGCTCATTCCAGTGTACCACTGCCATAGTCAGTAGCATCTCCCAGGCCATGTGTTGGCTATCATAATTGCACGTCCTTCTGTCCGCCGACATATCTATATGCCCAGAACACAGGCAGAAAGGCATGCAGTGGTCTAGGATTTGAATGGGGTGGTGCACTTACCAAAAGTGCTAGGTGCCATTGATTGCACATATGTTGCTTTTCGTCCACCTTGAGCAACAGAGCACATCTACTGCAACCAGAAACATTGGAAATGTTCAGGATGTTTGTGATGCCAAGGGCATCATTACTGAAGTCTATGCCAACTATCCTGACAGCACCCATGATAGTTACATCTTCAGGAAGCTGGGAAGCATGGCAACACATGGCTCATTGGTGAGTATGAATGGACATGAACATGCATGCACGTTGCACACAGACCAATAGATATTTTCAACAAATGACAATGACAACCATTCTCACCTCTACAGGGGACAGTGCCTACCCTCTGAGCACATACATGATGACGCCCATATGCAACTCCAACACAACACACCTGCCCAGGTAAGGTAAAACACTGCCTATATTGCAACTAAGGGCATAGTGGTGCGCACATTCAGAGTGCTCAAGTTGCATTTACGCTCCCTTGACCACTCTGGTGGTATGTTTCTATTTGCACTACCAGAGTCTGCAGGATCATTGTGGCAGTATGTGTCCTGCACAATGTTGCAAAATGGCGTGGCATCCCGTTGGACATGGTGGTGGCAACCCATCCATACCTACAGGCACACTGCTTGTGTATGGCTGCGTAAAGGGCACATGGATAGGCTGCACATACCCAGCTTGTGAAATCTTATTTCACATACACTTCTTACCCTGTGGAGTGCACACAATCCCACCAAATCCCAGGTTCCATTCAATGATGACAATGGGCCAATCCACTGTGCCCACAAAACCACCATGAGAAAGTGCCCTTAGAAGTGCAAATTTGTGTGTATTCCTTAGAACTAAGAAGCTATTTCTTTCGTTTCCAAAAGAAACATTGAATAATGATGACACCAGTACCACCATGCCAACCAGTTAATTAAATCACCTCTTTGGCACCAAAACCATCCCATGTGTAAAGTTAAACGATATTGATACTGCGCACTTTCCCCACTGTAGTGGTCCCCTGGCGCTCTGGCGGATCTGACTAACTAACATACCTGTCAAATGTGTAAGCATCGATAAATCCTAGAACATCATGTCTGAGCTGCACGCCATATATGTTCTCAACAATTTACATGGACACAACATATAAGCACAATTTCAAATAGCTGCACACATGTCTTAATATATGCATGATGCACACAAACAAGTCCCTATTGTGACGTGTATAAAAGCATTGAAGAAGGCCTCACGGAGGGATATATCAGTCAGAAAGAGGCAGAGTTCCTCTGCCCCAAATATCCCAAGTGTCCAGCGTTTTACGCATTACCTAAAATACATAAGAGCACTATTCCTACTCCAGGACGCCCGATTGTGTCAGGTATAGGCTCTATATTAGAACCTTTATCTCAATTCACGGATTTCTTTCTAAAGGACGAAGTAACTCCTATGAAATCATACACAAAAGATACCACTGATGTACTCAACTACCTAAAAGATCTGGTACTACCTAATGACACCATATACATTGTGACAATGGGCATAGAGTCACTATACTCCAAAATAGCACAAGGGGAATCCCTCAAAATTATAGAAAAAACATTACGTGCCGAAAGACCCGAGATAGAAATGCTGATCGGCTTCATTATGCAGTTGGCAGAAATTGCTCTAACTAAGAACTATTTCATGATAGACAACAGATTTTTCGAACAAATATCGGGAACGGCCATGCGGGCAACCTTTGCCCCATCCATAGCTAACCGATATGTAAAGGGAGTTTGCGGAAAGTGTCATCTACCACCAAACCAACCCATTTTCAAGCAACATCCTGAGTTGGCGACGTTATATTGACAATGTCCTGATGCTGTTTGAGGGTAATAAGAACACGCTAAAAGAATTTAGAGAATGGCTGAACACATGGAAACCCTTCTTGAAATTCACCTTTGAATCCAGCAAAGATACAGCAACTTTTCTAGACTTGAAACTCCTAAGGAAGGAAGCAAAAATTGAGAAAACAGTCTATCAAAAAACAACGGATCGCAACTCATTACTGGAATTCCACAGTTTCCACCAGAGATCTCTTAAAGAAAATGTACCCTTTGGACAGTTTCTACGATTTAGGCGAAACTGCTCCACAAGAACTGAATATGACATTCATGCAGACAACTTGGCAAGAAAACTAAAAGAAAGAAATTACCCCTCTAGAATTATAAGGCACGCCAAGAAAAGGGCACGTAATATCCCAAGAGAAATAACGCTGGAACAACACCCAAGGAGAAAAAGAGATGATAACCAGATCACGGCGGTCTTCACCTATCGCCGCCGCTCGCAAATACAGACGGGAGGACGATAGTGATACGGAAAGATCTCCATGCTCATGGGACCACTTCTGCCACATGAAGACACATGAGAGACCCAATAACTAAGATTATTGACCACACAGAAGACCCAATACCTAAGATCATTTATCCATCTCTGACAAAAGGACAATATAGGGGAACGGAGAGGAGACTGGAAAAGAGAAAAACACAGGGTTCTAGCATACCAAGAGGGGATTCAAACAGATCACACTGAGGCACATCCAAGAGTGGTGTTACACGCACATTGGAACACAGTCGACATACCCCAATCATTTGGAGGTGTCAGTGGATTGTGCACTACACTTCAAAAGTGGAGAAAACTTTAGAAATTCACATTATCCGGTCAAGAATTAGATGACACACAATAACACCATCCGGATAGAAACAAGTTTGAAGACAATATTGAACGAAAGAGCTGCTGATGAAGGTAATTAATTCCCGAACTCTTTGTGATACCATTACCCAAGGAATTTATTATAATAATGTGAAAGGATCATTGGAGAAAGTATAACGGTTGAATAACTTGTTGTTGAAAACTGGTTTGTGGAGCAGTGAACTAACTGCAAAGATGAACACTTACAATATATATGAATGTTGTGATAAATCATGTGATGAGAATGTAAATTTTTTTTAACTTTCTTTGTTCTATAAAATATTATCATTTAACCTACAAATTTGAAATTATTTAACACAAACTGGGTGTGCGAGGGACTGTCCATCCATAACCCCACAAACATTGCAAGGGATTTGAAGTGTCACTCAGTACACATGGTCAAAGTGCAATGAGACACACACCAGCACAACTATCAACACCTGTCACAGACCACAAACAGCCAGCCCTGCAACCCCCTCCCAAACATCCAAGAAATGCCCACACAGTTGGAACTCCCACAATTTAGAATATAAAACCAGTGGACCCACCAATCCATAGATACAACACCATGCCCAGACCTATCACCAGAACCACACCTTGTGAAACATGCACCCATTCAGAAGTACTGGTTACCCACAAGAAAAGTCAATCCCAAGTGATCGCACGCAGTGCAAGACTCCCAGGCAAACACCACACAAGTGTCTGCAAATGCCCTTCACTTACCTGCACAGGGTACCCACCTGCCTTGCATATGATGCACACCATTGGGAGACGCTTCACCTAAATCCAATGACATCCATAGTAACAACAGAAAGAATATGCACATACATGACAACACATGAAGTGATACTGAAAATATGCAGAGAGCACCCACTGCAGAAGCACCGCTGTGAGTAAGAGGGTGACAGGACTACGATTGTGATCTGCCCGAAGGCAGCGTATTACAACAGAGAGAGGGAGAGAGAGTGACCCTGAGAGCCACATCAAGGAGTACACTGGCTGGTTTGTAGATGGCCCATGCACTACACCACAGTAGGTGTGGCCATAAATGAATTGACCAAGATAGGTAAAACAGTGACATGAGTACCACTTAAATAACAGTACCTGCATGTTAGCATGCAAAGCACATATAGGTTAAGTTACACATGCAGCAAACATGGTGACCAATGATGCATGCTCAACATGCAAGACAGTGCTAATGCTGTCTCGGCATGGTGTGAATCCTGCATCACCTACCTTCACCTGGAACTGTGTCTCCAAATTAGATACAGGAGGGACAGTGCCTGGTGGAGGGTATGAGAATGGACATCAAATGGTGCAGGGTGTCTCCCCTAGAACAGCAGTCACTGCCAGATCACAGATTACTGAAACAACATGGGAGAAGACATTACAACAGGCATAGTGAAGTACCAATTACACAGCACACATGTGCAAGGGAACACTCAGCCCATAGTTACCTGCACATGCCATCCTGTGCACCACCATGCAAACATGCAAGTAGACCTCACTATGCACGCCTGCATGTCCACCATTGCAAAAGTCATGGTCTTGAGAGGTTGAATCACAACTCAAGGAAAAAAGAAGTAAAATAATAAAAATAAAACCTAGAAAGGGCAACTAAAAAATCAAATGTCAGCATCTGGGCCTGGGGTCAACTAAAGTATACAATTTTCTTTTTTTTTTTAAACAAAAATGTCCATCATGTACACATGGGTGGAAGGTTAAACAAAATCAAAAATGAAATCCCCTCCATGGGCTCACGGACCGCATGGCTATGGTAGACCGGGAGGCTTGTTTCTGCTGGCACCACCATCCTGCGTTGAATCAAAAGGTGGAAGTGGTGCTGGCGATTCACCATGCAGTGCGCTGGCCTGGTCCTCAGTGGCAGCGGCCATGCGTGACACTGGTGAATGCACCAGTAGAGTGAGGGCTTGGAGGTCACCATGCACAACCTCACGGGTTACACAGAGTACCTCTGCAATAGTCTGCCTCAATGATAGCATCTCCTGGTGGAACAGTCTTCTGGGGCTGCCTCTTCTTCGTGGATTGCAGCTCTGTGGGCCAACAACTCACGCCTCAGGGCTTCCCTGTGTGCCCAACCCTCTGCAAGCTGGGATGCCTGCAGAGACCTCAAATCTGCCGTCCGCCCCTGAAGTTGGCCTCCATGCGCAGCCTGTGGGAGCGGCATGTGGACTGCATGACCTGCAGCTGTTTGTCCACCTGTGTTGGTGGTGGGATCATGGAACTGGCCACCCTATCCATGCCCTCAGCCAAACTCGCATACGCAGCACCCTGCTTGTGTGTGGAAGGCAACATCTGCTGCTCCTACTCTTTCTGCCCAGGCTGCACACATCCCCTATGTGTGTGGGGCCCCACCTGCCTGACCCAAGGGAGCATGGCCCTTGCTGTGATGCCACTGTCTCTGGCTGCAGGAGTGTAGCCCTCCCTTGGACATCTGCCCCAGGACCAGAAACCAATACATGGGAGCATGGCCTTGCAACCATAACCACCACAGATGGGTGTGCCACCACTGACTGGCCTTGTGAAGGCACCTGACTCCCTGCAGACTCACAGGCCCCACATGCTCCACCCATTGGTGCACTCACGTCTGCCAGCATTGAGGACTGCACATCCGGTTCAGCATCAGTGCTACTGGAGTCCAAAGAGTCATAATTGTCTGCAGCAAGCCTCAGGATGGTCTGTAGTACCCGTGGATTCTCACGGCCTGCCACGCCACATCCTCCACTGGTGGTCTGAAGAGCCACAGACTCTCCATCCTCCTCTTCCTCCTAATCCTCTGAATCTGGTGCCTCCTCATCCCCACATGGACAGAAAAAGACATGTGAAGTCATATGCAATGTGTCTATAGTAAACATGTGTATCACATTGCTGTCATGCAACAGAAATGCAGGGCAAGTCGCCATATGAGAAACAGCATCCACACGCTATGTACAAGAAGCTAGCTGATCATGGCATGTGCAGACTGACTACAACATTCCCTGCTCAGGGCCATTCTGCCAGTGGACACATTGCCAACCAACAGGGTTGTTAACAAGCACACTATGGCACATGACACAGCTAACTGTTGACTGTGACCAGTGAAACAGGCATGGTCTTGTGGCTTTGTGATGTGCAATTACATGGCATCTCAACAGGCAGACACACATATGCACATCCAAGTCTGCATTTATACTATACCACACCAGTGTTGACCTGGCACAGGGACTGTACACAATGGGAACATGCCGTTAGTGTGGGGAAAAGGAAACCGTCCAAGTTGATGTATGACTGTAAGAGTACCACATCACCATGGTCTGTGAAGTGGAGAGAGTAGGTAAATGGAGTTGGAGGTAGGAACAAGGTACAGTGACCCACAAGAGGGACAGAGGCATGGACCCATGGAGTGTGTGCTGAGTGTGGTAGGGTGACAGAGATCGGGCCTCACAACGATTTGGCTCAGGAGTCATTGGCATAGCGGCAGCGTGGATGTGCACAGTCTAGACATATTCACACTCATTCAGGGCACACCGTAAGGTGTGTTGGTTGTCACTTTGGATGTTCTATGTAGCATGGGGGTGTAGAGGAGCCAAGTACCTCTACACAAAGGTACACCCCTATTCTGCCTACATGTTGACAACCGAAATTGCGACATGCACAATACCAGTGAGGATGCCAATACCATGAAAAAACCTTTGGAACAAGATATCCATTGAGCAAACCCTATATGTATCCACAGAGAAATGATGACCTTCTGAAGGAATTTCCGGAAGAATTATGAAAAAGAATGTAGAAAGAACTGGTAATGTCACATGAAGTTTAGGTGACTCACACAGAGGAGATATAAATGAAGTAAGAATATAGACCTTGTAGAACCTGATGACGAAGTAATGAAACAGGTCACATTTCAGGAGCCAAAGAAAATGCAAAATCATTTTACAAATGTACGGACGTAGTAACGCAAGTAGACTAAGTAATCATAAGGCTGGCTACGTAGTGAATAGTTTGTGGCGATGCGCCAATGTATATACATAAGAATATATATAATCTGGATGTTCCATAACGCACTTTAGCAAACTCTGACCCCATGAATGGAAGAATTGGAAGTGTGGCGCAGCAAAATAATAGCTGACGGTGAAGGAAGACTCGAGAAAGGCTTGCCTGGCCCAGTGTGAAGCGTTGGCGCCGCCGAGAGCCTTCCATGTACTCGAAAAGATACAAAAATGTGAAAAGAAAGCTCAGTTCCTGTGCTGGGTGTAATGAAAACCATTGAGGGTGCCAAGATTTCTTCATTTAATGGTGCTAAAATACAACAAAGAGCTTGAAAACATGGTCTCCAGTCACATAATCGGATGAGAATAAACTTTGGGGAGAGCTACACCAAGACCAGAAGATAAGACCATGCTTCACTCCCATTTTATTCTCAGGCACAGTGAGCCTCTGAAAGGCAACGTTCAAAGGTATTCATTGAATGGCAGATCGCAGGAGTAATGATGGATGTTGGGCTAATTGGGTGGGGAGGCATGACCAGGCCAAACACCCCAGCACTTGGAGTCCCTTTTGTGTGCTGCTAGCGAGTGGAATCTTCCAGAAGGGTAGAAGCGGGCCAACCAATTATAGAGGGCCACGTATTAAGGCACCCTATAGTTTGAGAAGCCAATAGTATGTTGTATATTTTCATGACACGGAAGATGACTTGCACTTGGGATGGCCTAAATTGCCCACCTAACCTTAGAGATGCAGTCACGTCCCTCTATCCCATATGGAGTATATGTAGATGTTCCCCATTCACCAACCACAAACCCTAGTAGGTTTTCTTATTTTGCCACATATCCTGACATCACTCATGACAAATATTTAGTATAAAGGCAATGTTTTTTATGAAAAATGTCGAGATAAGTCTGTGCAGTGTCTGTTGATGTCCATTGTACTCCCTGTTTTAAACACTTGTTATTAAAACAGCTTTACCTTTTGCCAACTTCTTGCGTCGGTCTGATTATTGATGTATGAGTAAGATCTGCATCCCCATCCATCTCAGATATAGTTACCTCGTCTTAAAGGACACGCTGTCCGGGTTCACTTGGTAGCAGAGGATGGTTCAGGCCCATCGACAGATAAAGCTCTTAGAGATTGCGGAATATCGGGCATCCTCTGTTCAACTAGCTGGAAGAACACAAGGTTTCCTGTGGAGAGCGGCCGAAAATAGACAAACTTGCATGTAAAGAAGATACAGGTGGGACTGGTCCCTCTTTCATGAAATCCCTCCTGGTTTCCACAGGCACTGACCGTACCAAAGGTGAAAGTGACCCGTTTGAGGTGGAGACGATTCCGAGTGTCAAGAGCCGAAAGGCGAATGGTGAGTGGATTGAAGGATGTGGCAAAACAAATGTGAGAACCAGGGATTGTGATGATAGTGAAGAGTAATGGTGGTTGATTGAATAAATATATGTATATATGGCGAGGAACGTCAGAGACGAAAAGCGTCTAAAATAAGCCCAGTGTCCTACGCTTAAGAAGTGTTTAGAAGAAGTTATTCCAAAACCCAAGTGAGTAAAACTAGTCTGCTCACGGACAAGGTCTGTGAGAGGGCATAACTCACACTCCTATCGGAGTAATTAGGGGCAAGTAATAGCAGCAAAGAGCACTGGGGAAGTATATGTTGAGAGTCGACTAGTTTGTCTGTTTGTGTATTTTATGTATAAGAGAGGTGAACTGTCGAAGAACGACAAGGACACGTTGTGTTGAGTAGAGATCAAAACTCTATTATCTATCTGCTTTAGTTATTATCGGAGCCGATCGAAGTAGATAGATTGGAGTAAAATTATGAATTAGAGGCTTTGAACAGTGACTGTTGGTGCGCACATATATTTATTGTTTTTCTGAAACATAGTTTGTGTAAAATAATGGTAAGTATTGACAGTCAATTGAGACTTGTCACAATGGGGGATGAAGCTTCACTAATGCATGTGTGCAAGCAACTGCCAAAAAACTCAACTAAGCGTAAACAGTACAGTGCGGATGGGGTTAAGGGCACCGCAGACAGAATATTCATGCCATGGCCACACGAGGGATTGCTGTCAAAAGCAGTTTTGCAATACATGACCAATACATACTTGCACGCAGAATAAACAGGGAAGAAATTGGAGAAAATGTTAGCTAGCTTAGAGCTTTGGAAAATGTACCAGGAGGAAAGAGAAGATCTGCCTCCTGAGGATTGGATGCTTAATCAGTGTATGGAGGAGGTCGAGCCTTCTGCTCCCCCTACCGCGCCTGGAGTAAATGGCAATAGAACAAAAGATGATGGATTGTACCCATTGAGGGAACTAAAAGCAGTGATAGGATATAGTAATCCGATATCTGAACCACCTGCTTATAGCAGTGATGAGAGTCCAGAAAGAGAAAGGGTTAAAGGGAAGGAAGAGACCCCTAAGGTCCTGCAAGATAAAGAGGAGAAGAGTGAACGGCTGTATAGAGCAAGAAATTAAGAGATGGAAAGGAGAAAGGGATAGAGCTGACAAGGTTATGCTCGTACAGAACGAATGGATGGGTGGACAGATATTGCGCAAACTCGATGGAAAGGATATCAAGGAAGTAAGGCAAGTGAAAGATCAAGACGAATAAGATAGAAAGACAGGGAACGAGAGAAACGATTGAAAGAGGATGAGCAAAAAAGGAAGAATAGACAAAGGCAACAGCAAATGTGTCAGGAGAAGCAATTCAGAAAGGAAGAAAGGGCAGAAAAACAGAGAAAGTATGACAACAGGCAGAGAACAATCGAAGAACGAGTCAGGATAGAAAAGAAGAGAGAAGAGGAGGAAGAACAGAAATTACGAGATAAAAGAATGCAAAGACGAAGAGACGAAGAAGTGCGTAGAGCAAACGAAAGAAGAGACAGAAAAGGCAGTAAGAAGATAGAGTTAGATGGGAAGAGAGAAAATGAAGGGAATTAGACAAAGAAATAGAACAAAAAAGGAGACGACAGGCATGCAAAATTGATCGCATTGAGAAAGAGCTGATGGAACCGAGTCCAGTAATATCATGGGGTGACATAGAGGAGTTTCTCTCGTCACAAGGAGCAATGCCAGGACCATCTAGGGTAAAGCTCGATCAGAATTTTGAGATAGGAAGTATTGTAGATAGAATCAATAAAGTTTATCAGGAGATGAGGACAAAAAATGAGTCGAGAAGCAAGGGAAAAGAAGACCGATCCACAGGTGCCCAGTTACGAGAAAAGGAAGGAAGTCAGTTTAGTGTCAAGCATACAGCATTGTCTTTGGACAGGCTAACATTAAACAGAGATGAGAAAGATGATACCCACACTAGTCGGGGAGTAGACATGTCAGATGAAGAAAGAGAAACCTTCCATGGGGGAGAGGGAGAAAGTGATTCTGAGGGATGTCTGCAGATAGATAAGGAAGTAAGATGGCCAGATTTAGACAAATCTAAAGATAGGACGCCAGACCCCATGGCATACCTAGAGTGACAAAAGGGGAGAATCGCCACCATATGTGAGCAGGTTGAGGTCATTTCCAGGTAGAAGGCAATCAGGAACCATTGTTCCCACTATGAGTAGGCAGATGATGGGAGCGGATGCGGATTTAAGTCTACACAATTCCCCCTATTAGAGAAAGGAGGGGCCAGACCGCAGTATATTCCTTGGCCCCAAATCGACAAGGATAATTTAAGATGTAAACTCCCCAGTTTAACGGCGGGTGCAGGGAAATGGATTTATGAGTTAGAAAAGATGACTGGAGGAAACACGTTAGCGATAGGGGACATTAAAGGTCTCCTAGCAGCCAGCCATTCTTGGAGAAAAAGCTGATGATATATGGACGAGAGCAGGTTATTCGAGTGTCACAGCACAGAACACAGCTCATAATGGAGTGCCATTTAATAATTGTAGGGCGGCTGTCTAGAAAGCGCTTAGGGAACAGTATCCTGATATATCAGATATGGGTACAATTATGGCATGTAAAATGCAAGAAAATGAAGATCCGCTTGCTTATATAAAACATTTCAGGAACAGTGGACCTTGGAAATGAGGGAGCCTTGGGGAAATCTGTGCCAGTATTTTACCACATTTTGTGTCAGGGGTTGCCAGAACATATAGAGAGGCAGCCCAAGAAGCTTGTGGGAATGGAAGCGAAGCCATGGACAGAGATACAGTTGACTATCGCGCATCATTGCTGATTGCTGCAAGAGAAAAATAAGAAGCGGGAGGACGCTAGGAAACTTGAGGAAGCTAAGTTAGTGCAGAAGAAATTATCAAAGTATGCCATAGAAGGAGCAGTACTGACAAGCAGAGAGGGCCTGGGAATGCAGCAAACAGCAGGTGTACTACAGGCCAATAATTAATGCCAGTTGGATCAAGGAGGAAATGGGTTTGTGCCGAGGGGCAGAGGTACAGGCTTTAGAGGAAGTGGGGGTTTTCAGAATAATTAGGGTGTTATTCAAAATAACATTGGCGGGTTTCAGAATCTAATGATAACCAAAATGTGCAGGAAGGGCAACTAGGGAGATTCCCTCCTATATGTTGGGCATGTGGTATGACAGGGCACATTGCTCAAACATGTGGGAAAGAGATATAGGGTAGGAATCCTCTTTTTTGTTCACGGGGGGCCTGACTCTAGAGGGAGAATACGAAAAGAACAGAAACAGTGTCACGGCTACCCCTCCCTTCAATGCAAAGGAAGTGCTGGAAAACCTACAGAAGGCTAGAGGCTATTTAGACTAGCCATACATGTTCGCATTTACAGAATGAACAAACACTGGTAAAATAAAATGTATTCTAAATTGAAAAACATAATAAAATCACAGAGGAGAGAGTGGAGATTGTTATCATCCACTGTACATACACCATGCAACTCAATGCATAGTGTATTTAGTAACAAATTCAGTGTTATTATATGTACTGTAAAACATTAGCAGCACATTTCTACTTTTGACATATAATTGGTGTTTCTTGTTCAGATACAATTTTGTAACAAAATCTCTGAGTGATACAATTTGTATAATGCCCCAAACTTTCCTCAGGTCACAGTGGGGCGTAGTTGTCAAGAGACGTGTAGCAATGGTCTAAAAATCAAAGATAAATGTAGAGTAAAAAAGTGTGATCTGAAAACCTAAAATGCATAAGGTAGACAAAGAACTGCAGGTTTTCACGTACCTATAGATAAGTAAAGGCATCTTGGGAAGCTATTTTTGTCAGCTGGCACGTGTACAGTTGTATAAATTCAAAAACTCTGGAGGTAGCTACAGAGGAAGGAGAGAAACCTAACATTAGGCTTGGTGATATTGAACCGGGGGTGGGGATCCCCCAGTGGTCTGAATATTTAATATTTAGGGAACTTGTTTAACTGGTGCCATGTGGTTTGAAGAATTGGCAAAAAATGCAATTGTAGAAACGCCAGGAAGTATTTATGATGAGACTGTGCAATTGCTTGAAGGCAGCAGTCTACTTTAAGGTGCTAGACGGGGCATACAAAAAGATGAGTGAGAAAGCCACTCATGTAAATTGGAAAGATACAAGCAGCGTTCGCAACAGAGGAGTTTCTGCTGGTGGCATGCATAGCAAAAGCGTCATTTGCGAGAAATAACACCCCATTCCCAGTCAACTGACAGTGACAGTAGAAATATGTTATGTTATGTTACTTGGCATTTATATAGCGTATGTATCATTGGTATTACCTCAAAGCGCTGGTGGGTTGAATGCCCTCAGGAACCGCAGTTCAAATCAGTAGAGAGAGAGAGTGTCATATAGTGCATGGGTGCCCGGATATGTGTGCAGCTGGTGCGGTTTTCGCTTGATAGCTGCTTTATAGCGGTAGGTGTGGTGCTGAGGAAATCAGTTGAATGTGTTCAGTCTGCAGGGTGGACACCCAGACTGAGTTCTGGCTGTGTTAGGCCTGAGGAGATGCCTAAACTAGCCGGAATGTGCTCAGCTAGCTGTGTTTTATTGGGGTGATGAGGTGCTCATGGGGTCATGTTAGTATGAGAACAGCTATCCCGAATTTATCATGGTTTAGCTGTGTTCTAGTTGAGTGATGGTGTATAGGAGAGAGTAGGCATAGTAGTGTGATATGGTGGTTATCAGTAAAGCGACTGTGACCAGGTATGAAAGCGGGACAGACTGGCATACATAGCGTCATGCGTATATGAAGCGACGACATGGTTAGGGTGGACATGTGATACAGATAACATTATAGGAGATACGGATATTTACCATGAGTCTGAGCATCATATCGTTGGCAGCATCCCCATCGTTCGTGCCATCCGTAGCATCCGTGTCATCTGTAGGATCGGCAACATCTGTAGCACCCGCAGCATCTGCGCCATCCGCAGCCTCTACCCCATCCACAGTGTCTACACCATCCAAAGCGGCTGCACCATCCGTTACATTCACTCCCTCTGTTTCATCCACTCCCCCGTTACGTGCACTCCCTCCGTTCCATCTACTTCATCTGTACAATATACTCCAAGCGTACCATGTACTCCATTCATTCGATCCGTTCCATCTGCTCCATCTGTTCTGTCCACTCCATGCGTTCCATCTATTCCATCCACTCTATCCGTTTCATCCTTCCATGTGTTTCTTCCTTTCCATGTGTTCCGTTTGCTCCACCCGTTCGATCCGTTCCATCCACTGTATTTGTTCCATCCACTTCGATGGTTCCATCCACTCCATCGGTTCCATCCATTCCATCGGTTTCATCCACTCCATCAGTTCCTTCCACTCCATCGGTTCCATCCACTTCATCTGTTCCATCCACTCCATCCGTTCCATCCATATCCTCTGATCTATACACACCATCCAATCCATTCGTTCCGTACACTCAGTCCGTACCATCCACTCCATCTGTTCGATCTACTCCATTCGTTCCATCCATTCAATCCACTTCATCGGTTCCATCCACTTCATCTGTTCCATCCACTCCATCTGTTCCAGCCATACCCTCTGATCTATACGCACCATCCAATCTATTCGTTCTGTACACTCCGTTCCATCCGCTCCATTCGTTCCGTCCACTCCATCCATTCCGTCTACTCTGTCCGTTCCATCCTCTCCATCCGCTTCATCCGCGCCATTCAATCTGTTCCATCCGTTCCATCTGTTCAATCTACTTCATCTGTTCCGTCCACTTCATTTGTTCCGTCCATCTCCTCTGATCTATCCGCACCATCTGGTCTATTCGTTCTGTACACTCCGCTCCATCCATTCATCTATCCGTTCCATCCGTTCTATCTGTTCCATCTATTCTATCCATTAATTCCATCCGTCAATCATTCCATCTGTTCAATCATTCCATCCGTTCAATCATTCCATCTGCTCTGTCTGTTCCATGCGCACTCTATCTGTTCCATCTGCGCCATCAGTTCCATCCACGCCATCCGTTCCATCCATTCCATCCACACCATCCGTTCCATCCGTTCCATCCACGCCATCCGTTCCATCCATTTCATCTAGGCCATCTGTTCCACCCACGCCTTCTGTTCCATCCACGCCATCCGTTCCATCTATGCTGTTCATTCCATCCACGCCATCAGTTCCGTCCACGCCATCAGTTCCGTCCACACCATTCGATCCTTCAACTCTATCCGTTCTATCTACTCCGTCCGTTCCATCCGTGTCATCCACTCCATATGCTTCATTCATTCCATTCGCTCCATCCACATCAACCGATCCATCCACTCTATCTGTTCCATCCACTTCATCTGTTCCATCCACTTCATCTGTTCCATCTACCTCATCTGTTCCATCCACTTCACCTGATTCCATCCATTCTATCTACTCCATCCGTTCCAGCCACTCTATCTGCTCCATCTATTCCATCCGTTCCATCCACTCCACATGATCCATCCAAGCTACATGATCAATCCACTCCACATGATCAATCCACTCCACATGATCCATCTACTCCACATGATCCATCCACTTCACCTGTTCCATCTACTTCATTCGTTTCATCCACTTCATCAGTTCTTTCACTTCCTTTATTCCATCTACTCCATCCGTTCATTTCGCTTCATCCATTCCATTAACTCTATCAGTTCCATCTGCTCTATCAGTTCCATCCGTAATATCCGCTCCATTCATTCTACTCTATCTGTTCTATCCATTCCATTCCGTCCATCTCACTTACTCTATCAGTTTTAGTTACTTTATCCGTTTTAGTCTTTTTATCTTTTCCCTGTCTACTTTTCTTTGTTCAAACAACGTTGGATTTCTGTTTATGGTGACTATTCCTTCATATGCTCTAGGCGTCGATTCCTAATGGGAAGATCCACATTTTCAGTAATTTGCAGAAAGACAGGTAATCTTCGGTGAGTCGAATGTGGAGTGGAAGCGAGTTCCATAGAGTGGGGGCCAAGGCTGAGAATGAGGATCCTCCTAACCTGATAGAGTTGGTGTTTGGTATCACTAAAAGGAGGGCAGAGCTTGATCTTAGAGTGCGAGGTGAGTGGTAGGGTTTAAGTTTGATCTGTAGGTATAGAGGGCCAGTTTTATGCACTGCTCGGTGGGAGATGCATAAGGTTTTGAAAGTCACCCTTCGTGCAACTGGGAGACAGTGGAGAGTTCTGAGAGCTGGAGAGGTGTGGTCTCTTGGGCCCAGTGCTAGAAGCATTTTGGCTGCAGCGTTTTGTGCTCTTTGTAATTTAATGAGGTGGTATGCTCGGACCCCAAGGTAGAGGGAGTTTGCATAGTCCAGTCTCGACATTACAATAGATTGGACAGCAGTGATTCTGTTGGGAAAGGAGAGGAATGGAAAGGTGCATCTAAGAATTTTGAGGTGGTAGTGGCAGGACTTAGAGACGTTGTTGATTTGGCAGGAGAGGGTTAGGTCAGAGTCGAGAGTGCATCTAAGGTTTTTTACTGTGGTTGAGGTGGTGGGTAGATTTCCCATGGAGGTGGGCCATGGTAGAGGTTGGGGGAGAAGCTTGGTGTTGCCGCAAACCATGATTTCGGTGTTAGTGGCGTTTAGGAGGAGGTGGTTTATAGTCATCCAACGGTCAATGTCAAGGAGGCAGACTTCGAGGTTGGGCTGACAGTTGGAGTTTGAGTTGAGGAGTTTTAGAATTATTTGGGTGTCATCAGCGTAGTTATAGCACAGGATATTGTGCGGGCGGATTATTACTGGGAGGGTGGACATATAGATGTTGAAAAGGAGGGCTGATATGCATGCTCCTTGTGGAACTCCAGTATTGACTGGCCGGGCGGAGAAAGCAAAGGTGGAGAGGAGGGTTATTTGTTTTCTATTGTTGAGGAAGGATGCTATCCATTTGTGATCGTTTCCACTGATTCCTAGGGAGTGGAGGCAGTTGAGAAGGATTGAGTGGTTGATTCTATCCAAGGCAGCAGAGAGTTCTAGAAGGATTAGTGCAGCGCATCCCGCAGAGTCAGCCGTGATCTTAAAATCGTCCCAGATTGAGGTCAGTGTGGTTTCTGTTCCGTGTCGCGGTCTGAAGCCTGATTGTGCAGGGTCTAGGAGATTGTTGGATTCGACAAAGGCATTTAGTTGGGAGTATGCAGTTCGATCGATGAGTTTATCAAGGAACCTGGTGTTTGAGATGGGGTGGTAGTTTTTGGGGTTGAGGGGGTCATGGGAGGATTTATTTAGAAGAGGCTTGAGGCGTTGTGAAAGATTCCCGTGGAGATGGAGTCATTTAGGATGGTTCTTGCATACTCTCCTGGACAGGTGTATGTAAATATTTCTTTGAGAATTGAGGCGGGACAGGGTCAAGGGGGGAGCCAGACGGTTTACGGGTGGAGAGAAGGTTAAGAAATTTGCCTCTCGATATTGGTCTGAATGAGTCGAAGGTGGGTTGGGTTGAGGTTGCTGTGGCAGGCGGGGGAGACTGTTAGGGTGGATGGGTTACCTAGTGGGCACAGGAGGGCCAGTGTGTTGTTGAGGGAATTTGTTTTAACGAGAGAAGTGGTGTAGAAGTGGAGAGAGAGTGAGTCACAGAGTGATTGAGATGGGGTGGATTGGGTGGAGGTACAGGTTGATTTGGTGAATTCCGAAATGATTTTGTGGAGTTCCTTGCTGACGTTTTCAGAGTTGAGAATTCGAGAATTGTAGTGGACTTTTTTTGCTTTTCGGATTTCGGCTTTCTAGTGGCGATGGTGCCGGGCAAGGGTGGATCTAGTCAGGATGTTTTTATCTTTCCGCCATTTGCGTTCGAGGGATTTATACAATTGCTTTGTAGTCTTCAGTTCTGGTGTAAACCATCTGGGTTAAGGGCCGCGGTGAGCTGAGGATTGGCAGGTGGAGGTGAGTGGGATTAGTGAGATATTGAGCCACGAGTCAAAGGAGTCGATGGTTAAAGGTTCATTATGTGGGATGGATGAGGGAGGGTTTTGAAGCAGGGTGTTGGCTAGGTCAGGGAGGATCTTTAGTTTCTTCCAGCATTTGCGTTGATTGGGGGGTTCTGGTTCAGGTATGGAGATGGGGGGGAACGAATGGTGAAAGGGACAATGAAGTGATCAGATCAGATGATAGGTATAGGGGGGCTTAGATGTTTCTGGTCGTGGGAGCTAAAAGTGGCATCAAGGGTGTGTCCTTTAGAGTGAGTTGGCCATTCATGTGAAGGCAGAGGTTAAGCGCATCTAGGCAATAGACCAGTGAGCGGGTCATGGGGTTGATGGGAATGTCGAGCCAGATATTGAAATCCCCTAGAAGAGTGAGGGTGGGATGGTTTATTTGGATGGTGGCTATCGAATCACAGAGGTTGCTTGAGAATTGTCTGTTGTAGCCAGGGGGTCTGTATATGATTGGGAAGGTGTGGGAGAACGTTGGGGGGAGGGATAGTTTGACAAGTAACGATTTGCAGGAGGGGTTCATTGTCTGGCAGTCGAAGATTGAGGCGGAGAAGTGTGATTGCTACTCCTGCTCCTCTAGACGGGCAGTTGAGTGCGATGAGGGAATAGTTCGGGGGGAAGGCTTCATGGGCGATAGGGGCAAAGTCGTCGGAGAACCAGGCTTCTGTGATAAAGACTAGGTCTGGATCGTCAGAGACGAAGAGGTCAAAGATGCACTCTCTGTTTTTTGCTACATCCCGCTAATGTTTTTCAATACATATAACAACACTGTATCTGTTACTAATTACACTATGGGCCTCATTACGACCCTGGCGGAATGGGTTAACGGGTGCCGCAAATGGATGCAGACCCATTAAACCCATTCTGCCTGATTACGAGGTCCGTCTCGCAGGACCCGGTAAGGATGCCTGGTAAAACCAGTCGTCGTTACCGGAATCCGCGAGGGGACCAGGGAGCTAACAACGGGCCGGTCGTAATCGGCCCATTGTTAACTCCCTGCACCCATTCCCATTGAGCTCTATGGGGGCTCAGATGGGAATGGGGAAGGTCTGGGCACGGGTTCCCTAAGGGAGGAATTACTGGGCCCTCCAAACTCGGAATGGCCCGGTAATTCCCCATTCAGGGAACCCGGACCCGGTTTTGGAAGCAGCCATACCGCCAATAGCTACATGGCTACCGCCAAAGCCGTAATGAGGCCCTATGTATTGAGTTGCATGGTTTATATATAGTAGACAATATTGATCTCCACTTGCTCCTCCGTGATTTTATTTAATTTTATTATGTTTTTCAAATGAGATATGAGTTCCCCATGTCAGTTTTCACATGCCAAACAACTGCTAATTTGGCCGCATCCCTATGCTTGTCCACACTGTTTGGATCAATATCACTGGTTATGCTGTCCACAAATGTCTCATGCAAACAAACAACCACAAGCCATTTAGTCTGGCCTTGTAACACCCTTTCGGGCACGCCCTGGGTCATCTTTGGCTTCTTTGGTTTTGGCTTTCATTAATGACAAATGTCCTTTGCACCTTCTATTGATGTTGAAATGCCAGTCAGTGACTTTTTGATTATGTGTAAATATTACCCTACATTAAGTTTTTCAGTCTTTTGAATATTATAATTATTGTTGTTTAGATGTGGGTCAAGACTTCAGACACCCTTGAACATATATAAATTGTGGAAAAGAACACACCATCACCTGCCAACTGACGGCTTAACAAGAGTTGTCTCTGAGATGGCTTTTCAAGACTCCAGGTCCCCACCGACCACAGATCTTCCTCCCTCAAATATGTGGAATTCACGAGAAAATAAAAGCTTTCTCTGTCAATATATGGCTTAACTAGATATGCTCTTTCCTTGTTAGCTCTCATACGCCAAACAACTGTTAATATGACCGATTCCTTTCGTCCAGCAACATTGGGTTATCATCACTTCGTATGCCGTTAGAAACTGTCTCATGTGTAATTTGCGAGAAATAACACTCCTTTCTCTTTCAATGTATGGCTGAACTAGACATGTCCTTCTCTTGATTAGCTCTCATACACATCTGTGAACATGACTGATTCCTCTCATCCTGCAACATTGTCTGGAACAGCATCACATTGTATGCAGTTATAATCTATCTATTGCTGGTTTATAACTAGAAGCCATCTATTCCGGCATCTGGATACCCCTTGGCCAATTGCCACAATTCTGATTCATATTAATAGTACATTTTTTTTTCTTTTGTGCACTAACATCGCCATTTATACCATCTGCCCCGTGGTGTGCTGCGACGCATCCCCACGGTTTACTAACCTCAGCATATACAGCTCTAGTCTTGTTCAGCGCTCCGTGCTTTTGTCTATGAAGCTAGCCTGTTTCGAATAGTAACCCTAAGCATCTACGCATGCGTGCAGACCGGGTCACTGATACACACTACGCAGCTCCCTCCCAGCAGCCGGGTAAATGCTTCCCCCGAGACCCGGATAGATTCCATAAAAAGAAAAGAGCGGTGCGCAATCCGCATGTGGCACCTAGCAGCACAAAAAATGTGTATGCGAACCCCAGAAAGCTACCCTAAGGGGAACAATAGAGGTACGCGATACACAGGGGCACCCAGAGTTGGAAAAATGCATACGCAACTCACCGTTAGCCTTGCCAAATACAAAAGTAGACGCGCGTATACAGGGCGGCAAATCCCCACCAAAATAAGAAGTTTGTACGGTCCCTGAAGTGAACGGATTGCGTGGCACCCCAAAATACACAGTACTCCACTCGTCCATTTCCTCCCCTTCCCACGCATGTTCGGAGTTGCTTCTACACATGTTTATGTATCCCCAAATATGTCGTGCTCAACGCCAGCGCACAACACGTGTCACATGCTGCGACGCATCCCCACGGTTTACTAACCTCAGCATATACAGCTCTAGTCTTGTTCAGCGCTCCGTGCTTTTGTCTATGAAGCTAGCCTGTTTCGAATAGTAACCCTAAGCATCTACGCATGCGTGCAGACCGGGTCACTGATACACACTACGCAGCTCCCTCCCAGCAGCCGGGTAAATGCTTCCCCCGAGACCCGGATAGATTCCATAAAAAGAAAAGAGCGGTGCGCAATCCGCATGTGGCACCTAGCAGCACAAAAAATGTGTATGCGAACCCCAGAAAGCTACCCTAAGGGGAACAATAGAGGTACGCGATACACAGGGGCACCCAGAGTTGGAAAAATGCATACGCAACTCACCGTTAGCCTTGCCAAATACAAAAGTAGACGCGCGTATACAGGGCGGCAAATCCCCACCAAAATAAGAAGTTTGTACGGTCCCTGAAGTGAACGGATTGCGTGGCACCCCAAAATACACAGTACTCCACTCGTCCATTTCCTCCCCTTCCCACGCATGTTCGGAGTTGCTTCTACACATGTTTATGTATCCCCAAATATGTCGTGCTCAACGCCAGCGCACAACACGTGTCACATGAGTTATGCGCTAAGGACCTTTCCTCCGATTTCACGAGTCCACGCTAATTTTTTACATGCAAAGTCCTGTCATGCTGTTTCCAGCTGCCACCCGAGATATACACGGAAGACCCACGCTCCTGCCTCTGTGCCTTTTTACCTGCTTCCTACTGCCCTGCTGCTGCCTTTGGAGTGCCTGCTGTCCAGACATTGCCAGTGCTCCTGTCCTTGGCCCTGTGACCACCTCAGCTGCTTCATCGGACTCCCACTGTGCCATACCACCACCACCGCTCCACAGCCCAGCTCCAGGATCACCTTTCCCACCCACACCTGCCTCGGGGGTTGCCATGTCTGCACCATCATCTGCAGACCAGAGTGGCAACCCCACGGCAGCGAGGCAGAGGGCTGTCAACTTCACCATTAGGGAAGTTGATATCCTGGTAGAAAAGGTACTGGAGCATTATGATGCCCTCTTCAACCCTTTGATGCAACGTGGCAAGGAAGGACGTCAGCAGATCTGGGACGGTATAATGGATGCCATCAACGCGGAGGGCATGGCATCCTGCACCTTCAAGACCGTGCACAAGCACTGGGAAGCACTGAAATCCAGGACCCACAGCAAGGCCCTGCGCTACATCGAGGCCGGTGCCACTGCGGAAGTGCACCATGCGTGCAGGTGCTGGATGTCAACTACCAACATGTGGGTTCAAGAGAAGTAATATCCGGCGCTGCTAGGTACGTAAACATCTGGAGTCGACTGGTGAGTATCCATGTGGAGCAATGCTCTACAATGCATGTGCTCTGTGCATGTTGGAGCATGTTGGCTTGAGCCCATTAGGCTTGCAGGAAGTATGCTTCTGAGATGGATGTCTGTGTGCATGCCCCAGACATTACTCTCCATGTGTGCATCCAGACGATATGTAGTTTGAATGCGCTATTACTTGCATTGTGTGTTGTAGTGCTGCCTTTCAGACCGTGCACATGCAATGTTATTTGTGTCTGAGATGTGTCAGGGTGACAAGTGTGACAGTTAAGGTAGTGTTACCCACATCATGTGCATGCATGATATACATGTTTATGTGTCAAAGATGGGAATGTGTGACTGGGCTTCACTCATGCCTGGATGCAACATGTGCATTTGGATGTCTGGCTTAGTCACGTAGAGGTATTACAGCTCACGGGGCACTGATGGGATTGGTCATCACACTGCTTGAGGCATCTCAGTTGGTGTGCGTGCATGACATGTGTATGTGCCTGTTGCTTTGGCATGCTGACATGTGCATGTGCAAATGATGCATGTGGGTGGAGCATACACAATTGATTGGTTGTGACAGTGGCAAGTAGCCGATGTGAATGTGTGGAGTGATGGCCAGCCATTTGTCTGCATGTATGTGCATTCCATGCCCATGTGTGTGGGTGTGAAGGTTGATCCATTGACTAGTCATGTTCTTGTGAAGGTTGGTGTTGCCACGCACAAATTGGTCCTTTACACTGATGTTTCTGTTCCGTGTCTCCTTTTCCACAGTTGCATCTGATGAAGAGGGCAGAACCAGTGCTGTGGAGCAGGGCAGCAGGGATGCCTCCACCAGGCAGAGGCGCAGGGCCCAGCCATGCCCCCATGAAAGCACATCCTCGAGAAGTGATGTGGCTGTGGCAGCTGGGATGGCTGCTGGGAGTTAGTTCAAGAAGGTGAAGGTGGGAGTGGACTCCACAGCAGCAGTGGGGACAGGTGATGCCACACAGGGGCCATCCATGGTAGAAGACGCACCAGAGTCATCCAGTTTGGCATAGGGGGAGGGAGAGGAGATGGCCATTGCAGCATAGCCCTTGGGGTCAAGTGGGGGTGTTGAGGTTGTCACAGGGTATTATGCAGCACCAGCAAGTCAGGGACCTCTTCCCTTGCAAATGAAGGTGGTGCACAATAAAACGCTTTTTATTATTACACGTAATTATTTTTGAGGAGGCCTCCAACCCGTCTTGCACCCAACCTCCACCAGCACCCCTTTTCCCAATAGATCAGGAACCAGGCTGCTGTGTTCCCAATTAATAATTTATTAATGACCGGCTGTGGGCGCTACTTAGTATCAGGCTCTGGAATGAGGTAGGTACCACCCACTGGTCACATCCAGCAATGGATCTCCGTACCAACAAACAGCCTTGGATTCGGAACATTTTGGGTAACTTCATCAACACCCGTAGATCCTCTTTCCTGACGTAATCGGTTTAGTCAGAGGAAAATTCCTGGGGTCTTCAATGTGTTGATAAAATTTCCCAATAATCGGATC
Organism: Ambystoma mexicanum; assembly: GCF_040938575.1. NCBI lineage: Eukaryota > Metazoa > Chordata > Amphibia > Caudata > Ambystomatidae > Ambystoma > Ambystoma mexicanum. Next base: position 22,137,461 of record NC_090922.1, on the reverse strand, counting down.
CTCTTTTTGTGCTATGATCAAATCAGCATCTGGGGTCTCCTTACTCCACTGGGCATTTGAGAGTTCATTTTGGGCAAGTGTTTGGGACCTGCTGACAGCAGCGACCTGGATTTCCCCCAATAGGGACTCGATCTCAATGAGATCCCCCTTGATGGCTCTGATTTTGGCCAACTGGGCAGCCAGGTCGTTTCCGGGTTTGTCTGGTCCCTCTATTCTGGAATGACCCTTAATCTTCATCCAGTAGATGGTCATCCCATAAGAGGTGACCAGGTCATCAATGGATTGTATTAGCTTGCGATGCTTGAGTGGTTTATTGTTTGCATACAGCATGCCTCTGGTTTTCCAATTCATCAGGTGCTCCACGAACCCATTCCAGACATAATCTGAATCAGTGATTATGACCAGTTTGTGGGGTCAGTGTTGCACGCCAGTGAGGATAGCCTAATAAACCACCATTAACTCTGCCACCTGACTACTTCAGGGACCGATCTTGTACCCAGGGGAGGGCTCTGAGGCATCGTTCACTCAGGCATTCCCAACGCCAGCCACCAGTTCCCTTTCCCTATTGTTATGAACATTGTAGGAGCACACTTCCACATAAACTGTGTGCATCTCCTGGCATGTGTCTTCCTCGTAGACTCTGTTCGGGGAAGTCAGGTATGCCTCCATGTTGTCTTGTGTTTTTATACTTTCATCCTCGAAACAATTTTCTCAAGCACAATCATGCAAGTCAGCCAAAACTTGCGCGACAGGACTCTTCTTGTTTTGGCCATATCTGACCTCCACAGGAAAGCCTTGTATGGACAGAATCTAGCAAGTAATTCTGGAATTACTCACATTCCCCACCTGGATTCTGTCACTTTGGAGATATTGCAAAGGCTGGTGAGTAGTCTCGACGATGATGTGCTCCCCCTGGATGAACGGGCGGTAATTTGTCAATGCCCACACCATTGCCAGGAGTGCCTTCTCACAATCGTTGAATTTTTCCTCCAGAGAGGATAAAGTCTTACTCGCATAGGAAATGACTTTATTGACCTTGTCATGCTTCTGGTATAATACTGCTGTTAAGCATGTATTTGAGAACCCTGTCTCCAAGAAGTACTCCTTGTTTTTGACTGGGTAAGCTAAACAAGGCACTTGTGAGAGGCTTCTCTTCAGTTGTTTCACTGCCTCGGCTAGTTCTGGGCCCCACTCCCACTTGACCCAGGCTTTTAATAAATGGACCAAGCGTCTTGTGACCCCTCTGTGTAGTCTTCAATTAACTTTCTATTGTAATTAGTCAGTCCAAGAAGGCTTCTTAGTTCATGCAGAGTCGTGGTGTTCAATTTTAGTAATGCTTCCACCTTTTTCACCTGGGGACAGAGACCCTGAGGGGTGATTTCATGCTCTAAGAAGTTCATATGGGTCTTACACCACTGCGCCTTCTGGAAGGACAGTTTCACTCCGGGTCCTTCAACTGGGTCAGAACATAGTGGATTTCCGCTATATGTTCCTCCACGGTTGAGGTTTTAATTAGAACATAATCCACATAGGCCAGGTTTGCGCTTTCACCCAAGCCCTGCATGGCCTTGTGCAGAAAAATGCTAAATTAAATGCTGGAGTTTATATATCCAAAGGGGGTTCAGGTGCATGCGTACTGCTGCCCCTGAAGGTAAAGGCCAGCTTGTACTGGTCTTCCTACTCAGGGGTAATGTCCAGTATACATTGGTCAGGTCAATGGCGGTATATACCTTTGACCAATGTAGGGAAGGGGCCATCAGGACATGTGGACCCGTTAGTTCAACTCCCTAAGGTGTGTGCAAAGTCTCCATTGGCCTTTGGGTTTTAGTATCCCCAGTAACGGATTATTAAAGGTACTGTGGACTGGACAAATTATCCCACAGGACTCTGAGTTCTTTATGATTTCTGTGAGAGACTCCATAGACGTGAGAGACAATCGATATTGCTTCACGAATACAGGAGTCATCCCACGGTCCGTGAGTATGGAGGTAGACTATATCTTGGTGCGACCACAGTCATACGAGTCCACGGTAAAGATTTCTTGAAAATCCAGAAATACCTGCTTCAACTTCTGCTTTTGCTCCTCGGTCTCGCTGGCATCAGCAAGGTTGATTCATTCCTCAACCATCTGCCTGAAGCCTATAAAAACTTCAGGTTTTGAGATCTCTGCGGTATCCTCCAGCTGCGTGGAGAGATCTCTGGTTATGGTATTTGCCTGGACATGAGGTTTCAAGTAGGAGAGGCAGTCACTGTTGACCTGAAATACCACCTCATCCTTCCTGATGTCACAGGTCACCCCTTCCCCACTTAAGGGCAGGAAGAGTACACCAAGAAATTCCCCCATTGACAAGTGAAAATCTTTTCAGGAGGAAAGTCCTCATCACAGTCGTAGCAGTCATTGGGGATCTGTCCCATGATTTAATTCCCTAAATCAATGGAGAAATGTTGTGCAACAACTACCATTCCAATAAAGGTTGTCCCAGAGTGATACTCCTAGGGTCGCTGTTATCCTTCCATATTGAAATGGTGTTGTGTTCTAAGTCAACTAATGGTGTCGGGTTCAAATACAACCGCTGCTCTTGGAAATTATGATTTAAATTTACATAAGCATCCGAGTGAACAGGAGAACCCAGCCCCTTTGATGAGTAACAATTACCCTGGAGATGGATGGGGATGCAGCCTTTATTCATACATCAATAATAGAGATGACTCAGGAAGTTGGCAAAAGGAAGACTGATTAATATCAAGTATCTAAAACAGGGAGCATAATGAACATCAACAAATTCCCTCGATCCTCTTAGTCAAACATTCTTAGTAAAAACTGAGATCTTATAAGCAATACTTGTCATCAATGACGTCTAACCTACGTGTTACCAACATCATCCTACGTGGCAAACTACAAAAACATATGAGTATGGGTGATTGGTTCTGAGTGAATAAGTGAATATCTAAGTATATGATCCATACTAGTCTAAAAAAGTGTGACTATGTGTCATGGCCACAGGCCCCAGAACACAAAAACCACACCATCTAGTGATGGGGGCAATGGGTCACTTGACTCACTTATGTCCCTTTGGGACCCATAAACACAGGGGCCCTGGCTGGACTCAGTCTTAGAGATGTGAGCAGGAACACTTTATTTCAGTGCAGGAGTGCTTTTATTTTACAAGAACTTTCCAAGAGCTGAAAGCCTTAATTCCAGAGACTATCCTCATGTGCTGACTCATCGTGTGTGGCTCCCTAGGCCTGGTCTTCATGTGCTGACTCATTGGGTGTGGCAGGCAGGCTGAACCTGGTGGGCATGGCTTCAGAAGCTCAGCTATATTAGCTGCTCCATCCTTAAGGCTGGTGCTTTGCATTACTGTGCACTCGCTTGCAACATGACGCTCACAGCCGCTTGGACCAGTTTACTTACCTTTGAAACCAGGCGTTCTCCTGCATACTCACCTCCAGGAAACCGGTGCGTCTTCGCTTCATCTGCAGACTCATCTCCTGACATCCAGTGATATTGATCCTGATGCCACAGCACCACACTCTGCATCCACAAACTCGGACCCTGTGAAGAAGAAGAAAGACAAGGTTAGAACATCCTTCCTAGGGCCGCGCCGTATTTGAACTCTGCGCGCCCCCTAGTTAACAACGTACCAGCTACTGTACCGCTGCAGCTTTGTTCCTCATTCCCTCCGGCTGCCGCCTCCAGCTCCGCAGCTTCTGCCGGGCCGGCAACATCACCTGCAAGGGAAGAAAGCAAAAGAGCAAACATCAAAAGTAGAACAGACAGCAATACAAGACATTGAACTTTACAGTACAACAAAAATAGACAAGGAAAGACAAAGGCAAACAGGAACACTTACCTGAAGTATAGTGGCTTAGTCGCAGAAGGACTGGACTACCACATGCAAGGGACGAGTGAAGGAACTCGGTCCAGATCATACAAGCGCCCCCGCCAGAAGCAGCCGGACGGCGTGCTCGCCAAAACTAATCAACAGGAGCAGTCCCTAGCAGCTTCACCTTTACCACCAGTCACCGCAGAGGGCGAAGTCAGACCCAAGCGACTTCACCCCCGGGAGGGCTGCAACCGTGCCCCAACGCCTCTGCAGAGACCAGGTGAGCACAAAGCCTCTTGGAATCTCTGCCTGGGCATTATGGAAACTTCTGAAATGGACCAGTTGGCCTGTTTACTGGGAGAGTTACGGACTGAAGTTCATGCCTCAAGACAGGAAACCAATGCCCTAAGGAGGGATCTAATTGTGAACCAGGAGCGGACAGATGCTCCAGGCACAGGCAAGCCAAGTCCCACTGCCGGGGTATGCCCCTCCTGCCATGCCTCCACAGCCCATGCTAGTACAGGTGGTTCTTCCAGGGGGAGTTCCCCTGGCCCCACCAGAACGCTTCACACACAATCCGAATAAGTATGCCATCTTTATGAATCAATGTCGCCTACATTTCTTGTGCAGACCTGGGGCATTCCCCAACGATCAAGCGAGAGTGGCTTTTGTACTCTCAAATTTGGGAGGTAGTGCAGCGGACTGGTCAATACCCTTGGTAAACCAGGATGATCCTTTGCTTCAAGAGTTCGGAGGTTACCCGCGTGAAATGGAGAAAATATTTGCACGGCATACCCAAGGGCGGGCTCTGGACAATGAACTGTTATCACTACGCCATCTTCGATGTCCTGGGTGTTAGTCTTAGCAGTGCATGGTGGTGGTGCGAGTTATGGTTGCTTACCTCACCGTAACTGGTGAATTTCTGAGGTTTTTCGGTTTTACCTATAACCATAACGCCCCTGTAACAATATTTTTGCATTGAATTCCATAGGTTTTTATTAGTGCAACTTAACCATAACACCCTCTTAACTATGTGTTTTCATTGAATATATATATTGCCGCTTGCCGCAATCTATTCACTACAAAGCCAGCCTTAAGATTACTTTGTCTACTTGAATTTCTTTTGCATCTGTACACGTGTAAAATGGCTTGATATCTTCATCTGTTTCTGTGGCATAAGCTTCTTCACCTTGATCCCAAGATGTCACTTATCCTTGATACTTTCTTGATGCCTTATAGAATATCTGCATTCTCTGGTTTCTGCATCTCTTCTCGGTACGTCATCTCAGCTCTGTGTGACATATACTGGTGATCGTTGATGATGTTACCATTCGTCCTTGGCGTTTATTGGCTCTGCTTCTTCAGGGATTTCAATCAAATGACAATCATATTTTCTTGTATGCAGGTATGGTTTTCTCAATGGGAACATTGCCTCCGGGAGTCTCTTTGCTGTCGGTATTTTCACTGGTACCGCACAGAGTCGATACTCTGCCATTTGTTGGTTCAACTGTTCTGTGTACGTCACATACTCTGGTTTCCAGCATACAGGTCAAAAGGGCGGGACGGTTGAGGTAGGGGTACTTGGCTCCTCCTCTACATGGGTTTTGGAGTTTCTGTCCTCTCTAAATTTTTAGGGGGATAGTGAATTGTCGGGCCAGTCCTGGGATGGTGACCTCTTCTCCAGTTCGAACTTCAACTGCATACGGCAGCAATTGAGCTGACCGAAATGCCTTTTCAGGATTGTCAAAGCCCATGGGGTTACCCCCCAGTCGGGACCAGTTTTTGTAATTAAATGAGGTCCAAATTAATTGCGAATTGATTGAGAATGTCACTGCCTAAGTAGAAGGCAGAGGTGACATCTCTCACAACCCAACAATTATGCTCCATGATTTAATCACCAATTGAAATGTTTAGCATGCACCTGCTAGGCAGGAGATGTTTGGGATTGGGAGTTTCCAGACCCATTACCCACTTATCAATCAATTTAAATGTGGGAATGGTCTGATCTTTTGGGAGTTTCCTGAAAAACGCTTCGCTGATGAAGCTATTCCCATTATTCAGACATATTCTGACGAGAACAGGCTCCCCCCTCATTTACCTGAATGGGGAGGAACAGCTGTTCACCCTTTTTCTGAATATCAGCTAACCTTTGAGCTGGCTTTTCATCACTTTTTATCATGGGGTTTGGGTTTTCTTCAAATTGTGGATCCGTATAAAATGTCAAGGTATTTCCTTCCAGTGTGGAATGGAGGAAGGTTGATGATTTTCAGGAATGGAGAAGGGTTCCCAGCAGTTTTTTCTCCTACAGCAATTACAGTTATGTCGGGGACCTGATTGTTCCTAAACTGGAACTCAATTTTGTCAGACCGCTGCTCAACCATATGGCATGTGCCATTTAAGCAGTTCGTGCTCTGTTTGAATTTTTTTGGGCCGCTAGTCTCTGTCCAGAGGACCTTGTTTATACAGTCTATTAGGGGTGACAACCTCAGAAGGAGGCCATTGCCTAAGAGACAGTGTGTTCCCTCTGGAATGATGACTATAACTGGGTGTTTCACCTTGTATCGCCCAATTTTGATCTCCAGATCCACAGTCCCTTCGATGGGAATGTCATTTCTGTTGAAGTTCTGGAGTTGTCCTGGAAGAGGTTTGAGGGGAATTTGGTGACTCTCCCCCCTTCCTGCATTGAGTTGATCAAATGCCCTTTTGGATAGAAGGGTCACTTGGGATCCTGTATCCACCAGCGCTGAAAATTCATACTGCCCTTGCACCCTGACGGGGGCATAAAACCTACCTTCTTTCTCCTCCAGGGTACAAAGGAAAGGGGCATTTTGGGCCAGCTGGGCGGTTAACTTCTTTATTTTGAACTCTGACACTGTGTGGCCTTGGGCAATTTTCTGTGTCGGAGCTCGGGAATCTGTGAAGAAAATTTTGCATCCTAACATTTGAGGAGTTTGTGTAGCCCCTTTTCCCTTGATTCTGTGCTGTCCCCTTTTCCTGGAGACAGTCACCTAAACCAGTTCTCAGGATGACATTTCTGGGGGTCAGGGATAGGCGGTTCTGGGCCAGTCCCCATACTTACCCAGTCTATGTTAGGGTCTTTTGGGACCCATTTTCCTTTGGGAGTAATCCCCCCATCATTGAAAGGGAAGACTTTCTTCCCAGAATCCCCCAGAGATTCTTCCCCTTCACACTGGAGGACATGGACTTCCGCCACAAAATGGGTCTTCTTGATCACTTGGTTTCTCCTACTTATCCTCTGTTTCCTAGGTTGCAGTTTGTTTGGGGTTAGGAGATTTGGGTTCCGGTTCAGAGGTTTCTAGCAGGTTTTCAAGGGTGAGGAAGAAAGCCTCCTCTAGGACTTTGCATCCCCCTTCCTCCCGAGCCTCCTCCTCCGGAACCTGTGGGTTGTGAAGGTTTCCCTCTGTCATTGTTCCGGGGTACCAGACCCTAGGTTTGAGCTGTTGTGGGCAGTCATGTTCATTTGAGGTCTTTCCTGCATCCTCAACATGCAACACAGGTCTTGGGTCAAGCTCTGGACCTGGTGCTCCAGTTGTGACACCCTCTCTGGCTGATACGGGGGTCTAGGGTCAAATCTTTGCTGCTCTTGGGAAGGGTAACTGTCCCTTCTCCCAGAGTAGCTTGGGTATGGAGGGTTTCCCTGGTAGCCCTCCATCATTGGTCTCCCTTCTCCCTTCTCCCAGATTTAGGAGTCTAGGCTCCAGAAAGCGGGGAGAGACAGAAGTATTGTTCTGTATGTTGGGGTTTGGAGGGTATCTGGGGCGAAACTTGAACTGGAGGGTGGAATATTACTGCCCTTTGGAAGAAATTTTGGTGGGGAATTTGGGGACAAGTTGGGAGTAAAATTACCTGGGGCCATACTTACCTGCTTCGATCCCCCCCTTGAGCCGGGGACAGCCAGACATATCCCGTGAAGGGTCTGTTCCCCTTATACCTTGGGCTAATGGAGTTGGCAGAGTCAGGTGACACATTTGTGGGGTACCCTGCCTGGCTACCACCTGCTTGGGACTGGTCGGAGGGTCTTCTCTGCATCTGGCTTGTTAGCGGGAGGTGTATTTTTAGGCCCTCCCATTACTAGGTCCAAAATGGGGGAATTCTTTGCCTCTGCCACCTTGGCAGCAGTGGGGGTGTTGGTCGGTTTGGGATTTTTGGGGGAATTCTTATTTTCCACAGGCTTTTGGACCTCATAGATTCGGGTAGCTTGTTCTATTACCCAGTCCAGGGTCCTTTCATCATGGAAGTTCCTAACTAGCAGTGTCATTATGTACTTAGAGAGGGCATGGAAATAGGTATTAATTACCTCCCTACTGTTTGTGGGCACCCGTCTAGCGGTTTGGGCAAATGCCTGCTTTAATTCTTGGACAAACTCTCTTAGTGCCTTATTATTATTATCATCTCCACACTGAAGGTTGTAGTCCACCTTGCGAGCCTCCTGGGGGTACTGGTGCACAGAGAATTGTTTCAAGATGGCTGCCTTGTAGGTAGACCACCTTGAATGATTCTGATCCTCCAGTCCAACAATGAAGCTGGAGTATTCTGGGGAGAATGTCCACTTGGCAAACTCCATAGAATTCTGGTATTTTTTTATGCCAAATGACATCATCATCTGGTCATACAGCTCCAGATGCTCCCAGACATAGTACTTGGCATTTTTATGGTAAAGGGTCATGAAGTTTCTAATGGCTTTTATCTGTCTAATGGGGTCTTTTTACCAGAGTTCTCTTTTGTTTGGCAACCTTCTTTTTCCGCTGCACCTGAGTCCATTCACCCTCAGACTCAGAGCTGCTGCTATTTGATGTACCGTTCCTTTCGTTCAGGTGCTCCCTGATTCTTTCAGACTTGGAGTCTCTCCCAGAATGACAGGGCCTAGTCTCTTCTCCCCTTCTGTATTGTAGGCACTCTGGGTCACTTCCCTTGGACTCCCACTTTCACACAGCAGAGTACTCATCTGACTCCTCCCTTCTTCCAGGGTTGACAGAGAATTCCCCCCACCCTCCTGAATGGGTGGATGTTTTCAGTATGCTCTTTTGGTGCCTAAACTCAGACTCTTTTTTTATCTGCAAAGTGGACCAGGTGGTCCCTTTGTAGCTGATGTCTCTGCCATTCGAACTCCCTGATCTTCTCTTCATAACAGTCCTCCTGATCAGATATGTTTGCCAAAATATTTCTAAACCTAAGCAAGGAGGCACGTAGATAAATCTCTGATGGGGGCTGTCCTTCCCACTCAGTCATGCAAGGCCTGGTTGGGTCCAGCCGCCTCATATTTCCTGGTTCTTGTTGACTCATAGGTAAGAAGTTAGCCACGCCTTACGCATGCAAGGTGGTGAGCTGGCTTGAGGTCCCTGGTACAGGGGGCATCACACCATAATCAGGAGTCACCCTTCCATTCCCTAACTGTTCGGGGTTCCTCAAGGCCTGATTAAATCTACCCCATTCTTTTTCTCATCTATCTAATTTATCTTTCTCAGTCCCTATATCTTGGTAGTATGCAGAGGCCTGAGCGTTGTACTCTGCTACCAGGGCTTGACTGGCTTCTATGACCTTACCTTGAGCCACTACTTGGCCCTGAAGCCCCTTGTTCTCCTCACACAGGACCTCACTTTCTTTCGGTAAGTCTTGTAGGATCTGGGAATACTCAGACCTCTTCTATTGCAGGAGGCTAATCTCCTCAATCTGTGCAGTTATGGTATGTGTTGTCTGCTCTAGATCAAATTATTTTTGCCTCATATGTCCCATTAACTTTTCATACCCTACTTTTATGTCAGTCATTTCCTGAAGACATGACTCCCCTTTCTCCACGTCTGCCTTCAACTGGCTCACGTCCTGCCATAGGGCATCTTTTTCCTCACACAGCATATTATTCTGTTCACTGAGGTGATCGTTCTGCTGTTTCATAGCGCCCAACTTCTGGTGCTCCTGGTCAAAATCTGCTTGGAAATGGACCTCCTTTTCAACCCACTGATTATTCTCCTCTTCCAATTGCTTAATCTGCTTTTGATATGCACACGTCCTGTAAGCAGGATCTATTATATGCGACTTATTGATTCAATTTTAGTTGACTCTCTTTCAGGGAATCAACCCTTTCTTGGCACTCTTCTTTCAGTGCAGATAATTGGGACTCCCACTCTGAATTAGTGGGTTGCTGTACTGCCAACTCCTCCTTTAGCTGCTGAATGATGTTTCCCAATTCTAACTCAGAGTTTTGGCTCTGTAGCACTTTCTCCTCTACCTGCCTTAACACTCCATGTGCTTGTTCTAAAATCTCAGATTGATTTTGCCCAGAGGCTACACTCTCCTGGTACCTTTCTTCCATAACTATCATGTGGAAGTACATGTATGCAGTGAGTGGCACCATTTTAGTGTGCTAGTCTTTAGTGGTCTGCGTCAAGTACGAATCTGTCAGGGCTTGATGTAACAGGCCACTGTTCGCCACACATCCATATTTGTAGAGGTTAACTGTTGCATAATTCTAGTGTGCCAGGCTTCATGTCCCTGCTATGCCCATTCCCCTTTGATGAACAATTTGGACAAAAGGTGCTTCCAAGCATGTTAATTTCAACGGTGCTCATTGTGAAGAGTGTTCTGTACCTGCTGAGTTATCTATGCAATGGCAAATCTCCACCCTGCTCCTTCCTAGTTTATGCTTACGCTATTTTTTTGGCACACAGCTCTGATACCTAGGGTACATGTTTGGCTGGTGCCTTCACAGTGTAGCACAGCTTACCATCCACTAAATGTACCAATACTTCAATGGGCTAGTATGCTGTGCAACACTGTCACAGGTTGAAACAACTCTCTCAATCCCAGAGGAGCCCCCAAGTTGTCACAGGATATTATGCAGCACCAGCAAGTCAAGGATCTCTTCCCTTGCAAGTGAAGGTGGCGCACAATAAAACGCGTTTTATTATTACACAGAATTATATTTGAGGAAGCCTCCAAGCTGTCTCGCACCCAACCTCCACCAGCACCCATTTTCCCAATAGACCAGGAACCAGGCCGGTGTGTTGTCAATGAATATTTTATTAATGTGTTATTTTAATATCAAATCAGAACAAAGAGATGACAGCAGCCACTAGTGTTGTGGCAATACAAATGCACAGACTTCTAGAAAGTAACCAGATTAAGAGATACTGTAACGCCACACCGATTTTATGTTATGAAAAGCAATGCCAAACAATTTCACTCAAATGATGGCAGGAAGGTTAAGCACTTCCCCCGTGTGACAATGGAAAAATGAGTTTTGAAGCATTTAATACTACTGCTATGAGACAGCACACAAGAGTACTATGGGCTGCTTACACTAGGAGACAAATAGGGCTTCCAAACAAACTAGCTAGCCCAAATATGAAATTCGATTTTCACATATGCAACACATGAGAAAGAAAAATAAAAAAAATAAAAGGCAAGGCAATTCAAAATCAGTGATCAGGGTACAGTAGGGGGAGAGATATAAACTAGGAACAACAAGTTTTCAAAGGTGGAAAGATTTTTTTGGAAAAACAAAAAGGCAAATCACCCTAGTTTCTTCTGAGACTGTGAAGAGCTGGCAAGCTCTGAACAATGAAAAATGAAGAAAATGCAATTCTAAATCCATGCTCAGAATATGAGAGGGAATGGGGAATACTCTAGGAAAAATGCTTTTTAAAGGATGAAAGACATTTTTAGAAAAATTAAATTGGAAATTACATTAATTTTGCTGGGTTTGAAAATTACACACACGCATTCCACAATGGGAAAGGCACATAGGAACCACGGTTTTCAGTGAAAATGACAGGGGCAACTCACAGGTATGCTTTGGGCAAAAGGGTTCTCACAATGGGAACACAGCTTGGGTTTAATATGACATATGTAAATGGGAATTTGTTTTTAAACACACAATTTAACAGATGTAAGAATTGGTTTTTCAGCTTTTACTGATAATGACTTTTTGGGGAACAATTTATATTTATAATGACTCGCAAGACAAAGGAAAGGGAGAGGTAGTTTCGAATGCCACCTTTCCCTACTCAGTGAAGTAATGTGGGAATTAATTGATTAAATAAGGAAAATGCTAGACAGACACTGGAAATTATTAAATAGGAAGTGGCAAAAATACAGGGACATACAATGAATTCTTCCACAGAAAAATGACTTAACTATGCAGGCAAACAAAGGACTTTTCAGATGGAACGGGACTATAATCAACAGTCAAACAAGGGATAATATTGTGCCATAGGAAAATGACTTAAATGCACAGGTGAACAAAGGATTTGTCAATGGGAGAATTACCACAATGCACAGACAAATGAAATGCTTTTCAATAGAAAAATGGCTGAATTACACAAACAGATAGGATAGGGGATTGTTCCCATGTGAAATCTCTAGGGTAGTGCTTAAGACTAGATGACATGTTTAATCTATGGCTGGGAGGTCTATACTTACAAGAGAAAAGGGGCTTTATGGTCATCAAGTGGCGGTAGGGCTTCACAAGGAGTCAGTCAACGCCTCTCCCTGTCCTCCAAATCAGCTACTCCAGCACCCTGCTTCACTCCAAGACCAGGCCCAATTTCTGCAAGGATACCTCTAGATTTTAGTCAGCTGCACACCTCGGATATTGTAGAGAGAATCTGCAGTTGAGGAGGAGTAACTTATGTACAAGCCAAATGACATCACTGATGTGTCATCCTTCTTGCACAACTGATAGGGCAGTGGTCAAGGGTTCCCTCCACCTCTGCAAGCCGGTAGGTCCAGAGAATGGGGGAGTGATTTGATGGGAGATACCCCGTCAATCATATGACAAGGACAGGGGGTTGGATCTGACTTCTGTACCAGGAAATCTCACATTTTAATAAATATCCTTTCTCATCAGAAAACGCTATATATTTGTTTGTGAATAAAATGATCTCACCTAGATGTTTGTAGGTTATTTTATGGCAGTGTCACGGTTTTTCCTTGTTTATGCCCAAACTATATTACTGAAAAATCGGGCCTTCGATGGGCGAAATGCCTATTACCTGTTACACATTTATATGATTATCATATTTATGCAGAGGACACAATTAATGTTTTCCTTATAAGTTTTGATAGGTTGGTGTCACCAAAATCGTTTTGGGTCCACCAAAAACAGCTCACTGACAGCTTTTCATAAATCGAAACATGAATAGTGTATGATTAATACTTCCCAAGTTATCGCTAAAATAGCATACCTTCTATTGTGTACAATGGGTGTGAAGCTCAGCCTTCAATCTTCCCCCTCTCCTGGCAGAGATCTGATTTTTAGCTCTGACGTCAAGGGGGACCCTTTTGTTTAGGTTAGCCTACAGCTTCAAATGTTAATGGCCATGTTTACGACAGCCTGAGTGCTTTGGTCATAAAACTTGGAGGTCTAGGGAATTCCTCAGCTCATTCCCTTGGCAACACAACTTCGAAATCCAGTTTCACTTGTGGGGGGATTCACAGCCAGGAATTGAAACTTACTGGCAATGAATTCCCCTTCCTTTCTTCAGCTAAAATGGCCTCTTTAGCTTGCATTTTGATTTGACATAAACTCTGGAAATGCACTACATTAATTATTAAAATATCACTGCAACACTGTTGCCTGCATACAAAGGTTACATGTGGGCAACATAATTACACTTTTCAACACTTTGATGCACATCTGGTTTTACAAAGTGTTGCTTAAGGCAAAATCTAAATGTCTTTTGTAGTCTAGTCCCAGCAATGAAAATGGGCCTTCATTTGACTGCAGCTTTTTAACCCAGTTCAGCCTCCCAACATGACAGGAACCAAATTCTTATGTTGAATGTTTTGCATACATTTGGAGGAGCATGTCTTTAATTGAAAAGGACAACGGCTTTGGAAGGCAATGATTTTTGTCAAAGTACAAAACTACATTCTGCAGTGCAAATTTGCACACAATCTGGTAATTTGATTTACACACTTGTGTATAGACGCATTTTAAATGCATATCATATCATATCATGTCGCTGTTTCTGCCAAAACGGTCTCAGCCTTTCCAGGCCTTTTTCTAAAGTACCATGAGGTCTTGCCCTCATGTGTGGCAAGTAAAATGTTCAGGCATCCCCAGGTTTAGATGTTTAAATGTGCTCCTTCGTGTTTGGGCAAGGGCCTCATTTTGCACGTACTCCAGCGCAGGCCTTTTTACTGAGGGGCAGGTCCCCCCACTGAATCTGGCCTGTTGTTATGGCATTTTAGGGCTATTTCACGCCACAAGGTGGACGTGCCTATTTCAGTCCTGTCCCAGGGGCATGAGGCTGTGCCAGCCACCATGGAGGGGCCTGTGCATAATCTAGTCTCTGGGCCATCGGATGCAGCAGTATGCGCTGCCAGGATGCCTCCCTCCACCAGACCCACCACCTGGTGTCGGCTGATGTGTCCACCCAGACTGACACCCCCTTACCATCTGGTGTTGCCATCCGGGATTATGTGCTACCCTTGCAGGCCGGGTTGGTGAGGTGGACAGCTGTCATTCGTGATGATGTGCAGGCTACTCGTAGTCTGCTTGCACATCATGACAGTGAGCTATCCCTCCTCATTGGCTAGCTTGCAACATGCCTGTTCTGTGTTGTGCTCCATGAGATGTTCACTGTGGCGACCCCCTCCTCATCTTACTCCTCTGTGTGCCAGTCATCCTCCAGGGTGCCTTCCGGCCCAGATACCACCAGGGCCCCCTGTGCACTAGTCCCACCCACATTGCCCAGTCTGGTGGAGCCAACATCCCTGCCTGAGTTGAGAGTCCAAGGCACAACAGCTGACATGGTCAGCGTGCCTACCCAGGCACTGACAGGGTCATCAGCAATGGAGGGACAACAACCCAGAAGCAATGCATGTGCCGTATGCCCCCGAGTAGCGTCATCAGCTCAGAGGGCGTATTCACAAAGTAGGCACCGGGCACTGTGGCAGCAGGTGGCAACAAGGAGGAGGCTATCTTTTTCAGGGCAGCACATTCAAAGAAGGCAGGTGCATGGTGTGAGACAGGAGGCACATGTGAACCTGAGGGACAGGATGCCTTCCGTGTTCAGAGGATATTGGCAGCAGATCGGAGTAGAGAGGCAGCGGGCTCGGGAAGCAAGCGTTGTGTTGGCCAGGGCTAAGATTGCGTCGGGCGAGGAGGTGGGCTGCCATCCTGGAGGCCATTTGCAGGGAGGCCAGGGTGATAGAGACACAAATGATGCAGACCCTGAAAGCCCTCAAGGCAAGAACCGAGGCCTGAATGAGGAGTGAGGACGTGGCACTGGACTCAGCCTTGGTGGAAAGGATAAGTGAGATTGGACAGGAGGAGTTGGACTAGCCCGCTGCCTGTGTACATATTTCTTTAGGTGTAGGTTTGCTTTTTGTATTTGTCATTTTACCTAGACTTTGAAGACATTCCTTCCCCGTTTGTATTGTATATAGTTGTCTAGGCATAAGATATTCATTATATTACATATTTACCATGGACTACTTTGCGCGTCATTCCAAGTTTATTTTTGTACATATTTCTTTCAAATACATCTTTCCGTTTGTAACATTCCATGCTTTGTGCAGTTAATTTGTGTTTCGGGCCTCTTTGATAGTTCTATTTTAAGCCAGTAAATTTCTCCATTACAAATCATGTGTCTTGTGACATGCATGCTTGTGCGTTATTGTTGCTGGGATGGTTGTGGATGGCAGGATGCACATGTGCCTGACATGTAGGGGTGGGTCCATCAGACGACTGGGTCTGCACTGTATTTTTTCATTAGCATTCACCTGTGCAGCATCACTGTGTGTTTGGCATCAGTGTGGTTGGGGTGGAGGGAGGTGGGCTCACTGTGGGAGTGTTCCATGGCCACGTTCATAGCAAGTTAGTGTGTCATTGCTGTGTAAAACCCATGTCGTGCCGACACTTTCACCAACATGTGCAGTCACACAATGCCTTCTCTCATGTGTTGCTCAACCTCTACCATTGGAATGCAGCAGTGGGCCATGTTTGCTCTTCCAGAGTGGCAGCATAATTCTCCAGTCTCTGTGAGTCATGCTCTCTCTGACTGCCCTACCATCGCTGGGAGTGTGTCCAGTCTGGAGGGGGCTGCCAGTGGTTGGTGTTCAGTCTGGAGGGGGCTGCCTGTGTGGGGTGTCCAGTATAGAGGGGGCTGCCTGTGGGGGGTGTCACAGGTGAGGGGGGCTTGGGGTGATATCCTGTGTGGAAAGGGCCTGGGGGCTGGTGTACAGTCTGGAGGGGGCTGCCTATGGGTGTGTCATAGGTGAGGGGGGCTCAGGTGGTATCCAGTCTGGAGGGGGCTTGTGGGGGTTGTCACAGGTGAGGGGGCTGGGAGTGGTGTCCAATCTGGAGGGGGGCTGTGGTTGGTGTCCAGTCTGGAGAGGGCTGCCTGTGTGGGGTGTCACAGGTGAGGGGAGCTGGGAGTGATGTCCAGTCTGGAGGGGGGCTTGGAGTGGTGTTCACTCTAGAGGGGGGGTAGGCGAATGGTGTCCAGTCTGGAGGGGGCTGCCTGTGGGTGGTGTCCAGTCTGGAGGGGTTTGCCTGTGGGGGGTATCACAAGTGAGGGGACCTGGGGGTGGTGTCCAGTTTGGAGGGGGCAGCCTGTGGGTGGTGTCCAGTCTGGAGGGGGCTGCCTGTGGGGGGTGTTCGGTCTGGAGGGGGCTGCCTGTGGGGGTTGTCACAGGTGAGGGGGAGTGAGGGTGGTGTCCAGTCTGGAGGGGGCTGTCTGTGGGTGGTGTCCAGTCTCCAGGTGGTTGCCTGTGGGTATTGTCACAGGTGAGGGGGGCTGAGGGTGGTGTCTGGACTACGGTGGTTGATGTGCAGTAGGCGGGTATATGAACAGGATGGGTGCAGAGGGTGTAGGGGTGACTCACGTTTTTGTAAGGGGTATAGCCTACACTTACGAGGGGGCCCCGCATTATCGGTGGGGTACAGCCTGGGCTTGTGAGGGAGGGCATGCCTTTTCTCTGGCATGTGGCCTGGGATTGCGAGGTGAGGGCTGCAATTTTGCTGGGGTGCGGCCAGGGCTCGAGAGGGAGGGCATGCAATTTCACTGGGGTGCAGCCTGGGCTTGCGACGGAGGGCACACGATTTTGCAGGGTTGCAGCCTGGGCTTGCGAGGGAGGGCATGTGTTTTCTCTGGGGTGCAGCCTGGGATTGCGTGGTAAGGCACGCAATTTCGCTGGGGAGCGAATTGGGCTTGTGAGGGAGGGCACGCGTTTTCTCTGGGGTGTGGCCTGGAATTGCGAGGTGAGGCATGCGATTTCGCTGGGGTGAGGCCTGGTCTTGCGAGGTGAGGCGTGCGATTTCGCTGGGCTATTGGGTGCTGGGCTAGGGGTGGCGCGAAGACTTGTGCCGTGTTAGTCCTTTAGCTTGCTTTTTTAGGTGCGTGAGGGTGTGTTGTGTGCGTTCCTCACACAGCTTGTTACTTGCATGACGGCTAGTAATGCATCTTGAAATCCATGAATAAGCATGGCGCGCAATTTTTGTGATTGTGCCACGGCTCGCGCAGGATATTTCTTGGCGCGCGGCCCTTGCTCCATTTCTGCGCCTGATTCCATGAATCGGGCCCTAGGTTTATTGTGTGCTTTTATAGTTCTTGAAAGCCTGTTATTGATTGTGCTTTTATGGTAACATTTCTTGTTAACTGACATAAGGATAATGAGGATGATTGCGTACGAGATTCAGGTGTCTAATCGTAACACTTGCCATGCATAATGCTGTTAAGCAGCAACACTGTGTTTTCAAGGATCAGTGCGCAAGAACAAGATATCATTGTTATTAAATGGAATAGCATCAGGAAAGGAGAGTGCGGCTGGAGATCTTGGAGCAATGCTATTCCCACAAAAGAGGGTGTGGCAGGGACCACTGGCAGAAAGGGATAGAGAGCGCGTGCCGGACAATGGGTGAAGGGAGTGTACTGTACACATGACAGATGAGGGGGGACACACAGAAAGTGACGAGTAGGTGTGATGGGGTACGCAAAGCCGTGTCTGCCAGAGAGGATCCTGAAATAAGGCCGGATTTCTGAGTGGACCCGGGGTTCTAAGAATACTGGCCCCGATTTCGCGCTCTCGGCTTTCACAGTAACTGAAGACGCTGCGCCTCTCCTCCGCAGCCGCATAATGCGCGCTGCTCTCGGCCCCTGCCACTCGTCCTCCGGCCGACTCTCCTATTACCCAGCACTCGCTCAAGTCAGTCTTCTTTTACCCCCGGCTCATCACATCTTATTTTAGCTCCTTCCCCTTGGCTCTTCCTTAATATGGTGATCGGCGCTTTTCCATCCCCCCAGGGTCGCACCCAGGACGTGTTGGCCCGAGTCAGTGGAAACTCGGAAACAAGGCAGAGCGAAGCAAGCCAAGAAAATTAATTAAATAAGGAGGGAGCGCAAGAGTGAGAGCGAGGATAAGGCGCAGGCAAACAGCCTGTTAGGAACTTGTGTGCCACTTTGGCACCTGCTGGACTCGAGTGTGCAGCGGTGTTGCACACTCCAGTTGTGGGATGCATGAGGACACGGGTATATTGGGAGACACCTAATACATCTACATATATAGACAGGGCGCAGAGGGGAGGGCCCCGGGGATCGTGGCGGCAAGCGAGGGGGCGAGAATAAGACAGCCCCCCGGGCGTGAATGCCTCCTCCCCCATCCTCATTTATGGGCTGGGTGTGATTTTTCCTCTTTGCTTTTCAGCCTGTGCACCTGGGACCAGTGACCACCAGCGGCCCCAGACTCTTGCTCCCACACAGCTCCCCGGTGAAGTCAAGGGGGTAGCTGGACAAGGCAAGGCCCTATCTGCCTCTCCCTCTCGCTTGGCCACCACATATTTCTGTTGGGAAGACCCCCTTTTTTGAAACACCTAGGGTTTCTGAATCCCCCCGTGCATTGGAACGCCCAAGAGGATGAAGGGGCTTTGGCTGGTGGTCACGGCACTATGCCTGGCAGTGGCGAGCCTGGGCGTCCGGGCGAGCGACGGCCTGGACTTCCCCGAGTATGACGGCGAGGACCGGGTGATCCACCTGAGCAGCAAGAACTACAAGGCGGCCCTGAAGAAGTACGACGTGCTGGCCGTGCTCTACCACGAGCCCATCGAGGAGGACAAGGCTTCCAGGCGGCAGTTTGAGATGGAGGAGCTCATCTTTGAGGTAAACGCAGGCAGCGCGCCGGGAGGGGCGCTGCTGGGCTCCACATGGGCACCTGGGCTCTGCCAGTGCGCAGACGCAGAGGAGCACCCATGCTTGCTGCCTCTGTGTCACACGGGGCTCTGTATCGCCGGGATTCTGAGATTACAATCCTGGGATTTTGATGCTTTAGATTAAAAAATTCAAATGAAGTGAATCAACAAAGCAATAGTCATAATGCAAAACTCTATTTAAGGGCCCCGTAATCTTTGGGACTCCAGATATTTCGGACTACAACTCCCACCATCTCTATCCAGCATAATCCCCGGTGAGACATCATAGAATGTGTCACCCAAAACATCTGGAGAAGCACAGGTCGTGTATCCCTTCGGTATTGAAATGCAAGGACTCCTGCCAATTGCAAGTTTCCTTAAAAGACCGGGGCGCAAACACGGCTTCCTAGTAGCTTGGAGTCGCCTGTCCCTGTAGCTTAGAGGGATCCATATTTAATGGGCACATACAATTTGTGTGACAAGCAAAAATAATACTGCAACTTGGTATGTGCTCGCATTACTCAACACGCCAAGTTCGCATGCTCACAGCTCACAATCAGAGTAATCCGAACTAAAGTCATTTCCAGAGAGTGTTCACCTTTGTGCAGCGATTTGCCTCATGTTGCATAATTTTGTAGCAGAAAATGGCTGTTTTCTGGCCCAGCCGTCAGGTCCACATCGATGGGACCTTGTCTCTCATCTGTGGAAGCAGAAAGTCATTCGTAATGTTAGTGAGCACAACTGTCATGAAGTGTAAGTCACGTGCCTTGATTGGTGGGGGATGATAAAGGTGTGGAGGGGGCTCACTCACCTTCTGAAGCAATCTGGGCACACATTGGCATGAGAGTAACATGCCCTTCTCTGGATGGGCTGCGACCAGCAAATGTCCAACACTGGCATAAACTGGCATAAACCCTTTCCCCAATCAGTGGAAAGAGAATCCCGTACAATCTGGATTCTACCTACAGTTTACCCCTCCTACCAACATTTAATGTGGTTGCCCGCCTTGGCATGCTGGAAAGTTACCACCTACACAGCTTTAAAGGGAGCCTCTCCTGGGACTACACTTAAAAGCTACACTTACATGGCGCATTTTACACACCACCCTGCCCATGGGTTCCTATTGTTTGCAGACGCCGTTGCCCCCGTGCCATGGACCCCCGGAACATGCAAGGCCTACGTGAGCTGCCGCAATTGAACATCGTTTAATTTCCGACAGGCCACAGAGGCCTTTCAGGGCAATGGAGTTTGCAAGCAATACCACCCAGCGGCCGGGCCTACAAGGTGCCATTTAAGTGTAGCACCAGGAGAGGCGCTTTCTAAAGCTGTGCAGGTGGTAACGCAACATCATGCCAAGGCGCGAAACTACATTGAATTTTTACAGAAGAGCCAATCTGTGGCTAGAGCCCAGAATGTACGTGATTTGCTAGCACAAGAGTGAGTTCAGAAATGTGCGACCCTGCAAAGACCTGCAGGGCTTCTGTACACTCAGTATTCCTTCCTTGCGTGGGCAGAGGTGTGCCAGTGATGGGCATTACTCTCATGCCATGCGTGCACCCGTGCATTGCTTGCGGATCTAGCATAGATTAAGTCCAGGCTCATTACATTGCTGCATTCGCAAAAGCGGTGCTTTGAAGTTTTACCGATATTTTTAGGCAGAATGGCAACTTCATCGATTTGTTTTTCGACTTTATTGGCACTTTTTATTACCACAGAAAGCGGAGGGAGAGCTCCCACAACTCCCCCTTCAATCCTCCACCCCCTTCTATCTACCGTCCCCAAACTTACTAACTGTGATAGAAAAAAGGAGTTCAAAATTAAGCGAAAAAGCAGTCAGTAAAGTTGCCATTCGGCAAGAGGGTATACAGCAAAATAACCTTCCTTATGTGAAGCTATTATGTGCCGTGTTCATGATTATATTCCAGGCTATGTTGGCAGGTACTATGAACACGTGGCAAGATTGGGAACGTTTCTAGGCGCTCTCCCGCACTGATTCCGAATGCCGCCATCTAAGAAAGGGGTGTGGCACGGGGTTGAGCGTAACGCTACCTTTTGAGCGATACCTAGACGTCCAGAGGGATATGCACACGTGGAGGGATGTGGCGTGCGTGAAAAGGTCAAGGGCATGTTGCACACCGAGAAGCAGCCCTAGACAGTCTGGTTCCAGTGGTTTAAGTGGGATGGGAAGTTCAAAGGGGGCCTAAGTAATCCCAGGAAACACCGTGTGGGGGTCGAACCCGAGAAGTAGCTGCCATGACCTAAAAGAGAGGTGTGGCCCGTGCATGGAAAGCCAGTCCTAATGGGCGTGGCTGCTTTTCCATCTAGTGCAAAACATACCAGCCGTGGCATGACGACACATCTGTAGAAACGTGATACAATGAATTAGCAGTCACGTAAAGAAGCACTATACACATTCAAATAAAATGAAATAACATCAACATGCGGTAGAGCAGGTTCTTGTCCCTGCAAGCGAGATTCCCGGCAGGGCAGGATTGTAAGTTAGCTCAAGGCGTTAGTGCGCCCTCTGAAACAGTTTTTTCCCTTTCAGAAACTATCTGCAGTAACCTGTGTATTTTATTGGCTTGTATTGTTGATAGCAGAAGAGGGGTCTGGGGGTATGCGTAAGCGTCTACCCCGGGCTGTTTTTGGGCGCTGCACACCTGCGCATAGAGCGCTGAGGGGAGTATTTAAGGGGGCAGGGAAGGTTCAGGGTCAGGCAACAGTTAGGTAATGGATGAGTTTCTGTTGAAGGTATTCTGGGCCTCTCTTGTGGAGGGGCCAGTGGAGGACACAAAGGGCGGGTGTGGTGTGCTTTCTAGGGCCAAGGCCCAGGAGGAGCCTGGCTGCTGTGTTTGGTACCCGTTGGAGCTTTCTGAGTTGATAAGCAGTGGAGCCCAGGTAAAGGGAATTGGCGTAGTCTAAGCAGGAGAGGACAATAGTCATGATTGCTGTGACGATGTGAGGGTATGAGAGGTAAGGGAAGATGCGTCTGAGAATGCAGGGGTGTAGATAGCAAGATTTAGACACAGAGTTGATGCGGTGTGAAAGTGGCAGATCAGCATCCATGGTGCATCCCAGGTTCTTTACGGCGTTGGATGTGGTGGATGGAGGACCTAGGGAGGATGCTGAAGGGATGCGTCGGGGGAAGAGTGCTGCCTTCCCGCAGATCATGATTCAGTTTTTTCCAGGGTTGAGGAGGGGGTGGTTAGCCGTTATCCAGTGTTTCTTTGAGGCATGTGGGAAGGTCGGGATGGGGGATGGAAGTGGTCTCAGGAATCTTGAAGATGATCTGTTGCTATTTTACGTTGATTTATGCCGCGCGACATTGCCATTTGCATGGTGTCCAAGTGCTCAGGTGGGTCTGTAAGAAAAGTGGTTTGTTCCCAAATCTAGAATGGCATTACATGGGAATGCTGTAGGCACATAGGCGTGTGATGGCAAATCTTGTCAATGGTGAGGGTACTTGTGAGTTTGATTAAAATACCTGGGAATGGTGTGTTTACCTGCATACCTCAATGCAGTAGCTAGCAATGCTGTAAGTAGATGGACGTTGTCACCCTAATAACATGACTCTATGTGAGTACCGGGGAACATGGGAGCAATACCTGACAATGGTTGGACTGTTTGTGCTTTTGATCGCACTGCTTGTTAATTGTGTGAAAAAACGCACATTTGATGAGAAGGACTGGCAATTGTGGTAATCTCTGACAATGTTGGGTGTCCCTGGGCTTTTTTTAAAAAAATAAAACTTTATTTTTCGGTTGCAATTCACAATACACACGCACGAACCACTCCGTGGTAATGGATATACATGTTATACACTTTGATTTTCTCCCATACATATACCTATATAAACAACATCACAGTTTATAATATTAAACGTTTGTTGCCGGAGTTAAGGCACACATTTCAGTCGGTATCATCCTCTTCCGAGTTAGGTGGGGTGGTGTGAAGGTAAGTCCTGAACGCTGACCAAATGTCTTTAGGTCTACACGGAGAGGGGACTAGACCTATGTACGTTTCTTCACATTCGTGCACGTATGCCAATGATTTTAAGAATTGTTCTGCACAGGGGGTGTGGGGACTCTTCATTTTAGCAAAATACATTTCTTAGCCACCAGACATGCCACGTTGAATAACCTCGTAGTTTTTTCTGGGAATTTTCCGATGTCGCCAAACAGATATTTTTTGGGGGTAAGTTGTGCGGGAATTTGCGGAATGTCTTCCAGTATATTTGCCACTGTCTTCCAGAATCCCATTATTTCAGGACAAGCCCAGTACATATGGTATGAGTCAGCTTGAGGGTTATTGCATTTGGGACAGTTCGTATTTGTGGACACCTTAATTTTAGCCATCTTAACAGGGGTGTAGTGAAGTTTATTGCGCATTTTGAATTGTATGAGTCTGAGCCCCACATTGAGGGAGACCTTCTTAGTAAGGAGGTCCTGGACCATGTTCCTTCCTCTATTGTTGTGCCCATGTCCTCTTCCCAGGTGGACTTTATATTATTGGAGGACTTCGTATGTGTTTGGACTTTGTTGTACAGTATGGAGACGCCTATATGAGGCTGTGAGTGAAGTGCCTGGTAGCAAGGGTGCTTGGGCGGCTCAGCTGGGAATGATGGCCAGCGTTTCTTGAACGCCGCTTTCATACGATGGTATTGTAACGTGACAAGTTGCCCCCTCCCCACTGTGTCAGCGAAGTCTTCGGGGGTGACGAAGCTTCCGTTGGGGAACATAGCCTTCATTGTAATGTCATAGTTCGGGATCCAGGCTTTCTGTATACCAGGGTCATACGAGGGGGCAATGCCCAGAAAGTTCCAAAATGGAGCTTGGGAGTCATAGGGAATATAGATGTGGAGGCACTTGCCAATTGCAGCCCAGGCTGAGATCGTGCAAGCTACTGGGTCAAATTTACAGTCGTCTTTATAAGATGTCGCAAAAATAACAGATTGCAAGTCCGTTGGGCGGACCGAGTGCCGTTCAATGGGGACATGAGGTGCTTCTGTTGTGGGGTTCTGCCAGTATTTGGCATAATGAGCCTGAGACACAAGATAGTACAGCTCATAATTGGGCGCAGCGAAGCCACCCGTGTCGTAGGGTTCCACCAGTTTTTCCCATTTGAGCCTGTTAGCCCCACCATTCCAAATGAAGGTGGTTGACAGGGACCGCAGGTTTTCAAAAAAGGGTCTGCCTGGCCATATCGGGACGTTATTAAAGATATATAGGAGTTTGGGGAGGATCACCATTTTGAGCACTGCTATCCGACCAGCCAGTGATATGGGCAACTTGGTCCAGATCTGGAGTTTGGTGTGGATCGTCTGTAAGGTGGATTCGTAATTATCTACATATAATGACTGTTTGTCTCTAGATACAAGGATCCCCAGATATCTGATGTAATCCGGGGACCATCGCAGACCGTGTGTGCATGAAGGGCAGGGGGTGGACTGTGTCAATGGGAAGATTTCAGATTTGGCTGTGTTGATTTTGTACCCTGAATGAAGAGTGAAGTCCTGTATTACTGCCAAAATGGGTTCTAAGTTGTTTTACGGTTTACGTATATACAACAGAGAATCGTCTGCATATAATGAGATAGATTGGTAGCTGCCGGCCAACTTGATGCCCCTCAATTCTTGTTCTCTTCTGCTTGCAGCCGCCATTGGTTCGATAGTGAATGCGAACAGGATGGGGGAGAAGGGGCAACCCTGTCTGGTTCCCCGATGCAAGGTGAAGTGGGTAGAGAGGGTGCGGTTTGTTAGGACCCTAGCCTTGGGAGAGGTGTAGAGCAGCCTGACGCAGTGTGTGAAGTACGGGCCAAAGCCAAATTTTTTGAGGACCTCGAACATGTATGGCCATGAGACAGAGTCAAATGCCTTCTCGGCGTCCAACGAGACGGCCACTGCCTGCGCTTCAGGCTTGATCTGGGCCATAATTCCAAACAGTCTACGCAGGTTCAGGGCAGTGGATCTCATTGGGATGAAGCCACATTGATCAGGGTGTATTAGGGAAGTCATTTTAGGGAGAAGTCTATTTGCGAGCACTTTCGCATATATCTTGGCATCTGTATTTATTCGGGAAAGTGGACGATAGGACGATCGGTCATGGGCCGGACGTCTAGGCTTCAATAGGACCGTTATGACTGCGTCAGTTATTGAATCAGGGAGGGAGCCGGAGCTCAAGGCTTCCTCCCATACATGAGTTAGAATAGGGGATAGTATTGTTGTGTATGTTTTATAGAGGTCCGAGCTTAGGCCATCGGGGCCAGGGGTTTTTCCAGCTGCCAGTGCTTTAATTGCCTCAGCGATTTCCTCCTTGGTTATTTCTTGTTCAAGAACAACATTGTCCTCAGGTGAGAGGGTAGGGAGATCTATCTCGTTCAAGTATGTAGCAATGTCTACAAGACTCTGTGTATCATGATTTGCATATAGGTTGGTGTAATATTTAGCAAATTCGGCATTGATTTCTTCCTCTGTGTGCACGGGATCGCCACTGTCTGTCATTATACTTGCGATGGGGGTATGATTGTGTTTGTTTCGTAATATGCGTGCCAAGTGGTGTCCTGCTCTATTTCCTTCACCATATCTGCGGGCCCTGGTCAGAGTGGACATGTATTGTAGTTCTTGAATTGCTAGCTCATTAAATCGAAGGAGGTGTGCATTAATATCAGCCAATATGTGCTTGTCATGTGTTACACTATAGTTGTTTTCAAGAGTTTTCAGGTGTGTTTCGGTCTTACTAAGGTTGGATCTGACACTTTTTAGGAGACCAGTGGTTTTTGACATAAGATTACCCCTCACCCAGACCTTAAACATTTCCCACACCGTAGCCCAATCCCCCACCGACCCCGTGTTCAGCTGAAATAACTCCTCCATCTCAGTTTGCAACGATTCAACCACGGACGTTTAATATTCTGGACCGATATCCCAAGCATGACTGGGGAATGATCAGAAAACGTGCGGGGGAGGATTTCACAGCCCACCACGGAGCTCAGCAGGAGAACAGATATGAACCAGTAGTCAATCCCGGATTCAGAATCATGGGCTGACGAGCAGAAAGTGTATTGACGGTCTGTGGGGTGTACCCCTCTCCAGGCATCGGTCAGCGCCCTGTCCTGTAGGGCCTGAAGAATGGTATTAGCGGATCTGGTGAGTGACCTTTGTCGACTGGAGGACCTGTCCAATAGCACATCTAGGATAGTATTAAAGTCTCCACCCCACAGCACTCATGTGTCAGTTGTCATGTCGATTTCGGTGAGGAGATGGGCATAAAATTTGGGGTCGTCCGTGTTTGGACCATAGGAGTTGACCAGCACCCATCTTTCCCCAGCCACTGTGCCCCATACCACCACATATCTACCCAACGGGTCGGATTTACTTTTTTCGGGGACAAACCCCAGCGATGGATGCATTAGTGTGAGCACACCCCTGCTCTGTGACGTGTATTCAGTGTAATACCTGTTGTACCCCATTGTTTCAAGATCTTCTCGTTAGTCTCTCGGAGAGCATGGGTTTCCTGAAGCATTACCACATGCGTACGGTGCCTGTTGATGTATGCCCCCACCTTACTGGATTTTGCTCTATTGTTCAGACCCCGGATGTTCCCAGTTAGCAGTTTAAGCGACAACCCACTGGGAGTATGGGGTTTATGTTCCATGTCAATAGGTGTAAAGACAATCTTGGGAGAGCAGGATGACGATTTGGGGGAATCAGCGCATGACTTGTGACTGCATTTTTAACATTAAACACAACAATAAACGGTTTGGGTGGTGGAGCTAGGGTGCGATGTGCCTGTCGACCAAAAATTGTGAAGAGAAGGAGTCAGCACCTAGGAGGGACCTCAAAAGGGCTTCGATTTGGGTCTCCATCGGGCCTTTGCAAAAGGATTCTGTTAAACCGACAATGCGTAGATTGTTCCTTCTCGACCTCGACTCCAAATCATCACACTTATCACGGAGTTTATTCATTTCGCTTTTCAAGCCAGCTATGTCTTGAGTGTTTTGATGGGTCGAGTCTTCGTTTGCACTTATTCTGTTTTCGGCATCAGTGATTCTGGCACTTTCCTTATCTACCCTGGCTTTAAGGGAGCCTATCGTGGAGACAATATCGTCCAGCTTGACATTTATCGCCAGGAATCCGTTCTGAACCGTCGTCAAAAGATGGTCGAACTTGGAGTATTCCGTGGCGGGGGGGTCTGATGTTGTCGAAGGGCCCGAGGCCTCTGCGGTTGCTTGTGAGTTCATGAAAGAATCCATTGGCCCGGTCTTCCTGCCCTTGAGTGCGTTTTTTCCAGGCATCACACGGGTGTCCCAATATTAATATCCGTTGTAGTGAGGATCGTAGATGGCCGCTGGGGGATGGTTCGCCTCGGACTGTGAGTGGGCCTGCTGTAGCAGTTGGTCTCGGATCCGCGATATGATACTCGGGCGCTGTCGGCCTTGGGGCCACAGGCCAGAGGAAGGCACTGTGTGAGGGACGATCGCCGTGGGACGGTCTGGTTCTGATTCAGCAGGAGCTTGCCTTTGGGGGCCCACACGCAGATACCTAGCAGGGTTGTTCACAGTGTCCCTCTCTGCTTCCCACATTTGCCCGCGGGTCCGGTCCGCAGCAGGCCGATACCACCAGCCCCGCTCACAGGCCGGCCACTGGATTAGCATCTGTGACGGCTCGTATATTTTCCGCTTCGTTCCCCCCCTTCTTTATGGCAGTGTTCGGGATCAGTGGTGGTTCCGCCCGACCAGGACCGCCCAGGGCCATGTAGGAGAATACGGGTGATTCAAGCGGGAGGACGGGGCAGGGTGCATGCAGCTTAGGTCTTAAGGTACTTCTCCTACTAGACAGGACACCGTCCTCGATGAGCGAATGTTGTTTCCTATCGGGTGGCGTTCGAGGTAGTCCCGGTACAGGGAGTCCTTTCCGCCCGCGGGGCCGGACCCGCCCACTGCAGGGCCCACGCTCCACCCAGAGCAGGGGCCCTCGCATAGGTTACTACGGAGTTGAGGAGCGGCCCAAGGACCCCCGCCTGCCACCCCGTCCGTATCTGGGCACGCGGGTCCGATTTCGCCCGTTGTTTCTTCCGGTGGGTGCAGGATAGGTACAATGGTCGAATCCACTTGTCCAGTAGCGCGGATGAAGGCAGATACAGGATATAATTTTAGAAGGATAATACACCGGTGAGGAGCTCCACTCTTATGCGGCCATCTTGTTGCGCGACAGTTCCCCCTTTCCGGGTGTCCCTGGGCTTTTGATGGCAATACCAATCATATGAGAAGCAGAGCTTTTATGGTAATGCTTGGTAATAGTATGATTTCCCGGGTATTATATGTTTACAGCAGGCAGTGTTGTGAGTACTTGGGCTTCCGATGGCAATAACTTGCAATGATGTACCTGAAGGCTTCATGGCAATAGCTTTCAACACCATGGGTACATGGGCATTTGATAGCATTACATGGCAATCGTGTGAGTGAGTACCTTTGCATGTAATGGCAATAACTGGCAAATAATGTCTTCGCCTGGGCACATACCCATTAACTGGCAAATGGTACAGGTATCAAAGTATATGATCGAATACCTGCTAAGGAAATATCTATCATGAAAGCAGAGTCCAGGGCACATTTCTTGACCCCCAGCCAATACCCTCCAGCCTTTCATTTATAGAGCAATGCTCCTAAACACTTAATTTGTGAGGCTTATCCTAGAGGAGTACCAGAAGAATCATCCTCTACATTCTCAGCGTAACACAAGCCACTGCACCGCAATACTGTCCTGGGTACTCGGGGGAGATCACTTCACACGTCACTCCCTCTGCTAACCTCCCCCCTCCACAGCTGCCTGGAATCGTGCACCTTCAACTGGGATGCACCCCAGTTCCCGGGACATATTCATCAGACAGTTGTGGATTGTTTATGGAGGGGGCAGGGGAAATGGGTCCCTTTAGGGAAGCTTCCTCAACACCAGTGTGTGTCCAAGCGTGGGCGTGTGTGCTCCTGTGGTGCTTGTGGGTTCCAGGAGTCAGCTACAGGGTTATGGTTGGAGTTGTCAGGTAGCTAGTATGTATTGAGCTTTGCAGAACTGTGTCATTTAGTCTGAGTGATGCCCTTGCACCAAACTCTAGCGAGTAACACGTGTTGGCATGAGTGCTGTGTGAGGTGTGACATCACATCCAGTGTGGAGATAGAATCCAGTTTGGGAGAGGAATGGAAGGGTTGCTGGTCTAGTTGCCCATGATGGGTGTCGAGCAGGTTGTGTTGGTGTACGTGAGTGGGGTATTATGGGGGCTTGGGAATGGTTAAGAGATTTCTGGTGGTCGGAAGAGTTGTCTTCAGTGCTGTGTATGAGGCAGTGCTCGCGACTGTGCCGTTGGTGAGCTGTCGGGGTACCACAGAAGCAGGGAAAGCCGCATTCGGCACTGTATGTCATGGAGTACTCCCACGCGGTGTGATTCTGTGTAGTGCCAGGAACATGACTCTGTGAGGCGGTAGGTTGTTAGAGAGCTGAAAAGAATGATGGTCTTGAGTTGTGTGTGTCTGCGTGTGGGGGATGCAATATCCTCTGGATGTGATGGCAAAAGGGCAGGGTGTGGGGCTGTTTGTAGAGGTTTTCCATTAGTTGAGGGTTCATTCTGGCATGTGTGGCGAAAGGGAGGAGAGCTTTGCAATCACAGAGCATAGCTGTAATTGGAAAGTAAATACACTTTCTAGATCTATTAGTTAGTGGTTGTATGATCCTCTTTACACGCACTCCCATTGCTGGCAAAGTTGCCACCTGAGGCAGAGCAAGATGAAGGGATTTGGCATAAGCACATAATATATGCATAGCTGGAATAATAACGCAGGCCTAGTTTCCACAAATACCACATTGCGCCACTTTGAATTTCTGTCGCGCATCTTTGCAAATGCCTCATTAAATAGCGAACACAAGTCAGTTCAAGAGTGATGACAAGCCAAATGGTGTCCTCTAATTTTGGTATCAGGTAATAAAATCGCGGCAAAAATGTCACCGGCAAAATAAATCTCAGCAAAAATGCCGTGGTTTAACCCAGTAAAGGTGTACCCCATTATACCATTTAAGGGGAGCGGTGGTTGCAGCGGTGTCCCCCACCCCCCTTAAATGGTATAATGGGTCCAGGGGTTGCGGGGGTGTCTCCCGCATCCTTTACATGATTGTGGCGGCAAAACCACAGCATTTTTGCCACGATTTTAAGACATGGAACCCTTATTTTTAACATTTTTCTAAATAGTGCATGCCTTTTCTTCTTTTCAAAAAAATGTTTAAAAATAATGCCACCGAACAAACATGTAATTAATATTTAGTCGCCATAAACATTGATTAACACATATTGAGCAAAAAAAATACAACCATGTCAAAATAAACAAATGTGTACTTTGACCCAGTAAGTAAGTAGGAGAGGAAAGGGGAGTAAAAATGACACTTGCAAAAAAGTGTTGACTTGTAGCTGCACTAATAAGACCATAAAGTATTGCACACACACTTGTTTGCTTCAAAATGTCCATCCGCAATTCTTCCTAAAGCTCTTCCAGCTCTGTGAAAGAAAGCAAGAAAGGGGACAGTGACATTAGAGCAAACATCAGGATTCAATAGGTTAAATGACATATGCAGAGTGAGGCACCATTACACTGTCCGTGACCCTCAAGTGAGTGTTGGTGTCAGGAATTGTGTTTTTCATGAAACTCATAAGCAACAGCAGATAGCAGCACAGTTTTGCCTCAGTCACAGATAAGGATCTCCACAGAATCAACTCCGAAAAATACATATTCTTGATTAACTCAAGGTTGTTTCCAGAGAATAGTGGGTAAACAGAGAATTAGAGGGGACCCACAATGCATGTCTTTGGACAAGTGTGTCAGTTCATCACAGTTTGGTTTTCTTTGTGAGTCTCCCTAAGTGTGGTAGGAAATTCCAAGATAGGGGTCTTGAGCAAGCTGTGTATATGGACTCATGTAGCATCTCCACAATGGGGACGAACAATGTCAATACACGTCTTGGTTTGCTTACGTTCCACGATGGAGGGGATGGTGACTGCCTGTCTGGGCTGGGCTGCTGCGTGAGAGGGCTGGATTAAGACTAATTAGCACCCGTGGCGGGGAGGGCAGCCAATCAGGTTCTGCGGATCGCAGGCTGAAACCTGTAATCTCATCCCGTGTTCCATATAACCTGCAGGGTGTCTTCCCAGCTGTGGCCCCGCCACAGCAACTTCCCTTTTCCAGCCGCCATGGTCATAGAAGAGGGTCTCCGTACAGAGCCCCACCTTCTATAACCATGCGGCCATTTTCATTCATTCAAAGGGACGTGTCTGGCGTCCCATAGAATGAATGAAACTACTTATTTTTTTTAGCATGCCGGTTTACCGCTTTGGTAACCCAGGGTGCTAATAGTGGGTCTATAACTTGGCCTGCGGGCCGTTACCCCTCAGTTCCAGCCCTTGGAATGGGCAGGTAAACACTATATTGGTACATGATTGGTCCGCTGCAGCAATTTAACAGGTGTGCAAAAATGTGGTGGAATGGATAGCTTCCCTAGAGAAATGCCAGTGTTTAAGAAGTGGTAGCTAAAACATTTCCATCCGTCACTTTTTAGTTCTTGCTGCTAAGCTGACATGAGCGCTGCCTGCAGAACATGCTAGGTACATTTAGAGACACAGATGACATTGGGAGTGGTGTGTTGTGCTGTGTGGACCACATGCAAGGCTTTAAATGGAACTCTCTTGAATGAAGATAAGCTATGGTCGGCCCTCAGGACCGAGGAGAAATGTTGCATTCTTCTGACTATCCCTAGTAGATGTCCTGTGGCGTAGTCAGGACACACTACAGACTTTTAAAATGAAAACCTAGGAGGCCCAAGTGCTTCTGTTAGAACGTTAATTAACCCCTTTAATGCTGGGCTTCAATGATTTAGTATAGTGCCGCATTATAGT
This sequence comes from Ambystoma mexicanum, assembly GCF_040938575.1. Lineage (NCBI taxonomy): Eukaryota > Metazoa > Chordata > Amphibia > Caudata > Ambystomatidae > Ambystoma > Ambystoma mexicanum. Next base: position 22,105,554 of record NC_090922.1, on the reverse strand, counting down.
TAAGTTGAGTATCAAGTTCCATAGGAAACCCAATAATTGAATTATTAATAACCTTTGATGAGCATGACGGATTTAGCTGATAGTTTGCAAACAAAATGTTTGTCACAGGCCTCCCCAGACTGCATATTTTGGGAAAGATTTGTTTAAAAATGAACAAGCTATTAAGAAAACAATAAATGCTGTTTTTGGCCTACTCCCATTCATTTTCCTATAGAGAAAAAGTCAACATGTCTGCGCAGAGGCCAGCAAAAAAACGCTGGATGGAATTGGACCAGGTATGAAACAACTTGGGCACGAAGTGCTCACTCGATTTCCGGGAGGGGTCGGCGGTATTACGTCCAGTAGTTGTTCAAATATTTGATGGAGAAGGGTGTGCCCCGTTCTCCCAAAATTCTAGCTACATATTTCCTATGGTGCTATGCAGCACAGGCCTTCAGAACTAAAAAAATGTCACCTTTTTTGTTTTGCTCGATGCAATAGATAAGCAGTGTTATAACGGTTGTAACTGGTATTAGCTGAAAATGTAAAGTAGAAAAAAGTAATTTGGAGGAGGATATGGCATCATAGCGGTGGGAAGGAGGAAAGAGGATACCATGTCAATTTGGGGAGTTTAAGGGTGGGGAGAGGGTTGGGGACCAAGTTCAGAGTGCGAACATTTTTGCATAACCACGGTTTACGCTCGGGATAGCCCTGGTTATAATAGAAAACGTGATCGGGAATGAAAGTGTGACACACAAAATGATGAGTGTTGGGGGAATGGGAGAGGGCTAGGAAGGGTAAAAGGACTTGAGGGAGTGTGTGCAGAGTATGGCAAGAGGAGGCGGGCACTTGGTGAGTGCCTGGGAGGGCAGTGAAGAGTTTTGGATTTTGCACGCTTTTTACAGATAACAGCGGTCATTTGCAGGCGTTTACGGATAACCAGAGTTATTTGTAGCGCATTGCTATTATCGGGGGCATACTAACTGCAGTAATGGAAACAGTTTTACAAAAATGAGATTAAAAAAGTGTAATTTTACAGATACAGTAAGGTAAGGGGTAATGGGTGTGGCTGAAGGCTGTGGCTACTGGGTTACTTTAAGGAACCGAATGGTGCAATATGGAAAGTGGACGTGAGCGAAGGCCATTGCCACTGGCCATAGTCAAAGGCTATGGCTAGTGAGCCACAATGAAACTTCTTTGGGCAGCATGTCAAGGGGCCAGGGCAAAAGGTTGTGGCCACTGCTAGTGTGATCAAAATAAACCTAGTGGTGTGGCCCAGGCTGGCTAGTGAGCCCATTTAGGAAATCTATTGGAGCAATATGTAGAGTGGCCACGCCAAAGGCCATGGCAAGTGGGACTGGAAGAAAGCTATTTGGGCAACAAATACAGGGGCAACGGCTGAAGACAGGGACCAATGGTCATGGGTGAAAGTCATGGCTAGTGAGCGGGAAAGAAAGGTAGTGTTTTAAAAGATACAGTGGGCACAGGCGAAGGCCATGCTCACTGGCCAGGGCCGAAAGGCATGTTTAGTGGCCACTGCTTTTAGTGCGTCCAAAAGAAACACATTGGTGGAAAATGTACAGTAGACACTGGCCATGGCTGTGGCCCGTAAAAAACAATGATTAACGTGCAGCTAACTTTTGTAGATTTAACGCAACAAAAGCCTTGAAATTCAGCAGATGTGGGAATTCATGACCAGTTTAACTCGCTGCGTTCCCGTTGCAAAGCCCATAAACACATATATATTACAAGAGAAGGGATTCACAATTACATACACATGGCATTATGGGTGGCATCAATGGGAAAGTGCTGCGTTAAGCCGGTCATAACTTCCCACATCCGCTGAATTTCAAGGGTTTTGTTGCATTAAATCGGCACAACTAAACTACACCTTAACTAAGGATTTTCAGTGAATATATATATCTATATATAACCTTGTGGGAGAAGGCAAGGAATTTGGACCTTAGTCAGACGGTCCTGGGATGGAGAACACAAAAGCCCAATGCCACTTAATGGAGTGATAAAAGAAAATGTCTCTACTTATGTAGAAAAGGCAAACATATTGGGCGTGAAACACGGGCAGCCGGCTAGAGATCCTTAGCTGAGAGCTTGGAATGTTGCCAAAAAGGTGTGATATCGGCCTCTGCTTGGCCTTTCTGCACCGCCTCACTGTGGTCAATGTCTCTATTCCCTCTAGACTGGGCTTCTGGAAGGGTCTCTAGATGGCCCTGCCATTATTTTAGTTGAGAAGGACGAAGAACCTCGTGCTCGATACCTGGTGGGAGGGCGTGCATGCGACAGTGTCTTCTGTTTGCCAAACTTGTCCTCTCTTGGACTTCGTCGCAAGGCAACTCGAATCAGCTGTCGCAAATATAGTGTGGAACACATGAAATCTCGCTATGCCAACTCCTCCAAGGAACACCTCTCTGGTAACCACAAATTCAAAGAAATGTCTATGTTTGCAGCAGTGGTCGAAGTGAGCGGGAGCGGTCGGGAGCAGAGCTCCTCTACTTTTTTAAATGACCTTTTACAGCTCCTATACTTTTATTTGAAAAAGAAACCGTTCCGGAATGGTTTCGTTTTAAAATAAAAGTTTAGGAAGCAGTTGAAACTTGCCCGTTCCCTTAAACAGCAGGTGCAAGTGTTTGTGGTGTGTATTGTGTGTGGGAGGGGACGTGATAATGAGGTTTGTGGGGAGTGGGAGCAGGCTAGCAGTGAACATAGTTCCACTACTTCTTTTCGTACACTTCGACCAATGGTTTGCAGTTATTTTATTTCATAATGCATCAATGTTCTGCGTCAGGAATAGGATAGAAAGATCAGGGCGGGAAACAAACGGGAGCACTGTGGTGCAGTGAAGCAAGTGTGTACAGTACTGAGTAGAGAACATTCCTGTTTGACAACAGAGCATATTTAAGACAAGTCATGACGCAGCAAAAAGATCTTTAAAAACAAACAGAAAACGCAAAGAGAGATTCTGTGAAGATCCCGGAAGTCGGGGAAGCGGTCTGGGTGATTTCCCATCTGACCTGATGCCATGCAATGACGTCAGCGTGCGAGGCCCTGCCATGTCATGCATCCCCAGTTTCCCCCTCCCCTAGAAGCCCGCATCCGGGGAATTGAGTCTATTTCCCATCTGCACAGCACACACCACAACATGGGATGTTTCCACCTGCTTAAAAAGGCGTTATTGACTTCAGGATTCAAATAGATAACTCCAGGTGAAGCACAGAGCTCTGCTGTTGCTGAACAACTGGCTGGGCTATCTTGCCAGCTATGATGGCATCACGTGTACGCGTATGGCAATACTTATCTACCACAATCATCTCTAACGCGTCACTCAGGAGCTGAGAGGGGGAGATACTCACAATCTAGGATGGCAAGCCATGAGGAAGTGGCATGAGTTCTGCTACGGATTGCCCACAATGGGGGCACACCGAGGTTGCCTCTGTGGCTATTAGCAACGGCGTAATAATAATAATAATAATAATGACAATAATAATAATATTTATTATAATATTAATAATAATAATGGAAAAGACCACAACCTGATTTTTTTTCTTGGGCTAAAACAGGAATTAGTGTTACTTTTCGACAATTGTGATCACACCGCTCTAATGCCAAGGCAGCAAGCGGGTACATTTATGAATGTAAGTATTTTGTTGGTCTGAGATACACGAGCAGACATCACGAGGAGCTACTGGTACTTGGTACACATGGGCAGACCGCGGGATGAGCCTATTTCACAGGGGCAGGCAATGAATGGTACCTGGTACACATGGGCAGACAGTGGGATGAGCCTGGTACACAGGGGCAGGCATTGAAAGGTACTTGGTACACATGGACAGTGGGATTACCCTGGTTCACAAGGGCAGGAAATGGAAGGTACTTTTTACACATGGTCAGACAGCGGGATGAGCCTGTACACAGGGGCAGGCAATGAAGGGTACTCCGTACACATGGCAGACAGTGGGATGAGCGTGGTACACAGGGGCAGGCAATGAAAGGTACCTGGTACACATGGGCAGACAGTGGGATGAGCCTGGTACACAGGGGCAGGCAATGATAGGTATTTGGTACATATTGGGCAGACAGTGGGATGAGCCTGGTACACAGGGGCAGGCAATGAAAGGTACCTGGTACACTGGGCATACAGTGGGATGAGCTTGGCACACAGGGGCAGGCACTGAAAGGTACCTGGTACACATGGCCAGACAGCGGGATGAGCCTGTACACAGGGGCAGGCAATGAAGGGTACTTGGTACACATGGCCAGACAGCGGGATGAGCCTGTATACAGGGGCAGGTAATGAAAGGTACTTGGTACACATGGTCAGACAGCAGGATTTGAGCCTGTTACACAGGGGCAGACAGCTGGGTGAGCATGGCACACAGGGGCAGGCAATGGAAGGTACTTGGTACAAATGGGCAGACAGTGGGATGAGCCTGGTACATAGGGGCAGACAATGAAAGGCGCTTGGTACACATAGGCAGACAGCGGGATGAGCCCGGTACACACGGGCAGTCAATGAAAGGTACTTAGTACACATGGGCAGACAGTGGGATGAGCCCGGTACATAGGAGCAGGTAATGAAATGTATTGGTACACGTGGTCAGACAGCGGGATGAGCCCGTACACAGGGGCACTCAATGAAAGGTACTTGGTACACATAGGCAGACAATGGGATGAGCCAGGTACACAGGGACAGGCAATGAAAGGTACTTGGTACACATGGCAGACAGTGGGATGAGCCTGGTTCGCATTGGCTGACAGCAGGATGAGCCCGGTTCATAGGGGCAGACAATGAAAGGTACTTGGTTCACATGGGCAGACAGCGGGATGAGCTTGGTACACAGGGGCAGGCAATGAAAGGTACTTGGTACACATAGGCATACAGTGGGATGAGCCAGGTACACAGGGGCAGGCAATGAAAGGTACTTGGTACACATGGCAGACAGTGGGATGAGCCTGGTTCGCATGGGCTGACAGCGGGATGAGCCCGGTACACAGGGGCAGGCAATGAAAGGTACTTAGTACACATGGGCAGACAGTGGGATGAGCCCGGTACATAGGAGCAGGTAATGAAATGTATTGGTACACATGGTCAGACAGCGGGATGAGCCCGGTACACAGGGGCACTCAATGAAAGGTACTTGGTACACATAGGCAGACAGTGGGATGAGCCAGGTACACAGGGACAGGCAATGAAAGGTACTTGGTACACATGGCAGACAGTGGGATGAGCCTGGTTCACATTGGCTGACAGCAGGATGAGCCCGGTGCACAGGGGCAGACAATGAAAGGTACTTGGTTCACATGGGCAGACAGCGGGATGAGCTTGGTACACTGGGGCAGGCAATGAAAGGTACTTGGTACACATGGGCATACAGCGGGATGAGCTTGGTACACAGGGGCAGGCAATGAAAGGTACTTGGTACACATGGGCATACAGCGGAATGAGCTTGGTACACAGGGGCAGGCAATGAAAGGTACTTGGTACACATGGGCAGACAGCGGGATGAGCCCTGGTACACAAGGGCAGGAAATGCAAGGTACTTGGTACACATGGCAGACAGTGGGGTGAGCCCGGTACATTGGGGCAGGCAATGAAAGGTACTTGGTACACATAGGCAGACAGCGGGATGAGCCCGGTACACAGGGGCAATCAATGAAAGGTACTTGGTACACATGGGCAGACAGTGGGATGAGCCCAGTACATAGGAGCAGGTAATGAAATGTATTGGTACACATGGCCAGACAGCGGGATGAGCCCGGAACACAGGGGCAGGCAATGAAAGGTACCTGGTACACATGGGCAGACAGTGGGTTGATCCTGGTACACAGGGGCAGGCAATGAAAGGTACTTGGTACACATGGTCAGACAGCGGGATGAGCCTGGTACACAGGGGCAGACAATGAAAGGTACCTGGTATACATGGGCAGACAGTGGGTTGATCCTGGTACACAGGGGCAGGCAATGAAAGGTACCTGGTACACATGGGCTGACAGTGGGATGGGCTTGGTACACAGGGGCAGGCATTGAAAGGTACTTTGTACACATGGCCAGACAGCGGGATGAGCCCGGAACACAGGGGCAGGCAATGAAAGGTACCTGGTACACATGGGCAGACAGTGGGTTGATCCTGGTACACAGGGGCAGGCAATGAAAGGTACTTGGTACACATGGTCAGACAGCGGGATGAGCCTGGTACACAGGGGCAGACAATGAAAGGTACCTGGTACACATGGGCAGACAGTGGGTTGATCCTGGTACACAGGGGCAGGCAATGAAAGGTACCTGGTACACATGGGCTGACAGTGGGATGGGCTTGGTACACAGGGGCAGGCATTGAAAGGTACTTGGTACACATGTGCAGACAGTGGGATGAGCCAGCGGGATGAGCCCGATACACAGGGGCAGGCAATGAAAGGTACTTGGTACACATGTGCAGACAGTGGGATGAGCCAGCGGGATGAGCCCGATACACAGGGGCAGGCAATGAAAGGTACTTGGTACACATAGGCAGAGAGCAGGATGAGCCCGGTACACATGGGGCAGGCAAGGAAAGGTACTTGGTACACATGGCAGACAGTGGGATGAGCCTGGTACACATGGGCTGACAGCAGGATGAGACTGGTACACAGGGACAGGCAATGAAAGGTACTTGGTACACATGTGCAGACAGTGGGATGAGCCTTGGCACACAAGGGCAGGAAATGCAAGGTACTTGGTACACAATGCAGACAGTGGGATGAGCCTGGTACACAAGGGCAGGAAATGCAAGGTACTTGGTACAGATGGCAGACAGTGGGATGAGCCCGGTACACTGGGGCAGGCAATGAAAGGTACTTGGTACCCATGTGCAGACAGTGGGATGAGCCCTGGTACACAAGGGCAGGAAATGCAAGGTACTTGGTGCACAAGGCAGACAGTGGGGTGTGCCTGGTACACAGGGGCAGGCAATGAAAGGTACTTGGTACCCATGGGCCGACAGCGGGATGAGCTTGGTTCACAGGGCCAATCAATGAAAGGTACTTGGTACACATGGCAGACAGTGGGATGAGCCTGGTACACAGGGGCATGCAATGAAAGGTACTTTGTACACGTGGGCAGACAGTGGGATGAGCTTGGTACACAGGGACGGGAAATGTAAGGTACTTAGTACACATGGGCAGACAGCGGGATGAGCCTGAGCACACTGATTGTCAAAGTGAGGGGTGTGGGGCACATAGAGAGAGAGTGGATTGCATGTGGGGGTATGGATATACCAGTGTGAGAAGCTGGCACTGCCATGAAACACGTAAGTCTCGTCTGCTCATAATTCATAACGCTCCTGGAGCACCTAAAGGTGAGGCCGCGCCCAACGTGCACGTTATGGATGCACAGCGCACTACGCTGCTTGCTCTGCATGTGCAAGTCTTGCTCAGAGTGATGTGGCCCCACACACTGAAGATAAATCACAGGATCCGGTTCCTTCCTCCACATGCCCCGCGCGCTGCCACTGTTGCTTCCTCCACATGCCCCGCACACTGCCGCTGTTCCTTCCTTCACATGCCCCGCGCGCTGCCACTGTTGCTTCCTCCACATGCCCCGCGCACTGCCGCTGTTCCTTCCTTCACATGCCCCGCGCGCTGCCACTGTTGCTTCCTCCACATGCCCCGCGCACTGCCGCTGTTCCTTCCTTCACATGCCCCGCGCGCTGCCACTGTTGCTTCCTCCACATGCCCCGCGCACTGCCGCTATTCCTTCCTTCACATGCCCTGCGTGCTGCCGCTGTTCCTTCCTCCACATGCCCCGCGTGCTGCCGCCGTTCCTTCCTCCACATGCCCCGAGGGCTGCCGCTGTTCCTTCCTCCACATGCCCCTCGCGCTGCCGGTCTCCTCCACATGTCCCGCACGCTGCCACCTAGAGGGAGCTATCTTTGGCCAACTCTTGGAATGTCCAGCTGGACTAAACTCGTGCGAAGAGGAGAGGGCAAGGGTGGCTAGATGGACGGCGCAGAGGTGAGGAGGGCTTGGCATGCTCTACTGGTGGCCTCTGCATCTTGGATTTCAGCGTGAAGTGCAAACTCAGGGAAAAACCTACACCCGCAGGAGTGCAGATGGTGTGGTGGGAAAGGAGAGCGGCTCGGGTGGCTTAGCAGAGACTACTAATAGGATGACATGCAGCCCACCAAAGAACTATTTTGGGAGTAAGGTGACCGACGGTGTTAAATGTTCCCCCATCTCCGGTGGTGTGGGGGCCTGTTAACTCCGGTGTGCCCATGTAACAGCGACCAGCTGCAGCTCTCCCATGGCATGCATCAGTGTCTCAAATACCCCCCAGCCTGCAATTTCACGGTGCCACCACTGGAACGCAGACCAGTGCCAGGGAATCGCTGGCAAGCTGCGATATGTGTCATTAGGCTGCGCTAGATGATGCCCTGCTGTGCAGTGCAAGGCTTGCAGTGGGGGCTTATGAATGGGCCCACTCGTTCCCGTATGCACTTGTGCGTGCACTCTGCCATCCTTAATCATATGGCTGCCCTAGACCAGCACCAAATTGCCTCAGAGCCTTACTGGGCAGCCAGAGGTTTAACACCGAACCGATCTGGGGCCTTTGCAAAATGTGTTCAAGAGCACCGCACAATTCTGCCACCACGAGACACAAAATCCGGGACGGCTAAGGAATGGGGCTGCACGTGTGCCCCAAGGGCACTAGTCGCACCACAGTGCGCACCCTGGGAACACTTGGAGAGGTCTTGAGATGAGTGTCCTTTCATTGCACTTGTACGTGTTTAGAGATCTAGAACATTCCAGGTGGGTAGCATCAAACAATCAGAAGGCATCCCGGGGGCAGAGGGCACTAGAAGCCAAGGGCAATGAGGAGGCGCACCTATGAGAAGTCTTCTGAAGGCAGATTGGCCCATACCCGTAGTGAGTCCAGTAGAGGCTCCCAAAACATTGGCCGCCATTCCTGCCGCATATTGCGAGGAAGGCGACTCATCCGGAGAAGTTGGAAGGTTCGGAGATCCATAGAGGGACCTTGGTGAAGGCAGCTGGATAGGACTGCGAGGAGGGCAACTTCCCACCAGAGAAAGGGAGAGTCAGATCCGCTGGAGGTATGATCTACTAGAGAAGTGATCCACCAGAGAAGAGATACACCAGAGAAGTGATCCACTAGAGAAGTGGTACACCAGAGAAGTCATCCACTAGTAAAGTGATCACTAGAGAAGTGAAATCACACAGTCAGGGATCGAAAGGTGTTCAACTCTGGTTTTGAAATATTACATTTTGAGGTTCCAGTGACTATTAATGCTGTAAAGAATTAGGGGATCATTATAACGCACTGGGCCGCAGTGATAGAATTGGTGATATTTGTCAAATACTACCGATCTCACTGTTGCCCCATTCAGGGTTCCGCAAACTACTACCAGTGGGATTGTAGGCAGACGTTCTGAGGAAAATACACCTATTTTTACTTCCTCCCAGAGGTGGCGGGAAACATTTCAAAGTGGCTCTAGCATTTCTTGGGACTTTTTCTATTGTATGGAAGGGAAGGGCAAGCGCTTCACTTCATTGCAGTAAACACTTTTTTTTTTACAATGGAGCTTAGTAAGGGAGGGAAATATCAGAGGTGCCATCTTTCGCCACGTTTGCCATGTACTGCCTGAAAGGGTCAGTATTCACCCTCTTCTGTAGAGAGACAAATGCACGTTACTAGCACGAACCACCACTGTGCTTTTTCCATTCCCACCCTCACATTTAAGGTGAGGATGGAATGACAAAAAATAGAAAAATACCTTTTAAGCTTACTCTGGCAGGGGTGGGACTTCCAGAATTCCTCTGAGCTATTCTATAAATACCATCTGCACCAGTGCACATTGTGTACAGCACCGCCGGCAGAGGTGCTAACACCTGAAGATGCTTTTTCCACAAAAAAATTCCTCCCAATTCGTGAGCCCCTCTCCCCCCCCCACAAGGCCTCGGTTTCTGGTGGAGTCCATTGGAAGCGTTTGTGCTGCTTCCAATTGTCAGTTACTTGAATGCGTGGTCCAGGGGGCTTTGGCCATTTCAAAGCAGGACCAGCAGTGCCACTGCCGTGGAGCTTTGCCAGGATCTAAATGCTATCCACATGCACTTACTGGCTCGACATTATGGGCCAAAGTTCGCCATTGTTTTTCTCGGTAGGTTGGCTACTACTGGTGGAAGTGCAGTCAGTTGATGACCCGCGCTTCCCTCAAGTCCCTGCAGTTTTGGCAAATCAGGAGGGGTTTAAGGAGAGTCTGGATTTGAAGCAGTGCCTAAGGGAGATCTGCCTGTGATTTCTGTAGGGGGTGGGAGACCTGTTGCTTTGGCTTTCTCTTTGAAAGTGAGGATCAGGGGGTCTATCCATCTTTGACCATCCATACAGAAACAGGATGTTCTGGCCAGAGACTTCGAAAGACCAGTGGGGCTAACACAGGTGCTTTCAGACACAGTGATTATCACCCTTCCACAGGCTGGGGTCAGTCATGGCCACTCCTTTTGTTTTTGTGTCACGCCAAAATTCCTCTGACTATGTCAAATATAGCAAGTGAAAACACAAAATGGTTTATATTATAATTGAGAAAGATGGGAATATGCTTATTTTATGCCTCAGAAAGTCTGCCCAAGTTAAGGTGGCATAGATGCCCGCGTATGTGGATGAGCACTGTAAGCGGCACCGTCTGCCAAGGATGCCAAGGAGCAGCCACCACAGACCAACAGAGCACTTTTCCAATTGTCCCTCTTTGGCTGGGGTGTGTATGTGGGGGGGCGGCATGCCAAGATATTGGCAACAGATCAAGTCAATTTGGCTGCTTGCTGAAAGAAGTCAAACTGTGCTTAGTCTTTAGCTCTGTCTTTGCTCTTACATTTTGAGACATCCCTTCTGTCTGTCCCATGATGCTGTCTGGTGGTATCCAGCCAACACAATCCGTGGTAGCTTCCAACGATCTACAGCATTAGCCTCAATGCCAACAATCAATATATATTAGTGAATGCCACCTCTGGCCATTTTGATTCTCCTTTTCCTGTTTCTAAGGTAAAGGGTTTCCATGCCAACTGTTGCCTATAGTCCATAAATGGCTCCTGAACTGGGTAGCAAATCCTGATTACGGGGGGTTCTCCACCATCTCATGCCCTCATCGCTCTGCCAGTGGAGTCCTGGTGCTGTTAGAGATGGGCGGCAATGCCAGTACATTGATCACATCTGCCGAGTTGCCCCGTTTCCTGCAGGAAATCTTTGGGTATTCCTGGAGTATTAGCCGGCAGAGCCATATTCGTTATCAAACTGCTCTGTCTAAGCTGGGATGCTTTTTAGAAAAACAATGAAAGCTCCTGGCTGGAAGCGATTCGAGGGTGAACCACTGGGTGACTGCAAACAACTGCAGTACACGCACACGTTTTTTGTGCAGTCGAGTTGGAATTGCATGTGAAAGTATTTCGTCTGCCTCTTTAAGGGGATTGATGATAGAGATGTGGGGGCTTGCATTCAGAAAAACAAAACAACCTATATAGGTGGTTGGTATGGAACGGTAAGTAAAGTTAGGAAAATGTCAAACATTGGAAAAAACAGGTAAAAAGGGGGTACATCGAATGAAGGGAAGGGTTGGAGGCAAGGGGAGTTGCAGGGGATGGAACACCCAACTAATACAATTCGAAACCGTGTAAAATGAGCGAAAAAACCCGAAAAAATGCCCAGGGAGTCGTAAAAATGGGAAATGGAGGAACACTGACATGGAACCAGAATAAGGCCCAGAGATGAAGAGCCCGAGTCAGGGAAGGAAGGATGTGTAGCTGCTTGATTGGTGGGTGAAAGACATATACTCCCTACTCTCCCGGACTAGTAAACACACATACATACGCTAGCTGGCCCTTGGCTCTACGCTCCGCAAATACTGATTGAACACCTGCACTAAGTCCCTGGGCCGGATTTACAAGTGTTTTTCAATGGGATTGCACCAGTTTCAAACGCTTTTGTAAATCGGGCCCCCATGTTTGTTTCTGTACGCAAAAATATGCAGATGAACTGTGAAGCGCTAGCTGAAAGAGGCGCTGTGTCCTGGAGTCAGAGATGCCAAGTCATTTCTTCTCGCTATTCCAACAGCTCCACTTCAATATAATGGGAAGTCCAATTGTATGCGTCCTACTAGAGCTTGATGTCATGTATTGAACAGCGAAACCTTTCATCGTGAAGCCTGCATTTGCACTTTCAGAATGTTTTATTTCCATGTTTCAAAGGTGATTTGGAATATCCAGTGATTATACCGAATAAAAAAGAAAGAATTAAATTTAAGCGAATGAAAAACATCGAAAAAATACTGACATTTAAAAAGTGTATGTATATCCGGGAGTGGAGTAAGGGTTTAAATCTGGTGGGGAGGGGCTTGGGTGGGGTTTTAAACATGGAGAAACGGGGGGGAAGCACTGGTAGCAGAACATGTCTGGCTGTGGGAACAGGGGTGTACAGAGTGCTTCCCCAAACCTATCAGAGACTAGAGAATGTTAAGAAAAGAAGTCTGCCCTTTGCTTGTTCGCCTCTTGGAAACGTTCTTCTCTCTCACCCTTCCTCCTTCTCTCCTTGTCTCCTTTTCTTCCCAGTTAGCAGCCCAAGTCCTGGAGGATAAAGGCGTGGGCTTTGGCCTCCTGGACGCTGAGCACGACGCCGCCGTCGCTAAGAAGCTAGGTAAGCACCAGGACCCCCTCATTCTTCTGCTCCTGACATTATTAACCTGCTCGCTTCCTTGTACATTTGTGAAAGCGGCACCCCTGTGCTTGACCAGGCCGAGTGTCCTCACCCAGAGTCCCTAAGCGAAGGGGGCTGTGCTCAGTTTTGGGTTCTGGGTCCACTGTGCCTAGGACGATGAGGCCCGGCAAGGTCAAGCAGGAGCAGGGGAGCTTCTGCTCTGGAGCTGGGCTGCTCTGCTCCATTTAGAGATAGACTCGAGACTGATATGAATGTATTGGGTTTGCTCTGCAGTGTTACAGGGGGGCTAAAAGGAGTGGATGGGACACTACCTGAAAGAAGAGCGCATGCAGCCAGGGGCATAGCCAGGATTGTCTAGCAGCGCTGCTGAGTGGGCATTTACACATTTTGGGTGGGCCGTGCCCGCTCAGGCCGCCTTACCCTGTCTATGCCTCTGCATGCAGCACCATCCATCAGCTTGTGGGTTTCAAATGATTGTAAAAAACCAAAATGAAAAGCATTCTAATAGAAAGTAGAATCACAGTGCTGCTGTCCAGCCCGACTCTTTTGACCCATTGAAAGCAAATGACACATGCACACGCGCACACGCTCTGTAACTGACCGTACATTCACCTGACTCTCATCTGCACCAGTACACCACCACGCCCGCAGGTTGGCCCAGTGGCATTGGCTGACTAGGGTCTCTAAGGCACCAACCTACCCCGGGGGACTGTGCTGCCTGCAAAGACCATATACTGGCCACTACCTGAGTCCCAGCAATCTGGGTCCTATCAGGTGACTCCCAACAGGCACCGCCACAGTGGCACCACCCTCCTACCCCAGGACTGTGTGGCCCAACCTGCCACTAGCAGGACCTCCTCCCCAACACTAGCGACCACTGTGAATAAAATACGCGTATGTACCATGTCGCGCGCAATGAAGCTTGGCATGCACCCTGCCTATCCGGGCAAATCCAAAGCAGGCATTTTCTAGAGCAAAAAGGGCTATTTGGATTTTATTTCATGAAAAATGTGGGAAATGACGACGCCTGTAGCCTCGTATTATCAGCGGTCAGGTCCAAATATAAATAATAAGTGGGGGCACACATTAACATACCAATTGAATATGGCGTCACCAGAAATTAGCATATCGAGCTACCCTCTGAAAAAAGTGTGGGAACGCCTGAAACAAGTGGGGGATGCCGTCCACCCACGTGCACCCTCGACCTGAGCCCTGCGTATTATGCCCTTTCTGCTTAGTTTGTCGTGTTCAAACTCCTTCCCCTAACTACCGCCTGCGCGCTCTAATGAAAGGAAAATCAGGCCATCCTCAAACCTGTTGGCACGTACCCTCTTCAGTTGGATGGCATGTACCAGCTTCAGAAATTGACTTCAGCTTTGGAAAAAAGGGTACTTAGTACTTGGAAATAATTGAACTGCCTTTTACACCCCTTACTGTTGTCCTCACAAACCAGCCACCACTGACTTGCCTCTAGTGCTGGCCCAGAATTAGGGGTCTGAATTTAAACATCAATAGGCCTCATTACGAGTTAGGTGGAAATTCAGAGGTAAATCCTCCAAAAAATAGCCCTGAGGAATTACAGTTTCCGCCACTGGGTCAGGCGGAATTTCTGCCTGATTACAAGAGGTTGTGGTGTTGTAATTCCCCATTTATTTTGGGTCCATTGGACCCAATGGGGCTTTTTTAGCCGAATTACCACGGCGGAATGACTGCTGCAGTAATTCCGCCAATTCTGCCGATTCTTTTGCCTTGAGTGGGAACATTTACCGCCAGAGTTTTGCTGGAGGTAAATCCACCACTCAAAACCAAAACTCATAATTTGGCGCAGTGGTAAAATTGGCGGTAACTCAGTTACCGCCAATTTTACTACTTACCGCCTAACTCGTAATGAGGCCCAATATGTTTGTACGATCCTTGTGCAAGCGCAAGTTCACCTCACCGGAGCAGGACGTATTGGCGCAGCCAGTTCGTCACATGCCGATTCGGCATGACTGCTTTGGCACAAGGGACATTTTGGCATGCCGATATTGGCACGTCCACTTTGGCGTGGGAACGTTTTGCTGCCGGTAAGTTTTGGGGCAAGGGATGCCGAAAATTGATAATTCTGCAGATGCATTTCTTACATATATATGTACAGTGTTTGATGCCGGTCACTGTAATAAATGCCCTGGACCTGTGAGACACGTAGCAGGACATTCCCATACTTCGAAGAATGGAGTTGAAAGGAGGCAGTTCTACCTTTTGCTCATGTGTCCTATACAGAGACATTGAGCAACAGGTCCTGTGCAGAATTTCTCTTGCCCTCTTTGGGGGTTTGTGTAAGGTGTGTTTGGATGTCGGCTGCCTCCTTCATTCACGCTCGCTCACCATCGTATACACAGTTTACCTGCACTTTCACATAAATGCAAGAGAGGGAACCATCCAGACATGGCAGCAGGGTTACATTACACTCCTAGTCTCTGGGGAAATATGTAAAACTACAAGAGTGATTTGGCCTTGTGGTTAAGAGATCCGCCACAGAGACTTGCGTGTCCCCTGGTCCGTGGCTAAACTAAAAATAATGGAATGTTTTGCACATTTAAAAAAAAATAAAGGTTTAGCTCAGCCTCGAACCATGGCACGCCAGACTGTGGGGCCAAACTCCTCCAGTAATTTCAATGTACACAAGTTACATATTTCACCACCGTAATTCAATATTTTAATTAACATTTTGTTTTAAAATTACATATTTCGCCACCGTTGCTCAGGGAAGCACACTACTTTAAAAATGTTTTTGTAATGGTTACTTCTCCTTGGCCTTCAGCCCTGCCTCTCTAGCTACTTTCTTTCCCCTCCTAGCTCCCACCTTCCATCACCTACCGCTCTCCCCCTTTGCCTGCCTCTCTGCTTCCATCCGTCTGAGCTTTTTTTCTCTTCCATCCAGCCACAGCCTTTCATTCATGGGAGAGGCGGATCATTCTTTGCAAAGGCAAAAGGCTAACAGGGACAGTACCTCTCAACGTGCTGCATTTGCAAAGAATGATGCTTTTGAATTTGGCGTGAGGGAGTTTAGACGTGGCTTCAATGTCAGCCACGCCCAAATGTCACTCGTGCTTAATAGCCCGCTCCAGAAAGGCTCTTGCGCCAAATAGGGCGCACCGAATAGACTGCTGCACCGAACCGGCCCGCTGTGAAACGGCATTGTACAAAGAGGGTGTACTGCCGCTCACTTCAGGGCTTGGCTTCCTTTGGTTTTGGGTGCCACCTAGCGTTCACAGCTAGTACTGTACGAAACAATAAATATTCTCTGGTCTCCCTAACCACCACCCTCACCCAACCACCACCCTCACTCATCCACCACCCTCACTGTTTTGTCGTGGCCTAATGCCCTTTTGTCGTTAACGAATCTCAGCACAGCCGTCAATCATGGTGTATAGGTGCCTTATAAATGCCCAATAATTAAATAAACCACCCTCTTCTTTTCCTCCTTCCTGGTCACTGCAACCCAAACATCTGATATGATCAAACAAAAGTAGGCAAGGAAAGGGCAGTGGCGTAGATCACTATAATTAGAGAATTTTACTTAGCTGATGTATATCATTTGACACATTATTATCAACACTCTTTCGTCGCACCCTCTCCCTTTGGAGACACTAACGTAACCGCCATTCCTTGGCAGTGGGACGCGAATCCCGACACTGCAACACTTCCATCCACGTCTACTTTACACTGGCGTTTGCCAGGCAGGTTAGTGCTTCTGACGGATGAGGAGCCCCTCACCTCAAGGTCCTGAAGCGCTGACGCGCAGCGTGAAGGCAGCTTCCCCTGCATGCCCCCATGCGCGTCATCCGTAAGCGCGGCGCTGAGAGAGTCTTGCTATTCTTGGTATCCCTTCAGATATGTGCTCGGGTGCTGATACCCATCGGCCAGCTTCTGAAACACTTCTTGGACTGCACCCAACATTCCTTTGTGTGCGCCTCAGGCCTGCCTGTCTGCAAGGCACATCAGGTCCTACGCTAATGCTGCTCTATTCAGTGATGCTGACGGGAACACTCTGGGAAGAGGCATTTCTTAATGGCAATGCTTTGCCAATGGCAACTGTCACTCGTGGAGGCCGGCTCCCACATATCCAGGAGAGGGCGTGCATTTAACCATGGTCTCTAAATAGTATCATAGAAACATATCACCCGTTACTATTTACACAGTGCTCTACGTTAACTAAAAAAACACATGCAACAAATAACCCGTGCATCTGTCCATGTGGACCCATAATATTGTACATGCTCATTCCTCCTCTCCACCAGAAAAGTGCAGAATGAGCCTTGTCTGGTTTTTGGCATAAAAAGGCTGCAGATTTATTTCACAACATCATAAAAACCACACTGCACACATTAGTGAAAATAGCTCTGAAGATGCAGCAACTGCTCCGTGTCCAACAACCTGCTTCCCCCTTTCTTTCCACAAAGTCCACCATAGGCACAACTCTCCCAACCCTTTGTGTCTGTGCCTCCATGCCCTTGCAGGGTTTCCTGGGCTGGGAGAGCGCAGTTTCTTTGGGGGAAGCTGAGCCCTTATTGTTATCACCAGACGCCCCTGCCACGTAGACTCCCTAGAGGCGCTGGTCTGAGAAGAGCGAAGACCCTTCCGGCTTTCTCCTGGCTCATCCGGAGTCCGTCTCTTGTGCTTGGTCACCCAAACACCGCCACACCGCCTTGCGGTCCTGCAACAACGACCAGGCCTTGCCCATGCTCTGCCCTGTTTGTTGGGTGGGTGGAAAACTAAATCCTTTCCTCGTAACTCTGGCAGACGTCCTTCTGCAGGGGCTGGGTGCTTCCTGTAGCAAGGAGCCTGCCTGTTATAAAGGGGTATCCGCCCCTTTTCTTTGTTGGCCCTTCGCAAGCTTTTCCTTAGTTTGCTGTGCACCATAGGGGTGTTCGACGATGGGAGAGAGGCCGATGTTGCTGGAGAATGATCCTATCTTCATCACCAATGTTAAGGGGTCCGGGCGGCATACCAGGGCTCTGGGTGGCGGGCCCTCCCCTCCTTGCTGCTCATGCTCAAATGATGTAAAATAGATGGGAGGCATTGGACAACTGTTGAGCGGGGGGGGGGGCGGGCTGACGTTTTCCTATATTTATTCACACTATTCACGTGATCACATAAATGCGTCCTCTGGTCATGTGCCGTGGTAACAACGGGGAACACTTCTTTTAAAAGGAGTCCTGGGGTCTTCATTCCAGAGGATACAGTGGTGTGGTGTCGTGGTAGGAAAGGATAATGCTATGAATGCGTGGACACCAGCGTGCAATAGACAGTGAACACTGAAAGGTACTGGGACTGGTGACTGCATGGACGCAGCAATACTCCTTTTCCGTGGCAGCATTGCCTGGGCTGAGCAGCCCTTCTCTCTCTGCTGTGCCCAAGGGAGGAAAGGCCAATAGAGTTGGCTTTGTCAATGCTTGCTCATGTCATGGTTGAGCGACATGTTCCGACAGTTGGTACGATTTCTTCCAACATCTGAACTTGAGTCGAAGGACCATAACGCGAGCCTCTAAACTACTTCAATGCTTTGGAAAGAGCGCAGTCGTTCCATCTGCGCCTGCGCAGTAGAGCTAACATGTTTTGAGCACTATCCTACTTTCATTTCTACGTGTAAAATATGAAATACGGATACACGGAGACGAGAAATAAACAGCGCGCGGCCACCTATTGAACTATAGCAATACTAACTGCCGCGTGACGAGCGCTTGGTCTAAGGAACCACTGGAGGGCCCCGCAATCTGACACAACAGCACAAGCAAACGATTGCAATCACGTGTCAAGGTTGCGTTTTGCGAAACTTAACACATGACTGCGATTGACTGAAAGAGGGGTTTGCAATATCGCGACCTCGACATTCCTTACAATGAACGATGCTACAGAGAATTCCCAAGGAAAATCCCAGCATCCATAGAAAGGGGGTCCAGTGGATGCGCCTCCAATCCTCATTCACGCAACGAGGAAAAGGTGTGCACGGCCCATCGAGAGTGTCTTTCCTTACAACAAATCACATACTCACATTCTGTCACATGTTCATATGTCATGGCCTTTTGTAGCATAGATTACTTTCCTACTGCTTGGCCTCACCAAGCCTCAGGCCCTCATAACATCTCTCTCTAAATTAACCATAACTGCTGAGGATAGCCGAGCGTGCTTCTTGTGCTTCGTTTCCGAGAAGGTGTGCAATCATTATGTTGGGGTGCATAAGGAGGAGTGGGGGGTGGGGTACTTGCAAGCTGCTGGAGCATAAGTTACCACCCTCACTTGTTTGGGTGGAAAGCCCTGGGTTGAGGTCACCTACTGGCTGCCCCAAACCTGTCTCATAACGCTTTTTCTGTGTAAGAAGCCATTTGCATGCTCCCTGCCTTTGCCCTATAATGCTAGCATTGCCACTGTAAGAAGACATGTCCATTCTGGCTGTGTCGATACATGCCAATGTCTCCAAGTAAGAACCCACTCTTATTTGCTTTGCCTACAGTGCCAGTAAAGTCGTTGTGGAAAGCATGCCCATGCTAGTTGTGCCAGTGTCCCAACGGAAGAACAACTTCATGTGTGCTTTCGCCATATTGCCAACATTGCCATAGTAAGAGAACATGTGTATGCTGCATGCACTCTACAGCTTGTCTTGGCTCCATACTCCCTCTAACACTGCTGCTTCGGTTGGCCTTCCCTGCAACAACCTGCAGGTGCGAACTAGGGAGCAGTAGGAGGTGGTGTCAATCAAACACCTCTTCCTGAGTCCTGTTTCCAGATATACACGGGGGAGCACCAGGAAGACACTGTCCAATCCCTCCTAACGCCTTGAGATATGACAGCATTTTTTGCCACCAATGTTCCAGCAGGCGCAGATAACAGACAGGGTAGGGCTAGGACGAAAATCACTCCCGCCCTTGCATTGTTCTTTGGGCATGTATATCTGTCTGAACGCTAGGTGAAACCGTGTTCCCTAACAACACAGTCGTCCCAGGAGTGCTTCCTCAACTGTCCAATGTAGCTAAGGGAGCGCTCAAGTTTTCACTGGGCCGGCTTTGGCTCTTCCATAGTGGGTGGCAGGCTCGTGCCCTCGCACTCATTATTGCTGGGCCGCCACTTTGATGTAGTAGGAGGGTACATGCAGGCCCTCGCCTGTTATTGCACCAATAGTTGCCCTCATACAGACTCTACTTCAAATGCATAGTTTCTATTCGACCAAAATTGAGAATTGTTCAATTTACTATTTAAGCAATAGAACCCGAGCGTCAGGGCCATTACCGACTCAGGTAATGATCCCTGGGCCCATAGGTAATGGCCCCTCCGAGTCTCCACACGGCTGGAGGGTTCCCTCGTCCCCCGCCGGGGACGTAGGACCAAGAAGGTAAGTTAGGGGGGGTGGGTGGGAGGGAGGGAAGGGATTAAAAAATAAAAATTAAAAAGATTTACCCGAGTCCCCGGCGGGGGGTGAAGGTAGCCTCTCAGCCGCGGGGAGGCTCGGAGCGGGAATGGCCCCGCTTCGAGCCTCCTCATTGGCTGAGGGGCTGCCACGCCCCCCGCCGGGGACAAAGGCCATGGAATCCCGACAGAGGGATTCCCGGCCGGGTAGGGACCTGGCGAGAGCCAATCAGAATGCTTGTTGCATTCTGCTTCGCTCTCGCCGGGTTACTAATTTCCTTTACATCAGTTTAACAAACGCCATACATCTAGAATCAAGCACGACTGGTGCGCGCGGCGTAGCACATTAGGTGTTTTCCTTCATTTTAAAGTGGACTGGGCATTCAAAAATAATATACACAAATTAACTATTTCTTTTATTTTTAATCAGTTGAGACTAAGTTATGAAAACGAGAACCGTCTATGATGGGTGCCCCAAATAGCTGTCCGAGACCACCCCTGCAACATTATCACTCAATCAATACTGTATTTGTAAATAATACATTTCCATTAAATAACACATCTGCATACACACTAATTAAAAATACATCAACAATTAGCAAGTTCATCAATAACACTGTCAGAATACACTATAAAAAGCTGAGAAAACGTGAGCTAAAATAATTCATATGAATTCATTCCTATTTGTGCTCACAAATCTAGCCCTCATTGCACTAAAGTCTGTCTAACCTGCTCCCTCCTGATCAAGACGCCGAAACGTGTCTCAGCTTTGCACAATCACTCTGACACTTGAAAGAAAAACCGCTTTCTTTCTAGTTTAGAACAAATAATAATTAATTGCAGCACTTTGCCCAAGACGCAGATGTCTTACATGTGCAATACAATAGGAGTGATGCAGATCACAGGCGACCAAAGTACGTTTTAAAAGTGTGAAGTGTATCCCATTCTTCCCACAAACGGAAGTCACAACACAATTACATGAAATTACACACAGAACAATACAAAACCTCGTTCTCATGTGATGCCAACAATATAGTGGCACGCAAAGCAATTTGGTAGCTTATACAGTTGTCGGTCCAACAATATGAATGCATAGAGAGAAGATTATGAAATCTAGCATTTCTGGAGATAACAGTCAGGAGAGACTAATGCAATGATTGCGTTCAGTGGCGAGCTCAGCATAGAATCCTTGATTTCAAAGGGACTTCCATGATAATAGCAATAGGCGCTACACACATATCAAATCACACAACATAACATACGTGCAGTCTTGGGGACACACACAAGCTGCCCCACGCATCTGCACTGCAGTCTCAGGGGTCCTCCTGCTGCAGAGATTGCATCGGCCACAGGGGTCTGCAGCAGGTCATCAGCCTGGTGTGCCCGGCCTTCCTCTCCAAGAGGGAACAGAGTGAGGGAGTGGGGAGCTTCATCTCTCCGCCCAGTCCAGGGCCTGGAAAGGGTTTGCAAACTTATCCTTCTCTCGTCCACTTCATAACACTTCCGACAGACCCCTGATGGACGCGCAAAGGATAAACCTCTTCATAGTACCTCTCTGTGCTGATGAAATACGCATGTGCCTGTATGACTTTGGTCAAATCAACCATTTCTATCCAGTGGCGTCCCTAGGGAGGGGTTGGGGGGTGGCCTGGGTCCCTCCTTTGAAATCCTGGGGCACCCTTATGCCCCCCTACCTCAGCTGGGCCACTTTCTCTGCACTGTCTGCAGTGTTGTGTCTGCTGGCACACACACAGGGCCGCAATCAATGCTGCCGCACAACAACGAAGAGCTGTTAAGTCACCCTGAAGCCAAGAGCAGCCCCTCCAATCCGAATTTAGTCTACGAAACCGCTAATGATGGGTCATTAGTGACTTAATGGTTTAGTGCCTACATTCTGATGGGAGGGGAGGTGCACAAAAGGGGTGTGGTAGTTGGTGTGCACAAAAGATTCTCTGCAGGTGTGCTTCAGACGTCACACATTGCCCTTTTATAGACGCCCCCGCTACTTTTGTCTGTGGCCCCGTTACTTTTGTCTGGGGGCCCCCTCTGTGCCCCTCCTAAATTTCACTCCTGGCAACATCACTTTTTCTGTCCAGTCACCAAGGGACTGAGCCCATTGACTCTCAGAAGAGCACCAAACCCTGAAGAACACAGGGGACCACGTCCTGGTAATAAGGCCCGAACACCTCACTGCCCGGCACTAACCTTCCTTAAGAAACAGGTGTGCATCCTCACCATAGGGAGGAACCTTGCTCCTTTCTGGAATGCGTCCGTGAGTCTTAACACTGAAATTAACCATGCATTTTAAAGCTCATTCTTTAAAATGCAGCTGCTATAAAACATGTTTCCGTATGTTCCCCTAGAAAGCCATGGCAAATTCTGGGCCATAATGGATTCCTGACGGGGCTCTCGTAGTGCCCTGGAGGCGTGGCTCCTATCGCGCCAAATACAACGGCTGCAAAACGTCCAGAACGAAGGAGGAAGGAACCTGGATCTCTATCAGTCACGACTCAAGTGAGAAGCCTACATTGGCTAGAAGTGGGGCCCAGGAATAAGTTCAAAATATGAATTCTGAATGTCAAAATGCCTAAATGGCCATGCCCTTCAGTACATTCACCACGAAATCCTCAAATACCATCCGATTAGGGCTATGTTCTAAACGGATGCCATTCTGCAGCGCTTCCCCTCTACCACTGAAAGAGCATCGGTGGCACACACTTCTCTGTGGTTGGTTCATATTCCTACAACACCTTGACACCCTCACTCTAAATAGGAGTACTGTTTCCCTCATACACTTCCGTGCAGCTATAAAAACCTTCCTTTTATGACCTGACAACCAGAACCCGGGTCCATGGTCTAGACCTTCCCTCATGCTGCTTTCAGCCTGTGGTGTCGAGGCATTCGGCAATGTTGCCCAGGGTTCCTGAAGCCCTGTTATCCATAGCTCTGGCACACGTTGCTGCTGCGTCAGAGCTGTGCCTCCCCAAAGCGAGTGCTTTGTAGCTTTTGCCCCTGCCAGATATATCCTCTGAGAACTGTGACCAAAGCTCCACTTCTCTAAAGTAACAAGAAGCTGGACCTGGAGGTCCTTTAAGATGAGGTAACACTCTGCAGGGTGGATGGGGATGCAGAAATTACTCAAACATCAATAATAAAACGGACTCAGGAATTTGGCAAAGATGTTGGCTGTTTTAATAACAATTATCGAAAACATGGAGTACAACAGACATCACCGGATGTCTTGCAGTAAGATCTCAAAGAATTTCATAAAAAACACACTTATGTACTAAAAACTCATCATCATTGACATCATACTACGTGGCAAACTAAGAAAACCTATGTGGGACTGTGATTGGGTAACGAGAAACATAGAAGTATACTTTCTATGGGTGTTTGGGGTTGTGATTGGGTCTCTACTGTCAGGTGGACAACTCTGTGCACCCCTAGTGCAGGTCATTGTGAGGGTCATGAAATACACAACCTCTTATTGGATCTCTAACTATAGGGCACTTTGATACGTAGTCCCTTATAATTGGTTGGCACACTTGTACCCTTCTGGAATATTCCACTTGTTAGCAGCATGCAAGCTGGTACCGCAGGTGCTGGTGGGTCGGACTTGCCCATGCCTCCTCACCCAATTAGCTACTCATCCATCATCACTCAAGCTGTCGTCCATGAGAATAGTCTTTTGATCTTGGCCTTACAAGTATTACTGCTCCTGGCAATAGAAGGGAGTGTGAGCATGGCCTTATCTTCTGATCTCGGCGTAGCTTGCACAAAGTCTATTTTCATCTGATCATGTGACTGGAGACAACGTTTTGAGCACCTTGCTTGTATTTAATGGTATTAAATTAATAAAACTGGGTGCTCATTGTCCTTCCGCTGCACCTTAACAGGAGCTCAGCTCTCGCCTTCTCGTTCATTGTATCTTTCCATGATAGATAACCAGTTTCTTGGCTACCCCAATCCTTGACACTGGGCCAGGCAGACCTTCTCGATTCTCCTTCTATCTCCAGCCAGGCTTATTCTATTCAGATTCCTATGCATATATATACGTTGGCGGCACCGCCTGCACTATTCACTACGTATAGGCAGCCTTCAAGAATACTTAATCTACTTGCCTTACTGCATCTGTACAATTATAAAGTGGTTTTCATTTTCTTCAGTGCTCTTACATGTGTAATCTTCATTCCGCACGTAAAGGGTCACTTGATTCTGCTTTGTCATCAGATTCTATATGGTTTATTCACCCTTTTTTATCATCTCTTGTTAGGTGTGTCACTTTGCTTCATGTGACGTTACCAATCTCTTCTTTCAACCGTCTTCACGTTTTCTTAGGGGATCTTTCGCAAGAGGCTGTCAGCTTTTTGTGGATACATAAAGAATGGTCTTCTTAATGGATACTTTGCTTCAAAGGGTGCTCTTGTTATAGGCATCATTACAGGTGTCGCCTTTGTCGCTATTTCCAGTTCCCAACATATAGGCAAGCTAGGGGCGGGACTTCCGGTAGAGGCTTTTGGCTCCTCCTCTACAAAGCAACTGAGATTGTGGTGTCAATACACATACACATTTCGATTGGTGGGTATGCCTATGGGGGAGCTGTGACTCCTAGGGGTGAGCGTTTGTTGATGGGTATCAGCATGGGTACATTTTCCTAAGGTGACTCCAATTGACATGGTAGTCAAAGCGAGAAAAGCTTGATTTGTCTCTGTGTCACTCAGGCCCGAGGAGGAAACACACCTTTGTAGATGCCACCCTGATCCACAGCTTCAGGCTCTGTATAGTCCAGTTCACCATTTTGTTTAGAAAGGCTGGTCTCCTGCTGCAGTCACTTTCAAAGCAGCGTGGGACTGTTATTCAAGTGCAGATCTCATGAAGGGGTGTCACAGGTAAGGCTGCGATGAACGGACGGACCCTTGAGGAAGCAGCTGGCGGGACCTCTTTTCTTGTAGGTGTGGAAGCACCCATGAAAATCACTTCCTGCTACTTTGCACTGCTACCATGGCATAGCCGAGAACATCCATTTCCAGCTTCCATATTACATTACTGATGGCAGCACAGTGATAGGACTTGGCAAACAAGAAAAGCTCAAGCTCCTCGATGCTGGGCGAGGCCAGGATGGTGTGCCATTAGCAGCTCAGGCCCATAGTTCTGTCTCCCATGATCATAACTATTATTATTACCCGGCGAGGGTCAATGAGCTTATTACAAGCAAACTCATTGGCCCTCGCTGGGGCATTAACCAGCCAACAAGACTCCCTCATCACCATGGCTCTGGGGTTCCTTTTGCGAATGGCCACTATGGAAAGGGAGAAGGGACTATGTGTAGTCCCTTCTCCCTGTTCCATGGTGGCCATTTTGTTAGTTTATTTTTTTTTTATTGATTTTAATGGCCGCTATGTAAAGAGAGAAGGAACTACGTGTAGTCCCTTCTCCCGGTCCCCGGTTGCCATTTGTTTTGCTTTTTTTTTGCAAGTCAAAAAACAGTTGCAGAGCTGTTTCTCAGCTCGAGAAAAATTGCAAATAGTACCCCAGTATGATGTGCCGGGGTACTAATGGCAATATAACCCTCAGAGGGGGGCCATCACCGGTCAGGCTTCTAACTATGGCCCCGGGGCATTACCCAACCGTTAATGGCCTCCCTCCTGGGTCATATTGCGTAAGTATTGCCCTCAGCGAAAGGGTTTCAAGCTTAATTAGATATAGCCCAGAGATGGAGCAATGTCTTTAAAAGGAAACTCACAAAGATAAATGCATGAATTGTAATAGGCATAGTCTGAAAGCCACAAGTGAGGGTGGAGATACGATAGAGATGTACAGCCCATGGGTGTACTCATAAAGCAGAGAAGGTCTGAACGTGCTCCAACTGAGCTGCAGTTCCAGTGCAAGGCGACACAGCGAAAGACTTGTCATATGAGGCTTAACTCACAGTAGAAGCAGAACAAATCAGTAACAGAATTATAAGGCACACGAGATAGAGTACACTTCAAAACACCACCCTCCCCCCAGTAAAGATATTTTTGCCAATCCCAAATGCTGCATATGTTTATATTTTCTATTAAAAGCAGTCACCCTACTCACATGTTGAAGGGACTTGTGCCGCCCCTGGACATCCTTCGGGACCCCCTGGGGGTGGGGGCGGGGGCAGCTCCACAGTTTAAAGACCACTGTGACGTAGGCTAGAAGGCGTCGTGGCAGTATAAAAGCAAACAATGATCTGGTCGCCAATGTTACACCAGGTCATGCCACAGTAATGGCTTGGCGGTCCTATTATGCCATGAATCGCTAAGTTTGAATAGTCTTCCGTTTAAGCGCCATGTCCAGTATCAAAACCTGACAACTGAGTGTGGATCTCTGGAGACAATGGGCCTCATTCTAAATTTGCCGGCCCGGAAACAACGCAGAAAGCTTACCGGCACTTTGTTTCCGGACCAGCAAACTATGGGTTTGCCTGCCGGAGCCGCTGTGGCCGTCAGGTCTGACCCTGCCGGGCACATCGGTCACACTAGACAAAGCCATCACGGAAGCACAGCCCATGGGAATGGGGATTAACAAAATTACCGGCGCCTGACTTCCCGGCCGCTGGACTTGGAATAGCCCAGTGACACCGGGAAGTCAGGTGCCAGTAATTTATTACAGGTCCGGCGGCAAGCCGCCGGGAGCAACAGCACGGTTACTACCAGACCTGCAGTGAAGCCCAATATGTGTCTGGCGCACTCGGGGAATCGGCTAGTGTCCTGTAATCATTTGGTATGGCTGTGTCAATCCAATGCTCCCAACACGCGCCTTTCGTGCCAATCAAAGGGAGTTTCACCAAGACGGCAAATTTTACGTCACCACCGGTCCCCAAATATCTGTCCCTATGTCTATATGTTGCCGTGTGGGGCCTGCCCACTCGCATGGCGGGCTGAACTAGAACATCGCGTGCGCTTCTTTCGTGCTGCACGTGCGGCTTGGCCGGCAAAGCCCCACGTGCTTTGCCACTGTTATATTAAGAGAAAGGGTGCTTTTGAGTGAAGGCTAGGCGAAGGATTTTTGCTTGTGTTTTGTTGTGATCGTTCATTTGCCACCAAACGTGACTACGCCTAGAGCAATGCTCCCGGGCTCGTGTAGCCCACGTACTGTGTAAAAAAAACACTTGTTGTGACCATTTACTTGGACGGCACCATTCTGAGCACATTTTGTTCCTTGCTTCGAAAAAAATGTACTTGGCAACCAGAGCCGTATGCTGGGAAGAGGTT
Source organism: Ambystoma mexicanum (assembly GCF_040938575.1). Classification (NCBI taxonomy): domain Eukaryota; kingdom Metazoa; phylum Chordata; class Amphibia; order Caudata; family Ambystomatidae; genus Ambystoma; species Ambystoma mexicanum. The sequence goes on along the minus strand of NC_090922.1, from coordinate 22,078,239 downwards.
AATGTCCTTTAATACACAGACCTATTAAAGTTAAAAGTGAGCGTTTGCGTTTCCATGGAGACAGGTAGTCTCATATTGTCCCTAACAAAAGGCAGATGACACGTTCAGAGGCTTCAGAAAAAACGGGATGTTTTGAAGCAGTGATATATGAGGGAGTAGCTGATGGACACAAGGCTACATGCTCTTTCTCAGCTGGATAGGAGCGTTTTCAGACGCCGATGTGAGCAAGAGCTGGATTTAGTTAGAGAAAGCAGCCAACGCGCTAGGATTCGAGTGCTGTATTCAGGACGTCTTCATTGAGTTGGGCTGAAGATTAAATAACCTGCAGGCTTTTGCATTAGCTCTGCAATATCATGTGACTGTTAAACGCAGGGTCGGGGCAGCTTCCATCAATAGGGATAGGACACTTGGTAGCTGTTGAAAAGTGCGTCATCACCTCAGGCTTCTCCGGAAGTTCAAGAGATTGGCATGGAGCTTGCTGGTGGCGAAAGGGAGATGTCACGTGTAGGGTGCAAATGGCATTCATTATTGCTCTAGCGATGTACACATATGCAGCCAGGTCCCTTCTGGCGCAGGAAAACTGGGACCCGGGCACAGCCCCGATGCTGGCGGGTTTCAAAATGGTCTGAAACCGTGCACCTCAGACCTGTGCCCGTTAGACTGATGCTTTCTTTCCCTGGAGCTTCCGGATGTGGCCCAGGCAGCATGTGCTATTCATGAGGTGTGCTGCATAGCGATTACCTTTGCCTTTCCTGGAAGGCCGGATTTAAGGTAAATCGAACACAGCTGCCAGAACTAAGGCAAAGTTGTGGGGTAGGAAAAGTTGATTTAAGGATTGTTCCATTTCTTAGCACTTTACCACCTCCGATCGATCCAGCGGTATGGATATTTCAGAAAGGAGTTTGTTAGCCAAAAAGCATTCTGAGCGTCTGTGGCACTACAACACTGCAGTGATGTGTCTGTAGGGTTTGGTGCAATTCATCTCTCATAGCAGAAGTAATAGTACATTTGGATGGGTGGTGAGAGGGAGTGTCGAGAGGGTATGCGAGAGCGGCATCGTCATTATGGCCCTTATTCATGGAATTATTTGCGTGTAAAACAGGGATTTGCGTGCCATTGTGCCCGCAAATCACTGTTGGATCCTTGTTTTACTGGCTAATAATTCCATAAACCAGGGCCTATGTGTGCAGCTAACTATCACATTTCTGTCGTGAACAGAAGCTGCATTCTTATGGCAGAGGTGTTGTGCGGAGCGTCTTCGGGTAGTTTGTGATGGCAGATGCGTGCAGGTGGGTAGTTTGTGATGGCAGTGGCGTGCAGGTCGGTGACCGTGCCTCCAGCCAATATTTCACATGCATGAAGTGCGACAGGTTCAATGCATTGGTTCTCTCTAACGGTTACCTAGAAATAATACTATGGCTACGCTCTAAGTCACCCAGGTTGAGTCAGGGGCTACATTCTACACGCTGCTGTAAGCTTCAAGACAGGTTAACATGTACACATTATTTTAGATCACTTAGCTGGCTACATACTCTTACATTCCAAGCAGTGGCTACATTCTTGGTTCATCTAGAAATCATTATCGAGGCTAAATTCAACATTCGCCTGGGGTTCAAACAAAGGCTACCCTCTTTTTCTCCTAATGACAATACAGAAGCTACATTCCAGCTGTGTGAATTACTGCGCGTGGGACCACTTGGAGTGAGACCGTTGCTGTGTATTAAAAGCCCATGGACTCAAAAGAATCGCTGGATGTAAATCTGTTCACTGTGCATTAGATGTATCTAGAATCAGGACGATTACTATGTCCAAGCCCACCTCGAATCAGAACATTCTCAGGGGGCTAAAAGGCCGCCTTAGATTAACAAAAACCTGCTGTGTGAACGATGCACCTAGGTCCAAAACTACTCGCATTGTGATAGATGCACCTGGATTCAAGACACTAGCTCTGTGAAAAAGCCCCTACGTTCAAAACATGCACTGTGTGATAAATGCACCCAGATTCAAAAACAGTCACTACGTGAAGAATGCACCTGGATTCAAACGTTGGCTGCGTACTAAAAGCCCCCAGGCTCAAACATTTACAGATTGATGAATGCACCTCGATTTAAAACACTCGCTGTGTGAAAATAGCACCTAGATTCAAAACAGTCGTTAAGTGCAATAATATTACCTACCCTCACAGTCCCCCCCCCAAGCGCAACACCCCGTTCTCCCCAAGACCTCTTCTAAGTGCAGTGTATAGGCAGTACGATGGCAACCAAAGAGTGCAGTGTAAATCAACACAGGGCCAGGAGCAGGTGGTAGTGCATTTGGCAGGGTTTTAACAGAGCACGGTGATGGCTGTGCTCCCGCACGTACCACCTTACCTGATTGTCCTTTGGAATGGCAGGGTTTTAACAGAGCAGTGATGGCTGTGCTCCCGCACGTACCACCTTACCTGATTGTCCTTTGGAATGGCAGGGTTTTAACAGAGCACAGTGATGGCTGTGCTCCCGCACGTACCACCTTACCTGATTATCCTTTGCAATGGCAGGGTTTTAACAGAGCACGGTGATAGCTGTGCTCCCGCACGTACCACCTTACCTGATTATCCTTTGCAATGGCAGGGTTTTAACAGAGCAGTGATGGCTGTGCTCCCGCACGTACCACCTTACCTGATTGTCCTTTGGAATGGCAGGGTTTTAACAGAGCAGTGATGGCTGTGCTCCCGCACGTACCACCTTACCTGATTATCCTGTGGAATGGTAGGGTTTTAACAGAGCACGGTGATGGCTGTGCTCCCGCATGTACCACCTTACCTGATTGTCCTTTGGAATGGCAGGGTTTTAACAGAGCAGTGATGGCTGTGCTCCCGCACGTACCACCTTACCTGATTGTCCTTTGGAATGGCAGGGTTTTAACAGAGCACAGTGATGGCTGTGCTCCCGCACGTACCACCTTACCGGATTATCCTTTGGAATGGCAGGGTTTTAACAGAGCACGGTGATGGCTGTGCTCCCGCACGTACCACCTTACCTGATTGTCCTTTGGAATGGCAGGGTTTTAACAGAGTACGGTTATGGCTGTGCTCCCGCACATACCACCTTACCTGATTATCCTTTGGAATGGCAGGGTTTTAACAGAGCAGTGATGGCTGTGCTCCCGCACGTACCACCTTACCTGATTATCCTTTGGAATGGCAGGGTTTTAACAGAGCAGTGATGGCTGTGCTCCCGCACGTACCACCTTACCTGATTATCCTTTGGAATGGTAGGGTTTTAACAGAGCACGGTGATAGCTGTGCTCCCGCACGTACCACCTTACCTGATTATCCTGTGGAATGGTAGGGTTTTAACAGAGCACAGTGACGCTGTAGGTTGCTCCGCCCGGTGTCCACAGTCGAATAAGGGTAAACAGGTCGGGCCCCCCAACCTCATGCCCCAACCATTTGCTTGGCTGGTGGCCATGGGTGAGTCACTGAAGCGGGGGTCTTCCAGTCACAAATCAAATTGAGACCAGGGCAGACGGGCAAGGTGTCCTAATTTAGGTATGAAAGTGTGGGCGTGAATTGGAGGGGAAAAGCCAGGCTTTGAGCGCCTTCCTGAAGATGAGATGGTCGTATAGGAGGTGCAGGTCGCAAGGGAGGGAGTTCCAGATTGTGGGAGCTTGCACAGGGAAGGCGGGTCCTCCTAATCTGGTGAAATTGAAAGGGGGGGACCCCCTAGCTGCGGTGTAGAGCCCAATCGGAAGTTTCTATTGGGTTGGTAGCGAGAGAGTTTATATTGGAGGAATTCAGGGCCTTTCTTGTGGAAGGCACGGTGGGTGATGCACATGGCTTTGAAAGTGGCCTGTCTGCTAATTGGGAGCCAGTGGAGCACCCTGAGAGCAGGGGGTATATGTTCCTTTGGGGGGAGGGATAGGAGTGGACTTGCTGTAGAGTTTTAGATCCATTGGCGATTTCTAAGCTGAAAAGCAGGGGTGCCTAGGTAGAGGGAGTTGGCGTAATCTAGGCGACAGGGGATGAGGGCCAGAAATGCAGGGGGGTGGAGAGGTAGGGGAAGATCTGCTTGAGAATGCAGAGGTGAAAGTGGCATGATCTGGTGACAGTGTTGATGTGGCGAGAGAGTATGAGGTCCAAGCTGAGGGTGCATCCCAGGTTCTTTACTGAGGTGGATGCTGCAAGAGGGGGGCCTTGGGACGGTGACCAGAGGGTGGATTGGGGGAAGAGAGCAGTCTTGCAGCAAATCAGAATTTCGGTTTTGGCAGGATTGAGGAGGAGGTTATTGTTCATCATCCACATCATCCATCTGTGAGGCAAGAGGCGAGGTCTGAGTGGGGAGAGGCAGGGAATTGGAAATCTTGAAAATGATCTGAGTGTCCTCGGCGTAGTTGTAGCAGGTAGGTGGAGATTGAAGAGGAGGGGGGAGAAAGAGGCTCCAGGTGGGACCCAGTGAGAAACAGGGAAGGGGATGGGAGAAAGGAGGGGGCATGGTGATTTGCGAGCAGTTAGAGAGGTAAGAGAAGATTGATTTTAGGGCAGAGTCCCTGATGCCCAAGGAGTGGAGTCTGTCTGTGAGAGCGGCGTGGTCGATTGTTTCAAATGCTACCGAGCGGTCAAGGAGGATGAGGTCAGCACATCCTTCTGAGTCTGCTGTTCTTTTCATGTCATCCCAGATAGAGACAAGGGTGAATTTGGTCCTATGGAGGCGTCTGAAGCCATATTGGGATGGATCGAGGAAGCTGTAGGATTCTTTGAAGAGTAAAGAGTTGGGAGTATGGTATGCGGCATACGAGTTTGGCAATTAAGCGGTTGTTGGAGATTGGGCAGTAGTTTGATAGGAGGAGGGGGTCGAGAGAGGGCTTTTTAACTAAAGGTTTGACGTGAGAGGTTTTGAGGGCTGCTGGGAAAATGCCTGTTGGTAGTTAATGGTTAATCATTGATCCGCCAATGCTGCCTGCTCAGGTGGAGAAGATGTTTTTTAGGAGTGAAGTGGGGCAGGGGTCTCCAGAGATGCTGAGGGGTGACTGTTGGAGAGTAGCTTCAGGAATTCTGGATGGGAGATGGAGGAGAAGGTGGGGATGGTGGGGTGAGGAAGAGGGGGGACTGGAGGCGTGGAGGAGGGAGTGGGTGATGGAGGACACACGACATATTATCCTCTTTACTAAGCAAAAATGTAACAGCTGTTCACCACCCCATCCCAGTTGAAATAATATCTGCTTACAATCCTGTGATGATCTTTATTGAACTTTGATATATTGGGTAGGTCACAATTGAGTAATTTATTTAAACCATACCCTTGCTTTTGGAGCCAACATCCTCTTTGGAAATCTCACAACTTCTCCATATGTCATTTCACGTCTGACCAGATTGCAGAGAGGTGGACCAAGGGTGGCAAATAAATTAAACAGCAGCATAACGATAGGCTCACTAAAGGAAAACCAGCTGATCTGCTGTTACAATGACCTAATGGGTGCACCAATCACTATCTGGCATGATGTTCTAATTAATATTGTTAATAAAAGTTATAAAGGAATCTTTCTCATGGATCTGAAACCACTGACACAACGTCTCAAAGATGTCTGGCGCCCATAGAAATCCGGTTCCTGCTTAAAAAAAGAGGATCTTCTTCCGAGATATGGAGGCCACTTTTCTTAAAGGATTCTGAGCTCAGAGACCCTGGCCTTCCCTTTAGTGCTTGGGTGCCAGGCCATTTCAACTTCTCAACTGAAACAGCATCCTAGACTTTAGGGGGTCATGGGGTCCAGTGTTAAGCTGTCCTTAAGTGGTCGTTTAGGGTTTCAGCTCCGCTCTCAGTTTGCAGAGGATCATACACATTCCATTGAGAGCCTGCACACCACCCCCTCCTGCTTTGCTTCACCTAGGAGGTTGCCACATAATCAAGATACAAGCCAGGTTGTGGCAATGTATATATTCACTGAGGAAGCCACATTCTTAGCATTATGTTGGTCCAAGTGGCCTGTAACCCAGGAAGGAAAATGTTGAGAAACTTGTGAAGTTTGAGAAACAAAATGGATAATTTCCCCAAGAATCCCGACAGTGCTCCTGTTAATTTTGCGAGCAAATAATTGCTCCGGGAATGCAAAGGTACCCCAACTGAAACTGCTTGCGCACCAAAACACATATATTCCCTTGTGGATTATGATGTGGGATGGGTGCGAAAGGAAAGGCATGCTGACGCTCACCAGACGGGGTGTGAGCGGCAGTGCCTTTTCTGTTAGTGTGAAATAATAGAGAAGCATTCTGCTTTCTCCGCTGCCTTTCCGGACCCCAGTAAGCTCCAGGTGTAGACATATTTAACAGTGAATGTTAAGCTCCTTCAGCCTTGGATGCAGGACATAGCAAAGAAGGGCAGGTGTCTGTGTGCATTCACCCATCCGGGTTTAGACCAGAACCGTCAACATTATGTATGGGGACATTATTACCTGATACCGGTAACGATGTGTGGTATAACTCAACATAACATAATACAACAGGGGAGGGCCACAACCACAGTCACCCCAGCCTCGCCTGAATTATGCAGCTCCCATGCCCTGTGCACACAATCCTACCGAACAGAAGGTGCAGGGAACTTGTATGAGTCACGGCAGCTGTTCATGCAAGACGAATCAGAGCTGCCACATGAGCTATTCAGTGTTTACCATTAGATACCATGCTACGATCACGAGCCTCCTTGGTTGCCAAGATGTGTCATGCAGCAATTTAAAATCCAGAGTTTTATTTCAAAGAGGAGTCTCGGGGAACTAATTCTCCCGTGATTTAAAATCCACTAAAGCGTGTAACCCTTTAACAACCACATCGCTTTCCAACATCAGCCAGTGCCTCCCTGTCCCCCAGCCGATGCCCCGTGAAAGCTGCTTCCTGCCACACTAAGCTGGGAGAGAGAGTTCGATCAGCATCAGTCTAGCAGGGACCCCCACAATTCCCTAGCCTACGGTCAGTAGCCCCCGCATTCATGATTCGTCACGTCATTATAATAGAGCGGTATCGAACCGGCCAAATGCAAAGGAAAGCCACGCTTCACACACGATCCACACTGGAAATGGCGCAACTTGAGAAACGATAAGTAGCTTTTCTGCGATAAAAAGTTGAGTGTGCTTCTAACAAAGGGGGAAGCCTCTTCCAACTCAGCTGGATCAAAATATGGGAATCCTTCAAGCCAAACACTCCCCCAAATGGAAAGCCCACCGATTATCTTGTGGGCTTAGCTGCAGGTGCTCCGGCTTTCCTGGAGGACATTACGGGCATGAGGTTTGACTCCAGCCATTGGACGATGAAGAGAGGCCGGACGGTCCCTTCAGCTTCCTCTTGTCAGGTTCAGCACCATGCTGGGCTAGTCAGGTTGTTGTGTAATTAATAAACACAAATAGGCCACTGATCATGTCACAGTTATTAATGCGTTTCCAAGTAATTACCCACCTTTTCATTTTTGCTTGGCTATCAATTAATTCTCATAGGTGTCTCTGATCGAAAGCCAGGGCTGTACTGGCCGATTGGGAAATCTGGAGATTTCCCGGTAGGCCTCGGCACTCTTGGCCTCTTTTGAGTTGCATTTCCAAATTTTCTCATAGGAAAAGGGTTGGGCTTGGTGAAAATATATAATATGGGGCCACTTTGAACATTATTTCCAGGGACTCTTTTGGTTCCCAGTCCACCCCTGTCGAAAGCTTTAGGGACCCTCACATTTTGGCAGGTCACATTTGAAGGTGTGAACTAGCTCCCTCTACCTCTCCTATTTTCCCAAACTGCCCTCCTTGACCTCACCCCCAGGACCCGAACGGTGGAAACTTTGTTTCTCTTTTCTGCACAAGAGCGCTGGAAACAGAAACCCGGCGAGGGCATGGCAGACCCCAGCAAGGGAGGGTGGCATGTGGACAGCAGCCTGTTCTCTCTTAGGCCAGGGTGACTATGGACCTTTTCAGTGGACATTCGATTATTTGCCTAGCAATGCTTCCCTGTAGCAGAGCATCATTTCCTTTTAACATCCTGTGCCACATGGGCAGCGCCCAAAGGCAGGTTTGCTTGTTGCACTGGCAGTCTTCCCAGGACCACAAGTGGTCCAGAATGAACTCGCACCACGACAGGAATGTGATTATTTTGTACTGTTTTAATGTTTAAATCCTGGAAGCTTCTCTAGAGGATGAGTTGGTGGGTGGACCCTTATTTTAAGGAATGTGGTGAGCCACTGTCTTCTTATTGCAGAGTTTTGGTAACAATCCTTAGTTGCCAGATCCGAATAGAGAGTAGATGCGTCATTCACTACTCATCCAATTGAGATTCATTGCAAGCATTTCTAGCATTTTCCATGGACACAGATTTCTCGCACCAGATGAAAGTGGGGTAAACTAAAGCCAACACTGCCTTTCCTCGGACACACTGTGAGTCCACTCACATTAGGTTTCATCTGCTCTCTAATGCCCCACCTGGCTCTAAATCAGGTCACTGGCCAAGTCTCACAACTCGTTATATAGTGTGGACCTGAGCCTAAAGTCAGCAGAATTCTTTACACACCTGACCAAGAAGTAACATTTAAATATTTAGACAATTACATCAACGAGCAACTTCCATTTAAGCAATAAACCCGACATGCAGGGCCATTACCGATTCAGGTAATGCCCCATGGTCTAAGTCACAGGCCGGGTGAAGGGATTTGTATCTGTATTTTATTGAATTTATATAGCCCTTTACTCCAAAGTGCTTTGCTTTACATGAGAACAAATAAACATACAGCAAGCATAAAATGACAATTGAACCACAAACTGAAAACAGTATAAAGAACAACTTACACTATTGCAGCAGTGAGGAGGGTGTGGGAGGGGAGAAGTGTGCAAGGGAGGAGTAGGTGTTAGAGGAGGTAAGAACGGGGGAAAGAGGGAATGCAGGAATGTGAGGGAACAAGAGAGGAAAAGGTGAGACTAGAATCAAGCAGGGGGAAGGGAGGAAGGAGGTAGGAGAGATGGGGAGGGTAAGGAAGAGGAGGAGTAAGAGGTGAGGGTAAAGGGGAAGAGAGGAGGAAAGGAACGTGGGGTGTGAGGGAGGTGAGTGGAAGAGGTAAGATTTTAGAGAAGAGCGAAAGGAAGGATAGCAGGGAGAAGAGCGGATGTGAAAGGGGAGGCGGTTCCAGTGGAAGGGAGCAAGGAGTTGGAAGGAGTGGAAGCGGGAGGGGGCACAGGGTGAAGGAGGAGGAGAGAGTAGGAAATGATTAGCAGAGCGGAGAGGACGAGAAGGGGTGTAGAAGGAGAGAAGAGAGGAGAGGTAAGGGGGGGCAAGACCATAGAGCGACTTGAAAACAAGACAGAGGAACTTGAACTTGAGTTGGGAGTGAAAAGAGAGCCAATCTAGGGAGGAGGAGATGGAATCAAGAGGTGAGAGACGGCATAGGGAGCGGATGGCAGAGTGGTAGATGGATTTAAGAGGGGAGAGATGAGAGGAGGGGAGTCCGAAGAGAAGGGAGGAACAGTAGAAGAGCCTGGAGAAGATGAGGGTGGTCATTAAAAGTTTAGTGGCATGAAAGGTAAGGAGGGGTCGAATTTTACGATTGTTATAGAGGTGGAAGCAACAGGATTTAGCAGTGAGAGAAATGTGGTGAGATAGAGAGAGGTGAGGATCGATATGGAGACCAAAGTTACGGGAATGGGGAGAGAAGGAGAGCTGGGAGGGGGGAAAGAGAATGAAGGCGGGAGGGGAGGGAGGAGGAACAGTGTTCGCAGGGAAGAAAAGGAGTTCAGTTTTATCAGCATTCAGAGTAAGGAAGTAAGAGGACATCACGGATTTAATGGCAGAAAGGCAAGAAGAGAGTTTATCATGAATGTCAGGAGAGAAGGAGGAGAAGGAGAGGAGGAGCTGGGTGTCATCAGCATAGAAATGGTGCGAGATGCCAAAAGAGGAGATAATAGGAGCTAAGAATTAGGTGTAGAGAGAGAAAACAAAGGGGCAGAGGACAGAACCTTGGGGAACTCCGTAGTTGAGAGGGAAAGAAGGGGAGGAGGAGCCGCCCCAGGAGACAGAAAAGGTGCGGTTAGAGAGATAAGAGGAGAGCCAGTTAAGAACGTTGTCCTTGAAGCCAAATGATGAGAGGGAATTGAGGAGAAGAGGATGGTCCACAGTATCAAAAGTAGCAGAAAGGTCAAAGAGAATAAGGATGGTGGAGTGCTTAGAGTAGTGTGCAAAGAAGAGAGAGTGGAGAACAGAGGTGAGGGCAGTTTCAGTGGAGTGCTGTGGGTGGAAGCCGGATTGGGTGGAGGGAAGGAGTGAGTGGTTAGAGATGAAGGAAGCGAGTTGAGAATAGACAATGCGCTCAAGAAGTTTAGAAAGGAAGGGTAGTAGAGAGATGGGGTGATAGTTGGAGGCAAGAGAATAGGGATGATAGTAGCGTGTTTAAAAGGTGAAGGAAAAGTGTAAGTAGAGAGGCAGATGTTGAAGAAAGAGGTGAGGTAGGTAGGTGAGATATTCTTAACATGAGCCCTAGGGCATTAACAGACGCAGTACTGCCCCTGCAGAGAGGGATTTATTGTATTAGCACCCCAACATGCTTTCCGGGGTGCTAATACAATAAAATATTGCAATTACTTACCTAAAATGGTCACCATGGAAGGCAGGGCACCATGCAGGGCCCCTTTTCCATTTTTATGGAGGTTTGGGAGCTGTTGAGGAGGAGCTGAGGCAGTGATGCCAGTGAAAAAGAAACCAGGGAGTATGCTGATCAGTGACCTAAGGGATGGAGAGGGAGAAGGAAGATGGCAGGGGATGTGCACGCAGCTGTCAGCTTGCTTAGAACATGGGCTGTCATCATGGGAATTAGGCCGCGATCTGAGCAAGCTGGTTGGCTGTGGCACCTGTGCTAATAGAGCTTGTTTGCTTTTCTTCAGATAAAGTGGGGCATCCTGGATCAACCAGTGGACGCCTGTATTCCATTCTTCACCTCTGTTCTTCTCACTGTTTCATGCGCTCTAGCCAGTCAGCAAGCTCAGAGTGGAGGCTATAACTGCTCCTAAAGGCTGCGTTCCAAACTTCCCTTTATGATAAATACACAGCAGGCACTGGGTAAGGAGGTATGGACATGCACTGTCACAGGGCACCCAGGATGCACCAGCTCTTGTAGTGATAAAGCCCTTAGCATTGGGATCTATTGTGTGTCAGGTGATCCTGACCACCATTAAAGGCCCTAGCCTTGTCCTCGTTACCAACTTTAATGGCAGTCGCCGGTCCCACCGGAGAGCCCCCTGTTGAGTGTCCTCGCGCATCAGTAAGGCGCCAGAACACTAGCCATCAGATTGACAGCAGCCTGCTGGGAAACATGATCTTTACATGGAGGATTCTTACTCCTTGCTACAATTCAGAAATCAGACCAGGCTTGAACCTTTCCACTTTCAGGGACCTGTAAGAACAGCCGGCATGGGAGGAAATGAGTATTCGGGAAGGAATGTAGGATAGGATAGGATAGGATTTGTATGTTGCTGGGTGTTACTGGATTTGCAGTCTACGGTTCGAGATCCATCCCATCAGTGAAGTTTTCTCAGCTTTGGGATTTCTAGGTATAAATGTTAAGGTACAATGAGATGTGTGCCATTGTGAACTGAAGGTGGCAACACAATGGCACAGTTCAAAAGTATCAATAGGACTATTTCGGCCACAGCCCATTCCTTTTTACTTTAGACCTTTGACCAAACTCTGCCAACATTAAGTGAGTTCAAAATGCAATGGATAGAAATACAGATTGGAGACTTCTCACCCTGAACCCTCCCTGCATCTCAGGCTGCTTAGCCCCAGTGCCAGCTTCCCCTTCAAATGCTCCTTCAGAATGTTGCCATCTCTCCGCTGGGATAAGTGGGGTGTTGAACAACTCTTTCCAATGCACGTGATAACTAGTGAACTTTCAAACACATTAAGTGTAAATTCAAGCACACATTGGACCATCCTAGTGAAGAGAGTTTCCAAATAAATTGGATTTGCTTTCCGATGAAGGAGTGCAGAAAGCTCTGCTAGTAATTCAGACAATCAAGCAGTCGCAGTAAATAGGGGGGTTTCTGGGCAGCAGCTTCTCCAGATGTGGCCCCACTCGGCAGGTGTGCATGTACCGGATCATACTATAGTGCCCCCTTTGTAGTGGCAGAAAAAGGGAGGCACTGAGCATGCATGTTGGGACCTTCATCTACCACCAAGAAATAGAGCCCTAACTCCTCACTGGCCACACTTAAAATGCTTTTGCAGACTATACCCTGCTCCACCGGCTCCGGGCTTCCATCGGTATCCGCAACACTGAGGACGCACTTCCCGTGTACGCTCCACCGGCTCCTGTCTCTCATCGGTATCCGCAATATTGAGGAGACACTTCCCATGTACGCTCTGCCAGCACCGGGCTCCCATCGGTATCCGCAATATTGAGGAGACACTTCCCATGTACGTCGGGGCGTTCACCTTCCATAAATATCCACGCCCCATGTGGTAATTGTACGAGGGCCCTCAAGAAGTTACTGATTAAAGGAGCATTTCCTGTTTGCACCTGCTTGCACCAAGCAGAATGCCCTGCTTGTAATTTTTCATCTGCTTCCGTTGACAGGACCACCTCATCACATACTGCCATTCTTTTCCAACTGGCACTTATGCTTGCAAGCTATGCAAATTCCAACTAACATCACAAAGCATGTGCCTAAGCAGTTACACCGCAGTGTAGCCGCGTTACATCTTTGCTAGCCCATATCTGCCGCAGACATACTTTGTACTTTCGGTCTGAAACTTTACATCGGTCCCAAATAATTCTGCTCTGACTCATGATTGATTACAAACGTCGACTTTCTTCTGTGTTGTTGTGGTAGAGGTTCCTCATTATGAAACACACACACACCACAATGCACACATATTGCAAATATGTGTTCTCTCACCCCACTGGATCCCACCTCAAAGGGGATTTGGGCCCTGTAAATACCGCAGTAAACCCCCCTTCACTCTAGCCCCCCTTCTCTACTGCCTGCTCGAGGTGTTTCACTGCTTCTCCTTCCTCAAGGCATGCACGTGTGCTTTTTGTGTTATTTCCCCGCTCCCGGGGTCCACTCTTACTTTCTACTATGATGACTTTGGCCACTCCCTCGCTTTTGTCTCTAGTTGTGGTGGGTGTCTATGATTTTCACCCACAGCCTAGTGATGATCAGTCTTCTCGTATTCTCAGTACAGCCTCTTAAAACCTAGATCCCTTCTGCCCCGGCAAGGGTGGGCTCTCCTGAATTTCATGTTCATCCCACCATTATCTTCCAGCTGCTGATCACTTCATGATTCGGTCGCAGTCCTTAGAACCCTAATCTTTCCTCGTCCACTGCTCTAAATTTGATTCTTGATCTATCATGGTTTGGCTAAGAAGACACTCCAGTCTGCACTTGTTGCTTCCCTTGACAACTGCCCTGCCAGGGCTCATGCAGCCCAGGCCTACACCACCCGAGCCTGCTCCCTCTTCCCCTTTGCCCACCGTGTGTAACGCTGCTGGCATACAACCAAATCTCCTACTGATATTGGTTCTGCTTTTGTTTTAGGATGATCTTATTCCTTAAAAAGACGGACTGCTGGAGAAGATTCTTTTGGGGTCTCGTGTTCCCTCTTGGAAGTCCTCCTTGACGCATGTTCACCCCTAGGGTCAGCCCCCAGCCGTCTTGCATGGATGCCTTGTCATCTGCCCCCCTGACTGCTCAGTGCCCCCTATGACTGGTAAAGCACTCGGTTGCTTCCCGAAGCGGGTTCTGCGTTCAATAAACACCCTAATAATCAGATCAGTCGATCTTAGCTCCCCTCTCACCTGGCCCTGCTTTGTCTTCTTATCGCTCTGCTGGCGACTGCGCTTCATGTGTCACTGGCCTCATTTGTAATACTTGCCCTTCTCCTAAGATATCAAACTCTGTGTGCAGCTCTTGACCTATGTAATGCTCAGCGATTTTACCCCCCTGTTTTTACTGCAATAATTCTTGCGACTGACCGGTATCTGTCCCTCTTCATCACCTGGGCTAATCCTAGAGTTGCCTCTTCATAGATTACAGCTGCTTCTCTTTTCAATTATAAATATGCTTCACATTTGCCCTTCAACTTCTTATTTAACTTACCTTTGCTGCATGACATTTTCTCTACTTCCATTAATAGTGCAACTAATATAGTCCTTAAAAAACACTCCTCCTTCTCTCCCATCTAATTCCATTCTTCTTCCCTGTCTTCCTATATGTCTAAAAAATGGTTCAGTCGCAAATCTTCTCCTTTCACTCTCAGAATGTGCCGTCACCACTACAGTCTGGTTTCTGTCCTTGGCATAGCACGAAAACTGCAATTCTTGCCATCCGAACCTTCCGTAATTGCTCACTTTACAAAACCCCTCCTCCACGTTTGTACTTTTAGAGCTGTCGTCTGCTTTTGACACTGTCGATCCCCTCTGGCTTCTCTATCGTCCGTGGGTGTACCAGGAAGAGATCTCCTTGGTTATCCGAGGAACAAATATCCTTGGTATACCAGAAACAGATTTCCTTGGTATACCATGAACAGATCTCCTTGGTATACCAGGAGCAGAACTTCTTGGTATACCAGAGCAGAACTCCTCGGTTATCCCAGGAACAGGTCTCCTTGGTATACCATGAATAGATCTCCTTGGTATGCCATGAACAGATCTCCTTGGTATACCAGGAACTGATCTCCTTGGTATACCATGAACAGATCTCCTTGGTTATCCCAGGAAAAAATCTCTGTGGTTATCCCAAATACAGAACTCCTTTGTTATCTCAGGAACAGATCTCCTTGGTATACCAGTAACAGATCTCTTTGGTTATCCCACGAACAGATCTCCTTGGTATAACAGTAACAGATCTACTTGATTATTCCAGGAACAGATCTCCTTGGTTAGCCCAAGAACAGAACTCTTTGGCTATCCCAGGAACAGATCTCATTGGCATACAATGAACAGATCTCCTTGGTGTAGCCCCTAGGACAGATCTCCTTGGTTATCACAGGAACTGATCATGACACATTCTTCTCCTAGTTGGAGAATCACTCCTTTTCCATCTCCCGGAAATGTTCCTCTTCATCCTCTACTTATTTTCCTATGAGGTTCAGGAGAGGTCTGTGAGTGGTTCTCCCCTTTAAGCGAGTCCTTTTCTTTTTCTTTCTTTACTGATTCCTTGAATACACAAATGTAATCTTGCCTATCAGAAATTGAAACATGGACGCAGACCATTTCTCATAAATGATCTAAACACAACATAAAATACTTTTTTTCGCCTGATAATAATTTTTTTTCAATGGGTCACTTATGAATTACTCCTTGTCACTCACAACCTCCCATGGAACATCTGCACAAATGATAGATTTTGCTTTTGTTGCTGCCAACTCCTTTCAGTGGTGTGCAGTACTAAACTTGCTGCCAAAAAGCTGTGTTTAAATGAAATCATGGCAGAATTGCTGTGGTTTGACCCGGTAAAGGTGTACCCATTATACGATTTAAAGGGAGCAGGGATTGCAGGGTTGCCCCGCCCCTTTAGGTGGTATAAATGGTCCAGTTGCAGGGATGTCCCCCGCATCCATTACATGGAATGCAGCGGCAAAACCACAGGTTTTTTTACGCAATCTTTTGTGTAAACAGACATTTTTGCCGGCGATAAAACACATGGAAGACCTTCAGGAGCACGTTCTATTAGTGAATCAGCCATGCTGATTTCAGGAGAGAAACGCCTATACCTTTCTCTTTTGGTAATAATTTTCTTTTTTCAGATTAAATCCCTTCTTCCTGTTTACATCACTGTAGTTCTCTTTATGCTGTTCCTCGCAAGTGTTGTTCATGTCAATTTCAGGTGATTGTACACTGTTCTTCATTTATTATCTGTCCTTCGTTTTTCAACCCACATTTCCCATAATCTATGTTTCATATGTAGTGTCCCTTTATATATCATTTTTAGTTTTACTTTTTTAACGCATTAATTTTAAGTGTACTCATGTATTGCCCCTCCACTGCTTCGATCTTACTAGATATCAATCATAGCACGGTTTTCAATCTGCCTTTTAAGGTGTATTCTCTGTTCTCGAACAGCAAATGCTCCACCCCCATATACCCATCCTCTATTCTGTTCTTCTAAACTTTAAACCTGTACGCTCTTCGAAAAATAACTAAAAGCTCACCTATTCACAGTAGCTTATCACAACCACATTTTACCTTAAACCTATCGCTGTGTTCTCTAATATTTGTTTATTTTTTCACATGTGTTCCTTCTTCTACTGTTTATTGCTTTGTGAAGTAGTTTGCTTGAAAGCACTATATATGCATAAAATAAAATAAAGGTAAACAAAATAAAAGTAGATGCCCTTCTGAAATGTTTAATGCACAGTAAAGCGGTCTTTTATACACAACTTCTGCCAATTTGGTGGCATCTCGGCACTAGGCCCTGCCAGAGAGGGGGATGGTTCGTTATTAGGAGGGGAGGAAGAGACAAGATATAAGACCTAAAGTGTGGTTGGGTCCAAATTGGAGGAACCTGTTTTCTGCTTGCTGCTAAAATTCTGGGTGAGTTTTGGGGAGAGCACTTGTTGGAGAGCAGTCCATTTTGCGCCCAATAGCCTCTCTGAGAAAAGTTGAATTTAGAAGTGTGCCCAATTGTGGGTAGATTGGACGAGTGTATAGATTGACCGAATGTGTGGAGCGGACGATTGTGTTGAGGAGCAGACGAGTGTGTGGAGCGGACGAGTGCGTGGAGCGAATGAGTGTACGCGGAGCGGATGAGTATACGTGGAGCAGATGAGTGTATGTGGAACAGGCGAGTGTATATGGAGCAAATGATTGTATATGGAGCGGGTGACTGTGTGGAGCGGATGACTGCGGAGCAGATGAGTGGCAGATGAGTCTGTGGAGCGGATGAACGCATAGAACGAATGAGTGTATGGAGCGGATGGTTATATAGAGCGGATGAGTATGCTGAACGGACGAGTATGCTGAACGGACAAGTACATAGAGCGGATGAATAGTGCATAGAACGGATGAGAAACAAAATGCATTGAACGGACCCGACCACTCAGAATTGCGTGACATATATATTATGCTTTGGAATGCAAGGAACTTTTGAAAGAACATACTTCATATCACACCCATGCTTACTCTCTGCTTACACCACCACTCAACTAGAACACAGAGATACTATGACACCATTCGGTATAACTGTTCTCATATCAACATCTGCCGCTCACTCCCCATCACTCTAAGTAAACATCGCTGGTTTCACACCCCCCAGCCAGGCGTTTCTCCTCAGGCCTAACGCTGCCACAATCGGCCTGGATAATTCCGGCCAGACCGAACACATACTCCTGATCTCTCAACCACCACACCTACCGCTAAGAAGCAGCTACCACATGAATCCGCACCCGCTGCACACATACCTGGTGCGCACACGCACCTTTGGACTCTCTCTAATCTCTCTACTGACCCAAACTTCGGTTCCCAAGGGCGTTCAACCTACCAGCGCCTTCAAACCATACCAATGGTATATAAAGCTCTATACAAATGCAAAATAACATAACATAACTTGTGATATGTGTATTCAGAAGGAAGCCACAGCTGTAGGTATCCTGCTCTGTGATCTACTGATAAGGTCTGCTGTGAGAGAGGATCTTCATGTCTAAAACATGGGTGCCACTATTACTTATTTAAAACATGGGTGCCCCTATTACTTATCTAAAACATGGGTGCCCCTATTACTTATCTAAAACATAGCAAAAAAACAATGTTTAAGAAGAAATTAATTTACTACTCTCATTTGAACATTTGTTATATTTATCGTTACCATTTTAAGTGCATGGGCAACGTGTATATAAAAATCTAATTTCGAATTTCCATCAGAATTAATCTTACAAAACGGCACATATTCCTTCTTCTGTCATTTATCATGATATGAACCTATTAGCAGCTGAAACATATACATAGGGGCTTTGCTCGTTTCGACAAAGGCCATTGAAATGTTCCATGGCTTTGTCTTCATCAGGGCAATGGAAATTCAAGCATTTATATGAAACAATAAAACAATGACTTACTAGTGACATAATGCTATATTCGCATGTCCACTTCTCAGATGTTAAATCGAATTACATTTACTCAAATTATAAACATTGGCAGATGTTGTGGTCCTCCATTATCCAATTCTGTTTTCAATTTTGCACAGCAATGAGATCTCCCAATCCAGCAACAGAATAGGTAGTTTTTAAATTCCGAAGATGTATAACGTTTTTAATGTTCAGGTTGTATGTTCATTCATTCACCCTAAAGGAAAAGACTACTTTTAGTCCATAACATGTTAATCCATTCTACACTAAACAAGGCACAGCCTTTAAACAGATTACCTTTCGTCTATCGTACATTCCATCTTTACCGCTCCGTTAAATTGATCCTCAGAAAATACTTTTGCGTTTCACAGTATCTTTTAAATATTCTGTCGTGTACTGTTTGTGGGAAAACGCATGAGTCATGGGGAATGGACATCATACACGTTGATGTCTGACAAATAGAACACCACTGCCAACCTTCAGGAATGGATCTTCTGAGACACCATTTTAGCAAAGAATGCTTGGACCACTTGAACTCATTCAATGGAGAGTCTCCTATTGAATATTAATTCTTATTTACAATAGACCATGGCCACGCATTTAGCTCATTATTACTCACACAATTAAGTTACACATCTAGGACGACTCGTCCAAATTACAACCGTTTTTCACATTAGGGGCAAATCACCCACATTACAATAGTTTGTCATCCACTAAAACTATGTTAAACATTCTATTGGATCCTCACAATGCATTGTATTTTATTGCATACAATCAGTTCAAGAATGTTACTAGAACATTAAAAACACATATTATTCACACATTAAGCCTGACCACTCAGTTTGGTCTGCAATACCCACTAAGTATGAGTCTGGATTATAGATACAATATTGTTTTCTATTCACCAGTTTATATATACTCACTCGATCCGCCTCTAGGGGCAGGTGTTACTTTCTCTAAGACAAAACATAGTACCATTCAGTGTGTGGGCACTTTGCAGATAATGGTTTAACCCAGGTGCATGGGTCTAGAAGAGAATTGTGAATCCTAGACCTAAGTTTCTTGATGCTGGTCATTTGGTTTTAACTGCATAGCATTTGTTACATACACACACATTTCACAGATACCATTTTGTGTTTGACAGTTTGTAAAGTCCTGTAACTTCCTAGTTCTTCGATGATGAGCAGAGCCCAGCCCTGTTTTGCATATGGGCATGCTATACAGTTTCCATAGGATCTATGCCCTAGAATGGGCTCCATATCCCTCTGACCCAAAATAGCTTTCCGTGGATCAGTGATTGTTTTACATGTTTACCTTTTTTGACGGCAAACAAGGGTTTTTCAAATATGGAATAACAGTGCGTTAATTATGGCTATGACTTAAGACTAAGTTATGCACACTGTTACTAGTTGAAACGCGTTCAATTCCATTTGTTGCGGCTTTTTGTCGTTCTCAAATAGACAATATCTGGCTATGAATCTTGCCTTTTGTATGACCTTTTCAACAAATTCAATTGGTAACCTATTCTTGACAATTTTTGCTTGATGATCTCCGATTGTATATAAAAAAACTTTAAGTGGGGACCAGTTTCTCCCGGCTCTTAAAAACTGATTAAATGACACAGTCTGCGTGAAAGACTTTGGGTGGTCACTGGAAGTGATATCTGGGAATCGATTTCAAACTCATTGGTGACTATTGAACATGCAAACAAACACGCACCATTAGAGCGGCTCAATTGACTGCTCTGTTTCACAGTTTTACCACAAAGCAGGGAGGTTTCACACTATGGGGTACTCACCAATTATATATACAAGTTGTTTCCCCTATGATAATTTATGGCCTAGAAGCACTACTTGATTCAGATTTGAAATGGCTCCAGGTCATCGAAGGGAAATTTTGGCGTTGTATACTAGGATTATCTCCTTGCATACCAATGTCTCTTATAAGGCTAGCTAGAGTTAGGGTTGATTTCCCTAAAAGCCACAGTCTTGAAGAAGCGGACTGCGTTACACCTGAACATTATTAGTGGCACAGAAAATGCATTATTAATAGCAGTCCATTAAGAAATTTTCAAAAAATATTCCACTTGCTTGACAAATGGACAGATGGTAAAATTCCTCGCCGAGATAGGTTGGAACTCTAGGGGAGGGAGTTATTCAGAGGATGTACAGAGGGCGCTGCCGAATGTGTAAAGAGCAAGAAACGTCGGAGACAGCTAAACATCTCCTGACTGAATGCCATGAAATGGCTAGTACAATCAATCACTTCATTGGCAAGTATGCGCATAATTATGACTATCGGGGAGAGGTCCTTTTGGCTTCGCTGTACCAACTCTAAAAGTATGCATTTGTTGATGGCCCTACACACTATCTGACTGAAGATTGAAGCTATTCTGGGTATAACTATATAAGAAATTGGGAATGAATTAAAATAAGCAGTTACAATTTAATTGTTGGCAATGTATCGAATATAGCTGATATGACGAAGACCACTGTACAACTCAAAAGCTGCTCTTTGCTGTGGGCAGTGAATATTTATTTATTTAAAATCTTGTAATGCACCACATGCCTGCAGGCCTCAGGGCACACAAAGAACAGAGACAGGACGGACAAAACATGAGATCAAACCAGAGGAAAAGAGGTAGAGACAGATATTCTTAGTTGAGGTTTATGAGATGAGTTTTTACGGCTTTTTTAAAAGAAGAGTAATTCTGTATTTGGTGGATAGCCGCTGGGACAGAATTCCAAAGCGTGGGGGCCTGAGAATCAAAGCTAGTGCCTCCAAACCTGGCCAGTTTAAATCTCAGCTGAACAAGTACTGTGGCTGCAGTAGAGCGCAGGTTTCTATTATTAGGCTTGATTTTGATTTTGGTATGCTTTGAGATTAATGTAGTTCCAAGTTGGGTTCATGGTTTGCACCCTAAATGATCAACCCGGGGGGGGGAACCCCCTTTGGAGTTTGCATTAGGAAACATCTCCATTTCAATCTGCGCCCTAAATAGCTGCCTTAGGCAGGTCCCCCCATCTGAAGGAAAGCAGGCTCCTGAAACGGGCCTGCATGAGCTTCCACCCATCTTCAGCCAGCCAGGAGGGACGGGACGATATTAGCCAGTGAATGCTTGTCAGTTAGGTGTTACTGTGACCCAAGAGAGCTACATTGGGGATTACTCTCCTGAATGTTAGAAGAGGCACCTCACAGTGCACTATGCGGAAGCATGAATGGGGTGGACACGGGGAAAGAGAAGTCGGGTGTGGGCTGTCCCTCAAATTGTCATACGTGCATGGTCATGGCCATATCCTGAAGGGCAGTCCAACCGGGTGGGAATCGGTTCTCATAATATATTGTATGTGAGTGCACTCACTGCGTTACTCGTGGTTCCTGTTCAGGGGGCGGCATGTGTTACATGACTGTCACAGCAAAGGTGATGACGCTCTTGTTGGCTTGCTTGGCGGTTTATGTCATCCTAGGGTCGCGTCATAGAAGTGAGGGTGAGGAGAAGGGCGTGAATCTTGGAGGCTATAGTCCAACAATTTAAGCACGTATTCGCCCAAAGGTCTGCCCTGGAGGGACCCTTAGCCATGGTAGTAGGAATAACTGGGTGTGCCTGAAGGTACGCCGAGGTTAGGGTGGCCTTCAGCATTTAGGCTCCCTGCTGAGAATAAAGTTCTGAGTCTGCTGCCCGAGCAGTAAATGATTCCTGGCAGCAAATCTATTTGCGTTCCTGGGGTGCTGTGGAGACTCGACCCCTTGTAGGCAGTTGACAGACTCCTCTTGGAATAATCTGCATACGTACCAACCATTCCTAACTACTTCCATGAGCTGCAGTTGCCTAATTAGACGAACAGGTGGCAGTAGGGTGACCCCCAGATAACATTCGGCAAACGGCTCCGTTTTGTTCCATTTGTTCATTTAAGAGGAGTGCAGGGCTGTACAATTGGTTAGGACCCCGTGTACAATGACATTGGCCATAGTGCATTTTAAAAAGTATATACCTGTTTACAGTCCATCAGGCCTACCTACTTTCAGGGGTTTTCCCGTTGCCAGCGTGGCTGCCAGGCGATGGAGGGCTCTGCACATCCCACTAGAACAACCTAGGACGCATATCAAACATACATGCCTCCATGCACACCCCGTACGGTGCAGAAAGTTCCCAAATAGTTATGGATCCAGAGGGTGAAGCTGCTACACTACATAATTTACAGTTTTAAATTGCAATATCATTCTAATTTCTGGGTAATCCTATTAACAGCCAGCCAGGCACACAGGTAATCTTGTGTCAGGATCTCGACGGTTGGGTTGTGTCACTTCCTGGCCTCAGAAGAAAGGTGCATGCTCTTCCGGAAATCCGCCTGCTCACTCTCTGTGCAGTGAGGAAGAGGATGTCACATATCTTGGTAAGCGGCCCCAGAGGGGTTCAAATGGTATTAAAAAATGACTGGCATCAAACGAGAATCGAGGTGAAGAGATTAGTAGTCCGGGACATAGACAACATTTCACTGAGGAGATTATAATTGGTTATTTATAACGTGCTTAATACTCAGAGATTTTTAAGCAGGGACAGGATATCAAACCTGTGTTGCTCCACATCGTCCTGCTTGCAAGGCGAGCACGTTGCCCCTGAACTATCCTCCCAGAGTTGAAGATTTGTGATGCGCCCCCACCCACCACTGGATGTAAATTCGTCAAGGGATGGTCAAGGCTATGCAGAGGGCAGTGCCAGAGTCATGCGGGTAATGCAAGCAATGGCTCATCCAGGTTAGCCACTCTGAAAAGGAACAGAGATGGAGAGATATCTAGCTACTATGGGACCCGACCTGCCAAGGGAGCGCAAACACCAGCCCTGGCCTCCCTCCATGCATCAGCAGCATGCCCCTATATCGCCAGGCGGGTCTGACATCCCTTGACAGTGCAATGGCACTTCCCAACTGGAGAACCACAGAGATCGCAATGGCCATGGAGGTAAAAACTGTTAAGATTGACGTCCCGAAATGGCAAGTTGGCCTTGAACATGCTGGCTTCTATCCATGGCTTTAATTGGTTCATCGACTCATTACCTCCCTGCAAAAGGCCTTCTTATAGGCCTTCATGACCAAATTAGGCTATCTGTCTCCCAATCACAGGCAATCACCCGAATCAGAGTGCATGCATGAGCAAGTCATTCTCTTTAGCCCTTAAGGCCGGATTTCAGTCCATTGGTCAGCGCTCCTCATTTTGGCAGAATTTGGCGCGTAGGCAGAGTGAGATGAAGTAATTCACCCAAACAGTTGCGTGAACTGGGTTACAGGGAATAAGGCCACTAGACCTAAGAACATCTCACTGCATTTCTCTGGCCCTTAACTCTGCCAGAGCCCAACAAGAGGTCTACATTTCACATATACTGCGGTTTGTGGCTCGCAAAGCTCCACCATTTACCCCCATCCAGGGCGTAGACCATGTCCAGAGGCAATGCGCTTAATGCACGCTGTACTGCCTTGCCATAGAAGCACGACTCCTGAGGGAGAGTGTACTGGCGGCATTCAGATCCAGTGCCTGGCCTTGTCTAGTGTCAGGAAAGCAGCCCTCGTCACAAATAATGCGGGGAAGGAACGTCTGCTGGTTGGCATTCAGCAGCTGCCTCATTTAGTTAATGAACTGCGAAGACTCAAGACATGTTCCCTGCAAAGATCCTGTGAGAAGCATCATATCAACACATATTCGGCTGCGTCCCGCCGCGCATACAGACAAGCAAGCATGGAGGTTACTGGTAGGATAGGTGTAGAACTAGCCGCGTTCACCCGCAAGCGCGCCCCTAAAGGACACGCGCCACTCTGGGATTCAAAAGAGCTTTCTCCGAACCCCTAAATAGATGAAGTCCGCGCCATGTACATTCTTTTGCTGTTACTCTCCTTTAGCTTCAGGCTGTTCATTCATTCTGAAGATTTCCTTCCTTCCTCTGACATTTTTCATAGGGGGTGGCCTGATGAGGTCACTGGAATTCTTGGGGTGGCACACCAAAACAAACCCATAACCGGCTGGCGGGTCAGCGTTCTTATAAGGGTGGCCGTGGCCACGTCTGGCTAGCGCCTCTGTAAGCAGGTACACCTTTATGTAGCTCAATCAAGTGTTACTCGTCCCTACACTGAGGGGTCTTGGGAAGCGCATGTCCCTTCTGGTCTGTGAGATGGCTACTGCTTTCCCCTGAGGACCCTAAAGCCTATAGCTTCCTCCTGGGTCCCTAGCTTTTCTCGAGATGTTATCAGGTATTCGTGAAATGCAGCATTAAGTATGTGTGCAGTCTCATGACTCTTGCCGCTGCAAAAGTAGGTGTGGGTTTCCCT
Source organism: Ambystoma mexicanum (assembly GCF_040938575.1). NCBI lineage: Eukaryota > Metazoa > Chordata > Amphibia > Caudata > Ambystomatidae > Ambystoma > Ambystoma mexicanum. The sequence goes on along the minus strand of NC_090922.1, from coordinate 22,053,876 downwards.
CAAAGCCAATTCACTGAGTGGGGTTTGACCTTGGACCGTTCGCCAAAATCCTAAAAAGGTGTGTCAGATGGTCGGGTTTGTAACTTTTAGCAACAACTGTTTGTGATTGTCATTGATGGCCTATTGGCAGCGGTTGGTGGGATTTTGATACCTGAATGTGAGGGTCAGTTTGAGTCAGTAGCCCTGTGGCGGTCGGGTGAGATTGGCACTGTCGGCGTGCTCCATTAGGAATGGCCACGTGTAGCAATAGTCCACACACCAGCATGAATGTCCGCATTTGGCAGGTCCTTCAGGGTGACCAGACTTTGCAACCTTTCACAGCACCTTACTCTGGGTGTTTTGTTGGTAATGGTCAATGCTCTCAGGGTGGCCACATTTCTGTGGCACTGGACTGTGATCTTCAGTGTGGGCTTGTTCTCCCTTATGTTGGCCAGATGTGAAATCTTCTTTCATAACTAATTGTGAGTTGTTCAGTTGTATGGGGTCACTTGCTGGTGTCAGACTTGGCAACCATCGGTACACCAGAGTTTAGCTCGTTCAGGTGCCCAGGTTTCAGGGACGTCATTTCACCAAAATGCCAGGGGTAGCAGGAGTGACATCACATGACCCTTGACCTCTGATAACATCACAGGAAGTGGTGTCATTTGACCCCACCCCAAAGTGATATCGCGGGAAGCGATGGAACACAACCTTTCACCCCTTGACAAACAGCAAGTGGCATCACATAACATTGTTCCTAAGTACAGTACGAAAAATATGGTTACGATATCACTATAATGTGATATACATTTCATACAAGAATGGATCGCCATATGTATCGTTAAGATCAGTGTGTATTTGCACATATTACCAAATTACTGTAAATGCAAGCAAACGTCCATGGCCAAATGATAATGATGTGTTATTGTATAGCACTTATGCTTAAGCAGTTTATATAGAAAAAATCTACATACAATATCACCTAACCTGTGTTGACTCACCCCCTGAAGTGTGCCTGAAATAAACCTTTAATGAATCCAGCAATTATTGTATAGAATTCCAGAATGACACATTTGGTATTCCTATTATTAGGGTCACTGCCTTGTGGAACCCCTGTTAATTTTTTTAAGAGGCCTGAACAAATCAGCCACTCCAGAAGCAAAGAGCCACAGGGCGCTGGCCACAGCCCAGGAGCTTGCACTAAAAAAAGAAAATACACTTTTTAAAAAACATTTTCCTTTAGGGATAGCAAGGGAGACCACAGGGGTGGCAAAGGAGGTGTGTGTGTGTGTGTGCGTGTGTCTGTGCGCGCCCGCGTGTGTGAAGTGCAGTGTGAAAGTGGGTTGCTTGAGTAGGTAGGAAGTGATCAGGTGGTTGTGAGTTGACCAAGTGAACAACGATTTGGCAAAGCACCAGGTAGGCTATGAGGGATTAGATGGCTTGAAGGCAAAAGCCATGTAGTTAGGAGGCAGGCAGGTGGGGAGGAGGATGCGATGATGTAGGAGAAATGGTAATTGAGAGTAGTGGATTGCATGCTGTGAAGGAAGGTTGTCATTTTGGCATGTGATGTGAGTGACGGGAGATATCGCGGTATATATAATTAGAAAGGAGGATGAATAATGTGATGGGAAGGTACCATGGGATATTGGGGTAAGGGGCAGAGAACCAGAGTGATGCAAGGGGTATATACGGGAAGGGATATTGCAGGGTTTTGGTAGGTGAGGTGCTGATGGGGCGATGGTAAGTAATGGAAATGGGGATGAAAGATTCTGTAGCCTGGTGGTTGGGGCAGAGGTGGAGCTTGGATGCAAGTCTGGTTCTGTAAGACTGTGGAGAGGTACTGGCATGATGTCAGGAGGAGATGATGAAGATCAAATTCATCAGCTCGCTCCTCATGCTGCACTCAAGGCTGTACAGTGCTTCATGTTTCAGCCAGAGCCACACCTTCCCTCATTTCAAGGGGTCGTGTCCCCCGCACACTTCGCCAGCCTGCTCCCTGTGCAGATCAAGGTAGCCGGTGAAGCCATGCATGCAGGGCGTACCTGTGGGCCTTGGGAGTCTAAAGCCTCAGCTGCCAGCTTTCCTTCCATTCAGACTTGCATGCATGCCCACCACCGCCATCATTGTCCACTCAAGATAGTAGACAGATGTGCTGAACAGATCACTCACGTCCAATGCTACATCAGGGGAACGGGTGTGCTTCTGGGCTAGGATAGGGAGCAGTGGCACCCAGGGGAGCTCGCAGCAGCTTCCAGTTTCCAAGAGTTATGTTTGGGGCCAACCTCCTGAGAGACGTATTACGCGTGTGTGTTATGCAGCGAGTTTACAGCTTCAGTTGTTCTGGAGGTGTCCCTGTTTATCCGCCCTGCAACATGGTGACATTTTGCCTCCTGGGCATGGAGCCCATGGTGTCTGGGACTTAAGGTGGCAGCTTGGGTCCTCCTTGCGTCGTTGCAGGTGGGGGCACTGCTCTCAGAGGCCAGCTGATGTTGTGTATGTTGTCGGTAATGTGATGGCTCAAACCACCCCAGCGCATGCATTGCTTCCGGTCAGGGAATGAACTTGCTATCCTGAGAGGAAGTGGAGGGGATGGAAGTTGAATCACGCCTCGCCCCCTCTTGTGGACTCGTCTCCATTGTGCTGTTGCTAAGCTGTTTCACTGGACCGCGTGTTCCGTAGGCTGCTTTTTCCTCTTTATGGTGCCTCTGTGTACTAGTTCGAGGTTGCCATGGGGTTTGCCCATGTCTCTGAGTCTTGCCAGTGTCTGTGTGGATGCTAACAGAGCCCCACTCCAGTGTGGATGACGAGGGATTGGGTGAACAGTGCGCTGGGGGGATGGTGGGAGCTCGTGCCGAGCTTCTGGTGAGCCTTTTACCAGAGGGACGGAGATATCATTGCTGACCCCAAAGAGACCCTTTAGTCTCCAGGTCTACCCTTTCTCTTATATTATGAATGTTCGCCCGTCTCCTGCTTCCAACCTCTTAGACTATGGACCTGATTCATGGAATGTTTTCCTATGGGATTGCCCCATTATAAACCACTTCCATGGATCAGGCCCTATGTCTCTTCGAGAGCACAGACTCCTCCAGCCTCCCCCGCACGTTCTCTCCATCTTCAGAAGAGACGCTGCGCCCAGGGAAGCGCGCGGCCAGCATTGGGCAGACCCCCATCGCATTCACCCTCACACTTCTCTAATGACTGTGAATGCTATTTTGGCGTTTGCACCCGCAATGGTTGTTATTACATGGAAAATCTCTTGCATTTTCCAGGTGCTCACTACCACCGCCCACCCCCTCGCAGGCTCCCAATGAGCACAGTTGCACTGCCCAGTAAGAACACAGCTGCTAGAAGCTGTCTTGCATCCATTATTTTCTGCTTAAAACAGTTCATTTCCATTTCTCGCACAGAATGTTTACCGAGCTCTAATTTACCTACCACGGCGTAATTAGCATTTCATGCAGGAGCCCACTCTGTTAGTTGTCAAATCATGTGACAAAGCGTATTTGAAGTGCGCCGCAGCGCATAACAGCAATATCTATACACGCTTCACAACGCTCTATAAGGACGGCGTGTTATTGCTACTATATTGCTGGATATCTGCAAGATAAAACGCAAGTGACTTTGTTTTGCTTAAAAATTGTATCATGTCCCTCCTCCCTGAAAATGTATTTTCTGTGCAGGGAGAAAGGCAACAGTGGAGGAGACTTGCACCTGAAGCCACCTTGTTTCTCCATATTTGTGCAGGAGGCTTGCACCTGAAGCCACCTTGTTTCCCTATATTTGTGCAGGAGGCTTTCACCTGAAGCCACCTTGTTTTCCTATTTTTGAGAGAAGGCTTGCTCCTGAGGCCACCTTGTTTCTCTATATTTGTGCAGGAGGCTTGCACCTGAAGCCACCTTGTTTCTCTATGTTTGTGCAGGAGACTTGCACCTGAAGCCACCTTGTTTCTCTATATTTGTGCAGGAGACTTGCACCTGAAGCCACCTTGTTTCTCTACATTTGTGCAGGAGGCTTGCACCTGAAGCCACCTTGTTTCTCTATATTTGTGCAGGAGGCTTGCACCCGAAGCCACCTTCTTTCTCTATATTTCTGCATGAGACTTGCACCTGAAGCCACCGTGTTTCTCTATATTTGTGCAGGAGACTAGCATCTGGAGCCACCTTGTTTCCCTTTATTTGTAGAGGAGACTTGCACCTGAAGCCACCTTTTTTCCCTTTATTTGTAGAGGAGACTTGCACCTGAAGCCACCTTGTTTCCCTCTATTTGTGCAGGAGACTTGCACCTGAAGCCACCTTGTTTCTTTATATTTGTGCAGGAGGCTTGCACCTGAAGCCACCCTCTTTCTCTATATTTCTGCATGAGACTTGCACCTGAAGCCACCTTGTTTCTCTATATTTGTGCAGGAGAGTTGCACCTGAAGCACCTTGTTTCCCTTTATTTGTAGAGGAGACTTGCACCTGAAGCCACCTTGTTTTCCTCTATTTGTGCAGGAGACTTGCACCTGAAGCCACTTTGTTTCCCTTTATTTGTAGAGGAGACTTGCACCTGAAGCCACATTGTTTCTCTATATTTGTGCAGTAGGCTTGCGCGTGAAGCCACCTTCTTTCTCTTTATTTCTGCATGAGACTTGCACCTGAAGCCATCTTGTTTCCCTTTATTTGTAGAGGAGACTAGCACCTGAAGCCACCTTGTTTCTCTATGTTTGTGCAGGAGGTTTGCACCTGAAGCCAACCTGTTTCCCTTTACTTGTAGAGGAGACTTGCACCTGAAGCCACATTGTTTCTCTATATTTGTGCAGGAGGCTTTCACCTGAGGCCACCTTGTTTCCCTATATTTGCAGAGGAGAATTACACCTGAAGCCACCTTGATTTACCTATTTTTGAGAGAAGGCTTGCACCTGAAGCCACCTTGTTTCCCTATATTTGTGCAGGAGACTTGCACCGGAAGCCCCCTTATTTCCCTATATTTGAGGAGGAGACTTGCACAGAAGCCCCCTTGCTCCCCTATATTTGTGCAGGAGGCTTGCACCTGAACCCCCCTTGTTTCCCTTTATTTGTAGAGAAGGCTTGCACCTGAAGCCATCTGGTTTCCCTATATGTGAGGAGGAGGCTTGCACCTGAAGCCACCTTCTTTCCCTTTATTTGTAGAAGAGATTTACACTTGAAGCTCCCTTGTTTCTCTATATTTGTGCAGGAGGCTTGCACCTGAAGCCACCTTGATTCTCTATATGCGTGCAGAAGGCTTGCACCTGAGGCCACCTTGTTTCCCTATATTTGTGCAGGAGGGTTGCACCTGATGCCAACTTGTTTCCCTTTATTTGTAGAAGAGACTTGCTCCTGAGGCCACCTTGTTTCTCTTTATTTGTGCAGGAGACTTGCACCTGAAGCCACCTTGTTTCTCTATATTTGTGCAGGAGGCTTGCACCTGAAGCCACCTTGTTTCCCTATATTTGTGCAGGAGGCTTGCACATAAAGCCCCCTTGTTTCCCTATATTTGTAGAGGAGACTTGCACCTGAAGCCCCCTTGTTCCTCTATATTTGTGCAGGAGGCTTGCATCTGAAGCACCCTTGTTTCCCTTTATTTGTAGAGAAGGCTTGCACCTGAAGCCACCTTCTTTCCCTATATTTGTGGAGGAGGCTTGCACCTGAAGCCACCTTCTTTCCCTATATTTGTGCAGGAGGCTTGCACCTGAAGCCACATTGTTTCCCTTTATTTGTGCAGGAGGGTTGCACCTGATGCCACATTGTTTCCCTTTATTTGTAGAGGAGACTTGCACCTGAAGCCACCTTGTTTCCCTATATTTGTGCAGGAGGCTTGCATCTGAAGCCCCCATATTTCCCTTTATTTGTGGAGGAAACTTGCACCTGAAGCCACCTTGTTTCCTGATATGTGTATGTAGTGGAGACTTGCACCCAAGGCCGCCTTGTTTCCATTTATTTGTAGAGGAGACTTGCACCTGAAGCCACCTTGTTTCCCTTTATTTGTGCAGGAGGGTTGCATCTGAAGCCCCATTATTTCCCTTTATTTGTGGAGGAGACTTGCACCTGAAGCCACCTTGTTTCCTGATATGTGTATGTAGTGGAGACTTGCACCCAAGGCCGCCTTGTTTCCATTTATTTGTAGAGGAGACTTGCACCTGAAGCCACCTTGTTTCCCTTTATTTGTGCAGGAGGGTTGCATCTGAAGCCACATTATTTCCCTTTATTTGTGGAGGAGACTTGCACCTGAAGCCACCTTGTTTCCTGATATTTGTATGTAGTGGAGACTTGCACCCGAGGCCGCCTTGTTTCCATTTATTTGTAGAGGATACTTGCACCTGAAGCCATCTTGTTTCCCTTTATTTGTAGAAGAGACTTGCACCTGAAGCCACCTCGTTTCCTTATATTTGTGCACGAGGCTTGCACCTGAATCCACCTTCTTTCCCTTTATTTGTAGAAGAGATTTACACTTGAAGCTTCCTTGTTTCTCTATATTTGTGCAGGAAGCTTGCACCTGAAGCCACCTTGATTCTCTGTATGTGTGCAGGAGGCTTGCACCTGAGGCCACCTTGTTTCCCTTTATTTGTGCAGGAGGGTTGCACCTGATGCCAACTTGTTTCCCTTTATTTGTAGAAGAGACTTGCTCCTGAGGCCACCTTGTTTCTCTTTATTTGTGCAGGAGACTTGCACCTGAAGCCACCTTGTTTCTCTATATTTGTGCAGGAGGCTTGCACCTGAAGCCACCTTGTTTCCCTATATTTGTGCAGGAGGCTTGCACATAAAGCCCCCTTGTTTCCCTATATTTGTAGAGGAGACTTGCACCTGAAGCCCCCTTGTTCCCCTATATTTGTGCAGGAGGCTTGCATCTGAAGCACCCTTGTTTCCCTTTATTTGTAGAGAAGGCTTGCACCTGAAGCCACCTTCTTTCCCTATATTTGTGGAGGAAGCTTGCACCTGAAGCCACCTTCTTTCCCTATATTTGTGCAGGTGGCTTGCACCTGAAGCCACATTGTTTCCCTTTATTTGTGCAGGAGGGTTGCACCTGATGCCACATTGTTTCCCTTTATTTGTAGAGGAGACTTGCACCTGAAGCCCCCATATTTCCCTTTATTTGTGGAGGAGACTTGCACCTGAAGCCACCTTGTTTCCTGATATGTGTATGTAGTGGAGACTTGCACCCGAGGCCGCCTTGTTTCCATTTATTTGTAGTGGAGACTTGCACCTGAAGCCACCTTGTTTCCCTATATTTGTGCAGGAGGCTTGCATCTGAAGCCCCCTTAATTCCCTTTATTTGTGGAGGAGACTTGCACCTGAAGCCACCTTGTTTCCTGATATTTGTATGTAGTGGAGACTTGCACCCGAGGCCGCCTTGTTTCCCTTTATTTGTAGAAGAGACTTGCACCTGAAGCCACCTCGTTTCCTTATATTTGTGCACGAGGCTGGCACCTGAAGCCCCCTTGTTTCCCTATATTTGTGAACGAGTCTTGCACCTGAAGCCACCTTGTTTCCCTATATTTGTGCACGAGGATTGCACCTGAAGCCACCTTCTTTCCCTATATTTGTAGAGGAGATTTGCACCTAAAGCCACCTTGTTTCTCTATATTTGTGGAGGAGACGTACCTGAAACCACCTTGTTTCCCTATATTTGTGCAGGAGGCTGGCACCTGAAGCCACGCTGTTTTCCTTTATTTATGCAGGAGGCTTGCACCTGAAGCCACCTTCTTTCCCTATATTTGTGCAGGAGGCATGCACCTGAAGCCACGCTGTTTCCCTTTATTTATGCAGGAGGGTTGCACCTGAAGCCACCTTCTTTCCCTATATTTGTGCAGGAGGCTTGCACCTGAAGCCACCTTCTTTCCCTATATTTGTGCAGGAGGCATGCACCTGAAGCCACGCTGTTTCCCTTTATTTATGCAGGAGGGTTGCACCTGAAGCCACCATCTTTCCCTATATTTGTGCAGGAGGCATGCACCTGAAGCCACGCTGTTTCCCTTTATTTATGCAGGAGGGTTGCACCGGAAGCCACCTTCTTTCCCTATATTTGTGCAGGAGGCTTGCATCTGGAGCCCCGCTGTTTCCCTTTATTTATGCAGGAGGCTTGCACCTGAAGCCACGCTGTTTCCCTTTATTTATGCAGGAGGGTTGCACCGGAAGCCACTTTCTTTCCCTATATTTGTGCAGGAGGCTTGCACCTGGAGCCACGCTGTTTCCCTTTATTTATGCAAGAGGGTTGCACCTGAAGCCACCTTCTTTCCCTATATTTGTGCAGGAGGCTTGCACCTGAAGCCACCCTGTTTCCCTTTATTTATGCAGGAGGGTTGCACCTGAAGCCACCTTCTTTCCCTATATTTGTGCAGGAGGCTTGCACCTGGAGCCACGCTGTTTCCCTTTATTTATGCAAGAGGGTTGCACCTGAAGCCACCATCTTTCCCTATATTTGTGCAGGAGGCATGCACCTGAAGCCACGCTGTTTCCCTTTATTTATGCCCGCTGTTTCCCTTTATTTATGCAGGAGGCTTGCACCTGAAGCCACCTTCTTTCCCTATATTTGTGCAGGAGGCTTGCACCTGAAGCCACCCTGTTTCCCTTTATTTATGCAGGAGGGTTGCACCTGAAGCCACCTTCTTTCCCTATATTTGTGCAGGAGGCTTGCATCTGGAGCCCTACTGTTTCCCTTTATTTATGCAGGAGGCTTGCACCTGAAGCCACCTTCTTTCCCTATATTTGTGCAGGAGGCTTGCACCTGAAGCCACGCTGTTTCCCTTTATTTATGCAGGAGGCTTGCACCTGAAGCCACCTTCTTTCCCTATATTTGTGCAGGAGGCTTGAACCTGAAGCCACGCTGTTTCCCTTTATTTATGCAGGAGGCTTGCACCTGAAGCCACCTTCTTTCCCTATATTTGTGCAGGAGGCATGCACCTGAAGCCACGCTGTTTCCCTTTATTTATGCAGGAGGGTTGCACCTGAAGCCACCTTCTTTCCCTATATGTGTGCAGGAGGCTTGCACCTGAAGCCACGCTGTTTCCCTTTATTTATGCAGGAGGCTTGCACCTGAAGCCACCTTCTTTCCCTATATTTGTGCAGGAGGCTTGCACCTGAACCCACGCTGTTTCCCTTTATGCAGGAGGCTTGCACCTGAAGCCACCTTCTTTCCCCAGATTTGTGCAGGAGGCTTGCACCTGAAGCCACCTTGTTTCTCCAAATGTATGCAGTAGGGTTGCACCTGAAGCCACCTTCTTTCCCTATATTTGTGCAGGAGGCTTGCACCTGAAGCCACGCTGTTTCCCTTTATTTATGCAGGAGGGTTGCACTTGAAGCCACCTTCTTTCCCTATATTTGTGCAGGAGGCTTGCACCTGAAGCCACGCTGTTTCCCTTTATTTATGCAGGAGGGTTGCACCTGAAGCCACCTTCTTTCCCTATATTTGTGCAGGAGGCTTGCACCCGAGGCTCTCGAAACGCTCTAGTGTAGTTCCTTATTGGGATGAACCAGTGGGACCATATTCCAAAGCGCTGGAGATCCTTCGTAGGGCGTTTAGGAGTTTCATGTGTACCTTAAAGTTCTGTTTTAGAGGCCAAGCCCTCGATAATCGGTTTCTCATGGACCGCTTCCCGTTTGAAAGTCTGCCTGGCCGGGCTTTCCATTGGCAGTGATATGAGGGTAAAGCAGCGATGCAAAGACCAAGGACAGAGCACATCACGCGCCAGAGCTCTTTCTGAAATGCAGCCCATCATTCATGTGCATTATTTATAAGAGGAGAAGGACAGGAGTCCTGCCTTAGCTAATGCATGCCGCGCCAGAGGGTTTGCCTCTGCAGGGCCCCCGAACAAGGCGAAATCCTTTGGCATGTGGCATTCTAATATCTATCAACCGACCCTCATACAGTGCTGACCGACCCTCATACAGTGCCGACAGACCAACTCATAGCCCCATAATACTGCACCTACCCTAATATAGCTCCCAACAGATCCTCACACAGCCGCAACCGACTCTCGCATACCCCGGTACAGACCATCCCATAGACCACAACAGACCCTCACCTAACCCTCAAAATACCCTCACACAACCTGCAACGCCCATAACAAAGTCACTGACAGCTCTTCATGCAACCCCCTCAAAAGTATCACACATGGACCTCAACAGACCTGATGAGGCCCAAACAGGTATCCTGACATTGCCCCAGAAGACATCAACACCCTGGCAGACCCTGACCCGGCTCCAACAAACCTCACATGGCTGCTAGCACCTTAACGTCTGACAGGCCTTATTATAATAATGTCCTCATCAACTCAATCACTCACTCACTCACCCACTGACTTGCTCCTTCACTCACTCTCAATATACAACAGATCATGCCATAGCCAGGATAGTAGCCCACACATCGCCCCTACAGGCCTCATGCAGCCCACAACAGACCCTCGCTTACCCACCAAGAAGCTCGAATAGCCCAACCTAGACATCCCCTTTCCATGAACAGACAAACCCCAACAGATTCTCAAACACACCACATATTCATACGCAACAACTGGCAGCCCCTCACACAGGCCCCCACAGAAACCAGAACAAGTCCTTCAAGTCATTCTTTAATATCCTTCCCACCAGTAGCCCCAACAGTTTTCCATGTATCCCCCCATTACACCCAACTTTCATACCAGCCCGCACTGCCTCAGACAGCCCGCCCACACGTGCCCTGTGCCTCCTGGGCGCCTGCGGGCCTTCCTCACTGCATCACGCTAGTGCCCAGAGGGCGACGTGTTTGAGGGCAAACACGATTCTCTGACGCAGGAAAAGACAGACCCTGTTTATCGTCAGCTGAACTGTGAGGTCACGAGGTATTTACTTCCCCCGATATTTCGGGAATACCATATACAGTCAAAACTACAGTTTTAATTCCGCATTTGAATTCTGCAAATGTCTGCCACCAGACGAAATGTAGCAATAAATTGTGGACACCGCAGCAAAGTCAAATGATTCTGCCCTTAAAGGGTGCGCTGGCGCGTCGTGCCAACCTCAAGGACACACGTGTGCTTTGAGGGGGCATTAGTACTCCTCTGTGCATTCTGTACATGCCATTTTAGCTGCGTGGAACCCTTTTGCACGTATGGATTTCGCATGTTTTTAATTGTTCATATATACATGACATGCGGTATTCCCGACATTCTGCAGTTTTGTGAGGAGTGTACCCCCGTTGCAGCTAGGAACCCATAACCCCCAGGCCTGCTGCCTGTTGTTCCACGGCGGCGCTGCCTGGCACGGCATGAAACACATCACCTTATGCTGGCAAAATCCCCGGAAAGGAGTCACCGCAATTACTCCATGCGTTACTCTGGGAAGAAATACCCTCACATGCATAATAAGCCTCGTGTGCTTCGTTATGAGAGTGGTGGTAACTTGGAGGTAAATCTATAAAACCAAACTCCTTTACTCTTACTGGCGCTTGGTCCTGTGTGCTAGAAAGGGGTGTAGGAGTGGTGGAAGGGTGAGGTAAACCCCCATTTTTGGAGTCCATCAAATTCCGTCAGGATTATGGCGGGATTAACGCAAGCGGTAATTACAATGCGATAATTCTGCGATAAAGTGAAGGATTCGCCTCCCACATAATGCTGGAGGTAAATCCTACACTTCAAGGTCCAAGTCGAAATTTAGCGGTATGGTAAATATGGCGGCAATTCCATTAGCACCAAAAAAGGGTCCGTAACGGAATTGCTGCCACTTTTGACCTCCCCAGCAAACACATAATGAGGCCCTTGATGTCTGCATAGTCTTGCCATGCAGGAGTGGGCAACTCTTCGCCTTGGAAGGACTCACACATGGTGTATTTCGGGTTGAACAAGTGCTGCGCTCGTTAAGTCTCGATACACAAGTCACCGGTGTCTCTGTGTGTTCGCTTTCACCGCACACTGGGGCTTCACTGGTTACCAGGGAAGGCCTGGGCATGATCTGGGGTCTGCCAACACACAGGGGGCCCCTTGGATACTAGTGCCCTACAGTGGGCTACGAGTACATCCATTAGACTACCAGCACCTACGAGCAGGCTTCCACCTAACACCAGCGCACATTACACACCACGCCTGTACTGTATAGCCCAACACACAAAGTACCAAAAATACTCTCACACCCCACGTACTGCTGTAGACCTCCCCTACTTGGAGTGTACTGTATGAATACCTGGTCTCATGTGTTAACGCGCAGTTTTAAGGACCCCATAGCACTTTACTCACATGTCTATGTCCACTACACAGACATAGGTAACATGCCATACCATATACACTAAAAGGAAATGTCCAAACCCATGTGTAAACCATTTCGAGGGATCAGGAAGGCTCCAGCCAATTAGAAACCATAGAAGACAGGCGTGGTCAAAGTCAACCAGCGCAGTCTCCTCTATGTCTCTCCCTCGCCCTTGTGCCCCCGTCTCCCGCCCGCCCCCTGCCAGAACTGTCCTGTAGATAGAGTGTTCTCCCATGTCCCCTCCTCCATCCTTCCATTCATTGGCAGGAGGAGTCACACAGAGCCCCTGCTTTCATTTCTAATCCGATCTTCTCTTGTTTGGGGACTTGGACGCAGCTATTGTCAATGCGGCGCAGTGCTGATTCCGAATGCTTTTCTGGTTCCCTCCCTGGCCCAGGTGCTCGCGTTCTTCTGGCCTGGACTGGAGGGCAATTGGGCCGTTACCACAAGACCTCACCCGTGAATGCAGGAATTAGGATCGCAGGAGAATGTTCAACTGAAATAAAGAGCTCTAGACCCATCAGAGCTAAACCTTCTGTTTAATTCCCAAATGAAAACAAGGAGTTGATGTATGTTTAGGAGTAAGAGGAAAATATGTAATGCTGCTAGAGTTTATACCCGGCATGGCTGACACGTCCAGGCTCTCTCACTGGTATAGGTTTATACCGGCACGGCTGCTACTTGCAGACCCTCTCACTGGTATAGAGTTTATACCCTGCATTTCTGCCACTTCCAAGCCCTCTCACTGGTATAAGGTCTATACCCTGCACGGCTGCCACATACAGGCCCTCTCACTGGTATAGGGTTTTTACCTGGCACGGCTGCCGCTTCCAGGCCCTCTCACTGGTATAGGGTTTATACCCGGCACGGCTGCCACATCCAGGCCCTCTCACTGGTATAGGGTTTATACCCTGCATGGCTGCCGCTTCCAGGCCCTCTCACTGGTATAGGGTTGATACCTGCATGGCTGCCGCTTCCAGGCCCTCTCACTGGTATAGGGTTTATACCCGGCACGGCTGCCACATCCAGGCCCTCTCACTGGTATAGGGTTTATACCCTGCATGGCTGCCGCTTCCAGGCCCTCTCACTGGTATAGGGTTGATACCTGCATGGCTGCCGCTTCCAGGCCCTCTCACTGGTATAGGGTTTATACCCGGCACGGCTGCCACATCCAGGCCCTCTCACTGGTATAGGGTTTATACGCTGCACGGCTGCCGCTTCCAGGCCCTCTCAGTGGTACTGGGTTAATACCGGCATGGCTGCCGCTTCCAGGCCCTCGCACTGGTATAGGATTTATACCCGGCATGGCTGCCACATCCAGGCCCTCTCACTGGTATAGCGTTTATACCCTGCATGGCTGCCGCTTCCAGGACCTCTCACTGGTATAGGGTTTATACCCGGCACGGCTGTCACGTCCAGGCCCTCTCACTGGTATAGGGTTTAAACCGGGACGGCTGCTACTTGCAGACCCTCTCACTGGTATAGGGTTTATACCCTGCATTTCTGCCACTTCCAAGCCCTCTCACTGGTATAGGGTTTATACCCTGCATGGCTGCCACTTCCAGGCCCTCTCACTGGTATAGGGTTTATACCTGCATGGCTGCCGCTTCCAGGCCCTCTCATTGGTATAGGGTTTATACCCGGCACGGCAGCCACATCCAGGCCCTCTCACTGGTATAAGGATATACCCTGCATGGCTGCCGCTTCCAGGCCCTCTCACTGGTATAGGGTTTATACCCGGCACGGCTGCCGCTTCCAGGCCCTCTCAGTGGTATAGGGTTTATACCCGGCACGGCTGCCGCTTCCAGGCCCTCTCAGTGGTACTGGGTTTATACCGGCATGGCTGCCGCTTCCAGGCCCTCTCACTGGTATAGGGTTTATACCCGGCACGGCTGTCACGTCCAGGCCCTCTCACTGGTATAGGGTTTATACCGGCACGGCTGCTACTTGCAGACCCTCTCACTGGTATAGAGTTTATACCCTGCATTTCTGCCACTTCCAAGCCCTCTCACTGGTATAAGGTCTATACCCTGCACGGCTGCCACATACAGGCCCTCTCACTGGTATAGGGTTTTTACCTGGCACGGCTGCCGCTTCCAGGCCCTCTCACTGGTATAGGGTTTATACCCGGCACGGCTGCCACATCCAGGCCCTCTCACTGGTATAGGGTTTATACCCTGCATGGCTGCCGCTTCCAGGCCCTCTCACTGGTATAGGGTTGATACCTGCATGGCTGCCGCTTCCAGGCCCTCTCACTGGTATAGGGTTTATACCCGGCACGGCTGCCACATCCAGGCCCTCTCACTGGTATAGGGTTTATACCCTGCATGGCTGCCGCTTCCAGGCCCTCTCACTGGTATAGGGTTGATACCTGCATGGCTGCCGCTTCCAGGCCCTCTCACTGGTATAGGGTTTATACCCGGCACGGCTGCCACATCCAGGCCCTCTCACTGGTATAGGGTTTATACGCTGCACGGCTGCCGCTTCCAGGCCCTCTCAGTGGTACTGGGTTAATACCGGCATGGCTGCCGCTTCCAGGCCCTCGCACTGGTATAGGATTTATACCCGGCATGGCTGCCACATCCAGGCCCTCTCACTGGTATAGCGTTTATACCCTGCATGGCTGCCGCTTCCAGGACCTCTCACTGGTATAGGGTTTATACCCGGCACGGCTGTCACGTCCAGGCCCTCTCACTGGTATAGGGTTTAAACCGGGACGGCTGCTACTTGCAGACCCTCTCACTGGTATAGGGTTTATACCCTGCATTTCTGCCACTTCCAAGCCCTCTCACTGGTATAGGGTTTATACCCTGCATGGCTGCCACTTCCAGGCCCTCTCACTGGTATAGGGTTTATACCTGCATGGCTGCCGCTTCCAGGCCCTCTCATTGGTATAGGGTTTATACCCGGCACGGCAGCCACATCCAGGCCCTCTCACTGGTATAAGGATATACCCTGCATGGCTGCCGCTTCCAGGCCCTCTCACTGGTATAGGGTTTATACCCGGCACGGCTGCCGCTTCCAGGCCCTCTCAGTGGTATAGGGTTTATACCGGCATGGCTGCCGCTTCCAGGCCCTCTCACTGGTATAGGGTTTATACCTGGCACGGCTGCCACATCCAGGCCCTCTCACTGGTATAGGGTTTATACCCTGTATGGCTGCCACATCCAGGCCCTCTAACTGGTATAGGGTTTATACCTGCATGGCTGCCGCTTCCAGGCCCTCTCACTGGTATAGGGTTTATACCGTCACGGCTGCCACATCCAGGCCCTCTCACTGGTATAGGGTTTATACCCTGCATGGCTGCCGCTTCCAGGCCCTCTACTGGTATAGGGTTTATAACCTGCAAGGCTGCCGCTTCCAGGCCCTCCCACTGGTATTTGTATTTGTTTAATATTTATAACATGCACCTCACCCTGAGGTAACTGGGCGCTGGTATAGGGTGTATACCCTGCACGGCTGGGCACAGCTGCCACGTCCAGGCCCTCTCACTGGTATAGGGTTTATACCCTGCACGGCTGCCGCTTCCAGGCCCTCCCACTGGTATTTGTACTTGTTTAATATTTATAACGCACACCTCACCCTGCGGTAAGTGAGCGCTGGTATAGGGTGTATACCCTGCACGGCTGGGCACGGTTGCCTCATCCAGGCACTCTCACTGGTATATGGTTATACCATGCATGGCTGCCGCTTCCAGGCCCTCTCACTGGTATAGGGTTTATGCCCGGCACGGCTGCCGCTTCCAGGCCCTCTCAGTGGAATAGGGTTTATACCGGCATGGCTGCCGCTTCCAGGCCCTCTCACTGGTATAGGGTTTATACCTGGCACGGCTGCCACATCCAGGCCCTCTCACTGGTATAGGGTTTATAACCTGCACGGCTGCCGCTTCCAGGCCCTATCATTGGTATAGGGTTTATACCCTGCACGGCTGCCGCTTCCAGGCCCTCCCACTGGTATTTGTGTTTGTTTAATATTCATAACGTGCACCTCACCCTGAGGTAACTGGACGCTGGTATAGGGTGTATACCCTGCACGGCTGGGCACAGCTGCCACGTCCAGGCCCTCTCACTGGTATAGGGTTTATACCCGGCACGGCTGCCGCTTCCAGGCCCACTCCTTGGTATAGGGTTTATACCCTGCACGGCTGCCACATCCATGCCCTCTCACTGGTATAGAGTTTATACCCTGCACGGCTGCCGCTTCCAGGCCCTTTCATTGGTATAGGGTTTATACCCTGCATGGCTGCCGCTTCCAGGCCCTCTCATTGGTATAGGGTTTATACCCATTACGGCTGCCGCTTCCAGGCCCTCCCACTGGTATTTGTATTTGTTTAATATTTATAACGCGCACCTCACCCTGAGGTAACTGGGCGCTGGTATAGGATGTATACCCTGCACGGCTGGGCACGGCTGCCACGTCCAGGCCCTCTCACTGGTATAGGGTATATACCCTGCATGGCTGCCGCTTCCAGGCCCTCTCACTGGTATAGGGTTTATACCCTGCACGGCTGGGCACGGCTGCCACGTCCAGGCCCTCTCACTGGTATAGGGTTTATACCCTCCACGGCTGCCACTTCCAGGCCCTCTCACTGGTATAGGGTTTATACCCTGCACGGCTGCCGCTTCCAGGCCCTCCCACGGGTATTTGTATTTGTTTAATATTTATAACGCACACCTCACCCTGAGGTAACTGGGCGCTGGTATAGGGTGTATACCCTGCACGGCTGATCACAGCTGCCACGTCCAGGCCCTCTCACTGGTATAGGGTTCATACCCTGCACGGCTGCCGCTTCCAGACCCTCTCCATGGTATAGGGTTTATACCCTGCACGGCTGCCACATCCATGCCCGCTCACTGGTATAGGGTTTATACCCTGCACGGGTGCCGCTTCCAGGCCCTCTCATTGGTATAGGGTTTATACCCTGCATGGCTGCCACTTCCAGGTCCTCTCATTGGTATAGGGTTGATACCCTGCACGGCTGCCGTTTCCAGGCCCTCCCACTGGTATTTGTATTTGTTTAATATTTATAACGCGCACCTCACCCTGAGGTAACTGGGCGCTGGTATAGGGTGTATACCCTGCACGGCTGGGCACGGCTGCCACGTCCAGGCCCTCTCACTGGTATAGGGTTTATACCCTGCACGGCTGCCGCTTCCAGGCCCTCTCACTGGTATTTGTATTTGTTTAATATTTATAACGCGCACCTCACCCTGAGGTAACTGGGCGCTGGTATAGGGTGTATACCCTGCACGGCTGGGCACAGCTGCCAGGTCCAGGCCCTCTCACTGGTATAGGGTTATACCCTGCATGGCTGCCGCTTTCAGGCCCTCTCACTGGTATAGGGTTTATACCCGGCACGGCTGCCGCTTCCAGGCCCTCTCAGTGGTATAAGGTTTATACCGGCATGGCTGCCGCTTCCAGGCCCTCTCACTGGTATAGGGTTTATACCCGGCACGGCTGCCACATCCAGGCCCTCTCACTGGTATAGGGTTTATACCCTGCATGGCTAACGCTTCCAGGCCCTCTCACTGGTATAGGGTTTATAACCTGCACGGCTGCCGCTTCCAGGCCCTATCATTGGCATAGGGTTTATACCCTGCACGGCTGCCGCTTCCAGGCCCTCCCACTGGTATTTGTATTTGTTTAATATTCACAACGTGCACCTCACCCTGAGGTAACTGGGCGCTGGTATTGGGTGTATACCCTGCACGGCTGGGCACAGCTGCCACGTCCAGGCCCTCTCACTGGTATAGGGTTTATACCCTGCACGGCTGCCGCTTCCAGGCCCACTCCTTGGTATAGGGTTTATACCCTGCACGGCTGCCACATCCATGCCCTCTCACTGGTATAGGGTTTATACCCTGCACGGCTGACGCTTCCAGGCCCTTTCATTGGTATAGGGTTTATACCCTGCATGGCTGCCGCTTCCAGGCCCTCTCATTGGTATAGGGTATATACCCTGTACGGCTGCCGCTTCCAGGCCCTCCCACTGGTATTTGTATTTGTTTAATATTTATAACGCGCACCTCAGCCTGAGATAACTGGGCGCTGGTATAGGATGTATACCCTGCACGGCTGGGCACGGCTGCCACGTCCAGGCCCTCTCACTGGTATAGGGTATATACCCTGCATGGCTGCCGCTTCCAGGCCCTCTCACTGGTATAGGGTTTATACCCTGCACGGCTGGGCACGGCTGCCACGTCCAGGCCCTCTCACTGGTATAGGGTTTATACCATGCACGGCTGCTGCTTCCAGGCCCTCTCACTGGTATAGGGTTTATACCCTGCACGGCTGCCGCTTCCAGGCCCTCCCACTGGTATTTGTATTTGTTTAATATTTATAATGCACACCTCACCCTGAGGCAACTGGGCGCTGGTATAGGGTGTATACCCTGCACGGCTGGGCACAGCTGCCACGTCCAGGCCCTCTCACTGGTATAGGGTTCATACCCTGCACGGCTGCCGCTTCCAGGCCCTCTCCATGGTATAGGGTTTATACCCTGCACGGCTGCCACATCCATGCCGTCTCACTGGTATAGGGTTTATACCCTGCACGGCTGCCACTTCCAGGCCCTCTCATTGGTATAGGGTTTATACCCTGCATGGCTGCCACTTCAAGGCCCTCTCATTGGTATAGGGTTGATACCCTGCATGGCTGCCGTTTCCAGGCCCTCCCACTGGTATTTGTATTTGTTTAATATTTATAACGCGCACCTCACCCTGAGGTAACTGGGCGCTGGTATAGGGTGTATACCCTGCACGGCTGGGCATGGCTGCCACATCCAGGCCCTCTCACTGGTATAGGGTTTATACCCTGCACGGCTGCCGCTTACAGGCCCTCTCACTGGTATATGGTTTATACCCTGCATGGCTGGGCACGGCTGCCGCTTCCAGGTCCTCTCACTGGTATAGGGTGTATACCCTGCACGGCTGGGCACAGCCGCCACGTCCAGGCCCTCTCACTGGTATAGGGTGTATACCCTGCACGGCTGGGCACGGCTGCCACGTCCAGGCCCTCTCACTGGTATAGGGTTTATACCCTGCACGGCTGCCACTTCCAGGCCCTCCCACGGGTATTTGTATTTCTTTAATATTTATAACGCACACCTCACCCTGAGGTAACTGGGCGCTGGTATAAGGTGTATAGCCTGCACGGCTGGGCACAGCTGCCACGTCCAGGCCCTCTCACTGGTAGAGGGTTCATATCCTGCACGGCTGCCGCTTCAAGGCCCTCTCCATGGTATAGGGTTTATACCCTGCACGGCTGCCACATCCATGCCCTCTCACTGGTATAGGGTTTATACCCTCCATGGGTGCCGCTTCCAGGCCCTCTCATTGGTATAGGGTTTATAACCTGCATGGCTTCCGCTTCCAGGCCCTCTCATTGGTATAGGGTTGATACCCTGCATGGCTGCCGCTTCCAGTCCCTCCCACGGGTATTTGTATTTCTTTAATATTTATAACGCACATCTCACCCTGAGGTAACTGGGCGCTGGTATAGGGCGTATACCCTGCACGGCTGGGCACGGCTGCCACATCCAGGCCCTCTCACTGGTATAGGGTTTATACCCTGCACGGCTGCAGCTTCCAGGCCCTCTCACTGGTATAGGGTTTATACCCTGCACGGCTGGTCACGGCTGCCACGTCCAGGCCCTCTCACTGGTATAGGGTTTATACCCTGCACGGCTGCCGCTTCCAGGCCCTCTCACTGGTATTTGTATTTGTTTAATATTTATAACGCGCACCTCACCCTGAGGTAACTGGGCGCTGGTATAGGGTGTATACCCTGCACGGCTGGGCACAGCCGCCACGTCCAGGCCCTCTCATTGGTATAGGGTGTGTACCATGCATGGCTTCCGCTTCCAGGCCCTCTCATTGGTATAGGGTTTATAACCTGCATGGCTTCCGCTTCCAGGCCCTCTCATTGGTATAGGGTTGATACCCTGCATGGCTGCCGCTTCCAGTCCCTCCCACGGGTATTTGTATTTCTTTAATATTTATAACGCACACCTCACACTGAGGTAACTGGGCGCTGGTATAGGGTGTATACCCTGCACGACTGGGCACAGCTGCCACGTCCAGGCCCTCTCACTGGTAGAGGGTTCATACCCTGTACGGCTGCCGCTTCCAGGCCCTCTCCATGGTATAGGGTTTATACCCTGCACAGCTGCCACATCCATGCCCTCTCACTGGTATAGGGTTTATACCCTCCACGGGTGCTGCTTCCAGGCCCTCTCATTGGTATAGGGTTTATACCCTGCATGGCTGCCGCTTCCAGGCCTTCTCATTGGTATAGGGTTGATACCCTGCACGGCTGCCGCTTCCAGGCCCTCCCACGGGTATTTGTATTTCTTTAATATTTATAACGCACACCTCACCCTGAGGTAACTGGGCGCTGGTATAGGGTGTATCCCCTGCACGGCTGGGCACGGCTGCCACGTCCAGGCCCTCTCACTGGTATAGGGTTTATTCCCTGCACGGCTGCCGCTTCCAGGCCCTCCCACTGGTATAGGGTTTATACCCTGCACGGCTGGGCACGGCTGCCACGTCCAGGCCCTCTCACTGGTATAGGGTTTATACCCTGCACGGCTGCAGCTTCCAGGCCCTCTCACTGGTATTTATATTTGTTTAATATTTATAACGCGCACCTCACCCTGAGGTAACTGGGCGCTGGTATAGGGTGTATACCCTGCACGGCTGGGCACAGCCGCCACGTCCAGGCTCTCTCACTGGTATAGGGTGTATACCATGCACGGCTGGGCACGGCTGCCACGTCCAGGCCCTCTCACTGGTCTAGGGTGTATACCCTGCACAGCTGCCACGTCCAGGCCCTCTCACTGGTATAGGGTGTATACCCTGCACGGCTGCCACATCCATGCCCTCTCACTGGTATAGGGTTTATACCCTGCACGGGTGCCGCGTCCAGGCCCTCTCATTGGTATAGGGTTTATACCCTGCATGGCTGCCGCTTCCAGGCCCTCTCATTGGTATAGGGTTGATACCCTGCATGGCTGCCGCTTCCAGGCCCTCCCACTGGTGTTTGTATTTGTTTAATATTTATAACGCGCACCTCACCCTGAGGTAACTGGGCGCTGGTATAGGGTGTATACCCTGCACGGCTGGGCACAGCCGCCACGTCCAGGCCCTCTCACTGGTATAGGGTGTATACCATGCACAGCTGGGCACAGCTGCCACGTCCAGGCCCTCTCACTGGTATAGGGTGTATACCCTGCACGGCTGGCACGTCCAGGCCCTCTCACTGGTATAGGGTGTATACCCTGCACAGCTGCCACGTCCAGGCCCTCTCACTGGTATAGGGTGTATACCCTGCACGGCTGCCACGTCCAGGCCCTCTCACTGGTATAGGGTGTATACCCTGCGCGGCTGGGCACAGCCGCCACGTCCAGGCCCTCTCACTGCTATAGGGTGTATACCCTGCACGGCTGGGCACAGCCGCCACGTCCAGGCCCTCTCACTGCTATAGGGTTTATCCCCTGCACGGCTGGGCACGGCTGCCACGTCCAGGCCCTCTCACTGGTATAGGGTTTATTCCCTGCACGGCTGCCGCTTCCAGGCCCTCCCACTGGTATAGGGTTTATACCCTGCACGGCTGGGCACGGCTGCCACGTCCAGGCCCTCTCACTGGTATAGGGTTTATACCCTGCACGGCTGCAGCTTCCAGGCCCTCTCACTGGTATTTATATTTGTTTAATATTTATAACGCGCACCTCACCCTGAGGTAACTGGGCGCTGGTATAGGGTGTATACCCTGCACGGCTGGGCACAGCCGCCACGTCCAGGCTCTCTCACTGGTATAGGGTGTATACCATGCACGGCTGGGCACGGCTGCCACGTCCAGGCCCTCTCACTGGTATAGGGTGTATACCCTGCACAGCTGCCACGTCCAGGCCCTCTCACTGGTATAGGGTGTATACCCTGCACGGCTGCCACATCCATGCCCTCTCACTGGTATAGGGTTTATACCCTGCACGGGTGCCGCGTCCAGGCCCTCTCATTGGTATAGGGTTTATACCCTGCATGGCTGCCGCTTCCAGGCCCTCTCATTGGTATAGGGTTGATACCCTGCATGGCTGCCGCTTCCAGGCCCTCCCACTGGTGTTTGCATTTGTTTAATATTTATAATGCGCACCTCACCCTGAGGTAACTGGGCGCTGGTATAGGGTGTATACCCTGCACGGCTGGGCACGGCTGCCACGTCTAGGCTCTCTCACTGGTATAGGGTTTATACCCTGCACAGCTGCCGCTTCCAGGCCCTCTCACTGGTATAGGGTTTATACCCTGCACGGCTGGGCACGGCTGCCACGTCCAGGCCCTCTCACTGGTATAGGGTTTATATCCTGCATGGCTGCCGCTTCCAGGCCCTCTCACTGGTATTTGTATTTGTTTAATATTTATAACGCGCACCTCACCCTGAGGTAACTGGGCGCTGGTATAAGGTGTATACCCTGCACGGCTGGGCACAGCCTCCACGTCCAGGCCCTCTCACTGGTATAGGGTGTATACCATGCACAGCTGTGCACAGCTGCCACGTCCAGGCCCTCTCACTGGTATAGGGTGTATACCCTGCACGGCTGGCACGTCCAGGCCCTCTCACTGGTATAGGGTGTATACCCTGCACAGCTGCCACGTCCAGGCCCTCTCACTGGTATAGGGTGTATACCCTGCACGGCTGCCACGTCCAGGCCCTCTCACTGGTATAGGGTGTATACCCTGCGCGGCTGGGCACAGCCGCCACGTCCAGGCCCTCTCACTGCTATAGGGTGTATACCCTGCACGGCTGGGCACAGCCGCCACGTCCAGGCCCTCTCACTGGTATAGGGTGTATACCCTGCGCGGCTGGGCACAGCCGCCACGTCCAGGCCCTCTCACTGCTATAGGGTGTATACCCTGCACGGCTGGGCACAGCCGCCACGTCCAGGCCCTCTCACTGCTATAGGGTGTATACCCTGCACGGCTGGGCACAGCTGCCATGTCCAGGCCCTCCCACTGGTAGAAGAGAATCGGGAAACTGCAAGTGGATTTGCTGCTGTGCTGATGCCTGGCGTTCGGGAGTGCGCCTGTGCGGATCTGTTTCTGGGTGGTCTGTGCTGTGGGCAGGCTGCAATCCTCCCAGATGCTTGTGCCAACCACTCCCATTCTCTGCCCACCACCATTGATTACGCAGGTCAGGGCAGCTGGCAGCCGCAGGCCGCCCATCACCGGCACAGAGGCCTTGCACTAGGGCTCATTGGCCGGGCGGAGGCTGTCTGGAGGGAGGGATTTTAAATTGCTGTGTGTGAGTGGCATAGTTGGTCCGCCTATGGTGTGTTTGGGTGTGAAGAAGAGAGTATTAGTGTTGGGCCAAGAGTGACTGAAACAGAGTCCAAGGGCATGGGGGTGCAGACGCAGGGACCAATATGACTGAGTAAACTAAACTGCAGATCCAGCAAGGTCAAAGTGCAGGTCTGCCTGGCCAGGGAATATCACTTTATCCTGATGGGCACAACCTTCGATTGTTCAAAAGACAACACTGGGTTACCTCTCGACGAGCAAAATCATAAACTGGTAGTATTTGCAAACGGGCTCCCTCTCCACGCCATGCATTTATGGTAAAGCTGAACAGGTGTGAAATTGCATCGTGTGGGCTGCTGTTCTAAGTTTCAAACTCTTTCTCCCCAGATCTGGATGAGGAGGACAGTATTTACGTGTTCAAAGACGACGAAGTCATTGAGTACGACGGAGAATTTTCTGCTGACACCTTGGTGGAGTTTCTTCTGGATGTAAGTGACCTCTCCCTCTTTCTGCCTCTCCTCACCTTTGCATGCTCGCTTCCCTTCTCCCGGTTCCTGCATTGGTATTTCTGCCCAGGATGTAAGTGACCTCTCCCTCTTTCTGCCTCTCCTCACCGTTGCATGCTCGCTTCCCTTCTCCCGGTTCCTGCATTGGTATTTCTCTCCAGGATGTAAGCGACCGCTCCCTCTTTCTGTCTCTCCTCACCGTTGCATGCTCGCTTCCCTTCTCCAGGTTCCTGCATTGGTATTTCTGTCCAGGATGTAAGCGACCTCTCCCTCTTTCTGCCTCTCCTCACCGTTGCATGCTCGCTTCCCTTCTCCCGGTTCCTGCATTGGTATTTCTGTCCAGGATGTAAGCGACCTCTCTCTCTGTCTGCCTCTCCTCACCGTTGCATGCTCGCTTCCCTTCTCCCGGTTCCTGCATTGGTATTTCTGTCCAGGATGTAAGCGACCTCTCCCTCTTTCTGCATCTCCTCACCGTTGCATCCTCGCTTCCCTTCTCCCGGTTCCTGCATTGGTATTTCTGCCCAGGATGTAAGTGACCTCTCCCTCTTTCTGCCTCTCTTCACCGTTGCATGCTCGCTTCCCTTCTCCCGGTTCCTGTATTGGTATTTCTGCCCAGGATGTAAGTGACCTCTCCCTCTTTCTGCCTCTCCTCACCGTTGCATGCTCGCTTCCCTTCTCCCGGTTCCTGCATTGGTATTTCTGTCCAGGATGTAAGTGACCTCTCCCTCTTTCTGCCTCTCCTCATCGTTGCATGCTCGCTTCCCTTCTCCCGGTTCCTGCATTGGTATTTCTGTCCAGGATGTAGTTTCTGCCTCTCCTCACCGTTGCATGCTCGCTTCCCTTCTCCCGGTTCCTGCATTGGTATTTCTGTCCAGGATGTAAGTGACCTCTGCCTCTTTCTGCCTCTCCTCACCGTTGCATGCTCGCTTCCCTTCTCCCGGTTCCTGCATTGGTATTTCTGCCCAGGATGTAAGTGACCTCTCCCTCTTTCTGCCTCTCCTCACTGTTGCATGCTCGCTTCCCTTATGCCGGTTCCTGCATTGGTATTTCTGTCCAGGATGTAAGTGACCTCTCCCTCTTTCTGCCTCTCCTCACCGTTGCATGCTCGCTTCCCTTCTCCCGTTTCCTGCATTGGTATTTCTGTCCAGGATGTAAGTGACCTCTCCCTCTCCTCACCGTTGCATGCTCACTTCCCTTTTCCCGGTTCCTGCATTGGTATTTCTGTCCAGGATGTAAGTGACCTCTCCCTCTTTCTGCCTCTCCTCACCGTTGCATGCTCGCTTCCCTTCTCCCGGTTCCTGCATTGGTATTTCTGTCAGGATGTAAGTGACCTCTCCCTCTTTCTGCCTCTCCTCACCGTTGCATGCTCGCTTCCCTTCTCCCGGTTCCTGCATTGGTATTTCTGTCCAGGATGTAAGTGACCTCTCCCTCTTTCTGCCTCTCCTCACCGTTGCATGCTCGCTTCCCTTATCCCGGTTCCTGCATTGGTATTTCTGTCAGGATGTAAGTGACCTCTCCCTCTTTCTGCCTCTCCTCACCGTTGCATGCTCGCTTCCCTTCTCCTGGTTCCTGCATTGGTATTTCTGTCCAGGATGTAAGTGACCTCTCCTTCTTTCTGCCTCTCCTCACCGTTGCATGCTCGCTTCCCTTCTCCTGGTTCCTGCATTGGTATTTCTGTCCAGGATGTAAGTGACCTCTCCCTCTTTCTGCCTCTCCTCACCGTTGCATGCTCGCTTCCCTTCTCCCGGTTCCTGCATTGGTATTTCTGTCAGGATGTAAGCGACCTCTCCCTCTTTCTGCCTCTCCTCACCGTTGCATGCTCGCTTCCCTTCTCCCGGTTCCTGTATTGGTATTTCTGCCCAGGATGTAAGTGACCTCTCCCTCTTTCTGCCTCTCCTCACCGTTGCATGCTCGCTTCCCTTATCCCGGTTCCTGCATTGGTATTTCTGTCAGGATGTAAGTGACCTCTCCTTCTTTCTGCCTCTCCTCACCGTTGCATGCTCGCTTCCCTTCTCCCGGTTCCTGCATTGGTATTTCTGTCAGGATGTAAGTGACCTCTCCCTCTTTCTGCCTCTCCTCACCGTTGCATGCTCGCTTCCCTTCTCCCGGTTCCTGCATTGGTATTTCTGTCCAGGATGTAAGTGACCTCTCCCTCTTTCTGCCTCTCCTCACCGTTGCATGCTCGCTTCCCTTCTCCCGGTTCCTGCATTGGTATTTCTGCCCAGGATGTAAGTGACCTCTCCCTCTTTCTGCCTCTCCTCACCGTTGCATCCTCGCTTCCCTTCTCCCGGTTCCTGTATTGGTATTTCTGTCAGGATGTAAGTGACCTCTCCCTCTTTCTGTCTCTCCTCACCGTTGCATGATTGCTCGCTTCCCTTATCCCGGTTCCTGCATTGGTATTTCTGTCCATTTCCGCCCTTTTCACCGTCTCTTTTTCCCCATGACCTCCTTTTATTTGGCATGTCCTCCCTTCACGTCTCGCTTTATTTCCTGTAGGCGTTATGTTTTTCCTTTTTTTCTTTCTATGTATTGATTATAGTGTCATTTATTTTCTTGTCTTTTCTCCCCCCTTTGTTTCCTCTTTTTCATCTCCCTATAGTTCTCCTTTATTCTTACTGTTTCCATTTGTCTGTCGTCTTCACCAGTCCTGCGAGTCACCCACCCACAGTTTTTTTTCTTTTCTTCTTTTATCTTGATTGCCTCCCTTTCATCTTTCCCTCCATTTCTACTACTACTTTTCTCTAACTATTCCCTTTTAACCTCCACCTTATCTTCTTTACTTGATCCTCTCATTCCTATTTATCTTCTTCCTGTATCTTATTCCTTCAATCCATCCTTTCAGCCTTCTTCTCTCCGTTTTGCATTTCATTCCAATACATTCTCACAGCTCTAATCAAAAGTTCTTCCATTTTCGTGTTCATTGGTCCTCTGATATGTCTTCAAATCTGTCCTTTTCTCTCTTCTTGTCTTCCTTTTCCTATTCTTTCAATGGTGCAACCTTCCCAAATGATGAATGCATCATGCGTCGGCACCCGGCAACTCTCCGTGCGCTTGTAGCATTCCGTGCATGACCTGGGGCGCTGAAGCTCTTTCAGCAGAATGTTACTTGTTGAATCTGACTCCTTGAAGTATTGTAGCACGTCCAAACTGGAGGCCGCTTAGAACTCTCGAGCTGAAGGAACGCCATTGCATCTTGGCTGAGGGTTCTTCCACACTAGAGGCGTCTTCGGTTCGAATGAGAGCGTCATCTTCTATTTCTAATTGCCCTCAGCCAGCCAGCTGCGCCAGGGACTTGAGATCCTCGCTGGGGCACTATGCGCTTTGCCAATCTTCCAGCAAGCCATCGCTGAATTGAAAGGACGAGCTCAGCATCGAGGTCAGGCCATAATGCGTGGCCGTGTTGTAGGGGAAGGCTCATCCTCCCTCTGGCGCCACATCTGAGGTTTATGACCGGTTCTAGAGGATGTAAGGTCCAAGACTATCAACTCTCTCCCTCCTCATCTCTTAGCTTGGGAACAGTCAATGGACATCAAGTTTTGCTTGGAAGCACCTGGAGAACCTTTAGCCTTGTTATCCTCTTGTTCTGCGCACGGCTGAAGCTCTGCCTGTCAATACTAAATAGTCCCATTGAATCCATTAAACATTGATTAGTCCACTTAGTGTATTGATGTCAGAGTCCTGAAGCTCCCCGGTGCCTCGGAGGCCCTTTTGAGATCGTTCCTTTGGGAGCTGGACTGTGCTTGCTTGCCGTTCATCCGCGCAATGTCACTTTCGTGCATTTCATGCACCGTGCCAACTTGACTGGAAAGATTTTTGCAGTTCTGGATTACCAAAATTTTACTATTATGATGTCAAATGTCCTCGAATTAAATCACATTTTCTGAGCATTCCTATTAGATTGTGGGATAGGAGTGCAGCTCAAAAGCCGGAGGATCATGGGGGAAAGACATAGCTTGTGTCTTAGTCTCTCATATCTGTGTCCTCTCTCGGCCACCTTATGATTCTGCAATCTTGCTCTCAACTTCAAAACTGCCTGGGAGCCATAACGACGTGCGTCGCTCCATGCTCCCGGCTCCATTCACCACCCTAGGTTACCATCGCTTTCATCTGCTGACGGGGCATTTTCTAAAAAGTGTTACTGGCGTGCATGGGCTGGCCAACATTAGGACTGGGGGCTGGTCGCTCCCCGTCAAGCAAGTTTCTACTTTTACAAAACAGAGTGCAAAAGATTAGAACCAGGCGAAATGGTGCTTTACACACAGCATTTACAATGTATTACTATGGAATGCATTCGTGATCTGCCTTCAGGAACATCTCACGCAGGCATTCAAAAAAGAGGTTTTCCTAGCGCTGGAGGAGGGACGGGGAAACATATTCATTGTCTGTCTTCCTCGCTGCCTAAAACAACCCAGAGTGGAAAAGCAAGCGTAAACCATTTACTATTGATGTATGCCTTGATTTACTGCTCCATGCCACATGAAATGAGCCCCACAGTCAGAGAAGTCCTATTTATGTATTTATTTATTTATTTATTTATTTATTTATTTAGGCACTTATATGGCGCGAGGGCCTTAGTTCCTGGTGCAGCAGTTTTGGTTTTTCTCAATAGCACTAAAGTGAAGGCCCTTCCTAAGCATGACTTTGATGGCTAGAGCGTGCCTTATAATATGGAGCTGAAGGAAATGAGAGACTGCTTAACTTGAAGCCCTCATCCTGAAGCATTACAATCTACTTTGCCAGGCAGCCTTTAGAGGTGCTTGTCGACTGGGGCTTCTACCTTGACGTCATCCCAAATCCATCCCATGAAATAAAAAAGCATTTGTTCATTAAAGAATTGACAGTGATTATTTGCCATATCCGGCCATCCTAGTTACCATTTGCAGAAAGTCCATTAGCTGGTGGGTACCAAGGAAAGGCCTCAGAGCTCTCCCGTGCTGAGAACCTTGCACTGATTTCAGGCACCTTGCTGCACTGGCATCAGATCTCGCACATGTTGAGAGAACTACATTGACTGACTACAAGGCACCTTGTTGAACTGCCTTCAGAACCTTTGCATGCTGGAAACAGTATGTTGAATTTAGGGCACTTTGCTGCAGTGGCCTCAGTGTTCTCACATCCTGAGAACACTGCATTGACCTCAACATGTGGCCTCTAACCTCACCGCCCAACTCTTTAAGATCTGCAAGGATTTGGCTAATCTTACTGCAGTCTCTGCCTCTCCTGTTCCCTCCCAGTCTCTCTGTATGGCTCTGTCCTCTCATTTCACCACTAAAACTCTGGCAATCCTGTTCTCTCTTTCTCTCTCAGGGCACCTTTGGCCGCCTCTCCCTCTCCTCTTCCTTTTCCCCCTTCTTTCTAACAACACCTGACTTTGTCTCTAGACAAGTCTGATCTATGAAAGTGTCGTCCCAACACGTGCTCCCCTGTTCCTCCAGAACCATCAAGGACTCCCTTGTGCTCCCCCTCCTAAAAAGGCCTTCTGCTGATTCTACATGTCCTGCAAACTATCATCCAATTTCTAGCACTCCTTTCCTACGCATAATCCTGGAAAAGCTGGCCATCTCCCAGCTTACCCTCCAACTGAATCTTCTGGCTGCCTCCATGACCATCAGTCTGACATCAGAACATCTAGAGGCATGCAAAATGCTCTCCTGAACACTCATGAAGATGTGCTCTCTAACCTTGACTCTAGATTTCCCTCTGTCCTCATCCTCCTTGACCTTTCCTCTGCTTTCGACTCAGTCACTCATGTCATCCTATTCAACCAACTGTATGTGAACCTGGCCATCACGGACCAGGCCCTGGCGTAGCTGACGTCCT
Source organism: Ambystoma mexicanum (assembly GCF_040938575.1). NCBI lineage: Eukaryota > Metazoa > Chordata > Amphibia > Caudata > Ambystomatidae > Ambystoma > Ambystoma mexicanum. Next base: position 22,024,071 of record NC_090922.1, on the reverse strand, counting down.
TCCTCCTGAACTGTCACTCCCAGGTCCAACTTGGGTCCTTTCTCTCCACCATCTCTCTCTCCACATGTGGTGTCTCCCAGGGCTCTATCATCTCACCCTCGCTCTTCAATGTCTATCTGGCCCCTTAAGCCCATCTGATCTCCTCCTTCCCTTCTGTCAGTGTTATGCAGATGACACTCAGCTCTCTTTCAGGCTTCCCTCAGCCTCCTTTCCACCCTTGCTCATTCCAGACTGTCTATCCATGATTCATGATTTGTACGCCTCCAACGATCTTTGCCCTAATGCCAGTAAGACAGAAATCCTTCTAATTGGGACCTCTGCTCCCGCTTTCCCTCTCTCACTCAGGCTGCCCTCCTTGGGCCCTCTTACCTCGCCTTCCAGTAAGGCCAAAAATCCTTGCTGTCATCATCAACTCCACTATCTCCTTCTCTCCTCACATCACATATCCTGCCAAAAAGGCTGCTTCCAGCTGCACCTCCTCAGAGGTATTCTAACTTTTCTCACTTTCCCCCAGAAGCTCACTGGCTCCAGAGCCCTGGTTATTTCCAGGCTGGACTACTGCAACAGCCTCTTTCTCAATCTGCCTATCTGAATTCTTTGCCCCCTGCAACTAATACAGAACAAGACTGAGAGACTTATCCTTGGATTCAAGCCCAGAGGCATATCTCTCAAGCCCTGAAATCTCTGCACTGGTTCCCGGTGTATGCAAGGATCAAGTTCAAGACCCTCTGCATTGTCCACAAGGCTTTCTGGGGCCGGGGCCTGCATTACATCCAACTCTCCCCCCAAAAATGCATTCCTTCTAGAGCCCTTCGCTCAGCTACCTCCACCTCTCTGAGGATCAGATGCGTCTACAGGCTGAGTGTGGGGATAGATCAGTCTCCTCTTCAGGTTCCTCCCTCTGGAGCAGCCTCCCTGCCCCTCTCAGACTTGAGCCAGACCACCTGCAGTGCCAGAAGACGCTCAAGACCCTCCTTTTCTCCTCTGCCTTCTCTCTCTCACTCCCTTGCTAACTTATCTGTCTTCTGCGCCAACTGGTTGCTTGGTTCCCTCAGAGTCTCACTGGGGGCCAGGCTCCTACACGACCAGTCTTACTTTGCACTGCCTCCTGACCTTCCTCTCATTTATGGGCTGTAACTGTAACCTCTGCAGTCCCCTGCCTCCTTGCACTCATGCAGAGCCGTGTTGCCCTGGCTGCACTTACTCAGAGCCATGCTGCCCTGATTGCACTTCCCCTTTTCCTCTCTTGCACTTCCCCTTCTCCTTCCCCCTGCACTTCTCATTGTCGCACTTGCACGTTCTGAAAGACACAAAGCCTAGTAAGATCATTTGTCTTGTCCTCCCTATGTCTTCCCTCTCTTGTCTTGTGGCGCTTAGAAACACTTGTGTACAAGCGTGTTATAAATGCCATATCATACCATATCATAATTTTAAGGCTCCGTGGGGCATTTGGCAATAAATAAAGTGACAGCCACTCATCTGTAAAAACACGTGCACTTGTACGGTGCAGTTATTGGCCAGTCTGTTTGCTTTTTGAGTCCACGGTAAACCAAAAGGTAGATGTGCACCATAAGGAACCGCCAACACAGGGGCAAATCATATCCGATAAGTCAACAAAAGTGTGTACGATGGTTATTTTAGAAAAAATATATATTTATATCTATCAATTTAATGAAATACATGTTCTCCAACAATGTGCAATATATGAGTTAAATACCGACAGAAACAATGTACGCATTCAATCCTATGAAAACAGTAATACATATACAATGAAGGGAAAAAATCTGCAGCAAGACATTTTTTCCTACAAAGTGCTCATATATTCCTTATTGTTGGAGAACACGTTCTTCATTAAATGCATAGATATAAATATAGCTTTAATGGGACACATTAAAAAACCATTGCAACTCGACAAGTGCAGTTTGCCATATTAAAAGCACCACGGCTAAAATTGCCCTAGTGCTAAAAAGATACATTTTTGATGCATTTTTGCATCAAGGCAAAGTTTGCCCTAGTGCTGCTACCATTCCATGAGAGCATTAGGGTGAGGTTTGCTCTAGTTAAAAAATGTAGTAATAATGCATCTTTTCTGCCCTAGGGCAATGTTTGCACTGGTGCTTTTAATATGTCAAACTGCACTTGTCAAGGGGAAATGGGTTTTTAATGTGTCCCAGTGTTTTTAAATAATGCCATGCCAACTTTGCACTTGTACCAGTGCAAAGTCTCTGTAATCTGGCTCATGAAAGCTAAATGAAATGCACACAAATTCTCAAGAGGGGCAAAGGACCGAGGTGCCGCGCAAGTTGCTGTTCCTGGCAGAGGGCACGTGCCCACCCAGTCTCTTTTAACACAAACCGTGAAGAGACGAAGTAGCGGTCAAAGTGGGGCAGTGAACGGAATCTTCTTTGATGTTCTAAATGACATCTTTTTTCCAAACCTGTGCCTTCATTTGCCACCCGACTAAAAGGATGACTCATCATTGATCAGTAATCAGCGGAATTAGGGGTGGTGGGATGTTAAAGCTCTTTCATCTTCCAATTAGAAGTAAATGCCACGTACAGGAGGAAAGTAGGTCAGTGGGAAGGCAGCCAGAGAGTAAGACTATTCAGACCTAGGCTAAGGCCGGCCAGGGGCTTAATACGCGAGTTTGGTTTCTAAGCACGGATCCAGGATTCAAACCTCTGTTGCTCTTCATAGTCTTGCTCCCAAGACCAGCACGTTGCCCCTGTGCTATCCTCGGTTCACGTTATACCATCTTCCCACCTAGATTTCTATTAGCCCCCAGAGGAGAGCCGTTACCCACCCATGATGTTAGGAAAGCGTGCACGGTTCACCAGTAAAAGCTTGCATTCCACCTCGATTGCCGGTAGCTCCTCCCACTGACGACATTTTCCTTTTCTCACGTTCATGTCTGTTTTTGTCCCTTTTGGACCCTGGACGCGCTCCACCATCCTCCAACGTTCTCCATCCCCCAACACAACCTCACTTAACCAATCTCTCTATCCAGCACTGCGGCCTCACCACCGCCTCTGCTCCTTGCTCCCTGATAACTTGGAAAGGGTTGAGGTGCTCCAGGTGAGGCCTGTTGGCCAATACCATGGCAACCAACTTGCATATAGTTTCTTTTTTGCTAGCAAACCCGGTCCACATGCTTACTGCTAGCCAGGTGTGCTAATAGCAATAGTTCCAAATGTGGCGGGCCCTGCAAGGCTGCAGCAACGCGCCACGTCCAATAATGGCCCTCACCACTCTCTGGGCTTTTATTTTGGATTTGTTCAGTTACCACGAATTACAGCCCACTAGGCTCATGGCATTATTGCTTTCTTCTTCCTCCGTAGGTGCTATTCATTAGTATCTGTACAGCTACTCTGCTCTGTACATCCGACAGTCCGCTAACAGTGCCTTGCTGAAGAGGCGTGAGCATCGTAACTGTTGAACCCATATGCAGCAGACTTATATTTATTGTTGTGTGGTGTGTGCGTCAAGTCTTACGGCCCTTGCCCTCCCCATGAAATATTACACCACAACAATTAGGTCAAGTGTTGGCAATAAAAGGCCGTAGGTTTTAATTGATATAGATATGGTTATGGGAACATAATGCTCGTAAAGCATAATAATATCATCCTTTTGGACACCGGATGCAGAGGTCACCCCCTCTGGCCCTTGCCGCCTTTCTTGTCCCATTACTTGTTGTGGTCACCGTACGGTGTCCTGAGTTTCTTTCCATTGTTCTTTTCCCCTTTTTCTAGGGTGGGAGGCTTTTCTGTGGAAAAGAAAAAGAGCACTCTCCCTGCCTGGGTCGCTTGTGTCCCCTGGGTGCAATGCACCCATACATTCACGTGGAAGGGTGAGGTATTTTTATTACCTCACCCTTCCTGGACTTAGATGCGCCAGACCCTGCTGTCTCCTTATTCTGGGAGGAGGAGAGGGGCGCTGACCCTGGAGGAGGGCTGCTGCCCCTCTCCTGACCCTGCTGTATGTAACAACAGTTACCTGGCCTCGCATGGGATGGCCCAGCGGCATTGCCCAAAACCAAGGCACTCCCAGAATGGCACCCAGACTACCCGGCAACCCGCACCAAGACAAGTGCCCAAGTTGCAGCTTGAAAGAAGCCTTTATAGAAGGATTCCATCCTCACAAAAGATGCAATGCATCAGCAAGGCCATTCTATTCCAAATGTAAATTGCATATAGGGGGCCCAACGATAGCACTTAACTGTTCCCTTGAAAAAAAGAGAATTTGCAGTGGGAACGCAAGAAAAGAAATGCAAACACTGTTTTTCGCAATTATACATCTTTTAAAGCACTTAGAATATTGTGCGCATTCAAACTATCAGAGGGACTATACATTAGCCAAGGTATAGCTCAAGCCATTTCAAGTAAACATGCATCATATAGAATCTGCACTCTGATTGATTGCTGCAGGTATTTGGAGGCAATACATGTCTGACCTGCAGCGAACCTTCATCCCACAACGAACTGCTCTTCCCGAAAAAAAAGAGGGCGAGAGGCAAACGTGGCTGCAGGGCTTCCGGGAGCATGGGGAGGTGCAGCCTCGCAATGAGAGCGAGGAATGGCTGCATCTGGGTAACTGCAGAGCTTCCGGGCTGCATGGGAACATGCAGGCTTTCAATGACAGCGAGAAATGACTGCATCTGGGTCCCTGCAGAGCTTCTGGCAGCATGGAGAGGTGCGGGCGTCCAATGACAGCATGGAATGGCTGCATCTAGGACCTGCAGAGCTTCTGGGAAGCATGGGGAGGTGCAGCCATCCAAAGACAGTGAGGAACAGTAGTTGACTGGCCTATAGGAACTCTGGAGATTTCTCCTCAGTAGGCCTCTGAACCCTGGGCCTCTTTTGTGTAGTATTTCCAAATGTTCCCATAGGAAAGAGGTTGAGCTTGCTGAAAATCTCTAATATGGGTCCACTTTGAAAATTATTTTTAGTTCCCAGTCCACCGGGTGAGGAGTATTTGCATCTGGGTCCCTGCAGTCTGAGTCCAGCTACAATACCTGTGATGCTGGAAATGCGTCAGAGGGACAGGGCCTCCGTATCCTTGTCCTTTACTGCTTTTTATTGTGTGTTCTGTCGTGTTTTCTGCGCAGGAGTCATGTGGGACTCCTGGCAGTGCAGCTCTCTCTTTTGGTTTTGGTGGACAGACCCATGGGATACCCTTATGGCACCCATGGGTGTGGGTGCAACCCTGTGCCCCTTAGTATATGTCTTTGGGCACCTGTGTGTGGCCCACAGAGCAGGGTACGGGCTGGTTGCAGCTCCGTGCTGAATTGACTGGTGCCCTGAGCGTCCTCCATTTTGGGATGCCCAGGCCCTGTCATTGGAATCGGTAAATTCCTGATGGAGACAAGATGGCCCCCGTGGCCTCTTGCCTTCCATCACCTGTTACCTTGATCTTCCCGATGTTCCGGGAAGCCCTCACTCTGTCCCTTCCCCCTGACTGGCTGTTGGGTGGAAGCTCCACATATGGTAGTGTGGGGAAGTGCCGACCAGACTGGCTGGAGCCTTCCCGACGACCGTATGTTGTGGGTACGCCTGTGGGTGGGACCTGGGTGAATGGAGTGTGTGACAAATATGCACTTCTTTTTGTGGATGTCTAGTTTCTGGTGTTTGACACAATGACTGAGACAGTCCTGCCCGAAACTGGTATGAATGCAGTGTGGAGTGTTGAATGGCTGGGTACTTGTCCCAATACACATAACTTGTTGTGAGTGTTTGGAGAGAAGTGAATGGCCTGAATGCACTATGCACCTGATTGGCTGCCTGCCTGCATGAATGCCCTTCGCAGTGATTGGACGCTTAAGTGTGACACAGCGGAATGAATGGGAGATCAACAGTGTATCTGGGGACCTCTCAGTGTTCAGAAGTGTTCAGAAGCTGAAGTCCACTACGACGAGTAACTGTAATAAAACTGAAGCATGACCTTGAAGCCCTGCTGGAAGAGAAGAATTGCTGTTGCTCTTCTTCATCAATCTGAAAGCTGCTGTGTCTCCAAAGACTGATCCAGAGAGGACCTGATAAGGCACCCTATTCCCGAGCTACGAGGGACCATTGTGCACCAGCTGATATTTGCCAAAGCTCCCTGCTAGACAGACCTACGACAGGCTGCCGACCGGAGACAGGGACTGCCGCAGAATCCCAAAGAGAAGCGCCAGGACTGTTGTCCGCTACTGTCAACGACCGCCGTCGCCGACCGGAGCTGCTGTGCTCCCGTTGCCTAAGAATTTTCAATTCATGGATGCGCTCATCCGCACCGCGCCTGCCTTATGCCGCCGGAGAAGGCCAGGCCGTCGACGCGCCTAGGAGCATCCGCCGGTGGGTTCCCTGCCACCCAAAGACCACAGAGATGCCGACGACTCAACGCCCTTGCTGGGCCACAGTTCTCCAAACTCTTTGCGGTCCTGAACTATTGACATTGAGGTGCCCCGCACGCCTCTTCCTTGCAGGAAGTTTACGCTTCCCCGTCGACGAGCACCGCTGGGAAAGAAGCTGCCACTTCACCATCGCAGCTTACCCTGTTTTCCGTCTGACGTTCGACAACCCGTGACTCCTGCCTTAAAGGGAGGGCACTCAAGAAATAAGTCCTGTATATTGTATTATATTGTATTATTTCAGATGTAATGTCGACATTTCATATATTGCCTGCATATTTGTAACATATGTAAGCTTTGCATATCCGTCTGCGCCCTGCTACTCCTGGGTCTGGTGCGCCTTATAAATGCAATATACAAACAAACAAACAAACAAGAAGGGCCGTCGATTTCCCCGATGAGGAACGCTACAACGCCAGGTACTTTGGGATTGCAGAACTATTGGAAAGTCTCTTGTGAACAATATATGGACTGGGCTTGTGATATATCTTTATTCTACAGGTTTCCCAGGTGGGGGGAGCTCCACACATAACTGTGTCTAGGTATCGGGCCAGTATTCTGCCAATTGTTCTAACCAACTGCTTTCCTCTTATATCTATTGTTGGTTTCCTTTATGAACTGATTTGTGTGCCATTAAACTGTACAGTTGATGCACTTTAAAGAGATCTAATAGTAATTGTGGTACCACATAGAACTGTATATTTACCATTATAGATAACTGAGTACAAAGTGAGTTATCGTGATATTGTACATAACCTTGAATATTAATTATATAAAGACTGTGTTTTAACTAATACAGTGTGCAGACATTTGTTTGTGTGTGCTTGGGGACTACACTGTACTTAAGAACCAGCCTGCATCACCTCCTCAGAAGCTAGGCCTTGATTGCCCGACCACATACCAATAATAGAGAATCTTGGCTGGGGTCCTCTGTGCCTCTCCTCTACCATATAGAGAGCAGAGGTACAGACACCCCCCTCCAGTCTTTTCAATACCGAACTCAGGAAAAAAGCTACTTATGGGTGTACAAATGCAACAATACAGAGAAAAACGTATATACTGAAGAGGGCCTGTCCTTTTAGACCTGCCGGAAACACCTTACAAACCCGTATCACAATACTTTTTTATGCCATCAAATTATTAGATCTAATAACTGAAACATAACCCAAGCTGATGGACACTTTCACTTTGACTCCTTTGGTTGTTTTACTGTAGTGTTGGCTTCTCTTATCATATTAAAAGATGCTGGGAAATTGTATACCACTATTGATAAGGAAGCTTTAGCTATCAGATGGTCTGCTGATAAATTTAGAAATCTCAGATGGGGCACAGATTTGGAGTTTTGTACAGATCACAAACCGTTAGTTGAAATTTTCACGTCAAAGTGCCTTGATAAGGTTTCTGGACGAATCCGGTGATGGGTTACGCAAATGCAAGAGTTTGATTATGTCATCAGACATGTACCGGGGGATTATGAACAGATCGGCTTACTGTCTGTCCAGGCTCACCGTTGCAACAGATTCTGATAAAGGGGACCCTGATGATGAAGTAGTGTTCAGTATTGACACAAAAGTGAATAGATCTAATACAAAGAGGTGGAGAAAGTATGACTAGGAGAAATTACCTCACTTATGCAAGACTAGACCCGTATTGCAATGTCATTGATGAACTAAGTCTCCATAATGGTATGGTCATGCTTGGAGATAAAATTATTCCACCGTTTAATGTGCAATCCAGACTCATAGATCTTGGGCACAAAGGTCATCAAGGTGTAATAAAAACCAAACAGAGGATAAGAAATTAATACTGGTGGCCAGGATGCGACATCCAGATAGAGAGGACAGTTCGAAGTTGTATCCTTTGCTCCAAAAGTGATAAAGTATGCATGAGTTCAAAGCAACCTATGGTGTTGACTGACATTCCTGTTAAATTATGGAATAAACTGGGTTTAGATGTTTTAGGCCCTGTATGGAGTGAGGGAGAAAGTTTCTTTTGTCTGGTGGTGATTGATCTACACACTCAGTGGGCGGAGGTTTTGATTAGACCCAAGATCACTGCCAAATCAGTTATATCGTTTCTCGATGAAATTAGTGAGTGTGAAGGTCTTCCATGGTGTATAGTCACTGATAATGGTTTGCAATTTCGGGGTAAGGAAATGGTGGAATATTGTAGAGCACATTCCATTGAGCACAAGTTTTGCGCCATTTACCATCCCCAAGCGAATGTCGTTGTGGAGAGGTTTAATCGTATTCTCAAGGAATCCATTCGTTGAGCATGGTCTAATGGGTTAGACTGGAAAAAAGCTGTGAGGGATGCGCTAGTTGCCCATCGTTTTTCCCCTCATTGCACAGCGGGCTTGTCCCCTTTTGAACTTAGCCGAGGGCGTAAACCCAACACCAAGTTAGTTCCACTCTGGTTAGAAAGGGGTACTAGGGTTGAAGTGAGACCTGATCAGGCCAGGGAACATATCAGGAGCATTCAAGTTAAGAACAAAAAAGCACAAGATGGTAAAAGTGAGTTGGGGTTCAAAAATCGCACACCTGTTGTAGGAGATTGGGTGAGGATTAAACTACCTCCCGCTCTTAGAGATGGCCCCTGCAGGTGGTCAGAGCCAATTTGTGTTGTGGAGGTGTTTAGACATGCTGTGAAGGTTGAGGATGGACGTGTATGGAATATGGAGATAGTGTGTGCAGTGCGTGGCAAAGTTACTGCTTTGACTAGTGAGCCTGATGGTTGTGTGAGTGATAGGAACGGAAGGAATGTAGAAGGAGATAGTTCTGTTTCTTCCTTGACCTGTGGAAACCCAGACAGTGTTCGCCAGTCAGATGGCGAAGCTCATATCGCAGACCTCAATGGTTGGCAGAGCATTCATGTGATTAAAGATGACACACCCTGATCCATGGACTTTTGGGACATTCACTGTGAAGAAGGGGAGATGTGTAGTGTTGGCTTCTCTTATCAATCATGAGAAGTCAACATGTGCTGTCAGAAGGAGGCTGGCATGCTCCGATAGCTCCCGACAAGCCTTGCTTACATAGTCTCTTTTAGAATGTAAACAACGTGTTTCAGGCAGTTGGTGATAAGATCGGTCCTAGATAGGCACGTCTGGCGGGGCTCTCTCCTGCTATCATATTTACTTATTTTACCTATGTACTCATACTTTTATTGTAAATAAAGTCATTGCCCCTCGTACCGTGTTGGCCTTATTACACTAACCAACTTCTACTGTATCTTTGCAAGATTCTGAGCAGATCTTAATCCTCTTCATGGCCACTCATCTGGGCTTTGCAACCTGCTGACACATTTATCCAGTACTAAAGCTTCTACGCTGTATCTGTCAACGTATCCCCACTTTTCTTACAGGGCCACTCACAGCGAGGCCCCCACTAATGGCCTAAGCGTGCTGCACCAATTGGCTGTACATTTCATGACTTATCTAATGCCCTCCCCCTCTTATCTCACTTCGCTGTTGTGTTACTGTTAGCAGCTTTGCAGGTATTATTCTCTAAGATGTCCGCCGCTCTGTGTCTACTGATTGTCTGCGTCATTGTTGTCTTGTCACTGCCTCGGACGCCTGCTAGTGCCAGGTCTGGACAATATAGAACTTCAAGATAAACGATTCCTTGTCATTAACTTACCATCTCTTTGGGGTAACCGAGGACTCATCAGCCTGCCTGTACATACTGCCTTCACATGACCAGCCCAAATGGAGGGCACCCTCAATAGGAAGAGGGGGCTCTGTGAGCGTCCCTGGACCTTGAGCAATGGTGACTTTCTAGTTGTGTTCTTCCTTGTCTCCCCTTTATAGCAGTGCAACTATTTTTCGTTCTGCTTTTGACCAGAGCTTGCCCAGGAAAGTGAACAGGCAAAAGAAGGCAGACATGGGTCTTGAAAGTTCCTCTCTCTTCCACTGTTAATTCGCATTTCAGCCCCGAACCTTGCAGCCCTGTTTCAAGCTACATCTTCCCACCGATGGCAAATGTAGACATGGGGCGAAAGGGGGGGGCAAAGCACGCAGGAGCCACGCAATGGATGATAGTGGCTTCGGCCCAGAGGTGTTGCTAGGGGGGGGCTTATGGGGCTATAGGCCAGGGTCTTTTGGTTGTAGCCCCAGATGGAAGCGCAGGGATCTTTTCCAGACCTAGCAACACCCCAGGTCCGGCCTAACACGAAAAGCCACTTCCGCCTTAATCCTGTGCTACGGCTGCAATTCTCAAAGGTGTGGCTCTGCTGAATTGATGAGTGGTTGGAAAAAAGTAAAATCCGCTCGAGCTTGGCAAGGCAGAGACCCATGGCTGTCTCTGGATGGCCGAAAGCATAGAAGGGTGAGCTCACACCCTCTGCTTATTGAGATGTGCAACCTAGTAATGGGGTGGATCTTAAGTTGCAGTGCTGGGCAGCAGAGGTTATAGGGTTGACACTGTCCATGAACTAAGCAAACCTGCCAATGTTACCCTTTTGCTGCATAGCACTTAACGCCAGGCACTGGTGTGTTTCAAAGCACTCCCAGTTCTGGCAGCCCAGGCAAATGAGTCACAGGGAGAGACTGTGATTTGTGTGGAAGGACCAGATTTGGTGAATCCATTCGAGCTCTGCCGTCCTTGTCCCACGACATATCCCTTTATCACTAGGCCACCTCTATATCGACCCCAGCACCACCAATCTCTCCTTGGTAAATCTCTCTGCCAAGTCCGAGGCCACTCCTGGATACATGTGGGTGGGAAAGGTTGTTGCAAACACACATGAAAATGTATGTTTCTGATGGACCCATGGAAATCGAGACTCCTATTTCAGGGGACAGAACTTTTATTTGGGGGGGGGCAGACCAAATCCCCCTTTATCCACTTCATCACTATTTGTCTAATAATAAATGGGTAAAAATCCATGTAAAAATGAACTTAACGGCCAGCATTCAGTGAACTCTCTCATTCTGTGTCTTTCAGGTGCTTGAGGACCCGGTGGAATTTATTGAGGGGAACCACGAGCTCACAGCATTTGAGAACATTGAGGATGAGCCAAAACTCATCGGATACTTCAAGAACGAGGACTCTGAACGTACGTATGCGTCACTGCGTACTGCACGGGGGGCAGGGGCGGCATGTTGGCCTATCTTTCTCTTATGGTTTTTGTATATAGCAAAATTGCCCATAGGCCTCAGTGCTCTCACAGAGACAACAAAAAACATATGAACTGGTACTGCAGCAGGTGTGTGGAACGCAGAGAATGTTCGCAGGTTTCTAATTTTCTCTCTTCTCAAACAGGTGTGTCTTGAGTTGTTTCATGAAAAAGTAATGGACACACTATTCTTAACGAGAGGGGGTGTGGAGTTCCAGACCATAGGTGCCCAAAAGGCAAAGTTTGTGCCACCTACTCTTTTAAGATTATTTCGTCGTTGATATGAGTCGTGATTGTCGTTTGCACGGAGGTCTCTTCTAAAAGGTGCCTTCATTATTTTTTTGACGAGATAGTTGGGCGCACTACCAGCTAGGCATTTATTGACTATGACGGTACACTTAAATTTGATCCTTTGTTGGACTGGAAGCCAATGAAGCTTTCTCCTGGCTGCTGAAATGTTTTCACCCCGGCTCAGTCCAAAAACTGCCCTGACAGCTCCATTTTGTATAGTTTGCATTTTTATAATTTTGCTCTTGGACATACCCATCAAAAGACTATTGCAATCGTCTAGTTTTGAATTAATTATGGCCCCCGCAATCAAAGCAAGGTTTTACTCAGTTAGGTAGGGTCAAATTTGCCATATCAGATTTGCGGAGAGCGCACAGGTTGATTTCAAGTATGACACAAGTCTCTTGAAGGAGAGGTGCGAGTCCATAAAGATTCCCAGCGTTTTAACACGATTCAAGACTTCAATGTAGCTGTTATTAATTTTAAATTGTCTGTTTTGGTCGTTCAGTTTTTTTATTTTGTGGGGAGTGCCGAGTATCAAAAGTTCGGTTTTATCTTCATTGAGTGCGAGAGAGTTTGTCGCCATGCATTTTGGGGTGGCGCTAAACACCTCTTTAACTCTTTGCGCATTCTTTTCATAGATTCCCGACAGTTCAAATACCAACTGGGTGTCGTCAGCGTAGTTAGTAAACCAGACACCCAAGATTTGTAGCATGCTTCACAAACGTTTTTAGAAAATATTAAAGAGCAGTGGGGACGGGACAAACTTGAACCCTGCGGGACGCCACAGGTTAGACAGGTTTTGAGGGACGAGAAGTTTCCCTTGGCCACTGCAGCCATCCTGGTAGAATAGCTGGCGCTGGCGTGCAATTCCCATGCCGCTCACTGGCTCAGCCCTAGATACAATGCTTTGCTTTTACATCCAGATATAACAACAACCATTTAAACAACTGTATTCACGAATCTTCAGGACAGAATACATTTTAGTATCAATGATTGCGTTAGCATTAACTGCAGCTGCTTTAAGTATCTCAGCCGTCTTATGAACATTTCAATGTACCATAAAGAGGGTGCCTTCCGGCAGCTGAGTGGTGGACGGAGACGCTGTATGCAAATAAATAGGCAAACAACATGACTAACATGTAAGCACTAATGATAGCCTTATCGAGTGCCCATCGCATGTTACTTTCGGCTCACATGTACTGCATTGAAACATTTCTTGCAATAGTCTCTGTGGTCGTGACTCACAGAAACTGAGATTTGAAAGGTCTCCATTAAAACAAACATTGACACATATTTTCAACCAACGACCTCACATTGAAGATCTACGTAGGTACATCTGGTGAAAATTGCTTTAGATATTAATGATTTTTATTTGTGTTGCATTTTATTTTGAAGTTTTGCATCACGCCATCATGTGAAGAACTACTTGACAGTGTAGGTAGAGGATCAAACTCAAAATTGATGAAAGTTCAGAAGAGTGAATTCCAATATTCGCAGAAAAAAGCGAACATTGCAAGGCACAATAGGCGGGGTGGGTTGAGTGTCAGAGGGAAAATCACGTGTTAGCAGGCCTGTTCAAGTTGCTGGATGTGTCATGCAGGGCAGGAAGGCCTGTGCACTCATTTGACCGTGTCCTGGAAGACAGTGGCAAGTGCAGAAGCGAGTGGCAGAGGGTCCAGGATGGAGTGAGATGGAAAGGGGTTTCCAAGTTCAACATAGATCTCGCAAATGGCTGAGGTTTCTTATCAGCATTATAAATGCAGTTATAAATAGTATTACAGTATTTATTAAGCACAGGCCTAGCTCCAAGAAGCAACAGAGTGCTTTACAAATCATAGGGGGAATAAGAGAGTGAGGGAGGCCCAAATACAAGGAAACGGGGCGCTAACAGCGTGGGGGGGATGCAGGCAATTTGGCAGCAAGGGATCTAGAGGCAAGCATTGCAAACAATTGGCAGCAGATCACAGAGTCTGAGGCAGCGTGGGGAGTGCAGGGCATGTGGACCTAGGTGCTTGGGAGGAGCCAATCCTTAAAGAGGAGGATCTTGAGCTCCTTCTAGAAATGCAGAAGCAGGGGGGGAGGAAGTCTCATGTTGACGGGGAGGAGGTGCAAGATTCTTGGGGCATAGAGAAGGCTTGTCTTCTAGATCTTTCTTTTCTGCACAGGCAGAGTTCAAGCCTGCACGTCTTTGCCTCTGTTGGATTGTAAGCCACCGAGATGCTGAATTTCTCAGTGAGGTGCTTTGGGACCTCAGGGCGATATCTTTGTTGGTCAGCAGTAGGAATTTAGTCATGGAGGGATTGAGCTTAAGGTTAGCACTGAACATCCAGGACTGGATCGATGCAAGTTAGGACTTGAGCCTGTGAATGTTCTTGATAGATGACATCTTGAGGTAGAGCCATATGTCATTTGCATATTGATGGATGTGGATGTTGTGTGGAGCCAAGAGGGGTTCCTAGCACTTCCATGTAAAGATTGAAGATCACATGGAAGGATGGATCCTTGCAGGACTACACAGATGATGGGAAGAGTTGGTCATCTTGAAGAATCCATTTTTATGAACTTGTGGCGATTAGCAAGATAGGATTTGGAACAGCTGAGGACATTCTCGCTCATCCACATGCAGCAATGTAAATTGTTGGTCAGTGTCGGGTGGTCCTACTGCGTCAAATGCTGCTGAGAGGTCAAGAGAACCAGGTGGCAAGGATGGCCATCATTGAGGATTTAGGCATTGTTGATCACCTTGATGCTAGCAATTTCTGTGCTGCATTTGGTTCTGAAGCCAGATTAATAGGAAAGAAGGAGGTTGTTGGCTTTGATGTGTTGGGGGAGTTGCGTGGCTACTGCTTTCTGAAGGATCTTAACTAGGAAGGAAAAACAGGAGATGGGACGCTAGTTGCTGAGGTTGTTAGGGTCCAATGTAGTTTTCTTGAGAATGGGAGGATTTGTCGGTATTAAGGGTCGAGTGGAAGGTGCCCTGATTTAGGGAGCTGTTGATTATTGTCAGGTAAGGGCGGATGCTTCATTTGGAAGGGTCTTGAGTATGGCAGCATGGAGGGTGTCGTCTGTGTATGCTGTTGCCTTGAGGGATTCTAGGGTGGCAGTGAGGTCTTCCATGGAGAGTGTCTTGAAAGATGTCCAGGCAGTTGCAGTTTTGCAAGATGGGGTGTGTAGGGTGCTGACAGTTGTGGCATTACTGTCTGTCTGCTGGAAGATCAAGCTGATCTTGTTGGTGAAGAAAGAGTTGATGGAAATGGATTATTGAATGGAGTGCAGCACGGGTGGGTCAGGCAGAGGGTTCTTGCAGTGCTTGAGGGTTTTAAAGAAGGGCCTGCTTTCATTGTCTGCCTTGGCTATGGTGCTTCTGTAGTAGTTGTACTTGGCACAGGGGTGATCTGTTGTCTGCATGTAGCATGGCGTTCCTTGATCAGGGTGAGGTTGAATGCACTGCAGAATTTACACCAAGTTGTTTCTTTTGTTCTGACTTTTTTTCGTTGATGTTGAGTTCTTAAGTGTACCAGGGTGTGGAAAAAAGATTTAGACTTGAGGGTCCATTGTTTCAGTGGGGCATGGCAGTTGATGTTGGTTGCGAGGGTGATGTTGAGTTCTTGGAGAAGTGAGTACTGGTTCATCAGAGGTAGATATGCCCATGTGAGGGGTAGGTGGAGGTGGGCGTGGTGTTCCATTGGAGCCTCCAATGGGGAAGTTCTTAAATGGTATGAAGGCTTGATTGTTGGGTTTTCCGATTGGTTGTGCTTGACTGGGATGGTGTGCCTAATGTTTAAGGGGATGAACAGATGGTGCGACTAGTCGAGAAGGATTAGAGAGCTATGATGGAGGTTAGGCAGTGATGCTGAGATTGAGGATATTATTGTTCCTATGTGTTGGGTCTTTTCAGGTGCTGTGTGAAATTCTGAATTTCGAATCGCCAGTGGCGATTTTACTTCATTAAGTGGGGATGCAGCTCTGAAAATAAACACTCTTTTTCATTTCAGTCACATTGTGGCCGTCACAGCTGCGAATTTAACAGCAGAGTGAATCCTCAGGTAGATGAGATTTTCATCAGATGACCTTAAGGTTCTTAACCACTATTTCGCAAGGCTACATCTTTATCAAACAGATGTGCTGGAGTCTGGCATGAGCAAAACAGCCGCAAGTGCATCTGATAGAAATGTCAAGATTATTGAGAAGAGGGGAAGGGACCAGAGACAGAGGTGGCTTGGCAAAAGTTCTTTCAAAGTTGGTTTTGTTTAAGAAATAGTGAGGCATGGAAATAATGTTGTGTGTTTGAGGGGGAAACTGATGAAGTGCAGGCATGAAAATGATGCAGTCACAACTGTTAAGCAACGGTAATGGTCAGACCACAGGAATGACACATGGGGAGTCTGATCACGGACGAAGTTGAAAGTAAATATTACATCTAACCATGACGGGTGGTCAAGATGAATGAAGAGGTACATCCATGTTTATACATGAGATGTGACAAAGGTTCAGAGCTGGGCTACAGAACAATCAATGTTGAGATATCACATAATGGGTATACAATTTCCCTTGGTTTGTCGGTAGATTAGTTCAGCCCATACAGAGATGAAGAGGGAGCTGGCACCAAGGGGGAAAGATAGGCTATATAAATCAGGATTGAGGTCTTGGCATTGATGGAGAGTTCGCCAAAAGGTTTCTGAAATTAGCAAGAAGGGCTGGTTTGGAAGCAGTAGATGTTAAGAGGAGAAGTAAACCAGGGGGACTACACCACCCTTTTTTCCAATGCGTTTGCTAACCAGAATGTTATGGTGAGAGACAATTAGGAAAGCATTTGTGGGTTTATTAGAACTAGGGCAAGGATGTTAATGATGAAGTACTCAATGGACTGGGAAAACCTGGTTCTCTGTTAAATAGCAGACCTGAAATTGAGGGAAGAGCTGCTATTCGCAATTTGGTGGTTAGGTGTTTATGTTATATTTTTGGTATGGGTCAAGAGCTATTCATCTAGTCAATATGCAAGAAAACCCCAGAACTTTTGATCACAACACTGGTGCCTTGCAAGGGACTATACCATATTGTATACATACAATTGATTGTTTAACAATCCAGACTTCTGTGTATGGAATTTATTCCCACTGGTGGTGTAGTACTTGTACAGAAAACCTTCTCTATATGTGAATACCCAACACCTGCACTTCTTGCAGATGGTGCGGACAAATGATATCACAAAAACTGTCTAAGCTCTGTAATCATAGGTACTAATATGTGTCTCCAGTAAACATATTCATAAAAACTCTAATTCAGTCCAATGTTTGCAGGTTCAACTATGTTTTTTTAACTTCCTTTGAGATGTTGACAAAATAGCTTGAGCAAGTTTGAACTCCAGGCCCTGTAATAGATATGGTCTGGAGACCATGTGTCAGTGCTGGGAGGCTTTTGGAGAAGCAGGGGGTTCTTGCAGCAGATGCAGCCATAGGAAGGGCTTCGGATTAGAATGTAACTAGAGTAAGGTAGTGGAATAAGACTTAGAGTAGAATTAGTTCATAGTGTGACGCATGTAACATGCAGCTTTGAGTGCGGCACACACACTTCTTTTGGAGGAAGCTCAAAAGCACAATTACTGCTGTGACCCAGAATGGTGGAGAATCAAGATTACATTCAGCGAGTAAGGGAGACACAAATCCCAGAAATGGCATTGTGTATAGCAGTTTGGTATTATATGTTGTACCTTGATGCCTCCTTTGAGGTAATTACAGTGCTTTACAAATTCAAAAACCAATATATGATACACAGAGCAACGCAAATCACACACACGTGAATTTTCTTTTGAGAGAGACGCAAATCCCACTGTCCCTCTTCAATGTAACATGAACAAGTGACTTTTCTGTTGAGATATATTATATGCTATGATTGGTTATTTATAACGCGCTTAATACCCAGAGGTTTCTAAGCGTGGACCCGGGGATCGACCCTGTGGTGCTCTGTGTCGTCTTGCTTCCAAGGTGAGCATGTTGCTCCTGAGCTATCCTCTCTGTTGAGAGCGCCACAAATCCCACTATCTCTCTTCAATGTGACATACACACCTGACTGTTCTGTTGAGAGAGCCGCAAGACAGAAAAGTCACGTGTGTATGTCACATTGAAGAGAGATAGTGGGATTTGCGGATCTCTCAACAGAAAAGTCACATGTGTATGTCCATGACTTTTGTGAGTAGAAGGAAATCCCTGTGACTGGCTTGCCCGCGATACACACGTGACGTTCTTCTGAAATAACAGAGAGCCACAGTCGTGGAGGCTAAAGATTACTCTCAGTGAATAAAACTGAGTGTGATAAACACGTGATTTTTTGTGAGGGACCAGAACATCCCATTGGCTGGCCTGAGAGTGGCATACACAAGCCCTTCAGGTCCGTTACGAGCCTTACACAGGAGCTGAGCACAACACCATGATTGATAAAATGTGCACTATGCAAATAATGGATTCTAGACTCAAATTAGCTTGATAAAGCACCTACTTGAGTGGAGCGCAAAACATGTGATGTTCAAGCCAGACCCAACAGCACCTTCCGTTCCTAATTCGTTGTCCGTTCACAACAAACTGACCATTCACAGCAACACATTAGTGTGGACTATCAAATATCCTTATGCATCCAGAAGGTGGCGCAGAAACAGCCTGCCTCTTGGGCCTTATTGCATTCCCTGCACGTGCACAGTGGAGACTACTCTCACTGTTAAGGAAAGGGATATGTCCAGTGCCTGATTCTTTGTTTAAGGATCTGAAAAGAATTCTTGTTGCTGGAAATGTTCCTGGTTGAGTGAGCGTCTCATGTATTGTAATCATCTTTTGTCTGAGATAGCTAGCTCCATAACTGAACGCGGAGAGAACCCTTGCAATGTGAAACCCCCCATGTTTGCACATGATTGGGTAAATACCATTGATAACATGCATGGATGGTCCCCCTTGAGCCGTCTGAGGGGAGATCATAAGAGACACGGCACTCTGGCCCCCTTTTCTGGCGATCTATCCAGCCAAGTGGCTCAGGCGTACCTTCCTGCATTTCCGTTGGAACCTATACCCGACAAAACAAATTCTAAATAGAGGTGGCCGGCCAGGTGGAAACGGATCCGCTGAATTGCCGTTTTTGTAAGGTAGTTGGCGAGGTTGCAACTCTTGCGCACTTCATGATATCGTGTCCTGCTCTTAAGGGGAAGAGATGTAACTCTCTGGGAACATTTTGGCCGGTTCTGGAAGCGGGACGGGGTTAACAAGTTTGGGCTGAGCGCCTGTCAGGTCACACTACTTCCACGTAAATTGCTGTAACAACCTTTTTAAATTCTCTTCAACTAGAATTGGGAATTTTGTTTTTGATTTTTTTTTTGTGAAGAAATGATTGTTTTTGTGCAAAGTATGTTAAATGTTAACTTTGTTTTTATATAAATACCTGCTGAAGCACAATTAGGGTGAAACGCGTTGTGCCTGTCTGCATGTGCTGCTGCCCTCGTGGCCACCTATATTATCCACATAAAGGACTGTTTCAGCACTGCAAGACTGCCTGGGGATTTGCTTTTCATCATTTGTCAACTTTGCCTGAGTGCCGCTGCATTTTGGACTGCAAGTCAGTCCGTCCTTGTCTTTCAATATATGTATATATAAAGAGAGAGAGAGAGAGAGAGAGAGAGAGAGAGAGAGAGAGAGAGAGAGAGAGAGAGAGAGAGAGAGAGAGAGAGAGAGAGAGAGAGAGAACCTAGATAGCAGCAAGCAACGGAACACTGTGCAGAGAAGAGGTGTGTGCATAATCAGAGGATGGGCTATTGCCAGCGCAGGGGAAAAGGGGCCCTGGCAGTCAGTGTTAAGATAGGTGTTGTTTAACGATGCTTCTGTTCCTTCTTGAAGTGTGTCCATAGGTGGCTTCCTGCAGATCTATCCCGCAGTTTTCGGTCTCCAGCCTCTGGTGTTCCGCGGTCGGCACAGATCTTAGGCTTCCCTGTCCGGTTGGATTAGGAGACGGTATTCTGTCCGGGTAGGGGACTTACATTGGTTTGCAGGTCGGAAGGTTGAGTATGCAGGTGCCTGAGGGTGGGGGTGATGCGATGTATCTTCCTTGTGCCTGTGGTTAGGTGTGCTGCTGCCTTAGGGGCATATTACAGAGAGGTTATGGTGAATGTTTGAATGCCTGTAGAGAGGGCTTTACCAGCATGTAACCGGGAAGTAACCCGCGTTTGGACAGAGGTTCTGGAGTCAGGGGCCAGGTGGAAGGCTTTCATTTCATAGCAAAGAGCAAGCAAATGGCAGAGCGTCTGCATCCTCCTGGTTGCTTGCTTCTTCAATAAGAAGTCAGTGTCAATGATGAATCCAAAGGACTTTGCCTTGGGAGTAAGCCCAGATGAAAATCCTTCAAATGTCATCTCCACTAAATAGGTCTTGGTTATTTTTAATTTTATTATGATTTATATTGCACTTAATGCCAAACGTCTTCAGCTTCAAAACGCTGGACCGGGGATTGAACGTGTTGTGCGGCATCATCTAGCGCCCAAAAGGATTGTGTTGCCTCTGTGCTATCGACGTCTTGAGGATGCTTCGCGGGTTTTTCCGCAGAAGATGAATCTGATTTTGATCAGGTTGAATTTGAATAAGAACTTCACATCCACACTTGAATTAGAGGGAGGCAGTGTTTCAAATGAAGATGTGGCTTAGGGAAGTGATCTTTAGGTAGAGGTGGGTGTTGTATGCATGTTGGTGGGTTTTCCATGTGTAGGTTCAAGGTGATGGATCCCACAGGGAATGGGATTCTGATGTGATCTGTTGATTCCCTTCTGGACAACCTGGCATCTTAGGGGGTGTTGTAGATCACAGGGCTGAATGCAGCTAAATGGTGGTGCAGGGCCAGTGACAAGGCTACACTATGTCTATATATGATGGGTATTGTCTTTCATCTGGAAAGTAGCTGCCCTGGTGCTTAACCTAACTCTAAAACCTATAGATATTGTGAGGAAATTCTCAAAATGAGTTTGATGAAGGCATTTCTTTTAAGGATCGCGGTGATGTTGGTGCATATTGTGTTGTTAGTTGGACAGGTACTGTAGACGGAGCGTGAGATTTTCTGCAATAGTAGATCCGACCTGCCTTTAACACAGGGGCATGCAGTGGGCGTGAGTGTGGAAGAGATCAGTGGGTGATATCATCTTCATATGTGGTGACTCTGCAGATTCAGGCATGTGCCGCACAGCAGTACATACATAGTCACAATGAAAGGGATTCCAGACTACACATCTGCGCAGGCTCTGCCATGAACACAGCTGCTCTTCAGCAACAATTGAACGACCCAGGCTCAAAAGAGATGCGGTTACAATGCACAAGGAAGAACTGCTCTCACGTGTAGATGGCCAACGGAATGACGTGCCGAGGCAACGGCAACGCCCCTTACAGGGTGAGCAGGCAGCCACGTCAGATTCAGTGTGGGCGGCTGCGGAAGAATCTGCAGGCAAGTAGGTCACCGCGGGGCCCACTCCTTGCCGAGTTAGCCCTTTCCAGGGAGTCAGACTCTCCAGCATTCTGCATGCCCACAGCTGCCTGGCAGATGGTGGGCACACCTCTGCTTGCGGGTCCATGCATATTCCAGCCAGGAAGGGACGAGCATCCACAACAGTACTCCTTCACTACGGGGTTCATGTTGTCAGCAACCTTGCGCTACGTCGCCATCAAATCCCTGAGCTGTTCCGTGCCTGGTTATGCACAGACTCTTCATGCCACAGTGCCGCAGACTATGCCAAGGCCCAAGAAACACACGCGTCATCCTGAAAAACAGCAGAGTCCACGTAATGACAGAGGTGATGGCCTTTTGGGTGTCACAAATCTGGTGCAGACAGAAGGAGTTGGTGATCTAGTGTTGGTGGTGTTGCCTGGTGAGCGTGGCATGAGGGCTGAGTGATGCTCCTGCTGCTGGCAGTGGATATGGACATCGGTATTCTTGATGTGCACTAGAACTCTGGGCATTCACAGAGGAAAGTTACTTCCTGAAAATCCTGTGTGGCGCTCACACAGGGGAAAGGCACTTTCAAAATGTTGGATGCCATTCCCACAGGGTTGAGGCACCTGATAATGTTTACAACTTTAGCAGTGCTCCCTCGACAGCAGTGTTACCTCTTCCATAGAGCCCAGTTGCTATCCTCTGGCTGCCTCTGTCCCCTTTGCCTACTTCACAGAACGGAATGGTGGAAAGGCAGGTGAGCAAACTATGCAAGGCCCTAATCAGAATGAGCCTCCATCCTATACATGCAAAGCTTGCCAGTGTTCTCCATGTGGAGTTCAGACAACCTTACCACCAAACCGGGGAGGCACACCAATACTGCCCTACTTACTGCTTAGACCCCTGCCATTGTAAGTGATGTGCTAGGTAGGGCCCATAGGTTGTGGGGCACTGTCCACAGAACCACGTCTGATGCCCTGGTGGCCTGATGGCGAGCATCCAGTGTCCCGAGAACTCTTGCCAGTTGCCTACTCGACGTGAATAGAAGTTACTGTTGAAGTGGGTTACGCGGATGGCATCTTGGTCTTATAGGTGTCTGTATGGCACAGCATAAAGTGGTTATGCATGCATTGCCTTTGTGGCCAGTGCATCTTTCACACATTTCCTCTGGCTCAGGAACTTCTTGCTTAGGCTGCAAACCACACCTCTGTCGTCTTCCTCTCTGGCAGGGTGAAGTATCTGCTGACCTTGTCCTAGCAGCCTCCGCTTCTTCCTACTAACCCATTACCGACTCCTCCTCAACTGCCTCCTGCAGCGCCACAGTAAATAGCTCTTCCCCTCTGCCTCCCCCAAACCAGCTCCTTCACACAAACATTATCCTCTCCTCCTAATCTTCTGTAACCACATCTCCTCCTCGAATTGCACGCCAGCTGCCGGCACCTGCTCTTCTCCTCAGCCAGCTCACCCAACAGCATCTCAACCACCACAGAGGCAGGGCCACCATCTGTGTCAATAGCCTGGCCCTCCCCACACACCTCCATAACACCCCCTCCTTCACGTGCTGAGTGACAGACTGGGCCTCCTTTGCCTCCTGCACCCACTGTTGCTGTCTTCCAGGTCCACACCCTGGCCCCACATCCACGTCCTCTGGTTCCCTGTGCGCTGCAGTGCAGCCCAACAGCACCACATCCTCTGCCACGTGCACCGCCACAAACTAAAATGAGCAGGAGCTGAACAACTCCACAAAATCCCTTCCCCGCCCATCTCTAAAGTAATCCCAACCATATAAGTTACATAATGGCACTAGTGGAATGTTCCAACCAAAGGGCTACTGGCAAGTTAATGTGAATGACTGGAACTAGCAGGGAAATGCAGGGATACATTATGGGTAAAGGTTTGGATAAGGGCAAGCGAAAAGGATAAAGAAAGAAGGGAAAAAGGGATGGCTATATTCAGGGGCCTCACAAAAGTTAAAACATAGGTAAAACAGAATAACGTTTATCCAAATAATAATAAACGATCACAAAATCCAACTGACAACGCTGACATGCAATCTCCCTTAGTCTGGCACATCGTCCAGCTGTGGAGTCACCCTGTGCATGCAGTGCCTTTTCAAACTCCACGAAGAAGATAGAGCCAGTGATAGAGCCTTGAAGCCCGCTCAGAGGTTTAAGAGATCTGATTCGATGCCTCACTTCTCTCTCTCTCAGGTCTCAGGCACCTCATTGGCCACTTCAAACTCCTGCAGGTCTCCACCTCTGGATTAAGATGCAAGCAGGTGTTCAAGGTGGCACACGCTGTCCCAGGAATCAGTGAGCTCCCATAGTGATCAAGTGAGCCACAAGCCTGTCGCCATGAATTTCAGCCAGCAGTGTTTATTGAGCAAATTGCCAGTAATGCATGCTGTTAAAGGAAGTCCCATAGGTATTCAGAGGTAAAAGGCTGTATATGTGATTTCTTGAAAACGCCAGACATGTCCACCTTTCTCCTTCATGAATTGCACTGAGGCGGCCATCACAAACTGGGGATTCCTTGAAAGCACTGTAGTTGAAGATGAGATGGCAAAAATAAGCAAAACTGAAGGTTGACGGTTGTAAAGTTTTGAATTAATCAGAAGCACTGGCATTGCTCTGGAAAATCTTCCAGACCATTGTTTTTCATTCCGCCATGGTATTACATAAGAGGACAGACATTTTGCAAATTAGGGTTGGTCTCCTCTGGACTGCTCGATCACATTGGTTCTGCATGTTATGTTATGTTATTGGGTTTTATAAAGCGCTCGTTCGCAGAAGCTTCATGGCACTGAAGAACATCAGGACAAAAAGGTGTTTAACACAGAAAGGATTTTATCAAGCGGCAGAAGCTAAGGTGGTCAGGGCTAGTGAATTGGGAAAGGTGAAGCGTTTCATAGCTTCGCCGGAGCAACTGCGAAGGACCGAGGGATGATCAACAGCCGAGATCTTCAGATCTTCATGAGGCACATAGTGTTGAAATTTCTCCTGCAAAAATTCCAGTCGCACGCCATCCCAGAGGGACTTAAATAATCTGCTTCTGCACTGGCAGCCAGTGGAGTGACCGCAAGACCGGAGAGATATGTGCCCCAGAGGCAGTGCCAGTGGCCACGCGAGCTGCAGAGTCCTGCAGCAGTGGAAGCCGGTGCATGATATAAGCTGGCCAGGCCGGGAACAGAGAGTTGCAGTAGTCACGCCGGCTCAGTACCAAAGAAGACACTGCCAAAGGGCCAAGGTTCTCCGGAAGAAAGGGCAAATATGTTTCAGCCTGGCTGGGCAACATCAGTGAGGCTCAGGCAGCACAGCATTTGTTCTTGTATGATCACATCAACAGCTGACATGCAACAGTCTGGAGGATTCCACAGAGCAATTAAAGAGGTTATGATTAATTCGCAATGTTCCTGCCATCCCTCTTCTGTGGTGATAAGGTCACTGCGAGGTGGAAACATCTGTCTATTTGCTTTATTGTGAATTCTCTTCTACAGACAGAATCAGCCAAATTGAACTCACAAAGAAACCCAAGATTCTTGAAAGCACCCTCTCCTCTTCAATTATAATAAAGGCGTTTTCATTCCAGCATGGCCACTCCTGGCCTTGCAACACTTGACAGCTGCTGTTGACAATTCTCGCTCATGACGCCCTTCACACTGATTGGCTGCAACACAAAGTGCACCTGTGTCTCAGTCAGAAGGAGCTCGGGGATGTCTAGTGCCAGCTGAGCTAGATGTCATTTCTTCCTCGGGTTCCTTTAGCTTTCTTGCATGAGACAATGTACAGCACAAAGTGCTTTAAGACCCTCCAGAAACCGATGTCCTTGGATGCAGTGATAACAAGGCGATAGAGAAAACCTTTCAAAAGCGTGATGCTCTGCCTCCAAGATAGGGGTGGAGACTGACTTAGGCGGACAATGGCGCCCCCCGCTCTCTGTACACTTCCCCATGCCTGTCTCCTCGGTGGTGGTACTGTGGTGGACTTTTGCAGAGAAAACCACAGCAAAGTATGGATGCCATAATGGCAGTGACACCAAGAGAAATACTGTGCTCCTGATATCTGACCACACAGCAGGGGTGCACTTAGACTACAATTTCAGGGAGGGGGGCGGAGGCGGGGGGGCTGATACTTCAAATGTTGAGTGATGCCCTAACATCAGAGACTGTGGGTGAGAGACAAACTTAATTGTGTGGCGGCATCTAACTTCTTTACACATTTTGATGAGACTATTCTGGGGGCAGCTACAATGTTACAAGCAGTTAACTCTCCCATTCACGCCTGAAACCACACGCTTAAGGACTGCTATGAGAATGAGCTGTCTCCTGTCCCCTCCTGACATACCAGCACTAACCCCCTTCATAATTTCAATTGCCCAAAAATATATGCATAAGAGTGCAGGTGCTAAACATGAAACGTTTTAGATTAACAATAAATAACTGTGCAGCCGCGTGCACTATTTATTGTCTGTGTCTAGTCACGACTATGTAGGTCAGGCAGGACTAGTCAACATAGCGCAAAATTCTGGGGGTGGGCCTACGCCTGATCACCCCAACGGCCCCTGCGCCACTGCCACACAGTACACCGATAACTGCATGGAACCCCTTGCTAGGAAGCCCAGGAGCCACGCCTTTGATATCCTGTCACCCTGGTTTCCTGTCGTGCCGGGTGAGAGTTGTTGCTCTCCGTATTGTCTTCTGCCCTGGTTACGCATGAACAGAAAGCTACTGGCAGTGGTGTACCGAGCGGGGGGTGCTGCTTGCCCCACCAGCGGCTATTTTAAAGCCAGACCGAGACATTTGGCAGTGGGACACCTCCCCCTTTCAGCACCCTCACAGGGTGCCAAACGAGAAAGGTGTCTCACTTCAAGACAATGAGGGTGCCAAGCAAGAGGGTTCCTGCTCAGCACCCTCTTTGTCCTGGCACAGAGCATTACAATGGGAGCCATAAAACATTGGTGGGAGGGAGCGGGGGCTATTAGCAGGGACTTTTGCCCCTCAAGAAATGTGAGTGGGGTGATCAGAAGTCTGAAGTGTGCATAATGCTGCATTCTTTATGAAATAATGACTATGGCTTTAAAACCCAACGGGGATTTGTTAGGCTCACGTTCATCTGCATGATGCTATTGTGACTTTGCATGCAGGATGGGGAGAATAAAACTGAAGCCATACTCTTATTGCTCAACATATTTCTATGACGATGGATATAGTGTATAGTTGGTTTATTATTAAAGACTAGAGTATTATGTAATGGGGTTTGCTCCCAAGACATTGCTATAAATGAAGTATTATTTAAGCACATGAAATGCAAATCAAAACCTGGGAAGATGTGTTCAGTTGCTTAAATTGTCCACATCCTGGTTTCACCATTTAACTAAAGTGTGTGATCCGGGTCAAATCATTTAATCACACTGTTCCTTATCTGTAGCTCTGTAAGTTATTAACTTAATAGCGTCTGTAACTATATCATGCTGTTATAAAAAAAAAAGCATAATAACTATAGATTTGCTCCATATATAATAATAGTTCATTTTACGTCGTTTGCACCAGAGCATTACAATAATCTTATTTCTAAATCATTTTGCACCACAGAGCCTGGCTAGAGCTCTAATATGTGAGTTTCCTGCATCTATAGTGGTCCTGCAGTTTTATTTGAATGAGACCATACGGATTTGCGCGCACTGCATTTGGGGGGTGGGCGGGAGTAGCCATCCTTTTTTAGTGGCTATCCCCCAACACCCGTCCCTCCTCTTAAAATGCTAGATACTTCCCTGGCTACGGGATGGGTT
The DNA here is from genome assembly GCF_040938575.1 of Ambystoma mexicanum. Classification (NCBI taxonomy): domain Eukaryota; kingdom Metazoa; phylum Chordata; class Amphibia; order Caudata; family Ambystomatidae; genus Ambystoma; species Ambystoma mexicanum. The sequence continues at coordinate 21,997,046 of NC_090922.1, read as the reverse complement.
AAAAACAAGGCCATCCCAACGTTTTGGACCAAGTTCAACAGAGCGATTTTCTATCAGTGAATATCAGCGGCGCAGGGATGAAAGGGGGAGACGTGCCCTGGGCTTGCGCTCAGACTCTGCTGCTCAGCACATTCTCTGCATAGGAGCGGATTTTATGGGGCTCGTGGCGGAAAGCTCTGCACAAACTCGGAGGGTCTGCATGGAAAGCAGCCCGAGGCAGCTTGCAATGGCCTGACTGTCCTGACAGTGACACAGGGTGTGGGTGTTACTGGACTTCCTGCTGTCCCCAGTGGTGCTGGTGTTTTAAAATCAGCTCGCCGTGAGATTCTTTTTCACAATTCATATGAAGTCAGGGGGATCCGCCCCCCAAGTACGTCCCTCCCCCGCATGCGCTGGATGTTCCAGATGCTGCTTCGTAGGGCTCTTACTCTTGTGCATCCGGGTTCATTCCTCCGCCTGCCCGCATGCGACACAAGCTGCTTTCCACTGTCAGAAAGACTCCCCCCTCAACCTGTCAACAGTCACCTTCGCCCCTGCACCCCAGGGGCACAATGAATATCCGCAAGGTCCCCCGCACACCACTCGTCTCGGGGAGACCCGTGGGTGACCCATAGGTGAGCCTTCTGAAGGCAGGTCTAAACCTGTGGTGCGCTGGTTGGGCTCTGCCTACTCCTTAACACCAATGTGATATGGGGCGCACAGGTGGCCGTGGGATGGAGCTTTATTTGCACCTGGCACTCTCTCATGCATGGTAGGCCCCATCCACTCACTGCCCACCAGAGCTGTAGCAATAGTTTCGCCCGAGTATCATGGGAGTCCCCCTTGCTACAGGCATGGGCCAGCCAACTGCATAATATGGCTGCTTAAGACATTCTGGACGTGGGAAGACATTACACTGCACCAGCTCACCACCATAGCAGTTTCAAAGCGTGTGACCTTGTCCAAGTTAAGGTCTATTGAGTCGCGTCCAGGGAACGCAGGGCCATGGTCTGCTCAAGGTGAATTGACCGCTAAAAGGTGTGTTATAGAAGAAGAAAAGAAATGCATTGAAGTACAATCTGGACTAGAGCCGATGAAGCTGTGGGGGCAGGTGATGGAAGATTGGAGATTGGCCTATTGTACATGCATATGTGTAGTCTGGTTGTGTGTGCAACTTAAGATGTGCTCAGGCTAGTCTAAGTATATTGTGGGCATGGTTGACCAAGGTCATCCCAATGGGTGGGACGTGTCTTTTAAAAGTTCTAGATAAGTTGGCTTCCAAAGGCCAAGGACAACCAAGACCTATGTATATGTGTTATTTATGTCTAAAATAATTGAAGCACATATAGATGTAAGGGCTAAGCAAATAAGCATGAGATATGAAGGGAACATGTCAAACAATAGGTAATGGTTATGGCATTGCACAAATGTTTAAAGAAAGAAATGGGTACAACATAAATTGCAGCTTTCCAAATCTCCTCACCCTTCACCTCTATCTGGAACCATTCTGGTCCATCTCAGTCCAAAGTTCAGGTCCTCCCCACCCAGCCAGCACCCCAGGAACCAAACAAGCCACACCACCCGCACCAGCGACTCCCATCCAGAAGGGTGAGAAAAAGAATCAAAGTGAAATCAACCGGTCATACCCAAAGGGCAAAAGTAGTGTAGGGGCCAACCTAGGCCAATTTCATGGGAACATGTCCTCTGGCACCGGCACGTGATGGGTCAATTCCAAGAGTGCAGTTTAAGGAATAATGGGCAGTGTGATTTAAATTACAAATAACGACTTCTCACTCTGGACAATGGTGACACATTCGCCAAAGCACAACCTGGACCAGCCGCGGAGCATAGTCAAGGAGCACTTAGGTTAGCAGCCTCATGCAATGCAAAACCCATCCAATGCAGACACGGGAGAATGCCCAGAAGCGCAAGAAAAGTAAATGCCACATAGCACACATAATACTACCAGGAAGGAGCACATGTCTGGGCACAGACCGAGACCAGAAGAGGGCCACAGTACCCATGTGTTGCTGTCACCAGTGAGTAAAGAAACAAATGACTCTGTGCTGTGCACAATTCCAGCGGCTACCATTGCTGCACACAAAGCTGTACCTCAGCCAGCCACACCACGAGTAATTCCCCCCAGAGATCACACCAAGAGTGCCAGAGCAGCTCGCAGAGACATGTCTAGGCACCGGCAACACCAACAGGCCATGCACCATGAGATTGAATGAGTTGCCCACAAGAGGAGTTTCCCTCCTGACCCAAACATACAAAACCAGCAAACAAAACGAACCAGGAAGCTATGTGCCATTAATACAGCTAGTCAGAGGGCGTGGAGTCCATGTAGCTGATAAACAGAAAGGTGTACTAGACTCTAGAGCATCATGCAGCAGGGATGCTCTTGGCGGACATCTGGACCAGATCAGTGTGGAGAGAACTGGACAATCTTCGACATATTCTGTATTTCTTGAGCTGATGCACCCAGCCACAAACGTTAACATTTTGGTACCAGTTGTAACAAAAATGCATTCTGCTTGGCAAAAGAAAGTTGTGGTTGCCATTTCTCCAAGCATCAAAATCACTCCCCATTCATCATCCATCTACCTCTACGTGCATTAGATTTAACAAAGGGTTGGACCTTCTATAGTTGTCTAGGCTCCCCTAGATGTTCTCCAAGATCATTGTTGAGCGTGCTTCTCTTAAGTTAGTGGAGTAGTTCATGGTCTGTAGTCTTGTCTAGAACAATAAGGGATTCTCAGCTAGGTCCGTGACCAGGCTCTGAGCAAGCCTATGACCGCAAAGATGCCTGCCCTCAGAGCCGGAGGCCACTTCATTCGTTAGTGCGGAGGAGAGCTCATGTTCTGCTCCTAGAACCCCCATGACCCTCCCATCCTACCAATAACCTCCCAGTGACTGGTGAGAGCATGCATGTGCCTCCGTCGCCAGGACATGGGGGGCCTGGTGAACACCACGCACAATGAAATCACAACACCAAGTGATAGGCGGTACACTAAGGTGTATGGTAGAGAGTATTTAAGTCTTGGATGGCCAGTAAAAAAAGACCTCAAAGTAGATTTTCTTTTCTTTGGTCTCAGGAGCTAAAAGCAGGGCGCTGCTTACCAGGTGGCTAGCTGCAAGTGAGAAAGCTTTCAAAATTGCGAATCAAACAAAATTCAAGATTTGATACCTTTTATTGGACTAGCTGTTTTATACCTCATCAAATTAAATGAAATGCCCACAAGGAAAGTACTTTGGTGAGTCTTGCAAGTAACTACGTGTAAGAATTAACCTACATGCATACAATCTTGATGACAAAACCGAAAGGGCAATAGGTCTGCACTTGACACAGGATGGACTCACGCTGCAGGACCTCTCAGTGATAGTACTGAAAGCTGGATACTCGACTGCCACACAAAGAAGAAAGTGAGAGCTCCATTACTGAAGAGTCTCCTGAAAAAGACTGTTCTCACCATGGATAAAGGATGTATAACTCAATATGGCCTACTGTGAGCCTGGCACCTTCTAGACAACCACACTGACAACACCAGAAGTTGACCGGCTGCTACAATCTCTCACATACAACTTTTGGGCAAAATGGTTCAGAACGCGGAGTGAGTAAGTACACAGGCAGCATGTATGGCGACCTAAGAGGGCTGAGCGCAAATGACTGGTGCCCATTATTGAGCCAGGGGTGCACAAACAATGGAAGTTTCACCATGCTGGCAGCGGGCACATATTTGATATCTTCCACTTAATATGCAAGTCAGTGGGGTGTTCTCCAGCAGGGGGCACTACTGGGATGGGTTTGAACATGCCACCCGGGAAAACACCCATTTATTTTATTTTAAAACTGGCCTAAGACAGCGTCAACCCGTTGCACTGCGCAAAATGAGAAGGCAATGAACAGATTGCTGGATAACATTAGCACTGATTAGTATCAACATTTCTCAAGTTTATACCCACCACGCCATTTACTACATCACAAAACCTGTAACGATATTTCATGGCATAATTCCCTCCCAGGGCACAGCTTAAAGCCAGCGGAAGGGAGAAGGGCGACCTCCTTATTCTCAAACACGAGTGCATTTGCCCTCTCTGCTTTCACACGCAGGAGGAAGGGTCTCCTAGCCCAGCCTTCATCCAGTGTCTGCCGAGGAATCCACGAGGAGGCATGTCCCCCCCGCCCCAACCCTAACACCCTCCCTGGTGGTTATGAACAGCTGAGCAGCCCCTCAGGACTCAGCATGTTTGAGAAAAGAGCAATGTGTTTTTTTTACTCTTTAGTTATTTCTAGCATCTTTTTTTGGGTGAGGAACTCGATGCATTTGTGAGTTTACGCAACCCTGGAAAAACTTCAATTGTCACACTATTTAGGCCACTAGTAGTTTCCCCACTCTGAAGTGTTTTGTTCAGTGTGAAAGTCGTTGATAGCAGACGTGCCTTGGGCTGACCATGCACGTATTATTATTGATTACCAACTTAGACTCAGGGCACTGCATTCAAACATTATAATGATCTGGCTCAATTTTCAGTTGGAGCAAAAAGCAAGAAAGGCTGGTGCCATCAGGGCGTGAACTTGTCAAATGGAGGAGATTTCGTTTGGGTGAGCGCAAGTATGAGCTTGGAAGAAAGAAGCGTTTGCATCGAGTGTTTTAAAATATGGTTGGCTATGGCGTGCTTCCGCCTTCTCGTTACCTTTACCCCATTTTGAAACCAGTTGGCCGTGGCCTTCCCTGGGCGGCCATTGTGTATAGTGCATAGTCTTTAAACAGGTTCTAGGCCTGTATAGAGATTCCCATTGTGTGGTGGGCATAGGTTTCTATGCCATAGTATGGTGTGGAAGCGGGTGCCGGTCTCCTTGCAAACCCACCAGTCACCTTAAACACATAGTTGGGGGTTGTTTCTTTGCCAATGGGAGGGTGGGGGGGGGCTCAGAGTTCAAAAGCAGGCCCACCATTGTGGTCACTCACTCCAGGCAGAAAAAGCAGAACAAAAAAAGGCAAGAACTACATTAGGAACAAGTAAGAAAATGAGAACACAAAATTATGAAAACCATCTGATAAACGAATAACCAAAAGGCGCCTTGCTATGCTGAATCTGCCGTGGCCCTCCTGTCCTCCTGAGGCAATGGTATGTTAGGAGATTTCCCCAATTCCCAAACAGTATGCTTGGGCCCCCTTAATCAACTGCCACCGAAAGCCGCCAAGCTTCCTCACAACACCAAGGCATCAGGCTTTTGGGCAATCAGCAACATAGGTCAGGTGCAATACCTGTTCAGGAAAGAAGAAAGATGAAGCTCAGGCGGCGATATTGACGTGGTTCAGCACACCACGCAAAGCGACAGGCTGCCTGCTCAGAGTTGGCAGTGAGTTGGCAGGGGCATGTGGCGTGATGCCTGTGTGTGTGGCTAGGGCGAAGTAATCTGGAACGTGACAGAGAAATGCATTGGGACCAGGGTGCACAAGTGGCACCTGGGAAAGGGGAAGATGCCTCGTAGTGAATGTATTGCGCCTGCATTTATCCTGGGCACTCTCTGATCAACGCTGGCTTCTATCAATAGGTGAATGCACTAGTTCATGCTTCACGTTCAAGCTCTTGTGCCCCCACGGTGGGCGAAAACACCCGATTTTGTTTTTGTTGTGGCAGAGCCCATTGGAGTGTATGAGCCAGTTAGGGGCTTGGTGGGTGAGTGTCCAGACTAGAGGACGAGTGACACCTGTCAAAAGCGTGCGAGCTCAGGGGTATGCTCATGGTTTACTATGTGGTGGACGAGGGTCCGGTTGGTAGGAGAGAATGACCCAAAAAGACCGAAAATAATAAACCGTATTGTATATTTGACCGAATTTAGGCTGCACGAAAATCCTGTACAATCAAAAATTCGATCAAATATGCCATACATGACCAATATGGCAAACAAGGGGAACAGGGGTTGCGGGGGTGTCCCCCGCTCCTCTTGCTTGCTATAAAGGGAACCGGGATTGCGGGGGTGTCCCTCGCATAGGGGAATAAAGTTTTTTTTAAAAAGGAAAGGACTCTGCGTCACCGGTTCCCAAGCAGGTAAGTGAAGGGAACCGGTGTCGCAGGGAGCCTGAAGCACATAAGAGGTGCGCCGCCAAAAGGTAAGTAAGGTGGGTAGTGTATTTGTAGGGTATGCTTGGGGAGGCAGTTACTTTGGGTTGTTTGACCATTAGTGTCAAGTTAGCTACGGTGTTTTCTGTTACAGGCAAGCAACCCAAATTCTGGTAGGAGCACCATGTCGGGAATTCTGCCCAGAGGCTGCTGGCATGATGTAGTGGTTCCTGTCAGTATTGCTTGACCACATGGATGTAGGCTATTTTAAAGAGGTTTGAAAACTGTGCCCTTTAGTTCTAGGGTGAGAGAGCTGGGCAAACTATTTTGCGCGTCGTAATTTCAATCACAGTAGTGTGGCCCGTCAAAGGTTTTGGTGGACTGGTGCTCGTGCTCCACTGTGTGCCAAGCTAGAGAGGGATCAGGTGGCCTAGTCGGCAGTTATTGTGGTTGGTGATTTATATAGCGCTTCATGCTGGACTCCTTCTGCTTTTAAGCACTACACAGTTATCTTCTGTGCCGTTGCACTAGTATACAGGCTGTACGGGGCAGGGAATGTGTGGTACCAGTGTAAGGTAGGAAGGAAGTGGGCTCCGCCAAAGCGTAGCAGAGTCGGGAGCATCACTGCCAGTTTTGTGTTGGGGCCAGGTGATTCAAGTAGTACCAGAGTGCCAAGAGACTGCGCAGGTGGCAACAGTGCGCGCTACAAGAACCTTGTACATAACATAACACTAAAAGCAGAGCTGCAGACATTGGCCTGAGGCTGCATCAGGAACTGTAGGAGCGCAAGCCACTGTCACTCTGGTGCTCCATGTATTGTATGACTGTAATACGTTGCTATTGTCATTGTGGTATGAAATGACAAGGATGATTTGTGAAAATAATGATAAGCAGATCGTGTCAGGGTGCGATATGACAGTGGACATCCACACCACTCCCCAACAATCTCCCATTCACCCACTTCAGTCAGTTCTCCATGGCGGCTGAACTCCTGTAAGAACCAGCAGTGCAGTCTGGCAGTGTAACGGCATGCCTTGGGTGTGTGATGGTTATGACTGCCCCGTACAAACAATACAGTCTGGCAGTGTAACAGCATGCCTTGGGTGTGTGATGGTTATGACTGCCCCGTACAAACAATACAGTCTGGCAGTGTAACAGCATGCCTTGGGTGTGTGATGGTTATGACTGCCCCGTACAAACAATACAGTCTGGCAGCATAACGGCATGCCTTGGGTGTGTGATGGGTATGACTGCCCATACCAACAGTGCAGTCTGGCAGTGTAACAGCATGCCTTGGGTGTGTGATGGGTATGACTGCCCCGTACCAACAGTACAGTCTGGCAGTGTAACAGCATGCCTTGGGTGTGTGATGGTTATGACTGCCCCGTACAAACAATACAGTCTGGCAGCATAACGGCATGCCTTGGGTGTGTGATGGGTATGACTGCCCATACCAACAGTGCAGTCTGGCAGTGTAACAGCATGCCTTGGGTGTGTGATGGGTATGACTGCCCCGTACCAACAGTACAGTCTGGCAGTGTAACAGCATGCCTTGGGTGTGTGATGGTTATGACTGCCCCGTACAAACAGTACAGTCTGGCAGCATAACGGCATGCCTTGGGTGTGTGATGGGTATGACTGCCCATACCAACAGTGCAGTCTGGCAGTGTAACAGCATGCCTTGGGTGTGTGATGGGTATGACTGCCCCGTACCAACAGTACAGTCTGGCAGTGTAACAGCATGCCTTGGGTGTGTGATGGTTATGACTGCCCCGTACAAACAATACAGTCTGGCAGCATAACGGCATGCCTTGGGTGTGTGATGGGTATGACTGCCCATACCAACAGTGCAGTCTGGCAGTGTAACAGCATGCCTTGGGTGTGTGATGGGTATGACTGCCCCGTACCAACAGTACAGTCTGGCAGTGTAACAGCATGCCTTGGGTGTGTGATGGTTATGACTGCCCCGTACAAACAGTACAGTCTGGCAGCATAACGGCATGCCTTGGGTGTGTGATGGGTATGACTGCCCATACCAACAGTGCAGTCTGGCAGCGTAACAGCATGCCTTGGGTGTGTGATGGGTATGACTGCCCCGTACCAAAAGGACAGTATAACAACGTAACAGCATGCCTTGGGTGTGTGATTGGTATGACTACCTTGTACCAACAGTATAGTATAACAGCATAACAGCATGCCTTGGGTGTGTGAAGGGTATGACTGCCCCGTACCAACAGTACAGTCTGGCAGCGTAACGGCATGCCATGGGTGTGTGATGGGTATGACTTCCCCGTACCAACGCTACAGTCTGGTAGCATAACGGCATGCCTTGGGTGTGTAATGGGTATGACTGCCCCGTACCAAAAGTACAGTATAACAGCGTAACAGCATGCCATGGGTGTGTGATGGGTATGACTTCCCCGTACCAACGGCACAGTCTGGTAGCGTAACGGCATGCCTTGGGTGTGTGATGGGTATAGCTGCCCCGTACCAACAGTACAGTCGGTCAGCGTGACGGCATGCCTCAGGTGTGTGATGGATATGCCTGCTCGCATTCCTACGAAATTCACCAATCCATGCACGCTGCTCATAAGTAGTCAGTGAGTGTAAACCTCACAGCACAACATATTGCAAAACAAAAGAGCGCATGATGGTTTGTAATTGCGCCTGTGGTGAGTGAAGCGCGACATCCCCACCCAAGCATGCCAAGAACGCCTACATTGCCAGCCCCCTCCCATAGCGACATTTCAGAAAAACATGCCGCTGACTAAGGCGCAGCGAGGTCGCCATCACAATAGGCGCTGATGACTCGGTAAACAGCCGCGGAGCTGCCATTGGAGCCAAGGCGGAGAGGAGTGAGAGCTGGGGCCTCGCTGCCTGTGTCATCATACGCATCAGCCCGCCGGCCCAGGCAGTGAATCACTCGGAAAAGCACCCCCTCATACTCAGATAACGGTTCTTAAGCAGGGCTGAAGACGAGGGTACACGCGGGGGCACACGGTCCACCCACTGTATTCAGAGGGTGGACTCAGCCCCCTCTTCCCCCCAAACTAAAAGGAGAAACACTTCACCACAGCATTATATAACCTGATGAAACCTAACAGACAACTAAAGGTGAAATGCCCCATTTCGGTACTGCAAGTCCATTGGAAAACATTTGTATTGGTTGTTGGAGTTTAAAACATGCACACATTTTAACGTTTACAAACGCCCTATTAGAATTAAATATCCTCTCTTGCTTTTGTGTGTGTTGATTTTATGAAAGGCACATGACGTTCGTCCTGCGCAATTTGGGAGGTTATGCAAAACCAATTCAATGAAATGGGCCTATTTCACCTTGCTATGCTAATTTCTGGCGACATCACAGCTCATTGTGTTTGTGGATGAGTCCCCCCACGTTAATGTTCAGGACTTGACCCCTGGTTAAGGGGTTAAGGGTGGTCCACTCGTTCATGATCCATGCGAGAGAGAGAGAACAGAATGCCCTGGGTACAATCTAGAATTCGCTTATGTCGCATGACAGCTTCCGCCACATTATGTTATGCAGGGGGTCCAAAAGCAAGGTATTCCTGCCAGAAAACCCCCGGAATTAACGTTTTAGTCACAAAACATGTTTGGCAGGATTTTCAGTCAGACTGAGATGAGCAAATGGTGGATGACAGCTTTCTTGACACAGGAATTGCTGTTCAATAAACAGGTTCATACTTTTGACCAATCAATTCGTTCTTGCCACAGTTTTTTTTGGATCATTCTTTAAAGAACCGCCTTTTAAAACAAATAGATCGATCCATTGTTAAAAAAAAAAAAACTCAATTTAATGAGTTGATTTGTTTTTGTTACAAAAATAGTTTCATGTGTGCCTTCTTGCAAGGGTAAAAATGTAGGCAACACGGTTGTTTTCAGTTCACAAGCATACTGATTTTATATTTATTTATTATAAGAATCTACAACCTTGCAAGTCCACCGTCCTCAATGTGCGCGCAAGGTAAGAAAGCTCTTTAAGCAAGATATTAGGGCCATGGTAGTGATAACGTGCTTTTTGTGGTGTGACATTGTATTTTGGGTAGATATAGTTTTGCCACATTTTTAGAATGTTTTCGGCCTGTCTGCTGCCCACACATGCAGCAAAGTATTTCTTTTTATTCGTTGCCCCACACCTACATTATTACATGAGGTTATGCACCTAGGATCTATTTTGAATATGTAGGTGGAGCTTTATTACGTATAGTTGTCTGTTGTTGTAATGAGCCAGGGGTCTGCCTTGTTAGAATAGACCATTGTTAAAGGCTGCAGATTTTGCCTTTTGGAGTGCTCGCCACATTTCTGAGCTGTGGTCATTAAATTGATTTGTATTTCTGCTGTCGGCAAGGAGGCTCCAGGCAGCCACGGTCAGAGTGAAAAGGGATGTCGAACAGTGTTCAGCTAATTGTTGCAATGGAGATAGTTCTCAGGGCCTGACCTGAGACTTGAGGCAGCAGGTGCCTTCTCAGATGATAGGCAAATTAATGCATAATGGTTGTGAAGGACACAGTGAGATACACGAGGAGGCCCAGACACAGCATTGCCAAAAATAGGAAAGATTCATTTCAAGGAGCAGGGCAGCAGTCATGCAGCTATCCATTGCGAGAAGATAACTAGGAGGTTGCTTTTAGGGTTGGCAACATGTATCGAGATGGGAGTTTCAGAGTCAGCAGGTGCAAAGAGGGCCAATTTGGAGAAGGGATTGTGGTGTTCCATGGGACGCAACAAAGTTTTGACCTTGCTGATTTCCACTCTCTACATGATTGGTCCGCCTCAGTGGGATGCTACAGCCCAAGCTGTCTCACGTGTCACTATCCAATTAGTGTAGAGGTTTTTTAATCAATTAGCATTTGTGCATGTTTTCTAAAATAACGGTCACAACTTGCACCAGGTCCCACCACTTGCCTTTAATAGTTTTAGTGTCTGGTGGGAGAACATTAGCAGAACTTAATTGGCCTTATTCCTCATTAATAACACACATTTTGCTCACAACCTTTAATGTGAGTTGCAGGCAGTTACGCCTTATTGGTTCTCTCCCCTGGTCTGAGTTCAAAGAGGAAACAAAAGATCTCGCCATGCCTTCACTATTGGTCTATTCAACTATGCTAAAAAGAATACATTCTGCATTACGTCAGGTGTTAGTAATTCTCACCTCAGATGTTTGAGACCATGCTCTAGAGTTGGAAAAGCTGACTCTAAATTCTTTTAGCACAGTGTTAAAAAGTAGTGCACTTTTTAAAGTGGAAATCAAAATAGTGATATCTATTTTCATGTAAACAATGAAAGTGTAGATTTCTTAACCCCAGAATTGGCAGTGCGCCATACCAAGTGACGAAAATGTTACAGGGGAAACCATTAGAACAAAAAAGCTTGGTGGGGCATGAACAAGCACGGTACAGAAACACAATAACAAAATATTCAATCAATTGTAATTGTAATTGTTTATTTGTAAAGCGCTTATACACAAGTGAAATGCTTCAAAGCGCTTCAAAGCGGGAAGGGAACAAGGGAATACAGTAGTCAATCTTAGGCCTTGAAGATTCCAAATGATCTAAAAACAATTGCTAGAATACTAGGCCGGGGCATTTCTTCTTGTGAAGTTCTTGACAAAATAGGAGAAAAAAGGGGGAGCTAGGGGAGGAGCATACATATCAAAAATGACGGTACTGGCCTGGTGAAATTATACACTGCTTGGTAGCTGGTCATCCAATGTACCTTTGCATGATAATTTCAAGCACGACCAAGCTAGGGAGGGAGACAGAGGGAGGGCCAACATACAGACTTGCAAGGCCTAGAACATGTAAGGTCAAGGTTGTGCATGTGCGCAGAACCGGAAGGGGGAGGAGGACAACTGCACCCAGTCCAACAGGGGCCTGGGTTAAGTGCAGGGTGGTTGCCCCTCTCATGTCATGGAGCATAATGCAGTAGTGCCAAGCAGAGTGCAGAGGCCCAGAGGTAAGTGTAGGATGGCGGGGGAGCCTGGGACCTGTGGGGCTCGAGAGGCGCACTAGGTGACCAGTCAGCTAGCTGTGCAGGTTGGGGAGGAGAAGGGTGGAGATAAAGAAGTGAAGAGAAAGGAGATTAGCAGGGGAGAGGGAGAGAGAAAGAGGAAGAGTAGAGGTAGGTCTTGAGGAGCTTCCGGAACTTGAGGTGGTCCGGCTCAAGACGGAGAGAGGTAGCTAGGCTGTTCCAGAGGGAGGCATCTGCAGAGGATGAGGATCTACCCCTAGATCTCTGTTTGGAGAAACGGTTCATCTGCAGAGAGTTGGAGGAGGCCAAGCGGAGGGCTCCAGAAGGAGAGTATTTGAGAAGAGAGCGTTGTAGATAGTAGGGACTCCGGGCCAGAAAGTTTTGTGGATTATGCAGAGGGACTTGACCTTGATACTTGCAGCCATGGGGAGCCAGTGCATGGATTTCAGCGCCGCAGAGATGCGGTCCCTGGGCTTGAGGCCAAGGATAAGTCTTGCGTTTCTGTTCTGGATAAGTTGAAGAGGTCAGCGAGTAGAAGTAGGAAGATTGAGAAAGAGACTGTTGCAGTAGTCCAGTCTGGAGAGAACGGGCGCTCTGGAGACAGTGGAGACAAACAAACTCAAAGGAAGTAAAAACACAGGAATTGCAGACGAAAATGGCACCAAGATGCATACAACTTACCTTAACGATAGGACAATGCTGGTGTGCCAAAGGTGTGCCAAGGTGGAGAAAATCAAGAACTAGCTGAATGAAATCCTTTAGAAATTGTAGAATTGGGGCGCAGCTCGAGAAAAGACTTCTTGAAAACGTTGGCGCCATGAAATTCGGGAATATCCACTCAACTGAAAAATGTCCTCCAAGTAGACTTGGAAACCCAAGGACCCAGAGCTATTCGCCCAGATCAGATACACAGGATACTTCAGGGAAATATTGATAATTTGGTGATTTATATAGGTCTTTATGCCAGATTCTAAGCCCCATAATGATCAATGTCACTATTATTCCTCACTTGTTGTACTCAGTTTATTGACCTGAGACTGTGGGTAATGACGACTTAAGTAGACCCAACCATAGCGTGCTGCATGTGTCCTTTTCCCAATGCGGTGTTGCTCTTGAACTATCCAGCACAGCTAAAGCTGAACACCAAGATGCAAAGGGAGCCAGTGGATGTCAAATATAATACTGGTCTGACATCAACCTTTCATCAAAGTGGAGGATAGCCTTAAGTGGAGGGAATGCAGAAGTAGGTAGACAAGAGAAGATTTCATTGTCGGCACCCAGCTGTGAAAGAAATTCTGCACGAATAATGGTACAAAACCCAAATCTGAAGAAGACTTGTTTTTTTGTTATCACAGATAGCTAAAATCAGCGGCAGTTGGCAATTTTTGCAATATGATGTTTTTGCCGAAGAGGCAAATCAATCAAATCCGAGACACTTAGCAAAAGAAAACAGGATTTTAATCATATTGGCAAAAGGTCAACATTGAATGTTGAGCAGAGAAGTTGCGCAGCAGAGATGACAATATAGCACACGAGAAGGACTGGGGTGGAGAAGCTATTAGGATATCCAGACCTGAGTGGAACTTTGACATTCCTTCTAGCAGTGGACCTAAGACAGAGAGAATGCTGTAAGATTGAAATGGGATTGTCAGTGTTCTAGAGGATGGGTGGGCTCAAGTCTGACACAACATTTATATGCTGCTCCATATAGATGATGAAAAGACTCTGGAAGAAGATTGACCTCTAGATCACTCAGAAAAGCACAGGGAGGGACTTTGCAGCTGGACAATCTCATCTGTAGGAAGGGAGTTTGCTCAGGGAGAAAAGAAGAAGACTGCTCCACAGGCATACCGACGTATCCACGTGTGCGGGTCTAAGATAGAAAAAAGGGCCATAGAACAATCAAGATGTAAGAGCACACAGGGCTCCACACTGCAGGTCGCATCCACCACCAGAAGCATGTCTGACTGCCACACCAAGAATGGCAGCTGGTCTGAAGATGGTGGAGCAACTAGTGTGAAGAAAGATGATGTTGCAGGGCAGTGCTACACTCCTTTCAAGAATGCTGATCATCAAAGGATAAAGAGTGATAGTTGTGCATTTGTAGGTTTTAAAAAACCAAAGAACTTTGCCTAATCAGGAACAATGCCCTGAGAAAAGAAAGCATTCCATTTTGGAATCCAAGGAGACACAACATCCAAGGACTGCAAGTAAAAGTTAATTAGATTGGGACTGTCCAAATAAGATGTGGTGTTTAGCGAATCAACTTCTGGGGCACCAGTGGTCCTCTGGGATGAATATCGGTTTCTAAACCATCAATCAGCCCCATACCTCTACTACACCCGAAAGAATACAAACAGATTGGAAACACAAGCAAATTATAAACCTCCTTGTCCAATTTATGTAACGTGGACGGTTGTGGATCGTTGGTTAGTTGCAACAAAGTCAAAATACAATTATTACCCAATGATAAAAGGGACTATCCAGCCACGGTTGGATAAAAATATATACTTATTTTTATCACAACAGACAGTTCTAGCAAACTCCAAAAGAAAACACACCCTGTAAAGGAATGCGGAGGACAGACAGTTTCAAGAAGGAAAAGGGATGCCCTCTGGACACTGACATGAAGGTAGTCGGTAAAGTAATTTATTGCATTAGGTCAAGGATTCTTGTTTTCATCAAAACGGGAGCAATGGGTTGTAAAATGTCACTAGGGGCCTTTGGAGATGGGTCCATGGGGACAGAACCACAATGTACCTTGTGCTTGAAGATGTTCTTGGTGCTCGGCAGGGTCGAGTTGGTTTCAGGGCTCTTTGCAGCTTCTGCGACAGAGTTGAAGATGGGAAAAAGCTGCGGATATAAGGCAGCAGCTAGTTGGGTGAGCGAGGCTGGATGGAAAGGGTGCATGCTGGCCTACATGGCTGCTCACGGTCAGGAATCGTTGTCTCAGTGCTGGTTGGCGGGTCGGAAGCACTGGTCTAGGCATCTCGGATTGGCGTTAGCGACTGCGGCTTGACAGCAGTCAGTGGTGCAGTCGGTTGCAGCTCGAGGGGCTCGACTGACTCAAAAATAACCTTTAAGATGGTCAATGGTTGATACTTGTCGATGCACTCCGCCTAGCCTCTTCACTGGGCTTGTGTCATCCTTTAAGGTGGATGGCCCAAAGCTAAGGAGAGTGTTGCAGGCAACTTCATTGTCATTGGGTTGGTTCAGAGACTCCCTGGCACTTCCCACCTAGGGATCTTGCTTGCAGAGTCTAGCAGGACACGCTGTGTGCTTGTTGGGTACAGGTTCTGGAGCTGCTGGAGGATCTTCTGGATTCAGTATCTCGCTCTGTTCCCTGGGAGATGTTTAGGGGAGGGATCTTGTTTCCCTCTTTGGAAATCCTGGCCTTCCTTCACTGGCAGAAGCTGTAAGGCAGAATGTGCATTCAGCCAGGACCCAAATACTTCTTGTTACTCCTTGCAAAGTCTTGAGATGATCTGCCCAAAAGAGGGGCTCAGTCCATTTTAAAACCAAATGGGCCACAGTGATTGGTGTAGGCGTTGCCTACATTAATGAACCAATCCTGGGTCCCACCAACAATCTCCTGTATGTGTGAGGTCATAACCAGAGTGCTTTGCAACAGAAAAGGTAAAGGGGTGAAAACATGTAATACTAAGTCCCACCCATCTTCCTGTCTGTTGTGGATCAAAGGGTCTCTCTGTTTAATTGAGCTCTCTGTGGTTCCTGATTAAAGCGACAGGTCTCCCTTGAAGCTACAGTGAGACCAGACTTTTGGTCTCTGCCAAACCACATACTTGTACCTTCTGAATGGGTTCCTCTTGTGGGGATGACTACTGTAATTACATAGTCCCAGACATGACAGGTCACTGCCCTTAATACTGAGAGGCGGGAGCTGGCTTTAGGTTGATACAGTGCATATCAAAAGTTGCTGGGGGTTTTCTGTCTCCTTTGCTTTAGCCTCTGCATCCAGACCCTATGTGAGCTTATTTTAAGTATACTCTATTCATTTGTTAATTATGTTAATCACTGCCACTATATGCAGAGAGTAAACAAACAGACAGGGCGGGTCCATGGATCCTTTGATAGTAAACTAGGCTGGCCATGGCGGGAGGAAGGCTTTGGCCCTCCCGATTTCTGAGATGCATTGTGTACTCCACCTGTCAGATCCCAACTAAATATGACAGGGAGGACTACACCTGTAGGCTGTGTCCACCTAGAGTACTCAGGTCTATGTGTATATTGTGCAGTAAGCATAGGGATATGTGTGCGGATCAGCCCCACACATTTTCTGGAAGTTTATCTATCATCATTCAATTTCATTTAAAATTTCCAAAAAGCCCATGCGAGCGTACAACCACCGTGCGGATGGTCGAATTCCACACATGTGGCTTCCATACTTTAGCAGTCACCAACCGCAAAAGAAGAAGGTAAGTTGAAATCTCTCCAGGCAGAGACAGAGCGAGAGGCAGTTACAGGAATAGATAAGGTTGTACATTGCTAACTTGTTGGCAAGGCCAACAATACATTCCATCATCTTGTCAGAGAACTACAGAGGTATTTTGCAGAGGATTGAGGATGATAGAGACGGGTGTAGGCAAGCCGTTGAAGTACTTTCTAAGCACATTCGCAAAGTTTCCTTTGCTATTTTGTGCAACAGCAGTTGCACTTTAGCAGAAGCAGACAAGCATGTACGATAAGAGGAATCAACAGTTTTCGCCATAGCTTTCCAATATAGAAACTGAACATTTGAGTAAAGAACATGTCTGCCAGTGTTTTAGTGTGGTGTTGACACGCAATGGCTAAACCGTTTCAAAGTGTGTGTGCTCTTGTGTGCGTCACCATTGACCCACCATTAGAAATGCTGACCAGGCTTTGGGAACACGTGACCCACCATTAGAAATGCTGACCAGGCTTTGGGAACACGTGAACCACCATTAGAAATGATCAGATGCTCAATCTGAGCCCAGTGTGTGCCTGAGTATCTAGGCGCTCTGATCTTGGGTGACAAACCTACCTGCTGCTGTGCCCTTCCAGGCCCAGTGGGGCCCCTAGCCAACACCAGCATTGCACTGGACATTAGCCTACACTAGTGGCGATGTTGCTTTGAGTGCTGTTTACAGGAAAACACCTCTGCCATGAGCAGTATGTAGTCTGGTGTGAATGGCTTGCACCAGGCATGCATACCCCATGCTCCGTTCGCTAGCAAGGGGCCCTCCCAATGCGTATCTCTTCATGCAGTGCTCGTGATTCAGAGTTTGTCTTATAGCTCTGAACAATGTTTGTACCCACATTGGGGTGGAAAGTGGTATTACCCCTTAATGTAGCGTTCAATGTTTACACCAGTCATAACCACAGAGCTGACCGCTATTTTGTTGGCTTATTCCACAAGGTCCCAATATGTGATTATTACTGATATGGTATGATATGATAAGTCATTTATAATGCGCCTGTACATGTTTAGCTTGTAAATCTATTATTTGGTGTTGAGTTTAATGGATTCCATTTCGTGTCCCTTTATAGATTACAAGGCATTTGAAGACGCCGCAGAAGAATTCCACCCCTTCATCCCATTTTTTGCAACGTTTGACAGCAAGGTGGGTGCAGTCTGGACGCCACGCAGAAGGAGTCTAGTCCATTGAGTGCAAAGAAGAGGGTTCATGCGCTAGGCGGTATAGTTAAGGTCCCACACTGCGGAGCTTGGCAATAATTAAACATGTGTGAATATAAAGCAGTGAAGTGCTGTCTGTGTGCACGTTGGCATGGCTACCAGGCTGGCATCGGATACAGATTTCAAATACTAATAGCAGTGTGATTCCTGACCTGGCCCACTTCTCACCTCAGTCTAAAGAGACGCTTTGCCAAACCTCAAGATGCCTGTCACTGCATAGGCTGCTGGTGACAGCAGAGGCGTTGCTAGGGCGGGGCTGAGGGGGCTATAGCCCCGGGTATTTTGGTTGTCGCCCCAGATGGAAGATCAGGGGATACAACCAAAAAGGCTAGCTAGCGCCGAGTCCTGACAGTCCGGACACTAGCGTAGCCCCGGATCGTTTACAGACCCAGCAATACCCCTGGTGACAGCTCTTCCTGTCGGGCTGCCGCACGACCCTTCCACGCCCCTAAGCAGCCACCTTACAAAGAAGCAGCCATGAGCAGAAACCCGAGGTACTGCAAGAAAGTCAGGAGTAAACCAGAGTCGCTCATAATAACTGCTTTGTGAATCAAAAGCCCTCCCCAGCTTTAAATCACAAGTAAGTCAAAATATTTGTGAAACAGTCCGACGTGTCCACTAAGATCCAAGTGCCCACAGGCCATTCAGCCGAGAGTGTGTAGTCTATGAGCAGCGGCTGCAAGGGCGTGTCAACCAGGTGAACAGTCAATCTTGGTTAAAGGAACAGCACATGGTCTTGCTGAGGCGATGATTGGCTAACTCCTGTTGTTCGATGCTCGCTTCCAAGTCCACATGGGTTTCTTTCTCAGGCAGAACATGTCGAGCAACGCAAGGGCAATCTCCCACTGGTGGCAGTTGTACCCTTGTGATGAAAAGCCTTAGTTAAAAGCACACAACGTACCACGATAACTTAACAAAATGCAGTGGAGCACAGAAGGTTATTGGATTTGAAAAGTATATGTGTTCCCTAGGCACCCTGCCATGCACAGACAAAGTCCTTGTGGACACTATGGGCCTGTTTTACAATGGAGCAGTTATATTGAGAAACGCTTTGTAAACCAGGGCATATGGCGATAGCAATGCTGTGCTGTGCATAGGCTCATTCTTGGAGATCTCAGATGTCCCCATGTTCTCATTATTCCTTTGCATTCTTTTACTTGTGCTTCTCTCTGGTGACGTCATGTTGCATCTTTATACAATTGCAACTCTGCATGTATATTGGCTTTGCGTTCTTCTCTGGAACAAGCACAATAGCTGTAAAAAAGGTTAAGCATAAAGAAAAAATGCAAATGGATGAGGGTACGGTGGCTTGTCCTCATTATTAAGAAAAAGTGATGCTAGGGCATAGATACAAATGCAGTCGATGGAAATGCTTCAAGGTGTAAAGCTGCAGATGCAAAGAAATTGAATCATTTGCCCTTATACACGCAACACTACAAACACCAGAATGCACTACGAAAGTGCAGACTCTGTTTACTGCTCACACTTGATATGCGATCACATGACAGTCACCTGCTTCAGTAGTAGAGTATACACTGGCTAGTGTTCAGGTCCTCGCAGCTAGTCCCACACATAGAGCAGAGTTCATCCTTAAAGATACCCCCACAGAACACACAGTATGCTGTGCATCCTACAACCATCATCTCCAATTGTCGTAAAGTATAGGAGTATGTTGAAAAAGAAAAAATGTGTCCTTAGGTTTAGAGTCGACCCCTGTTAAATAGGAGATCATAGCATTGCTTTCAATGTTGCACTAACTCAAGTAAGTCGTCATCGCCGTCTACATATTTTGGACTACAACTCCCATGATTCTTCACCACTAACTAGGCTGGCTAGGGATGACAGGAGTTGAACTGCCAAACATCTGGCAGGCCAGATAGAGAGAACCCATAAGAGCATATCCTACTGACTGCTAATGTCAGACAGGGATGTCTTCTAGTTTTGAATTGTGGTTCACTGATCACTGACTGACTTACTGCCACTTGCTTATGAATGGTCCATTGCATCATAATGACAGCTAGTGTCAGAAAGTGATGCCCTTTATTACGGCGACTGATTGGTGCGTTGTGTATTCGATGGCAATATATATCCCTAGGTGGCCTTAGCATGCCCCATCATTAAAGAAAAACAACCTGTAATTGCAGGATTGAGCCATTTTATTTTTATCCAGGGAGGCCGGGGGTAGGGGGGGGCTTTTTTCCATTGCCCTTATGTTTTTTTTTTTTTTTGGCAGACTGAGATGGTTTAAAATATATATGTCTGGAAATGTGGGTTTTGGGGGAACACTATGGATCACTTCAGCTGTGTCATCTTGCTGATTGCCGCTACCGAGGCAGGATTTCATTTCCGCTCACATCACTGCGGAAGTTACTGCAGGAGTAACTTCCACACATCCCAGAGACGGACAAACACGTTACTTTGCTCAGTGTATGGGATCGGTGCCCATCTTTCACAAGAACGCAGCCAGCTGGTCAGACGCCAAAGACCCGGGGACCCAACACCACACTGCAGAAGGGGAGTCTGTGGAATCCCGCCATTTTGAGTGTTATCTAGGGACCCTTAGGGCCTGATTTACAAACAGGTTTTCAATGGGACTTCCTGTGTTAAAACCTGTTTGAAAATCAGGATCCCAATATGTTGCGTAGCATCACCATTTTGCGACAGATTGTCCCATTCCCCTTCCCAATTGAGCTCTTAGAGGCTGCCTCACATTATAACAGTAAGAAACAAATCCCGTAAGTAATAAGCGACCGTTGCAGGTTGCTTAGTAACGTCTAACATAAAGGCATCTTTTCTAATTTTAGTCGTGACCTAATGAACTTTCATCACCTTAAATAAGTCTCTTTCTCCCGTTTTTATGGCGTCTAAAACCACAGCTCTTTGCCCTCTCCATCCCCGTGTCCTTTACTCGTTCACTCCTACGGCATACATCCCCTAAACCTCTACTGTCTTTGCCCACCTGTTCCTGTACCTTTTTGCATTGCAGTTTACTGATGAATACCCCCTTAATTTGCCACAGTGATGCAACTACCACTGCGTTTATTGCCGAGGCCCCGTGCACTATGAGATGACGCCATTGCCTCTACCTCGACGCTACGGCATCAGGCTGCCTGCCAGTATCTGCTTGGAGTGTCTGCTGGGGGATCCGTCTCACGGCACCGTCGCCGTGTCCACTGCTTATTTAGGGAATGTCCTTTTCAGTTAGTGTCTGTGCAGCTCTCACTTTCATCCATTCATGTCTGCATTTGTTGCTCCTCCTCCTCTGCTTGGAGTGTCTGCTGGGGGATCTGTCTCATGGCACCGCAGCGGCGCCGTCGTGTCCACTGCTTATTTAGGGAATGTCCTTTTCTGTTAGTGTCTGTGCAGCTCTCACTTTCATCCATTCATGTCTGCATTTGTTGCTCCTCCTCCTCTGCTTGGAGTGTCTGCTGGGGGATCTGTCTCATGGCACCGCAGCGGCGCCGCCGTGTCCACTGCTTATTTAGGGAATGTCATTTTTAGTTGGTGTCTGTGCTTCTCTCACTTTCATCCATTCATGTCTGCATGTGTTGCTCCTCCTCCTCTCTGCCCCGGATGTAGGTTGCCAAGAAGCTGACCCTGAAGCTGAATGAAATTGACTACTACGAGCCCTTCCATGATGAGCCCATCACCATCCCCAACAAGCCCAACAGTGAGAAGGAGATTGTCGACTTCCTCGAGCACCACAAGAGGTAGATAACTGGCCCACGAGGCGCGGAGGTTAAGCGGGGATTCTAGGCTGCTGCTGAAAATATATGTGTATTGTTTGGGGCGGGCGGGGGGGGGTGCGGATGCACAGAGTCATTGATGGTATATGCCTCACTGGGCTCACACAGCCTTTATATCAATTTGCTAATTATCCTACCGTTCTCTCTCGTTTGTTGAGCAAATGATTGACAGCAGGGGTCATTTAAGATGTGGTCAGCCAGAGAGTTTAAGTTCACTATCTCTGAAGCCAGACATGACACAACTGTTTAGTATTTGAAAAAAAACCCTTCCCTAGTAAAAACACAAATGGAGAGGGGGCACTGTTGAGCAACTAAGGAGGTGCTCAGGAGCCCGCCATTTAATCCTGCTCAAATATCCTTAGAGATCAAGCTCCCATTGCTGATACACAGCCACATGGTTATCCGAACTCCTGTGCCATGCGATATAGCGAGGGAAATCACTGCATACGTGCGCCTGTGATGATATAGGAACAATACCTGTGCTCCACCAAAGCTGCTAACATGGACCAGAGAGCTGCCTCCTGAGTCCTGGGCAGCAAGAGGGGTGAAGCCGCAGTATCCCATTGGATGGTGGCGGCAGACCTGCTCACTGTAGCGAAGAAGCCTGCACTGCCGTGACTCACGCCCCGCTCCGAGCTTCTTCAGCAAAGAGCACCGCAGACCACAGGCACCCAGAGGTGCAGTACTGGCTGTGTCAGTGCAGCGATCCAGCTGCAATTGGGGAGTGAAGGGATCAAAGATCAAGGGACCCACCAGTGAAGTGTTTGGGTGTGGCGAAAGTGGAATCCGACCTCACCAGAGAGGGTCATTGGCTGCACCGGAGTACACCCACGGGACCGGATTTCAGAGAAGTAGCATCACCAGGCCTCTCCCGGGTCTGAAAACCATCACCCACTTCATGTGGCAAAAAGTAAGTAGCCCACAGCCTTGAGTTGCCCTGCTCCAACGAATTTAGAGCAGACCTCCACCCAAAACACCAGACAAGCTTCAATAAATGATTGACTGATCTAGGCTCCGACCCTGTCCCTGATCAAACTTAGTCTCTTGGCAATAGCAACTTACATCAAAACCATCACAGCTGCAAAAAGTAAGACGAAACAGGAAGGCCATCCAGGAGGCCGGATGGTAATAGAAAGCGCCCTAAAATTAATTCTCACCAGGGCATTTCCACTACCCCTTTGTGCATGGGGACCACCGTTGCCCATCCATCTCATGATGGAAGGAAAGTCAGGTTCATCTAAGAAACAGACCAAGATGGGTGTCTTTGCTTATAAAACCCCTTTGCACACTCACCGGGTGAAACGGGTGATCACTGTTAACGAGTCGGGTGAGCTTGCCCCTACCGGTGCAGTTGCTGCTTCCCTGAGTGACTTGCAGAAGAGATTAGGCTCAATCGACAACCTCACTACTAAAGATTAATCATCTAACTCCAACATCGAGAAAGGATGCTCCAGAGTAGCTGAAGCAGAGAAGCTCTATCCCAGTCAGAAGATGTCACCTGACAGCTACAGTCCTCTCTTACAGCATTCAAGGCAGAGCTTAGGCAGGTGCCGGCCAAAAGTCGCCCCCTCGCCTCAAAAAAGTAACCTACCCCTCACCTCACGACCCTTGACCTCTGATGACATCACCAGAAGTGATGTCATTTGACCCCTACCCCAAAGTGACATCATGGGAAGCGATGAAACATGACCTTTCACCCCTTGACAAAACAGGAAGTGGCATCAAATAGAATTGTTCGTAAGTACACTAAATTACTGTGAATCCAAGCAGACGTCAAAGGCCAAATGATAATATGTTATTGTATAGCACTTATGCTAAAGATTTTTTTTATAGAACAAATATGCATACAATATCACCCAACCTGTGTTGGTACTCATTTATCTACCTCAGAAGGATGAAAGGCTTTTTGAAAAAAAACAAATTGTTCAAAAAAAAAAAGAAATCCATTTCTTTTCTCGAAACCGGCCCAGGCACAGCCAAAAACCAGGCCCCCACTCCACAGGGACGATTTTGGCCCGGCCACGGGCCGATCCGACCCTGATCTCGAATACCGTTCTGGACAAAACTATCTCCGGATAATTGCTCTTTCATAAACTACCCCGACAGATCCGTGAGAGTGTTTCTGGAGAGAAATCTATTGCCAGTACTTGGAGACCCAGTGTTTTCAGCTCACTTTCAAATTAAGCGAACACACAGAGCTCCTGGCCCATGGCCAGTGCGGGACTACCACCTTGCGCAATCATTGCAAGGGGTTACAGCTACCTCAAGCAAAAACAATATATATTTGGAAGGAAAGGATTCAGTGCAACATGGGTCCAGTTCCTTTTCCAGTGCTTAGAAGCAGGAGGAGGTTGGCATTAAAGATATAGAGGACCAAGGAAAATAATAAAAGGGGCCTTTTCAAGGGGTGATGTCATGGAGCTGCTGCTGCTTACATTTTAAAATAAAAACCTGCAAACACTGTGACCTGCAGCACACCCTTTCCCTCTATCCAGCAGAAAAAACGGTGGTTACTTACCAAGTAAGCAAAGGAGAAAGGTGATGGCTGGAAGGTTTCAAATCATTCATAGCCACTGCCACAGCTCTGGGCAACCCTACAGACCACCGTTTTTCTGGTTGCACTTGTGTTGGTCAGTTGCTGTTTCCAGTCTGTGGCCAGACACTTGGCAGACACTGGATGTCTGCGCTTTGGGGTTTAGGCCTCCTGAAGATACTCTGTCAGTTTAGCCTGAGTGATGTACAATAGGCCAGGTTGTTGTGTTGGACGTCTGATTACATTCACAGTAATTTGGTAATATGGGCATATACACACTGATATTATAACACTACATGTGGTGATCCATCCTTGTATGAAATGTACGTCACATAACAGTGATATCGTAACCATAGTTTCCCTGTTTTGTCACAGGGTGAAAGTTTGTGTGCCGTCACTTCCTGTGATGTCACTTGGGGGTGAGATCACATGACATAACTTCCTGTGATGTCATCAGATGTCATGGGTCATGTGATGTCACTTCCGCTAACCGTGGCCTTTTTGTGAAATGACGTCCCTGCTCGGGAGACATAGTCACTACCATATTTATTTTTCCAATTCAGAAGCTCTTCAAATGTATGTGGCCAAACTGTTAACAATATTCCACTATGAACGAATTCTTGCAAATATCGTATTCTTGCTTTTTAGGTAACAACGTGATTTAATGTGCTAATGTAGCTGTCCATTTTGAGGGTTTTACACCCCATGTCATGGTGTGGAACCTGTCTGGGCTTGGGGTGGGGGCATAGAGAAAACATAAGAACCTGCTTCACAAGGCCGAATCGGGTCAACATACTGCAGGTCTTTAAGCCAAAACGAGAGCTGCGCCATTGCGAATAGGATCTGAAACCGGTTTCATCCAGTCCATGCCAGTGCTTTAGAAGAGCCTTGATGTGATATGATTGTTTATTTATAAAGCGCTTAATACTTAGAGGTTTCTAAGCGCGGACCCAGGTATCGAACCTGTGTTGGCTCCGTGTCGTCTTGCTTCCAAGGCAAGCACGTTGCCCCTGAGCTATCCTCCCGAGACTTTATTGGTGAAAGCTTCATATGCAGGAGAAAGACAGAGCAGGCGAACTCTCCCCTGTTTTAGCCATGGAGGGTTCCAGGTGCTAACAAACATTTGGGGAAGTTGGGTAGTTCTGCAGGTCTGGAGCCTCTGCAAAGACACGCTTCATATCTCCCCCACACAGGAAGCATGTCCCCCAATGCATGCTTCAGCTTTAATCGAGGAGATCGTTTTTCAGCAAGCTTTTTTGAGAGTCCTCCAATGTTGAAAGCCAAACGCACTCAACTCAGGTGGCCCGGCCAGGGATGTTCATACAGACTAATGAAGCCGGGCACAATCTGTCAAGGCGGTGACGATGATGAAGCAGAGGACTAGCGCAAGAAGACCACCACTGCACTCCCCAGCTGGGTGCCTTTGACTAAAGCTGCAAAGGCGAAACCTTCTCAAACCTGACAACTGCCTCCAACTGTTCTGTTTCTATGGCAGCAGAGAGAAAAAATCCTGCTGCCATAGAAACGTGACATCCAATTGGCCCAACATATTATGTTCTGAAAAGCGCTCCTTGTATCTCTCCTGCCATTTCCGACTGATAATTTCCTTTGACATTCTTAAAGGCATCCAGCACTTTAGCAGACCCAACAACTACCAGTAGGACCGTTCGTGGGGGTTGGGGGGTTTACAATAATTTGCAGAGTGGCCCCCAAATTTCCATTCTTAGGGTTCGTGCTAAGCATTTATCATTTTCCATAGGTCACCAACTCATTTCATCGCATGCAATCTAAAACCAAGATAGCATGTCCTGCCCGTGTAATGACAGCACTTAGAAGCCCTAACATGAAATTGCAGCAATGTTCTCATCTTTTCCAAGGCGCAAAAAGGCAAGATCTGTGAAGAGTATAAGAGTTTTGACCGTCTTTCGTGAAGATGTCCGCTTACAGCAGATATGACCAATGCTAAGAATCCAACCTTTTCATCATTCACAGACCCCTGCACTAGGCCGCTCTCTACCAATCCATGTGGACTGAGCTGCGGGTGTGACTCCACTTCCAAGCAGAGAGGCGTCCACAGTGAAGAAAACACGAGTGCAGTTGACAACGGCAATCCACTCTGCACACTACTTGCCAATAGACAACGAAAAGCAAGGCAAGGCGGGTTTATAAGAGTACAGGCACAACGCCATAGGGCTTCTGTGGAGAAGGCACTGAATCCCCAGATCTGCTGCGTCCATCGCCAGTCAGTCTTTGGCAGGAGTGGAATCTCCTTGCGATGAACATGAGCACAGGAAGCTGCAGGGAGCAAAGATCAGCAATGGGTGTACATTGGAGTTGCATTTGGTGGCAGGCTATTGGAAGTTGGGAGTGTCTAAAACAGAATAAGTAGTCTCCGCTCATTCTAAGTATGGCCATACTCCAAGAATGCCGGTAGTGGCCACGGATCCCCCGGCAGGCCTGACCTGCTGGGTTTTCAGGCCCTTACCGGCATGTCTCTGACTGAAGCATGGGCACCGTTGGCAATCGTTGGCAACAGTGCCTGTGCTTCAATGACCCCATTCCCATGGAGACCTACGGTACTCCGTGGAAATGGGGACTAATGCTTACCGCCACCGCTTGATATATCCCGGTGGAATCGGGATATCAGGCGGCAGTAAGGTTGTTAAGGTTGCTGGTACCTGCCGCCCATTGGCGGGTTTTACTGGCAACCCCAAAACTCGTATTGATGTAAGTAGAATATTTTGCCTGTGATAATGTGAGTGCACCTGTCTGTATGGAAAGATAGAGTAAAGGTAGAAAATGGCTTTTGAGCTCATCTAACATGCCAATGGCTCGCCCATTTTTTATCGCCTGCCTCCCCCCAGCCAGCGTCCTCTTCAAATGCGAGGGACACCCTTGCAACCCTTGTTCTCCCACCGGGTCCACTCACTTCCGCTACTGCACCCCCACCCTCCCACTACCTCCAGCCCCACCCCACCCTCTACTCAGCCTAACCTCCACCCCCAACCTCACTGCCCGCCCCACCTACTCCTTAGCTGCTCACTCTGCCACCGCTAGGGCCCCTGCACGTTCTGCCGACTTTCATGGAATGCTCATCCAAACACGCTGTGTTCAGGGAAGGCGGTCTGGCGGGCAGCAGTGTTCCATGAAAGTGGGCAGAAAGTGGACAGTTTGTATTCTAGTAACAACGGCATAAGAAACACTTGTGTACTGGCGCGTTATAAATGACTTATCCTATCATATCATAAGCTAAAGATGGGTCTGCTACAGGAGCAAGGGAATGGGCCAAAGCAATCTCGGCTACATAAGCAAGGGTATAAGCTAAAGATGGGTCTGCTACAGGAGCAAGGGAATGAGCCAAAGCAATCTCGGCTACATAAGCAAGGGTATAAGCTAAAGCTGGGTCTGCTACAGGAGTAAGGACATGAGCTAAAGCTGGGTCTGCTACAGGAGCAAGGGAATGGGCCAAAGCAATCTCGGCTACATGAGCAAGGGTATAAGCTAAAGCTGGGTCTGCTACAGGAGTAAGGACATGAGCTAAAGCTGGGTCTGCTACAGGAGTAAGGGCATGAGCAAAACCAATCTCAGCTACATGAACAATGGTATGAGCTAGAGCAGGGTCTCCTCCACTGAGAGAGGCATCTACTAAAAGTAGGGTCTGGCCCAGTTATATACACAAAAGCATGGCCTACTTCTATAACCGTGACAGTTTTTTTAAACCAAAGAGTCTATGTTATGATGGGATCGCCTGGTGGGGCGATTAGTCAGTTACAATGCTGAAAATGGAGGTAGCAGTGTTGCAATGATATGATATGATATGATATGGCATTTATAACGCGCCTATACATAAGTGTTTCAAGGCGCAACGAGGCAAGGGAAGGGAACAGAGGGAAGACAGAGACAGCGATCTTACTAGGCCAGGTGAAATTGAGATCGCGCAATTGCAGGGGAGGAGGGGTGCAAGGGAAAGGGGAGGGGAAGTGCAGTACATAGGATACACAGCAATAAATAAAACAATAAAGAACAATAAATAAGAACTGCGGCCAGCTGGTGGCAGGTGCAAGGGTAAGTGCAGACATCAGGTGTCAAGTGCTGGTAGGGGTGCTATAGGGATACAGAAACAGTCCCAGAGTGCAAGGGAGGCCAAGGGGGTAGTGCAGGAGTGGAACTGGCGGGGAGGGGACCTGGGCCCATGAATAGAGGGTATCCAGGTGACCAATGCGGTTTCAGCAAGGAGTTCAGGAGGGGAGAGGAGGAGAGAAAGCAGAAGCAAAGTGGAAGGTTTTAAGGTGCTTCCGGAACTAGAGATGGGTCTCCTCAATTTTCAGAGAGGCAGGGAGGCTGTTCCAGAGGGAGGCCCCAGCCGAAGAAAGAGATCTACCACCAACTCGTTGCTTGGAGAAGCGAATGACCCTGAGAGAGTTGGAGGTGGATGAGCGAAGAGCTCGAGAAGGAAGATATTTAGGAATAGAGAGTTAAAGATATTGAGGCCCTAGGCCCCAGGCCCCAGAAGGCCCTGTGGACAATTCAGAGGGTTTTGAACTTAATCCGTACAGCCACTGGGAGCCAGTGCAGAGATTTCAGTCCTGGAGAGATACAATCCCTGGGCTTGAGGCCAAAGACAAGTCATGCAGTCCTATTTTGGATGAGTTGCAGAGGGCGGACAGTAGAGGCAGGCAGATTTAGAAAGAGGCTGTTGCAGTAATCCAGTCTAGAGCAGACCAGAGCTCTGGAGACAGTGAGCTTCTGGGGGAAGGAGAGGAAAGGAAGAATACTTCTGAGGAGGTGAAGCTAGTAGAGTGACTTCTTAGAGAAGTCGGAGATGTGAGGAGATAAGGAGTGTGTAGAGTTGAAGATGACCCTGAGGTTCTTACTCTCACAGGTGGGAGCAGGAAGAGGGCCAAGGCAGGCCGGCCAGAGAGTGACAGGAAAGGAGGGAGCAGGTGTGCTGATGAGGAGAATCTCTGTCTTACTGCCATTAAGGCAGAGATCATTGGTGGCACATCGCTCCTGGATAGCAGACAGTCAGAGATGAGAGAAGGAGAGGAGGTGGCTGAAGGGAGCCTGAAAATGAGTTGAGTGTCATCCGCATAGCACTGGAAGTTGGGACAGAGAGCGGCAATGCAGTGGGCAAGAAGTGCCAGGTATTGGTTAAACAGCCAGGGAGAGAGGTTAGACCCCTGGGGAACACCACAGATAGAGATAGAGATAGAGGAGAGGAATGACCCAAATTGTACCTGGGAGGGTCGATCAGAGAGGAAAGAAGTCAGCCAAGCCAGGGCCTAATCGGTGAAACCCAGTTTATCACAGAGAGGGTTGAGCAGGATAGCATGGTTGACCGTGTCAAAAGCAGAGGAGAGATCAAGTAAGATGAGGACACAGGGGGTGTTGGAATCAAGGTTAGAGAGCAGGTCTTCACAGATGTTCAGCAGAGCAGTTTCCATGCTTCTGGCAGCTCTGAAGCCAGACTGATGGTCATGGAGACAACCAACAGATTCCGTGTGAAGATTAAACTGGGAGATGGCCAGCTTTCCAAGAGTTTGCCCAGTAAAGGAGTAATGGAGATTGGGCGATAGTTAGCCAGGCAGGACGGGTCGGCAGAGGGTTTCTAAAGAAGAGGGTGCCTAAGGGAGTGCTTCATGGGGGAAAGGAAGACTCCAGTGGCAAAGGAGTGGTTGCAGAAGTCAGCCAGAATGGGGGCCAGTGTATCAATGTGGTCCTTGATGGTTTTGGAGGAACAGGGTGAACCTGTTTTGACGAGATTTTCATAGATCAAACCTGTCTAGAAACCTTGTCTGGGAGAAAAGGTGAAAGGCAGAGAAGGAGGGAGGAGAGGTGGCTAAAGAAGGGCCAGAGGTAGAGCAGGGAGTAGAGGGAGAAGGGGGAGAGTAACAGAGAGAGGACAGGGTGTCCTGAGTTTAGAGAGATGAAATGAGAATCCAGAGCCGTGCAGAGGGCCAGGGAGAGGACAGGAGAGGTAGAGACAGCAGCAGGATTGGCCAGCTCCTTGCAGATCTTAAAGAGTTTGGCCGAGTTATTAGATGCAACAGAGACACAGACTTGGATGTGAGCTCTCTTTTTGGTGCGGACAGAGAGCTATTCCATCAAACTTGGGCCTCTCCATCATTAGTGGCCTGCCTACGCAATGTCTGGGTGGCACTGAACTAAAGGACATGTCATTATAAACATAGGACTGGCAGGCTATGATAGTGAATTCTCAAACATGCTCATTTTTCCCAATCAGGTGTTAGCATACTTGACGCTCAGTTATGTGATGCAGCAGACATGCTGTGGGCCGAATGGCTGTGGAGGCCTGGATAATAAAAAATGACTAAATTACCAATGGGGGTCCTGGGAGTCCCTCTGCCAGACATTAGTCCTGGTTACGAGAGACCTCCCCAGAGTCTTTAGCTCACTATCTTTCACAGAGAAGAAATATCCCAAACATATCAGACTTTGTCCTGCCCTGGGGCAATCCAGCACCGAAATGCTAGGCAATTCTCCTCTGAACAAGAGTACCAACAGCATCCCAGACACGTGTTTCGGTCTGGTTGGACCTCATCAGTAGGGAGGAGCTTTGCCTCTCTAAGAATAGTAAGCAAGGGGTCCGTGTTTTATGAGGGTTTCCGTGTTTCATGAAAGTCTGGTCTTACCATGATTTCTCACCCTTCAGGAACGGACCATGAGAAGCGGGAGCAAGCTCTGCGCCTGCGCACACCCCAGCCTCTGAATCATCGTTTCCACAGTTCCGCTCCAGTCACAGATCTGTGCCTCCCAATGGCGGGAAGCCTTTCTTCTTGACTACAGTCGATATCAATTCTTAGAGGTGCAGGAACACTTTGCTGCTGTGCAACCGGGAGACAACACCGTTCCTTTCACTCGAGTTCATCAACCACTGAGTCTTTCGAGCAAGGCAGCCGTTCCATGTTATTTGAGTATTAGTTCGCAGTGTGCGGTTCATTAAGTGCGCCATCGTTATTTCGGCATTGCGGAGCATGTTGACTGTATTCCAATTTTTACAGTAAACAAAAAAAAAGGAGTGAACCTTCCCTTCTCGTGTAGGTTTCAAAATGCTCAGTGGAAGCTAATACTATCATCGGGCCCCCAAACAGAGCAAGCAGCATGTTCCTCATCTAATACTATGCCAAGAGCAAAGTCTTCACAAAGGTCACTTTACCCTTTGCCTTGCCCTCCCGGCGGCTCCCGCTGTGAACAGCGTTACAGGGCTAGACCCGCTATATAGTGTCTGAGAAAGTACTGAGTTACTGGAAAATCTAATAGCGTTTAAAATGTGTGACACATTTCAACAATTTTATTTGGTTCCATGTAATAATGTCGCCACAGAAATCTCACCAGGCAAAAATATCGCCGAAAAATGGTCGTTTTTTGTGGCGACATTATTGCATGGAACATGCGGGGGACACCCCCGCAACCCCTAAACTTTTTTTTTTTTAAATTTTTTTTTTGCCTCTGTCCCCATATATATGGTCACCCAAATAATATCGCCATGACATTTTCCCGGCAATATTATTTACGGCGACCATATATATGGCGATATTATTACCTGATACCTTTTATTTATCTCAAGTGATATTTGAAAGGATGTTGACAAGCTCAACATGTCAATTAAGGGAGACTATTCAGTGGCAAAAACATACATGCATAGATGCCCTATTCCATTTGGGAGATGCTTTTGCGTTCCTAGTTTTAATTTTGCATTCTGGAAGTTGCAATCTTGGGTTTATAATGGGAAAACCCAGGACTTCAAGTCCCAAAATGCAGACTTGCAACCAGAACTGGAATAGCATCTCCCGAAGGGAATGAGGCGTATTGGCATGTATGCAAAAGAGAGGTGTGCTCTTGTTCAGTGATGCTCTTGGGAGAGGGTAGGGGGAAGTGCGGTCAGGACCAGTAGGGCTCTGGGTAAGTGTGACCAGCTCAGCGTGTGTGTGCATCAGGCCAGGCGACAGTGCAAGGAGGACTGGACATAGAGGAGCCTGGTACCCAGTGAGACTCTGATGGTACCAAGCAACCAGTCGGCGCATCAGACAGGAAGGTTAGAAGGGGAGCGAGAGAGAGAAGGCAGAGGAGAAAAAGACGGCCTTGAGCTGCTCCCGGAACTTCAGGCAGTCCGGCTCAAGTCTGAGGGAGGCCATTCCAGAGGGAGGCACCTGCAGAGGAGAGAGATCTACCCCCACTCTATATCTGGAGAAGCATAGAGAGTTGGAGGACCCTATGCGCAGGGCTCGATAAGGAAGCTACTTAGTCAGATAGAGTTGGATGTAGTGCGGGCCCGGCCCCAGAAAGCCTTGAGGACAATGCAGAGGGTCTTGAACTTGATCCTTGCAGCCACCGGGAGCCAGTGGAGAGATTTCAGGGATGGAAATATACGGTCCCTGGGCTTGGGGCCAAGGATAAGCCTCACAGTCCTGTTCTGGATTAGTTGCAGAGGCCGCAGAGTGGGTAGAGGCAGGAAAATTGAGAAAGAGGCTGTTGCAGTAATGCATCCTGGACAGAACTGGAGACAGTGAGCCTCTGTGGGAAAGTGGAAAAAGGTAGAATATCTCTGAGGAGGTGCAGCTGGAAGTGGGCCTTTTTGACAAGGTCTGTGATGTGAGGAGAGAAGGAGAAAGTAGAATCAAAGATGACACCAAGGTTTTTTGCCTCACAGGAAGGTGAGGGCAGATGGCCCAAGGAGGGCTGCCAGAGTGAGAAAGGGAAAACGAAAGCAGAGGTCCCAATGAGAAGGATCTCCGTTTTACTGGCATTAAGGTAGAGATCATTGGAGGACCACCAATCCTGATTCGATGGATAGACAGTGAGAAATGAGTCAGACAGGAGAGGTGGCTGAGGGAAGTCTGAAAGAGAGCTGAGTGTCATTCGCCGCATAACACTGAAAGTTGGAGAAGGTGGAGATCAGGTGGGCCAAAGGGGCCAGATAGACATTGAAGAGCCAGGTTGAGAGGATCGAGCTCTGGGGGACACCCCTCTCAGGAGGTGAGTATTATGCACTCATCAAGCGCTTAGATCGCCTGTGAAAAGTAGCACTGCTCCTTGTACATAGATGGAATCCAGGAATTAGACATTGTTTTTTGTACAGCTAACCCATTTCTCCCCTCGCACACTGCACCTTCAAAATTTAGCGGAAGTCACATTCTCACTCCACACACCCTGCACTCACACATAACACAAACACTATTGCACATCACCTCTGCCATAAGAATGAAGCTACTTTAAACAACAACAATTCAAATTGCAGTTTCCCAGATCACTCTCTATCATCTTAAACACAATCCCTCCCTTTAGTCTATAATATACCTCTGCTGCACCCATTAACACCCCATTTTGACATGGGTGACTACCAGAGTCGTGGCCACCCTCACATAACTTTAATAGCTGAAATGCACACAGGCATAATAGCACCCCCCACCCAAATTCTCCCAAATTATTTGACTACCGTTCCTCTGAAGGTGTTCAACCAAAAGCATGTTTGGACCATAATTACGGTGAAAGGCGCTATAAAAAATGAATGCAAGGCATGGTGAATGCAGCAGGACTCATTCTACACTCATGCAAATGCTGACAAATAACCCCAGCTCTCTACCAGTTCCACTGTCTCTCCATACCGAGAGGATTGCTTCCAAATCACTTTGCATTGCATGCGAGGCCATTCCCCACAAACCCCTATCCTACCTCCACTCCACAACAAACACAAACCATTCAGCCACACACGCACTAGACAAGCCAGTTTACACCTAAAAACAGGCCTTTTCCCAATGGGCACCCGGAGCCTGGAATGCCCTCGTACGCCACATGCGAGCCACCCTTTCCATCCTCACCTTCCATAAAATCCTTTTTTCCTAGCACTTTACCCAGCCAGATCCCCCCCCCCGCTATAGCATATCTATCCCAATCTTCTTTTTCACCTCCCCCCTTTGAACTTCATACAGTGCTCCAAGATCATGTTAAAATGGGCAGTCTTGTGTAAACGTTTAAATAAATAAATATGAAGAAGACAGCTGGCCTCTGACTTGTTGGGATTGGATGAGTGCAGAGTCTCAGAAGGTAGGCCGATTCTGGATAGTTTATCTCCGTTGGCTTTGAGCCCTGGCAATGGCATTCTGGCTGGCTGCCTCCCACAGGGCGGCTTTAGTAGCAGCTCCAGCGAGGTGTGGCGAAGTGGATAGGCGATGCCCTTCTTTGAGATGGGCTGAACATTTCTATGTGTTTGTAGACTTGGCCATAAAGAACATATATCTCGCTCCCTACTTAAACCCCAGGCAAGTAGCAGTAGGTGTGTTGGTTTCTGACGGTTCTTTCCTGTAGGCATCAGCTGCCCCTGAGCAGAGGGGCATTTCCTTCCACTTCCTGGTTCCGCAGTCACATCGCTAGGGGGAGGACACATGGGGGAGCAGATCACCCAGTCTTAGGTTAGATGGGTGCGGAGGATGTGTGGACCGAGCTGTTGGGGAGGAGCCACTCCTTGAAGAGGAAGGTCTTGAGCTCGGGCAGAAATATCGAGGCGAGGGTCTGAGTCTGGTGTTGGCGGGGAGGAGGTTCCACAATAGGTTTAAATTGAAGAGGTTTGCACTGTGTTTCCTCAAAACGGCCTGCTCCGTTATTTCCAGATGTTGCAGAATGTGCTTTATGTAGTCATTGAAACTCTCGCGGGATCATGTTTATTGTGGAATAGAGTAAAAATAAAGCGTAGAAAAGTTAGGGCAAAAATTGTGATCATGCTGTTTTCTCTGCTCCACATTTTTGTTCATTTCAATAGCGGCGAGGGGACATGGAATGGAATTACCGTTTTCTCAACCCCCACCCTGTCCACCTGATTTTTATACCAGGAAAAAGCAGGCGTACTCCATAGGAATCTATTGTAAACCCTGCCTGCCATGCCAAAATGCCAGGCAGCGTTTATTAATTTTTCATTACCAGGTGCAAAATCAAAGAAGCAAAGGCGATCATGCTTCATTTTGCAAATGACTAAAATTGCAAGGATGACAAATGTTTGCACCTAAGTGCAAGCGTAATAAGTCCCCTTTTTGCAATGTTGCGCTTCGGAGGACATTTGCCTCTTCTATGTTTGAAGTGCAGTATTACTGGGGTTCAATGCTGCCCAACAATATCACTTTATAACCACATGCACATGGCACTATAGTAAAATTGGTGGTAGTGTTCCTGACTGTCCAACACCTCTTAAAGACCATGTAACTGGTGGGGTGGCAGTCATGTGTCAGGTTCCGCTCAAGCTGCCCCTGAGAGGCATAAGCACTCCCACCGCTGATTTCCCGGTAGGTAAGACGGCTTCATGCACCCTCAGTAAACGCTGCCACAACAACGAATACTCACAACCATCGCCAGATGTTGCCAGCCTTGCAGTGGTGCATCTAAGAGAGTTGGAGATGAGAATCCTGGGCCTTGGCCCTCTTCATGAGGAATGATAGCTTGATTGGGAGGACATGGAGGCTAGACCAGCCGATCATATAAATCAAATGAGTAGGGCTGATAGTTGCTGTGCCTCGGGCCATAAGTTGGGGAGGGTCATTATCCCAAACAATAGTGACTATTCCCAAAGTCTATAGGTTTATTAGCACATGGTGGCAATGGCAATACAGATTCCAGGGATTGTGGTTGTGAAGTGAGCAGCAACAGTTTATTAGCAAGTGAATAAAAGATATACACACACAATTATTAGTAAATAAAATATGGTTCTATTCTGTAATATTTAAACTACAAGGCTGCCTTTATGAGGTAAGCTCTTTAGTTACACACTTTGTTGAAGCACCGGGCCTAATTGAAAGAGCGGAGCAAAGTGACTTTGCACTGCAAAAGTACTCTTTGCACCGCGATAAATGGGCCTAATTCACCAAAAAACGTTCTGTGAATTAGACCCATGGTGTTGTGCCCAGCCTCAAGCATTCACAGTTTCCTAAACTCCTGACACATAGGCAACGAACTTGGAGCCGGCTGGTATTGTATTATGTTTCTTTTTTGCAGTGGAAATGTTCGTTATTTTATGACATATAAACCTCAGCAAGGGATCGGATCACTTTGCTGCAGAAATCTTTCCACGGTAAGGACCTACGTGGAGCCTGAAAAGGAAAATACAGTGGTCACCGGCCTGCCCCTGTGCAATAAAAATACACAAAGGCCCCCCACCGGTCCAATAAGTAAGGGGGCAAGAGTGAAGGGAAGCAGTAACCGCAGAATACGGAACCGCTAAGTGGTTACTTGCGAAAAAGTGACCCATTTCGCTGAGCAAATTAGCCACATGAATACATGCCAAGTTGTTAAAAAAGACTGAGACAGTTCACCAAAAAAAGTGGATGTTGGGCGTCAAACAATCGAGGCAGTTCATTGTATTGCTCAAAGGAGGGCCATATCCACCTGAACTTGTTCAGTTGGCGTCTCGGGCCAGAGACAGGCCTCTCTGTCACATTTCTATTGCACTCGTTGGACGCCTCGTCCTCGGTAGTGGGGTAGTTAGTCGACTTCCAGATTTGCAAGAGAATATCTTAGGGGTGATATGAATCACTTCTGCCCTTCCAACCTGGTAAATTGTAGTCGTTTATCAAGTAACACAAAAAACAGAGCGAGCCAACAGGAAGTGATTAGCAAAAAGCGGCTAGATTTCTTTGAGCAGGCCCCCCTCTACGTTAGAGCGTTCCACCCTCTGAGGCGCAATGCAGAGCCCGTCTCCATTTGAGTAGCAACTCAGACATCCGGTTTGAAAGAGCAGAGGATTCTAGGTGGCTACACCCATATGAGCAGGCGTAGGTCTCAGAGCGGAATGATCACGCAGAGGCAAGCTCTCTGCTCCGCCGGCCGAATACATTCCCATGGGATTTCCGGGATGGGGAGTGGGCACGGTGTGTAGGATCTTCTCCATGCAGGAAATCCACCTGTGGCTTCTGCCACTTCCAATGTTGTCGCAGGTGGAGAGCATACCTGCCTACATTTGAAAATGAAAAACCCAGAGATTTATGCCACGCATAGAGCCACATAAGACTCCGCCCCTTTGCACGCAGCTCCGCCCACACGCCCGACCACATGTCGAAATGTGCAGTTTGCACTTTACAGTGGAATGCAATACATTCAATTAAATTGGCTATTCATAACCACCCACATTGAATAGGACATACAGCATACACCTTCCATAAAATCAATACACACACAAAGCCAAGAGAGGATATTTTCTTCAAATAGTGTTTTTGAAAACTTTTAAATGTGTGCATGTTTTAAACTCCAAGAACTGGAGCCACTGAATGTCAATACTGGAATGGGATCTTCCAGGACCTTCAGTCCCAGCTAAGGACTAATAAACACTCTAATGGCAGACCACAGCATCTTGTGTGTTGCAACCCCCGAAACATTCTGAAACCCTTCCATTAAGAAATCAAGAATTTTAGAATGGCAGAAAGGTGGGTGCCAGGTTCTAGCTCCAATCCATGGTTGGAATGATCATCCAGGGTTAGTGTAAGCCTGGCTAGTGAAAGGAAGCCTGAACCTCGGACTGCTAATGCTGCCTCAACTAAGAGGCCTCTGTAAATGAAAGCTGAAAAAATAAGAAACGCGGAATACATCGCATTGAAAGCAGTATTCCCGCGTTTATTTTGCAAGGCAAACTGGCCAAAAAGAATGAAAGCTTAAGCAAAATACACGCGGTAATACTTTATTTTATGAAATTATTATAGACACATGGTTTATTACAAACCTTTGCCAGGCACAAGATGAACAGTCTATCTATAGTTATAGTTGAGGTTAAAGTGAGAGATTTAGAAGAGTTCTGTTTCGCAATTCTCGAAGAGTTCTGTTTCCCAATACATGCAGTAATACTAATGACACCGGATTGAAATCAGTATTCTCTGTTTATTTTGCTCTAGTCTGCATTCTTTTTGGTCCCGTCCACACCTACACCCGATTGGCTACCGGCAGAGATCTTTTCCAGCCAATCAGATGGAGGATTGGACGGACGTGGAAACTGCAGTAGACCCGGAGAAGAGTCTAAAAACACAGATTCTCTGGGGAAAACCCGGAGCTTAGGCAGGTATGGTGGTGTGGTTAGAATTCATATGGCCTCTGTCTATGTTTTACAACTGTAAGAAGCAGGCAGGCTCTACAGGGATTCATTGAAATGCCGGTCGGTATGCCAGCATTCAAAGGCAGGCATTGCCGCTTCTTCTGAGGTAGGAATCTAAAAAATCATGGTTACCGGTGATCGGACGAATTACAGTGCTTTTTTTTCATCCTACCACGAAAGAATTAAAATTCCACTAAAAGGGCTGCGGCTATGCACTTGTTAGCATGCACTGTCATTCTGTAGAATTTGGACATCAATTGCGAAAATCAGAGGGCAGCAGTGGTTATTTCTTGGGTAGTTGCCAGCGACAACACAAAGGAGGAGGGGTACTGTCTCCCCTCTCAAGTCTCAGGCTGGCAACAGAACCCTGACATTGCATTACTGGTAGCAAAGTAATTTGTTTACTCAGTATAGCCTACGTAAATGTATTGACGCACCACATCCATTATAAAACCAAGCACTTTCGGGTGTGTATGAGGTCATTGCAACAGTGCTCCAAATGCAGTCATACTCTGGTGTTGTCGGCTCTGAGGTTACTACCACCACAGCTGTCATAGAAACCCCAAAGAGCCTACAAGATGTGTGGGGGGATGATGGGAGGAGAGCGCATGCTCACTTCCTTGCAGTGTAGAAGCTTACCCCAGCAGTCCTGAATCAAGGTCAAGGTTTGGTCGGGTCATGGCAACATTTGCAAACACCTGAGCCCCGCCACTTTAAGATGCTCAAACCCTTGTGCCTTATTGGCCATTCTGTAGGCAACGAGTGAAGGGGGACTGTGGACTGAAAGTATATTTACTTTGTACCTATTTGTAAGCATCAGAGTTATGTCTCTGTGGTGTCCTGTTGAGAGACGATCTACCCACAGGAACCGCAAGCGCTCTTAAGAACTAGGGCACCTCTTGTCTACGATTTCTATGGTCACAGGAGGTGGTGGTGTCTACCAACTTCCGCAGGCAATGAATAGCCGCTTTTTATGGTGAAGCGCTAATCACAGATTGTTGATGGACATGCCATAATGACCGCTGCAAACATGAAGATTCAAGTAGTTGCCATAGAAACTGCTGAAACACAACCCTATCGCATGAGCCTCCTGCTGTGCTGCGAGCAAACGAATGTATTTTGTCTGCTAAGCTACTGCCGCAATGACCTCATGTTTTGTTATGACCATACATCAACAGTAGGGTGGGAGGTGCTCCTGTAAGACTCGCTCTCTTTCATGCTGCACGAAATCCCTCCCTTGCGGTGAGGGGGCTTGTTTCGCCAGACGTCTGTTTCCAGTAGGTGGGCTGACCTCATTCTCAATGGACGTGTAGGTATGCACTCTTGGGTTCTGCAGTTTAGCTTCATCGCCACTTTCAAGCTGTATGAGGTCTGCATTGGGTCTATTTGAAGGCAGGAGCTGCACTTTAAGCAACTGTCTTTGGTGCAAGCTACGACCTAGAGTTTGCTGTTATGAGCATAGCAGCAGGTGGAGTAAAACTCAGAATGCATACATTCATCATTAGCAACCGGGCAGGGGGAGCAACCAATCAGGTTGCTTGGATAGCGGGCAGAATCCCATGATCAAAGCCTGCATTCCGCACAACTTGACGGCTGCGTCCCCTGCCCTGCCATCTCCCCCCCACCCACCCTTCCCTTTCAATTTCCCCCTTAATTCCGCCAAGCACCACTTTATTAAAGCAGGGGCAACCCCCTGCTGTCGCCAGTGCCGCTCAGTCTCCCTGCTGCTGGCCACCATGAAATGAAAGAGGGGCTCTGTATGGATCCACGTCTTCCAGATCCATGGCGGCCATCCTAAAGTATTTTCTTTCAATGAACGAGAATACATTTCTCCTTCCGGATTTCAAACCCTGGGTGCTAATATCCATAATCGCCTACTCTATAGGTTTGAATTGGTGGGAACGACCTATAAATCCCACAAATCAAGCCTGCATTCTGAGCAACCTGACAGCTGCTTCTCTCGCCTTCTTCCCCCCAATCTCCCTTCCCTTGTTCTTAATTTCCCCTTCCCTGCCACCCCCACTTAACTGATGGCTTCAGCAGCGGCGGGGGCACCCCCACCACTGCTGCTCTGTCTTCCTTCTGGCTACCATAGAAATGGAAGAGGGGTTCCACTTGGAGTCCAGTCTTCCAGCTCTGTGGCGACCATTTTGACATAGCTATCAGCATCCCGGGTTACCGGTTTAGCAACCCTAGGTGCTAATAGCAATAACCACCTGTTCCACCAGTAGCACCACCGGGAACCCTCGTTAAAGCCCCTGGCTGTTACCACCCGTTCCAGCCCATGGAACAGGTGATTTTTGCTAAATGATTACACAAAGGCAAATGGTATAATGTGTCACTAGATTAACCTCTTCTGTTGCCAGAGCAGAAGCCTTCCATGGTGTGTTGGTGCACACTAGACTTTGCAAGTGTTTCTGCAAGGTTGTTCTAATTGGACATGTCCTCCACAGTCCTCCAATCAAATAAGGAGTAGGTCGGCAGTCACACCCTAAGACTCTTACCTCGCAACTTTACCACTGCACTATAGGAACACTGCCTTTTGTTATCATCTCCCCAGTTGTATCCCTTTGCTAGCTAGGACCACAACAGAAAACTCTTCACTCAATCAACACTACACTATAGAGGATTCCATCTCAAATATATGAACGAGAGGAGTAGCCATTTGCACATTGTCCAAGAGGTCTAACTCTGAGCTAAGATAGGAGCAATTGCTTTTCAGCCATCTTGCTTCTCTCAGTCTGTTGCAAGTTCCAGTTTCGGGCCCACATTTGTGTTGCCCTTAACTGTACTACTTTTTACTATTTACTAGTGCGTCTGGGCATGTGCTCCCAAAACAAAATGTCTGCCTTAACCACACCACGAACACATGAACATAGGTAGCATGTTATCCTTGAAATGAAAAATATTTGAACTCGTTGCAAAACAAGGTAATTTCGCAGTCTTAAGATTCTTGACGAAAAACGTGCTTCCAACTCTTACGACTAGCTTTAAATGTTGGCAGTTCGGGGACTTGGTTTCCATGGCAGCTTGTCTTTATTGGCTTCCTGGTACAGCGCTATTCCTTAAGTGCGTCTCTTATTGTTATTTGTATGATTGCTTTCATTTGTACATATGTGCTCCCCTTTCATTGCTCACGAAGGGGTAATTTGTTTTTGCAATATCCCAGAAACAAAGACCTGTCTACAGAAATTCATCAAATCACTTTTAACCGTTTCATGTCTTGCTTGTCCATCCACGTTTCCCATTGTTGCACAAAGAACTCATTAATGAGTGTGCGTGCGTGTATTTACATATGTGTACCGATAGGTAAGTAGAGAATACACTGTGTGGAAAAAAAAATCCCACAAATGCGGTCATATAACACTAACGAAGAGAAAAATGGATTTCATAAACCAGGTGGACCACGGCATGGTGTCTTGTAAAATTCACAGTAACATTTTGATGTAACGAAGGAACCATAACACTCGTGGCGCATGTTTTTCGATGTTATGCCACACATTAAAAACATCTTCCATTTATTGAAACTGTACATTTCACGGCAGTGAGTTCATACCTGTGAATTGACTACATAATTTGCCGGTTTAACAACATTCATGTGAATGATCAAAAGACAAAACTCTGGGTTTACAACGCCTGATTTACAAGGCGTTTTTCAAAGGGTATTTCCCGTTGGAAAGGCTTTTTGTAAATCAGGCCCTGTTTTTTGTAAAATAGTCAGACTATGAGAGGGTGTGGAGAGGAGGGAGAGGGTGTAATACACATACATTGACCCATCGCAAAACTATATATAGAGAGAGAGAGAGAGGGGGGGGAAAGAGAGAGAGAGAGAGAGAGAGAGAGAGAGCGACATAGAGATAGATAACCTCATTTACAATATTTTTTTTCCAATGGGACGTGTAGACACATTTTTGTATATCAAGTCCAAAGAGTGTGCGTGTGTGTGAGGGAGAGAGTCCTATATAATCTGTGTGTGAGAGGGAGCAAGAGTGTGTGGGTGACGGTCTGACAGAATGAGTATGCTGTAGTAGGGGGAGAGAGAGGGAGTGACATCAAAGCAGAAAAAGATTGAATAGGCGTGTGTGTGATAGGGAGACAGTCAAGCAATGTCTGCGAGTTAGTGAGAGAGTGTGCGTGTGTGTGAGGGAGAGAGTCCGATATAATCTCTGTGTGAGAGGGAGCAAGAGTGTGTGGGTGACGGTCTGACAGAATGAGTATGCTGTAGTAGGGGGAGAGAGAGGGAGTGACATCAAAGCAGAAAAAGATTGAATAGGCGTGTGTGTGATAGGGAGACAGTCAAGCAATGTCTGCGAGTTAGTGAGAGAGTGTGCGTGTGTGTGAGGGAGAGAGTCCGATATAATCTCTGTGTGAGAGGGAGCAAGAGTGTGTGGGTGACGGTCTGACAGAATGAGTATGCTGTAGTAGGGGGAGAGAGAGGGAGTGACATCAAAGCAGAAAAAGATTGAATAGGCGTGTGTGTGACAGGGAGACAGTCAAGCAATGTCTGCGTGTTAGTGAGAGAGTGTGCGTGTGTGTGAGGGAGAGAGTCCTATATAATCTGTGTGTGAGAGGGAGCAAGAGTGTGTGGGTGACGGTCTGACAGAATGAGTATGCTGTAGTAGGGGGAGAGAGAGGAAGTGACATCAAAGCAGAAAAAGATTGAATAGGCGTGTGTGTGACAGGGAGATAGTCAAGCAATGTCTGCGTGTTAGTGAGAGAGTGTGCGTGTGTGTGAGGGAGAGAGTCCTATATAATCTGTGTGTGAGAGGGAGCAAGAGTGTGTGGGTGACGGTCTGACAGAATGAGTATGCTGTAGTAGGGGGAGAGAGAGGGAGTGACATCAAAGCAGAAAAAGATTGAATAGGCGTGTGTGTGATAGGGAGACAGTCAAGCAATGTCTGCGTGTTAGTGAGAGAGTGTGCGTGTGTGTG
This sequence comes from Ambystoma mexicanum, assembly GCF_040938575.1. Classification (NCBI taxonomy): domain Eukaryota; kingdom Metazoa; phylum Chordata; class Amphibia; order Caudata; family Ambystomatidae; genus Ambystoma; species Ambystoma mexicanum. The sequence goes on along the minus strand of NC_090922.1, from coordinate 21,954,034 downwards.
AGGGAGAGAGTCCTATATAATCTGTGTGTGAGAGGGAGCAAGAGTGTGTGGGTGACGGTCTGACAGAATGAGTATGCTGTAGTAGGGGGAGAGAGAGGGAGTGACATCAAAGCAGAAAAAGATTGAATAGGCGTGTGTGTGACAGGGAGACAGTCAAGCAATGTCTGCGTGTTAGTGAGAGAGTGTGCGTGTGTGTGAGGGAGAGAGTCCTATATAATCTGTGTGTGAGAGGGAGCAAGAGTGTGTGGGTGACGGTCTGACAGAATGAGTATGCTGTAGTAGGGGGAGAGAGAGGGAGTGACATCAAAGCAGAAAAAGATTGAATAGGCGTGTGTGTGATAGGGAGACAGTCAAGCAATGTCTGCGAGTTAGTGAGAAAGTGTGCGTGTGTGTGTCTGGTAGAGATACGAAAAGAGAGAAAAGTGTGTGTGTGTATAAGTGATAGATATAGACATATTTCTAAATGTATGTATTGATTCTGCTAGAGTGGCGCAGCTGTTTTCATCCCCACAATATGCAGTCCCCCCACAATTCTTAACATCCCTCTTTCTCCAAGACCATTGTATTCGCGCAGTTCCTTGAATATTATATTGGAATTGATTGCGGTAAATATCACCTTCTTAGCATCACATTGAGAGCAGCAGACAACTGTCCCCATTGCAAGTAAGACAAATAAGGCAAACATTAGCAGTACTGGATTTACCGTTTTTTTGCCACACCACCACATTTCAGCTATGGTGGCAACTTCCAGGAAAATGTAGGAATTGTCTCTGGTATATTTACCCAAACCCCCAAGAAGTATAATGGCACTACATAAGAGGGAAAAACACCGCCTCTCACTCCTCATGATACAGTAGTTTTACCTCCTAAACAAGTGGTGGTAGCGGTAAATGAATTTGACGTATTTAACACAGTGAATTCCACCAAACTTAACGAGAATCAAAATTCAAACACAGCTGCTCGCGCAAAGACCAGACATTGCTGATCATTTATGAAATCATCTAATTTAAAAACAAGCTGCCTTTTGTGACGACAAGGCAGCTTATTTTATTTAAATGAGATGATGGAATGAATGACAAACTATGCCTGGCCTTTGCGCAATCGCCACTGGATGAATGTTGATGATTTGCTTTAATGACTCACTGGCGGCAGTAGAACGCCATTTTTCACCCAATTACCAGCAGCATGCTGTTTGCAAGATGCCTAGCGTAACCTACCTGGCTGATATGGCTTGGCAGCAGTATCCGCTACGCATGGGAATACTATAAACCCAGAATGGGGACCAAAGATTCTCCACCTTCGAAAGACAATCTGGTCGCGTTATCATTTTAGGAATAATGCTGCGTGCCAGTGGACAACTAGCAGAGTATTTAAGAAGATGTAGAGAAATGAAATAAGTTGTACTAAAAGGCCCTTGTCTAAGGGAAGGTTTGTAGATTTTTCTTGAAGCGCCCACCCTTCTGGCGAACTTCATTATGCAGGAAGTTTCACATTTGAACTCCTTGTTCTGAAATCGATCAATATTTCAGATACAGATATTTCAAAGTCTGTTATTATATGAAATACTAGCAGAAGTACCTGTTCTCGGAATGGGCCCTGTAGACAGACATGATAACACTGGTTCTGTAGGTCGCTGTTCCGATCCGCTTATCAATTGATGTGCTTTACCCCCTGAAGAAAAGTGCACTGAGATTGGGCACGTGTGGCTGGCTGACATACCACGGAGCAGACCGCTGTAGGAGGCGAGAGTTGGTGTGCTGCTGTATAATGGAACCTTACGTGCTCTTTCCACACCTGTCACCTCACCCTGGCATGGTGCATTTTGTTGTGGGGCATTGTGGTGCAAAGATCTTGGAATCCGTGTATCCTAGTGCCTGAACCTTGAGTTTTGTTCTTTGTGTCGGAACCGGTCCTTCTATGACTACATTGGTATTTCGCCGATTTCAGGCAACCGTCTCATGTGTGAAGGGGCTGAAATCTGGGAAAGGGGTGGAGTGTCCAAATGTCATGTAGGTAGTAATGTCCGGAGGGTCCTAGCAGGTAACTATGCATAATTTGGTACAGATTGGTGAAACAGTGTGCAATTGTATAAGGAGCAACGCTTCTCCAAGCCACAAACACACCAATAAATTTTGAGTTGTGCTGAAATCCGAGGAAGGGGGTGAGGTATCTAACTGTCATGGAGCCAGTAATGTCTGTAGGGTCCTAACAGGCAACTATGCAACATTTCGTGCAGATTGGTGAAACGGTGTAGAATTATATAAGGAACAATGTGTCGCCACAAATCCTTCCACAAACACATTTTGACTTTATATATATATAGATAGTTTCCTAAGAAACAATATTGGTGGGGGGAATGCAGATGTTGAGTAGGGTTGGGATGAGGAAGGTGGCAAACAGGGCGCAGTAAGGGAGGGTTAAAGGGGTTTGCCCTGTAAAATAAAGGGCAATAGGGAGATAAGGAGATAGCATTTTAGCCTCCATTGCCATTATACTTAGGGTCACTAAAATGTGACATGAAGCAGTTTGCACAACTCCAGCCTGTGGATCCTCAGTTACACAGGCACAATCTAAGCAGTTTCTATCTGACACGGCTTTGTAAGGCATCCCCAAACAGGTGCTGCTTTGTAACGGCACCTCTCTTGTATGGTACTTAAGAGGTTTCCTGGTGCTCCCCATGCCTTCTCCTGAAGCCTCAAAGCGTTGGGGGTTGACACATGTAAGCCACCTTAATGGGCGATGTAGAGCATGGGCCTGCCGGAGGGATTCCTCTGCCTCCACGGTGGGACCGTTCATTGGTGCAAGGTGCACTCCTGGATGTGTGCGGGGCATGCCGCTTAATAAAGCAGGTACTGCCCCATGGATAATGCACATTTGCTTCAATAGGACTATTTCATTCGCTATCGGAAAAGAAGCCTTTTGGATCCTTTATGCAACACTAAGGTGAGGGGGGCAGCTATGCAAATGGCATAGTGTGCTGCTGGCACATGTAATGGTGTCTGGTTGACGTGCCCCCTTCGTTTCCGTATTTTCGGCATTTTAGGAATTGTTGCAGAATTTACTGGCGTGGAGATTACCGTTCATCCGAAAGTTTACTTTTTGCTCCAGGAAATACTCCATTGGTCACTGTGCTCAGATCCGAAATCGAAAGCTGACATGAATCAACAATTAAAGACTGAATGTATTCCTGAAGGTCCCTGGGGATGATTTATCCCCCCCGAAGATCTATATCTAAAGAATCCATTAGGGGACATAGTAACAAGGATGCCAGCGGTATACACACCCATCTTCAGATCTCTGAAGAATCCTATGCAGCAGAGGACCACCTTATAAAGTAGCTCAACAAAGCAGGGGGCTGGTGCAGAGCAAAAAGCAGGAGCTTAAAGATCGGTGCGGTAGAGATAGCAATACCCGATTCAGATGGAACTGTGGAAGACAATGACAGAACTCTGCCACAGGCCAATGATGAACGGGCAGCCCCCAAAGAGTCACAGATCCAAGACCTCAGGAGTTTATCTGGGCAGGCCGATCTGCGAGAAATCTGAATTGTCTTCAATGATATTTAGCGCTGCAATTGATTGAGTGAATTGTGCCACTGAATTCTTGTCACAATAAAGTGACCTGGCACCACAGCATCCACCTTTTTCAGAGTGTTCAAAACCCCTTGACCAGCACATGAGCAAAAAGAGTCAGGCGAGACAGACCTGCTTCGAGGGTGCAGCGACCCCTCTGCTCCCCACACGTACATAAAGAAGGTGTGTGCATGCTCAACACAGTGGTGCGCAGAATAGGCAATCACACACCCCACACTCATGTGTGGCTGCCGTAGCGGCCCGCCGCAGGTCCTTTCACAATCTGCTATCTGGCACGCAGCCTTCACAATTGTGCCCTCCCTTGTATAATATAGCATTCTTAAAATGATCAAGTCTTACATTTTCTAAGCATGCCATATATTCCAGTTATTGAATGGGTGTGGATGTTATTGTGATGCTGTCCTCAGATTCAGCACGGTGTCTAATGGTAATCTCTCTCTGTTTCAGACCCACCTTGAGGAAACTGCAGCCTGATAGCATGTATGAGACTTGGGTAAGTCCAATGCATCCTGACATTTGATTATATGCTATACAGGCAACTGCAATGCAAGAATTACTGGTGGATTACCTTCATCTGACTGTGATATGGAAAATATTTTGTGGTACTGCATATGATTTATTGGTATTGAAACGAAAATATTGTGCGTCCAAGGTATATTTTGGCACACGTAAGGTAGGCATGTAGCTGAAGCATCATAAAACATCCAGGTTCTGGCTACTCTTACCACAAACATTATCAGGCCAATGGGCCAGATTAGCTATTATGCAGTTCCTGTGGCAATACATATATGATGAAATTGGTTAATTTCTTTGGTGAAAGAATGGCAATTGTTAGACGTCGAGTTGGTTTGCATCAGAATGCCTTGCCAAGGGTAGCGTGTTTGCTTAGTAGGGCGGATTTTAAAAGGCTGAGTGAAAACCCTTTCCCAAGATTCTTTACACGTATCCCTTTTAAGTTCGTTTTCCTTTTGATGTAAACATTAGAAATCGCAGAATATGCATTTATTTTAGTCATTATTGGCTAATTTTGTGAGCTATTTTGACATTTGATGGTAGACATAACTTTACTGATTGCACTTTGGGAAGATCGCAGCAGAATTGGGATAATCACTTCTTCAAAGAAAAGTAGATCCACATTTCACTGTGGCGGGACTTAAAACAGTTTGAGGTGTTTCAGAAAGTATTGTTTTTCTCTCCATTCAATTGACTAATGTGCGCAATCCATTAAGAGAACTCCCCAGATTTTCAAAAATTGCTCTATTCCCATACACTCAAACTAGTGATTTTTTTCAAATCAGCTCAACAGATTCGAACCTGCTTTCATGCTCAGGGTGGATGTGTAAGTTAGTTCTCGGGTGCATTGAAATGTGACACCGCCGCACCTCTCAAAGGAGCATGGGGCAAAGATGTCTTTGGAAGATCTTGGTGATAACTTGTTCGCAAACCGAAAGCATGGAGCTGCAGATTCCTACTAGAAAGTTAATAAATTAACAAAAAATAAAAACAACTAACCAAGTACAAGGAATTAAAGCTTGAAATTAAATTGGTGAACATACTTGTTTCTGTTTTGAGAAGTAAATATCTAAGCATGTCTGGGTCCTGTTGTGGAGGGCCAAGTGTGCAAAAAGCAAAAGAACTGGGACGCGCATCACACAAGGATGAAGCTTTTTGGTCCTACGCATATGATAGCGTATGCTCTGATATGACATCATTACTTCTACAGCAATCAGATGCTCCTCTCGCTTCCATCGATGAACTGACACTGGTCTTTTGCTCTCTCACAGGAGGATGATATGGACGGAATCCACATCGTAGCATTTGCAGAAGAAGATGACCCTGGTAACTATGCATGTCTTACATGTCGCATCCTAAAACACGAGCCTGCCTTTTTAACTGTCATGCATTAGAGCAAATCTTTTGCAGGAAAACACACTCAATATGAGACTTTTTTACCTAAAAGAGCTGCTTCTATTCAATGTGCTCACCGGATGGAGGTGAGGGGGAGAGCCACGGCTTCTAGTTAGAATATCACTGCTCTGTTTCGTGCCGAGTTCCCGGCTACACCATCGACACCGTGCTAACATAAGTTGCAATGCAGGGACTGTACTTGGGTTGTTTCTTATAAGGAATACACAGAACTGCGTCAGCCCGAAAGTTTGGGGCTTTTTTTATTGAGGGGGTGGTGATGTGGGTGGTAAGAGTTGTGTAAATCCTGGGCAAAGCACAAGGAGGGCAGCCTGCAACAATGGCATTGCTTAAGGCCCTCTCACATTGCCCAGAAACATGTGTGCTGATTCTGGGAGCTCCTCGGGCAATCGGGTGATAGGGACCCCAGGAGGTTGTAGGAGCACATCTCAGAGGTGAGATCTTTCCTCTTGAATCATTGCCGTGAGTCTGGCGGCTTCTGGTTTCTACTAAAGGAAGACATCGGCAGTTCATTGGAAAGCAATGAGAGATTGATGCTTAGGGAGGTGCCGTGTGAGTGGAACAGAAGCCAAAGAAGTAACTCTTGAGAGAGGTTGTTTAGATGACTGTCTCAAGTGCATATTGTATGTGGGGGTAGACAAGTGCACAGTCAGGGGTGCCCCCTCAGACAAAAGAAGCACTCTGGTTTGCTCTGCAGTTCTTGGAATGCTGACGCAGGCTTACTTAATCAAGAGAGTGTTTCCCCCAAGATGCCATGGAGTGATCATGGAAGCCACTGATTCCCTGTGCACGGCACGGAGATCCACCGCACAAGTCTGTCCTGGCACTGTTTCTGAGCTGATCCCCTAAACAATGAGGAGAGAATTGCTCTGGACGTCCAGGAAAAGAGTGAATATGTTTCCAGAAAACAATATGAAGCAGAAACAAAGCCAACCCAAGAAGACACAGACAGCAGTGCAAACAGGAACATACCTAACAAGAGAAACCCTGTATTACTGTATTGTACCCCTCGAAGGAAAGTGTTACCTTTTATTTTTGAAACACTGCCCAAAAACAAGCGAGCACTGTGGGAATTTCTCTCCATGCATAGCATCACATATGTCTGCCCTACAGTAAAGGCACACACGAAATGCAAATAGAGACACGCCTTTCTGAGAAGACTGGTGAAACGTTGTGGCGTTAAGCCCCCGTCCTAGGGGCTGGAACGGGGGTAACGGCCCTACAGCCCAAGTTAACAGCCTAAGCGAAGTAAGGGCCATTAATAAGGGCTCCGGGCCGTTACCCCCGCCACTCACTATAACACTTTCTTCACCTTATGACGAGGTTGCTATATAAAAAGGTGCAGAGCAGTCAATAAGGCAGGGCAAAGGTAGAGAGCACACGTCATTAGCATCTGCTATGTGGGCCACTATGCCCAAGGTCTCTGGAGGAGTAATTGATTTTAAACCATACTAAGCCTCTCCTTTTGCACACTTTTTAAAGAGGTAAGTTTGAATATTTTGACCACCTGTATGACTCACCTATACTTTACCGTGTTTCGAACTGAGAAGTACATAAAGGTCTTCTTCAGTAAAACTATGGTGAGCTGAACCGTCCATGCTGAAGAAATTCACAGTATGCGTGACCTATTGCCACAGCACCTCATTCCACGAACAAAATGCATTGCTCACTAGCATTGAAGAATAAAACCTACAACAAAAGCTAACCCTCCAAGATGCTGGGGACAAATGCAAAATCAAACCTTTCAAGGGAGTGAAAATAACACCACAATAAAGCCGTTTTCATTCCCTTCAGGAATTAGCAAGTGTAATAGGTCCTCATTTGTACCCAGCAGGGGGCCCTCATGAGCTCATGTCTGGAAAGCAAGTGTGTGGCCCCTGTAATAGTATGTAGATTGGCCCTTACCAATATTGCCAGCTATCAACATTTCTACCAACTGTCTACCCTGACCCCTCCCTCCCTGTTTTACATGGATAGGATGTGCCTAAGGTAAAGCTGTACCTTGGCACCGTGCACGTGTGCATGGCGATCACATCAACAAGTATCTGCAAAGCGGAATCATCAAGCATTGGTCAGATGCAGACACTGCAATCTGCACGGAGGAAGATACGCACATCCCATCAACTTAAGCTTTCATCAGGTTCCACAGAACCTTTGCCCTATGGCTCTGTTTCTTCCAACCCCCCCCCTCCCCAAGGAATAACAGTAGCACTGGCCCTCCATCCAGCCTTGTTCTTGGCTCGAACCAAAAATCACCTCCATAATCAGAGATACTGCTGGAACTCTTGAGAGTGACTACCCGTAAAGAATCGTACCCGCACCTTCGGGAAGACAGTGCATTGTGCAGCAGGCCAGCCAGAGTCCTGAATGGCCCAGCAAGATTCCGCGTGCTCTGGGAGGTTTGTGTGCAAACACAAAATCTGTAGGAGTGAAGTTTTAGGGCAAGCCTCCAACATGTTCTGGCAGAGGCTTGGGAGCGTTTGGTCCTCCTGCTCGATAGTCATTCATTGTAAGTTCTGTTTGGTCTCTAACTGCGTCCTTGTGTTTGTGGGTTTATCTCCTAGGGCCCCTTTGTCATCTTTCCATTTCCCCGACTTCCCCTGGCAAACACACCCCAAGACGTTTCTCCTGTCCTTTATCACCAACAAAGGGTTGCTTCTCGTGAATCAGTGAAATGCACAACCACATGGAATGGCTTGGCCAGTCCTGCTTGCAAACCAGCTTCCAGTTGCCCTTCTGTCACACACCACCCTGCATCAGCAGGAATGCAATCAAAAATTGTCCTCACAGGAGGATGCACCTGTCTTTCCCCCAAAATTCTGGACACATCAAGAACAGCCGCCCTTAGTCCACCCCACTCGCTCAGCCTGCCTAAGCACCTATTCCCTGCAAACTTCACCAATGTCCTCTTCTACCAGGGCCTTGTGACCACCACCACCTCCCCCAAACCACAGCTGCAGCTTGTTGGTGTTGGCAGCCCTGAGGGTGTGCCGCTATTCGAGTAGGCACTTTGGGACCTCATGCTGCCTCATGCCCGCTCACATTGCCTGAAGCAAACAGCAGTGGGGGTGCCTTCTAGAGGCCACCTACTTGTATTTGACTGCCTCGGATTTGTACAAGAGGGTCGGAAAAGGGCAGCTGAGGTGCTACGTTAGAGGGATGGTCCCCCAATAGTGTGCACTCCCAGCTGCAATGAGTTGCAGAAGCCAGATAACTGTAGCACAATCAGCCGATTTGAAAAGATAGTGCAAGAAATTGAGAATTGAGTTGAAGATTGTATTGGAGATAAAGGAGCTATGCCAGATCATAATGACATGAATGGACCAAATGTTGGCCCACATTGTTGCGGTCTGCGTATGTAAGTTACTGGGAATTTGACATAAAAACATCAGCTGGCAGAAATGCAATGCATTATGTGTCAGCTGTTCTTCCTGTACATACCTGCATTTTATTTAAATGTGGCATCCAAAACGCTGCCAGCTAGGTACATGCCCTTTGCAATATGCAGTCTTCTCCAATGGGAGAAAGGAACAGCAATATGTATTTGACATGGTGGATGAATATGAAAAACAGATGAAGCCACCACTGAATTCAATGTCAGTCAGTATTACCTAGGCAGAATGAATTAAAAGCCAAACATCAAAGACTATGAAATGGATGTGAGGTGATCATCCATAACAGACCAATTGAACAGGCTAGGTATTGCACATTCTACTTGGTTATCGCAAGAAAGCAGGTAATGATGTTCATACAACATGGAAATGCACCACAGCAAATGACTGCTTTTGAAACTCATTGCATGTTGTGCTCCCATCATTAGCATTGGAAGGAGTTGGTAATAATGCTCATTTTTGCAGCTTTCATTGCACAGGGTGAACTGAAATTCCCAGGGGTACTACTGTGTGTTCTGTTAGAAGATGGCTCCCTGTGCATAACTGTGTATGTAAAGTAGTGCGAGTAGGACTCCAGAACACAACAGTAGCAGCACAAATGATAATGGCATTCATACCTAGTCAGTTGTCACCACCACAGTCAGTCACTAGCGCCATGTCACAACAGTAGCAACATTTACCGTGGTGTTAGTACATACTGGGAGTGACATGTTGACTTTCTACTGGTAAAGAAAGGGCTACCGAAAGAGTATTTTAGGTAAATGCACAAGGTGTCATGTCATATGGCACTCCCTTTCCCCAGCATTACCCAGAAGCTCAATGTCTCCAGAGCTCTGGTCCTTTCTAGGTTGGACTACTGCAACAGCCTCTTCCTCAATCTCCCCCTTTCCCCCCTACGCCTCCTTCAGCTAATCCAGAGTAGCGCTGCAAGACATATCCTTGGCCTCAAGCCCAGGGACCATTTCTCTCCAGCCCTAACATCTCTACGCTGGCTGCCGGTGGCAGCAAGGATAATATTCAAGACCCTTTACATCATCCACAAGGCTTTCTGGGGCTTGGGGCCACGTTATCTCCAATTTTCCCTCCCTAAATACCTCCTTGCTAGAGCCCACTGCTCCTCTAACTCCAACTCTTTGCTTTTCAAATGCTTCTCCAAGCAGAGAGTAGGGGGTAGGTCCCTCTCCTAGGCTGGTGCCTCTCTTTTGAACAGCCTCTCTACTCCCCCAGATTAGAGCCAGACCTTGTTAAATTCCGGAAACATCTAAAAACTGTGCTTCTCTCTACCGCTTTCCCTCTTTCCTTTCCCTGCTAATCACCCCACTGACACTGAGACTAGCGGCCTGGTCCTTCATGAATCTCACAAGTTACCAGGCCCTCCATCCATTCAACACCAGAACCCTCCCCCCGTCAGCACTGCCCCTGTGGGCCCCCTGCCTGGCAGTTGTGCATTCCACCCGCCGGTCTCTTCCACCTTAGCACTTGCCATCGGCCTCCACCCTGGCTCCCCTGCACTTCCCTACCGAGCACCCACCAGCACGTGTCCATACCATGCTCCCGCCAGCCACCCTCACTTCTGTATCTCCTGCCCTTCTCTTCACAGCACGTGCACGTCCAAATGTCACAAGGCCTAGTAGGCCCACGATTGTATGTTTCCTGTTTTTGCCACTACTCCTTTGCCCCCTTCCTCCCCCCACACTTGTCCTGTGGAGATTATGTATTTACTGTGTTTGCCACTGTTATTTTACTCCCCTTGCTCCCTCCACATTTTGACTTGTGCCGCCTGGAAACACCTTGGGGTTGTATAATCACCTAATAAATGCTCAATAAAATTAAATAAATAAAGTGAAGATGTGGTCCCAAACATGGTCCCAGACATTTCTCTAGCACGCAGTTGTATTGCAAATAGTGAGAGCTCTTTCTCGTTGTATGAAGACGTTCCACCTTTGTATTTTCTTTCTGGAGCAAGACTACATCTCCTCCTGACCTCATCTGACTGTGAAGCTGCTGGTGGAGGTGGCCAAGTTGCTGCTGTTGCCCCCACGGGCTGATGCTTTCCACATTAATATCTCACAAGCTGTGTGAAATACCCGCTGTAAAAGTAGACTTGCCCTTTCCTCAAATCTCTGAAACTGTAGCATTAGCTTCTTCCTTCTCCTCCTCTGTATCACTCTTTTTCAAAATCATGTGTTGCAGGGTCCTTGCCTCCGATTGGTAACCACGTTTATCTTGGTTGTCATCATCATCATTCTCCTTAGACTCATCATGGATGCGGATGCTGGTTAAGGAAACTAGGAACATCAGACAACCTGCACTTGTGCACTTATATCTCCTTGCTCATCGGTAGACACAATCTGTAAATCCGGTCCCTGTTCAGGTGCTGAGAAAGTGGGTTGATTCAACTGTATGCCTAGCTCACTCATATGCTTCAGACATGCTGCTATTTTTTTCATAGCACCAAGAGGATGCCACATTGCGGACCCATTTACAACTGAATTCAATATGAACTGTTCTCTGCAACTACTAACCAGTATCTGGTATGACCACTAAAAGACAATGCACTCTGTTACAGACACTGAATATAATCTCCTATTGCCTACCAAGAAATCTAAGACTTTTTCTCTCGAAAAAGAATGCTGCATGCCCACCGGGATCACATTCAGTTACAGACACTAAATGCAATCTCTTTCTGCCTACCAAAAAATAAAAGACTTTGTCTGTGCAACTAGCATTTAGCATTACCACTAAAAGACAACACACTCCATTTGAGGCATTGACTATAATCCTTTCCTACTTTCTTTGAAATATAAGATTTTTTTTCAATAAGCAGTATTTGGTATGGCCACAAAATGGTGCAGTCACCCCAAGCCACTGAATGCAATCTGATCTCCTTCCCGCCTACAAAGAATTCTGTGGTGTTCTTCACGTGACAGTGACAAGAAATGTCACGTGTGCTTTTGCCATATAAGGTGCTCTCCAGGATGCAGCCAGTAGTAGTGAGAAAATGATGTCCTATCTTACTTCAGTTTCCTACATTTCCCACCATTAAATCCAGTTTGAATTTTCCAGCTCTCCCGCAACCCAATCCCATTACTTTCTACCTCTCCATCACCTTGAGCCTATTCCCTCATCTGCGCTAGAAGCTGCCTGCGTATGCCACTCTCTAACAAGACAGATGCCGATTCAAACCGTGCTTGCCCTTCCTGTACTATTACAGTCCAAACCACCCCAAATCACTTAGCCCAAACCAATTTGTCAAGAAGGCATAATATTCAGGCATTTTCAGTTTATGGTTGAATACTTTTGCGCAGGCTCACTTACGACTCGGGACTGGCTTTGTGCTCATGTTTTGTTTTTTTCATGGGTTTTAGAAGTTGCTAAATCTTTGAGAGGAGAGAGGAGGAAGGATTTGTTAAACTCTTAGAGTCACTGGTGTCTCCCTTACTTTCTAGCTTTTTGGAATCTACTAATCTTCTAGCCGTCTTGGATGACATGACCAGGCTGGTCGATGCGGGTGGAGTGGGTGCCCTGATTTTGTTAGATCTGTCAGCGGCTTTCGACACTGTCGACCACTCCAACCTGCTATCTCATCTTATCCAGTTTGGTATATCAGGGCTGGTACTAGCATGGTTCAGGTTGTTCCTTGCAGATCGTAATCAGACCCTCTCGATGCTTCCTTATATTTCTGCTCCTTGTCACTTCAGTTGCTTAGTTCCACAGGGCTCCTCCCTTTAACATCTACATTTGGGCCCTTGTGTGTCTCATCTGCTCCTTCGGCATAAGCTGCGACTCTTACGCTGACGACACACAGATACTGATCCGATTAGATCTTGATAAGTCTGAAGCATTGTCGAGCCTGCGGGAGTGCCTGACAGCTGTTGGAGATTGGATGAACCACAATTGGTTCAAATTGAATGGAGATAAGACTGAGGTGATGGTGGTGGGCTACCCCCTAATCCTACACTTCTGGCCCTCTTCACTGGGACCTTTGCCGATCCCCGGTTAAGAAATTGAAAAACCTGGGTGTGGTGCTATCTGCATCACTGTCTATGGACCAACAATTCACTGCTGTATGTCAGGCTGATCACCTCCAGCTGAAAATTTTGAGGAAGGTACTACTGCTGATCCTGGCCCCATTTCACCCTACTGTGGTATCAGCCATGGTCTTGTCACGGATAGACTACTGCAACTCTTTGTATCTGGCCCAACCCAAGGGCCTGATTAAACGGCTGCAGCGGCTGTAGAATCTGGCAGCTCGCGTAGCTACGGGTACTCCTTTTGGAGCACATATCTCCCCTGTCTGTCAGACTCTCCACTGGCTTCCGGTGGCCCAGAGGGTGGAATGTAAGGCTCTGTGTATAGTACATTGTGCCCTCCATAATCAGAGAGCAGAATACTTCCAAGCCAAGTGTATTCGCTACCACCCCACCCCCAACCTCCGCTCAGCCACTGCCGAACAACTTGTTGTGCCAAGACACAATAGGGACCGGGTTGGCGGACGGCTTTCTCCATCGCTGCAGCAGCCTTGTGGAACAATCTCCTGCTTGCCATCAAGAAGACCCCTAATTACTTGGAGTTTAGAAGATGGGTTAAAGCCCACTTGTTTTGATCCATCGAGGCGTTTGTCTCCCTCCCTCCTTAGTGCCATTATGCCCCCGGGCGACCGTGCGCTCCAGAAGAATTGATAACATCATAACATAACATACCCGTGAGGAGGATACCACACACATCAAAAAGGAATGCCTTCTGCACCCCCCACAGTTCATCTGCCCCCGGTCTAAAAAGCATCTCTGAGCTTTCCAATTTTCAGAAGCACCTCATACACAACCTCAAGCCCATGGCATCTTTACCATGTTCCTCTGTGGGACATAGAAACTTACTCCACGGATTGCTGGTCAGAAATCTTCCATTTGCACCCACTTATCAATTCTCTTTCTACCCCCCCCCCCTCTTCTCTGTCCCCTCTAAGGAGCCTACACCATGAACTGAGCTGTTATTGCTCGCTTTCAAGTTACAAATCACCAATCCAAATATGATGGCACAGAAACAGCGTGCAACATTGAGTTGCCTTATGCGTGTATCGGCTCATCTCAAGGGATCCCCAAATATGACCTTAAACTCCTTACCAGGCCATGCATGTATGCAACTCATGATACCAGTCATCCAGTCATGGTCTGCAATAGCACTGCCTCGCATCACGCTAGTGAGACAGAGCACACAGGTGTCCGTTGCCTTCTTTACACCAGTAACATTGCTAGTGAGAGGCCTTTGCTAGCGCGCCATTGAGAATATCACTGCTAATACGACGATGACGCTTGGACAATTGAGACTGTTTGCTGTGCATATATTGGAAACCCAGATGTCAGAGGAAGTTACTGAAAGTGGGACAAGAAGCTTGTTGTGTCAGATATGTGTATCACCCGGGGGCATTCACAATATCGACATGAAGGGATTGGCTTAGCGCGTCATCCTCTGTGGGTATCGTAGCATGTGTGATTCTAGCATCTGCGCTCTCATAATCGCTTTGCCTTACCTACCTACTTCTCTGTACCTACTGGGCCAGTCTTATTATTCTTCCTAAACGTCAGCAAACAGTAAGGGTTGAAATACCAAAGGCAAGACATCTCTCATGTTGGCTTCATTCCTGTGTTTGTCGCCTACTGTTCTATAAACTAAAAGCCACCTCTTCAAATGTTCGCAGCTTTTCGAAATGTGGCTCCTCCCCAGAACTTGATCTGTACCCCCTCCCCATGCCTTGTACAACACCACCCTTGGGCCGCATTTAGTAACTCGCTCTGTCCCCTATGTTTCCAATGTGCGCATATATAGTGCATAAGATCTATAATTTTGCCATTGGGATTACCGAATTGTTGGGCAGACACAAATGCAGTTTGCACGTGCGCAATTGCAGCAGCACTAGTGCAAAGTCATGTGTACTGGCACAGATGCAATTGTAAATACACCACCACTGTTTACGCATCTGCAAAAATGAATATGGCTGCTCCATAATGTAAGTCAGTGCTTCCCTGTACATGTTAAAAAGCACTCCCAGAACTGAGTGCCTTATTGCCCGACTGAAGGCCCAGGGCAGCTGCGGGGGATATGTGCATGGGATTATCTGATCGGGCTTGTCTTTCTTACACAGATGGTTATGAATTCTTGGAGATCCTTAAAGAAGTTGCCGAAGACAACACTGACAACCCCGATCTCAGCATCATTTGGATTGACCCGGAAGACTTCCCACTGGTAAGAGGGGGCAAGAAAGCCCTCGCGATATATCATGGTCAGCGCTCAATTTACCGTATCTCAGGAGACTGCGGCGCAGAGGCGTTGCTAGAGGGGAGCTGAGAGGGCTATAGCCCCGGGTCTTTTGGCTGTAACCCCGGATAGGAGCTCAGGTGCTACAATCAAAAGGTTAGCTAGCCCCGAGTCCCAGCAGTCCCAACATGAGCTTAGCCCCTGATCTTTTCCAGACCTAGCAACACCCCTGCGTGTGGCGAGCAAGCATTCGAGATGCCATCCGATTCATTGAACGGTGGCTTTCGAGGATTTGCTCATTCCCTCCTCTGATATTAGGCGAAACATGTCTCTTTCACGCGCAACCAGCCTTCCCAAGCAGCAGCAGCAGCCTCCGCAGCTTCCCTGGCCACTGTGCAGACTCACCAAGCAAGCTCTCTGATACCATATGACGCCCATCATGCCACTGTCCTCAAGCATGTTCACAGCCACACAATCCCTCTGATGTGTCCTGCAAGCCACTCCCCACAACATGGCAGTTTCAATATGTGATGTCATCCCAAGCCATGATCCCACCAATGCAGGGTGTGCACGGAATCAGTTCTGCAAATCTGCCAGCTGCACGGGGGATCTACCCGGCGGGCACATGATCTATATCTGGTGACTTCCCTGCAATTTAGATAGTGTGTGCACTGCAGGTTTTCTAGCGCTGTGCCGCCATGCCGCCGTGCCGCCTGGTAGCTGGCTGCCTTGGCATGGTAGACGCCCTGCAGTTCTGCTGCCAGCAATTCAAAGCCATTCGGCAACCCATCTGTCATTGCCAGTTGGTGATGGATGCTGGCATTTCCATTTCTATACATGTTACTTGCCCTGCAGTCTGTCTACCCATTCAAAGAATTTGCAACACAATCTATGGGTTACCACATAAATCATGAACTCGCTGGGGTCGATACCAAAAGAAGTTAACAGGAGTTACTACTGGAACGAGACTGTTCGATTCACACGCAAGTCTGTTATACATAGGACTTACTCTTCTATTTATAGGAGTAAGCCTGAATGATTTCCGGCAACTAAAATAGCCCCTCTCCAGAAGTCGACAGTATGTCGGAACTACTGCTGGCAACTCCTCTGTGAACGGGCCCCTCTGTATTTTTGATTGCAGTCAGACCTAACATAATGTCCCAGCATTCCCTGTAACTCTCCTACCTCTCTGCATTGCATGCTGGACAGCGTTCTTGCCATCACATTGTTTGTACCATGCAACCTCCTGCCAAGGTCTGCCACAATGGCCGCCGATGCCACTGCTAACAATGATTACGTGCCCTCTGGCTCCAGTGTGTTTAAATGCCATGACGCATCTCTGTCATCAGACTGCACTTCCTTGATCCGAATGCTAGCAGGTCTCAGCTGATAACTGCACCCTCAGCCCAGCAACGTGGTCTTGTTACTTCAAAGGTAATTCCTTGGTCTTTGGTCAAGATAGCTGCTGTGAGGCAGTGCCCATCCCCCACGCTCTGCATCAGTGGCGGGCTTATGATTTAGCTCAATTGCTCGCAGGGGCGACAGCACACTGTCAAAGCCAGGCCCGAGGAAGCCCGTCCTTCTGGAATTGCTGCCGCTGTCATCCGTATTTCTTGCTTACAAACGCTGTCTTTCTTTTCTTTTCCAGCTGATTCCATACTGGGAGGACACCTTTGACATTGACCTCTCCCGACCCCACATCGGTGTGGTGAATGTTACAGATGTAAGTGCGTCACTGTCTGCCTTGGTTTTGAGTAGAGTGCACGTCTAGGGACATCTTTGTTTCTCTATTTATGTCCCAACAGTTCTGTCCTTACCTGTCTCACTTTTCTTTCATTCGACCACCTTTCTTATTCTCCTCTTACCTCTGTTCCCCTCCTAATTCCCACGTGTTCTAGTAGAACCCCCTGCTCAACAGCTGGCATGCTCCCACATTCTCCAAAAGTCCCCATTCTTCTGCTATTTATCATTCACCAACAAAATAGACCCTTTTCTTTCTGCCAAACCACTTGCATTGCGGGATCCCAATACTGCCACGTCACCCCTGAGCAGCAGAGCCCCTCTCTCAAGCTCCCCTCCCTCCCCCCACCTTAGACTTCACAATTCCTCCAATCTATGAATTCCTCAGAGCCCGTTTTCCTCCTCGATGGCAATTTTAGAAAGGAAGGTCTAAAATGTGCACATCTATTGTTTTCTAGAATTTTCCACTTAAACACTTCTCATTTATCTGCCTCACTGTGTTCGCTTTTTCTCTCTTTCCTATCTCGAGCAAGCATTTTCCTTTTCATACCATTGTACTCTCTTCTCTCCCTCTCTCTTTATCTCTCCACCCCTCTCTCCCTCATACTCTCCTCTGTCGCCCTCTCCATTGCTCACCCACTATGTCCCTCTAACTATTCTCCCACTCTTCTGACCCATCTTTTTTCTCTCTCTATCCCTCTCTTCTTCACCACCTTCTTTCCCCAACTCGTCTAACCCCTAATACACCCTAAAACTACCTCCCACTCCCATTGCTTCTCTATCTGTCTCTCTGCCTTGTTGTTACTGCTTTCCTCTGACTCTTCTGTTCTGTCCGTCTCTACCTCTTTTTTATCTTCCATCCCCTGTCTCTCCACGAGTCCTAACATATGCTCTCTCTCTCGCGCGCACGCGCTCTCTCTCTTCCTTACCTCAGACCTGTTCCAGTATGACTTTGCAGCTGCGCTTTCATTTGTTCCTGCTCTTGTTTCCTCACCTCTTAAATCCTATCGCTATTTTTGAAAGGTGTGATTTCTCACAAGAATTTTTTTTCCCTTTCTGCTCATTCCTTCACACCTGCTCGTGATTTTCAGGAGAGGTTCTCGCGCATTTGCATAAACAGCCGTAAAATTCTATTACCTAAGTAAATTTGGCTTCCAACAAAATCTTCAATAGATTTCGAGCTGTCCTTTAAAATTTGTTAATATGTATGGCTCCTCTGGAAACATTCACATTTATAATAAAATGTTGAGATCAATATGACCCATTTCTTAAAATAATATCCCAATGTGGAAACAAAATGCAGTTATTATCTGGGTGCATTAGGGAAAGAACCAAGTGGTAAAAAAAGTATCAACAATTAGAAGAACGAATGTGACACAGGACCTCATTACAAGTATGGCGGTAAGGCAACAACGGCACCGGTATCGCTACCGGTGCCGTACTAGTTCTGCTCACGGGTGCCCTTGCAGCCACCAGGTCTGACCTGGTGGCCATACTGGCACCCGCAAGCAGAACAGGATGGTAGCACTGGTACTGTTATTAATGGTACCGTTGCTACCACCCTCCCCATTCCCATTCAGCCCTATGTGGCTGAATGGGGATGGGGAGTACCTTATTACCAGCACCCGCAAATGGGCAATTACCGGGTCTGCCAAACTCGGCATGACCCGGTAATTGCCCATTAGCGGGTGCCAGGAAAAAAAATGGATACCGGTGGCAGCCGTGCCTGTGCTACAGGCACGGCTGCCGCCACCCTCGTAATGAGGCCGACAGTCTTTTTTGGCTGAGGTATCACATTAAAAAAGAGGAGGCAAAAACAACTTTTTTCTTAGGTGAAGTACCTGCTAAAAGCCAAACATTGTGGTGGGAGCAGTAACATGAAATGTTTCCTAAGTATTTCCATTGCACATTGCATGGTCAGTGCGAGGACACGCTTCCCCCATGCTGTGTACACCTCTCTTTTTATGGAACATCTGCCTGATGTTCTTTCAGCCACTAGCGCCTTCGGATTCAAATGTGACTGTTGCTGTAGCGACAGTCACATTTCCCACTTCTAGCAAGCCTGTTAGCCAAAATCTCTTTTCCGGTCCACGAATAAGCGAGGACAATCTGGGTACTGTTTGTCACAACTGACATTCATTCAGTCAACCCCTCGACCTAGTGCCGAAAATCTATTCAAACCTGCACCGCGGCATTGATCAATCATGACCCTACCTGAAGTGTTCAATAACATGTCATGACAGGTTCTTCCAACCACTATGGAAGAGCACCTCACACAATTGAAGTATTTTTATGTCAAGTTTGTGAGTGTCTACTTCTCCTACTCATTGGTTGCCAGTGTATGTTATTTAGTGAGCAGTGCTAACTGTTTGCGTCATGGTCTGAAGCTAGCCAGTGCAGTCCTTGTGGTCAGTTAGCTAGACTAGTAGATCGACATGTAGTGAGGGGTGGTTTACTGCACAATGGGCAAATATATATATGTATATATATATATATATATATATATATATATATATATATATATATGGGATAGAGAGAGAAAGAGGGGGAGCGAGAGAGGAGAGAAAGAGGGGGAGCGAGAGAGTGTTGATCGAAAAGAAAACAGCTAGTTCATACCTTAATTAGGCTAGCAAAGACATTTATTTTGTTTATTTGCAAGCTTTTGTGGTATTAAACCACTTCCTCGGATAAGGATGGAATTTAGCCTTCAAAAAACATGACAGAATAAGAGCTTAAATAACCCCTCCTGGAAATACCTGTTATCTGCCTCCCTCTATATCTGCCCATGTTATATCTGCCCATGAAATATTCACCCCTCTCTCAAGTCAAACCCCACCCTTTCCTCATGATTGTGATGTAGTGCACTCTCAATATGGAATTTTACACAAACTTACCACATTGGGCTCCATGAGCTATAGGCCTAGCATATCACTGGTTGTGTCACCACTGTTTTGGCCTTCCAGAGACACAATCCTGATATGTGGATGCGTGTGCCAGAATTTTTTCCAAAGCTTTCACAGACATCCAACTGACACTGCACCTGCTCCACCAGCCTCTCGAAGGTAATGAATGAATCATTGCCAGACTCCCTCTAACCAAGCCCCATCTGCCCTCAAAATAACCCTGCTCAAAAGCTTCCCAGAGGCTTGTCACTCACAGCCCCTGTCTCGAGTCAAACCGCAGCCTTTCCTCATGATCGGGATTTAACACAATCCTGATATGGTATTTGACACAAACATAGACCACTGGGCTCCACAAGTTGCAGGCCCAACATATAACTGCTTGTCACCCCTCTTTGACTTTCTAGAGGCACAAGCCTGAACGGTGGATGAAGGCACCACTGAGGATCTTGCAAAGGGACTGGCCTGACATACCGCGTTTAAACTGCAGTGCGCCTGTCATGACTAACACTAACCCATCCCTTCCTTCCTTCCTGAGATCACTCTAACAGAGTTGGCTGTTTCTTTTTCTTTCCTCTCTCTTCAGTTTCACTGACTCCTACCCCACTTAACACAGTGCACCATGTAGACCTTGAGGACTGCAATGTGTGTGGGCGGGGGAGGGTCAACATCCAATGCATGACTCTGTAAGTAAAACTACAAGCCAGGTACACAGACAGGCACCGATAACCGTGTATTTCCAGGAGGGGTTAATTCTTTCAAAGGTTTCATTCCATCTCAGCCTAATGAAGTGGTGAAACACCACTAAAGCTCACTATTAAGCACAATAGATGACTTTGTTGGCCAAATTAAAGTATCGAATTGTTTCCTAAAATTATATACAAATATATATACATGTATACTCTAACCCTATCTAAGCAGATGCTGCATTTAAACATGTATACGCTTTAGATAAGAAAAAGGAGTTCTTTCAAAGTTTCCTTACAGTATGGGAGACTGGCCAGGCAGGGCTGCCTGTGGTCCTGTTCAAGCTGTCCCTTTACGAGGACTCTTGGCAGCAGTGGCATCTGAATCTAATGAAGGGATAAGGCTGTAGCAGTGGCAGCCCCTGATTGGCTGTACGTGGCCGGCAGGAAGTCTTTTGGGCCTCATTACGACCCAGGCGGTAACTTACCGCCTGGGCCGTGACTTTACCACCATGGCGTAAACTACGTTTACGCCATGGTGGTTGGCGGACTTACCGCCCCATTCCGACCTTGGCGGGGCGGTAAGTCCCCAATCCCCATTTACCCTTCCCCATTCCCATTTTTGCCCCATAGGGCATAATGGGAGTGGGGAAGGCGTTAATTACGCCACCGTAAATTACGGTGGCGTAATTAACTCCATGGTCCCTTAGCGCCATGGATTTTAACACCTGCTAAAAGCAGGTGTTAACAGCACCATGGCGCTAGGGGACCTCGTAATTGGCGGTAAGGGGTCGGCGCAGCTAACGCTGGCGTTAACCCCTTACCGCCAGGGTCGTAATGAGGCCCTTTATGTGTGCCGCGGTCTGCAGAGGCCAGAAGTGGCCAGGGTGGATGAGAGCAACAGGCCTGGGCTGAGTACGCCAGGAGGGGCCTCGGTTAATGCCACCAGGCAGTAGGCCTGCAAGTGGATGCTAAGTCCCTCGCTGCATGTGCTGGGCAGCCTGTGTGAAGATTTAGCCCTGGGCCGTGCGGGCATGGCGACCCCGGTGAAGCCTGCAGTAGGCAGTCCGAGTGAAGACAGCTCCAAATGGGCCAGCGGCAGGAGGAGCAGGCCTACCATGGAGAGACACATGCATGGACAGCAGTAGTGTTTTAGCGGTGTTCCTGTACGTGCAAGGAGATTCCCCGGAGTCACGATTTTTAGGGCAGCAACCAAGACCCACTGGCTGGGCGTCTCTGTAGCCCGGAGGAGAGCGTCTGCAGCACAGTGTCACACTATTACTGCTGCAAAAGCATTTCTTTTATTGTATATGCTAAACATATACATTCACAATCTTTCACAAGACATTAAACACATTTTAAGGAAGAAAATAAACAGAACAATAACTCATTCAATAAGTTAAACATATAATTTCAAAGTAGAATCCACATCATGACCGTGCATCAGAGACCATCACAGCTCCATTTTATAGCATAACAAACATTAAACATCGAGAAAAAGTACTTCATTTGAATGACCACATAGTAAATAAAACCATAAAGCCTCACAATCAATACAAAATTGGGTCTATATATAAAATGCCTAAAATATCTCATTCATTTGAAATGCAGCTTCAGACAAATTACAATGATATGCTTTAAAGTTTCTATGCTATGAACATCTTTACACAATCTACATACTATCAATTCCTTTGGTATAGTTCTCCTTCTAACTAAAACGTAGTGTGTCAGTAAAATATTTAAACGAAAGCTCATAATACCATACCATACCATAGCAATACCTCAGCAATACCATGCCATGCCCTAAACAGATCAAAACCTTTATTATTCGGGAATAGGTTTAAGTATGTCAATAATGTGCCTACCTTTTTATGTTCATAACTAAGATGGTCAAGAGAACTATAACTATATAACAATTTTCTCAATTGTGTGACTCCAATCAGCCACATAAATAGTTTTTTTTAATGAGCATTACATTACTGGATATATATCTTCCATGCTATAACCAAATACTTTCTCCACTATTTCAGAGCATACTTCAACAAATTGCACCAAGGTATGGTTCATCCCCTTTTCCATCAATATCCCCATATCTTCCTAGAGAGAGTTTTCCAACGGGTCAAGAAATGTCCACCTTTTCCACTTGAGCCTAGTCAGGAGAGAAATTATCCCCAATTCATATCTAATGAATGAAATTGACCACAGATTGGACAATGGAGGGTTTTCCTCCAGACTAAAGCTTCAATAGATTTCAGTTTCCCACCCACCCAGAACTGCAGAACATCCCAACCATACAGCATTTTTGGCACCACTTTCCCTTAATAGTAGAGCACCAGAGGTTTCACAGAGAATGTTCCATATTTTTTAATTATGATTCGCATTTGGGTGCCAAGATGCTCAGCTTTATTTTTTAAGAATTCTGCTAGCTTCACTTTAGATGGTTTTTGAAAAATCGGCAAACCTAAATAAATAAAACTTTCTGACCTTTGTAATTTTCCTCAATTTAAAAACCATGAATAATTTTTAAGGTTTACTAAAATGACTAAAATCCATAATCTTTGATCTGTCCGAATTGATAGTTAAAATAAATGCCTTATAAGAAAGTGCAAATGCAGAAATCAATTTCTGGAGGCAACGCTGCGGACAGTCAACAAACAATATTGTCAGCTTGGCCATCCAATAATACCTAAATTGTGCTATTGTAGGGGAAGCAAAAGCAGCAGTTGATGTCTCCTCCTCTAAATCTGACAGACAGAGATTAAAGAGGGAGCTGGCCAAAATGCACTCCTGCCTCAAGCCTGTATCTGTATCTATCTTCTTAGATAATAAACCTTGGTTGTTTAGCCTAACCTGGATGTTGGTATTATTGTGCAAAAGAACAACCAGCTTCAATAGCCCCTTGGAAATCCCCCCTCTCGCTAACTTATGCCAAAGAAGGTTTCTGTTAACTGAATCAAAAGCGACCGAGAGATCCATAGAGGCAACAAAAATATGATTGTAGGTTTTTCCCCACACCGGATCCTGTAACAGTCTAATGATAAAACCATTCATAATTGTACCTTGGTGTTTGCGAAATCCTACCCGTGGCTTCTTCAGTCTACCCAAAACCTCTAAATGATATAAGAGAATGGATGTAAATATTTTTAAATCGGCATCTATAATCAAAATGGGTCTGTAATTAGATGGATTATTCCGCTCTCTTTTTTTTATAAATTGGGAGAACATACAAAGTATGCAAGAAATCAGATAAAACACAGAATTTAATTAACTGTAAGAAAATAATGACCAGTATTCCTGCTCATAGATTTGTGGCCTTAAAAATCTGATTGTTCAACCCATTTGGGTTGAACAATCAGCGCTGCTCTAGTGCTCCAGATGAACTCGCCTTTTAAATCGCAATAAGAGCCAGTTCATGGGTTATAAACTCCGTTATTATTGTAATTAAGTCACTACAGACTAAAGCAGAATCATAAACTGCAGTTTATCTTTTTATAAATTGACTCCAAATAATTAACCCTGTTTTGCCTCAGAAATCGGATTCAGTTGAATTGAAGTTTGACAGTTCTCTAAACCGGCAACAACCTGCCAAAAACCTGAGGAGCTCTGTTGGTTCAGCAACTTTAACATTGCCTCCCCGCCATTTTTAAACATTATAAAATGATGGCTAATCAGCCAGCATTTTTATACCGGTTTGCAGCTTTTATCTTTAAAAATGTTTAGTTAAATTCTTCTGTATTGTCCAAATGGTATGTCTTAAAGACTTTTTACGTTCCGCAACCAGTGAATCAAAACAATGTGCATGTCTCCCTTTTATATTTTTCCCAGATGAATGAGCTTTATTTCTGCCCAGTAAATTATTAAAAATCTCTTTAAGATAATCATCAAAGCAATCCTTGTTGAAAGTGAGCAATTTCCATTCATAGGAACGTGTGTGCTCTTATCGTAAAAGGATATCATTAAAACTGTCCATCATATAATTTGACAAATAGAGCATGTTTCTTCCCATATTAACCACCAAAGAACCAGCTGTCACAGTGCCTCTTTTTCTAATGGGAATGGTGAATTTGGCCACTAACATATTATGATCACTCAAAGATGTTCTCACAACTTCAAAATCATTACAATAGGTAAATAAAACATGGTCCACTAATGCATAATATATAATGGTCTTCACAACTCCACATTCCCAAGTAGGTTCAGATGGTCTATCACCTTTTAATCAACCATTTAGCCTTCTCATCCCTGGGCACCCCAACTACTGATTCCAACAAAGCCCCTGCATCACTTTCTTCAACGGGGCAACACTGATCAAAATATCCTCATCCTCGTTCTGAAAAGCAGAATCCATGCAAGTGGAATTAAAATCACCAGCCATAATGATAAAATGATTCCAATTCAAGTCTGACCATTCCAGGACAACGTTGTCTAGTGTAGCTAAAATATCCTCCAGGAGGCAAATCCCCTCATGCCAATCAGTATCCACAATAAAACATTGCATGGGCTTACCCTCCACTTAAAGTGGAAGGGAACCACCCATAGCCCCTCTCTGAATCATAAACGCTCTCAAACCTTTACCCAGAAGGTGAGATTTGATAGCTATAACTAGGCCTCCCAATGGACGACCCACCAGTCTCTTCACGGCAGATTGAAATGAAACGTATAACCCATCCCTTACAGGGAATTTTAGGACTACTAAATCTGGGTTGGTCGAACAAATGAAGTTTGCCTCGCGAACTCCAGGAAATCAAATTCAGTGTGTGACCTGTCGTCAAAATATCAAACAGAAGGATTATCACCCCCTATTGTTCCAGAGCATCATGAAGCCTCACCTTATTTGTCTTTTAAAAGAGGCTTGCACGCCATTGGGGCGCTCTTTGTGTGCAGTCCAGGGAGCCTGGACTGGGGCTTTAAAAAGAAAATACATTTCAGGCATATATATCCTGTATAGGTATGTATACACATGTGCAGAAGTAATAACCACCATTTATGGGGAGGAGATTATGCACCCCCTTTTGTCCACACCCCTGAGGAAAGTCTTCAGCTGTAACAAATCACCCATGACGTCGATCCTAATCCCAGCAGTTGCCACACAAGCCGAGGAACCTGTTCAAGTGCAAGAAGGATGGAGAACTAGGGGGAACAGATAATAGAGACCCCATATTATACCCTGGGTAATTGTATGTTGGGTTCATGACAGGTCTGGGTTCATGACAGGTCTGCTGCTCCTGGTGGAACAGCGCAGAGCAGCAGGGGGTTCCTCAAGAGTCTCCCCTTCAACTGGCCTAGACTAACTGGAACGTCAGTATCCCTATCTTTCAGCAGAGGCATGGGTAAGGTATCCCTTACCACATCCAGCAGAGTCGAGCCTATGGAATCAGGTGCAGAACACATATCAGGAAAAGTCTTAGATGAGGCACTAGTTGGATCTGGTTCCTCCAGAGCAGTGTCTGGAATGTGGGTGTCCAAACCCACACTTTCAACAGGTGGTGATCACTTCCAATGCCAAGCTGATCACTTTCTGTGTCTGCATCTGGGTTGGCATTGCCTGCTTCCAGATGGCCTGGTCGCAGTGTTGCAGGAGCGTCGGAAATTTCTGGAGATTGAGCCAGCATGGTGTCTTGCCAGTCTTCAGTACAGAGCCACTGCTGTCTGGTCACAGTTTCACAACCTTTGCTTAAAGTAACACTACCTCATCACTGCCTCAGGGTAGGTGTGGTGCAAGGTAATGATGTTGCATGGCCGACCTTCCTTATGCATTCAGTAGATGGGAAGTTTGCCTATCTGATGCTCTGTGATATAAGGTTGGGGGTCCACCATATCGACAAGCTTGTTTCTTCCTTTTCTCCCGGACTGCAGATCAGCGCGCAATTGCCTGACTGAAGGGCCTGGAACTTGTCTGTGACATTGGAAAAGAGCTTGTCTCTCTCTGCCGTCTAATCTGCAGCAGCCTTGGTGAGCTGGCAAGCTGGAATCTGAGCTGCTTAAATTAGCAGGTGTAGCTATCACTGCCTTTTACATCTACCAAGACTTCAAAAGATCTACCGGGAGTCAGGCTCCTCTTCCAACATCACATTTTAGGGTGTAAATCTGGTGGCACCATTCCTCAAGCAGTTGTAAGCATAAGTGAGGGTGGGCACATGCCGTCTCCATCTGGTCTGCCTCTCTTGCTGAAGGGCACCTAGTATAGTATTGCCAGGAGAGTGTGATTGAATCTCTCCACCTCGGCAGCATCTCGCTGGGGCTGATACAGAGTCATAAGGGTCTTCTTGATGCAACCAGCTCCAGCATCTGTCTGGTGAGTGTTGACTGGAAATCTGGTCCTTGATCCAAGCATAGTCTGGCAGGTCAACCGTAGTACACAATGGGCAACATGGACAGTGGTGGTAGTGTGCTGACATTTGGTGAGAAAGGCCTCTGCTTACTGAGTGAAGTGGTCTGTCACCACCATGGTGTACAGTCCATTTTTCTCTAGGCTGAAAAAGTTGATGCAGAAGAGGTCTATGTCCCGGTGCTCTACAGGTCATGATAAACATGGTGCAGTGCTGACAGTAGTGCTCTATGTCGGCAGGTAGTCATGACCATTAAAACCTTGAGAAGTGAGAAGAACAACAACAGAATTCTACCACTGCCAAGATGTCAGTGTTCATGATAAAGCCCATATAATGCAGCTTGGTTGTATCGACATGGCAACCTCAGGACATGTAATGTTCAGTCACAAATGTGACTGTCCTTTTACAAAACCTCACCCTTCCATACAAGCATGTTCCATTCCTTTAGAAAAGTAGCATGATCATGAAGCTCGTGGCCACATTCAGCATATCTGTTCCACTGATGTTGGCTTGTAGGAATGGGGCAAGGCCAGGATCTGCTAGATGAGATAACTGGACTTCATCACGGGTCAGACACAGCAGCTCAGTTTCATCCAATTTTCTGAGGTTGCAGTACACAGCTGGAACAACCTCATTTGGTTCTCCTCAGCAGGCAACAGTCCCATCTCGTTCTGAGTCCTGGTAATTGGCAGCCTGGCAGATAGCTCTGATGTCTGTGGTAGACTGATCCTTCCACATGGTGTCTCCAGCTTAAATGTCCAGTGAGCATGAGGCTTCCAGTAAAGAGCATCAGCATTGATCTTGGTGTGACCAAGTCTAAACTGTAGGGTGCAATTGTATGCAGAAAGGGTGGCGGGCCACCAATGTCCCATGGCATTCAGGTGGCCAACTTCTACACATACAGCAGGGGGTTATTTTCTATCCCCACCATAAAGGTGGCACTGTAGAGGTAATCCCAGCACTTCTCTATGACAGTCCTCGTTATCGTGGGTAACTCCAACTTGTGGACAGAGTAGTCCTGCTCTGCCCCAAGACCAAGGGCGTGATGTACTGGTCCAGAATTGTGAGGGTGCTCAGTCACCGGTAATTGAAGTGAGAAACAAATGGTCTCCAGGTTGGCAGGGTACTCCCTCCATGTCTCCTATGGCCCGGCATCATGATTTCTTCCTGACGGCATCTCTTCACTCACATTGATGTGGTGTTCCACTCCCTGGGCTTCACTAAAATCCCAGAAATTGGTGCAGAGGGCATTGACATGCAGTTCAAGCTGTTCCCTCAGCTGATCCTTGTCTCTCTCTGAGAGCAGTGAATCCCCAAAGTTGATGGTTTTGGGTCAAACTCCATCCATGGCTAGCTGGTGATGACACTCGCTGGGGTTATAAAAGTAGTCAGGAGGAACTGTGCTATGATGCATTATGGTAAGTAGAGGATCTGGTTGGTCATGTTAATGGTGAGCACCTTGGTGGTCTCAGCATGTCACTGTGCATTGTTCCCTAGATCTGCTGAACCAATAATCCCCCTTGGAGCTCCCCATGTTTTGGTGCCTCCATCACCAGGCATATCGGGCAGCGTTCCCTACTGTGTCGTAACTGCCAGTAGCCCTCACAATAGTTTGTCCCAGGATATTGAGCTGCCTAAACCGGGTGATGCAAATGTAAACACCTGCTGGCAAAGAGGGTGCATGGACAATATACTGGCTTTCACAGTCCAGTTCAACCAGCCCGGCTGCAGGTAATTCAAAATGAGGCTGTGCGTATTCTAGCGGGGCTTCAAAGAAGAAACCATATTACATCAGCTACGAGAGCTTTACATTGGCTCCCTATTCGCAGCCGGATTATTTTCCGGGTGATGTGCATCACGCATAATTGCCTATCAGGGCAAGCTCCGAAGTACCTGGCCATTCGCATTTCTCAACTACCGGCACATAGAGTTCTCAGGTCCAATGCAAGTAGCCTCCTGGAAACACAGAGAGCATACCTGGCCTACATGGAGCGGCAATCTTTTCCTTATGCAGCACCACAGCTGTGGAATATGCTTCCGCTAGATGTGAGGTCATGTACTAATCTGCAACTTTTAAAGAGCAAATTAAAAACACATCTCTTTGAATACATGCTCACCTATTTTCTGCCTCTGTACTCCTTGTTTCTGATCTTATCCATTCCGCCGTCTGCTTTGGTGCGGTAAGTTTCCTGTTGCCTCTGTGTTTGTTCACATGGTGCGCTATTCATACAGCGCGTGTCTGCCAGCGCTGTATGAATAAAATAAAAAATAAAAAAGTGCATCAAGCATCGAATAGTTGGAACCGATCATTACCGGTATTGTGGGTTCTTCACTCCAACATATGAATACCAGAGCCAGGGTGTTTAAGGAAGCGATTGCTCCAGCTACATCTTGTGAAACTGCAGTATGATGACCCGGTTGAACCCCAGATAGTTGGAGGGGTTGTCTACCATGCTGAGAAGGTACAGCCCTGTGCACAGCTCCAGTGGTATCTGTACCAGTTGCTGCTGATCGAATCGCTTGTATATCATGGTCACCTGCGAGGCACTATCTAGTAGCGTGTCAGCCTGTCTTGCAATAATGGTCACTGTCATGGCGGCTGGTGGTCCTACAAGCCCTTCAGTTATTCCCCATGATCTTTGGGTGCTGCTCTCGGTGGTAGTGAGATTGCCAGTGGTGTTCCCCTGACAAGAACTGGGTGGATGGTGTAGCCCATTTGCCAGAGGCATTGCTTCAGCAATTGCACACAGTTAATGTCATCTCTCTTCACGCCGTTGGAGTATAGTATTGATGAGGTTCCAGGTTATCGACTTCCTGGGCCTCTCTGGCATTTACCACCATTGTACTACCTCAAGTCTTAAGCACCTGAAATCGCTCTGCCACTTTGTTGTAATCGGTAGGGTTGGTGCACATATGGATGGTCTGGCCCTCCTGTCTACACCTATGGCAGAAGTCCCATGGCTGGAGTGGTTCAGAATGCAATTGATAGTCTCAGAGCTGCCTAGTCACATGAGCGTGCTGGAAGAGCGAATCTGTATTCTCACAAAATGGTGGTGCAGAGCGTCTTTCACACTGTGGTGAACTGGATCCTGTCATAGGTGCTCTTTGCAGCGGCATAGCCGAATGGCCTGCCACAACTCCTCTACCCGATGTCTCAGGTCGCACCTAGAGGCTGTGGAAGAGGTCACCAGCTGACTGGGATGGCTGTACAATGTTTCTTCCATCTCTCCTTCCAGGGTATGGACCTCTCAGACCAGTTTAAGGTTGGGTGGTAGCCCAGCTGCATACGCAGCATGGATCTGGCTCGGCTCACTACTTGTTGCAGCTTACCCAGGTTCAGACTGTGCTGCGGACTCCCCTTCCATTGAAAGGTGAGCTAGAGTGTTGACTTGGGCCTGTTGAGGTACTCGGATAGCTTCTCAGTTGGTTTGTGGTGGGTGGCGTACTACTTACTATCAACTCTGTGCCCGACTAAGGGGGTCCAAACACTCCCACCAGTGTGTACATGATACCAGCTGCTGAGAGGTCCAGATGGGTAGCAAGGATGGTGCAGGAGCTCACAGACTTACTATCACCTGATGCCATTTCTACCTGTCAGGTCTCTCCAGGCTTAGAACAATATAGTTCACCACTTCGAGTAATGTTCCTTTAACGGTGATGAGATGGCTTTTTACCATTTGGCTGCTGTAGCCTTTAGAAAGTAGTTATAGAGTCTCATTTGTGTTACTGCTGGTGTGGTCTACCAATATCTTTATCTGCACACTCTACATGAATACACCATACTAAAAATGTAGGTAGTGTGACCTAATTGATATTGAACTAACAGCAGTGAAAAAGTAATTGCTTAAGGTACTTTCGTAGGAGACTTAGGTAAATACATACTTAGATACTTACACCAGATAAGGACCACTATACACGCATACAGGTATGGTCAGTAAATGGCTGCGTCTATCTTCTTCATGATAAACACACATGTTCAATAATGTTTTATTTAATGTTTTATTCTATTGAGAGTACAGCATTGCATATAACAGTACATAGCAGCAAGCGAACCAGAGACTGGAGTAATACCAAGACTCAACTCAGCAGTTCATTCAGAATACATGAATTATCAAAAAAGCACATAAATGTGCAGGCCAAGGGAAGCCTGTTTATTTTAAAGGGCTCTCCACACCCCTGGCTAACATACATATCAGGTACCATTTGAAAAAGAATCTAGTAGTTCAGTCAATCACTCCTGCTTTGAGTGTGGTTGCAGCTCATGCCATCGTCTACCTATGAGCATGTGCTTGATTGTAACTACATGGACTTTCATTATTATTGTATTTAGCAGACATGACAGAAAGCACCTATGGTATCATGAGCTTTTCAGTGATCTGGATCAGTGTGCTGAACATGTCTCTCCCGGAGATGATCATTGCCAGCCAGTGCAATCATATGTACACTGGTATCACCATCGCTGCTGCAGTTTAATAAGGTCTGTAATGTTTAGTACTGGTAAAATACCTCTTTTAGGTGTTTGGAGTTTGTATCCAGCGAATGGAACCCATCTATCACCCACCACAGGGAAGACCATCTATATTAACTGGATGAATTACTTTAGAGTTCCACAATAATAGAAAAATACTGCCATTGGTTCCTTCTCTGTGAGGCCTTCAAGGCTGACACTTTAGCCAAGGAAATCTCGTATCCAAAGTTATTGAAAGAAACTAACCCTTACTGGGCCAAATTCTTCCACTTGGTAACTAGTGTTCACGTGATGCTCTTTGGGATCAATGCTCGCTTCCGTAATAGACTTGGATTTGCTCAGGCTAGAAATCCTCTGTTGTCATATATTTCTGTGAATGGAAATATTTCACGGCAGAGATTATGGGGCTCTTGTTTTTATGTAAACTCATAGCATGATATCATCCTAGAAACCCAGTAAAGTCTGCAGTCCTTTTAACTGGAGCTATCTACAGGGTTTTTAGTTATCAGATATAAGCAAGATCTCATTACGCAGGCCGGGGAGTCTTAGGCTCAATGTGCTCTGAGATTAAAGCTGAGGACTTGAAGCCATTTCTCAACTACTTCTCTATAGCAGCTCAATTTAATGATGGGTACGGCCCCACCACCTCTCTCAAAAGGTTAATTCACGGATTTCAAGGCAGTGCATTGTTTTGAAATTGGCCAAGTGAAACTGTCAATAAATGACATTTAGTTTTTTAAAAAGGAATTGCTGTGTGTACGTTTATAGGAAAATGGAATGAAAAGGTGTTGACATTTGGAAAGATTGACCACCTTTACTCAGTTGCAGCGGCCAATCCGAATAATGTGAAGTACGTGGCAGCATTTCCCCAGGGCCCAGAATGTTGTCAGGAGCATTTTAAAGTTAATTCAACAGATCTCTTTAACCATGGCTGCCAACTTTAAACCTGGATATTTTAGTTTGTCCTTAAAAAACTGTTTTTGAGGGCCTTTATTAATTATGGTGAGATGCTGTGTTTTACAAATGTTTAATTTCATTCGCAGGGTACTTCATTTATTCTCCCACTGATGAAGATTTGAAAGCAAAATGTTTCTATAGATTATGACTTACCCTTTTTTTCTTTACTCCTCCTAATCTTCAGGCTGACAGTATTTGGATGGAAATGGATGATGAAGAAGACCTGCCTTCAGTCGATGAGCTAGAAGACTGGATTGAAGATGTCCTGGATGGAGACATCAACACTGAAGATGACGATGATGACGATGATGATGACGATGATGATGACGATGATGACGACGATGATGATGATGATGATGATGATGATGACGACGACGACGACGATGACGACGACGATGATGACGATGATGATGATGACGATGATGATGACGATGATGATGATGATGACGATGACGATGACGATGATGATGATGATGATGATGAGTAAAACATCATTGCCTTCCATGTTGAACCCATCATTTGTTGATCAAACAAGCACACCTGTACAAAGGAAAATTAAACTTTAGTGATAACATATTTTTATATTGATCTAATGCAAGTTCACTTTCCTTTGGACTTTCCCCAGGATTTACTGCCCTATTAGCCAAAACTTCACACTACAGTTCTAGTGAGATAGCATCCTTTCATACCCTTGGTGTGACCATGCAACCAGATGGGCAAAGTGCAAGTAATTAGAGGACAAATAATTGGGACCACTTCTCCTGCAAAAGTCTCCTTCATTCAATGATGTCTTCAAAGTTGTATCATCTCCAGATTTCTATCATCTGCACACATAACACAACAAAACACACACATGCCTGTTCTGCATATCCCATACGACATAAGCAGACAGAAATAGTCACACAGTACAGGTTGCGTTATTTCTCAGAGGGACAGAAACATCTTTTTTAAACTTAAGGCCTGATTCTCTGCTGAAAGTCAGCACGTAAACATATGCCAGCGCCCAATGAACTCTGAAGAAAATATGCACACTTTACTTCTTTTTGTCATGGCCACATAACGGGTTTGTGAATTTCCTATCCATCTTTCTACCAATGACCTGTGCCTAGCCTAGAAGGAGAAGAGGAGCTATAGTAAATCTATGGTCTAGATACCGCTGTATGGCCTGTTGTCCCTGTGCATTATTTAAGAGCCAGGATATCTTAGAGCGATTGTTGTCCTTCATCAGTCGAAGAATCATATGTTTACACCGCGACATGGCAAGCCAACTGGATGATTATATGGGTCCTGGGAGATTGCTGGTGGTCTTTCCATTTCTATCCCAGCACCGAAACAGGAGTGATATTGTATGTGCTTTTCCAGTTGAGAACGAAAGCAGGCCAGCAGATCCTAGCCCTCACAGTGTTGAAAGATCCGCCCAGAGCTCATGACGTCATCTATCCTATCTACTAGAACTCACCATTCCAAGCGTTCTGCATTGAGACATCTCAGCATTGTCCCCAGCTTACTGGTCCAGGCAGTGTTGGTTCTAAACGTGTCCAGTTAACACCCGTCATTGTGCACATCTCTAATACATCTTCATAGTGCGTGACTCCATCCAGAAATGGTCTTGTTTATTGAAGTCATTCTTTCTCGTTATAATGAAAAAAATAACTCGGGAATGAGGACCATATTAATGAATGAAGGCTGTTTTTCCATGTGGGTTTTAGGTAATTAGGCAATTTGGATATTTTTAAACACTTATGTACAGATGAATATCATAACAAAGGCAAACACCATTATTTTTTTTACAAACAAATCAAAGAGAAAATAGAAGCTGGGCAGCGCTTGAAATTTCACTGACAATGTCTTAATTTGTTGCTCGTTTCTGCTGTACTCGGTGTGAAAGGCAGTGGAAGAGATACCAGATTTTCAAACAAAAAGAACAAAAACACTCTTAAACAACAAAGAATGTCTCACGTGTGTTTTGTTTTTTTACATTTTCAGGCAAAGAGAAGCTCAGAGAATTTTTTTAGCATTGCGACTAAAAAATGTTTAAAGAAATACGTATGGCTTTTTTGTCTTATTTATTTTTTTATTTTGACAAATGACTGCAGCAACACATCCACATGTGTTGCTGCACAGTGACGTGAATAGCCTTATCCATGGAAACTACAAACTCAGCAATAGACCTCTTGTGACCTTTATCATGGGTGGTATTTGTCCTCATAGCCCCTTCCTTGTTGCAGATAGAGTGACGCATCTCAATGCCAGTCAGCCATCTTGTTTACATGATGTCCAGGTCCTTCATCGGCTTATATCCCTGGGCTTGCCCTGTAGCATCAGCTCAGCCCAGATATCATTAGGCCTTCGCATTTGTTTATTGTCGGATTTGCAAAGTCCCAGTACCACACCAGCAAGCCCACGGGGTAGGGAAGGTGAGATGTTGGAGCTAGGGTAAGTCTGCCCTTGCCACAGGTGGAGGAGCACAAGGAGCAACAGGGCTAAAGGCAAGTGAAAGGTGGAGGCTTGCAAAACTGGTGTGTTTTGAGATGTTTGAAGAATTTGGGAATCATTGAGCAGTGCTACGCATTTACAATCAAGTCGTTTCAGAGCAACATTCTTGGCAATGCCGGAACACTGTTACCTCAAGTTTCTCCTGATTGTCCATGGTGCCTGGAAAGAGTCCCACCGAGGACATAAGGTGAAGTTTACTTTGTGTCTTCAGAGGAGGAACTGGTGGTAGATTTGGGTAGAGGGTTGTGTGGCTCTGACAAACAGCAGATCAGATTGGACAGGATCCAGGGGAGCCTTAGGCGGGCCTTGTGGGCAGGGTGGGTGTGATCGGATCATATGCTATCACAAAATAACCCGGCTGTGAAGTTTTGGAGCAGCTGTGGTTTGTGGATTGATGTTTTGGAGAGCACTGTTTACAGGGCAGTAGGAAGGGCTTGCGGGTTATCATCACTGAGAAACAGTGTGGTGTCTTTCTGAAGTTCAGACTTTGGGGTTTGTGAATGCTGTGTTTATTGGTTGTAGTGTGGGCAGTTTGGTCCACAGTGATGATACAGGGAGAGAGTATGGGGTCAACAGTGGAGCGACGCACAGAAATACTGCAATCATAGCGCTACTCCTACTTATCCCCTAAACCCTCTGTGCTTCCGTGACAACTGCATCATTTCATTAGCAAGAGAATGTACTCACAGACATTCATATAAAATAATGACTCCGGTCGTTTGGAATACACTCTCTGTGCAGCAAATGTGTTTTCACCTACCTGTACCAATGCACGTGTGTGGCCATTTAATTTACATCTGATGCACCCACACGCCCCATTGATTGCAAATAAGCTCTAACCTCGTGCCGTGTTCATGTTGGACCTCGTGAGACAGGTGCAGCTGCATCCAGAGGCACAGACAAAGAATGCCAATTTCCAGATGTGAGACTGGTTGCATGTACTGGTTGCATGTTTAGCAACTGTATCTTTTAATTGTGTAAGTGAGCGGTGTTCCATTTAAACAGAAATACAGAAGTACATTGACTTTCATGCAACTCGTTAGACAAGTGATGATTTGTCAGAAAGCCAGGTGCGACCAAACTAACAGACGTGCAATGAGTATATGCATCGTGCTATCCGGCCCACTAGGGCGCTCTCACACTGGCGCTAATGCAATGTGCGCCGTATTAGCACTAGGGCAGACATTGGCCTCATGCAAACACATAAAGGAGGCCATTTTCTAAACACAGAGGAGAGGAAAAAGTGGTGCCATGTTTTTCCACCACTTTTTCTGATTCTGACATTTTCATCGAAGCAGAAAGGCAATGGATTTCTGTCGTATCCACCTGACTGTTGCATCTTGTAAAAGCAGGGGGGCTCCATAAGAATCCATTGTAAATGTCTCCACCAATCGTTAATTTATTGCCAGAGGCATTTACACTTTTCCAATCACATAGTGGAAAGTAAGGTGTGAAGATGAGTTTGCCTGTGTTTTACACCTTGCCACTACATGATTAAAATAAATAGACTTGCAAGGAGGGGACCTTTTTCACAGGGGTGCAAATAGATGTGCAATGTACTCCTTAAATCAACATGACCTCCTTTCTAACAATGCGTTTTGACACATGGGAAATGTGTGCCCTAGTGCTAATACGGTAGCACCACTAGGTGCAAAAAAGCATCCAAGGAATATGGGCCCGATTTACAAATGCCTTTTTGAATGGGAAAAGGCAACTAAAATGCTGTTGACAATGGTGTTTGTAGGTGTCATATAATTTGTCAATGTAGATTAACAACGACTCACATTTGCAAAGATGTTGATGTAATGCAACCATTTTCGCGGATTCCAATATAGAGGTGGAGCCTAAGTTATGTTCCTTGTGATGTGGACTAGGCAATCGGATTCAACGGTCCCGTTCCACGTGTATCAAGCACGTGCTTCCACAAAGCGACACACCCTGACGTAAACCACAATCGGAGGTGGACATTCCCAAAGGTTGCAGGGAAAAAGGCCAACTGTCAAAACCTCCGGGGAAAGAAGGAAATACACGATACACAAACCCCGCCTAGGTTACACCAATGTAACTGGAGCTAAGAACTACCCCAAAGTATACACCGAGACATCAACATCGGAAGAGCGACACGACAGTAGGATGTGATTACGCCATTAGGGTTGCCTTTTTGTATACATATGTACAAGTGTGTGTGCTGAACATGCAGAGGTTTCCCAGAAGATGTTAGCAGGGCGAAATAAAAAATGCAGCCCCTTTTCATCCAGGAGTGCAGAACCAGATCCAACTGTGACGCACCTTTTAAGGCACCCAACCTACAAAGAGGGACTTAGAACATTTCTAATGATTAACTGGATTTTCAAGAGGCAGAAGGCAGTGGGGGTCATTAGAAGTTTGGTGGTAGCAATTCTGGTGGAATACCAAAAAACGGTATTACCGTTTCCACCACCTGATTTACCGGGATATTATAGGTGGCAGGAATATCGGTAATTCCCCATTCCTTAGAGTCCCATAGGACTCCATGGGGGGAATTACTGGTATTTCAGCACTAGTAATATCGGTGCCGGAAATACCGTCCGTCTTTTGTCGGCAGGGGCTTGATTTACAGAATATCAGGTCACACCCCACCAGCAAACCTGTACTCTGCCGGCCCAGACGAGTGCCAGTACCGGAAATACAAGCACGAGCTTTCCAGACCAGCACATATGTAATGACCCTCAATGCATTCATCAGACTAGGTTAGCTAGTAAAGGGGAGATTACATCAATGTATTTGGAAATTGCAGGTCACAGGTTTTAAATGTTTACACAAAATATTCAGCGACTCTCATGTGCTATCCCATACACCTGTTAAAGGGGAACTCATCTGTAACAGGTCCCAATCTGTGACATTCATGTTACACATCTATGTGCAGAAGCCATGCACGCATCAAGCGATCTGTCCACAGGAAAGTAACAGGGAGAAGAGAGAGTGACATACAGAAGATAGTATATCAGACACAAAGGACACTGCTTATTTAAAGGAGAGGTTCACTCAGGAGTTTTAATTGGCTAATCGTCAAGGCATATATTTTCGAGCACACATCAATCGATAGCATTTTTTCTTTCAATGCATCTCGCCTTGTATTTCGAGACATTTATATCTGAGGGCCGCATTCTCCAGGAATACCGCCATCTTGTGATAAACCATTCGGTGGATCCATCACCCTAAATTGAAGTGCACTGACCTGGTGGCAATAAGCCATACCCCGTGCCCCTATGGGTGGCATCAGCAACCTCCAACGCTTGGTATGCCCATTGTCATGACGTTAGAGCACAACACAGCCAATCCTCCTCTGGCAGCATCTATGCAATGACGTTTACATTGACCAAACCTAGCGGACGCACGTTTAATGTGCACACACATTTCATTTGTTTAGTCTCCTCGCACTAAAACAAGTTTACATGTTTTACTTCTCAATAGCTGAAAGAATTCAAGATTTTATCTTGGTATGTTTCGTATTAAAACACACATTTTTAAATACATCAGTTGCAGCAATTCAAAGTGTTTATGGCCATAGCTATTGAAAGAACTGTCCTCTAAAATAAGATTTTCGGTACTTAACCTGAGTCCAAGGGATATGAAGCGTGTTATGACAAATGATAATTGACCACATATTAGACACACTCATCACTAAACCTTCAGATTTTTATCGGACTTACTTTCCCAAAAAGTTGTTTCTTGTAACATTTTAAAAGTTTTATTCTGAGTTCTTTCTTTTCAAATGCAAATGTTACATTGACTGTCAGCAAAATCCATTTAGTTAAAAAAGGTGCATGTAAGATCCGAAAAACAGCTGTGTTGACGATCCCAATTTACATCGATATGATTGCCCTGTTGGTTCGCATCACAGGAAGCACACATGGGCAAAGGTGACTAGTACAGTCATCCCATGTCAATGCAATCACCAATCCATTCAATATGGTCCACCATAACATTATGATCATTTATGCTGTACATGGTTTCCCAAATCATATTAAAATACATATTATTTCACTTACATCAAATGGAGAGCATCCCGTCTCTGGAGGATAGCTCAGGGGTAACGTGATCGTCTTGGAAGCAAGAGACACAGAGCAACACAGGTTCGATCCCCATGTCCACACGTGTTAAATAAATAACATATCATATTGCTTCCTGAAGTGTTGTAGTTGTTTGTTCTCAAGCACACATGAAATACTATTACTAGCATTTTTGGAACAAAATATCCATTCTTTGTGGCCCCTTTCATAAAAATATGCTAACGTAGGCATGTGTACTCCCTAAAATCTCAGGGAGAGAATAAAGATAGAAGACAGTTTACTAAAGCCACGCTCTAACGCCATCTTGGCTCTGGAAGCTGTGTTCACTCATGTATTCACTGCATAACATGTTCGAAGCAGGCTTTCCCAAACAGCCACTGCATCATATTAACATTGTAGACTTCTGTTATAGTACGGAAAGTGAATTAGTGACATAATTAATCATTCATTGACACAAGTTACATGTATTATTATATTTTGTTCATTATGTTCATTTTTTGTTACTTTTGATAATAAATAAAGCAACATCGAATGAAGCGGAAAAAAACAGAAAGTTGTGAGATTCAGACAAGGAAGACGGTTCTTGGATGATTTATAGACTTCAGAGACAGCTACATTTCATTGTTTTTATAAAGCCTTTTCCTTTTGAACACTCATTACTAAATTGTTATATATATGTATAACACATGGATATATGTATGTAAACGGAAACACTTGAATATATACAAACAAGGGTAAACTAGTGATATGGACAAAATGATACTCTGGTAGAAAGAGAAAGGAATGGATATGAAGAGTATATAGTTATTTAGTAAAAGAGACATATATAGAAATATGTATATATAGATGAATAGCTTGAAAGATAGAGAGATATAGAGCCATGAATAGGTAGGCCTTGGTATGAGAAACAGAGAAGAGTGAATGACTTCTTTTGAGAGAAGTACACATTGCAGAGAGACAAAGAAACACAAATCTGTTGCTGATCATCAGCAATTGAGAGACAGATAGTAGAAAAAGAGAGCCAAATAGAGATAGAGGGAGAGATGCAGAGAGAGAGAGAGCAATATCGGGGTGACAGTGGAGCAGGAGAAGGGCATTTATGTAACAGACATAGAGCTGTAAAACCATTGAGTTTCGAGTGATAGAGGTACATTATTAGAGAGAAACATAGAGTCAGAGACATGTCACTTGAGAAAGATATAGAAATAGAGGGTGAGAAAGAGGGTAGGAGAAAAAGAGAAAGGGGGACGTAGAGGGAATGGTAGGCGTAATAATGGAGCAAGAGAAGGGTGTTTTGGTAACAGACAAAAAACTACAAGCATTTTTGAGTGATAGAGGTAAATTATTACAAACAGAGAGACATAGAGCCAGAGACATGTCACCTGAGAGAGATAGCGGGTGAGAGAGAGGGAGAGAGGAAATGGGAGAGGGAGATGGAGATGGAGAAGGGGAGATAGGGGTAACACTAGAATAAGAGAAGGGTATGTAGGTAATAGACATATAACAGTAGAATCATAGAGTATCGAGGGATAGAAGTAACATTTTACAAACAGAGAGACATAGAGCCAGAGATCTGTCACTTGAGATAAAGATGGAGATAGAGGGCGTGAGAGCGGGAGGGAGGAAAAGAGAGAGGGAGGGATCGGGATAATAATGGTTCAAGAGACGGTTATTTATTTAACAGACATATAGCTATAGAACCATTGAGTCTCACGTAATTTAATGGAGGCAACTTATTAAAAACAGTGAGAAATAGAGTCAGATACAAGTCACTTGAGAAAGAGATAGAGAGTGAGAGGGATGGAGGGAGAAAAAGAGAGAGGGAGATGGAGAGAGAGAGATGGGGTAACAGTGGAGAAAATGTAAGACATTTAGTTACCAGATATAAAGCTGTAGAACCATTGAGTCTCGAGTGATGGAGGTCAATTATTACAAACATAGAAACATAGAGTTAGAGCAGAGCCATGTTAAGTAGTTTTGGGGGCTGGAAAATGGGTACCTTTGGGCCCACTCTTCTGAACTAAAGGAATTCAGTGATCCAGAATAACTGGCCTTGTCCCCTCATCACATTCACAACACATAGCTTGAGATGCTACCTTGCTTCAATCAAGATAAGCATTGATTCTCCCTTTCAGCCCCCTTACCCTCTTCATTCATGCTGTCATCAGAATCATTAGCAAGTAGAATTTAAAGGCCCACATTAGCAGTCTACGTCAAGGCTGCTTGTGTTCTAGCATGGGTAGAGAACACTTCTCATCAAAAGCAGCCCGAGGAAGGTATAGCGGCCATAGTATAAATGCAGGAAACAGATCGTATGATGTATGAAAAAGGTGCACATAATCCATAATAGACAGGCAACTCAGATTAGCTGGCTCATAGAAAGTGCTCACGCATGGATACAGGAGACCAATTGGAAGCAAGGAGAAAGCTACACATTCCATAGCATAGGAAGGTGTCCTTATCCAGACAGACTGAGATCAGATGAGGGAAATGGTTTTAAGATAATGTTGCCATTACCGAGCAAAGAAAAAAGTGGCTGTGGTGTGCAATACGTCAATGCTTACTATTAATATAGATGAAGCAACACTATAGCTAACGAAACTATGAGTGAGGCTTTTTTGAAGATCCTCCACTGATAACTAAAGCACTCTGAAAGAGGACAATTTTGAAAGGTTTAGAAACTGGCAATTTAGACAGGTTAGGCAATACAATATTAAATTATACGCC
This sequence comes from Ambystoma mexicanum, assembly GCF_040938575.1. Classification (NCBI taxonomy): domain Eukaryota; kingdom Metazoa; phylum Chordata; class Amphibia; order Caudata; family Ambystomatidae; genus Ambystoma; species Ambystoma mexicanum. The sequence goes on along the minus strand of NC_090922.1, from coordinate 21,912,513 downwards.
CAGAATCACACATCGGTTAAGCGGTGAAGCTGGGATTTTTACCGGCTCTACAATATATGTACTTTACAACTTTCTTTTCCACTTCTTGCCATGAACTAAAATAATGCCACTTTATAGAATTGACTTGGAAAGTACGCAAATCCCATTACTGAAAATGACAATTTTTAAAAACAGAATGTTATAGAATCGTATTATGCAAAATGGGAAAGATTCTAGATTAATTGTCGCCATCAACAGGGTGCGTTTATAAATACCAGCATACTAATTGGTGTGATCTTAAAAGATTTCATCTGGGTTTCTCTTTTGTATTTTAAATCTTTCAATACTCCCAAATCACAGGCTTGTGAAACTATTATTTCTAAACGTGCAGTGAAACCTTTAAATTGTGCAACAAGCAAACAGTTTTTGTGTCAAATGAACATACCTTAAAATATGCTTGCAAGAGGCCTATTCTGTCTAGAACCCTTTCCACTCAAATGGTCCGCATAAAATGAAAGATCAGACGATGAGCTAAACAATGTCACCAGCATGTGAGAAGGCAAACCATTATGTAGAAGACAGCACAGTAATGTCAGCCACACAAAACGATTTGTCCAGGATCATTGTGGCAGTTGCCTATGCTGCAGTCTTGCCGCCTTCAATAGTTCTGAGAACCATGGCTCTGAGGGGAACCTGCAAACCTGTGCAAACCACTTCATCAGCGGCTGCTAGAAGAGGAGTAGTCAGAAGTGACAACAAAGAAACCGAAGCAGCTGCGCATTTAGTTTTAATAGAAAATACCAGAGTGTGGAGATTGGCCGAGCGCCAGGCCTGTTGCCAAACTCTTACTGATGGCATCTTAGATTGTCTTTGCACTGGTATAAGTGAGCAGGTCACCAAATAGTGGTCTGTCCACAGAACAGGCTCAGCTGATTGGTAGGTAAGTAAGGTACTGTTGGCTAACACTATGTCAAGAGTATTCCCTAGATTGTGAGTAGGGCCTGACACATGTTGGTGAAAGTCTAAATCCATAAGACTGGTGAAGAAAACATCAGGAACAGGAGCTCTGGGAAGATTAAATTTAAGATTTAAATCTCCCAACACAACTAGATGCTTATGTTTAACGTGAAGGTCGGCTATAAGGTTGACTAATGGTTCTAATAGTCCAACATACGACCCAGGGAGATGATAAATCAAAAGGAAATGGCAAGAAAAGGTGGGGGAAACCACACACCTCAACAGTAGAGCCTCAATAGAAGGAAAAGGAGGACAACACAACTGAGTTAAAGCTAGGTCTGCTTTAAAAATAGCTGCCACCCCACCACAATGTTGTGGGGCTAGATGGTCTAGATGAATAATCTTGTAGACATCAGGAATGGCCTGGACGAGAGCAGGGGCCAAACTTTCCTGTAACCAGGTCTCCGTAAGAAATAGTATTGCCGGCTGGCAGTCAGACACCAAAAGATTGACTTCTGCGCTATATGCCGGAAGGGATCTGGTATTTAATAGTAATAAGGAGTAAGTCTCTATGTTAGAATCAGCCATCTGGTGATGTTGTTTACCTAAAAGAGAATAGCCAGCATTCTCATCTGGCCATCCAGCAAGGAGCACAGTGTTCAAGGGGGATAAAGACAGAAGACCTTCCCTAGAGTATGATACTGGGAAGCCCTGCATGCCTGTGGCACGGACGGGCACAGGCGGGCTTGCCTTAATTAGGGGAACCTTAATATTTAGGTGTTGTGATATTTATTTATAAGTTGCTAACCTTCAATGAAAAGTCAGAACCAATAAACTGGAACCTTCTAATTTTAATATTTGGAGGTGTGGCTTATAGGGTAAGATGCCCTTGCTCTATGGGGAGAAAAGAACTTGCCTAAAACCATCTTGGGGAGAGCTGTTAAACATCTTGAAGGAGACTTGCAATGATCTATCTGGTTGAATCCTGACACAGCTGCCAGAAATTACCGGGACTGAGAGGTCTCAAATTGATGGAGACTTAACCTTGCATGCGAGACAGAAACAGGGAAAGCCTAAAGCTGACCAAGCCCTATGATTATGGGGAGCCAAATGAGGGATGGATACCAGTGACTATCGTTTACTACTGAAGTGTTTGAGCAGATCCCTGGGCTGTCCAAAGATAAGCCTTGCTGTCTTTCCTGAGTGCCAAAATAAAGGTTTCTGTCAAAACTTGTAACCTTAGTTCCCCTCCTTTCCAACTCCTCCTCACCTGAGTCTCCGGCGGAGTCTTCTTGGAGTTCTGCCTTCTTTTTCCTTCTAGCTTTTCTGGACTTGTTACTCTTCTTTTGATGTAAGCATGGGCGTGACTCCCCAGAGGCCACCGTGACCGGATGTGAACCAAATCCCAGAAGCCTCCCAGGAGTCAGCCCCCAATTCCAGGGAAAAAGCCGTAAGGCAGAAAAAAAACCTGTGTAGATGTTATTCTTCTTAGTAGAATTGAAGAGAAGAGACGAATCCGACCTACTATTCAGTGTAGCATGCACTCTGGTTTCGAATGTCCATACAGTAAGTCTTTCCACTGATGCTACAGCAAGAAGGTACGGACCGCAAGGGCTGGTAGAGAGAACAGTGCAAACTTGTCCAAAGGATTGTTTCAAACAGCAGGGGGTGCCGAAGGAAGGGAAGGCGCACAAACAGCAGTCATGAAGGATGAAGCAGGTAAGACACACAAGGAGCACTGGGAAGTAAGACTGGATGGTGGAGGAACGCAAAGGACGGCGAACCAACAACCAGTCGATAAGACGGCTCGTCTGGATAGAAAGCTAATAGTAAAAAAAGTGGAAAAAATCAGAGCAGGTCCAAAAATGAAAGTAGAAAGGAATGAAAAGAAAGCAAGGTAAAAGTAAACAAACGGACGTAACGGAAAAGGATAAAAACAGAGACTGAGGAGTAAAGGGCTTACCTCAAGGTGCAATATACAGGGATACAACCACAATAAAGAATGTTACCCAAAAAGTCAGCAAACTGCAGTGATAAGAAAGTCCAAGATGAGAAATGGAATAATAAACTGGAGATGAAATAGAACGTAGCAAGAGCTCAGAGACAGTGCTGGGGAGAATACGAAAGTACTTCGATACAACGCATCGGGGAACCTGTGCGTCGTACGTAAATACGTGCTGGCGGCCATCTTGGATGAGGCATAGACCGCCAAAAGAGGTCCCAGCCACCATGTTAGGTGTGCTTCCATTGGTACCAGACCTTCCAGGGCTGGTGCATTACAGTTTCCAATGTGAATAGATTAAAACAAATGATATCAAGTGTGTGGGAGATCTGCTTGCCTTAATATATTCCCTCAATAGTGGGTGGGGGCGATTGTGTAGACACTTAGCATATTTGACTGAATATTAATTTAATCAACTCCCAAATAGATTGATAAGGGGGGAGCTTGGGTGAGTTTGAAACCTCTGCCCTCCTTCACAGCGGGAAGATAAGTTATAGTCATTAAAGTAACTGGGTACATTTATTTTTCCTGTCAACTCCAGACTTCTCTAAAGGAAAGGTGAGTGCTTGGCCCAAAATGAAATTCCTAATTGTCCCTCCATAGACCTAGCCTTGAAACAGAAGGGTGCTGCTTATAACTGATGCCTGGGTTTTTGGTGCTGGGGAGAGAGGTGCTTTGCAAAGTAAAATCAAGTTTAATTCTCCATTGAAAAATACAGACTCTGTCCTGAGAGTGAGTATGTGATGCTGATAGTAGAACAGTTGTGAATTGCTTTGGGGTGAAGAAGGAACAAGGGATCTATAAATCAAAAGTATTCTTAAAAGTCTGTTTGATTTAAAAACTGCTAGCATTTTCAATTGTTATGGGAAATGACACGTACTAGGGCTGCAAGTGAACTTGTTTTTAAAACAAAACTGTTCCTTTGTTTTAAATCTAAACCTTATCAAGTAATATTTACCTGTTTATTACAAAAAGAGAAAAAGTGCGTTTTGCATTTAAGCTTTGTTTTGCGCCACAGAGAAGGTGGCATGTGTAACCATTTAGTGCAAGTATTTATTGAACTTTTACTTTAAATAAATAAATATTCTCTCTATACCCCAGCCTTGTTCTTGGCTCATTGTTGGCACAGGGGATGGGATCTACGTACCTCTACATGAGTCATAGGTAGGGCTAGCCGCACCAAAATAATCGGTGTGCTGTGCGTCCTCTTGATTGGGGGGAAGGAACTCCCTGTGTTAAGTGTGGTCTCTCAATATATTGTAGAAAGTGGAGGCTTGTGCCAGGATTTAACTTACTATCTTTGACTCATGACAAGTGCATTGTGACACACTATTCATTCTGGTGTAACCACCCTAAGGTGGCTACAAGGTTGTTTATGTTTTGTTAAAGTACCACTGTGACTTGACTCCCTGGTATCAGGGAGGTGGATAGAGAAATATGATTGTGCAGAATATCAATGCTAAAGTAAATTGGCTTTAATTGATTTTTGATTTAGCATTGAGTATGGAATTCAAGCAGGAATAGGATGATTTTTGCCCCTTTGCAGAGAAAGTGTATAAGGGTGCTAAAAGCCATTCTTAAAATGGCTACCGTAGAAGTTGATGATGCCAGCTTCTCCTAGCTAAGTTGTTTGTTCGAGGAGAATGACCTGAGGACGAAGCTGAGAGCTGGGAAACTGGAATGGTGCAGCAGGTTACATCAGTAAGTACTGGCATTTGGTAAGAAGAGAGGGATATTACACAAAGCTTTTGAGGCAATTTACATGACCCAACCGACTCATGAAGAGCTGATTCAAATGGCTCAGCTCACAGCTTATTTATATCTTCACTTGCAGTAGTGGAAAAGCATTGCAAAATAGTGAGGCCTATGTGCTGAATCAGACTGAGGTCCTGCAAAAGGCCCAGAAACAGAGCCATATGTTTAAATTAAAACAACAGAACCTCATTGAGCAACTTCAAAATGAGGTGGAAACATACCTACAGGTCAGTGCAGAGCAACAAATAGGGTTTGCTGGACTGCAAGACACATGCAAAGAGAGTGCAGAAACTGTAAGTCACCTTCAAGGCCAATTTAAGGATCAGACTATTCACAAACAAGGGCTGTTGGATGACATTATGGCCCTCAAACCACAATTCAAAGAAGTGGAAAGGGAAAACGGCCCGTTCATCATCAAAGAGATGGACTCACAACAGGAGTTAGATCAAATGTCAGAATTTAAATATTCTCAAGCAACAGAAATTACAGCTGAGTAAAGATCAAGATGCATTCAAGTTGAAAATGGATGCAGAAAAGGTTCAGTCAGTTTCTCAGGAACCGACCAGAATTAGGAAAAATAACATAGAGTTTGTGAAGCAAGTAGAAGCTGACCTATCACAGGCAGTGCATTGTAGGGACTTGCAAGAAAAAGATAGTCTCTTGAAAGAAAAGTGCCTTGAACATGCACGCACAATACACGACTCACTGAGAGAAAATTAGGCATTTCGGGAGGCAGTACAGGAAATTAAAGGTCAATTTGTGGCTCAGAGCAGGATGCTCGAGACCAGTCAGGCCTTGGCGTCAGAGAGAAAAAGCCAGCTCTCTGAATACCAACTGGAAATAAGGACAAAGAAAATGTATATCATAACCTAAAACAAAATCAGCTGTACCTGAAACAGCTCTTCTCATCCAAATGTATTGTATGTGAAAACTAATTGTAAAGACCCTCTTGTACCTGTAACAGCTCCTCAATGCCTCGGGGCTGTTTGTGCACGTTTAAATAAATAAATAAATAAATAAATAAATAAATAAATAAGAAGTGGGTGTGAGAGTTTCATAAAGGACATTGAGAAATATAAGCAGGCCTTGAGGCACCGGGACCATTCAGGGTATGGGATAGGGTCCTCTGATCAAGGAGGTGGCTCACATGAGGGACCTCAGGCTAGTTATCCACAATCTCCCATGCACAATTATGACCTGATCTCATGCACCCCAGCATAGAGAACTGGGGAATATGAGGCAGTTAGACTTGCACAGGCCTAGCCAAACTGACCCAGAAGGCCAGTCCTTGTCTGACATTGATGAGTATTTATCTCTACCACACAAAAGGGAAGGGAGCTGTACCAGTGTGTCCTGGGAGACTAACAGGCATCCTGTGAGTACTTCCGATGCTGAAAAACTCCTATGATGAGAAAATCATGAAGTTAGATTTGCAGAAGATGAGATTACAGATAGACCACCTAGCCACTTTGCTTGAGGAGAAAAGCCAGAGCTTCAACCTAGGAAGGGCATACTAAAAACCTCCATACAATCAGGAGAATGGGGAAGGGAGTTCCCCAGACTACATAGAAGGAGGTATGAAGAGACTGTGTTTTATCCTAGGCCTAAAAGTGACAAAAGGAAAAGTGACCCTGAGAGTTAACTGCGGCCCAGGCGAGAGGAGTCGAGATCCTATGCGTCTGGGAGGTATTCCTAAGCTTATCGAGATAGGGACCTCCTAGAGGACAGGGCATGGAGTCAACATATCAGCCCTGAGTCAGAAAGTGAATGGACTCATGTGCAGAGAAAAAGAAAGATGGTGAAACCGAGAAAGGGTTTTGCTAAAGACCCAATCAGGCAAATTAAAGCCCAAAAGAGCTTCCTGACACCATACCATAAGAATGGCAAGCATTCAGTGTGGGAACACTTGGCACTTTATGAGCAAATGATGTCCTCATTTGAGGTCTTTTTTAACATTTATTTTTTATTTGTATACGATTAAAATTTCACTTTTACAAAACAACAATTTACATTCGAATACATACTTATTACTTATACAATACAAAGGAAATTCATCCAAATTATTCTTAACAATAGTAAAATCCATGCTCAAAAGTATCCAATCATAGGCCCCAATCACATCACAATCTTCATACATATAAGTCCACTACTACCTGAGCAGTTTCTCAATATGTCACCAAAGGCGATACAGTGCCAATTGCAATGATTCAAAGTCCAAATTTAAACAATAGCACCAAATGTCCAGGGATTTGATCAAATCAAATTCACACACAGAAGACCCCAGTATGCACATGTATACAGAATCTAAAGCTGCACACTCTGTAAACACATGCCTTACAGTTTCCAAAATATGAGTAAACTTACAATTCCTACATGACCTAAGTTCTAGATGAATTTTCAATCGATGACCCTTTACCATTAAAACGGAAGCTGGTTGATTCAAAGCTGAAGCATCAAATCATGCACCATGGAACTAGGACCTTTTTTAGATCACATTAGCTACACATTTATAGTTCTTTATAGCGATGACAAATGTGTACAATTTGTGATCCAATCCCACTGGATATCCTTTCTCTTAAAAGTACTTTTCACTCTTTCGTAGTTACTCACCAGCTCTTGGGGGACAGCCCAGTTAATGGCTACACATAATTCCTCATTCAAGTCTACAAAGTGCTTTCCTTTTTTACAGGGCTCTGTGCTATAATTTTCCCTAATTCTGGACAACATAGGGTATTTTGGTTCTGCTCTCGATTTCAGGTACAGCTCACCTCTTTTGATCAGTATCTACCCCCGTCCCCCAAGGAGGTAAGTCCAAATTTTAACATTATATGTTCTATTGGGGTAGCAGGAGAGAGCTTTAAAATGTTCCTAAAAAAGAACCCCTCAAGGCGGTCCAGCCATTCAAAATCCTTCATAAGCAGCACATCCAGCCCATACAAAATTGCAGGGATCCTTTTGGTAGAAAAGCCTGCAGTTTGTTTGGCAAAATTATTCACCAAATAGGTTAACTGCTTCATCTTCATCATTTTAGCCTCTCTTAACTTGAGATAGGCCATGGCGTCACTCAGCACAAGCCTAAGGTAAGTATATATATATATATATATATTTTTATTATTTACTTGATTAAATCAAATTAATGATTTTTACAAGGAGAAGAAGACATAGAATAATACGATCAGAAGAATCAGGGATCAAGTTCTAATCTGGAGCTGAAGTTGTTTACTGATTGGGGGTGGGACCCAAGAATCTGTTTCAGAGTCTGTGCTGTGGCGATGGTCCAAGTATATTATAAGTACTGAATGGCCCCCAATACAGTTGTCATCCTAATACGATTGATTTTCTTTACAGACACAAGCAACACCTTTATTTTATCTAGGCTTATGGTCAAACCATTTTCCTGAGCGTATTCTATTAGTAACTGAAACAGTTTTTTCATTCCACGGAAGGTATGATCTAAAAGCACCAGGTCGTCAGCATATAATATGCTGGCAACCCTGATGGTACCTAACCTAGGAGGACAACCCAGGGTTTCATTAATCCCGATAGGTAAGTCTGCAAGATACAGTTAAACAATAGGCGAGCCAGCACACATCATTGCCTGACTCCCAATTTATGTCCACCTGTTCTGACATAGTACCTATGTCATCTAGATGAACACCGGCCATTGTAACCTTGTGCAGTAATTTAATAACTTGCACCAACCATGGAGGGCAACCCAGAATCTGCAGCCTGCGCCATAATTTAGCATGCCTTACTGAATCCAACGCTGCATGGAAGGCAACAAATGTCACATACAGTGACAGACTTCTTGTGCTGGACGCCTTGTGCATATATCTGTCCAGCAGTCTGATATTATGTGGAAGGTGTGTAGAATTCCGCTTTGATCCACCCAATCTTGGAGAGCTTTAGGTACAAAGAGGCAAACAGTTTTCCAGTTACGTTGTGAAAACAGAGAAATAATATGAGGCCGGGAAGCCCAAAAAGAAACACACCAACACAGGTTACAAAGAAACACACAAGTGCTTTATTTCAAGCTACAACAGTTACCAAGTGAATTGACAAACGGATAGCTATTCGGCTCTCAGTATAACATAACAAACTTCAACGAGGGTTTGATGTGTTAGTGAGAGACCGCATATTGGAATACCCGGGCCTTTTATACAATTTGTCCAGCCCTTGGCCAACCCTCTTGCGGGTTAACCATTCTGCGAAACATTTAATTCTGGTCTTAGGGTTCCTTGCCAGGTCAATCCTTTAATATATGCATTTCGATTAGTTTCGCTGATATAAGTAGTACATTTACATATAGGTCAACGGTAGGACAAGGTCTCTGTTCGCGACCCCGACAAGTGGCCTGCAGGCATATTAATTATTTAGTGGTACGGAGGTCACAATGGCCAGAATCTTACTCAGAATGTCATTTGGCCTCCATTTTGATGTTCAGGGTGACTTCTACATAACAAGAGAACCTAAAATGGCGGCTCAATCCAAGATGGCGGCTTACATTGGTTTCTCAAGACCTTGCCGTGGAGTTTGTTCACACATGATGTTTAGAAAACTTGACGTAGGCCAATACACATACAATTATTACAATAGGAGGCATAATATTGTTTCTATTCCGACAAACCCTCCTTTTGGCCTATGCCAAGTGCTACTATAATTTCTAATGTCTTTGTAAATAACTCCAAGCATTGTCGTCCATACATCCTGAATCGTTATCTGTAATATCTATAGCCATTAGGTCGTTCACCAGAACCTCTTGCAATACAAACTCTTTAGATGCTGTATCTGGGGCATACACTTTATGTCCTATCGTGCTCACCGCCTGAGCGCAACATCCCCCTAGCATTGTACATATACTAGGTAGACATTGGATACAGCAACAAAGGAATAGCAGAATTCCAAAAATAACCAGTATAACAGAAAGCACCTTCCAACCCCAGGATCGTAGAGAATCCCAGAACCAAGCACTAATACTCCAATCTCCCACAGGAACATGCACTTCTGAACTAAGGATGTGCAAGTTCTGTATTGCTTTGAAAATTGTCGGTGAGGAATCTGGTGCGAAAACACAACAAGCGGACCCCACTAATTTACATACTCCACCACGTTCTGCCAGAATGACATCTAATGCCATCCGGTTTTGGAGCGCTACCAATCTTATTGCTTTCTGTTCCAGTGTCATATTGTAGAGTATATCCGTGGTCCGGTTGATGGTTCTCTCCAGTACTCTTGCTAGTCCCCTACTATTTTAAGAATTTGCTATCTGTCCCCAAAATGGCACACTGATTTTGTTATATCTCCCAATATTTGCCCAGGGGTATCACCATTCTCGTCCCGCCTTGGGCGAGCCTTAGAAACTTCCAATGTACTAGCTATGAATACCCCAGGTAACAGGATTCCTAAATAACAGGTTCCCTGCCAATCCTTGGGCAACCAGGGAAATGCTGTACTACCGCAAACGAAATAGACAGCCCCCACTACATATAGAGGCCTGGTCTCTCTGGTCAAATTTACAATGTTCACACAACCTTCAAAATCTCCCATTGACCGAGTGCCATTTCTTTGTACACAGAAGGGGACTGAATCGGGGCTATGGTTAATGGAGTAGGAAGGAGGCACAGCATCCTTATTGCCTATCGGAGCCATTTTAAAGGAAATTAGAGTTTGGAAAGGAAAAGACAGTTTATCAGATGGCCTAATAGAAGCAACATTAGGCTTACTTCTATTTGCAAAAAGCGAGCATCCCAGGGGAGTCAATTCACGTTTCTCAAAATTATTTAAATTAGTTCCATCAAAGTTCCCTGAGATGCTGTCATTCCAACGGACAAAGAATAGTGCTCTAAGAGAGGCATAGCAAGCAGTCGTTAAAGGTAAAGGGTGAATATACCATCCTAGCCCCTTGTTCCCATGTTGCGGTAAATGGGTGCAGATCCAGCAATTACTCTTATTAAAAATGGCATGCGTTGAATTCATTATTATCATTAAAGTGTTATTATGGTACTTTCGTCTATGCTGGGAGTCCCTAGGTGACAGAGTATGAAGGTGTACAGAGGGAGTCAAAGCAGTAGGTACATTTCAATTGGCAGAAGAGGCTCTAGAGGATAAATTTCTTCAAAGTACCAGAGTCCCACGTCAGTAACTATACAAATTCCAATTACTATTATCACAACACAGCAATACGTTTTTGGGGCCCAGGCACATTGTTCATTGTCCGAGTTGGTCATCCCCTTATTTACAAGTCCAATGCGAGCAGCAGCGGTGGAGGTGGCAGGCATCGTAGTTTCTCAATCGACGTCCCCAATGTTCGTTGCTGGCGACACTACGGTCGCGCGACATCTTAGTCCTTCCCCAACCCTAGCCAGCAGAATCCCTTTCTTTTCAAAACTTTCTTTTGCAAGAACAAAACTCTCAATGACTCTTTTCTTTTCCAGATGCACAGGCAAAACCCATGCCACAGTTCTATTTTCTTCGTCGAAGGTCGTACCTGGTGATTCCCGGTACTGTTTGATCCGGAAATAAGGTAACGTCACTTCCTGAGGGAAGCAACGTATCAGGGGCGACGGAAGTCGCAGAACCTGAAACAACGTTTTCCGGAAGTGACCTTTCCAAGGAGTGTGGAGACAAAATGGACTGTTCCCCAAGCTCCACGGGCTCAGAGAGATTCTCAGACACACTCACAGCGCTATTTGCTACTCCAGGATCTGAGATTGTAGCATCAGCGAGGGGTTCTGCTTCTTCTGTAATGTGTGGCGTCGGGTGAGGAAGTTTCTTGACATGCGTCGCGTGGATCCAATGCTTCTTTCCAGCCACCCGCACTGCTGTCTGGGTGACCAACAGCACCTGGTAGGGTCCCCGCCAGCGAGGCGCGAGGCAGGAAGACCTTTCGTAGGCCTTCACCAGGACCCAACTTCCAGGCTGAATATTGTGTCCTGGGCCCGTAAACCGTACAGGTAAAGCTGATTGAACCTGATGATAAATGAGATACAGATTTTTAGTCAACTGGTTACAGTAGTCTACAAGCAACACATTTTCAACCTCCCTCAATACTTTAGGCTTCGGAAGACCCCAAATATTAGCAGGTCTCCCCATCACTACCTTAAATGGAGAGAGCCCAGTCTTAGTTTCAGGTGTGGCACGCATGGCTAACAATACAATAGGTAAAGCGTCCGGCCATTTCAGTTTGGTGCCGGCGCATGTTTTAGCAAGCTTATTCTTTAGGATACCGTTATGTCTCTCTACCAACCCAGCACTTTGAGGATGTCTAGCCGAGTGAAATCGTTTTTCAATGTGTAACGCTGTGCATATCTGCAAAATTACTGCTGCAACGAAATGGGGAGCGTTGTCCGACCAAATTACTCTTGGCAGCCCAAATCGTGGAAAGAATTCCTTTACCATAGTCTTCGCAGTGGTCATGGCAGTAGCATCCTTAACGGGGAAAGCCTCAACCCATTTACTAAAAGCACAAATGATCACAAGGACATATTTTAGATTGTTACACCGTTCCATCTCAATAAAATCAAAGTGGATGACCTCGAAGGGAACAGAAGGAGGCCCAAAACTACCCCTTGGAGTTACTGTCCCCTTCCCCACATTGTGCTGTAAGCCTATCATACAATTTCAGACATAGCACTGCGCGATCTTCAAAATTTTATCATTTACCCAGATTTGTTCTAACATTTTCGTGATCTGCTGAGCACACACATGCGTAGGACCGTGTGCCATCGTAACCATCGCCAGCACATATGAATCAGGGAGCAACCATTTTCCTTCAGATGTATCCACCCAACACCCATCTTCATCTAGTTTCCCCATCCCTTCGGCCCACTTTTTAGACTCTTCGATCGTGGCATCAGCTTGGATATCTCGTACAGACCCAATACCCTCATCCATTACATAGGCATCTTTTGTTTCTCTTAGAGCATACATGTCTGTGCTAAGGTCTGTGGCTGTTTGCCTGGCTATCTGGTCAGCAAAAGCGTTCCCTTTTCCCACATCATCTATGACCTTACGATGCGCTGCACATTTCATGATCGCTAACTGACTAGGGAGCGCGAGTGCCGAGAGCAATTGCACTATCAGGGGGCCATGCTGAATCTTGGTCCCATGTGAGGTTAGGAACCCTCTTTCCGACCAAAGCCTCCCAAAGTTGTGAGCCACCCCAAAGGCGTACTGGCTATCAGTATATATGTTTACTGTATGCCCTTCGGAGAGTTCACAAGCTCGGGTCAACGCTATAATCTCTGCGGCCTGCGCAGAGTTATGCGGAATTCTCTTAGTTTCAACAACCGTACTCAATGTAGTAACTGCATAGGCAGCTGTAGATGTACCATCCGGGAGTTTGAAGCAGGAGCCATCACAAAACAGCTCCCCTTCCGCATTGCCCAAAGGAGTATCTATAAGGTCTATCCTGCCCTTCGTTTCCTGTTCAGTAGTATACAGGCAGTCATGTGATTCTTCATCACCGCAAACAGTATTTTGCGGGAAAGGTAGGAGTTCAGCCGGATTAAGAACACAACACCTCTTAATTTGAATGTGAGGGGCAAACAAAGTTAATTCATACCTCGTCAGCCGCGTAGAGGTGAGATGCTGTGTTTGGGTTTTATTCAATAGGACATCTACAGAGTGAGGTACCATCAGGGTTAAATCATGGCCTAGGACCATTTCCTCACTCTGTCTTACAGATGCGGCAGCAGCAGCGACAGCTCGCAAACATCTTGGCAAAGCGCATGCGACAGGATCAAGGGTGGAAGAGTAGTAGCCGCACGGTCTATTCTTCCCTCCGTGTTCCTGTGTTAACACAGCCAAAGCACATCCATCACATTCATGCACAAACAACACAAAGGCCTTTTTGTAATTTGGAGTACCCAGAACCGGTGCAGAGCATAACACGGCTTTGAAAAGCTCAAATGATCGTTGATGTTCCGACTTCCATGGCAGAGGCGAAGAAATGGCCTTCTTCGTCAAGGCCAACATCGGTTTTATCACTAGTGAGAAGTTCGGGATCCATAGCCTACAGTAAGAAGCCATACCTATTAAGGCTCTGACTTCCTTCTGTGTATTTGGAACAGACATGCCAGAAATGTGTTTTATTCTTTCAGGTGTCAATCTTCTCCCCTCCTTTGACAGGAGATAGCCTAAATAGGCGACCTCCTGACAACAATATTGAAATTTCTTAAGCAAAGCTTTTTGACCATGTTCAGCCAAATGAATAAGCAACAATACAGTGCCTTCTTTACAAGCACTTTCGGAATCTGCAGCTAAAAGCAAGTCATCGACATTCTGAAGCAGTGTACAAGTAGATGACAATTCAAGGGTGTGAAGCTGCTCTTTCAAAGCCCTACTATAAATGCTTGGACTTTCAGTATAACCTTGAGGTGCACGAGTAAATGTGAACGAACGTCCCCCCCAAGGTGAACGCGAACAAATATCTACTCTCCTTGTGTATTGGAATACTGAAGAAAGCATTCTTCAGATCCACAACACTAAAGTGCATAGCTGTAGCAGGGATCATCGTTAGTATCGTTATCACATCAGGCACAATTGGAAATTGTGGGGTGACAACATTATTAATAGCGCGTAGATCAATTATGAAATGAAATGGGATTGCATTGTCGCCTTTCTTGCACACGGGTAAAATCGGGCTGTTACATAAACTACCTGCAATCTCTTCAATCACTCCACGATGCACAAAATCGGAGACAATGCACTTCAAAGCACGCTCGCCCTCAACTGATATTTTATATTGCGGAATGCGTGGTAGTTTAACTCCATGTTTCAAAACTATTTTAACGGGTTCAACCTGTAGTACCCCAACATCATTGTCGTCAACCGCCCACAAACATTCCGGGACAACGCTAAACTCAGGAGGCAATGGTCGAGTCAATAACTGAGAACTGGGAAGTTGCTGTGGTGAAACCGTCAGCCGCACTCCGTCAGAGGAACAATGAATTACTGCATTTAGTTTCTTCAACAGATTTAACCCCAGCAAATTCTCTCCACAGTTTGAAGTCAAGCGGAATGGACAGCGGTCCGTAAAGGGACCCAAAGAAACAGGCACCGGCGAAGAAACCGGACAAGCAACTGGTATGCCAGAAAACCCTACAGAAACATTAGTTTGCTCTGACAGTGGAATGTTTGGAACCCGAGAATGATCAATGGAGCACTTCTGTGCTCCAGTGTCTATCAAGAACTGATGTTTCCTATTCCCCACTAACAATTCAACGTAGCGACCTTTTTGACTAACGGGAATAGTTGAAGTTTCCAAACCCTGCTTCGGGCAATCCTAACGAAATAAAATGTCGTCGGAAGGAAGCTCTTCAGAAAGGTAGGCAGCAGAAGGATGATCAAATATGTTTCTCGTGTCCACACTCGAAGTCTGATTATCCCGTGAAAAAGGTTGCTGAGGATCTTGCGAGAACTGACCTCTATCAGGGCCCCCCACTCCGGGGCGACCTCTAGGTTGTCTACCCATACTCCCAAATGTGTTGTTTGACCTCTGTCGAAGGACGGGGCACTGTGCACGCCAATGACCTTCCTGGCGGCAATAAGCACATTGATTAATATTCACAGGACCCAAGGGGACATTCCCTTTCGCAACATACTGCCCTCTGGTCTGTGAATTACCTCCTCTGGGATTTCTAACAATTTGCTGTAACAATACTTTAGTCTTCAAATCTCCTTTCCTCTTCTCTATTCTCTCTTTTTCATTATTAACACGGTTCTCATAATACTGAGCCATGTGCAAAACTTCAGATTGGGACTTCGCCTGCCAAGTCTGGTTGTGACTGGATGTCAGGCAGCAATCCACGTACAAATTTGTCTACAAACAACCTTTTCCCAGACTCTGTGCCCAAGTCCTGTCCACTGAAGTCAGAGAATACCTGTTCGAATCGATTAAAGAATTCGGTGGCACCTTCAGATTTTCCTTGAACACAGGCCGTAAGCTTGTCCCAAATAATTCTTTTCTCAGGAATTATGGTTTTCAATTTTGCGACAATTCTATCAGGCAAAGTGAGTATTACCTGAGGTGGTTTCTCACCAGCTGGTCTTTCCCCATCAAACCTAGTTATGTTAGCCCACGTATCTCCCAACCCTGGCACATCGTCTATTGTTCGAACCTGCTTCCATAAATCTACGGGCAGGAGTATAGGGAATAGCAAGTCAATATTACTTAGGGTGAACACAGAGGACTGTAAAACGGACTCTATCTCTTTGTAGAATCCTGTCGGATTTTTCCTAATATCGGGAATTGATTGTCTAATAGTGTTCACTTCCTGTCTCGAAAACGGGACGTGAACAAATTGCGATACATAATGTGCAGGGATGTCCACAGCGGGTGCACCTGTCCCAACGTTAGCGGGAATCTCAACCTTTGGGACAAATGTCGGAGGAACCTCTCTCATTGGCAACTGAGATATAGGTAATTCCGATCGCTTACTAAGCAACAGAGCCAGGTCGAGCGCTAAGGCAGCCGAAGAAGTGTCGGGCGAAAAAGCCCTCTTACAAATACCCAATAACTCTATAGGACAACTAACCTTCTTCCTTGCACATTCATCCTGCAGGTACTGTACCATTACCTGAATCACCTTCCTATGCATTTCTACTGTATACTGACTATACGTGTCATATACTTCATCCGGCGGTATCGATGAATCCGAGATCCATCGAATCGCATCTTTGGTACAAATTTGTACTTCCTCAGATGCCGATTTACGACACGGAAGGAACCGTTTCTGTACATACATACTGTCGTCTTCACCATCCTCATCCCGTAATCTTTCTAAGTCCCTCCCATACTCAAATAACCTCTCACCGGGACCATGTACTTTCTCCTCAGTGTCCCTCGAAAGCGCTAAAGTATTTAGATCCCTCAACCCTTGTGGGAGATCTGTATTATGTAATCTACCCCACATTACACATAAATGAGTCTCCAAACCTTCATTAAAAACATTTTTCTCGGGAAAATTGCCCATATTTGATAATGTAGAGAAAACGTCAGCTTGATCACCTCTCTCCATACAATGCTTAGCCCATGCAAATAATCCCTGTTTCTTTTCTATAGAGACAGTATTTCGAGTAACAATCTTTGACCCCGCACCCTGATCAACTTCAGTCAGTACAGAACCACTCGGGAGTGGAGGTGCGGGCAAATTCAATGGAGGTGCGACTATCGGCGCAAGGGGAAGGGGTGGTAGAGTAAGTGGAGGAACAACAACTAGAGGAATAGGAACAATAGGTTGTATAGGGGGAACAGGACTATCAGCAGGAATCACAGCAGCAATGGGCAGAGCACCAGGGAGAGGATCATACGGAGGTGGCGCAGAGGCACCAGGCCTGCGTTCGTTTAACAATTTATCAATAAATTCTTCGGAAACATGAAAATCTTTAGAGTTATAGATTTTCTGGATACCGAGTGAGAAAGCCCTATCCATATTCTTGACTGACTCTGAATGTTTTTCCTTATCATATAACAACGCCTTTTCGGCATTCGTTTTATGTCGGCGTGCATGTTTATCCCTACTTTTAAGCTGCTGCAACGCTTCTTTTTTCCAATTCTGCAAAACATCAAATGCTGCAGGTCTGGCCTTCTTCTTCAACAAGACCGATTCTAGGTATTCAATACAGGGGATCTCGAAACTACCATTGATTGGCCACTGAAATTCGGAGGCATGTCTAGTTTGTCTGTGCCAAATATCATTAAATACTATACTTCCAATGCCATGCTTACAGTACATAGTACACGCCGGCGACCCCTCCTGTGGTGCTGGGCGGCTAAATTTCAAAGATTGTCGATCGCTGCGGAACAGAGCCCTAAAGCAGCTAGACAATTTCCCAGGCATTTCACAAAAAATTGGTGTTACCTGGTCAATAATTGTGTCTGCAGATACAATATGCCAAATTCAAATTGTCAGGGTTAAATTAAGAATCGGGTCATGAACTACACTTGACCAAACCTAAGGAGCACCGAACGGTTTACCAAAGAACTTACCTAACAAATTTTACCTTGTGTTTGGTGGTTTCAGCAAATCTGCCCGCCTCAAAAATGGACCCTCGTCAAGATGCCGTGTCAGACCACACGACTATTGTCCAAGGATCGGACCGTGCAGCGCTGCCGAGGTATCGCGTCGCGTCCGATCCCGGTTCGATAGTCTGCGTCAATCCTTCAATGATCCGGCATCAATCTTGAGGGTCCCTATTCGGGCGCCAACTGTGAAAACAGAGAAATAAAAAGAGGCTGGGAAGCCCAAAAAGAAACACACCAACACAGGTTACAAAGAAACATACAAGTGCTTTATTTCAAGCTACAACAGTTACCAAGTCAATTGACAAACGGATAGCTATTCGGCTCTCAGTATAACATAACGAACTTCAACGAGGGTTCGATGTGTTAGTGAGAGACCGCATATTGGAATACCCGGGCCTTTTATACAATTTGTCCAGCCCTTGGCCAACCCTCTTGCGGGTTAACCATTCTGCGAAACATTTAATTCTGGTCTTAGGGTTCCTTGCCAGGTCAATCCTTTAATATATGCATTTCAATTAGTTTCGCTGATATAAGTAGTACATTTACAAATAGGTCAACGGTAGGACAAGGTCTCTGTTCACGACCCCGACAAGTGGCCTGCAGGCATATTAATTATTTAGTTGTACGGAGGTCACAACGGCCAGAATCTTACTCAGAATGTCATTTGGCCTCCATTTTGATGTTCAGGGTGACTTCTACATAACAAGAGAACCTAAAATGGCGGCTCAATCCAAGATGGCGGCTTACATTGGTTTCTCTAAGGTCAAGACCTTGCCGTGGAGTTTGTTCGCACATGATGTTTAGAAAACCTGGCGTAGGCCAATACACATACAATTATGACAATAGGAGGCATAATATTGTTTATTCCGACAACGTCCAACAGAGAAAGTAACCTATAATGTTCTGTTACCAATCTGTTGCCTTTTTTGTACACTGGGATAATAATTGCCTGTCACCAGAAAATCGGGTTAGCCTGCCCTTGACACACTTTATCGAATAGTACTTCCATGATGGTTGCCCACCCCGGGGATCTTTTTTCAAAATACTATTCGCTAAACCATTGGGGCCAAGGGCTCTAGAGCCTTAAAGTTTTAATATTGTGATTTCTATAAGTGGTCAATACTAAAAGACCACTCCAATTCCTGTCATACCTCCCCACTTGCTAGTACCTCCAGCATCTCTGCATTAATATTTAGTTAGTTTATCCAATGTGCCTCCTTGATAGGATTCAAGGTCTTTGTGGCCTTCACACCTTTGGCCGAAGTCAAAATGTGCCAAATTGAATTGGACTTACCACTTCTTAACACCCCAAACATGTATTGCCACTGGACCTTTTTAGTTAAGAGCCTCCAACGTCTGAGCCAGTTATTATATTCACGTTTGATAGCTCCCACTTGGATCTCTCTTATCCCAGCTTCTTCCCACATATACTTACTCTTTCTTATCTTCCTTCTCATACTTTGGCATCACGAATTGCCACATCAAATATCTTAGGAGGACCTTGCCTAACAGTCACTATTGAGTCTTATTACATGATGCCCCTTTAGTAGCAAGCGCTTTTATCAAATTCTCAATTTGATTTCCAGACCAGGCACAAATCAACTGCACTGGAAGAGGCAACCTGGGCAATGGCAGTAGTAGCTCTGCTTATATTACTCTCAGAACAGGTCAAACGTGACCCTGCATGCAAGATTTCAATACCCCCAACATTTATTAACTTAGTTATATTTGTCATCCTCTTGTGAGTAATATAATAGAATGGTCGCTATGCTCAGTCGGTCGATAAAATGGTAAGTTTACAAAAGCTTTCCATAAGGGTGTTGCTTGTAAAGTAATAATGAAGCCTACCCCTACTCTTGCCATTGCTCCAAGTATACCCTCCCAGCTCATCCCCCCTCGTTCTACTGTTAAGGAGCGTCAATTCCCAGTCTTTTTCATAGGAGAGCCATTGTTTGCCCCGCGTATTATCATTCCTTTGGCACATGATACTTTTTTCATTGATGTTACCAAAAGCCGAAACGGTGTCTAATTCTTGCATTTAGATCACCTACCAGGAGTATAGTTTCATTGTCAGGTATCATCAGCCAAACAGTCAGAACCTGATCAATATATTCCAAAATAGCTTCTAAATTCGAGATCCATGGTTGTGCATACACATTTGTAAGTAATCATTTCCTGCAAATGTCTCCCTCTCGATAGACCACCTCCACTGCTAATACATTCCCATTTATATCACGGGGAACAAATATGGATGAGCTTGTATCCTGTCCCACCCCAATTATAAAACATCCTGAGGGTCTACCTCGCATTCCCTGTTTGGCAGGCTACTGGTACAAATGGAAACCTTGAATGAAAAAAGGAGAATGTAGCCATGTTTCTTGCAGCAGGAACACATCAAACTTTCCAAGGCTATCTAAAGAGCCATTGACCTCTGGAGATGCGAGATCCCCTCAGTATTTCAACTCGCAATAGTACACAATCATTTTGTTACAATGCCCTTAGAGGAGAGAAAACCTTTAAACCATATCTACCATTTTGTATTCTTATCATCTCCCCTAACAGGGCTAACCCCTACATAAGTTTGCAATTGCACACTTAAGCCACATTTACACTTCTCACACCCTCACTCAGTCAAAGGGATACATATATCATCATCTAGTAAATAACCAAGGAATCTGAGTGCATCCTTGTGGGCTCGAATCATCTGGGTCGTTTCAGCTACTGAGCAGTGCACCCTGGCCCTATTTACATTCTTTGCTTTCAAAGTTTCAACAAAATCAAAGTCTCCTGGGTTTAACACTCTTAATGTTGGTATTCTGTATAATAAGCTCAGGAGACCAGAACAATTCAGTCTCTTCTTTGTAGATCCAGGGAGACCGCCCCTATGGTACAAATCTTGGGATACAGTGTCTTATTCGTACCTCCTTCCTTTACTTTAAATGGCTCTTTTCCGGAATGAGGAGCAGGGGATATTTGGCACATCAGAGCCATACTTTCTGAACAATCCCCCTCAACCTATATGCTTCCCCCTTGGCTTTCATTGGCTATGGTGAGCCGGGAGTTCTCCAAACCCACTGCCGTCATCAACTCCTTGTCTCTAACCAGCCAACTCGTTAGAGTGCCCTAAGCTTGTAGTCGTCTTTTCCTATGCCTCGTAACTTTTTAAAAACATTTCTTTACTCTTTGTTGTGGGGACGAAATCACTGTTGAATTTAACAGTTCTTGTGACTGGTTGTAAAGATTAATATTAACATGAGACCTTGCTTACTGTTCTTAGAGAGACACAGCTTCACCTCACTGATGATGCCCAACAAGGCTGAAACACGTGTATGGGTTTGCAGTTGGTACTCTTGTTCAGAGGAGAATTGCCTAGCATTTCATTGCTGGAGGGCCCCTGGGCAGGACAAAGACTAATATGCAGGGACATTTCTTCTCTGTGAAAGGGACAGTGAGCTAAAGACTTGGTAGAGTCTATCCCAGGGTTTATTCACCCAAGAAGAGGTCATTGGGCTATGTTCATGCTGGTAGAGAGATTCCCAGACCCTCCTTTGTTTTGCTAACATGAGACCTCTTAGTCTTTTCAAGCCTCAGTCTTTGGCGCTTTGCTAAACACCTTTCTTTCCTTGAAGTGAAAAAGAGATTGTCTCTTCCCCAGGCACAGCCATCTCCGGTTCCACCAATGCTGTCATCTTATGCAGGCCTCCATTTTGAAATACCACCTCAAGTTGTGTAGTAGGTATCTTTGTTGCAGCATATCCGCCTTATATTGGAGCAATTTGGTCAAGACCAATATCTGAGAGCCTTGATTTTTCAGGTCCTCATGAATGACTCCACAGAGTTTTAAAAGAATTTTAATTTGCAAAGTGTAGTGTTTCGCCATCAAGTCTAACATTAGTACTGATCATGCTTGCATTGCTAATGTTTATTTCATCCACATCTCCCATTTCTATGGAATTTGGCACCAAATCTGAGTGAGGGTACACATTTGGAGTAACTGACATTCTTTGGGAGAGGACCTGACCAATCAATGAGGCTGTTGGTGGATTTGCCACTCTGGACCTATCTAAAGGAGGAGGTAATGCCAAATCCTCAAGAAGTGAGTTTCTATGTGATACCACAGCATCTTGCAGCAAGTAACACAGCAAGTAGAGAGTTGTCATTTGAAATTATGACCGTCAGACACAGAAATATTGACTTCATCATTATTCACACTCTCCTCTCCACTTTTAGCAATGCTGCCTTCACCACCAGTTTTCGCAGGGTGATAAAAAACAGTAATTTTGCCACGCATTTGTTTCCTCCTTTGGCTTCTCACACTAGTCTCTGTCTTCTCTTCAGCCACCACCCCCAACGCCTCCGCTGATAATTTATTCCTCAGTAAAGAATCATGGGTTTTACTTTTACTGTAGGGTTTACCTTTTCGCAAGTTATAGTTGCGGGATCTGCTCACAGCTTTGCTATGCATTTTCCAAAAGACTAGAGCCTCGCTCATGCTCCTACTCTTAAGCTCTTTGTTACACAGGCCTTTCCGCCGCAGCAGTTATCAACAGCTGTGTGTTACAGGAGCTCCGTTCCGACTAGGTTCAGCCTTAGCTGTCAGGGAATACAATTAGATGAGAGAAACATAGCTTGCAACGTCGTACCAAGTCAAGGTTATTGCACCCATGGTAATAAAATTAAGAGGACAATTAGAGCACACTTAGGGCCTCATCACGAGTTGGGCAGTAGCCCTTAAAAGCAGTGGTAACAGTGTTATCGCAACATTCAAGGATCCGCTCAATCTCCAGTCTGGCGTGTTTACCCCCAGCTCAAAGCTGGCAGTAAACACACTGGAAAAATGTCCATTTTCGGTGCAATTACTGCCGGCGGTTTAACCACAAATGGGGAGTAACGGTTAGCACCCTACCCGTGATCCGGTGGTAATATCGCTGGACCGGTGGATGCTAACGCAAATAATGTTGGCCGGTATCCCAGTTGGGATACCTCCCAACTCGTGATGAGGCCTGTAGTCAGCAGAAGCAGTTGAAGTAGACTTACAGTTTACTGGTGAGACTAGGAATGATTGGCTACAGCACTCCAGAACCTAAGCGCAAGGCAGGAGGCCACTCCACTGCCCACCGATCAACCTAAAACACTTGGTGCCCAACACTTTGCGCCGGCGCTTGGTGCAAGCGGGGCTGGTTATACTTTTCCTCTTAAAGACACCACAGTCCGTGTGATAATCCAAACGCCAACACTGCTCCATGAGAAAAAATTGAATGCTGCTTCCACTGCTACTCTCCAAAACACTTGTTGCCCAACACTTCATTTGAGATAAGAAATTATATGAATTACTTAGCATTTGCCAATTGGACATTCACCCCAGTTTATTTGAAGGACTGGATGACCAGAATCATTATAAATGGTCCACCTATAAGGTGGCCATTTTGAAACATTTCTCCACACATAGGAACCTACAAGAGGCCCTTAAGGTTGCAAATAATTTGCAATGTGGGGAAGATCCGGCGCCTAGGGAGTTCATGCAGGAGTTAAAGCGTGCAGATATGCAGACTTCCAGGTGGGAGAATACAAATAGTAGGGTGTTTGTGACCACCTATTTCCATGCGCTCCCCAAATACATCATTACTCAATTGCTCAATTGGTGCATGATTGTCACAAGCACTGATATGATTTATGATATGATATTTTATTTATACAGCGCCTATTTACAAGTGTTTCAAAGCGCTTCTAGGCAGGGGAGGGAGCAAAGGTAATATACAGTACATTCTTATAAAGGCCTTGAGACATTTAAGAATGGCAAATAAACTATCAGACTTGGCCTAACAACATTTCTGATAGTGCAAGAGCATAGACAATAAATGAGGGAAGGAAATTGGGCGGAGGTGAGCAACAAACAATAGACTGTTGTACTGGGCCTAACAGCATTTCGGATAGTACACGAGCATTGACAATAATGAGGGAAGGATGGGTGGGGGAGGAAGGTGAGGAGCAAACAATAGACTATTGTACTAGGACTAACAACATTTCTGATAGTGCAAGAGCGTTGTCAATAGGTGAGAGAAGGAAGAGTGGACAAACAATAGACTATCGTACTAGGCCTAACAACATTTCTGATAGCACAGGAGCATTGACAATAGTGAGGGAGACATGAGGGGGGAGATGAGGGAACAAACAATAGACTATCATACTAGGCCTGGATTGGGTAATTAAGACTGGAACTTGTATTGGGTAATTAAGCAAGCCACCAGGATCTATGAGGTCCAGATCCCCATTGAAACTAAAAACACCCCCAAAACCCATAAGCAATCTACCACACCTGCCGATGCGAAGGACCTGGAGAAGGAAGACCTACAAATACTCCTCCTGCCGACAAGCAGAAGGGAATCCCTACCAGGCCTATTGAATGATAATCAGGCAGGAGTTCAGAACAATCACCCATCTGACCATGCCACCTATGTAAGCCCTAGGTATAAGGGTCCAAAACGAATCCTGGGGAATGTGTATACTCCCCCAGCACGAGGGAGGGCCCATCCAGGTTAGTACTTCCCCAGGGAATTTCCCTCCAAACTTCCCTCAGGAGAGAAGTACTACTCCACCTCCCAATCTGCACCTTTTCCACAGCTAACCTTTGAATCAGAACTCACAGAATAATCCCCCTCTTGCTCGCTGGTTCCAGGACAATAGATCCCTGAACCAGGGAGAAGGGAGATGCAGGATGGAAATAAATAGGGGAAATTTCCAGCACACGAACTACTCAGGGAGAAGGGAGAGTTACCCTTTTCCGGAGCAGCAGAGGTATGAATCTTTCACAAATGGAGCGGCAGGTCCAGTAACTGACTGACGACCTGTAGTGTATTCTGAGGGCACAGTAAAACACTCAACCTAACCCTGCTCCTCAGAATTCCCCACCAACAGGGTCTGTTGCCCCGGTGGGAAATGACAGGAGGAACCGTCCAACAAGCAACAGGTTCCTGAGGAGCGGGCCCGGGTGGAGGGGAAATGCCAAACTATAGAGGAAGCTTCCTTTCTCACCAGGACTGAACCCCTGCACACATCTCACCTTGAAATTGATTCTTCTAACCCCAGGAGGTTAGAACCCAAAGAGCAACGGGTAAGTAGGAGAGGCCAAAGAAGAACCCGCTTTGTGGAGGAACTCAAGACAACCTTCTTTGAAAGAGAAGAGTCCCTGGAGGATTCAGGTAAGCAAAAATTCTTGTTCAGGAATGGGGTGATCCCTCCCAAAGAAAAATGGGTCTCAGAAGACCCTGAATTGGACAGGGTAAGAATGGAGACAGACCCAGATCAAGAAATTCTTAGACCCCAACCGTATGATCTAGATAATACCAAAAATGAAGAGGGGTCCTTCACCCAAACAGGTTCTGAGAACTGTCTCCGGGTAAAGGGGAACAGCAAAGAATCTGGGGAGAAAAAGGATCCCCCAATTCCGCCCATTGTTAGTTGTAAATTGTTCCTTACAGATTTTAGATCTCCAACACAGAAAATCACCCAAGATCAAATATTGTCAGAGTGCAATATCAAGAAAATGACAGCCGAGCTGGCAAATAACTCACACTTTCTTTGTACCCTTAAGGATAAAGAGGGCAGATTATATGCCCCGGTCAAAGTGCAGGGTCAGTGCGAATTATTAGCTCTGGTGGATATTGGATCCCAAGCGACCCGCCTGTCCAAAAAGGCCTTTGACCAAGCAAACTCAGAAAGGGGGAGGGTCACCAAATTCCCCTCATACCTTTTCCCAGACAACTCCAAAATGTTGATGAGAATGACATTTCTGTCAAAGGGACTGGGAATCTGGAAATATAAATTGGGGTGACATTGGATAAAACATAGAGTGATAGGCGTGTCTCCAGAGGGCGCATCTCTCCTGCAGAAGTTATCACCTCGGATTGACTGTGTAAACAAGGTCCTCTGGACCCATACTAACTGGCCTATAAAACTAAAAATGAGTACCAATTAGGTCAGTTTGAATGATGGTACCTGACATTTATTTGGATAGCATTCTGAGAAAGTGGAATTTCATTTCAAGAATAATCAGGTCCCAGAGATCACCATCATCTCGATAGGAGAACAACCTGGTGATGTAAACCTGTCTACTTTCTTGAGAATAAACCTTCTTCACAGTTTTAAGTGGCATTCCACACAGGAAGGGAACACCCTGAAATGTTACACTAGTCCAAAGTCAGAAGAAACACTGAGCCCCATAAAAACAAATTAAGAACCGGCTCAAATTCTGAAAGACATTCAGAAAAAGGAGGAGCAGTTTTCCCCCATTCAGATAAATTAGGGGGAAGAGCCAGTGCTCACCAGAGTATGCCTGAAAAATGGAAAACGCGTCATCCGCAAAGGTTTATTTGGGAATCCCCAAGCGATCAAACCATTCCCAGATAAACCCCAAATTCCAAATATTTCCTGCCTATTAGGTGTATGCTAAAAGTTTCCATTGGTAACAAAAGCATAGAACATAATTGTTGGGTCGTAAGAGATGTGCCTTCTGCCTTTTATTTGGGAAGGGAAATTCTCAAACGATTCACTTTGGATCTAATTAATAACAAAGGCTAGTCACGACTGGGGTAGCCCCATGGGCTTTGACATCACCGAAAATCCATTCCAGTCAGCTCACTTGCTGTCTTATGTGGTTGAAGTTCAAGTGCAAGAAGAGGTTACCATCCCAGGACAGGTGCGACAATTCACAATTCACAATTCCCCTAAATGTTAAGCAGGGACAGAACCTCAAACAACAGGATGCCTAAATACATTTGAATTCCCATCTCCAACAAATAAGATTGTATTTAAATCTGACACCTCTAGTGGATCTAGAACATGGCACCATTTGAATATTGGTGGATAACAACTACCAGCAAATTATTACTTATGTGCAGACACCATTATTGGAATGGCTGTTGATGCCCAGCATTATTCTATTGATTTATGTAATGAAATCATTGGACCAATTCCAAACAACTGTTTGGACATCAGTGACGGTATTCCTCCAGAAAAGATTTCTACCAGGAATAGGGGGAACATCTTGATGTACTCTTCCTGCCCTTATTGGGTGGAAGAACTGACCTGTGACTTCAGGAGGGATGAGATAGTATTCAGAGTCAAGAACAACTACCTCAAATCCCTGGAACCTCCTGTCCAGGTTAACACCATAAACAGAGATCCCTTGTAGGGAGTAGGGATACTGTATATGGAGGCATTAAGTGAGCAGTAAATGATGACAAGGGGATTCATATGGAGAATGCAGACATCAAGTGGTTAGTGCACATTGCAAGTGGAAATGCACATTCTTGCAGTAAGCACGTGTTTAAAATACCAAGAGTTCAGGATAAACAGGTCACCTGTCTGGTTTTCACTGCATACATACTAATCTAAACTAATCCATTAATACCCTCACCCTATAATTCATAACATGTATGTGACAAAGCATTGCAAAGCAGGCACAGTTGACAGGTTGGAATCAAAGTGCTTTTTCTGCAATTGAAAACACACAAGCATTCTCTGGCTGTGCGAGTTCTTGTGGCATGGCACAGATTGGAGCAGGGGACTTAATTATATGAGGTAATCTATTGTAATAGAGAGACAAATGGAAATCTAAAGATTCCAAACCAACGGTAATGGAGAAAAATCTGCAAAAATGCCACTTGAATCAGCCCAATCTCAGGCAAGAAACAATATGACCCCTAATCAAAGGGGCACGCTAACACAGAGGACGCACCCCAAAACCCTGTATTTCAATCACATGACCCGAGCAATAGTGAGAATTACATTAGTCCTAGATATTTGGGTGATAATCCTAGGGTAGGATTCCGGCCCGATATGTCAGGCATGAATAACAATCAAAATCAAAGGAACAATGCCCCATACCAGACACTGGGGGCGCAAAGCAGGTTTGACCCCAATACAATGGTATATGGACATCAAGACATGACCCGGTATGTAGATAGATTAATTGGAAATGGAAATCAGCATAGGAGACAGTTCCCACCAAATGATAGACAAAATATGAATTATGTCCCACGCATTATAACCAGTCACCACCACCAGTCCACCACAGTCAAAGAATGGTCACACCATGCTTTCCACCTCCTATGGCCCAGGAGTTCAGAAACAACCCAAATAGAAACCAATCTTCTGAGAGGTACCACAATAGGCCCAATCAAGGTAAATTTAACCAATACCGGCACAGGCAGCAAAGAGAGGAATCCAGGGACATGGACAGATTTCAATGCCTTGAGGCCCAAGTTAAGATGGTATCTGAGCAAATAGGAAAACTCTGTGCAGTCCAAAAATAGCAGCCAAGTGAAGGTGCAGAATGTCATAGGAGTGATCCAGTGCATTCTAACAAGTGACTATGTAATAGCCCCTGCAATTAATAAAATACAGAAGCTTGTGAACTAGTTTTGGGTAACAGTCCGGAAATGTTTACTGATTTAAAAATGAAAATACCCACCAGTGAAAGTGAAACAAGTGGTAATCACGCACACAAAAAGGGATTGTGGTTCAATTTAGAGTTGTACCAGACTATCGAAGTGTGTGCAGATGAAAAACAAAAAAGAGAAAATGAGCAAGAAAATCCTAAAGAACAGAGAGACAGATTTAAAAAGGAGACCTTATGTGAAGATAAGACACCTAATAAAGAGGAAGGGTTAGTTGTTAAAATATCCTCCCTTTATAGTCAGAATACTGATGAAGGCATGTCAGAAAAAATGGTTGCTCAAAAGGAGGGAGCAGACCAGTCACCTGAGGAGTATTTTGAGCCACACATATTTCAGGGGACCGAAAAGGCAGACACCATGCGAAATGCAAATAGGTGTTCTGAGCCAGAAAATGACAAGCTACCACATGACCTTTGTGAGAATGTTCAGTCAAAAAACTCCAGTTTAAACCCTGATACTCCCAAATCAGAGGAGCGGACAGTGGCTACACTCCAAATGGGTTCTGAACATGGGAAAATAGACAAAGGTTTCCAAAATTAAATGAACAAAAAGGAGGGAAAAATATCATTTCATATGCCCATGTTTTTGGCAAGACGTGGAAAGGGACTAAGAAAGGTGAGTCCTGCAATCAGCAAAAATGCACACTTTTGTGTGTGCTGGAAGAAATTGAGGACATGTATTATGCT
This sequence comes from Ambystoma mexicanum, assembly GCF_040938575.1. Classification (NCBI taxonomy): domain Eukaryota; kingdom Metazoa; phylum Chordata; class Amphibia; order Caudata; family Ambystomatidae; genus Ambystoma; species Ambystoma mexicanum. The sequence goes on along the minus strand of NC_090922.1, from coordinate 21,883,650 downwards.
CCTATCACTGTGGAAGAGAAATGCAATGCATTTGCAATGTCCAAAGAGTTAGTAAAAAGTTTCAATGAAGGGAGATCCCCACAAATCGCATGAAGGTGGGACAAAACCAAGGCCCTGTGCACAATTTTAATGGTGAGGAAATACTGATCGAAGGTGTCACTGAGGTTGACATAGAGATAGGAAAACACAGGATGAAACAGGAAGTATTGATCACATCTCTCAGTGAAATACCTTTCCTCATGGGGAAAAATTGGAAAGGTTGTCGCCCCTGATTCATAGAGTAAATGTGGTCTTATTGTCCCTAGCCAAAAAACACTTGAGGCCTAAGAAAGTGGTGTCACAAAACAACAGTATTAAATAATGTCATACTGTGGCTAAGTCAGATGATGCAGTGGATGAGTATCTTCAGAATGGCTGTGTGCCTAGTGTCACTATCATTCTAATGTGTCAGGGTGAAATGTAAGGTGAAAAAGAGAAACAGTCCCTGGAGATTTATTTAGATCCTAAGGAAAAATGGCAAACAGAAATAGATGAAAACACATTACGCTTTTATTTAAACAAAGAGAAATTCAAGCCAAATGTTACTGGCATTCTGACGTGACAGAAGCCACTTTAGCACTTGAGCAGGAAAAGAGTTTCATTGATGAGAAAATGCTTCAGCAAATAATTGACGAGGAGGAGATCCCAAAGTTCAGAATAAAGAACAAACACATTTTTGGGTTGGATAATCCAGAGTCAGGGAATAGAATCATAGGAAGATGCATGATAAGAATCACAATTGGTCCTAAAACTATTCATGACAATGTGTGGATAGCGAGTGGGGCACAAAATACATTTTATCTGGGAAATTACATCATGCACAGAATGTGTATGGTGTTAGACTTCCTTAATCACAAGGTGTGGTGCAGGTTAGGGGGACCTGCACCTGAATTTGAAGATAAGAGACAAGCTTATCATTGTGCACAGATGGTACCATATGCGATTGAACTACAGGTGAGAAAGGACATTACCATCCCTGCATTTACCAGACATGTTACAATAGCACTAAAACACAGAAAGGGACAACAGATGAAGGATTGTGATGCATTTGTGTGCCTAAATGAATCCATGAGGCAACAAGGGCTGGAATGTGAATATACACCACTTGTAGAGATTGGGGATGGGCCCATTAAAATCCTGGAGGAGAACAAGGGGTGCCAGGATATTCATTTAGAGGAGAATTCAGCGTTAGGAATGGCAATACAAAAATCTCACTATGCTGCTGATTTCAATAATGCAGTGATTGGGAATATCCCTGAAAAATATGTGAATGCACAGTCTTTGGATTCTTATCCAAAAGGAATATTTAAAATTCAGTCTGTGTACCCTTATGAATCAAGTGAGACAGTGTGCTGTCACCAAGACAATTGCATCCTATTTGATGTAAAGGAAAATAAAACAGAAATGCAGCATATTGAAATGGAAGTCATAATTCCAAAATATTTAAATGAGAGATACGGCCACACGGTTAGAGGAGAGTACAGAGGTTCCTCCATTAGAGGACTTCCTAGAATTTTCAAAAATAGTAGAAGAGCAGGTTCAGGCTGCAGATGCATGCACCAAAGAAGTAGAAAAGGATCAGTTGAGAAAAATAATTATGGAGTTTGAAGAGGTTTTTGCCAAAGACGCATATGATTGCGGCCTAACCAATCTGCATGTTGCCTCATTGCCAGAGGGACATGGTAGCGAACCAGTATTTGTGCTTCAATATCGGTTGCCCCTGGCATGTTTGGAATCATTAGCCGAGATAATTAAAAACTTAGAATCCAGCGTAACCATTAGGCTTATTCATAGCACATCAAATACTCCCATTTTGGGTGTGTTGAAACTTAATGGCCAATGGTGTTTGTGTGCGGACCTATGAGAATTAAACAAAAGAGCACCTGTCTCCAGGTGGCTGCTTCCATTTATTGATCAGGGTCACGTACAGGTCCACGGGTCAAAGGTGTTTACCACATTAGATCTCACAGCTGAGTAATGGTGTGTGCCACTGACTGAAGATATCCAAAACTTATTTTTATTTTTGTTTGACACATCTCAAAAAGCATGGTCCCGGACACCTTTTGGAAATGTCAATATTGGGAGTGAATTTGCAATATTTTTGAGGAAAGCGCTCCGAGGTGCAGCAGAAAGGGGAACAATAGTTTATGTACATGATGTGCTAATTAAAAATAAGAATCTGAAAAGTAATTTCAATGAGATTAGACATGTGCTTGGCCAGTTACAGAAGGCGGGGGCCAAGGTGTCTTTACACAAAGCCCAATTGTGTAAAAAGAAAGTGAACTTCTCAGGCCATAAGGTGACTGAGAATGGATTGAATCCACAAAAGAAAAAGGCGGAGGCGATACAGAAGTTGAAAGAGCCTACTAATGTGAAAGGATTAAAGAGTTTATTAGGGATGACAGGCTATAACAGGAAATGTATTTCAAATTATGCAGAGATTACACAACCTTTAACCAGAGTATTAAAGCAGGGTGTACCCTGGAAGTGGGAAAAGGACTAGTGTGAAGCGGTGGCTAAGCTGAAAGAATGTCTCATGAAGGTGCCATGTTTGGCATATCCCATAAAGAACCAGGATTTCTTTGTAGAAATAGGGTTCACTGGCCAGTGTATGTTAGAAGTGTTATCTCAAAGGCATGATTTGAATAACAAAACGATTGCATATGATAGCAAGGCGTTATCTCAGGTTGAAACTAAGTTCAGTGAATGTGAAAATGCAATCTTAACCACTATTTGGGCATTGCAGCATTTCTGTCCCATCATTCATGTGGAAAGAGTAATTATTTAAACAAATCACCAACCGTTACTATTTCTGCAAAGCAAGAGAATTGGGTCAGGGAATTTGGCACAGTCCAGAATTACTTCTTGGACATTCGCACTTCAGGGGTTCCCTGCGGAAGTAAAATATGGACAAAATAAAAAAAGCCCAATTGCCCAAGGGCTAGCGGATCTGCATGATTGCACAGCTGAATGTACACCCAACGAAGCAGAAGTAGAATCCAATTTTAATTCATTTGAACAATCCCCACACAAAGCATTCAATGAGGATGTATGCAGGGATTTACCAACCGTGTATGTAGATGTTTGGCAATATCATGTGGAAAATAACACAGAAAAAGAGCTTGTGGCAGGAATTGGAAATATCTGGTTTAAATGTGACAAAATCCCAAGAGTGAGCATGAGGATTGGGCCTAGAAGTAGTCAAGTAGCAGAGTTAGCTGCCATTTACAAAGCAGTGGGTACCGCAGTTGAAAATCAACTCAAAGAGATAGTTTTAGTGACTGATTCTGATAATGCACCAACCAGTTTTGTAGAATATTTACCTGGCTGGAAGGCAAAAGGTATGCTCACATATAACAAAAAACTCTTAAACATGGGAAGATGATCCAACCCATAGACAGACTTGTGTCAGAAAATGATTTAATAATACATTGGAGAAAAATCCGAGGCCATCTAAAGACGACAGGTGAGGACAAGGAGGGGAATGACAAAGCAGATCAGTTAGCCAAAATTGAAGCTGTAATGGAGGGAGTTGTTTCCCGTTGAACACCTATTTGGTGAAATACAGGTAGATGCGATCACATGCTCCAATTCTCCAAAAGAAGTTGAACAGCCTGTAGTGCAGTGGAGTTCTGATAGCCCAGATCAGGACCTGGTACTTTAAGTGCTAAGGCGCAGGAGTTAACACACGATTTAAAAACAATACAGCAAACATTACATGGCATTAGAGGCGGATAAAATTAGCAACTCAAATATGAAATGTAACTATTTTAATTTTGAATGGGCAGGCCAACGTTTTTGATCACAGCACTAATGTTATTGTTAAACATGATAAATTACTGAACGATCTTGTAAATGTGATCAACCCAATTGAAAGGATGCTGGGGAAATACCTGTGGGAAGTTCAAAGTGCGATATCTCAGTTAATTCAAGGACATAAACCTTTGTGGTTTGTGTCATCTGATGTCATCCACCAAATGATAGCACAGATCACACAAAGGGAAGTGGAAATGGTGCAGGTGAAGATCGTCTTCGAGATGGGGAGTGCAATGCCTCTATACAGAAACATAGAAAGAATGGACATAGGGTTTTTGTTGTGCATTCCATATATTGCTCCTGAGTTAATCTACCAGACCAAATTGGTGCAGAATGTGATAGCGTTTCAATCCTGGGAACCTGATGTTCATCTGACTCCAAATTTGGATACCTGTGTACAATTCAAAGAACAGCGTTATATGTGTCGGGGCAAGCCATTTGTTCCTGATGCAGCGGATGCTATTTGTGGATTGAATCAGATCCCAGGGTACCAGGGGGATGTGAAGTGGTCATTAGTAGTCCTGGGATTGAGGAACTGGCTCAGGCTAAGTTGATTAAGGATAAATGGTTGGTGAGCACCAACCTAAAAAATTGTACAGTAACTTATCTTAACCATGGGTCTTTTATTGTGAACAATTGAAACATAGTGTAGTTTACATATCTTTTCCAAAGGATACAGTGGTGTCAGTAGGGGGATTGACTCTGTTTCATGCTGATGATGCTCTATGGGAAGGAACGGTAGAGAATATTGAGTTCTTTCATAAAAACACATTTCCCATTTATCCGGATGTAGAATTTTTATTGAATCATAAAAAGGTGCATACCATTAGAATGAATTTAAAAAAGGATAATATCACTGTGAGCAGCCTTGGTTTAATGGAGGGAAATACATTCAATTGAGGGACCTGGGTTGAGAGAGGTTTGGTGATTCTGGCAGTTCCAATCATTTTGATTGTAGGATGGCTGATTGTCTTCACATTAAGATGAGGATGTTGATTCTGATTCTGATGACAATGGGAAAAGAAAGATGTCCTGCGGTGCACACATTTTGAAGGGTTTATTTTTATTTTCTACTGCAGTGATATCGCAGGGGATCCCAGCAGTAGAAAAGGAGGGATATGTAGGGAGTAGGGATACTGTATATGGAGGCAGTAAGTGAGCAGTAAAAGATGACAAGGGGATTCATATGTAGAATACAGACATCAAGAGGTTAGTGCACATTGCAAGTGGAAATGCACATTCTTGCAGTAAGCACGTGTTTAAAATACCAAGAGTTCAGGATAAACAGGTCACCTGTCTGGTTTTCACTGCATACATACTAATCTAAACTAATCCATTAATACCCTCACCCTATAATTCATAACATGTATGTGACAAAGCATTGCAAAGCAGGCACAGTTGACAGGTTGGAATCAAAGTGCTTTTTCTGCAATTGAAAACACACAAGCATTCTCTGGCTGTGCGAGTTCTTGCGGCATGGCACAGATTGTGAAAAAGGAATGTGCTTTACTGAGATGCAGTATTGTTAAGCCAGGGCCAAAAGGAAGGGAAATTATCATTTTGTTGTCCAACAGTAATACCACGTGGGATACAGTGGTTTGATTTAGAAAAGGGAAGGATTCTGTTTGAATGGCAGCACAAGGCTTTAAATATGGCTGGAAGAGAGGGTGGAGGCAGATGTTGTTCAGAGAAGAATAGCAGACATCCAGGCAGACGAGCAGTGGAGAGGAGCAAAGGTTCTTTCCAGGCAGCAGAGTGACAGAGATTTCCAGGCAGGCAATAGACAGGGGAGCAGTGATTCTGGCATAGAGTTTGCATCCTCCCTGGGGGGTGGAGGTCGACTGCATTTGCTGCCAAGCTGACACAGAGGGAGAATCTTCTGTGTATGAGGTGAGCATGCCAGTAAAAAAGAGCATGAAGTAATGTATTTTTCCTTAGTCAGCCTGAAGTTTCAATGGGCATTTGCTCAATGTTACATGTAAATATATTTATAAAAGACACACAAGTTTGTTATTAGTGTGGTTTATCCCAAGTCCCAAGGTCCAAGGTCGGGTAAACTGGTTACAATTCATTATCATTGAATGGTGTTTAATTCTGAAACTGTTTTTTGTAACTGCTTTTTCACATTCGCACTACCGAATATTGTCATGTAATGATTGCTGCGTACCAGTGGTGCGTTATCTACCAAGATAAACACACTTTGGAAAAAACATTTTGTGTCAAACATTTTTGTGACATTTTAGTCAATGTGTTTAAGCTGCTTATAATGGCAAGAGGGGAAAGGCTCTCATGAAAGGGATGCTCTGTGGGCGTTAGTTAGCCAGAGTGTGTGAGTGTGCAATATTTCGGCTGTGCATGTTGACAGCTGAATAGATATGTAGCAAGGCAGTAACCCAGCCTCGTAGATAGGTTGCTGGGGTGACTGGTAGCACTGTCAAGATTTCAGGTGTACAAAGCCTGATCATCTGTGTTTAAAGTTGACCCTATATAGAATACAGGCAATAGAGGGAGGTTTTTCACACCACATAGAGCATTTCCATCATAACGCAATACCACCTTACCATCATAAGAGAATACCATGAGATTAGGTATAGCCCTCTGAAAAAATCCCTAACACCCTTCAACCAACTGGAGGATATTGCTGAAATTGCCAAGCCTGAGGTCTTTCCATGTTTCCAGCAGATGATCGAAGAACGGATCAAACTTGCTGATGCCTGTGAGACAGAGGAGCAAAAACAAAAGCTGAAACAGGTAATCCTAGACTTCAAGGATATCTTTTCAGTGGACCCATATGACTGTGGACACACATCTATTCATTCAACCAGATATCCACGGACACAGACATGGCTCCAGTATCTGTTACATCTCGCATCCATGGAGTCACTCAGAGAGATTTTTAAAAATGTTGAGTCCTGTGGGATAATTTGTCTGATCCACAGTACTTTTAACAACCCGGTATTGAGTATTCACAAATCAAATGGCCAATGGAGACTATGTGGAGACCTGAGGCAGTTGAACAAACAGGTTCACATGTCAAGATGGCTACTTCCCTACATCGATCAAAGGCTGGCACAGATCCAAGAGCCAAGCCATTGATTTGACTAATGGCTACTGGACAGAACCCGTGAGTAGGGATAATTGGTATGTATATATTTTTACTGGTGTTATATTTATTGCCCTTGCTGTTTCTTTATTGTCAATTTAAGTGTTGTACATAAACTCCAGCAATCAGTTCAACATCTCTCGCATAAGGCCATGCCCAAATTGGCCTAAAAAGGGGAAACCTGGCCTACGTAGATGATGTTCTGATCAAGAGCTCACTGTGGAAGAACATAAAGCAGCAATCTGCCATGTTCTAACCAAGTTGCAGAAAGCTGAAGCAGCACTCTAATTTCAGAAGGCACAGTGGTGTAAGACCTGAGTGAACTTCTTAGGGCACGAAATCACCCCTGATGGTCTCAATCCCCAGGTGAAGAAGATGAAAGCCTTATTGAAATTAAAAGACCCTGCCACTCTGCGAGAATTAGGAAGCCTTCTTTGACTCACTAATTATAGTCGGAAATTCATTGAAGACTACGCAGAGGTCACTCACCTTTTCCATTTTTTAAAGTTCGGAGTCAAGTGGGAGTGGGGTCCAGAACAATCTGAGGCAGTTAAACAACTGAAATGAAGTCTTTCCCAATCTCCTTGTGTCGCTTAAAACACCAAGAATGAGGAGTTCCTCTTGGAGATAAGGTTATCAGATAATTGCCTAACAGCGATATGGCACCAAAAAATGATTGGGTTAACACAGTTATCTCGTATGTGAGCAAAACTGTGTCCTCTGTGAAGGAAACATTAATGACTGCAAAAAGGTACTCCTGGTGATGGTGTGGGCTTTTAAAAATTACTTCCCATTCATTCGGGGGAAGCACATCATCATAGAGACTCCTCAACAACCCTTGCAATACTTACAAAGTGACAGAAGCCAGGTGGGGAATGCAAGTAATTCCAGAATTACTTCCTGGATTCTGTCCATACAAGGCTTTCCTGTGGAGGTCAGACATGGCCAAAACAAGAAGAGTCCTCTAACACAATGATTGGTGGACTTGCATTATTGTGCTCAAGAAAACTGTTTCAAGGGCGATAGTCTAATGACCAACAGCAATATGGAGGCGTACTTAACTTCCCCACGCAAGGTCTATGAAGAAGACACGTGACATGGGATACCCACAGTTTATGAGTTTATGTGGATGGGTGCTCCTACCATGTTGCTAATAACAGGTAAAAAGAACTAGTATCGGTCATTGGGAATGCCTGGGTGAATGATACCCTAGAACCATCGGCTGGTTACAAAATAGGACAACAAAGCAGGCAGCTGCCAGAACTGATGACCATTAATCAAGCCATCTTCACTGCAGTGCACCACCAACTAAAAGAACTGGTCATAATCACTGACTCTGATTATGTCAGGAATGGGTTTGTGGAATACCTGATTAACTGGAAGAACTGAGGCATGCTTTGTGCCAACAACAAAACTTTAAAGCATGACAAACTGATCCAGTCGATTGATGATCTGGTGACCTCTAATGAGATGACCATCTATTCGAAGTAGATAAGAAGTAATTCTAAAATAGAGAGGCCAGATAAGACTGGGAATGACCTGGCTGACCAGCTGGCTAAAACCCGCGCTCTGCAGATGGATTTCATAGATACAGAATCCCTGCTGGGTGAAATACAATTCACTGCTGTCACCAGGTCACAAACTTGTGCCAACAGTGAACTCTCGACTGGCCAGTGGAGTAAAGATACCCTGGATGCAGATTTGATCACTGCATAAAAAGAGGATCTGATTATTGGAAAATTCTACCAACACATTGAAGACCCTGTGTGTTTTCCTCTAACAGTGTCAGAATATACTGGTAAAGAGGATCTCTGCGAATTGATGAAGTTTTCTAAAATGCTCCGGATCCAAGATGGTTTGTTGGTACGGAGAAGCCTATGAGGATGTGACCAGTGAGCGGTACCTACCTCATCCTAAAGCCTGATGCCCATGATATGATATGATATGGTATGATAGGTTATTTATAACGCACTTAATACCCAGAGGTTTCTAAGTGCAGACCCGGGGATCAAACCTGTGGTCTTCTGTGTCATCTTGTTTCCAAGGTGAGCATGTTGCCCCTGAGTTATCCTCCCGAGACACTAGGGGGTTTCATACAACGTTGGATAAATTGTGTCCACCACTCATTATTACATTGAAAATTTAAGAAAGCGCCTCCAGCACGCTTTTGCTTATGCTCAGCGCAATATAGAAAAGTCAGCTGAAGGAATTAAAACATATTATGATTTAAAGACAACGAAGAAGGAGTACGAGGGAGGTGACCAGGTTTACCTGCACAATTTTCAGAATAATCAGACCTAGGAACTGAACTTTCTTCTGTCTTGGTGTGGTGGATATCTAAAATGTAATCCATGTATTGTATTTCTGCTCAATGTTGTTCCATGGTTCTCTTAAACATTGCATCTTCAATTCTCTGTAAATGTTTCTGGGGGAATAAGTTCTGTACAAAATACTAAAACATTTGTTTTATTGATATCTATAGAAAAATAACCTCCTTCCCTTACAGGCTGAAGAACCGGAGGAGTGGAGTCCAGAGAGGACCTCAGGTTCCTGGAAGAAAAGAAAGCCAAAGATAGAAAGGTGTTCCAGGACCATAACCCGGAGCTCCAAAAACACACATGGAGGCCAGAGCACCCACTTCCTAACGATGGAAAATTAGCAGTTCATGCTCTAAAGAAATTCAACTTCTGAGGAAACCCCCACTCTACATTGCTCTTTACCATCAGTAATCAGGATAAAAGAGCTGGGGAGGTCTGGGGGGTTTAATGATAGCCCCACAATGTCATAATTGAAAGGCTAGGTTTGGCTTCTAGTGTGAAAATACATTATTCCTATGGAATAGGTACACTGGAAAGTGGCAAGCCAGCCTTAAAACCTTAGCATAACCAAGGTGCCTAGCGAATTCAAATAAATGTACTTCTGCAGTTGAAACAAGGAGTATGTTGAAAAGAAAAAAACAGATTGCAGAAGGGAAAGGGACATTACATTGTTGGTTGAGAGACAAAAAGTAGTGTTTTTTCATTGAAACATTCACACATCAAAATGCTGTGCACCCTGAAAATTAAGAGTACAAACTGGACCTTGCAAGCATAATTCAAAGCTATGTTGGTATTTTTCATGTCGTGTGACTAAGGCCCACTGTTCAACACAGAAACTGACATCATGTTAAATGGATAGATGGGTGCCTTTAGCAGTGTATAATGAATACCTGGGTTGTAAATGAACATTGAGAATGACAAAATGAACAGCAGGGTGTCACTTTCAGTTGCCCCATTGAAAAAACTGCTGTGTGAAAGAGGAAATTCACTGATTCAGAAGGGCATTGAAAATTGATGGCGAGATGCAATTTATTAAAATAAATAAAAGGCTTCACCTGAAAAATACATGACAGCAATTAAAAATACTATTTTCTTTCAGATGCAACATATAAATCTCTTATGAGCCCAGTAAGACATGATTGTAAGTTGCTGAGCAGAAGATTCAAGTGGCATCCCCCATTGCAGATCTGTTTGGCTCTTTATCTGGAAGTCAGATCTCTTTGAGGATATAGCAGAAGTTTGTGGGGGAGTTTCTAGGGGTTTAGAAATTCTGCGTGGGTTGACAAAACCTTGTTAGTTGCGGACGCTGGCTTAGGGAGTAGGTACTCTAAAAACTGTTGGTAATTATTCACAGTTCAGTCTTGAGTTGTGGTTGTGCATTGATATTTATTATATAGGGTGTAACATGACACATGGGGCACAAGGTGCAAAAGTGCAGCCGACGCGCGTTTCAACCGAAGTCTTTCTCAAGGCTGTCTAGGGTGAGGGATGGTGAGTGAAAAGTCAAGTGGTAACGTGAACAGTGTAGTGACATGTTGCATTATGCGAGTATAACATTCCCACATGATTAGCCACATTAAAGCCAAAGCAAAACAGGAGTAGAACAGCATGGTATGCGAGAGCAAAACAGGAGAACAGCATTGTATGCGAGTTTCAAAACGTGGTGAGTGAAGGTGGTGGTGCAGAATGGTAAGAAATATTGGTAACATATTACATCATTGTTGATACATATACAAGCAAAGTAATTGTACGTTAAGAAGGTCAAGTAGACCATTGGTACCAAGGAGAGAGGAGCAGGATGAAAATAAAGTAAAATAATAAATAGAGAGATGGGGAGAGAGTTAGGTAAAGGTATGATGACCTAGCAGTTAGCAGAATATAGCCATTGCTAGTTGAGGCCGTGGGGGCCTGTGCTTACAATTAGGGTGGTGGTGTGGGCTCACGTTGGAGCGTGAAGCAGTGCCACCCTGGATAGGGCACCGGATGTTGGCTTAATAGCTCAACTAGAAGGAAAATGAAGATTGGAATGATGCCTAGGTTGCAACGCTGGACCCTAGTGGAATACATGAGGCACAGGTGTAGAGTGCCCAGGTATGGAATAGTTGATGGTCAAGAGGTTATTAGACACATGGTGTCATCCCCCGTATGTTTGTGGGCGATTTGCTGTCTAGGTCAATGAAACCGAATGTTTGAGAAAGCTTTAGTGTGGGGCCACCAGTGTGGTGAGCCCCAGGATGGGGGAGAGAGGGCAAGGACGCTCTTGGGGGTCCTTTCTGCTGCTGAATTGCGTCCTGGGCTGGAAGTGTGTGCAGGTCCCCAGAAAGTAAAGCCTGGAAGAGAGTGGGGGAGTGTCCCCCTGTGGAATGTCCCGTAATGTGAGAAGCGAAATGAGGCGGATTAGGGGCTGACGGGCCGGCCAATAAACTGCCACAGTGTTAGTTGAAATAATTAAAATAATGGTGCTAACCTGGCGCGGGTGCATAAAGATGCACGGGTGGTGCACAGTGGTAACAAAATGTGTCACAGGTGCGTGGCACGAGCGGGACATAGTAAACCCAGGTCAGGGAGGAGTGCGGGCTGGGTTGCCTGGCGAGGTTGGACCGCCGTGTCGGGAAAAGAGGCCCCCATGGTAAAATTACATGGGAGTGTGGCAGGCGGAGGGACTGTGTCTGGGTGAAGGGCTGGAGGGGTTAAGAGGATCACCTGAAAGGAAGTCCTGGCGGCAACCGAATGGTTTGAATCCGAAGGGTTTGCGAGCCCAGCTGGTTATACAGCAGACACTTCCTGGTTGGAAGGGTAACAGCGGCACCTGATTGGTTACCGACCCACGAGATCTGATTGGATGAGAAGGCCGAGGGCCGTGTCCTGACGTAGGACTGGCTGATTCGTCAAAGATAAGTGCCAAGTGATAAGTGATTGTTAGCCAAACGCTTCACAGAGAGAGGATATCCCCAGCATTCCATCGACACAGCCAAAGGCATGGCTAATAAAAGAGAATGGGCAATGCTGTTAACACCAAAGGACCAAATCAGAGTAGAGGATAATGCCAACACTGAAATTAGGTATATCACACAATTCTGCATTGACAGCCAACAAGTCTTGAGAATTTTAAGAAAACATTGGCACATCCTGACGATAGATGAAGACATCAGACAATGGTTGCCAGAGAAAACATGCCTGACCTACACAAAGGCCAAAATTCTTAAGACTATCCTAAGTCCGTCTTTCATGGCTCCAGTACCAAAAATAGATGACAATTGGCTTACAAAAACAAAACCCATTGGCTTTTATAAATGTGGCACTTGTTCTATGTGTAAACATGCCAGGGACACTAAGACAATTGACTTCAGCGACACTGACAAACATGACATTAATCAGTTTATCAACTGCAAATCAAAATATGTCATCTATGCCATAATTTGTGTGTGTGACCGTAAATGTATTGGAAGCACCAAGAGGGAACTCAGAATCAGAATTCGAGAACATCTGAGCACCCTGCATTCTCAGGACGCCAAATACCCACTGGCTGTGCACTGGCGAGAACAACCTCAGTGGGCCCGCAAAGAGGAAATCTCCTTCGTGGGACTCGAAACAATACCTGCTGATGCAAGAGGAGGAGACCAGGAACTTCACCTGCGCCACAGAGAAGCTAAACTAATATGCAAATACAGAGGCATAACAATTGGCCTCAACAGCGATCATGATTTCCATGTTTTCTTATGAGATTTACTCGCCCCTGTTTTTTCCTCCCTCATTCTGCTTTCTGCCTGCCTTTTGGCACTCTGCACAGCATTCCTCTGGTCATTGACCCTCACCCACACAACCAGATCTAGTACCCAACTAATGTGGGTTTGGCCCCTATTATCAGCCTGTGATTTTCTCTTGGGTTACCTTAGACCCTCACCCACACGCAGTGCTTAATTTGTAAACAAATAAGTGCCAGTGCCCAAAAAATATTGGCCCCATAATCCCTGGCGCAGCGCCGTCCGCAGCGCGGGCGCACGGCCGCCTTCAGTGCAGACGAAGCGGCGCCCTCAGCGCGGGCACGCCGGCCGCGCCAGTTCAGTGCTACACCTACCTAGATTGGCCCAGCACCAGCCCATCACACTGCTGCTGCTCCATGTCATGTGTTTGGCGCTGCAGCAACTGCTGGCACAGGCTAGTAGTAAATACGCAACTAAGACATGCTCCTCCTGTAACTGCGCCTCAATGCCCCCGGGCTGTGTGAGCACTTTAAAAATGCAAACAAATAAAAAAGCATTCTGTTTTAGTCACTGTTGCACTGTATTTGTCTCTACCCCTTCTGCCCAATCTGACAGTCTGTTAAAGTACACCAAGAATTGGTAATCCTTTACCTCCAGGAAGAGCACCCACCCTCAGACCGTTCTTCAGTCACCTCATCCAGGTGTTTTGTGTAATCAATTTACTCTCAAACCCTTATCAGTCATCATATCTCATGAATACATCCCCCTTCACCCTTTCTTCAAGCATGAGCATGGAGTTGTATAACTTGGAAAAGACCTTTCTGCAAGACATTGTTGTGAAATCAACAGCCTGTGCTACTTCTACTTTAGGGCCTCTTTCCACCTTAACTGATATTAAAAAACTAAATATGTTTTGCCACCCATTATTCAGGAGCCAGAGGAGAATGCATATTCGGATACCTCCTTCCCACTGACGTGTTCTTGACATACTTCACTAAACTGCGGGGTGTAACAGACACCCACCTCCCTATCTGAGGATTCCTATCTGAGGATTGCATGTGCTCTCATTCGGAGCACCTGCTCGGAGCGTATTGTACCCAGGTTAAAGGCCACATCTGGTGTATAAACCACACATCTGTATAGAAAACATGTTTTGGAATTATGTAAAAAAATGACAGCAAAAGACGGTTGAGAATTATACACGAATACTCAACTAGTGCTTTTATTATGACGACAGATTAGTGGGCACATGCACCATGTTTATCCCTGTCTAGTTTCCATGTGTGTATCTCTAAGCCTGAAATGGCATTTCAGAAGTTCATCTTTGCATGGGCTTTTCTCGTGAAGTGCAGCTGGTTCGGTTTCGGCCCAATACGTGCACCGTTCGGGGTCCCCTCGCTGAAGCTAGTTTGTGAACTAATGAGGCCGATAACATTAAAAGGAAGAACGGAAACACCCGGGCAAAAATTCACAGTTCATGTTTCGCTTAGATGAATGCTATCCAGGGTCGGACTGGGGCATACAATTGTCTTGAGTTGTGCTCGGCACCAATGAAAAAGTGGGCAAAGTTGCAAACGACAATTCATTCCTTTTGTGACAGACACTAGTGGGCCCACGCTGCTGCCCGTGCCCCGCCCGGTCCTGGGCTTTGCCCTGCCTTGCCTCAATCACTTAGGCTACCTTCCGTGGGGCCACCACCGCCACGGCCATGCTGAGCCTGATAATGACAAATAGGTGCGCAGCACAGCGGCCCCACAGAAGGTAAGATTTTAAAAGATAAAATGTATATTTGGGCAGATGGGGCCCATCACTTTCAAAGTGATGGGCCACAGCCACCACTCAAAATAAGTTATTTCTTTTAAAACCTACCTTCCGTGGGGCGGGGCCCAAGCCACCGGCCCCACGGAAGGTCAGGTTTTCAAAGAAAAAAGTAAAAAACATACTTTTGGGCACAATCCACAGGCCCGGCCGCCCGCGGCAGCGTCATCCGACTCAGTCTCCGGTAGCATGCAGCCCCATGTCACAGAAATTGGCCTGGGCCTGGCATTGACTGCAGTCAGCAGCACACTGCACACAGGTCACACAGACAGAAGCCCGGGTGCGGATGAGCCCCTCATGGGGTCCTGGCTCCTGGGCAGTCGGGACACCACCAGGGGACCGTGCCGCTGCCTGGGCCCCGACCCAGGCCTTCCTTGTTTGATCACTTGACTGTCACAGCCTCTGGCTGCACCGCACGCAGCAACAAGTTACTTACCTGCTTTGCCAGCTGGGACCTGGTCTCCTCTCGGGACCTCAGGTTGGGGGGCCAGGTGCGCACACTAGCACCCGCACAAATGAAAAAGCAGGCAGAGGTGGCTCCAGGAAGCGACTAGGCTGCACCATGCAGTGCAGTCTCTCTCTCTCACAAGTCAGGACCGACGACACCACGCCTCGACACCTACACTTCACAGTAACTCGTGAAATGAAGGTGGCGCCGCGCTGCCTCCTGTGGCAACAACAATACGTCACCATGTCATTCCACTGGCTCAGAAGAACAGCCAATGAAAACTGCACATTCTGTGTTACTATACAGAATGTATCAAATACTGCATAGTAACAACAGAATGGCAGTTTTCATTGGCTGTTTGTAACAGTTTGTTGTTCATTGCTACTGCTGACCCTCCCGGGCCCAGCCAGCTATGGCCTGCAACCTGCAAGCACGAGAGAGATCGAGATCAGAATGACAAATCCCAATGATTTATAATCGTAGCAAAGTGAAGTGGAAGAACAAACAAAGCAATGGCACGTGCACTGGCCCCGGATGAGTTCCGGTGCCCAAAAAAGAGTGCCGGTGTTGGGCACTGGCAACCACCCCCACAAATTAAGCACTGCCCACACGACCAGATCTAGTACCCAACCACCTTTGTTCCAGCCCACCGGCCCTTATTATCAGCCCGTGACATTCTCCTGGGTTCCCTATTTTGGGGCAATTTTATAACCATTGCCCTCTTGCACCTAGCCATTAGGACTTTGTACCAGGAGTTACACCACCAGCCAACCCCGTTGCCTGACTGATCTAGCAACACTAATACCCCACACCTTTATCCATTGGGTGTCTCCACTAATCGGACTGGTTGGCCAGGTCTTGGTCGTATTTCTAGTCATCCGCATTACCAAGGAGGCCCCCGGAGCATTTTTCCTACTGTGGGCCTCTTTGCATTTGCCCCTCCTGCACCTACTACGTGCTTCCGTCATTTTACCATTGGATTACCGGTCCGTTCCACCAGACGGATAAGTTCTCGCCCCCCCTTGTCAGACCACGGCGCATCATATGCTCCGTGAGTGGCACTTATTTTCGACGAATCAGCCAGTCCTAGGTCAAGAAACGGCCCTCGGCCTTCTCATCCAATCAGATCTCGTGGATCGGTAACCAATCAGGTGCCGCTGTTCCCCTTCCAACCAGGAAGTGTCTGCTGTATAACCCGCTGGGCTCGCAAACCCTTCGGACTCGAACCATTCGATTGCCGCCAGGACTTCCTTTCAGGTGAGCCTCTTAACCCCTCCAGCCCTTCACCTAGACCCAGTTACTCCGCCTGCCACACTCCCATGTAATTTTACCATGGGGGCCTCTTTTCCCGACACAGCGGTTCAACCTCGGCAGGCAACCTAGCCCGCACTCTTCCCTGACCTGGGTTTACTCTGCCATGCTCGTGCCACGCACCTGTGACACATTTTGTTACCACTGTCCACCACCGTGCATCTTTATGCACCCGCGCCAGGTTAGCACCATTATTTTAATTATTTCAACCAGCACTGAGGCCGTTTATTGGCCGGCCCGTCAGCCCCTAATCCGCCTCATTTCACTTCTCACATTACGGGACATTCCACCGGGGGACACTCCCCCACTCTCTTCTAGGCTTTACTTTTTGGGGACCTGCACACACTTCTGGCCCAGGACGCAATTCAGCAGCAGAGAGGATCCCCCACAGGGTCCTTGCCCTCTCTCCCCCATCCTGGGGCTCACCACACTGGTGGACCCACACTAACGCTTTCTCAAAAATTCAGTTTCATTGACCTAGAGAGCAAATCGCCCACCATCACATGGGCCGACACCCGGTGTCTCGCAACCTGTTGACCATCAACTGTTCCATACCTGGGCACTCTACACCTGTGCCTCATGTATTCCACTAGGGTCCAGCGTTGCAACCTTGGCATCATTCCAATCTTCATTTTCCTTCTAGATGAGCTATTAAGCCACCATCCGGTGCCCTATCCAGGGTGGCACTGCTTCATGCTCCAACAGGAGCCCACACCACCACCCCAATGGTAAGCACAGGCCCCCACGGCCTCAACTAGCAATGGCTATATTCTGCTAACTGCTAGGTCATCATACCTTTACCTAACTCTCTCCCCATCTCTCTATTTATTATTTTACTTTATTTTCACCCTGCTCCTCTCTCCTTGGTACCAATGGTCTACTTGACCTTCTTAACGTACAATTACTTTGCTTGTACATGTATCAACAATGATGTAATATGTTACCAATATTTCTTACCATTCTGCACCAACCACCTTCACTCACCACTCACAACATTTTTAAACTTGCATACAATGCTGTTCTCCTGTTTTGCTCTTGCATACCATGCTGTTCTACTCCTGTTTTGCTTTGGCTTTACTGTGGCTAATCATGTGGGAATGTTATACTCGCATAACGCAACATGTCACTGCACCATTCACGTTACCACTTGACTTTTCACTCACCATCCCTCACCCTACAGATCCTTGAGAAAGACTTTGGTTGAAACGCGTGTCGGCTGCACTTTTGCACATTGTGCCCCATGTGTCATGTTACACCCTATCTAATAAATATCAATGCACAACCACAACTCAAGACTGAACTGTGAATAATTAATGACAGTTTTTGGAGTACCTACTCCCTGCCAGCGCCCGCAACTAACAAGGTTTTATCAAGCCACGCAGAATTTCTAAACCTCCCGGGAACCTTGGAGTTTGGTTCCTTGTCAAAACCATGTGCTGGGCCGCAGGCCAAACCCTGACCCCAGACGTTTGTTTGCGCAGGGGACCAGCCTGTCCCGACATTAAACTCCTTACCCCTTGCAATCAGAGTTTCTAGGGGGCCAGATCAACAATAGAGCCAGCCCAAGATGGGTGCAGAGCTTAAAAATACAAACTTTAGATTTGAAACATGGTGCATTGAAGATTGGAAGGATAAATGACAAATTGCAGTACTGCCTCATGATGTTCAGAGGGCAGAGGTGAGCCAGGTGGCCTGGAAGATAGAATCCCTTCTACATACCCTGAGTGGGAGGATGAGTGAATGACTTCTATTGCAGGCTAAATCAACATTTGGAAAGATGCCACTTAAATTGGGAAATGGAAACTGAAACTTAGGGAAATTGGGAAATGAAAGTCAAGATTTGCATACATGTTGATGAGTCCCATTAGTCTAAATCTACTATCATAACTGGTGATTTTCTCAGCAGAAATAAGTCGCACCAAGTCCATTCCGGTGTTATTTGAAAGCTGGCGACAAGTCTGTTATTTTGATGTCATGTGTATCTAAGTGCGATGTTGGGAATTTCAGTTACAACCTAAAATGTGTTTCTGGTTTTCCCGAAAATGTCCTGAATCTGAAAGTTGGGGAGCTGATGGCTCATAAAATTAAATATCTGGATAGAAAATGTCAAGTTCTTAACATTAAGAGCAAAAAACCATATCTTGCACGTACAATACCCTACCAAAACAAAAATTAATTCTACAGATACGTCATGATTAGGGGAAAATTAATATCTAGGTATTATGATGTTTATTTATAAGCTGCTAATTGTTGTTGCTATATAGTGACTTTTTGAGTGCAAAAAATGACATTTAAAAAAATGTAAATGGCAGTAGATGTCCGTCTTCACATCACTTTCATCACAGAACTCCAAGGGCCTACCAGCAGAGAGGGGCCGGACCTTGGGAGGAAGAAGAGGGGATAAACCTCTATTGAAAAGTCAGAACCAATAAACTGGCACCTTGAAATTTGAATATTTAGAGGTGTGGCCTATAGGGTAAAACACCCTTGCTCTATGGGGAAAAGAGGAGCATGCCTAAAAACCATCTTGGGGAGAGCTGCTAAACATCTTGAAGGAGACTTGCCATAATCTATCTGGTTGAATCCTGACACTTGAAAAAGACCTTGGGCCTCATTCCGACTCAGGCGTTAAGGGGTAGCGCCGACCCTTAACGCCTGATTACAAGGTTCCCTTTGCGGGATGGCTGTTTAACGCCTGCTTTTTGCAGGCGTTAAAAGCCATGCTGCAAAGGGACCTTGGTTATAATTACGGCACCGTAATTTACGGTGCCGTAATTATCGCCTTTCCCCATTCCCATTATGCCCTATGGGGCAAACATGGGAATGGGGAAGGGGCCATTGGTGAATGGGGAATTACCGCCCCACTCACCTTGGAATAGGGCGGTAATTCCACCATCCACCATGGCGGAATTGCAACCTTAGCGGCATGGACCATGGTGCTAATAGCACCATGGTCCTCCGCCAAGGTTGTAATGAGGGCCCTAGACTCAATAGCCTTCAGTGTAGGTTGCACACCCTAAAGACCACTATGAGGTTGAATTTCTCATTGGTAGGCAATTTTGCATACTTGTTGCATTATGGTCATTTAGTCAAATAAAGTTTATTGGAAAGCCAAATAGTGTCAGTCTTATTTATTTAGTTAAATGTATAGTGCAGATGCTTGGTCAAACGAATGCATTTTGGAACACATTGGTCATACTTCAAAGTCTATGTTTTCTCATCTGATAACAGTCACATAATACAGTACATTACCAAGTGCACGGCAAACACAAATAAATACATATTCAAATAAATGCATATTCAGCAATGATTCATGATAACATTATACCGATAGACCACATAACAAACATGCATAGACCACAACATGTAGGAAAACATAAGATATACAAAAACAATAAAAAGGAAAGATGAATTAAATTAGCCTAACCCCTTGCCATCCATGACATAGCATGTTTAATCAAAACACATTTCATCATCATTGTGATTGTTTAAATCTCATGTTCGATATTTAAATGCTTCACAGAATGCCACTTCCATTGTCCTAAATTATACTATAAACTGCTAATGTTTAATATGCAAAAAGAAAAATGACAAACAATAGTGACCCTGTAAAACAATTTCAACAATAGTAATCCGTAACAAATGTTCTCGTAAAAACATTTTGTTAAATACTGCTGGTGACCGCTCTCCATATCACCCATGCACTGTGACAATTTATTACAACCTGGTCCGGATGACAAGATAAATTACTGACCTGCAATTCTGAAGCGCATTTCAAATAAGGTAAAAATGCCGGCTCCCTCGTAATCTGTGTAGTAACGATACATGCTTTAGTATCAAACCTGTAAGAACCATATAGATGCAAGTAATCCTCCTTACCCAATCGTTGGAATTGAATAAGTCAAAGATTCCTCGATCGCGCGCTTCCTTTCGAGGGAACAGCACTTGCGACGTAACTGTCTGTATAAACTTAACGGTTGCCATGGTGGTGCATGTCTAAACCGTCTGCCTTGGAAGGAAAGGGTCTATTTAGGATGATCTAACGCCATCCCATACCTTCTTTAGAATGGAGATTCCCTTTAAATAATAAGTGTAACATAGAACTCATTAAATACAAATTACAAAATTTCATGATAACCCATAAAATACTGAAAAACAACGTATGAATGTAAAAGTGAGGGTGATTCCAAACCTGCACTCATTCTGGTGAAGCCTAAATGGATATAACCATCCAATGGATGTATCTTTCTGTGATGTTACTCACTCTCAAGTGCAAGCACATAAATAAATGTTCCCAGGATGAAGCCTAATGATGGCCATGATGAAAAGTACTGTGTTTATCAAATGTTGCCCAATGGCCATGCACTATGCGGTTTGCACCATCTAAGGTGACAGCCTGTTCTGTACCTTATGACTTGAATCTACCAACAACTAGAATTTTATAATTCTCTTAGAAGATATGCATTTAATGAATACTCAACCAGTAACCTCATGGTTATGCTGGGATACCTAAAGAGATAGTGTCAATATGTGAAATTCATCACATATAAGGTGTCACCTTTATTGATATTAAAAGGGAAACTGTCCCATGTTTGTAGTGAAATCATCACCCTGAGTGAACCGCTCTGGCCACTTATCATCATGGATGCTGATACATGTGTGCGGTCAGCATTCTAATCATACACAAATAATTTGTTACAAAAACCAATTTAAATTGCAGTCCTCATTCATCCCGTCAGGTGAGAGTGAGCTCAATCTGCCTATTCAAAATGCTTCCCCTTGGGCTGTCTTCTTCTTGCTGTTCTGTAGTTGGGTGTCAGAATGGATGACTTCTAGGACTTGGAATTTCAATTGGGTAATGTTGTGTCCTTTGTCCACAAAATGTCTTGCTACTGCTGAAAGTTTGTTCCTGTTTTGAATACAGGATTTGTATTCTGTTATCTTTACTCTTATTTGTCTGCCGGTCTCTCCTACATAATAGATGCCGCATGGGCATCGTATGCAGTTCACCACATTTTCCATACGGCATGTGGCATAGCATTTAAATTGATTTTTCTTTCCGGTCCTGGGGTGAAAAACATATTCACCTTTGGTGACATTGTTGAAATTACTGCAGTTGAGACATTGAGGAATCTTTGACTTATTCAATTCCAATGATTGGGTAAGGAGGATTACTTTAATGTATCGGACAAGATACGTGCAGCTATATGGTTCTTACAGGTTTGATACTAAAGCATGTATTGTTGCTACACAGATTACGAGTGAGCAGGCATTTTACCGTATTTGACCCTTGGCCCAAAATGAATTTCCAAACTGCCCCCACTCCATAGACCTGGCCAATAAACAGAAGGGTGCTGCATATCCCAGGAAGCAGTCGCATGGATGCAGTCTTTCTTAGATAACAGGACAATGCGAGTCTTCTCTCCTCTAGCAGCTGCTGACCCTGCACCCATTACTTGCGGCGTACCCCAAGGATCCTGCGTATCTCCCACCCTCCATAATATCTCCACAAAGCCCCTTTTCGATGATCTAGACGGTCTTGGTATCACCTACACCAACTATGCAGACGATACACAGATCCTCATCCCGTTGACAGGAGATTATGACAAGGATTTGGCCTTTGTGAATAGAGTCTACCTCATCATCCAGGCATGGATGGCCGCCCACGGTCCATTCCTGAATGATGACAAAACCGAACTCCTCATTCTAGGCACTTCTTCCAACATCAAAAAACTGGGCCCCAACTATGACTCCTTCATAATTGACACTAACATCATTACTGTAGCCAAAGTAGTTAAAACCCTCGGTTTTTATACAGACTCCATGCTTACCTTTGGTAAACAAGTGAATTCCATGGCTTCACCCACATCCTACACCTGCAAGTTAATTAGAGCAACCAAGCCCTTCCTCTCACCTAATAATTGCGTCATTCTAGCAAGGGCATTCATCCTGTCGAAACTAGATTACTGCAACGCCCTCTACATAGGCAGTAACAAATACATCACCTCCAAAATTCAGACACTTCAAAATAATGCCCTGAGAGCCGCCCTAAACTTCCCTAAAAATGCCCACATATCAGACCTTAGGAGATCTACCAACTGGCTTTCCACTAAAGACAAAGGGCCTCATTACACGGTAGGTGGTAACCATGGCGCTATTAGCGCCATGGTTGCCACCGGTATTTTACCGTGTCCGCCTTGGTGGATGGCACAATTACCGCCCTACTCCAAGGTGAGCGGGGGCGGTAATTCCCCATTCACCAAGGCCCTTCCTCATTCCCATTTTTGCCCCCATAGGGCATAATGGGAATGGGGAAGGCGATAATTACGGTACCGCAAATTGCGGTACCGTAATTAGCACCAAGGTCCCTTTGCGGGTTCGTTTTTTAACGCCTGCTAAAAGCAGGCGTTAAAGTACCAACCCGCAAAAGGACCTCGTAATAAGGCGGTAAGGGTTAACGGTCACCGGTAGCATTACCGGTGACCGTTAACCCTTACCACATTCCGTGTAATGAGGCCCAAAATCCTCCTCAAAACAGCCTCCCTTACACACAAATGCCTCAACCATGCAGCCCCGCAATACCTTATAGACAGATTCACCAGACAAACAGCCTCTCGCCCCTTACGAAAAGCTAACTCTAACCTTTTGTTAGTACCCAGATTCAAACTTACTAAATCTGGCGGGAGTAGCTTCGCTGTTAAAGCAGCACAACTATGGAACTCCCTTCCAACTGCTCTAAGGGAAGATCTCCCTTTCCAGCAATTCAGATCCAATCTGATTCAATGGATAAAAGATCATGATGCCTAACTTTGCCCTACTGTCATTTGGGATCTCATGTATATTTTGTATATTTGCTCTGCTCTATTTATCTGTCACATCTGCATTCTTGTTAACAACTATACATACTGCTGTGATTTTTTGACTCTACATGTCTACAGCATTGTAACCGTAGGTATACCCCTGTTTACCTGTAACATGTAACCTAAGTTGAACAACCCTCTTTCTGCCTTCGTGCCCGAATACCCTTGGGTCTGGTGCGCAATATAAATAAACAAACAAACAAACAAACATGTAACTGATGCCTGGGGTTTTGGTGTTTGGGAGAGAAGTGCTTTGCAAAGTGAAACCAAGTGTAACTCTCCACTGAAAAATATACACGCTTTCCTGAGAGTGAGTAAGTGACCCTGATAAAAGAACAATTTTGTATGGCTTTGGGGTGAAGAAGGAATAAGGCTTCTATAAATCAAAAGTATTATTAAACATCTGTGTGATTTCAAAACTGCTAGCATTTTCAATGAGGAAAGAAAACAAAACTGTGCCTTTTTTAAAAATCGTAATCCTATCACGTAATAGACATGTTTATTACAAAAAGGGGAAAAGTTAATTGTGCATTGGAGCTTTGTTTTCTGCCACAGGGAAGGTGGCGTGTTTAACCATTTAGTGCAATATTAATTGAACCTACACTTTAAATATATATTCTCTCTATACCCCGGTCTGGTTCTTGGCTCATTGTTGGCACAGGGGGAGGGACCTACATGTCTCTATATGAGGCATAGGTAGGGCTAGTTGAATCAATATAAGGGTGTGCTGATGTCCTCATGATTGGGGGGGGGACTTCCCATGTTAAGCATGGTCTCACAATATATTGTTACTACATGTCCCATATCCCCCTTTTTCAGGGATCCGTGGGGTAGAGAAAAGACAAACCATGCTTGCAGAAAGTTGATCTAGGACTGTTATCACTCTAAGCCCTTTGGTGGCAGATTTAAGGATGCATAGGTCGGTGCCCTGGTTAGACAAGAGAATACACTTGAGCAAATATGTTTCCTCCAATGGGAACTGTGATTTAATCCAGTCCCCATTCCCCTACAAGGTTCAACTTTGTATTTTCCAGGTTTGGTTGCAGGGGCCAGCATATGGATTGACATGACTGGAAAACGAAGACAGAGAGGGTTAGAGCACTAAGAAAGGCAAAAATCAAGAATAACAGCTTGGCTTCCAATTAGGCTGCTGCTGTTCCTACATACAGCATCCTATTATTATAATTCTCTTTATGCTGGTCTACCTGACTAATAGGATAATGCCCTAAAGTGGCACAGAATGATACTGTCAGAAGGGTCTGTTAGCGGAATAGGTATTACCATGTGTCCAATGTGCGGAGAGCATTATGTTGGCCCGTTTGCTTCAATGTATCCTGTTTAACATTCAGATGTCTGTATTTGCAAACTTGGCGAAGTTTCTGTTGCCTTCAGTGCAAGATCTCCATTATGTGTACTATTGGGGAATCATGACTCTGTATCCTGGCCCCTCCACCCACCTAATTTAGTCTCAAAAGATGAGAGATGTTCTTCCATCCAGTGACCTAGAATTTGAAAAATATTTACCACATTTATATTGTCTTTGCAGTCCTTTCTCAACTTCTTTGGGATAACTTTGAACCTCAAAGTTTAGATGTGGCGGGCATTCCCAGGGAGCTGATGACCAGCACTGAGAGACAATTCTGTCTGCTCAGCAAATTCAAATGTTCTCACTCACATTCTCACTCACTCATTCATTCATTCAACTTCTACTCAAATAGAAAACATTGGTTTAAATCCTGATTTCCAGAATTCATACAGTACTTTCCAAACCTAGGAACATCAGCACTGGCAACACTGCAAAGGTATTGTTTGGTTTATATTTCTGTATAATATTATGCCTTTTGGGGTTGGCTCAGGGAGCAGACATATTGTATCTCAGGGCAGTGGGGGGGAGACACATACACCATAAAAGACTATGGAGTTCCAAAAGACAGTCACGTGATGACAGCAGAAGATTCAGCGGTATTCACTGATTGTTCTGTGTTTCTCCTTCCATCAATGAGTACATGTGGCATGGTGGGAGGGCAGAAGGGGGAAGTCAACTGTTCCCTGGTGATGCTTTGTCATATCGTTCCCCAGTTTCGCAATGAGTCCGCTGGTTCGCTGCCACCCTATCCCTACCACTAAGCTGACCCCTCGGTACTCAACCAATGGAATTCATCTCATGGGTAGGACGTGGAGGGCGGCAGAGTTCTTATTAGGTGGGAGGTTCACCGTCTTTCCCTCTGAGCTAGGTGAATTGTGATGCATTCGGTCAAGTGGGATGTGTGTACTGAGTAAGAGGGAACACATTCTACGATAAAAAGGCATTTGTGTCTGGATCTTTCTCTGTGTCTACTGAGCATGGACTAGTTGAAAGGTTAAGGTAGCTGTGCCTATTGGTCTGCTCAATATAACACATTGGGCCTCATTACGACCCTGGCGCTAATGGGTTAACAGCGCCGTAAAAGGCTGCGGCGCCGTTAACCCATTAGTGCCCGATTACGAGGTCCCTTTGCGGGACCCGATCTTAACGGCTGGTCTACACCAGCTGTTAAAGTAGGGACCCGCAAAGGGACCTTGGTGCTAAGTACGGTACCGCAATTTGCAGTACCGTACTTAGCGCCTTCCCCATTCCCATTGAGTCATATGGGGCAAAAATGGGAATGGGGAAGGGCCATTGAAGAAGGGGGAATTACCGCCCCGCCAACCTTGTAATGGGGTTGTAATTCCCCCTTTCTCCATGGCGGAGTCGGTAAGCTACCGGCATGGAGCATGGTGCTGTTAGCACCATGGTTTTCCGCCTGGGTCCTAATGAGGCCCATGTATGTTGCAGGTCTGCTGCATGAACTGGAACCCGAATCCGCACTTGTCATCACTACGTCTGCCACAGTGCATGATCTACAGGTAACACAGGAACCGTACACTGCAGTGTTCAGCACTGCATGAATCACAGTTCACTGTGCAACTCCAATGGAGGACCTGGAAGCACAACTTCTCCCAGTGCTCTAATGGATACTTGGAACCGGAACCTGCATGTTTGAACCTTCCTGACAATGTGAAGCTGCATTTTAGGACATCACCACAATGTACCGTACTGGTCATCTGGAGGGCCTGGAACCTGAACCCGCCTTCTCCCACCTGCCCTTACCACTATAATCAGATACCTGCAATCCATGCAAATGAAAACCTCTGCTCAGACTCCCTCCAAGCAGCCATCAGGCAAGACGTTTTCCTTCAGAAGTAGCCACAGAGCAGCAGAGTTGGCTATGCAAATAGCCGCCAAACAGGGAGAATTGCATTCAATGCCATGGAGATTTGCTAAGCACGTTGGGGAAAGTGGCAGAAGCAGTAGGGAGATTTCCAGGGAAGATAAGGAAGATGTGCTTGCTACAACTGGGGCATGCAGAGGGAACATCAGTCAGAGGTGCAGGAAACATCAGGTAGAATCCATTTTTAACTTCACTTGTATTTATTAATCGTAAACTACTATAAAAAAAGTATTTAGCTTCGAGGTGTTGTTCAGGAAAACGTACAGCGTACATTGGCAGATCCAACAGACATAAGAATACAAATATTATTTACAACATTTTGACGTTAGATGGGACTTATTTTTAATTGTGAAAAAAGAAGTATGCACGCAGTACACGAGTTAAAGAATTCCAAAGGGGCGGGCACCCATTTCATTCTCAGAGACTCACTGCACGAGCATTCCTTCCCATGTCTGCTGGCTTTCAGAGGAGAGTCAGTGCCAGGCCACAAATGTACATTTCAAATCAGCCGGATGTGTAGACTGGGGAGCTTGCATAGGGCACTTTCCAGATCGATAACATAACACAAGCAGCTGGGCTTCCTGAGCAAGGGTATTGCCAGGCGAAAGCCTCACAGACTGATGGCAGATGGTTGTATTGCTGCAACAAGAATATTGTGTGAATAGCACGATTCTGGGCAGCTTGCAATTCATCAAGTAGCTATTTTTATTATTCGCACAAAATACTAGCGCGCAATAGAGGATCCTTGACATAGCGACTACGAACGAGCATCATATGACCGTTTTCTTAATATGTTGCGGAAGTGGAAGCGTTCCGCCTTCCAGTCTGCATTGTCTTTTTGCTCAATATAAAGACATTAGTAAAAAAAAAAACAAGAACTGTTACACTTCTGCCTGAAGTGTTTAGCTCACAGCCGCTCGCGTGCGCACCAGTAATACGCGGGAGCCAGGTTGCTGCGTGACCAACTTTATTAACAACATCGGCGGAACTGCCGAACCCCCGTCCCCTGTCCCTCCCCTGCCCCTGACTTCACGTCCGGGACGTCACGTCCGTTGGGCCTCAACGGAGGCCCGCCCACAAAACAATGTGGACAATCCGACATCTCCCCGCTTTTTAGCATGTGAGTCCTGGGCATCATTCTTACCCCATTTCCTCGATGAGTCGCGCTGGCTTCATGCGGCTTCTCTGAGGTCGTGTTGCCCTGCTGGGGGTCGATCTTTCCCTGGCGAGGTTTGGGAGGTGCGTCTCACCACCTGACTCTTCGCCATCTCCTTGATAAGCCTCTTCGTGAGGTCTGTCTTCATCGCTGTCGCGGTCCATTATCCAGGGACCGTCCCGTGTCCATCTGACCCGCTTGAAGTGTGAGCTGTTTCTGGTCACCGCGGAACAGTCGTCCCTCTGTGCTGTGACCATGGTGCCCTTCTTGTGTGTCACGACTAGCGGGGTAGATGCGAAGGTGGCTTCTTCCTTCCGATTTTTGGGTTGTCTGAGCCATACTTCGCCTCCTGGCTGCATAATGCTTTCGCGAGCCCTTCTTTTCCTGTCTGTGACCTCTTTCGTCTTTGCTTTTCACACAGTGTCATTGGCCTTCGCTTCTTGTTCCAGCAGAGTCAGTTCTTGTGGTCTCGGGTCCTCTGGCAGCCTTGTGGTGATCGGCCTCCGAAACAGCAGGTCTGCTGGACACACTCCCGTCGTGCTGTGGGGCGTGTGCCTGTACTCTCGTAGTAGTTGATTGAGGGCCTCTTCGAACGGCTTGTTTTGAACATGGGCGATTTGTAGGGTTCTCTTTATGTTGGCCATGAATCTTTCGACCATGCCGTTTGCCTGGGGCCACCGGGGTGTTATTCGTCGATGTTGAAACCCCATGTATTTTGCAAAGTTCTGGAAGTCTTGACTTATGAAGGTGGGGCCGTTGTCCGACTTTATGATTTTGGGGATGCCGTAAGCGGAAAGCATCCTGTCGAGTGCCGGGATGACACTCGATGTGGCGCTACTTTCTACTATCTGCACGTCCGGGTACCTCGAGTGTTCATCCATGAGGAGGACTACATGCGTCCCGTTGCTCAGTGGTCCAAACAGGTCTACCGCTAGCTCCTCCCACACCTTGTTCGGCATCGGTGATGACTGTAGCGGGTTTGGATGCGGCGGGGGCGCCACTTGCGCACAGACGTGACAGCTTCCCACTATGGCGAAGAAGGCGCTTTGTGGCAACTACTCCTCTGTGCCCTTCATTTGCCAGGTGTACGATCCTCTCCCGGAGTGATCTCGGGATGACGACCTTGCATCCCTTCAGTATTATGTTGTCCTCCACCACCGTCAGCTCTTCCCGGACTTGATCCAACCACCTGACGTCTTCCCTCGTTGTTTCCGATTCCCCTCGGGCCTGTTGTCTCATGAGGGTTGTCTTGTCCGCCTGTAGGCAATGCCTTGCTATTCGAAGCGCTGGGTTCGCCTCTGACTGCACTGACAGTTCGGGCCACCCTACTGGAAGTGGTTGCAGGTGGTGTATGATGTAGTTTATATATGCATCCGCTATGGACGGTTGAGACATGGTCGTGGACATGGGGTGTCGGGAGAGATAATCAGTGAGGTTCTCTTCTTTCCCCGGGCGGTGCTGTATTTGGAATCTGTAATCCTGGAGGCGCAGGCCCCATCTGGCTATCCTCAGCGGCATTCTGGCTTTCGGGCTTCCATATATGGTGAGCAATGCCTGGTGGTCAGCGATGATAGTAAATTCCTTGCCAAACAGGAAGAGATGGAAATATTCGCAAGCCCAGACAACCGCGAGGCTTTCTTTTTCCGCTTGCGAGTACGCCTGCTCTGTAGTTGTCAAGCTCCGGCTGGCATACGCAACCACGTGCGTGATGTGTGGCCCTCTGGGGTCTTTCTGGGTCAGTATGGCGCCGAGTCCCACCGGGCTGGCGTCCACGATCAGTTCGGTGTCACGGTTGGCATCGAAGTATGCCATGTCTTCAGCTTGTGCTATGGCCTTCCTTATTGCCTCGAACGCTACCTGGCATTCTCTCGACCATATGAACGGCGTGTCCTTTCGGGTGAGTTGGCATAGAGGATTACTGACGGTGGCATAGTCTTTGAGATATCTGGAGCAGTAGCTGGCTAGGCCTAGAAACGACCTTAGGTCTGTGGTCTTCACGGGGGGCATGGCTGAGTTGAGGGCCTGTACCTTTTCTGGATCGGGTCTCATGCCCTTGTCTGAGAAAATGTGCCCGAAAAATCGTAGTGAGCCTTTCGAGAATTCACACTTGGCTTTGTTCAGGGTTAGACCTGCCTCCTCCAGCGCCTGGCACACCCTGTGTAGTGCCACATCGTGTTCTTCCTGAGACTTACCGTAGACCAGGACGTCGTCCGAGTAATTCAAACAGTTGGGGACGTTTCTGATCACCTTATGAATCTCCTCCTGGAAAATTTCAGCGGCAGAGGAAATGCCAAAACTAAGTCTTTTGTACTGAAATAGACTGCGGTGGGTGACAAATGTGGTGATATATCGAGATTCAGGCGCGATTTCTATCTGGTGGTACCCTTTCGTGAGGTCTAATTTTGAGAAAACTCTCGCGCCGTGGAGAAGATGGATCATGTCAGTGATCCTGGGCGCCTGATGCCTCTCTCTTTCAATGGCTGTGTTGGCTCGGCGCATGTCCACGCATAAGCGTATAGATCCTTCCGGTGATTTCTTGGGGACAGGGACGATGGGAGATACCCATGGTGTTGGACCTGACACAGGTTCTATAACGTTCATTTTGATGAGCTTGTCCAGTTCCTCTTCTACCTGACGCTGGATATTGAATGGAATTCCTCGATAGTGTTGGGCCACTGGCTTGACCTGAGGATCTATGTGCAGGTATACTTTCCTTTTTCGCAGTTTTCCGAGGTCGGTGAACAGCTTCGAGAATGAGCTTTCAATTGCATCCGGTTTGGCAAATGTTCTGACTTGAGTGTCGTGTAGACCGTTGAGACCTCCGTCCCCAAGTGACGCACAGGGGAACCAAAAGAACCCCGCTGTGCGACCTTTGGAGCCACAGGTGGGATATGTTACTTCCCGGATCCACGGAACCTCTGGAACACTGATGCTGCAGCAGAAAGAACGAGGTTAAGTACCAGGCAAGTACAATATAACACAAGAATCAGAGGATCTGAATAATCTTACCTATCCGGTGGTTGGAAAACCCGGGAAACCTAGTGAAGGAGGTTCGAGACTCAGATGAGAGGCGGTCCTCAGAACAACAGGGAACGGAGTCAAGCGTGGACACAGGATATGCCACCTGTAGAGCTGAAGACATAGCTTGAGTTCCCAAAGGGCAATGGCGTAGAAGTCCAACAAAGTACCAAAGGTTGATCCGAAGACAGGTGAGGGTTGTGTCGAGGTTCAGCAATGGGTAAACAGTTCCAAGCAAGGTACAAAAGGGTAATACGAGGGAGTCCAGGTGAAAGATCCAAGATCAAGGTAAACCAACAGAGTATATCAAACGTAGCGCCAAACAGAGTCGGAAGACAGCTGAGAAGCGGTGAGTGCTCCGTGCATCAAGCTTTATATACTGTGCGCTTCTGGGTCATGTGACGTCCACCATGGTCACGTGGGAAACGCCGCTCTGAATCACGTGAGCAAATGAATGATCGATGCGGAGGTGTTCCGCAGCCCCTTCTGCTGTATGTTCTCCATGGCAACTGCCAATGCAGGAAGGGCTGCAACCGGGCACGTACATTATACCTGGTACGGAGCTTTCGTTCCTTTGGGGTAACCAAATTACGTGAGTCTCGAACCCTGGAGGGAGTAGTGTGGGAACCGGGGGAAGGTGTTGTGGAGATGTTAGCAGTGTTCTGGTGTGCAGAGGAGCGTCTAACATAGCCCCCCCCGAACGGCCCACGACCCCGTGGGCAGGACGGGTGATCCCTATGGAACCGGGCCACCAACCGAGGAGCGTTAACGTCCAGGGTGGAAACCCAAGAGCGCTCCTCCGGGCCATTACCCTTCCAATCCACCAAATACTGGAGCCCACCCCTAAACCAACGTGAACCCAAAATAGCTGACACTTCAAAGACATCAGGGGAGGCCAGGGACACCGGGGCTGCTGGGGCCCGAAGGCGGGAGGAATCAGGGCAGGGCTTGAGGAGAGAGACATGAAAAACAGGATGGATTCGCCAAGAGTTCGGGAGAACCAGACGAAAAGCCACTGGATTCACAACCTGAGAGATCACATACGGGCCAACAAAGCGAGGCAGAAGTTTCCGACAACCAACCAGGCGAAGGTGACGGGAAGACAACCACACCCTGGAACCCACCGCAAGGGGAGGAGCAGCCAAGCGCTTGCCGTCAGCACGGGACTTCATAGAGGCCTTTGCTTCAGTAAGATGGACCAAAGTACGAGCATGAACAGAAGACAGATCCCTAAGACAAGCCGTGGCTGCAGGATTCAAAGAGACAGAGGCGTCAGAGACAGGCAAGACCTTGGGGTGTTGGCCATAGAGGGCGTAGAAAGGAGAAAAACCTGTAGCAGAGTGAGCCGCGTTATTGTATGCGAACTCGGCAAGCCGTAAAGCACTCAACCAGGAGGACTGCTGCTGCAATATAAGGCACCGGAGATATTGCTCCATAGATTGATTCGTCCTTTCAGTCTGCCCATCAGTCTTGGGGTGATAGGCCGAGGAATACCTGGTATCGATGCCAAGCAGCTTAGTCAAAGCTCTCCAAAAACGAGAGGTGAACTGCGACCCACGATCGGAAATAATGACAGAAGGAAGCCCAAACAACGTGAACACAGATTCAAAAAACAACTCAGCCAGGACCGGGGCCGAAAGGATCCCCTTACAGGGAACAAAGCGAGCCATTTTTGTGAATGTATCCACCACCACCCAGATGGTATCAAAAGCCCGCACCTTGAGGAGATAGGTCACGAAATCCATAGTCAGTGTGTGCCAAGGTCTTGGGGGTACCGTAGCAGAAGCAGCAGGCTGATTGGACGACCTCTTTGATGTTTGGCCTGAGCGCAGACAGAGCAAGAGTTGACATAGCATTCCACGTCGCGCTTCATAGAGGGCCACCAGCACCAGCGCTTTAGGAGATCCATGGTACGCTCTTGGCCGGGATGGGCATTAAAGGGGCATCATGAGACCATTCAAGGGCCAGGTTACGGGTGTCAGGCATGGGGAGAAACAAGCGATCATGCACAAAAGGCAAACCATCACAATATACGGGATCCCAATCCCGCAGTTGGTCAGAATGACTACTCGTCCATGCTCGCACAGAATCCAACAATGATAGAGAGTGAGTGCATAGACAAATCACGTGACTCTTACCTAGAACGGTATCGGGGAAGTTGGCAACGAGACTCCACCCGGAGAGCGTGACAAGGCGTCCGCTTTTCCATGAGTGATCCCAGGACGATGAGTGATGTGAAAATCAAAGGCGGAAAAGAAGAGATGCCACCGGACCTGTCTGCTGTTGATGCACTTTAAGGAGGCCAGATCCTGTAGGTTCTGATGATCGGAGTAGACAGTGATTGGATGCTTAGCCCCAGGAGATGATGGCGCCAGACACGAAAGGCGTCCATGACAGCCAGAAGTTCCTTCTACGTTACAGTATAATGGGTCTCAGTACTGGAAAACTTGCGAGAGTGGTATGCCACCGGGTGCAACTTGCCCGTCGTAGGACATGTCTGAGACAACACCACACCGAGGGTAAAAGAAGAGGCGTCCGCCTCGACTATGAATGGAAGTTCGGGATTGGGATGCTGAAGAATCGTTGCGGTGGTGAAAGCGGTCTTCAGAGCCTCAAAGGATTCCTGATGTTCCTTTCGCCACTGATACGGTACTTGAGGGCTAGTCAGAGCCGTAAGTGGGGCCACAATTGTGGAAAAGGACGAAATAAAGCACCTGTAAAAGTTGGCGAAGCCCAAAAAGGCCTGCAAGGCCTTGAGTGTCTGAGGAACTGGCCAATCTAAGACCGCCTTAACCTTGGATTCGTTCATGGATAGTGCCCCAGGGGTAATGTGGAAGCCCAGAAACTCAACAGACGTTTTATGGAACTGACATTTCTCGGGTTTGTCAAACAGCGAATGTTCCCTCAGACGGGATAAGACCTCCCGAACATGCTTTAAGATTCCGTGAAAAGATCAAGATGTCGTCCAGATAAACAACCATGTATACGCCCAGAATGTCCCTGAATATGTCATTCATAAAACGCTGGAATGTTGCCGGGGCGTTGCATAGGCCGAAGGGCATGACTAGATATTCATACAACCCGTAACAGGTGCAAAAGGCAGTTTTCCACTCATCGCCCTCGCGGACGCACACTAGATTGTATGCGCCGCGAAGGTCCAACTTGGTAAAAACGGAGGCATGGGATAAGCGGTCCAGGAGAGGGGTGATCAAAGGGATTGGGTACCTGTCCTTTTTCGTGATGGCGTTAAGACGTCGGTAATCCACACAAGGACGTAAGTCCCCCTCTTTCTTGGGTACAAAAAAAATAGGGCTTGCCGCTGGTGAAGTAGAGGGGCGGATGTGTCCTAGTCGTAGGGCGTTCTGTACATACTGTTTCAGAGCTTGTTCTTCCGAGGGGGACAGAAAATAGATCCTGCCCGAAGGAACGGTAGAATCCGGGATTAGTTCAATCGGGCAGTCATATGATCTGTGTGGAGGAAGCACCTCGGAAGAACCGCGATCGAAAACTGACTCGAATGCTTTGTACTCAGAGGGAATCACGGTAACTACCCCTCCGACGGTATGGGAATTCACAACCGCTGATCCACCATCGTTTAATGTGAGCTGAGCGAGAGCTCCCAAGGCCCGTGAAGGAGTATCTGTTTCTGGATGGGTTGGGAGACAAAAGTTCTGGCAGATATCAGACTCAAAGAGAACCGTGCCTGTTTGCCAATTAATCAGAGGATTGTGTTCACGCAACCATGGTATTCCTAATATGATACCGAACTGGGGTGTGGTGATCAAGTCAAAACTTAGCGTCTCTGTGTGAATGTCTTGTATAGTCAATAATAGAGGAGCAGTTTGTTGTCTAACGGGACCAGAGACTAGGGCAGTGCCATGTACGGTCTGAACCGGTTCAGGTCGGGTTTTCACCACTAAAGGTAGATTGAGAGAATGGGCTAAAGCAATGTCTATGTAGTTCCCCATGGCACCAGAGTCAATGATGATCGTGACTGCATGAGAGATACCCACAGAGGGACAAAGAGTGGCCTGTACAAAGATGGGCTGGACACGAGCGAAAGCAGGAGTGGCACCCGGAGATGAGGACTGGAAGCTCGACCTGGTCTCCGGATCTAAGTTCGAGCTGTCCGAAAAACCTGGGACTTCTTGGGACGTCGAGGGCATTCCTTAACATAATGTCCCGTGGTGCCACAATAAAAGCATGCATTATCCACCCTCCTACGTTCTCTCTCGGATGTCGTGATAGGACTACGTAAACCTCCCACTTGCATAGGTTCCTCAGTGCTGGAGGCGGGAGTACTGACAGCTGTAGGATGAGAAAAACCCAACTCAGCCCTGCGCTCTGAGCGACGTGCATCTACCTGTAGGGTAAGATCCACTAGTTCTTGATACTGAGTGGGCACGGAAGGGATCACGGCTAAGACATCTTTCATTGGATTATTCAAACCTCTATAGAATATGACCGCCCGCTTGCTTTCTGGCCATGATGTCTCGGCGACCAATTGGTTGAAGCGGGTGATGTAGTCTATCAAGGTCCCTCTACCCTGGGTTAGTTCTAACAACTCCAGATCCCTAGATTGTGCCTTGTGTCGGGTGTCGAAGACTCGGGACATCTCTGTAACTAACAAATCAAAATCATAGAGAACCGGGCTATTGTTCTCCAGTAAAGGATTAGCCCAAGCGGCAGCCGTTCCGGCCAGGGGGGAAGGGGTAAAGGCCGCTTTAGCAGTGGAATTAGGAAAGGCCAGAGGTCTACACAGGAAGTGTAACTTGCACTGGTTGATGAAGGTCCTGAACTTCTTGGGGTCGCCTTGGTAACGTTCAGGAGCTGCCAAGGGAGAAGGGGCTGGAAGGACCACTGGGGTTGGAGCTGGGGTACTTGCCAATGGAGGAGGTGTGGCTTGAGTGGCAGCATCCCCGAATTCAGAGTCTGCAGGGAGGGAATGCTGGACACTCTGTATGGAATCTAGCCTTTGGTGAATCACCGTGTTAGCGGTGGCCATATCTGCCCTTAATACTGTAATTGCCTTAACTAAAGCAGCTATGGGTTCTTCCGTGGACCCCTGCATTATCCAACACGACTATACGGCTTCTCAGTCTGTTCTGACTTGAGTGTCGTGTAGACCGTTGAGACCTCCGTCCCCAAGTGACGCACAGGGGAACCAAAAGAACCCCGCTGTGCGACCTTTGGAGCCACAGGTGGGAGATGTTACTTCCCGGATCCACGGAACCTCTGGAACACCGATGCTGCTGCAGAAAGAACTATGTTAAGTACCAGGCAAGTACAATATAACACAAGAATCAGAGGATCTGAATAATCTTACCTATCCGGTGGTTGGAAAACCTGGGAAACCTAGTGAAGGAGGTTCGAGACTCAGATGAGAGGCGGTCCCCAGAACAACAGGGAACGGAGTCAAGCGTGGACACAGCATATGCCACCTGTAGAGCTGAAAACGTAGCTTGAGTTCCCAAAGGGCAATGGCGTAGAAGTCCAACAAAGTACCAAAGGTTGATCCAAAGACAGGTGAGGGTCGTGTCGAGGTTCAGCAATGGGTAAACAATTCCAAGCAAGGTACAAAAGGGTAATCCGAGGGAGTCCAGGTGAAAGATCCAAGATCAAGGTAAACCAACAGAGTATATCAAACGTAGCGCCAAACAGAGTCGAAAGACAGCTGAGAAGCGGTGAGTGCTCCGTGCATCAAGCTTTATATACTGTGCGCTTCTGGGTCATGTGACGTCCACCATGGTCACGTGGGAAACGCCACTCTGAATCACGTGAGCAAATGAATGATCGATGCAGAGGTGTTCCGCCGCCCCTTCTGCTGTATGTTCTCCATGGCAACTGCCAATGCAGGAAGGGCTGCAACCGGGCACGTACATTATACCTGGTACGGAGCTTTCGTTCCTTTGGGGTAACCAAATCACGTGAGTCTCGAACCCTGGAGGGAGTAGTGTGGGAACCCGGGGAAGGTGTTGTGGAGATGCAGTGCTCTGGTGTGCAGAGGAGCGTCTAACAGCAAAGTACTTGTGAGCCATCAGCTGGTAGAGGATGTGTACCAGTCCCATGTCTACCGCGGTCCGGAAACTCAGTATGCATCCGCTATTGGCTTCGGTGTTCAAGATGTACAGTGGTACCTTTGCAGAATGTCCTTTGTGGGTGCACCAGGCTGTGATCATGCCCTTGCATGAGGGGTGGTGGAGCCATACGGATAAATGTTTACTGTGGCTTTCTTGATTTTGGGCTGAGCGGTCAGGGATTGGTATGCGCTTTCACTGATAATGTTGACCGTCGCTCCAGTGTCCACGAGAAATTTTAGAGGAGTGTCGTTCCCTTGAAGTGTCAGTATAGGACTGTGTTGGGTCGCCGCTGTATTGTCCTTTAGGGCCCATACATATCCTTTTCTCCTTTGATCATCTTCTGATGATGGGGTGTCGATATGGTTTTCTCAATGGGTACCTTACAATCCAGGTTTTCTTAGGTGTCGGTATTTCAATAGGTGCTGTTATTCTGATAGGTACTGGACAGAGCCCAACTGCGGCTCTCTGCTGGTTTATTTGCTCATCATACGTCACATATTTTGGCGTGAATGTTCCTGGTACATCAAAATGGGCAGTTGGAGTCTATGACATTTACTCACTGTTACGTGCAAAAGCAGGCTATGACACACAGCTCTCAACTCACACGCTTTTGGCGGGTGTCACCTGCCTTGTAAAGGACTGAATCACCCGCCAAGCCTCCTGCACGCCCATTCATTCCAATGGGCGTCTCACCCGCCAAAAACAAAATCAGGTGATTTCACCCGCCTTTGCGACACACATGGTTGAGAGCTATGATGACAATGATTCACTATTACGTGGAAAAGCTTACTTACAAGAATAGTGGTATACGTTGGTAGATTATGAATTCCACAAACCATAGTAAAGATATTTTCTTTCCTACTCTTAGTCATAATATAGTTTTAATGGTTTTCAGGAAGGCGCTGATCATTTCAATTTAAAGAAATCTATGTCTAAAATGAAAACAGTGCTATATAGCAACCAAATTACTAATTTCTTTCTTTTACAATTGCAGTGAAGCCCATTCTCCTGAATAGAAGCAGCCGATGTTGATTTACAAAGAACAACTAAAAAGCAAACTACTCATTTCTGAAAAAAAAGTAAGTAGATTGTTACCATAATATTTGATTTATAACTCACACGCACTGTACGGTGCATTCATGGTATTTCTGTGCCTAAAAATAGAGATTCTGCACCATTCTGACCAAAAATCCCCCCCGTCTTAAACAGTGATCTCCTGTCAGAATGGCCCTCAAATTCCTATTTTTCGGCACACAAATTACCCAACTCAGCCGCTAGAATGTAGGTGTTGTAGAACAAACAACTGTTTTAATTGTATAGCTTTACCTACATTATTTATTCTTCTCCACACCACCAGCTTACTTTTTTCTGTCATCTGATCCCCAGTTTAGTAACACATTAATTGAAGAATACCCATCCCTAGTAGTTCAACTTCCCAATTCACAATCACACACCATTACATACATCTTTATCATCTTACTCAAACAATCTTGCACACAACACACATGCATTGCAGAAAACCCCAACCCATACCTTCTGTATTTTTTTCAACAGACGCTAAAGAATGCCCACCAAAAAGCAACTCCGTAGAAAGGGGCGCAG
This sequence comes from Ambystoma mexicanum, assembly GCF_040938575.1. NCBI lineage: Eukaryota > Metazoa > Chordata > Amphibia > Caudata > Ambystomatidae > Ambystoma > Ambystoma mexicanum. The sequence goes on along the minus strand of NC_090922.1, from coordinate 21,845,126 downwards.
AAGTAGAGCAAATGAAAAGAAAAGTCTCCAACATAAACACCCATCTATAGCAGAATTTGTAAAAAACGTTGAAACACAACAGCTAATTCAGTCAAGTTGTGAAATAGAAGAAGTTTCTAGTGCAAAAACTTTGCCTCCTCTATCACAAAGTAAAACAACCCAAAAAACTATTAACAGAAAATCAACTATCACTACAAATAAAACGTCTTCTATAAATCTTGATATAGTACAAAGTAAACATACCAAGTAAAGTATATTAGCCAAAATGTTCCGTCACAAAGTCCTTCAAAATCTGATAAAAACAGGCGAGAAGCCAGGTTCAACACTTCAAACCTATCGTAGGAAAGTAATCTTAGAAGCGTTGATAGACAGTGCAATTCTTCTCAAAAGAAACTTATTTATTGTTATGTTAAACAGAATTAAACAACTAACAAAACTAATAACTAAATTTCAAAAAAGACTTCTCAATAAACGAAATGTGAACAGAAATACCTTCTTAAATATCTGTGGAGGTGAATGGAGTCACACTACAAGCACAGAACCATACTTTAATGAAGAAGCGTACAAATAAAAGCAAACAAATACAATTGCCATACATAGCAGTGGTGGAGGTTATGAAAAAGTTAATAATACCATAATGGAACAAGAAGTACTCCTTACAAAAATATGCCCTGAAAACTTAGATTTACCCCTCCATTCGACTGAATCAGAACATCTAATTTACACATGGCCATGCACGTCAATGTGTAACATTCCCAAAAAAAAATTCAAATCTTTACGCCTATTCCTCAATCAATATGTGAAAAGCAAAGACAAAATCAAAATTAAAATACTGCAAAGTATGGATGCTTGTCCAGTACGCAAGCACACAGGACTGCAAGGACATTCGTTGACCTGCATATCAGGAGCTACTTGCAAAACAACCTTCCATGATATCAAAAGGATATCAACACATCATGCAAGTATAAGAAATCTAGTTTATAAACTGTATTATGCAAAAAGTCCTGCTTTAGCACTAGCCAATTTAAATAACATTCTTCTACATGGTACACCAAAAGACCTACTAGAAGAAATCGAGTATATACAGAAAAAATATTTTGGAAATGAAACCCACTTACAAGATGAATTAGCTATCAACCAACTTCATAACAAATCTGCACATGGCAACCTTTCACTACACAAATACAAAAAAGAAATACTAACATTTCAAAGCACTTTAGCTGAAGTACCAAACCACGTGTGTGTATGTTGCCGCAGAACGTGTTATAAAAGTAACACAAAAACTATAGACCTTTCATACAAAATAGAAGACAATGAAGATTCTAAATGGTTTAAATTAGCTCTCTGCCTTATAGCAGAAAACAAATACGAAATAACTGACCCCATAATACTTTGCAGTTACTGCACTACCAAACTTGACAACAACCAAACTCCTTCACGTGCTATCTCAAATAACTTGGAATTACATCCACTACCAAAACTCCTTCAACAACTTAATTTATATGAGAGCATCATAATTCAAACAGTTCATCCATTTCAAGCAATAATACACCTTCAACCAAAAACTGCAAAATTACCTCCCTCTGAATTAGTGAAAGGTATTCGTGGAAAAGTAGTGTATTTACCATTAGATCTAAAAGAAAATGTGCACACTCTAGGAGTGCAACGTCCAATGCAACAATCTTTAATTATCTTGGTAAATGGAGTACCTACAAAAGACAAATAAATTTGGCAGCAATTGGTAGATTTACATAAAGTTAGAGAAGCCCTGCAATATCTCAAAGAGAATAATGATTATTACAAAGAAATTAATATCGAAGAAAACTTGAAAGATACAACTGAAATAATTCAAGAGACACAAGAAACTGGTCAATTTGAGCTCCTAGATCCTGCTACAATAGCAAACACTCTAGACCATTATACAATTCACCCATTGCACTCTAATGACACCATAGAAGATGCACTGGAAACGTACCAAATGCGTCAAACAAAAGGATCACCAATCAGCATATGGGAAAAAAGTATAGAAGCATGTGCTTTTCCTCTACTCTTTCCTACTGGCAAAGGAGGAAGATACGATGATAGACCTGTTCAAATAGCAGCATCAGAATATCGCTCATTACGAATGTATTCTGAAGATCCCAGATTTCGACAAAATGTGGAATACATATTCCACCTACTCTTTGAAAGTGAACTAGCAACTTTATGTTACGGAGTTGCACACATATTAAAATCAGGATCACACTTTCAAAATATGACAGCCACACAATTATTACAAAAAGTTCAACAAAAGGATGAGGTTTTACAGGCAAATCTTACAAATCTATTAGCAAATATGCGAGGTACTAAAGAGTACTGGTTCCGACGCCTTGGAGATGTACGTTGTATGATCAGAAACCTGGGCCCACCCACTTGGTTTGTTACATTAAGTTGCGCAGAATATGCATGGGAAGATTTACATGCTTTCCTACACATATCAAACGAAAACAAAACAAACATAGATATACTAACACCTGGAGAACTTTGTTCTCAGGATCCTGTTAATGTTTCTAGATATTTTCACCATCGCTTCATTGCTATGCTACATTTTATTTGTAATAAAACTGTTCCTCCCCTTGGAGAAGTGCAACACTTCTTTTGGAGAAAAGAATACCAAGCCAGAGGAGCGCCACATGTCCACATGCTTTTATGGATTAAAGATGCTCCTAAATTTGGTCAAGACAGTGATACCACTGTTTTACAGTTTATTGAAAAATATGTCATTTGTGAAATTCCGTCAGAATCCACAAATAGTGATCTTCATGCAAAAATCGTACAATTCCAAAGACACAAATGTGGCAAATATTGTCGTCGCAAATAAAAAAACAAATGGAAATACTACACCAAATGCCGATTTGGTTTCCCTAGACCAGTTACAAATACAGGTCAAGTGAACAACCTCATGTCTTCAGTTAGACATAGTGTTAAAGGTAAGTCACCTAAAAATACATATTGCATAAAAAGAAAAGAAGAAGAAAAATATATCAATGATTACAATGCAATCATTGCCCACTTGTGGAATGCAAACATAGATGTGCAGTAGACAATTCTACTGCAGTTGCACTATATGTCACAGCATACTTAACCAAATCAGAAAAGACAGAGCTCCAAGACCTCTGGAATGACCTGTCATCAGATAAAACAGTGTCTCAGAAATTATACAGCTTGGGCATAAAAATGCTGTCCCATAGAGAATGTGGATCCTATGAAGCAGCTGATCGATTAACTGGTACTGCATTGTATGGTAAATCTGCAAATATAGTATGGCTAAGTCTTGGTCCAGCTAAATCTAGAAAAAGAGTTCTAAAATCATACAAAGATATAGAAACAATAGCCAAACATGATCCCAACAGCCAAGACATTTTAAAAAACAATTTATTGGACACATACTACCCAAACAGGAGTACCACTTTGGAAACCATGTGTCTAAACCACATAGCCCAAAACTACACATACAAAAATAATATAAAACTTGATGAGCAAAACCGTAAATACAAAGTGACAAACTGTGATGGCAGCTTAGTAAAACTCACCAAACCAAATTTAATTAATCATATCAAATTGTCATTAAAGACTCCTCAACACAAAGAAATATATTACATGTCCCTGCTACAACTCTTCAAACCATGGAGAAAAGAAGAAGAAATACTAGATACCTATGACTCATATGAAGACGCTTTCAAAGCCAATGAAAGCAGTATAACTGATGTAAACTTTGCACAGTACAAAACAATGTTGCACAATGAACAGCAACACGAAGAGGAACTCCAGGCCCAACTAGATAAGGACACTCCTGACAGTAGTCAACCTTCTGTCACAAGAAGCCAAGAACCACTGGGAGAACCACTAATAACAAATGAGACAGAATTAGCTATGATAGAAGTAGAAAACACCATGTGTCACTATGAAGATAAAGAAGACTTAACTACACTACAATCAAAACTAAACAAAGAGCAACGTAGCATTTTTCAAGAAATAACAAAAGAAATTGCACATGTGTGCAACATGAAAACAAAGAATGCACCTGCCAAAATTACAAACCTATACTATTGTATGTCAGTGGTGAAGCTGGTTCTGGCAAAACATTCCTAATCAAAATCATCAGTAAGTTCCTTCAACAATTGACAAACTGTCAGCTGTTGTCACTGCCCCCACAGGTTTAGCTGCCTACAACATAGGTGGTGTCACTTTACACCGATTTCTACTCCTGCCAGTAGAACACCAAAACAAGTTAGATTATTATAAACGTTCTGCAGAAGCTGCAATGGAAGTACGCAGAGTATTGAAACAAATGAAAATGCTACTAATAGATGAAGTGAGCATGGTGTCCAACCTAATGTTGGCTTTGATTCACCTCAGATTACAAGAAGTACTCAAAACAAACTATGAAGAGCTCTTTGCAGGAAAACACATCATTGTTTTCGGAGATATTCTTCAATTGACACCTGTAAAAGGTGAGCCTATTTTTAAAACATTAGGACACAAACTCTGCCGTAAAACTGTTGGCAGCATTGGAAATGTCAACCTTTGGCAACCTTTCCAATACAGAGAATTAACAGAAAACATGCGCCAATCTGCAGATCTCACTTATGCCAACATCTTAAAAAGTATCAGAGTTGGTATACTTTCTAGAGAAGAAGAAGCAATATTGAAAACCCGGCACATTCATGCACTTTATGGTGATAATGCATGTGCTACAGATGTTATGGAACAATTAGCCCACAAAAATGTCAATTGTATGGCCTTAATGCCAACTCTTGCAAGCTGTTTCAAATTCAATGAAATAATGTTAAGCAAAGAAATGCAACCAATTATGGAAATTAGCGCCACAGACAAACTAGATGTACATGGAATGACACTACCCATGTGTGACCAAGCCACAGCAAGACTAAATAGTTTAGAAAAATCAATCTCAAACACACCAGGCTTGGAAAAGATATTAAAATTATCCTTAAATTGCAGAGTAATGCTTAAACGTAACCTTGACGTGGACCAAGGACTAGTTAATGGAGCACTGGGTACAGTTGTTGGCTTTCAAACATATCCACGTGACAACAAAATTCAGTTTGTCAATATTCTCTTTGACAAACTTTGAGAAGTAAAAAGAATAGGACGCTCAACAGCTCGATTCCTTCTCTTCAAAGACATGTATGTACGCAGAGAACAATTTTCTCTAACTCTTGCATACGCAGTCACCATTCATAAATCACAAGGTCTTACTCTAGACAAAGCAATGATAGACATTGGTAACACAGTCTTTAAAGAAGGCATGAGCTATGTAGCACTGTCATGCCTACGTACAATTGACGGTCTATTTCTAATAAACTTTGATGCAAGTAAAGTAAATGCTGATATTCCTTGCATTTTAGAATACAATAGACTTCGTTCACTATACACCCCCCATCTACAAACATATCCTGTTCCACAAAAAGGAAAATGTTCTAAAAGAAAACTAAATCAAACAGAAATGCAACAGGATGTCACTGCAAATCCTCCAAAGAGACTAAAAGAAACTAAAACTTCATCAAGTACCACAAGCAAAATAGAACCAATTAGGGAAAGTAAACCAAGTACTTCGTCAAAGAAGGAAGACAACTAAAAACAAATCACTCAGATACAGAACTACCTGGTCCTTTTAAACTTATAAATGAAATAGGTGTAAGTTGCTACGCAAATGTAGCAATCAATATTCTATTTCAAATACCAGCACTTGTTGACAACATTTACTTACACTTTAGAGACTCATTGTGTATGCAAATGTTAGTACTTCATAGAAACGCAAAAAACAATCCTGACACCCCGTATACTGTTCATGGAATAAGACAAGAATTGGACTACTGTGCTGGAATGGTGAAATTCACTATAAACTCACAGGAAGATCCACAAGAATTTCTAATGTACTTACTATTAGTACTGGAAAACAAAAACATACCTATAAATGAAATCTTCCAGATTTCATACATGTAGAAACATACATGCACTCTCTTCAACAATGTGACACAAGAACAAATCCCCAATGAGCGCTTTGTCTATATATTAATACCTAATTGTGTATCCGTTCCATTTCAGCAACTTGTACAAAATGCAAGCCACGGTAGATTATGTCCTACCTGCAATTCGGATAATCGCTCCACATTATTAATACAAACACATAGTCAATACGTAATACTAATGCTTCTACGTTACAATGCAGATGGTACGAAAAACAGCTGCAAGCTGACTGGATTCACACATAGTCAAATATCACTTGGTAGGAAAACCTTCACAACAATAGGTATAATCTACCACAAAGGAGCCACAACCAACTCAGGGCACTACACTGTATATATAAAAAAAAAATGTGGATGGTTTGAATGTAATGATAGTACCGTTACTCTAAAGCAGAGATTACCAGCTAATCTTACAAACGCGTATTTAATGTTCTTAAAACCAAAATTTGATAACTGAACTGTACTTAAACCTTAAGTACACTTGTAGTAAAAAAATATAAACTGTCACAATATTTCAAAACCTATCTAACTGCCCAAAGATTCTACAACAACTAATCAGATAAATTAATACCACTCAAATAGAGCAAAAAATAGACAGTTAGAATGCGCCAATTGGTATCTAACTGTCCCAAAATTTACAAATATGCAAACAGATAAATCAATACCACGGAATTATATCAAAACATAAACAGTTAGAATACGCCTACTGGTATCTAACTGGCCCAAAATATTACAATATCCAAATACCTAATATCTTACTGCTCACAAAAACTGAAACAATCCAATGCATAAAGCATTAGGCAGAAAGAACAAGTAAACGCGGAAAACAAACAAATAAATAAACTGTAGCATAACAGAAAAAGGGTTGTTTTTTTTAATCCAACATGGATTTTTTTTCTCCCACAGACCCAATGATTTTAGCAACAAACACAGAAACTTTGCAAATTGCACAGTACTCTGGTTTGTAATCTACTAAATATGAGGGTCAATAAAAAGAAGAATATGTTGATTGTTCAATGTAATAAGTCATTATAAAATATTAATACTAACATGCTATTTTCTTTTATTACAGAAATGAACAAGAAAAACATGGACTCCCGTTACTAAACCAAATAATACGTATAACAAGATAAATACAACCATTGCACCATATCACACCCATTCAAGCTTATAACATTGTTCCTTATAAATTAGTTTTTGACCCAAAGTTAAAAGCCACTATGGGTGTGATATGCTGTGGTGGTTGTGGCCAGGGCATACACTCTTGGGTGCATGGCCAAATGGCCATGCACCCAACATTCTATACCCTGGCCACAACCACCGCAGCATATCACACCCATAGATGCAAGCATTGCAACCATTTTTATGTCCGCGGACAGGGGGAAGGTCCTAGGACACATTCAACTTGCTAGAGGACAATACAAAAAGCGTCCTCAGGATACCCCCATTTTCTTTATGTACGAACATTTCAGGACACCGCGATTGTTCTTAAAACATTTTCACCTTGCCAACGAACAATACAGACAACGTCTCCAGGACACCCCCTGCAAACATTCCAAGACCCCACTAGTGTTCTTAGAACACTTTCAAGTTGACACTGAATCCATTCTGTTTATTTACGAACATTCCAGAACAGCCGTGTTGTCCGCAGACAAATCGAACACAACAAAAGCGTCTAGCACATAAATAAAATACAACTTTGAACCTATCTCATACTCCCCCATCCTCCCCAAAGACTTCTACACACCAACATACTCTACTAAATACACATTTTGAACAAACTTTCACTGCGCTGTCTGCGGACGTCCGCAAATGCAAGATGGCGGGCGCGACAGAAAATCTGACGCGCATCAAGCACCACGCTGCCCAATCAGCGAACACGTCGCATGTCCGCTGACATGACGCAAGCCGCTGGGCCAATCGGGGTGCTGTCCGCGGAGCGAACAGGGAAGTCCGTCCGTGAAGCGAACACAGATATCACTAATTTTTTTGCCTTACATTTTGGTAATTTTTTAAATAACTAATGGACGGATTTACACCAAATTTGCAAAAGCACGCTTTCGGGACCAGGCTGCCGCTCCTGCCGCAAATGTGGTGTAAATCCGTCCAGCGGTTCGGGCTGTAGCCGTGCACAAAGTTTTTCCCATTCAGTCGATGGGAAAAAAAAAGTTTTGGGACCCCCCCTATAACGTTTCCCCCCCTGGACGAATCCTCACCAAACTTTGCAAAAGTATTCAGAGTGGGCCATATACTTTTTTTTACAAAGTTTGGTGAGGATTCGTCCAGGGGGAGCGAAGTTATAAGCCACCCAAAAAGTGCTCTTTCTATGGAAAAACCAACTTAACCATAACTACATGGCCACTACCGTGGCCATGTAATATATATATATATATATATATATATATTGGCAATTCTACCTTTCAGGTAAAGAGATCGAGGTGCACTCTCCACAGTTGTTAGTAGCCCATCCAAATTTGGAAAAAGAAAGTCTGGGTCCACACCAAGGTTTTCTTTCAGTTTCTTCCTTTATTAGTATTCCAGGGAAAATTTGTGGCATTAATAGAAAACATGGAAATCCATTCAAAAATAGAAAAAGACCAAAGTGTAGCAATCATAATGCTGAGACGTTCACGCGTTCCGCGGCTGACTCGATGCTTGCTCACAACGATTTGCCACATTGTCGGTGAAACATTTAAAACATGGGGGGAAGGCAGAGAGAGGGGGGAGGAGGAAGTGTTGAGGTGGAAATAGAAGGACCAATTTGTCCTTTTAAATAAGGGCTCAATCGTGTGCGGCCATCTTAGCCTAGTATGCTTTGGAGTGTAAAGCGCTGTGTGTTTATATTAGTTCTACATGCTCTATCATGCTTACATCCGGATGTTTCATGCGTTTGGGTGTGGCTTAAACTAGCAATGTGTTGCAATTTGCAATCTACTATCGGATGCCTAGTGCAAATCCTTAACCCCTTTGTGCCGCACTTGTAATTGGGCAACATGTTAAGTTTCATAGCTGTATAAGCCATGGACAATTGCAACCGCATAATGCGGATTGTGGTGGTCATCTGGAACCCATCTGAACTCTTTTCATGAAATGCCTTTATAAAATGCTTAGTGCATTAGCAGCATTTATTCTTGAATCTAAAGTGACGAGTGCAATAGCAGCATATTTGGCTCAACATAAGGTGCCAAGTGCAGATCTTGATAATCAAGGTCTCTTCGGTTACATATACCACAATCCCATCATATCGGGGTACTTCCATACATGCCTCATTAGATTGCTAAGTGTTATGCCAGCTTTTTGATGCCCAAAAGAATGTGAAAAGTATTCAGTAAAGTGCACAGTGCGAATCATAGTTGTCAAGGTCCCTCCAATCTCTCATTTCATAGGCCCCAACATGTCAAAGTTGACCACATCAGCTATTTTCAGCACAGTTTTTAGGAACCTGAGCAATTTATTGCTATTTATCAATATTAACCACAAAGTGTGGGACTGAAATTCATTTGTGTATGAGTGTGACATCCTTCCCTTAATCTGTTTCCATCTAACCCTCCTAAGAATTTTGTTGAATTTTTAATCCATTCACAAAAGTGTACTAAAAGCAAAAACCTATAACCCATTAAAAAATGTATGTTAAAACATTAAAACAACCAATTATTTGCCATTCATTGAAATAGGACATTTTGCCTTCGCCCATTACTTTCGATTGACAAAACAACATTAAACATCTATGATGGAGAATCTGCAACTTTGTACATGGACACAAGTGGTTACTATCTAATATTCTTTGTCTCAATTGATTATTAGGTAGGGAACATAACATTTTTTTTAGCAACCCAGAAATTCCTGATTGATATCTGACCATGCCTCTAGTTCTTCCCATGCACCCATCATCAGATTGGCGTATGAAGGCACAAAGGTCGTGCCCATTGCGGTCCCCTGTACCTGTTTGAAATACTCGTCATTATAGAGGAAGACGTTATTTGTTAGGCATAGGTCGATCATTTGCATCATCATTTTAGTGTATTCCAGAAAGTTCACTGATTTGGTGTTTAAATAATGTAAACATGCTTTTTTACCATCCTCATGTCCAATGGATCTGTATAAAGAAACCACATCCATCGTTGTCATTAAACATTCTGCTTCCCAGGGAATATCTTCTATTTTACACAAAAAGTCTGTGGTGTCTTTTTTGTATGAGGGAAGTAAAGAAACAAAGGGAAACAATGCAGCATCGATATATTTGGACACATTCTCCAATGCTGAGCCTATTAGGCAAACAATAGGTCTCCCAGGTGGTTTTTTCAAATTCTTATGGATTTTCGGTAGAAAATATATAGTCGGTGTTATGGCATTACTGATCCACAAGAATTTGGAAGTTTCTTCTGATATAATGCCCATTTTTTCATATTTCTCGAGTAAAGATTTCACCGTCTGTTCCAGTTCTTTCATGGGATTAGTTTTGAGCCTCTCATACCAGTTAGTCTCATTGAGTTGTTTGTACGCCTCCTTAATATATTCGTTTTTGTTTTGTAGGACTATATTCCACCCCTTATCTGAAGGTTTTATGATACAGTTCTTCAGTTCCTGAAGGTCTTTCAGTGCTTTTCTTTCATATACTGTCAAATTGTCTTTAGGTGTTTTGTTTTTGGATCTTCTGCGTAAACTTTTTTAGTCCCTTATTTTGATTTCTGTTCTTCTTGTTTGTGCTTCCCTTTTGCGTTGTTGCCAACTGTTGGTTGCAAACAAATTTCCTGAGGCAAATGTTTCTAATGAAGTGATCCAAGTCTATCCTAGTCTCCACATAGTCATTTTTGGCGTTAGGACAGAAGTTTAATCCCAAACTGAGTACTTTTTGTTGGGAATCAGTTAGAGTGTGATCTGACAGATTTATTATTTTGAAGCTGCCATCGTTTAGTTCATCAGCCTTGCTCATTTGCCAGAGCGCAGGTGGGAGCATGCTCGGGGCTCTGGGGGGCAGGAAAATGGCCTTCAGGGCAGGAGCGTAGTGTTCTGTGTGTTGTCATGTGGCCAGCTTGATACGGAGTGACTTGGCACGTGAAAAAACTGCATGCAATTCGAGGAAAGGCCCTTAGCGCATAAGCGCATATGTGACGTGATACGCATGGGCGTTTCCCACAGCACTGGTGCATCCGCACATGCAAAAAAATCACGTACGCGTGGTACTGTGTGTTATTCGAGGAAAGGCCCTTAGCGCATATGTGAAGTGACGCGCACGGGTGTTTCTCTCAGCACGGGTTAAAGGTGAGCGGGGCCAGCAGTTCGCTGTACGTTCCTTTCGTGGAGAGCGACGTGTGTGTTGCTACTTCATGTTGTTTCGCGCACCATCACAACTTCACAGCTGATCAAGGACGTATCTCTTCTTTTGGCTGGGGTATTGGCTAGGAATGTTTTTCATTATCACGCTAGTCTGACTATGAGTCGCGCATGTTATTATTCCCTGTGTATCGTGTACCCATTTTTGAGGTCATGGTAACCTCCGTGTCCCACGTGTACGTGTTTTTCATGTCCCTGGGTGCCACTGCGTACTGCGGGAGGTTAATTCCACACACGTGGGCTACCGGGGGTTGCGTGCACGGTTTTACTGCAGTTTTGGGGTGCCTGAGCGTTGCATGACCCGTCACCTTATCACCGGGGTGACATACAGCCTTGCAGGTGCAGGGGTGCTGTTAACATCTTGTATTCCACCCCCTTCACCCCAATTGCCCAGGACAATTGTTGTGTACATCTCCCATTGGCAACACCACATCTGTGCCGGCACTACTACATCTGTGCCATGGCTGGGTGTCCACGAAAGGTGAGGGGCGCGTCAGGTGGGTGTACTCCATGTGGCGGGCGTGGTCAGGGACGTGGCTGGGGTGACCAGGGAGTAGGGGGACTCCAGGGTGTCCAGGGTGGCTTCAGGGGGGAAGAGGCAGGGGTGCGCCAGTTCGGCACGATGTTGTGCCACGTGTTGGTGCAGTCATGCCACCACCCCCTGCGGCTCCGGGAGATGCAGTTCTTGTATCTGGCATTGGTGCCCATGTGACATGCAGTCCGTTTCATCGCCTGCCACGGGCCTAAGGGTAGTGGTAGCTGCAGGTGCAGCTGTGGACACCACCACCCAGGCTCAGGGTCTGAAAGCGCCGGCTGCGTTGGCACCTGATGAGTCCATGGAAGATTTCCAGGAGGTCAGGAGGCACACCGTAGGTGCACGCAGGGCTGCCGTGATGAGGCACATGTCCCTGGGGCAGTAAAGTCATCCGCTGCCCCGACCAACCGGGTGTTGGCAAGTGCATGGGCAGATGCAGCCGACACGTCCCCAGTTGTGAGTCTACCATCCAGGATAGACCGGGTCAATGACCCTGGCACAGCGGATGTTGCTGCACAGGGTCCACTCCAGGGCACCCAGCAGCCACTGACACAAGTCAGGGCTTCCGTCCTTGTTCCACCTGCCACTCCCTCGGTTCAATCCACCGGCGCCACTGCCCATACTGATCAGGGCGGCATTTGCCAGCCACGGTCCGGACCATCGTCCAAGAGGAGGAAGGTTGCACCTGCAGTACAGGCTGGGACCCCAGACACAGCCACAACCTCCAGCACGTCAAGGAAGAAGCCTTTCTGCGTGCAGAAACTGGACTTCATTGTGGACTACGTGCAGGACCAAAACCGTGATATGCTAGAGGGGCCGAATTGTCAAACTACAGCTGCCCATCGTGATACCCACTGGAAGCAACTTGCGGATCATGTGAGTGCATTCGGCCATGAGGTGCGCACAGCTCAAGAGTGCAAAAAGCGTTGGGATGACCTCAAACGCAGCACTAAGGTGAAGCGTGCCTCTAATTACAACATAACTCTGGTGACTGGCAGTGGGCCACCAACTGAGGAGGAAGATCTCACTCGGCACGAGTCAGTCGTTGTGGGGTTCATACCACCAGGAATGGTCGAAGGAGTGGGAGAGATCCTGGACTTTGATGTCCTGCCCAGTGAGTTTTGTCACATGTTTGTCGATGCAAATTAACAAGGGGGGTCCTAGGAGTCCCTCTGCCAGACATTAGTCCTGGTTGCGAGAGACTTACCCAGAGTCTTTAGCTCACTATCTTTCACAGAGAAGAAATATCCTAAACATATCAGTCTTTGTCCTGCCCTGGAGCAGTCCAGCACCGAAATGCTAGGCAATTCTCCTCTGAACAAGAGTACCAACAGCATCCCCAGACCCGTGTTTCAGTCTGGTTGGACCTCATCAGTAGGGAGGAGCTGTGCCTCTCTAAGAATAGTGAGCAAGGGGTCCACGTCTGGATTCCCCTAGTGACTTAGGGTGAGACCCGAAGTTACTTGCATATGCAAATTAACAAGGGGGGTCCTGGGAGTCCCTCTGCCAGACATTAGTCCTGGTTGCGAGAGACTTGCCCAGAGTCTTTAGCTCACTATCTTTCACAGAGAAGAAATATCCTAAACATATCAGTCTTTGTCCTGCCCTGGGGCAGTCCAGCACCAAAGTGCTAGGCAATTCTCCTCTGAACAAGAGTACCAACAGCATCCCCAGACACGTGTTTCGGTCTGGTTGGACCTCATCAGTAGGGAGGAGCTGTGCCTCTCTAAAAATAGTGAGCAAGGGGTCCACGTCTGGATTCCCCTAGTAACTTAGGGTGAGACCCGAAGTTACTTGCACATGCAAATTAACAAGGGGGGTCCTGGGAGTCCCTCTGCCAGACATTAGTCCTGGTTGCGAGAGACTTACCCAGAGTCTTTAGCTCACTATCTTTCACAGAGAAGAAATATCCTAAACATATCAGTCTTTGTCCTGCCCTGGGGCAGTCCAGCACCGAAGTGCTAGGCAATTCTCCTCTGAACAAGAGTACCAACAGCATCCCCAGACACGTGTTTCGGTCTGGTTGGACCTCATAAGTAGGGAGGAGCTGTGCCTCTCTAAGAATAGAGAGCAAGGGGTCCACGTCTGGATTCCCCTAGTAACTTAGGGTGAGACCCGAAGTTACTTGCATATGCAAATTAACAAGGGGGGTCCTGGGAGTCCCTCTGTCAGACATTAGTCCTGGTTGCGAGAGACTTACCCAGAGTCTTTAGCTCACTATCTTTCACAGAGAAGAAATATCCTAAACATATCAGTCTTTGTCCTGCCCTGGGGCAGTCCAGCACCGAAGTGCTAGGCAATTCTCCTCTGAACAAGAGTACCAACAGCATCCCCAGACACGTGTTTCGGTCTGGTTGGACCTCATCAGTAGGGAGGAGCTGTGCCTCTCTAAGAATAGAGAGCAAGGGGTCCACGTCTGGATTCCCCTAGTAACTTAGGGTGAGACCCGAAGTTAATTGCATATGCAAATTAACAAGGGGGGTCCTGGGAGTCCCTCTGCCAGACATTAGTCCTGGTTGCGAGAGACTTACCCAGAGTCTTTAGCTCACTAAATTTCACAGAGAAGAAATATCCATTGTCGAGGCCATGTGTGTTTTGCTTGTGTGATGTGTTGTGCTTGACTGCTACTACATGTCATGTGTACATGGTTCTCATGTGCAAGTCATGCAATGGTTCACTGATGCGGTACCTGCTGTGCAGGATGGTGGACATGTAGAGCAGACAGGGACTGTCCTCATCACCACACTTGCACCCTAGTCACCCGGCTGCCCCTCCGGTCCATGTTCCAGTTTACTGGCCCTTCTGCATGTAGCCTGGGGTGTCTTTCCTCTCAGCACTGGGACTATGTCATTGCATGACTGATGTGCATGTGTCCTCTGCCTGCATGCGGTACTCCACGTAGGCATGCTCCCTTGCCCCTCCACCCCCCCTGCATCCCAATTTCAACATTGCTCTGGTTGCATCATGTTGGCGTACTGCAATGGCCTGTTCAAGACTCCTGTGTACATGCAAACTTCCACCAACCAACCTGCCAGACTCATGCAGTGGGATACATCCTCTGTCCTTCATGCAGGGTGTCTCACTTGGACTGTGCAGATGGCAGATGCTCCACAGGGACATGAGTGCCCATTCATGCTCCATGTGCATTCCATGCATGCCCCTATGTGTCCTTGACTGGAGGATCATTGTAGTACGTGTCCAGGATGACCTACATTTCATGGCATTTTATCATCCATTCAATGTCCACTCTGGCTCAGTCCTGCATCACACACATGTTTAGGGTGTCACAGTCTGTGTGGGGCACAGGCCTCCCCCTGTTTCAGGCCCACTGACTCTGTTCAACTGGTGTAGTGGCTTCTGCACACATGGGTGTACTACTGAGGGTTCATCATGTGTCCTGCTTACTGTCCCATCATCATCTGCTGTGTTGTCAGTTGACTCAGATGATGCAATTGATGCTAGTCAACACTGTCTGCCAATACACAGGTCTCTGGTCACCCTTTCACTGCCATGCAATGCGTCCCTGCATTTTCACCTAGGGGGGGCTTCTTGTAGCCATGCAACCCATTGCATGCACATTGCACGTGATGCCTGAACTTGCCCTTGCACTGCCTTCACGTCCATTGATACACATCATGATGTACTTGTTCATGTAGATAGTGGGTAACGTACACATGTTCTGCACTGCATCAACCCACTTCTGAGCCGTGTTACACCGTTCTACATGCCTACTCACTGATGCTATGTCAAAGTGACCTGGCATGCCTTCACGTCCATTGATACACATCATGATGTACTTGTTCATGTAGATAGTGGGTAATGTACACATGTTCTGCACTGCATCAACCCACTTCTGAGCCGTGTTACACCGTTCTACATGCCTACTCACTGATGCTATGTCAAAGTGACCTGGCATGCATGCCAGGTTCTAATTTGTGTGTGACATGTCTGCTTAATGTGTTGGCTGTCTGTGTGATGTCTATGTGTGTGTGTCTTATGTGCTTCTGACATGTGTACTAATGTTATTTTTTCTCCACTTTTCAGATGATGACGCAATGGAGCCAGAGAATGGTGTTGTCATGCCAAACACAGGTTTGCTATCACACCAGCAACCCGGCACAAGTGGGGGTCGTGGGGTGGTAGACCACGAGAACCCACATGTCTTACAGACCATCTTGTCTATGGCTGGCAATGAGTCTAGCCCGGATGATCACTCAGATGATAATGTCGAGTTAGATGTGTATCGGGTCCATTCGTCAGGGGTGAGTGATTCTGATGTGGACGCTCCTCTGTCTGCGACACCTGCACTGAGGGGCCAGACGGTGGTGGGACCTCTGCCTGTGGTGGACCGGGACGCAGGGTCACCCTCCACAGCAGTTGCTGATGTGCCTGGGGCATCACGTCGACGGGGGAATGTAGTCCTGCAGCCGCGGGCGGTGCCAACCCAACAAGGACGGCGGGTCCTTGGGCCCCGCAGGTGTCAAGCCCAGCAACACAGTGGCCGCGTGCCACTGGGGTACACTGAGTGGGAGCAAGCCATGGTTGCCAATTCAGAACACCAGGGGGCAGCAATTGATAACATCGCTGTGAGCATGGAACGTGTGGCCCAATCCATGCTCCCCCCTGCTAGGCAGGTGCAACTCCAGCATGGGGCGGCACAGTCCATGGCCCGCTCGCTCAGGCTAGGCATGGCGGCCTCAGACAGGGCACACCGGGCTGAAATGGTGTCTTTGCGTCAAGCAATTGCTGCTCACACAGAGGCACACATGGAGGCGATGAGGGTTGACTTTGAATCTCTCAAATCTACTCTGGCTGTGCTCATGATGACCCAGAGGACGCGGTCAGAGGAGAGGTTGGAGCAGGTAGAGAGTACCATTTGGGCTGAGCTACGTGGTTGCCGGGAGGTGTACCAGTTGTCCGGCCAGGCCACGCAGGAAGAACTCCGTGTTACACGTGTTACCTTGCAAGAGGAAGCATGCGTATCATGCAAGGTTCTACATGCTGTCCTACGTGTCATCTCTGCACAGAACCAGGCTCACCCGTCCCGCAGACTTGCTGCTGACGAGGGGCAAGCTGCGCCTAGGCGTGGTCAGGGTACTGTGCCACGTCAACCTTTTCAGCTAGAGAGTGACTCGGACGACAAGATATCTCCCACACAGGTCACGCTGTGCAGACGTTGAGCCCATGGAGTTTTTTTTTTGTCTCAACATCATCGCATGTGGGTGTTGAGGTGCACCCTGTACCTCCCCCCTCCTGGGTGCCTCCCCCCGGGTCGTATGTGGCCATTTTTGATTTTTGATTTTAGTTTAGTTAGTTAATATGGTTTCTGATAGTTAGTTTTATTAGGTAATATAGGTTTTTTATAGTTAGTTTAATTAGTTAATACAGTTTAAAATTGCTTGTCTCTTGTGCATTCATGTGACAGTGTGGTGCTTTGTGGCTTTTGAAAGCATCCACTGTCTGTTCCAGCTGGGCCCTTCAAGCTTGTCTCGTGTATGTGTTTGCAGATTGGGGTCCTGACTCACATAGGCCACTCCTGCCTCCCTTATCCATGGGCTCCCAAGGATGGTTCGGTGTATCAAACATTTACACAAGGGCTTTGGACTTTCGTCATATCTGTGGCCTGTCTGCAGCTGTACTACTTGTGTTAACACCCCTAGTGGGGATTGAGTGGGTTTAATACACGCCATGTCTGTAATCAATTTGTGTGAGTACATGATTGATATCTCCATTAATTGATGTGGATTGTGATGTATGTTCTTTTCTTGCCTGTATATGTGCTTGATGCACTTCATGCTGTAGACAGTAGCCTGCACCCTTTGCCTGTGAAAGTCACACTGATGGTGGGAGGAGTTCGGATGTAGGTCTCTAACCTGGCCCAGTGACAACCACCATGAAGACACACACAGGGAACTTTCCAGCCTTATTGATATCTTTTATGTCCTTTATGCAGGAAAATGAGCCTCCAGACTACCTTTGCCAGCAGACCCAGGGCCAAGTACTAGTGAAACCTGGCCACGTTCGGTGGCGCAGACGTGCACATGTGTGCGCAAGCAGAAGCACAGGGCTTATGCTCAGACGTCCGACAGAAGCAGACGTGTTTCTAGGAGCTCCCAGCAAGGTGAGCAGCACAAGGGGCCACACCGCAGCCAACCTTCCACCAGGCCACTTGCACACGCATGCTAAGTAGCACCAGTGCTGGGGGGCTTGGCAAGGCATTGTTGTAGAAGTGCACAGTACAGCTAAGATGCGTTGAGGGCCAAATGCCAAGTATCTTTACAAGTTGTCAGGGGCACACGCAGGGGTCGTCGAACATATCCTTGAGTCCCCCCTGCTCCATTGAAGCTGAGTTATTTGCGCAGTAGTGTTCCTAGCCAGAAACGGATACAGCGTACAGGAACACACAGTGAGGCACAGACTTGTGTGTAGTGCATATCATTTGCATGTGCAAATTGCCACGTGCACTACCTATTGAAATCCCTGGCTGCCAGATCACGACTTGTACTGAAGTTGCACCTCGCTATACGCGTCTGGCAGCTCACCCAGGGACCATTGTATCATGTGTGATTCTTGACGAATTGGTCTTCCATTTCCCCCGTGCCCACGTGCGCCTGCCTTACTGCATCCCGTCACGGGGGCAAGCTAACGTATACGTACATAGCAGCAGACAAGAGTGTTTCTTTGTGGAGAAGTCACTTACTTTGGGGCATGAATGGTGTTGTGTGTGTGTGTTGTAAACACACACAGATTAGTAACTCACGCTCTCTTTGCAGCATTGAACTGCTCCTGTTACTGGACCTGAGAGTGCGCAGGCAGGAGGCCAGCACTCACCCCAGAGATAAGTCACTCTTTGGCTTGCATTTGACTCATTTGGTACAATGTGCATGATGAACATGATTTCTCTGATTGAGTATGTGTTATTGTCAATAGTTGTATTTTGTATTTTGCCTACTTTTCCTTGCCAATTCAACTCCCCTCTCCTGCACCTCTTTCCGATTATCCTGAATACCAATGCCTGGCCAAACAACAGATCCCTGACCCTCCTTCCCAGCCGGGGTCTTGGAGGCCTGTTTAAGTTTGACCTTGCAGGTGCCCAGACCACGGAGGGGGTGGTTGGTTCATGCCACTCCTGCCCTGGACACCGGAGCTGTGACACTACCCATCAGTTGTTGCATTCTCATTGTATATTATGTACAGGAAATGGTACCCATCCTGTTGGACCATTGTTGAAGTGTGCCACCTTGGTTGTTCTATCATTCTGCTTGGACATGTGCTTGGACACTTTCTGCTACTTCAAGTCATCTATGGAGACTATTCCAGGGTTTTTTGGTGCCTACAGGCTTTTCCCCTGGTTTTGGGGTTTGACTCCTTGGAGTTCTCTGCGATTTGGTATTTTTACCAGTCAAGGTGGCCTCTGAGGAGGCTGGACCCTATTTACACGCAAGGTGGAACATGGAGACCAAGGGGTAGGGTGATCCTGTAGCCAGTAGACTTGAAGGAAGAAGGCTACATACCCCAGACACAGTTGTTCAGAAGGTCATGGTGATGTGTAAATGAGGGAGGGACTTTTGTTGTTGGACAGTTAGCTTGGGCTACAGTGTTTGGGCACTCTGACATTGTAATTGTGGGGTACTATGTACATGATGTGTTCTGCTTGGTCAATGCCAGTTCCTGTGTTGTCTTTACTTTTCAGGTGTCAGGGGATTGGTGTGGTTTGACATGCTTGGGTGTACACATGGGCAATGTTCACATGCAATGTGTACAGGACACTGTGGGTCACTTGATTTCACATGCATATATTGAGTGCATGCCCCTACTGACACACACAGTTGCACAATGCACCACCACATGTACAACTACCCTTCCATGGCCACAGGTGCACACAGATTGCCTTCCCAGGCACGCTGTGTCCCTGCTGCACATGATCTATTACAATTTGGGGATCCTGTACATAAGTCAATTGTTTATTTATTTTGTTTGTATTTTTCATTTGATGCTCAAGGTGTATCCCCAACACAATGGCTGCTCACTGTGCTGTGTGCTGAGCAGTGTGTTGCAGGAGACACACACAGCACACAGGTTCAGGAGTAGCGATTTTGTCTTGCCCAATGTGCATGTGAACAGGCATTCAGTGTTGTGTTCATGCTACGACTGCATTTGTGTATGACTTGGTATGTGTGGAAGGTTGTTGGTCAGTCATTTCATCTGATTCTATGTCAGGCGTCATTGTCTCTGGCCACTTTCCATTTATCAGATGTCACTTCGTATCTTATTGGTCATGTGTTGGGCTTTTGCTATTGAATGCCATGCCATGGTGTGGCAGACAAGGGTGATGTGGGTTAGGAGGGTTTGGGTGACATACCAGGGATTGTCATGGCCTGTTTTGCTGGGGGGTGTGATACACACCTTGCATGTGTTCCTTTTGGTCACACAGGATTGGTAATGTTTAAGTAGCTAGGCATGCACACAATGTAGCACTTCCATGGCAACATTCTCAGGGTGGTAAGGTTGTGACAGTTGGCTGTCTCTTTGTAATCAACGATTGTCACCTGGTATGTGCCAGGCCTGTGTGCACTCCGCAGGGGTGGGAGTTAAGGTGAAAAATGTAGCCACAAGCTGGGTCCAGGCTGCCTCGCCACGTGCCCTTTTCCCTCCCATGGGCAGCGCCTGTGCAGTGGTTGGGGACACGGGGGCACCACCATGTCCACCGGTACGCCCTGCCATGTTGCAACATTGTGCAGGACACATGCTGCCACAATGATCCTGCACACTACTGGGGGTGCATATAGTAGCTGGCCGCTGAAGCGGTCAAGGGAGCGGAAGCGTGACTTGAGCACTCCGAATGTGCTCTCCACTATGCCCCTGGTTGCAATATGGGCAGCGTTGTATCTTACCTGGGGTGGTGTGGTGGGGTTCCGGATTGGCGTCATCATGTGGTTGCTCAGAGGGTAGGCACTGTCCTTTGGGGAGGTGATAATGGTTGTGATTATTTGGGTTTGTGTATTTGTGTGTGTGTGACATGCATGCATGTGCACAGGCATTTGTACTCACCGAGGAGCCATGTGTCGCCATGCTTCCCATGCTTCCAGGGCCCGGCTCAGGGCGGACATTCTGTAAATGAAACTGTCATGGGTAGAGCCAGGGTAGTTTGCATAGACAGAGGTGATGATTCCCTTTGCATCGCATACGACCTGCACGTTGATGGAATGCTGGTGCTTGTGGTTTCGATAGATGTGCTCAGTGGCCCTAGGTGGACGTAGGGCCACATGGGTGCAATCTATGGCACTGAGCACTTTGGGGACGTGTGCCACCCTGTAAAAGTCCTGGACCACGGCCTGCCTTTCTGCGGGTGTTCTGGGCATGTATATGTGCCTGCGGACTGAGGGGCGCGCAGTCATGATTGCCAACACCTGGTGTAGGCAGCGTGACTGCGTGGCATGTGAGACTCCACCCACTATGGCAGTTGTCCGCTGAAATGACCCAGTGGCCAAAAAAATGCAGCACATTGAGCACCTTCTCCAACGGGCTCAATGCTTAGGAGCACAGGGTGGGTGATGTAAGGTCATCTTCCCACTCCCTGACCAGGTCTAGGATGATATGAGGTGGAAACCTATACCTGGCATAGACCTGGTCGTCAGGCATCCCAAAAAGGCTAGTCTGGGGGAAAAAAATGCAGGCCCTGACTATTCTCCTCCTCCTGCGGTGTCCCACGATCAGTGCTGTGACAAATGGGGCATTCATCGTAGCTGTATATACGTGTTTGTTGTTTGTGCGCACTTTTATACTGCACGCGGGGACACCTCCGCCTGCCTTCCGGTGGCGGACGTGTTGATGCCTGTGCGCGTCTTTTAGCGTGCGCGGTTTTCCCATATTCGATTCCATGAATACGTGTTGTTCGTGTGCGTGTGGGCGTTCCGTGTATTTCCCTGCAGTACTTCCCCAGTTACACCTTCTTTTTCATGCGTTGTTCCCCATTCCGCGTGTTACGGCCCGTGTCCCACCCCCTTTTTGTGTGTGCGCCGACGTTGTGCGCTTTCCCTCTGCGCGTCGCGCACAGTGTTCAGGATGTTGCAATGATGTGTGCACCCGTGTGCGCCACGCACGTATTTGGCGCACATCCCGGGGAAAACCTAATGCCTGCCCTATCTCTTGTACAAAAAGTGTTTAAAGGAGAAATGTATGCAAAGGAAAAATCAGTGTTCAAAAGAATAAAAGTGGTTGAACCAGCTCTCTTCCCCACGTGAGAGCTGACGTAGTAAGGCTGTGGATGAGATGCAAAGAAAGGGAGACCTGAAAATGAACTTTGAAGTAAGGACAGCTCTGAAATCAGCAATATTAAGTAACGGAGTGGCCCGGTGAAAGGAAGTAGCCCACTCGAAAGACTCTGTGAAAGGTACATTGTTTGAAGTGATAAAGCAAATGAATGGCAAAAGTGAAGTAAGCAAAATTGACTCCTAGAGAAGGGGAGAGTGAAAGTTCATTGTGAATCTTGAGTCAAAGTGGTCCTGCGGTGGTCTGTAAAGAAAGCCACACACATTCAAAAGTCCGACAGAGGGAGACCCAAAGTGGGGAAGGGAGCCCCCTTGCAAGTTTTTTTTAACTTTGTCATGAAAGGTCTGAGCCCGACAGGGGCAGACGTACGTGAACCTTTGTTGAAACATTATTTAGAAGTCAGGAAAAGAGACTTTTATGTGGAAGACTAGGTGGGCCACGATCCACGTTTGGAACTGTTTATTGTGTTGAAAACCAAGCCAGAGTGTAAACGCGTGCAGCCTTCACTTGCGATATAATGTTGCTACTTCAAAATTTAGCACACATCGGTCTCTCAGGGTACTTGCCAACTCACTGGTTGTGTGCATTTCTTTCTTGGTTGTACAATTTCCAATTCACGAGTCAAGGTTAGTACCACAGGGTTGACCTTGCCACCCCAACTCTGCCATTCACCCGGGAGGATTGCTGGCATCCTGGAAACACAATGCAGCCTTCTGATGTGGGATCTGGCCTTCTCCACGTGTCTTTCATGGCCGGTGGGAGGCAATGGCCACCAGTAGGGAACTCTTGCTCGTGTCCCTTACAGTAGATTTGCCTTCGCCCCAGAAGTTCTGTTCATAATCGTGTTCTACCTTGCTCAGATTGTGTCTCTAGGTTCTGCCTTTTATTTGTGTGAGGAGAGCTAATTGGTATCAGGTGAATGCACTTGCAGTAAAGCACCTGACTTTGCCTGACCCGATTAGCGTCTAGTATGATGTGTGAAAGTGAGTGTTCTTACTTTCAGTAACCCTCCACCTCGGCCCAGTGTTTGTGTAAAAAAAGGGGTGGGGGGATTTGGGACCTTAAGAGAATCCTAAAAAATAGGATGGGTCAGATAAACAAAATAGGGGGGAATACCGCCTCTCACTGTTGGCTGCCTGAACCCCACTACCCGAAGACCCCTCACTGAGGTGATCCTCCCGCACTGGTCCATCCTCAATGACTGGATCTAAAGGCGATGGCCGTGCCCTGGCCACCTGAGATCGAGATCCCCGGGGACTAGCAGGTGAGACACCCTCTGGTTTCTCACACTCCCCACAAATCCTTCTACGTATCCCATAGTCACATTTAATCATTTGTATAACCTGTAGCTGTCAGCCATCAAATATAAGGTATTTTGGCTCCCTTAATAGCCAATTGTTCTGCAGTACAGTGGTTTGCGATTCAATGGTGGTGGATAAGTACTCTGTGCTAGGAATAGTGAAACCAGGGCCATGAACATAATCATAGCTCAATTCAGAAGATGCTTCAGTGATTTCAATATGTGATATTTCTGGGTTTTCAGATTGTATTGGGGAAATGGAAAATTATGTCTTTCTTTGATTGAAATTGTTTCGAGGACATGGATTGTGTGATAGGATCTGCAAGTAATGATGAAACATCTTCTGTGTTGTCTGTCACTGCTTTTGGGCATTGTGTGATGTAACAATGATGCATTGTTATTTTCCATGGTTTGCTGGTAATATTCAGTTAAAATTCT
This sequence comes from Ambystoma mexicanum, assembly GCF_040938575.1. Taxonomy (NCBI): domain Eukaryota; kingdom Metazoa; phylum Chordata; class Amphibia; order Caudata; family Ambystomatidae; genus Ambystoma; species Ambystoma mexicanum. The sequence continues at coordinate 21,821,218 of NC_090922.1, read as the reverse complement.
GGCCACAGTCATCAGCATTCTGATTCTGAACTTTCAGACGAGCATTCTGAACCTCAAACATGAGTTGCTACAAAATGACATTGATTTGGCAAGCGGCATCATTTGTTATTGGTGTGGTCTGAGTTTTCATGCTCCTCTTCTTCCTATGCCTCTGATACGTAAAAAAACAAGCATTATTTCTTTCACACTTATTGAACATATGAATATCAACCTTACGATCTAATACCAATTAAACAATTTCTAAACAACCACTTTAAAAATAACTGAAAAGCCTGTATGGTATGTACCCTTGTTTTCCGAGTATGCTTTGACACAGTCAATCTTGAATTGCCAATTTCATCACCCAACTGTAATAGAGCATTCACAAAATGTTGCAAACAACAGTAATACTATTCCTTTTCAAGAAACACTTCATACATAATCAAAGTTGCATTATAGTTGCAATAGATTTAACGTGATGACTAACAGTATTATTTGTATACCTGTGGTCCATGTGTCTTTTCCATCTCAACTGCTTCAGTAGTAGACTGCTTGTACGTAACAACACATTAAAAAAAAGGGATACTAGTTGGACAATTTAATGTTAACTTCTTTGATCACAAAGGTTACATTTTCATAAGTAAACTTGTATGATTGTTGACTTTCCACCATAAGTTATACATAGAACACATATACAGTAAATCACTTGAAGACATTTTTACTAAAAACTTAATGAAAGTGTTTTAAAAAAGAAAAACCCTAACATTGTAAGTAAATATAACATTTTAACAATAACTGATTTTAAAATGTACCTGTTGAACTGCACTGATGTCACAGGGAATTGGCGTCCGAGTTAGCACTTAACATGCATCCTGCAAAAATATAGAGAATAAATAATTGACACTAAAGACATTGGGGGTCATTACGACCCAGGCGCTAATTGCGCCAACTTTACCACCATGGTGTAAACTACGTTTACACCATGGTGGATGGCGGATTTACCGCCCCATTCCAAGGTGAGTGGGGCGGTAAATCCCCATTTCCCCTTCCCCATTCCCATTTTTGCCCCATAGGGCATAATGGGAGTGGGGAAGGCGCTAATTACGCCACCGTAAATTACGTGGCGTAATTAGCATCATGGCAGGTTAGCGCCATGGATTTTAACGGCTGCTAAGAGCAGCCGTTAAAATCAGAATAGGCGTTAAGGGCTAACGACAGTGTTAACCCTTAACGCCTGGGTCGTAATGAGGCCCATTCTGTAATATAATGTTAATTATCATTAATTGCACTTTAGATGTCCAGCATCGTCGCCGAACTCTGCTATTCCAAGTACATTGGGGTGGTAGAAACATTGTAGAAGGAAATAAGACTTATTGAACAATATATAGACTGGGCTTGTAGTGTATCTTTATTTAACAGGTTGCCCAGGTGGGGGGATCTCCACACAGAACTGTGTCTAGGTAACGGGGCCAGTATTCTGCCAATTGGTCTAACCAACTGCTTTCCTCCTATGGCTAGTGTTGGTTACCTTTATTAATTGATTTGTGTGACATTTGACCAGAGTACAGTTGATGCACTTAAATGAAATCTGATAATAATTGTGGTACTACTTAGAACTGTAGATATTTGCCATTGTAGATTTACTGAGCACAAAGTGAGTTATTGTGATTGTGTATATAACCTTGAACCTTAATTATATAAAGACTGTGTTTTAACTAATACAGTGTGTGGACATTCCTTTGTGGGTGCCTGGGGACTACACTGTACTTAAGAACCAGCCATCACCTCCAGAGAAGCTAGGCCTTGATTGCTCGTCCATTGCTACCAACAATACAGAATCTTGGCTGGGGTCATCTGTGCCTCTGCTCTACCATATAGAGAGCAGGAGTACAGACACCCCCCTCCAGTCTTTACACACACTTGGATAGAAATGTGAATGTTAGCTATGCCAAATAACCAACCCACTAACAATTTCACCCCTCTGCATACACCTCTGAAACTTTAAACAAACACAACCACAAGCCTATAAACACAACAATCCGCACAAACTTCACTACACTGCAACAACAAAACAAACCACACATAGACTCACACAACAGTACACGACGGCTACTGACCAGAAAACACCCGAAGTCCACCCAACAGAGTTACCGGGTTGAGACTGCCAACAGCACATCACTGCTCTCTTGCACTTTTCCAGCTCACTCCCACCAACTCACCCCCTTTCCCTTTTTTTTCAGAGCCGCCAGAACGCCAGGGGACCACTCTGGTGGTGATAGTGCGCGGTACAAATATCCTTTAACATTAGTTTGAGCTTGAGTGGAACCTATTTGGGAGTACCTGTATAATAGACCTCAGCGCCCTTTTATGTTATGAAGAAAAATTCTGATCAAGGTCGCATGAGAAAAGGTAACAACGGAGTTACTGCTTCCTCCACTCCGTTTGATTAAAGTACTGTGTTTGCAGTTACACTAAAATAGGCTCATGCGCCTAAGGAGCCGAAAAAGAAGACAAATGACCACGTTTTCGGTAATCAGTTTATATATTAACAAATGCCCTTATCGATGACACGTGATTCTACGGTGCTTACGTCATTTTGAAATCATGGCTGTGTGTTTACATTCAAATTGTGATAGCAAACACTTTTGTTCTGAGCATTCATGAGTTTGATCACATAAAGTACAAATAAGTTGAAAAATAGAATAAAATAAAATGAAACATTGTTATCATAATCACAATTTAAACAATCATTGTATGAATCAATACATGAAAGAAAACATTTGGCACAATCAAATGAATAACGGAGAAGTTGGAGTGGCCATTGAGGGAGGGGTAAAGGGTAGGAGGTTTGTGGGTAATTGGAGACAAAAAAGAGAAAGAAGAGGAAAGAAATTTGGTGAAAACCATATTCATTGTTAATTGTGTTGATAAAAATGTAAAAAAAGGGCAAAAAAGCCTGCAAAAAGAATAACATTTTTTCAAATTGCGCTTACCCAAACTGAGTTGCATATGTGATTTTCTTAACAGCTTATGTATACATAAGCTGTTAAGAACTGCTGCTGTTTTCCACATAAGCTGTTTTCTTAACAGCTTATGTATACATAAAATTTTAAGAAAATCACATATGCAACTCAGATTGAGTAAGCGCAATTTGAAAAAATGTTCTTCTTTTTTGTTTTTTTTCCCCCTTTTCTTTAAACATTTTTATCAACACAAGTATTGTAAATGAATATGGTTTTCACCAAATTTCTTTTCCGCTTCTTTCTCTTTTTTGACTCCAATTACCCACAAACCTCCTATCTTTTACCCCTCCCTCAATGGCCACTCCAACTTCTCAGTTTTTCATTTGATTGTGCCGAATGTTTTCTTTCATGTATTGATTCATACAATGATTGTTTAAATTGTGATTATGATAACAATGTTTCATTTTATTTTATTCTATTTTTCAACTTATTTGTACTTTATGTGATCAAACTCATGAATGCTCAAAACAATGCTGTTTGCTATCACATTTTGGATGTATACACACAGATCTGATTTGAAAAAGACAGAAGCACCGTCGAAACACATGTCATCGAAGAGGGCATTTGTTAATATATAAACTGATTACTGAAAACATGGTCATTTGTCTTCTTTTTCGCTCCTTGGGCGCATGAGCCTATTTTACTGTAACTGCAAACACAATCCTTTAAAATTAACATTAACATTAATATTAACATAAGAATATGATTTGCAATCGCCCTTTTAATGCATGTATTATTTTTTATTTCCACTGCAGTGTTTGTGCCTTATTATATGTCATTGTTCAAAGCTTGAGATTTGGAAGGTAACCTGAAAACTTTAAATGAAACACATAGTAAATTGAAATAATTTTAACACATTTAACAAATTCAATGCAAAATATCATATTTTTTTATTGAAAGTTAAATATTTTACTAGAATGGTAGTTCTTTTAAAAAAGGTTGATGCTATATACAAACTACAAATTATACTGCTGTGGTTCAGGTGCTGTCTGTATAAATCCTGTGTGTTGTCTGGCGTCTCTTGGGAATTCTTCACAAATTACTCGAATCACACAGGCAATTATTACTCATTGAATGCGGAATCCCAGTCTTCCTTGAATCCACCATGTAAACGCTAGATTGGCCGCAAGCTTGTATGATCTATGTAACATATACAGAAATAGTTTTGTTGAATTAATCCAATAATTGCATTTATCTTGTTTGCAAAAAACAAGGGGGTTCCTGGGAGTCCCTCTGCTGGACATTAGTCCCGGTTACGAGGGCCTTACCCAGAATTTTTAGCTCACACTCTTTCACAGAGGAGAAATATCCAAAACATATCAGTCTTTGTCCTGCCCTGAGGCAGTCCAGCACCAAAATGCTAGGCAATTCTCCTCTGAACAAGAGTACCAACAGCAGCCTCAGACACTTATTTCGGTCTGGTTGGACCTCATCAGTAGGATGGAGCTGTGCCCCTCTAAGAATGTATCTTGTTTGGCCTATCTTTTAAAATACAAGGCAGTGGTATGTTTAAAAAAATACCTTTGTGAGTAAAGTACAGACAGAAGAATTCTTTTCAAGTAACAGTATTATAGAAATGTGTACAGCCTTTTGAACAATAAACGTTAGTTTTTAAGTCAATGACATTTTATTGTTAAGTCATTAAATAGAATGTAGAATAGTTTGTCTTGAACTAAGAACTATGGGCCTTATGACAAGCTAGGCAGACGTTTTGAGGTAAATCCTCCAAAAAATAGCCCTGCAGGATTTCTGCCTGATTACAAGTGGTGGTGGCGGTGTAATCTTCCTCCTCTTCCTTCTTTCTCCCTCTACCCTGCTACCCTTTCTCTCCGCTCTACCACTCTCTCCCTATTTTTTCCACGCAGCCTGCTGACTAGCCCCCTGGTGTACCTCAGACTCTCAAAGGTCCCTGGTACCCTTACCAGTCCTCTCGCACTTGCCTCCGGGCCTTGCACTTGCCTCATTGTTACTGTACTTGGTCAATGACCCATGAGAGTGGCATTTCTCAGCACTTACCCCAGCTTTGGACTGACTGGGCACACTTGGTCCCCTCCCCCACACACCTACCCCCTGCACATGAACCCCTCCTCTCTCCTGCACCTGTCTGCGCACTTGCACAATTTGAATGCACCATGCTTCGAAGATTGTCCACCTGTTTTTCCCTTGTCTCCCCTTCTTGCATGGTGGCGGCTCAATGCACTTGGAAAAACTGCAGAATCGTCATCAGACCTATTTGCTGTTATCTACACTGTTAATTGTATTATATGCACTTGTTCCTTGCACCCACTCTGCCTGTGCAGACTTGTATCGTTCAGAAATTCAAGGGCTCTGAATGACTGTTGTTTTTCCCTTTTCTCCCTCCCTCCTTGAGCGCTTTGAAACACTTGCTTTGTGTATAGGGGCTCTACAAATAAACAATACCATACCATACCATTCCCTATTTATTTTGGTTCCATTCGACCCAATGGGGCATTTTTTGCATAATTACTAGAGGAATTATCGCAGCAGTAATTCCTCCAATTCTGCTGATTTTTTGGAGTTCAGTGGGAAGATTTACCTTCAGGGGCCGATTCATGGAACAAACGTGCGCCGAAAATCTACGCGCAAGCAGGCGCAAGCAGACGCAAGCAGGCGCAAGCGGAAAAAAAGAGGCGCACGCGCACGCGTGCGATTCATGGAAGTCCCTGCGCGTGTCTTCCTCGGGATGTGCGCCAAACCCGTGCATGGCGCACACATCACTGCAACATCCCGAAAGACGTGCGCGACGCGCACAGTGAAAGCGCACAACCTCTGCGCATACACTAGAAAGTGGGCGGAACACGGGGCGTAACGCGCGGAATGGGGAACAACTTGCGAAAACAAGGGCGTAACTGGGGATGTACTGCAGGGAAGCAGACGGAACGCCCACACGCACCCGAACCACACGTATTCGTGGAACCGAATAGGGCAAAGCCACGCACAGCGAAAGACACGCACAAGCCGATACACGTCCGCCACAAGAAGGCAGGCGGTAGCGTCCCTGCGCATTACAAAAGTGGCAACATACAGCAATTGTGCGAGCGGGGCACGTGTATTTCGGGGTTGCGCGGGAAGTCACACACGCGATTGAGCGGGGTACGTGTATTCCGGGGGTTCGCGGGAAGTCACACACGCGACCTGGCCTGGGGGAGCGGGCTACGTGTATTACAGGGGTTCGCGTGAACTTTTACACGCGATCGGGCCTGGGGGAGCGGGCTATGTGTATTACAGGGGTTCGCGTGAACTTTTTCACGCGATCAGGCCTGGGGGAGCGGGCTACCTGTATTACAGGGGTTCGCGTGAACTTTTTCACGCGATCGGGCCTGGGGGAGCGGGCTACGTGTATTACAGGGGTTCGCGTGAACTTTTTCACGCGATCGGGCCTGGGGGAGCGGGCTACGTGTATTACAGGGGTTCGCGTGAACTTTTTCACGCGATCGCGCCTGGGGGAGCAGGCTACGTGTATTACAGGGGTTCGTGTGAACTTTGTCACGCGATCGGGCCTGGGGGAGCATGCTACGTGTATTTCAGGGGTGCGCGGGAAGTTCCACACGCGAATAGCCTGGGCGCGTGTATTTCAGGGGTGCGCGGGAAGTTTTACACGCGAATAGCCTGGGCGCGTGTATTTCAGGGGTGCGCGGGAAGTTTTACACGCGAATAGCCTGGGCGCGTGTATTTCAGGGGTGCGCGGGAATTTTCTCACGCGATCGGGCCTGGGGGAGCGGGGTACCACTCACTGTCTGCCTTGCGTGTAGTAGAACGCGTAGCCAACACCCGCTGTGAAGTAATAGCGTGTGAACCCCAACGGATGGAAAACACACGCACCGCACGAAAAGCACGTACAGAACATAAAGGCACGCGGGATCTCCAAGCCCTGCCAGGGCAACGCCCGTGCGCAAAACGTCACAGACGCGCTTACGCTGTAAGGGCCTTTGGTCCAATGAAATCGCGTATGCGTGCTGACGCGCTTACGCGCTAAGGGCCTTTCCTCGAATTACACGCTGACGTGCAGATTTTTCACGTGCCAAATCACTCCGTATCAAACTGGCCACGCGAAAACACACGGAAGACCACGCTCCTGCCCAGAAGGCCGAATTACTGCCCCCCAGTGCCCCGAGCAGCCTCCCACGTGCCATCTGCTGCTGCCTGCCTGCCTGCCTGCCTGCTGCCACCGTGCCCTGCCATTTGGTGCCTGCACATCAGCCATCTGCAGGGGTCCAGTTGCTGTGTCCACCCCTGCTGGAACAGTAGACTCCCGACTGGGATACCATCGCTCCACAGCCCAGCCCCAGGACCCAGTTGCCCACCCACGCCTGCCTTGGGGGTCGCCATGTCGGGGCAAGCACCATCTGAGACCAGTGGCGACCCCCAGCCAGAGAGGCAGAGGGCCACCAGCTTCAGTGAGAAGGAAGTTGGTGTCCTGGTGGAGCATGTCCTGGGGCATTATGATGCCCTCTTCGGAAGACCACGCGCCAACAAGGAAGGACGGGAGAGGATCTGGGACGATGTAGTGGTTGCCATCAACGCGGAGGGGGTGGCAACCCGCGACATCAAGCACATCAAGAAGCGCTGGGAGGACTTGAGGGCCAGGACCCTCAATAAGGCCCGGCGCCTCGCGGAGGGGGGCCAGGCACGCCTGAGTGACATCCAGATGAGGGTCCTGGAACGCGTAGACCCAGCGCTCCACGCCCAGATCCTTCGGAGGCAGACCCATCTGGAGTTGGCCGGTAAGTGGCCAAGCATTACTGTGTGAGACAGGGCATGTTGCAGTGTGCTGGTTGTCTGATACCTGCCTGTATGTGTGACATAGGCCATGTACGTATGTGTGTGTGCAGGGACATCATGGTCAGGCATGTGAGTACAGTGATGTGTGAACCACATGGTTGGTGCATGTGTACTATTGCAACATGGGGGGCTCTGTGCGGAATGGACACATGGAAGCATGGCAGTCTCTGTTCCTGGACATGGGTGGGGGTGAGGGATGGGTGCTGGTCCCATGTACACGTATGGTGTCCATGTGTGTGTGTCTGACCTGCGTGTCTGTGACTTGTAACTGCCATGGATGCATGACACATGTCTGTGACAATGTTCAGATTCACTGATGCAGCCTAGTCATCCTTGTATCCACTGCGTCTGTGGTGTACGAGGCCAGATGGATGGAACTACGGTGAGGTGTGTGCATGTGATGGCAAGACCCATGATGCATGTGAGTTTAAAACCAACATTGTCTGAATCATGAGTCCCTTGGTCATGTATGCCAATGTCCATGGCATGAGCCATGGCTGTTACTGTATGTGTTTTGCCTGCACTGACCCATGTGTTGTGGAGGGACATGATGGAAGTGATGTATGACAGTGCCACTCATCTGCTGTTGCTTCCTGTCTAGGGGACCATTGTACAGTACCCTGATGCTTGTGTTCTATGTCTCCCTCTACACAGTGGCAAGTGAAGAAGAGGGCGGAGAAGGCGCTGTGGAGCAGAGCGGCGGGGATGCCGCCACGGCTGCAGCGGAAGGGGTGGGTGAGCCCCCACAGGGGCTTGCACCGGCGGAAGACGGCGTGGAGACATCCAGGTTGGTGGTTTCCACAGAGGGGGAGGAGGCCGCTACTGAGCCACACATGGGGCCTGGTGGGGGCATCCCCGCTGGTGCAAGTGGTGCAGTCCAGGGCCAGGGGCAGGAGGCAGCACAGGTCGCCATGGAGGTGCCTGTGCATGTCACTGTCCCTGACACTGTGACTGCACCACCATGCACCAGCAGGGATGCCCCATCCCAGGCCCGTCCACAGGTAGGGGAGATGTCCATGTCATCTGACACTCCTCTACCTGCGGACGAGGGGACCCCTGGCCGTGTGGAGAGGGTCCTGATTGGTGTCGCGTTGCGCACGGCTGGCATTCGTGATGAGGTGCATGCTTCCCGGGAGGAGCATGCACATCATCACGAAGAGCACCGTGCGTACGTGAACCATTTGGGAGCCGCCATGGTCGGGGGTTTCCTACATGTGTGTGGCCTTCTGGCGACCCTCTCCTCCTCTGTGGAGGCTATGCGCCAGTCGTGCTCCATGCCGTCTTCCGGCCCAGATGCCACCAGGGCCCCCTGTGGACCTGCCCCGACCAACGCAGCCAGCTCGGTGGGGACCCCATCCCTGCCACAGTCGGGAGTCGAAGGTCCAGCAGGGGTGGACACACCAGCAACTGTCCCCCTGCAGATGGAGGATGTGCCGGCATCATCAGGCAGGGCACGTGCACGACGGCATCGGTGGATTCCATCAGCCTGGATGCCGTCGTGCTGGCAGAGGCAGTGGCGTCGGAGGCAGCAGCAGGCTCGACGTGGGAGGCATCATGGCTCGGGGCCATCAAGATCAGAGGGGCAGGCATCGGCCGGAGGGCAGGAGAACCCTGGGATGGCAGTGTCTTCCGTGTGGGAGCAGTTGGTCCAGCGGATAGGTGCGGAGCGGCAGCGGGCGGAAGAGGAGCGGCTCACCATGGTCAGGGCGGAGTTCTCCATGCGTTGGGCGTTGAGGCGGGCTGAGTGCCTCGAGGAAGCTCGCAGGGAGTTTGAGGTGGACACGGGGTTGTCCCTGCGAGACCTCGGGGCCAGGACAGAGTCCCGCCTCCGGGACATCGACATGGAGTTCGATGATGCCCTGGCCGGCAACATCACAGAGTGAGCCGCAGGACTTGCCCGCTGCCATTGTATATAGTTCTTTAGTTAGTTAGTGTTAGGTTTCCTTTATTTTTTAAGTTTTTTTTGGACCGCTCGGACAATGGCCACTTTTCTGTATATATTTTTTTTATTAGTTAGTAGTAGTAGGTTTCATTTATGGTGTTGGGCTCATGGACCCTGGGATATTCTTGTACATAGTTTGATGTTTGGAAAACATTTGTTGGATTTATATTTGTGTTCACCATGAGGCAATGGTTTTTCCTTATTTTTCCCCCCATTATTTTGCTTTGGACTACATTAGTTTTTGGATTCCTTTGTTTTTTGATTTTTTCTATTAGTTCTCGGACATGGACCATTTGTTTTGTCATCCCCATTGTTGTGTGTTTTATTTCTTTACTTCATTTTCATCTTTAATACATATATTTATTACTTACATTTGTGGTATTTTCTCATTGGTTTCATGCATGTCATGATATGGGTTTTGACATTCACTTGCACCCATTGTGTATGTGTGTGTGACGGACATGTGTTCATTTACATACTTGCCATTGGGGTTGTATCATGTAATTGCATCTACTATGTGGGTGGATGCAATCCTTGGCTGGGTGTTTGTGCTGGGTATGCTGCCCATTACTGCCATGATTGCTTTTCGTCAGGACCTGGGGGCAGGGGGACATGAGTGGGGGCCTGCAGGGGGGTGGGGGTGCAAGGGGACATGAGTGGGGGCCTGCTGGGGGGTGGGGGTGCAAGGGGACATGAGTGGGACATGGTTGGGGGCCTGCTGGCAGGTGCCCCACAGTGCTGGGGGGTGGGGGTGCAGGGGGACATGAGTGGGACATGGTTGGGGGCCTGCTGGCAGGTGCCCCACAGTGCTGGGGGGTGGGGGTGCAAGGGGACATGTGGCTTGGCTGGGGGGCATGCCCATGGTGGATGGGCTGCCTGCGGGACATGACCAGGGGTGCAGGGTAGTCCCCTGTGGTGTGGGCTGCCTGCAGAGGTCGTGGAGGGGGTAGAGGGGAGACCTGGGAGGACCCACACTGGCAATTCACCTCTTCAACTTCCCGCACACCCACGTAATACACTGCCCCACTCGCACAGGCCCAATCGCGTGTAGAATTTCTCGCGCACCCCTGAAATCCACGTACCCAGGCCAATCGCGTGTAGAATTTCTCGCGCACCCCTGAAATACACGTACCCTGCTGAAATCCCGTGTAGAATTTCTCGCGCACCCCCGAAATACACGCGCCCAGGCTATTCGCGTGTGGAACTTCACGCGCACCCCTGAAATACACGCGCCCAGGCTATTCGCGTGTGGAACTTCCCGCGCACCCCTGAAATACACGCGCCCAGGCTATTCGCGTGTGGAACTTCCCGCGCACCCCTGAAATACACGTGCCCAGGCTATTCGCGTGTGGAACTTCCCGCGCACCCCTGAAATACACGCGCCCAGGCTATTCGCGTGTGGAACTTCCCGCGCACCCCTGAAATACACGCGCCCAGGCTATTTGCGTGTGGAACTTCCCGCGCACCCCTGAAATACACGCGCCCAGGCTATTCGCGTGTGGAACTTCCCGCGCACCCCTGAAATACACGCGCCCAGGCTATTCGCGTGTGGAACTTCACGCGAACCCCTGAAATACACGTAGCCCGCTTGCCGTGCTGGTACAGGGTTAGCGCAGCCCTTTGCGCTGGATTGGGGATTTTGATGGCTTTTCCCTGTGCGGAAGGCGTTCTTGGGGGCGTAACTGGCGCTGCTGCAAGGTCGCTGCGCCACTATGCGCCACGGCTGGTTTTGGTGGCTGGAATCCATGAATACGCTGTGCGCGGAAATGGGTTTTGGCGCACGCGGCTGGCGCAGGGATTCGCACGCGCCCACTGTGCGCCAGCCGCGTGCGCCACTTGTGCGCTGAATTCTATGAATTACCCCCTCAGTGTTTTGCTGGAGGTAAATCCTCCACTCAAAACTCATAATTTGGCTTTGTGGTAAAATTTGCGGTAACTCAGTTACCGCCAGTTTTGCCACTTTACGCCTAACTCGGAATGAGGCCATATACCTTTTTTCAAATATAAGACAATTTGTATTGTCCGTGCACTATCACACTCAAAATTTAGTAAGAGAACAACATAAATGGCTACAGTTCAAGGTTGTCACAAATAAAACGTATAAACCGAAAACATACTCATTACTTGTAGAACGAGGGCAAACTGTTGTTCTAAGTTCGTGCATCAGGTTCATCGTCATTCTCAAGATCGACCTTGTAAGGCAGGCTGCCCTGAAGTCATGCAGCTGGGTAATGCAAAGTGGTGGAGGCTCTTCTTCGGCTATGTAGGCCAAGCAGCCAGAGTTTTTCTGGAGCAGCAGTTCTCAAGCAAAGTTGGCATTACCTCACATTGAAGGAAGGCACACCAAGTGAAAATGTCTTCCATGCGACTAGAATCCGATCCTGTGATCGATCGTCATGGCTTACAGTAGATTCCCACTCTTTTCATCTTTTTCTCTCTCAACCATTTCCTCTTCTTTATACTCTGGCTTGTATACATAGGGCTAAATTGTTGCCATCATTTTTGAATATTAAAATCAACTGTGTGAGAAAAATAAAGAAAATTGCTATTTGGAAAAAGTAACAAAATGAGGTTTAAGTTTAAAATGAAATGTAAAAGAATATTATGAGAAGAAATGGACATGTTACAACACCCATAGTGCAAAGACAAGAGGAATAGTCCCAAACTTTGACTTTTTGCATTGGTGCATGTAAGAATGAACTAATTTAAATATAAAATGTTAATATGGTTTGGGAAAGATATTTGTACATTATCTACATTTTTTTGAAATAGGAAGCGCTTACAGTGTTACTTTTTTTGAGGTAGTTTAAGTACCTGTTCTCAGTATTTCGAACTTAGTAGATAGTTGAGAAGAGCAAAAAGAAGTCATGGAGGCTCGGAATTAAATCGACTGACACGAAGGCAGCAGAAACTCCAATGTCATCTAATCAGAAAGAGCTTGTTGATACTTATCGAGGAAAGAGGCATCGTGAGATTTCCATGGAGACACATCAGAGGACATTCAAATGAGACGTTCACTGGCGTTGTGACAAGGGGCGGAAGCATCTAATGATGTCAGCTTGAGGGGCGGGTGATCTGATTTACTGCTGCGAGGCCACTTGAACTTAGGGCAATGGATCAACGGATAAGATTAGCAGAAGATGGAGGTTTCTGACCCATAGCTTTTGAATGTATAAATGTGAGAAAACCGAAGGTAAGATGCATTGGGATTTTTTTTCAGATCGATCAATGTATGCTCAAAAATACATGCACAATGTAATTCCTGACAGAACTTCCCGTTTAAGCAGCGACGTCATTTCACCAAAATGCCTGAGATAACGGAAGTGACATCACACGACCCTTGACCTCTGATGACATCACAAGAAGTGATGTCATTTGATCCCACTCCAAAGTGATATCGCTGGAAGCAATGGAATGCAACGTTTTACCTCTTGACAAAATAGGAAGTGGTATCACATAGCATTGTTCCTAAGTACACTATGAAATATATGGTTACGTCATCACTATGATGTGATATACATTTCATGCAAGAATGAATCTCATATATGTATCATTCAGATCAGTGTGTATAGGCTCACTTTACACAATTACTGTGCATGTAAGCAGATTGACATGGTCAAATTATAATGATGTGTTATTATATAGCACTTATGCTTAAGCACTTCATATAGAAAAAATATTCATACAATATCTCCCACCCTGTGTTAGTACTCATTTATTGACCACAGATGGATGAAAGGCTGAGTCGAGGTGTTTTCAAACAGACTAAGTCAGTGTGCCTGAAATAAACCTTTAATGAGTCTAGCAATTATTGTATAGAATTCCAAAAAGACACATTATTTGGTATTCCTATTCTTTCTTATTTAGGGTCACTACTGAAAAGTGTTAGACTTGCGGAACCATTGTGCTTTAAAAAAAAATGAACAAGAAAACCAGCCACTCCAGAAGCAAAGAGCCACATGGCGCTGGTCACAGCCCAGGAGCTTCCATAAAAAAAAAGTGTTTTCGTTTTTTTAGGGGTATCAAGGGAGATCACAGGGGTAGCAAGGGAGAGCTCAGGGGATGCACTTGCGACCCCTGGATACCCTTAAATGATATCCCTGCCTTAAAGCATAGCTCTGCTTTTTAAAGGTATATGTGTATGAATCAATGTGTTAAATATTTTATAAACTACAAACACAAAAAAGTTATCTCTGCAATTCAATGCCAAACCAACTGTGTACCCTTGAGGGTAACTTCACATTCTGAAAGGAGCTGAAAAGGTGGGTCTTCAAGAACTTCGAGGAATATGGCATACGGTACATTGCGGATATAAAGAAGCCACTTACCAAGGCTAGAATCAATATATATATATATATATATATATTTGTTAAAGTTTGTTTGTATGCTCGGTGTTGGCTCCGGCACATAACAGTTGGTTGGCTTAAATGTTGCCCCAAGCTCAGCATACCTGTTAGCGGTGTACTGGTGATAGTGAAATTTGACAAACCCCACCCATTCAACCTTGCACTGGGCGGGGTTTGGCCATGTGCTATCAGTATGGGCGATTTTGGGAGACCGACAATTTAGCGATTGTTGGCTCCAACCCCACAACAGTTGGTGGGCTGACGTTTTGGCATGAGGTCGGCATACCAGTATGGGATGTACTGGCAATAGAGAAATCTGACCAACCCCACCCATTCGCCCTGCACAGGGCGAGGTCTGTCCTGTGCTTTCAGTATAGTTGATTTAGGGAGATTGCCAATTCTGCGACTTATTCAAAAATAGGAAGGTAGGACACCATGTAGAGGAGGTGCTAAGCTCGATTTGCACTCCAACTGCCCCTTTTGAAGTACCAGGAACATTCACGCCGAAATATGAGACGTACGATGAGCAAATAAACCAGCAGAGAGCCGCAGTTGGGCTCTGTCCAGTACCTATCAGAATAACAGCACCTATTGAAGTACCAACACCTAAGAAAACCTGGACAGTAAGGTACCCTTTGAGAAAACCATATCGACAAATGAGGCAGAAGGACGATTGTCAGAATGTAATACCTGAAGAAGCTAAGAAGATACTGAAGGAAGACGAATGATACTGAAGGAAGACGAATGATGACGTCATAAGAACTCAGACTGATTTACATATAGAAGATATGAATTGAGAATAATGACAAATGAGACGAAACACCATGGATTAAGTGAAACAATTGATGTCAAGATGTCAGAAACGTATGCCATATGCACAATGAAGATATTCAGTTAGTTTAAACATGTACATATGCAAAGTAACCGCAAGAAGCACAGAAATCATGAGGCTTACTTATGCTTAGTAGTAAGAAGTATAAAATATCTACCTCAAAAGGAGCACTTTATATAAGTATATTTCCACTATGCACAATAGCAGAATCAACCAAAGGTTACTAAAGGTCTCAAGAGGAGGGTTTCGCAACAAATAAATTGAGAATTAAAGATGGAGAGAAACTCAGACGAGGGTAACCATGCCAAGAAGCCAAGGTCGTATCGTTTGAAATAGACCAACAGTGGATGCAATTAATGAGAAAAGAAGAACAGAGTATCCTGTTCCGAAAGGTAAAGATAAGCCACAGATGGCAGATGACTGGCATAATTAAATCAAATATACAAACTTGCATGAAGGATTGGCCGATTTCACAGTGTCGAAATCACGTGACCAGACCAGCAGGAAGGGATGAAACTTTCACACCTACGCATGGACCTTTGCCATGCCCAGACGCCTTAACTTTCCCAGACCAAGAAGCAGACTTGAGGCCAACCACAAAGAAATAATTGACACATGACCACCGAGGTGATGATTGATTGTAGCAATAATTGGAGGGAAGCTGGGGTGCAGACGAACTCCCTGCACCTGATCGGGTATTCTGCACGCTGCTAAGCACAGGTGGAAAAGTATGAGTGGGGTTGATGCCAACCCAATCATAGTGGCCTGTGTAATTTAGGGTCCTATAGTTAGTAGAACCATTGAGACGTCGTACTTTTAGTGAGGTTTACAGTAGCCATTTTGAAGAAAGGGCTTCGATGCCCCACCTGACATTGTCTATCCAATCCACTCTCCCCGTTACCATATACAGATATAGTGCCTATATTAAAGTTACCGTCCTAGAACCAATCGAGTTGCATGCTAGGTTTTAAAGAGTTACATGTCACAGATGACGAGTTTTTGCTATAAATGTTATGTTTTTTCTGAAATTAATTGGTGTTCAAGCGAGATGGAAGATTGAGCGATTGCTGATATTCATGAACTCCCCTTTTTTCGTACTTGTCATTAAACAGATTCCCTTTGCCAAACCATTGAGTTGTCATTATTGATTTGGTGTAAGAGTAAGAATCTGCATCCCCATCCATCTCCAGGGTGCTGCGCCCCATCTTAAAGTGCTTTTTGGAAACCCCCAGTCCTATGGGCCGGCTGGGGCTCATCGAGCATGCTTGGTAGCAGAGGATGGTTCGATTAGAATCAATTAGATAAGACACCTATTGGCCTTCAACATAAGTAATTCTGGGTCCTCGGCAATATCACAAGTCCTTTGCCATCCGGCTGAGTAGAACGAGAGGCTCCCCGTAGATAGTGGTTAGTCTAAGTAAAAACCCTGCATGTTAGGTCTGAAGGAAACTGTGCTTTCTCCCATAAACCCCTTCACACTTCTACGAGCAGCTAATCGGACAAAAAGCATGGAGAGGCGGTAACGAAGGCGGTTATCCCGAGCGTCCAGAGAGGAAAAAAATGCAAACGTTGAGTGAAAAAGAGGGAATACTTTGCCAAAAAAGTTGCATGCCTTAGAACAAGAAAGGAAAGGTAACAGAGGGAGGTGGGACAAAAATAGAGACAGAGTAAGAGTATAATATATATATACCCCAAAAAGATCATTGAAAGGGCACATCTAAAGGTCTGAGAAATGGATAGACATAAAATGCTAATAACATCAAACAAGGACCTGGCAAAAGAAGAAGAGGAAAATACTACCAGGTTAATGTTGACATTTGGAAGCCACTCCAGTATTATTAAACGAATAGTCAACAAGTATTGGAGAGTACTAAAAGCAGACAAAGACATAGGGGGTATGTTGCATAACTATCCCGATGTCACATTTCGTAAAAGTGCCTCCATAAAGTACTTATTGGTAAAAAGCTATATGGTTGCAGAAAGGAATGACACGAATACCAATTGGCTTTCCTCTACAGGAGTTGGTTTCTTCAAATGTACCAGGTATAAGATTTGCAAATATGCAAGGAATTGCAAAACCTACGAACACCCAATATTGAAACATCTGGTGTACATTAACAGCAAAATTACATGCGAATCCGAACTGGTGGTATATGTTTTGATGTGCCCATGTCTAAAATGGTACGTGGGAAGTACTACATGTAAGCTCAAAGTACGTATCTTGCAACATGTTAGAGCCATCATTAATAAGGACTGCTCGTACCCCATGGCTAAACATTTTTCAGAAATGCACAATGCTGACCCGGCCTATCTTACGTTTTTTGGCATGCATAAGGTCATTCCAGGTCCCAGGGGAGGTGATAATGAGAGAACACTTCGACAGGAAGAGACCAAATATATTTTGGACTTCAAGTGTAAGACCCGGGTGGGACATAATATTGATGAGGAGCTTTACACCTTTTTGGGGACATAAGGACTTTACCTTCTAAGATTCAGCACCCCGTGTAGCCCATTTTTTCTAATGACCTTATACTGTAACTCCACATGCTTGACTTATTATTATTGTTTTGTGCGAAGTTTCATTTTCTGATCTTTTTTACTTATCACTTTTTATTTTTCACTTTGTATGGTGACTTATAAGCTAACTTCAATATTGAATGGATTTGGCAAATCTATGTACATAATTAGGCATTCTAATTGATGACAACAGAATTCTGCCATGCTATTTAAGCAATGGTATCTTTTGTACATTTTTAAATTATCTGATGTTTTTAAACAGTGCGATCGGTATTTTAGCTCAGCGTAAGGACTTTGGTATTTTGTGTCTTTTACATGCATTTGGCACTTTAGAACATGTTTCTCTTCCATATTAATGTTGATGGAACTATCCCCGGAATAGCAAATACAGGAATACTAATGTAATATTTGAGGTAGCTTATATATATGTGATACCATTAGAAAATCTGCTCTCAGTGTTGTATTATACAAAAAAATGTTTTACTGCAGCAAAGCATTTTTTAGAATATTAGTAGCTTGCACTATGCACTTTATTGTTCTCTCAAATGTGAAACTATTATTATCATAGGAATGCATTGTTTTGCACATAAAAAACACCAATGTACATAGAAATAACCATGAATACATTGGATATGCACTATGCACTTTATATGCCTACAACACTATTTACCAACTGTGACCTTGATTTGAATTACTAAGATTTTCATTTGTCTGGTGTTAGTCTCATTGAAATACTACCTCTGCCTGGAAGTACGTTTTTCAGCTTCCTGGGTAATATTTTAACCTTGTTTTGACCAAGGGTAGAGTCTATTCCCTGCCTGTGTATTTGGCAAATATCATTTTCCAAAATACATAAATGATGATCAATTTATTCATCATTAATAACTTGGCGAAAACATCCGTGGTTTTTAAATTGAAGCAACATGTCAAAACTAATAATGTCCACTATGTTAATAATACTGCAGCATGTACGACTAGGCACGGTCCTTCCGATCACGAATTGTGTAAAATGCAATCGCCGAGTTCAAAAATAGGAATGTCAATATTTAAATGCCAGAATTTATGTGTGTATTGCCTCGATTTAAAAGCTAGGTTTTGCCTATGTAATATGTACTAAATAGACCACATTGGGAGTTGCTTTATGGTATTTGCAATACGATTTAGCAGCTCAAGCCAAAATGGCCAACAGCCATTATGTTAAGTTACTAAGTCACCTTTTCTATGTTTTCACTGTCGTGTGTGTGTTTTTTTATAAAAGCGAACTTCCTGTGGTGATGAGTGACTGTGAACAAGCCACTGGGTAGTGGCGAAACGCGTCAGGCTGCCGTCTGGCAAGAAAACTCTCACTGGGAGAATTAAATGGATTTTTTAAAAGCTGCAAAAGAAAAATAAAGGTTGTTTTAAACTTACAACCGGCATTGCAGTGTTCATTGCTGGCTGTCCGTGATTACTACTTGTCAATTGGAACACTATTATATGTGGAGTGCTGCTCGCCTGAACAGTTTTCTTCGGATGCCGTTCTCATTTGAAATATATATATATATGTTCAAAATGCTGCCATTTTCATGCAGATGATTCAAGCTGCACTCTACGTAGTTGTTTTCAGGCCAATCAATCCCAATTGGAAAAAATATCAACTGCCGGATCCACACCTTGTTAACCAAAGTAACCTTCCTTTATTTTTCTTACAGGGAAAATCGTGTAGTACAAAACATGGAAATCCTTTTAAAATCGAAAAATGACCAAAGTACACAGGTCCTCCCAAGTGCAACAATCAGTTTGCAGAGACGTTCACGTGTTCCGCGGCCAACTCGCCTCATTGTCAAACAACATTTTAAAAGACATGAAATCGAGGCAACCCAAGAGGATTAGGTGCAAACACAATAAAAGGACTAGTTTTCCTAAGGTACAACAGCACCAATGTTACATGTCGGCCATATTGGACTAGTATTTTGACGAACAACATTTTACTGAGTACGAGTTTCATTCTAATGTGTGCACAGCAGTATGTTTTCAATTGTAGTATAATACCATTTCTGTATCTATAAATCACTAGTATGGCATATTTATATGGGAAAATATTGACTCGAGGATACCCGAGAATAGAGAGAGATACCGGGAGGATACCCGAGAGGAGAAAGAGGAGTATACGCCCAGATACCTAGGTTTTAATATAGAGCTAGAAGAAGCCTGCATTTAAAGTGCTGAATGAATAGGGCGATATAGGAGACCAGAATTGATTAAATAGCGAATCTGAAAGAAATGGGCTTACATTCCATGTCGGAATAATACATAGGGGCAGAAATGCATCTGAAGAAGCAGGTCGCATGATATTGATGTACCCAGCCGAAGTTGTCCGATCTGTTGTGTCTGTCTTGTGTATTTCTTTTTTTTGACGTCACGAGGTAAGAACATTTTTGGGGGAAATAGCATGAAAATTGCGCGATTCAACAGACAAAATGTTTTATGAAATGAATTGATGGTTGTTGTTTGAAAAAGTAAAAGTAAATTTTTTGTGAAAAAATGGGATTAGAGCTTGCGTCGATTGGTGCTCGCTCATATTGTTGAATCTTGTTTTTGCAACATAAAGCATAACAAAGTGTTATATATAAGGAGGGGATAAACAGATTTAAGCATGGAAGATGTTACACCGTTAGTACACTTGTGCAAACAGTTGCCAAAACATGCACCTAAACTGAAGAAGTACAGTGCAGAATGGGTTAAAGGAACCGCCCACAAAATGTTTATGCCATGGCCCCAAGGCGGATCGCTACCTAAAACGGTCCTGCAGCACATGACGACATATTTGCACGCCACATATACTGGCAAAAAGTTAGATAAATGCCTAGCTAGTTCAGAGCTTTGGAAGATGTACCAAGAGGAAAAGGAGGAGGAGCTGCCGTTAGATTGGATACTTAACATATGCACAGGGGGGGTGAAACGCCTTCTCTGCCACCTGTCCCGTCTGAAACAAAAAACAAAGCCAGTAAAGATGAAGGTTTATACCCGTTGAGGGAACTTAAAGCAGCCACGGGATAAAGCAACCCGTCATATGAGTCACCTACGCATAGTAGTGACGAAATCCCAGAAAAGGACAGAGAAAGAGATATTACCTCCAAAGTCCTGAGGGACAAGGAGAGACGTGAGAAAGAAAGAGGAGACCAAGCACAAACAAGTACATCTCTAGATACGAGTGGAGTGGGAAAGAGATGGATAGGAGATGAGGATAGAACACACAGAACGAATGGATGGGAGGTCAGATTTGATTGAAACTTGATGGTAAAGGCATTGAGGATGTGCTACAAAAGGGAGAGCTAGACAATTCAAAAAGGAAAGAGAAGGAAAAGGAAAAAGGTTTGAGAGATGAAGGAATCAGAAAAAAGGACAGACAGAGACGAGAGCAGTTGTATCACGAGAGCAAGAAAGGAAACGCGATCATAAGCCAAGAACAGCTAATTATCAGGACAGGCAGGAACAACGGAGAATAGAAGAAGAAGAACAAAAGATACGGGAGAAGAGAATAAAAAGACAAAGGGATGAGGAAATACGAAGGGCAAATGAACGAAGAGATGCGATAAACAGGAAGAAGATAGGGTCAGAGAGGAAGCAAGGAAGCACAGAGAGTTTGATGACGACATATAACGTAAGCAAAGACGGAGAGCACAGGATCTTGAATATCTGGAAAGGGAGGTTAAAAAACCCGATCCAGTAGTAGACTGGGAAGACATAGAAGAATTCTTTCCTGAGTACGATTCAGTACCATGCACGTCTAGGGTCAATATGGAAGATGACTTCGACACCAGAAGCATCGGAGAGACGATCGATAGAATATATGATGAAATGGGGCTAGAACAGGTACCTCAAGGGAGGGGAGAGGACGAGCGTCTGTAGAGAACTCAGTTGTACGACACAGAGGACGCCTCCCGAAGTAGCAGAAATAGAGAGCTGTCCCTAGATAGGTTGATGCTCAACAGGAATGAGGAGGATGAGAGAAATTACACGAGTTGGGCACAGACAATATCAGACGCAGAAAGAGAGGAATGTGAAGAAGAGAAGATGAGAGAAGACACAAAAAATGCTTATCTAGGAGAAAGGGAATAAGATGGTCAGATTCTAGTGGGTTTGCACCTAAGGCATCAGAGTCAGCCACACAATCAGACCGACACGAAGGAGTACCTTACGGTCAGAGGGTGGTGTCTACACCACCCTATTTGAGCAGACTAAGGACATTGCCAGGTAGACAGTGATACTGGAATATTACCCCTGCAGTGGATCGAAAAATGATGAGAGAGGAAAGGGAGTGCAATGTGTTTCATACTTGAAAAAGGAGGAACAAGGCCACAGTATATACCCTGGCCACACATGGATCGAGGAAATCTGAAAAATAAGCTTCCAATGTTAACATCAGGAGCCGGATAATAGATACATGAGTTAGGAAAAATGACGGGAGGGAACATGTTAGCTATCGGGGATATTAAGGGTCTTTTAATCGCCATACTTGGTGATAGATCTGACGATGTGTGGACACGTGCAGGTTACCCTGGCGTGATTACAGTTAATACTGTGCATGATGGAGCTCTGTTTAACAATTGCGGAGCCACTTTATGGAAAGCATTACGATTGCTATACCCGGATTCTTCAGACATGGGAGCTATAATGACACGTAAAATGAAGGAGTCAAAGGATCCTTTGCTTTACTTTCAGAATTTCCAAGACGCCTGGGTGTTGGAAACTCGCGAATCTTGGGGCAAATCCATACCTGTGTTTTGTCATATATTATACCAAGGGCTGCCAGATCAGGTACAGAAGCAGCTCAAGAAATTCGTAGGAATAGAGGCCAAACCGTGGTCTTAAATACAGTTGACCATAACTCACTATTGCAGGCTGTTGCAAGAAAAGAATCACAAAAAAGAAGTTGCACGAAAAGCTGAAGAGGCAAAATTAGTGCAGAAGAAATTGTCAAAATATGCCATTAAAGGGGCAATGATAACTAGCACATACGGATCGAACATACAGCAGGTCAATAATCAAAGGCAGGTTGATCAAGGCAATAACAGGTTTTACCCCAGAGGGAGAGGCTTTCGAGGAAGAGGATGGCAGAGTAATCAGGGAGGTTTCCAAGGTAATCAGGGAGGTTTTCAAAACGTGCAAAGCGGCAATCAGTGTCAAATGGGTAAATAATCAGACCACCGCCAATATGTTGGACGTGTGGGATGACAGGGCATCTAGCACGCACAGGCAGAAGTCAAGGCATGGTGCAAAACGACCAAGGAACAAGAGTAGGGATGGTGAATCCACCTGTGTTTTTACAGCATGATGGAAATGGAATTGCACAAAATCACACGGTGCAGCAGCAAGCGCCAGGAGCACAGCAAGGGTTGCAACCTCAGAATATGACACATTTTCCGCAAGGACAGTCTCAACAATCGCCGATGCAACTGTTACAGACAACAAGTACAGTACAGGTACTGAATTCTGGAATAAGAAATAACACTGGTGATGGAGGAAGTCCATTCACTCAGCATGGGACAAAGTAATATATGGATTAGGACAGCTCACTGGGAAACTGATTTTCAACCGAGTCCTGCAGATGGACTTAAGCAATATTGCTTTAGAGAGTGTTGTCTTACAATATGTGGATGACATCTTAATTTGCAGCACTACAGAGGAAATATGCAGACACGATTCTATTCAGCTATTGACTATATTGGCTGAGAAAGGATATAAAGTTGACAAAGAGAAGTTACAGTATTGTCAACAAGAAGTGCTGTACATAGGCCAGGTGATCTCACACGAGGAGCAAACGGTTATCCCTGAAAGGGCTGATGCCATATTAAACACAGCCAAGCCACACACGATAAAGCAAATGCAGAGTTTTCTAGGATTATGCAATTATGTTAGGGCATGGGTCTTTGACTACAGCTCTTATACCAAGTCCTTGTTACAAGCCCTAAAGAAAGCACAGGTGACGAAAGAAAAAATTGAGTGGACCAAGACTATGGAAGAAGGGTTTGTTGAACTAAAAAAGGCTATTTGCATGGCACTAGTTTTAGGGATTCCCACTTATGTAGAGGCATTCTACCTGTTTTCACACACGAATGGCAGTGTCATGACGGCAGTACTCACACAGAGAACCACGTTAGGGTACAAGCCCCTGGCATACTACAGTAGCAATCTGGACCCAGTAATGAGAGTTCACTTTCCATATGAACAAAGTTTAGCTGCTGCAGCGTTCACCATAGAGAAGGCTACAACCATTGTGATGGGATGCTCAATGATGATGATCGTCGAGCACACACTATTTGCCATTCTAGAGAAACCGAAAGGCACATAGACATCTCAGAGAGCTTCGGCTTATGAAGTGATCATATCAAATCCATTGATTAAAATAATTCGATGTAAGAAAGTGAACCCAGCTATGTTTATAGAAGAGCCAGTCACTGAAGGAGAGCCAATCCATGACTGCGCGAACTATGAAGAATTTTATGATGAGATTCCCAGAGTGAAAGAAAATGCATTGGCAGAAGGAGAAATCGTCTTCGTTGACGGTTCTTCGAGAATCGAACAAAATGATGGGCAGAGATATACAGGCACCGCTCCGACAAAGCACACGGCAAATGGAGAATTTCAAGTACTCATTAGTGCACGATTACCATCTCATTATTCAGCACAAGCTGCAGAATTATTGCCGTTGATACTCGCACTTGAGAATCACGCAGACCAGGAAGTGATGGTGTACAGTGACTCCGCCTATGTAACGTCAACAGTGCACGCAGGATTAGCGCACTGGAAAAGGAGCAGCTACCTCCGTGCGGATGGCACGCCAGTGCAGCACGTGGCCTAATTGGACAGGCTCATTAAGGCACTACAACTCCCAGTGGGCATAGCGGTCATGAAATGCGTCGCCCACACGAAAGGGATAGATTTTATCTTACAAGGAAATCAAGCAGCAGACACGGAAGCCAAGCATGTGGCGACCAAAGATAAAATAGTAATGAATGCGGAAATAACTGATGTGCATGAGAGAATGATTGTTGAACGAAGTGAACCTGAAGGTTACAGTAATATGGAGAAAACCCAATTAATGGAGCTCCAAGGGGAGGCACCACAGGAGGAGAAGAACCTTTCGAAGTGGCAAGAGTGTTCTTTAAACCCCTCCGAGAGATTGTGGTGACAAGACAGCACTGGTAAACCGGTGATGCCTTTAGCCTTATTAAAAATAGCACTGAAACAGTTGCACTATCCAGCACACATGACAAAAGAGAATCTAGCAGCGACGATTGCCGAAAACTGATTTATACCCAACTTGGCAGAGCATGTTGCATTTTTTATGGTGAACTGTATAATCTGCCAACAGTTCACAGCTGGGCATACTCTACATGTAATTAGAGGAGTCATCCCAAGGCCCAATGGACCTTTTCAGTACTTGCATATTCATTATGTCGATATGATTCAAGTATGTAATGGGTACAGGTACCTAATTGTTGTGGTGTGTCCATTCTCCCAATGGATAGAAGCAGGTCCATGTACACACCCAGACTCTACCTGTGCAGCAAATTTCTGGTGAGGGAGGTATTTCCCAGATGGGGAATATGTGAGGTCATGAGGACAATGGACCTCACTTTGTTAACGCAGTATTGGAACAGATTAGCTTGTTGCTTGGTATAAAGCACAAGTTCTCTTTGGCGTATCATCCCCAAGGGAATGGGATATGCGAGAAGCTCAATGGCTTTTTAAAAGAAAGGATAGCCAAGTTGAAGCTTACTCTAAAGTAGGGATGCCTTCCACTGCCTTCCACTGGCACTGTATATGCTCAGAAACAAGCCTGGTTCTGACCACCATCTCACACCGCATGAAATCGTAACAGGCAGAAGGATGCACACATCACTAACACCCTGAGATAGAGCTAGATGAGATGCTCAGCCAACAGGGGAAGTGTTAGGATCAGAAATGCAAAATTACTTGAATTGCATGACATCTTGTCTTACTGTAATTGCAGGACAGCTGCAGCGACGACAAAGGGTGCAGGGCAGCACAGAACACAGAAGGAAATACTACAACATACCAAGTTCAGGGTTTACGTGTTCCACAACTGTTCCCTGGAGACACGGTCCTGGTGAGAAACCACACAAGAAAAAAGTGGGACGAGCCAAGGTTCAACGGTCCCTTCAGACTGGAGGACGTCACTCCCTCTGCAGTAATGTTACAGGGAAGACGTCACTCCCTCTGCCCTCACCCTAACGAGTAGAGACTACAGACAACGGGGAAGAACCACAGCACGTGCAGACGAGATCCATGATGAGGAAGAAGGAAACATGACCAGCAAAGCAAAAGCAAAGGCAAAGACCTTTTGTGCAAAGTTGTGGCTTAATCTTGGACATTTCCTCTGAGCAAAAAAGGGGATAAGGACATAAACACGGACACTCTGTGCATCCTAGTTGCAGGGTGAAGAAGAAAATTACACGTATAAGACACAACATAGTCTGTTGACTTTGAACTTTGGACTGAGGCATACTGAAGCTTTGATAAGAAAAGATATGCCAAATTTTGATCGAGGACACATAAATTGGAAATAAATACAGTATCCAGACTCTTTTAACAAAGAAGCTTTATTTGGACTCACTTATGGTGTTACGCAGTAGTGACATCACTAAGGACGTTTTGATTTACTTCGAGTTAATACTGAGGTCATACCCGTCGTTAGTGGGAAGGCTCACTAACATCACCAAATTTCTTCAGGACCCTGAAAACGAAAAGATAATAAGGAGTCTGCTCATCGTGATTGCCGAGCAGTTCCTTTTGCTTCCAGAATACAGCAAAGACAAGACAAATGTCCCTGTCACCAGAAGAAGACTAGCAAGCAATGTGTTTTTTCGCCTAATCAAGGACTTTCCATAGCTTGTGGGGAGACCTGCCAGTGTTGATGTCCTCACTTTCATCAGAGACACAGTGAACTCTACACAGATGCTCCTGCATGATATTGTAATGCAAGTCAAACTTTCTAATAATCATCAGAATTACCAGAGAAGGTTGTAAACTTTCAGCCGAGGGACAGATCGAGAAAGTGTTGCCAGCGGACTTAACTCCTGCTTATGCTGACAACGAAATGACATGTCGTCTGGAGTGAGGCAAATAAGAGGCATTGACTGGGAGCTTGTTTATTTTGAACACGCAAATTAGAGACTTGCTGAACTTATTACCTTATTTGACATTTTTGTATACGGAAAAAAGATCTGTTTTCAGAGACAAGAGACAATCTATGATTGACGCAAAGAGAACAATCATTCCAGTATCTGCAACCTACAAGCAGAATCAACAGAACCCCGATATAACACTATCTAGAATGTATTAAAGAGTTCATTTTTTTCTTTAGATGATCGTGATGGGCAACCAAAATAGTAATCTTGTCCTACCTCTGGAGGAGAGACGCTCATATTGGTCCGGAAATACGTGCTGTAAATTTACATATGGAGGAATCATTTACTTATGCATAGTATTTATTATTGTTTTACTGTCACTGACGATTCGAACTGCATTTTTTATTGGTGCACAAAGCGTTCCGATTCCAGTGCACCCACCTAAAGATGTACACATGAAACCCACGAAGGTACCCAGATCTTACATAGTCATTCCAGTCCCTAGAAGGTCTGATAGCGGAATGAGTGCACTTGAGATGGATGTGATGAGCCATAATACACACACACACGCAAACGATGAGTGCACATACACTTGGTCTAGTGTCAATAAATGCAGCACCACAGTCCAAAGAATGGGAGAAGTTTGGACAACCAACGATGAGAAGCTCCACGCCAAGTGAAGTCAAAAGCCAAATGGAAAAAGCTGAACTTTTAAAGAAACAACAGGAGTTGGAGAATAAACAAACAGAGACAGCAGTGACAAGCACCCCAAATCCAGCAATGAAAGGGGCAAGTACAAGTCCTACAAAACTATCACATGCTGGAACAATAGCAGAATCAATATGGACATTCATAACCAGAGCAAAAATGATACAAGAGGACAAGGAAAGAATTACCAGACTTTCTCCTACTCAAATGGTACAGATGAAGATGCTTGGACCATGGATAGAGATACCTGAGAATCTTCCAGCAAGAAGAAGCTATATGGATGCGATTAAGGATGTGATGATAGCAAACTACAGAAAAACTTTAAGAATCAGGAGAAGCACACAAGAAGATAATAACGAATTAAACAACTACCTGGACAGCACAGCACACTTGGGAAATAACATGGTACCAACATATGAAAGAAGTTGCAAGACGAAATTCAGAGGAGGAATGCTTTGTTTGTGCACTCTACCCATACAGCATGGGAAAGTCGAAAATCTGTGTAGCTGTAGAAATAGATGTGCAGACAGTACACTGTCTATCACATATAGCAATGTGCAAGACCAGAGGCCAGTTCATGGGAAGTGATGCTTCACTCAAATGGGCAACTGAAGCAACTGATCCAGATGAAGACGATTATGTCCAGGACATAAAGACAAGAAACAATGGAAAAACAAAGAACATTGTGATCAGATATGAGAAGCCTGGAGTTAAAGGAGCAGAGATCAGAAGAGAGACAAACCAAAGACTGAACGTTTAAGGAAAAACTCCAGAAGAAGCTCAGAGGTGGAAGAACAGAGGTCAAATGTAAATTTGGGGAATAGTGCTTTCACCAGATGGATGGGAGAAAGGAGTAGTGATCTGCAGAGCATGGGTAGTGATTGGACGTTACAAGGATACTATTGACATAGTACAGAATGGCTGCAAGCTGTTATGGCCAAAGCTTGCAAAACTTCTAACATGGTTTGAGGACAGAGGAGGACACTTGCAGATAGTACCAATGGAGAGCCCAAAATGCAGTTTCAGAAATAATGGCACAAGAAAAATGGGAGAGAATCATAATTGTGTGAGAGTCTTTGATGCTCCAGGAATGGTACATGGTACTGCAGTGATCATGGATCATTATTGGGCATGTGGATCCAAAGCATATATCAGACTGCCGAAGAATTGGGGAGGTATATGCACATTGATGAATGTCCATGTTCCAGCATTGGTGATTCCAAAAAGTGATCTGAATATTGACAGTTTCCCAAAAGCAGTTGCTCACCTGAGAAAGAAGAGATCTGTGGAACTGATGAACCGAAAGAAGAGAGTGAATTACTTTTCTGATAAATCAGAAGAAGCCTTTCATGCAATCCCGTATGAACACAGTTTGTTCAGCCTCACCTCATCAGTGTTCACTACAATTCTGATGCCAAGAGTTCAGGTTGGAGCAAATACTAAATGGTTTCAGATAACCAGATGGGAGTTACTGCAGACCATCAACACGACCATAAAAGGATTCAATGCAATCAAGGAAGAGTTAAGGGCGATTCGACTAATGACTCTCCAGAACAGATATGACATGATCACAGCTATGCATGGAGGTGTTTGTGCAAAAATTGGAGAATCATGTTGCACATTCATACCTTCTCACGATGATGAAAAATGAACTTTAACAGAAGCCATAGAAGTGCTGACAAACTTACAAAATCGATGATAGATGAAGTTGACGAAGTCGACGACGACAGTTGGTTTGGATCACTGTTTTCATGGGTTCCACAATGGATGGCAGATGCATTCAAATTCCTGGGAGCCCTGCTAGTGATGATACTGCTTGGATTCTGTGTAATCAAGATAATAATCTCTCAGTGCCAGAAAACTGCAAAAAAGGCCATAGCGATGAAGATCATGATTGATGGCGAGTCAGGATAAATGCCCAAGGACCTGACAGATGAACAAATAATAGACTTTGTGAAAGCCAGCATTTATGCACCAGAAGGAACAAAGTTTCGATATTCAAGGAAACATAGAAATGATGTGGGAAGATGGATCTATTGCAGTCCAAGTGGACAATGTCAATTAATGACATGGAACAAAGACGAGCACGTGAGAACAGCAGGAGCTTGAAGGGAGTCATAAAGATATGGACCCCAAAGAGATTTAGTGAAAGTGGTCGATGAATCGCCCATATGGGGGAGTGTAGAGGAAGTGTGAAGCTCGATTTGGACTCCAACTGCCCATTTTGATGTACCAGGAACATTCACGCCAAAATATGTGACGTATGATGAGCAAATAAACCAGCAGAGAGCCGCAGTTGGGCTCTGTCCAGTACCTATCAGAATAACAGCACCTATTGAAATACCGACACCTAAGAAAACCTGGATTGTAAGGTACCCATTGAGAAAACCATATCGACAAATGAGACAGTATGACATTTATCAGAATGTAATACCCGAAGAAGCTAAGAAGATACTGAAGGAAGACAAATGATGACGTCATAAGGACCCGGACTGAATCACATATAGAAGATATAACAACCTGAGAATGATGACAAATGAGATGAAACACCATGGATAAGTGACATCCAAAGCCTAAAGTGAAACAATTGATGTCAAGATGTCAGAAACTTATGCCATATGCACGATGAAGATATTCAGTTAGTTTAAACGTGTACATATGCAAAGTAACCGCAAGAGGCACAGAAATTGTGAGGCTTGCTTATGCTTACTAGTAAGATAGATTGCGGCAAGCACCACCTTTACATGTCTACCTCAAAAGGAGCACTTTATATAAGTATACTTCCACTATGCACACAAGCAGAATCAACCAAAGGTTACTAAAGGTCGCAAGAGGAGAGTTTTGCAGCAAATAAATTGAGAATTAAAGATGGAGAGAAACTCATACGAGGGTAACCATGCCAAGAAGCCAAGGCCGTATCGTCTGAAATAGACCAACAGTGGATACAATTAATGAGAAGTAGAACGGAGTATCCTCTTTAGAAAGGTCAAGATCAGCCACAGATGGCAGACGACTGGCAGAATTAAATCAAATACATGGAATTGCACGAAGGAAAGGCCGATTTCACAGTGTCGAAATCACGTGAACAGACCAGCAGGAAAGAATGAAACTTTCACACCTATGCATGGACCTTTACC
Organism: Ambystoma mexicanum; assembly: GCF_040938575.1. Taxonomy (NCBI): domain Eukaryota; kingdom Metazoa; phylum Chordata; class Amphibia; order Caudata; family Ambystomatidae; genus Ambystoma; species Ambystoma mexicanum. The sequence goes on along the minus strand of NC_090922.1, from coordinate 21,790,794 downwards.
ATGCCCATACGCCTTAACTTTCCCAGACCAAGAAGCAGACTCGAGGCCAACCACAAAGAAATAATTGACACATGACCACTGAGGTGATGATTGATTGTAGCAATAATTGGAGGGAAACTGGGCTGCAGACGACCTCCCTGCACCTGGCCGGCTATTCTGCACGCTGCTAAGCACAAGTGGAAAAGTATGAATGGGGTTGATGCCAACCCAATCATAGTGGACCATGTAATCTAGGGTCCTATAGTTAGTAGAACCAGTGACAGGTTGTACTTTTAGTGATGTTTACAGTAGCCATTTTGAAGGAAGGGCTTAGATGCCCCACCTGACATTGTCTATCCAATTCACTCTGCCCGTTACCATATACAGATATAGTGCCTATATTAAAGTTACCTTCCTAGAACCAATCGAGTTGCATGCTAAGTTTTAAAGAGTTACACGTCAGTGAGGACCAGTTGTTGGTATAAATGTTATGTTTTTTCTGAAATTAATTAGAGTTGAAGCGAGAAGGAAGATCGAACGATTGCTGATATTCATGAACTCCCCGTTTTTTGTACTCATCATTAAAATGACTCCCTTTGCCAAACCATTGAGTTGTCATTATTGATTTGGTGCAAGAGTAACAATCTGCATCCCCATCCATCTCAAGGGTGCTCTACTCATCTTAAAGTGCTTTTTGGAAACCCCCAGTCCTATGGGCCGGATGGGGTCCATCGAGCACAACAAGATCGGCATACCAGTCTGGGGTGTACTGGTAAAGGTGAAATTTGACCAACCCCACCCATGCACCCTGCACAGGGGTGTAGCGGGTGCTATCAGTGTAGGTGATTTCAGGTGATTGCCAATTTTGCAAGGCTATAACAGACCCTCACGTGCATGTCAGCTACAGACCCGGGGAACGCTGCGTGATACCGCTAGTTCAATATAATGGTGAACATACCACTCAACTCTCGAACCCAGACATAAACACTTACAACAGAAAAGTCCATATTTCAAATCAGTAAAGTCTTCCACACCTCATATAAATATGCAACAGGAAAAGGCCAAGGATATGGGCATGAACTTCCCATGATTTCCCCAGAGGCCGCAAAGAAAAATCTATGGCTTAGAAATTGGACAGCTACTTCTGATCAAAGATCCCAATACAAATTAGTGCAAAACATATGCAAGGAATCAAAAGCTATGAACACATTACTGAAATATCTGAAAAAGTTCCCAAACAAACATCATCAAATTTTATATATGAAATTTCGATTCTATCTATTTCCCACTAAGGCGATCTTGTAAATACGAAAATGCAATCCCTTCAAGGATGACGAGTGCAGTTTCTGCGACAAGTGAGCGGAAACATTAAAACACATCACTCTGTTCTGCACCGCCTTAAGATCATTGAGAACAAAATACTTGGGACTGATCATAGGAAAAAGACTGTCATTAAATGGAGCCGAATGGTGGGAACAATGTTGTAATGGAACACACACCAAATTAACATTTGCATTGACTATGTACTTGGACCAAATATCAAAGCTCCTAGCAGCAACCACAAACAATCTGCAAAAAAACTGAAGCACTTAGCAGGATGTCTAGAACTGGTGGAGGGAATATACTTGAGACAAATAAGATCCATGAAATGTTAATCAAAACTCAACTCAATTTTTAAAAGTTTGTTACAAACTAATAAAAAAAAAAAGATTTCCCGCTTTTTTTCTTTTTTATTGTTATTTTTTGCATTTATTTCAGCACACAAAACCCTCAGGCATCTAGGCGCTAGTTACAGAAAGTGCATGGTACATTGATGAAGTGCAAGAATAAGCCTAAGATTACAGATATACAATGGTGTGTGTACACAGACTGGCAAAGCCTCACCTCATCTTACAGGGGCTACATCAGGTAGCATATGAGTGAAATAAGTACGATTACACGGACTGGCAAAGCCTCACCTCATGTTACAGGGGACTACATCAGGCAGCATATGAGTAAAATAGGTACAAGTACACAGACTGGCAAAGCCTCACCTCATGTTACAGGGCGCTACTTCAGGCAGCATATGAGTCAAATAGGTATGAATACATGGACTGGCAAGGCCTCACATCATGGAGAGAGGGGCAGCATCAAGGAGACTGCCGCACAGTAAGGATCCTGTAGGTGAAAAATAAGCATAGAGGGAAGGGCTCTCGCACTTGAGAGGCACTCAAAGGCCCTCTAGGCACCAAAATGAGAATGATTCCACAGATCTAAGAACACCTAAATTCGATTTTGGTTTTCTTACACAAGGCACTCTAGCACAAAAACGAAAATGATTCTACAGATCTAAGAACACCTACATTCGATTTTCTTACACGAGGCACTCTATGGCATGCATAACATGGTGGTGATATGGGTAGTGGTTGACAGGAAGCTAACGATGGAAAGAGGGGAATAAAGCACACAGCAGTACAAGAAACAGAGTTAGTGTCCAGGCAAGCAGGATGAAATATTGTGCCTCATGGCTGCTTACCAGGGCGAGATCTAATGGAGCCATAAGTGTTGAGAGTTGGGTGAATGTTTTTACAGGGGATGCTCCTTCAAGTTCCGACAGGCTCAGTCAGGGGTCTTAGTTGTGGACCTTGGGAAAGGGCCGGCTTTTTTTGCCTGCTAGCCCCAGATATTGAGTTATTGTCTCATGCCCTGTGTGTCTCTCTCCCTCCCCCTACCCCCACTCATGCCCCATGTGTCCCTCTCCCTCCCCCCCAACCCCCGCTCATGCCCCGTGTGTCTCTCCCCCTCCCGCCCACACCCCGCTCATGCCCCGTGTGTCTCTCTCCCTCCCCCCCACCCCCGCTCATGCCCCGTGTGTCTCTCTCCCTCCCCCACCTCCCGCTCATGCCCCGTGTGTCTCTCTCCCTCCCCCCACCCCCCGCTCATACCCTGTGTGTCTCTCTCCCTCCCCCCACCCCCCGCTCATGCCCCATGTGTCTCTCTCCCTCCCCCCCGCTCAAGCCCCGTGTGTCTCTCTCCCTCCCCCCACCCCCCGCTCATGCCCTGTGTGTCTCTCTCCCTCCCCCCACCCCCACTCATGCCCCGTGTGTCTCTCCCCCTCCCGCCCATCCCGCTCATGCACAGTGTGTCTCTCTCCCTCCCCCCACCCCCGCTCATGCCCCATGTGTCTCTCCCCCTCCCGCCCACCGCCTGCTCATGCCCCGTGTGTCTCTCCCCCTCCCCCCACCCCCGCTCATGCCCTGTGTGTCTCTCTCCCTCCCCCCCACCCCCGCTCATGCCCCGTGTGTCTCCCCCCTCCCGCCCACCCCCCGCTCATGCCCCGTGTGTCTCTCTCCCTATCCCCCACCCCCCGCTCATGCCCCTTGTGTCTCTCTCCCTCCCTCCCCACCCCCACTCATGCCCCGTGTGTCTCTCCCCCTCCTTTCCACCCCCGCTCATGCCCAGTGTGTCTCTCTACCTCCCCCCACACCCGCTCATGCTTCGTGTGTCTCTCCCCCGGCCCACCACCCCGCTCATGCCCTGTGTGTCTCTCTCCCTCCTCCCACCCCCCGCTCATGCCCTGTGTGTCTCTCCCCCTCCCCCCACCCCCACTCATGCCCCATGTGTCCCTCTCCCTCCCCCCCACCCCCGCTCATGCCCTGTATGTCTCTCCCCCTCCCGCCCACACCCCGCTCATGCCCCGTGTGTCCCTCTCCCTCCCCCACCCCCGCTCATGCCCCGTATGTCTCTCCCCCTCCCGCCCACACCCCGCTCATGCCCCGTGTGTCTCTCTCCCTCCCCCCCACCCCCCGCTCATGCCCCGTGTGTCCCTCTCCCTCCCCCACCTCCCGCTCATGCCCCGTGTGTCTCTCTCCCTCCCCCCACCACCCGATCATGCCCTGTGTGTCTCTCTCCCTCCCCCCACCCCCACTCATGCCCCATGTGTCCCTCTCCCTCCCCCCTACCCCCGCTCATGCCCTGTATGTCTCTCCCCCTCCCGCCCACACCCCGCTCATGCCCCGTGTGTCCCTCTCCCTCCCCCACCCCCGCTCATGCCCCGTATGTCTCTCCCCCTCCCGCCCACACCCCGCTCATGCCCCGTGTGTCTCTCTCCCTCCCCCCCACCCCCCGCTCATGCCCCGTGTGTCCCTCTCCCTCCCCCACCTCCCGCTCTTGCCCCGTGTGTCTCTCTCCCTCCCCCCACCACCCGATCATGCCCTGTGTGTCTCTCTCACTCCCCCCACCCCCTGCTCATGCCCCATGTGTCTCTCTCCCTCCCCCTCACCCCCGCTCAAGCCCCGTGTGTCTCTCTCCCTCCCCCCACCCCTCGCTCATGCCCCGTGTGTCTCTCTCCCTCCCCCCACCCCCACTCATGCCCCGTGTATCTCTCCCCCTCCCGCCCTCCCCGCTCATGCCCAGTGTGTCTCTCTCCCTCCCCCACCCCCGCTCATGCCCCATGTGTCTCTCCCCCTCCCGCCCACCGCCCGCTCATGCCCCATGTGTCTCTCCCCCTCCCCCCCACCCCCCGCTCATGCCCCGTGTGTCTCTCCCCCTCCCGCCCACCCCCCGCTCATGCCCCGTGTGTCTCTCTCCCTCCCCCCACCCCCTGCTCATGCCCCGTGTGTCTCTCCCCCTCCCGCCTACCCCCGCTCATGCCCTGTGTGTCTCTCTCCCTCCCCCCACCCCCCGCTCATGCCCCGTGTGTCTCTCTCCCTCCCCCCCACCTCCCGCTCATGCCCCATGTGTCTCTCTCCCTCCCCCCACCCCCGCTCATGCCCCGTGTGTCTCTCCCCCACCCACCCACCCCCTGCTCATGCCCCGTGTGTCTCTCCCCCTCCCGCTACCCCCGCTCATGCCCCGTGTGTCTCTCTCCCTCCCCGCCACCCCTGCTCATGCCCCGTGTGTCTCTCTGTCTCCCGCCCACCCCCGCTCATGCCCCGTGTGTCTCTCTCCCTCCCCGCCACCCCCGCTCATGCCCCATGTGTCTCTCTCCCTCCCGCCCACCCCCGCTCATGCCCTGTGTGTCTCTCTCCCTCCCCTCACCCCCCGCTCATGCCCCGTGTGTCTCTCTCCCTCCCCCCACCTCCCGCTCATGCCCCATGTGTCTCTCTCCCTCCCCCCACCCCCGCTCATGCCCCGTGTGTCTCTGCCCCACCCACCCAGCCCCTGCTCATGCCCCGTGTGTCTCTCCCCCTCCCGCCTACCCCCCGCTCATGCCCCGTGTGTCTCTCTCCCTCCCCGCCACCCCCGCTCATGCCCCCTGTGTCTCTCTCCCTCCCGCCCATGCCCCGTGTGTCTCTCTCCCTCCCCGCCACCCCCGCTCATGCCCTGTATGTTTCTCCCCCTCCCGCCCACCCCCCGCTCATGCCCCGAGTGTCTCTCTCCCTCCCCCCCACCCCCGCTCATGCCCCGTGTGTCTCTCCCCCTCCCGCCCACCCCCCGCTCATGCCCCGTGTGTCTCTCTCCCTCCCCCCCACCCCCCGCTCACGCCCCCTGTGTCTCTCTCCCTCCCCCCCACCCCCACTCACGCCCCGTGTGTCTCTCCCCCTCCTTTCCACCCCCGCTCATGCCCAGTGTGTCTCTCTCCCTCCCCCCACCCCCGCTCATGCTTCGTGTGTCTCTCCCCCTCCCCCCACCCCCCGCTCATGCCCCGTGTGTCTCGCTCCCTCCCCCCTACCCCCACTCATGCCCCATGTGTCTCTCTCCCTCCCCCCCATCCCCGCTCATGCCCCGTGTGTCTCTCCCCCTCCCGCCCACACCCCGCTCATGCCCCGTGTGTCTCTCTCCCTCCCCCCACCCCCACTCATGCCCCGTGTGTCTCTCCCCCTCCCGCCCACCCCCGCTCATGCCCAGTGTGTCTCTCTCCCTCCCCCCACCCCCGCTCATGGCCCATGTGTCTTTCCCCCTCCCGCCCACCCCCCGCTCATGCCTCGTGTGTCTCTCTCCTTCCCCCCACCCCCGCTCATGCCCCGTGTGTCTCTCCCCCTCCCACCCACCCCCGCTCATGCCCCGTGTGTCTCTCTCCCTCCCCCCCACCCCCCGCTCATGCCCCGTGTGTCTCTCTCCCTCCCCCCACCCCCGCTCATGCCCCGTGTGTCTCTCTCCCTCCCCCCCACCCCCCGCTCATGCCCCATGTGTCTCTCCCCCACCCACCCACCCCCCGCTCATGCCCCGTGTGTCTCTCCCCCTCCCGCCTACCCCCCGCTCATGCCCCGTGTGTCTCTCTCCCTCCCCCCCACCCCCACTCATGCCCCGTGTGTCTCTCCCCCTCCTTTCCACCCCCGCTCATGCCCAGTGTGTCTCTCTACCTCCCCCCACACCCGCTCATGCCCTGTGTGTCTCTCTCCCCGGCCCACCCCCCGCTCATGCCCTGTGTGTCTCTCTCCCTCCTCCCACCCCCTGCTCATGCCCCGTGTGTCTCTCCCCCTCCCGCCTACTCCCGCTCATGCCCCGTGTGTCTCTCTCCCTACCCCCCACCGCCCGCTCATGCCCTGTGTGTCTCTCTCCCTCCCCCCACCCCCACTCATGCCCCATTTGTCCCTCTCCCTCCCCCCCACCCACGCTCATGCCCCGTGTGTCTCTCCCCCTCCCGCCCACACCCCGCTCATGCCCCGTGTGTCTCTCTCCCTCCCCCCCACCCCCCGCTCATGCCCCGTGTGTCTCTCTCCCTCCCTCCCGCCCCCCCGCTCATGCCCCGTGTGACTCTCTCCCTCCCCCCACCCCTGCTCATGCCCCGTGTGTCTCTCAACCTCCCCCCACCCCCGCTCATGCCCCGTGTGTCTCTCCCCCTCGCGCCCACCCCCCGCTCATGCCCCGTGTGTCTCTCCCCCTCCTGCTCATGCCCCGTGTGTCTCTCTCCCTCCCCCCACCACCCGCTCATGTCCCGTGTGTCTCTCCCCTCCCGCCCACCCCCCGCTCATGCCCCGTGTGTCTCTCTCCCTCCCCCCCACCCCCGCTCATGCCTCGTGTGTCTCTCTCCCACCCCCCCAAATCCCGCTCATGCCTGTGTGTCTCTCTCCCTCCCCTCCACCCCCGCTCATGCCCCGTGTGTCTCTCCCCCTCCCACCCACCCCCCGCTCATGCCCTGTGTGTCTCTCTCCCTCCCCCCACCCCCGCTCATGCCCCGTGTGTCTCTCCACCTCCCGCCCACCCCCTGCTCATGCCCCATGTGTCTCACTCCCTCCTCCACACCCCTGCTCATGCCCCGTGTGTCTCTCTCCCTCCCCCATCCCCGCTCATGCCCCGTGTCTGTCTCCTGTTGCCCCCCACCCCCGCTCATGCCCCTTGTCTGTCTTCTGTTCCCCCCGCTCATGCCCCGTGTCTGTCTTCTGTTCCCCCCGCTGATGCCCCGTGTCTGTCTCCTGTTCTCCCCACCCCCGTTCATGCCCCGTATCTGTCTTCTCTTCCCCCCACCCCCGCTCATGCCCGTGTCTGTCTCCTGTTGCCCCCCACCCCCCCGCTCATGCCCTGTGTCAGTCTCCTGTTCTCCCCACCCCCCACTCATGCTCCGTATCTGTCTCCTGTTGCCCCCACCCCCCGCTCATGCCCCGTGTCTGTCTCCTGTTCCCCTCACCCGCTCATGCCCCGTGTCTGTCTCCTGTTCCCCCACCCGCTCATGCCCCGTGTCTCTCTCTTGTTGCCCCCCACCTCCCGCTCATGCCCCGTGTCTGTCTCCTGTTCTCCCCACCCTCCGCTCATGCCCCGTGTCTGTCTCCTGTACCTCCCACCCCCGCTCATGCCCGTGTCTGTCTCCTGTTGTCCCCCATCCCCCCGCTCATGCCCCGTGTCTGTCTCCTGTTCTCCCCACCCCCCGCTCATGCCCCATGTCTGCTGTTCCCCCCACGCCCCGCTCATGCCCCGTGTCTGTCTCCTGTTCCCCCACCCCCCGTTCATGCCCCGTGTCTGACTCCTGTTCCCCCCACCCCGCTCATACCCCGTGTCTGTCTCCTGTTACCCCCACCCCCGCTCATGTCCCGTGTCTGTCTCGTGTTGCCCCTCACCCCCCGCTCATGCCCCGTGTCTGTCTCTGTTGTTCCCCCTACCCCCTGCTCATGCCCCCGTGTCTGTCTCCTGTTCCCCCACCCCCCGCGTCTCTCTCCTGTTGCCCCCCACCCCCGGCTCATGCCCCGTGTCTGTCTCCTGTACCCACACCCCCGCTCATGCCCTGTGTCTGTCTCCTGTTCCCCCCACCCGCTCATGCCCCGTGTCTCTCTCCTGTTGCCCCCCCGCTCATACCCCGTGTCTGTCTCCTGTTCCCCCCCACCCCCTGCTCATGCCCCGTGTCTGTCTCCTGCACCCCTCCACCCCCCGCTCATGCCCCGTGTCTCTCCTGTACCCCCCCCAACCCCTGCACATGCCCCACGTCTGTCTCCTGTTCCCCCCACCCACTCATGCCCCATATCTCTCTCCTGTTGCCCCCCGCTCATGCCCCGTGTCTGTCTCCTGTTCCCCCCACCCGCTCATGACCCGTGTCTCTCTCCTGTTGCCCCCCACCCCCTGCTCATGCTCCGTGTCTGTCTCCTGTACCCCCCACCCCCGCTCATGCCCTGTGTCTGTCTGCTGTTGCCCCCCACCCATGCCCCGTGTCTGTCTCCTGTAACCCCCCACACCCCGCTCATGACCCGTGTCTCTCTCCTATTGCCCCCCACCCCCCTGCTCATGCCCCGTGTCTGTCTCCTGTTCTCCCCACCCCCTGCTCATGCCCCGTATCTGTCTCCTGTTCCCCCCACCCCCTCCCCCCTGCTCATGCCCCGTGTCTGTCTCCTGTTCTCCCCACCCCCCCGCTCATGCCCCGTGTCTCTCTCCTGTTGGCCCCACCCCCCGCTCATGCCCCATGTCTGTCTCCTGTTGCCCCCCAAACCCTGCTCATGCCCCGTGTCTCTCTCCTGTTGCCCCCCACCCCCCGCTCATGCCCCGTGTCTGTCTCCTGTACCCCCCACCCCCCGCTCATGCCCCGTGTCTCTCTCCTGTTGCCCCCCACCACCGCTCATGCCCCGTGTCTTCCTCTTGTCCCCCCTCCTATGATGCCCCTTGTTGACCTTTTGTTCCCCCCACCCCCCGCTCATGCCCCATGTCTTCTTCCCATCCCCCCACTCCTCGCTGATGCCCTGTGTCTTCCTCCTGTTCCCTCCCACCCCCTGTTCATGCCCCATGTCTTCCTCTTGTCCCCCTCCTATGATGCCCCTTGTTGACCTCTTGTTCCACCAACCCCCGCTCATGCCCCGTGTCTTCCTTTTCCCCCCCACTCCCCGCTCGTGCCCCGTGTCTCCCTTCTTCCCCACCCCCTCACCCCCCGCTCATGCCCCGTGTCTGCACTGTTCGAACAGGGCAGACACGGGGCATGAGCGGTGGTGGGGGCCCCACCTTGCCCTACCCCCGCTCATGCCCTGTGTCTCTCCTGTTCACCCCCACCCCGCTCATGCCCCGTGTCTGTCTCCCTCCTTTTCCCCCCGCTCTTGGCCCGTGTCTCCCCTGTTCACCCCCACCCCGCTCATGCCCCGTGTCTGTCTCCTGTTCCCCCCCCGCTCATGCCCAGTGTCTGTCTCCTGTTCCCCCCACCAGCTCATGCCCCGTGTCTCTCTCTTGTTGCCCCCCACCCCCCGCTCATGCCCCGTGTCTGTCTCCTGTTCTCCCCACCCCCCGCTCATGCCCCGTGTCTGTCTCCTGTTCCTCGCAAACCGGCTCATGCCCTGTGTCTGTCTCCTGTTGCCCCCACCCCCCCGCTCATGCCCCGTGTCTGTCTCCTGTTCTCCCCACCCCCAGCTCATGCCCCGTTTCTGTTGTTCCCCCCACGCCCTGCTCATGCCCCGTGTCTGTCTCCTGTTCCCCCGCCCCCGCTCATGCCCTGTGTCTGTCTACTGTTGCCCCCCCCGCGTCTCTCTCCTTTTGCCCCCCACCGCCCACTCATACCCCCTGTCTGTCTCCTGTACCCCCACCCCCCGTTCATACCCTGTGTCTGTCTCTGGTTCCCCCACCCACTCATGCCCCGTGTCTCCTGTTGCCCCCCGCTCATGCCCCATGTCTGTTTCCTGTTCCCCCACCCCCTCATGCCCTGTGTCTCTCTCCTGTTGCCCCCCACCCCCTGCTCATGCCCCGTATCTGTCTCCTGTACCCCCCAACCCCCCGCTCATGCCCCGTGTCTCTCCTGTTGCCCCCCACCCCCCGCTCATGCCCCGTGTCTGTCTTCTGTTCCCCCCACCCCGTTCATGCCCCATGTCTGTTGTTCTCCCCACCCCCCGCTCATGCCCCGTGTCTGTCTCCTGTTGCCCCCCACCCATGCCCCGTGTCTGCCTCCTGTACCCCCCCACCCCCCGCTCATGCCCTGTGTCTCTCTCCTGTTGCTCCCCACCCCCCGCTCATGCCCCGTGTCTGTCTCCTGTTGCCCCCCACCCCCACCGCTCATGCCCCATGTGTGTCTTCTGTTCTCCCCACCCGCCGCTCATGCCCCGTATCTGTCTCCTGTTCCCCCCACCCCCAGCTCATGCCCCGTGTCCGTCTCCTGTTCTCCCCACCCCCCGCTAATGCCCCGTGTCTGTCTCCTGTTCTCCCCACCCCCCGCTCATGCCCCGTGTCTCTCTCCTGTTGGCCCCACCCCCCACTCATGCCCCGCGACTGTCTCCTGTTGCCCTCCACCCCCCGCTCATGCCCCGTGTCTGTCTCCTGTTCTCCCACCCCCGCTCATGCCCCGTGTCCGTCTCCTGTTCTCCCCACCCCCCGCTAATGCCCCGTGTCTGTCTCCTGTTCTCCCCACCCCCCGCTCATGCCCCGTGCCTCTCTCCTGTTGGCCCCACCCCCCACTCATGCCCCGTGTCTGTCTCCTGTTGCCCCCCACCCCCCGCTCATGCCCCGTGTCTGTCTCCTGTTCTCCCACCCCCGCTCATGCCCCGTGTCTGTCTCCTGTTCTCCCCACCCCCCGCTCATGCCCCATGTCTCTCTCCTGTTCCCCCCACCCCCCGCTCATGCCCCATGTCTTCTTCCCATCCCCCCACTCCTCGCTGATGCCCTGTGTCTTCCTCCTGTTCCCTCCCACCCCCTGCTCATGCCCCATGTCTTCCTCTTGTCCCCCTCCTATGATGCCCCTTGTTGACCTCTTGTTCCACCCACCCCCGCTCATGCCCCGTGTCTTCCTTTTCCCCCCCACTCCCCGCTCGTGCCCCGTGTCTCCCTTCTTCCCCACCCCCTCATCCCCCGCTCATGCCCCGTGTCTGCACTGTTGGCACAGGGCAGACACGGGGCATGAGCGGTGGTGGGGGCCCCACCTTGCCCTACCCCCGCTCATGCCCTGTGTCTCTCCTGTTCACCCCCACCCCGCTCATGCCCCGTGTCTGTCTCCCTCCTTTTCCCCCCGCTCTTGGCCCGTGTCTCCCCTGTTCACCCCCACCCCGCTCATGCCCCGTGTCTGTCTCGTGTTCCCCCCCGCTCATGCCCCGTGTCTGTCTCCTGTTCCCCCCACCAGCTCATGCCCCGTGTCTCTCTCTTGTTGCCCCCCACCCCCCGCTCATGCCCCGTGTCTGTCTCCTGTTCTCCCCACCCCCCGCTCATGCCCCGTGTCTGTCTCCTGTTCCTCGCAAACCGGCTCATGCCCTGTGTCTGTCTCCTGTTGCCCCCACCCCCCCGCTCATGCCCCGTGTCTGTCTCCTGTTCTCCCCACCCCCAGCTCATGCCCCGTTTCTGTTGTTCCCCCCACGCCCTGCTCATGCCCCGTGTCTGTCTCCTGTTCCCCCGCCCCCCGCTCATGCCCTGTGTCTGTCTACTGTTGCCCCCCCCGCGTCTCTCTCCTTTTGCCCCCCACCGCCCACTCATACCCCCTGTCTGTCTCCTGTACCCCCACCCCCCGTTCATACCCTGTGTCTGTCTCTGGTTCCCCCACCCGCTCATGCCCCGTGTCTCCTGTTGCCCCCCGCTCATGCCCCATGTCTGTTTCCTGTTCCCCCACCCCCTCATGCCCTGTGTCTCTCTCCTGTTGCCCCCCACCCCCTGCTCATGCCCCGTATCTGTCTCCTGTACCCCCCAACCCCCCGCTCATGCCCCGTGTCTCTCCTGTTGCCCCCCACCCCCCGCTCATGCCCCGTGTCTGTCTTCTGTTCCCCCCACCCCCGTTCATGCCCCATGTCTGTTGTTCCCCCCACCCCCCGCTCATGCCCCGTGTCTGTCTCCTGTTGCCCCCCACCCATGCCCCGTGTCTGTTTCCTGTACCCCCCCACCCCCCGCTCATGCCCTGTGTCTCTCTCCTGTTGCTCCCCACCCCCCGCTCATGCCCCGTGTCTGTCTCCTGTTGCCCCCCACCCCCACCGCTCATTCCCCATGTGTGTCTTCTGTTCTCCCCACCCGCCGCTCATGCCCCGTATCTGTCTCCTGTTCCCCCCACCCCCCGCTCATGCCCCGTGTCCGTCTCTTGTTCTCCCCACCCCCCCGCTAATGCCCCGTGTCTGTCTCCTGTTCTCCCCACCCCCCGCTCATGCCCCGTGTCTCTCTCCTGTTGGCCCCACCCCCCACTCATGCCCCGTGTCTGTCTCCTGTTGCCCCCCACCCCCCGCTCATGCCCCGTGTCTGTCTCCTGTTCTCCCACCCCCGCTCATGCCCCGTGTCTGTCTCCTGTTCTCCCCACCCCCCGCTCATGCCCCGTGTCTCTCTCCTGTTGGCCCCACCCCCTCGCTCATGCCCCGTCTCTGTCTCCTGTTCTCCCCACCCCCCGCTCATGCCCCGTGTCTGTCTCCTGTTCTCCCCACCCCCCGCTCATGCCCCGTGTCTCTCTCCTGTTGGCCCCACCCCCCCGCTCATGCCTCGTGTCTGTCTCCTGTTGCCCCCACCCCCCGCTCATGCCCCGTGTCTCTCTCCTGTTGCCCCCACCCCCGCTCATGCCCCGTGTCTGTCTCCTGTACCCCCCACCCCCGCTCATGCCCCGTGTCTCTCTCCTGTTGCCCCCCACTACCGCTCATGCCCCGTGTCTTCCTCTTGTCCCCCCTCCTATGATGCTCCTTGTTGACCTCTTGTTCCCCCCACCCCCCGCTCATAACCGTGTCTTCCTCCTGCCCGCCCCACTCCTCGCTGATGCCCTGTGTCTTCCTCCTGTTCCCTCCCACCCCCTGCTCATGCCCCGTGTCTTCCTCTTGTCCACCCTCCTATGATGCCCCTTGTTGACCTCTTGTTCCACCCACCCCCGCTCATGACCCGTGTCTCCCTTCTTCCCCGCACCCCCCGCTCATACCCCGTGTCTTCCTTCCCCCTCCACTCCCCGCTCATGCCCCGTGTCTCCCTTCTTTCCCCCCCACCCCACGCTCATGCCCCGTGTGTGCACTGTTGGAACAGGGCAGACACAGGGCATGAGCGGGGGTGGGGGCCCCACCTTGCCCTGCCCCCGCTCATGCCCCGTGTCTCTCCTGTTCACCCCCAACCCCGCTCATGCTCCGTGTCTGTCTCCCTCCTTTTCCCCCCGCTCATGGCCCGTGTCTCCCCTGTTCACCCCCACCCCCGCTCATGCTCCGTGTCTCCCTTCTTCCCCCCACCCCCCACTCATGCCCCGTGTCTCCCTTCTTTCCCGCTCATGCCCCGTGTCTCCCTTCTTCCCCTCCACCCCCCGCTCATGCCCGTGCCTCCCTTCTTTCCCGCTCATGCCCCGTGTCTCCCTTCTTTCCCGCTCATGCCCCGTGTGTCTCTCCCCCTCCGCCCACCGACCGCTCATGCCCCGTGTGTCTCTCTCCCTCCCCCCCACCCCCGCTCATGCCCCGTGTGTCTCTCCCCGTCCTGCCCACCCACGCTCATGCCCCGTGTGTCTCTCTCCCTCCCCCCATCCCCCGCTCATGCCCCGAGTGTCTCTCTCCCTCCCCCCATCCCCGCTCATGCCCCGTATCTGTCTCCTGTTCCCCCCACCCCCCGCTCATGCCCCGTGTCCGTCTCCTGTTCTCCCCACCCCCCCGCTTATGCCCCGTGCCTGTCTCCTGTTCTCCCCACCCCCCGCTCATGCCCCGTGTCTCTCTCCTGTTGGCCCCACCCCCTCACTCATGCCCCGTGTCTGTCTCCTGTTCTCCCCACCCCCCGCTCATGCCCCGTGTCTGTCTCCTGTTCTCCCCACCCCCTGCTCATGCCCCGTGTCTCTCTCCTGTTGGCCCCACCCCCCGCTCATGCCCCGTGTCTGTCTCCTGTTGCCCCCCACCCCCTGCTCATGCCCCGTGTCTCTCTCCTGTTGCCCCTACCCCCGCTCATGCCCCGTGTCTGTCTCCTGTACCCCCCACCCCCGCTCATGCCCCGTGTCTCTCTCCTGTTGCCCCCCACTACCGCTCATGCCCCGTGTCTTCCTCTCTTCCTCTTGTCCCCCCTCCTATGATGCCCCTTGTTGACCTCTTGTTCCCCCACCCCCCGCTCATAACCGTGTCTTCCTCCTGCCCGCCCCACTCCTTGCTGATGCCCTGTGCCTTCCTCCTGTTCCTTCCCACCCCCTGCTCATGCCCCGTGTCTTCCTCTTGTCCCCCCTCCTATGATGCCCCTTGTTGACCTCTTGTTCCACCCACCCCCGCTCAAGACCCGTGTCTCCCTTCTTCCCCGCACCCCCCGCTCATACCCCGTGTCTTCCTTCCCCCTCCACTCCCCGCTCATGCCCCGTGTCTCCCTTCTTTCCCCCCCACCCCACGCTCATGCCCCGTGTGTGCACTGTTGGAACAGGGCAGACAAGGGGCATGAGCGGGGGTGGGGGCCCCACCTTGTCCTACCCCCGCTCATGCCCCGTGTCTCTCCTGTTCACCCCAACCCCGCTCATGCTCCGTGTCTGTCTCCCTCCTTTTCCCCCCGCTCATGCCCCGTGTCTCTCCTGTTCAACCCCAACCCCGCTCATGCTCCGTGTCTGTCTCCCTCCTTTTCCCCCGCTCATGGCCCGTATCTCCCCTGTTCACCCCCACCCCCACTCATGCCCGTGTCTCCCTTCTTTCCCGCTCATGCCCCGTGTCTCCCTTCTTTCCCGCTCATGCCCCGTGTGTCTCTCCCCCTCTGCCCACGGACCGCTCATGCCCCGTGTGTCTCTCTCCCTCCCCCCACCCCCGCTCATGCCCCGTGTGTCTCTCCCCGTCCTGCCCACCCCGCTCATGCCCCGTGTGTCTCTCTCCCTCCCCCCATCCCCCGCTCATGCCCCGAGTGTCTCTCTCCCTCCCCCATTCCCGCTCATGCCCCGTGTCTGTCTCCTGTTGCCCCCCACCCCCTGCTCATGCCCCGTGTCTGTCTTCTTTTCCCCCGCTCATGCCCCGTGTCTGTCTTCTTTTCCCCCGCTCATGCCCTGTGTCTGTCTCCTGTTCTCCCCACCCCCCGCTCATGCCCCGTGTCTGTCTACTGTTCTCCCCACCCTCCGCTCATGCCCCGTGTCTGTCTCCTGTTCCTCCCACCCCCTGCTCATGCCCCGTGTCTGTCTCCTGTTGTCCCCCACACTCCCGCTCATGCCCTGTGTCTGTCTCCTGTTCTCCCCACCCCCCGCTCATGCCCCGTGTCTGTCTCCTGTTGCCCCCACCCCCCACTCATGCCCCGTGTCTGTCTCCTGTTCCCCCCACCCGCTCATGCCCCGTGTCTGTCTTCTGTTCCCCCCGCTCATGCCCCGTGTCTGTCTCCTGTTCTCCCCACCCCCCGCTCATGCCCGTGTCTGTCTACTGTTCTCCCCACCCTCCGCTCATGCCCCGTGTCTGTCTCCTGTTCCTCCCACCCCCCGCTCATGCCCCGTGTCTGTCTCCTGTTGTCCCCACACCCCCGCTCATGCCCTGTGTCTGTCTCCTGTTCTCCCCACCCCCCGCTCATGCCCCGTGTCTGTCTCCTGTTGCCCCCACCCCCCGCTCATGCCCCGTGTCTGTCTCCTGTTCCCCCCACCCGCTCATGCCCCGTGTCTGTCTCCTGTTCCCCCCACCCGCTTATGCCCCGTGTCTGTCTCCTGTTCCCCCACCCGCTCATGCCCTGTGTCTCTCTCTTGTTGCCCCCCACACACCCACTCATGCCCCGTGTCTGTCTACTGTTCTCCCCACCCTCCGCTCATGTCCCGTGTCTGTCTCCTGTTCCTCCCACCCCCTGCTCATGCCCCGTGTCTGTCTCCTGTTGTCCCCCACACCCCCGCTCATGCCCCGTGTCTGTCTCCTGTTCTCCCCACCCCCCGCTCATGCCCCGTGTCTGTTGTTCCCCCCACGCCTCGCTCATGCCCCGTGTCTGTCTCCTGTTCTCCCACCCCCCGCTCATGCCCCGTGTCTGTCTCCTGTTCCCCCCACCCCCCACTCATGCCCCGTGTCTGTCTCCTGTTGCCCCCCACCCCCGCTCATGCCCCGTGTCTGTCTTCTGTTGTCCCCCACACTCCCGCTCATGCCCTGTGTCTGTCTCCTGTTCTCCCCACCCCCCGCTCATGCCCCGTGTCTGTCTCCTGTTGCCCCCACCCCCGCTCATGCCCCGTGTCTGCTCCTGTTCCCCCCACCCGCTCATGCCCCGTGTCTGTCTTCTGTTCCCCCGCTCATGCCCCGTGTCTGTCTCCTGTTCTCCCCACCCCCGCTCATGCCCCGTGTCTGTCTACTGTTCTCCCCACCCTCCGCTCATGCCCCGTGTCTGTCTCCTGTTCCTCCCACCCCCCGCTCATGCCCCGTGTCTGTCTCCTGTTGTCCCCACACCCCCGCTCATGCCCTGTGTCTGTCTCCTGTTCTCCCCACCCCCCGCTCATGCCCCGTGTCTGTCTCCTGTTGCCCCCACCCCCCGCTCATGCCCCGTGTCTGTCTCCTGTTCTCCCCACCCCCGCGTCTGTTGTTCCCCCCACGCCTCGCTCATGCCCCGTGTCTGTCTCCTGTTCCCCCACCCCCCGCTCATGCCCCGTGTCTGTCTCCTGTTCCCCCCACCCCCCGCTCATGCCCCTTGTCTGTCTCCTGTTGCCCCCCACCCCCGCTCATGCCCCGTGTCTGTCTCCTGTTGCCCCCACCCCCCGCTCATGCCCCGTGTCTGTCTCTGTTGTTCCCCCCACCCCCCGCTCATGCCCCGTGTCTGTCTCCTGTTCCCCCCACCCCCGTGTCTCTCTCCTGTTGCCCCCCACCCCCCGCTCATGCCCCGTGCTCCCTTCTTTCCCCCCCACCCCCTGCTCATGCCCCGTGTCTGCACTGTTGGAACAGGGCAGACACGGGGCATCAGCGGGGGTGGGGGCCCCACCTTGCCCTACCCCCGCTCATGCCCCGTATCTCTCCTGTTCACCCCCACCCCCGCTCATGCTCCGTGTCTGTCTCCCTCCTTTTCCCCCCGCTCATGGCCCGTGTCTCCCCTGTTCACCCCCACCCCCTGCTCATGCCCCGTGTCTCCCTTCTTCCCCCCCACCCCCCACTCATGCCCCGTGTCTCCCTTCTTTACCGCTCATGCCCCGTGTCTCCCTTCTCCCCCCCTACCCCCTGCTCATGCCCCGTGTCTCCCTTCTTTCCGGCTCATGCCCCGTGTCTCCCTTCTTTCCGGCTCATGCCCCGTGTCTCCCTTCTTTCCACCCCATGCTCATGCCCCGTGTCTCTCTCCTGGTCTTCCCGACCCCCCGCCGATGGCCTGTTGTGTTCTCTTTGTACACCCTGCCTTCCCTTTCCCCGGTGTCCATCTTGGTAAAATATTTTCCTTCCTACACCGGGACGCCTGCCTGCGGCGTCCTGGTTTGGGAAGAAAAATCTTTTTTTTACCACCCGGGTTCCCACTTTGAGAACCTAGGATGCTAGTGGTCTTCCTCCATTGAAAAGGACGTTATGGTTACGTTGCACTAATAAAAACCTATGAAATTCAGTAAAATGACTTTGTTAAAGGGACGTTTTGGATAAGTTGCGCTACTAAAAACCTATGAAATTCAGTAAAAAAACTTTGTTAAAGGGACGTTATGGTTAAGTTTCGCTACTAAAAACCTATGAAATTCAGTAAAAAAACTTTGTTAAAGGGACGTTATGGTTAAGATGCGCTACTAAAAACCTATGAAATTCAGTAAAAAAAATGTTGTTAAAGGGACGTTATGGTTAAGTTGCGCTACTAAAAACCTATGAAATTCAGTGAAAAAACTTTGTTAAAGGGATGTTATGGTTCAAAGTAAAACCAAAAAACCCCTGAAATTCGGCAGTTATGGTAAGATAAGCAAGCATAACTCGCACCACCGTGCCCCGCTAACACTAACACCCAGGACATCAAAGATGACATCACATGTGCATTTACTTTTCATAAAAACTCTGTACAAGGGATTCTTATAATGCTGACCAAAAACTGTCTAGGATCATTGGGATAAATATCATGAGCTAATTAGTGCATTAAGCAATGCATTGATATAAATAGCATTCTATTATGAAGTTCTATCCAGTATACTAAGCTACTCATGCAGAAACATAGGCAGTGTGTTGTCATGATCACTGCTTCCAAGGAGCCAGGACCAACCCAACGTCCTTGGAAGCAGGCCCCTAACCCTAATCCTAGGCACGAGCCGGTCCCCACGGGGACCTTATGGACCTTGTCCTGGCGCCGGTGGCACCAGGCTCATCAGAATCATCGGTCCCGGCACTGGAAGCGCCAGGCTCATAATATGTGTGCAGATGCTTGGGTGGACTTACCTGCAGCAGACCATGCTGCTTACTTACCAGCCACTTAGAAGTCCTCTGTGAACAGGAACTACTTTCTTACCTGGGTGGGGCAAGCTCCACTCCCTGGATTCAGTACTGGAAAGCTTCTGGAACTGCAACTCTTTTCTTACCTAGGCGGGGCCGTGGAGGAAGACGCCTCATCACTCCAAGGCTATTTAAACCACACCCGATAGACGAAACGTGCTTCGCGTTATTCTGCATCTGCAGCAGAACGCTCACCGAGTCTGTTCCAGCCTTTCTTCTTACGATCCTGAATCTGCAAGAATCATACTCACCATTCCGGCATCCTGAATCTGCAAGAATCATACTCACCATTCCGGCATCCTGAATCTGCAAGAATCATACTCACCATTCCGGCATCCTGAATCTGCAAGAAGCATACTCACCATTCCTGCATCAAGTCGACAGCAGCACCTGCAGAGACAAGAAACAGCAGGTTAGCAAGGCAGCCTTAACTCGCAGTGCTACTCACCTGATCCATCGGCTGCGGTCATTTTCGGCACGCTGCACCTCCGCCTGCGAAGACAAAAGCATTGTCACTACTTACCGGCACTCCACGAATTCTGGAGTTCTTCACACTGCATCGCCGCCTGCGGAGATAAAAGCATTGTATCTACTTACGGACATTCCGCGGACTCCGGCGCTGCAAAGCAACTTCTGAAAGACAAAAGAAGAGACATTAGACAGGTATTTACTTACGCCCATCGCGCTCTTCGCAATAGATTGCCTGCAATACTCCGGTGTCTCTTCAGCACGAACTACGCTGCAAGGGAAAAGACAGTTAGAGCGCTTGCATTTACTCACGCATTTCCAGGCGCTTCACGCCATCTTCCTCAAGAGTCCTGCAAGACAAAAGGGAGAAAAGCATTATACGAAGTCCTGTTCAATGTTAACGTGCCTTGCACCTAAAGACTATAAAGACTAAGAAGGTGTCTGGAAACTCACTGCTCGTGCAGTTAACGACGGTAACGGTCTTCTGAGTCCAAGAGGCCTATGTTTCACCAGTGAAGGAACTGGCAACAGCGCCCTGCACCAGACGCAGATGGAGAGCCCAGCATTCACCTATCTATGGTTAGCACGTTGACCTGGGGGCTCTACGGAGAGGGAGAGAGAGGAAGAGGGACATTGAACAACCCAGACCATTAACCCCTATATTCTTTCACCTGCAGAAACCTCACCCTACGAGTTCGACACACAGTGCGAAGAGGTTCGACCCCAGAAGCCCATCGGGTTCTGCACATCACCTTTCGAGTCACAGACACCTTCCTGCCAAGATCAGCGCCTCCGTGGGAATCAGGTGAGCGTTACAGAACGCGAAGACCACCGCAAAACTCCTACCCAGGCGCAATGGAAACCTCAGACACTGATCACTTAGCCCAGTTGGTCGGGGAATTAAGAGCAGAAGTACATGCAGCTCGTCAGGAAACAAGCTCTCTAAGAAGAGAACTGATAGTTTCCAAGGAGCAAACAGAGGACCTCGCTAGGCAATTGCTACAAACGCAGGCAGGACAGACACCTCTGCCAGCTCCAGGAGGAAGCTATCCCTCTGCATCATCTGTAAATCCAGTGCAAATCAATCTACCTGGTAATGTGCCCTTGGCTCCGCCCGAACGTTTTTCTGGTGACCCAAAGAAATTTGCAGTGTTCCTCAACCAGTGCCGCTTACATTTCTTATGTCGACCAGCTGCATTCCCAACAGACCAGACCAAAGTGGCTTTCGTGCTTTCTTATCTCAGTGGCAGCGCCGCAGATTGGTCGATCCCTTTAGTCACCCAGGATGATCCGGTTTTACATGATTTCCAGGCCTTCCAGTCCAGCATGGAGAAACTGTTTGCAAGACATGCACAAGGGCAGGCCTTGGACAATGAACTTCTTTCATTACGACAGGGTAATCAAGACCTCTTGACCTATATAGCCTCATTCAACAGACTCATAGTGGAAACTCAATGGCCCGAGGATAAGAGAATAACACTTTTCTACAGAGGCCTGCGTGGAGAGCTCAAGGATGTGTTAGCTCAAGTTGTGAACCCTCCACAAGAATGTTCAGACTATATTGACTTAGTCGTCCAACTGGACCACAGATTACAGAACAGGAAGGCTGATCGTTCTAAATTTGATACTCGAGTGTTTTCTAAACCACAGACTTCTACTAAGGGAGCTGACACTGTGGAACCCATGCAAATAGGGGGGATGAAAGGTCCTTTAACCCAAAAGGAGCGGGAAAGAAGAAGACAGCTGCAATTATGCCTCTATTGCGGGAACTCGGGGCACTTTCTTCGAGACTGTCCAGTGAAACCAGCTAAGAAGGCTGTAGGAGCCGCAGATTCCAGTACCTCAAGTTCTGAGCAGGGAAACGACCTAGCCCGGCAAGTGTAGAGGTCCTCTTGCCGAGCGTTAAGATCTGTCCCGTGACCTTGCATTTCGTGGTGCCCATGGTCCTCATTAGTCCTGCACGTCCGGATCGTTTGCATGCAATTGAAGCTTACATCGACAGCGGAGCAATCGGCAATTATGTGGACCGTGAAATGGCATCAAGGATGAATCTACCCCTTGTCCCTAAGGCAGTAAAAGACGTCATTACTACAGTGGATGGCACGGAGATAGCCTCCGGACCAGTAACGCACGCCACCCAAGAAGTGACGCTAGTGAGCCAAGATGGACACCGGGAGAAAATCGTGTTCGATGTGATCAAGGCCCCTCAGTTCCAGATCATTCTGGGAATCCCTTGGTTAGAGAAGCACAATCCTCAGATCAACTGGCGAGCAAAGACGGTTCAGTTTCCAGAATGTTTTACCACTTGTTATCCTCGGCCTGAAGTTTCAGTGGCGGCAATCTCTTCAGAGGTTCCCACATTACCTCCCGACTACCAAGAATTCCAAGATGTCTTTCGGAAGGATCAAGCTAACACCCTGCCTCCTCATAGGTCTTACGACTGTCAAATAGACCTGATACCCGGAACAACTCCTCCTTGCAGTCGGATTTATGCCCTCACCGAGCCAGAGAATCTTCACCTCAGGCAATATCTGGACCAATACCTAGCTAATGGGTTTATCCGTCCTTCTAAATCTCCAGCTTCCTCGGCTTTGTTCTTCGTTCCGAAAAAGGAAGGAGACCTTAGAACGAGTATAGATTACCGCGCCCTGAATCAAATCACCGTTAAAAACAGATACCCGTTACCTTTGATCCCTGAACTCCTGGACCAAGTCAAAGAAGCATGCATATATACAAAGTTGGATCTCAGAGGAGCCTACCACTTGGTACGAATAAAAGAAGGCGATGAGTGGAAGACGGCCTTTCGCACCAAGTATGGGCTGTTCGAATATCAAGTGATGCCCTTTGGACTTTGTAACGCTCCTGCCGCTTTCCAGTATTTTATGAACGATGTCCTTAGAGAACTCATAGATGTGTGTGTTGTTGTCTACATTGATGACATCCTTGTCTATTCATCATCTGAAGAGGAACATCAGAGACACGTTAAAAAGCTTCTCGAGAGACTGCGTCAACATAACCTTTTTGCCAAGCTTGAAAAATGCGTTTTCAACGTAACTGAAGTTGAGTTCCTGGGATTCATATTGTCACCTAATGGGGTTCATATGGATTCAAAGAAGGTCGATGCAATCATCAAGTGGCCCTCACCAGCCTCGGTAAAAGGAGTTCAAAGCATGTTAGGCTTCGCTAACTTTTACCGCAGATTCATTCCTGAATTCTCTCGGATAGTCCAGCCCATCACTGCTCTGTTAAAAAAGAACAAACGTTTTGAATGGTCTACTGAAGCAGAACAAGCTTTTCAGGACTTAAAAGCTAAATTCATTTCTGCACCTGTTCTAAAACATCCTCGCCCAGAACTCCCATACATCGTGGAAACGGATGCTTCTAGTCTTGCTATGGGGGCAGTGTTATCACAAAGAGATCCGGTCACACACCAATTACATCCAGTAGCCTTTTGGTCCCGCAAATTCTCGGCTTCCAAGATCAACTATTCAATTACAGACAAGGAACTTTTAGCTATCAGATCGGCCTTTAAAGCCTGGCGGCATTATCTTTTGGGAGCCAGACACACAGTCACCGTAATGACTGATCACCGCAATCTAAAGACGGCCAAAGCTCAGTCTTCCAGACAGCTTCGCTGGGCTCTATTTCTGGCTGAGTTTGACTTTATAATTACTTATCGACCCGGCAGTAAAAACGGAAAAGCAGATGCCCTCTCTCGGTTGGGAGTAGATGAACATTTGACCAATCCAGAATCAATACCCATAATCCCAGAACAAAGGATTTTGGGGTCGGTCAGCGCTCAATCCTTTGAAGACATCAAGACTACAGTCAAGGCACTCCTAACTCCGGCCGATTTGCAGGACTGGCAATTAAAGGGAAAAGAATTCTCAGTGGATCAAGACCTACCATATTTCCAAGGGCGATTGTACTTGCCCTGTGAGAAAATACAAAAACAAGTAATCTCCGGTTATCACGACTCTCTAATGGAGGGTCACCCTGGCATTACCAAAACCATGGAAAAGATCAAGAGACATTTCTGGTGGCCATCATGGAAGAAGGATATTAGAGACTTTGTAATCTCCTGCGGGATGTGTGCCCAGAATAAAAGTCAGAAGGAGAAACCAGCCGGCCTTTTACACCCTCTGGATATTCCTCCCTGTCCATGGCATACCCTGTCCATGGATTTCATCACGGACTTACCTCCATGCTCAGGGTATAATACCATTTTAGTAGTCGTAGATCTATTCTCCAAGATGGCTCACTTCATTCCCCTGAAGGGCCTACCTTCGGCTTCGGTATTGGCCCGAGAATTCTTAGAAAACATCGTTCGGTTACACGGGTTTCCCTCGGTTTTAATCTCCGATAGGGGAAGTCAATTCATCTCCCACTTTTGGCGAAGTTGCTGTCGTCTAGCCCAAATTGATGTAAGACTTTCAACCAGTCACCATCCCCAAACTGACGGACAAACTGAAAGGACAAATCAGACTCTAGAGCAATATCTGCGTTGCATGCTCTAACAAACTGAAAACCCTTGGAAGGATATTCTTTGGATCGCTGAATACGCTTACAACAATTCGACTCATTCTGGAACCGGGAAGACTCCCTTCTTCCTATTATACGGACATCATCCTAGAACCTCTAATCTGGATCCTCCCCAAGAATTCGAAACACCTGCTGTGGATCATTTGCACTCTGAGATTACCCGTGCTTTTAAAGAAGCCACTGCCCATCTGCAAAGAGCTAAAGCTCAAGTCAAAAAGGAAGCAGATCGACACCGTAAAGAGGCCCCTCACTACGCAGTAGGAGATCAGGTCTGGTTATCCACTAAGCACCTGCCTCTAAAAGGACCCCGCACCTTCAACCCGAGATACCTTGGACTTTACCCCATCTCTACCATAGTTAATCCGGTGGCGGTCAAATTGGAATTACCTGCACATATGAAAATACATCCAGTATTCCATGTCTCCTTATTAAAGCCAGTACAACCAGAAACCCGATTGACTGAACTCCCAGAACCTGTTTTGGTAGACGGAGAACTCGAATTTGAAGTAAAGAACATTCTAGACTCCAAGATCTCCAAATCTAAGTTATATTATCTGGTGGATTGGAAAGGATACGGCCCCCAGGAAAGGTCTTGGGAACCCTCAGAATATGTCCACGCACCTCGTCTGGTCAAGAGATTCCATCTGAATCTCCCCGACAAGCCAAAACCACCGGAGAAGACACGCTTAGGAGGAGCCTTGAGGGGGGGTACTGTCATGATCACTGCTTCCAAGGAGCCAGGACCAACCCAACGTCCTTGGAAGCAGGCCCCTAACCCTAATCCTAGGCACCAGCCGGTCCCCACGGGGACCTTTTGGACCTTGTCCTGGCGCCGGTGGCACCAGGCTCATCAGAATCATCGGTCCCGGCACTGGAAGCGCCGGGCTCATAATATGTGTGCAGATGCTTGGGTGGACTTACCTGCAGCAGACCATGCTGCTTACTTACCAGCCACTTAGAAGTCCTCTGTGAACAGGAACTACTTTCTTACCTGGGTGGGGCAAGCTCCACTCCCTGGATTCAGTACTGGAAAGCTTCTGGAACTGGAACTCTTTTCTTACCGAGGCGGGGCCGTGGAGGAAGACGCCTCATCACTCCAAGGCTATTTAAACCACACCCGATAGACGAAACGTGCTTCGCGTTATTCTGCATCTGCAGCAGAACGCTCACCGAGTCTGTTCCAGCCTTTCTTCTTACGATCCTGAATCTGCAAGAATCATACTCACCATTCCGGCATCCTGAATCTGCAAGAATCATACTCACCATTCCGGCATCCTGAATCTGCAAGAATCATACTCACCATTCCGGCATCCTGAATCTGCAAGAAGCATACTCACCATTCCTGCATCCAGTCGACAGCAGCACCTGCAGAGACAAGAAACAGCAGGTTAGCAAGGCAGCCTTAACTCGCAGTGCTACTCACCTGATCCATGGGCTGCGGTCATTTTCGGCACGCTGCACCTCCGCCTGCGAAGACAAAAGCATTGTCACTACTTACCGGCACTCCACGAATTCTGGAGTTCTTCACACTGCATCGCCGCCTGCGGAGATAAAAGCATTGTATCTACTTACGGACATTCCGCGGACTCCGGCGCTGCAAAGCAACTTCTGAAAGACAAAATAAGAGACATTAGACAGGTATTTACTTACGCCCATCGCGCTCTTCGCAATAGAACGCCTGCAATACTCCGGTGTCTCTTCAGCACGAACTACGCTGCAAGGGAAAAGACAGTTAGAGCGCTTGCATTTACTCACGCATTTCCAGGCGCTTCACTCCATCTTCCTCAAGAGTCCTGCAAGACAAAAGGGAGAAAAGCATTATACGAAGTCCTGTTCAATGTTAACGTGCCTTGCACCTAAAGACTATAAAGACTAAGAAGGTGTCTGGAAACTCACCGCTCGTGCAGTTAACGACGGTAACGGTCTTCTGAGTCCAAGAGGCCTATGTTTCACCAGTGAAGGAACTGGCAACAGCGCCCTGCACCAGACGCAGATGGAGAGCCCAGCATTCACCTATCTAAGGTTAGCACGTTGACCTGGGGGCTCTACGGAGAGGGAGAGAGAGGAAGAGGGACATTGAACAACCCAGACCATTAACCCCTATATTCTTTCACCTACAGAAACCTCACCCTACGAGTTCGACACACAGTGCGAAGAGGTTCGACCCCAGAAGCCCATCGGGTTCTGCACATCACCTTTCGAGTCACAGACACCTTCCTGCCAAGATCAGCGCCTCCGTGGGAATCAGGTGAGCGTTACATGTGTGCAGCATACATGATGAAAGTGCCATATTCATAATCTTGCCATGTTGAATAGTGAAATGATAACTGCTTTCTTATTAGAGTTTTGCATACTGTGAAACATGTAATAAGTAGATAATAAAACCTACCTAATACATAATTATTACAGACAAAACACAAAGAGACAACAACACATACAAATATGAGCATATACAGGGACAGTGAAGTAAACAAAAAAGCTGAATTAGTAGCAGAAAGAGTTCATAACCTAACTGATTGCCTTTATGCAGAGAAACTATTGCTCTGTTTCAAAGCTGCTACTTACCATATGTATGTGTATCACATGATGTGACTGCACACAAAGGAAAGGAGAGTGAGTATAATGTATACAAATATGAGCATATACAGGGAAGGTAGAGTAATAGAAATAAAACTATGAGAAAGTGCTGATAACCCTAATGATTATCTTCATGCACAGAAAGGATTGCTCTCTTTCAAGCCTGTGTCTTCCGCTATGTATATGTTTCTCATGATTTGACTTGACCCTAAGTCTACAAATATAGTACCTTTTCAATTGTTACTTCCTGAATGTTACTGAAGAAAACTATGTGGCTTAGATAGGTCAGTAAAGGAAAAAAAGGGAGAGCCAGCCATGTGATGTCATCGTTGATGTCATCAACGACATTTGTGATGTCATCTTTGATGTCCTGGGTGTTAGTGTTAGCAGTGCACGGTGGCGCGAGTTATGGTTGCTTATCTTACCATATCTGCCGAATTTCAGGGGTTTTTCGGTTTTACTTTGAACCATAACGTCCCTTTAACAAAGATTTTTCACTGAATTTCATAGGTTTTTAGTAGTGCAACTTAACCATAACGTCCCTTTAACAAAGTTTTTTTTACTGAATATATATATATATATATATATCATTAAGACATGGAGGAAGGAAAAAACCGCACTCCAAGCATGAGGTCTACAGGTACCAATGAAAAAAGTGGCAAACTCGAGTCCAAGTGCCAGAAAACGAGTTTTAATAGATGGTTAAAAATAGTAGGCAAAAGACACACAGCAAACAAAACAGAACGCCAGGGCAGTGTCCTTAACGACGCGTTTCGCGCTTCTCCGAGCGCTTGATCACGTTAGGGAGACATGAAAGCAATGAGAGTAAATATTAACAATGAGTCCTTCTTCCATGTTGCCTACCAACACAAGCTAACAGTTTGGCGCAAAAACATGGCGGCCATTTTAGAGTGTAGCAGAAGACTGCATTAACCATAAAAAGAACAGGTTAAAAATAGAAGTAGAATCAATAGCACATTAAAAATCAGCACCAAACATGTAGATATATAGTAAAAGGACATGCAGTGAGATGGATGTAAACAATTATCACTTAAAGTACATATTAGCGCAGATTAGCATAAATTAGCAACAATAAGCATAAGTTGGCAGTCCACTGCTGTGACATAAAGTGCAAGTGCATTCCTATGTAAGCTTATGAAAAAATATATATGTATGGAATCGCTAAAAAAATATATATAAAAATATATATATTTAAAATGCAAGTGCATGTCTAGCTCACCAAGGCTATATGATAATAATACATAGAGAAGGCACAGCTGGGACAAAAAATGCTGTCTAATATGAACACTTGTTGACAGATTGGAAACAGTCAATATATACGACCTTTAAGATAAAAACATGTTACAGGCTGCAATGTAAAGTGCAAGTGCATTAGATTGTAAACTTATGACTCTAGCAGCATTGAATAGGCAGAACGTTGGTAATCATAAAATGTAGGTGCAAAATGCAGTTTTAAAGCTTGTGGGAAAAATAAAGGCAAAACAATGAAAAAAGCAATGTCAGAAACACCGAAAATTGCAGAGTACAGACACAATCGTGTACTCCCAACATTCAGACCCCCTAAACATCAGAAAAGGGCAGGACAGCCAACATAGACCAACTGAACAATTAAAGAAGTTGGAAAATTTGAAAAAATGCAAATTAAAAAGATCAACCAATTCCAGGCCAGGGCCAAAATCCAAGTAAACAAAATGGGAAAAGCAGTATATGGCAACGAGGGGCCAGGATCACATAACACAGAGCAAGAAAAAAGGAGAGGTGTGTGTAGGCGCATAAAAAAACACAGAATAATTACGTTCCCACAAAAGTGTGTAGCTCCTCATCCACATTATGACCATTGGGATACTTAGTGTCAAAGTCCAGGATAAACCTAGTTTCCAATTGTCTCAATTTCAGAGTGCGATCACCTCCCCTTGGATCAATTGGTACGTGAGCCACAGCAAAAAATGCAAGCAAATGAAAATCACTGTCGTGTTCCTGTCTGAAATGTTTAGCCATAGGATACGTAGGATCAAGGTTCTTAATCGCTCTGAGATGCTGTAAAATACGGAGCTTAAGTACACATGTTGTGGATCCCACGTACCATTTCCGGCAGGGGCATGTTAAGACATACACTACAAATGGAGTCTCACAATTGATAAAATATTTTAACCTGAATTCCATACCAGTGATTGGATGTACAAAAGATTTACAATTAGTGGCATGAGGGCAGGCTTTACACTTTTGACACTTGGTAAAACCCTTAGGTAAGGTGGATAGCCAATTGGTCCTAGTGTATATATACATGGTCATGCAATGTTTTTCTTTTGTAATTGGTCATTCTAAATTGTTGAAAAGTTACATAGACAGAAAGGGCCTCACATCCAAAATTGAATCATAATAGTGAGATAGGTGACAGATGTGACTATACATTTTTTTAGGGGGAATTTCTAAATAGAGGTTCAAAGAACAGAATAAGATTCATGTAGCTACATTTAAATTTATAACCATCTACATTTAAATGTGATACCACATAACCAAGGGATAACTAGTTTTAAATGGGGGCTATTATAATAGTGTTGAAGATGATTATTCTGCAGTAGCATAAGACTGAAAATCCTACATCCCTAACCTCCATAACAACTATACTCAACATGACACCATATGTCATGATCACAATAGGATGCATCTTGTAGACAGGACATGGACTGACAGGAAAATAATAATTAGTTGTGTGGTTCAAAGTAATTGTGCATCATGTTCTGGCCTTGTAAAACGCAGAGCAAAGAGGCACGATGAAATATGGCTTTTAACATGCAGCAAACAGGCACTTAATTGTAAAGTATGGTGCAGATTACATCTTGGTCGCATTGCAAAGGCAAGGAGGCATTGAAGTGGTACAGACTTGCTGTTCCACAAATCTTCAATACGTCTATGGTAAAAAAAGCTTATTGGTTTTTATACATAGTGAGCTCAATCTATATGTGTTCTTCTCTATATATCCACCCAACTCTTTTGTCCATCAATATCCATGCATCTACATATCTTGCTTTATCTATCTCTCTATCTGTGGCTTTGTTGATCTGTGTTTGCCTGTATTCATATGAACAGTTACAACACGCTCCATCATTTCATCTGTGTACATCTCTATTGATCTTTACAGATTTATATAAATCTACCTATATCCATTTGTGCCTCTGGATTGTACGCATTCTTAGGTCTCTATCAATCGGTCAAGGTACATTTGCCGCAGAGGCCATACGCATATGTATGTGTTTTCATATCTATCAGTCTAGAGGTTGATTGCTCTCTTCTCCATTTATGCATCATTATTTATGCCTCTATCGATTGGTCTATATACATTGATCACAAAGTGTATCTCTCTGCCTGCAGCTTTATCTAAGCATCACTCTCTGTGAATCTGTTTATGTCTGTATACATTAGTCTGGTGACCTATTAACATTTCTGTCCAACCCTGTGTGCTTGATAGACCATTCTCCAACCTAAAGAAGTAGCCCACACCCTCTGTCTATTTGTCTGTGTTTATGTTTCTCTCTGTGTCTGTAGTATTGTGTTTTTCAACTGCATATAATGCATTGCATCCTCTAAAATGCCATTGGTGTGGCCAAGAGGCGCTGTGTGGTTGAACAGCCTTTTGAAGACCATAGTCAGTCATGGGATATGTGAAAGGATGATTTGTAAAAAGAGTTTGTGCATTTTAATCCAGCACAGGAGGTGGGTAGGGAGTGGCTAGGTATCTAGCAGCAACACAAAATTGTCAGGGGAGGAAATTGATGCAGTGACTGAATCTTGAAGGAGGAGGGTGAGTCAATTGATGTAACTGATGGACAGAACATTGCGTGTGTCTAAATTGTATTGGGTTTGAGGTGGCGAATTTGTTTTCAGTGTGTGCAATCGATTAGTGTATGTTGATAAGTGTGAAGGTGGGTGGGATGTGCCCAGGCGTGATACAGTTGTGTTTAATTTGCGATGGGGTGCTTGACTTTGCATTGAAGATAGTCTGGCACCTTGATGTAAAAGCGCTAGCGATATTAATGCCTTTATATGGCAGATAGATTCACAGTAAGTAGTGTAAATCCCAAAAAGTAACAACAAATAATAAGCCAACACTGCCAAGACCCAGAGCACAAACACCCAAGCAAACATCCAGCCTCCCCAACAAACACAACACAAGCCATATATTATGCATTCTTCAAACCTATCACCAAGACTGCAAATCCCACGCATGGGACACTGGATCCCACCACCCAACAGCCAGAGCAGAAACACAGTACATGGCACCTATTGGTCCCTAGGTGTAAGTGGTTTTCCACTGTGTACGATGCTGGCTGTCTCCATAGAGAGGATGCAAGAACGGAATCACATAAAAACACCTGCCACCTGGGTGTACGTGTTGGTGGTTGTTAAGACGGATTTCTGAACTCTGTCCTGGAGGGGCAGAGGTTCAGAAGGCCAGCCTAGTTTCTTGGAACAGGGTAACCTCTGGACAAGCCAGACCAATCAGGGTAGCGATCACGGCGGTCAAGACTAGGTCTCAAGAGGGGAGAGGGTGACTGAAAGCCCACAATGAGCACACAAAGCACGGACACCACAAATTACTCCAGGCAGGTGTTATATTAAAAATATAGACACATTTATTACAATTCCTTTGTAACGTTGACCATAGCGAATAATCACAATAATACTCTAGTAAACCACTACATCACACTCAATACAATATATATACAATACCAAACGAGTCTAAAGAGTTAAAGGCACGAAATGTGTAGACCACCTAGATGGGGAGGAAAACAGGCAGTACAAATAAACGTTTAGACCCAGTTCGCCAGCAGGGCGCACCTAACTAGAAGGAGGTCCGAGCCCTACGAAGAGTGGAGCCTTGTGCTCAAAAGTACCTGCACACGCTGGTGCCAAAGAGCCAGGGGGAGTCTCTTCAAGGGATTCAGGCCGTTCAGTTTGGTGAACAAACAAGGGCGAACAGATCCCCGCTACTTAAGCGCAGCCTCCACTGGCAGGCAGAAGCAGGACGCGAGTGCGAGAAAAGCGTGCTGTTTAACACAGCGAGGAAAAGCTGTAGGCCACTGCAGTAGGGCGACCGGTTCCTAGCGATGCTACTCACCGGTCCCCGATGCAGGTAGACCCTGGCTTCTCCGCGTCAGTTTCAGGACTGGCAGGTCCAGATACGATCAAGGGATGTCTCAGCGTTGTGTAGTTCGGCAGCAGCAGAAGTAGATTGGCAGATGTCACAAACGAAGTGAACCCGCACAGGATGTTACCACAGCAGGGCAACGATGCAGCAGTGCGTATCTCAGCCCAATGTACACTACTCACTTCAGACCTGGGAACGCCAAGTGTACGAATCGTGTGAGAGTGTCAAGGACTCGCGATACAGCAACAACCTGACAACGGTTACAGAGCAAGGATCCTGGGTAGGCTGGTCAGTCAACTGGATGGCCCAGAGACACTTCCGAAGGCTTACGGGCAGGAGATGGTGAAGATGCCGAGAATAGTTGTTCCCACTATTCCAATGGGTCGAAGAACCAGTACAGGCCTTCTTGTTCGATCAGAGGTAGAAAGGGTTTCAGAGGGCGACACAGTGCAAAGGAGTACACCTTCAGCGGGTCGCCAACGATTCCTCAGTCCAGCTTCTTAGTTGCAGGATACTTGGCTCCTGTATTCCTTCGTTCGTGAGAACTCAGGAGATCGACATGGTAGAGGTGTTTCCAGCCTCCTCTTATCCAGGTTTCCCTTGCGCCAAAACAGAGGGGACCCAATAGGAGATCTGCTCACAAAACACTCATACCATATGTGGACCTATCACGGACCACGGTGGTCCCAGGCATTCAAAGCACACTAGACTTTCTGGCATCCAGGATGTGTATTGGGACCGGACATCCCAGCCCACATTCCTGGAGGCCCACACCAGGCCTGTAGAAGCCTGCAAAAGCATCTGTGTTTTGCGGGAAAGTACATGCCCAAACAAGGAAGGCCCCGGGTCGGCTCGACCTGGGGAAGGTGAAGGGAGCAATACGGTCAGCGGACAGGACAAAGAACCTTGTGGTCTGGCCATCTTGGAAGCCAGGCCACCATTTTGGGCTAAGCGCGAGAAACGCGCTTAAACAGCCAAAAGAAGCTCTAAACTCAAAGAAACGATCGCTGCCATCATTCCTGTCCGTGATTCACTTACACCGTTCGTTACAATCCAATGAGAGTGTCTAGGGCCTGTAGAATGACTAGAGACCCGAGAGAGCTGTAACTTAGCTTACAGTGCCCTCTCGTGTCATGTTGCGCGATAAAAGGACTACGGAAAACGATGTCTCCCGGTACTGACTGTCTTAAGGGCATGTCAGTTTCCCCATAAGAAGTGAGCAAAAGCCCAGAGGAGTGCGGCATAAGGCTGCGCTTCTCTGGCAAAGTCCAGAACACGGTGCAAAACAACAGCAAAAAGTTTAGGGGTTGCCACATGGAATGAAAATTACCCATATTTAGAAATCTTTCCTAACAGTGGTATATTATGAAGCGTTACTAGCAAGGTAGTATCCAGTGTTGCGAGATTGGGGTGAATGCCACGAAAAAAAAGATGTGCAACTTTCCCACCAAATGCACCTTTGACAAATAATGATAAATGTACACACAATCGTTCCTGCAGCCCATATGGTGACTTGACTCAGTACCATCTCCCTGCAACATTCGGACAGGGGTGGGACATAGAGCTGTGTGCTCATGCTCTGCATCTGGCGCTGCCCCTTCTTAAGCCTGCAGTGCTGTCAACGTCCTGAAGTGTGACAGGAATCTGTGCCACCCATTGTGCATGTGTGGTACAGAGCAGGAGCATACACCACACTGCTGTCCATGGCCTGCTCCACGTCACTGTTCAACAGACTGCCAGGCCAAGCAGGAACACATGGCAAAACTGATGTCCCAAACAGGATGCCCAAATGAGATGCTATCAGGACACTGCAAGAAAATGCTGCACTGGCAGCTACAAACTGCATTCAAGCCAAGCAACAACGCACACCATGCTTGCTTTAAAACCAAACTTGGTACGCATCCACACCTAGCCAGACCGGGACCTTAGGGGCAGACAGTACAGCCTCCCTCCCTCCACTGCTGCACAAGTAAGCAGCCAGGCAGTAATCTCTCAGCAGGCAGCTGGTGCCTGCAGGGCCCCTATGGCCATGGGGCACTGATCAGTCGCACAGACTGCCTGTGTCTCGGGTAGCCCTGAGCACACAGCACTGTGTGGTGTGCATGTCCCACACCACTCCAGGCTGCAGCTGCTGGATGGTCCAGGGTGGGGTGTCAAAAATGACATTAGTGTGTGGTATAAATCACAATAACATAAAATAATCTGGACACCTATTTCTGGTGTGCTTCTGCTCTGACAGCAACATAACTGTCTTGGCAGAGGGACACCAAGCACCCCCCCCCCTCCAGCGGCTCCCGTGCGGGACACCACTGGTTAGTATTGCATCAAACTCACATAAAACCGTGGCTATAATTGCCGTTGTTACTGTAGGACACTGAATTGGATTGAAAGAAGTTAGTCATTATTGATTGTACCAAAATAAATTTGATTTTGAAGACAAGTTATAATCTATTTGCATTGTAGCTGAGCAGATGAACACTCCTGCGTCCCCATGCAGTGTTGGATGTTACAATTATTAAAATAATTAAACAAGGTTAGATGTTAGATTAAGAATGTGAATATGTATAGTAAAGAACAAAGAAAATATTTTCTACATTTGAATAGTAAAAATATGTTCTTATTTTCACTGCACAGCTTGCAATTGAAATTTTAAGAAAATATTGTTCCTTTTTGTGGTATTTTTCCCAAAAATGAAACCTTCCTTGGCAATGTGACTACACAATACAGAGTCTCTTTGTTATTTTTCCCTGAATCCCTCATAATAACAATTTCAAAGACACAGGGCCTCATTACGACCCTGGCGGATGGACCATGGTGCTAATAGCACCATGGTCCATGCCGGTAACTCTCCGGCTCCGCCAAATTGCGGCACCGTACTTAGCACCAAGGTCCCTTTGCGGCATGGTTTTTAAAGCCTGCAAAAAGCAGGCGTTAAAATCACCATCCCGCAAAGGGACCTTGTAATCAGGCGTTAAGGGTCGGCGCCGTTTACGGCGCCGTAAAACCCTTAACGCCTGACTCGCAATGAGGCCCACAATGTGGTGAGTAACCACAAAGAAATAAGATGCACTATATTGAAACATAACTTATGAAATTGGCATTTCTATTCATAAGGGCTGTCAAGCGAGAAGCTGCTTAACTTTATATTGCAAGAATAGCAAATCAGCAAATAAGGAAACTTTTACATAATATTTATGCAATTTTATGGCTGATCATTAACGATGCGCCCCATTGATATTCAGGTTGCCACAAAGACTGGACATCGTAAATGTAAATTCTACCGAAAATGTAATTTTTAATGAACATGTTGATTTATTGTATAACGTATTTTTCTAATTGGGTACTGAAATATATTTTTGCCTTCCCAAATTTTTATAGTTACATCATTGGAATCTGCATGTGCCATTGATTCAATTTTCCCGTGGATGGGTTCTTTAACCAGAACTGAAGAATAACCATCATTAACAGAACAGTTCTATCCATATTCAGGGATGATCGCGAGGCACCATTTTGCCCATTTGCTCTGTCGGTCATCCATAGCAACATGCCTGCCTTTATTGTATGAAGATGTGCGGATGGAAAAGAGTTGCATTTTGTCGTGAAAGGAGACCATTGTTCTCAGAAACGGAATGCCAGCGGAGGGAGGAAACTGCACACCCGGGAGGGCTAACGATGCCAAATCACGTGTAGAACTTCCCGTGCACCCCGCAAATACACGTTCCCCGCTCGCCCAAGGCCAATGCGTGTGAAACTCCCCGCAGACCCCCTAAATACACGTTCCCCGCTCGCCCAAGGCCTATCGTGTGTGAAACTCCCTGCGCACCCCCCAAATACACATTCCTCGCTCGCCCAACACCTATCGCGTGTGAAACTCCTGCGCACCCCCCAAATACACGTTCACAGCTCACCCAAGGCCAACGCGTGTGAAACTCCCTGCGCACCCCCCAAAATACACGTTCCCCACTCGCCCAAGCCCAACGCGTGTGAAACTCCCCGCGCACCCCCCCAAATACACGTACCCCGCTCACCCAAGGCCTATAGTGTGCGAAACTCCCCACGCACCCCCCAAATACACCTTCCCCGCTCGCCCAAGGCCTATCGCGTGTGCAACTCCCCGCCAACCCCCCAAATACGTGCAGGTATCGCATCCACCCTTGGCATGCCCCACAGCCAGCCCACTCACCCTCCCCATGCCCCACAGGAAGGCCATCCACCCTGGGCATGCCCCACAGGCAGCCCACCCCACAGGGGGGTGCTTTTTCTATGCAATTTAACTGGCGCGAGCGGGGTACGTGTTTTCCGAGGGTTGCGAGGGGAGTTTTACATGCGATGGGCCTGGCACGAGCGGGGTACGTGCATTCTGGGGCGTGCGCAGGGAGTTTTACACGCAATGGGCCTGGTGCAAGTGGGGTACGTGTATTCCAAGGGGTGCGCAGGGAGTTGTACACGCAATGGGCCTGGCACGAGCGGGCTACGTGTATTCTGGGGCGTGCGCGGGGAGTTTTACACGCGTTTTCGTGGTTGGGGGGCTGTATGCTGGTCCACTGGCCTTTGCACCTGGTACTGGATTTGTGCGATTTCTTTGGCGCACGGTTGGGGCCGTAACTGGTGCTGCTGCAGGGTCGCTGCGCCACTCTGCGCCATGGCTCGTTATGGATGTATAAATCCATGAATACGCTGTGCACCTAAATGGGTTTTGGCGCATGCGGCTGGTGCAGACTGCCGCACGCGCACTCTGTGCACCAGACGCGGGCGCCACTTGTGCACCGAATTCTATGAATTACCCCCTTAATCTCCATGCTAAACTCACATACTACAAATATCTGAGAAAGTTCTTGTTTCCTGCAATTAGTCAGGCCTGGAATCGCAAACAGATATCCATAGACAATGCTCTCACAGGCCAAATGGTCTGGCTTGCTGGTGCTGGACAGTGCAACAGTTTTGGGTTTTTGGCCAAGGACTGCACTTACCACTTCCAGGACATGGACACCCAAACAACATTGAGTTCAGTTGTGGTGCAAGAATCTGAATGTACCTCTTCTGTTGCCGTGGAGAAACATGGTTTCTTTAAATCTATTAAACTTCTGCAATCAAGGGGAATGCAAACAGAACTGATAGCCACTGACATGCATTTCGCAATAGCAAAGGCCAATGCAAGAGCAGTTCCCGCACATAAAACATCAATATGATGTATAGCACGTCACAAAATTAATATCGAACAAAAAGATCAGCTGCTGGTAAAAAAAAAGGGTTCAGAAGACATTTTAAAATGGTCACAGTCTATCAGCAACCATCTTTAGTGGAGTTCAAAAACTTGTGAGGGTTCTGTAAATATTTGTCATGATCTCTGCTTCCAAAAGGTCAGGGTTTTCCCAACTCCCTTGGAAGCAGATCCATAACCCAGGTTCCGAGTGCCAACCAGTCCCAATTGGGACCTTTTGGACCCAGTCCTGGCGCCAGTGGCACCAGGCTCATAAATATGCCCAGTCCCAGCGCTGGAAGCGCCGGGCTCATAATGCTTGGGTGGACTTACCTTCAGCAGACCATGCTGCTTACTTGCCTGCCAGTTGAGCCTCTGATCCTCTTCTGTTTGGAACTACTTTTCCTGTTGGGTGGGGCTGGAGCCACTCCCTAGATTCAGAACACTGGAACTCTTCTGGAAGGCAGGAACTCTTTTCTTACCAGGAACTCTTTTCTTACTTAGGCGTGGCTGTGGAAGGAGACACCTAAGCACTACAGGAGGCTATTTAAACCACACCCGGTGGATGAATCTTGCTTTGCGTTATTCTGCAACCTCTGCAGCAGAACGCTCATCGTGTCTTCTGCATCCGGTCCTGGGCCTAGGAAAAAGGCTTACCATCCTGAATCCAGTCTTCAGCAACACCTATAAAGACAAGAAAGAACAGGTTAGCATTCCGGCATCTGAAAGGCAAAGGCTTACCATCCTGAATCCAGTCTTCAGCAACACCTATAAAGACAAGAAAGAACAGGTTAGCATTCCGGCATCTGAAAGGCAAAAGCTTACCTACTCTTCGTGCGCTCCGGAGGTCTTCACTCTGCATTCCGACATCTGAAAGACAAAAGCTTACCAACTCTTCGCACGCTCCGGAGGCCTTCTGCGCTGCATCCCGCATCTGAAAGACAAAACAAGGTGCGTTTAAATACATTGGGGAACTTTAATACTCACGTGCCATTACTCCTTTCCACATCTAATCCAGTGGGTATTCCGGCACCCTGCAGCCGCTCCGAACTCGTACCTGCAAAATAAAAAGACAGTTAGAGCGCATCGTGAAGCAGGCAACAAGCGCTTACTTACGTGCTTCCAGGCGCTTCTATTCATCACACGGGCTCCATCTTCAACTCACTTCAGCCCGTCATCCGCCATCGCCGGAACCCTGCAAAACAAGAGACATCATTACTAAAGACTTTAAAGACATTTGAATGACTCGAAACTTACCGTTCGTGCAGTAAACGACGGACAGCAGTCCTCTGAAGTCAAGAGGCCTGCGCTACCTATCCAGTGAAGAAACTGGTTACAGCACCCTGCCCCGAGGCAGATGGAGAGCTCGGCATTCACTTACCTAAGGTGAGAGCGTTAACCTTTGGGG
Source organism: Ambystoma mexicanum (assembly GCF_040938575.1). NCBI lineage: Eukaryota > Metazoa > Chordata > Amphibia > Caudata > Ambystomatidae > Ambystoma > Ambystoma mexicanum. Next base: position 21,752,863 of record NC_090922.1, on the reverse strand, counting down.
GTCTACAGGAGAGGAGAAGAGGAAAGAGATAGGGACACCCCAATAACCCCAGTTTATTAACCCCATATTTTCTATCTGCAGACATCTTACTCTACACGTCAGGCATACAGTGCACAGAGGTCCTGCCCAAAGAGCCAACCGGGTGCTACACATCACCTTTGAAGATACGGTAGTCGCCCAGTCAAGACCGGCGCCTCTGCGAGAATCAGGTGAGCGTTACAGAACGCAAAGCCTACCGCAAAACTCTCGCCCAGGCGCTATGGAAACCTCGGATACTGACCCCCTAGCCCGGTTACTTGGGGAACTAAGGGCAGAAGTGCATGCAGCTCGTCAGGAAACGAATGCTCTAAGAAGGGAACTAATTATTTCCAAGGAGAGAACAGACAATCTTGCTAGACAAGTGCTACAGTCACAAGCCGGACAGACCCCGTTACCCGCATCAGGGGCAAATCTTCCTTCAACATCCTCTATGAATCCAGTGCAGATCAACCTACCTGGGAATGTACCTCTGGCTCCGCCCGAACGATTTTCTGGTGACCCAAAGAGGTTTGCAGTATTTATCAATCAGTGCCGGTTGCACTTCTTATGCCGGCCAGCAGCCTTTCCAACTGATCAAGCAAAAGTAGCTTTTGTACTTTCGTACCTTAGTGGCAATGCGGCAGACTGGTCGATCCCTCTAGTTAATCAAGATGATCCGGTTCTCCATGATTTTCAAGCCTTTCAGCTTAGTATGGAAAAACTGTTCGCAAGACATTCACAGGGACAGGCCTTGGACAATGAGCTTCTTTCGTTGCGACAGGGTAATCAAGACCTTTTGGCTTATATTGCATCTTTCAATAGACTAATAGTGGAAACTCAATGGCCTGAGGACAAAAGGATTACGCTGTTTTATAGAGGTCTACGTGGAGAGCTCAAAGACGTTTTAGCCCAAGTAGTGAATCCCCCACAAGACTGTTCGGATTATATAGACTTGGTCGTTCAAATAGATCACAGGCTGCAGAACAGGAAGGCCGATCGTTCCAAGTTTGATGCTCGAGTATTTTCCAAACCGCCAACTCCTTCCAAAGGAGTAGACTCCGGGGAACCCATGCAAATAGGGGGTCTGAAAGGTCCTCTAACACAAAGGGAGCGGGAAAGGAGGAAACAGTTGCAATTATGCCTATATTGCGGAAACTCAGGGCACTTTCTTCGAGACTGTCCGGTGAAACCTGCCAAGAAAGCAGTAGGAGCTGCAGTTACCAAAGTTACAAACTCTGAGCAGGGAAACGACCTCGCCCGACAAGAATAGAGGTCCTCTTGCCGAGCGTGAAAACCAGTTCCGTGACCTCGCATTTCGTGATACCTATGGTCCTCATTAGCCCTGATAATCCGGATCGATTACATGCAATTGAAGCTTACGTCGACAGCGGTGCCATCGGCAATTATGTGGATCATGAAATGGTTTTGAGGATGAATCTAACTCTTTGTCCCAAGGCTGTAAAGGACGTCATTACTACGGTGGATGGTACGGAGATAGCCTCCGGGCCAGTAACGCATACCACTCAAGAGGTGACGCTATTAAGTCAAGATGGACACCATGAGAAGATCGTGTTCGATGTGATCAAGGCCCCTCAGTTTCAGATTATTCTAGGAATACCTTGGTTAGAGAAACACAATCCTCTGATCGATTGGCGAGCAAGAACGGTCCAGTTTCCAAAATGTGTCTCTACTTGTCACCCTCCACCTGGTGTTGCACTGGCCGCAATTTCTTCAGAGACTCCCCAGTTACCTCCCGAATACCTAGAATACCAAGATGTTTTCCGGAAGGATCAGGCTAACTCTCTACCTCCTCATAGGTCTTATGACTGCCAGATAGACCTGATACCTGGATCTACTCCTCCTTGTAGTAGAATTTATGCCCTCACCGAGCCTGAGAACCTTCACCTTCGACAATACCTGGATCAATACCTGGCAAATGGGTTTATTCGTCCTTCCAAGTCCCCTGCTTCTTCAGCTTTGTTCTTCGTTCCAAAAAAGGAAGGAGACCTTAGAACTTGTATCGATTATCGCTCCCTGAACCAGATCACCGTTAAGAATAGATATCCGTTACCTTTGATCCCTGAACTCCTGGACCAAGTCAGAAAAGCATGCATATATACAAAGCTGGATCTTAGAGGAGCTTACCACTTGGTACGAGTAAAAGAGGACGATGAATGGAAGACGGCCTTCCGCACCAAGTATGGGCTATTTGAATATCAGGTCATGCCCTTCGGACTTTGCAATGCCCCGGCCGCCTTTCAATATTTTATGAACGATGTCCTCAGAGAGCTCATAGATGTATGTGTTGTTGTTTACATTGACGACATCCTCGTTTATTCTTCATCGGAATCTGAACATCGGAAACACGTGAAAATGGTCCTCGAAAGATTGCGTCAACACAAACTTTTCGCTAAGTTGGAAAAATGTGTTTTCAACGTGACTGAAGTTGAATTCTTGGGATTCATATTATCACCTGGCGGAGTGCGTATGGATTCAAAGAAGGTCGATGCAGTTCTCAAATGGCCATCACCATCCTCCGTAAAAGGTGTGCAAAGCATGTTAGGCTTCGCTAACTTTTACCGCAGGTTTATCCCCGAATTCTCTCGAATAGTCCAGCCCATCACTGCCTTGTTAAAGAAAAACAAACGTTTTGAATGGTCTACCGAGGCGGAACAAGCTTTCCAGGATTTGAAGACTAAATTTATCTCTGCACCAATCTTAAAACACCCTCGCCCCGAACTCCCCTACATCGTGGAAACTGATGCTTCAAGCCTTGCCATGGGGGCAGTTCTATCACAAAAGGACCCGGTAACCAATCAGTTGCATCCCGTGGCATTTTGGTCCCGCAAATTCTCGCCTCCTGAAATCAATTACACGATTACTGACAAGGAACTTCTGGCTATCAAGTCTGCCTTTAAGGCTTGGCGGCATTATCTGCTGGGGGCCCGACACACCGTTACTGTGATTACGGATCACCGAAACCTGCAATATTTGAAGACCGCAAAAGCCCAATCCTCTAGACAACTCCGTTGGGCATTATTCTTTGCTGAGTTTGACTTCATAATTACCTATCGACCTGGTACAAAGAACGGTAAAGCCGATGCCCTTTCTCGGATGGGAGTGGAAGAACACTTGATCAACCCTAAACCTGTACCAATCATTCCCGAACAAAGAATTCTGGGTGTAATCGCCACAGAATCCATAGAGGAAGTTAAGGATAAAGCCAGGCAACTTGTAACTCCAGCAGACATACAGAATTGGCATCTGCAGGGAAAGGACTTTGCAGTAAAGGACAACTTATTGTATTTCCAAGAACGATTATACCTACCCAGCACAGATTTACAGAAAAAAGTAATCTCTTGTTATCACGACTCTTTAATGGAAGGTCATCCCGGTATAGCCAAGACCTCAGAAAAGATCAAGCGCTACTTCTGGTGGCCGTCTTGGAAAAAAGATATCAGAGACTTTATAATGTCCTGTGGAGTATGCGCCCAAAACAAGAGTCAAAAGGAAAGACCAGCAGGCCTCTTACGCCCTATTGACATCCCACCTCGCCCTTGGCATACGCTTTCTATGGACTTCATCACCGATCTACCTCCATGCTCCGGATACAATACGATTCTAGTAATCGTGGACTTATTCTCCAAGATGGCGCATTTCATTCCGCTCAAAGGCTTGCCAACAGCAGCAACTCTGGCCCGAGAATTTCTCGAAAACATCGTCCGACTGCACGGTTTTCCTTCGGTTCTGATTTCGGATCGAGGTAGTCAATTTATTTCTCATTTTTGGCGAAGTTGCTGTCGGTCGGCTCAAATTGATGTGAGACTATCGACCAGTCACCACCCTCAGACCGACGGACAAACCGAGAGGACCAATCAAACTCTGGAACAGTATTTACGCTGCATGCTTCAACAAACTGAAAAAACTTGGAAAGATATCCTTTGGATAGCCGAGTATGCCTACAATAACTCTGTCCATTCGGGAACTGGGAAAACCCCGTTTTTTCTTTTGTACGGCAGTCACCCTCGAACCTCGGAGTTGGATCCCCTCCAAGATCTTGAAACACCAGCAGTAGACTACCTGCATTCTACAATCACCCAAGCCTTTAAGGAAGCTGTTTCTCACCTTCAAAGGGCAAAAGAACAATACAAGAAAGGAGCAGATCAACATCGGAAGGAAGCCCCTCACTATCAAGTAGGGGATCAAGTCTGGTTATCCACCAAATATCTATTTCTAAAAGGGCCACGCACATTCAACCCAAGATACCTTGGTCCCTATTCCATCACTACCATAGTAAACCCAGTAGCGGTCATGTTGGACTTGCCCCCGCACATGAAGATACATCCGGTCTTCCACGTCTCTCTATTAAAACCCGTGCAACCTCAAACCCGACTAACCAAATCTCCAAAACCTATCCTAGTGGATGGAGAACTCGAGTTTGAAGTCAAAAGCATTCTGGACTCCAAGATCTCCAAATCTAAACTATTCTACCTAATTGACTGGAAAGGCTACGGCCCCCAAGAGAGATCCTGGGAACCTGCTGAATATGTCCACGCTCCTCGCCTAATCAAAAGATTTCACCGAACATTTCCTGACAAGCCAAAACCCCCGGAGAAGCCCGGTTTGGGAGGGGCCTTGAGGGGGGGTACTGTCATGATCTCTGCTTCCAAAAGGTCAGGGTTTTCCCAATTCCCTTGGAAGCAGATCCATAACCCAGGTTCCGAGTGCCAACCAGTCCCAATTGGGACCTTTTGGACCCAGTCCTGGCGCCAGTGGCACCAGGCTCATAAATATGCCCAGTCCCAGCGCTGGAAGCGCCGGGCTCATAATGCTTGGGTGGACTTACCTTCAGCAGACCATGCTGCTTACTTGCCTGCCAGTTGAGCCTCTGATCCTCTTCTGTTTGGAACTACTTTTCCTGTTGGGTGGGGCTGGAGCCACTCCCTAGATTCAGAACACTGGAACTCTTCTGGAAGGCAGGAACTCTTTTCTTACCAGGAACTCTTTTCTGACTTAGGCGTGGCAGTGGAAGGAGACACCTAAGCACTACAGGAGGCTATTTAAACCACACCCGGTGGATGAATCTTGCTTTGCGTTATTCTGCAACCTCTGCAGCAGAACGCTCATCGTGTCTTCTGCATCCGGTCCTGGGCCTAGGAAAAAGGCTTACCATCCTGAATCCAGTCTTCAGCAACACCTATAAAGACAAGAAAGAACAGGTTAGCATTCCGGCATCTGAAAGGCAAAGGCTTACCATCCTGAATCCAGTCTTCAGCAACACCTATAAAGACAAGAAAGAACAGGTTAGCATTCCGGCATCTGAAAGGCAAAAGCTTACCTACTCTTCGTGCGCTCCGGAGGTCTTCACTCTGCATTCCGGCATCTGAAAGACAAAAGCTTACCAACTCTTCGCACGCTCCGGAGGCCTTCGGCGCTGCATCCCGCATCTGAAAGACAAAACAAGGTGCGTTTAAATACATTGGGGAACTTTAATACTCACGTGCCATTACTCCTTTCCACATCTAATCCAGTGGGTATTCCGGCACCCTGCAGCCGCTCCGAACTCGTACCTGCAAAATAAAAAGACAGTTAGAGCGCATCGTGAAGCAGGCAACAAGCGCTTACTTACGTGCTTCCAGGCGCTTCTATTCATCACACGGGCTCCATCTTCAACTCACTTCAGCCCGTCATCCGCCATCGCCGGAACCCTGCAAAACAAGAGACATCATTACTAAAGACTTTAAAGACATTTGAATGACTCGAAACTTACCGTTCGTGCAGTAAACGACGGACAGCAGTCCTCTGAAGTCAAGAGGCCTGCGCTACCTATCCAGTGAAGAAACTGGTTACAGCACCCTGCCCCGAGGCAGATGGAGAGCTCGGCATTCACTTACCTAAGGTGAGAGCGTTAACCTTTGGGGGTCTACAGGAGAGGAGAAGAGGAAAGAGATAGGGACACCCCAATAACCCCAGTTTATTAACCCCATATTTTCTATCTGCAGACATCTTACTCTACTCGTCAGGCATACAGTGCACAGAGGTCCTGCCCAAAGAGCCAACCGGGTGCTACACATCACCTTTGAAGATACGGTAGTCGCCCAGTCAAGACCGGCGCCTCTGCGAGAATCAGGTGAGCGTTACAGAACGCAAAGCCTACCGCAAAACTCTCGCCCAGGCGCTATGGAAACCTCGGATACTGACCCCCTAGCCCGGTTACTTGGGGAACTAAGGGCAGAAGTGCATGCAGCTCGTCAGGAAACGAATGCTCTAGGAAGGGAACTAATTATTTCCAAGGAGAGAACAGACAATCTTGCTAGACAAGTGCTACAGTCACAAGCCGGACAGACCCCGTTACCCGCATCAGGGGCAAATCTTCCTTCAACATCCTCTATGAATCCAGTGCAGATCAACCTACCTGGGAATGTACCTCTGGCTCCGCCCGAACGATTTTCTGGTGACCCAAAGAGGTTTGCAGTATTTATCAATCAGTGCTGGTTGCACTTCTTATGCCGGCCAGCAGCCTTTCCAACTGATCAAGCAAAAGTAGCTTTTGTACTTTCGTACCTTAGTGGCAATGCGGCAGACTGGTCGATCCCTCTAGTTAATCAAGATGATCCGGTTCTCCATGATTTTCAAGCCTTTCAGCTTAGTATGGAAAAACTGTTCGCAAGACATTCACAGGGACAGGCCTTGGACAATGAGCTTCTTTCGTTGCGACAGGGTAATCAAGACCTTTTGGCTTATATTGCATCTTTCAATAGACTAATAGTGGAAACTCAATGGCCTGAGGACAAAAGGATTACGCTGTTTTATAGAGGTCTACGTGGAGAGCTCAAAGACGTTTTAGCCCAAGTAGTGAATCCCCCACAAGACTGTTCGGATTATATAGACTTGGTTGTTCAAATAGATCACAGGCTGCAGAACAGGAAGGCCGATCGTTCCAAGTTTGATGCTCGAGTATTTTCCAAACCGCCAACTCCTTCCAAAGGAGTAGACTCCGGGGAACCCATGCAAATAGGGGGTCTGAAAGGTCCTCTAACACAAAGGGAGCGGGAAAGGAGGAAACAGTTGCAATTATGCCTATATTGCGGAAACTCAGGGCACTTTCTTCGAGACTGTCCGGTGAAACCTGCCAAGAAAGCAGTAGGAGCTGCAGTTACCAAAGTTACAAACTCTGAGCAGGGAAACGACCTCGCCCGACAAGAATAGAGGTCCTCTTGCCGAGCGTGAAAACCAGTTCCGTGACCTCGCATTTCGTGATACCTATGGTCCTCATTAGCCCTGATAATCCGGATCGATTACATGCAATTGAAGCTTACGTCGACAGCGGTGCCATCGGCAATTATGTGGATCATGAAATGGTTTTGAGGATGAATCTAACTCTTTGTCCCAAGGCTGTAAAGGACGTCATTACTACGGTGGATGGTACGGAGATAGCCTCCGGGCCAGTAACGCATACCACTCAAGAGGTGACGCTATTAAGTCAAGATGGACACCATGAGAAGATCGTGTTCGATGTGATCAAGGCCCCTCAGTTTCAGATTATTCTAGGAATACCTTGGTTAGAGAAACACAATCCTCTGATCGATTGGCGAGCAAGAACGGTCCAGTTTCCAGAATGTGTCTCTACTTGTCACCCTCCACCTGGTGTTGCACTGGCCGCAATTTCTTCAGAGACTCCCCAGTTACCTCCCGAATACCTAGAATACCAAGATGTTTTCCGGAAGGATCAGGCTAACTCTCTACCTCCTCATAGGTCTTATGACTGCCAGATAGACCTGATACCTGGATCTACTCCTCCTTGTAGTAGAATTTATGCCCTCACCGAGCCTGAGAACCTTCACCTTCGACAATACCTGGATCAATACCTGGCAAATGGGTTTATTCGTCCTTCCAAGTCCCCTGCTTCTTCAGCTTTGTTCTTCGTTCCAAAAAAGGAAGGAGACCTTAGAACTTGTATCGATTATCGCTCCCTGAACCAGATCACCGTTAAGAATAGATATCCGTTACCTTTGATCCCTGAACTCCTGGACCAAGTCAGAAAAGCATGCATATATACAAAGCTGGATCTTAGAGGAGCTTACCACTTGGTACGAGTAAAAGAGGACGATGAATGGAAGACGGCCTTCCGCACCAAGTATGGGCTATTTGAATATCAGGTCATGCCCTTCGGACTTTGCAATGCCCCGGCCGCCTTTCAATATTTTATGAACGATGTCCTCAGAGAGCTCATAGATGTATGTGTTGTTGTTTACATTGACGACATCCTCGTTTATTCTTCATCGGAATCTGAACATCGGAAACACGTGAAAATGGTCCTCGAAAGATTGCGTCAACACAAACTTTTCGCTAAGTTGGAAAAATGTGTTTTCAACGTGACTGAAGTTGAATTCTTGGGATTCATATTATCACCTGGCGGAGTGCGTATGGATTCAAAGAAGGTCGATGCAGTTCTCAAATGGCCATCACCATCCTCCGTAAAAGGTGTGCAAAGCATGTTAGGCTTCGCTAACTTTTACCGCAGGTTTATCCCCGAATTCTCTCGAATAGTCCAGCCCATCACTGCCTTGTTAAAGAAAAACAAACGTTTTGAATGGTCTACCGAGGCGGAACAAGCTTTCCAGGATTTGAAGACTAAATTTATCTCTGCACCAATCTTAAAACACCCTCGCCCCGAACTCCCCTACATCGTGGAAACTGATGCTTCAAGCCTTGCCATGGGGGCAGTTCTATCACAAAAGGACCCGGTAACCAATCAGTTGCATCCCGTGGCATTTTGGTCCCGCAAATTCTCGCCTCCTGAAATCAATTACACGATTACTGACAAGGAACTTCTGGCTATCAAGTCTGCCTTTAAGGCTTGGCGGCATTATCTGCTGGGGGCCCGACACACCGTTACTGTGATTACGGATCACCGAAACCTGCAATATTTGAAGACCGCAAAAGCCCAATCCTCTAGACAACTCCGTTGGGCATTATTCTTTGCTGAGTTTGACTTCATAATTACCTATCGACCTGGTACAAAGAACGGTAAAGCCGATGCCCTTTCTCGGATGGGAGTGGAAGAACACTTGATCAACCCTAAACCTGTACCAATCATTCCCGAACAAAGAATTCTGGGTGTAATCGCCACAGAATCCATAGAGGAAGTTAAGGATAAAGCCAGGCAACTTGTAACTCCAGCAGACATACAGAATTGGCATCTGCAGGGAAAGGACTTTGCAGTAAAGGACAACTTATTGTATTTCCAAGAACGATTATACCTACCCAGCACAGATTTACAGAAAAAAGTAATCTCTTGTTATCACGACTCTTTAATGGAAGGTCATCCCGGTATAGCCAAGACCTCAGAAAAGATCAAGCGCTACTTCTGGTGGCCGTCTTGGAAAAAAGATATCAGAGACTTTATAATGTCCTGTGGAGTATGCGCCCAAAACAAGAGTCAAAAGGAAAGACCAGCAGGCCTCTTACGCCCTATTGACATCCCACCTCGCCCTTGGCATACGCTTTCTATGGACTTCATCACCGATCTACCTCCATGCTCCGGATACAATACGATTCTAGTAATCGTGGACTTATTCTCCAAGATGGCGCATTTCATTCCGCTCAAAGGCTTGCCAACAGCAGCAACTCTGGCCCGAGAATTTCTCGAAAACATCGTCCGACTGCACGGTTTTCCTTCGGTTCTAATTTCGGATCGAGGTAGTCAATTTATTTCTCATTTTTGGCGAAGTTGCTGTCGGTCGGCTCAAATTGATGTGAGACTATCGACCAGTCACCACCCTCAGACCGACGGACAAACCGAGAGGACCAATCAAACTCTGGAACAGTATTTACGCTGCATGCTGCAACAAACTGAAAAAACTATCCTTTGGATAGCCGAGTATGCCTACAATAACTCTGTCCATTCGGGAACTGGGAAAACCCCGTTTTTTCTTTTGTACGGCAGTCACCCTCGAACCTCGGAGTTGGATCCCCTCCAAGATCTTGAAACACCAGCAGTAGACTACCTGCATTCTACAATCACCCAAGCCTTTAAGGAAGCTGTTTCTCACCTTCAAAGGGCAAAAGAACAATACAAGAAAGGAGCAGATCAACATCGGAAGGAAGCCCCTCACTATCAAGTAGGGGATCAAGTCTGGTTATCCACCAAATATCTATCTCTAAAAGGGCCACGCACATTCAACCCAAGATACCTTGGTCCCTATTCCATCACTACCATAGTAAACCCAGTAGCGGTCAAGTTGGACTTGCCCCCGCACATGAAGATACATCCGGTCTTCCACGTCTCTCTATTAAAACCCGTGCAACCTCAAACCCGACTAACCAAATCTCCAAAACCTATCCTAGTGGATGGAGAACTCGAGTTTGAAGTCAAAAGCATTCTGGACTCCAAGATCTCCAAATCTAAACTATTCTACCTAATTGACTGGAAAGGCTACGGCCCCCAAGAGAGATCCTGGGAACCTGCTGAATATGTCCACGCTCCTCGCCTAATCAAAAGATTTCACCGAACATTTCCTGACAAGCCAAAACCCCCGGAGAAGCCCGGTTTGGGAGGGGCCTTGAGGGGGGGTACTGTCATGATCTCTGCTTCCAAAAGGTCAGGGTTTTCCCAATTCCCTTGGAAGCAGATCCATAACCCAGGTTCCGAGTGCCAACCAGTCCCAATTGGGACCTTTTGGACCTTTTGGACCCAGTCCTGGCGCCAGTGGCACCAGGCTCATAAATATGCCCAGTCCCAGTGCTGGAAGCGCCGGGCTCATAATGCTTGGGTGGACTTACCTTCAGCAGACCATGCTGCTTACTTGCCTGCCAGTTGAGCCTCTGATCCTCTTCTGTTTGGAACTACTTTTCCTGTTGGGTGGGGCTGGAGCCACTCCCTAGATTCAGAACACTGGAACTCTTCTGGAAGGCAGGAACTCTTTTCTTACCAGGAACTCTTTTCTGACTTAGGCGTGGCTGTGGAAGGAGACACCTAAGCACTACAGGAGGCTATTTAAACCACACCCGGTGGATGAATCTTGCTTTGCGTTATTCTGCAACCTCTGCAGCAGAACGCTCATCGTGTCTTCTGCATCCGGTCCTGGGCCTAGGAAAAAGGCTTACCATCCTGAATCCAGTCTTCAGCAACACCTATAAAGACAAGAAAGAACAGGTTAGCATTCCGGCATCTGAAAGGCAAAGGCTTACCATCCTGAATCCAGTCTTCAGCAACACCTATAAAGACAAGAAAGAACAGGTTAGCATTCCGGCATCTGAAAGGCAAAAGCTTACCTACTCTTCGTGCGCTCCGGAGGTCTTCACTCTGCATTCCGGCATCTGAAAGACAAAAGCTTACCAACTCTTCGCACGCTCCGGAGGCCTTCGGCGCTGCATCCCGCATCTGAAAGACAAAACAAGGTGCGTTTAAATACATTGGGGAACTTTAATACTCACGTGCCATTACTCCTTTCCACATCTAATCCAGTGGGTATTCCGGCACCCTGCAGCCGCTCCGAACTCGTACCTGCAAAATAAAAAGACAGTTAGAGCGCATCGTGAAGCAGGCAACAAGCGCTTACTTACGTGCTTCCAGGCGCTTCTATTCATCACACAGGCTCCATCTTCAACTCACTTCAGCCCGTCATCCGCCATCGCCGGAACCCTGCAAAACAAGAGACATCATTACTAAAGACTTTAAAGACATTTGAATGACTCGAAACTTACCGTTCGTGCAGTAAACGACGGACAGCAGTCCTCTGAAGTCAAGAGGCCTGCGCTACCTATCCAGTGAAGAAACTGGTTACAGCACCCTGCCCCGAGGCAGATGGAGAGCTCGGCATTCACTTACCTAAGGTGAGAGCGTTAACCTTTGGGGGTCTACAGGAGAGGAGAAGAGGAAAGAGATAGGGACACCCCAATAACCCCAGTTTATTAACCCCATATTTTCTGCAGACATCTTACTCTACACGTCAGGCATACAGTGCACAGAGGTCCAGCCCAAAGAGCCAACCGGGTGCTACACATCACCTTTGAAGATACGGTAGTCGCCCAGTCAAGACCGGCGCCTCTGCGAGAATCAGGTGAGCGTTACAATATTCTTGTTGAAAAGTGTCGTTCAATGCTACACCATTGTTCAAACCTGCATTCATCGGAGGAAAACAAGCATTTTCACAAGTGTGTATATGGGCCTTTGAGTGAGGAGCACAAACGTAGGAAAAAGTGGTTGGTGCAAGGCTCCCTTTCTCACAAAGCCCTTGAAAGGATTGTGTGCGACAAAACACTTACCAGAGATATTAGGGGCCTGGTAGAATTTTCACACTCTGGTGATTTGGAGGGATTCTGTAATATGTGCCTAAAGTATAGGCCTAAAGATTTGCATTTCAGCATAGATGGTATGAGGGCTAGAACAAGACTGGCTGTACTTGCACACAATGACAACATTGGTATGGAACAAGCTAAAACTGCAGGCACTTTCAGTATGCTTTGTTACACCATGGTGTTTACAAAAAGAAAAAAAACAATGGGTGGCAAAGCCAATATTATAGCAGGTGGAATTTGACTTTGTGAAAGATCTGACATTGACTGTGCTGGCAATGCAAAAGCACAGACTGGCACCAGAATATGTTTCCAGGGGCCAGTCTATGCAATAGAACATTGCTAATGTGGTTTGTAATCCAAAAGTTGAACTTCAAGATGCAAATGAAGCATTGTGGTCTTTAATATTTCATCCAAAGCAGGTTTCAATCATACCTTTGAAACTTTTCAAATTTTGGGGGGATTTGGTTAATTGTATTTAATATTTTTATTACATTTTATTCTATATTTATTACAGAATGTTTTAATGACCTTTTCATTATGTATGTGCCTCTATAGTATAAATACATATTATAAAATTAATGAGAATGTTAATATTGTATGTATTAACCTTTTTTGCTGAATAATTAAAAAGTATTTTGATTATTAAAATTCTCTCTCTCTCTCTCTCTCTCTCTCTCTCTCTATATATATATATATATATATATATATATATATATATATATATATATATATATATATTGGTGTGGACCCAGACTTTCTTTTTCCAAATTTGGATGGACTACTAACAACTGTGGAGGGTGCAGCTCGAACTCTTTACCTGAAAGGTAGAATTGACAATATCATAGCACGCCGGAAAGTGTCGGCATGGAGCTCAGCACCAGTGTTGATTTTGGAGGAGGAGCGCACGGCCAACACAGAGAAGTTGGCTGTATGTCCTGTTGCTGCTAGGATTGCCTAAACACAGACACACCGAAGAACGCTAAGACGGGGCAGCAGCTGGAAAACCCTTTAGCAACGCGGAACCGCAGGTTGGACAACAGGCAGCAAGGCAAAGCGGGGTAAGTACAGAGGCTTCGCTGGGTAGCGGGAAAGTGTGTATAAAAATACATTTGCAATTCTGTATTCCTCGCAACAAAACACGACTTTTAAAAAGTCTACTCAGACTTGTATCGGAGTTCTACAGTGAAGCGGCTATTTCTGTTCCTTACACATGTGGTGGGGAAACAGTATTTAGCAAACAAACAGAGAAGCCGGGGTTTACATACCATTGTTATTTTCCTTTGAAGGGATTTGTAAACCTGGCGAACTCCCAAGTGCACAAAGAAGCAACACGACGGGCACAAGCCCTCACATTATTCAACGAAACATTGAAAACAACGAAAAAAGATGTACCCACCGAAGCAATACCCAAAAATGACAGCGAGATTGGCCTGCTAAAAGAATTAGAGAAATTAAAAAGAAAGGAAGTAAGTAAATGGTGGGAAGAACATTCTCTAAAAAATTATGTTGAAGTTGGCAGAATACCAAGGGGTCTGAGGATGCTAATTATTCCATTCTTTGAAGAACAGGACCCACTGATGTTAAAAGAATGGCGTGAAGCCACAAATGAATGTTCAAAAACGTTCCTACTTCTGCTCATAATATATGCAGGCATTGACCGCGCAGTATTGCTAGAAAAAAATAATAGAAGTGTAAAAGAAATTAAAATCAATAACAGAAACTGGAGATGGGAAGAAGCTGAAGGGCATAATGGAGAACAACTTATCAGAATACGAGGAATAAATCAAACAAAGGAAACAAAGAAAGTTTCTATGGGACAAGGGAGACTATGAAACAGGAAGAGTGTGCAACAACGCAAAAGGGAAGCACAAACAGGAAGAACAGAAACCAAAATAAGGGACTTAAAAAGTTTACGCAGAAGATCCAAAAAACAGGAACTGAAGAACTGTATCATAAAAGCTTCAGATAAGGGGCGGAATATAGTCCTATAAAACAAAAATGAATATATTAAGGAGGCGTACAAACAACTCAGTGATACTAACTGTTATGAGAGGCTCAAAACTAATCCCATGAAAGAACTGGAACAGACGGTGAAATCTTTTCTCGAGAAATATGAAAAAATGGGCATTATTTCAGAAGAAACTTCCAAATGTTTGTGGATCAATAATGCCATAACACTGACTATATATTTTCTACCGAAAATCCATAAGAATTTGAAAAAACCACCTGGGAGACCTATTGTTTGCCTCCTAGGCTCAGCATTGGAGAATGTGTCCAAATATATCGATGAGGCATTGTTTCCCTTTGTTTCTTTACTCCCCTCATACAAAAAAGACACCACAGACTTTTTGTGTAAAATAGAAGATATTCCCTGGGAAGCAGAATATTTAATGACAACGATGGATGTGGTTTCTTTATACAGATCCATTGGACATGAGGATGGTAAAAAAGCATGTTTACATTATTTAAACACCAAATCAGTGAACTTTCTAGAACACACTAAAATGATGATGCAAATGATCGACCTATGCATAACAAATAACGTCTTCCTCTATAATGACGAGTATTTCAAACAGGTACAGGGGACCGCAATGGGCACGATCTTTGTGCCTTCATATGCCAATCTGATGATGGGTGCATGGGAAGAACTAGAGGCATGGTCAGATATCAATCAGGAATACACACAGAATGTGGTTTTATGGCTCAGATACATCATTGATT
The DNA here is from genome assembly GCF_040938575.1 of Ambystoma mexicanum. Taxonomy (NCBI): domain Eukaryota; kingdom Metazoa; phylum Chordata; class Amphibia; order Caudata; family Ambystomatidae; genus Ambystoma; species Ambystoma mexicanum. Next base: position 21,737,821 of record NC_090922.1, on the reverse strand, counting down.
TATTCATCATCTGGAAAGGCACTGCAAAGGGCTGGTTGGAGTATGTCAAGAAACTGAATCAAAATTCTAAAAATCTAAGATTTACTGAAACAGTCGGATATTTATTACCTTTCTAGCTTTCTAGATGTGAATATTAGAATCGTCAACTAATAAATAACCTGCAAACTGCATAGGAAAAAGATTGGCTCCAACACACCATTACATGCACTCAGTGGACACCCAAAAAATCTGATTTGGAGTGTCCCCTATGTTGAATTTGTGAGACTAAAGAGGAATAACACCACCCTAGAGTCTTATGATCGAGAGAGCAAGATAACGGCCGCAGGTTTCAAACAACAGATGTATCCTAAAAAAGTCATCGAAAGAGCCTTCCTAAAAGCTAGACTCTTAAAGAGACAGACTTTATTAGCTGGCAGTCACAAGAAAGAAAAATCAGAGGGAGAAAACAGTACACGGTTTATACTCACGTTTGACAGCCAAGCGAAAAAACAATTAAACACATTCTGCAAAAACACTGGAATATCCTGTTAGCCGACCCTGATTTGGCCAACAGCCTCAAAGGTCACCCGCAGATCAGTTTTAGGAGAAACAGATCTTTTAAAGACATTCTGGTCCAAAGTTTCATGGCCAAAGATGAAGAGAAGACACAAACAAACTGGTTAACTGCTAAAAAGAAAGCCTTTCATAAGTGCACACGTTGCAATATTTGTAAGTATGCGACCAACTGTGGAACATTCACACATCCGGTAACAGGACACACAGTGATGATCTCACAGTGGATCACCTGCACAACTGATCATGTGGTTTATGCCCTCACCTGTGCATGCCAGGAATGGTATATTGGCAGCACCAAGTGTAAACTGAAAATCCGCATACAACAGCATGTGCGTGCCATTCTACATAAGGATGCAAACTATCCAATGGCAAAACACTTTTATGAATGCCACAATAATGAAATAGACAGTTTCAGATTCTTTGGCATACACAAAATAGAAATGGGCCCGAGGGGAGTCAACAAGGAGAAGTTGCTTAGACAAAAAAGAAACTCGGTGTATACTTGACTTCGAAAGCAAACAGCTCAACGGGAATAATATTGACGAAGAATTGTATACTTTTCTGGGTTGCTAAAAAAACGTTTATGTTCCCTACCTAATAATCAATTGAGACAAAGAATATTAGATAGTAACCACTTGTGTCCATGTACAAAGTTGCAGCTTCTCCATCGTAGATGTTCAATGTTGTTTTGTCAATCGAAAGGTATGGGCTAAGGCAAAATTTTCTATTTTGATGAATGGCAAATAATTGGTTGTTTTAATGTTTTAACATACATTTTTTAATGGGTTATAGGTGTTTGCTTTCAGTACACTTTTGTGAATGAATTAAAAATTCAACAAAATTCTTATGAGGGTTAGATGGAAACAGATTAGAGGTAGGATGTCACACTCATACACAAATGAGTTGCAGACCCACACTTTGTGGTTAATGTTGATAAATAGCGATAAATTGCTGAGGTTCCTAAAAACTGTGCTGGAAATAGCTGATGTGGTAAACTTTGACATGTTGGGGCCTATGAAATGAGAGATTGGAGAGACCTTGACAACTATGATTGGCACTGTGCACTTTACTGAATACTTTTCACATTGTTTTGGGCCTCATAAATTAGGCATAACACTTAGCAATCTAATGAGGCATGTATGGAAGAACCCAGATATGATGGGATTGTGGTATATGTAACCGAAGAGACCTTGATTATCAAGATCTGCACTTGGCACCTTATGTTGAACCGAATATGCTGCTATTGCACTCGTCACTTTAGATTTAAGAATAAATGCTGCTAATGCACTAAGCACTTTATAAAGGCATTTTATGAAAAGTGTTCAGATGGGTTCCAGATGACTACCACAATCTGCATTATGCGGTTGCAATTGTCCATGGCTTATACAGCTATGAAACTTAACATGTTGCCCCATTACAAGTGCAGCACCAAGGGGTTAAGGATTCGCACTAGGCATCCGATAGTAGATTGCAAATTGCAACACATTGCTAGTTTAAGCCACACCCAAACGCATGAAACATCAGGATGTAAGCACAACAGAGCACATAGAACTAATATAAACACACACGCTTTAAACTCCGAAGCATACTAGGCTAAGATGGCCGACACACGATTGAGCCTTTAGTTAAAAGGACAAATTGGTCCATCTTCTATTTCCACCTCAACACTTCCTCCTCCCCCCTCTCTCTGCCTTCCCCCCATGTTTTAAATGTTTAACCGACAATGAGGCAAATCGTTGTGAGCAAGTGGCGAGTCAGTCGCGGAACGCATGAACGTCTCAGCATTATGATTGCTGCACTTTGGGAGGACCTATACACTTTGGTCTTTTTCTATTTTTGAATGGATTTCCATGTTTTCTATTAATGCCACAAATTTTGCGGGAAAGTACATGCACAAATAAGGAAGGCCCCGGGTCGGCTCGACCTGGGGAAGGTGAAGGGAGCAATACGGTCAGCGGACAGGACAAAGAACCTTGTGGTCTGGCCATCTTGGAAGCCAGGCCACCATTTTGGGCTAAGTGCGAGAAACACGCTTAAACAGCCAAAAGAAGCTCTAAACACAAAGAAACCATCGCTGCCACCATTCCTGTCCGTGATTCACTTACACCGTTCGTTACAATCCAATGAGAGTGTCTAGGGCCTGTAGAATGACTAGAGACCCGAGAGAGCTGTAATTTAGCTTACAGTGCCCTCTCGTGTCATGTTGCGCGATAAAAGGACTACGGAAAACAATGTCTCCCGGTACTGACTGTCTTAAGGGCATGTCAGTTTCCCCGTAAGAAGTGAGCAAAAGCCCAGAGGAGTGCGGCATAAGGCTGCGCTTCTCTGGCAAAGTCCAGAACACGGTGCAAAACAACAGCAAAAAGTTTAGGGGTTGCCACATGGAAGGAAAGTTACCCACATTTAGAAATCTTTCCTAACAGTGGTATATTATGAAACGTTACTAGCAAGGTAGAATCCAGTGTTGCGAGATTGGGGTGAATGCCACGAAAAAAAAGATGTGCAACTTTCCCACCAAATGCACCTTTGAAAAATAATGATAAATGTACGCACAATCGTTCCTGCAGCCCATATGGTCACTTGACTCAGTACCATCTCCCTGCAACATTCGGACAGGGGTGGGACATGGAGCTGTGTGCTCATGCTCTGCATCTGGCGCTGCCCCTTCTTAAGCCTGCAGTGCTGTCAACGTCCTGAAGTGTGACATGAATCTGTGCCACCCATTGTGCATGTGTGGTACAGAGCAGGAGCATACACCACACTGCTGTCCATGGCCTGCTCCACGTCACTGTTCAACAGACTGCCAGGCCGAGCAGGAACACATGGCAAAACTGATGTCCCAAACAGGATGCCCAAATGAGATGCTATCAGGACACTGCAAGAAAGTGCTGCACTGGCAGCTATAAACTGCACTCAAGCCAAGCAACAACGCACACCATGCTTGCTTTAAAACCAAACTTGGTACGCATCCACGCCTAGCCAGACCGGGACCTTAGGGGCAGACAGTACAGCCTCCCTCCCTCCACTGCTGCACAAGTAAGCAGCCAGGCAGTAATCTCTCACTAGGCAGCTGGTGCCTGCAGGGCCCCTATGGCCATGGGGCACTGCTCAGTCGCACAGACTGCCTGTGCCTCGGGTAGCCCTGAGCACACAGCACTGTGTGGTGTCCATGTCCCACACCACTCCAGGCTGCAGCTGCTGGATGGTCCAGGGTGGGGTGTCAAAAATGACATTAGTGTGTGGTATAAATCACAATAACATAAAATAACCTGGACACCTATTTCTGGTGTGCTTCTGCTCGGACAGCAACATAACTGTCTTGGCAGAGGAACACCAAGCCCCCCCCCCCCCTCCAGCGGCTCCCGTGCGGGACACCACTGGTTAGTATTGCATCAAACTCACATAAAACCGTGGCTATAATTGCCGTTGTTACTGTAGGACACTGTTTCAATTGGATTGAAAGAAGTTAGTCATTATTGATTGTACCAAAATACATTTGATTTTGAAGACAAGTTATGATCTATTTGCATTGTAGCTGAGCAGATGAACACTCCTGCGTCCCCATGCAGTGTTGGATGTTACAATAATTAAAATAATTAAACAAGGTTAGATGTTAGATTAAGAATGTGAATATGTATAGTAAAGAACAAAGAAAATATTTTCTACATTTGAATAGTAAAAATATGTTCTTATTTTCACTGCACAGCTTGCAATTGAAATTTTAAGAACATATTGTTCCTTTTTGTGGTATTTTTCCCAAAAATGAAACCTTCCTTGGCAATGTGACTACACAATACAGAGTCTCTTTGTTATTTTTCCCTGAATCCCTCATAATAACAATTTCAAAGACACAATGTGGTGAGTAACCACAAAGAAATAAGATGCACTATATGGAAACATAATTTATGAAATTGGCATTTCTATTCATAAGGGCTGTCAAGCGAGAAGCTGCTTAACTTTATATTGCAAGAATGGCAAATCAGCAAATAAGGAAACTTTTACATAATATTTATGCAATTTTATGGCTGATCATTAACGATGCGCCCCATTGATATTCCGGCTGCCACAAAGACTGGACATCGTAAATGTAAATTCTACCGAAAATATAATTTTTAATGAACATGTTGATTTATTGTATAACTTATTTTTCTAATTGGGTACTGAAATATATTTTTGCCTTCCCAAATTTTTATAGTTACATCATTGGAATCTGCATGCGCCATTGATTCAATTTTCCCGTGGATGGGTTCTTTAACCAGAACTGAAGAATAACCATCATTAACAGAACTGTTCTATCAATATTCAGGGATGATCGCGAGGCACCATTTTGCCCATTTGCTCTGTCGGTCATCCATAGCAACATGTCTACCTTTATTGTATGAAGATGTGCGGATGGAAAAGAGTTGCATTTTGTCGTGAAAGGAGACCATTGTTCTCAGAAACGGAATGCCAGCGGAGGGAGGAAACTGCACACCCGGGAGGGCTAACGATGCCAAATCACGTGTAGAACTTCCTGTGCACCCCGCAAATACACGTTCCCCGCTCGCCCAAGGCCAATGCGTGTGAAACTCCCCGCAGACCCCCTAAATACACGTTCCCCGCTCGCCCAAGGCCTATCGTGTGTGAAACTCCCTGCACACCCCCCAAATACACATTCCTCGCTCGCCCAACACCTATTGCGTGTGAAACTCCCGCACACCCCCCAAATACACGTTCACAGCTCACCCAAGGCCAACGCGTGTGAAACTCCCTGCGCACCCCCCAAAATACACGTTCCCCACTCGCCCAAGGCCAACGCGTGTGAAACTCCCCGCGCACCCCCCCAAATACACGTACCCCGCTCACCCAAGGCCTATCGCATGTGCAACTCCCCGCCAACCCCCCAAATACATGCAGGTATCCCATCCACCCTTGGCATGCCTCACAGGCAGCCCACTCACCCTTCCCATGCCCCACAGGAAGGCCATCCACCCTGGGCATGCCCCACAGGCAGCCCACACCACAGGGGGGTGCTTTTTCTATGCAATTTACCTGGCGCGAGCGGGATACGTGTTTTCCGAGGGGTGCGCGGGGAGTTTTACATGCGATGGGCCTGGCACGAGCGGGGTACATGCATTCTGGGGCGTGCGCAGGGAGTTTTACACGCAATGGGCCTGGTGCAAGTGGGGTACGTGTATTCCAAGGGGTGCGCAGGGAGTTGTACACGCAATGGGCCTGGCGCGAGCGGGCTACGTGTATTCTGGGGTGTGCGCGGAGAGTTTTACACGCGTTTTCGTGGTTGGGGGGCTGTATGCTGGTCCACTGGCCTTTGCACCTGGTACTGGATTTGTGCGATTTCTTTGGCGCACGGGCAGGGTTGGGGCCGTAACTGGTGCTGCTGCAGGGTTGCTGCGCCACTCTGCGCCATGGCTGGTTATGGATGTATAAATCCATGAATACGCTGTGCACCTAAATGGGTTTTGGCGCATGCGGCTGGTGCAGACTGCCGCACGCGCACTCTGTGCACCGAATTCTATGAATTACCCCCTTAATCTCCATGCTAAACTCACATACTACAAATATCAGAGAACGTTCTTGTTTCCTGCAATAAGTCAGGCCTGGAATCGCAAACAGATATCCATAGACAATGCTCTCACAGGCCAAATGGTCTGGCTTGCTGGTGCTGGACAGTGCAACAGTTTTGGGTTTTTGACCAAGGACTTTACTTACCACTTCCAGGACATGGACACCCAAACAACATTGAGTTCAGTTGTGGTGCAAGAATCTGAATGTACCTCTTCTGTTGACGTGGAGAAACATGTTTTTTTTAAATCTATTAAACTTCTGCAATCAAGGGGAATGCAAACAGAACTGATAGCCACTGACATGCACGTCGCAATAGCAAAGGCCAATGCAAGAGCAGTTCCCGCACAAAAAACATCAATATGATGTATAGCACGTCACAAAATTAATATCGAACAAAAATATCAGCTGCTGGTAAAAAAAAAAGGGTTCAGAAGACATTTTAAAATGGTCACAGTCTATCAGCAACCATCTTTAGTGGAGTTCAAAAACTTGTGAGGGTTCTGTAAATATTCTTGTTGAAAAGTGTTGTTCAATGCTACACCATTGTTCAAACCTGCACTCATGGGAGGAAAACAAGCATTTTCACAAGTGTGTACATGGGCCTTTGAATGAGGAGCACAAACGTAGGAAAAAGTGGTTGGTGCAAGGCTCCCTTCCTCACAAAGCCCTTGAAAGGATTGTGTGCGACAAAACACTTACCAGAGATATTAGGGGCCTGGTAGAGTTTCACACTCTGGTGATTTGGAGGTATTCTGTAACATGTGCCTAAAGTATAGGCCTAAAGGTTTGCATTTCAGCATAGATGGTATGAAGGCTAGAACAAGACTGGCTGTACTTGCACACAATGACAACATTGGTATGGAACAAGCTAAAACTGCAGGCACTTTCAGTATGCTTTGTTACACCATGGTGTTTACAAAAAGAAAAAACAATGGGTGGCAAAGCCAATATTATAGCAGGTGGAATTTGACTTTGTGAAAGATCTGACATTGACTGTGCTGGCAATGCAAAAGCACAGACTGGCACCAGAATATGTTTCCAGGGGCCAGTCTATGCAATAGAACATTGTTAATGTGGTTTGTAATCCAAAAGTTGAACTTCAAGATGGAAATTAAGCATTGTGGTCTTTAATATTTCATCCAAAGCAGGTTTCAATCATACTTTTGAAACTTTTAAATTTTGGGGGGATTTAGTTAATTGTATTTAATATTTTTATTACATTTTATTCTATATTTATTACAGAATGTTTTAATGACCTTTTCATTATGTATGTGCCTCTATAGTATTAATACATATTATAAAATTAATGAGAATGTTAATATTGTATGTATTAACCTTTTTTGCTGAATAATTAAAAAGTATTTTGATTATTAAAATTCTCTCTCTCTCTCTCTCTCTCTCTCTATATATATATATATATATATATATATATATATATATATATATATATATATATATATATATATATATATATATATATTGGTGTGGACCCAGACTTTCTTTTTCCAAATTTGGATGGACTACTAAGAACTGTGGAGGGTGCAGCTCGAACTCTTTACCTGAAAGGTAGAATTGACAATATAATAGCACGCCGGAAAGTGTCGGCGTGGAGCTCAGCACCAGTGTTGATTTTGGAGGAGGAGCGCACGGCCAACACAGAGAAGTTGGCTGTATGTCCTGTTGCTGCTAGGATTGCCTAAACACAGGCACACCGAAGAACGCTAACACGGGGCAGCAGCTGGAAAACCCTTTAGCAACGCGGAACCGCAGGTTGGAGAACAGGCAGCAAGGCAAATCGGGCTAAGTACAGAGGTTGCGCTGGATAGCGGGAAAGTGTGTATAAAAATACATTTGCAATTCTGTATTCCTCGCAACAAAACACGACTTTTAAAAAGTCTACTCGGACTTGTATCGGAGTTCTACAGTGAAGCGGCTATTTCTGTTCCTTACACATGTGGTGGGGAAACAGTATTTAGCAAACAAACAGAGAAGCCGGGGTTTACATACCATTGTTATTTTCCTTTGAAGGGATTTGTAAACCTGGCGAACTCCCAAGTGCACAAAGAAGCAACACGACGGGCACAAGCCCTCACATTATTCAATGAAACATTGAAAACAACGAAAAAAGATTTACCCACCGAAGCAATACCCAAAAATGACAGCGAGATTGGCCTGCTAAAAGAATTAGAGAAATTACAAAGAAAGGAAGTAAGTAAATGGTGGGAAGAACATTCTCTAAAAAATTATGTTGAAGTTGGCAGAATACCAAGGGGTCTGAGGATGCTAATTATTCCATTCTTTGAAGAACAGGACCCACTGATGTGAAAAGAATGGCGTGAAGCCACAAATGAATGTTCAAAAACTTTCCTACTTCTGCTCATAATATATGCAGGCAGTGACCGCGCAGTATTGCTAGAAAAAATAATAATAAGTGTAAGAGAAATTAAAATCAATAACAGAAACTGGAGATGGGAAGAAGCTGAAGGGCACAATGGAGAACAACTTATCAGAATACGAGGCATAAATCAAACAAAGGAAACAAAGAAAGTTTCTACGGGACAAGGGAGACTATGAAACAGGAAGAGTGTGCAACAACGCAAAAGGGAAGCACAAACAGGAAGAACAGAAATCAAAATAAGGGACTTAAAAAGTTTACGCAGAAGATCCAAAAATCAGACACCTAAAGACAATTTGACAGTAAATGAAATAAAAGCACTGAAAGACCTTCAGGAACTGAAGAACTGTCTCATAAAAGCTTCAGATAAGGGGCGGAATATAGTCCTATAAAACAAAAATGAATATATTAAGGAGGGGTACAAACAACTCAGTGATACTAACTGTTATGAGAGGCTCAAAACTAATCCCATGAAAGAACTGGAACAGACGGTAAAATCTTTTCTCGAGAAATATGAAAAAATGGGCATTATTTCAGAAGAAACTTCAAAATGTTTGTGGATCAATAATGCCATAACACTGACTATATATTTTCTACCGAAAATCCATAAGAATTTGAAAAAACCACCTGGGAGACCTATTGTTTGCCTCCTAGGCTCAGCATTGGAGAATGTGTCCAAATATATCGATGAGGCATTGTTTCCCTTTGTTTCTTTACTCCCCTCATACAAAAAAGACACCACAGACTTTTTGTGTAAAATAGAAGATATTCCCTGGGAAGCAGAATATTTAATGACAACGATGGATGTGGTTTCTTTATACAGATCCATTGGACATGAGGATGGTAAAAAAGCATGTTTACATTATTTAAACACCAAATCAGTGAACTTTCTAGAACACACTAAAATGATGATGCAAATGATCGACCTATGCATAACAAATAACGTCTTCCTCTATAATGACGAGTATTTCAAACAGGTACAGGGGACCGCAATGGGCACGATCTTTGTGCCTTCATATGCCAATCTGATGATGGGTGCATGGGAAGAACTAGAGGCATGGTCAGATATCAATCAGGAATACACACAGAATGTGGTTTTATGGCTCAGATACATCATTGATTTATTCATCATCTGGAAAGGCACTGCAAAGGGCTGGTTGGAGTATGTCAAGAAACTGAATCAAAATTCTAAAAATCTAAGATTTACTGAAACAGTCGGATATTTATTACCTTTCTAGCTTTCTAGATGTGAATATTAGAATCGTCAACTAATAAATAACCTGCAAACTGCATAGGAAAAAGATTGGCTCCAACACACCATTACATGCACTCAGTGGACACCCAAAAAATCTGATTTGGAGTGTCCCCTATGTTGAATTTGTGAGACTAAAGAGGAATAACACCACCCTAGAGTCTTATGATCGAGAGAGCAAGATAACGGCCGCAGGTTTCAAACAACAGATGTATCCTAAAAAAGTCATCGAAAGAGCCTTCCTAAAAGCTAGACTCTTAAAGAGACAGACTTTATTAGCTGGCAGTCACAAGAAAGAAAAATCAGAGGGAGAAAACAGTACACGGTTTATACTCACGTTTGACAGCCAAGCGAAAAAACAATTAAACACATTCTGCAAAAACACTGGAATATCCTGTTAGCCGACCCTGATTTGGCCAACAGCCTCAAAGGTCACCCGCAGATCAGTTTTAGGAGAAACAGATCTTTTAAAGACATTCTGGTCCAAAGTTTCATGGCCAAAGATGAAGAGAAGACACAAACAAACTGGTTAACTGCTAAAAAGAAAGCCTTTCATAAGTGCACACGTTGCAATATTTGTAAGTATGCGACCAACTGTGGAACATTCACACATCCGGTAACAGGACACACAGTGATGATCTCACAGTGGATCACCTGCACAACTGATCATGTGGTTTATGCCCTCACCTGTGCATGCCAGGAATGGTATATTGGCAGCACCAAGTGTAAACTGAAAATCCGCATACAACAGCATGTGCGTGCCATTCTACATAAGGATGCAAACTATCCAATGGCAAAACACTTTTATGAATGCCACAATAATGAAATAGACAGTTTCAGATTCTTTGGCATACACAAAATACAAATGGGCCCGAGGGGAGGCAACAAGGAGAAGTTGCTTAGACAAAAAAGAAACTCGGTGTATACTTGACTTCGAAAGCAAACAGCTCAACGGGAATAATATTGACAAAGAATTGTATACTTTTCTGGGTTGCTAAAAAAACGTTTATGTTCCCTACCTAATATTCAATTGAGACAAAGAATATTAGATAGTAACCACTTGTGTCCATGTACAAAGTTGCAGCTTCTCCATCGTAGATGTTCAATGTTGTTTTGTCAATCGAAAGGTATGGGCTAAGGCAAAATTTTCTATTTTGATGAATGGCAAATAATTGGTTGTTTTAATGTTTTAACATACATTTTTTAATGGGTTATAGGTGTTTGCTTGCAGTACACTATTGTGAATGAATTAAAAATTCAACAAAATTCTTATGAGGGTTAGATGGAAACAGATTAGGGGTAGGATGTCACACTCATACACAAATGAGTTGCAGACCCACACTTTGTGGTTAATGTTGATAAATAGCAATACATTGCTGAGGTTCCTAAAAACTGTGCTGGAAATAGCTGATGTGGTAAACTTTGACATGTTGGGGCCTATGAAATGAGAGTTTGGAGAGACCTTGACAACTATGATTCACACTGTGCACTTTACTGAATACTTTTCACATTGTTTTGGGCCTCAAAAATCAGGCATAACACTTAGCAATCTAATGAGGCATGTATGGAAGAACCCAGATATGATGGGATTGTGGTATATGTAACCGAAGAGACCTTGATTATCAAGATCTGCACTTGGCACCTTATGTTGAACCGAATATGCTGCTATTGCACTCGTCACTTTAGATTTAAGAATAAATGCTGCTAATGCACTAAGCACTTTATAAAGGCATTTTATGAAAAGAGTTCAGATGGGTTCCAGATGACCACCACAATCTGCATTATGCGGTTGCAATTGTACATGGCTTATACAGCTATGAAACTTAACATGTTGCCCCATTACATGTGCGGCACCAAGGGGTTAAGGATTCGCACTAGGCATCCGATAGTAGATTGCAAATTGCAACACATTGCTAGTTTAAGCCACACCCAAACGCATGAGACATCAGGATGTAAGCACAACAGAGCACATAGAACTAATATAAACACACAGCGCTTTAAACTCCAAAGCATACTAGGCTAAGATGGCCGACACACGATTGAGCCCTTAGTTAAAAGGACAAATTGGTCCTTCTTCTATTTCCACCTCAACACTTCCTCCTCCCCCCTCTCTCTGCCTTCCCCCCATGTTTTAAATTTTTCACCGACAAGGAGGCAAATCGTTGTGAGCAAGTGGCGAGTCAGCCGCGGAATGCATGAACGTCTCAGCATTATGATTGCTGCACTTTGGGAGGACCTATAACCTTTGGTCTTTTTCTATTTTTTAATGGATTTCCATGTTTTCTTTTAATGCCACAAATTTTCCGTGGAATACTAATAAAGGAGGAAACTGAAAGAAAACATTGGTGTGGACCCAGACCCAGACTTTTTCCAAATTTGGATGGGCTACTAACAACTGTGGAGAGTTCGCCTCGAACTCTTTACCTGAAAGGTAGAATTGCCAAAATATATATATATATATATATATATATATATATATATATATATATATATATATATATATATATATATATTCAGTAAAAAAAAACTTTGTTAAAGGGACGTTATGGTTAAGTTGCGCTCCTAAAAACCTATCAGATTCAGTAAAAAACTTTGTTGAAGGGACATTTTGGTTCCAAGTAAAACCGAAAAACCCCTGAAATTCGCCAGTTATGGTAAGCTAAGCAACCATAGCTTGCGCCACCACCGTGCACTGCTAAGACTAACACCCAGGACATCAAAGATGAAATCTCAAATGTCATTGATGACATCACTGATGACATCACATGTCTGGCTCCCCCTTTTTTCCTTTACTGACATATCTAGTCCACATGGTTTTCTTCAGTAACAGTCAGGAATTAAAAGTGGAAAAGGTAGTATATTTGTAGACTTATCCTTCAAGTATATTCTTACAATAATTCCCTTAGGGTCCATTCATATCATATGAAACATATACATAAGGGAAGACACAAGCTTGAAAGACAGCAATCCTCTCTCTGCATTAAAATTATCAGTAGAGTTATCAGCACTTTCTGATAGTTTTGATGTTTTTTTATTACTGTACTTTCCCTGTATATGCTCATATTTTTATATGTTCTACTCACACTATTTTCCTTAGGGTCCAGACACATCATGTGATATATATAGATAGGGAAAGTAACAGCTTTGAAACAGAGCAATCATTTCTCTACATAAAGGTAATTAGGCTATGAACACTTTCTGCTGCTATTGCTGTTTTTTTTTCTTACTTCAATTCCCTTGTATATATTCATATTTGTATGTGGTGTTGTCTCTTTGTGATTTGTCTGTAATAATGCAATTATGTAGTAAGTGGGTTTTATTACCTACTTACCACAAGTTTCACTGTACGTAAAACTCTAATATGAAAACAGTTATCATTTCACTCTTCAACATGGCAAGCTTATGAATATTGCACCTCCATCATGTATGCTGCACACAATGCCTATGTTTCTACACGAGTACCTTAGTATACTGGATTGAAGTTAATAATAGAATGCTATTTATATCAATGCATATCTTTATCCACTGATTAGCACTTGATATTTATTCCAATAATCTTTGACACTCTTTTTATTAACATTACACTAAGAATCCCTTGTACAGACTTTTCATGAAAGGTAAATGCACATGTGATGTCATCAGTGATGTCATCAATGACATTTGTGATGTCATCTTTGATGTCCTGGGTGTTAGTCTTAGCAGTGCACGGTGGTGGCGCGAGTTATGGTTGCTTAGCTTACCATAACTGGAGAATTTCAGGCGGTTTTCGGTTTTACTTGGAACCAAAATGTCCCTTTAACAAAGTTGTTTTACTGAATTTCATATTTTTTTAGTAGCACAACTTAACAATAATAACTTTGACTGTATGTACATGTAATATGGAACATACTGAACCCTTTCTACTGAATTTGACGGTCCGCGGACATGTTCGGACAACAGTACCACCAACTAAAAACTCTGGGGGGATATGTGTAATTGTATATCAAAACATAGGAACATTTAACAAATTCACAAAGCAGCACACATACAAAGTATATGTAGTAATACTTAAGAAATGTAACCGATATATGTAACACACTAACCATTCATTTAAATACAATGGGCCTCATTACGACCCAGGCGGTAAGGGGTTTACGGCAGCGTAAACAGCGCCGACCCTTACCGCCTGAGTACGAGGTCCCTTAGCGCCATGGAGCTTTTAACACCTGCTTTTAGCAGGTGTTAGGGCCTCATTACGACCCAGGCGGTAAGTTACCACCTGGGCCGTGACTTTACCACCATGGCGTAAACTACGTTTACGCCATGGTGGTAGGCGGACTTACCGCCCCATTCCGAGGTCGGCGGGGCGGTAAGTCCCCAATCCCCATTTACCCTTCCCCATTCCCATTTTTGCCCCATACGGCATAATGGGAGTGGGGAAGGCGTTAATTACGCCACCGTAAATTACGGTGGCGTAATTAACAACATGGTCCCTTAGCGCCATGGATTTTAACACCTGCTAAAAGCAGGTGTTAAATCCGCCATGGCGCTAAGGGACCTCGTACTCAGGCGGTAAGGGTCGGCGCTGTTTACGGCGCCGTAAACCCCTTACCGCCTGAGTTGTAATGAGGCCCTTAAAATCCATGGCGCTAAGGGACCATGGAGTTAATTACGCCACCGTAATTTACGGTGGCGTAATTAACGCCTTCCCCACTCCCATTATGCCCTATGGGGCAAAAATGGGAATCGGGAAGTGTAAATGGGGATTGGGGACTTACCGCCCCGCCAAGGTCGGAATGGGGCGGTAAGTCCACCAACCACCATGGCGTAAACGTAGTTTACGCCATGGTGGTAAAGTCACGGCCCAGGCGGTAACTTACCGCCTGGGTCGTAATGAGGCCCAATATGTTTTAAAATGAAATATACCAAAAGAAGATAAAGTGGCTTCCAACATAATTACCTCACAGACACTCCACAACTAACAGCAAGACCAGACGTATAGACTACTGATTACATATCTTACCAGAAATAGTAAGTGCACTTCATTTTACTCATATATTTATAAACTTTCTATATTAGAAAAAAAAACATATTACTTTTTTGTTTTCTCACAGAAATGTGTAGTACTCTGGACTGGCTAGAGGAGCATTTCCCACGAGACATAATAGTAGAAGATAGTCAACCTAATGGTACACACTTTACTATATAAACCAATTAATAAATATTATTTTGTATACATTCAACATATACATTTTTCTTTTCACAGATCATACAAAAATTGCAACTTCCAAAGAAAAAGAAGCGGTGGATAACACTCTTGAACACATTACCCACAAAATGGACCAACTTATGGCAAATTTTACAGATTTAAAGAACTTCGTGGAAGATCACCTAAAACCACCAACAACATACTATTGTCCCACCTGTACTTGTCCCCCCTCACCATATCCCATTCATTTAACCCCAAACTCTCTCCATGACCACAACGTTTTGATGAGATTTCCATCCCTTCTTCACCTGATCCCACTTATATTGAAAACCCTAATTCTCCTGTTTTTGTTTCCATTTCTGCCCCACCTTCTCAGTCATAAATTGTTTATATATGTTAAATAAAGTTACTTTTTTATATTGTGTTGTAATTACTTTCAGTTCTTTGTGGTAAAACCAATTTAGGTGTCCACGGACAGAGCGGTTGTTCGGAAATGTTCGTAAATAAACGAAAATGTAAGTGTCCTGAGGACTCTATATCTGCCCGTAATGTTCTCATGCAAGTTGAAAATGTTCTAAGAACACTCGTAGTGTCCTGAAATGTTCGTAAATAAACAAAAATGGAGGTGTCCTTAAGAACACTATGCCTGTTCGTAGTGTTCGCTAGCAAGTTGAAACTGTTCTAAGAACACTCGTGGTGTCCTGAATCGTTCATAAATAAACAAAAATGGAGGTGTGCTTGAGACGCTATGTCTGTCCGTATTGTACACAAGTAAATTAAACTGTGCTAAGAATAAACGGCTGTCCGTAACTGTTCATTTTACGTGTGACACACTTTTAATTAGTTCAGGACCCGAACACTGTCCGTAGAACATCAACACGCATGCGCAAAACAATGTCCGTACATTGGGTGTTCTGCGGACGGCTGCTACCTTAGCGAACATACTCATGAAACAATCATGTGACCGCGCCCACGCTGATCGCGTGTTCTGAATGCGGACACTGTTCGTGTCCCCGAACACTTTAAAAGTACATTTCCAAGTAATCCACAATATTTCTCATTAAAAACTCAACATACCACAAATCCCACATACGAATCCTAAGTTTCCACATAGTTTTTGTGACTTTTTTAACCTTTTTTGGTGTTCGATCTGTCTTGCGGATGGCGCGCATGTCCGCGAACAGCGCACAAGCACCCCTATAAAAGACCACGCCCTGGAGCTCATTCTCATTGTGTTTCTGGCTATTCCACAGAGCACACTGCATTTTGCTGCATGCTTTGCAGATTTTGAGATTTCCATCTCCAAGCCGATGACATCCATGGCTCCACTATTGCCACCTGGTGCTACATTTGCCTCAGCATCACCCCCACCCCCTCCACCACCACCATTTCCCCAAGGGCCTGAAGAGGGGAACAGGAGTGAGGATACAGAGGAGGAAGAAGAGGATGACGAGAATGAGGTAGAGGAAAACCCTACTACCCGCTCTCGGCGTGATTCTTGGGTGTGGCGGTTGTTTACCGTTCATGGGAATGGTCCTAAGGCTCGTGCAAACCGTGTCACCTGCAATGAGTGCAAAATGGTACTCAGTCGCGGGAGGCATGGTTCGTATAGCTTTGGGACTACGACCATGAAGCGACACCTGAACTCATTCCACACTGGGGCCATTCGCAAGGTTGTACCTTGCGAAGAGCATAGTAGGTTGATTGCCTCTACCTCATCCTACGTTTCTGATCCTGTCACCACAAGGAACACCTCTGTTGGACAGCGTCTTCCTCAAGCTGCCTCACAGGCCATACAGAATTCTGATGACCCTTACCTTTCGAGGGTCACAGTTGTATGTATGTACTGTGACACAGTACTCTGCAGGGGGGAGCGACTTCACAGTGCTTTTGAGACTATCGTCTCAGAGCACGAGAAGACCTGCTCACTACCCAAATAAAACCCACTCTACATCTTCCTCTCTCAGGTCGCCCTTTCTTATCCCTGTGGTTGGTGTCTGCCCCTTTACCCTCCTTTACCCTCCTCTCTTAGTGTGTCGTGTGTAAAAAACCAAAAAAGTTACAAAATAACAAAAATAAAAAAAAAATAAGGCTCTTTTCAGAGCCGCCTTTCACAGTTAAAAAACAGAAGTAAAGATAAATAACGCAGGGCCCTTTCTATTTCTTGAAAGTCTGCGGACAGTTCGCGAACATAAAAAAAATTGGGATGCTACCCTATTGTATCCATTGCATTTTTCTCTGGGAGGAAGTGGTGGCTCTGAAAAGAGCCTTTGGGAGGTGTTTGTATGTCAAAAATTATAAATACTTAACACCTACTTCAAAATGGATGCTGCATTTCTAAAAAAGGTTGCAATGCATTTTGTACATTTCTCAGAAAAATCTGATTGCCAGCATAGGTAAGATGGACTCCATCTCTGCGAAAAATGTATGTACTACGAAACATAATATTTTCATTGTGAAAAGAGGACATGCCAAAATCTCTTAGGAAGGCACAAACAGCCTTATTGACATTACGCCTTGCTTTCTCCATTTGTGGACCACACAAGAAAGAACGAAGCCACATTTGTCTCTGCGCAATCCGTGAGAAAATTACTTTGGAGTTTGGAAACATGTCCATGATCTTCTGAAGTCCTTCTTTCATTGCAAATTGCAAAGAAATTCCAGACACATGTCCTAAACTGTTCCCTCCACAATGAATTACAATTATGTCTGGATGTTCCTCTATCTTCAAAGTTGCACAGAGAGGTAGCAAGTCCAGCTACTTCATTCCACGCACTCCATGCCAGTGCACTTCCACATGTGGGAATCCAAGATCTATAGATACTCCACAGCTTTCTGCATGCACCTTCAACCAATGTATCCACGAGTCTCCCAAAATCCACACAATCTGTTTTTTAAAACACTCAGCCATAGCTATCTGTTCTTCTCTCAGCAAAATGAATATCTGAGAAAACCTCTCCTAGCACAACACACTCACTAAACTTTACTGACCAATCCCTTGCTACATTCAATCTCATTTGCATGCCTCCCCACCCCAAATTCCCTGGATATAATACGCGGTGTCTTAGAACTACCGCCATGTCCGCGAACATATCATAACATGGACAGCCCTTCTACCATTTCCACTTCACTCTCTGTGCCATTCCCTCATTGGATGTAGCTAAGAAATCACATGACCACCAATCAAATCCAAGACCTCTACATGTAACTGCATCATCATAGATCAGCACTGCAAATGTACGGTGAATCTCTCGGACTACAAGTCTCATACCATTGGCAAGCACGATCTACGAGAAATACTAGACAAGTCTCCAAGATTTCTACTTGCAGCTCTGTCCATATCCATATGCATGAACACAAACTACAGGTATGCATATTTTCTATACAGTACATGAACACATTTTCTAACCGAATTTTACCTTGTATAATCTGTAAAATGAATCTACGATCATTTTTTCATTCTCCTAAAATGAACTGTGACTTACAAACCTTTATACCGTTTAATTTCTTCATACACACACAAACACACGCAAATAATGTTAAACTAACATTTTTTAAATAAAATATATAGACTACATATGATCAAACAAAATTACATGCACACTCTATCATCAAATCTCAAAGAATAATATTTGTCCAAACACATACTTGGTTTTAAATTTTTTAGTTTATATAATTACTTACATTTATATAGGACAAGCAGGCTATGACATTGACTCCCTCTTACGTGGAAAAGCTAAGTTACAGGAATAGTGGTATGATTTTGACAAGCCATAGTAAAGATATTTTCTTTCCTACAGTTAGTCATAAGATAGTTTTAATGGTTTTGAGGAAGGCGCTGAGCATTTCAATTTAAAAAATCTATGTCTAAATTAAAAACAGTTTTATATACAAACCGAATTACTAATTTCTTTCTTTTACAAATGCAGTGAAGACCATTCTCCTGAAAATAAGCAGCCGAATTTGAATTACAAAGAACAACTAAGAAGCAAACTGCTCATTTTAGAAAAAAAGTAAGTAGATTGTTACCATAATATTTGAATTATTACTCAAACACACTCTAAGGTTAATTCATGCTACTTCTGTGCCTAAAAATAGAGATTCTGCACCATTCTGACCAAAACAGCGATTTACTGGCAGAATGGCCCACCAATTCCTATTTTTCGCCACACAAATTACCCAATTTAGCCGCTAGAATTTAGATGTTGTAGAAGAAACAACTGTTTTAATTGTATAGCTTTAGATATACTATTTATACTTCTCCACACCACTGGCTTACTTTTTTCTGTCATCTGAACCCGAGTTTAGTAACACATTAATTCAAGAATACCCATCCCTGGTAGTTGTACTTCCTAATGCACAATCACACACCATTATATACATCTTTATCATCTCACTCAAACACTCATGCACACAACACACATGCATTGCAGAACACCCCAACCCATACCTTCTGTATTTTTTTCAACAGACCCTAAAGCATGCTTACCAAAAAGCAACTCCGTAGAAAGGAACGCAGAAGTAGAGAAAATGAAAAGAAAAGTCTCCAACATAAACATCCATCTATAGCAGAATTTGTTAAAAAAATGTTGAAACACAACAGCTAATACAGTCATGTAGTGAAATAGAAGAAGTTTCTAGTACAAAAACTTTGCCTCCTCTATCAAAAAGTAAAACAACCCAAAAAACAATTAACAGAAAATCAACTATCACTACAAATAAAACTTCTTCTATAAATCTTGATATAGTACAAAGTAAGCATACCAAGAAAAGTATTTTAGCCAAAATGTTCCATCACAAAGTCCTTCAAAATCTTATAAAAACAGGAGAGAAACCAGGTTCAACACTTCAAACCTATCGTAGGAAAGTAATCTTAGAAGCGTTGATAGACAGTGCACTTCTTCTCAAAAGAAAGTTATTTATTTTAGTGTTAAACAGAATGAAACCACTAACAAAACTAATAACTAAATTACAAAAAAGACTTCTCAATAAACGAAATGTCAACAGAAATAACTTCTTAAATATCTATGGAGGTGAATGGAGTCACTCTACAAGCACAGAACCATACTTTAATGAAGAAGCCTACAAACAAAAGCAAACAAATACAATTGCCATACATAGCAGTGGTCGAGGTTATGAAAAAGCTAATAATACCATAATGGAACAAGAAGTACTCCTTACAAAAATATGCCCTGAAAACGTAGATTTACCCCTCCATTCAACTGAATCAGAACATCTAGTGTACAAATGGCCATGCACGTCAATGTGTAACATTCCCCAAAAAATGTTCAAGTCTTTACGCCAATTCCTCAATCAATATGTGAAAAGCAAAGACAAAATCAAAATTAAACTACTGCAAAATATGGATGCTTGTCCAGTACGCAAGTACACAGGACTACTAGGACATTCATTGGCCTGCATTACAGGACCTACTTGCAAAACACCCTTCCATGATATCAAAAGGATATCAACACATCATGCAAATATAAGAAATCTAGTTTATAAACTGTACTATGCTAAAAGTCCTGCTTTAGCACTAGCCAATTTAAATAACATTCTTCTACATGGTACAGCAAAAGACCTACTATAAGAAATCGACTATATCCAGACAAAATATTTTGGAAGTGAAACCCACTTACAAGATGAATTAGCTGTAAACCAACTTCGAAACAAATCTGCACATGGCAACCTTTCACTACACACATACAAAAAAGAAATACTAACATTTGAAAGTACTTCAGCTGAAGTACCAAACCACGTGTGTGTATGTTGCCGCAGACCTTTTTATAAAAGTAACACAAAAACTGTAGACCTATCATACAAAATAGAATACAATGAAGATTCTAAATGGTTTGAATTAGCTCCCTACCTTATAGAAGAAAACAAATATGAAATATCTGACCCCATAATACTTTGCAGTTACTGCACTACAAAACTTGACAACAACCAAACTCCTTCACGTGCTATCACAAATAACTTGGAATTATATCCACTACCAAAACCCCTTCAACAACTTAATTTATATGTGAGCATCATAATTCAAACAGTTCATCCATTTCAAGCAATAATACGCCTTCAACCAAAAACTGCAAAATTACCTCCCTCTGAATTAGTGAAAGGTATTCGTGGAAAAGTAGTGTATTTACCATTAGATCTAAAAGAAAATGTGCACACTCTAGGAGTGCAGCGTCCAATGTAGCAATCTTTAATTATCTTGGTAAATGGAGTACCTACAAAAGACAAAAAATGTTGACATAAAGTTAGAGAAGCCATGCAATATCTTAAAGAGAATAATGAATATTACAAAGAAATTAATATTGAAGAAAACTTGAAAGATACAACTGAAATAATTCAAGAGACACAAGAAGCAGGTCAATTTGAGCTCCTAGATCCTGCAACAATATCAAACACTTTAGACCATTATACAATGTATCCATTGCACTCTAATGACACCATAGAAGATGCACTGGAAACGTACCAAATGCGTCAAACAAAAGGATCACCAATCAGCATATGGGAACAAAGTATAGAAGCACGTGCTTTTCCTCTACTCTTTCCTACTGGCAAAGGAGGAAGATACGATGATAGACCTATTCAAATATCAGCATCAGAATATCGCTCATTACGAATGTATTCTGAAGATCCCAGATTTTGACAAAATGTGGAATACATATTCAACCTACTCTTTGAAAGTAAACTAGCAACTTTATGTTACGGAGTTGCACACATTTTAAAATCAGGATCACACTTTCAAAATATGACAGCTACACAATTATTACAAAAAGTTCAACAAAAAGATGAGGTTTTACAAGCAAATCTTACAAATCTATTAGCAAATATGCGTGGTACTAAAGAGTACTGGTTTCAACATCATGGAGATGTACGTTGTATGATCAGAAACCTTGGCCCACCCACTTGGTTTGTTACATTAAGTTGTGCAGAATATGCATGGGAATATTTACATGCTTTCCTACGCATATCAAACGAAAACAAAACAAACATAGATATACTAACACCTGGAGAACTTTGTTCACAGGATCCTGTTAATGTTTCAAGATATTTTCACCATCGCTTCATTGCTATGCTACATTTTATTTGTGACAAAACTGTTCCACCCCTTGGAGAAGTGCAACACTTCTTTTGGAGAAAATAATACCAAGCCAGAGGAGCACCACATATCCACATGCTTTTATGGATTAAAGATGCTCCTAAATTTGGTCAAGACAGTGATGCCACTGTTTTACAGTTTATTGAAAAATATGTCACTTGTGAAATTCCATCAGAATCCGCAAATAGTGATCTTCATGCAAATATTTTACAATTCCAAAGACACAAATGTGGCTAATATTGTCGTCGCAAATACAAAAACAAAGGGAAATACTACACCAAATGCCGATTTGGTTTCCCTAGACCAGTTACAAATACAGGTCAAGTGAACAACCTCATGTCTTCAGTTAGACATAGTGTTAAAGGTAAGTCACCTAAAAATACATATTGCATAAAAAGAAAAGAAGAAGAAAAATATATCAATGATTACAATGCAATCATTGCCCACTTATGGAATGCAAACATAGACGTGCAGTACATTGCAGACAATTCTACTGCAGTTGCACGATATGTCACAGCATACCTAACCAAATCAGAAAAGACAGAGCTCCAAGACCTCTGGAATGACCTGTCATCAGATAAAACAGTGTCTCAGAAATTATACAGCTTGGGCATAAAAATGCTGTCCCATAGAGAATGTGAATCCTATGAAGCAGCTGATCGATTAACTGGTACTGGATTGTATGGTAAATCTGCAAATATAGTATGGCTAAGTCTTGGTCCAGCTAAATCTAGAAAAAGAGTTCTAAAATCATAGGAAGATATAGAAACAATAGCCAAACATGATCCCAACAGCCAAGACATTTTAAAAAACAATTTATTGGACACATACTACCCAAACAGGAGTACCACTTTGGAAACCATGAGTCTATACCACATAGCCCAAAACTACACATACAAAAATAATATAAAACCTGATGAACAAAACCGTAAATACAAAGTGACAAACTGTGAAGGCAGCTTAGTTAAACTCACCAAACCAAATTTAATTAATCATATCAAATTGTCATTAAAGACTCCTCAACATAAAGAAGTATATTACATGTCCCTGCTACAACTCTTTAAACCATGGAGAAAAGAAGAAGAAATACTAGATAACTATGACTCATATGAAGACGCTTTCAAAGCAAATGAAAGCAGTATAACTGATGTAAACTTTTCACAGTACAAAACAATGTTGCACAATGAACAGCAACACGAAGAAGAACTCCAGGCCCAACTAGATAAGGACACTCCTGACAGTAGTCAACCTTCTGTCACAGGAAGCCAAGAACCACTGGGAGACCCACTAATAACAAATGAGGCAGAATTAGCTATGATAGAAGTAGAAAACACCATGTGTCAGTATGAAGATAAAGAAGACTTAACTATACCACAATCAAAGCTAAACAATGAGCAACGTAGCATTTTTCAAGAAGTAACAAAAGAAATTGCACATGGTGTACGACATGAAAACAAAGAATGCACCTGTCAAAATTACAAACCTATACTATTGTATGTCAGTGGTGAAGCTGGTTCTGGCAAAACATTCCTAATCAAAATCATCAGTAAGTTCCTTCAACAATTGACAAACAACAAACAGTCAGCTGTTGTCACTGCCCCCACAGGTTTAGCTGCCTACAACATAGGTGGTGTCACTTTACACCGATTATTACTCCTGCCAGTAGAACACCAAAACAAATTGGATTATTACAAACTTTCTGCAGAAGCTGCAATGGAACTACGCAGAGTATTGAAACAAATGAAAATGCTACTAATAGATGAAGTGAGCATGGTCTCCAACCTAATGTTGGCTTTGATTCACCTCAGATAACAGGAAGTACTCAAAACAAACTATGAAGAGCTCTTTGCAGGAAAACACATTATTGTTTTTGGAGATCTTCTTCAATTGACACCAGTAAAAGGTGAGCCTATTTTTAAAACATTAGGACACAAACTCTGCCGTAAAACTGTTGGCAGCATTGGAAATGTCAACCTTTGGCAACATTTCCAATACAGAGAATTAACAGAAAACATGCACCAATCTGCAGATCTCACTTATGCCAACATCTTAAAAAGTATCAGAGTTGCTATACTTTCGAAAGAAGCAGAAGCAATATTGAAAACCCGGCACATTCATGCACTTTATGGTGATAATGCATGTGCTACAGATGTTATGGAACAATTAGCCCACAACAATGTCAATTGTATGGCCTTAATGCCAACTCTTGCAAGCTGTTTCAAATTCAATGAAATCATGGTAAGTAAAGAAATGCAACCAATAATGGAAATTAGCGCCACAGACAAACTAGATGTACATGGAATGACACTACCCATGTGTGACCAAGCCACAGCAAGACTAAATAGTTTAGAAAAATCAATCTCAAACACAGCAGGCTTGGAAAAGATATTGAAATTATCCTTAAATTGCAGAGTAATGCTGAAACGTAACCTTGACGTGGACCAAGGACTAGTTAATGGAGCACTGGGTACAGTTGTTGGCTTTCAAACATACCCACGTGACAACAAAATTCAGTTTGTCAATATTCTCTTTGACAAACTTTCAGAAGTTAAAAGAATAGGACGCTCAACAGCTCGATTCCTTCTCTTCAAAGACATGTATGTACGCAGAGAACAATTTTCTCTAACTCTTGCATACGCAGTCACCATTCATAAATCACAAGGTTTTACCCTAGAGAAAGCAATGATAGACATTGGTAACACAGTCTTTAAAGAAGGCATGAGCTACGTAGCACTATCACGCTTACGTACACTTGACAGTCTATTTCTAATCAACTTTGATGCAAGTAAAATAAACACTGATATTCCTTGCATTTTAGAATACAATAGACTTCGTTCACTATACACTCCCCATCTAAACACATATTCTGTTCCACAAAAAGTAAAACATTATAAAAGAAAAATAAATCAAACAGAAAAGCAACAGGATGTCACTGCAAATCCTCCAAAGAGAGTAAAAGAAAGTAATACTTCATCAAGTGCCACAAGCAAAAAAGAATCAATTAGGGAAAGTAAACCAGGTACTTCTTCAAAGAAGGAAGACAAACTCCAACAAAAGCAGTCAGATACAGAACTACCTCGTCCATTTAAACTCTCAAATATAGTTGGTGTAAGTTGCTACGCAAATGTAGCAATGAATATTCTATTTCAATTACCATCAATTGTTGAGAACATTTACTTACACAGTACAGACCCATTGTGTTTGCAAATGTTAGTACTTCACAGAAATGCAGCAAACAATCCTGACAACAGGTATAGTGTTTATGGAATAAGACAACAATTGGACTACTGTGCTGGAATGGTGAAATTCACTATAAACTCACAGGAGGATCCACAAGAATTTCTAATGTACTTACTATTAGTACTGGAAAACAAAAGCATACCTATAAATGAAATCTTCCAGATTTCATACATGTGGAAAGATACATGCACTCTCTGCAACAATGTGACACAATAACAAATCCCCAATGAGCGCTTTGTGTATATATCAATACCTAATTGTGAATCTGTTCCATTTCAGCAACTTGTACAAAATGCAAACCACAGTAGATTATGTTTGACCTGCAATTCAGATAATTGCTCCACGTTAGTAATACAAACACATAGTAAATACGTACTACTAATGCTTCTACGTTAAAATGCATGTGGTACCAAAAAGAACTGCAAGCTGACTGGATTCACACATGGTCAAATATCACTTGGTAGGAAAACCTTCACAACAATAGGTATAATCTAACACGCAGGAGCCACAACCAACTCAGGGCACTACACTGCATATATAAAAAAGAAATGTGGATGGGTTGAATGTAATGATAGCACTGTTACTCTAAAGCAGAGATTACCAGCAAATCTTACAAACGCTTATTTAATATTCTTAAAACCAAAATTTGATAACTAAACTGTACTTAAACCTAAGTACACTTGTAGTAAAAAAAATATAAACTGTCACAATATTCCAAAAGCTATCTAACTGCCCAAAGATGCTACAACAACTAATCAGATAAATTAATACCACTCAAATAGAGCAAAAAATAGACAGTTAGAATACACCAATTGGTATCTAACTGTCCCAAAATTTAGAAATATCCAAATAGATAAAGCAATACCACAAAATTATATAAAAAAAAATAAACAGTTAGAATACTCCTACTGGTATCTAACTGCTCCAAAGTTTTACAATATCCAAACAAATACCTAATATCTTACTGCTCCCAAAAAGTGGAACAATCCAATGTATAAAGCATTAGCCAGAAACAACAAGTAAACACTGAAAACAAACAAACAAATAAACTGTAGTATAACAGAAAAAGGGTTTTCTTTAATCCAACATGGATTTTTTTTCTCCCACAGACACAATGCTTTTAGCAACAAATGCAGAAACTGAGCAAATTGCACAGTACTCTGGTTTGTCATCTACTAAATATGAGGGTCAAAAAAAAGAAAAAATTGTGATTGTACAATGTAATAAGTCTTTATAAAATACTAATACTAACATGCTATTCTCTTTTATCACAGAAATGAACAAGAAAAACATGGACTCCCGTTACTAAGCCA
Organism: Ambystoma mexicanum; assembly: GCF_040938575.1. Lineage (NCBI taxonomy): Eukaryota > Metazoa > Chordata > Amphibia > Caudata > Ambystomatidae > Ambystoma > Ambystoma mexicanum. The sequence continues at coordinate 21,711,205 of NC_090922.1, read as the reverse complement.
AATAGTAAGTATAACATGATAAATACAACCTTCGCAGCATATCACACCCATACTGGCTTATAACATTGTTCCTTATAAATTTGTTTTTGACCCAAAGTTATAAGCCACTATGAGTGTGATATGCTGCAGTGCTTGTGCACAGGGCATAGACTCTTGGGTGCATGGCATATGAGTGTGATATGCTGCGGTGGTTGTGGCCAGGGCAAAGAGTCTTGGGTGCGCACCCAACATTCTGTACCCTGGCCACAACCACCGCAGCATATCACACCCATAGATTCAAGCATTTCAACCATTTTAATGTCCGCGGACACAAGGAAGTTCCTAGAACACATTCAACTTGCCAGAGGACGATACAGACAGTGTCATCAGGACACCCCCTTTTTTTTATGTACGAACATTTCAGGACACCGCGAGTGTTCTTAGAACACTTTCAGCTTGACAACGAACAATACAGACAACGTCTTCAGGACACGCCCTGCGAACATTCCAGGACCCCACACGTCTTCTTAGAACACTTTCAACTTGACACCGAATCCATTCTGTTTATTTACGAACATTTCAGAACAGCCGTGTTGTCCGCAGACAAATCGAACACAACAAAAGCATCTAGCACATAAAAAAATACAACATTACACCTATCTCATACTCCCCCACCATCCCCAAACACTCTTACACACCAACACACTCCACTAAATACAATTTTTAAACCAAGTTTCACCTCGCTGTCCGCAGTCGTCCGCGAATGCACGATGTCGGGCGCCACCAAAAATCTGATGCGCTCCACGCCCCACGCCATCCAATCAGCGAACACGTCGGATGTCAGTGGACATCGCGCAAGCCGCTCGGCCAATCAGGGCACTGCCCGCAGAGCGAACCGGGAAGTCCGTCCGCAAAGCGAACAGAGATATCACTAATTTCTTTGCCTTACATTTTGGTCATTTAAAAAAAAAAAACTACTGGACGGAATTACACCAAATTTGCAAAAGCACACTTTCGGGACCAAGCCCCCGCTCCTGCCACACATTTGGTATAAATCCGCCCGGCGGTTTGGGCTGTAGGCGTGCGCAAAGTTTTTTCCCATTATGTCTATGGGAAAAAACACAAGTTTTGGGACCCCCCCTATAACTTTGCCCCCCATGGACCAAACCTCTCCAAACTTTGCAGAGTGGGCCATATACTTTTTTTGCAAAGTTTGGTGAGGATTCGTCCAGAGGGAGCGAAGTTATAAGCCACCCAAAAAATGCTCTTCCTATGGAAACACCAACTTAACCATAACTACATGGACGCTACCGCGTCCAAGTAATATATATATATATACATATATATATATATATATATATATATATATATATATATATATATATATAGATATATATATATATATATAGATATATATGGTCATGCAATGTTTTTCTTTGTAATTGGTCATTCTAAATTGTTGAAAAGTTACATAGACAGAAAGGGCCTCACATCCAAAATTGAATCATAATAGTGAGATAGGTGACAGATGTGACTATACATTTTTTAGGGGGAATTTCTGAATACAGGTTAAAAGAACAGAATAAGATTCATGTAGCTACATTTAAATTTATAACCATCTACATTTAAATGTGATACCACATACCCAAGGGATAACTAGTTTTAAATGGGGGCTATTATAATAGTATTGCAGATGATTATTCTGCAGTAGCATAAGACTGAAAATCCTACATCCCTAACCTCCATAACAACTATACTCAATATGATACCATATGTCATGATCACATTAGGATATATCTTGTAGACAGGACATGGACCGACAGGAAAATAATAATTAGTTGTGTGGTTCAAAGTAATTGTGCATCAAGTTCTGGCCTTGTAAAACGCAGAGCAAAGAGGCCCGATGATATATGGCTTTTATCATGCAACAAACAGGCACTTAATTGTAAAGTATGGTGCAGATTACATCTCGGTCGCATTGCAAAGGCAAGGAGGCATTGAAGTGGTACAGACTTGCTGTTCCACAAATCTTCAATACGTCTATGGTAAAAGAAAGCTTATTGGTTTTTATACATAGTGATCTCAATCTATATGTGTTCTTCTCTATATATCCACCCAACTCTTTTGTCCATCAATATCCATGCATCTGCATATCTTGCTGTATCTATCTCTCTATCTGTGGCTTTGTTGATCTGTGTTTGCCTGTATTCATATGAACAGTTACAACACGCTCCATCATTTCATCTGTGTACATCTCTATTGATCTTTACAGATTTATATAAATCTACCTATATCTATTTGTGCCTCTGGATCGTACGCATTCTTAGGTCTCTATCAATCGGTCAAGGTACATTTGTCCCAAAGGCCATACGCATATGTATGTGTTTTCATATCTATCAGTCTAGAGGTTGATTGCTCTCTTCTCCATGTATGCATCATTATTTATGCCTCTATCGATTGGTCTGTATACATTGATCACAAAGTGTATCTCTCTGTCTGCAGCTTTATCTAAGCATCACTCTCTGTGAATCCGTGTATACATTTGTCTGGTGACCTATCAACATTTCTGTCCAACCCTGTAGTTCGATAGACCATTCTCCAACCTAAAGAAGTAGCCCACACCCTCTGTCTATTTGTCTGTGTTTCTGTTTCTCTCTGTGTCTGTAGTATTGGGTTTTTCAACTGCATATAATGCATTGCATCCTCTAAAATGCCATTGGTGTGGCCAAGAGGCGCTGTGTGGTTGAACAGCCTTTTGAAGACCATAGTCAGTCATGGGATATGTGAAAGGAGGATTTGTAAAAAGAGTTTATGCATTTTTATCCAGCACAGGGGGTGGGTATGGAGAGGCTAGGTAGCTAGCAGTAACACAAAATTGTCATAGGAGTAAATTGATGCAGTGACTGAATCTTGAAGGAGGAGGGAGAGTCACAAGAGTCAATTTTTGTAACTGATGGACAGAACATTGCATGCGTCTAAGTTGTATTGGGTTTGAGGTGGCAAATTTTTATTTCAGTGTGTGCTATCAATTAGTGTATTTTGATAAGTGTGAAGGTGGGTGGGATGTGCCCAGGCGTGATACAGTTGTGTTTAATTTGCGATGGGGTGCTTGACTTTGCATTGAAGCTAGTCTGGCACCTAGATGTAAAAGCACTAGCGATATTAATGCCTTTATATGATCGATAGATTCACAGTAAGTAGTGTAAATCCCAAAAGGTAACAACAAATAATAATCCAACATTGCCAGGACCCAGAGCACAAACACCCAAGCAAACATCCAGCATCCCCAACAAACACAACACAAGCCATATATTATGCATTCTTCAAACCTATCACCAAGACTGCAAATCCCACTCATGGGACACTGGATCCCACCACCCAACAGCCAGAGCAGAAACACAGTACATGGCACCTATTGGTCCCTAGGTGTAAGTGGTTTTCCACTCTGTACGATGCTGTCTGTCTCAATAGAGAGGAAGCAAGAACGGAATCACATAAAAACACCTGCCACCTGGGTGGACGTGTTGGTGGTATATTATGAAATGTTACTAGCAAGGTAGAATCCAGTGTTGCGAGATTGGGGTGAATGCCACGAAAAAAAAGATGTGAACCTTTTCCCACCAAATGCACCTTTGACAAATAATGATAAATGTACACACAATTGTTCCTGCAGCCCATATGGTGACTTGACTCAGTACCATCTCCCTGCAACATTCGGACAGGGGTGGGCCATGGAGCTGTGTGCTCATGCTCTGCATCTGGCGCTGCCCCTTATTGATCCTGCAGTGCTGTCAATGTCCTGAAGTGTGACAGGAATCTACGCCACCCATTGTGAATGTGTGATACAGAGCAGGAGCATACACCACACTGCTGTCCATGGCCTGCTCCACGTCACTGTTCAACAGACTGCCAGGCCGAGCAGGAACACATGGCAAAACTGATGTCCCAAACAGGATGCCCAAATGAGATGCTATCAGGACACTGCAAGAAAATGCTGCACTGGCAGCTACAAACTGCACTCAAGCCAAGCAACAACGCACACCATGCTTGCTTTAAAACCACACTTGGTACGCATCCCCACCTAGCCAGACCAGAACCTTAGGGGCAGACAATACAGCCTCCCTCCTCCACTGCTGCACAAGTAAGCAGGCAGGCAGTAATCTCTCAGCAGGCAACTGGTGCCTGCAGGGCCCCTATGGCCATGGGGCACTGCTCAGTCGCACAGACTGCCTATGCCTCGGGTAGCCCTGAGCACACAGCACTGTGTGGTGTCCATTTCCCACACCACTCCAGGCTGCAGCTGCTGGATGGTCCAGAGCAGGCTAGGACAGGGTGTCTAAAATGACATTAGTGTGTGGTATAAATCACAATAGCATAACATAACCTGGACACCTGTTTCTGGTGTGCTCCTGCTCGGACAGTAACATAACTGTCTTGGCAGAGGGACACCAAGCACCCCCCTCTCCAACGGCCCCCGTGGAGGCCACCGCTGGTTAGTATTGCATCAAACTCACATAAAACCGTGGCTATAATTGCCGTTGTTACTGTAGGACACTGTTTGAATTGGATTGAAAGATGTTAGTCATTATTGATTGTAACAAAATAAATTTGATTTTGAAGACAAGTTATAATCTATTTGCATTGTAGCTGAGCAGATGAACACTCCTGCGTCCCCATGCAGTGTTGGATGTTACAATTATTAAAACAATTAAACAAGGTTAGATGTTAGATTAAGAATGTGAATATTTATAGTAAAGAACAAAGAAAATATTTTCTTCATTTGAATAGTAAAAATATGTTCTTATTTTCACTGCACAGCTTGCAATTGAAATTTTAAGATAATATTGTTCCTTTTTGTGGTATTTTTCCCAAAAATGAAACCTTCCTTGGCAATGTGACTACACAATACAGGGTCTCTTTGTTATTTTTCCCTGAATCCCTCATAATAACAATTTCAAAGACACAATGTGGTGAGTAACCACAACGAAATAAGATGCACTATACTGAAACATAACTTATGAAATTGGCATTTCTATTCATAAGGGTTATCAAGCGAGAAGCTGCTTAACTTTATATTACAAGAATGGCAAATCAGCAAATAATGTAAGGAAACTTTTACATAATATTTATGCAATTTTATGGCTGATGATTAACAATGCGCCCCATTGATATTCAGGTTGATGCAAAGACTGGACATCGTAAATGTAAATTCTACCGAAAATGTAATTTTTAATGAACATGTTGATTTATTGTATAACTTATTTTTCTAATTGGGTACTGAAATATATTTTTGCCTTCCCAAATTTTCATAGTTACATCATTGGAATCTGCATGTGCCATTGATTCAATTTTCCCGTGGATGGGTTCTTTAACCAGAACTGAAGAATAACCATCATTAACAGAACTGTTCTATCCATATTTAGGGATGATCGCGAGGCACCATTTTACCCATTTGCTCTGCCGGTCATCCGTAGCAACATTCCTGCCTTTATTGTATGAAGATGTGCGGATGGAAAAGAGGTGCATTTTGTCGTGAAAGGAGACCATTGTTCTCAGAAACGTAATGCCATGTGCTTCGATACTAAATCGATGATGGAACACAGTTGCATTAGATTTCACGACACTGAATTTTGACTTCACAATTCAAGAAGACGGAATAATCGATTGATCAAGGCAATCTTAAATATTTAATGGAATGTGGCAGTCGACCAAAACATTGGAACTATGCCTTGTAGTAAACAATTTTTTCTTGCAATCATTATATCAGCAAAAGTGCTCATTGATTCCTTGGATGTAATCTTCTATTCTTAACATGAGTTTAAAAATATAACAACTTGATAAATTCCTGAATATTAGTATTTTCTGAAAAGAGTAAGTTGTCTTTTTTTTTCCGAAAAAGTAAACTTTTTTGCTGGGTGTGTTTCTGTGTGTTGATCTTCCTAGATTTGCATTGGGTAACGTGATGACGTAGGTCATGACAGGGTACGTTTGGCTATGCTGTCCACCAAAGTCATGAGAAGAGGCGGAGCAATTTTCGGTTTGACATGTTGCTGACAACTTGAGGGGCGGGTGATCTGATTTGCTTCCACAAGGGTACTTGAACTTAGGACAAAGGATCAACGGATATGATTAGCACAAGAAGACGGTTTCCAACCCATGAGTGTAATTATGCCAAAACCCAAGGTAAGATGCATTGGAAAAAAAATCATATCGATCGATATAGGTTCACAAATACATGCACGGTCCATTGGGCCAATAAAATTCCTTAGAGAACTTCCCCTTTAAATGAAAACCAACAGAACACGAAACCCTCTAGTATACTAAAACTTAATAACAAACCTTAACAATATTAAAATACCTATAATAAAACACTTAATTGATTTATATATATTTTCACCCAACAATTCATGCGTTCTTATTAGGACCCGTATAAGGGAAATAACTAGTGGCCTAGAATCACTGTTCATAAGGCGAGCCAAAATACTATTGCTAGACAGGCTGGTCAGCCTAAGAATATGTTTCCCAAAAGCAATTTGATGTAAATCCTTAGTGGCCAGACATGTTATCAACAGGTATTTAAATGTTTCCTCACATACGACCACCCCACAAAGCCAACAGTTCCTATTCTTTTTTGGGATTGCCCAAATTTGTCCCCATCTTTGTAATGAACACAATATGTTAAATTGAAATCTCATGAATATGTAGCAGTACTTTCGGTCTGGGCCATATCTTTAGACATTGAGGGATAGTATTTGGCTGATGGTATATCGCAGTGAATTCTTGTAAAGGTTTGTAGTGCAGTAGCAATTGATAGTCCCTATACCACATCACTATTTTATATTTACTGTAGGTCCTAGCCGGGCTATCTATCAAGTGTTCCTTCCCAGAATATATTTCTGCCATACGATCTGCACATTCTTTACAGAATTTCCTCAAAGATTTTGATACATTGTTGAGCTGTAGTCCACTCTTTTAGGGTGGTACATTTTATTTCACTCTTGGATGACCCGGATAACATTGAATTTGTAAATGTATTCCAGACTCAACCCCCTCTCGGTTCTTTTGCAAGTAAATGCCTCAAAGCCTAAACATAATAGGGCCTCAGATTCATTAAGCACCAGGTTTCAAACAGCCTTTGTCTAACACAGATTATAACAAGATAAAGTCATCCACACATTCTGCTTGGATCAGATATTCAGTTTCAATAAGCCTTAGTGACGGGATATCTGAAAAAAATGACAAAATGGTTGCCCTAATTAATACCAAGGGCCTGATTTACAAAAATAATTTAACATGGGAAAGCCCAATTAAAAACATTTTTGTAAATCGGGCCCCAAGTCTTTTGTATCTTCAAATATTGCAGATATTGCAATTTTGTTATGGCTAGCCATTTGCACTATGGATCTTCTAGGAGGGTGTGGACCTCAACGTGACAAAAATGGTTGACCTTTAGATTGAGTACACCAAACACAGCCAGTTGTTGCCAATCGGTAGCCCTATTTTTGCACTCCTAACAGCACATAAAGTCTCAAGGATATTCAAAGTCAAGCATTTAGGAGACCCCTGGAGCAGGATTGCACATAGTGGACCAATGTCATAAGCAATATCAGGGCTTGTCTGTTACTAAATATTAGATTTCCAAACAAATTACAGATAAGAACCATATAATGTTGCTTGTGATGTTCACACAATCGATTGTCGAAAAACAAACTGTATCGTTCTAAAGGTTATAAAGATTATCATAAAACATACCAACAGTTTCCAATATATTTCAAAGTTCTACCATGCAGTTCTGATGGTTATCATGAAAACATACCATCAATCTCCATTGTATTACCAAATTGTATTCAAATTAACATAGTGTTGACATAAGGCAATGTTCATATACATTCATTCATGTAAAACGTTCAAAGCATCTACAGTGCAAACTAACTCCAGAACACTCTTCCAGAGTGCTCAGTGTTATATAATTCACACAATGGTGTTGCTGTACATAATCATCCTATAACTCAGAGTGTCCAATGCGCTCCTTTTTTTCAAGAAACACAAAATGCCAATGGGTTTCAGATTATTTACAATACATCTTCAGGCTTGCGAACTCATAGTTCCAAATTGTTCCGTTTGTTACTTCTCTATTCACAGATATACCTAAAGGATTATAGGTAAACTGTGTTTAGTCCAATCCATATTGAGTGAATAATATGTGAGTCCATCTACTGCTAAATTTTGAACAGTACTGACCTTAGAGCGATGGGCAGGACCTTGGTATTTAAAAAAAAAGTGTCATTTGTGTATGCAGCACATAACACTTGACAGAGGCGAGTTTAGTTCAATAATGTGCTATAAAGGCCATTAGACTACTCACCCGGCTGTTGTGGAAACAGTGCTGGCCGGGTTGCTGGGGTGCTGGGGTGTAGTATTGTGGCTGGAGGAATACTAGCTTCTCTATTGAAGTATCAAAGAGAAGGAGTGGATAAATAAGGGTGGTAACTCTGGGTGTGGAGTGGTTCACTGTCTTGTATGCACCAATGTGCAGTGCATTGAGCTATGGGGTTAAACATTTGTAAAAAGACATAACGTCTCAGACCTTTAGATTGAGTCAGGTTTCAAGCCTATCAATGGTCTATTTATTTTTTCGCTCGCCGCTAAGGTCTGTTGCTGCCGCAATGTATCTATGCTACCCAGTCTTGTGTCCGCTGGTTGGTTGTCAATAGTTGGTGATGCAGAAATTGAGGCCATGGAGCACTTCCCTGATTCTTCAGCATCTTCATTATTTTGTGCCTACTTACATTGATCATCCTGGATCACTAGATCCTCACCACAAGACACTTGCTGAGTTTTTTTGTTTAGGTATTAAAAATGACAACATAGAGACTTTAACTCTTCCTTTGTGAGTGGACATTTGCCAGTTGGCAGTCCCCTTAGACTTGTTTTTGTCATCTTCTTAATGGTTATGCAAGTAGATGTTTCACCAGGTGTGCCATCACTACTCCCCCGGAGGACCATTATGTCAAAGTTTTCTGGGCTGAGATTTTGGAAAACCTCTTTGCGTGCCTATGTTTGGGAGTTTTTTGTCCTTTTTGAGTTCACCCGTACCTTGAGCCGAAGCACATTTTAAGGGTTGAGCGGGATTTCTCCCCTCTATTTATAAGGTTCTGAAGGACTCTGCGGTGGAAACTTTTTTGTAAAATGAATTGTTTGGATTGCTTCCTTGTGGTGATATTACCATTTGTTACAGTTTCCTTACTGGTAGGTGCTTTCATTTTCGTTAGTGACTGTATTAGTTCTTTTCTTTGAGCTTTCTGTACAAATTCTGCTAGGAGTGGATGGCTACTTTCTATGCTTTTAGGTTGCGTTGTTTTCTACAGAGTTGCTGTTTGGTAGGCATTCTGTGGTAGCTGTTGGAAAAAAGGAAAGTGTGGGTGTGCAGATTTTGAAATATATATGTGTGCAATGTGCATTGTGCATGTGTGAGTGAGTATTAGGGTAGGCATATAAATAAGAGTGTGTTACTGTGTAATAGGCTCTAACCTTCGTTGGGAATGCTATATTACTATGTGTGGGTTTGTGTAATGGTGGCGAGATGATCATTTCAAGTGAGGAAGTGTAGAGGTGGCATGAGTGAGAATGAAGCAAATACTGGTGGGTTGACGCAATTCTGTATCTTACAATACAAGAACACTGCACTCTCTCAGTAAGACGTAAAACAGTGCAATGGTATTGTACTTACTTTGTTGGTTGGTGAGAGTAGGTTTATTCTATGTTGTATTTTCAAGTTCACATACCAGTGGCTTTCAGGACAGAGGTGGGGACTGCAACTGTACAAGAAGATCGTAAGAACATTGTTAATGGCCCAGTGATTGCATTTGGAGAATACCTTATTTAAAAGTGTGGCGGGATTTCTTGGCAGGAAGAGTTAGTGTGTGTGTGTACAAATGGATGGCTCTGTATATGAATAAGGACTTGGGAGCATTACCATGTTTGGTAAGGGGAGGAAGTGGTCTATTTATATGTGTGTTGTATGACGTGCCCTTTAGCAAGTGTGTTGGTGAAGTGTGTTGGTGAAGGACTATTTCGTTTGAAAATGGATTAGGTTTCATTGTAGAAGGGTAAGAAAAAGGTTTGGAAAGATGTACAGATTGCAAAGGAGAATGATTTTGTGTGTGCAATACCATTTACTTTTCTGCACATATATACTTGCTACATGAGTGGAGCAATTATTTTAGTTGTTTCATTTATTTATGCACATTTACGAATGGTACTGTTGTCAATGCACACATACTTTCTTTGGTTTTCAAGTAATGCTGCATTCTGTGAAGTGTAAAGGTAAGTGGCAGGCACCCTGTTGTTATTCATGCAATGTATGTACTTGGCTTAGTTTGGTAGGATACGTTCACTGATCATTTTCTGTGAGATTTGTACAAATTTTATAGGAGGTGCGTTAGTGAAGGAAAAGGTCGTAAAATTGACAGAAAGAAAGAAGAGAGTAACCGTTTGGATATTACAGTGGCTGATATGTTTAAATGCCAACTTTGCAAGCACATGCCACTGTAGGTGACATTTGATGGTAGGTGATGTGAGAAATGACAGTATGCTTTTTGAGTACGTTATGGAGGTTCAGTGGGAGGTACCCTATTGCGAGGCACTTATAAAAGAGTTGGCAATGTACTGGATACAAAATATTGATACCTGCAGGTTGTGGTGATGGGTAGCGATGTGGATGATTCTGGATGCAGAAATCGTAGATAGTTTTAGAGTACTTTCCAGTGGAGGTGCTTTTCATTCACAGGACACTTGTACTCTGAGTGTTTAACGGTTAGTATGAAGTGTTGAAAAGTGATGAGAGTGTTAGATGTAGAGGTCTTGGATGTGATTGGTGGATGCGTGTGTAATTGTTTAACAGTACCCAATGAGGGAGTGCTGCAAAAGGAGAACGGAAAGGGAAGAAGGACTGCTCCTGCTTTACTGGGGCGCGGCCTTGTGGTAGTTGGGGAAGCACACATGCCACATGCTGTCCTTCTTACTATGCGTGGCTTGGAAATGGGACTGCAGATTATTCAATCAGGTGTGGAGGGTGTGCTTAACAGGAAGGGGTTGTAATACTTTTTTAAATTGCTGTGTACCGTGATGATGGCAGAGATGCAGAGAGTGAGAGTGCTCATCGTCAGTGATTTGTTTGTAGGTGAACTGCACACATATGCCCAGGGAAGCGGCGTTGATGAAAATGTTGGTGTGGAAGGAGTGCACGCTTTGTGGCGTAGTGTGGCTCTACCGAGTTTGCAAGCTGTGATTGCAGAGTGCAGCGATGTTGCCACTTAGAGTACTGTTGACATACTACTGCTGCATTGTAGAGCACTGCATACTACTGCTGCATTGTAGAGCACTGCATGTGGCTTTTAGCACTGCTCCAATTTTGCTCGGTAAACTGAAGGAGGTGATGAAAGCAGTGATGCGCATTTTTCCCAATGCAACAGTGATTTTCTCATGCATACCACCAAGACAAGTGTGGAACAATCCTGATGTACTTTCTTACGAGGTAGAGAGGGAAAGGTGTATTGTAAACGGTGGCATGTCTGCATTTCTGTTAGATGCTGGCATGTTCTTCTGTGCCGATGAGAAAATTAGTGCTTCTAATATGAGTTTTTTCAGTGGAGCTTATTTTTTTTGTCCCCCATTGAAAATGCTCTTGTGTCCAGAAGCTAAAAGCTATTTTGGAGAAGCTTATGTAATAATGTAAGGAGGAGAAGAAGAGAACAATCCCCAACAAATACATAAAAGGTGTTTATTTACAAGCACATTTAAAAAAATGTTTAAATTAAAATAAAACACTTTTCACAGCTACCAATACAGAGGGGATTCTGTGGGATATTTTGACACATTTGGTTGTGCTAAGCTATATCACTTGCTGCATTGGGGCAAGAAACAGCACAAAATAGCTGTGCTGACTCCCGTGCATGCCAAAATCTTTAAATTGCGTTTTGTAATAACCAGAAAATGGCTGCACCGCCCTGCCAACACACATTTCAGGTGGGGTGGAACAGAGTATTCACTGCAGGAATGTGCCAGTGTGCTCTGCAACATTTTACATGGAGCAAAGTGAAAGAGGCAGCATCAATGTGCTGAAAACCCAAAATGTCTCTTTAAAATGTCACCTTTTCAACCTTCAAAGTGCTATTTGGCGATAAATTCATCAATTTCTCCTGAACCACTATGATCAAAAAAGCCCTTCAATGCCCAGGATCAGTCTTGAGTCTCAGAGGAACCGGGCCTCATTTGAATGCAGCTCCTGTAAAAAGTATCTTTGGAAAAGCAAACCAGGGTCTATGTTTTTCATTTTACGCTATTTCTTTGCAACAAGTATCAAGAATCAGCTGTCCAGAGAAAGACTCTAAACATATATATGATACATGTATCCATGCTGCAAATAACTACAGCACTCAAGGAAAGGACTAGAGCTGCCCAAAGTGTGTATTTGTTGCAGATGAAAACCGAATTTCAAGAAATAAGTTAAATGTGCTTTTTCCTGAATGAAGAGCAAAATTACCTATTTGTAAAGTATATTATTGTGTAAAGGCTTGATTATTTAAGAATGTAAAGGGATTTGCTACTGTTAAAAATCCACTTATAAACTGTTATATTTCCATAGGTTTAAAGTAAAGATTTAAAAGGAAATCAAAGCAAAACCCCAGGTTGAGTTTGCAAACTATATAAAACAAAAGAAAACCTGCTCTGCAAGTTGCTAGCCCTGAAAAAGGGTGACACCTCAAACTGCTGGCACAAGAAAGGCTAATTACTGGCTTGGAGGCTTTGAATACCCAGGACAATGGGGCTTCCAAGTAGTCATCAGACATTCGTCTTTGCCCCAGCCTAAGACAATAGCAGGCTAAGACACTCACCCTTCAAGTGGGAGAGTCAGGAAACATCAGTCAAGAGAGAGAGGCCTCCACCCTGCTTCAAAGGATTTGACACTTTCTTACAGTTGAAAGAAAGAAAATAAACCCTTCTTAAGTGACAAAAAACTTCCTTTTGTTTTAAAATGCCTATTTTGCAACTGAACTTTAAAGACATTTAACTTTGGCACAAGAATGAGGAAAAATGTGAAAAGTGCATAATTCTAAATCTAATTTTATGCTATTCATTTGAAGACTTGGTAGGACTTATTACTGCATAAGGTGCATAAGTTATAAAGAATGCTGATTGCGCAGAAAGTATTAATGTTGCGAACGTAACATTTTGTACACATATCCATGGGATAATCGCGCATCTATGTACAAAATTGGGACATTTTAGGCCAACTTTTTCATGGTGAAAATTCCCAAAATGTAGCAGAAAGGCAAAACCAGGTCCCACAGATTTGAGGTTTGGATTGAAATGTACCCCACAAAATATGTAACCTGTGCATCCGATTTTCTCAGAGGGCATAACTATATAAGTATGTATTTGTGGGAAAATTAGATTTTGGTTCTAGGAGCTAGGGGAGGTTCCTAGACATTGTAAAAGTAACACCATAAACATGACATCCTTTTCTGTGGTCCAATCAGCGAAAAGCAATGTAGAAATTATGCTTTTACCCAATCCTAGCATTATGGGTGTGGACAGTAAGCCTGCCCCTGCCATATACTTTAGTGATGTCATCTGGCATGATAAACAAGGGAACCTGACAGCACACACACATGGATTCCTGACTTCTTCCTTATTTTCTGTGTGGCGTTCTGTTCCTGATTTCTTCATCCTTAATAAAAACCCAAGGGAAGCATTTTGATCCAGTCTGGCTTGCTACTACTAAATGCATGCCTTCTGCAAACTCGCCATCCCACTGATCTCCACTCTCCAGTAACCAGAAGTGCAGTCCGGTGACCAGATTTGCCCAACTGACCCTATCCCGCCAGATGTGCCCTGCTGTCCTTGGTTAGACCCGATCCATGTGATGAACAGAACCCTTGACGGTCCAAAATCCTGAATTAAAGTGGACTGTAAGTATTAATAGGAAGCATAGAAAATCATAGCATACCTTGCCTTGTTTTGTTCCATCCCAATCTCCAAGTCATCCAATCATTATCCTAATCATTGTAATATTGTCACAACCATTATTGAAACGTTGCCTTTGATTCCTTGCGCTAGTGCTAACTTCTTTAAATAATTTTGTCTTTTGATATCGTAAACCCTTAATCCTCCTTCGGGTAATCGAACTGGGTCAGCCAGGGCGGGCGCGGAGGTGCTGGTGTTGGTTCCACAGATCAACTCTAGAGCTTCCTGTGTTTAAATCTGGTAACCTATCCTGAATGCCCTAGTTTAGAGCTTAACTATCCTTGTAAAAATTGATTTCTGTTATCTTTTTCGCGCTTTATTTTCCAAATATGCCTCTCATTCAACAGTGCATAACTCACTCAATATAATAGCTAGAGACTTCATTTCAACTCTGGATTATACCTAAGACCTATAGCTACATCCCAACTTAAAACCGCACTCCAAATCATATTTCACCCATTTTTCCTAAAAATCATTTGGTTAATTTTAGGCGGGAATCTGCATTTATGCAAAGTTTTACATGTGTGACTTTCATTCCAAATTATTTTCAACCTTCCATTAAGATTTAAAGTGTTTACTTTTGCTCAGACTATAGCTCATGATTGTTATCATCTTTTCAATGTTGCTCTCATAGAAATGTATACTGATTTAAGGATTTTTGCACACTTTTCATTGTTTTGCTAAGCCATTTTCAAATGTCATTTTAAAACGTGTTAGATTTCCAACCCGTTTTTCTCTGTTTGGGGAGGGAAGGTTGTATTCAAATTCTGTTTACTGTTCTTTATTCCTGAATACCTGCTGCTTCCTTATATCTGTTTAGAATTACTTATTTGTGGGTTGAGGAGTATTGCAGGGGGAACTCCTAACTTAAGTGCTATCCTTCCAAACAAGCCAAAAGTGTTCTTTTCTCTGTGTTTTATATTTTGTGTTGCTAAAAGTGAATTTAAATGCCTTTCATACCTTCTTATCTGTTATTGTCACCACATTGGTGATTGCTGCTCCCTATTCAAAAATATATGCTTGATTTGAATTTTAAATAAAAAAATTAATATTACCTTTACCAACCAGCCTGATTCCTGGTCCATCGTGACCTGAGGTATTTTGAAAAGGGGTGTGATGTGAGAGGCATATGACTCAGAATATTGAACCTATAGACATAATAAAATAAGCATTTCAGCTGTGCGCTGCATACTAGGCTGAGACCAGGGTGTATCGCCTGATTGAAATACCTAACAGATTTGGGGGCTCATCCGGGATCTTGAGTTCAAGTTACCACCCGTGACAGTCTAACACAGCAGACTAACCTGCAGGGTAGAGACACCTTGCTTGGTTGCATGCTACACTGTACAAGCGCCTCCCAAAACAAATACTCCAAGACCAATCCGGTCTGTAAAAGTAAAAGTAAACCAACCCCGAAATAATTAATAAAGAAATTGATATTTCCAAAATGGCGATCCCAGTGGATATCAAAATGGCTAGAGAGCACCTCCTGCACAAGCTTTTTGTCAGGGGTGAGTGGCCAGAACAGAATGAACATGTCTGGCTGCAGGAAATCACAGAACAGGTCACTGCCATGGAACTGGATACATGGCAGGACAAGGGCCCATTACACCAAGCTCTTAGTGAATTGTACATGGCCCCAAAAGTTAAAGAGAAGAAGAGTAAAATTGCCAGAATTGCGGCCTACCTATACCTCCACATAGGAGTGACACGGGAAAAGCACGCTTAAAACATAGTTCTGGCACAGAATCAAGTTGAATCACTAGAGAGAATCCAGAATGATCTAGACTCTGCAGAACAAAGGCTACTGAAGAGCCAAGAATTAGAGGCAGAATCTAGACAGTAAGTCACAAAATTAAAAGAAGAGCTGGCTCTCCTACAGAAAGAGAATACAGAGCAAGACATCCAATTACTGAAAGAGGAGTGTCAGGAAAGGGTTGATTCTCTGCAACAAAGTCAACAAAAGCTGGCGCAACAATTACAGTTTAATAGAGCCTGCGCAGAGCAGGTGGTTACCCTACAAAACCAGATAGAAACCTTGGAAGAGGAAAATAATAAATTAATTACGAGAGACCTACACTCTCAAACAGAATTTGATGAGGAGCTCCAGAAATACAATGCATTCAAAAAACAAAGGACGGCCTGGCTGAACAGAAAGGCACCCTAAGTCAGGAGAGATGCCTTAGGCCTGGAAGTAAGCCAATCAAAAACCGAGCTAGAGGGAAGAAAGCTGGCCCTACAGGAGCTCAATGATTTAAAGACAGAGTATGGGAAGCTACTACAGCACACCAGACGGGTGGAGGATGCTCTGGAAGGAAACACCCAAACCAAAGATGCTAAAACTCAGGAGGTGAGTCTCCTGCAGCAGAAATGTGACCAGTATTCCCAGACCATGCAGGAAGCGCAGAGAGACAATGAGGCTCTCTGTGAAAAGAATGATGGGCTCCACCAACAAGTAGCAATGCAAGAGCGAATCATTGAGAACAGTAAGGCCTTGATAGAGGAACAAAAGGCTCTCATTTTTTCTTATCACCAGGGAATAGGGGCTGAAAGAGAAAAGGTAGAGCGGGACAGAGCAACCCCTGATCTTAACATCAGGATCCCTGTACTCAGGGATCCTAACCCCTTCAATACCATGAACTCTGCCAGCTTCATGTCCACTGGCTCATATGAATCAGGGGCCAAGGGTATTGTAGAATTCAATAGAGTTGGGAAGATGGGACTGACAGATCACCGCCGCCACCCAAAAATGGATGGACGGGCGTCCCTGTACAGATCCCCAAAGATTAGGGCTAATATCTCTGACCAGGAAGACTCATGAGGGGAGAGGCAGGGAACTGTTTCACAAAACTACCGCCTTCCAAAAGATCAGTTTGTAAAATTTGGTGGGGAACTCCAGGAAATAAAGCCCAAAAAGAGTATCCTGAAGACCTCTACCCAGTTAGGGCAGTGGGTGGGGGGTACTCCATCAATCATGGGAGCAAGGGAGAGTCAGAAGACTCTTCTGAGCACCACAGGAATAGGGAAACTAGGCCCCAATATTTTGCAAGTCCTTCTGAAGCTCGCAGAATCAGGGTGTGCCTAGAGGATCAAGAAGCCACCTCCAGTAGCAGTGCCTCTGAGTCTGAGGACGAGTGGACTTGGGTGACTAAAACCAAAAAGGCAAACAAAATTAAGAGAACTATGCAAAAAGATCCCCTTAAGCAGATCAAAGCCGTTAGGAGTGTTATAACTCCCTATCATAAAAATGCAAAGTATTTGGTCTGGGAACACCTTGAATTATATGAACAGATGATGGACACTTTTCATCTGAAAGATAGCCAGAATTGCATCCAGCATGTGAAATGGACATTCTCTCCTGAATACTCCAGTTTCTTTGCAGGACTGAAGGATCAGAATTACTCTAAATGGTCCACCTACAGGGCGGCCATCATAAAACACTTCTCTGCAAATTGAAAACCCCAAGAGGCCCGCAAGACAGCCTAAAATCTCCACTGCGGGGAAGATCAGGCCCCTCAAGAATTTGTGCAGGAGCTCAAATGTGCCTTTGCATAGACCACCATGAGGGTGCGCACTGATAGTCGGGAGTTCATCACCACCTTCTTCCATGCACTCCCCAAATATATAATGACCCAGCTGGTGAGGGACTTCCATGAGAAGAGATCACTGGACTGGGTTATAGAACAGGCGACCCGTATTTATGAGGTACAGAAACCTGTAGATAACAAGAAGACAAATAAAAACCCCAAACCAGCCAACACCCCTGCTGCTGCTATGGTGGCGGAGGTGAAGGTTGCCCCCATTTTAGATCTGGAGATGGAGGGGCCTAAAAATATACCTGTACAAAATCCATCCAGCCAAAGAACCAGAAGGCCCTTGGGCCAATCCTGGACAGGTGGTAGTCAGGGAGGTAATCCTACAAACGGGACCCCTAAGTCCCCTGATTACATTAGCCCCCAATACAAGGGTAACAAATCCATTCTGGGTTATGTGTGGACACCCCCTGCCAAAGGCGGGGGGTCCTACCAGGTAGGTACCACCCCAGGAAACTTCCCTCTTAACTTTCCCAGGATGGCAGTAATTCCCCAAATGCTGGGTTGAGTTTCTTTCCCCGGTACCCTCAAAACTTCAACCTACAGAACAACCCCCCTTTCTTTCGCCACCTTCCTGAGCCCAGACAGCCCAATCCGGGAGAGGGGAGGACAAGGGTGGAGGGTTACCCAAATTATCCAAACACATGGTACTATGGGAGAAGGGACAGTTACCCTTCCCGGGATTCACCTAGGATGGGCCAGAGACCCCTGTACCAGCCAGAATGGATGTCACAACTGGAGCACCAGGTCCAGAACCTGTCCCAGGATCTGGGTTGCATGTTGAGGGCTCAGCAGAACCCTCAGAAGAACATGGTGCTCAGAACCCCATAAACCAAGGGTCTGGTACTCCAGAACAATGACAGGGAGAGAACCCTGACAACTCATTGGTTCTAAAGGAGGAGGAACGGGGGGAAGGGAGGTGTAAAGCCTTAGAGGAAGCTTCCTTCCCCACTTGTGAAAAGCCCCTGGAAACCCAGGAACCGGAACTAAAATCTCCTGCACCGAAGGTCTGCAACCCAAGGAACAGAGGGTAGGTAGGAGAAATAAAGAACCCAAAAAGACCCATTTTGTGGAGGAGGTTAGTGTCCTCTAATTTGAAGGAGAGGGGTCCTCGGAGGATTCTGGAAAAAAGATCTTCTCTTTCAGGGACGGGGGAACTCATCCCAAAGAAAAATGGGTCCCAAGAGAACCTAATGAAGACTGGGTGAATGTGGGGACTGAGTTAGAATCGCCCATCATTGAACCTCAGAATGTTAATCAAGAAGACCACACTGCCCAAACCTATTCTAGTGACTGCCTCCAAAAAGGGGGGGGGCAGAGGCCCAGAATCAGAACCCGGGGAGCCCAAAACTCCCCGAATATCCAACTGCCATATTTTTCTTGCAGATCCCCAAGCTCCCACACAGAATCATGCCCAACCTACCCCTGGGTCAGTGTCAAGAATCAAAAAATTGACCAACCACCTGGCCCAAAACGCACATTATATCTTTGCCCCCTTGGGAAGAAGGAGGGAAGATTTTATGCCCCGGTCCAAATACAAGGGCAGTGTACAGTGGCTGAACTGGTGGACACTGGATCCCAAGCAACTCTTCTGTCAAAGAGCGCCTTTGATCAGCTGAATTCAGGAAGGGGGAGAGATACCAGATCCCTCTAATCCCTCTTCCTGGACAACTTCAGAACTTCGATGGGAATGAAATTCCTGTCGAGGGGCCTGTGGATCTGGAAATTAAAATTGGGCGACACAAGGTGAAACACCTGGTCATAGTCGTGACGCCAAAGGGTACACCCTGTCTACTGGGGAATAACATCCTGCGAAGGTTGTCCGCCCTAATAGACTGCATGAACAAGGTCCACTGGACCCAGACTAACCGGCCAATAAAATTAAAACATATTTTCAACCATGTTAGTTTAAACGGCACATGCCACATGGATGGAAAGAAAACAGGATCATATTGAGTTCCATTTTCAAAACAACCAAATCCCTGACGTGACAGTAATTGGTGTAGGACAAGAAACTGGTGATGGGAATTCCTCTCTATTTGTGAAAATCAACCTTCCTTCCAGTTTCAAGTGGCATTCCACACTGGAAGGAAATACTCTGAAATTCTATACCAATTCACAATCTGAAAATACCAATTCCATAGTCCAAAATGTTGAGAAACCAGCTCAATGTTTAGCTGACATTCAGCAAATTAGAGAACAGTTATTTATCTCTATTCAGTTAAATGAGGGGAAAGAATCTGTACTCGCCCGAGTGTGCGTGAACAACGGTAAGAGCTTCATCAGCAAAGCCATGTTCCGAAAACTCCCAAAAGATCCAGCCATTCCCACATTTAAATTGATTGATAAATGGGAAATGGACCTGGAAACTCCCAATTCCAGGTGTATGCTCAAAATTTCAATAGGCAACAAAAGCATAGTACATAACTGTTGGGTCGTGTGAGATGTCCCTGCTGCATTCTATTCAGGCATTGACATTCTCAATCGCTTTGTCATTAATTTGGACCTGATAAACTACAAAGCCTGGTCCCGATTAGGGGGTAATCCCATGGACTTTGATGATTCAGAAAAAGCATTTTTGTCAGCCCAATTGCTGCTGTATGAAGTTGAAGTTTGAATTGGAGAGGAAGTCACCATCCCAGGACAGACCTGACTATTCCCACTTGAATTAAAAATTAAAAGAGGACAGAAACTGCAAAGTCCTGATGCATATGTTCACCTCAACGTCCATCTCCAACAGCAAGGGTTGGGGTTAAACCTAACACCATTAGTCAATGTAGAACACAACACCATTCCAATATTGATGGATAACAGTGACTTTAGGATTATCACTCTGGGCGCAGGCACCATTATTGGAATGGCGGTTGATGACCGACATTTCTCCATAGATTTAGGTAATGAACTGATAGGACCAATCCCCAATAACTCTGTTGACAGTGATAATGACAATAACATAACACCGGACAGGATCTTCACCCGGCAAGGGGGGAATTTCCTGGTGTACTCTTCCTGCCCTTATGGTAAGGAAGAGGTGACCTGTGACTTCAGGAGGAATGAGGTGATCTTCCAGGTCCACAAGGACTGCCTCCCCTGCCTGGAACCCTCTGTCCAGGTCAATACTTTCCCCAGGGACCTCTCCACACAGCTGGAGGAGGCTGCTGAAATAGCCAAACCAGAGGTCTTTCTGGGCTTCATGCAAATGTTCGAAGACAGAGTCAACCTAGCTGATGCCTGTGAGACTCTGGAGCAAAACCAAAAGTTGAAACAAGTTTTCTTAGATTTTCAGGATCTCTTTGTGGTGGACTCATATGACTGTGGTCGCACCGAAATCCATACAACAACAATTCCCACGGACCCTGGTATGACTCCAGTGTTTTTGAAGTAATACCGCTTGCCTCTCGCATCCATGGAGTCCCTCACAGAAATAATCAAAACCTTGAGTCCCGTGGGATAATTTATCCAGTCCATAGCACCTTCCATAATCCGGTGCTGGGGATTTTAAATCTGAACGGCCAGTGGAGACTCTATGCTGATCTAAGGGAGCTAAACAAACAGGTCCATATGTCCCGATGGCCTCTCCCCTACATTGACCAGGGGCTGGCCCAGATCCAGGGGTCAAAGGTATACACTGCCATTGACCTGACCAATGGGTACTGGACCGTACCTGTCAGTAGGGAGTACCAATACAAGCTGGCCTTTACCTTCAGGGGCAGCAATACACTTGGACCCGGACTCCCTTCGGATACATCAACTCCGGCAATGAATTTAACATATTCTTACACAAGGCCATGCCCGACTTGGGTGAAAGGGGTAACCTGGCCTATGTAGATTATGTTTTGATCAAAGCTCAACTGTGGAGGAACATATAGCAGAAATCTGTTATGTTCTGACACAGTTGAGGGTTGCCGGAACCAAACTATCCTACCAAAAGGCACAGTGGTGAAGGACCCATGTAAATTTCTTGGGACATGAGATAACTCCCGAGGGTCTCTGTCCCCAGGAAAAGAAAATGGAAGCACTCCTGAAACTAAAAGACCCCACAACTCTGCATGAGCTAAGGTACCTCATTGGACTGACTAATTACAGTTTGAAGTTCATTGAGGATTATGCAGAGATCACAAGACCCCTGATCCATCTGTTGAAGGGGGGTTGAGTGGAAGTGGGGTCCAGAACAAGCTGAGGCAGTAAAGCAACTCAAAAGAAGCCTCTCTTAAGCGCCTTGTCTAGCTTACCCTGTCAAAAACAAGGAGTTCTTCTTGGGGACAGGGTTCTCAAATACATGGTTGACCGCAGTATTATACCAAAAGCATGACAAGGTCAACAAAGTCATCTCCTATGCAAGTAAGACTTTATCCTCTGTGGAGGAAAAATTCAATGATTGTGAGAAGGCACTCCTGGCAACGGTGTGGGCATTGAAAAATTACCGCCCGTTCATCCAAGAGGAACACATCATAGTGGAGACTCCACACCAGCCTTTTCAATATCTCCAAAGTGACAGAATTGGGGCCGGATATGTGAGTAATTCCAGAATTACTTCCTGGATTTTGTCAATGCAAGGCTTTGCTGTGGAGGTCAGATATGGCCAAAACAAGAAGAGTCACCTTGTGCAAGGTCTGGCTGACTTGGATGATTGTCACAGAGAAAACTGTCTCGAGGACAAAAGTCTTAAAACCCAGGACAACATGGAAGTGTACCTGAATTCCCTGCACAAAGTCTATGAAGAAGACAAGTGCGAGGGAATGCCCACTGTTTATGTGGATGGGTGCTCCTACCATGTTGACAACAACGGGGAAAAGGAACTGGTGGCCGGTGTGGGGAATGCCTGGGTAAATGATGGGTAAATAATGCCCCGGAACCCTCCTCTGGGTACAAAATTGGTCCCCGTAGTAGCCAGGTGGCAGAGCTGATGGCAGTGCACCAAGCCATCCTCACTGCTGTCCAACACCAACTCCACGAACTGGTCATAATAACTGATTCAGATTATGTCTGGAACGGGTTCATGGAGTCCCTGGTAAATTGGAAAACCAGAGGCATGCTATGTGCTAACAACAAACCACTCAAGCATGGCAAGCTTATACAAAATATTGATGATCTGGTCACCTCTAGTGGGATGACCATCTACTGGAAAAAGATCAAGGGTCATTCCAGAAAAGAGGGACCAGACAAAACTGGAAATGACCTCGCTGATCAGCTGGCCAAAACTGGAGCCATCCAGGAGGATCTCCTTGAGATTGAGTCCCTGTTGGGGGAAATCCAGGTAACTGCTATCACTAGGTCCCAGACAAATGCTCACAATGAACTCTCTACTGCCCAGTGG
Organism: Ambystoma mexicanum; assembly: GCF_040938575.1. Lineage (NCBI taxonomy): Eukaryota > Metazoa > Chordata > Amphibia > Caudata > Ambystomatidae > Ambystoma > Ambystoma mexicanum. The sequence goes on along the minus strand of NC_090922.1, from coordinate 21,688,288 downwards.
AGTAAAGAGACCCCAGATGCTGATTTAATCACGGCTCAAAAAGGGGATCCAATCATTGGCAAGTTTTATCAACACATTGAGGACCCTGAGAATGTTCCCCTGACGGATACTGATTATATTGGGAAAGAGGACCTCAGAGTGTTGATGAAATGTCCAAAAATGTTCTAAATCCAAGACGATTTGTTGGTGAGGAGATCCATATCTGGCTATGACCAGTGGGTAGTCCTTACCTCATTCCGAAGCCTGATGCTAAGTCACGCCCATGATGCGGCCACAGCCGGTCATCGGGGGTTTCATACTACATTAGAAATCTTGCGAGAGGTTTCCTACTGGCCACACATGGGTCAGGACCGCGACGAATACTTGAAGGGGTGTCTTGTGTGTACACAATTTCAGCCAACATCACTCACACACTGAGCTCCCCTCCAAAAGAGGGGGGTGATACTGCCTTGGTCAAATTTACAAGTAGATTTCATCGGGCCCGTGATCCGCTCCTCTAGGGGGAACAAGTACATGTTAACCGTAACATGCTTGTTTACTAAATGGGTGGAATGTCTCCCGGCCCCAAATTTCAAGGCAGAAACAGCAGCTGCCCTGATGATCAATCACATCTTTTCGCGTTTTGGGCTACCCCAAAGGATTGAGTCAGACTGAGGAAGTCACTTCACCAGCGAAGTGATGACAAAGATGTGGGAGATACTTGGGGTAAAAAGGAAACTACACATTGCATACTGCTGTCCTCTAGTTGTGGAGTTGAGAGGTACAATAAAACCATTGCGAGCATACTAAACAAGTTTGTGGCAGACCCTGGGCCACGTTGGGATATCTGATTACCCCTTGTCTTGATGAATTGGTTGTTGGAAAATCCTCTTTGGTTCATCTTCTTCTTCCCTTGTTTAATTTGTGGTGACTTGTACGGTCTACCAAAGGTTTTGCTAACCATGGATATTGATTCATTTTCTTCAGCAACATTACATGGAATCTTTGTGGGTCTCATTATGTTGGATTCAACTTGAATTGACTTTATTCTGTTCTCTAATTCTTTTACACACACTTCAATGTGTTCTACTTCCTTTGCTACTCGCAGCACAGTATCTAGGGGAGGATCATTTTCTGACCATAGTACCTCCCTTACTTTAGTACTCCTGCACTCCAACATGAATTGGTCCCTCAATCTCTCATCCAACTGTTCATTAAAATTGCATGTCTTGGCAAGTTTTCTTAGTGCAGTGATACATTTCTGAACACTTTCCCCCTCCTCTTGCGTTCTCTTCCCAAATTTGTATCTCTGCAATATAATACTCAATTTCTTCTCATAATGCTTATCAATCTTTTTAACAGTGTGTTCATACTCATTGGGGTCCACATCTTCATCGGCTTGAAGCACTGGCAAAGTGTCATACTTTTCTTGACCAGCTGGACCCAAACAGTGCAGGAGCAACGACTTCCTTTTCTCAGCACTGCAGTTCGGGCCACAAACCACCCCTGCATAATGTTCAAATGACCTGATCCACCTCTTCCATGGTATGCTGGGCTCACTTGCATCAGGCATAAAGAATATGGGTGGAGGAACACTGCTAAATGCCATCTCTTCTGTAATGTTCTTTAAGAATGACAAAAATATTTTCACTGACAATTACAAGTGCTTGTATTAGGTTCCTTATGTGAGTTATTGGGCCTCATTACGAGTCTGGCGGTAACCGAGGCGTTAAAACCGCCTGGTTACCGTTGGACTCGTATTACCATTCCGCCTCCGTGAATATCCCGGAATTACCGGGACATTACAACCCCGGTTTCCCGGGAATCACGGAGGCGGAATGGTGTTAATCCCCATTCCCATTGAGTCCTATGGGACGCAATGGGAATGGGGATCATGGAAACACCGGCAGCATCTCGTGATGCTGCCGGTGTTTCCTCTTCCGCCTGCAGGCGGGCGGTGTTAAACCCGCCAGGTCAAACCTGGCGGGAACATCACCTCCCGCCTGCAGGAGTCGGGATCAGGCGGTCCAGAAACAACGGTGGCAGCGGGTTTACCGCCACCGTTATTTCCGGACCGCCTGATTTGTAATGAGGCCCATTTCCTTCCTACCTTTATTGTAGTAGAACGGAAATCCATAAAAGGTGTGTACTTTTTTTAATTCAGTCAGGTGTGCTGTAAACAACTCCTGCGTACAGTTCCTGATATTGAATTTGCAGATGAGAAATACGGCGTGTGTATCGCTTTAAGAGAGCATTTTCACTTCCCAGAGCAACGTGATTGCAGGACAGGGATCAAATGCACATGCGCGTAATACATACTCGGAAGAAGACGAAAGTGGAAAACGCCAGTCGTGTACAGCACAGTTCATAAGAGGCAGTCAAAGCAAAACTTTACCTCCTTCAGGTCCGTGAATCTCAGGGGACGCTACAACACTCGGGCCTGAGCGGAGCGGCCTCAATGGCAAGACATTAACGCACTCGGCAGCTGGCAACCGGTGAGTTAAAAGCCATCCTCGTCGCCAAAATGTAATGTCCGGGCTCTCAGTAAATGAATGACAAGCAGGGTAATTATGTGGGTCTACAAATACTATTATTTATTTCTATAAACAGTTAACCTGGGAACAGGAGGGAGCAGTGTCCTATGGTCGAGTCGGCTCATCAGCTGTTTCCCTTCAACTCGCGTTCCACCTTCCATGGTGATGTCATAGACATAGCAGGCTCGCACAAACTGGACACAGCAGATTCACAGTGATGCTTCTGCCCAGTCGTGCTTATCCTGGAATAAGAGTGAGTATGCTACAACTGAATATGGGGTCTGATAATCAGGCACAATTACAAGGCAATTCTTGTCCCAGTGCAACCCCTAACCAAGGGATGCCTGTTAGATGGAGGTGTAGGGGGACGAAAGACATTGGTAATGACTTGCGGATATGGTAGAAAGGTGTGGGATTTTTCACACCCATCCATAGTCACCATCCATCCTGTTTGTTATTAAGCTGGAATACACGTGGATGTTTATATGTATTTGAACATGATGGCCTCTTAGACCACATCGATAGACTTATGATAATTTTTCTCCAGGAGACTTAGTTAACGACTCCTCTTGTGGTTGATGGATGGAACATAAGAAATCGCCTGGCCGTCCAGGGCCTAAGAGGCCGTCACAAGGGGGGTCTCATAATGGGAACCAAGAAACCATTGGAAATAGTAGAGGTCCCCTCCACTTCCCTAAACATTCTCATGGGTAAAATAGCTTGTTCACAAGATAACTGTCCAACTTCACCAGGGGAGATACTTGCCATTAATGTGTACACTCCCCCCTATGAGGGGCGTCATTTTGAAACGCTTAGGGAAATGGAGGACATCTTAAAAGGCTTGAATTATGAAGGTCTGGTTTTGCTTTCCTGGGACTTCAATGCTAAGATTCCAATTACCACTATTTTGGGGAAGGGTGAATTAACTTTAAGTGAGCCACCTCTACAAACTCAGGGATCCCTTAGGGTATGTTGATGGAGAATGTATTGGGCTTGTTTGCTGTCACTTATTGCTTCTGCATGATTAATGGTGCCTCACTTTCTGATACTCCAGCAAACTTTACTCGAGTAGGGAAATGCGGGAGCAGCATATTGCACTATATATTTGTTGCAAACTCAACCACTTTGATTGCCAACATGTGTGTGTGGCATCGCTCTGAGAGTGATCACTATACCCTAATTGCTCATCTGAACAAGCAGGGTCCCCCTCAGGGTGTCACGACTACTGGTCATCTAAGTGTTAATACTTACGTAAACCATATCACTTGGAGTGTTTGGAATTTGGATAAAGCTATGCCGGTGGCGCGTGATATTTTGATAGCCTTTATAGATGCTAATTCTTCAGGTATTGATATAATTTCTGTTGAGAGAGCTTCTTTGGCCTTAAAACAAGTTGAAACACCTATGGCAACCATCAAATCATGCTCCATGCTAAGACCAAATTGCACCCGTAGGGTGGGGATTGACTTTAAAAAATAAATTGGCATACCTTTGAGAGGGTAATCAGAGTTAGAAAAAGAGAACTTAGACCCGAATTACGTGCCTTAGCCACATCTGAACTATAGCTCGAAGAACACAGTCGCAAGGTGAATGCTACCAAAAATAATCACAATAGATGGCTGAAGCGACATACATTTTTAACTGAGTGCTCTCGATGGTGAGACTTGGTTCAGGCATCTCTTCCTCATGACATCATAGAGTTCTGGTGGATTATAAATGCTAGGGAACCTTCCCCTAGAGACATCAATGGAATTTTGGAAACAGCTTGGACTAAGTTTATTCACCAGGTGTTTGGTGGCTCCCAAGTTGATGCTTCTCTACATGAAGTGATATTTACCAACTGGCACGTCATGCATAGCCCTGATGACATCTGTAGGATCATCAAAACTAGTAAATCTTCCAGGGCTCATGGACCCAATGGGATCTGTAGCTCTCTTATGAAATATGACTCTGCAGTGTGGTCCCATGTGCTATATTGGTTGTTCCGTAGCATTGCCGTCTCCCAAACCATTCCATCTTCTTGGTGAGATAGCATAATAGTCTCAGTTCTAAAAATGAGCAACTATTACAATCCAAGTATCTATCGTCTACTTCCATGTTGGATGCACCAGCCAAGGTTTTTGCCTGAGTGCTCCTTAGAGAGATTGAGGATTGGGCTGAATCACGTAACATTTTACAATACAATCAAACATGGTTCTATAAGGTTTATAACACCTCCACTAACCTACTTGCACTAATCACTGTCATACAGCAGGCCTGGATGATTGGGAAAATACTGGTTTATGGGGTCTATTTTGATTTCAATACCGCCTTTGAAAATGTAGATTGCAATAGGCTGTGAAGAAAGCTACTTAATTCGAACATCCCGCTAGGTCTGCGAAAAATGATTATTTCCCTGCACAAACAAATAAGGCTAAAGGTAAGTTTGGATCAGCATGGTTGGACTACATCATGGATTCCAACTTCGAAAGGCCTCAAACAGGGCTGAATTTTAGCCCCCATGCTTTTCATTCAATGGCGTCTTCGACTGCCTCTGAGAACTTCTATAGTAATGGTTTATCTGGAATAAAATGTTATGGCTATAGGCCTAAAAATACAACTTGTTGTTTGGTCACTCTATGGAAGCTTGCTAACGCTCCAGCAAATACCTTAAATGGTCTTATGTATGATGTAATTGAGACTAGAGGTTCATTGATGCCATCTAGTAATATTGTCAAACTCAGCTCTATTTGTATTTGTATTTATTTTATTTATTTATAAAGCGCCAAAGCCTGACGGCATCAGGGCGATACATTAACACAACAAGACTTCAGAAGACAAGACAACAAGAACAAAGGTAGGGCCATGTACAAAGAACTTAAGCGAATAAGTAGGTGTTCAAAGGTTTTCTGAAGCGCAGCAAGTTAGAGTCTTATCTTAACGCGGAGCGGAGTCTATTCCAGGTTTGTGCAGCTACTACAGGAAAAGATCTCCCCATACCTCTGCTTTTCTTTCCTCTGGAAATAGTAAGTAAGCTGACCACTTGTACAGGAAACATATTCTTTCCGGCACAGGAGGCCAATGTAGCTCCTTTCTTCCATCCGCGATATGATCTATTTTGGGAATATCATGGATGACACACACTGCTTCATTTTGCACGATCTTCAACGAGTTGATACAGCGAGAGTTTTCCCCAAGAAGTAAGATATTGAAATAGTCTAACTGGGGTAGAATGACTGCTCTAGCCAGAGTCGCACCATTTCTTTGTGACAAGAAAGATTTAGCATGTTTAATGACTTTTAGATGATATTGAGTGCTGCGGACACCACCTCAAACATGAGCGACAGAGTCCACAGCAGGGCTCAAGTCGAGGGTACACGCAGGCAGACGGAGTCGACCCAATTTTTTCAGAGGGTGGACTCAATCCCCTCCCGGCTAAAATGAGAAACATTGAATATCTTCTTTGAATTTAAAGCCGACCACAGGGATCGAACCACAGTCATCTGGTTTGTAGGCCAGACACTTCACCACAACTTCACCACTGCATTATGTAACCTGATGAAAGTTAACAAACAACTAAAGGTGAAATGTCCCATTTCGGTACTGCAAGTCACAGGGAAAACATTTGTATTGGTTCTTGGAGTTTAAAACATGCACACCTTTTAACGTTTTCAAAAACACTAATAGAAGAAAATATCCTCTCTTGGTTTTGTGAATGTGGATTTTATGAAAGGCAAATGCCATTCGTCCTGTGCATTTTGGGTGGTTATGCTAAGCCAATTTAATGAAATGATATGCTAATTTCTGGTGACGTCACATCCCATTGCATTTGTTGAGTCCCCCCACTTTCATTTTTAGGACTTGACCCCTGGTCCACAGCCACATTCATGTGAACGCCAATAGTTTTTACTTTAACTCCAATGGGAATAGAGATATTATCAATGAACAACCTGTAGTAATCTGCACAAAGTTTGGTTCTTGCTTAAATGGACCCAAAAATCAACAATTCCGTTTTAGAGGGAGTTAGACACATGGAGTTCAGGTTCCACCAATCATCAGGGAGTCATGACATTGTGGGCAGTCCATTGAATCAGATTGATAGTATCTCATACCTAATCAATTCCAGAACATTCTTTTGAATCAGATGGTGTCTGCTTCTCCTTAGGGTTGGTTTTTCTGCCCTGATGAAGTCGCTAGTGGATGCCAAGCAGTTGGCACGCCAAAACGTGCTAATATGCCCGTCTCACAGGAAGGGGCATTGTGAAACTAAGATTTCGACATACATGTAGGCAGACTAAGTGCATGAACATTTGTTTATCATGCCAACCAGGGGTACTATATAATTCCCCTTGAAGTAAAAAGTGACACAAACATGGACTAGAAAAAATATTTTGCTTGTTGTATTTTTTGTTATCTTTGTTTATGTTTTTCCTTGTATTTTGTCAAGTTTGCTATGCAATCGTATTATTCGGTTTCACTGCTCAAACCACTGGTGTATATTACAAATTTGTATGTATAATAAAGACACATGTGCATTTCAATGATCTGTTATGTTAGATTCATAACTTCATGTAACCACGCTTTTTAAATATTTGAGATACTAGTCGGGACATTTTGCACGATATGATCCACTAAAAATAATGGAACTTTGTACAATGAATTGTGTTGTTCGCAGCGTGGACCATACTTTTTAAAAACTATAGATGGAACCAAACCACGCATGCCCACAAGTGGCACCCCTACAAGATTTTAACGTAACTGGGCTGAGTCTAAATCGTAGTTGCCACTCAACTCCAATACGAGTTGAGTGTCATTAGCATAGTTCGGGTAATGAATGCTCTGAGATGCTAACAAATTGCAAAGGGAATTTACTGGCCACTACGCTCAGTATTTTCAAAAAGATCATGAAAAACACTTTGGAATGATATGGCCATTAACAGTCCTTAGTTAATCTTGCAACAAAAAATCATGAACATGGTTGATGCACTTCATAACATCTCTGCTATTCCGCCTAAACTGGGCTCTACTCCTATAGAGTGGTTAGGCTATGCAGATTATCTTGTTATCCTGGATCTTACCCCTAGGGGCTTGCAATCACTTGTTGTGAACATCTCAAAGTCCACAATTATGGTCTTTGATTATGGTGATAAAAAACCTAAACAGTTGAGATGGGAGATGGGTGAGGCAGTACTTGAAGTGGTTCCCACATACAAATACTTAGGAATCCTGCTGGATTGCAAGCTAAGTGGTGTTGCTCACTTGGACCAAGTCAGATTGAAAGCCCATGTGACAATGGGCTGAACTCGCCCTTTTGCTCAAAAGGGCGGGGGGTGCTCGATTGGATCCTTGATTCAGCTCTATCAAGCCAAATTGCATCCGTCATACTTTACGGAGCTGAAACTTGGGCTCTGGTAAACCTTGAGGAGACGTGCAAACTTGAACGTTTGATATTGAAAAGCCTTCTTCCACTGCCTCTGAGAACTTCGATAGAAATCGTTTATCTGGAATACAACGTTATGGCTATATGACTAAAAATACAACTTGGTTTGTTTACCACTCTGTGGAAGCTCGCTAAGGCTCCAGCAAATACCTTAAATGGTCTTATCTATGACGTAATTGAGACCAGGGGTTCATTGATGCCATCTAATAATATTGTCCAAACTCCGCCCTTTAGCCAAATTTGGCTAATGTTTACTCAAGGGAATTTACTGGGCGTTATGGTCAGTATTTTCAAAATGATCATGAAAAACCCTTTGGCAGGATATGGCCAGGAACAGTACTTAGTTAATCTTGCAACAGAAAATCATGCAGCTGAGTTTGTCAAATATATTCAAGAGATGAAGTCTCTATGCTGAATTATATCCAACAATTTGTAGGAAATATTTTGGCCTGGGAATATATGAAGCTGAAATTCCACACTGTCAGAACTAGGGAAATTGAGGGGGCTTGGTACCACATACCGGGGTAAAACAGAGAATGTCATCTGTGTGGAGAGGGGACTTTAGAGTCTGTCAAACACATTTTGTGTAAATGTGTGTCATTACATAAATTAAGTCTAGCAGCGTTACAAGCTGTGGGCTTGATGGTAACCCTGCCCTCAGATGATGTATGGGATCTGTTTATGAGTGGGAATCACAAATGTTGTATTATATATCTCCCTATCTTCTGGAGGAAGTTGTGTCTATTTTCTCATTGTTTCGAAGTTTGCACCATAGACTGGATCATCTTTTGGAGGAAAACTGTACCTATATGTTTTTACTGATATAAGGGGATGAGGTTGTTTTTGTTTTTTAGTTTTTAACTCTTGCATTTAGATTAGTTTTCTTTTGATGATTTTATGATTACTTGTTCTTTGTGGAAAGTTTGTAATAAACTATACCACAATTAAAAATTAAACAAACGGATCACCTTGCACGCCTGGCAGCAGTACTAGAACTATTAGATGACACAGGACTATAAGTGAAAAATGCGAGTTCATAGAGGAGGAACTAACATTCTTCGGGTATGTGTTCAAAAGCAGAGGAGTGTCAGCGGACACAATGGAGGTCATTACAACCTTGGTGCTAAGTGCACCAACTTTACCACCATGGTGTAAACTATGTTTACACCATGGTGGATGGCGGATTTACCGCCCCATTCCAAGGTGAGTGGGGCGGTAAATCCCCATTTCCCATTTTCCCTTCCCCATTCCCATTTTTGCCCCATTGGGCATAATGGGAGTGGGGAAGGCGCTAATTACGCCGCCGTAAATTACGGCGGCGTAATTAGCACCATGGCGGGTTAGCGCCATGGTCTTTAACGCCTGCCAAAAGCAGGCGTTAAAGTGGGAATCCGGCGTTAAGGGTTAACGCCGTCGTTAACCCTTAACGCCGGGGTTGTAATGACCTCCAATCAAAGTTGCAGACATCAAAGGAGCCTTGGTTAGGTTACTGCGGCATGTTCATAAACAACCCGGCTACCATCTCTGTCCTCTGCGAGAACTGATGAAAACAGCCACAAAGGGGCAGTGGGACGACAAATGCCAAGAGGCAATTCAAACAATTAAAGATTTGCTGTCTGCAGAAACAACGTCATACTATGACACCAACCTACGAACCAAACTGTACGTAGACCCCAGACCGTTTGGTCTAGGAGCGATACTGATCCAAAGATCCCCAGCAGATTAATTGAAACCCATTGCATATGCCTGTCGAGCACTAACAAAGAAGTGATTGCAGTCCTATGGGGCTGCTGCCATTTCATCTCTACCTCAACTAATGGAAGTTGACTGCATACACTGACCACAAGCCACTGATACACATCTTCACAGGGTCCACGCTGCATCCTGGTGAGGAAGGATTGCTCAGGGGCAACGTGTTTGTCTTGGAAGCAAGACAATGCAGCGCAACACAGGTAACACAGGTCTGGATCCTGATCTTGCGCATAGAAACCACTCGCTGGTATAAGCGCATTATAAAATAACAATTATAAATACAATCATAATTCACCAGCACAAATTGAAAAATGGCTTCTACACCTACAACAATACGAATTTGACCTTGCCTACCAGGTAGGGGCAGAAAACCCAGCAGATTTCACTCTCACTGCACCCATGGACAACAACAGAAGTATTGGAGTCCACTGAGACAGAATATCATATCATCTGCCAGGTGATCCATACAATGTAGCTAAAAGCAATCAGCATTGCCAACAACACAAGGCAACAATGCTGGAGACATGCTGCGACTTGCAAAAAATGCCATACTATCGGGAGACGGGAATTCGATCTTTCAATGCCATCCCAACCACACGAAAGCGGCCCAAGAATTTTTGACAGGGATTTTCACAGTTTGTCATGAAGTCTCGATCACAACAGAAGGACTCATTCTTAGAGGCACACGAAAGCAGACATGGAACACAAGCAAATCACTTCCTCCCACTAGGGAAATATTATTGCACAGTCACTGCGCATATGCTTAATCTTGTTGAACTGATCACACAATAACAAGTGAACCATACCAAGGATTTGGAAACCAACCACAATAAGAGATAGGTCGCTCAGGAATTCTTCATTGCCTTGACAAGGACAAATTGTCGAAACACGTGTAGGCTGAAGGGCTGAAATGTTAGACTGTCAAGAAAAATGAACTTCAATTAACTATTAAAAGTCTTTACTATTTTGTCCTATATATGACTAGTTCACTGATGATTACACTGGCTAGCGCAACAGTTCGAACCAAATAGCAAATTTTTACTCATGCTTAGAGGGGGGTGAATAGTAATCCTGCACAGCCTACAACACAGAATTGTGACCCTCACACATGAGGGGTATAGAGGTGGAGCCAAGTACCCCCACTCAAAGCTCTGCCCCCATGATCCCTATATGTTGGGACCCAGAATGTGAGACACGTCAGTGCCAGTGAAAATACCTATACCGAAAAGAATCCTGGAAGTGAGGTACCCATTGAGGAAACCATATATGCACTCATGACAATATGATGGCCATTTGAATGAAATTCCAGAAGAAGTGTGAAAATGAGCAAGAGAGAAGATTGGTGACGTCATGCGAAGCAAAGCTGACGCATCCAGAAAAGAGGATGAAGACCATAAACATTCTATTAGATATAAGGAGGAGGTGTTAAAGATGAGCAACGTTTCAGGCTTGAGATGAAGATGCTCATGCTACAGAAACGCTGAAGAAAATGCCAAGTTATTTTACAATTGTACAGACGCAGTAACGCAAGCAGACAAAGTATTCTTAAAGGCTGGCTACATAGTGAATAGATTGTGGCGATGAGACAATGCATACACAGAGGAACGTAGGGACTATGGATGTTCCACAACGCAGTTGGAAAACAGCTAATAGCGGAGGTAAGTTTAAGAGAAGCTTGGCTGGCCCAGCACCAGAAAGTCAAGGCCACTGTGAGCTTGTATGCTCACGCAGTAGCTACAAAACGTGTGAAAAGAACAAACTCCTGTCTGAGGTGAGGACCAATAACATTGAAGATGTCAGAGGTTCATCATTTAATAGTATTTCAAATACAGAAAAGCTCTGAAACATGGTCTCCAGTCACATGGTTGGATGAAAATAGATACTGAGTTGAGCTGTATCGAAAACCAAGAAACGAAGCATGCCTATACTCCCTTTTATTCTCAGGCTCAAATAACTTTTCCAAGGCTATGCTCAAAGGCTAATTGACTGACAGACTGCAACAGTGATGATAGATGGTAGGCTAATTAGGTGGAAAGCTATGGCTATGACCAGCCCACCAGCACCTGGGTGCCAGCCTGTGTGCTGCTAGCGTGTGTGGAATATTACAGAGGGGTACAAGGGTGCCAACCAATTGTAGAGGGCCACGTAAGAGAGAGCCCTATAGTTTATGTAACCAATGGGACGTCATGTATTTGAAGACGTTTGTAGTGACTTGCACTAGAGGAGGACTTAGTTGCCCCACCTGATATTAGAGACCCAATGTTTTTCCCAACCAAGTATTGAACGTATACCTAGATGTTCCCTGTAAGCCAATCACTTTCCCAAGTAGGTTTTTGTAGTTTGCCACATAGATTGACGTCAATGATGACAAGTTTTTGCTATATAACCTGCATGTTTTATGAAACTCGCTGAGTGAGAAGATTGAGCGGATGTTCGTTGATGTTCGTTATACTCCCTGTTTTAGACAATTAATATTAAAACAGACGTACTTTGCCAACTTCCTGAGTCAGTCTGATTATTGATGTCTGAGTGTATTCTGCATCCCCATCCATCTCAAAATATTGCTACCTCATCTTAAAGGGCCTAGTGTTGGGTACACGGGTTCACGTGGTAGCAGAGGATGGTTAAAAGATCCATCGATCTAGTAGGCTTTTAAGGGTCGCGAAATATCGAGTGTCCTCCGCCATTTAGCAGGAGGAACATGAAGCTCCCTGTAGATAGCGGGAATTAGTAAAGAACTTGCAAGTCACTGAGGACTGGTGGGACGGGTCCCTCATTTCACAGAATTCCCCTCCTGATTTCTACAGGGAGCTGAGCGGACCGAAGGCTGAAGTGGCTGTTTGAGGAGGAGGCGATCTCGAGGGTCAGAAGCTGAAAACGCGAATGGTGAGTAGACTGAGAGACAAGGCAAACGATGAATGGGCATTGAATGGGGAAAGTGATAAAGGGATAATGGGGAAAGAGAAACAGACGGTTGGTTGGGCTATGTCTAGTTTGAGGACGAAGAACGTCATAGTTTAAGGTATATGGACAAGGAGCGATCCATATGATAAGCCCAGACTCCTACACCAAGGACGTTAGGAAGAAGTTGTCCTAGAGTCCAAGTGGACATACCTAGGCTGTGAACAATCAAGGATTGTTAAAGAGGTCAATTCATACTCTGATCGGAGTCATTATTAGGGGCAGGAATAGTCACGAGGAGCGTTGATAGAGATTTATGTGGGCCGGCCAGTCTGTCAGATTTTCTGTATGTCTGTATGTTGTATATGGTAAAGAAATGATGAGATATTGAATAAACAAAAAGTAATAGATTGTGGAGAAAGGCTGAAATTTGATTATTTGTTGATTAATTGACTGATGATGTTCATTGAATAGGTAGATCCAAGCTGCGACGATTGTTGCACGCTCATATGTAGTATTTTTCTGAAAAGTATTTATTAGTGTAAAATAACGTTGAGTATTGACAGTCGATTATGACTAGTCATAGTTGAGGATGTTACTTCGCTTAAACACTTGTGCAGACAGCTGCCAAAGCACACACCCAAGCTTAAGCAGTACAGTGCAGAATGGGTTAAGAGCACAGCAGATAAAATGTTCATGCCATGGCCACAAGGGGGATCACTGTACAAAGCAGTTTTGCAACACATAACGACTTATTTGCAAGCAGCGTACACTGGAAAGAAGCTAGAAAAGAGGTTAGCTAGTTTAGAGCTTTGGAAGATGTACTAGGAGGAAAGGGAAGACCCACCTCCTGAAGACTGGATACCTAACCAGTGTAAAGAGGGGGGTGTCGAGCCTTCGGCTCCCCCTACCGCGCCTGAAGTAAATGGCGATAGTACGAAAGACGAAGGATTTTACCCTTTAAGTGAGCCTAAGGCAGCGACATGGTATAGCAACCCGACACATAAGTCGCCTGCATGTAGCTGCAATGAGAGTCCCAAAAAGACTCCAGAATTAGATGTTATCCCTAAAGTCCCACGGGACAAGGAGAGAAGTGATTGACCAGGTATGTCTCTAGATATAGAGCGAGAAATAAAAAGATGGAAAGGAGAGAAAGACAAAGCTGACAAGGTAGCACTCATACAGAACGAATGGATGGGAGATCAAATATTTCTCAAACTTGATGGGAAAAGCATTGAGGAAGTAAGGCAAAAGGAAGATCAGGACGAACAAGATAAAAAAGACAAGGAACGAGAGAAAGAATTGAAAGACGGCGAAAATAAAGGAAAGAGTAGACAAAGACGGGTACAAGTGTATCAAGATGAACAGTTGAGAAAGAAGGAGAAAGCAGAGGAGCAAAGAAAATATGACAACAGGCAAAGAGCAATTGAAGAACAAGACAGGTTAGAAAAGAAAGGAAGAGGAGGAACAGAAATTAAGAGATAAGAGAATGGAAAAACGCAGAGATGAAGAAGTTTCTAGACCAAATGAAAGAAGAGAGGTGAAAAGACAGGGAGAGGAAAGGGTTAGGGAGGAAGCAAACAAACAGAGAGAGTTTGACTAGGAATTGGAACGCAAGAGAAGGCAAAGAGCATGCAACATTAATCGCATAGAGAAAGAGTTAATAGAACCTAATCCAGTAGTGGAATGGGAGGACATAGAGGAGATCTTCCCGACACAAGAACCAATGGCAGGACCCTCTAGAGTAGAACTAGAAGATAATTTTGATAAAGGAGCTATTGGAGACAGAATCAAGAAAGCCTGTCAGGAGATGAGGACAAAAAGTGAATCGAGAAATAAAGGGAAATACGATCGATTTGAGGGAGCTCAGTCGAGAGGCAAAGAAGGGGGTCTGTTTAGCCACGATCATAGAGCTTTGTCTTTGGACAAACTAACATTAAACAGAGACGAGAAAGAAGGAATTCACACTAGTTGGGGACAAGATATGTCAGACGAAGAAAGAGAAAGCTTCTGTGGGGAGGAGGGAGCTAGTGCGTGTGGTCCAGAGGCGTGTTCTCCGACAGATATGGAAATAAGATCGTCAGATTTGGACCTACCTAAATCGAGGACACCAGAGCCCCTGGGGCGGCCAGATCGAACTAAAAGACGACCTCTTAGTGAGAGGAGAGAATCGCCACATCATGTGTGTAGGCTAAGGTCATTTCCAGGAAGAAGACAGTGTGGCACCATTGTCCCTGCTATGGACAGGCAGACGATAGGAGACAAATGCGATTTTGGGATTTACAGTTCCCTTTGTTGGAAAGGGGAGGGGTCAGACCACAGTATATACCGTGGCCCCAGATGGATAATGATCATTTAAGGTGTAAACTCCTGAGTTTAACTTTGAGTGCCGGAAAATGGATCTATGAATTAGAATAAATGACAGTAGGAAATACGCTCGCCATGGGAGACATTAAGGGTCTTCTAGCAGCTATCCTTCGGGAGAGGGCTGATGACGTTTGGTTGAGAGCAGGATACGCATGTGTCACTGCACAGAACACAGCACACAATGGAGTGCCATTTTAATAATTGTAGAGCACAGTCTGGAAGGTGCTTCGAGTACAATATCCTGATACATCAGATATGGGAGCTATAATGGCACGAAAGATGCAGGAAGGGGAGCATCTGCTTGTTTACATTCAGAATTTTCAAGAGCAGTGGTCTTTGAAAACACGGGTAAAATCTATACGTGTATTTTATCATATATTATGTCAGGGACTACCAGATAAGGTACAGAGACAGCTTAAGAACCTGGTGGGTATGAAGGCGAAACCATGGCCAGAAATACATCTGACCATTTCGCATCATTGCCGATTGTTGCAGGAGAAAAATCAAAAGAGAGACAATTTTCGGGAGCTCAAGGAAGCTAAGCTAGTACAGAAGAAGCTATCGAAATATGCTATAGAAGGGGCGATGTTAACTAGTGGAGAAGGGTCAGGATCACAACAATCAACAGGCATGATGCAGATCAATAACCAACGGCAGTTCGATCAAGGAGGGAATGGATTCATACCAAGAGGTAGGGGATGTTTCTGCGGAAGAGGAGGCTTTCAGAATAATCAAGGGAATTTTCAGAGTAACCAAAGTGGGTTTCAGACTATGCAGAATGATAATCAAGGCATGCAGGGAGGGCAAATCAGAAGACTCCCTCATGTATGTTGGGTATGTGGAATGACAGGCCACATAGCGCAAATATGTGGGAGCCAAGGGTGTGTACAGAATGGGCAGTTCTCAAGAGGGGGGACCGCTTATCCGCTTGCATATAGCTCACAAAGTAGGGACAGGTTTGCCCAATATCAGATAGTGTATCAAGCACAAGCGCCAGGAATGCAACAGGCTTTGCAACCACAGCAAGCACCATTGAATCCATCACAAGGGCAGACACAGCACTCCCCTATGCTGATACAGTAGAGCACAAACACAGGACAGTTATTAACAACTAGGATAGGGGGTGTCACTCTCGAGGGTGGGAATCCTTTTACTGGCATGTGAGCAAGTATGTACCCACAATAGGACAGCCCACCGGATGACTTGATGTGTTCAGTACTATCTGTGACTCCCAATCCTCAAGAGGAACCGAGGGTTGACATCACTATAAGAGGCTAATCCTTTTCTTTTTCAGTAGATACGGGTGCAACTCGCTCATGTATACGAGAGGGAACATTTTCATTATCGGGCAATGTCATGAATGGTCGAGGATTCTCAGGAGGTACAATTAGAGGTCCTTTTACTGAAACATTGCCAGTCTCTATAGGAGAATGTGATATGTCTGTTCCATTGTTGTATTCATGCCAGATATCAGTTAATATACTGGGCTGAGATTTAATGACGAAACTAAACATGATGATTTCTTTCACTGAGGAAGGCATAGTGTGTTCAACGCCAGGAATACATTATTTAAGTGTAGGTAAACTTATTATGGCATTTACAGGGCAAATATCCATACGAGGAGTAGCCCTAAAACCAGAAGTATTTCACTATGGGGTATGCATTTTGTTAACATGGCTGCCTCGTATCATGGTTAAGACTATAAGAGTACTTGATGAATTTATTTTTAGACTAGAGATTCCCATGGACAAAGAGGGGGGACAGGTTTTTCCCTTAAAATTGCAAGCAGCTGTAGTGCGAGGAGAATTGGCCATGCTCATAGGATTTGATGATGATGGCAGATCATGAAGCACAGTGATCGCTATTGGATAGGGTTACAGATTGACTGACGTCACTGATGAGAACATATTTAGAGATGACCCATAAGACGATGAAGTGGTATTTGAAATGAGCATTACATATTGGGTTAGGGCAGAAAGACGCGAGGTTCCACAGAAAATGATGATAGTGCGACAGCATCCCACATTTTTTGATGAAGATATGGCGAAAGTGCCTATTTCTTTATGGACTATGGGCCCCTATGAAGTAGGCCTATTAAAGGGGGTTGGAGAAGTCAAGATTAAAATGAGGCCAGGAGCAATTTTACCTCGAGCAAGGCAGTATCCCATGTCTCCATAGGCAGACAAAGGAATTTTTAAGATGATATCCGCCATGATGGATCAAGGTACTTTAGTGACATCAGAGTGTCACCATGTAATACCGTTGTGCATCCTATCAGAAAATCTAAAGGGGGTTGTGGCATTTAATTCAAGATATGCACCCAATTAACCAGATTGTAGAGGCTGAGTTTCCTCTAGTTCCCAACCCAGCAACAATCCTATGTAGTATCCCTTTTGAGGTAGGATATTTCACTGTGATTGACTAGAGAAATGCATTTTTCTCAGTCCCGTTGCATAAAGATTCTCAAGATCCGACGTCATTTACGTTTCGTCAGACTAAGTTGAAAAGCACAAGGTTGCCCCAAGCATATTGTGAGTCTCCATCGACTTTCGATAGAGTCCTGCAGATGGACCTAAGCAATATTGATTTGCCAAGTGTTGTGTTGCAATACGTAGATGATATTTTGGTCCGCAGCACATCAGAAGAAGAGTGCAGACGTGACTCAGTTCAGCTAATGATTATAATAGCAGAGAAGGGATATAAAGTGGACAAAGAGAAATTGCAGTACTGCCAAGAAGAGGTGTAATACATAGGACAGTTATTCTCGCATGAAGGAAAGAAAGTTACACCTGAACGAGCTGAGGCAATTTTGAAAACTGCAAAACCGCACACGATAAAGCAAATGCAACAGTTTTTAGGACTGTGCAATTATGTCAAACCATGGGTATTTGACTATAGTTCTTACACAAGACCATTGTTGCAAGCACTGAAAAAGGCACAGCAGAGTCAGGAAAATATTGTATGGACTGAAGAAATGGAGGAAGGGTTTGATGAGTTAAAAAAGGCAATTTGCACTGCTCCAGCTTTAGCGATTCCCAATTATTCTGAGGAATTCTATTTTTGCACACAAATGGAACAGTCATGACAGCAGTGCTCAGGCAGAGAACTACATTGGGGTACAAGCCTCTAACATTTTACAGTGGGATTTTGGATCCAGTAATAAGGGGTCACTTTCCTTGCAAACAATCGCTGGCAGCAGCCGCATTAGCTATTGAGAAATCTACCAGCAAAGTAATGGGGTGTTCCATGATGTTATTTATTGAACATGCTTTATTTGCTGTTTCTGAGAAACCTAAAGGTACACTGACATCTCAAAGAGCTTCTGCTTATGAGGTGGTTATATCGAATCCAGCGATTAAAATAGTCAGATGTAAAATAGTGAACCCTGCCACGTTTGTAGCTGAATCACTGGCAGAGGACGAGCAGGCACATGATTGCTCGAATTATGAGGAATTTTATGATGAGATCCCGAGGGTGAAGGAAAACGTTCTAGAAGCAGGGGAGATTCTCTTTATTGATGGTTCTCCGAAGATCGATCAAACTGATGGACAAAAGATATTCAGGTGCTGCTGTGATAAAACACAGGGCTAATGGGGAATTTGAAGTAATGACAAGTGTACGACTACCATCTCATTTTTCAGCACAGGCTGCAGAATTAGTGGCTGTAAGGCTTACCTGGACTCCTCGGGAGCGTAATGCCTTCTCAGCCTGTGAACCTGTACTTGGGCTCTTTTTGGATTCCTTTTCTGTAATAAACGATAACAACAATAGAATGGCTATAACATCTAATTACTGAGAAGGTGCTGCCTTAACATATATAATTTGGTATTCTCCCCTCTCACCTGTGTTTCTTATAGGTGGAGCTCCCCATTCTGGTTTCTACAGGGGGGCGTTGAAAATGGATTACAATGGAGTCTTGGAATGCTGAGGACTCATTAGTTGTTTGCCTTGAAAATGCCGATACTTTTCCAGGAAATGTCTTTGGGTAAAGTATCTTGAGAAAAAAACGCTGTATTCTTTATATCATATAATTATTCCTACATTAGAGAGATCTCTCTTTCTAATAATTAACTTTTCTTTTGCAGGTTCTCAGAATTCAGAAGAGTTTTTGGCTGTGGATGACTACGAAGTTACTTAGGCTGAGGAAATGCTAAACAACGAAATTTCAACTATAAGGAATAACTGCAGTTTTCAGGAAAAGCACAGAAACAACTGTGCTGAGAGAAACTTGCAGTTCTTCAGGTACGTAAGCTTATTCAACTTTCTTTTGTATTTTTCTATTCAGTTTGTTAGTTAATTAACTACCTCTGTTTTATCTGCAGATTTTCAGAAAGCTGAGGAAAGTCCTTTAGGAATGGTGCTGAGGCGGCAAAAGAAAATTCTGACTGCAGATACTGCGGCTTTGGACAAAAACTGCTGTCGGATGATGCTGCGGCTATGATAAAAACTTCTGACTGAAGATGCTGCGGCTTCAGATGAAAACTGCTTCGGATGATGCTGCGGCTGTCAGAGAAAGTTCTGACAGCAGCTGCTGCGGTAAAAAAACAACCACTGCCGACTGAGAAACTGCTTTGAAGAAAACTACAGTTCGGTAAGTTTTTCTAAGAGCTATGAAATTCTGTTGTCTTTTTTCTGTAAAGCTAATGGGCCTCATTAGGAGTGTGGCAGCCGCAGAATGAACGGTGCCGGTAAGGGACCGGCACCGTTCATTCCGGGCTGCCAGATTACGAGGTCTGCAGCGGGTACCGCTCTGGACGCCTGGCCAGACCAGACGTGCAGAGCGGGACCCGCTATTAGTCCAGAATGCTAACAACGAGCCTATCATTAATGGCCCATTGTTAGCATCCTCCACATTCCCATTGAGCCCTATGGGGGTTCAAATGAGAATGGGGATGTACCGGGTCCGGGTCCCGTAAAAGGTAATTACCGGACCTCCAAGGTCAGAATGGCCCGGTAAGTCCCCTTTTGCGGGAGCCGGACCCGAGTTTGGGGGTAGCCATGCTGCTAAAAATGGCATGGCTACCTCCAAACTCGTGATGAGGCCCAATGTCTTATATTTCTCTCCTTTGACAGGTGCTGTGAGGAAAAAGCATTGGTAGCGTTACCCGCTGTCAACAGAGAAGACGTGAAGCGAGCACTTCAGCGGAGGCGGACATAAGTAGCTCCCTCTGCAATATCAATGGAGCGCACTGTCAGATCTGAATGGATCTTGCGGTGGCCATGTTTGGAGTATAAGGCCAATGTTAACTCTATGAAAGTCTATGGAAACTGATGCTGGGAGTGGTGCAAATGCCATGTATGCCAGGCTAACAACTACTTGTGACCCACTGACGGAGGTAATGTTCCTGGCTTAACTGGGATGCCTGAATGTACACTGTGCTCATTGGCTAGAATCATGACAGTGGTGCTGATTGTTGCGCTCGAAAAGCACGCTGACCAGGAGGTAACGGTGTACAGTGACTCCGCCTATGTGATATCAACAGTACACGCTGGGCTAGCGCATTGGAAAATTAGGGGCTACCTCTGAGCGGACGGCACTCCAGTGCAGCACGCCGCCTTATTGGATAGACTTATTAAAGCACAACTCCCAGTAGCCATCGCAGTAGTTAAGTGTGCAGCGCACACTAAGAGAGTAGACTTTATCTCACGCGAAAACC
This sequence comes from Ambystoma mexicanum, assembly GCF_040938575.1. NCBI lineage: Eukaryota > Metazoa > Chordata > Amphibia > Caudata > Ambystomatidae > Ambystoma > Ambystoma mexicanum. The sequence continues at coordinate 21,667,679 of NC_090922.1, read as the reverse complement.
AAGCCACAGACGAAGAAGCAAAAGAGTTGCATATTCACCTGATATAATGAGCTTTGATACGTCTGATCTGAAAGAAAGAATGGTGGTGATGATGATTGTGAATGAAAGATTTAGGGCCTGGTGCATGGAATTATTTGAGCTGAAAAAAAGTGGACTTGCGTGCGAAAACGCACGCAAGCGCCTGTTTTTTGATTCATGGAACACAATGCGCGGGGCTTACCTGAGACTTGTGCTGAATCCCAGCGGGTCCAACACATCACTGCGACACCAGGAACGCCTAGGCCGAGACTTCCAGCGAAGGGGCGTATCGTCTTGCGCAGTCACCTAAAAAGGGGGCAGAACACGTGAAATGGGGAACAACAAGCGGAAATGTGGGCGTAATGTGGGAAGTACCACAGTAAAATCCTTGCAACGCCCATAAGCGAGCTAAGAACACGTATTCATGGAATCGAACAGGGCTCTCAGCCATGTGGAAAAAGACATGCAAATACAGAAACACGTGTGCCACGTGAAAGCAGATGTAATGGTTTTTTTCTTTTTCTTTTTGGTGCTATTGTAAATATATTTGAAGGACATGGACATTATTTCATTACTTTTATTCATTCATGTGCATTTTTTGATATTTCATTTCCAGGGTGTATGATCTGAATACAGCTGTAAAATATGTATTTTTTCATAACGCACAGTCATTGTTTCTCACAATTTCTTTTTTGCAGTGTACCACTTCGTTAGTGTGTTTAGTGTCCCTGGTACTGACCATCGTTGGTCATGTGTGCGCTTATTTGCATGCATGTGTCATGTTTGCTATCCATTTGTGAGGTAAATATACACGTGTGGCTGACCAGTGGATGAGTGTGAAGGGGGAGTTTTGGTTTGGATGCTCAAGTGCCATTTGCTTTCACATGTGCAGCATCACTGTGCATTGGCCCTCTCTGTGTTTGTGTGGATGGTGGGTGGGGTGACTGTGGGAGTGGTACACGTTCACAATATTTGCACATTATTTGCTTGATGCTGTGTAACACACATGTCGTGCTTTGCCCTTCACCAGCATGTCTTTGTGCAGTATCATTGTCTCTGGTGTTCATCTGCATCTTGCATTGGCATGCAATATTGCCATAATTTCTTTTTTTACACATCGGCTGACCAATGCAGCAGTCTCGATGCATGGCGCACTGTGTGATTGCCATGTGCTCAATCATAAATGAAGTAAATCATCTTTGCTTGTGCTTTCTGTCCTCCTCTACCCTGCAGAACTCCTGTCTGAATCCGCACTGGTCACCTAGTTACCCTCCGACCTCGGCCCAAGGGCCCATCATCCACCACTTGCACTCTCCTACTGACTACCTGGCATACCCTGCTCTTGGATAGTTTGTCTGTATGCCAACAGCCCACTAGCTGCAATTCACACCTGATGTGTGCTCTTAGTCTTGCCACCAGCTGGCCACAGTTTGATGATGTTATGATTTGTTGTATTTGTTATGATGTCCTGCACTGCACCCTCCCCCTTCCCCTGCACTTTTGTCCTTCCCCACTTACCATGCACTGGCCCCATCTCAATGTCACCTGGCCTACCAAGATTGTGGTCTGTGTCTTCACTCTGTTCACCCTTCCCCATACTCGTTGCACCTTCTGACACTTGTGCATAGGTGCATGGTGAATGCCATGGCATTTGATGTGATTTCATGTCATGTCCTTCACACATGGGAGGAACATTGTTGTCTATGATATGATGTCTGTTCTGGTAATGACAGCTCATTGAGGCTTAGGCCATGACACGCCTGGCCAGTGTCTGTTCATGTGGCACACATTGAGGCTGCTTTTGATTCTGTCACTCTGTGACTATTTCTCCATGGGGATTATTGACATGACATTGCCACATGTCCAGCAGGTCCTCACTTTACCATTGACTTCTCTGATGTCTATGTTGGGATATGGTTGCAGACAGCATTTGTGTTTCAGCAGCTTCCACACTCAAGGATGTTGGCCAGATGTATGCATTTGTTTGTGTTTGGAGGATACATTTTGCCATGGATGTTGAGGGTGGTGTCACAACACGGCAGTCAAGGTGCATGACACGGCTTCGATGGAGTGATCAGGTGTCACTATGTCAGCGTCCAGCATGTAGGTGATGTCCGGTCTGAACGGTGCTGCATGCAGGGTGGCGTCACGGGTAATAGGGGCTCGGGTGTCCCATGTGGAGGGGGCTGCCTGCAGGCTGGGGTAAGGGGGACTGGGGTGTTGGTGTCCCGTCAGGACGGGTCTGCTTGCAGTGGATTGCGAGATGCAGACACACTATTTGGCTGGGGTGCGTCCGGGGTGCGCACAGAGTTTTCACAATATTTGGCTGGGGTGCGTCCGGAGTACACGCAGAGATTTCACGCGATTTGGATGGGGTACAGGCAGGGTACGCACAGCGTTTTCATGCAATTTGTCATGCTTTTCACATGATTTCGCTAGGGGGGCTGTATGCTGGACCAGGGATGGCATGGGGGCTTGTTCCGTGTTGGGCATTTCGCTTGTTTTTTACTGTGCATGGGGGCGTCTTGGTGGTGTTACTGGCGCAGCTTGATGTTGCTTGTGCCACTGCTACTGATGCCTCGGGAAATCCATACACATGCCACGCAATGGTTTCTCTGCGCCATGGCTGGCACACACTCCTTCTCAGTGCGTGGCACTTGTGCCTTTTCTTGTCAGGATTCTATCAATCGGGTCCTTAACCATTGTAGAAAATATAACTGATGAAAGTTTAAGGTGCAGCTCCACGGGATGAGAAAGATCTGTGGACACAGAGGGGGTGTTCTTAATCCCCTTCCGAGGCACTGTGGTGACAGGAAACCACTGGTAAATCGGTGATGCCTTTAGCCTTACTAAGGGTGGCGTTGGAACAGCTACACTACCCTGCGCATGTCATTAGAGAAAGCCTTGCAGCAACCATTACGGAGGACTGGTTCTTACCGAACCTGTTAGAACACATTGCTTTTTATGTAGTAAATTGTATTGTATATCAAAGGCTTACTGCTGGGCACACATTGCAAACAGTCAGAGGAGTTATTCCTCGACCAAATGTTCCTTTTCAGCATTTACATATCGACTACAATTATATGCTGCAGGTCTGTAATGGATATAGGTATATGAAAGTGGTGGTGTGCCCCTTCTGTAGGTGGATCGAGGCCGGTCCACGCACATACCCTGATGCTACTTGCACTGCAAATATTTTTGTCTGAGAAGTATTTCCTAGATGGGGAATATGTGAGGTGTTGAGTTCAGATAATGACCCACATTTTGTGAATGAGGTTTTTCAGCAAATAGGTTTATTATTGAGCATTAAGCATAAGTTTTCTTCTGCTTATCACCCGCAAGCAAACAGTATATGTGAGAGACTCAATGGACTGCTCAAAGAGAGGATAGCCAAACTAAGGTTAACATTCAAAAAGACGTGGCTGAATTGCATTCCCCTTGCATTATATGCATTAAGGAACCAATCAGGCTCTGACCATCACCTCACACCCCATGAACTAGTTAAGGGGAGGGGAATGAGAACGCCTCTCACTCCTCCATCGAGGACTAGAAGTGATGCTCAGACAACAGCAGAATTGTTAGGAAATTGGCTATGTGCTTACTTAACATGTATGACCACCACAAGTAGCTCTGTCATTTCAGACCAAGTCAAGCGGGCGGGGTGTCGGTCTCAAAACACAGATGAAGACCATACAGCAACCAGACCTGAAGACCTACCTGTACCCAGACTATTTCCATGTGAAATAATTCTAATTAGGAATTTCATGCAGAAGTGCACAAGCCCAAATTTTACAGCCCTTTCGTAGTGGAGGACGTTACCCCATCAGCAGTGAGGGTAATAGGGAGACACGCATGGATACACCTTGGGACGTTAAAGTCTATGCTGGAGAGACCGCTGCACCCCCGCCCCATTTGGAAGCAAGCCACAGAAAAGAAGTTCAGCACATGCAGACTAGATCGATGACGAGGAAGAAGGACGCAGAGACTGTCAAGTAGGCAGAGGGAAAGTGTGCACATTGGACTGTGATTCTTCCGAGACACTCTTTGAAGCTACTAAGCAAGAGGTGAAAAAGCTATTGTTCTTGAGCCACAGTAGTTTGACAACCCTGGACTGTGACGCATTGAGATTTTGAAGAAGAAAAATGTATTAATATACTATTAGCTTTTTGGCTTTGTATATACAACAAAATACAGACATTAGCATAAGCATAGTCCACAAGATTACCGGGCACATCGAAATGACTAACGACATTATACATCTGGATACAGCTTACAATGTTAAATGTCAAGGATTATTAAACAATTATCCCAGGCAACTTAAAATGTCAACAATACGCAAATAAAAAAACACCATAAAAAAGATGTGATTATAGTCATCATCTTTCATAAAATGTTGCCACAACATAGGCGCAATACTAAAATCGATCTTATTATCATAACATTTGAAAAATGTAATTCGCAACATAAGAAGACTTTTGCAAAACATCATTAAGTGATATCAAGTCTCAATGACTTCACAGCCAAACAGGCGACATTGTTTCATGTCGCGACTAAAGCCTAGCTGTGCACCTTTAGTTTCGAGCGCTTCACAATGGTTACATTTCATTAGAAGGTAGGATCTAAATATCTGAGGACTAGAATAGGCCTTAATGTATTTTGCCACCGTGTCACGATATAGGTGATATTGACAATAAGGACCGCTGTGTACTTTAGTTGCTCGACTATGTGGTTCTCGTTACTGTGCACTGCTACTTTTCTTTTTAGCCAACCTTCAAATTAAACATTAGGAGTTCCGCTTTGGATTTGTACAAACCCATCTGCCCATTTTTCATACATTTATTTATTTTTATTTATGTATGTATTTGTATAGCGCTGCAGCCCGCAGGCATCAGAGTGCATTGCATAAAGACAGACATGGTTATTCAGGTAAACGGGACAACGGCATGAGCCACACACAACATATCAGTTTACTAGTGCTGCAAAAGGAAATTTGGTGTATCTAGGAGATGGTGTCTTATTTGAACAGGAGTGTCTTTAGTTTTTTTCTGAAACATAGGTGATTAGTTTCCAGTCTCAGTGCGGGGGGTAGGTCATTCCATTTTAGGACTGCTTTTGTAGTGAAGGCCCTGCCTAAACCCTTAGCTTTTTTTGTTGGTTTTACTTGGAGTAGGCCTGTGTTGTTTGATCTTAGGTTACGACATGGTTCATGTCACTTGAATTGATTTTTCAGGTACATCGGCGCTTTGCCGAATAAACATCGATGTAGCAGGGTAATGGCTTTAAATGTGATGCGTTCCTCGATAGCTAGCCAGTGTAGATCCTTTCTGTCTTTTGTGACATGCTCTCTTTTCGGTTTGCTGGTAATAGTTCTTAGGGCGTTGTTCTGGATCACTTGGCATTGTTTGAGGCATTTGCTGCTAGCACCCAGTAGTAGGGACTTACCATAGTCCAACTGTGAGAGGATAGTGGCTCTAGCTATGGATGTACTATTTAGTAATTTCTGATGGTATTGACAGTTCCTTTTAAGGTAGGCTGTGTGTGCTTCTGCTCCCAGGGATGCCTGTAGATATATGCCTAGTGTTTTAACTTTTTCTGATATTTTAATGTGTTTCTTTAATTTTGAATGTGGTGTATGATGAGCATACATGTTTTTGATAGTCCCTAACGTGCCCATCGTGGAGCACTTGTCAATCTTCAAAAATGCTTGCATATGTTTTACAACAATGGTAACATTATCTAATTTAGACAGGTTGTCATAGCACATAACTAATCTACTTATGTATTCTGCTTTTATGCATTTCATATTGAAAGTATAGATATTCAACTGATATGGACGTTGGCAAACTCATACATTTTCAAAGGATCATCGCCTCACATTTGTGTAGGCGAGATAGATATTTGTGACCCCATATCTCAATTGTGTACTTCAGCATGGCCCTTATTTTTGCTGTACACATCAATAGAACTGCATGTGCAGAATAGCCAACATTCCTGCCTATAATGGTGCTTATTACACTAGCTAACATGAGGCAACGTGATTTGATTGCAGACCATTTCTCTTCCCACTTAAGGTCAGTGTCAATCACAATACCCAGATACTTGTAGCTAGAAACCTGTTCCAAAGTTATTCCATTCATAGACCATACATGTTTCTTGGGGGTGGTTTTAGCTGGAAAAAACATTATTTTACTCTTCTCAGTGTTTATTTTTAACCCATTTATGGTAGAATAGGCAGCCAATGCATAAAGCAGCCTCTGTAGGCCTGCTGGAGTGTGGTCAAGCAATATCAAGTTGTCCGCATATGCTAGCCATCCCACGGATGATGCGCCAAGTTTGACTGGAAAAGTAATCAGATTCACAAATGCATCTTTCATATCGGCAAAATACAAGTTGAACAGGGTTGCTGCCACAATGCAACCCTGCTTTACTCCACAACTTGTAGTTATAATCGTCGACAATTTCCCTGTTTCATCAAGGCGTATCCAAACAGACGTGTCAGAATACAATAACATGAGCATTTTAACAGCCCTTTGGGTATGTTCCATGAACTCAACTTATGCCATAATCGATTCCTAAGAACCGAAACAAAAGCGGCTGAGGAATCGATTAGTGCACAGTATATGTTCAGGTTTCTTCTTGTCCATGCATAATCAATGGCTGAGGATAATACTATTAGGTGGTGTGTTATGCTCGACTGTTGTCTGAAGCCAATCTGATTGTCTGGCAAATATTTTAGATGGTATATCGAGCATGGCCAGCAGTAAACGTCTAAGCTGGAGAGACCACTGCACCCCCACCCCATTCGGAAGCAAGCCACAGAGAAGAAGTTCAACACGCGCAGACTGGATCGATGATGAGGAAGAAGGACGCAGAGATTGTCAAGTAGACAGAGGGAAAGTGTGCACATTGGACTGTGATTCTTCCGAGACACTCTTTGTAGCTGCTAAGCAAGGAGTGAAAAAGCTATTGTTCTTGAGCCACAGGAGTTCGCTAGCCTTGGACTGTGAGGCATTGAGATCCTGAAGAAAAAAATGCCAAACCTCAAATTACTTTTCGATGACTGGATGAGGGAGCAGTTTTCCAACTCCTTTCTCTTTGGAGGCACCCTTTGTGGTATCTAATGGCAACACTCATCTGATCATTTCTGCTGTTTTTCTCTTTATTCTTCGTGCATATCCTGCGCTGGTTGGGAGAACTTGTGACGTTCACCTGTTTCTGCAAGATCCTAAAAATTGTCCCATTGTGAGCAGATTGCTCACAGCCATTATTGAGCAGATCCTCTAGCTACCTGAGTTCTGTATGGAAAGTACAGATGGTCCTATCTGACGTAGATGCTCACAAACTACATGGAATGATCTTTTATTTTCTGCTCCACAAACATCCTTATCTTGTTGGACGACATACTAACACTAGTGTATGTCTGAGGGATCCCAGAAATTGAGCTGCAATAAATTGGCTGAGACATGAGATCATCAAACAGATTTGTCTACTACCTGAGCATCTGACAAACTTGCCTGATTAAGGTTATTTTTTCCTTCCTTAAAGTAATCACAGGCAAGATTGGAAATATTGATAGCAATAATAATAATAATAGGGCAAAAAATGAGAGATCACAGCGATGCACGAGAAGCCACTGTTGCTGGAGTTGGATGTTTTGGTACATAATATATACATGTATTATATTTATCATCATTCTTCTGTTTCTCACGATACACATTGTTTATTACGTTGGTACAAAGAGAGCAGTGGTTCTCATGTATCTTCCTATGCAGAAGGAAGGTATAGATATAGCAATCTTACGAAAACCAAGGCCCTATGTGATTGTCCCTGCACCAGTAGCTCATGTAAACACACCGACTTTGCTAACAAGTGTTCCTATGATTCCCGCAGTAAGAAGGAACTATGCTGATAAACTTCCTGAGATGATTATAAAAGCTCATGAGGCAAGAAAGAGATATAAGAGATTTACAAGAGAGGATGATCATGAATTGAATGATTACCTAGATAGCACACCACATTTGGGGAATAACATGTGGTATCAGCATATGAAAGGGGTGGGAAGGAGGACCTCAGAGGAGGAATGCTATGTATGTGAACACACTCCTTACACTATGGGAAAGTCTAAGATATTCATAGCCATTGAAATAGATGTTCAGACAAGACAACACATTGCCTATCTCACATAGCACTCTGCCGAGCAAGAGGTCGGTCCATGGGTCGAACAGCATCTTTGGTATGGGCAACAGAATTGTCAGCTCCAGGCATAGATGATTATGTTCAAGACACAAAGTCAAGAGCAAGAGCAAACACCAGAAATCATGTGATAAGATATGAACAGTCTGGAGTGAAAGGAGCTGGAATCAGATGGGAAGTAAACAGAAGACTTGAAAGTCCAGGAAAAACTGCAGGAGAAATTTGAAGATGAAAGGACAGTGGCCAAATGCAGATTTGGGCATCAGTACTTCCTCCAGACGGATGGGAGGAAGGTGTGGTTATCTGCAGAGTGTGGGTAGTGATTGGTTGCTACAAACCACCCTTTGGCAGTGTGGAAAATTGATACAAACCTTTATGGCCAAGACTTGCTAAACTACTGACATGGGTCGAAGATTAAGGAGGGCCTTTAAAGATAGTGCCTCTGGAGAGTGTAAAGCTGTGTTTCAGAAACAATGGGACAAGAAAGATTAGAGAGAATCAAAATTGTGGTTGAGTCTTAGATGTGCCAGGAATGAACATTGGGACTGCAGTGATAATGGATCACTACTGTGCCTGTGGATCCACAGTTTACATGAAGCTGCCCAGAGATTGGGGAGAACGGTGTTCCATAGTAAACGTCCATGTTCCAGCGTTGGTGATTCCTAAAAGTGACTTGAACATTGGTGAATTTCTGAAAGCAGTTGCTCACCTGAGGAAAAAGAGATCTGCTGAGCTGAGTCAATAGAAGCTTTTGATTCCATTCCATGTGAACACAGATTATTCAGTCAGACCTCATTGATATTCACGATAATCTTCATGCCCAGGATCCAGACAGCAGCAAATACCAAGTGGTTACAAATAACCAGGCGGGAACTGTTAAAGACGATTAACACTACCATAAAGGGATTCAATGCTACCAAGGAAGAGGTGAGAGCCATACGACTGATGACTTTTCAGAATAGGTATGTTCTGGACATGATTACTGCTATGGATGGATATGTTTGTGACAAAATCGGAGAATCATGTTGCACATTCATACCTTCTCATGATGATGAGAATGGCACCTTGACAGAGGCCATAACACTGGTGACGAAATTACATTTCCAGATGATAGATGAAGTGGAAGACATTGCTGATGACAGTTGGTTTGGATCAGTCTTCTCATGGGTTCCACAATGGATGGTGGACATATTGAAGTTCCTTGGAGCCACGATAGTGATGGTTTTGCTGGGATTTTGTGTGATTAAGATAATAATCTCCCAATGTAAGAAGACTGCAAAGAAGGCAGTGGGAATGAAGATAATGATTGATGTCGAATCAGGGTGGAAAACTAAAGAGCTGACAGATGAAGAAATCAGAGACTGTGGGCCTCATTACACGGAAGGCGGTGATCCAGGGTGCTATTAGCACCCTGGACCATGCCGGTAAATTACCAGCACCGCCTTGGCGGAAAGGGGATTTACCGCCCCATTCCAAGGTCGGTGGGGCGGTAAATCCCCCTTCCGCCATTGCCCTTCCCCATTCCCATTTCTGCCCCATAGGGCTCTATGGGAATGGGGAAGGCGCTAATTACGGCACCGCAATTTTGCGGTGCCGTAATTAGCTCCGAGGTCCCTTAGCGGGTTGGTTTTTAACGCCTGCAAAAAGCAGGCGTTAGAGCACCAACCCGCAAAGGGACCTCATAGTACGGCGGTAAGGGTTAACGGTCACCGTTGCCATTAACGGTGACCGTTAACCCTTACCGCCGTCCGTGTAATGAGGCCCTACGTGAAGGCCAGCATCCATGAACCTGAGGGAACGAACTTCCCGTACCCAAAGAACCACAATAAGTATGTTGGGAGATGGATCTAGTGCAGTCCAAATGGATGATGCATGCTTATGTCCTGGAATAAAGATGAGCATATGAAATCAGCAGGATGCCTGAAAGGAGTCATAAAGATATGAGTCCGAAAAAGGCATTTCTTCAGATGAGGATGTCTAGATGTGAAGGATGATGGGAGAGTGGTCAATGAATCACCCAGGGGGGGGAGTGTAGAGGTGGAGCCAAGTACCCCGACTCAAACCTCTGCCCCCATGATGCCTATATGTTGGGAGCCAGAGTGTGAGACACGTGCAGTGCCAGTGGAAATACCTATACCAAAAAGAATCCTGGTAGTGAGGTACCCATTGAGGAAGCCATATATGCACGCACGACAATATGATGGCCATTTGAATGAATTCCTGGAAGAAGTGTGAAAATGAGCAAGAAAGAAGATTGGTGACGTAATGCGAAGCACAGCTGACGCATCCAGAAAAGAGGATGATGACCATAAACATTCTATTAGATCTAAGGAGGAGGTGTTAAAGATGAGCAACATTTCAGGCTCGAGGTGAAGATGCTCATGCCACAGAAACGATGAAGAAAATGCCAAATCATTTTACATTTGTACAGACGCAGTAACGTGAGCAGACAAAGTATTCTTAAAGGCTGGCTGCGTTGTGAATAGATTACTGTGATGCGCCAACGTGTATGCATAGGAATGTATGGACTATGGATGTTCCACAACGCACTTTAGCAGAGTGTGAACCCTTGAATAAAAAGGGTGGCACAGTTGGAAAACAGCTAATACCGCAGGTAAATTCAGTAGAAGCTAGGCTGGCCCAGTACCAGAAAGTCAAGGCCACTGTGAGCTTGGAAGTTCACGCAGTGGCTACAAAACATGTGAAAAGAACAAACTCCTGTCTGAGGTGAGGAGCAATAACATTGAAGATGTCAGAGGTTCATAATTTAAAAGGATTTTAAATACAGAGATGCTCTGAAACATGGTCTCCAGTCACATGGTTGGATGAAAATAGATACTGAGTTGAGCTGTATCCTATATGCCTATACTCCCTTTTATTCTCAGTCACAGAGAACATTTCCAAGGCTATTTTCAAAGGCTAATTGACTGGCAGACTGCAACAGTGATGATAGGTGGTAGGCTAATTAGGTGGGAAGCTATGGTTATGACCAGCCGACCAGCACCTGGGTGCCAGCCTGCGTGCTGCTAGCTTGGGTAGAATATTACAGAGGGGTACAAGGGTGGCAAACAGTTGAAGATAGATAGCCCTATAGTTTATGTAACCAGTGGGACATTGTGTATATGATGACGTTTGTAGTGACTTGCACTAGACGAGGGCTTACTGTTAGAGATCCAATCACTTTCCCAACCAAGTATGGAACGTATACCTAGATGTTCCCTTTAAGCCAATCACTTTCCCAAGTAGGTTTTTGTAGTTTGCCACGTAGATTGACGTCAATGATGATGGGTTTTTGCTATATAACTTGCATTTTTTATTAAACTCGCTGAGTGAGAAGATTCAGCGGATGTTCATTGATGTTCGTTATACTACCTGTTTTAGACACTTGATATTAAAACAGACGTTCTTTGCCAACTTCCTGATTCAGTCTGATTATTGATGTTTGAGTATATTCTGCATCCCCATCCATTTCAATGTATTGCTACCTCATCTTAAAGGGCCTAGTGTTGGGTACACAGGTTCAGGGACACCAAGGCCTAGTTCGAACAAAAGCAAGGATCAGAAGCAGGGTGTGGTTTTCACAGAAGACTCGAGGGTGGATGAAATGGTGTCCTCCTGCCTCCCATGGGAGCTCCTCCAAGACCAGATCCCATCTGCTCTGCCCCAAGAGGCACATTGTGGTGGGGATCGATAAGTGTGGACTTCTGCTCAGTCCAGGAATAAACATACCTTCTGGTAGCAATAGACTACTCCCGGTACCCCAACATCTGCTGAAATGGTACTATCCACTCTAGAATTCTTTTTTGCCACACACGGCCTCCCCAGATCAATGAAGAGTGACAACAGACCGCCCTTTCAATGGAAGGAAATCAATATGTTTCTGGAAGATCTACACATACGCCACGACCACATCACATCCCGGTGGCCCCAATCCAATGGGGACGCTGAACGTTTCATGCGAACAATGAATAAGATCCTCAGAATTGCCGAAGCACAAGGTCTCCTGTGGCAATTTAAACTATACCAGTTCCTGAGGAACTACCGTCTCACTGCACAGGCACCCACAAAGGCACCCCCAGCCGGCACATGCAACATTGTTAAACTCATCCATTTAACATCACAAATTTACCACGGCGAAGACCATGGATCAGCAACATGTCCACATCAATGTGATCATAGTGAACGCCTACATAAGCAACAGAATGCATGCCGGGAAGTCACAGTTGAGAGCAGGAGATCAGTTGCTAGTCCTCAACAACACAAACAGAACAAAACTAACACTCCCATTCGATAACACACCCTTGATAGTCGTAGACTGACGAGGCACACCAGTAACGGCTCGTTGAGGCACAGAAACAATGGCCAGGAATGCATCTTGTTTAAGCAACTACCCAAATGTGTGTGGGTGGAGGGCCCGTAAACAGCAAGCAGGAGGAAGAAACACCCTACCCAGAAATTCCCATTATGGTGCCCGAACAACCATTAGGAGAAGAGATTTGGGAAGAGATCAGCCATACAAGGGTGTCCGCGCGACACCATGACAGGTACCCTCTGCGGGCGGGACCAGGCCACCCGGTGAGACTCAGAGACTATCGGGGTAATTCATAGAATCCGGCACACAAGTGGCGCATGTGGCTGGCCCACAGTGTGCGCATGTGGCAATCTGCGCCAGCCATGTGCGCCAAAATCCATTCCCGTGCACATCGTATTCATGGATTTTAACATCCATAACCAGCTGTGGCGCAGAATGGCTTAGCGAACCTGCAGCAGTGCCAGTTACGCACCCAACCCCGCCCTGTGTGCCATGAACAGTGCACAAATCCCGTACATGGCGCACAGGCCAGTGGACCAGCATACAGCCCCCCAACCATGAAAACGTCTGTAAAACTCCCCACGCACCCCTCTGAATACACGTACCCCGCTCGCAGCGGGGTGCATGTGGAGAATCACAAGCAATAGGCCTTGTGCGAGCGGGATACGTGTATTCTGAGGGGTGTGCGTGGAGAATCACACGTGATAAGCCTTGTGCGAGCGGGGTACGTGTATTTCGGGGGTGCACGTGGAGACTCACATGCGACAGGCCTTGTGCGAGTGGGTACGTGTATTTCAGGGGTGCGCGTGGAGAATCACACGTGATAGGCCCTGTGTGAGCGGGGTACGTGTATTTCGGGGTTACGCGTGGAGAATCACACGTGACAGGCCTTGTGCGAGTGGTACGTGTATTTCGGGGGTGCGCGTGGAGAATCACACGCCATAGGCCCTGTGCGAGCGGGGTACGTGTATTTCAGGGGTGCGTGTGGAGAATCACTCACGATAGGCCTTGTGCGAGCGGGTACGTGTATTTCGGGGTGTGCGTGGAGAATCACACGCGATAGGCCCTGTGCGAACGGGTACGTGTATTTCGGGGGTGCACATGGAGAATCACACACGATAGGCCTTGTGCGAGCAGGGTACGTGTATTTCGGGGGTGCGCGTGGAGAATCACGTGCGACAGGCCTTGTGCGAGCAGGTACGTGTATTTCAGGGTGCGCGTGGAGAATCAAATGCCATAGGCCCTGTGTGAGCGGGGTACGTGTATTTCGGGGGTGCACATGGAGAATCACACGCGATAGGCCATGTGTGAGCGGGTGCGTGTATTTCGGGGGTGCGCATGGAGAATCACACATGATAGGCCTTGTGCGAGCGGGCTACGTGTATTTCAGGGGTGCACATGGAGAATCACACGCGACAGGCCTTGTGCGAGCGGGTACGTGTATTTCAGGGGTGCGCATGGAGAATCACACGCGATAGGTCCTGTGCGAGCAGAGTACGTGTATTTCGGGGGTGCGCGTGGAGAATCACACGTGACAGGCCTTGTGCGAGCGGGTACGTGTATTTCTGGGGTTCGTGTGGAGAATCACACGCAATAGCCTCTGTGCGAGCGGGGTACGTGTGTTTTGGGGGTGTGCGTGGAGAATCACAAGCGACAGGCCTTGTGTGAGCGGGTACGTGTATTTCATGGGTGCATGTGGAGAATCACACGCGATAGGCCCTGTGCGAGCGGGGTACGTGTATTTCGGGGGTGCGCGTGGAGAATCACATGCGATACCCCCTGTGTGAGCGGGTACGTGTATTTCGGGGGTGCGTGTGGAGAATCACAGGCGATAGGCCTTGTGCGAACGGGTATGTGTATTTCAGTGGTGCGCGTGGAGAATCACACGCGATAGGCCTTGTGCGAGCGGGGTACGTGTATTCTGAGGGGTGCACGGGGAGAATCACACGCAATGTAGCTGGGTGAGCGTGGTACGTGTATTCTGAGGGGTGCGCGGGGAGTTCCACACGTGAATTGGCAGTGTGGGTCCTCCCAGGTGTGCCCTGTACCCCCTCCCCATCCCCTGCAGCCAGCCCACACCACAGGGACTACCCTGCACCCCTGGTCATGTCCCATAGGCAGCCCATCAACCCTGGCCATGCCCCCCAGCCAGCCCACATGTCACCATGCACCAGTGAGCACCGAGTCATGTCCCCCTGGACCCCCACCCCCCCAGCATTGACAGGCACCTGCCAGCAGGCCCCGACACATGTCCCCCTGCACCCCCACCCACCCAGCATTGACAGGCACCTGCCAGCAGGCCCAGACTCATGTCCCCCTGCACCCCCAGCATTGACAGGCACCTGCCAGCAGGCCCCGGCACATGTCCCCCTGCACCCCCACCCATCCAGCATTGACAGGCACCTGCCAGCAGGCCCGGACTCATGTCCCCCTGCACCCCCAGCATTGACAGGCACCTGCCAGCAGGCCCCGACACATGTCCCCCTGCACCCCCACCCATCCAGCATTGACAGGCACCTGCCAGCAGGCCCAGACACATGTCCCCCTGCACCCCCAGCATTGACAGGCACCTGCCAGCAGGCCCCGACACATGTCCCCCTGCACCCCCACCCATCCAGCATTGACGGGCACCTGCCAGCAGGCCCCGACTCATGTCCTCACCCAACATGTCATAAAGATGCACATTCATGGGCCTCATGTCCACCAAAATCCCACTGCACGCCACCCCAGTCTTGAGACACAATCAAGTTTCCCATCCACCCCACACTGAAAGGCCTATTTCTTGTCACAAACCAAAAGTCAACTATGCACATCAACACATGTCCGTCACACACACAAACTGGAAGTCAGTGATTGTGTAAACCCACATTGTGACATGCAGTAAACCAATGAGCGAATACCACACATGGAAGTAATAAATCAAAATGTATTGTGCACAAAATTAAGCAAATTGAATCAAAGCATGAAAATAATTTCAAACAGGAAAAAAATCCATGTCCAAAAATGAAAAAAAAAATGAAGTCACAATCCAAAGTAATCCAAAATAAAGTGAGTCCAAATTCCTTGTCCACTAAAGCAAATCCAAAGGAAACCTAAATTTTAAAATCCATTGATCCATGGTGATGTAAAATAATGTTTTCTCAGAAATCCACAGTCCAACTATGTACAAAGATTGAAACCAGAGTCCATGAGCCCAACAAATTAAATGAAACCTAGAAAAAAAACCCTACCTAATTAAGAACTATATACAAAAACGTGGGGCATTGCCCAAGCGTCCCAAAAGAAAAAAGAAGAGAAAGGAAATCTAACACCAACTAACTATATACAATGGCGGCAGGCAAGTCCTACGGCTCACTCTGTGATGTTGTGGGCCAGAGCATCATCGAACTCCATATCAATCTCCTGGAGGCGGGCCTCTGCGCTGGCCCCGAGGTCTCGCAGGGATGCAGTCATGGCCTGTTCTAACTCCCTACGAGTTGCCTCGAGGCACTCAACCCACCTCAACGCCCGGTGCATGGAGAACTCCGCCCTGACCATGGTGAGCCGCGCCTCTTCCGCCCGCCGCCGCTCCGCACCTATCCGATGGCCCAACCACAGCCACACGGAAGACACTCCCATTACAGGGTCCTCCTGCCCTCTGGCCGATGCCTGCCCCTCTGATGTTGATGGCCCCGAGCCATCATCGCTACCACCTAGAGCCTGCTGCTGCTGTTGTCCATGTGCCCTGTACGATGATGCCTGCACATCCTACATCTGCTGGTCTCCAGTTGTTGGGGTGTCCACCCCTGCTGGACCGCCGACTCCCGACTGTGGCAGGGATGGGATCTCCACCAAGCTGGCTGTGTTGGTCAGGCCAGGTCCACAGGGGGCCCTGGTGGAATCTGGGCCGGAAGACGGCAGGGAGAACGACTGGTGCATAGTCTCCACAGAGGAGGAGAGGTCCGCCATAGTGCGCAACACATGTAGGAACCCACCGACCATGGCCCCTCCCAACTGTGCCCATACAGTCATGGGACTCCTCGTCTGCAGGTTGTGGAGAGCCAGATGACGTGGGCCTCCCCCCTACCTGCGGACGGGCCTGGGACGGGGCATCCCTGCTGGTGCATGGTGGTGCAGTCACAGGGTCAGGGACAGCGACATGCACAGGCCCCTCCGCGGCAACCTGTGCTGCCTCCTGACCCTGGCCCGGACTGCACCACTTGCACCAGTGGTACTACCCCCACCACGCCCCATGAGCGGCTCAGTAGCGGGCTCCTCCTCCTCTGTGGAGACCACCAACCTGGATGTCTCTGCACCGTCTTCTGCCATTGCAAGCCCCTGTGGGGGCTCACCCGGCTCTTCTGCTACAGCCGTAGTGGCAGACGCGGCACCAGTCCCCTGGCTCCGGATGATGGCAATTCCTGGGAGGTTGGCTGGGACTTGCGTCACGGCCTGGTGGAGTCATCCCCGCCGCTTATCTCCACAGCGCCGTCTCCGCCCTCTTCTTCATTCGACGCTGCGTAGAGGGAGACACAGAACACAAGCATCAGGGTACTGTACAATAGTCCCCTAAACAGGAAGCAATAACACATGAGTGGCACTGTCAAACGTCACTTCCATCCTGTCCCTCCACAACACATGGGTCAATGCAGGCAACACACATGCAGAAACAGGCACGGTGTGTGCAATCAACATCAGCATCCATGTAAAAGGGCCTCTATTGACATAAATGTTGCCTTAAAACTCACATGCATCATGGCTCATACTGATCCCATGCACACACATCACCGGAGGGTTATGCATCATGGTTCGTACACCACAGACAAAGTGGATACAAGGGTGACCAGACTGAATAAGTGAATCTACACATCATCACGGACATGTGTCATGCATCCATGGCGTTTCAAAGTCACACACACGCTTCTCAGACACACAGACATGTACACCATACATGTAAATGAGAGCAGAACCAATTTCTCACCCCCATCCATATCCAAGAACAGGGACAGGCATGCATTCATGTGTGCATTCCGCATGCTGCTCCCCATGTTGCATTGCAACACATGCACCATCCATGTGGTGCACGCATTACTGGTCTCACATGCATTATCATGATGTCCCTGCACATGCACATCCATACATGGCCTATGTTACATATACAGGCAAGTAGCTGTCTACCAGCACACTGCAACATGCCCTGTGTCACACAGCAATGCATGGCCACTTACCGCTCGACTCCAGACAGGTCTCCCTCCAAAGGATCTGGGCATGGAGCGCTGGTCTTATGCGTTCCAGGACCCTCGTCTGGATGTTGGTCAGGCTGACCCGGCACCCCTCTGCATCCTCTGCCTTCATGAAGCGCCGGGCCTTCTTGAGGGTTCTGCACCTGAAGTCCTCCCAGCGTTTCCGGACATGCTTGATGTCGCGGTTTGCCACCCCCTCCACGTTGATGGCAACCACTACATCCTCCCAGATCCTCTCCCGTCCTTCCTTGTCGGCGCAATGGTGTGAAGAAGGCATCATAATGCCCCAGAACTTGCTCTACCAGGATACCAACTTCCTTCTCACTGAAGCTGGTGGCCCTCTGCCTCTCTGGCTGGGGTCGCCAGTGGTCTCGGATGGTGTTTGCCCCGACATGGCGCCCCCCCAAGGCAGGTGTGGTTGGGCAACTGGTTCTTGGGGCTGGGCTGTGGAGCGATGGTATATCAATCGGGAGTCTTCTGTTCCAGCAGGGGTGGACACAGCAACTGGACCCCTGCAGATGGCTGATGTGCAGGCACCAAATAGCAGGGCATGTGGGCAGCAGCAGATGGCAGGTGGGAGCGTGCTCGGGGCTCTTGGGGGCAGGAAAATGGCCTTTTGGGCAGGAGCGTGGACTTCCATGTGTTGTCAAGTGGCCAGCTTGATACGGAGTGATTTTGCACGTGAAAAAAGTGCACATCCGCGTGTAATTTGAGGAAAGGCCCTTAGCACGTAAGCGCGTCTTTGACATAACGCGCACGGGCGTTTCCTTCAACACGGATGCATAGTGGATCAGCATGTGAAAAAAACCACACGTCCGTGTGTGAATGCGTGTAAATCGAGGAAAGGGCCTAATAGGCGTAAGTGACGTGATACACATGGGCGTTTCCCTCAGGACGGGTTAAAGGTGAGCAGGGCCAGCAGTCCGCTGTACGTGCCTTTCATGGAGACCGACGTGTGTGTTGCTACTTTGTGTTGTTTCGTGCGCCATTACAACTTCAGAGCAGAGCAAGGACGTATCTCTTCTTTTGGCAGGGGTACTGGCTACACGTGTTTTTCATCATCACGCTAGTCTGACGGTGAGTCGCTCACGCTATTTTTCCCACTGCGGGTGCCCATTTGTATCGCGTACCCGTTTTCGAGGTCATAGTAGCCTGCGTGTCCCATGCGTATGCGTTTTTCATGTTCCTGGGTGCCACTGCACACTGCGGGAGGTTAATTCCACACACGTAGGCTGCAGGGGTTGCATGCACGGTTTTACTGCAGTTTTGGGGTGCCTGAGCGTTGCATGACCCGTCACTTAATCACCGGGGTCACATACATCCTTGCAGGTGCAGGGGTGCTGTAAACATCTTGCATCGCACCCCCTTCACCCCAATTGCCCAGGACAATTGTCGTGTACACCTCCCATTGGCACATCTCCATCTGTGCCGGCACTACTCCATCTGTGCCATGGTTGGGAGGCCACCAAAGGTGAGGGGCGCCTCAGCTGGGCATACTCCTCGTGGTGGGCATGGTCAGGGACATGGCCGGGGTGACCAGGGAGTAGGTGGACTCCAGGGTGTCCAGGGTGGCCGCAGAGGGGGAAGAGGCAAGGGTGCACCACTTCGGCATGATGTTGTGCCATGTGTTGGTGCAGTCATGCCACCACCCCCTGTGGTTCTGGGAGATGCAGCTTCTGCATCTGGCACTCGCGCCCATGTGACCCGGCAGTCCGTTTCGTCGACTGCCACGGGCCGAAGGGTAGTGGTAGCTGCAGGTGCAGCTGTGGACACCAGCACCCAGGCTCAGGGTCTGCAAGCGCAGGCTGCGTTGGCACTTGAAGAGTCCATGGAAGATTTCCAACAGGGCAGGAGGAACACCGTAGGTGCACACAGGGCTGCCCTGACCGAGACACGTGTCCCTGGGGCAGTAATGTCATCTGCTGCCCCCACCAGCCGGGTGTTGGCAAGTGCAGGGGCAGATGCAGCCAACAACACCCTGGTTGTGAGTCTACCAACCAGGACAGTCGCAGTCAATGACTCTGCACAGCGGATATTGCTGCACAGGGTCCATTCGAGGGCACCCAGCAGCCACTGACGCAAGTCAGGCCTTTGGTCGTCCTTCTACCTGCCACTCCCTTGGCTCAATCCTCTGCTGCCACTGGCCATACTAATCAGGGCGGCATTTGCCTGCCAGGGTCCGCGCCACTATCCAAAAGGAGGAAGGTCTCACCGGCAGCACAGGCTGGGACCCCACACACAGCCACGACCTCCTGCATGTCGAGGAAGAAGCCTTTCTGTGTGCAGGAACTGGACTTCCTCGTGGACGACGTGCGCGGGACCACAACCGTGACATGCTAGTGGGGCCTAATTGTCAAACTACGGCTGCCCACTGTGATACCCACTGGAAGCAAGTCGCGGAACATGTGAGTGCATTCGGCCATGAGGTGCGCACGGCGCAAGAGTGCAAAAAGCGTTGGAATTACCTCAAATGCAGCGCTAAGGCTAAGCGTGCCTCAAATTACAACATGACTCTGGTGACTCGCAGTGGGCTGGCACCTGAAGAGGAAGACCTCACTCTGCACGAGTCACTCGTTGCGGAGTTCATACCACCTGAATCGGTCGAAGGAGTGGGAGAGATGCCGGACTTTGATGCCCAGTCCAGTGAGTGTTGCTGCGTGTTTGTCGAGGACATGTGTGTTTTACTTGTGTGATGTGTTGTGCATGACTGCCACTACATGTCATGTGTACATGGTTCAGATGTGCAAGTAATGCAATGCTTCACTGATGCATGGCTGCTCTGCAGGATGGTGGACATGTGGAGCAGACGGGGACTGTCCGCATCACCACACTTGCACCCTACTCACATGCTGGTCACCTGGATGCCCCTCCGGTCCATGTTCCAGCTCACTGGCCCTTCTGCATGTAGCCTGGGGTGCCCTTCCTCTCAGCAGTGGGACTATGTCATTGCATGACTGACGTGCATGTGTCCTCTGCCTGCATGTGGGTACTCCACGTAGGCATGCTCCCTTGTCCCTCCACCCCCCCTGCACCCCCATATCACTTTTGCACTGGTCTGAATCATTTTGCCGTAATGCAATGGCCTGTTCATGCGTCCTGTGTACATGCTAACTTCCACCAGCCAACCTGCCAGACACATGCAGTGGGGTACATCCTTTGTACTTGATGCAGGGTGTCTCACTTGGACTGTGCAGATGTCAAATTCTCTGCAGGGACATGAGTGCCCATTCATGCTCCATGTGCATTCCATGCATGCTCCTATGTGTCCTTGAGTGGATGATCATTGTAGTACGTGTCCAGGGTGACCTACATTTCATGGCATTTCATCAGCCTTCCCATGGCCACTGTGGCACAGTCCTGCGTCCCACACGTTTAGGGTGTGACAGTCTGTGTGGGTCACAGGCCTCAGCCTGTTTCAGGCCCACTGACTCTGTCCAACTTGTGTAGTGTCTTCTGCACACGTGGGTGTACTACTGAGTGCTCATCATGTGGCCTGCTTACTGTCCCATCATCATCTGCTGTGTTGTCAGTTGACTCAGATGATGCAATTGATGCTAGTCAACACTGTCTGCCGATACACAGGTCTCTGGTCATCCTTTTGATACCATGCAAGACATCCTGCATTTCCACTTAGGGGGAGGGGTGCTTTGCTTGTAGCCATGCAACCCATTGCATGCACATTGCACGTGATGCCTGAACTTGACCTTTCACTGCCTTCATGTTTTCTGATACACATCATGAAGTACATGTACATGTAGATAGTGAGTAACGTACAAATGTTCTGCACTGCATCGAGCCACTTCTGAGTGGCATAACACCCTTCTACATGCCTAAGCACAGTAGCAATGTGAAGTTGACCCGGCATGCATGGCAGGTTCTCTTTTGTGTGTGACATGTCTGCTTCATGTGTTGTCTGTCTGTGTGACGTCTATGTGTTTGTGTGTTGTGGTCTTCTAACATGTGTGTTGATCTTTTTTTCTCTACTTTTCAGATGATGACGCAATGGAGCGGAGGATGGTGTTGTCATGCCAGGCACAGGGTTGTTATCGCTACAGCAACCTGGCACAAGTGGGGGTCGTGGGGTGGTAGACCACGAAAACTCATATGTGCTATAGTCCATCTTGTCTTTGGCTGGCAATGAGTCCAGCCCAGATGACCACTCTGACGTCCATGTCAAGTTGGATGTGCATCAGGTCCATACGTCAGGGGTGAGTGATTCTGATGTGGACACTCCTCTGTCCGCGACACCTGCACTGAGGGGTCAGACAGTGGTGGGACCTCTGCCTGTGGTGGATCGGGACGCAGGGTCACCCTTCACACCAGTCACTGATGGGCCTGGGCCATCACGTCGACGGGGGCATGTAGTCGTGCAGCGGCGGGCGGTGCCAACCCAACGAGTTAGTTTACATTCGATTTGATAGTTAGTTTAATTAAGTAATGTAGGTTTATTATAGTTAGTGTAATTAGTTAATATAATTTAAAATTGCTTGTCTATTGTGCTTTCATGTGACAGTGTGCTGCTTTGTGGCTTTCGAAAGCATCCACTGTCTGTTCCAGCTGGGCCCTTCAAGCTTGTCTTGTGTATGTGTTTGCAGCTTGGGGTCCTGACTCGCATATGCCACTCATGCTTCCCTTATCCATGGGCTTGTAAGGATGGTTCGGTGTTACAGTCTATTTCACAAGAGTTTTGGACTGTCATATCTGTGGCCTGTCTGCTGCTGTACTACTTGTGTTAACACCCCTAGTGGGGATTGTAGGGGTCTTATCAACGGCATTTAAGCATTAGAAATGGGTGGTTTCAGGAATCAGGTGTCCTTAATTGCTATGAATTGTGTTGTATGTTTATTTTCTTCAATGTACATGTGCTTGATGCACTTCATGCTGTAGGGAGTGTCTGCCACCCTTTTCCTGTCAAAGTCACACTGATGGTGGGATGTAATCTGATGTACATCTCTGACATGGTCCAGTCATAACCAGCATGAAGAGACACACACAGGTGACTTTCCTTTCTGCAGGAGAATGAGCCTCCAGACCACCTTTGATGGCAGACATGGGCAAGTGTACGTCTGGCAGCTGGCTACGTTCGGTGGTGCAGACATGCGCATGTGTGCGCTAGCAGTGCCACAGAGCTTGTGCTCATACATCCAACAGAAGCAGACGTGTTTTCAGGAACTCCATGCAAGGTGAGCAGCACAAGAGGCACACACCACAGCCAACCTTCCACTAGGCCTGTTGCACATGCATGCTAAGTAGCGCCACGGACGGTGAGCTTGGACAGTTATTGGTGTTGAAGCACACAGTACAGCTAAGATGAGTTGGTAGACACATGGCAAGTTGCTTTCCAAATTGTCAGGGGCACATGCAGGGGCTGTCGGACACATCCTCCAGTGCAGCATGCTCCATTGAAGCAGATGTATAAACCCATTAGCGTTCAAAGCATAGAAAAATTGAGCTGCGCAAAGGGACACCCAACGAGGGACAGACTGGTGTGCAGTGCATATCATTTACATATTCAAATTGCCACATGCACTACCTCTTTTATTTGGGGGATGCCAGAATACTACTTGTACTGAAGTCATACCTCACTATATGCGTGTAGCTGCTTAGCCAGGGACCATTGCATGATGTGTGAATCTTGACACATTGCTCTTCTATTTGCCACGCGCCCATGTGCGCCTGACTTCCTGCATTGACAGTGTATGAACCATCACGAGGGGAGTCTTACGAATGGGTACGAAGCAGCAGACAAGAGTGTACTATCTTTGCAGCATTGAACTGCTCCTGGTACCGGACCTGAGAGTGCGCAGGCAGGAGGCCAGCACTCACCCAGAGATAAGTCTCTCTTTGACTTCCATTTGAGTCATTTGGTACAATGTGCATGATGTACAAGTTTTTTCAGATTGAGTATGTGTTATTGTGAATAGTAGATGTTTGTCTTTTCCCTACTTTCCCTTGACAATCCATCTCCCCTCTCCTGCCCCTCTTTCCGGTTATCCAGAATACCAATGCCTGTCCAGTTAACATATCCTTGACCCTCCTTCCCCACCGTGGTCTTAGAGGCCTGTGTAAGTTTGATCTTGCAGGCGCCCAGACCACGGAAGGGGTGGTTGGTTTGTGCCACTCTTGCGCGTGGACACCGGAGCAGTGACACTACCTATCAGTTGGTGCTGCATCATTGTATATTATGTAGCAAACATGGTACACATCCTGTTGTAGCATTGTTTAAGTGTGCTAACTTGGTTGTTCCATCATTGTGCTTGTACATGTGCTTTGAAATTTACTGCTACTTCAAGTCATCTACTGGACACTCTTCAAGTGTTTTTTGCTGCCTACAGGCTTTTTTGGCTGGCTTGTGTGTTTGGCTCCTTTGAGTTCTCTTCGATTTTGGTACTTTTGCCAGTCAGGGTGGCCTCTGAGGGTGCTGGACACTATTTACACGCAAGGTGGTAGATGGAGACAAAGGGGTAGGGTGATCCTGTGGCCAGGTAGACTTCAAGGAAGAAGGCTACATACCCCAGACATGCTTGGTCAGTAGGTCATTGTGATATGTGAATGAGGGAGGGAGTTTGGTTGTTGGACAGTTGTCATCGCCTGCAGTGTGATGGGCATCCTGACATTGTTATTGTGGTGTCCTATGCACATGATGTGTTCTGCTGGTGAATGCCTGTTCCTGTGTTGTGTTTACCTTTCAGGTATGAGGGGATTGGTGTGTTTTGCCATGCTGGGGTGTGCACAAGGGCAATGTTCACATATGATGTGTAGAGGACACTGATGGTCACTTGATTGGACATGCATGTATTGAGTGCATGTCCCTACTGACACACACAGTCGCACTATGCTCCACCACATGTACATTCACCCTTCTGTGTCCAAATGTGCACACAGTTTGCCTTTTGGGGACCACTGTGTACCTGCAGCACATGATCTATGACCATTTGTGGATCCTGTACATGTGTCAATTGTTTATTTATTTGGTTATTTTGTCCTTTTCATGTGATGCTCAAGGTGTGTCTGTCACAATGGCTGGTCACTATGCTTTGTGCTGAGCAGTGTGTTTGGAGGAGATGCACACAGCACACGTATTCAGGAGTATGGATTTTGCCTTGGCCAATTTGCATGTGAACAGGCTTTGATTGATATGTTCATGCTACTACTGTTGGAATGCATTTGGGTATGACTTGTTTTGTGTGGGAGGTTGTTGGTCAGTCATTTCATCAGATTCCATGACAGGCGTCATTGTGTGAAGGCAATTTCCATTTATCACATGTCACTTTGTGTATTATTGGTAATGTGTTGGCCTTTTCCTATTGCTTGCCATGTGATGGTGTGTCAAACAAGGGTGGTGTGGTTTAGGAGGGTTTGGATGTCATACCAGGGATTGTGATGGCCTGTTTTGCAGGGGTGTGTGATGCACACCTTGCATGTGTTCCTTTTGTTCACACACAATTGTTCATGTTTTAGTAGCTAGGGATGCACACAATGTAGCACTTCCATGGCAACATTCTCAGGGTGGTAAGGTTGGTTGTGACAGTTGACTGTCTTTTTGTCATCATCGATTGTCACCTGGTATGTGCCAGGCCTGTGTGCACTCCGCAGGGGTGGGAGTTTAGGTGAAAAATGTAGCCACAAGCTGGGTCCGGGCTGCCTCGCCACGTGCCCTATCCCCTCCCATGGGCAGCGCCTGTGCCTGTGGTTGGGGATGTGGGGGCACCACCATGTCCACTGGTACGCCCCTGCCGTGTTGCAGCATTGTGCAGGACACATGCTGCCACAATGATCCTGCACACTACTGGGGGTGCATAGAGTAGCTACCCGCCAGAGTGGTCAAGGGAGCGGAAGCGTGACTTTAGCACTCCGAATGTGCACTCCACTATGCCCCTGGTTGCAATATGGGCAGCGTTGTATCTTACCTGGGGTGGTGTGGTGGGGTTCCGGATTGGCGTCATCATGTGGTTGCTCAGATGGAAGGCACTGTCCCATGGAGAGGTGATAATGGTTGTGATTATTGGGGTTTGTGTATTTGTCTGTGTGTGACATGCATGCATGTGCACGGGCATTTGTACTCACCTAGGAGCCATGTGTCGCCATGCTGTCCAGCTTCCAGGGCCCGGCTCAGGGCGGACATTCTGTATATGAAACTGTCATGGGTGGAGCCTGGGTAGTTTGCATAGACAGAGGTGATGATTCCCTTTGCATCGCATACGACCTGCACGTTGATGGAATGCCAGTGCTTGCGGTTTCGATAGATGTGCTCATTGGCCCTAGGTGGACGTAGGGCTACACATGGGTGCAATCTATGGCACCGAGCACTTTGGGGAAGTGTGCCACCCTGTAAAAGTCCTGGACAACGGCCTGCCTTTTTGCGGGTGTTCTGAGCATGTTTATGTGCCTGCGCACTGAGGGGCGCGCAGTCATGATTGCCTACACCTGGTGTAGGCAGTGTGACTGTGTGGCTTGTGAGAACCCCCGTACTATGGCAGTAGTCCGCTGAATGATCCAGTGGCTAAAAAATGCAGGACATTGAGCACCTTCTCCAAGGGGCTCAATGCTTGGGAGCAGAGGGTGGGGGATGTAAGGTCATCTTCCCACTCCCTGACCAGGTCTACAAGGTGGAAACCTATACCTGCTATAGACCTGGTCGTCAGGCATCCCAAAAAGGGTGGTCCGGGGGGAAAAAATGCGGGCCCTGGCTATTCTCCTCCTCCTGCGGTGTCCCACGATCAGTGCTGTGACAAATGGGGCATTCATCGTAGCTGTATATGCGTGTTTGTTGTTTGCGCGCTCTTTTATACTGTGCGCAGGGACGCTTACGCCTGCCTCCCTGTGGCGGACGTGTTCACTCCTGTGCGCGTCTTTTGGTGTGTGCTTGTTTCTCGTATTCGAATCCATGAATACGAGTTGTTCGCATGCGTGTGGGCGTTCCGTGTATTTCCCTGCAGTACTTCCCCAGTTACGCCTTCTTTTTCACGCGTTGTTCCCCATTCTGCGTGTTACGCCCCGTGACCTGCCCCCTTTTTGTTGTGTGCGCTGATGTTGTGCGCTTTCCATGTGCGCGTCGTGCATGGCGTTCGGGTTGTTGCAATGACGTGTGCGCCCGTGTGCTCCACCCACAGATTTGCCGCACAACCAGTGGAAAACACGCGCAGGCCCTTCCTTGAATCGCACGCGTGCGCGTGCGCTTGCTTTTTTACGCTTGCGCCACCTTTCACCAGTTTGCGCTGAGATTTTCGGCGCACGTTTGTTCCATGAATCGGCCCCTTTGTGTGTTAAAGGGGGAAAACTCCCAATAGGTTAAGTTGTATTATGTGTGTTAATGGAAAAAGGAGAGGGATGTTATGTCCCGATCCAGGTACCTCTACAACGGGGCACCGTGACACCTCACTGCGCACAGGCAGTGACGGATAAAAAAAGGGGGGTAACCCAGGGCTCCAAACTATACTTGCTAAGATACTTTAATCAATTAGTTAAAAACACTAATAATATACTCCTGTGTGGGGTTACCCCAATATGCATGTGGCATGCTGACGTCTCCGCTGGCCATGCTCGGTAATGTACCTGTTTTCCAGATAAACTATGATTGAAAAATAAAAATATACATAATATTAATAAAGCGCGATAGAAGAGTTGCTGCCATAGACATTGAGCATTTTATCAATTTCAGAATAAGTCGACCGGTCGGGAGTCGAACATGTGACCTGCTAGAATGCACACAAATGGTTGCCAGACATTTGGTCGAAAAAAATTGGTCGACCAGACAAATGGTCGAACCAATTTGGTCGAAAACCAAATGGTCGAATTTTTTTTTTTTTTTTTTTTTTTAACCCTTTTTTTTATTTTTTTGGGGGGGGTCCCCCCCCAACCCCCTTTTTTTCTCTAAAAACCCCTTTTTTTACTAAACGAAAACCCGAAAAATAAATATATAAATAAATAAAAAATTTGACCATTTGGTTTTCGACCAAATTGCTTCGACCAAATTGCAGTCGACCAGTTTTTTTTCGACCAGTTGACTGGACACCACACAAATCTCCAGGTGCAGGCAATCCAACGGCTGAACTATTGCACCATGGAGAACTTTTTGGCTGACACAAATGAATTCGTAATGTCAAATAAAAGATACGCTTTAAAAAATAAATAAAATGGCAGCAAAACTAATATTAGTCAAATGAAAATGTAAACAGGGCATACTACACTGTCAAGGGTTAAATTCCTCCACCAAGATTCGTCGATTCCAGATCGTGTGTGATGGTTAATACAAAAGGCATCTCTCGCTCTCCCTCCCTCTGTGTGTGCGTCTCTCTCTCTCTCACACACACACAGTCTGACATCACTGCCCACGAAAAAGGGTGGGGTGAGATTGCATTGAAATCAGCTCTGTCTGAAGGGGACGAGATTACAGACAGAGAGACAGCGGCAGCACGGACCAGGCACACCGCCCGTACATTCAGCACAACCGCGTTCACTTGTTTCAAGAAATAAACAATTATAAGAGAAAATAGTCTGCGACTGGCCTCGCAGAGTACAGACGCCGCGGCTGCATCCTTGACGATCTCCCGGGCTCCCCTTCAGGCTCCCAAAACAGAGCTACGGATCTGGTAAGTTTGGTTGTAACCCGTGCTATGGTGCGCGTTTTGTTCTTGTGGCATAAAAAAGGCGACGAAGGCGTGACATTTGGATAGAGCTGTGGTGAGTAGAATACGGAGCACGGCGTGTGGCTGCAGTCAGAGGACACCAGCATTGCCACTGAACCGGGAGCACAGGAGCGGGATGAGTGTTTGAAGTGATTGGCTTGTGTTGGTTGGTTATGGTTGGTCGCAAAAGCACGAAACCTTGAGTCCTTGACAGTGAAGCGGAGACAGGAGATGGGCAGTGGAATTAGAGCACATATATGAGTGCTGGCATAGTATACCCAGGTTTTTACAGTGAACGAGGCTCGATCTCAGGGGTTAAGAGGTACCGGAGAGCATGTGGGGGTAAAGTATTTTGGTAGTGTTGCCATATTTTGGTGAGGTCAGAAGACACAGACCCCGGAGTCATTGGCAATGATCCGAGAAGGACAATGTAAACGTGGTGGGCAAGTGGGGCCGTCTTTGGGGAGGGCAGAGGGGGAGGGGGGCATACGGTGGGCGGGGTATACTGAGAGATGCATACGTTGATGTGAGCATGTCTTGGGGCTGTGACAGACACTTCTTTGCGAATTCTTTGTACATCCTGGTACATCTACTTTACGGGGAGGGCAAAGGAGCAGGCTGTGTGTGTGACGGATTGGCGGATGTGTGTTTACCCATCCACGCCTCTCAAATGCCCACGTTGAGATGTGGATCGATATTTAGATTTTAAATCGGAAGACTTTGGTATACTTTTGTTTTTTGCCCATTTTTTTCACACATCCATTGTGACCGTAGCTTTTCTTAGGAGATGGGCTGTTCCTCTATATTTCCGAAACTTTTTAGGGCTGCGGAGCGGTGGAAATCCATCCGGTTTGGCTTCCTCTGCTGATGGCAGTTCCGCCCCCGCCCTCCTCCCCAGCCATGGATTAAGGATGTGATCACAGGATGCAACGGGCTGTGGTCTGGGGGAATGCTTTAGGGGGAGGGCTGGTGGATCGCTCAGCACGGCAGCTAACATGGCATGTCCATGATTCTGCGGGGCAGAACTCCCGCCATGGCTTGTCCCGCGACCTTCCGGGAGAAAGATGACCAGCCTAGCGTCACGGCGTCAGCCCCCCACCACCGCTGAGAAAGTCTTGTTCTTTCCCACTTTGAGGTTCTTATTGTGGCGACTGGTAACGTCAAAAATCCCTCCAAGTGGCATTTCAAAGGCACTCGGCACCGAGCCCCAGCATCCTGCGGGACACTATCTGACTCAGCATCCCCTAGGATGTCCGTTCTGCGTGGGCGTGGAGGTGGGCGGATTGGCCGAGCTGGTTCTGACCACAAACGGGCTAACTGAATATACCCAAATGGGGGATTTGACAACAGACCCGTTCCCTCGTACGAAGGGCAGAGGTGGGAATAAAGCTACTGGCGATCCGGGCAGGGCACACTTCTGCTTTGCTGGAAACTTCTGCACATTCCACAGATTTGTTTCTAGCAGCGTGTGCAAAACCACGCGAACACACGGCAGACAGTTTCTGGCAGCGCGTGCTGGTTATTTCCGGAGTTCTGCTTTCCTAGGCTGTAGCTTCTAATTCATACCACGAATAGCTGGCGGGCTGGTTGCAGTCACTGATGGGTGCAACAGTACGCTGCTAAGACACTTCGTGAATTAAATGCCCAGCCATTCGTGTAGTGCTTAATGCCCCCATAGAATGAGCCTCTTTACAGGGAGATCACACTTATGGCAGATATTGCAACTAAGTGGATTGAAGTATTCTTCCCAGGTTCATGTAATTCAACCAAGAAACCAAGATCGATTAGAAATTCACCATATTCCAATAACTGATAGTTAAATGTAAAATACGGATGAAGCAAAGCTCAGGGTTTCACACCTTGATGCCACTGTCCTACAGCGCAAGGACGCTTGATATGAAGATTGCTCCGGAGAAGCGTCAGAGCGACACACCCGTAAATATCTAGTTATTTACCCCCTCTGCCCAGCTGAATGTTAGTGCCTGCATTGGTAACGCTGGGAGTTTCAGAGTTGCCGTCCATCAGCAGAGAAGGCCCCGTGTCTCTGATACCATTCCTAAATGTGTGTATGACTTGAAGCCAAAGGTGACCGAGTGAGTCCTGTGACAGACAACATGCAGGAATCCTGTGAATCTGCCTCACAGTGATAATAGTGCTGGCAGGCATATAATGGAAGCAGATTTGAAAACCCCAGGAAACTACCTCGTATTGATAAAAGAGCTGGCAGGCTGGTCATGGAAACAGATTGAAAACTTACATTACCCCTTCGTCCGGTCCTCGTCACAGTCCTTACTTCATTGAGGGGCTGCCTCTACTAACACACCTAAACCACCATTTCCCACATCAACATGGAGGATCCTGTGGACTGAGTTAGTCCTTCCTTCATATTTATGTATTTTTGGTGCCTTCCTCTAACCATTAACAAGGTCCTTTCCACCCCATTTTGCAACACGAAAAGGAACAGGGCAGTCAAATCCTCAAAAAATGTGTTGTACTCAGAGGAGCAAGTGGTGTGCTCGTGAGTTATCGTGTGATTTCTAATGTATCAAGAGGTGAAGGAGAATAGAAGAACAAGAAAAAAGGGAGCTTGTTCAATCCTGTCGCCTGTCTGGAGGAAAATATATGACTTCCTGGATTGTCTATCACTATAGACTTATTACCTGGGCATGTCATGTACACAAGGACCAAAAAGAACAGAGAAAGTTCTAACAATCCCTGCTTGTCCTAGAAAATATCCCTAGGCAGCGCTGGTATGCCGCCTGTCGATCAGTCGATAGAATAAGATGATGTACATTGCTGGCTATTCAATTATTTATTTTCTCATGAGATGCTGACTTTATAACTGACAGCCCAGGTAATCTAATAGTTTGAATCAGTCTTTGTCTAGACATGGTTACCAGCAAATCTAGCCTCACTTCTTTACAGTATAAACATTGGCAAGTGGAGCTAATTCACAGTCAATATTTTGGCAACAATTGCTTTATTAGCCGATACTGAGTGTGAATAAACCTGAGTTAAAAACTCAACTCTAATTTGAGAGCTAAAAACAGTGTGCTACGAAGACTATGCATGAGGCATAGACAACAAGTTTTCTGGGTCTCCCTGTGGCTGTGGCGTGGCGTGTGGGAGGAATCTTCCTGCCGTCTCCACCTGTGTGACGACCGGTTTCGGTGACCTCACTGGTTAGAGCCACCTTCTTCAGGACTGTGTTTGTAATTTTTTGCAAGACCTTTCTGCTTCTAAAAACGACTGCAACTCAGTTGGCCACTACTCACACGTATCCACTATTTAGTTGTAGAAATGGACCAATCTCACCTCAAAATGATTTACGGAGCCATTCAGTCTGACCCTGTAAAAAATGAAAGGGAACAGGGTCACTAATAATAATGCTAAATTAGCATCTGGTTAGCAAAAACTGTTACTGTTAAGCAAAAATACCCCTCTTGTTTATTTAGTCCTTCCCACCCCTACCCTCAGACTGATTTTTCCCAAGCCATCCAGAAAGTACAGGTAGAGTGGGAGGGAATCAGGACTGTGACGAGGAAGATTCAGACTCTGAATAATGAAGATAAACGGTAAGTAATTGGGCCATTGTTATTTCTTCATTTTCTAAAAACCTTACAACTGTTGGTTAACTGTTACATCAAGGATTACATTTGAACAGCATATTATAGACCTGATTTACAAAAGCATTTTTCAATAGGAAAATCCCATTGAAAAATATTTGGTAAATCAGGTCCATAATGTCAAAAGTCTCTGTGTTCATGTCACATTGTACATGAAGCATAGAATCAAATTGCAACCTTCCTCTCGCCCCCAAAAGACAAAAGCCTGGAATACACTTGGGACTTCATGTTTTTGGCGTTTCTGGGAAGTGGACAGCTATTTCTCAGTGCTGTCAGCCAGGCACTGGAATTCTCTTCCAGAGGATCGTTTGGGCACGGAAAACCACTTTTATATCTTTAAAAAAAAATCAAGACATTGTTTTAAGGATGTCCTACTAGACCTTTCAGCACCCTTGGACACAGTCCACCACAAAACTCTCATCAAAAGTGTCAGAGAAACGGTGATTAACAAGATGGCCTTGATATGGGTACATTTCTTCATAGCAGAAAGAACAGAAACAACTTGGCTCATGTCAGAACCACACATACCAACCTGTGCAGTCCCACAAGGCTCATCCTCTCGCTGCTACTCTTCAACATCTTTATGACCCAACCCAACCTTGTTAAAAGTCATGTACTCACCTGCTGTAACTATGCAGACAACACCCAGATTATCTATAAAATCAACACTACTGGAGAATAAGATCAAAACCTCCAATCCAACTTCCTCACACAAACAAATGGATGAGTACCAACACCCTTAAACTAAATTGGCACAAAACTAAAATCATGATCAGGTCCAACAATCCTTTGGATCAAATTCACATATTATGGCCTAGCGAAATGGGAAACTAACCAGATCCTTCAAAAGTAGTTATACATCTTAGAATAATAATGGACAACAACCTTACACTGATCTAACAAGTCAATGCAGTCATAAAGTAATGGTTCTTCCACAATCAAAACGATTCTACCTTTCCTCACCATTCCACACAGAACACTCAGCGTCATCTCTCTCGTCATATCAAAAAAAGACAATGCCAACAGAAACTACCTTGGAATGCCAGATTACCTCACCAAAAAACTATAATGAACACAGAACGCAGCGGCAAGACTACTCCTCAGAATCGACAACCATTATTGAAAAACCTACACTGGATAACAGTCAAACAAAGGATTTACTTCAAAACCCTTTGCATGGCACACAACAATAGAAAGCCAAGGAGCAGAATTCATGCAGGAGCAAATATCCATCTACAAACTGAAACGACCCATGAGATCCAGCAATGACATTCGCCTTGAACCAAAGCAATACACAAACTGAAATATGACAGATCAGCGTTCTCTTGCATCTCAGCAAAACCTCGGAACTCACTTCCCAAGGAACTACGAACAACAGAAGAACACCTCAAATTCAGAAAACTTCTAAAACCCTGGCCCTTTAACTCACCCACCTAAAGAGGAAGCACTACTTAGAAAAAAAAACCACAAGAAAATAGGGAAGTCACCACAAACCATCGTAAAGCCAAAACTAACTGGACTGGGCCAACAAAAGAAAAACATAATATCGGCAAACCGTAAAATAAACAATTCTACCGAATCGAAACAATGCACGTTACAAGAACGCACAGACCTCCCTCACTACTAACCATACTAAAAACCTTAAACTTTTCTACAAACTCATCTTTCAAACGCTATATACAACACACACATTCCCTTACTACAGCACAAACCGGAAATCGCACATAAAATGGCACACCCCCTCTGTAATCTCACTCAACCTTACACATCTCCAGCACTATGCCAGAGACGCACAAAACAATCCCATATAGACCCACACACTTAAACAATACCCAAGCCATACCATCTAGAAGAAAACCCAGCACACAGTGACCAGCTTTTCTGAACTGAAGCTACCAACAGCACAGCAAAAAGCTATCTTGCGCTATCCCTCTCCATTCCACTAACTAACCCTCATTCCTTTTAAGACCCCCCTCAGTGCCTGGAGACCATGAAAAGGGCAGTGTTGTGTGGTATAAATCTCAATAACATAAGGTGCTATTTTTCTTCTCTTTTTTGCTATAGGCGCTTAGACACCCCTTGGGTCATAGTGCAATACAGACAATTACCTTTGCTTTGAGACCAGAAATGGAATCGGCACATTAATGAATCATACTGTAACGGTATACTTTTTAATAATACACCTAAGGGTTTCTATTGACCCTTTAATACAGCACACTGCGAATTGAATTAGCTGTGTTTCGGTGCCCACTTTTCACTCTGGATGGGGATCCCCTGCATGTTTCTAAGTGGAGTGTGGTAGAGTGGCGTTAAGCTTCAAAGCAGATTTTCGGTTACAAAAACCATCAAAGCACTTTATACAAAATATGCATCGATCATCATTATAAAATGTAATCCATAGAACAATTTGAACATTAAAAATTGTTTACACATATTTAAAAAGAAGATAAGAACAGATGAATAAAAAGCTAGATTGTTTTGACTCTCAATCTCTTTCGCCAGACCATATACAAATACTTAGCAACATTAAAAATCTTTAGAGGATTTTTGCCTTTGCAAAAATCAAGTGCATCCACAGCCCTGCAGATATCATGCAATCTGAACATAAATAAAAGGTACTGTGATCTTGATAACGCATATTCAGAGCATACTAACAAGAAATGAGAAGTCGACTCCACCAGAGCCCTGCACTTTAATTCTTTAGCAATGTTTAAAAAGACGATAGGAGCAGATGGGTAAGGAACTAGATTATTTAGTCAGATTCATTAAGGACACTCAATCACTTTAAGCTGGTCCTGTACAAATAATTAACAACATTCTGAATCTCTCAAGTATTTTTGCTTTTAATGCAGAAATAAAGTGCATGCACAACCCTGCGGATATCATGCTACCTAAACATAGGTAATATGTACTGTGAATACAGCATATTCAGGACATAACGGGAAGTGTAAAATCAACTCCACTAAGGCACTGCACATTAAGCAGGCAGAGGAATTTTGTGAGGACCAGTTTGCTGTATATGCAGCTTTTTTCAGGATAGCAGCTCTCAGATTCAAGAAGAGCGAACGTGCATACAGTGGTTTCACTGTGTCCAAGTATGGTTCGAAACAAAACCCTCCTTGCAGCCTAAATATTGCAGGCCGCATGAGAGTTTTTGACAAGATGTTACCATTGACTCCCTGGTCCCATTCACACTTGCTTCCGTAATCAGGCCAGAGAATCCCCTGGTTATAAAAGATGGCTGTTCCTAAAGGTCAGACAAGCCCAGCCTGCATAGCCAGAACTTGAGGTGTCTTCTTAACCAGAGGGTCACGTCACTGCCTTCCAATGATATGAACGCAGACCACATTGACATAAAGTCTGTTAACGCAGAAGTCCAGAGACGGACCCAGAAAAGCAACGGTTTTATGATTAGAATGTCTTTGATGGGACAGATATCACTTTCCAGATGTAAAATAACATTAGGGGTTCCTCTGGGCTGTATGAGCAATGATTTTAGGAAGTTATTCTCAGAGACACTCAAAGCAGCTGAGTTTGCGTATCCCCAGATTTCAGCCCCATAAAAGGCTGCTTGGACAGCTTGCAACCTGCAGAGTTATAGAGCTGGGGATAGTGCGTCACCACCATGCGATGAGAAAAACATCCTTATTACTCCTTCATTCATCTCCAACTTCAGATTCGATTTCACCACATGTACGGACCAGAGGCCGTTCTCAGCGAATCGGAGACCCAACTAATCATAGGCTGGCAATTGCTCCAGCTTTACCCCATTAATTTCAATGTGGATGTTGATTTTCCTACATGATCTGTGCCTGAAGATCAACATCTTGGTGTTGGCTTTGTGGCGTTAATGACACTCAAACAAATGATCTATATTTTGAAGAAAAATATGTTATTCATCATCATGATGCTGGTCAGATAGTACAGCGATTAGAGCGCTCGCTTTTGCATCCGTACAGAGCCTGCTGATGCTGGTTCGAATCTCGGCGGGGCCAAACTCAGCCTTTCATCCTTCCGAGGTCGATAAATGAGCACCACACACCGTGGGTAAGCAGCGCTCAGGTGCCTGAGGGTTTGTAGCGCTATAAAGGTGCAAACATATTTTTATTAACATTTTGTCTGAAGCCATAGAAGTATCACATGAAATCAATACAAATTAGTGATTAGCACAGTAACATTTGCAAGTCTAAATATTGACCAACTCGCACATTAAACCTGTTATATAAATAAATTAATATATTTTATTTTCAAATAGACTCCATTGAATCTTGTCTGGTTGTATTTTCTGCAAACAAAATGTTTATTTTTAATTTTGTATCAAGCTAATGTCCTGAGAATTACTTCTTGCTTGCTGATACTTCTTTTACTTGACACCCAGGGGTCTAATGCTGTAATGTCACCCCTACATTGAAACAAACACAGGCACAGGATCAGAAGGAATGGGCTTGGATTATCCAGCACAAGGCACAAGGTTACTTCATTAATCAAAGGTAGCAAGCAACCCCACCCACCCAGAATTACCAGGTGATGAAACTCCGAGGCTGGCTCGACTGCCCAACACAAGACTCCAGCCAAAAGCAACACATGCAAGTTGTCTCTTAAAAACACCAACAATTGAATTGAGAAAAGGAGCAGAGCTCTGTACCTTCACTCCAAGTCAGTGTGTCTGTTTCACGTCATCTCTGCAGGCATAAATCCAACAAATGAATGGGCCATTTAACATGCACGCCTTCTGAATGCTGGGGATGGTGCTGCTGATGCTGGGCTGGCTGGACCTGAGGCAGGCAGTCTTGTAAATCGGTAGGATTGGCACTGAAATCTGTAGGCAGTAGGACTGCATAAAAAGCGGTAGCCTACCGCCCAAATCGGTAGGTTTGGCAAGTATGAGATGGGTGGAGCCTATTCAATAACTGTTACGACGACCTTGCCAGGTTCCCTTTGGAAACTATTCAGCAACTCAGCAGTATTGGGGTCCAGCATAGGGCGTCCTCAAATATATGTGAAAAGCCTCAATATATGAACATAGAAATAGGCCAATGTAGTCACCCAACTCTCCAGACAGCCTCTCCCTTCAAAGCGCACCTCCAGAACTAGCCGTTTTGTCTTCCCCTGCAATCAGACCCACCTTACAGGAACGGAGCACGGCACGCTGCCATCGCATCCGCTGTTTCACAATTGCGCCAAGTATCCTTTACTCTCTGGGTGCTGTGGCCTAACTCAGCGCAATGCGAAACACCTCTAAGCAGATTTTCATTCCCACTCATCTGCCGTTCACTTGTGGGCTCCACAAACGGACCGGCACGTCCAGAGATCAAACCTGAGCACCTTTTCTCCCCTGTGTTCTTCACCGGCCGTATCGACGGGGGAACCCTACGAGGCAAAGTCAAATCACAGTTATGGCCCATGCGACGTAACATTGTCGTAACTTTCCTTGGAACTCAGGCCTCAACCTTCCATTTCCGAATTCTCCATGTACAGACCACAGAATTCAGCTGTACGCGACCAAGCGTCTATGGACCCTTTCTGATTGCTCTGGAGCCAAACCTGAAGCAAATAATTGTCTCCAATGCCATGACATCCGTCAACGCCTGATGATAAAGGGTAAGAGAAGGTGTTACCCAGAGGCTGCCTACAAATATGTTGGTCCGAGAATCACCTCATCTTGGTTATCCCCAGCCCTCTAGTTCTGCCCTACAGAACTCCAGGGAGGTGCACCTGGCAATACCTGTCAACAGCCCAGAAAATGTGTGCTATCTTGGCCTCCGCATTATAAACTGCCACCAACTCCTTACCTATAGGTCCTTAGATCCTTTTGTGTATTGGCAACACCCCCTCTGTTGCCCTGGCCTTAGAAGGCCCATTTATCCCATGATGAGCCCACAACCAGGCGCCAGGGAATCCCCAAAGATGGACTTCAGAACCTTCTCCAATGTTAAAGTCATGCCTCTAGGAATGAAATGAAGAACTCAATCGCATCATCAAAATGTTTCTTTATGTAGGTTGGTTTGAACGTTAAAGTTAAGAGAAGTGGAAACTTCACTTCCACAAATGACCTGGAACTCTCCCTACCTGGAAATGCTTTGTATGGCCTTGATGGAGGCAGTGGCTGCGGGAATCACACACCTGAAGCCGCCAGCATATGATGATTGATTATGTTGTGAAGTTTTTGCCATTGATGGGAGCTAGTGCCCGACAGGTGAAAGTTGTTCCCACCACGGGCTTGTTAAGTTGCGGTTTTCATTAGGCTTTCAGTCCACACCAGGCAGGATTAGAAACTGTCATCTATGTTAATTAGGTGGTGTTATATGTGTGCATTTTCGGGTAGGGTTGTGTACAATACATTACTTTTATTGGATGTTTTGATGTTTTTTCTGTGTAACCGGATACATGCATTTTGCTTTTTTGTATTGTTTCAGATTCATTGAACACATGTTTTTTGTTGTTGTAATACAGGTTTTATATACATTGCCTTTTGCCCGCTGTTTGAATTGTACGCGTATGACCTACTTCATCCAATGGGCATTCAGCACGTTCACAGAAATGTGGCTCTTCTTTGTTTATATGGAGAAGAAGGTTAGGTCAAAGTATAAAATGACCCCCAGATTTTTAGATTTTTTTTATTTTGTTCGTATAGTCATTGAAAGGCCCAGGGTTTTTGGTCATGAGGATATTAGTCTCAAAGAATGAAATTCATGATTTTGAAAAGTTATAGTACGTGCTATTATCTTTCATCCAGCCATGGACACTTTCTGTCTAGAAGTGGTCGCATGCTTGCCCTGGATTATTTTATTATGTTAAGGCCCAGTTTGAAAGCTATCTGCATGTTATGCGTGAATGCCTGAAATATGTCTGCTGAAGATTTCATACACACTTTGAAGGGCTAAAGAATGAGACTGATCCTTGCAGAGCTCACCAGAAGCCCTGGCGTACACCTGTGATCATGCCAAGAAGTATGACTGCCATTGGTATAGTTTTTCCCAAGACTTTAAGATTTCTGCTCATCTTTCTAGTATGCTGGATTTAGCACCTCTCATAGTTTTAAATGCAGGTTGGTGTTCAGGAAATCTTTTGTTAAATTTGCTAAACTCTTGGAATTGCCTGGTTGCTATTGTAACTTAATTCGGCAGTGGGCCATCAATGTCCATCCTAAAAACATTTCGAAAATTACCAATACATCATTTTAACCAAAATAAGAAGATGGGAATACAGAAAAAATAATAGACACCATTCACAGCTACGTGTTCATATGGCCACTTTAGTTCCCAGAAGGCCTTTTCCCCCAGGGGTATAGAGTTCACTCCAGAATGGACAATGTTGTTTGTAACAATTCCAGTGGGGCCAACAGCTCCCAGATACGGATATGAGCTTATGACAATGCCACTATTCGGGGCATGCCCGTGACCCCCAGATCGTTCCAGGACATCCCTGGCCATTTGCTCATTCCTGAAAACCAGTTTAACAGAGTCCAAGGGGCTTATGCCCTCACTGGCCATTCTAAGGCACCCC
Source organism: Ambystoma mexicanum (assembly GCF_040938575.1). Lineage (NCBI taxonomy): Eukaryota > Metazoa > Chordata > Amphibia > Caudata > Ambystomatidae > Ambystoma > Ambystoma mexicanum. The sequence continues at coordinate 21,628,174 of NC_090922.1, read as the reverse complement.
ACCATTGCTTCCTTAGCCACAAAGGGACAATTCTAACTGTATGGAGCCAGTGGAGAAATGTATTTGAAAGGGCATCCCTTGGTTTTCGCCTGCCCAGGGGCAACTTAGGTACCACATGAAGGAAAACGGTAGCAGTTATTTGCCCCCCATATACATGGTGCTTGGGCGTGCACACATTTGGACAATAGCTATGTGCACTAATCCCTCTCTCCCTGGGGAAGTTAGTTCTCTGGGGTCTTGGGGAGCGGTCTGCCCGCATAGTTGGCTTAGTGGGCTGGGTGGAAGTTTCCCTGTCTGCATTGGAAAGCAACAGCTGCTCAGCCCGAGGGTGGCTCGTCAATGCTAGAGCAATGCTTTCACAGGGTGCAGTGTACAAAAATTGGCATGGAGTTAAGACCCCTTGGCATCAGCAGAGATGCTGGTAGACTCCCCAAACAGACCATCACCTCCCTTCCCCTCCCCACTGCTCCCCTGCCAATTCGGAGAGCATTATGAGCCTCCTAGTGTGGTAAGGCAGAGGAGAGGTGACCGCCATTGACAGGGGTCCTAAGGGCTCCAAAGGATGTTAGGCGAAGAAAGGAACGTGTCCCAGAGATCGTAGCTAGCATGTTCTCGCTACAGGAACTACAAATGTGACTGGGAAAGAGCTTGTCTTCGATAGCTTCATCAGTCTCTGTGTCCATTGGGTCCAAGGCGGCAGAAGCAGTAACTGAGAGGGGGGTCAAGGGTAGGACCCAGAGTAGGGAAGAGAGTGGGGGCTGTGTTGGCTCACAGAAGGTGAACCGAGTAAGGGGCAAGAGGGTACCACGGGTAGCAAGGGTACCAATGGGAGAGCTGATGCATCACACATCCTCTCAGTTCCAATGCCAAACACAGTGGCCAAAAGCAGGGTGTCTGAGTTCCCGATGGTGGCAGGCTGGGTTTCATTAGTGGCTGTATCTCCTTGGATCAAACTTGGGGGAACTTCCTTCGAAACTCCAAACGGGAGAGATAGCCGGGTTCCTTGATGATTTCCCCCCGGAGTGGACTCCTGGGACAGTTGTTTTCTCACCCACCACAGCAGAGATGGACCCCCGGAATTGATGAACCTCATTTAATGGAGGGTAGGCCACCCCCTTGGAATTAAAAGAATAGCTTGGTTTCTCGTAGGGTGGCTCCCTGGGACCCCTAGAGTCAAAGTTAGTGTCGTGGGTGAAGCAAGCGGCCCCTAAGAGATCCGGAGGCAATGTCAGTAGCACAACCGCTGCCAAAGCTCAAAGGATGCTCCAGTCCTTTCCTTCGTACTGCCAAGAATTTACGTTGGGATTTGGGCTCAAGCTCTGGGTGGATTTGCAGATTATATAACAGAGCAGACTTTCAGAGATACAAAGGGGAAAAAGGAGAGGGTGGCTCCACAACCTCCGCTTCCACTATGAATCCTACTGGGAACAAATTCCAGGGTTCTTTCAGGTGTCAAGCACCCTCCCCAATGGAACGATGGGCCACAATCCCCCCGCCAAAAACCAGTTTCTCCTTGCTCTCACCACAAAGTCATATGAGGGTGGGTGGGCCTTCTAAACAGGCCCCATCGGCCTGCTAACACCCCTGCAGGATCGCCAATACGCTGCACCCTTGTCCCCGCGGGCTTCACCCTAGCGGGACAGGGCTGGGGTCCAAATAGATGGAGGGGGTGTGGCCTGTTGCAGCGATACGACAGGGGCCCTCCTGGCCCAAAATCAGGACCCGTGGGATTGCCAACACCCCGCGCCCTTGTCTTCCTCTAATATCTCTTATGTGAATGGGGCGTTCAACCATTGAGGGTGCTGGAGTTTCAATGTTTCCATTAATGATGATGGCAGGGTTCTGAAGAAGCTTTTATTGTTTCGACTGTTTCAATTAATTCTTCATGGTTCAGTTGAATTAAGCATTGGGCTCATCCTCTATGGAAGATGTTACCCTGGATCTATATTGGCTTTGAATGCAACTCTGGATTGACATAATTTTACTTGAAAAGGAGAATAATTCAGATATCAGGTTTTTTGAGTGGTTGAAATGTATCATCTTATTACGATCAGTGTATATTTTCAAAAAGTCTCTAGTTAGATGAAGACCTCTGTAACATAGTGTGATAACAGATTTGATTCTACGTACAATGGTTCATAGTCATTGCATCGACAGCCAAACCGTTGAATGCCATAACATTGAAAAAAATGCATCGAAAAAAAGCATTGAATGCATTAAAATATATATATATATTTAATGGGGGGGTCCCCCTAAGCCCACCTTTTTTTATCCTTTAAAACCCATTTTTATTAAACTAAACCCTTTACCATTTAAAAAAAAATGCATTCAATGCTTTTTTAGATGCATATTTTTCAATGATATGGCATTTGACAGTTTGGCTGTCGATGCAATGACCAGATACCACGTACAATGCCATTAGGCTGTTTCACTTTACGCCAGAGATCTTCTAGTTTCCTGACATGCCACATGTGCAGGGAATCTTACCTGAAGATACTTACAAATTGATGAGGACATCCAACCATTTGTTAAAGAATTCTGGTCTGTAACCTGGTGGCCTGGAAGCCACATAACATGTGATGGAAGTGTGGTTGTCCATTCTGCCTTTGCATGGCAGGATTGAACACATTGTGGGTGGATTGTGGGCTATGTGGGAGCCATGCATACGTCTCCTGTACACTTGGATTGTCGCGCCTCATTGAAAGAGCGTCTTGAAGGGGAATGCAGGTGTGAGTAGAACACGTTTTGGTCCTTCACAGCAAGTTGGTTTTAAAGTCTTTGGCCCACATTGCAAGTTTGGCGGTGTGGGAAAATTGCTGGTAATTCCACGACTGGCAATCTTTCCCGCACCAGCAAACTACAACTTTGCCGATGGGGGCCATTGAGCTGGAGGTAAATCAGGACCACCGGCAAAAAACAGACAGTATTTCCGGAGTTACCGGTGCCAGAAATACTGGCAATCCCCTCCATATGGGACTCCATGTAATGAGGATTTTCTGTACTTTCTGCCACAATCAGGTGCCGGAAACAATAGGGTCAGTTTGCCGGTATCCGGCTGGAATTACTGGTGCGATACTGGTAAACATGTAATGACCCCCTTTAAGTATTTAAGATTGTGAATACATTTGGAGCGCTATTACAAAATGTTTGCAGTGTTCAAATGCAATTAGCACCCTCAAGGGGGCTCTAGCCAATCGGGAAGCTCGTAAAATGGGCTGTATTCATTGGTATAAGCCCACTTTCCGAGCAACCTCTGCGGAGCTCGGCTGGCACCCCTTTTCATGACTCCCCCACCCATATATCCCCTTGGCACCTGTGCTCACAGGTGGGTGCTAAGGGCTCCTCGGATAAAAGAAAGAAACAGACCTTAAGCAGCGGGTCCTGACGCTGCTACATTTGTAAAGTCGTTTTGTCTTAATTTTCTTCCTGTTCATCAGCAAAGAAAACAGACTTACAAGTGCAACTGCTGCCTAGTCCAACGCCCTGGTGCAAAAATAAATATATTGGGGAAAAAAAGCTGAACATTGTCAGCTGGCGGCAGCACGCCACCATAAATGCCAAGAATTCCCTTCGACACCAAAGGTCTCTGTTTAACGTCTTTTATTTTGTACACAGTGGACAGGATAGAGCAAAAAACAACTATGCGTTTCAGATTGTGTGAATTGGGAAGGTTCCAGGATTTAAACATCCTACAAAGATTAAGTACGTTTTCCATCTCCAACGACTGAAGCAGTACGTCGTTAATTATTAACAGCTCATTTTGGCCACCATGTTGAACGTGGGCAGCATAAGTCAAATATCTGGGAAAAGGGGCTGCCGAGTCATGCTTGCTGCTGTCAGGAACTGCGTAGTTTTTGCAACTAATATGGCATAGATCAATGCAATGGTATATACATGGAAGATGCCTTGGCTAAAATGTATAAGAGTTGCCTAACAGACAGCAATGTGCATAGTGCCTGAGATTACATAGTTGTCCACTTGCCAAAGCAAATACGAGGAAGTACCATATCATGGATCAAAGCACACTGTGGAAAATGCATAGTACATCAATTTGCATAGTTATACATTTGCTTCATCATGTCATGTGGGAAGGTGCTAAAATACTGTAAGGAACGCCATAAAGTGCATAGTACTTCATATGTATGTTAGTCATGTGGCAAAGTACATAGGGGAAAGTCCATGGTGCCTCAGAACTCATGAGTATACATTTACTTAATCATTTCATGGTACTTGGCATATATCATAGTGGCAGGTCCTGCTCAGCTTGCCACATGGCTTAAAGCGCATAGTGCAATTCAGGCAAGCATGAACACATTACATAAAGTGCTCGGTGCATTGATGAACTTAAGGTTCCCAACTGCGCCTAAAAGGTGAACATTGACTCCATGATATACGTTATGCCTTTCAATTGAAGACCGCAGAACTCTGTGCATGTAATGCCTATTCCACTACTGAGAGTGGAAATATAAAGTGCCTGATGCATGATTTGGCTCACGGGTAATTTATGGGTCCAGGGAAATCTGGAGTTGGCACCAACAATGCATGTTGCAGTTGGAATGGAGGTTGATAAGTTGCTAATTGCATTATTGCACTCGGGGTACCTAAACACGCCCCACATGGTCAAGATTAACACCATGACATTTGTTGTACTTTTCATTTGGAAACCACATATCTTAAAACTCATAACACCAAGTCCACAACTGCAAGTGTAGAAGTAAAAGTGCTTAGTGCATAATGTGGCCCTCAGTTGAATTGTGAGACCAGGGTAGTTTGGAAGGTGGGAGTCGCAGGGAGGGGAGCCCAATATTGAAACCCATAAAAGCGTGCTTAGTGCATGTACGTGGGTTGGGCAACTGTTAATTAACTGCGGTTCGCACAGATGTGGTATTCAAGTCTGTTGTCTCTGAGAGGCACTGACTATGTAAATGAAACATCACTTGATGGATTGGGGTGTCTACCTTGGGGTATCTGCCCTCAGTGTTAGGGATACGGGCTTGCTCAATAACGTGAAACCCTTATTAAACCCGCAGAAACCATTTGAGGTTCCACTGTGGTGGAAAAGTGAAACAAAAAATGAATGCAGATCATATTGAAGAGTATATCTGCTACATCAAACATACAAGGTTAGAAGAAGGTATTTATGACCTTTCAGAGGGCAAAATATGGGTTGTGATCAAAATACAGACGGGACAGGTTAGGAGACAAACTTGGGTCATAGCCGGAGGTGTTCAAGCAGATGATTAATTGTCTTTGAGTAATTCAATCTCCCACAAAGGTGAAAAGCTCCTCATATTTGTTATGTCCTCCTGGAGTCTTTGTATTGTAATCAACAAAATATCTACTCTCACATTGTCTTAAGTTTCGTTCACTGTTACCTCCCCTTGGAGGGTGAGAAACGGTGTCTATTCGAAAATATTTGAAGGATGAGATGTCCCCTCCATGTTTCTCATCGAAATATTTTGCGAGAGGATATGTTGGATCATGATTGTTGATGGCTTTTAGCTGTTGAAGTATGCAAACATTGACTTCCAGTTTGGTGCTTCCTATGTACCACAGGTCACAGCAACACTGGATAACATATATTACATATTTTGTGGAACAGGTGATGTATTTAGTAATTTCAATGTTTCGCCCGGTCCGTGGATGTTCGTATTGTTTTGTTGTTAAGTCATATCTGCATGCTTTGAATTTTGCACATTCCTGGAAGCCTTTGCATGTGCTGATGAGCCAGATGGATGGGGAAGGTTTGGGAATCAATTGAAGAAGGCTTGGTGATAATTTTGACTGTAAGAATCTTGCCTTCTAAAAGTGACACTGGCATTTGCTTGGATACACCGTCCGACGTCCGGGTCTCTCTGTATAAGAAACCAGTGTTTAGCCAGGATATTTTTGATTTCCTTGGCCCCATTGTTGTAGGTGGTGAGGAATCTAATACTTTCAGGTTTATGTTTGGGATTCTGGGCCTTTTCCTGTGTTTTGAATAAAATGTCCTCTCTGATTTGTTTAGTGCATCGGTTGTATGCTTTATTTATAGTCGACTTCTGGTAGCCTCTAGCATAGAATCTTGCTGATGTGGTTGTCGCATTCTGTTGATATGTTGACGGTTCACTACAATTATGCTTCATCCGTACAAATTCCTTATATAGTATGCTGTTTTTCAGGCACATAGGGTAAGCACTTGCGGCAAGTAGCACTGCATTGGTGCTTGTTGGTTTGTGGTAGACTTCTGTGGTAATGATTTCATTTACAACTTTAACCTTGATGTCCAAAAACACCACTTTGGTGCGGTCATGATGCTGAGTAAATTTAAGACTAGTACTGCGTGTATTTAGAATATTCAAGAAGACTATCTATTCCGTTCCAGTGCCCTCCCACAGGATGAAAAGGTTGTCAATATATCGACGCCACAGAGCCACTTTGCTGGTATGAATCTGCATGTTGTCTTCAGAGAAGAGGTTTTCTTCCCAGGATTCCATAAAAAGATTTGCATATGTGGGGCAACTGCTGTGCCCATGACCGTCCCACAGACTTGATTATAATGTTGGCCATCGAACATAAAGGAGTTATGGAGAAGGCAGAAAGACAGCATGTCCAGTAGCAGCAGAGAATGTTCTCTGAAGCTCAGCGATCTAGTGGACAAATATATTTTGGCTGCTTCAATGCCATCTTCATTGGGAATGCAGGTATAAAGAGACACCACATCAAGCGTTACAACAGATAGCTGTACTTCTATGGTATTTGATCAATTTGTTGTAGGAAATCCGTTGTATCTCTAATATAAGAGGGTAGTGTTCCCACAGATGGAAAGAGAAATTTGTCTAGATAGTTTGATGTGTTCTCAAGCAGAGAATCAATGGAGGCTTCTATCGGCCTGCCTGGAGATTTCTTAGTACACTTGTGGATCTTCGGTATAAAGTGTGTAATGGGCACGATGGGAAAGTCTTTAGTCAGATATCTTTTTTCTTGCTTGGTCAATAAACCTGATTCATACCAATTTTGTAGTTTCAAATCAAGTTCGATTTTGTAAATTGGGTATGGATCATTGGCTAACCTTTCATAGTTGTGCACTTCTCTTAGCTGGCGCAAGGCTTCCCTTTTGAAGTCCTTGCCATTAAGGGCCACAACATTACCTCCTTCATCTGAAGATTTAGGGGCTGATTCATGGAATTATTTGAGCCGAAACACGGAGATTTGTGCGCCATTCTGCCCGCAAAAATCCCTGTTTAACAAATGGGGATTTGCAGCCAGAATGGCGCACAAATCCTCGTTTTTTGGCGCAGAAATTCCATGAATGACCCCCTTAATGACTATTGATTTATCCATTTGCAAATCCTTCATAGCTTTTCATTCCTCCGAAGTCAAGTTGTAGTTGGATTTGTGGGTATTTGAGGCTAGGTTTTTAAGATCTTCAATTATAAGGTCCTCAAAGAGATCGATATGTGGCATGTTGTTTGCTGGAGGGATGAACTTTTATATATATATTTGCATTAAAGCAATTTCTGCTCTACTGCTAACTGCACTTGCACTGATGTAAAGTTTCTATAATATGGCCCTCGAAGTATTGATCCTTGCTTTAAACTCCCCTAAGCGTATTGTTTGCTGTGGGCACAGACTTGAGCCAGGCTAATGATGGATGTTCTAGAGCTCATACAGATCCAATTACAGCACGTGATGTTTGAGGTGGATCCAGAGATGGTGGGAATGCTGATTCAGCAGATTGAATGATGTTGGCCAAAGAGCTGAGGTGAATCCCTTAGATGCCAACAGTATACATTTCATTTGGTGGACTCTAGTTCAGACCTGATTTTAACTTTGCACTTTGGGACATCCATTCCAGAATTTTTTCATTATAAACCCATAACTATAAGTCCCAGAATGCAAAGTTAAAACCAGGACTGGTCTAGTGTCTCCCGAATGGAAATGATAATGCTGTCATGTGTGAGATTGCATGATTGTGTTCACAACTTTGATCTGGACCTCCTCTCTATATGTGGAGCTGAGGTAGTTCCAAAGATAAGCAGAAGGCTGAATCGGAGCCCTCTCAGTGTCCATGGAGTTGTGGCAGATAACTGTTGGAATGAAGTTGAACTGCACCCCATGTTGGTGAGCGCAGTTATGGGGGACACCGCAAGCATAGGCATGGAGTTTAGCCAGATGAATATTTTCTTAGAGTAGAATTATCATTGTTCAAAATGTGGTGCTTTAGTACTTGTGGGATCCCCAATCATTGCGCTGCAATACTGTATGACGCTGTAGAGCTGCTACCTTTATAAGTCAGCATAACGTTTGTATTGGCCACTGCGAGAAAATGCCACTGTTTGCAAAGGCAGAAGACTCATGTAAAATGCATAACTCAAGCCCGAATGCTACTGATTATGTAATGTTCCCGGAACAGGTTTGCCCAGACAGTTTATGAATAAAAGCTCCACCAACGCCCCGAGAGGTGACTGAGGCAGGATTGCAGGGGCGCATGGAAGGGAAATCTGGACCCACTTCCCACGTGTCAATGCAGTGTTAGTTTGCACGCCTAAAGGCAGTGACCTCGCACATACAAGAAATCACGTTTAAACACGGGATTTAATCAGACTGGGCGTTTAAATTGGGCATTCATTTAAAGTTAATGGTAATTTCCTGCCGAGAAGAAGTGCACTGCTTTTGAACATTCAGTAAAACGTGACCCCTCCGGTGCTTTGTTATCACAACATCTGATTGGAATACAGGACCATGAGTGGCTCGCATGTTTTCCTCGTTAGTTCCCAGACTGGGCGACACCCTGGAAGGCCAGATGTCTGTGCGCCTTTGAAAGCTAAATCCTCAGCTGCCCCCCTGCTCCCCCCGCCCTGTGTGAACCCACTGTGAGCAAAGTAGTCTGCAGATCCTCTCACAGTCTGGGGGCATTAGGTTCGCAGTCTGGGGCGTGAGGTTGTCGTTCAGACAGCCCCCGATAAACTTTAGCGGCATGAACACCTACCTTCACACCCATTGACGGCGATATACATTGTCACGTGCAATGATCTTGCGCATTTACTACCCGCTGTTACGTTGTCAGCCCTCGGCCTGCGCGCACGGGGGCTGGCAGAATACTGGTAGGCCGCACGGCCTGTTGCGCAGCTCCAGCGGGAGCCGAAGGATTACACACCCACACCGGTTGCTGGTCGGCCCCGGAACTGCCTCCAGAACGCGGGGGCGGGGCTTTTATTTAGGACGCCCTGCGTCACCGCGTAGCGGGACGCAGGGCGGAACTTAACATTCCTCCTTTATTATAAAACAAACAAAACATCACGCTAACTGCCAAACAACGGCGAAAGTCCAACATGAACTTACAGTCTTCAACACCCAGCTACCCTGCCATTGGGGTTCATGGCACCAGGGCACTAGTTACCACACATAGTCACTTAGCTTGGCTGGCGGTCTCGTCGTTGTTCTCAGCCTGTATCGCCCTTCTCGGGGAGCACTCCCCCTTGCTTCATTCTCTGGTTCACCTTCGCTGTTCGGGCCCTCGAGGCCGGGTGCATCCACCGGCTCCCAGGTTCCATCCCCCGCTCCTATCTCCTCAGGGATGGCCTCCGGCTCTTCTTCGCTGGGATGAGTGTCCTCGCCTTCCCGATGGCCCTCCTTATCGGTCCACAGGGTACGGGGTATGGCCTTGAACCATGACGCATTCCTCGTCACTTGACGGCGTCCTCGTGTCACAGTTACCATGGTTCCATGCCGGTTACTGACGGTCCATGGAAGTTCCTCGTACCTGGTGTCAAGTTTTGACTTGGAGGGGTTTCGTAGCATGATGACCTGGTCACCCACTTGATGATGGGACGGCCTCGCTCTCTGCTTGCCACTCATGTGTGCGTTAGCATCCCTTCTCCTTCTTTCTGTGCGTTCCTCGTTGACCGCGTCCGGGGTCCTGCTTGGGTGATGCGGGATCGAAGATCTGATGACGGTGCCGAACATGAGGTCCGCTGGTGGTATGCCGGTTGTGCTGTGGGGCGTGACCCGGTAGTTCCGGAGGAATCGGAAGAGGTCAACCTTCCAGGGGCTGGTGTTAGCCTTGGACACCCTGAGCACCTTGTTGATAGTTCTCATAAACCTTTCTACGTCCCCATTTGCCTGGGGGTGTCTTGGTGTGATATGATGATATTTAACATTGAGGTCCTGTAGATACTTTTTGAAATCCTCTCCCGTAAACGGCGGCCCGTTGTCGCTTTTGATTGAGATCGGTAGCCCGTGAGTTGCGAACATTTTTTCTAGGGCCGGAATGACCACTTCAGCTGCTGTGGATTCAACTATCTCAACTTCCGGGTATCGGGAGTGATCATCGACGGCCACCAACAGGTGGAGGCCCTCTCGTAGCTTGCAAAAGTCAATGCTGATGGCCTCCCAGCGAGAGCGGCCACGTTCTGCTGATAGGATAGGTTCCGGGTCTGGCGGGGCCCCCGTTATCTGACAGGATAGGCACGTGCTAACAAGTGTCTCGACCCGCTCCTCGATCTGGGGAAACCATACTCGGTGCCGAATACGGGCTTTTGTCCTTACCAGTCCTTGGTGTCCTTCATGCGCTAGGGCCACTATCCTGTCTTGTATTTTGAGAGGGATTACGATGCGGTTTCCTCGTAGTATCAGTCCACCTTCCGTGATTGACAAGTCTTGCCGTACTGTGAATATGCCGGACAAAAACCCTTTTGCTTCCGCTGTTCTGTTGTGCGTGTGTCTCATGAAGGTCTTCCAGTCACCGGAGAGGATGGCATCCTTCACTAAGTCACAACACGGGTCCTTGAGCGTTTCCACCTCGATTTCCTCGATGCTCACCGCCTTGGGTCTCATTGCGTGCACCACTTGACATATGTGTTCCTCCGTCTCTGCAGCTACTTGGATCTCTTGTTGGGTGGCCTCTCGCGGATGCCTGGAGAGAAAATCCGCCGGGTTTCCGCTGCCCGGTTGGTAGATGAGATCAAAGTCATATTGCTGGAGGTGTAATAACCACTTGGTGATTCGTGCCGGAGGGTGTGCTGACGTCCCCATGAAAATGGGTAGTAGGGGCTTGTGGTCCGTGATCGTCGTGAACCGACGCCCATATAAGTAGAGGTGAAAATGCCGGCACCCCCACAGCACAGAGATGGCCTCCTTTTCGATGTGTGAGTACCTTTGTTCGGTCTCTGTGAGGGCTCTCGATGCATATGCTATCGGTCTCTTTTCCCCTTCCTTCGTGACTTGCATTAGGATGGCTCCGAGCCCCACAGGGCTTGCATCCACGAACAGTTCTGTGGGCAGCTCGGTGCTATAGTAGGCCATCTTGGTGTCGGCGGAGAGGGAGTCCTTGATGCTTTCGAACGAGTCCTGGCATGTCTGCCCCCACTCCCACTTGACGTTGGCCTTGGTGAGTTCCCGCAACGGCTCAGATAGTGTGGCCAGGTTTCGGATGAACCTCCCGCAGTAGGTGGCCATGCCTAAGAAACTGCGCACTTCTGTGGGGGTCATCGGTGGGCTTGCCGCCTGAATGTCTGCGACCTTCTGCGGGTCAGGGGAGATGCCTGTGCTGCCGAACTTGTACCCGAAAAAGGTGATCTCCGATTTGAGGAACTCACACTTCTCCCGGTGTATTGTGAGCCCAGCATCTTGTAGTCTGCCCAGTAAAGCGTGAAGCCTCTTGATATGTGTTTCTTTGTCGGGGGCGTGAATCAGAATATCATCGCTCACGTTGAGGACGCCAGGGATGCCTCGGATGACCTCCTGGATGGTTTGCTGGAATACCTCAGCAGCAGACGATATTCCGAAACGTAGGCGTTTGTATCTCCACAGCCCCAAGTGCGTTGAGAACGTTGTAATGTAGCGAGAGTCTCTATGGAGTTTGAGTTGATGATACCCCGCCTTGAGATCAATCTTTGAGAATATACACGACCCTGTGAGGTCAGCCACGATCTCGTCGATCGTTGGGGTTATGTGGCGTTCTCTTTTAATGGCAGTGTTAGGGAGACGCATGTCTATGCAGATCCGCACCTTTCCAGGCTGCTTAGGCTTTCGTGTCACCACCATTGGAGAGACCCACGGTGTGGGCCCTGTGACCTCCTCAATGATGCCCGCTTCTTCCAGTGCCTTGAGTTCCTGCTCCACTTGTTCTCTCATGTGGAATGGCGTTCTCCGGTGCCTAACGGCTTTCGGCTGCACTGTTTCATCAATATGAAATTTGATGGTTTTGCCTTTTAAACAGCCTATTCCCTCTTGCAAGTCAGGGTATTGGTTCAGCATCTGCTCCACCTCCTTGTCTTCGTTGACATGGCAGATGAATTGGACCACTCCCAGGTCCTCCGCTGCGTCCCCACTCAGGAGGCTCTCAACACCTGCCTTCATGACATAGATCTTGGACCATAGTCTGTTTTTTCCGTGTTCCAGCGTAGTGCGGAACCTGCCAATCACCGGCAAGGGCTTTCGACTGCCGTATGCATACAACAGAGTGTCTGTGCTTTTCAGCTCTGGTGGAGGACTTAGAGTCAGGAAGATGCTTTCGGGCATGACGTTCACCGAGGCGCCTGTGTCGATGGTCATGAGAATGCACTGGTTTTGGGTGGTGACCATGCATTTGCGCCTTCGGACGGCTTTTCCTCGTGGTCCCCGACCTTGGCACAGTGCAGACACCAGGTATACCTTCCTCCCTTTTCTCTCGATGTCCTTGGTGGGGTCCTGCTGCATCGCCGAGACATCATCCCCTTCATCCTCCGTGGAAGAACTGGCCACTGCGACCCTTCTGGCGCTGGCTTGCTTCTTTTTCTTGGTCGCGTTCTTCTCCGGCGGGTTTTGCGGGGGCTGTATTGGGGTGTCCGCTGATCGGCATACCTTTGCGTAATGATCCTTCCGGCCACATGCTCCACATGTGGTGCCTTGAGCAGGACAGTTGCGACGGCCATGTCGTGGGCCACCGCACCAGCCGCACTCTGTGGGCCCCGGAATGCGCGGTTGCCACCTGTTTTGGCCGTAACCTCCACCGTTGTCGTCTCTCGAGGATTGTCTGTTGGTGATCCGGGCCACCATAGCTGTGTTGAGAGCAGGTTGCAGCCTGTGTAGCGTGGCCTCCATGTTGGCCGCTCTGGTGTGGGCCAGTTCCCTCTGACGTCCTAGTTCAAGGATCCGCTGTAGGGGAATACCCTTTTCGCTAAGTATCAGGCGCCTTAACTTTTCCGAGTGTATCCCGTTGATGATTTGCCTCCTGATCTCCCTCTCCACGTTCGTGAACTCGCAGGACATGGCTAGCTTTCTCAGACGGGTGTGGTATGCATCAAGGGTCTCCTCCGATGCCTGTAAGGTGGTGCAGAAGAGAAACGTCTCATAGTCTGGGTTTAGTTGAGGGAGAAAATGATCCGTGAGGGCATCTTTCGCGCTTTGGTATGCATCCTGGCCATCATCAACGTTCAGGGAGTTGAAAATGCGCAGTACCTCGTCACCCACGCTGAGTAGTAGGTGTGCCTTCAGTTTCCTGGGCACCGTAATCTCTTTGCACTCCATCGCCATCTCAAATTTCTGAATCCACAGCTGCCATCTGGGTCCGCTTGATGATGGATCCGTGAATGGGTCAAACGGCTGGACCAGTGTCGACGAAACCCCGTGTGTGCGAGGTGGAGGTGACGTCATGGATAGGTTCGCCGCAATTCTGGACGGCGTGGTGGGCCCAGGCGTGGTTGTGCCGGCCGCCATGTTGGCATGGATCTGATTAGAGTTGTCGTGAGTTCTTCCGACGGCTACCAGCGTCGCGACGTCGGGCCTACCTTGGAGGTGCTGCCGTTCCCAGGCGCTGTGTTACAGTTCAGGGCCTGGCGCTCCTGTCACACTGTGTTGCTGCCCTCTGGTGTTGGATGCCAGATGCCACCGGGTTCTCCAGTGCCCAGAGGAAGAGCTTTGGTCATGGTGGATGTGGCGAAAAACGGAGTGGCAGAGAGAAGGAATCGAGGAAAAGAAAAAAAAAATGTTTTTTTTTTTTTTTTGGGGTGGGGGGTCACGTGTGTGATTCCACCCCCACCGGGTGTCCAAAAATTTCGCCGCGATGGCTGTATGGCGTTAGGGTGCCTTCAAAGCACCGAGCGTGTAGTGGAGTTCATCTCGTCTCGTCGCCATTGTTACGTTGTCAGCCCTCGGCCTGCGCGCGCGGGGGCTGGCAGAATACTGGTAGGCCGCACGGCCTGTTGCGCAGCTCCAGCGGGAGCCGAAGGATTACACACCCACACCGGTTGCTGGTAGGCCCCGGAACTGCCTCCCGAACGCGGGGGCGGGGCTTTTATTTAGGACGCCCGGCGTCACCGCGTAGCGGGACGCAGGGCGGAACTTAACACCCGCTTCAGTGCACAAAAGAAACAATAGCATACCATTTTTAAAAGTTGTGGCAAGCATTTGGTCCCCCTAGTCACTTTTATTATTATAGGATCAACAGAGAACGACTTTGCACCGATGCATCAGGTGGCAAATGTAAATCACGCATACGTGGTTTAAAGAGTCCATTAATGTCTGGAAGAGGGTTATGTCTGTGGTGTCCTGTGCATCACTTAGATACCACCCTAATCTGAGCCTAAACCTGCCAGACGATTCCAAATCCCTCCCTCCTCCACCACCAATACAGTGCTATGGCCTAAAATGCCGTGCCCAATACTGGCACCCTCCTGCTGTAAAGTGCCCCTCTTCTCTGGAGCTAGGTTTGCGCTATAAGCAATACAAATACACGTTGGAGAATTGCTGCCTCGAATCTGTCAGCTGAGATCTGGAAGACACCCAGAAAGGGAAGCAAAGGGATACTGATTGTAAAAGGGTGGCGTCTACATCCTTTCATCACACTGCCGTTTGCTTTGCTTCAGCCATTTGAATCTGCCCAGCACCACATGTCCTTTATTTGCCATTTTCTGGACGTTTCTTTGTCCAATAAGCTTCCTTGCCAACATGCTCCCAGTTTTTTTTTGTCTTTGCGGGGAGTGGACAGGGGGGGTTGGAGAGTGGCTAAGACCTGCTTCCCCATCTTCCCCCTTCTACTGTCGTCCCAATATTAGCGAGTTGAAGATATTCTAAATCCTTTCGTATGAGGAGCCGAGCCACAGTGGACTGATGTTCCACCCACAGGGGGGAATTAGTGGGATTACACGGGTTTGCCCTCACTTCTGTGACCCGCTAGTATTAGCGAGCTGAAGATATTCTGAATCCTTTGGTATGAGGGAGCCGAGCCACAGTGGAC
The DNA here is from genome assembly GCF_040938575.1 of Ambystoma mexicanum. Taxonomy (NCBI): domain Eukaryota; kingdom Metazoa; phylum Chordata; class Amphibia; order Caudata; family Ambystomatidae; genus Ambystoma; species Ambystoma mexicanum. Next base: position 21,612,975 of record NC_090922.1, on the reverse strand, counting down.
TGACTGGGTTGGTCCGCTGCTACCTAATGTTCCTCCCAGAGGTGGGAATTAGTGGGATTCCCCAGGCTTTCCCTCCCCTCTGTGACCTGTTATTCCATTACGTGGAAAGGAATATGTATTTTCATGGAAATGCAAATGATCAATCTTTTCACTGAGCAAAGGGCCCAAGGAAAGGTCCCACTTACAGGCATTGAGCAAAAAGGAAGGCCTGAGGGTCAGGCATTTAATTGAATCTGGAGAAGATGAACGGCTGGCAGTAGGGTGATAATATTGTCTGTCTGAAAATGAACCTGAATGATGGAGCAGGGGAGAACTACTTGTTCATGTCAAGAGTGTTGTGTTGAGAGAAACATGAGAAGAAGGCTGAGAGAACAACCAGTCATGGAGAGTCGTCAAGTAGACCTGAGAAAAACTTCAATGGAAGAAAGACTGCGAGAATCGCTGGTTGTGGAGAGATCTGAGAGAAACTTGAAAAGAAGACTGAGAGAACCACACGCCTTGGGCAGACATGCAAGTATCCTTAGAGAAACCATCGGTGTGGAGGGACTTGAAAGAACCCAAGTGTGAAGAGAATCTGAAGTTGTGTTAAGAAAAAGGAAGGTTGATGTTTTAAATGAACAAATGGATGTGGGATGTCCTAACACAGTTGTGCTTCAAAGAAATCCTGCAGCAGACAGAACCATGAGTAAACCCCAGCAGGGGATTGTCCAAGACACATTTTATATGATTTATAGAATAGCGATTGACCTTTTAATGATACGTTAATGAACACTTCTGGGGTCAAATTTGGAGAACTGTCTGAGTTATAGTGTAGGGTTAGCCTGGAGGCTAAATAACTTCTAAAGACTAGTTTTCAACTTTTCGTTGCACAGCGTTTTGACCTTTTGAGAATAGAATAGGGTGTCCCTGGAAGGACGAAGATTTATTAAACATAAAAATCCTGAAGCAATTATTATGAGTGGGTCACCCCAAGGCACAAGGACCCATTAGAGAAGCCTACTTTAGATTATGTATCATTGGTACTACTAGTTTACTAAAGATATACCTATTATTTCTAGATGTAAACGTCTGTACCTATAGGTGTTCATCCAACCCCAAATATAATATTGTTGAAAATGAAACCCTAACCAGTTTTACAAGGTCCTTGTCTTTTTCTGCAACCATTGTGGCTCTTTTGGGGGAGACATCCTCGTGGCATCCAGACCCATACCATGACAAAACCCACTCCAATTGAAGAAGTCAGGATGGAAACCGGGTAACTGGAATTCAAAAACCCAATTCTTAGAAACAGCTATTCCCAAAAGGTTGCAAAGAGGACCAGACTACATCATGAAGCCACTTCTAAACTAATCTTGATATTCCCCTGGAGATTAGGAATTTGTTTTCCATGATCCGCTCATTTGTTGGTGGGGAGTGGGAGTGGGGGCTATGGTTTTATTTTCTTAATTGTGAATAAGCCGTATAAGAATGGTTTCCAGGGGAGCTTTACCTTCTTACGAATCTTGTACCTTGGCCATCACAAATCTAACATGCTTTGAATATTTGTGTTAAATCAAACCGCGGTCCAACCCTGACACTGACCTCCATCACCAGGGTAAGTTAAACCATGTGAAGGGAAGAAGGAAACTGATGTTGGCCATCACAACAACAGGGGAGCACCACATAGCTTTGCTGTGGAGAAGCAAAGCACCAACACTGTTCGTTGTAGGATACTGGCACATAAAGAAACCATACGTGACACTGGCTCCAGATCCCAAAACCTTTGGCAGCTTGTATCTTCCCCTCTCTCTTCCTTGGACTTTCTTAGTTGCAAACGGGAACCACGGTGAGAAGAACACATCTCAAAAATCAAGCGTGAAGAAGGTTGTGGAACTAAACAGACTAATGGTTTTTCAATTCCTACTTGGGCATTCTGCTAAACTGGTGGTAGGCCTGCTTCAAGCAGTGAGGTACTTCAGTAAAAATGGGGGCCTGACCTGATCTATTTTACAGGATTGGTGAGAGGGGTGGATCGTGTCTCTGTACCATTTGTGTAGCTTGCACATAGATATTAAGCACCCTCTGCCTGAAGATCCTGGGTGTGTTCTATACGTAGACCCCAATCCTTTGCTTACAAAACAGAAAGGGGGAAAGAGTGCATGGGCAGACCCATCTATCTCTTCAAAAATAACAGGGTTTACATTTAGCTTAAAGAAATAGTTCACTCAATTGGCTCAAAAGATGGGCCATGATAAAAAATATATTAAAGAAATATTTATTAAGAAAGTTCCTATGTAAACTTTTGAGCAAATGAGGCTCAAAGTCACACATTTCAAGCACTAGGAGGCATCCATTTTGTGAAATGGATGAGCCTCCTGTGCTTCTGTTAATTTCTGCCCTTGCTCTTTTTTCAAAGCACTGCAAAATAAATGCTGCGGTTTTCTTTCTTAGTAAGAAAACCGCAGCATATATAATGTTGTATTTATGTTTGCAGTGGCTTCAGCTTTGAGTCTCCTGGGCTCCTCCGACCCCGGGAGCCAAGGAGACTCAAAGCTGAAGCCACAGCAAACATAAATACAAAGTGGTTGTATTTCTAGACGCTCCGGTTTCCTTTCTAACTTAGAAAGAAAACCGCAGCATTTATAACGTTGTATTTGTGTTTGCTGTGGCTTCAGCTTTGAGTCTCCTGGGCTCCCTCGCGGTGGTTTTCTTTCTATGTAGAAAGAAAGAAAACTGCAGCATTTACAAATACAACAGTGTTGTATTTCTGACTATGACCCAGAGGAGCCCAGGAGAATAAAAGCGAAAGTCAGAAATACAACGTTGTATTTTTTGATTTCCTTGGTTTTTGTCACGATTCCTGCCCCCAGCCCTCCAGCATATCGGGCTGGAGCCAGGCCACGATCACCTAGTTGTCTTCTAAGGGCCTCTCCATCTCCCCAGAGACCTACTTGGATTCAGACTTGGCGCCTTTGGCACCAATCTCACACATAGCCCTAAGGTCCATTTAACATTGGATTTGCAATGTATTATGGGCCAATGGATGCCCCCATGTAATTCAGTTCTCTGAACTGAATGAGCAGTCTAGCCTTTTGGGTGTGGCTGATCCCAGGGATACCTGGGATCCCTACAGACTATTTAAACCATGCCCAGCACAAGAAACACGCTTTGCGTTTCTCTGCACCTGCAGCGTAACACTCACTGTGCTCAAATCTCTCTCAAAGAGGCCAACTTCTTTCTTCCACGCCACCGCTCCTGCAAGAACAAGAACATCATTAACAATACTCACATTGAAGAGCATCCAGCTTCTGCCCAGCTCTTTCTTAGTCTTGCGGATTCCACCGGCGGTGTCATCTTCATCTCGGCACCCCCTACAAAAGGGGAGAAGAACAGAAGAAGAGCATTAGTAAGCATTCAGCAATACCTTTACCCTCTCGAAACTACAAGGAGAGTTAGTTCCTTACCTGAATTCCTGCCAATTGGACATTTTCTGTTCTGGAGCATTCCGCCGATCTGAAAAAGGGAAAAGACACACGCCGCACATCGTGCTTACTCACCGCAGCTCACCTCGCTTCCACGCTGGTTTACTGCGGCAACTAAAAGGACACCGAAAAAACGAACATTGGTTAGTGCAAAGGAAACCAACTAGCATCGCGCTCTGCGCTCTTATTCACCTCAGCAGCACCTCGCCATCCTCAAGACCATCACCACCTAAGGAAGGAAAGGCATAGTTTAAAGAGACTAGAGCCATCAGACTTTTCGCAAGGCTCATTCCACTTACCGGTCGGGCTGAAGTCACAGCAAGCCCTGTCCGCCGGGCCCGTGCCAGTGAAGCAACTAGGCACCGTCCAGCCCGCATCACCCAAAGCACCCCTGCACCGAAGACAGGACGGATAGCGCCCCACATCAGAAAACAAGGTGAGGAGAGAACCCGGGGGGAAGGTTGGGACCCACGGAAAAAGGGGAGTTTAGACAAGCAAAACCAATAGGGAATTGACCTCTGGCAATCCTGTGTTTTAGACCCCGTGTTTGGTTGAGCAGATTGCAAGGAAGGGTTCGAAGTGGTCAGAAGTCCAGACAGGCTGAGTTGCGTCCCCGTGGATACCAGGTGAGCGTTACACTTTTCTAACCACGGCAATCACAAATATAACAACGTTATATTTAGAATTGCCGCACCTTTGCTTTTTGCCTTTCATTTTACATTTTCTGTGCTTCACTGGGCTTGGGGAGCACCTAAAACGTAAAATTAAAGTGAAGGCAGTCTCCTCCATGTACAGCTCTGCTCTAGCTGCAGTAAGCAAAAGCTCCCAGTATTGGGCTTTCGCTGCTTGTTTAGTGCCACCGGGGCAGAGCTTAACATGAGCTGAGGAGGCTGCATGAAATGGCAAAATGGATGCTCTTATGTAAACGCTTTGAGCCTCGTTTGCTCAAAAGTTTACATAGGAACTTTCTTGAAAATGTTTAATGCATGTTTTTGATTATTGCCCATCTTTTGGGACAATAATATTTTTGAGCGCACTATTCCTTTAAGTGTCTATTTCCTGGCCCACCAGTGCTGGGAAATGCCTTTCAGATGAACCTAACATTATCATCTGCCATCAGCATTGGCTTAGCTGAGGTCCTATAGATTGTTCAAATGGTTCACTATGTCTCGGAAAACCTTATATGCATTATTGACTCTCAGCCGTTGTAACATTCACTCATGGGGCAGAGCTTGCTCCTTCTACCTGGAGCACGGCACTGGACTTTACGGGGCACTATGTATTTTCATAACAATGAGATGCATTATTTTACTTTGCAAACCAATGTGTGCTGATTCTTGAAGAGAATTTTGTTTAGTTTTGCAGACCCTCCAGCCTATAGAGATTTTGTGATCCCACAAACTGTTGCTAAAAAAAGTGTTTTTTTAAAAAAAAGCTAAAATTGTCATTTTTGCAAAAAACACCAGCAAAAACTCCCATTTAAAAAAAAATAAGACACAAAGGGCTAGGTTCCCAAACTTGTATTGGAACAAGTAATGAAACACTCTCATCAGTTGCCCCAAAAAAGGAGCAGCCCAATCCACAAACAACATCTGAATGGGTGCATTGTATATGTCTCTTCACCTCGTTGTGCATTTGCACTAATGAGGGGGCATTTGTGCACATTTAAAAACCATATCCCGAATTCAGAAACAGGATGATCTTTTAATTGTGCAGACAACTAAGGCAACTCCATGTGTCTGCCTGGAATAAGCACGGGTGGGGGGTGCACATTGCATGACATGGTGTTTCTTGTCACGCCATTTTTTTAAAGTGTGACGGCATGAACTGCTACTCTCGCACTTGCATTTCTTTCTCAAACGGGATAGAAGCATTTTGTTTTTTATCACATTTTACAGTGACATGCCCTCTAAAGGTCCCATCAAGGTGAAATGCGCTGGGAGCCTGTAGAACATTAATGTCTAGAGGGCGCTCTGAACTGAACATTAATGTATTCTAGGCAGCTAACCAGCCCATCATTGGCGCTACAGCTTTGCCCCCTGTAAAAACGCTGGTGTTAGGTAACATTTCACTTAATGCTAGTTTACCTCTATATTTGTGGACCTCAAACCATTATGCTTTTGTTTCAGTCTCCTGTCCTGACTTTTTCCAGTGGAGTGCAGCCTTCAGCTGCACTCCACTAGGCTTACGCTCATCGTTATGGGGAAGCTGACATGCCCTTCAAAAAGACAGTACTGAGAAACTTTGTTTCTCTTAGTCTTATGACTATGTGGGCACTTTGGGTGACTGTATTTCATTGTGCAAAGTACATTACAATACCACACAATGGGGTTGTTGCGTTTTCGGACCCTAGACATCCACTAACGATTGTTTGGTAACTGGACATTGTGCCTAGTGGTAGACTGGTGGCAGCAGAAGCGTTTTCATGTATTTTTATGAACTTTTACCAAGCCATACCACTCTTACCGTATTTGGCTCATTACTGTGGCTAGTGTCCGTCATGGCCGTTCCACAACGTCTTTTGTCTTCTCCTTTGGCCATATTGTCCGTTGGCCTTCCCTTGATATTTGTGACCAAGGGAATCCTTATTTGGGCATGCATTCACCCACGAAAGCCGCCGCTTTTCGCGGGCTAATGCATGTCGCATATGTAGGTACCCAGGAAGTAGGCTCGGACTGTTTGGTTCCAATCCACACAATTGGTGCCAGGATATCTGGTGTGTACAAGGGCATGAGAGCTGCAGTGGTCCCTGATTGGACCACTGCTGACATGCATGAGTGGGTGCAAGCACTCACTGGACTTGTGGATATGAGGAGGGGTCCTGAATGCAGACCCACAGATCCCCATTAGGTCCAAATCGACCTATACACAGAGGCAAGTATCCCAGATGAGCAGAACCAAGGACCATCCAGAACCGCGCAGAAGAAGGTTGGCAGCCTGAGCCCACTGTTGTCCCAGTAGAGCCCTGCTTTGCGCGCAATCTCCAAAGACCTGTAAGGGTGCTTAAACCCCTTGAAGTGGTGGGACCAATCACTCTTGACGTCTTCTTATTGCCCTACAAAAGAGCCTTCTCAGAAGTGTCCCTGGGCCCTCCAGTCGATTGACCAGCTTGAACCTTGGCACCTGCGAAGGATCGATGTCTTATCAAGTTTTACCTCGGCTTTAGGGAAATCCTAGCTCGCACTGTAAAGCATCTTCTTCGCAAATGCCGCTGTCCCAGCTGCTTTGTGCCACAAGAGAGAAGCGTACATCAGATTGCATGACTTGGGTGCTCCTGCATCACTGTGCTGGTGACTTTGCTGCCTTTCTTCAAGTGACCTCAGACCAGATGCATTGGTGCTTTCTTTGTCCTGCAATCGAGACGAGAGATCCAGCTCCTGTTGTAAACCGGACCTGCATCTGCACCCGCAGCCCGTGTCCACTTTGAGGCTTAACCAAAGGTGGGATTTCGTACTCTAAGCAACCCTCTCCAGACTTGCCAAGTTTGGACCCGGAGTGAGCTAAGGGTGGTGAATAATCCTACCACTTATCGCTGGCCCCTAGTTCCTCCATTGCATTTTTATGCACAAAGGATCCCTTGAGGTGCTTGCCTTAGTTCGGGTGGCCTCTGCTTCCTAAAGTCATCTGAAAACTTGGGAATAGCTTTGCTATTCGCAGATCTTCCTCTGAATCTCGGAACCCGTTTTCTACACTTCAGAATCCTCTCCTTAACTTTTCCACCCTCTTGAATATTGTACTTTCTGTGTTTATGCACGGCCGAGTGCTTTTACTCGACCATCGAGCACAAGGCTACAATATTCGTAGTGCTGGACTTAAAAAGAAAGGGTTATCCATCGCTCGAGTTTGGCAATGTGATAAAGTTTGCCTGCTTTTCCTCCTTACAGGTGTTGGCAGGATGTCACACTTTACTGTGTTGACTAAAAGTGACTGTACATATATTTTACATATATTTTACATAGTGTGTGTTTAAGAAGTGATATTACTGTGTTTTTCTTTATTCACTTGTGTTAATTCCTCGGCCTAATAAATTGCATATTTTTGATATACTACTGTCTAACCAGGGTTCCCTCCTAAACTTCTGTTCACCAGAGCAGAGTTTAGAAATCCCTTCTAAAAGCTGGTCAACTTGAATATAGGGTGACGTGCTCATTTCCAAAATGGGGCATTTAAAAACAGCACACCCACTGCCCTATTTTTAGATGGCCCTTTTTCTGACGCTTTGGCCCCAAATCTCACATTTTAAAATCTAGTCACAATTCGAGGGGCAAGGGGTGTAAGAGAGAGGGTGAACGATTGTAGACTCCGGTAGGAACTGGTGAGTGTGATTTGGGAGCATGGTTTGGAGTGTGGCAGGAAGTGGGGAGTGGTAGTGTGACAGCATGGGAGCGCATGAATGGCAGCGTGATAGGTTTAGGAGTGTATGTTTTGATGGGGAATTGGTGAGTGTCAGGGGTGCCGGTGATTGGGTTTTGTGGTTGCTTGGGGGATTGGAGAACATAGAAAGGGAATATCTTCACCATTACACTTGATAATGATCAATAAAGTTAATAATATTAAATAGACACACACATTAAACCAAAAAGTAGGGGAAAACAAGCACTTTTCTGTCAAGCCAGGGATTTCGGGGACTCGTAAATTGATACGCCTCATTACGACCCAGGCGGTAAGTTACCGCCTGGGTCGTACCTTTACCACCATGGCGTAAACTACGTTTACGCCATGGTGGTTGGCGGACTTACCGCCCCATTCCGAGGTTGGCGGGGCGGTAAGTCCCCAATCCCCATTTACCCTTCCCCATTCCCATTTTTGCCCCATAGGGCATAATGGGAGTGGGGAAGGCGTTAATTACGCCACCGTAAATTACAGTGGCGTAATTAACATCAAGGTCCCTTAGCGCCATGGATTTTAACACCTGCTAAAAGCAGGTGTTAAAACCTCCATGGCGCTAAGGGACCTCGGAATCAGGCGGTAAGGGTCGGCGCTGTTTACGCCGCCGTAAACCCCTTACCGCCTGAGTCGTAATGAGGCCCTTTGCAAATAATGACAACCTGGCTCTCTTGTAGCCTCACACACTGCCTCTTTCTTACACCCTGCCAATCTTACACCCTCCAATCAATTAAAAATGTGCTGTCAAATGCAGCAATAAATACAATTTTGTGCTCCACAATTTGATTTTTTTTATACCGCAAAATGTTCAATTTCATGCCGCAATATCCTAGTGGGTCTGGTTCAAAGGAAACCCTACATCTCGCAGAATGCAGTGGTTTGTTATATAAAATCCTAAGACTGGACACAACGGGGGAGGGGGCAGGACCATGGAGTAGTGTGGCAATCCTAGGTGAGCCATCAAGCAGGGGTGCTGGGGTTGCTGCGGTTGTATGGGGAGGTGGAATTTACTGCAAAAAATGTTAGCAGTATGGCAGCCTATGAGGCTGGCAGAAATGCTAGCAATTGGGAAGCATTTGAAGACAGTATTTCTTTAAATGATTACCGTGCTTGTTTTCCTTTTTGGTTTAATTAATCTTGTATTACGTGTTTAACACCGGAGACCAGTCTCTACCCGTGGGACCGGGATTAGCGTTGTCTTGCTTCCAAATACATTGCCCCTGAACTATCCTCCCGGTTTGACCATTCCCTAAAGCACAATAATTAGGAAGCTTTACATGATGGCTAAGATGGAGCTGTACAGATTGGTGGAAAGGGTCCGGTCAAACTAATCACGGTGACCGAACCTGCTTCACATTGCCTGGTGTTCTTACACACCCTGGGCCTCATTACGACCCAGGCGGTAAGTTACCGCCTGGGCCGTCCCTTTACCGCCATGGCGTAAACTACGTTTACACCATGGTGGTTGGCGGACTTACCGCCCCATTCCGAGGTTGGCGGGGCGGTAAGTCCCCATTAACCCATTTACCCTTCCCCATTCCCATTTTTGCCCCATAGGGCATAATGGGAGTGGGGAAGGCGTTAATTACGCCACCGTAAATTACGGTGGCGTAATTAACAACATGGTCCCTTAGCGCCATGGATTTTAACACCTGCTAAAAGCAGGTGTTAAATCCTCCATGGCACTAAGGGACCTCGGAATCAGGCGGTAAGGGTCGGCGCTGTTTACGCCGCCGTAAACCCCTTACCGCCTGGGTCCTAATGAGGCCCCCTGACTTCCGTTACCAAGAGTGACGGCGGGTTAAGCAGAGTACCGGTTTGGCATTCAGAAATGAACTCCGACCGCTGGTGGAAACGCGGGACCTCCGGCGGAACCTTGGAAGTTTTGTGCCAGTCACTTTCTCGGAAAACCATCGTATGCAAGTGAAATCTCTCCATGGACACAGATCAGAATGTATACAGACCGGCCCCCCTACCCCTCCACCCCCTTTCCCTGACAGGAAGGAGAGCCGGCTCCCACAACTCCCCCGCCCCCCCACTGGCAAGACCCGCAGCTGTAAAATGTCTGCCACAACATAGACTCAGTCAAAACATCCACAGAGTGTAGGCTGCTTTTTTTTTTTTTTACAGGAAGCTTGCGTGTTGAGTTTGTTAGATACGTTTAAAAGATGGAGACTTCCCGGAAATAAGATAAGATCTTGTAAGAGTCACAACCTGATAACAATACAAACCTCGAAGGATTCCGCTCACTGCTTTGGGGCTCATAGACTAACAGGAAAGAGAGTGCCAATACAAAAATGGAGTTACCATTTTCAGAAAACTGCAGGTCATTTTTCTAATTTTCACCACGTGATTTGATGTCGTTGTTATGCTTTCACCGCATTTTTCGGACATTCTGCACACAGTGGCATGCATTCCCTAAACGTTCTCACCAACTGAGTTTGCCAAATGCACATGCAAGTGAAAAGAAACCCCGCATTCAGACATTGTGAGGAGTTACAAAAATCTTTCTGTCAGCGCGTAGCAGGCATATTCTCTGCACCCACAGAATTAGTGTTCATTGGATGTGGGCGCAGGAGAGACTGGCACAATCCAGGGTGCATCTCTTATTCTGCGCCCAGGGACTATGCCAACTGTGCCTCTGGTTAAAGTGCGCCATTTCTGTCCAAAGCCAGGTGCTGGCCAAGAGATATAAAGACAGGCCGGGGACTGGGGGGGTTGGTGGCAGGGTGTGTAATTAAGAGTTCACTGGTAACCTTAAGAAGTGTCAGTAATAGGATTACTGCCATTTTTACTGCAAATCCAGATGGCAAAGTGGAGGAAAAACCACCGGCACCTGGCTGGAGGTATCCCCCCCACTTGCTTCCCACCACCACCACTTGGGAGAGGTGAACCCTTCCACCCACCCATGTAAGTGGATGCCTTTTTAGTCCTACAATCCTAGACCCAAACCCAACCCCCTTCAACCACGCCCCCAGCCACTCCATCTTCCCTTACAAACTGCCCAAAAATAAAGCCCAAAGCCACCCCTTCTTTCACCACCATTCCAGCCCCCCCTCCATCTTCCCTAAAAAACACCCAACCCCCCACTACAACCCCAGGACCTCCATCTTGCCTACAAAAAAAGCCCACACCCCCTACCACCAACACCCCAGCCCCTCCATCTTGCCTGGGCAAGAAGGCGAGGGAAGCCACTTGCTTACAACCCCAACTTGAGAGACGAGACCCCTGCCTCTGACCAAGTTAAGTGAACGTTGTTTTTGGACTACAACCCTAGCCCCAAATCCACCTACCTTCCACCACGACCGTAGCCGCTCCAACTTGCCTAAAGCAAAGCCCAAAACCACCCACTACACCCTCCCCCAACCCCGCCCTCTCCAGGCCCTCGTTGGTGTTGCGGGAGATCATGTGACACAAACAGTACTCTTCTTGGACCTTCCCAGGCAGCCTTGCCTGAGTAGCGGGTGAAGGACAGTTGATAAGGGCAATTTACTGTTTGCCTGGTGCCCAGCTCTGCATTGCAGCTGCCCCCTTCTGCCAACCCAGAGTACCACAGACAAAGGGTAAGGGTTGATACAACATACAAAAGTTTGAATCCTTCATTTGTTCACTACGTGGAAATCTACTGTTTGAATCCTGTTATTGTGAAGTCTCGCCACCTGGAACTATTGCAGTTTTGTACTTTGCTACTTAAATTTTTGCTACTGTGAGGTTTCACCACATCAGAGTTTTGCTACTATGAGATTTACACCTTTTGAGTTCTTCTGTTTTTTAATCTTGCCCACTGTGAATCTTGCTACTATGAGGTTTCACCACATTTGAATGTTTCTACTGTGAGGTTTCACCACATCTGAATCTTGCTACTGTGAGGTTTGACCACATTTGAATTTTGCTACTGTGAGGTTTCACCACATCTGCATTTTGCTACTGTGGGGTTTTCACCAACTTGATTCTTTCTACTCCAAATTTGAATTTTGCTACTGTGAGGTTTTGCCACTTTTGAATGTTGCCACTGTGGGCTTTCACGACATTTGAACTTTGCCACTGTAAGGTCTTCCACCTGGAGCTTTGCAGTCCTGAATTTTGCCTCATTGAATTTTCCCACTGCGAAACTTAACCACTTTGAACTCCACTACTGTTAAGACGGATTTCTGAACTCTGTCCTGGTGGCGCAGAAGTTCAGAAGGCCAACCTAATTACTTGGAACAGGGTAACCTCTGGACGAGCCAGACCAATCAAGGTAGCGATCGCGGCGGTCAAGACTAGGTCTCAAGAGGGGTGAGGGTGACTGAAAGCCCGCAATGAGCACACAAAGCAAGAGCGCTTACAAACTACTCCAAACAGTTGTTATATCAAAAATATATACACATTTATTTTAAGGCCTTTAAAATAATGACCGTAGCGAGAAAATCACAATATCACAATATTAAACCAACACATACCATATCAACACAATATATATACAAATACAACAGTCGCTAGCGTTATAAGCACGAAATGTGTAGTCCACCTGCAAGGGAAGGAAAACAGGCAGTGCGATAACGCTTTAGACTCAGTTCGCCTTCAGAGGCACCTAACTAGATGGAAGTCCGAGCCCTGCGAAGAGTGGAGCCTTGTGCTCAAAGTACCTGCCACGCCGGTGCCAACGGGCAAAAGGGGGAGCTCTTCGGAGGAAGTCAGGCAGTTCGGGTTAGTGCCCAGCAGAAGGAGAACAGGTTCCGCAACTCAAGCGCAGCCTCCACAGCGAGCAGAAGCAGAGCGCGAGTACGGACAAAAGGGTGCTGTTTTTACACAGCGGGGAAAAGCAATGGGCTACTGCAGGAGGGCGACCAGACCCTAGCTAAACTACTCTCCGGTCCCCGAAGCAAGCAGACCCAGGCTTCTCCACGTTAGTTTCAGCAGCTGGCAGGTTCAGAAGAGCAGGGAACGCCTCGTAGTCGTGTAGAGCAAAAAGACGTCCCAATCGACGAAACCAGCACAGTTTTTTTTGCCGCAGCAGGACAACGGAGCGGCCGTGTGTATCCGAGCCAAATGTACACTCCTCCCTTCAGACTTGGGAACGCCAAGTGAACGAAGCGTGGGAGAGTGACCAGGACTCGAAATACAACACAACCTGGCGGCGGTTACAGAGCAGGACTCCCTTGTAAGCTGGTCAGTCAACTGGATGGCCCAGAGACACTTCCGAAGGCTTACTTGGCAGGAGATGATGAAGTCGCCGGGAATAGCTGTTCCTGCTATTCCAAAGGTCGAAGCACCAGTACAGGCCTTCTGGTTCGATCAAAGGAGGAAAGGGTTTCACAGGACGACAGCAGTGCAAAGGAGGATTCCTTCAGCGGGTCACCAGCGATTCCTCGGTCCAGCCTCTTGGTTGCAGGATACTTGGCTCCTGTATTCCTTCGTTCGTGAGAACTCAGGAGATCGACATTGTAGTGGTGTTTCCAGCTCCCTCTTATCCACGGTTCCCTTCGCGCCAAAACGGAGGGGAGCCAATGGGAGATCCGCTCATCAACACACATACCATACCTGGACCAATCACGGACCACGGTGGTCCCAGGCATTCACACTACCCTAGACTCTCTGGCACCCAGGATGTGTATTGGGACCAGACATCCCAGCCCACACCCTGGAGGCACACAAACGACATGTAGAAGCCCGCGAAAGCAACCACGTTTCGCGGGAAAGTACATGCCCAAATAAGGAAGGCCCCGGGTCGCTCGACCTGGGGAAGGTGAAGGGAGCAAGACGGTCAGTGGACAAGACAAAGGAGCCTCGTGGTCTGGCCATTTTGGGAGCCAGGCCACCATTTTGGGTTCAGTGCGAAAAACGTGCTCAGAACGCCAAAAGGAGCTCAAAATAAACAAAACGATCGCTGCCACCATTCCAGTCCCTGAATGACTTGCACCGATCAAAATACCATCCTAAAAGAGTATCTAGGGCCTGTAGAAGGCTAGAGACCCAAGAGAGCTGTAACTTAGCTTACAGTGCCCTCTTGTGTCATGTTGCGCGAAAGCCGCAACACGATAAAAGAAACTACGGGAAACAGCGGTGTGAATCTTGCTACTATGAGGTTTCACCACATTTGAATGTTTCTACTGTGAGGTTTCACCACATCTGAATCTTGCTACTGTGAGGTTTGACCACATTTGAATTTTGCTACTGTGAGGTTTCACCACATCTGCATTTTGCTACTGTGGGGTTTTCACCAACTTGATTCTTTCTACTCCAAATTTGAATTTTGCTACTGTGAGGTTTTGCCACTTTTGAATGTTGCCACTGTGGGCTTTCATGACATTTGAACTTTGCCACTGTAAGGTCTTCCACCTGGAGCTTTGCAGTCCTGAATTTTGCCTCATTGAATTTTCCCACTGCGAAACTTAACCACTTTGAACTCCACTACCACGAGGATTCACCACTTTGAATTTTGCTACTGGGAAGTTTCACCACGTTGAACTTTGCCACTGTGAGATATTACCACTCCTTGAACTTTACATGTGTGGTTTTCACCTCCTTTAGAAATGTTGCTATTGTGTGGTCTCACCATTTTGAACTTTCTGTTGTGAATCTTGCCACTTTGAATTTTGCTACTGTGACGTCTCACCACTTGGGAATTTTGCTACTGTTGAGGTTTTTACCACCTCAAATTACTACTGTAAGGTTTCCATCTCCTTCTTTTGCTACTGTGAGACTTCACCGCTTGGAACATTAAAATAAACAAAATAAACTGTGCTGCCTTTAACTTTCTACTGCTCGAAATTAGCGACTTTGAAACTACCCCTTCAAAAACAATACTGGCTTAGTTTGTACAATTTCTGAAATTCAGCCACCCTAATAAAGGCACTGACTTGTTCCTGCCATCCTAATAATGTGCCTTTCGGTACTCCCACCACTCCAGACTCGGCCATTCTAAAACTATACTGATTCGATTCTGCTGCTCCTAAATCTAACCACTTTAAAACTCCATCTAATTGATTCCTACTGCGTTTGAATCTCTTCATTCTAGTCGCCTATTACCTGATCCTAGCCACTTACGGTCGGTGTCGGTTTCTGCTATTTTGAAATTAGCCCCTTCAAACTGTACCGATTAGTTCCTGACAGAGGTAGCAAGCGTTCAATTAACAACATCTCTAGGGCAAACTCCTACACTCTGAAAACATGATCCTGCTTTGCCGCTCTAAATTATAACGTTCTGAACTTCAGCGCTCTCCAACGTAACCACCTGGAATCTTCCAATCTAATCCTTGCCACTTCAAACCCTGACATTTGCTATTCCTACTGCAAACCTAAGCCCTTTTGAACTACAACTCTCAGCATTGTATCTCTCAAATCCTACTTCTTTGTGAACTCCAGCCTGAACCTAAACACTCTGTCCCAGATACTTCCTTGAACCTAACCACTCTGAACTTTCACACTTTGAACTCTTAACTGCCTGCATTCTCTCTAGCGCACTCCACCCACTCTGAAATCCCAAGACCCCAACCCAAGAAAGTATTCCAGCGACGAGACAAGCTCAACAGGCAGGCTTCTGCCCCTGGGAGCGCCCTAAAATATTTACTATTTTGGTTCCTCATCACCAAGAACCTCAGAGAAATTCACTGTGAAGGATCATCAACCTCAAAACAACAATCCACACGAAGAACCTCTGCCCAGGGTAACCCAATCTAGCTTGCCGCAAACCTAACTGCCTCACGTCCATCACCACGAACCCATGAGAACTCCTGAGATGAAGAAAAAAGTCACCCGAGGAGGGCTTTCGCCCCTGGAACAAGTAATACAGTGATACACCCTAGACCTCAATGACAAAGCAAGCCACCACAAACCAATAACCACAGCAAGGCACCCGCCACTTGGGCAGCCCCACATTGATTTATCCAGTCAACAATCGTCTAACACTACAACTTACCTGTCGTCATTAAAACCAACAGTAACTATTAACAAAAGAGAGCCTCCCAAACAGGGAGCCTACTACCAAAACAGCTTAGTGCACAACCCGAGCCGCAGTAGAACACCGACCCACAACACTCACAAAATACTGCAACCACAAACCTGCCCCGATACAAGAAGGATAAAGAAACAAGAATGGAAAACATCAAGAAAGATGAATGACTGAAATGAAACACCAGAAACTACACACTAGAATTCACAACAACTCAACATTACCATCAACATTACCATCAACCTCATCTAAACGAACTAAAGATATGGACAAAGACTAGAAAAAAGACATCATACATCGCCACCTACAATACTACTACACTGGAAAGGCTATCCACAAAAAAGGACCCAAGGAATGCTAGACTGGACCCCACCAGACTATCCAACCACCCACAACAGCAATGTTGAAAACGGCTTTGGCAAGTCATCTATAAGAACCAGAGCTAAGCTGGAAACCCCAACCATACATACCCCTTACATAACCAGATTTTGGAAAAAGAACCACATTGACAACCAAACACCCCACTACAGAAATTATGAACAGAGAAACTCATAGCGCAACTTAATCAAACTCCTCAACGAGGCAACAGATGATTGAACCACACAACCAGCAAAATACAGGCACTCCCAAGTGAGAACCAAAGAATTGATGGGTCACCGCCCTAATCGAAATGTGAGAAATGACACTGTACAATCTATGGCAAAGAACACAATTGAAATGTACGACCTCTTCAGCAAAGGCGATACAGATGCACTCTTCCTCACAGAAACCTGGCTTTCTGACAACTACAAAGTAATGTCCCATGAAGCCATACCCAATAACTACAAACTAATATACTCTAACAGAGAAAGACGGGCAGGACGCACATCTGCTCAACACCCATTCTCTCATAAAAGGCTGAAAATTGCTCGTAGTCAATTTCAAGCTCAACGACCAATCCAACCTACTGTTCCTTCTGATCTAAAGACCGCCCACATAGAACTGCAACTTCACCACAATTCTCACTGGCGCCTCAGCCAACCTCTCTACAAACCATGACAACATAATTGTTCTAGGGGACTTCAATCGTTAGTTCGTACGAGAAAATGAATCCCCAAAAGTAAACGCTCCCACCCATAGAGCTGGACACATTTTAGACGCACTCTGCAGAGATGGGCTCTAAATCGCCGCCCCACTAGTACCAATCATCTGGAGCGACCATCATATTAGCCTGTTCACCATAAAAATCCTAATGTTTCCGGTGACAAAGAAAAGAAACTGGAAAATACTTTACCTGGAAACCCTAACAATATGGTGGAATCTACCAAACCTGGCACCTCCCAGCTAATGACACCGAAGACAGTGGAAGAGAAGCTTCATACCTAGATCACAGACATGCTGGATCAATTAGCACCCCTAAAACTTTTCAAACCCACTCCAAAGAAAATCGTAGTGAAATGGATTAGATAAGAACTGAGGGAACAAAGAAAAACAAAAACTGTAAACTGGAAAAACAATGGAGAAAACACCTCGACCAATTGGACAAAACGAACTATCAACGATAAATTTGAATATAAGTCAGCAGTCCTGAAAGCCAAAAAAGCATTCTACACCACAAGAATTAAATCAGTAACAAACACACAAAAATAAATGTTCAAAATCATCAAGGAAATAAAACTTGCAACAACTGCATCGTACCACCGCAATCCCCATGTGATATTTATCACAACCCATCTAAGAGCAAAAAAAGAAGCAATACAAGAGACCATTGATGTAAACCGCAGTACCACAAATACCCTACCAGAAACCAGCACTCCAACCACCACCACAACACCCAATCAATTTTAACCTATAAACGAGGAAAGTTTTGACATAGTAATGAAAGACGCCAACATCCCCGGATCTCCCAGTGACCCACACCCACCGGATATCTGCGTAAAACTTGTCAACCACAAAACACCAGCCGCATGCTTCAGACTTCTAATGGAACACTTGAATAGTACCAAAATCATTCAATCAGCATACATCAAACCCCTCCTTAAAGATAACACTGGAAATGCAGAAGACCCTACTAACTCTGGACCTATATCAAATCTACCATACCCAACAAAAAGCCTAGAGAACCATGTCTATAAAGAGCTAATCAATCATGTAGAAAGCAGCAGAATACTTGACCAATCCCAAGTCGGCTTCAGTCCCATGAGAGGAACTGAATCAGCACTAGTTTCCATATGGGACGACCACGCGGACAACAGCACCCAATCGGTACTCGTACTACTGGATGTGCCAGCCGCCTTTGACACAATCAGTCACACAACGCTAATGAAGAGACTGGAGGAATGCAGCTTTCAAAGCTCTGCACTGCAATGGTTGAAATCTTTCCTCATCGACCGAACTGAAAAAACACACCTGCCTCCATTTACATCAATCACTAAAAATATCACCTGCGATTTGCCACAAGGATCAAGCCTCACCTTGCTTCTCTTCAACATCTTATCTTATTAGCATTTGTAGAGCGTGACGTTTACCCAAGGTTATTTTGATGCTATAACAGCAGGCACAGTTAGAAAATTATTGAAACAGAAGAGTCTTAAGGGGGCGACGGAAAGAGAGATGATCTTTAGTAGCGAAAGCGAGTTCCAGAGCTTAGCTGCAGCAACAGAGAAAGCAGGGCCACTCACTCGGGTGAGCCGAACACGAGGAACTTGAATGGCGAGTGACTCCTGAGACCGCAAAGGACGATTAGGCACATACAGGTAAAATGTGAGCTGCAGGTATTCCGCTCCCATGCCATGAAAGGCCCGGTGCACTATGCACATAGATTTAAATTGAACTTGTTGAATGACAGGAAGCCAATGCAGTTGTATCAAGGTAGGGGAAATGTGCATAGAAATGGGAGTCTGAGTTACTAGTTCAGCTGCTGCATTTTGAAAGATCTGGAGGTGCCACACCAGATAGAGTGGCTTGGCTAAGTAGAGGGAATTGCAGTATTCGATTTTGATAAGCACCAAAGAGTCTACAGCAGGTGCATGCAGTCGCGGTGGAATAAAGGGAAGCACCTTGCGCAAGACCCTAAGTTTGTAATGCCCAGATTGACAGACAGATGCTACTTGTGCTACGAGAGGGAGAGAGAGAGGACGTGCGCTTGACACCTAAATCCCTCACCGATGACACTGGTGCAGGAAAGGATCCAAGAGAAGGTGAACAGAAAGAGGGGGTTGTGAGAAACCTGCTCAGGTGGCCAGGGGATGGCCATTGCTGTTGGATCCAGAACCTGGGGGAGGACACGCAAGGGAGGATCACCTGGGAGGAGGGTCCTTTGGAATTAGGAGTAGGGTACCCATGGGTGAGACGCAGTATCCCCCTTTTTCTCAGAACGGGCAACCTACCCTTACCCCTCCCATGACCTCTTTAGGTTGTGGTAAAACATCTTCCTTCAGATTCCCACATGTAACATCTACTGGTACAGAGACACAGTATTCCCCCTTTCCATACATCATCATACTCTCGCTCAGCCTTTATGGGTTGTTACCAGTCGTATCCTGTTCCCCCTCTCCATTTCCAACACATACTGGGACGAGGAAGAGGTGACAGAGAGCAATGAAGATTACCCATATGAACAACATGGAGCTGCAAAAAGAGGCCTACTACATACCATCATTAGGCTGTCCCAAGAACAGAGTCAGGCAAGGTAAGGCACTTGACTACAACTGTGCACACCTGACTCCACTTGACTCTGCCCTACAGATTATTAGAAAGAAAGAGCAGGAATGGAAAAGGTATACTGCAGCTTTAAGAACTCACTTACTCAGGACTGAAGGACAGGCATATCCTGTCAATTGGAGTATTGGAGGTCAGGCAAACCCAACCCTGACCACACACCTGCAGCCAATTGATACAACACAGGTGTATAAAACAGACTTCTGAGAGAGCAGAGGGAGAAACAGTTGGTAGAGCAGAAGGGAAGCTGCGTGGTTGAGTCCAGCAGGGGATCCCTTCTAAGTCCCAAGCCAGGTTCTGCCACAATCATAGACCGAGCTAGGGATGCTATCTGAACCAAAGAAGCCAAGAAGCAGAGAGCAGCAAGAGCTGAAGCCTGGAGGATAGCGGCATGGCGAGACGCTGCCCCAGTGTTTGTGAGGTGTTACAGTGTGGCTAGGTAGCCGTACCTCGAAGGAGCCAGAGTGAGGCAGCCTGCATCCCACCGGCAATGGTCAGTGAAGTGTTTGTTCCCTTGGGACCTGTGCCAGTCCCAAGAGTGTCTGAGGGGCAGGTGGTGAGACCCTGACCTCAACCCCGCCTATCCAAAGGGAGACCGCCTGTGAACGCAGCACTGCCCGGTCAGTTTCGTGAAAGTCAGAGAGAGAAACTCGGGAGCGTGCCTTTGACTGGAGCAGAGCAGGAGAAAGGTAGTTTGCAAAGCGGCACGGAACGGAAAGAGAGAGAAAGCATAAGAATTACAGAAAGTGTAAGAAATAACAGAAAGAGGAAAAACAGAAAGAATGAAAAGGTGCTAGCAGAGTTGAAAGAAAGTAAAGCAGAGTGAAGACATGTGACGTGTGCAAGAGGCACGAGAAACAAACGGACCGACGCGAGAGGCTTGATATAAAATCAAGAAAGGGAGGTACAATTGAGCACACTGAAGAAAAGGGTGAAAATGTGCACGATGAAGGAAAGGGAACAAAGGAAAGCAAGAAAGGGTGCAGGAAGTACCTGAAAGTGAATGGTTGGAGAGAAAGAAACGGATGGGTGCAAGTGTGCACGCTGTAAAAAGGGACACGTGCCAGAGGCACCATACAGAGAAAAGAAAGCAAAGGAAGGTGCAAGTGTGCACAATAAAGCAAAAGAACAAAGGAGAGCAAGAAAATGGGCAGGATGGCAAAGGTTTAAAAGGAGGAGCAAGGAATACAGAGAGGGGTTAAAGGACATAGTGGCCGTGCTTGGGAAGCACAAAGGGCCCAGCATTCTCGAAAGTCTCTGATGCTACCCCATGTAAGAACTGTACAGTGAAAGGTACATCCTGACTAGAAGAACATTATTTATTAGTTTGTTTGTTAAAAGACAGGAGGTGCCTACACTTGGGAAGGGACCCCTGAGAGGCCTAACAAGAGTTGTGCAAGAGACATTGTTGAACTGTGTAAAGAGAGGCCTACACTTGGGGAAGGGAACCCTCAGAGGTCTGACAAGTACTGTGTATTCTTTTATTTGTTTTGAACTGGAGGAATCCGAGCTTGAGGAAGGAAACCCCAAGAGACCCAAGGATATTGTGAACTTTGTTGATTTGCTGCAAGATCCCTGCGTGGAAGGTTCTAAGGGCTCCCCTTTTGACTTGCACTGGCAGAGCTACACCCATTGGTAAAACTATCTGAAACCAGCTGTGGTTTACATTTCCTTTTCTTTGAACCACTATTGTTTTCCTTTTTAAAGACTTCCTAACACATTTTTGTAAAGAGTGAGGGCAAGTATAGGTTTAGACACACACGGATAATTGTTTTGGACTTTTAGACCTTGACAGCCCTTAGAAACATCAGTTAAGGGAACCATCCCTTTAGAGTTAGGGCCAGTTTGGCATTACACCAACCCAGGAACCTTAGTAAATAAAGGTTCTGAAACTAACATCTTTAAGTCTGTGTCTTTATTGATACCATGCCTGCCTCACAGGGTTCATCTCACAGGGTTCATAGGTAGAGAGCAGAATGGAGGCCCATGACCAGGACTTCTGTCTTGTCCCCATTCACCTTTAACCAGTTGTTAGTTATCCAACAGCCCACGGCCTCAAGGCACCCTCGCAGCTGAGACGCTGATCCGGGCTGATTGAAATCTACCCAAAAAAGTATATGGGTGTCATCAGCATGTGAGTAGCATCAGAGGCCGTATGAGTGGATGAGCTCAACCAGAGGTTGTATATATATGTTGAATAAAGTCAGTGACAAGGCAGACTCCTGGCAGACCACACAAGATAAAGGAAGAGGAGAAGAGCGGAAAGGAGGAAGCGAGAGGGATTGAACCCGACCTGACAGAAAAGACTTAACCCAAAGCAGCACCTTCCTGGCTTTTCCAGCCATGGCCAGGTGATCAAGCAGGATGGAGTGGTCAATAGTGTCAAAGGCAGCTGATGGATCTAATAACATCAGTGCCTCCATTCCACCCTGATCGCAGCGGTGGGCTAGGTCATCTACAACAGATACCATCATGATCTCTGTGCCATGGCCTGGGGTGGAAACTGGATTTAAAAGGGTCAATGAAGTGAGATCATTCAAGAAATAGACCAAGAAGTAGAGACATTAGAGGCTCTAGCAGTTTCATAGGGAAAGGCAATAGAGAAATGGGGCGGAAATCAGCCAAGACAGAGGGGTCAAGTGAGGGATTCTTTAAGAGAAGGATCACCAATGTGTGTTTAAGATCAAGAGGAATGACACCTCAGTGGCAAGAGTGATTAAATGCCTGGGCAACCCACATTGCAATAGATGGCATAGCATCTTTACAGATGGCCAGTGGGATGGAATCAAACAGGGATGAAGAACAGGAGCTGGCTGGGACAGATGCTAAAGGAGCAGAGTCATATCTGCCAGTCTTTAAATCGGACAAGGTGATTTGATCATGGATGGATGCAATCTTACTATTGAAAAAAGTGAGTAAAGAGTCACACAGCACCTGAGAAGCCTGATCAGCCGGGGGAGGGGAGTTAATAAATTATTAACGTTGAATATTTATCTGGGCTGATTAAGAGCTGATTCTACTTTACCTGAATAAAACTTCTTTTTTGCTGTGATTATAGCTCTGTGTTATGACAGAGTGGCCGAGCGAAATAGCACAGGGTCATCCTGAAGGTAGGACCTCCTCCACTTCCGCTCTGCCTGCCTCCTTTTTAGCCTCACTGATTTCAACTATTCATCATACCAGGGTTCTGAATGGTGGCCTTTCTGTTTACACAGTTTGAGGTGCGAGGTGGTCTGCGGTAGAAGAGAGCACTAAATCAAGGGAAGATATCTCCACGACTGCAGCACTATGCAGCCGGTAGCAATCTCCTCCACCACCTCAACTGTAGTGACTGAGCACCATTTTAATTTCCAGAATGGAATCAATAAATGATCTGATCATTCCAGCTCCTGTGCCGGGTACACAGTAACTAGCCTGAGAGATGAAAGGATCAGGTCTAAAGTGCTCCCCCTTCATATACCAGGTTTGTATACCAGGGAAATACAACCCCCAGGATGAGCGGAAACCCAATCCATGCAAATAATATTGTACTCTGCTGGAAGAGCCTGTGCTACCATGGGTCCTGAGTGATCGCTCAACCTAGTCTCTGTGATCCAATCCACATCTGGAGAGTGGTCGGAAAGAATATATATATGACCCCACCCTAATGAACTTCATTCAAACCAATGGACAGACACTCTACAACAACACAGATTATACTCAACTACTCTTCAAGATAACTTCCCACTGAGACCCTGACAAAACATCCTCAACAAATGCCTCACTGACATAAACACCTGGGTGACCAACAACAGACTCAAGCTAAATCCAACCAAAACAGAAATGATGATCTCCCAAATGGAAGACAATGCAACTACAGCATACCTCACCTGGACAGCCAGCAGGGGAGGCCAACCAGAGACATCGACAGTGATAATAAAATCTGGCATCCACATGGACAACGGCCTCTTTGGGGCCACTAGTCAATGCAATAGGAAAACAACATGTCTACCTCCTGCGATTAATAAGAGGGATCCTCAATTTGCCACACAGAACTCTTGCAATCATCTCCTTGGTATTAAGAAGACTAGACTACACAAATAGTCCCTACCTTGGAATGCCAAAATGCCTCACAAAAAAACTGCAACGCATCCAAAATACCACAGCAAGACTACTCCTGAGAATAAATAGAAGAGACCACGTCACACCGGCCCCGAGAAGTCTACACTGGCTACCAATAAAGAAACACATTACCTTCAAAGCCCTCTGCATTGCCCGTAAAGCACTAGACCAACAATGAGCCGATTTCTTTCCAGCAAAAATCATTTGTTACCAACCTTAAGATTGAACAACAACCTCCAAATAGAAACAAGACACTACGAGAAAAGGCCATTCAGAGGAATCACCTTCTCCTATCTAATAGCCAAACTATACCAAAGAAAATAAGAATGACAGAAGACCACCTAACATTCACGAAACAACTAAAATCCTGGCTATTCAACTCAATGAGATGAACATAGACGTGTGCCTCTACAAATGATACACCTGGACCAAACAAAACACAGACACTATGGAATGAAGAACCGACATTAAAACTACTCAACACACCGAGATCACCACAAGTTAACGAACATCCCTCTCCCTTCTCGTTTCACATATTTCACATACTACACACACCCAGAGGGCTAGTGAAACAACCCACCAAAAACATGCAAACCACACGCCGCCCCTCTATAATCATACTACAAACCCAATACTTGCAGAGAATGAACAGCCAAGACACTGGATGCTACCCTTCCGGACACAACACGCACAGTACACATAACAAAGCACGCCTAGAATGTTTGCACACACAGATGCCAGTTTCACCTGGTTATGCATGCATCGAGAGATGAGCACAGCCTCTATCGTAGCCCTCTCTCCCTCACTAATCAAATGTATCCACCTTTCTTACAGAGCCACGTGAACACCTGGATACCATGCAAATGGCAGCGGTGCGCTGTATAAATCAACATAACGTAACCTCCAAATAATGGTGGAATTAATTCTGACAGTAATTCCTCTAAATCCAATGTGGTATAACATTGCCTCAAAATCTTGAGGATTTACATTCTGTTCTGAGGTGTTATCACACTGATAATGGTAAATCTGTTTGGCAGAAACACCACTGGTAATTTCAGCAAACAGGTAGTTTTTGTGGGCCCTATCAAAATCCAAGCTGATGAGACCCCTCTTTGGTCTGAACGTCTCGTTTCAGATACTCTAACTCTTCCATCTTTTACCCCATATGTCTGCAACAAAAATGTGCCAGTAACCAGCACCCTGGTGTGAGGTGGCTTTTGTAAAGATAGGACTGTCTTTAACACACCAGAGTCTTCATGTTCCATGAAGAAAGGTGACAACACTTCTCAGGGGGATCAAAGAGGGCTGCCTGGGCTGGACTCGACATGTTTATTGCGGGTACACCAAGACAGTTTAATACACTGCACGGCCCGTCATAGTCTCTGCCCCCCCCCCCCCCCCAAGATGCCAGTAAAGGACATCAAATGCTTGTGGCTGTATATTTGTGCAATTTCAGTAGCCTCTAAGTCAGAAGTCGACCTGTCTTATATTGAGATATTAATCACTGACATCAGGCTGCTGTGGTACCTAATTATGATATATGAACCAGAGGTGCAGACGGTTAAAATGCCACTTGTGCTTTTTGGAACTTTCTGTATAGGAATTCATGTTACCTTTGAACGTGCTTTGCTGCTACCACAGAGCAGCTGCTGGGAATGTCAGGAGATGATCACAGCAAGGTACATGTGTGCATTCTGACCTTTGGCATCAGCATTATAAAAGTGAGTCCTGGCCAGCAGATCTTTCTTTCAGAAACGGAATTACCTCAATTTTCTTATTTAAAAAAAATTAATCAGGCTATTTCAACCTCACAAATGGTGCTCCGTCACAGAAATGCTCTGGTAATTGGCTTATTTATTTATAGTTTTTGTAAAGGATACTTAGTCCAGGATAGGTTTCGGTCAAATGTATGCTAAAAAAGAAAGATTTACAGGCGTATATGGAAATTGGCAAAGCCCACTTTGGCGCAGTAGAGAAGTGACAGAGAGTTTCATAGGGCAGAGCCATAAAATGATGTTCTTCTGTCAAAGAAGAGACAACTCATTTTAGTTTGCTAACCTTGGGCGCCTGGTCATCCGGTAGGACTACATGATATTTTGCAGGTAGACTGGTGGTCAGATTTGGGAGGGAGGATGGAGGGCTTTGTGTACTAAGCAGCCTGTATTGAAAGCTATCCTCTTTTTGATTTGCAATCAGTCGGCATTGATCGGCATCAAACTCGTCCCCATGCTCCTACAATTCAGAAAATAACTCAAGACCCACTTTTTCAAGGAGACTCCTCCTCCTGACCTAGGCCATCACATCACCCATCGCGCCACCTGACTCGCTGGACGCCGCCCGCCCCTCTCCTCCTCGCTGCCTGGTACAGCTGTACCCCTCCTCTGTGTTCCTCTATATCCTATCCCCCCATATATCTGTTTTGTTGTTACCTCTGAAAATCACTGTGTTGTGCATCTGTAAGATTGTACACCTCTGTAAAGTGTTCCGTTATGTACCTGTATTGGTGTATACCTCTGTAAAGCGCTTTGTTGCTTCTCGAAGCCAGGTCCGGGCTCAATAAATGCAATAATAGTAATTAGTGGAGCATCGTCATAGTTTCTGTCTTGGGGTAAGGCATATTGAGAAATTGTGATTCCTCAGGAGCTTGGAAATAGACTTTGCCGGGAAGCCCTCCATTGATCGTGTTGCAGTAGTCCCTATGCGTAGTGTTAAGGCAGTATGTTTGAGAAAGTTTTAAACGCGGGATGGTCTCTCTTAGTCCCCAAAAGACATGAAAAGAGGACTTGACATAGCTGACTTGGGTTCTGAATGACAACTCATCAAAGATGACAACCACATAGTTTAGTTTTTTAGATGGTTTAAGATGTGGGGCCATCATGGGGTCTGTCGGGGGGAAGTGAAGTGGGGATGGCAAATCGCCATGGCAATACTTCTGCTTTTGCGTGATTTAGAGACATATGCTTTTAATGCATACATCTTCTGACAATCCAGATAGTTCCTAACTCAATGAAAACCTTCCAATCCATTTGAGATTTTGACGGTGTCATGGGGATACATGCGGAAGTCGATTTTATAGTTCTCAGTAATTTTAGCGAGCAAATCTATATGTATGCAAAAAACGTGCGAGCCCGCATCCTGAGAAGAAATACGACCAAATATCGGTCTGCTCAGACCCACAAGGGCAGTCTAGCACCAAAATGTCAGGCAGTTCTCCAAATAGAAGTACCACGAGCAACCCCAGATACCTGTGGTATCCAGTGATTAGAACGGAAAAAAATAACGATTGATATATTAACGAAAAAATACAGAAAAATAAATATATGGGGGATGGAGGTAAGGGGTTTAAAGGTGTGTGGAGTTTGGGGTGGGGTTAGAAGCGTGGGGAAACAGAGGGTTTTGGTGGGTACCCCCCTTTCCCCCCACCCCACCACCTCCAATTAGAAAATAAAATCGAAATTTATTTTTCTGTTAATATTTCCTTCGTTATTTCTTGATTCTTTGTAATCACATAGAACCGATACCTGTTTCTTCCTTGTTGGGCGTCATCTGTGAGGTGTGGCTTTGCTGCTGTTTCTCTCTAGGCACAAAGCAAGGGATCCACATCTGAATTTCCCTCACTGACTTGGAATTCCCGATGTGTTCGAAACTTTGCGAAAATGTTGGACCCTCTCGATAGAGAAGGAACACAGCTAAAGTACCGGTTCTATCGGATGGTCCCCCAAAGGGAGGCTCCACAAGCGCGTCCAAGCCATACATATGTGAAAAAGTGCCAGGAGCAGTTACCGTTGAGAGCGCTCACATGGGGTGCTTGCTGTCTGTGATAAAAAGGCTGCCAGTTTAACTTGGTGAGTTACGTTTGATAAGCATGTTTGAAAAAAGGCAATATCTTCTATCATATCATGCAATTTGTTGAGTCAAGTAAAAAGAGATGATCGAAATGTGGCGAACACACCAAGGTGTCTTGGATTATCAGTGCTCTCATCTCGTTTAACCCAGATTGATCCAGAAAAGACTAGTTTTTAGTGTCCTTCTAAATCAATGGTGCTGACCCTTAATCGAATAAACATCTTTCAAAAGCAAATATGAATCAAGCAAACGAAAGGTTGGGCACAACCTTTATTAGAAAGTCAGCAATAGCAACTCTCTAGTTCGGGTTAGAATCAAACTTCCATGATAAAATATTGTTTAAAAAAAAAAACCGGGATATACCGTATTAATATTTACGGCACTCTTACTGTTTGGCCGAGCATACTGAAGACATTTTTATATGTAGGAGGCATTTGTGAAGCAAGAACACAAACAACATAAATATATGCATAAATGTCTATTTGCATCATTCTCTCAATCCTCCTCTCCTAGTTACCTCTCTCCCTCTGTCTCATCTTCTTTTCTCCATCACCTATTGCTCCCTCTCAACCATGCCACGTCTCCATCTCCCTCCAATATCTCCCCTCTCACGCTTGTTCTTTGTCATTCTCCCTCTTTCACTTTCCTTCAGTCTCTATCACTAATCAAAGATATCGAAGACTTGTACAATGTACACATACCCAAGAAAAGGGCGAGGCTGGTCGCTGTCTTTTCCCCACTTTTCAGTTAAGTTCTCGGTTAGCGTTTGATAGTTTTTCTAGTTCCATTAATTAAGCATTATCTAAAAACCTTCATCTTTTCATATTTTCATTTACCCTCTTTCTTTGGGAAACACTCGGCCTAGATTTCCATGTATCTGTATCAGTTAAGATTTAAGAACGGGTTGATTTGATTAGGTCCTCATAAGTGCTATACATCAGATATTTGAAGTTTTAATTTTAAAGTCAGACCTCTGTGTTTTAGCGTAGCTATAAAAATGATGGTTTTGTTAAAAACTGTAAAAAAATGAGGTAGCTTAATGTGAGATGGGGACTTGCACGAAAGGCAGTAGTTCAGCGGAGATCAAGCAATGAAAGGCGACATTCCCCCCAGGGAGGAAGTTCTCAGATATAGCACACCTTCCCATGTGCTTATGTGCCAGCCTACTTCACACCGTACAACTAATGCAGTGTTTATGGGCATGCCAGTGTGCCTTACTCACATGCCTCATGTACAAATTCTAACGATGCCAGAGCCTGTTCAAGAAACGTGTCTAAAATCAAAAACACATTATGGCCAAAAGGCAAATCAAGAGTGACATACTAGTTGGTTCCTTCTGGAATTTTCTGGCTGTGGCGATTCCAAATGTAAGCATACAAAGGTCAAAGAGACTTGTGGTCATGCATGCTGGACATTTCTCTACTTCTCAGTCTGGAATTGGGGCCATGACCTTCTTTGGAGAGAGAAGTGGGAAAGCCAGATCATTCTTTGCTACAGATATGAGAAAGATATGGCTTCAGAAATAGGGAGTCACCCGCCTCGGTATCCAGTGATGTTACCGAATAGAAAACAGAATGCCTTCTTTACCGAAACCAAAATAACGAAAACATATCGAATGTTTAATTAAAATGTATATGGGTGTGGGATAAAGGGGTACAAATGGGTGGGGAGGGGTTTGGGGAGATTTTAGAAGCACAGGGGAATGGAGGCTTGGTGGGCAAATTAAAAAGAATGGATATTTTTTCGGTAAAAACGGTACAGTCCAAAATTATTCTCTGAAATTTTATTTGTTAACATCACATAGATCCCCCCCCACCCTCGCCATCTCCCTCCCCCCTTGAAATAGAAAAGCTGGCTTTGTGGGGCGGAGGTCTGTATTCAAAAGGGAGAATGTGAAGTCAATATGATGAAGGCGGCAAGAAAGAGCTGAACCTAAATCCATATGTCTAATTACCTTGTTTTCATTCCCATGTTGCCTCACTGCTCTATTCTCTGCATAAACATATTTTATGAGCATTTATTGGAATGCATTATCTTCATACTCTAAAAATGACAATTGCAACAGAAAACGTGACAAATGCTAAGAGTTCATATATTATGTTATGAAGAAAATGCATTTGTTTGATGCGTGCTATTAAATGGCAGTTTAGGGGAGAGAGCCCAAATCGCACAATCGGTTGTTCCAGAAGGAGCACTTTGTTAATTTCTGCAGCTGTTAACATATGCCTGCTTCTATATTATGTATATGACCCTGAAGCCCAGCACTGGATATCCAAGCACACTAAGTGCCATGCACCTGCTGCCAATCAGATAAGGGGCGGCATGAATCAGAATTGTGTCTAGTCGCAAACAATCTTAAGTGGGAAGAAGTGCTTCCAAGCCCAGATTTACGAGGCTGCAAAGCATCAAAAGAACTCAAAGATCTACCACAAATGAGTGGATATTCTTCTGCTGCGCATTTCCTTCTTCCAAGAAAACATTGATTCCATCTGATCAAGGCCACCGCAGACTTGGCCTTGATCACCAGAAAGCTGTGCCCACTATTAGCTCACACTGTATTCTCCCACACTAAAGAAAAAAACATGACCTGGATGATAAACTGTCTCAAATGCACCCCTCCTCCACTGACCTAGGTAACGCTAAAATCAACAATGTAAGCAAGAATATTCGTCCTCCAATCATCCCAGATTCATACAGACCTCTGTAGTAGCTGTGAATGTAAAACAAAAACGTAAACATGCCCTTTTCAGCCCATTACTGAAAATACAAAAGAACAGTGCTGAAAAATGGCCAACTACCTGACGATTTTTTGCTGTCGTTTGCATCTCAAAGTTCTTAGAAGGATTTGTCAGATTGTAATTTTCATCCCACCCAGAACAAAATAATGACTTAAATCATGGTCAGTCCAACTATCAAACACATCAGACATCACTAATGTTTTTCAGGCAAAAGCTCCAACTCCCAAGGACCCAACCAGGGAACTGATCCTCCAAGACCCCTTGGTGTGTTCAACACATTTGATCATCTCTCTTTGCCTGGCTCAACAAATTGCACTGTAGAAGATACTGGGCCTCATTACAAGTTTGCCGGTATCTGGCAGTAAATCCGCCAGGATACCGGCAAACGGTAATACCATTACCGTCACTCGTTCCGACGCTACTACTGCCGGATTATGAGTGCCGGTATTGGTGGTAAATCCCCATGACATACTGTCAATAGCGGATCTGGTAATAGCGGCTATTTTTGCCGGTAGAGTGG
Organism: Ambystoma mexicanum; assembly: GCF_040938575.1. NCBI lineage: Eukaryota > Metazoa > Chordata > Amphibia > Caudata > Ambystomatidae > Ambystoma > Ambystoma mexicanum. Next base: position 21,582,291 of record NC_090922.1, on the reverse strand, counting down.
CAGAATTACCTCCAGCTCTTAGCTTGGTACTTTGCTGTTGCGGAGACGTGCCAGTACATGGTAATACCGGAATGTTAATTCTGCACCTGCAAAATTGGAATGAGCCCCACTGTCTTTTTTCAAACAATCAAACCCACCAAGTTAAAGTGGGAGCCTTTTTATAACTGCCCTTTATTTTAGGTATGCGCAGGTTTGTGGTGCCAGAACACAAGTGTTGTGACCCAGTATGTTTACTCTTAACAATTTTAACCCATATCTAAAGCTATATATTATCCTCAACTGTTGAGTCATCTTACAATTATTTATTTAAATTCTAATGTCAAAAGGCCCATACATGAAAATTATCAGTGAAGAGTGAGTTTGTAAAGTTGTTATAATAAGAATTACAGAGGGGTAGCAATCAACTACGCAAATATGTTCCACCAAGTGTTTGTGAGTGACGTCTGAGAGACAACAAGAGTGAAATTTGAGAAGTCGATTCCGGTGTCGGCTCAGAATGCCCCCACAATTGTCCAATTTTGTAACTCTCTCAAAACATGGTTCTTTCAACATCGGACTAAGGACTAATTCCAATGGACGCACATACCGACGCACAGACTTCGCCGTACTGCGCTACTGTTAAGTGATGTCAGCCCAAATGCCGGCTAGCCACACTCTGTACAGCGCTCTGCTGCTCTCAAGATAGGTCCGCACTTTAAACAATAAAATAAACTTTTTTTTTAAGTCAGAAAGCTTCTGTAATACCTCTGTGGAATCTCACACATGCGGTTGACAGGTTTCCATTATTGCCTGCAAATTCGTTTGAGAATCTTCATTGTTAGGTGTTGTGGTGGGTATAATCTAGGATATTCATGATCTGTTCAGGGTGATCTTGCATATGTGGCCCAACTCGCCCACCACAAGTAAAGTAAAGCTTGATGTGACTGTGGGACTGTCTCCCTGTCTCCCACCCTAGCCAGGTCATTTGCAACAGCCAAAACTAGGTCCCATTCCCAGAAGCTCTGTGGGGAAAATGTCTCTGTCACATATGGCTAGTCTAGCCTGGGGAGTTTCATAGTTAATTGTTGCACTTGCCGGATTTTAGGCTCTCCAGAAACCTGTGAGATGTTCATCCTGCGACCCAGAAGCTAAGAATTATAATCCAGGGCTCCTATTGCAGAGCATCTCTAGTGCCCATGGTTGCCTTGTTTATTTTAGGAATGGTTTGCAAACATGAGTCCATAGATTGCAGGTTTTGACTGGCCCATGTGGGGTAGTCTTCAAAGGCGTCCACCGGGCGCTCTTCTGTATGTAGCACATGCACTTTCTTTTCAATCTGAAACCAGGGAAGTGCCATAAGTGCTGACCCTGTGTGCTTAATCTAGGCAGCCGATATCAGCAGTCGCGCAGCAGGAGCCGGTCCAATATAATGCTAACGGAATTGATGTTCACCAAGCAACTCTAGTTATGAACTGTTATTAACAGTTTCTGGGTGACAAATTGCTATCAATTGCCGTTATTCTTATTCTAGACACACAGCTGAAGAATGTGACAAAAACATGGTGGTAATTAAGAAAGAATCGCAGCCTAGCAGTCGGTAATTGTTTTGGTGATGTGACTACAAGTTATCATTGACAGTATGTTTATTTTTTATTATTTGTATTTAGTTCATAATTGAACTTTTACAAAATCAGCAAATACACATATTCATACTTATTAAAACATCAGTCATCTCATCACATCAAACATATATAGCATAAAATACATAATTTGATTTATAGGATAGAAAAATTTGGTATGAAGTATAAAAATATAAAATAGTTAATACTTAAAAGATTTACACAAATACGAATACCCAAACAAATACAAAATACTTATTTCTAAAACCACACCGGATATTTGCATTCATTACAATTCATCAGTAATTAGATATGTAAACAACCATCGACTTTTCGGTGGTAACCTTCCTTTGAACCTTATTCATTTTCTACCTGGAGACAGCTATGTACCTACATGCCCAGCTGACCCACAGTGACTAGTACCCACTAAGTCCTTCACAAAGCACCAAACTTTATATAGGGCAATATGCATACCTTCACATTCTGTGTTCAGGCAGTATGTCCATAGCTCAAGTGTTTTTCGTGTTTAGTCATGAGTGAAGTTTCCCAACATAGACATGTATATAGGGCCCAATTTAGGACATTCTGTAAACAGATGTTGCGCTGTTTCAGTACACTCCGTTATCTCACAGATTCTACAGTATCTGCACTCTCTTTTAATATTACACTGACCACCTCGGATGGATCTCAGAGGGAGTTGGTTTGTTCGCAATAATAATCTTAACCTTTTCACCTCATGGTCAGTGCAACAGAGGAGATATCGCTGAGGCCTCATAAACCTATGACTTATAAGTGACACTTGACCATAGTTCTGTAGTTTCTGTAAATGGTCATAATTAGAGACCCAAGCCAACTTAATCAGCCTCCGAAAGAAGGCATCTTTTAGTGTTTGGTAATTCGAGCAACGCTGAAAATTGGGAGCCCAATCTAGACTTTGGAACATGTTTTTAACCAATTTGATAAACCCACATTCCTTCTTGCTACCATGTATTAAGCTGTACTTGGCTCCCAATTTTCCCAATAGGGGACAAATCGGGGAGGTTTTCGATTTTAAGAAAAACTCCCCTCTACCTTTTAGCGCCAAAGATCTTAACGATAATAGTCCTAACTCTAATCGAATATATATTCTGTATAAATTGATGGGGGGGGAGTCGAAGGACACAGCGCCAAAAGTACCCCTCAAGTTTTTTCTACCAATCCAAGTCTTTCATTTCAAGGGCCTCAAGTCCATACAAACCTACCGGACAAAAACATTGTCTGTACAAGTTTAGGATCCCTCCTAATGAAAATCCCACTGTGGAGATGTACAAATTGACGCACAATAAGAGAGATGTGTTTTGCCTTTTGCATCTTCATCTCAATCAGCTCCCAATAATCCTAGTTACTGACATCTCTAATCCTAAATACTTGTACTGATTCGTGTATTCTATCTGGCCCAACACAGTTGTCTAAGGCAATTTCTTGAAATTACATTTACAGATTAGCATTGCTTCGTTTTCGTCAAGTTAATAGCTAACCCATTTTCCTCAGCATACCTCACAAGTCCAGAGAGCATGGCTTTCATTCCCATATAGATAGATCTAAGCCATCATCTTCATAAAGCATGGCAGCGACTGTGCACTTGCCAATTTTAGGTGGACATTAGGTGTATGACATCATACCTGATGGAAGATCAGCAATATAGATATTGAATAACAGGGCTGCAAGCCTACAACCCTGTTTGTCGGGATTTCACCAGACAGAAGACCACTATTGCCCAGTCGAATCTGTTCAGTGTTTCCAGTATGTAAGGCCACTAGTATTTGTAGGATTCCTACAGATTGACAGTATGACATTAACACCCATAGTAAATACATACGTTTTAATTAGCTCTAGTAATATTTGTACTATGTATGGGGGAAGCCTCATTTCATGCAACCGTGCTTATTTACCTCATATCAGCAAGTGCCTCCCGGGGTGGAGGGTGGGAGTGTACTGCTCACACCAGATGGAAGTGTGAATTGCCGGGGTGGTAACTGAGACATTTCAGTGAGTGGTAGGTGGTTTTAGTGGAAGCAGAGTTGTTTTAATATCGTGTGATAATGACTACTGCTTCCAGACAATATTACAGAGGTGTCTGAATAAGGTGGTGAGAAACCTTTCCTTTTAGTCACCTGTCTTTTGGCTTTTTGGGAGTAAAAGGATTACCAGGCACTGCACCGAAAATACTAAACTAACTAAACAGATGTGCTATATTTCCTCAGCCTTTATACAAAGAGTAACTCGTCCACAATTCACATGCTAGTAGGTGTATTTAATAATGCTGTTCTGGTGGGATCCCACTGTCTCGGTATTGGGTGTACCCTTTGTCTCTCTCCCCCACTCTATATCCCTTGATAATACAGGGCGACTCTAAGGTGAAGCATGTCTACATAGAATTTTCCAAAGATGGTATGCTAATAACTTTTGACTCGCTGGATTGATTTGGTTGAACTTTTCCGAAACAAAAGTTTGTCAGGGGCTCCACCCCACCCCCGAACTGGACATTTTGGGGGAAATTGGTAAAAGATGAAAAAGCTGTCAAGAAAACAAAAAACTGCTGTTGTCGTTCAAGTCCCATTCATTTTCCCATAGAGAAAAAGTGCATAGATTAAACACCCATTGCGCCAAAACTGCTCTACTAATTCGTACTAAATAAGAAACAAATTGGCTAAAAAGTGTCAATTATTTCCTTTGCTGGTTTGGAGTAAATCCGTCCAGTGGTTTTTAAAATATTCAAGAGAGAAGGGGTTGCCCCCTGCTCCGAAACAACTCTTATTATATCTACCTTGGTGCTTTGCAGAAGAGAGTCTGAGTGGCATTTCAGGAATAAAAAGTAGCTTTTTGTATTAGGCTCGTTGCGAGCGATTCCATTGATAATACCTGGGGAAACCAAAAATGAAAAGTGTCCAAAATGCTATTTGGAGGAGGAAAAAGGATACATCCCATCAGGCTAGAGGTGGTTAAGGGGAAAGAGGACACCATGTGAAGTTGTGGAGTTGGCGGTGTGCTTGGGAGTGAGTTACGGGTAGAACATTTCTCATGAGATTACTGCAGCAGCATCTCAAGATGCAATTGGAAAAGCGACTGCGTCACACAAAAACCGAAGAGTGATAGAGGGTAATGGGAGAGAGTCAGGGAGGGAATAAGCAAATAAGGCCAGTGGGGGGACCAAGAAAAGATATGGGGAGACATGGTGAGTGCTTGTGAGGACAGGAAAGACTTTTTGATTTTCCAGCGGTTCCCCTGTTATCACCGGGACATGCGCACATTGCTAATCTACCACGGGAAGCGGAAAATTATTTCTGGGAAATTACCCGGGGACTAGGGAGTGGCAAAAAAAAATAAATCATTTAACACCTGCCGAGATCACATCTACTAGGCAAAGGGCAATGGGTCTTAGGGTAAAAGTATTGGTGTAACATGTACAGTGGCCACGGCAAAAGCTCTGGCCACTGCCGTAGGCCCTGGCTAGTGGGCCTCAAAGAAACTATTGGTGCAACATGTACAGTGACAACGGCCAAAGTACATGGCTAGTGGGCCCCGAAGAAACTATTGTATAACAAAACCCTTGACATTCAGTGAAAAAACATTAGTTAAGAGGGAGTTAAGGTGATCAGATTTAAAGCAACAAAACCCTTGAATTTCAGCCAATGTGGGAACTGATGTCTATCTTAACTTGGCTTACTGTGAGCATATGCATGATATCACAGAAGAGATTTACGAGATACGAAATGACATTGTGGAGAGACATCTACGGGGGAGGCTGAGTTAAGATAGTCATCAGTTCCAACATCTGCTGAATTTCAAGAAGGTTTGTTGCATCTGATCACCTTAACCCTCTCTTAATTAAAGTTTTGTTCACTGAATCTTAACAAATGTATAACAGGCTGCCCTCATATCTATAAAATACATGAGAAGGGGCATCTCTAGAAATCAATATTTCTTTTTTTTGTAAAGTTTGCTGCGCTTACCATAGGTTGCTAGACATATAATATAATGGAACTTGGTCAGACTGCGATCTATTCAACTAAAACCAGTTTTACTATGGGCTCATCCAGAGTTAAGGGTTTACAAGTCAGCAATGCTCTATGTACTCAGACAATAGCTCCAAATGTCACACACCCTGGAGACAGGTATGTAGGTGATTCGCAAGGGTAAGTAATCAATCTGGGTGGGGGAATAATAAGTAAGTGAGTGTGAATGCTTGTGTGCGGGTTAGTTGGGTGAGGACAGGGGTTGGTAGAGGACGTCCGAGAGAACAGAGGAGGCGAGAGCGACCAGAGTGCGGCAGCCATTGGAGCAGTAGGGTGCTAATGGTAGCAGAAGAGGTAGTAGTTGAGGTAGTGGTGGTGGGAGTAGGAAGTGGTAGTTGGCAGTAGTAGATGGTAGTATGCTTTGGTGAGTGGTAGTCTGAGTAGAAAAGGCAAGATATGGCGGTAGCAGAGGAGTGGTAGTTGCAATGGTAGTAATAGGAGTAGTGGTAGGAGTAGCGGTAGGAAAAGAGAGGGGGTAGTAATAATGGTGGAAGAAGCCAGAAGGAAGAACGTAGTAATCAGTGGAGTAACTATGCTGAAAATGTTGGGGGGGACATGACATCTGAAGAAAAGGTGCCCCAGCCAAATTAATGGGGACAAAATGGTGTGCCAGGAAAGTTGGGGGGGGACAAACACACCTGTCCCCCCCTAAAATTACGCCCATGGTAGGAATGTATAACAGTAGAGATCTGTGGGAGTGGCCATTGGAGATAAGATTGATAGTAAGAGCAGGAGTAAGACAATAAGTAAAGATTAAAGGGTGGAGGTAAAAAGGCAGAGAGAGTGATCTGAGGACAGTGACATGGTGGGAAGAAAACATCTGAAGAGACCAGTATAGTTAGGGTCAGCTACAAGCCGGTATGAGAGAAGTGAGCGTGACACCGGGCAGGAGAATGCACCATCCTATACTCCCTATAACACTAAGCGGGGTAGGTCAGGGAAATTTAGAAACACCCCTAGGGAGTGAGACAACAACCAAATCAGGGAAAACCACTATTAGTCTAAGTTAAAAACAAACAGACAGGTGTTACCGTTGACTAGTACTAACATCGTGTTAAGAGCGCCTGGCTTAGGAAGTTGGGTAACCGCTTCTTTCTTACCCGGCCCTCTGTTTGCAATGTGATTTAAATAGCAGAGACTTACTCCTTTACTGTTTTGATATGATATGATATGGCATTTATAACACGCCTATACACAAGTGTTTCAAGGCACGACAAGGCAAGGGAGGGGAACAGTGGGAGGACAAAAAACAGAAATCTTACTAGGCCTAGTGACATTGAGATTGCGCAAGTGCAGGGGAGAGGGGAGGGGAGAAGTGCCAGTGGAAGGGGTGGGAGGATGGACACATGCAGGACAAGGAATCAACATAACAAGTAGTGCAGCCAAACAGGTGGCAAGTGCGGGTGTTAGAAGTGAAGGCAACGTGTTCAATAAGTGCAGGAAATGGGACTGTAATATTACAGATACATACCACAAGTGCAAGGGGTGCCAGGTGGCAGTGCAGGTATACAGCTGATGGGCAGGGACTTGGGCCCAAATATAGAGGGTAGTCAGGTGACCAGTCAAAGTGTCAGACAGGAGATCAGCAGGGGAGACGAAAAGAGAAGCAAAGAGGAAGGTCTTGAGGTGCTTCCGGAACCGGAGATGATTCTGCTCAAGTTTCAGAAATGCAGGGATGCTGTTCCAGAGGGAGGCACCAGCCGAAGAAAGATATCTGCCCAAAACTCGTTGCTTGGAGAAGCGACTGACCCTCAATGAGTTGGAGGTGGAGGAGCGAAAGGCTCAGGTAGGAAGATATTTCTGTAGAGAGAGTTGGACGTATTGCAGTCCCAGACCCCAGAAAGCCTTGTGGACAATGCAGAGGGTCTTGAACTTGATCCTTGCTGCCACTGGGATCCAATAAAGAGATTTCAGAGCTGGAGAGATACGATCCCTGGGCTTGAGGAAAAGGACAAGTCTTGCAGTCCTGTTCTGGATGAGTTGGAGAGGATGGAGTGTAGAGGCAGGTAGATTTAGAAAGAAACTGTTGCAGTAGTCCAGCCTAGAGAGAACTAGACCTCTAGAGATAGTGAGCATCTGGGGGAAAGTGAGGAAAGGAAGAATACCTCTGAGGAGGTGCAGCTGGTAATTTGACTTCTTAGAGACGTCAGAGATCTGAAGGAGAAGGAGAGTGTGGAGTCGAAGATGACCCTGAGGTTCTTAGCCTTACAGGTAGGAGCAGGAAGAGTGCCCACAGTGGGCGGCCAGAGAATGACCAGGAAAGGAAGGTGCCAGTGAGCTGATGAGGAGGATCTGGCATTAAGGAAGAGATCATTGTCGGCACACCACTCCTGGATTGCGGACAGACCATCCAGGATGAGAGAGGCAGAAGAGGCAGCTGAGGGGAGCCTGAAAGTGAGACGACTGCATTCTTCAAAGCACTGAAAGTTGGAGCAGAGAGCAGCTATGTGGTAGGTGAGAGGTGCCAGGTATTGGTTGAACAACCAGGGGGAAAGATTAGACCCCTGGGGAACACCACAGGTAGAAAGAGCGATAGAGAGATAGAGGAGAGGAAGGACCCAAGTTGGACCTTGGAGGGTCGGTCAGAGAGAAAGGGGGTCAGCCAGGTCAGGGCCCGATCATTGATACCCAGGTTATCACGGAGCTGGTTGAGCAGGATAGTATGGTTGACAGTTTCAAAAGCAGAAGAGCGATCGAGTAGGAGGACGGAAGGGTGGTTATTATCCAGGTTTGAGAGTAGGTCTTCACAGATGTTCAGAAGAGCAGTTTACGTGCTTCTGGCCGCTCTGAAGCCAGGCTGATGGTCGTTGAGACAGCTAACAGATTCAGGGTGAAGGTTAAGCTGGGAGATGGGCAGCTTTTCCAAGTGTTTGCCCAGAAAAGGAGTAATGGAGATTGGGCGATAGTGAGCCAGACAGGAGGGGTCCGCAGCTGATTTCTTAAGAAGAGGGTGCACAAGAGAGTGCTTCAGAGGGGAAGGGAAGGTTCCAGTGGTGAAAGAGTGGTTGCAAAAGTCAGCCAAGGTTGGAGCAGGGGTGCCAATGTGGTCCTTGATGGTTTTGGATGAACAGGGAAGACCCTGTTTTGACAAGACTTTCATAGATCGAACTTGTCTAGAAAGCACGTCAGGGGTGGACAAAGGAAAGGAAGAGAAGGGAGGAGGAGAGGTGGCCGTAGGTAGGCCAGAGGTAGAGGAAAAAGTAGAAGAAGAAGGAGTGGTGGATGTCCTAGATCTTTTAGATAAAATGTGAAGCCAGGGCCGAGGAGAGGGCCTGGAAGGGGACAGGAGCAGTAGATACTGCAGCAGGATTGGCCAGCTCCTTGCAGATTTTAAAGAGTTCGGCTGAGTTGTTAGATGCCGCAGAGATGAGGGCTTGGATGTGAGCTCTCTTCTTAGTGTGGACAGAGAGTCAGTACTGCCTTTGGAGCAGGTGGGAGGCCAGTTTGTCAGAGGGTGCCCAAGATGCCCACCATTTCCTCTCAGCCACCCCACACTTGCGTTAAGTATGACCAGGTCTGAGTCGTACCAAGAGTTGTACTTGGTTTTGGGCTTCAAGCGGATCCTTGTGACAGGGGCAAGTACATCAAGAGTGTCAGAGATAGAAGAATGTTGGTTGGCAAGGGCTGTGTCAAAATGTGAGTCAGCCAGAGGTGCAGGAGGGAGATAGAAAGTGGCAGCGAAAGCCTCAGCTGACACACACTTCATGGGTCAGATGACCGAGAAAGTGGGTGGCAGTGCATGGGTTGGCTCAGCCTGAGGGATAGCTCGGACCATCTTGTTTTATATTTTCTTCAAAGAAATGTGGGCATGTGTGATACACAGAGCCCATTTACCCCCAAAAAGTTAAATGCAATTAGCACCACGAGATGCCAGTCAGGCGCATGCTGGTGGGCTGTTACCGGCCCTGCCTGCCCTCGAACGCCACTGTTATGGCAGCTTATGAATTTTGTAATTGGAGGTTTGTAAATATTTTCCCCCAAACGAGCTTGAGCCACTAAGCATAGTGAGGAAGCCCAAACCAACCAAAGAACCAAGGGATGTTCATCGCTGGTGGGGGGCAAGGAGTCTCGCCAGAGAAATGTTTTCAAATAACAGGTTAAAATGGTGCATTTTACAGCACACTTTTTCTAAACAAAATGGGTAAAATGACATACAGTTTACAATCGTTTTTTTTAGGGTAACAAATGAAAACGAATCAAAAGATGCCAAGTCATCAACAGTACAAAGGAGCATTTCCCAACACATTTTCATGATGCCTTTTCCCACAGTATATGCCAGTATAAGATTACATTTTCATGCCAGTATTCTGCCATTGTAAGAAGACATTTTAATGCTGGTCATGGCACTATATTCCAGCATCCCCATGTAAGAACACTTAAGTTGGCTTTGCCCATAATGCAAGTAGTGCCACTGTAAGAAAACATACCCATGCTGGCTGTAGGAATATATGCCAGTTTTACCATGTAAGATTGCGCTCATGTTGGCTTTGCCAATAGTGCACTAATGCCAATGTAATAAAACATGACCAGACTGGTTGCTCCCATGTTTCCATCTCAGGACACACTCATTTTGTCTGCAACGCACTTAAACCACTGTACGAATACATGGACATGCTGGCTGGGCCAAAATATGCCTTGAACACATACACACTCATGTTGGTATAATGCACAAATGCTATTTGTCACGAATCGAGAGTGTACCTCCCTTCTCCCCCAAGGGGGAGACACCCCCTTTGAGGCTAGGGAGGTGAGCCCGCTCCCCAAGACCCTCCCTAGGGGTCTGGGCAAGTGGGACCCCACATGGAGTGGCTCCCCCTTGGAGTACAAGGACTCTTGTTCCCACGAGGAACTCCCCAGACCGAACACCCTGTCTGCAGATAGGGGAATGAATAATGGATCCTCCTCCTTTTTGCATTCAGACATTGTTGAAACCAACCAGACAAAGGAAAAGAAGATATCTCTTTAAGAAGAGATCTCTATACAACTGGGATGAGTAAAGCAAGGGAAGAGAGAGAGTACGGTGGACAGAAAAAAGGTCCCTGATGTAATCTCACCTTGGAGAGCTCACCTTGGAGAGGTGGATCAAAATGAAGCCACACAGAACGCGACTTTCGGAGAGGCAAAAACCGCCAAATCAAGACGCTGGAGGACCGGCGGAACTAGCCATGGGGAAACAGTTGGACAATCGGGGAGAGAAGACCCGTCAAAGGGGGTGGCCTGACCACAGTTACGCCGTGGTGGACAAGACATCAGTCTAACAGCACCGAGACCACAGCAGCAAAAAGCACTGACCGCTCCCAACCGCCCGCTCCGGTAGACGGCAACATCTTGTGGTGAGACTGAGAACAGGAAACCAGCGAGATCCGAGAACGAGGCATCAGAGGAAGTCTTTGAGACTGGTGCAGATGACTCCTTCAAAAAGGCCCCAAACTCTCGTAGACCATGTGATCTATATGATCCCAGAGAAGGCAAGGGCTATTACCTGAGCGAATGCCGAGCCTCCCTATGTTCCCCCTGCAGAAACTAAGATAACACAGAGAATGGGAGAAGCAGGAGGCTTCTGAGGCAGCATGATAGGAGGAGAGAAACTCGTAAAGACCATACAGGTGAAATACAAACTATAAAACAGTGTCATTGAGAACATAGGAAACCATTGAAGAAAGGGACAAATAAGTTGGAAAGCTGTAACAAAGTGAAAACAAATATCCTGGGAAGAAGGGAAAAGGCTTGAAGAGGGCAGAGGACACACCATAAAAGAAATTCAACAAGTGTTGTAAACTACTAAGAAGAAGAGTCCAGTGGATTCCCAATTTGGATAAAGGCATAGAAATCCCTTGCTAGACGTCCAGAAAGTGAGAGACATAAAAGAGGCAAGAGCCTGAGAGAGGATCTCATGGAAATTTACAATAACCATACTTTTAAGCAAAGGGCAGTCCCTATGACTATTTGGATGAAGCTACAAGAGCTCATGAACAAATCCTCAAGAGAGGGTCAAAGAAGACCACCATAAGAGACGTAGTTCTAAAGAGAGACATTTGCATAGTGATACAACAAAGAGACGAGAGATCACTACAGAAAGCCAGAAGAAAATTACACCCATGCCATTGAGGCTGCATAGAATATAAATGGAGAATTCTCTGCTGTATCACTGACTCTCTGGAACGTTGTGCCTGCAGTGCCAGTGCCTTCAAACATCTGCTTTTCAGGCAACAGTGAAAAGGGACGATTTTCAGGAGATGTTCAAGTATGGTGCTGGAGGGCACGATGAAGAGGTCTCATGTTTCGGGGGCACCTTACCATGAGACATTTGTCACTTGCTGTTTTGTGATTCAGCTTTCTGTGGCACTCTCCTCCTGCTCATTCGTTGCCTGTCAAGGAAGCCATGTGTCTTCTGCTGCCCTCAACATTTGTCCGGTCCCCATGCCTCAGCCGTCCAGCCCAGCACTGGCACTGCATCTCCCGGCCCCCTTTGTCTTAATGGGTGAGCTGGCTATTTTTCATGGGGTGCAAAACAGTCTATCTTAAATACATGGGGCGGGTTATTCCCTCATGAACAGAACCCTCTCTCTTTAACTTCTGTCGTGTTTCCTCACTGGATTCTTTTTCTCATGTGAGCCTCCCATTCCCTACTTCCTCATACCTGTTGCCAGAGCCATGCATCCCCATCCAGCCACACATGCTGTGAAGTGGTGCCCGTTGACTCTGACCAAACACCATTTACTCTTGCATGCTGCACTAACAGCTACATAATTGCCATATTGTTCCCTATGTCTCCTGGGCACACTTACTGTCACAGCGAACAAGGCAAGCGGTAGGGCACTATCATTTTCAATCTATGAAATAACGACTGAGAAAGCTGCACTGTGAAGTGCTGTCCAAATGTGAGGGGAATTCAAGATCTCTAAATTAGATTATTAACCAGCTCCCAGCCTAAGATATCCTTCAGCCAAAGCCAGCCAAAAACGAGAAGTACAAGTATGAGCCAGAAGGGAAGGGGTCACTGCAGCAAAAGGAAATGTATAATAATGAGAAAGGAACTCCACTAGACCTAGCGCGGACTCAAAGCATTTGTCACCACTCTGCACGTGTTCCGCTCAACATGTTGTGCTCACTCTTCCCTTCAAAAGAGGAAATGCTATTGTTGTGGACTTGGGACATATGTTGAAGTAGTTAGGTGCCTTTCGCTCTTTCTTTCAAAGAGGACGAGACCGATAATTTTAGTTGGAGATTGGGTGTTTCATAGAGGGTACTAGGTCATTAACTAATAGCGTGTACACTTCTGCTGAGTGAAGTAACTCATTCGGGACAGCCTTTGCTGGCCCATGGAGGAACAATAAAGATGAACGGGGTACGACTCTGAAGGGGAGTAGGCCTGAAAAGTACAGAGTGCCAGGGCCCTGAAAAATGGTTGTTTGATGAGAATGGAAGTGTTTCTGGTAAAATAAAACAGAAGAACCAGGCTGGACTTTGAAAGGGAGGTGAGTGGAGTAGAGTAGGGTAGGATAATACATACGTGAGAGTGGGAGATTTAAGGTGGGCAAGTAAGATGAGACAGAGAAGTGAGGTAGGACTTTTAAGATTGCAGGGTTTAACACTAAGGCGTGTCAGGATGGGACACGAAAGATAGCGGGCGGTACAATATTAAGGGACAGGTGCGACACTTAACAGACCAGGATGGTACTAGTAGGTCGTGTGGTTAGACACTAAAAGGGAGTGGGGTGAACAGTGCAATTGGGCCATTGAGGGAAAGTAATAGATATTTAAGCACAGTTGTTCATTCAATAATTCTCACTAGTATTTGTGAAGTGCAATCTTCACTGCCAAAATGGCCCCTTGGCGGATTGTCCAGGATATTTAGGATAAATAAGAGGAATCCGTTTTGGTGGCAGGGACTGATCTTTAAGGCTCATCGAAGAATCGGATACTCTGAAATTGTCTTTTTCCATCAGGAAATTTATTCCAGAGTCTTGAAGCAAGTGTATGAAGCATGCAATGACCGGATGATGATCTATTGAAGGAGGGTACAGACATCTTGTTTCTGGAGTGCGTGTTGGACATTTGAGTAGATGATGGGAGGTCCTTCTTTAAAATGGATGAAATGGGTAATGCATAAGGATCTGAACTCAGTGTGTTTAGAGACAGGCAAAGGAGGGGATGCTGGAGCTGGAGCAATGTGGTCATTTGATGTGATCGGCCGTAAAGTGTGGTTTACTAGAGTATTCCCATTCTTACCTTTTTAAGGAGGCATGTCCTGGTATACAAAGAACTATACCAGGAAGAAACCATCAGACAACTCAGTGACACACGGTTCTACAAAAAGCTGGACAACAATCCCACAGCACGGCTAGCGAAAGAGATCAAAAGTCGTATGCTGTAGGCAAATACACAAGGATGGATTGATGAAGATGGGAAAGCATTCTTCACAAAAGAACATCCCGTGACACTGGCTTTCTATTGTTTTCCAAAAATACATAAAAACACCACAAAACCACCAGGGAGTTTCAGCAATAGGGTCAATTTTGGAGCCCCTGTCCATTTACGACTAGACAGATGTGAGGTCAACCGGACCACATTTTAAGTCACTATCTTCACTAACCGTCACCAGAAATAAGTGATTGTAAAGAATCAATGTATGAGGTTGAATAATATGCCTTAAACACTGAAATACCCTGGTCAACACCGGCAAGGAAAAATGTGTTGTTGTTTTGTTATTTTGTATTGTTAATAGCTATGGTATGCTATTTTTAAACCACAGTAATAAAAAAGTGTAATTGTATTTCCAAAAACACTGGGTGTTTTCTCATATGTACAGATAACCTGCAGTGATCTGTAATAAGTGTGCTGGTTCCACAACCAGGCCAGTGTTAGACGGGTAGGGAAGCCTAAATTCATTTCTTCCTCAACCTGGTATACAAACTGACATTTTTCTTTGAGACTGGTGCAGGTGACTCCTTCAAAAAGGCCCCAAACTCTCGTAGACTATGTGATCTATATGATCCCAGAGAACTGATTTTAGCATCAGGTGAATCCGTAACAGACCTAAAGCAATGTTTTAAGAGAACCACCTCAAAAAAGTAACATGACCATTTGTCTACCACAGGGACATGGCATTGTCCGCCCTAGTTTAACTGTTGCCCCATTGCATAAATGATTTACCATAGTTCACTTGTTTGTCCAATTTGAACTGTGGCTTCACTGTATTTTGTTCCTTAACATGCTAGATTAAAGGGTAAATTGACTCTAAATGTTATCGTCTCAAAAGATGGGCCATAATAACAAAAATATATAAAAAATATTTTTAAAGAAAGTTTCTATGTAAAATTTGGAGCAAATGCAGCTCTAAGTTTTGACATGGGGGCATCCATTTTGTGAAATGAAGCAGCCTCCTCTGTTCATGTTAAGGTGTGCTCTGGTGGCACTAATCAAGCAAAAGACCCCTACTGGGAGCTTGTGCTTACTGCTGACAGAGAGCAGAGCTAATTATGAATAGGAGGCTGCCACAGTACTTTCTTTTTACGTGTTCAGTGCTCCCCAAGCCCAGGGAAGCACGGTGGCCGGCAAAGTATTCACAATTGCCTGGACTTTAAGCCCTCAGGCTCCCCAGTCTTGGGGAAGCCCGGGAGACTTAACACAAAAGGCGCAGCAATCAGAAATACAATATTGTTGTATTTATGATTGCTGTGGCTTTCGTTTGAACTCTCCCAGTCCCCCTGCTACTTCTCCCTATTTCTCCTCCTTTGCTATGTCCTGTTATCTCACATTTGTATATTGCCACCTGCCATGGGTTATGGTGTTGAAGTGCTTTGCCTGTTATAGAGGCAAAGGAGAAGTATGATAGAACACGCAGTAGTGGTAGGGAGGAGAAAAGTCGAGTAGATAGTTGGTATGAGGGTGGAGGAAAGTAAGAGGCTCAGGAAGGCATGAGACGGAAAAGGTGGAGGAGCTGTGTACAATTGGCTGAATTTATCATGGGTCTCTACTGTATTCTATGGGGGGAAGCTCCAAAAGGAGGGACACCTGGAAAGAGGAGGTCACCATGCATCTGAGTATGTATGGAATTGAAATATCTCATGGTGAGCCAAGGCATGTTGTAGCCATGCTTAAGAAAGCACAGACACCAAAACCCTTCTACTCACTTCCTTCCGTAGGCCCCCAACGAACATTTGGGAGGTGTTGTACATCAAACAACCAAATTTGCCAAGTTTGATAAAACCTCCATGAACAGTGAACAAATCAACCTCCACATTTCTTAGGGGGTTTCTCATTTATGTCATACATACCAAAAGGATTTATTTGTTTACCGAAACCCTAGGTTGTGCAAAGTGCTTAATGACACAAAACCTGTCTATGGCTCAGCAGTTGTCAGACTCTGAACCTTCTACAGTGTCATGGTGAGCCAAGGCACATAGAAACCATGCTGAAGAAAATGCAGTGTGCAAAGCCCTTCTACTCACCCCCCTAAGCCATGAATGGCAAGGTTATATAGATGGGGAAAGCTGGAAGGGAATAGGTGCACATTTAACTGAGGGTGGCATGTTGACCACATCTTCCCTGAGAGTCTGGGCTTTCTGGAGGTTCCTGAAACCTAAGAGCTTTATGGGACTGTTTATACTGGTGTGTGTGTGGCAGGAATCCTCTTAGGCTGACTCTGGGCGTTTATGAGAGTTAATTTACATAATCCAGCCTTTGACTAGCCTTCTCATTGTCGGCTTCAGTTACTGTGTCCTGTTAATAGATGGCATCATTTGAATGTTAGGAGCTTTCCAGGTCTACCTTCACTTCTGGTTTAATTGTGTGCGTGTATTTGGGGCATGGGGGGTTCTACCTGCTGATATGTGGTTTGCTCAACATAATATAACATAGCTTAACTAGCTAGTATAAAAGGAGACCAATATTATGTTCTACACCCCCACCCATTCCCAGTCCTCCCTATGTCTTTCCTCTCAACGGATCTTGTCCACTCTGCCTCAAGTCTTCTGTGACTTGCCATCTTTGTCTCTTACTGTCAATGTTCTTCTGTGGTCCTTTTGTGCTTCTCCACAAGTTCTCTGTGTCTTGTCCATTGTTTCCTTCCACTCTTCCTCATTCTCCCCAGGACTCTGTCAACTCTCTCCTGCAGCTATCACTGACTGCTAGCTTCACTGCTTCTTGGCAATGTTTTTATCGAGTTCACTCTTACCTTTCCTTTTTTACTTCTTCATATACATGTTCCTCTCTGCCCATTCCTAAATGGCCTCTTTTCCTTGCTTCTTGTCAACTCTCGCCTTCAGTGGTCTCTGGCTCTCCATGCCCCTTGCTCATTCTCTAATACATTCACCTCATACTCTTTCACATCACTGTTTCTTGATACTTGTCCTAACTTTCCCTTTCTTTTCTCGTATCAACTCCCTCCTGCAGCATGCCGCTTCCTAAACAGCATTTTTTAAAGTTCCTTCCTAATCTTTTCTTTTAGCCATGCCTTACTCTACACCTCACTGTTTTTATTCCAATCGTACAAGTTCTGCTACAACTTTTAAGATTGTTTCTCCAAACTTTACAGTGGAAGCTTTGGGTCATTTACCCTTGAAATGCCCTTTTCTCTCTTCTATTGACGTCACGACTTTATCATCTGATTTATCTGTCGAGTCGAGTGCCAATCAAGGAACTGACCAACTTGCTCCATTCCTGTATTTCAGGGTAAATCCTTGCCTTTTGCTTCTAGGTTCACCCCTAAGGTTGGAGCTGAAACCCATTTCCTTAGACGAACCATAAAAGCATAGCATAACTCTCAAGATCCAGTCATTCATGGACCATTTTCCTCTTTTCATTGTCCAGAAAAGTGTAACATCTGTGGTGTCAAATATCTGCACCAAACAAGCAAACTATTTAAAGTTATTAAGCATTTTTAAGTACTGTTTTGTAGAATAAATCAGAAATTAATTCCAAACGACTTCTAAAAAAGGCCCCACTGTATTTCCCTTATTTCTTCAACTTTCCTTGGATTGGCCCAATCTCCCAATGTGGGACTATTTTTTGTTTGCGTGCTTCTCATTCGGATTTCTGCCAATCCCTTCCTTCTATGAAACAAACACCGTACTTGATGATTCCCTTGGCTCATATTTTATTAAATCCATTCCTGACATTACTTTCTGCATGTTGCATCTCTTGATTAGCATCCCTTGCAGCAAAGGTTCATTTCCCAATCCTTTGAAAAATGGTCAAGTGCTTCCTTTACTAAACAAAATCCGGTTTCGATACTCTGTGCAAAGCAAATAACCATCCCATCACCTCCTGAGCATTTCTAGGCAAAGTCCTGGAAAAATCTGCAGCAGCTCAACTTTCCAAACACCTCTAACTTCAGGGTTTGTTGCAAGACTATCAGTCTTGCTCCACGCCCGGGTGTAGTACAAACCGCTACCCTACAGGTGGTAGGTGGTGGCATGCTGGACACTGACAGAGACACTTTACTGGTGCTTCTGTATCTCTTAGCAGCGTAATATATGGTCACCCCCAAGGTTTTGCTACAATCCTATCCCCCCTGGCTGTACTGGCCTGGACTGCGTCCTTTCTCCTTGATCATTTAGTTTGGGCCGATGGACTCAGATGAGCTGCGGCTCGTTACCATGCCATGTGGAGTTCCTGAGGGGTTGATCTTGTCTTCCATGTTCAGCACCTACATGGAACCTTGAGTCATCTGATTTGTGAGTCTGATCTCGAGGTACGCAAGTAGGATCTGGTACAACTTACCACGTTGCCCATTTGAGCCTATTTGTTATGGGATTATTTGTGGGGGTGGAGGACAGGCCCGCCATCTACACTTCTATGCCCCAACCAACCCAAAATGAGATGGTAAATATCCCCTTGCCCCCACCCACCTAAAAATGTGTAAAATGGCTCTTCATCAAATGGGGTGACACGGTTGTGGTGGTGAGTTGTGCAGGGAGCAGACCAATACGCGACGACCTCTGGATCTATTTTAGGATGCCCTCTTCATCAGACATCACCTGCTTGTGGGACTGTCTTGTGCGATCAAGGATTGGATTTCCGCCTTTTCTTTAAAGCGTAATCCATCTAAAACAGAGTTTCTTTTGGTATCTTTTGTTTCCTCTTCGACAGCAACCCACTATCCGTGTTTGGTATGACTCCCACTCCGGTGTCTTCTGTGGAGGATCCAGGTTTTATTCTGAACGTTACTTTTGAATGATTGTATCATCTCTCGCCCAGTCCTGTTCGGCCATTTGGAAGATTACATCTTTTTTGCCTCCCATAGATTTTCATACCGCCATCCAGGCTCCTGTACCATCCCGCCTGCATGTCTTTAATGCCCGTTCCACATGTTTGCCAGCCTCATTACTGGCTCTTTGAAGAGAGTATTAAACTCTGCAGCCTGTTTGATTTCTGGCACTCAAACATTTAAGCATGTTTCCCGTGTTTTAGTTTCTCTTCATTGGATTCCATGTACTTTTTAAGATATGCTGCATTGCCTACAGGTGTGGTTATGGCCCAGACAGACTATCTGGCAACAAAATCCTCTATTCGTCTGCTCCCTACTCGTCGGGCTTTTCCTGGGGGCTGCAAAGCCGTCTATTTTCCTTGATTCCTCTATTATAATTTTGGTTTTTAATGCTTACTTTTTGTGTAGATTTGGCTTCTTACTGCTTTTATTGTTCAAATGGTTTACATGTCTTTCTCTGCAATGCAGTCCTGATTAGCATTTTTTGTAAATGTCATGTTGTTATACAGTGCCCATTTACCGTCATGTTAGGAGGTGTTTTATAGATTTTTATAAATGCTTTTCCACTCTCCCCCTGATTCTTCTCCGCACTCCTGTCTAATCTCCACCTACTTTCATTGCTTCCAGTCTGGCTCTTGCTCTTTGCTATTTTTCACTTCTCTCATGGTCGCAATCACAGATGGAGCCCAGTCTTGTACTCCCCAACCTCTGGGAAAACAAAACTCCTAAAAGGGAGTCTTTTCATACATGCATCGTTTGTCATACACAGCTCTGCCACATAAAATATGTTTGGTATTTTACCTTCGCACACAGGTGCATTTACTTAATTGAATTAAATACAAAAAAGTTACGTGAAAATAATACACTCATAAAAACATCTACTCATTGAGTTAGTAGGTGAGGCAATGCCGTACCCACGCCCAGTTTACACTCTTTATTTTTCTTTCCAAGACCAATTCAACCCTTCCTCTGTTCTTCTTCAAATAGCTGTGCTTCTTGTTAAAACAACACCCACTTTTCCAGCAAGAAAACCTGCAGAAAGCTTAAAAGCAGCTTCACTGCCCAATACAAACACCTCATTGGTCCCATCACCCGGTGCAGGAGTGTCACTTTCTTCGGGCCTTCAATGGCACCACTTCTGGACCATCTCCCTTTCAGTTGTGTTGAAGTGTTTTCTCAAAAAGCATACTCTCCTTCTTTTTTCATTTCTTTACACATGGCAACACGGGGTGTTCTGCAAATGAAACCCCTTTCGATTACATTATGGACAACCAACCTTTTTCACCACTTGTATTTTATGCACACACTATGCATCATGGCACTTCAAACGTCCACCTACATTTGATCGATGCCCAGAGCACCATTCTCACTCCCTGTCTACCTGTAGCCCCTTCCAGACTTCTATCACAGCTCCTGGAGCGGCTCACCGTACGGCATACATCTCCCTGTAAATAATGTGAACAAGAATCGATATTCTGACTTTGCTCGTACCCACGGGCTCGGGCCTCTGATCTCTGCCCAAACCCCATCAAGATCCTCTAACGTCCGGATCCCTTACCAATTGCAAATCCAGTGTAACTCGCTTTGCTTCAAACCAGAGGACGTACTGCCTGGCTAAGTCATGCTGTAGTGACTTCTCTCCCCGTAGTGTGACTCTGAAGGGTCTGCCCTATGTTTATGCATAAAGCGTAGGTTAGTGCGGCCTATGTTTATGCCTAAAGCGTAGGTTAGTGCGGTTATTGATGAAACCTGTATGCTTCTACGGCGGCCATATTACGGCGTTTTTTTCACCCGGCCAGCAGCATTTACCCACAGGTATCTTCTTTATTTAAAGACCTCACCTGACTTGGCGGGCCCTGTATTTGTTAAGCTAATTTGACTATGCACACCCATCTGGTGTGTGTTCTAGCTATTGACAAAAAATACTCAATTCTGCGCACTGTTCTCCTGATCTGGTTGGATTCTTTACAACCATATAGTGTGCTAGGACCATCTGGGTGTGCTCTATCTGGCAACATGTATTAGACTATTGGTGTCCCTTCATGGTGAAGGTTGTCTCTCAAACTCGGACACAAAACACACTATTGGGCTGTACAACGTAAACCGTGCCTCACAAAATGTAAGCCTCATGTGGTGTAGATGAGTGATGTCCAGACAGATTTCCCTTGTGTATGATGCCAACACCGCACAAATTGTAAACCGCTTTCAACATTTTAGTCTGAACATCCGAGCACGTTGTTTCGCTAAAAATGCACACACAATTACAAAAGGGGGGTCCACTCTGTGCTGACATTCAGGCCCTTTCAGACTGTGTCAAATCTCCTATTCAGCCTTTGTTCCATCCCATGTAGTTGCGGCACTGGGTCCCTGTTGTCTGACTTGATCTGTAGCTGCATAACCGCAAACCAGAACAGATATTCCACTCCTTGTTGTTTAGCCACAAAGTGCTCCACTAGGGTGTTTATCCTGCAAGCGGTTCTTAATACAAGACAGGTGCTTGCAAATATACTGCCTTACTTCGCTTTTGGTCTTTCCCAAATACACCAGATTGCAAGGGCACTTGATCCCATAGATCAGATCACCCACTTACTCCTACAGTTGGAAAACACTCTCAAATTCCCCACACTTCTGTTCAATTCAAGTACGTTGATGTTTCTGGCGAGACACCACACAGAACTCAGACCACATAGTTGCCACACACTCTCAGATCTTCTGGGCTTATGTTGGGCTTGCACTAGATTTTGTCTGATGTTTTTGTTTCGTTTAAAAGCAAACAGGGGTTTGTTCATGTCAAAACCATCTGTCTTGAACAAATGTCAATTCTTTCAGACTTCCTTCCTGATCAAATTACTCCGAGGACTGAATGTAGTCACACACACACAATTCTTTCTTGTTTTAGAGATTTGTGTTGCTTTTCTTACATTGTCTGGTCAGTTTCCTGAGGTACCATGGATTTCACAACTTGTTCTCTAAGTTTTGTGCTTCTGTTAGAAATTCTCCTCTTTTCGTGAAGTTTCTCCTGATCCTGAAAACTGCCTGAACGGGAGGCTCTCTTTTATTATAATACCTTCAGCTATCCCTCCATAAATACCTCCCCTCTTGAGCCCTTCGCTCCTCTACTTCTAACGCCCTTAGGTTAAGTCATAGTTCAAAGAAATGAGCTGGGGCAGATCTCTGTCTTCGGCTGGGGCCTCCCTTTGGAACAGCCTCCCGGCCACCTTGAAACTTGAGGACAACCATCTCCAGTTCCGGACGCACCTCAAGACCTTTCTCTTTGCTTCTGCCTTTGCCCCTCTTCTCCCCTGCTAATCTGTTTTCTCTCTTGGCACCGTGGTACCTGCTCACCGTTACTCCCTCCTGCACTGCCTCCGGGACACCCCTTGCACTGGGATCTGTATCTGTACCCATACAGTCCCCAACCTTCTTCTGCACTTATCAGATATAGCCTATCTGACTAATCCTGCGCTTGCCACATGCTGGCTGCACTACCACTTTTAATTGCCTGCATTTATATTTTTCACGTATTATTTATTCTGTTCTGTTATGCACTTTCCACTTCTCCCCCTTTCACGCACTTCCCCCTTTCCCCATGCACTTGCACGTTCTTAATGTCACTGGGCCTAGTAAGATCATTGTGTTTGTTCTCCCCTGTTCCCCTCCCTTGCCTCGTCGCGCTCTGAAACACTTGTGTACGAGCACGATATAACTAAAATATCATATCATATCCCATCATATTATTTGCGGATGGTAGCTGTAAAAGTGTAAGACACTGTTTCGTTCCGTGGGTTTTTTGTACATTCCTGTACTCAACTGCTCGCCTTGTTGCCTAATCCAGATATCTAGAAACACATTTCCTCTTTACTATAAGTGATTGTGAACTTCAGATTGGCATCTCTACTGTTCAACCATTCACGAAATTTCAATTGATCTTCTTCTGATCCTCTCCAAATGGTAATGAGGGTATCTATAAATCTGCGCCATCTTAAAATGCACAGGGATTCGTCTCATTGAAGATAAATAAATCTCCAGAATTTGCTACATTAAGTTGGCTAAATCCGGAGCGAAGGTGGCACCTAATTGTTTTATGCAGTGCTCATTTACAGTCCTGTTAGGTGTTTTATATATTTTATAAATAAAATGACTAATATTTCATAATGCTTTTCCCTTTAACGCGGTTTCTTTTCCGCTCTCTCCCTGATTCTTGTCGGCAGTGCTGTCGAATCTCCACCTACTTTTCCCCACTTCCACTGCTTCCGGTCCACTCTTCTTTAAAGCACACACTGTGGCTTTGGCTCTTTGCAATTCTCTCACGGTCTACAGACCATTTCCTATCACACTACTCCTTGTCCACTATCCCTTGAGGTGCCTGATGACTCTCCTTATCACTACTTCTAGTCCTTTCTACAATCCTCCCCAAAGGCATTATCCACGTATTTCTTCTTGTTCCCGCTTGTCGCCAAACCCTGCCTGCTTGTCCTTTGTTTTGCATTTTGTCCATTCGTTGCCAAGGCAAGGTGTCCTCGGTGTACGAGCATCAGGTCACAAATAGGTATCAGGTCCTCACTGTGCATAGCAATGCACTCTCAGTGTGCAGGTTTCATGCTGTGTCATCCCTGCACAGGAATTGCCTTACGGGCACAGGCCTCGCTTCCTCAGGGTACATGAAAGAGGTCTGCGGTACAGAGTCTTCAGGCCTTCTATTTGCAGGCATCATTTTTTCAGTGTTCAGCAAATCCTATGTCATACAAACTATGCCGTCAGAACGCAATCTCCTCATAAGGGGCCGGGGTTGACGCGTGTGCAATATAATGACTCCCAACCCTTCCTTCTTTCCATAGGCTAGGAGTCAATGACAAAGGCACTGAGGTCTGCATCCCTCTCGGCAAGTAATGGGCAAGACAGTTCCAAAC
This sequence comes from Ambystoma mexicanum, assembly GCF_040938575.1. Classification (NCBI taxonomy): domain Eukaryota; kingdom Metazoa; phylum Chordata; class Amphibia; order Caudata; family Ambystomatidae; genus Ambystoma; species Ambystoma mexicanum. The sequence continues at coordinate 21,558,515 of NC_090922.1, read as the reverse complement.
CTATAACTTCTATTCCGAGGGAAAACCACAAGAGGCCCACACACTGTATTGGAAAAATCTAAAATGGCACTTGCTGCGCAGTCCTGTGGCTTTCCCAATGGGTTGAAGCATGCAATCGCATCATCTGCAAGGAAAAACAATTAGGGTTTCCCTGTGCCATCTGTCAGGGAACTACACACACTGCAGACACAACATCCACATGCAATGTGTACCACTCGCCATGCCTCCTCTGTCCATGTGTTCAGTTCACAGCTTCATCAGATACTCTGCAAAGAGTGTCCCCATCTAGCAGTGACTCATAGAGGAATGGACTCGCCATGCTTAAAGCTGTACTCCCAGTGGCCCAGGAGAACTCACTGGAGGAACCCCGAAGATTATACTGGGAGGCACTTCCTCTCCCACATTTTCTATTAAAAAACTCCACACCCCTGACCTGGAACTATCCCTCTCTAACCTCCTGCAAAATCTCTGTATGCACCTGACATATGATCCATGATCATACCACCTTACCAGAGCCCTGGCCTCGCCTCTTGCTAGATTAGAATCTGCCTAGCTCGCTGTAGGGTTTCAGCGCTAGAAAATAACACTATGCAAAAACAAGATTTAAAAAAATCGTTTACACTTGTACTATTCCTAACAAAGCTTGCCCTGGGATTCTTCGAAGCAGAATGCTTTTAACTCCCTTTTACTTTTCATATCTTATCATGATATATACAGCCATGTCATACTTCCATGTTTAATCTTTTTAAATATTGGCTATTTTCCTAAAACAACCATGCATTTGATTGGATAAAAGCAACTTTAAGAAAATGAGGAACATTTTTGGTACATTCAATATTTACTTAATACTTTTTTATTTGAAATCAGACAACACAGTGTGTGTCATTTTACGTAATGTATAAGGAAAACAAAATTTGTTCATCTAGCTTAGCAATTCCTCAATAACATTCCTTCTCTATTAGAACGCCATCTCATAAGGCTTCAATGCCTCGATTACTTCCGTAAGTACAAGAGTCTTTCTGATTGCTTGTAAATTTAATACCACATCTGTGGCTAGTACATGCTGTACAATGGTACATCTCCTTCTGACTTAGCACCCATCCTCCCCAGTGCCAACGCATCTTGTGACTACAATGAACCCTTTTGATCCCTAAATGGTCAAAGACTTAGGCTCAATCGCTCTTATCTCTCAGAGCTATTTAATCCCTCTTTATTTTCTCCGCTGAACTCTTCCCTGCCTCCTTCAAATCTGCCACTGTCTTACCTCTGATGAAAAACCCTCTGCTGACCCAAATGTCCCAGCAAAGTATCTCCCAGTTTCTCTCCTTTCCCATTTTTCAAAAGTCCTTGAGCGGGTGGTTTTCCGAGCCGATCACTAAGTACCTTGAGGATATTGGCCTTGGGAGATCCACTTCCATAGTAGACACTCCACCAAGACCACACTCATGCATGTCTCCAACTTTCTGTCTAACGTTCACCACTCCAAACTCTCTTCGTTACTCATCCTTTTGGAACTTTCTGCTGCTTTTGACACTGTTGACCACTCCTCTCTCCTCTACACTATCCAAGACCTTGTGTTTTGCAAATCTGCTCTTTCCTGAATTGCCTACTACCTGGAAGGTCACAGATCTCTGCCCCCACACCTCGTCCCTCACCCAAGGCACGCTATCTTGGGGTCATCTTTGATAGTGACCTACGACTGCAACGATTCATCACTCCCACTGCCTTTTCATGCCAACTACTCTACAAAAACTGTAATAGTTACTCTTCTGCTCAGAAAACTTGACTACTGCTCAAGCCTACTCATTGCCTTCCTCTCTACTCCTTCCTCCCGCTAGACAAAGTCCTCAACTTTGCTACCCACACTCTCTGCAACCTACTCTGGTCCTCCCCACTTTGACCTACCAACAACATGCTGGTTGGATCTCCATGCGCAATTGCTCTCTTTTCATGTTCCTTCTGGTCTAGAAAGCTATCAATGGCCGTGCTATCATACCTGTCTAAATGAATCTCAGTTTACTCACCATCTTGTTCCCTCTGATCTTCCTCTGCACTCAAACTCGCCGTCCCATACCCTCCATGTGCCTCCTCTCATTTCTGCTCTTTCTCCCTTCTCGCAATTCTTCACTGGAACCCGCTGCCTATAACAATCAAAGACAGCCCAATTGTGGATCTCTTCAAAGTTTGGCTTAAACTAAACTTACTTCCTAAGGAAGTACATCCATCTACCATCTCCCTAACTGTCTCCACCACTGCCTCCAGCGATGCTTAATAATACAATTTGTATATTTAATTAGTACTCCTCTTTAGTTTGAAGCACTTGCCCCCTTAGGTTAATGTTACCTTTTGTAAGATACCTGTTTTCCTATATAACACCCCGCTTACTGCATCTATTTCCCGTTACTCACTTGTGTTGTCCTGTTTCTATGTCCTTCTCCGCCACCATCCGATTTATAGCTACTATATCATGAATATGGAAAGCACCAACAATGGGTCCGCTCCAGCAATGTGTTCTTTGTAAGGCAGCTACTTGCCGAAACACTGTGTTTTCTAGTAAATAAATAAAACACAAATGCATTTTACAGCAGGCAAGTCACAGCACAGTCCTAAGCATAATGAGATTTCCCATGCTGGTAGGTTTCATGCTTTCTGCACTTCTTCCAGAGTTGTGCCTGGTTGTGTTTTGTTCAGTAGAGCAAACAATCATTATTAGGAACAGGCTTCATTCTACTGTACAATGCACAACTGTCTTTCTCCCTGGCCTCACTCCAGCAGCCCCATGTACATTGCATTTAGGCTGGATAAGGGGTCCGGAAATATTTCATGCTGTCAACATTCCGTACTCCAGCCTACTGTGTCAAGCAATTGGAGCCTGAGTCCTTATCGAAGCAAACTAGGCCAGAACACAGCATATTGCACCCTTTCATTCACCCCAAACCACTGATGTCTCTAGCCAAAATATCAGTGCCCAAGAGCCGTTCTGTGAACAAATGTGACTTATTAGACTTCACCAGAGCGAATGGAAAATGCAGATGAGAAAGAGGAAGGGTTGAAATCATAGGCGTGTCCACGGAATGGCCAGGGGTGGCACGTGCTACCCCTGGAATCTGATTGGCTACCCAGGGTGCCACCCCATTATCCTAAACTATGATCAGTATCTGGCAGGACTTTAATTTGAACAGCATGACGGGTAACCAACCTTTTCGTTTATAGGTGCAATTCAGTCTTGACCCTGAGTGGCAGTAATGCGCCAGAGTAGTTTCTAGCCTGCCAAAAACACAGGTTAGGTTTTGATTTCGAGCGGGGCGGTTATCCTCACCCTGCATAAGTCAGTGTCGCACTTGGGCCACCCCCGTCAAGTGTCGGGACACGCCACTGGATCATGCTGAGCGAGAAAAATGCACTTGAAAATCGGGCGGTAGGTACATTCAAGAAAACAAGGGCAGGTGTTTAGGGCAAAGACAGAAAAGACAAAAATGAGGCTGGGAAAAGGCCTGATCTAAATTGGGATTGGCCTAGAAGGTGAAACAACACAGACGGGAGAGAGAGAAACTTTGGCATGTCAAGGGAGTGAGATAGCGAAAAAGTGGGAGGTAAACGAACGCTGAGAAAACCAAAGAGGAATAAAGAAAAACAAAGAGGGTGGAAAATGTGGTGAGAAAACACGGAGATAAGAGGCCGAAAAATGAAAGAGGGATATAGAGCAGCAATTAATTTAATGAGAGAAGAAAGAAAGAGTAAGCAAAACTAGAGGAAACCGGATGGAAAAAAGAAATTCAAGAATAAAAGATAGGACCGTGGAAGGGAATGTATTAAAGGAGACGAGGGATCGTAAAAAAAATGCTAGAGGAGTAATAGAATAAAAACCATGAAGCAAGAGGTAAAAACGTGAAAGGGTCAAGGGAAGTGGAAGAACAGGAGTATGCAATAAAGAGTGGAGCCTACGACTCTCGGGTAGGTTTACTGATTCTGGAAAGGCTCCAGGCTCTCAAGGATGAACTGCCATCACCGCGCTCCTGGGCCCATGCGCGCGCACATGCGTATACGTGTCTGCGTGCAATGCGCGCTGCGCCGCAAACTACAGAAAGGTTTCAGAGGGGAAACGGACCAGCAGGGGAAAGGCCGAGGCAAGAAAGAGATAAATGCCACAGACCGAAAGTGAGGGAAACCCGTAGCGCAGAAGAAAGGAACGTTTGAAATATGATGAAGGGAAGAGAGGGCGGGGAAATACTAAAAGGGGATCCAGACGGAGACAAGAGAGACCCATTCTAACACTTGGCAAAAACAGAACTCATACGAATAAGCGTAAAAAACATAAGACAAAAGGAAGTGAAGAGGAAGGTCAAGAGGAACGGATGAACCAGAAGAGATGAAGAGCAAAAGTGCGCATTGTAGGGTCTAGGAACATGGGTCATGAATGGTTTATGGTCTTTCCATTTAATGCCATTGCATCTAATGCCATTCCATCACATTTCTTCCATTTAAAAACTTTGCATCTAATGCATTTTTTGGGGGGGTGTCCCCCTAACCCCCATTTTTTACCCTTTATAATGCACCTAAACAAAAATTAACCCTTTACCCCCCCATAAAATGCATTAGATGCAAAGTTTTTAGATGGAAAAAATGTGATGGAATGTCATTAGATGCAATGGCATTAGATGGAAAGACCAGATACCGCCATGAATAATTCCTGCCTTTGCCTGCCCGGTCATTTATCTTGTAAGAGCTGCAGCACATGTTCATCGATGTACATTTAACACTTTACTGATTTTTTAAACCAAAGGTGACGAGTGTCTGCCTACAAAAAAAGTGAGGCAAGCAATGCAGAAAAGGAGCAATAGCCGGTTTCTGCAGGCCAGTGTATGTACACCATCCAGTCTGCAAACGGTGCTCTGTACCGCATTCACTCGATTATTCGGTAAGCAGCAGTGCATGGCATCTTGTGAGACAACATGGCCCCAGAGAAGGCAATGGGTGGTCTGGGCTCAGTGGACCCTATTGGGAAGCATTGGCAGCTTGACAAGGACTGCTTTATTTGGTTAGGCAATGTAGGGATCTGTGTGATAGGGAGAATGTGAGAGGAAATGGGAGATCATTAAAGGTGTGGCAGGTGTGAGATCAGCTTAAATGTAAACTCCCATTCCATTTTATTTATATTTTATTTTGTGTATCTATTGAGCAAATGATCTCTGTACATTGGAAGGGGACCAAGCTCATTGCTGCAGCCTCTGTGTTGCGTGTTTCCCAGCCTGGGCCTCTCGTGTGTGGCAAAGTTCCTCTCTGTGCTTTTGGGTAAGAGGTGTTGGCCCTGGGGACAGGGTGCCACCACCTGAGACATGGTGTGCCAGGGCAAGGTGTATAGGGCACCCCTTCTGTCGCCCCATCAAGGCCTGGATTGTGTCACGGGATCCTCATTTGAGACCTGAAGCGGTGCACTTCACTTTGAAGGGGCTCCTGACTCATCACATCAATACTGAATGAGGCAGCCATCTTGTGCTGCAGCCTTCCAGTTAGCAAGGCCACTAGAAGTGCCGAGAAACATCTTACCATGGTTGGAAGGTCCGCAGGTATTACAGGCTCACCATTTATTATGCTGCCCACAGAGCAGTTGTAAACGAGCCAGGTGCCTGAGGGATTTATGCATGCCAAGATGGCAACTGAGCCGCATCGCTGCACAGACACAGTGCTAACTGGAAGCAGCTGATATATATTTCGACTAAATTGTTTGGAGTTGGTGAGCATGGAATAATGGTGGCAGGAGACCGAGACATGAGACAGGGTAAGCCGTGCAAAAGAAGGCAGAAGGAGTGTGAAGAAAAGAGGTTGGAGGAAAATGGAGAGCAGAGAGGAGGTTGCTCTGTTGAAAGGGAACATTATGGAGGAGGCTGGCCAAGATCGTAAGGGTTGGAGAAGTCATAAGGCAGAGGTTGGAGAGGATGTGAAGGCAGAGGGAACGGCGGAAGAGAATAAGGAGGAGGAGGTTGGAGATCACTGCTAGGAGGCAGGTGCAGGCAATATTTACAAGGAAGAGAGTAGCATCAGAGGATAAAATCGAGGAGAAGAGCTGAATAGAGGGAGCAGGTAAGCCTTAAGCCTGTGAGGAGACAGTTAAGGTGAGCACAAGGTGTGAAGGCATGGCAAGATGCCAAGAATGTCCAGAAGCAGGAGGAGGAGAGACAGAGTGGAGAGGTTAGAATGGAAGAGAGCCCCATTGGCATGAGGTAGTCAAGGAGGTAGACTTGGATGGGATGGTTTGGACTAGATCCACGACCCTTGGTGCCCCAGGTGCAGAGTGTATCCAATCTCAGTCCATAGAACAAGCAGTATTGCCAGCCTTTTGGTGGACACGCTGGGAACTTGTTCATCAGTACCTAATCCAGAGGCTTCCCTTACCAAGGCCTACAATGCAAGTGCGCATGGGGCTCGAGATCCAGGAATGGGGGCTTCTTGCAGACTACGATGAGAAGCAGAGGACACTACACATGGAAGGAGGCAAGAAAGAGGTGCATGGGGCCCTTTAAAACAAAAGGCTGGGGGTGACTGAGAAATACAATTTTGCTCCTGGAAGCACACCTGGAGTGAGATTTTACTAACAGCCAAAGACTGGAAAGATTGAAAATCCACGAGAAGCCATCCTGTTGGATTTAATTGTGCTTTGCATTTTCCCCAGTTTGGTCCAATACTGTAACTAATCCTCATAAAACATTTTCCTTAAAAATATGACTTTGTCTGCCTTGTATTGATCCAACTAGGTTTTGTGACCCATGCCTCTTATGGAGGACACATAGAGAAGAAACAACTTATGGAAAGGGGCTTGCGATTACCAGATCCGAGAACAGATGGGTCAAACCCGTTTACTGAGCATTTTCAAGGTTGCTCCTACTGAACATTACTCCCTCTGTCATCTATTGCCTACCTGAATGTGATGGAATGCCACTTGCAAGGGTGTCAAATATTAGCTTGTTTGTTTTGTATTAATAGTGATGTGGGTAAATCTGTTTCTGAAAGAGAGGCATCTTAATCAGATGCCCCTTTCATAATGCTCCATGCCCAAATCATAGTTCACTCATGTGCCTTTGCTATGACCATCTCCTGACATCTACAGCAACTATCCTGCAGTGGCAACAAGGCAGGTTCAAACGTTGTGTGCACATTTCTTACAGCTACCGGAACACAATGTTCTAACAGTTAGAGGTGTCTTTTAAGTATCTGCACTTCTGATTCAAAACATAATAATTGTCTTCCCTACTCACGCTGGTGGCACATTAAACTGTAAATATAAGCCAAGCTGGATATGGCAGGGTGGCTGTTGGAATAGCTTAATTGTACATCCAAAAGAATTTTGATCTTATATTGTCAGCTTGGTGGGCAGTGGTCCAGTCATGACAGGGCTAGTGTTATCCATCTGACCTGGGTGTATCCAAAAACAACCATGTTGGCCCCTACCTTAGGAAACTGCTCTTTTGAGCCCCAACGTAAGGAGACCTTTTCCTTGAGGGCACAGGAGCCATCCCTGTAATCCTGCAGAGCAGTACTCATTTCATCATACTCGCCCATTTTTTTCTAACTCAAAAATATCTACTTCTCACTGTTTTCATCGCTCCCACCCACTGGGACCACCACGAAGATAAAAAATGCATGGAGCTTCCTTTGTTTTTTTTTTATTGCCGCCATCTTGGCATTTGCTTGTCTTTCATTTATGAGAAGACATTCCTCCATCAGAGTCTTTTAAGCCTGAAATAAAGTTTACTTAAATCTCCATTAGTCTCACATATCTAAGACCATGCTACACTTAAGCCGGTTCTGCCTGTCCCAGTTGTCTTTATCACAAAAAACGAATTACAGTGGGCCTTGCAGGCTTGCAGAAATAGTGGATGAAGCTGATGGTATACCAAGGCAAATTGTCTGCCAGTACCACGACAGAAGATATGAATCATCAGAACGTACTCCTGAAATAACCTCTTAGTGGGGCTATTTTGTCCATGACCAGCACCACCACCATAATTTCCAGTATGAGCCAATCAGAAGCAGGAGTGTCATCCCAAGGAAGAATTATTGAGCAGCTTTCCTGGTACAAAGTGTTTTACAACCAGAAGCAGACACTACAGCTGATTTCTAAATACTTGTGACAAAAGGAATACTGCTATGCAGAAGTACAAGGATGAGAAGTGCCTAAACTGCCTTCTCAGCCTACACTACTATGATATGATATGATATGATATGATATGATATGGCATTTATAACGCACCTATATACAAGCGTTTCAAGGGACAATCAGTAGTGATCACAATCGTAAAAGTGAAATAGGCACAGTCCGACAGGTATACCTCCTTCGCCTCTTTAGGATATCATGGGACGGAGGCCGGCTAAAATTATAATAATAATATAATTAGTTATTTATAGTGCGCTAAATACCCAGAGGTTTCGAAGTGCGCACCCAGGGATCAAACCTGTGTTGCCCTGCGTCGTCTTGCTACCAAGGCAAGCTTGTTGCCCCTGAGCTATCCTCCTGAGACACTATACTCTTCAGGAGAAGTGTGAGCTGGTGCAGAACTAATCCATACAACAAAAGTATGGTGGTACCAAAATTAAAAGCATGTCCAACCAAGGTTCTATGGTTCCATGTCTTAATATCCCCACAAAAATATCGCCATAAAAAAAATATTGCCATATTTCTGCAGCAATATTAAGCCATGGAACCTGCGGGGAACACCCCTGCCACCCCCATCATTGTTTTAATTGAGCGGGGGACACCCCCATAACTCCCGGTCCCAATAACCCCATAAATTATCCCCACTAATAATATCGCCTATGGTCTTACCCCACTACCATATATATGGAGATATTATTGGTGGGAATAATATTACCTGATAATGGTTCTATAAAAATAGGATCTTCTAAGATAACAAAAATGCACACAACGAATGAATCACTCTTGACCTACCGTTGTAAGGGAACATACAGAGCAAACAAACTTGGAAAACAGGCGTGTTCAGGCAAAGATTTCAGGAGCAAAATTTCAGGTTCATGAAGGTGTCTTTCAGAAGGTAGAGAAGGGGGGTTAAAAGTCACTAGGGTTCTTTTGTGGCAGACCACTGGGACAGGGCCACTTCAGATACCTTATGTTCTTGTCATTGGAACTCAACAGCATTAAGCCAGACATTTCAGTGTCTAACTGGGAATCTGGACGCTTTCAGCACCAAACCGTGATGCCGTCAAAGGGCGGCAGCAACAAGTTCCAAAGATGTAGTGCTGTTCAGCAGCAGCAATGGCTTGTGGGTCGAAGACACTGGGGGCAGCAGGAGATGTTGAATAGGCAGCACTGGAAGACTTGGCTGCCTCTGGTCTGGAGAAGCAGATACTGGCCCAGGCTTTAAGGTACTGCAGTGGCAATGGTGTCTAGGGTGGATAGCTCAAGGGCAATGCGCTCAGTTGAGAAACAAGATGGCATTGAGCAACACAGGTTCGATCCCCGGTCTGCGCTTAGAAACCTCTGGGTATTAAGCACGTTACAAATAACCAATTATAAAATGGTTCGTAGGTCAAAGCTGGTGAAAACACAGAGACAAGTGAACTTTGGCATTTTGCATCTAGTCCGAAGAAGATACTGGCAGTTTCTTTTGCAGTAGCTTGAATGGCGTAATGGTTGACCCCCATTAAACCGCGGCCAAGGCATTTCAGTGATACAGGGAGAGGTCAGAGTTTGCTTCCTTTGGTATACTCATTCCAAAGTCTGAGGGGAAAGGTGAGTCCTTTCATATGTTCTTCCCACTCAGGAAGGTTTGTAGAGGGCACTTTCTGGGATTCCATCACTTGCAGTGGCAGGGTCATGGGTATCAGTGCTTGAATTGCAGAAGGCTTGTTCACACACCAGTTTCACACCAAATATACCCTTTTCGATCAATAGGCAGAAGAGCTTTTTTCTTTCTTAGAGCCTTCTGCCTTCAGCTCTGTGGCAGCAGACTTTGGAACAGACTGTATCCCCAGTAGAGTTTCAAGTGAATTCTTCTTGTCTTGAAGTCCAGAGTAATCCCTTAATTGTGGGGGTACCCCTGCCTTATGTAGGCAAAATGCTACAGTGGATTTTTCCAGAGCAAACCGGTTTTTAAGAGTCCGGTCCTGAATGCCGTAACTAGTGTCTCTTGCCTGCTGATATAATTCCCGGAGTGCCTTCTCTGCAAGCAGTGGGGTAGAACAGAGAGTTTGGGGAGTCTTAGCAAAATCCAAGATGGTAGAACCCTTCTGTGAACTAAACCTCTTCTCTGGGCAACTCTAATGCTAGCCACTTCATCTGTCTGCCTACTTCAGGACTCCAATAATCGACACCCAGACTATTTTCATATCATGCCTTGATTTGACCATTGGTTCCCAGGGGACCTGCCGGATAGGGTTCCTGTCTCGTGGAGGAAGCTGTCAACCCTGCTCAGGGGAGAAAAAGAGGAGCTTCCTGGGCAGGAATAGACATGCTTGCTTTGACTACACCCAGCCCAGATGGCTAATACACACCCAGTCCGGTCATGACTAAGTGACCTCACCATACTCACACTAATATGACATCCAAATGTCTGTGGCTTCATAATTTTGTGATCCTGGTAGCCTGTCAAACCAGACATGGCTTTTTTTCATTATTAAGCCACTGCCACAAGGCTTACTCGGGGCACACAAGTATCACATTTTGAATCAGAAGTGCCTGCAGTTAAAAAAAAACAGGTCTGCCTGTTGGAACTTTGGGCTCCAGCAGCAGTGATCAAAAATGCACATGTAACCTTTGAAATTGCCATGTTTTCACTACAGGGAGATGCTGGAGATGTCAGTAGACTTCCAAAACAAGGTACATGGTTACATGATGCTTTTTGACATGAAGCATTATGAAAGGGGGATCTGATTAGCACATGTCACTTTCAGAAACCGTAATTACCTGCATCGATTTATTGTGAGAAATACAAATCTCAGTCTTTTACACCCTCACAGACAATATTTCATCACAATGCTAATGAGTTTAGTTTTTCGTTGGTGTCAAAAAACTGCATATAAATAGGTACCCCTCATTTCACTCTTACATGGGGAGAGTTCTTAGTGGGGTATATGTTGTGGCCATTATGAAAGTCGTTTTGCGTGGGGTGACCCCCAGTATTTTCTGCTGAAAACACCAATGTTCGCTTTGTCTCGGGAGGATAGCTCAGCGGCAACGTGCTTTCCTTGGAAGCAAGACGACACGGTGCAACACAGGTTCGATCCCTGGGTCCACACTTAGAAACCTCTGGGTTTTAAGCACGTTATAAATAACCAATCATTCTATCCAAATAAAAGTTTAATTTGTTATCAGGCGACAGAGAAAACCTCACAAATATCATGAAAAAACTGGGTTTACCACTGTACCTTATATCATTTTGGGATTGGCATGTCTTTCAAAAACATAAGTTTATGACACATAAAGTAGGTTTGAGTGTTCTGGTTTTCATGGTGATGCTTTCACCTTGCAGTCAGTCTGTCATCTAGCCCATTTGGGCCAGCTGTGTCATCCAATCCTCGGAATAAGGACTGGACACTTTAGCAAGAGCACACCAGTCTGTATTTTGAACATCCAAATAAGTAAGCTTAGATTTCTTGTAAATACTTATGTTTCCCTGAAAGACAAATTGGGAATCCATAGAAAGCATTTACGTTCTATTGCTCTATTATCATTTCTGAAATGAATGATACGACACCGCTGGGTTAGGCATCACAGCATGACTGACCACTACCCACTACTAAGGAACTCTTAGGGTGAGAAGAAAAAAGATTAGAGGAGTGCAGCAGCTGTGGTGTTACAGCTGATAACTTCTTGAGGGCATAGGTAAGTTTGTAAGGGAATATCGGTGTGGAGAGTGAGTGTGAGCAAGAATGCTGATATGTTGCCATGGCACCGTTGTGTCGGTAGCCGTTAGGGTAAGTTCCGATAGTTACCACTCGTCTCCTGGATTGGGAGAGCGGTCGCCTGCAAATCAGGATAAGGAATGTATGTCTCCACTGAGCTTCCTTGCCTGTTCATTGGGGAGCGGGGCGGTGAGCAGCCTAGACCGTGTTATTTGTAGGGGGTGAACTGGTCATGAAGGGTGTGGAGGGAGAAACAGAGAAGTAGTGAGGGGGAGAGCGTACAAGAATGATTAAAAACCGATGATGTCAGGCTTTGAGGAATTTGATTGCCATGATGGTGGACTGCATATGATGGCAAACCCAGCAAGTTAGCGGTGGATTCTCACTTGCATGGATGAGGAGGCAGGATGGGGAAGATGGGATTCCGCAAAAATTAGAAATGGCCACAACACGTTTGGATCTGCACCCCCAAGCCCCCCAATCCATGTAGTATTTATGAAAAAGCTGTCTTTTCAGACTTTTCAAAGAGATGAAGGTGGCTACAGATGCATTGATATGATATTTTATTTATATTGCGGTTGTACACAAGTGTTTCAGAGCGCGACACCCTGCCATGATCCCTGGTCACCCCGCCACCGGCTGTGGACCGGGCTGCAGGGAACTCTCGAGATTTCCCAGTGAGCCTCTGCACCATGGGCCTCGTTCTGTGGGAACCCTGGTTTTCTGCTGCGCAGACCGATGCTACACCTCCCCTTTCTTCCATCCCTTAGACCCCCCACATCTAATTGAAATAAAGAATGTGTTGCAAAGCTCTCTTTTGTTATTTTGTTATTCCCCATGGTATGTATTGTTGTTCACTACTTTATAATCTCTAAATAAATGCTTTTGTGAGAAACCCCAATACCCTCCTTAGAGGGTTTCAGCTTGCTCACCTGGTGTAATATGGTGTAATATGGGACCTCTTTGAAAAATAATTCCAGGGCCACTTTTGTTCGCAGTGTGCTTCGAGCATGAAACATCAAAATGTATTTAGTGAGTATGGGATACTGGCTATGGTATGGCGCTAAGCTTCCTTCACTGCCTGTTGGCAATGTGTTCCTGCTGAGTCATTATTAATGAAGTGGGAAATATCCACTCAAATGCCAAATGAAAGATAATCTTTCCCCATGATAATATGCACAAACAAGGGGGGTCCTGGGAGTGTCTCTCTACCGGCCTATATCCCGGGTTAGAATCTCAACCAGAGTCTTTAGCTCACCATCCTTTCACAGAAGAGACATTTCTACATCTCAGTTTTTGTCCTGCCCAAGCCAGTCCAACACTGAAATGCCTGGCAATTCTCTTCTGAACAAGAGTACCAACAGGAACACCAGACACGTGTTTCGGCCTTGTTGAGCCTCATCATTGAGCTGGAGCTGTACCTCTCCAAGAGCAGTGAGCAAGGGTTCCACGTCTGGATTACCCATGTAACTTAGGGAGAAAACCCAAAGCTACTTAATATGCACAAACAAGGAGGGTCCTGGGAGTGTCTCTCTACTGGCCTATATCCAGTGCTTTAAATGGGGTAAGAAATTGAGGGGGAGCCCTCGTTTGGGGGTGTGGCATCCACTGTGGGCGTGGCCTAAAAGTGCACAAATCATAGTAGGGTGCGCAAACAAATATATAAATGTATGTGAGCATTTATATATTTGTATGCGTACTAGTATGGTTAGTGTATTTTTCAAGCCTTCTTTTATAAACATAGCAATGTTACATATTTCTATGTTTATAAAAGGTGGCTTGAAAGTGTACAAACCATAGTAAGTAACGCACACTTGTGTGCTTACCTTACTATGGTTTGTGTACATTTCAAGCCACCTTTTATAAATATAGACATTTGTAACATATTTCTATGTTCATAAAAGATGGCTTGAAACGTACACAATTCAAGCCATTTTTTATAAAGCGTTGAGGACGGACAAAACCCAAGGTGGCTTTGTCCGTCGACAAAGCTTTATAAAAGATGCCTTGAATTGTGTACGTTTCAAGCCGTCTGTTATAAACGTAGAAATAATTCTACACATCTTTTATAAAGATTTGCCAAAGGAGAAAGGCACCTCGGGCTCAGTGAGCGCTGCTCTGAGCAGAGATCACAGAGCCCAAGGCGTCTTTCACCCTCTGGGAACCCGCGGGCTCTGTTATCTAAATACATATTAGATCATGGAGCCTGCAGGTTCACAAAGGGTCAGTGACCTGGCGAGGGAAAACAAAGGACCTGTAACTTCCCTGATGACCCCTCAGATGGGGGGTCATCAGGGAAGTTACAGTGACTGGCAGAAGTGCCAGCCAGCCTCAGGGACGCTGTGGCTGGCTGGCACTTCTGTCCACTTGCCTAACGTTAAACTGGCGGGCGCATCTCCCGTCGCAGCTGCGGACGTGGCGGGATAATGCGTCCTGCCATGGCGTGGTGTGACTGGGGGGCCCCGGCAGGGCCCTGGCTCAACCCCACTTTTTGGAGACTGGCGGGGCCCGTTCCCAGCAGGCCCAGGCCCACTTAAAGCACTGCCTATATCCCCTCTTTAGCTCATTACCCTTTCACAGAAGAGACATTTCCACTATATATCAGTCTTTGTCCTGCCCGAGGGCAGTCCAGCATCAAAATGCCAGGCAATTCTCTTCAGAACAAGAGTACACATATGCACCACACAATCCTAACAAGCCTTGTGTGCACATTCTTCGTTATATTATGATTTACCTAAATGAAACAACTAATAATAGCACTGGCCTGATTCATTTTTATAAAAAAAAATATATTGAATCCGTTCTCAAATTAAAAAAAAGTGGCAAAGCAAGTTCTATTCCGTTGAACAGGAATGCATGTTTTAATGCAAATACCCTCCGAAGGCACAGTCGCTTGATTTGTTTACCTTCGCCAAATGCCCAATAACCAACGTTGGCTGGTGATGCATCACGAACGTTCTCTACATCGGCAATTCGGCCATTTCATTTCTGCAATAGGCAACGCCACTGACTGACTGACTGCCTGAGCGGGAATGCGCAATTCGGCCATTTCATTTCTGCAATAGGCAACGCCACTGACTGACTGACTGCCTGAGCGGGAATGCGCGGGAATCGGCCGTGGACGTTTGCGAGGCAACGCAGACGCTTTATTATCACAGCGACTTTAATCAGTCGGCCTAGGTGCCTTCAAATGGGGGCGAGCAGTGCACGCTCCCACCAGGGAGGAGGATTGATGAGGAGATGGGCCTCCTCTAATGGGGTTGAAATTGTCCGGATGCTGAAGCGTCCTCCGAGAGGCTTAGAAACTCTTACCACAGAAAAAAAATGTATAAAACCCGCCATCTGTTCCCAGCGTCAGCTGATACGAATCGGACACAGAGCCCAGGGAAAGGAGCTTTGCTGGACCAGTAGTCTTCCCAAAAAAGCTTAATTTGAGATACGAAACAAATAAAAAGCTGGCAATAAAATATCACAGGTTCGATGGATCGCCAACGGGAAACTCAAGGCACCAGGTGATCCAAACAATGCCAGCCATAATGATTTGTTATGAGTTGATCTGTACTCCAGAACAGTGGTGTTTGAGCCTGTCATTTTGAAGTGGCTAACATCTTGACAGTTCTCCTTTCTCAGACCTCTAGTTTTCTTGTTCACAGTATAATAAAGGGCATTCAAACTCCACACACAAGTGCAATGCCACCCCAGGGCAAGGTGTTCAGCATAATATGGGTCCATTTAGTAAAACGCGAATTATGCTGTACACTAAATATGGTATTCATTTACTCAAGCAATATAGGCAACAAAGAAAATCCGGAAAGAAAATCATGAAACCTAATGAACTCGCCCATCCTCATGTACCCACAATAGAAAAGGTGCCTGCGGAAAACTGATTTCACACGCAGAGTGGTTCACCATACTGCCCTGCAATAGAACGCAAACCTTAAAATATCTTGCAAGTTACGCCAACCAAACATTTTGCACCAGCCAAAACGTTTATATTGACCCAGGACTTGTCAGCTCCAAATCACAGTACAGATGTGAAACATGTGACTCCATACTGCCCGAGTGGACTCTGGGAGCTGATAGCACATACGCTTCCAACTCAAGGCACATTTATTTCTACAGCCCACTTGCTGAGCTCACTCGCCAAACCGTCGAAGCAAACCAGACACGTTCTCTTAGTTAGAACATTAGACATTGCCTAAGGACTCCTATGCATGTATTGATGGAGAGCTCAGGTGATTTCTTTTCTCATTGGATTCCACTGGACATGTGCACACCAGAGTTTTTTTTATTTTGAAGTTGCAGGGTTAGAGATCTTTGCTTTTCCAATATGGCCGCGTCTTTCTCTTCTGTGCCGCTATGTTTCAGATGTGGAATATTCCACTAGGCTGCTCAAAGGGGGTGCAAAATACCATTGGGAACACTTTTGACGCTGAGGGTATAGAGAATGTGATGAATAATATTCAGAGAAATACTGTATCGTTTGTACAGTATTCCCATTTGTAGAATTGGAAAAAACTAGCTAGTGCAGAATGGGGCAGTCTGCCAGCAATTGTTTGGTAACCGATTATAGTACATAACCCCCATTCCCTGTGATCTGATCTGGTATTCCAAGAAATTCCAAATCCAATTCAGTGTAGCTGCTATTGCTTACAATGTATTCCACATACTATGTGCTCAGGACCCTTAAGGCATGTTTAACTCATGAACTCCACAATGCTCTGGTACTTTTACCTTGACCTGCTCAGGATCTATCTGGCCTGTTACTTTCCCACACTTCACCTCTAGCCCCACACAAGGATGGATGTATCGTGAACTCTGATTGTCTGGCTCTTTCAGGTAAATCTCTGAAGAGCGAAAATAGTCCACTGCTGACATTCAGAAATGTTAGCCACTACTTCCAATTGAAATGGGACTCTTATTTCAATAGTCCTATCTCTAAAGTAGTGGTTTGTGTTTTCTTCTTGTGTTCTAAGTGTTTTAATTTCACATGTTATTGTAGCGTTTTAGTCTAGGTCTTGTTAATGGGAGTGAGTCTATATTTTAAAGAAAGAGGATGATGATGATTGAAGTGGATGGGTAAGCATAGTTGGTGAACTTTAGCCGACCAAGGCAAATGGGATTGGCTCCAGAATATCTTTACACAATCTGTTAAAACAGTTAATTTTCACAGCATGTATTTCAGAGAAATTTGGCTAACACACATACAATTTATAATATGCTCTGTACGGGAACACATAGAAAAAAACAAAAGATCCCAGGTGTCTGGCAGTACAAAGGAGCACTTTACTACAAATTTCAAGATGCCAGCTCCCACAATATTTAATGTATGCCAGCGCTGCCACTGTAATGCACATTTTCATGATGTCTATGTTCAGAATACATGTCAGCATTGCCACTGTAGCTGTTGCCAAAATAAATGCCATCATTGCCACTGAATATCCCTTTCATGATGCCTGTGGCCACAATGGATGGCATCCTTCCCCTTTGAGTACACTTATGTGAGGGCTGTGCCCACAATATATGCCAACATTGACACTTAATCACAATTTCATCATACTTTTGCTGACGGTTTATGCCAGCATTGCCCCGTAAATCATGTTTTCATGCTAAAAGTGCCCAAATACGCTAGCAATGCCAGGTAAAACAAATTTTTATGCACTAAGAAGTTCCCTTTGGCTTACCATCATAGGACCTACACACTGTCACGGATAGCACCAAAAACCACTCCAACTCTGTTGGACAGCGCAAGGGTGTGTACTTAAACTTTAATGGGCCATAGGGAGATCGCTTGCATTCTCGTCTTATGATCCTCCTTCCCTGACTCAGGTGTCCTTCTCCCACAGCTAATTCCTACATAATATTGGCCCCTACTGTCTAATAGCTGATTTATGCTCACAATGGCACTGTAAAGGTCATCCGATTAGGCTCCCTTAGGGACCTCATAACTGTCCTTATTCTATCCAATTGTTCGTGTTCTACAGGGATAGAACATGTGCCTTGCAGACACACGGTTGCAATTGGTCACTCTCACTCTCCCCATTTCCTTTCTTCTTGCTACAGTGCTCCCCAATCTCTGCCCATCTTGTTTCTCCCCGTCTTCACTTCTAACCCTCCAACATCACTCACTCTTTCTAGACCTTAACTCCATGGTTAGATATTACTCCTCCCTCCTCCACACTACTCTTACTCCACTCTACTACTATTCCCTTCTCCACACTACTACTGCTACACTCGCCTCCACCTACTACTCAAACAGCCTCCTTTTACTCAGTACAATACACTTCACACTCACTCCTTATACTGTCTTTTAGTATTTTGGTTAACAATCATAATCTTTATACATTAAAACCAACGAAGATATTCACATCTTCCATATGTGCGTAGTGATACCTACATAAGTTTGAACTAGGTCAAGAAAAAGTTTAATAAGAATAAACAAATTATTTATTTAGTCAACTTCAAAATCAATTTAGACAATAGTTTAAAAAATCAAGAGGCTCTAAGATAGACTCTAAGCATAAAAGATTCTTAGCCTTCGTTCAGTATGTTAAAAATCTACTTTAATAAATCTATCAGTGCTAAAGATAAAATCAATTGTCTAGCAACCATAATTCTAGCCCATAGGGCATCCTCAGAGAGTGAATTAACTTTTCTAAATACAATTGCAGCCTAGTTGTTAATCTTGCCCATTCTATTATCAAATGGTATAAAGTTTCAGCTATGTTCATTTTCCAAATCCTGCATGTAATTATCGGACTGAATTTTGAACTCTGGGCATCAGGGGAGTTGCTAGGTCTGGAAAAGACCGGGGCTACGCTGATGTCGGAACTGTCGGGTCTCGGGGCTAGCTAGTCTTTTGGCTGTAGCTCCTGAGATTCTATCCGGGTCCACAACCAAAAGATCAGGGGCTATATCCCCCTTAGCCCCCCCCTAGCAACGCCCCTGTTGGGCATCAAGTCATTGACATCACGTCTTGCATGATTATTCACATGATGTATTGAATTCGGCTGTTCCACTAAAATCTTTCATATAACGTTAATTTCTTAATACCTTGTATTGCCAGGAAAGTGAGCCAAATTCTAGGCGAATCAATGAGATGGGTGTGGAAGGAGTCTTTGCTCTTCAGAGCACACCTTCAAAGATCTATTCTACACACAATTGTTGCAACATGCACACTAACACAGCAATACCTCTTTAACTCAATGAACAATAATTCACATTTTCCAAAAGTCGCCTCCACACTTCGCAACTCCTTTCTCCCTCCTGCTGGTCTGTTGGTCTTCCACTTCCTCTGACCTCACCCCAATAGCCCACACATTCCATTTCTGTCAGTCCCATTTTATAGCCAACCACTTCTGAGGATTGGCACTCTTTCTCTGGCCAAACTGGCACCGTCTTCCCCACCCGGAATAGTTTGCTTGGGGAAACCTTCCAAAAAGGGGCTTAGCCCCACCCACGTCTTCCCCACGGCTTTGCCACAGAACTACAATGGCGTCCGGGAAGTGCAATATTCGAGTTAATTTTCTCAGTGATAGATAGTCTACGGATTCTATGAGGAATAATGGGGATGTTGCGCCTTCGCTCCCTGTTGGTCTAGGGGGAGTGCCAGTTTTAGCGCTGGCTCTCTAGTGCTCCCTGTCTGTACTGAGAAGCTCTTTGGTTTGTCGCGGATCTCGCTCCGCTGTTTGCAGGACCAGATGGGGCTGGTGTATTTCAGTGCTGCAGCCTCTGTGTTTCTAGGTTGATTATCTAAGGCTTTGATGAGTTTGAATGCTGATCAGGTTTTCACAGCGTGGGGCGCTGGCTCTTGATGACGTTTCTGATTGGTTGATTGCTCGGATGATTCTTCTCTATAAGAAAAAGGGAAAGACTGGTGTAGTGACTTTGAATGGAAGTGAGCTGAGGGCATGTTTGGAAAGACCCTGTGGAATGCATTGATGTGAATGAAGAACCTGGGGGACTGGGTAGAGGACTTGGAGCTTAGGGAGGAACCAGATTGGATGCTCATACGCTGATCTCCCACTTCTAACCTGTTAACTGAAACTAAGAATGAAGAGCATCTTTCCTTTTAAACAAAACATCTTTTTTTTCCAATTGCTAAGATCATTATCACAAGCACTGTAGATGCCTTCTACTGTGTTTGTGTGGAGTCTTCCACAGTGCGCCGTTGGGCTTTCCCGTAGTGTTTTTGTTTCGTCACGCACCATTCCTCTGTGGCTGCGCAATGTTTTGTGTATTCTTTGTGCTGTGAGTCTCTTTTCTAGCAACCTTTCATTTCCTTTTATGGGTTTTCTTGTGAGAGAAGGGATGTTGGTAGGTTGTCACTTGGATGTGGCTTTTTATTTGATACTTTAGAAGGATGCCTTAGGATTGTTGTGGCCAGTTGAGTGTTTCCCCTGTTGATAGGGTGAGGTGTGTACTCAGGTGTGACAGACCTGTGACCAGGGAGTGGCAGTTAGTGGCAGAAGGAGGTTCAGTTCCTTTGGTGATTTGCAAGTGTTGGTATGCATTTTTGTCAATTTCTAGAAAATATGTGCTCAACAGTGGCAGTCCTGAGACCTTGGAGTGGCAGGCCAGGGTAGGAGGAGATGTTTTAAGTTATTGATATATGAACAAATGTCACTCCAATCCGCCAACTCCGTAAAATGATTAAATGAGAGCTTTGTTCAGTGAGTTAAATCAAATTTAATAAATGTGTGTTATTTTCACACATTATTCAAAAATACTCTTCAAAGTCAAATAATTGTTATCTTCTCATTTAATAACTTTGTGTAATTTTCACGCATTATTCAAAAATACTCTTCAAAGTCAAATAATTGCTATCTTCTCAACATGTGTTTCCCCATTGCCAGTTGCAATGGTTCATCAGGAGAAAAACAATTTGGTCTGCAAAAGAAAGAAAGGGAAAAAGAAAGAAAAATAGAAGGAACAGATATGTAATTAACGTTTCCCTTGTCTTCTTTTGCTAAAGTTGGTAATAAACATAATACTAAATTCTTATAGTATATGCAAACGTTGCCTAATTGTTACAAGGTTCGCTGACTCACCCTATTTTTGTGATTGTTTTTATATGATTTCCTTGACCCAGTGTCCTTTTTCCAGGAAAACTTAATTTTGTTAAGTCACTTCTGATAAACAAAGCTTTGGTGAATTAACCAATTTCTTCTAACTGTAGGGAAGAGAATAAACAAAAAATAGAAAAAGATTTTGTTTTGTATAATAAATGGAAGATGATTTTTCAATAACGGAAAACATCTCACAATACATTGATACTCAACGTTTGCATATACTATAAGAATTTAGTATTATGTTTATTACCAACTTTAGTAAAAGAAGACAAGGGAAACGTTAATTACATATCTGTTCCTTCTATTTTTCTTTCTTTTTCCCCTTTCTTTCTTTTGCAGACCAAATTGTTCTTCTCCTGATGAACCATTGCAACTGGCAATGGGGAAACACGTGTTGAGAAGATAACAATTATTTGACTTTGAAGAGTATTTTTGAATAATGTGTGAAAATAACACAAAGTTATTAAATTTTATTTGACTCCCTGAACAAAGCTCTCATTTAATCATTTAAGGAGTTGGCGCATTGGAGTGACATTTTTTTATATATCAATAACTTAATGCTTTTAGCTTGTATAGTAGCCAAAAACATTTATGGGAAACACTCATGCTGACAACTTTGCATCCTTTGATCAACAAATTAAAAATATATAATTGAGCTGTCGGCAAGGTTGAGCTTAGTTTGGCTACAAATTAATCTAGGAGGAGATGTTGTTTGTTTTTAGGTTGTTTTGTCCTGGCATGTATGTTGAAGGTTGGCATTTTTGTCAACCTTTTACGTTTTGTTTTGTTTTTAAGGAAGGAGCTGGGTAGTGACTTTGAATGGATGTGTGCAGAGTCTATGTTTGGAGAGGCCTTGTGGAGTGCAGTGATGTGAGTTTGGAACCTGGGGGGCCTGGAAGCTCCAGGAGGGTCGGTTAGAGACCTGAAGCTTAGGAAAGAAACTGAGTGGATGCTCAGACCCCGCTCCCCCACTTCTAACTTATTAACTGACACTAAGAATAAAGAAGCATTTTCCTTTTGCACCTATCTGGGTCAGACCGGTTCCTGCTCCTTGTCTTCTTTCTTACCTGGCAACATCAACTGGCAAGCATTTTGCAGTGGAGGCATGATTTCAGGTAAATATGAACTGCAGCGAGTCATGCTGGCACAAAGGTGGGGGCAGGAATTAGGACCCTCTGAACTGTCACCATCTCCCTCAGTGGTTGGACCGGCACTAGATTACTCCTTGGTAGACTTCTCCCCTCCTCCAGAGGCGAAGGAGGTTTCCACCCCTCTTGACAAGGCCATGGTGTTTGTCTTATCAACACACACACGCGCACTCACACACATCTCGCCTTACACACCTTAAACTGGCATTATTAATGGATTTACCTCCAAGCCCTCCTGGGGGGCCTTCGCCTTGCTCCTGCTCTGTTGAGCATGGCAGCAGGCATACCCAGAGACACTCTGTTCTAGTACTCGCCCCTTCTGGGCATGGCTAGAATATAAGACCCTGCATGTAAGTGAAGTGGCACAGCACAGGGTACTACCTTCAAACCTAGTCTTTCCACATTTGTGTTTCTTTTATAGCCGATAGCCCATGACTTTGCTAAGGCAATGTTGCTAAAAGTCGCGTATGATCTTTTAACGGAGGGGATTTTGACTGTCTTTGGCATAGATTAAGTTCCACTGAAAATAAGGGGAGATGATAGAACTTGGCAATTGAAATCTAGATATATTGAGGGTCACGGGTGTTGCTATGTGGACACCGTGTTGGCAAGGACGTGTGTGTTTACGTGACCAGCATAGCAGATAACAATGAATGAAAAACATGCACTTGCTACTACACATAGCAAAAGGATTATATGTCTTCTGTAAGAACCAAATAGCCTTCATGGTTGTTCTTCTATTGAGAAAGCGATCTGCCCGTGCAAGCCCGTGCAAGCCCATTGGGGCCGTATGGCATAAACGAGGCACCACTTAGTCATTTCTAAAAGCTACTTTTAAATCCACAAATTAAATGCTTCCAACTGCCACAGTGTTCTAAAGGTTCATGTGGAAAATTACCTGAAGCATATACATGAAAAACATTATTTATAAATATGAAATGTTGAAAATAAAAATATATAAAAAGCACAAGAACAGAATGTTTGATCACATATAAGTGTATAGCAAATGGTGTCGACTAAGTCAACGAGGCTGTACATTGAAATGTTTTTACCCAAAGCCTTTTTGGCATTCGTTTCACATAGGTGCATACCAATGATAGCATTCCTGTCCGACATGCATGAGACGCCAGCACTGTGGGTGGGAACCTTTCTCCTGCAATAGACTTGTGCTATTCACCTATGCATTTAGATGTTACAGCTAGCCAGTCCCCTGTCCATGTGTGTTACGCTTGGATTAGTACGGTTTATATTTCAGGAGTAAATAACACATTTGACCTTGTTTTTCAATGGTTATCATTACACCATTGGAATACATTAGAGGCGAAAAGAGGACTAGTCGGAGCCTTGTTCTGGGATCAAGTGGATGGTGCTACCAGCTAATTGCTAGTATTTTGGCCTAGAAATCCCCTAGGAGAAAGTACATGGGGACTCTACAAGCATGCATTGAATGGCACAACGATGTTTAAGACATTCTAGAGTATGCATTGGTGCTAGACAGCGACAAAACGGAAACTGTGGGCTCCCCCTGTGAGCCATGCTGAGGTTTCCCCATCCCCAAGCTACTCAGCAAAACACGGGTCGTGTCACACTGCAGGCCACGCCCCCAATGCCCATTACAGGTGTATGTATGTTTTTTTTTAATCAAAGCTTAAATCTTTCAGCTAGCGTAAAAATAAGCGGGTTTGCACCTGGTCCCTGACACCCAAACATACCAGTCACCAGTGGCAGCTGGTGAATTCTTTTAATTGGAGGGGTGTAAATATTTGCCACAAGTATGCAAGATCCACCATGCATATGCTTGGGAGCCTGAACCCACGAACGTCAGTTTGGGGGTATTCTCCCACCTAGAAATGTTTTGAACAGTGGATTGAAAATGTGCATTATACAGCCCACTTTCTGTGACAAATTGGGTAAAAAGCAAACAGTTTGCAATTTGTTTTGTAGGGTAACTCAAGAAAATATCTAATAGAAGGATGAAACATATGTTAATAATTCAATAATTAGGATCAATCTATTGTCATAACTTTATTCCCCTCCAAAAACACTACCTTGGTGCCACTAGGAGATGAAGATTTAAGTAAATAAATAAATGAATACAGATGTGCAAATGAATATCACGCTTCATGCCGGATTCTGGCCTCTAAGCATGGGACCGGGTATGAAACCTGCGCTGCTCTTTGTGGATTACCTGCACGGGCCGCAAACTCCAGCAGGAATACACTACATACGTTTCTCTGCTCAGTGCTGGGAATTTGCATGTGTTTAAAGACACAGGGGCCATTTCATGGAATTTTTAGCACGGTTCAAAGTGACTTTGCACTGCTGAAAAGTGGCTTTGCACTGGTGACACAACCCCTAGTTCATGGAACTGTGCAAAGTGTATTTTTGCAGCGCAAAGTCTGTGCAAAGTTATTTTGTATTGCAAAAATGACTACCCACCGACTTTGCATGGCAAAAATGCACTTTGCACAGTTCCATGAATCAGGGTTTTTGTCAGCAGTGCAAAGTCACTTTGAACCATGCAAAAAATTCCATGAATCGGGCCCACAAGCGTTATGATGCCAACAAAGAGGCTGGATTACAAAAGATTGTGCATGCAGTTTTTTCTTTTTTTTTACTGAAAAAAGTGCATGCAATATCTCGGAATACATGGAATGCATTGTTGGTGGCCG
The DNA here is from genome assembly GCF_040938575.1 of Ambystoma mexicanum. Classification (NCBI taxonomy): domain Eukaryota; kingdom Metazoa; phylum Chordata; class Amphibia; order Caudata; family Ambystomatidae; genus Ambystoma; species Ambystoma mexicanum. The sequence goes on along the minus strand of NC_090922.1, from coordinate 21,533,768 downwards.
CCATGTCTTACTGATTGTGCATGCTGGAGATACGAGGATTCGCTGAGCTCCCACGCCTAACATTGCATCATGCAGATTCCCTGTGACTAGTCACACCACATCATGTGGTGAAGCATCCGAATGCGGCAGGCATATTGTGAAAGTGCGCATGTGCATTTTCTGCACACGTACATGTGGTTGCAAGTGTGCAATGGGTTGGCAAATAACTAAGCAACACCTATAAGCGGTGTGTCCCTTCTCATATGCCATTTCCACCTATCTGTACTCAAATGCAATAGTTCTGGTTTATAGGTGGTGCTAGCGCCACCTAATAGCCCAGACTAATAATGAGCATACAGCCCAACAACATCCATTAAATTAGGTTTATTCCTTACACCCTGATTGAGGTTATGCTTGGTGCCCGGAAATTCAGGCATGCAAATGAAAAATTTGGAAATGGTAAACCAGGTACAAGAACACAGATGATTTGACCACAATTATCTAAAAAAGGCGAGAGCACAGCTCTTCATAACTTGAATAATGACATATCCCTGACAATTAAACCAGCATATAAGGGCAGCCATTAAATACAATTGAGTGGTCTGGAGAAAATTGTCTAATAACTATGTTTATGTAGAGACCTATTCAATGAAATTACAGAAATAGCCGACAAGGGATTAGAAAACTGTTTGATCAATGTCAATTAGCAGTTCTTTTGATTAATACTGATTCCAAAATCCCAGCATGCTCCAAAGTTTCCCTTCCAAGAATTTCAGCCAGTCTGTCTCTTTGGCAGAAAGGACTTCTAGCCCATAGAGTGCACTAGGAACAATACAAGTATTGTATAGAGTCAATAGGCCTTCTACGGAGTCTCCGCATGATCTTGAGATAAAAGACCTGGTAGCCTTAAACTTTGTAATGATCTTCCAGATTATATTTTTGGACAGGGTCTCTTTATTTAAGTTGTTAGTAATGAGCATTCAAGATACAAATAGTTTTCTACTTCTTCTAAAACATTGTCATCAATTGTCCATCTAAATCTCTTTATAGATTTACGGTTCGATTTAATCGTCATAATTTTAGATTTGGTTAGATTGATGATCTAGCCATGTTGTTTGGAGTATGCTGCTAATTTATCCAGGCTATGTTGCAAGCCTATCGGAGTCTGATAAAAAATTACTATGTCATCTGCGTAGGAAAGCCAGACAATGGGGGAGACACCTATGCGAGGAGGTTGGTTATTGCAATCATTGAAGGCTCTTTCGAGATCTGAGATATAAATGTTGAAAAATATAGGAGCCAGGGTACATCTGTGTTTTAAACCATAATTCACAAGGATTCATTCACTCACTTCACCCTGTTGATTAGTTCTAAGCTGTAAAATGTTATCAGTATATAATGATTTGGCAAAGTATAATATTTGAGAATGTAATCCGCCTTTCTACATCTTTTCCCAGAGAATTTGGCAGTTAACTGTGTCACATGCTTTGCTTGCTATAATCTATGTAGAAAATATATAGTGCTTTCATTTTTTACAGCAAAGTAGTACGTATGAGATGGATTAAAACCCAGATGTTGGATATGGTACCATAACCCTTTCGAAATACAGATTGTTGGTCGCTGAGTATCTTATTTTCCACTAAGCATGCATTTATATAGTTTAGCAGCAATCTGCTATTATTGGCAAGATTCTGTAATAAGACGGACTCTAGCTCCTTTTTTTGTAAATAGGTATTAGCACTGAGTTTTTCCAGGAATTCAGTATATGTCTCGTACATCCAATCTAACTGAAAATTATATTAATAATTGGGGCCCATACATTACTGTTTCTCTTATAAAGTAAATTCGGTAGTCCATCCGGGCCAGGGGCCCTGGAAGGCTTCATATCCCCAATAATGTTTTCAATTTCAACTAAAGAGAACTTAAAACATTCTTTATCCTCTATCTTCCAATAATCGCTGCTGATCTCAATAGTTTTTTTTACAGTATGTAACTTCCCCAGCTATCGATAGGAACAGGGTTAATCTCTCGAATTCCTAGCATCCCAGAGCTATACTTTTTATAAATGTGCCATAATCTTTGCATGTTGCTGTCTTTTAATGCTAGGAACATTAGTTTCCACTGTGTAGAGGATGTAGGGCCTTTATGCATCCTTTACTGATTTTTGTGTTGCATTTTCAGATCCCTTATTTTCACCATTCTTGTCTCGTAGTCCTGTAGATTTCATTTTAACCAGCGTATATTACTATGAAGTTATTTGTTCCTTTTGGCTACAGTTAGATCATATATATTCTTATGAGAACAGCTACTAGAGGTAATTCTGTGGCGTTAGTTCAGAGCCATAGTTAAAGTGTTCTGAACTATAGTATAAAAAGTCTCCATATTTGCAAATAAGGGGAGATTGTCCTCAGTCAATGCCGCTATTAGTGAATCATTAATGTTACATAGCTTGTTTCTGGTCCAATGTAAACGATTAACCCCATTGCTGATACAATAATCTCCTTTCAATCTTTTCCGACCAACCTTATGTGTTATTTTCAAAAAGCATTCAATTATGACGTGGTCGCTAAGATTATTAGCAATAGGCCTAAAATCACTAATTGGAGCATACCCAGCTACTTCAAACAACACATAATCAATTAAGGAAAATTATCGCCCATTAGACCAAGTGTAGAACAAGTCATCCTGTCTCACATTTATCAGTTGATATAATTGATATTTACTGATCAATGAGGTCCAAAGGTTTTGACTTATTAACCTTTCATTTTCTTCAGGCCCAGTGGCCCACACCTCATACTAAATTCTGACGTAAGTGTGGTAGTCCAGCACCCTTATCCTTTTTTCCGGAAAATGGGGGCGTTGGAAATTCAAGTCTCCCACAACATAGTAAAAGCCTTTAGGGCGTTTCATCCTCCATGAATCTATCAAATATTCTATCTGAACTATAATATATTCTGTATTGCCATTTCCTTGCGGGTTACAGACATTGATCAATAAGATTTCAGCCTTCCACTTCACCCCTGGAATGGCTATCATGATGGCTAAAATATAATCTGAGTTACACTCTAATCTCTATGCAGTTGCCTGTAGATGATTAGATACAATAACAATGTGACCCCCGTGCGGCCTACCTGACTTATTTTTAGGGGCAGGGGTTTGGTGGATTGTATAGCTATCAATAAAAAAGATTTTCCCTAAGCCAAGTCTCTTGCAGTAGAATAATATCAGCTGCTAATAATAATAAAGTGCCTTCAGGGTTAAAGATAAAAGAACGGAAACCTCTAGTATTCCAGGATCTGATTTTTTCATAGTTACAATTGCGAGCTGCGATTCAGTCCACTTCATCCCAGTTCTTAGCTTTGGGGAAGTGGTTTGCTTATCTCATTGATGGATTGCCCTTTGAATGAAGCTCCTGCAAGATCTTGGTAACTCTATCATTCATCATATTATCAATGACACATGCACTCTTACACTCTACTATGTTTGTAGTTCCTATATGCTCCCTATGAGGTGGGACCCTTGCAAATTCATGTCCAAGCTCAAGGAAAAAGAGGGTCTGTGTCATAATACATTGAACAATAATTGGTGATACCCACGGTAGTACAGCTCAATTTGGACCCCAGGATGACCGCAGAATCTCAACTCGCGTTAACTTATGAGATGAAGTCTTGCCAAAAGCCGGGAGTTGATGGAGCAATTCAAGTATGTTAAAACGGTTTAAAAAAGGACTTGCCGAGGTGGCATATAAGTCTGTCACCAACCTTTTTCTGTACTCATAGAATTTATCACCTCATCAAGGTTCACCGTAGAATTATTTAAAGGTGAACCATTCCCTGCTTTATGTGGCATAAGTTTATCCCTCTCCTCCAAACAATTATCTACAGAGATATATTCGGGTTGCTGAGTGTTTGTAACCCATTGTGCAGTGCCTTTGGGGCAACCTGTATCGTAATTTCCCATTCTAGTATTTTGTACTGATTGTAGGACATTTCTTCGTATTTGCGAAGATCCAGACATATGCTTTTTATTAAATAAACTGTCAGAAACAAGTTTTAGGCCGGGGTTATAACCCTGATCTTTTTTAGGTTTTTCCTTCTCCACAATTTCAAATCCCCTGGGGGTTTCGATACAAGTCATACTCTTGGGGAAGATTGTAGATGGGGCCTGAGATGCCACCTCGATATTAGTGGGGTTAACAGTGCCCGAATTAACATTTAATGGACTGTGTTTTGATTTTTTGGTATGCTTCCTGCCTAAAGCAGGAGCCGTTTTACCACCTTTCCTTATAGCATTCCCCAACTAATGGGACGTTATTTGCCCATTATTAGCAAGGCAGAGGGACCTTATCAAGTCCTGGGTGTCCTGTATTATTATGGTGGGTATCCCCCGCCAGATTAGATATCCCAGATACTTGTACATTCACACATAATTCTACACGTTTTACCAGTTGGGATTTCATGGATGATTGTTCCATATGAATAATTTTACACAGATCAAGCAAAGAGTTCAATATAATTATGAATTCTGTCTCCATACTAAAAGTCTCTGTGCCAGGAGAGTCTGGAGACAGGGGACTCTTGTGGTTACCCGTTGATTTCGTATATGCATTCTGGACGATTGCAGTCAAATTTGGAGAACATGTCAAGTTTGTAATGGAATGGTTTGTGGCCATACCTTGTTAAGTTTCAGAGGGTAGAGATGGATCCATATTTGACTCAGCCTCTAGGATCAAGGTTATGGCCATCACCATATTATCCTGGAGGGAAGTGTTATCTTGATTTGTAGTAAAGGCTGAGGCGTCTAATATCTTCGAGGGAGAGTTCGAGTTTCTATTGATGTTACAATTAGGTTGTTAAAAGGTGTTATCTTCCCTTGTTGACTCTCCTCAATGCCATTCAAATCACAAATAGAATTGGTAATCCCGCCATAGTCGATTTTGCTTGCTTTAGGAGTTTCTTAGTCGCCTGCTTTTTAAAGTTGCGATCACTAGGACGTAATGGACGACTTCTGGTAACGGCAGGCATGTTTAAAAATGTAAAAAATATGTAGTTAAAAGATTATGTAGTATCACAGGGTTTGGTGCAGGTCAATATCCAATTCAACAGTGTTAAAAACTCTAATCGTTGTTAAGGGCTCCAAGATACCAGTACCAGTGGTCGCCCTTTCAAATCAATCAGCAGTCAGAGTGACATGTAGTTAGTAGTCTCCAAGATGAATTATCAGCCCGCAGTCACCTTCTTGAGGCTAGGAGGCACCCACAGTTGTTATATGGGCTTGATTCAGAGAAACTTCATAGCTCCAGGACAGAGGTAGGTATGGGCTCCAAGATTTAAAAATGGGTGCTTTTAAGTGTGAGAACATTTGTGGTGCAGTGATGCTAATATTCCACTTCAAAGACGCTCAGAAGTGCCTAGGATTGAATCCCAGTAACAATATAGGGGAGGGCAGGGCAATATCAGAAGTGAAAATATCAGATATGCAAATATGCACAAAATAAGGCACCAACATGCATAGTCGGCTCCTTGCTGTCCACAGAGTTCGTCCAATCCGCGGACCTCCGCTGACCACCTTGCACCCACCTTCCGCTCCTCCTTCCGTGCCAATTTTAAAGTAAAAAAAAATGCAGTCCACAAGCCTGAGCTGCCACACCTCCTCAAAAAGGCTGGAAAAAAGACTGCCACAGCTGACCACCATGCATCCACCTTCCGCTCTGCGTTCTACGGGAGGTGCTGCTTTTAAAGTAAAAAATAAAGCAATAAAAATTCAATAAAAGAAAAATGAAATGCAGTCCACAAACCCTTTCACACCGTGGCATGTCACTTTTATTGACATTATTAGCAAAGCCAAGCCAAGCTGATGAGTTTTATTATGTGGGAAGGGCCTACTCGGTGCAGCGGTATCAACATGTTTTTTTTCTAGTGCAATGGCATTTCTACTGGCAGTATGGATAAGGCCAACGTCATCATTGTTCTTAGGAGCACAGAGCCTACATTGGTTCAGGCAGCATGAACATGCTTTCTAAAGGTGGGATGGCATATTTACTGCCATTATGAGCAAAGCCAACATGAGTGTTCTTACATGGGGATACTGGCTTATAATGGCAGAGCCAGGTTTGGACACAGTCAGCATGTTTGTTTACACGGACATAATATTGACATATATTTTGAGCATATGCACCATGTAAATGTGTTTGATAATGCTCTTTGTTCAGGTGTTAACTTACAAAATCGAATGTAACCTGTGTGCCTTTTTATCCATGTTTTCATTTAAAGTGTGTTTTAAAATGCGCCATTTTACCCATTATCTTAAATCTTTTCTCTTGAGAGGAGACTCTCCCACCACCCTAAAAGCCCTGTTGTTTTGGGCTCCTTTGCTACACTCAGGCACATTCATGGGAAATATTTACCAGCCATCCTTGAGGCCCTGAACTTCAGAGTGGCTACCTTGGTCCAGGGTGGGAGGTGACCTGTCAATAGAGGTTGAAAGTGGAGGGGAGGTGAGAGCAGGCACCTGGTTCAATGTCCTTGATTGTTTAAAGTGCAAAGGGTTCACTAGGAGCGCAGGACAGATTAACAAGACAGGTAGGAGAGAGGTTTGATAGTGAAGATAGGTTTGGGGCAAAGGGCAGTGCAGAGAAGGACAATGATGGGAAGAGGCAGAAGGGTTGTCAGGTATTTTAGTGATTTTAGTGGAGAAGTGGGAGGCAAAGTCATCAACTGAAGGGAAGAGAATATGCAGTGGAGTCAACGGGTGGGGGGGGTGGGTAAGCATGGCCTGTAAAGTCATGTATAGCTTTCAAGGATGTGTGTTTGAGTGCATATGAGATTAACCTAGTAGGAAGATTTAGCAGAGTCTAGAGAAATAATGAGGGCAAGGAAAACATCCTTGTGTACTGTGTGACGAGCAAGGGAGCAAGTTTTGCACAAGTAGCGTCAATGAAGACCCATTGATGTCCTCAGTGGTTGGATGGCTGGGGACATTCATAGTTTAGAGCAATTGGGAGGTAGGGTAAAGAGCTAGCTGTGTTGTGAAATGGAATTTGTGTGGCCAGAGGTGTGTTGATCTCTTGAAACGCAAGTTCAATAGAGTGAGAAAATGTGGAAGGGAGCTCATGACTTGGCCATTATAGGGGACCATCGGTTCGGGGTTGATTTTGTTCTTGGTGATTCAATGAAGCAGGAATAGATAGCGGAGGAGACACAAAGATGAAATGGATGACTGAGTGGATACAGGGTGAGCGATCAAGAGAGTATGCAGGGGAGTGAGGTGTGGCGGATAGGAAGAAGGGATTATGTGAATTTTCATGGCTCTGGGAGGGAAAGGTGTGAAGATTGATCTGAAAGGGTGGAGTCCAGCTGTAGTTAATGGGACTCTGTCTTGTTAGTGAGGTTGAGGAGACCCATGATGACTACGGGAACATCCGACAGGAAAAGATAAAAGATGCCCATGGCCAGAACAATAAGAACATGAGAGGCTAGGATATGGGAGTTAGAGATATGTTTCAAGGAAGAGGGTGTAAAGTCTTATGGGGGAGAGGGAAAGATGGTGCGTCTTTGCTGATAATCAGTACTCCACTAGCGTTTTATTACATTTTATTTTAGTAGAGGGGGAGTGGTAAACAATAGCAAATCACTGTGGGGGCAGTCAGAGTTGGAGTGTTCATTAGGGGAATCTAAGTTTAACTGACTGCTAGCATGGATAGTTTGGGGTGGTGGGAGTCGTACGGGTCAGAGAATCTCTAAGCTGTACTGTAAATGCAATTTCTATGTAACTCTAAGATGAACCGTAAATGCAAATTTCAATGTAACTATTAAGCCTTCCTTTGTAACCAGCAATGTATATCTGTAACAGAGCCACAATGCCCTTGGGCTGATGTGCGCTTTAAAAATATGAATAAATAAATAAATAAGCAGGAAGTTGTATTGCAGAGGGAGAGGAAGGCAGAAACCTTGTGTGTATCGGCGGTGGATCCGTATTTTGGAATCACATGAGGTTGATTCAATTGAATCAAAGGTCAGGACGCTTCAATGAATATTCAGTCTTGATTTAATCAGAGATCACATGTGCAAAGCCAACACATGTTTCGACCGAAGGTCTTTATCAAGGCAAGATATAAGTGTGGATGAGGTCCAGAGTTGGAGAATGATGAATAGCAACTGCTGAGCCCGCAGGGCTCCTGGTGAAGGATGCACGGTCACAGAGATCTATCGACAGATCTCTGTGATCGCGCATCCACACTCAGCTTGCCTTGATAAAGACATTCGGTCAAAACACGTGTTAGCTTTGCTCATGTGATCGCTGATTAAATCAAAACTGAATATTAATTGAAGTGTCCTGACCTTTGATTCAATTGAATCAACCTTATGTGATTCTCAAATACATATCCAGCGCCTATACACACAGGGTTTCTGCCTTCCTCTTTTAGTTACATATGGGAATTTGCAAGCTTGTTCCTTTGAAACCCTGTAAACAGGCAGCAGGAAAAAGGTGGTACATGTAATTTCTGACTGAGCGCAGGGGTCCACGTTTCCTTTAAGCTCCCAACCACCTACTGTATTGCAGAGGGGTTGCGCAGGTCCGAGGTACTGGCTAACATCAGTATGAGAGTGTAAGGGTTTAGAGAGAGGTGGGATATCGTTTGAGGAGGAATGGTGTGGTGGAAAAGGGTAGTATGGGTAGGTTGTGAGGATGAAGAAAGATAGGATGAGTTGTATTGAGGTGGGGGATGGGGATAGGAAGCGAGGGAAGGGGAGGCAGGAGGCATGGTGGGACCATTTGTAGAAGCCATGGGAGAACGGAAGTGACAGATAATTCAGTAGAACAATTACAGTATTTACGAGCATGGTAAATGGAGAGCCAGGAGACTGGAGTTGAGGGAGTGATTGGTAGTGGGGGACATTTTACATTAAGTGTTAATTGCAAGCAGAGAGCCACCGACGTTGGCACGTCTGTGCTGCTGGGTCCCATGCATGCAATGTTCAGCTTTTGCAAGGCGGAGTGTAAAAGCAATGAGCAAAACCAGGCAAATCGCCTTTACTCTTACCCTTTATGCCCCGTCCTGTGAATCTGCAGATATTTAGCAGGCGCATGACAATAGCACACACAAGTGACACCAATTTACTTTCGGTACGAAGGAGGCGAGCCCTGCTGAGATCTTAACTCTGCTCCGTGCCTTGAAAATGAACGTGGTAAATGAAAGTGAAGAAGCATGTGCCCCCACCCCACCCCCGTGTAAAATGACGACCAATAATATCATGCCTTGGCCAAACCTTCACTCTGACGTCATGAGGGACCCTTTGCAGCCTCCTTAAGGTAGGATAGAGTTCACAGTTTATCAAGCGCAAAAAAGCAAGTCCCTCGTCATGTTTTATGCAATGTAATTTTTTTTTGCAATTTATTTTTAAACACAGTTTCCTGTTTTGATGCTCTCATACGCCCCCCCAAAAAACAGAATCCCTGGCAACTTTATGCCCAGAGGACTTGCACTACTGCAGACTGTTCATGGGAAACTGGAGCAGCCTGCTCCCTCCCACAGAAAGAGAACCTTGGCCAGCAGGACAAACCGCAGACTGCTCTTGTTATTACTGTTGTTTTAACGGAACCTGTCTGAGTGCACAAATGCATTTCCTTCCTTGGATTTCTTTACTATGCAAAGCTAACTGAAGCGTCACCTAATACACAACAAACACCAAACTTCTTTCCTCCCTTCCTCCCTCAAGACCCCACCTTCTTGTCCCAACTCCTGGCGACATTGCTGGCAGGCCGATCCCAAAAATGACAAAAAATAAACAGCATTTACCCAGGGACATCGCTTCACCAAAATGTCAGTGGTAGTGGAAGTGACATCACATGACCCTTGACCTCCCCGATGACACCACCGGAAATTGTCATTTGACCCCCACCCCTAAAATGATATCACAGGAAGTGGTGGCACACAATCTTTCATCACTTGACATCAAGGAAGTGGCACCATCTGCTGTCATACACAACTCGAATGACACTTTGCACAACACTGCTGGCAAAAGAATGCAGCTAGCTTTCAGGACAAAAATTCGAATTGTAGCTACACACATGATGACTATCCTCTTGCATACCCCCTCTAGACTACCTCTCTAAACCCACCTACATGCCCACTAGACATGAGGGGCGAGCAGGGACTTGGCCACCACTTCATATCCTCGTATTAATCCGGAAAAATGTGTGGTTCATTTAAGGGTCAGCAGTTAGAGCTGTGTAAGGGAGAGGGTGCAGACTGCTGCAATTATCTACAGGGTGTATAGCATTCCCCACCCAGGCCCTCATGTAAGTGGGGCATGGTACACCTTTTTCCTATTTCCAGCCCTTTGGTGGTGGTAAAAGAAAAAACGGAATTTTAACAATTCTCTGAGTTCTGTAGGAGATGGGGCCATGTGGCATGTGGGGGAGCCTACGGGGGCTTTGGGGTTGTTAGTAATTGGTTTGTCACCCCATCGGCTGACAATTATTCATGGGCGACCAAACCTTTGAATCACTGATCTGTGGTTATGTGTTTTAATACAACGGATCCTCCCCACATTTTTGTTGACAGGGGGACCAGCTCCACTTGAATGGGAAGAATGTACATCAAAACAGGACTTGTTTTACACGGGCGGTTTTGCTGTGATTAGGTGTGCTTCCTTTTGAGGTGGGGGGGTTGTCTAGGTTTACTTTTTACTCCACCACTAGGCCACAACGTGTTATGGGAGGAAACCGGGTGGAAATATAGGCACTACTAAATGAGGGTCTTTGAATGTGGCTGCCTGGAATGGGTCATCTGGAGGACCGTGAGGCCAGCTGGAAGCTTTATAGGGATGACCACAGAGGTGTGGGAGGCTTGATCCTTACCCGCCTTCTTCTGGACAGGACATCATTGTTAACCCTGCAATTAGATATATATGAGTTCTAGACTAATTCCAGTACTCAAAAATGCTTAATATCCTAATCTTAAAATGCCTGGTCTTAGTCAAGAACGGACCTTACCAAAATAAAATCAGGCTTCGCAACCTCTGGGGCCCCATCAACATGCTTATACACACTCAAGGATGCTCAACTTTGAATTAATTCTGAAAGCCAACAATTATATTGTTAAAAGAATAGGTGGACCACGTGCATCCAAACCGCCACCACATCACTCTACTTCTCTCAACAGAAAAGACAGGCATGGCCTCCTACTCATGGGCTTGCTATTGCCAAAAATCATCTATTGCTTGAGAAAGAGAAAGAGAAAAGCCATTCTCCAGTGTGCCGCTTGAGGAGCTACGACAGTGCACACACACCACTACGCTGTGAACACCTGGCATTCCCTGCATCGCCAACCCGTGATGTGCGTAATACTGAACTGCAATGCTTACGAGTTGTACAGAGAAGGCATTGCAGCAGGCTTGGGCCTTTGTTTTTATTCACAGGCGTTCATGCTGAGGGTCTGACGCCCGGCTAGAGAGAGGGTAAACCAACATTATTTCAGTCATTTCTAAAGCTTACCACGGGCTGACCGCATATCACATAACATAAAGCCAACGCCGCTGGCGGTCTCACCTCTTGCTTGTCAATAGCACCGCACCAGCTCCGACTCTGGCACCATGTCGGGGCTGCGTCTCGTGCCCCCTACATGTGACAGCATATTCAAAAGCTGCACGAACACGAAAGTGAGGCATCACATGCATCCAGCAACTAGACCGTAAAACTGCGGTCCGCAGTGCACTCTTATCTCCCCCAGAAGACCAGTTCACATGCTACTCTAAGTAGAGAGGGCTCTTATCGGAGCCTGTTTTACCATCGGTTTCTCACAGCCTTTGTGATCCTTTACAGGCCTCGCAAAGGCAGTGCAGAGGTTGCAAGGGAATTGGCAGGGGTCGCAGCTGCGACCTATAGCGACCACAAAATGACATCAATGCATTTAACTATACATTTAAGTACCTTAGCCCGATTCAGATGTATGCCCTTCCAAAAAGATACCACACGAAAGTATCCGCGATAGTTCCCCAAACTATACTTTCCTTCAAGCAAAATTCTCCTCTCTGGGCTCGCTGGTCTTCTAGGGAGAAAGTGCGATGCCTGTGCATTTCTCAGCTTCTCGCCCAGGGTTCCCCTCCTTCTTCCCTGCTTGCCACCAATGGTGGCCTGGCTTTGTGCTGCATCAGGACCTGAAAGCATGACCCAGCCACCACCCAGGCCATCTCCAAGCACTGTATCCCTTTGTGTGGTTTGACATGACGAACCATGACATCTGTGCTCTTAAAGAGGTTAAGGGTGTTTTAACAAAATGGGAGCTTACAAATGCACTACCTTGCCTAACTTCCTATTCATCTGATGTATAACAAACCTATAACTCCTCCCCTCTACTGGCTTGGACCTCTGCTCCTCCACCCCATGATCCCATGATGAACCAAGCGTTCTATGCCTTCTCTGCGACTATTGCATTAATTTCAAAACCAACTTCTGGGTTCTCAGGCCTCAGCTTACATGACTGCTCCAAAACACAACTAACTTTATTTTTGGCTCTTCTTCTGCAGGCTATTGTAAATTAGGGAACACAGCTAATACATCTGACCCCAAATCCTAGCAACATTCCTCACCCCCAGAAAAACCCTTCCCTCCCTGCGTGCTTGCGGTTTCACCCCACCGTGGCGTGCACGTCGCTCCAAGTTCTCGGATCACTTCCTGCAGCCTTAACAAGTACATGTTCCTATGAAAGAGTGCATTCCATTTCCCACAAATGACCAGAGCATCACACTTTACATCTTGCTGCAGCCACATTGCAACACCCTGCTGCCTGCATTTTGTTTTACTTTCCCTGTCAATAGTTCTTAGAACCTTCTGAATGCCTGTACTTTTCAGTGCACCCACTCAAGCCATGCAGGGGTGGAAGGCAGTTAACAATACAAGGGTCCCTACAACTTCCCCACCCCCAATATTGTCCTTCATTCCCCTCGTTACCTTCTGAAACCAACAGAACTACCTCCCTACCCCCCTAAATTGCACATCCTGCACCATGCATGGCCAGACAGACAACACAAGCCAAGTCAGATGTGCTGCTTCATACTTTATCAGGATGTGGAGAGCAGAGATGCTCTCCTGAATCATCTCCCTAAGGTTCATACACTGCACCTGGCATGCTCCGTTTTAGACTGCACAGCTATCCGTCTAAATAAAGAACCCAGACGCCACTAGAAAAGTACTGCAATGCTTGAGCAACCATGGTCATACCATTGTCTCGGGAGGAAAGCTCAGGGGCAACGTGCTCGCCTTGGAAACAAGACGACACGGAGCAACACAAGTGCGATCCCCGGGTCCGCGCTTAGAAACCTCTGGGTACTAAGCGCGTTATCATATCATATCTTATAATAGCCTAGATGATATCATAGGAAAAGCCAACATGAATGTGGTCGTGTATCTAAATATTAGCAATTTGTTAGCAAAGCCAGCATGGGCTTGTTGTCTTAGAGTGGCGTACCCTGGTGCAGCTTGAATTGAGGTGTTTTCTTACAGAACAATGTTTATACTTGTAGATTACGCTAACATGATGTGTGTTCTTACATGGGAATACTGCATGCATAGGGTGAAAAGGCGTTTCCGGTTTTGCCGGGACTATCCCGGAATTGGGCCCTCTGTCCCCACGCATTAACGGCAAGGCCTTTAATCGAAAACAGAGCAAACGCTCATTTTTTATTAACATTTTCTACACCATTTATATGCAGGAGCAAGGCTGGAAATACTGTGGGATGGTGGTGGGGGCGAGGGGTTTGTTAAGGGGGGAGTCATAGGTAGGAGGGTGTGGGGAGCAGGGGTTGGTGAGGAAGTAGTCCTTCTTTTATGTTGTTGGCCGTCCCGTTTTTTCCATCTTGAAAATCTGGTCATCCTATCCCTGCAATATTGGTGCTCTGAACATTTCCAAGAGCCTGTATACTGTGTAATAAAGATCCCTCAAAGACACGATGGGTAGTATCAGGGGCATCTATGTTGGAGGCAAATTAGCATATTTCCCTACAACTTGTGACACACTTGAGTAAGTGCCCAAAACAATGGCGGGCTAAAAAACATTTCCCTCACAAACTACATCGGTTCATTTGAGTATGTTTTTTTTTTTCTAAGCAACATTATGCAAGTCCCTTATGTGTTGGCCAAACAGCACTCCTGCCTCAGAATCCTCTTGTAAACACGGATGTTGCCTGTCTGCTTCACTAGGTAACTAACGTGATAATATAGTCTCTCTGTGAGTACTGACCAGTGGAGCTGGGACAGATACTTCCGTGGCAGATGAGCGCACTGACACCACTTACCCTAAATAATCCCTCCGTCCACACACACACTATTCACCAAACCCCAACACAGACTTTTGCCCACTTAGCACACTCGGCTCACGACACACACCACAAATATCAACCAACTGCCAGTCAACCTGCACATACATCCTCTGAACACATTCTACTCACTGACCGTACTCCAGACCTCACTGAAACGCTTCATTCACAGAGACCAACCTAGCTCCCAGCATGTTTCCTCACACAGACCAACCACAGTGCCCAAATATATTTTGAATGCATGTCTATAAATGTAAAATACTGCACACCACTGCAACACGAAATTCCAATGCTTATTATGTATTTGTTTACGCCACTTCTATTTAGTAGAAGATGAAGAACTCAACTGCATCTGATAGACCACACCTTTTGATACAAAGGCCATGATCGTCATTACGACTTTGGCTGTAGCCATGCCGCTATTGGCGGCATGGCTGCTGCCAAAATCGGGTCCGGGTTCCCAGAATGGGGAATTACCCGCCCTTTCCGAGTTCGGGCTGAATGGGAATGGCAGAGGAGCAAACAACGAGCCGATTACGAGCGGCCCGTTGTTTGCTCCCTCTTCCCCTCGCGGGACCCGCTCTGCAAGTCTGGTAAAACTTTTACCGGCGCCTTTAACCCCTTACCGCCTGACTTATAATGAGGCCCCATGACTCTTTAGAAGGTTTATTAGTTATGTATATGCTTCTTAAGCTGTACCAGAAAATTATCAGGTCCCACCCCAAAATAGTGTTACCTAATTCGCCAGGTCAAACCACACCACCATCGATTTACCACTCCACTTAAATCATTTGGTGCATATTTTCCGAGGTAGACATCGCCAAAGGGCTTCACCATTAGCAACACAGGTGCAAAGTGGCCATCATGCAATATCCATTATCTGTTGATGACCATTACTAGTGAGCTCAAAATAGTGCCAGGAATTGTACTTCTTTTTTGTCGCATGTGTATATCTATGGAGAAGCCCCGCCCTTTTGGAACTTGAAGTTGTGAAAAATTATTTGAAGCAGGCGTCTTTGCAAGCATTTGGCTTGCTAGTGTTTTGTCCCAACTTCTGAAATGCCATGTAGTTTTTGCAGCACTTCCTGGATTCAGAACCCTTTACTTTTTATTCCTACTCCGACTGGAGCAGAAATCAAACAAATGACATACAAGATAAAAAACTGCAAACCTAAGCCCGCTTGGACCTCGTCACATGACCCTCTGAGTAAACAACTGACAACTTTAAAATCCTTGTTACTTTTTGGTGCGAGTCTGGCAGATCTGTCAATAAATTATTATTATTTTCTTATAAGTAATACACTTTAAAGAGACGTGAATTAATATTTCAGGACAGTGTTAAGGCATTTCTGAGATCACATTGTGGTTATTTCGAGTGCACTTATGGCATTGGATGAAGTTTGTGTTGGTAACCTTGCCCAGGCCTTTATTTCTAATTGAGGCATGGACCGCCCTAGAAAAGCACATTCTGCTACTGTAGCAGACATTCATACTGTCCTTGCTCTCCCCTGCCAAATCCACACAAGCACTCGTTGAACACATGCACACACACACTCAGTCACTCCATTACTCACATGCTTTGTCACAATTTATTAGACGGTCACTCTCAACTCAGGGAGTACCTTCCCCCCCCCCCCTAAGCAAGGTTGCGCGCACCCAAAGTGCTTATACAGATTCAACTTTAGTGAGGCCTCCAACCTATCTTGCACCACCCAGCAAATACCCTCTGTACCACCAATGAGCTAGGAACCAGGCTAGTGTATAGTAAGAACATATATTTATTTCATGTTTGACAAAGAATAATAAAAACAACCAAAACATCAGCCCCCAACGCTGTGGCACAACACAATATCACAATCTCAAATTGCTTGCACCAATTGACTGACTCATATTTCCAATGGACTTCCAGATACTACAACACACAAGTACAATTTTGAGATGGACAGTTATCACATTACATCAGATTTCTTGCAATTTCACCCACCAACAATATGACTCACACAGTGATTGCTTAGTCTGTTTTCTCCCAGCTAGCCCCACCCCCAGGCATCAATTAGGTCGGACTGCTCTGGTTTGGAGGCAAGGTACAGGGAGAGGGAACACAATGAAAACACATTTCTAGCTTTTTATTAAAAGGCAGGGTTTGGTAAAGAGACACAAAGAAAAAACATTGTTTTGAGCTTTTTATTGCAGAGCCTTGGGATTCTGATTTGGGGTGCAAGTCAATAAATGGGAAATTTTGTTTTGCACACTCTACATTCACTTGAATGGCAGGGTTTAGGGTTGTTTATTCTGGGATTATGGATACCCCCTTCTGTACAGAAGACAGGTGTTTCAGGAAGGTAGAGTCACGCAAGTACTTTATTGTCTATACCGCTTTAACACACTGGGCATGAACTTTGTTAGTTTCGAACTCTAACAAGACTCTTCCTGGGATTTTCTATATGAGAATTGATGATTTAACTTAAATTCAATGCGCTAAGGTTCTAGACAGGTTCACCCTCTCCCCACCATTCAATGGAAAAGATTAAGGCAGGCAGTTCCCAACACAATTCAATTTGAATGGATAGGGTGATTTTCTATAGTGGAACTAATTTGAGTTAGATTTAATAAAATGTACCAAAGGTCTCCCCAATTCCACACAACCCACCCGCTATGCAAGATGGAGACTAAGGCTGGCAGATTCCCCCCACACACTTTTGTTGAAATTTGGGTTAATCTACTTACATGGGAGGCCTTGGTAATGGGGCATCCAGGGAAACGACAGGGCTCCTCTGCGGACAGCACAGATCTGGTCAAAGTCTTTGATCTAGGGAAGTCCCTAGCACCCAGACTTCCTCTGGCTACACAAATGGCAGTCTCAGCTAGCTTCTAGATTTCCCAGTCTCTGTCTCCCACACAATGTTTAAGGCCTTGGTAGTTCTCCCTGCCACTCTGCTAGTTGTTCCTTGCAAGAGTCCAGAAGTAGACTACCTCATTGGCCATCTCTCTTCCCCCGCCCCCAACACACCCACTGCCTGCTAATAGGACAAGGAGTTGGTGGGTGTGGATTATGGAGGCTGAGGGAGGAGAAAGATCCATCATCCTAAGATGACAAGTGGGTTTAACTTTTTCATTGTCTTTAAAAATCTAATGACATGGTATCTACCCCAATTTTTCAGCTAACTGCAGGCACATATATATATATATTTAAGTTTATACTTTATGGTGAGTCGGGAAAATACTAATCCTATTTCGGCATGCCCTTCCTGGGTGGAGCTACCGTGTTCATCGATTTGCTCCTAAGGCAAAATAGTCCTAACTTTGACCCTTCAAGATTCAAACATTACTTTCATAACCTATCACCACACGACTTTCCATTCCCTCACAATTATGAGAAGGCCGGAATCAAAATTGTCATTATAACTCAACTTGTATACATCACACAGGATCCACATTTACATAACACCAACAGACTTCTTATACCCTTTAATATGAGTCTTGGATGAGCACAATGGGACATACGATTCAATTTCTATCAAAGAAAAGGTGGCCCTATGTTAATCACATGGCAAGGCATCACATGTGTCCCTCATTTTTACATTAGCCACGACCTTTTTCATGAGATTAATTTCTGTTCTTGTGACCTGACACAAACATCTGCTTATTAGGAAAGGCCTGTTTCATACACAATGTTTGATCATCCATTAGTGGCTCTGAAGCCATTTCTTGTGGAAGAGTCAGGTAATTTCTGTTGGCCACTAATGCACAGCTTAGGGAGACCTGACCTTAAAAGGTCATCTCTGCTAGCCGTGTTATCTACAGCTCCCACAATTTTGATCTAATTATCTGTTATTTATTTGTATTTCTAACTGAACAGCCCTGCTTTTCCTGGGGGGCCCAGCCCACAGGTCTTGAGTTCCAATTTTCAAAGGTACGTACCTTTTAATTCAGTGGGGAAAACACCAGCTGCATCTATACTTCAAAAAATGATTTTTTTAAATCAACAAGATGTGCTTACATGTAATATTTAGCATTATTCTGGGCATGTTGTTTATAATACAATCTTTGTTTGCATACGGTTTGGCCAGATATAACTTCACTTTAGGTATTATGCACACATAGGCCACAGTTACATAGATCATTCTTGTTCATTTCTCCAACAAGTAACCCTTTCTATTTAAATGTCAGTTTATTTGTGAAAAGTAAGTGTCTTTCTCTGAAATATGTCACTTGGCTTCACTTTTTAAATGTAAGGCACAATTCCTCCTTTTTATTTTTCAAAGGCACAGCATTTCAATATATATTTTCCCATGTGTGCTGCTGCAGTTTTGAATCCGTCAAAAGGTGCCTTTTCCCAGTTTAAGTCAGCATCTGCAGCACCCCATGTCTTTTCCCATTTATTGGACATCGTTAGCAAAATTACCGTTCTGTGTCACACTCTCCTTCAGCTAAGTGCCTTTCCATTTTGATAAAGTTGAGTGAGGCCCATCCCCGCTCATTCACTAGGCCGCATGTTGGTGATCACTGTTTTGTACTGGCTTTTATAATGCAATGGGACTCACATAAACCAGCTTCATTTGCCTAGCATGGCTTCTCCATCTCTGTCACTCTGCAGCTGTATTTTCACCCCACAACAACCAATTTCACACACAAAAACACATGTACATTAGTTCACAATACACATAAATTGCAATCAGAAGAACCCACACTTTTTGCCAAATGTACTTTTCCACAGGGTGTGGCGCTCTCGCCCTCCAGTCACTGGCTCCTCTTGGCAGCAGAGTAAATGAATGTGGGTGTGAGGGGGAGTGGCCTTGATTTGGATGAGATGGGAAAGACTTTACAAGCCCAGTCGCATCACAAATGATCCTAGACCATCCTTGTATAATGGAAACTTGCTCTTTACGTTAGCCCAGCCAATTGTACCTGCTTTAATTGGAAACATCCTGAGAGGGCAACATCTAGGAAGGCTCCAGGCTCAGACTGAATCACCATTGACTTACATTAAGAATACCCTGAAACTTGGGCTCTCCTTTTGACTAATGTATTTAGAATTGTATTCCTCATGTGGAAACTTCCACCGTCTTGGGTGAAGTGAATAATTGTCCCCATATTTAAAAAGGCTGCAAGATATCACCCTTCATGTTATAGGTCAATTGCATTAACAGACCAATTGCGGTCTGCAGACTGCTAGGAGGAATTGTGCCGCTCCCAAGAGTGCCATTAAAAGACCGACAATGCGCTTCCCCTGAGCGGAATGCAAAGATGCTCAGTGCAGGCAGGCGGAAAATAGGTAAGTGTTGTTGGAGGGGGGCGGTATGGGTCGCGGTCATCATCGGGATGTGTCTGAGGGGGCCATGGTCCGTGGGAGGAAGTTTGCAGGAGAGGGGGACCGCACCAAAAGCTTCAAGGTGGAAGTTGAGATGGAGAGAGTGGCCTTGGAGAGGGCGGCCTTCAGCAGGCAGACTTCTCCAACATCTGTCTTTTGGGAGCGATACCCGCTCATCGATCTTAATAGACACGTCTATTAAAGTCATTGGGTTGTTTCTCCTAATGCATTTAGAGGAGTGGGTTATATCCAAGGGGATACTATCTGATTTGCAATATGGCTTTCAGAGTATTATAGTTACTACTGAGCAATGTCTAAAAAAGTTCCCTGCTGGGTGAAAATATGCTGAAAACGGCCCTGGTAGTTGTTTTATTGTTTTTGTAATTTACATTTGTGTCCATCCACGGCTTTTGAGAGCATGGCCAGATCCATATTATTGGAAGTACTGAAGGCTATGGTGATTAAAACAGGACTTTTATAGTGCTACTCAATTATAACCTAGAAATCTGCATCGGATATGGTATTAGGAGTGAGAAAAATTACCATTTTCCTTCCAGTCACAGAATGAGACATGCACGCCTCTTGGCCCCCTGCTGTTTTCACTACACGTTAATGGATTGGATACATTCTTGGTGCGTACCCCTTTGGATGTACCTGCAGTGTGGGTGAGATGTATCCCTGTCCTCCCCTATGCTGACAATGCCGTCCTAACAGAATGCAGATATGCAGACTTCATGAACAACCATAACTCTCCATTAACCTAAGTCAGCCAAAATGTTGATGGGGCAACACAAACCCCAAAACAGAACAATTTGGCTGAATGGTGGAAACCGTCTTCAGGGCTTGTCTTGGGTTGTGGATGGCCAACAGCAATTCCAATGGCACACATTAAATGTGCCATATTAAGCCATTATTGCCTACGAAAATGCCATGCTGCCATACATGTTTATAAGGCCAGTTAATTGGGATGAAGGAAGCAGGTGCCAAGGTGTGTGGACGAAAACCAAGGGAAAAGCAGACTATTTCTGAAACTATAGTCCTTAAAAATATCCTGATGGCACCTATCACCCAGTACATATGGAAACCAGTCTGGCAAATATTTAGGCAGAGCTTTTAGTAGCCCCTCATAAACTGTGGGTCTCCATATTGATAAAAAGGTATTGCCAATAATTAAGGCTATCATGGACAAAATTCTGGATAAGGAGATTGTGGCCAGACTACCCTGGTTAAAAGAGGCTGTTCGCATTTAGTAGCCAATGGGGTTAATCACTATACATCGCTGATAGAGATTTTTCATGGATTTGCGAAAAGGACAGTTTTCTAACCTTAAATTTGCAAATAATTGCATATCTTCCACTTAAGCTGGGACACTGCTAAGAACAATATCTTGTCCACATAATGCCAGTCCAACTGAGGAGATTAATGAATAAGGCACATTTTGGCTAAACAGATGCCAGTGAGTGCTCTGGTACATGTTTGGGCAAAGGAGGTTGATAAGCTTGCATTTCGTATTTGCGATTACAAGTCAATAGACTCAGCAAGTCTTAAAATGTTCTTCTGCCCCTTGAATGCCAATCTTCGAAATAAGTACTCATTGCCCAAACCTTTATACCCTGGCAGCTACAGACCCGGCCTATTTGGGCATTCTAGTGTTTTGGTAGCATAATATATTAATTAAATTATGAGTCCTTAGAGAAATCAGTGGATTACCACTGACTACCTAAAGAATTTCTGATTGTGAGAATAGCCCGATGAGTAGTGTAAGAATCATAATCCTCGCCATGTTATGTTGAATACATTGCAATTATAAATAAGTAGGTATTTTTATTAATAGACAAAGTTGGACGGGAATTGTGCTGTCTGGTAGAAGGTAGGCTTGCTGTTCAAAGAATACTCTGAACATTGCTTTACGCTGTTTCTTTCTTAATGAAAGAAAGTTCTATTATTCAAACTTACTATAAATGATGAGCCAGTCCTGGTGGGCATCTATGATACAGGGTATTGCACAATTCACCTTAGCTCTCATTGTACTGTGCAAAAAATGCAAAGGCCTACAATGGCTTACCCAAGGTCTATTTCCCCCGCTTATCTGTAAAATTAAACACTAGCTTGGACCCTGCACTTTCTGCAGGGTTGTTTTAGGTGCAGAAATAGAGCGAGCATTGGGTACCCCCTCACGTGGGTGGAGGCCGAGGGGAGGTCTGCTACGGAGTTAATGTAAGATTGTACGCAATGAGGGCTGGCCTGCACTAGGACTCACTACTAGGGATGTCATTTCACCAAAATGCCTGGGGTAGCGGAAGTGACATCACATGACCCTTGACCCCCTGATGACATCAAAGGAAGTGACCCCACCCCAAAGTGATATCGCAGGAAGCGATGGAACACGACCTTTCATCCGTTGACAAAACAGGAAGTGGCAACACAGCATTGTACACTACGAAAAATATGGTTACAATATCACTAGAATGTGATGTACATCTCATACATGAAAAGATCGCCATATGTATCGTTAAGATCAGTGTGTATAGGCCCATATTACCAAATTACTGTGAATGCAAGCAGACATCCATGACCAAAGGATAATGATGTGTTATTATGTAGCACTTACGCTTAAGCGCTTTATATAGAAAAAATATACACCCAACATCACCCAACCTGTGTTGGTTCTCATTTATCAACCTCAGAAGAATGAAAGGCTGAGTTGAGGCGTTTAAGAACAGACTAAATCAGTGACAGCACCCCCACGGTGCTGGCCACAGCCCAGGAGCTTGCATTACAAAAAAAAATGTTTATTTTTTAGAGGTCGCAAGGGCGACCTCAGAGGTCGCAGTTGCGACCTCTGGCAACCCCTAAAAGACATCCCTGCTCACTACTTGAAATCAGTTGGAATGAGGGCCTCTTCTTTGAGGGTGATATGTGCTACTGAAATAACTACCTGGATGTGAACACTCTAAGCCTAAAGCAGAGATGAGAAATAACAAACAGCTGGCCTATTTTGGCCTTGTTCAAAACTGGCCCACATCACAACTAGGAATTTACTTTGCCTGCCTTTGTAGAGTGCATTATGGAAATACAGGTCCCCTTATGCATTTATGGGTGGCACTATGAACCACTAGCAATGAGGTCAACTTCCTACGTATGATCCTAAAACCACACACCTAGAGGATTATTGTCTGAGGCATCCTGCAATGTGCTGGTAAGCAGCTCCCGCCTCCTCCACTGGCCAACTCCTATCTCCTTTAGCACTGTCACAGGACCCCCCCCTGCACTGATCAGCTTAACTTAATTGAAGAGCGCTCCTCCTGCTGTGGCCTCTCAAATCCACCCGCCACGTTACAGAAACTGGACACTGCCTCCCTCACCCCCCCCTCTCAATTGTCCTTGCTGGTCTTGCTGCCTTGGCCCTCCTTGTACCCTAACCTGTTCGCTGGGTGCTACCTTCACACCTAATCTCGCCCCCCCTCTTCCGCGCTCCTTCATCTGACTGTGCATATTCCTTTTCAATTCCTGCCTCGCCGCTCCCACAATCCATTCTCACTGGACTCCACTCCTTATTGACTTCCTGCTACCATAAGTTGTTTCTTGAACTTTCTACCTAACTCAGCTGTTTCCCCATCCCTGGCTATAATTTTTAACATGGAACCGTTGCACAATTCGAATATGCTTGCTTTCTTCTGCAACCACAAGCTGTGTTCAGAAGTATGTTTTACTATAATAGTCTAATCTGACTGTTGTCTTGATATGATGTGATTTGATATGCTATGATATGGCGTTTATACCGTGCCTGTACAGAAGTGTTTCTAGGCGCCACAAGACAAGGGCGGGAAGACAAGACAAACGATCCTAAGAGGCCTTGTGTCATTTGTATCATGCAAGTGCGACAATAGAAGTGCAAGGGGAAGGAGAGGGGGAAGTGCAAGGGAGAGGAAAGGGGGAAGTGCGATCAGGGTAGTATGGCTTTGAGTAAGTGCAAATAACAAGAGGGGTCCTGAGAGACTCTCTGCCAGACAATGAGTCCTGGTTACAAGAGCCTTACCCAGAGTCGTTAGCTCACTATCTTTCACAGAGGAGAAATATCCTAAACATATCAGTTTTTGTCCTGCCCTGGGGTAGTCCAGCACCGAAATGCTAAGCAATTCTTCTCTGAACAAGAGTACCAACAGCAACCCCAGACACGTTTTTCGGTCTGGTTGAACCTCATCAGTAGGGTGTAGCTGTGCCTCTCTAAGAATAGTGAGCAAGGGGTCCACGTCTGGATTCCCCTAGTAACTTAGGGTGAGACCCAAAGTTACTTGAATTATGCAAATAACAAGAGGGGTCCTGGGAGACTCTCTGCCAGACATGAGTCCTGGTTACAGGGCAGCAGGACTCTAGGTAAGTGTAAGGAGGCAAGGGGCCTGTAAGGGTTACAGTAACAGACCCTAAGTGCGCGGTAGGCCAGGTGGCAGTGCAAAGGAAGACTGGTCACCAGTGAGACTCTGAGGGAACCAAGCAACCAGTCGGTGCGGCAGACAGCTAAGTTAGCAATGGCGTGAGAGAGAGAAGCAAGAGGAGAAAAGGAGGGTATTGAGCTGCTTCCAGAACTTCAGGTTGTCCGGCTCAAGTCTGAGAGGGGCAGGGAGGCCTTTCTAGAGGGATGCACCTGCAGAGGAGAGAGATCTACCCCCACTCTCTGCTTGGACAAGCGTCTGATCCTCAGAGAGTTGGAGGTAGCTGAGCCAAGGGCTCTAGAAGGAAGGTATTTCATAAGAGTGAGTTGGATGTAGTGCGGGCCCTGGCCCCAGAAAGCCTTCTGGACGATGCAGAGTGTCTTGAACTTGATCCTTGCAGCCTATGGGAGCCAGTGCAGAGATTTCAGGTCTCGAGAGATACGGTATCTGGGCTTGAGGCTTAAAGGATAAGTCTCACAGTCCTGTTCTGGATTAGTTGGACGGGGCAAAGAGTAGAGGTGGGCAGATTGAGAAAGAGGCTTTTGTAGTAGTCCATCCTGGATAGAACCAGGCCTCTTGAAGTTACTGGCAATTTTCGAATTTTGCATTTTTACCTCTTGCTGCAAACCTGCCTGCATTGTAACTGGTGACTATATCAGAAATCTGCATTTCTACCTCTGTCTTTCAAAGTCAAATCTGCCTATTTTGAAATTGTTGGCTGTCTTCTGAAGTATGTATGTGTATTTCATTTTCTCTATGAAAGGCAAATCTGATTATTGAAATCGCTGGCTGTGTTTAGATGTAAGCTTTTTGTTCAATTCTCTTGAAAAGTCAAATCTACCTGTTTTGCAATTTCCAACTGGCTAGCTTTTGTCCTCCCCTTACCCCTCTTCCTTGTTTTCTCTGTTTTTGTTCTCACCTCTAACTGTCCTGTCTTTCTGCTATATGTTTTTAATCTATTGCCTAATCCTACCACACTTGGCCTGATCTTACATTGCCTTCTGTTTATTTGGGTCAATGGTCCTTTCAATCTCCCCTATCTTCTCAAACTCTTATTCTATCATCTATCCTATCCCTCTGTCAAATTCTGGAAGAAAGAAAAAAGCTCCTGGTCTCTGACGCTGGCCTGGCCAACTCTCACACCTATGTCAATACTTCTTCCAGGCAGACTTTCACTGACATCTTCCTTGTCGTTCCTTCTCCTGATCTTTGAACTTCCCACATGGTCTCTTCGCTCTCCAATATCTCTTCCTCTCCCATTAATCATGGCACCCGCTGGGAGGTTCTCTTGGCACCCTTCCTTTCCTCCAGGGTCTTCATTAATATCTACAAGAATGGCACTGTCATGGCTCAAGGCTCTCAGCCCAACCTCCTCCTCCTCATCCTCCTCCTCGATAGACAATTCTCTGCTCTCATAAATGTCCTTCCCTCTCTGCCCCTCCCCTTCTTCTGTCATCCCTCTGGCTCCTCTGCCACCTCCGATGGGTGTACAACACTCCAGTACCGCTCCTCGAAAGACCTTCAAAGGGGTAACTTGCTCCACTTAGCTACCCCCAATTCTCGCTCTGCTGTCAAACACTCCTCTGACATATCCTCCTCGAGGACCACGACCTGTATGTCATAGCTCTTACTGAGACTTGGTACACATCCAGCTCTGTCACAAGTTTTGACACTCTCCTTCCTGAGGGTTATAAGATCTTCTCCAATCCCAAGCCTAACCGGCCCATGGCGGAGTGGCCCTCATTTTCCGTGAATGGGTCCCTGCCTCTATCATACCCACTCAGTCTTATTCCTCCTTCGAATGCCTTGTTCGCAGGCTCACTATCTCTCCTGGCTGATCACTAACTCTGCCCACCATCCACAGGCCCCCTGGCCAGGTCTACCACTTCCTCTCTGAATAGGTTGACCTCACCTCGTTCTTTTTACGTCCTCCTCCAAACTTCTCCTCCTTGGTGACTTCAATACTCACCTCGACTCCCTTGATATGGCGAAAGTGCTTTTTCCCTCACCATTATCCCCTCCGGTCTGATGCACTCGCCAGTCACACCCTGGATGCTCTCATCTCTTTGGACCTTCCCTTGTTCAACCCTCTCATTACTCCTCTCTTCTGGCCTGTTTATGCCCTCATCTCCTCTCACCTTGACCTCCTTGGTCTCTCGGCTAAGCCTCAACCCACACTGCCAACCTCCTTCTCCATCATCCGACCGATGAAGTGAGTGTCAGCTACCGCTTTTGCTGCCACCTTCACTCCCCCTACCACTCCTGCCGCTCACTCTCACTCTGACACAGCCCTTACTAACCTTCACCTCCATCTCCAACACTATGGACATCCTTGACCCTGTCATGAAACCTGCCTCCAAGTGTAACTCTTGGTATGACGCTGACTTGGCCACTGTGAAACGCAAGTGCAGAGTTAATGATCGGAAATGACTGGCTTTGCGCATATTCTCTGATAAACTGGCCTGCTGCCTGCTCCAAAGGCAATACAGACTCTCCATCTGCTCTAAGAAGATGGCCTATATACAAGCCTGCATCTCTGTAGCCACTAACAACACCTTTGAACTTTTCAAATCTGCAAGAAACTCGCCATTCCTACTGCAGTCGCCACTTCTCCCATGCCTTCCTAGGCCCTCTGCACTTCGCTTGCCTCTGACTTCATTTCCAAAACCCAGCACATCCTCTCTTCACTCTTCTCTGCCCCACACCCTTCTCCTCCACCTTCTATCAGGCCTCCCCCAGCCCCACTCTCTCCTCCTCCTTCTCTCCTATAACACCTCATGAGGTTTCTAGACAAGTCCGCTCTACTAAAGTCTCTTTGAAACAGGTGCTCCCCTGCTCTTCCGGAACTTTCAAGGTCAATATTATCTCCCTTGCTCCAGCCTTTGCCGATTTCTGCAATGATTCCCATGCCACTGGATTCTTCCACTCACTCCTCAAGTGCTCCCTTGTGCACCCCCTCCTCAAAAAAACTTCCTGCCCAACAAACTACCGTCCTATCTCCACTACCCCCTTTCTTGGCAAACTCTTGGAAAAGTTGGCCATCTCCCAGCTTATGTTATGTTATGTTATTTGGCATTTATATAGCATGCTATATATCATTTAGTATGACCTCAAAGCGCTGATAGGTTTCCCTCTGGGACCGTAGTCCAGGTCAGTTGAAAGAGTAAGTGTCGTAGGGTGCATGGGTGCACCAGTTATGTGTGCAGCTGATGTAATTGCCTGATGGTAGCTGCATCCTTGCATTAGATGTGGTGGTATTGATATCAGTTGAATGTGTGAAGTCTGACGGGTGGACACCCAGACTGGGTTCTGGCTGTGTTAGGCCTGTAGGACGCTTATCTGTGCAGCTAGGCCGGTTTGTCATGGGTTATAGCTGCGTTTTATTAGATTGAAGAGGTGTTCAAGGGGTGATGTTCGTATGTGAGCAGCTAGGCCAAATTGATCGAGGGGTGTAGCTGCACTCTAATTGTGTGATGGTGTAGAGTAGAGAATAAGCATAGTGATATGGGAGGTGAGTGTTTGGGTGAAGTTATGATCTAAGGAGATCAATTATCCAGGAATTCTGACATGTGGTTGCTTAATAGCGAATGAATAAGCATATTTAGTGGTGACATTGCTCGGGATCTCATTGAGCAGTTAGTCATTGGTTTGCTAGGGTTCAATCGCTTCGGACGGTCGGAGTTGGTATTACGGAAAGAGACACGTTTTTAGAGCTTTGCGGAACGTCATATAGTCTTGGGTGTGTTAAATATTTGAGGGAAGCTAGTTCCACAGAGTTTGGCCAATGTTGAGAAGGCTGATCCTCTAATCATGGCAGAGTTAGAGGTTGGAATTATTAGAAGAAGAACAGTGCTTGATCTTATAGTTCGAGATGGGAGGTATGGTTTTATCTTTTCTTGTAGGCAAAATTGGCCAATCTTGTGCACTGCTCGATGAGTGATGCAAATGATCTTGCAGGTGGCCCTTCGTCTGACTGGGAGCCAGTGGAGGGTTCGGAGTGCTGGTGAGATGTCCACCACCACACCAAATCTGTTGGTTGCCTTCATGACCACCAGTCTGGATTCAGAGCTGCCAGAGGCACGGAAACTGCTCTCCTGAACACTCATGAAGACTTGCTCACTAATCTTTTTTTTTACTTCTTTTTATTGACAGAGTACAGTGGTTACAGTAGTCAATCCTTTAGAGAGGCAGAATTGCAGTGCATCATAACAATTACATATTTTGCGGTACTTGAGGCACATAAATGGCATTGATTCTTGGGGAGAGACAGCTTGTGGGACACTTTTTGCATTTTCCATAAGGTCACTGATCAGGGGAGAGGGAGGCCTGGTAGGATCGTCACTCAGCCCAGGCATTGCTGTGCCGGGAAGTAGGAGATAATGAATCCTAGTACAGTTCTTCACACTTCTGGGCCCAGGTAAGTGCTATCAACCAGGATTTGGGACAGGGTGGGGTAGCTTGCTTCCACTTCAACAGAATACATCGCTTGGCAATCATACAACCTGTATTTACAAATGAGCAAAGACCTTTATTCGGGAGGTTATCCCACATGCCAAATAGGGCTCCCATCGGGGAGCATTCAAGGGAGACATCTACTACCCTGGAGAGTGTCTTTAATACGGTGCCCCAGAATGCTCCTAGTTGGGCACATGACCAGAACATATGCATATGGTCGGCAGAGCTAAATCGGTACCTGGGACAGGAGTGCTCCACAACTTGGGAAATCTGAGTTTTCCGGGGGTGTAATATAGTTTGTTCAAAAGTTTATATTGTATGCATCTGAATCTGAAGTTCAAGGAGACCTGTTTAGTGTGTGCGCACATACGTTTCCACTGGGTGTCAGAAAGTTCAATCCCTAAATCATGAGACAAGCTATTGCATATTGGCAGGGACGAGGTTGAGTGGATATTTACAAGCATTTTATAGAGCGTTGATAGGATGCTGCGGCTACCGCTAAAATTGGCAATAAATGCCAGCTCTTCGATCTCAGGGGGTTCTGAGGGATAAGATGGCCACTGCGATTGCACGGCCGCCCGTAGCCTGCAATATTGCATGAGTTCAATTGCAGACCCAGTATGTTCTCGTCACCATGTCAGTGGGGTGATGAATTTGCCATCCACAAATAGGTCAGTCGCAGCTCTATAGCCGAGTCGTTCTCATTGAGCCGCCAATGTGGCATCCCCGGTGGATTCCAGACCCGGGAACCTCCAAAGAGGCAGCCATTGATTGTAAGGGCGTGTCACAGTATTGTTCGAGAAAATACGTCATCAGGCTAGCACTGTGGAGGAGACCTAGTCAAACAGACAATTGTCATTACATTTACCTTCAAGCACGATCATCCAGAGGTCCGATGCCCCAGCCGCAAGGCATTAGAGCTGAACATGAAGTGTTTGTGATTTTTTTACCCATACCAATAGGAAGCATATTGGGCCTGTGCAGCCAGCCAGTATAACTCGAGGTCAGGAGCCATAAAGCTACCCCTGTCGTACGGGGGGTCATGTCGACCCACTTTTACCGGACCGGTCCGGCATGCCACAAGAATTGAGCACAGAGTCTGTGAAGCTTTGAGAAGAAGGACCTGCCAGGCCATATCGGAATGTCAGCAAATATGTACAATAGTTTGGGTACCAACACCATCTAGACAAGGGACAATTTCCCTGCCATTGTGAGAGGGGGAGCCATCCATCTGGCCAGCCTACTTGTCACATATTCCTCCATGGCCCTGTAGTTGTCATTCAAGAGGTAGTATCTCACACTGGAGACCCACACTCGTAAGTATTTCATCCCATTGGGGGACCAGCGAAGGGGATACCCTCCCGACAGTTGTTTAGTACTGCCAGTTAGTGGGAACATCTCTGATTTGGAGTGGTTTATCGTGAACCCGGAGAATCGCCCTAACTGCATTATGTCCTGCAGGATAGTATCTAGTTTCGTTTGGGGACCGCTTACATATAATAGGACTTCATCAGCATAAAGTGAGACTATTTTGGCCGGCCCACTGAGGTGACTTACCCTGTGTCCATGGCGGGTGTGAATCATATCTGCCATTGGATCAATGACCATGGCGAAAAGGATCGGGGAGAGTGAGTATCCCTGGAGAGTACCTCTGCCAAGTTTAAAGGGTTCAGATTTAGAGGAATTAACCAGGACTCTAGCAATGGGATTTGTGGATAGCAATTTAATATAGTGTAGCATTTCTGGCGCGATACCCATTTCCGCAAGCACCACCATTAGGTACACCCACGAACCATGTCGAACGCTTTCTGGGCATCGAGTGTCACGGCCACCGCTTCAGCTGCTGGGTCTATTCTGGCCATTACATCAAATAGGCATCTAATGTTCAAGGAAGTTGAACTGCCCGGGACAAAGCCCCCCTGGTCATTATGGACGAAGTGAGGCATCAGTGGGAGAGCTTTACATTCAAGAGGGAGAGAGGTCTGGAGGAATCACATTCGTTACTCGGCTTGTCGGGTTTGAGTAGGATAATTATGGTGGCCTTGAGTAGGGAAGGGCTAGTGTGGAGTTATGGAGCGCCTCCACCCATACCTCGAAAAGCTGAGGAACAAGCAGGGCCACGTGTTCTTGATAACATTCGGATGTGAGTCCATCAGGACCTGGGGCCTTGCCTTTGGGCAGGGTGGATACCACCGGGGGGATCTCTTACATGGACAGGGGGGGCCTCCAGGGCCTCCCTGGCTTCCGCGATCACTCATGACAGAGGCAACCCCCGAGCAGGGAGTTTATCATTTGTGCACCGTGCTGTTGGTCAGTTGTGTAAAGGGATTTTTAGAAATCAGAGATTGTGGGGTTTCCCCCATTATATCTATAATTCAGTCCACCTGGGTACGGCCACCTTCTGATTTAGCCAGTCGACCTAGTGTCCTACCCGGCCTTTCTGCTTCCCCGTATTTCCTAGCAATTGCTCCAATTAAGACTGTATTTGTTCCAGCACCTGAGGACTTGGGTGGGTGGCGTATTCCAGCTGCATGGACTTAAGTTTGGTCTCTGAGCACCGGAGGTCGTTTCTGATGGTCTTCAGGACCCCGGCTTCTCTAGAGATCGACATTCCATGGATGTAAACCTTAAAGGCCTCCCATTTTACACTCATTGAGGTTGCCCCAGCCGCATTGCTCACAAAGTATGTCTCGATGTCTGCTTGAATCCCCGCCTTGAATACAATGTCTGAGTGCCTCAGATTTGAACCACCAAGCAATTCCCGACCCAGGGGGCCTGTCTTTATTCAGGGTAAGTACTACTGGGGTGTGATCAGAGAGCGTGCAAGGAAGTATCTCACTGTCCCCAACCCTACCCATCAACGATTTGGATATCAGAAATGTGTCAATGCTGGAGGAGCTGTCATGCACTGAATAATAAATTGTGTATTGTCGCTCTTGTGCATATAAAAGACGCCAGGCATCACCCAATTTCAGGTCTTCCATATGGGCCAAAAAAGCTGCTGAGCAGCGTGAGACCTAGCGCTGGGGGCCACACTGTATATGTCCAGAGTTTGTATATATAATGTACTTACTAGAAATGCAATATATGGGAATGGAAAACGGTGGGAAAAATCTTTTTTTTTTTTGCAACACACATAATATGAAAGGTAGGGCTTTGTGATTTGCTCAGAGGAAAATTGGAACAACGGGGAGGACATTTTGTTTTGCAACACACATACAGATGAGATACAATGCTTTGTAATTCTGATTTAAAATGAATGCGGATGAATGGGAAATGTCTTCTTGTACCCTCTACATTCAATTGAAAGGTAGCATTTAGGATTACTTATTTTGGGATTATGGACATCCCCCTTCAGGACAGGAGTCAGGGGTTTCAGAAGGACAGTCACCCGAGTCTTTATGGTCTATGCCGACTCTAAATCACTGGGCATGAACTTTGTTAGTTTCAAATTCTAACAACACTCATCCTGTGATTTTCTATATTGGAATAAATTGATTTAACTTCAATTCAATGCACTAAGGATCTACACAGCTTCCTCCCTCCCCACAATTTAATGCAAAGGATTAAGGTGGGCTGTTGCCAACACAATGCAATTTAAATGGATAGGGTGATTTTTTTTTTATAGTGGAATTAATTTGAATTGGTTTTAATATGATGTGCCAATGGCCTACCCAGTTTAACCCCCCCCCCCCTCTCCAATAATGGAAAGGGATAAGTCAGGTAGCTCACCACACAGCTGATGGCTTTTGGATTGGTCTACTAACATGGGAAACTTTGGTCAGGGAAATCAGCAGGGCTCCTCTGAGGACAACACAGATCTGGTCAAGGGCTTTCAGTCAAGGATTTTCTCCTGCACCCAGACTCCTTCTGCTCCTCTGATGGGGTCCTAGCCAGCTTCTAGATTTCCCTGTCACTGTCTCCAATGCAAGGTTTTGGGCCTCTCTGCTAGTTGTTCCTCGCAAGAGTCCGTCAGCAGGCTTTCTCCCGGAATAAAGAGAAAAGGCCCTGTTCTGTTGCAAATGTGCCCTCTTATAGGGCTGCTGACACTCCAACATTGTCATAATTCCCACAGTAAGGATTGGCTAGCACTCTCCCTTCCACTCCCACCAATACTCCCACTGCCTGCTGATAGGACCAGGAGTGGAAAGGTGTGGGTTAGAGAGGCTGAGGGAGGAGAAAGATTTGTCATCCCAAAGTGACATGTGTCTTCTACATTTTGTATTCTGAAAAATCTCACAATGTGGCAACTACCTTAATCTTTCACATAACCACATTAATATATATATTTATGAGTTATATATTTTATGGTGAGTCGGACAATGCCAATTTTCTTTCAGCACGCCCTTCCTGGGCAGAGCTACCATTTTTCGTGCGTTGCTGATGTGCAGAAATAGTTACAACTCTGACACTACACACTTCCAACATTCATTTCACCGTCTATTAGTCTATAAATATATCCAATTCCTCAGATTTATGAAAATGCCTGAATCATAATTTTGATCATACCTTAAGTAATGTACATCACAAATATTTTGTTTTTACATGGTCCCAACTTGCTTTTCATCCTCTTTAAAATTAACCCAGGGAGGGATCGATAGGACACATGATGCTCTTTTTTTTCTTTGTATATGTTAGCATTTAAATTGACAACAAGACCTGTTTCAATTGGGGGCCCAGCCCCAAAGGTCTTCGAGTCATAGTTTCAGCTCAGAGAGAAAATCAAGTTGCAATTAACAATTCTGAAATGCTAGGATATTGCATTTACTAACCGTGTACATGTAACTTTCAATACTGCACCAGGGCCTGTTGTTCACAATATAATCTCTCTTTATATACTGTATGAACAGAAATAAGTTCACTCTTGTTATTCTTCACAAATAAGCCACAGGTACGTAAGAAACCAGTGTTCCTTTACGCAAAAACGAAATAGGCCTTTCCTCATGAATGTTATTTTTATGTGCTGAAATTGAGTGAGTCTCTTTATTCCTCATGAAGGCTTTTTGTCATTCGACTTTACTTTCCAAATGTAAGGACTCATTCCTCCTTTTTAGCTTCCAAATGCACAGTATTGAAAATGTATTTTTCTTTCCATGTGCACTGTTGCAGTTTTGAATTTGTCAAAGTGGGCATCTACACGAAGTCAGCATATAAAATGCCCCATGTCTTTTGGAACCCATTTGATGCAGTTAACAATATTCCAGTTCTAAGTCTCACTTTTTTCCGGCTGAATGTCTGTACCTTGTAACAAAATGGAGGGAGGCTTATTCTCGCTCGTTCACTAGGCCTCATGTTGAAATCACTGTTTTGTACTGCCTTTTATATTTCAATGAAAATCCACACTGAGCCAGCTTCTCTTTCACAATGGGGCTCAGCATGGCCTCTCCATCTCCGTCACTCGGAGGCTGTCCTTTTACCCCACAAATTGCATTAAATCAAGAAAATGAGCAGAAAGTGGTAAAGTCCACTGGGTGCCTGCCACAAAAAATATTATAACTACCACTATTTTGGGGTTGTGCAGCGTGACTTATAGAAATGGGTATCTTCACCTTGTACCCGTATTAAATTCATGAACTAAGGAGTAATCATTTCCTATTAAACGTCTCGTGCTGGGCACTAGATTTGATCAAATTACAACTCAATTATTGGTAAAATTCATAAACTGTAACTTTCACATCACAACAAAGTTAGGAAATGTGCATTCAAAATCGTGTTATTCAATAATGTGTTCCATATAATATTCTGCAACAACACAATTGCATCAGTTTGGTGTTTTGCCAATGTGTCTAATCATTATTTTTGAAAATGTTTCATACAGTAATGAGTTTTTTAAGAACACAATCAATTTGTAATGATTTATTGTAAAATTCAGCCAAACAAACAATGTATCATATACTTTATGGATACGTGGGAAAGAACAACGAGGATTCCAAACCTGCACAAGATTCCTAGCTAAGGAACGATAACCACCTGTTTATGCAAACTTTGAATATAATCAAGCACAGCATGAAATGATACTAAATTCTTGATATTCCCCTTTTCTCTTATCTTTTTTCCTCCAGCGATATAGTATTCTTCTCGTCATGAATGCTTTGTGCAATTGTGTTGGCACAGAATGTTATAGGGCACATACTATCAAAAACGTTTTTGAATGTACAATTCCAGTGGAGTAACTTTTCTGAAAATTTTGGGCAGGGGGACATGACATCTAAATGAATGGGACAAAATGGTGCGACACACAAGTTTTTGGGGGCAAACACCCTTGTCCCCACCCTATAAAATTACGACCATGTACAATTCATAACTATGCTGTGATATGAATATTCAAGAAAGTGGCCCACAGTGCCTCTGATGAGCCGACACCTGGGCATTTCCCTACTGCGCACCAGGCCCGCCCGAGCCTGACTGCAACAAGGCCTTGGCAATGAATAGGGCCTTGACTGGGGAGCTCATGCCACAGCAGCGCCTGTACTGCAAAGTGGGGATGAGCAAAGAGAGCGAGTTCCTGGCTGCCAGCCCTTCTTATCGCCCCCCTCCAGCAGGCAGGGAGCTGGAAGCACACATGTGGGCAAGCATATCTGTCACCTATGCATACATTTGGGAGCTGTACATCTGTGTGAGGCTACAGTGCCCACTCCACTGGTAGCCAGAACCCAGGAAGCCGCGCACAGCAAGATGTTTATACATACATTTATGTAAAGGTGATTTTGGTTCATAAGCTGTCTGCTTTAAGTGACTGCCGTGTCACATTTGGGTTACTCTTTGAGTGCAGAACATTTGCATGCCTGATAAAATGTATCATCGGTTATTTAAAAACAAAATTGTTTTCATTGACCTTAATTGTTTTAAATATATTCCACTTTCTGAACACTAAAAGTACCACTAATGTTAAAGCTGCTAAAGCTTGTTTATTTGTCATGCTTGATGCTGCTGTGTGCTTGTGGCAGTAGCCATTGTGTTGGGTATTTGGGTGATAGGAATGGATGAACAAGCAAGGCATTGTTGCATGGGCACACACGCTGCCCCCTCCCCGCCACCTCTTTTGTCCAGGGCCCTGAACTCTCTGCATAGCTGCTGTGGCAGCTGACAAGACGAGCCATTCCATTCGGGGTGTGTTGGGCTTTTTAAAGGGACGACTTCACCATAAATAGAATATAAAATGCAGACGGGAAGGTTAGAGCGAGCGAATGGAAGGTTAAGGTAAACGTGGATGAACTCATAAAATGACTTCTCTCTAAGTACCATGAGAAGCAGGCTGTGTTGGAAACGGAGGAAAAGAGAGAAGCCGGGCCGAAAACAGATATGGGAAATAATAAGAAATGGCATATTCAAGTAGAAAATGCAAATCAAGGTTAGGGAGAAAATGGAAGGGCTGCTTCCGAGTAAACCAAGGACGACTGCCTAATAGATCGAGCCACATGGCGCCCAGCCTCTCCCGGATGTTTGCAAGTAAACTATTAGCCAACAGACTTGGTACCCACCAGAGAAGCCTTCCAAGCGTGAGAGGCTAATCTGAAACACATGGGAGTGACGCGGAGCTACTATCTGCTCCATGTGTGCAACTAAACTGCTGAGCAGCAGAGTGCTGCATAAATTATGCAAAACGGAAAAACGCGTTCTGGGAAGATTATACGGAGAGCATTGTCAATGCAAAACATTATACCACCAGTGATGCTCATGTGTGCACTGGGATGAAATATCACTGAAAATGCAAACATCATTTGCCGGGAATGGTATTTTTTGAAATTAATGTTGCAGTACTGATGCATACTTTCTCATTGATAAAATACTTGGGGGATTTGCCAGAAATCAGACTGGGCAAAACAATGTTGCTTGTGGATTGATTGGTGTGCTGGGGAAACTTTCCACCTAAACAGGAACATTCCGGGGTCCTTCCTCTGTTTTCATGAAAGTTTATGCATGCTTCACTTCTGCTCTGTGTATTTGCTCCTTCCTAGCTGGATAGAGCTCTATATTGCTCGAATGAGCTCGTGTGAGAGCAAAGCACATGCTAGGAGGGGCTTCTATATAATCTGCATACATAGCTCTCAACCTTTCATGGCTCTTTTGCTGGTGAAAACACCCAATTTTGTATTCAGCGGCTGAAAGCCCATTGATTCCTATGGCCGTGTGGGAAACTTGGCAGACGAGAGAGCTGCCTAAGTGGCGGGTGACACCCGCCAAAAGCATGTGAGTTGAGAGGTATGTTCATACGGTAATTCATTACCAAAGACTGGGTCTGAATTTGTTGCTGTGTAGGCCGGCTGTGCCAAGCTCCCCTTAGCTCAAAGTGAAGCTACTCATGAGCGCACTGTGTGGCTTTGACCCAGAGCCGTGTCAGGAATCCATATGGCAAAAGCTGAGCACATTGAGAGGGGACCCGCCCACTTCTCCCATATCCACCACATTATATGATAGGTTATTCATAACCTAGATACCTAGAGGTTTCTAAGCGTGGACCCGGGGATCGAACCTGTGGTGCGCTGTGTCGTCTTGCTTCCAAGGCAAGCATGTTGCCCCTGAGCTATCTTCCTGAGACAAACACAGATGTGTTTCAGACTACACCACATAACTGGTGTAGTCTGAAATGATATCCCCCAATGTATGGGGTGGTCCGAAGGGTTTCTTGGAACCCTCCTATCCCCTTCGTGTGTCTATTAGTAGTAGTGTTTTATTTGTGTAGCCCCTTTCGCCATTATTATGGTCGAGACTTTCTGTAGCTAGAAGGCCCTCGGGAGACCGGAGTCCATGTATGAGAAGAAATTCAAGGAGGTGCTATAATGCGTGTGTGCATATTGGCACTTGCGTAAGATATGAGGGATGGCCAAGTCCCTGCTAGCCACCCATGTTAATCTGTCATGTGGATGGGTGGTGAAGTGGTCTAGAGGGGGCACGTGAGAGCAAGATAGAGGTTATGTGTGCATCTACGTACCAGATTTTGTCGTGAACGGTAGCTGCATTCTTATGGCAGAGGTGTTGTGTGAAGTGTCTTCAAGTGGTATATTATGGCAGATGCATGCAGGTCTGCGGCCGTGCTTTCGCCTAGTTTCCCTATGCAATGGACAGTCTACATTCGAAGGAGTGACCATCTGGCTCTAATGTAGCGCTAAAATCTATATGCTCCCACGATCAGTGTAATGGTTACCATAAACGTTCTTCTAGATCCAATTGCTGGCTATATTCTACATTCTTCCAGATGCCAAGCTTAGCTAACATTCTTCATTTCTCCTAGACTCAGTATCCGTGCTAAATGGTACCGTTAGCTTAGTGTGAGCGAGACAGCTCCTAGCTGACGTGCACACAGGTCGTGATTGCCCAAGCTGAAGCAAGCCGTGTACTTGAACAAACCGTTGTCCTCAGTTGCATGGTACACTCTCCCATGCAAATGAGGGTGCACACCCTCCTGAATGCTCTGGCCCCACATGAATGCTGTGGCAGCAGGAGTAACCTCTGAAGTTTGCTAACAGGGCTCTTGAGGTAATCTGGAGTCTGTGGACATTTAGAGCAGGGCCTTCTTTTGTTTTGTTTTTTATAATAAATCCCAATGCTAGAACACTTTTTCTAGAATGGTACTTTTCTGGCTCAGTGTGGATAGTATTTCACCAGTACAATGATTAAAATAATTGTCAGACGAGTTATTTGATTCTGAAAAACTGAGTACGTTTGTGAATAGTCGCTTGCACGGTGCTAGCGACCACATTACTGGTCCCGCGGCGTCAAGCCGTATTGCTGATGTACTGCTGTGTTTTATTGGGAACGCTCCTTTTTTGTTTAGGCTATTAGGTGGTGCTTTAATATCACCTACAA
Organism: Ambystoma mexicanum; assembly: GCF_040938575.1. Lineage (NCBI taxonomy): Eukaryota > Metazoa > Chordata > Amphibia > Caudata > Ambystomatidae > Ambystoma > Ambystoma mexicanum. Next base: position 21,495,465 of record NC_090922.1, on the reverse strand, counting down.
GTGTAAACTATTGTGTTTGGATAATAGTAAGGCAGAGATGGGATGTGTAGAGGGACACAGACTGTGTGTGATGTTTGCTTGTGTGCGCACCCACTGACTGCTCATGGCCATGATCCTCCTTTTGGTCGTGCCCACCCCAATATCTACCCCTCACACAGCCTTTTGGGATCTCTTTTAGCCCTTTTTGGCACACAGTAAGCTCGGGATTTGGGCTTTGCAGGGCCTTCTACGCAGTCTTCTTAGAGTTTTGCATAATTGCTGCTGTTAACAAGCTTCTGGTCTAATACAAATTTCTTAAGCAATTATGCTTTCGGCCACTTGATTTTATGAGCAATATGTGTCTCTTTGTACCTGTTAATTGCCGATCCTATTAAACAAGCATCAACAAAGCCAGCAATTTGTATGCATATTTGACATGCATTGGCAAGGCATTGACGACGTATCACAGGTACTCGCAACATTTTCGAGCTGTTTCCCTCTCATGGCCTGGACAGTATTATTATGGAAGTGCCTGGCAAATGCTTACCTTATCCCATGTCTAAACAAAAGCCTAAAATGTTGACTTTGCCAATGCCTGTTCCATTATGTTTAGATCTGAAGTTTTAAGGGTAGGAGGGCCAGTAGCGGGTTCATAATAGGGAACAACCAAGGTCAGAATAAATAGCAGGTCCCTTCGCATAATTTCAACATTTATTTTTTTCTTCAAATTTGCAAAGCTTGCGATTGGCTCCGAAAGCTCTGTGCAGTGCATGTAGCTTTCCGCGCCGCAGAGCAAGCAATCAGTTTCCTTGTAATATCGCTTTACCTGCTATTGCTTTCTCGGGCTCACGCCACTGGGTTGAATTTCAGATCAGATTTCTTTTCTGTCTGAAGCTATTGAACTTCAGGGATTTTCCTGTAATTAGTGGTGTGTGTGCATGTTTCTTGTTACGGGGCACCCTATTGTGCACAGACCTGGTGTGGCATGGCGCACCTGATGATTCACTGCAGTATTATCGGAACACTTGCTTTAACATGGTTCTGCTGTAAACATCGCGAGAATCTTTGCTAATTAGCGACTGTCACATGCTACCAGGGCATTTGACATATGTCATATATTTGTTTTAGAGTATGCCACAGTCAAATCAATATCTGCTGCTACAAACCGTTTAGTTGCCAGTCGCTTAATGACCGCATGCTCTCCAGTAATGCAACCTTTCGTGCCACTTCACAGAATCATGCTGGGCTTCTTATTGTGGCTAGTTGAGGACACCTGTGGATCCCAAGTTCAAAACGTACAAGTCCCCTGACCTGACTCGCACTTCATCAGACCAATGGTCTGATCATATAAAGGTTGGTGGGACTGCAGCTGCATGAAGCTTGGCTGCTGGGGTTCTTCTCGTCAGGATGGGTTCTTAAACATGATTCAGCCTCTCTACATAGACAGTCCACCTTAGACTTCCTCCGTGTGGCAGGATGGTCGCTCGCCGCTTGTATGTGGAGGGAATACCTTGTCTAGAAAGATGCCAACTCATGGCTCACCTTTCTTTGGGGATATTCTCTCCCTCACCACATCTGCTTATCTGGGTTCCCAATAAAGGCCTAATTGCAGGAGGGGCTGCCATGGCACTGGCCCACCAGGCAAGGAGCAGAGATGGGTGACGATTCGGGGTGTGCAGCAGTCAATTATCTGTAATCTCTGTGGCCACTGGCAATTCCGTGGAGTCCTACTGGCTAGAAAGGAAACACCAGCAGTCCCTTCTGGAAGTATACATCCGTGCTATCAAAATGCGGGAGAAATGTAAAAAGCCTGCCTCGGCAGCAGAATATGTGTGTGGTGAGTGGTCCGCCTAAACTCCTTTGAATATCAATTATAGCACAAACCCATCTTCGACAGTGCCTGAGACCCCACTGTCCACCCTGCTCTGTCACAAAGGAAACAGGTGCACATTCACATCACAATTGCCATTTTAGCAACGCCCCACTAGAACTAAAACCAGTCTCTTCAAGAAGTCACGATTGGTCCTCCATCCAGCTTGGCAAGGTGGAGCTCCATGATTGGTCCACCATTCAGGCAAGAATGAAGTGAGATTCAAATACGGAGCTAAGCCGCTGGGTATAAGGGCTGCCTCCCTGCGACACAAACGCAATACCACAACCTCCAAGTGGTGGAGGTGTCGAAGTCGTGCTTGTCGCACCAAACTTGAGTCCCTAAGGTATACCCATACTCGTTGGATGCGCCAAGCAAATAGATCAAAGGTTCCTGTTAAGATAATTTGATTTTATTTCAAAGGAAGTCATGCATCAGTGTAGTCTCATCAGAAAAAATTGCAGTAAAATTGTTGCGCACTTCTAGGTTTGACACGTGTTTTTGGCCTCGAAGGGCTTTCTCAAAAACTGGGCTAGTAAAAATAATATCAAGTCTAATTGACTCTTTTCAGAACAGAATCCCACACACTGAAGCATAGATACATGTAACATGAACATATATATCACATTGTGTAATCAGACAGAAAGTAAGGAGTGGTGTTGGGTCAGATTGGTAGGCGAAGAGAGAGAACAGCATCAACACAGATTAGTTACTTCTTCAAGTCATGTTAACATATAGTTCAAATATTAGATCAGCTGTTTGTATGGTTTGGTTTTTAACAATGTAAATATTTTATTAAATCTGAAAACATATTTTTTAAATATTTCATATTATTCATGACAAATTAGCATCACCACAAAGGCTCAGTCAGATATTCTGACATTAAACTATTGGTTAGGTGAACTGGTCTCCCATGCTTTAAAGGGACTCAGTGCCTCTTTTTATGTTTTATGTGTTTAGATTTGAGCTTTTTACAGGTTAGTCCTCATAATCTAGAGACCTATCATCTCTGAACGTGATACCCTTGACCTCTTAAGTGATTTGCATGATTAGCAGGGGTGATATCCATAGCTCATGACTGGCCATTGACCTTCTATTCTAGGCTTATGGTTAATTTCTGCTGAGCTTTACGTCCCGGTTATATATTCAGGGTTAAATCTCTAGTACCTGATAAAAACCAAATCAAGCTGGTCTACTCCCCAATATATTACGTATTCTATATTTTTTGTGTAATTAAATTTGGGGGCCCAGTACCCTCCCACTTCAAAACAAAGCCAACATTTGGCTTGAAGTGAAATAACTGTCCCCTCCCCAAAACAAACATGTCATTGAAATAGCTGCATTGAGTTGGGCGTGTGGTGAGATGGCTTTCATTATAATTTCAAAGATCCCAGTGAGCACTTTCGTGGATGGAATTCTAGTTTCGGCAGTAGCCGGGGATGAGCTTTACCGCCACGAGTGTTCTTGGAAGATTTGACATTTCAGCGGGGCATTCCCACATCTGTCCTTTGGGTCGGCATCCTCTTCCTCGTTCAGGGTCCCGCCACCAAGGCTCTACAAGTAATGTCAGTGTGGGACTTTGCCTTCAGACTTCCTAGGTTTATTACCAACCCTGATCCGGATTTAGGCGTGAATCCAGACGTGTAGATGAACCAGGTGTAGACGGATCCAGCTCATGTAGACTTGGAACTCCTTGGTAGAAGAGAGTGAACGATAGAGAAAAAGAGCTATAGGTCCAGAGAGAGTGAGAAAAAGGGATGCATAAAGACCGGAACAGTGATGCAGACATAGATGCAAAGAGAAGCAGACACAACTATAGCAGCAACCGAAGACAGAAGGGCCAGTGTTGAATCAAAGAGACTGACCATGAAAGCAAGTGACACCAGCAGGCAGGGAAAGGAATAGTTGCGTGGGGGTACCCCAAAGAAATACAGGGATGGTGTCAACAAGAGACTGTGGGGGCCCTCGAAAAGCAAGCAATACATACAATAAGACCTTTAGAAAGCACAAATAAAGTAATGAACATGACCTTTTGTCTAAAAAAAGCCACTCACTCGGGGAGCTACGCGAATAATAAGATACACTAAGAGAAAGGGAAGAGAAGCGCAGGTGCAGGGGAGGATTTACTCAAAGAAACAGAGGACTAGAGAGGTAGAAGTTAATAGGGAGAAGAACACATACAAGAAAAGGTTCACACACATGTACAGTGGCTGACCGATCTATGCAAAAACAGACCCAGAGAATGTTCCAAGCAGAAAGCCAAACACGCATTCAACTCTACGCGTTATAATGTTTTTATACTGGCAGATTCAATTTAAAAAACTTAATCAAAATCAACCAACCAGAAAAAGAAATACGTTCAAGTAGTAATCAAACGAGGAATAAAGAAATACGAAAACCGAGGCTTAGACAATTAGTGGGACACAGTACATTAGATGTAAGCAGAGAAAGATCATGTAACTAGGCGTCCCATGAGGACGACATCCAATGGAAACAAAAAGGGATGCAGGCGAATGCAAAGCTGGTGAGAGATGCAGGGTCTGCTGGGCAAGTTTGCAGGTACAGAATTGAAGATCGAAGCAGCCACACACACAAAGTGAGATGCGCGTGGGAATGAAGCCGGGATAGACGTTCAGAAAGAAGAGGCAAACCGAGAGAAGCAGCAATAGCTTAGAGATGGATGTGAAGTGGGTGAAAGCAGCAGCCTCAGACGGAGACTTCATGAATAAGCGACCAATCTTCCAGAGATGGGCAAAGACTGAGCAGGGGCCAGAGGCTCCCTCTACCCTCGCTCCACACACGCGCCTGTGGAAAAGCCTGCAACCCTGACATCATTGAGTGTGGGCTGGGCGCCTTCATAGCAGGCTCTACACTCCTAGCTGCCTGTCTTTCTTCATTGAAGACAATCATGTCTTGAGGCCTTCAGGGAAACCTGGCTAGGTCGATTTGGGTCAGCAGTGAGATAGACCCAGGTACATCTCCAACCGACATTCCCAGAAGCAGTGGTTCACTGTTTGCTTAACCCAAATTAAAAATTAATAAAACAAAGAGTAAGTAACGACTGAAACTTGTTTCTTAACCTTAGTAATGCCACCTAGTATAGAAAATTGTTAACTCTTTATGTAGACTTCAAATTGTGTTTGCATTGTGCAAAACAAGCTGCGTGCCTTCATCAAACAATGACTAAGAGCATGTGACCATCACGTGTGTATAAGCCAGCAGTGAGATTACAGACATCCGGGCTTACACCATGTCACATTAGGGATGCCCTGCCAGTCCCACTGGCTCCTATGACTTGGCATGCTGTAGAAGAACCCAACATGGCATGCACTAAAAAGCATGACTTACAGGACATCTCAACCGTGAAAGGGCCAAGTTAGAACTTTGATTCTGTATATGTCTTAGAAAATTGAGCTGAAATAAGCAACACTTCCAGTGGGTTAACCCTTTGTTTGCCTTCCTCCATAATATTGGCATGTTCTGGACTGATAGGACGGAGAACCAGAGAGCCTTTTTTGTATAGGCTGCAAAGGCATGATGTTGAAGGCCAGGCCATGTCCTCCTTCCACTCTCCTCACCCACTCTCTGAACTGTTTGTGGCAGTGGCCCTTCCCTCCATGCCCCACCTAGACTTGTTTGTACCAAATTGTCCCTTTCCTGTGATAACATTACAAGCTGATTCAAAGGTTGCACCTTGCGTAACTTGTTGCACCTCCATCCCTCTGCTCCCACATTTCTGACCCCCCAAACACTGAAAAGTTAGCAATTGGCACCAATGCACACAGTGTGCTACTTAGGTTCTAAGACAACTATTCAGAAACAGAGATCCAAAGCCAAATAACTGCACACTGTATAACCTAAAAACCTGAGATCAAAGCCTAGCCTTTCCCCTTGGCCAATCCATGGCAACTCGCTCCATCCAACTAGATCTTCTCTTCCTTGACTGTGAACATTTGGATCTTCTAGAATTAAGTCTCTTATCAATGCACTACCCAAAACGCCTCACCCCTGCATTCTTAAATGCACTACAATGTGGCTCCATATATAATAACATGGATTCTTTACATAGGGTTTGCCATGGGCTGATTTTCCCCGTACCTCACTCATGACCATCATGCGCAAGCCAAGGTACCCTCTAATGGAAAAGTGAAATAAATGATATGCTGCAATATTCGGTGGGTTGGGTGCTTCCAAGTGTGTGGGTCTTGACTGGATAAGGAGTATGTTGGCAGCGCTGGCCTGAGGCCGTGCAGGTTTCCCTGTGCTCTGTTTCTGCCTGGGAGCGAGGCCTGGGCTTGCTGATGTATGTGATTTCACAGAATCTACTTCACCCATTTTTTTTTTATTATGCGGGGGGAGACCCCCGCTCACCCCCACTTCCCCTACCTTATCCTATCCCCTTGCCCCACCCCATTCATGTTTTAAAATGTACCCACTTACTCAACCAAATTCAAAGAAAAAAATATTCGAAGATTTCTCATTAGCTGAAAAGTGATTCGGTGAAATGCAGTGATACATCGACTTGCACCCTTCCACATTGCTTTAGATATGTCCTCTTGTCTCTCTCCATCCTGGACCTGGGGGTGTCACATGCTTCTCCCATATGTGCCCTCTGGGTGTGTGGCGAGGGTTTGATATGGTCTTAAGCATCTCCGATGTGCCCTCTGTTCCCTTGCGGCAAGGGTTGGGTGAAACCTAATTTGATGTTACCCAATGATATCAGCTCCATGAGCATGGCGCGGCACTGGGTGCTGAAAGGGTAAAGGGCACTGCAGCATCCTGTGACGGCTGGGCTCAGCTGGCACACAGTCCCTCCAGATGGTTCTGTAGCAGATGAATGGTTATGTTATGGAATTAGGATTTATACTGCTCCCTGCTGCCATTTGCATAGCCTGCATGCTCCCGGCCGGAGTCTTCCCCCAGACAGTCGGGAGGGTGGAGGGGACTGTTAAGGGAGACCAGGAATGAAGCAACAGTCTTACAGAAATGAGGAGAAAAACAGGAAGGGCAAGAGTGGAAAGAGCGGAGACTGGAGACGTCAGATAGTGATGGGACAAACAGACCAAAGTAGTAAAGAAATGGGCAATAGAGCAAAGGAAAGTGGAGCTAGAGAAGGAGGGGACCAGAGCCCACGAAGCGCCCAAGAGGCAAAGGTAGGGCTCGCTGAAGTAACTGCATGTGTTAGAAAGAGAGGTGGGGAACTACAGACCAGTGAAGACACTGTAGGGAGCGGGAGACACAGGCAGCCGGGTAAAAGTAAGAAAGCAAGGGTGAACTGTGTGCCCTTGAAAGAGTTGGAGAGGATAGGGCAGAAGCCAAGATGAACGGAAACTGCAACTGTGCAAAAGAAGCTGTGCCAGTAAAGGGAGCGAGAGACATAAGATGGTAGCCTAAAGAAAATGTGAGACTGAGAAACAGAAAGGAGGCGAAAGAAGAATGAGGGAGGAAACAAAGCAGCACAAGTGAGAAGGATGAAGACGTGTAAGTGGGAGAGAAAAACAAGGTGACAGAAAGAAATAAAGGGAGAAAAATAAAATTGGGAATAAGTTGAGAGGGACGCAGCAAAAAAATGAAAATGGAGCAATGAAAGGCAGCAGGCCTTAAGAAGACATGCAGTAGAAATCAAGACTATATAAAATAGATGGGCTCTGTGTAGTGCACTGCAGGAGCGCACAGTGGGCCATGGATGGCTTCATTGCGTTGCTTGCAAGAGCTTGGAGCTGTGCCTACAGAAGGTCAGTGCTCTTCTTACACGAGCCCTATTGGGTGCCTCCAGGACCTCCATCGCATGCCTAATGAGGTGCCTGCATGATCTATGTCCGAATGCCTGCAAGAGCACAGTAGGAGCCGGGATGGGTTCTTGTCAGAGTTCAGTGGAGTGCTTGCAAGTACTCAACCTGGTACCAGCAGAATCTTAGCAGGGTACTTGCAGAAACTCAGTGCATTCACTGTGGTAGACCTAAGCTACCCAGCCTTATCCCTGCGTTACCTCAGTGGTGTCTGCACACGGTCAGTTCTGTCACTGCAGGCGTCTGGCACCTTAAGGAACTCTGTTCATACCTACAGTACCTCCATTAGAACAGTGACACAGTGTAGCATCTGCACAGGCGCTCAATAGAGTCCAGAGCACGCAGGAGATTGGTGAGGTACCTGCAAGGGTGCGGTGCGTGCCTCCTGGCTAGTCATAGGAGCTGCAGGAGATCAGTGATGCTGCCGGATGAGATCAATTGGATGGCTGCAGGAGGTCAGTAGAGAGCCTGCAATGAGGTAAGGAGGCACCCACAAAGCCCTGTGGAGTACCTGCAAGAGCTGCCGGGCGGTTACAGGAGCTCATTGGTTTTTCTGTAGTACCTCAGTGAGGTAGCCGCAGGAGCTCTGTTGGGTTGTTGCAGGAGATCAGTAGACGTTCTGCAGGATCTCTGCAGAATGCCTGCAGGTATCCAGTGCAGTGCCTGCAAGTGCCAAGTGAGGTTGCACAAGGAGCTCAGTGAGAATAAAAAAAAACAGCTGAGCTGCATTTATATTAGCATGCATTAATCAGTCCATAGGCCTATTTATCCTCCATTTTACAACAGGAAGTGCCAAGAAAAGTTGTTGAAAGCTAGGGGGAACGGGCGCGTATCAGAATTTGCCATGGGCACCATCTTATCTAAAGAGGGACCTGCTAAGAAGGGCGGAATGTTTTTAAACCTCATCCAGGATACAAACATGTGACCTGCAGTTCCAACAGAGAGCTCTACAGCCAGGGCATCAACCAATTGAGCTACCTTACACATTATAGTAAATCTTTTCAAAAAATGTTTAGTTTACCTACCGAAGTAAAGAGGTGAAAATGCAGCTTGGTACATACACATTGTAATTCTGGGAGGCAAAGCACAGCTTCCTTTAAAAAAGGAGCCTTGGCACTGCATATCCTCAAGCAGAACCATTAATTTATTTTATTTTATTTATTGAACATTTGCATGGCGCCTATGCATCAAAAGTGTTTTCAGGCACCACAAGGGGAAGGGACAGAGGAGAAATAACAGTAACGGACCTACTGGGAGAGGGGAAGGGGAGAAGTAAATGGGTGAGGTTGGCCCATGGGCCGGGCAAATGCTAAGGAAGGCCTAGGAGGGCAAGTGCTTGGAAAAAAAGGGATTGGGGTCAACTAGTGCGAAGGAGGGGGTTGGACTAGACTCAGTAGGCTGGTCGGGGAAGGGTGCCCGAGGGCAAGTGCTGGTAATGGGGGTGAGGCAGAAGACCGGTCGAAGGAGGGCCTGGCCCCAGTAAGGCTCAAAAGGAAACAGGAAACCAGACATAGAGGTGGTGGAAACTAGCAGGGGAGGGGGAGAGGGAAGGAGGAGGAGAAAAAGAAGGTCTTGAGAAGCTTCTGGAATTTAAGTAGATCCGTCTCAAGACTGAGAGGGGATGGGAGGCCGTGCCAGAGGGAAGCTCCTGCCGAAGAAAGGGATCTACTACGCACTCTCTGCTTGGAAAATCATCTAATCTGCAGAGAGTTAGATCTAGAACACCAAAGAAGTTCAGTAGGGAGGTATTTAGGGAGAGAGAGTTCAATGTAGTGAGGTCCCAGGCCCCAGAAGGCCTTGTGGATAATGCATAGGGTCTTGAATTTGATTGTTGCAACCAGAGGGAGCGAGTGGAGAGATTTTAGGGCTAGAGAGATGGGGTTCCTGGTCTTGAGGCCAAGGATAAATCTCACATGGGGTCATTACGACCCAGGCGGTAAGTACACCAACTTTAACACCATGGTGTAAACTACGTTTACACCATGGTGGATGGTGGATTTACCGCCCCATTCCAAGGTGAGTGGGGCGGTAAATCCCCATTTCCCATTTACCCTTCCCCATTCCCATTTTTGCCCCATAGGGCATAATGGGAGTGGGGAAGGCGCTAATTACGGCACCGTAAATTACGGTGCCGTAATTAGCACCAAGGCGGTTTAGCGCCATGGATTTTAACGCCTGCTAAAAGCAGCCGTTAAAATTGGAATCAGGCGTTAAGGGTTAACGATGGCGTTAACCCTTAACGCCTGAGTTGTAATGAGGCCCACAGTCCTATTCTGGATTAGTTGAAGAGGGCGGAGGAAGGAAAGAGGCAGATTAAGGAAGAGGTTGTTACAGTAGTCCAGCCTGGAGAGAACTAGTGCTCTGGCGACATTGAGTTTATGGGGACCAGTGAGGAAAGGGAGAATGCCTTTGGGGAGGTGGAGCTGAAAATGAGATTTGTTGACAAGGTCAGAGATGTGCGGTGAGAAGGAGAGAGAGACGCCAAGGTTTATTGCCTCAGACGAGGGGAGGGGGCCCATGTGAGGTCACTACCGAGACATCATCTGGGTCATCAGCTACAACTTACGGCCTGCCGATAACCTTCGCAAAATCTCAATGTTAGCGCTTCTACTTGCAGACCGTAGAGGAAAGCGATGGCGCTGTTACCAAACTGTGTGCTGTGGAGCTGTGAATACAAACGACCTGTAACCTAGTCCCACCTTCTACAACGTGCCTAGTTTGTGCGACCCCTTGGTAAGTCTCTCCATCTTTTTGTGCTGCCATTTGTTGATCTCGCAAGATTGGAAGCAATTGAAAACTGCCTGGAAGCTGCCTTCCGCAGTCTCTATGTTCTCTCCTCCACCCATTGGGCACTGCATACAATTTGGACCGGCGAAACAAGAGAGGCGCAGAATTAATATCCTGAGAGCACCGTGCTTTTTGCTTCTTTTTGCAAATTACCTTCTACAAAAGTGTAATTGCTCTTCAGTGTCCCTGGATCACGTTGCCAAGCACTGCCCATTAAATCCACACAAACCGCGTATCCAGGGAATTATGTTCTCAATTCAAATGATTTTCATTTATATTGAAGCCGATCTTAAATTAAACTAACATCCCTTGTATTCTCGAGAGATGAGGCGGATTCCGCCCCTGAATTAAATGGTATTTATGAACGTTTCTGTGGCATGGCTGACATTATAGAAGGAACCAGGGAAGAGAAAGACGCATAGCAACAGGTCAGTGTAGGGAACTTGCATCCATCGAATCCTTATCATCTGCAAGAAGATGCATTTCATTGCCTCCTTGCTTAAATAGAATGTTATTCTCTTCGTTTAATTAAAAGGAGGTCATTTTAGCCATACCGCCCCCCCTTAATCTCAAGTTTGGGATGCACAGTTGGACATCAGTAGCCAGGGTTTGGGGGTATTGCGGTTTGTCATCAGTCCCAAGAGACATTTATACAGGCCCAAAGTCGGGTCCCCTTGAAGTACCTGTATAAAGCGGCTCAAATGTAGAAAAGTGACCTGGGAATATTGGCAAGTCCCATCGGGGCTAAGCCTTGCCCGCTGAATATTTGCAGGTCACTTTGAGCTCCTGTAACCCACCCTAAACTCGGGGAGCGGCGGGGATACATTCAAACCTGATACATACAGAATTCGTATTTTTAATAATATACGGTCACAATAAGTAACTATGGTCTTAGCAGGTTGTTATAAAATACTAAACGTTTATTAACCGAACATTTTTAAAAATATGCTTTTGCCAAAATTAAAGAAAACAAACTTCGGAATCTAGCTGTAATGTTTCTTGAAATGCATGGTACTGGAGTACCTTATGTCTGCATTCAGCTCAAGAAATTGCGATACAAAGATTCCCCCTCGACCACCTAAGAAGATGGAGGCTAAGAATCCTTTCAATAGTTCAGGTTCATTGGTGGATAATCCCACGGTTATGTTGGTAATACATAATTTTCATTTAATTTAATTTGCTTTATTTTGTGTTTGACTCCATAGGAACAGAGAATTCAGCAAAACAAGAACAAATGTACACAAGAAACAGTATAGTTTGTATTCATTTGAAGAACAGGGATGTCAATTTTCAACAGAAATGACTTACACTAACACATTTACAAATGACAGAGGCATTCCCAGGACGGGTGCCTGTACAATAGCACAACGATGAGAACACGTGTTGGCCCAGTTTATGAGGGTGAGAAAAGTAGGACATACACCAGGGACTAAACAAAACCACCAGAAAATATATATATAAGAAAACAGATGACTTACAAAGGTAACATTAACCGAAGGGCGATAGTGCTTTCAACTAAAGAGGAGTACTATTTATAATGTACAAAATTACATCATTAGGGGCGTGGCCTGGCTGCAGGCAATGCAGGCGTTGGACACGCGAGCTCCATAAACCTGCTGGAGAATGCACAACTTTGTGGCATCTCTAAGTCATGTGCAGCTTCTGAGGCAACAGGTTTAGCTGTCGGAAGCCCGAGTGTATGGATTGGCAAAGTATTGGAATTGTTGCTCCGTGCATTGACCTTCAAAATTGTTTTAACTTCAGAGCGGTGCGAGGCCCAGCAGCTCAAGATAGCCATGTTCGCCTGACGACGTGGGCGGATCAGAGCTCGAACTGTCTGAGCAAACTCGTCTGTTGGCGAGAACCAAACAGAGTAGAGTGGCAGCACTGGTATTAGAAGGCAGGTGTGTCCGCATTGCGGCAAGGCTCCTCTGGCGATTTAGGTCTATGCTTAGACCCTTCTGTAGATGTGAGTGTTCTGACACAGAGGAGCCTACAGGAAAACAAAGAGGTGATGGCTGGACGGTTTAGAATTAATCTTAACCTCTGACATTGCTCTGGGCAACCTTCCAGACCACTGTTCTTCACCTGTAAAGCCATTACAAAAGGGGAAAGACCATATACAAATCAGGCTTCACAACGAATGAGGGTGTTCAATATAGATGGGGTTATTCATTTCTCATCCTGCTTAAATATGATAGGGTTCTGCAGACTGGCGTAGCACAAAGTCTGCGGGCCCCCCTGCTAGCCATGGTGAGGGCCCCTCCGGGTCGGCAACAAATCACGGGTCACCCACACTCTGGCCCAGCCTTGATCACCACGCTTGAGTTATACGCATGAACGTGCTGGGGTTTGCCACACACTGTACTCGGCGAAGGATATATGTATACGTGTTTTAATGCATTATACAGCACACTTTCTGAGAAGAAGTGGCTAAGAAGCCAGAGCGTTGGCAATTGTTTTGTAGGGTAACACCAGTCCAAAAATCCAATACATGCAAGTCACCAATGTAATGTTTTGCTATTAAAAATGTCATGCCACAATGAAAACGTGTACAACTGGCTTCACATTATAGACCAGTCTAGACACGTGATAACATATGACAGTAAAGCATGCCAGGCCACATTTAGGCATACCTAGACTGGTTGCACCAAAATGCCAGTTGAAGCAATAACACTTATAATGTTTCTTTTATCACATATGCTCAGAAAAATATACACTACCACAGTAAGAAACGGCTAGACTGGCAGCACCCAAATGCCAGTCTAGCCAGGTAATTACACTTAGCAGGACTTCTTTATCAGATTTGCCCAGTTAAAAAAGGTCAAGCCAAACTAAGAAATGACCAGACTGGCTGCACCAAAATGCCTCTTTAGCCACGAACACCACATATCATGCTATTTAAATAATAGCTATTTTGTTTAATCATTGCTTACATTTTGCTAGGATAAAGATGATTAAGGATTCTCAGGGTAGATATTTGGGCCTTCATATTGACCTGGGGATTATGACTTCACTTTATATTGTATATATAGCCCAACTCAGTCTCAGGATGAATTTTATGCTCAGACGCTCCCACATATTGCACAATTTCAGAAAGAGGATCTTGTAATTGGGCGAGATTTGAATGTGGTACTGGATGGGACAGGTCGAGCTCTGCAATAAAGGCTGATGTGGCTAGGTCAGAATCCCTTAAACAAGCGATAGAAGATTTTCAACTGATGGATGTTTGGAGACCACAGCATCCTCTATATAGAGATTATATGCATTTTCGCATTTACATTAAAGTTTTCCTAGAATTGACTTTTTTTGGTCTCTTCACTTCTCTTAAAACGTCACAAAATCTAGGAATAATGGATCGGTGGGGGGGGTCTCAGATCTTGCCCCAATTATAATTTGTGGAGTTACATATGCCTTAAGGGCTAGAAAAACTCTTTATGGAAAATGAACAATTTCTTTCTCACTAATATAGCTTATTGTTTTTCCATTTCCGAGCAGACCTCCTTATATTCTCAAGAGAACATTAGGGATGGCATCCCAATGGTGACTGCCTGGGATGCCTTTTAAACCTTCAGTTCAGCTTCTCCGAGAAAACTTGCTTCTGTCCCAGCGGGAGGGTGCAGGAGTTGGAGTGTGGAAGACCTCTAGCCAGCTACAAGTAGTGAGACCGGAACTGAAAGCTCTCTGGGCAGCTGATGTTTCCTATAAGTTGCTCCAAACAAAACTATTTTATATGAGTTCTTCTAATAAAGCATTGCATATCTTAGTATATAAATTACGGGTCCAGAAAGCTAGAAATATCATTGCTCGGTTGCGGGATGAAAGGGGAACACTGTGATGACTCGTCCAAAATGCACATCCTGACAGCATACTATACAGCATCGTTTGGGGTGATCAGCTGGGATATTTCATTTAAAAAAGAATGTTTACAGGAGGCAAAGCTTCCTTCAATCTCGGACGATATACAGAGGCTCGAATGCCCGATAACAGTGCAGGAGGTCATTTGAGTTATTTGTTAACTTCCTTATCATAAAGTGCCAGGGCCGGTTGGCTATTCAGCTTTATTTTATAAAGAATGTGCAGAGTTACTGGCCCCATCTTTAGTCACATTATTTCATAGGTTCACGGAAACTGGAGTGAATACGCCCACGATGGGGAAATCTCTATTAACATTCATTGGCAAACCGAATAAAGACCTGACCATTAGCACATCCTATAGGCATATTGCGGTTTTAAACTAGGATTCTCGAATATATTCAATGGTTCTAGCAGCCCAATTGACGGGCATTCTCCCAAGTATTGTTCAGATAGATCAGTCAGATTTATTTCCAGGCGGCAAGTATTTGATAATATTCGCAGAACTTTAGATATCATTGAGTGTGTACGGCACGGCAACTAGGAATTAGCCATACTGTCAGTTGATGCTGAAAAAGCATTCGACAGAATGGATTGGACATATCTCTCTGAAGTATTAAACAGTTTCTGATTTGGTCCTTTTATTAAAAGGGTACAGGCTAATACTGTTAATCCGACTACTAATATAAAATTAAATGGAGCCTTGGCAGAACCACTGAGCTTATCGAGGACGACCTGTCAAGGGTGTATGTTGTCCCCTCTTCTATTCTCATTGTCCATGGAACCTTTGGCAAGCAAGGTCTGCATGTCGGGGGATATTCAAATAGTGGGATATCGACATGAAGTAGCATTATATGCAGACAATCTACTTTTTTAAGGCATCATTTGCATACTACCTTACCTCATACAGGGTCTTTGTTGGAGTACTTTTGTCTGGTCTCTGGCTTTAAAATTAACTTTACGAAGTTGACTATACTTAATATTTCATAGAAACCTGGGGGTGAATTGGGGGAAGAGTTTGAGTTTCGTTGGGTCATGCGTACATTGAAATATTTGGAGGTTCAGATCACACCTGCACATGATCAGCTATACGCTAACAATATTTCAGACCTCATTTCCTCATCTAAATCAGATATTTTGTAGTTGGGGAGGATGACTACTATTAAAATGTACTTGTTGCCAAGATTGATGCATATGTTACAGGCCCTCCCGGTTTGGATAACAAAACAGGTGCTTAAGGATCTTCAGGCTCACATTTTTAGGTTTATATGGGCTAAGCAGTCCCCGATAGTTTCTAGACATACGCTAATGGCAGCAAAGGACAAGGGCGGTCTGGGGGTTCCAGATGATGAGAGCTATTTATATGCAGCACAATTAACTCCGCTATTGGATAGTATGAGTGCATCCCAGAATTAAAAACATTGGCTAGACATTGAGCAGTCTATAGTTGGGTTCCCCTGCATGATTGGTGTTGGAGATCACCTGCAATTAGGAGGAAGGGGTTCAGCTGCTCCAGGCTTCCAGGGTTATGTTAGATTACTGGGATGGAGTATTCGGTAAATATTTAGGACCACGTTTCCATCTCCTCTTTCAACCATATGTAATACACCGCAATTTCTTCCAGGATGTCAGCAGGGTAGGTTTATCAGATGGATAGAAGGGGGCTTTGAAAGGTTAGGCCAATTGTTTGAGGCCGTTCAACTGCTGACCTTTGACAAATGTAAGTAGGTGTTTATGGTTCGGGGCATAGACAAACATGGCTATATACAACTTAGGCACTGCATAGCTTGTGCTAGAGTGTCAAATCAAGCTAAAAGGGAAATTACTCTGTTTGAAAATCTATTTATTGGTGACCCCTCCATTAGCTAAAGTTTCCTCATTGTATGAAGTTCTTAACGCAGGCCGATGGCTGCTTTAAGCCTCCTCATGGATACATAGTAAATTGGTAAGAAGATTTGAACACCCCAATAGAGGAATTAACATGGTACAGAGAGACTTCATAAAATGAATCCCACAATTCCGGATCATTGCTGGAGGTGTGCTCACGCCCCATGGACATTCTCCCATATATGGTGATCATGTACTTTGATACAATTCTATTGCAAGGAAGTATTGGCGCAAATGAAAAGGATAAATGGAATAGAGCTACAAATCAAATCCCTAGTAATATTGCTAGGTGATGACTATTTGGAGGGGCATTACAAATTAGGAGCAAAATCTGCTAAATTGATCACTCCTCTTTTGGTCGCTGCCAGAGTGGTATTAGCACGAAAGAGGAATGTCTCCAACACAGCCGATATAAAGGAATGTTGGGTGAAATTGTGATTTGTGACTGCAATGTGCAAAATGTAAGCCATTCTAAGGGTGAAATGCCTACATTTTCCGAAGAATGGGTGCCATTAATCCAATTTGTGAACCAGAATGATAATCCTTGAGTGCATTATAAACCTCATGATATGACATCTTTTACGTTGTGAATGATGACAATCAGTGCTCTATTGTTTAGAGTATTCAGATCATTTTTTCTTTCTTTTCTTTTCCTTGAACTTGATGTAATGGATTTGCAGTATTTGTGATTTCTGTGAGAAGCTGATGGACACAGATGATACACGTTTAATTGTTTTACCTGGAATTTCAATTCCGATATATGTGTATTTAAAATGTCACTTTTCACTAAAATATGAATGATAATAAAAAAATAAAAATAAACTACATTATTAAGTGTCACTGGAGATGGTAGTGGGGTCCGGAAGGGAGGATGTGGGAGAGGGCAGGAAGAGCTACCTCTTTATCAACTAAGTGAAGTTTAAGCCACGTTTTTAGGAGATGCACAGCTTGGCTGGCTTTGATGGTTATAGGAAATGGGTTCCAATAGAACGGGAAGACTAGGGAGAAAAAGCGGTAGGGTGTACAGGAAGGATATGGGATGGTGAGGTTGAGTGTAGAGGAGGATCACAGGGAGCGAGATGGTGGATAAACTGGCATACAATTAGACTAGTACTCAGGAGCAAGACTAGGAAAAGGAACTTGAAAAGAAAGGTTGTGCATTGAGCGCTAACCAGCATGTTGTAGGTAGGTATGCAAGGGGGTTGTGGAGGAATCTGTGTAGGTTATAGATAGTGAGTTTGGTGTGGGTGGGCATTAGAGAGAAAGTTGGAGACTTTCATGAAAGTCTTGGTGGACTTTTTATTAGGGAAGCCAGATTGAAGTGGATCTCCAAGGCCATTATCATCAAGGCACCTAGTGATCTCGTCAAAGACCACCCACTCAAGAACTTTTGAAAAATGTGGGAGGGGAGAAATTGGGAGATAGTTTCCTGGGACATTTGGGTCAGCAGAGGTTTTCTTCAATAGGGGTAAAACAGTTGCAGATTTGAAGGAGGCAAGGGAGAGGCCAGTCGAGAGAAAGAGGTTAAAGAGCTCAAAGAGATAAGGGCAACTGGTTGAGATTAAGGGTCTCAGTATGGGTTTGCCAGTAAGCCGCCGGTAATTCCAGTGGGTTACCGGCAGACCCGCCTTACTGTCTCCACTGCTCGATATCCGTATTACCGTGATATTATGGGTGACGGAGTGATGGTACGTTCCCATTCCCATGGAGTCCCCTAGGATGGGGCGGTAAGTCCGCCAACCACCATGGCGTAAACGTAGTTTACGCCATGGTGGTAAAGGTACGACCCAGGCGGTAACTTACCGCCTGGGTCGTAATGAGGCCCAATGTGTTTTAAGGTGCAACAAGGCAGGGGGGTGGACAGGCATGACAAAACAGAAACGGTTCTACTAAGCCTTGTGACATTCGGATTGTGCAAGTGCAGTAACAGAAGTGCAGGGGAGAGGAAAGGGGGAGTGGCAGAGGTTTAAGTGAGTGCCCGGGGAGGCCAGGTGGACAGAGCCCAGGGAGAAAAGAGAGCAGGGGAGAAAGGTCCACATGCTAATTGCGAGGAATAGGGTGGAACGGCTAAGGTGGGTGCAGGCCCAGGCAGGCTAGTGCAGGGGGGAAGCCCAGAAGGGGAAGTGCAGGTTGGGGTGGGGGGTTCAAAGGAGACCGGGTGCAGGGGTAGGCTGGTAGGGGAAGGCCTGGTGCCCTGTAAGAATGAAGGAACCAGGCAGCCACTCAAGAGGCAGAGGGGGTAGAACTTAGCTGGAGAGGGCCAGAGGGAAGGGGGAAGAAAAAAGGAGTGTCTTGAGAAGCTTTGGGAACTTAAGGAGATCCAGCTCAAGTCTGAGAGGGGCAGGGAGGCCATTCCAGATGGAGGCACCTGCCTAGGAGAGAGATCTGCCCCCACCGTCTGCTTGGAGAAGCATCTGATCTGCAGAGAGTTGGAGCTAGAAGACCAAAGGGCTCTAGCAGGGAAGCATTTAGGGAGAGAGGGTTGGATTTAGCGGGGTCCCAGGCCCCAGAAAGCCTTGTGGATGATGCAGATGGTTTTGATCTTAATCCTTGCAGCAACCGGGAGCCAGTGGATAGATTTTAGGGCTGCCGGAGAGATGCGGTCTCTGGGCTTGAGACCAAGGATAAGACTTGCAGTCCTATTCTGGATTAGTTGAAGGGGCGAAGGGAGGCATTAGGTAGGCTGAGGAAGAGGCTGTTACAGTAGTCCAGCCTGCAGAGGGCCAGAGCTCTGGAGGAGCTTCTGGGGGAAGGTGAGGAAAGGGAGAATGCCTCTGAGGGGGTGTCGCTGAAAGTGAGCCTTCTAGGCAAGGTTCGTGATGTGAGGAAAGAAGGAGAGAGAGAAGTCGAAGATGACAGCAAGGTTTTCTGCCTCACAGGAGAGTGAGGGGAGGGCGGCCAGAGTGTAGGGGGAAAGGAGGGAGCTGGAGTCCCAATGAGAAGGATCTCGATCTTATTGGCATTAAGGCAGAGATTGAATAACACCAAAGTGTTTTGCCTCACAGGAGAGGCAACCTTAACAACTGCTTACCCAAATTGCCCCTGTGCAGGTCGGTCAGATCTAGTTCTAGCATCTCACTGCGTACCCCCCGTTTCAAGCACAAAAGCGCAGGTGGAGTCCGTTTCTGCATTACAGCACCTGCACTGTGGAATTCACTACCCGCACACATCAGAAACGAACAATCGTTCTCCGCCTTCAAAAAACTAGTCAAGACCTGGTTGTTTGATAAATATGAGTAACAGCTGACTTCTGTTTCATGCCTAGACCTTTATTATGTACTCTGTTCTCCTACCTACGTACTGTACAAAAGCTGTGATACCTTCGGGTCTGGGCGTTTCAAAAATGTAAAAAAGAAATGGCAAGCTGTATCATGATGTTAAAAATTGAAATCACGTGGAAAATCAAATTAAGGTGATCAAATGGAAAGAGACATGCATGGCAGCACATATGGAAGAAGCGGAGGGAGGAATGAGGAATGAGAGATGTTATGTTGTTATTTTTTATGTGATGATACATTATGTCCTGAAAGAGCTGATTTTTAAGACCGCAGCACAGCAGTGATACTCCTTCCTGTAAGACACAATGATATGGACTAGGTAGAAGAAGGGAGGATCCCCAAAAACAGTAGGCATGAGCCAACGAAGAGGAATTGTTCAGTCCTGTTATGTTTGTGTCATGCACACTTCTGCGATTTACACAAATGTGTGATGATGGCAGTCAGTAAAGTAGTATTTCGAGATAATTATCCAGGTGGTAAAATCCACACCAAAAACGCGTTGAAAAAGTTCTTGTTGAGAAGAGTCTTTCTTTCCCAGATAATCTCCGCATTGACAGGTATTCATATGGAAAGTCATGGTTTGGAAACAAGAAGAAGCCGAATTTGTTTTCCGCAACTCTGCACCTTACTTTTCATGCAGCCTGGGTTTCTGCTCAGCATCACCGTCCAGCACGGGTTTTGTGACACAGTGGGCCAAGTAGTGCATGCCAAGCACAATGCAATTACTGCACAGCAAGTATGAAAACCCATCACCCAGCATAAAATGTGTGTACACAATCTATCAATCTATGTAAAACCTGTGAACAAAAAGACTCGTGAAGATTGATGTATAGGGATCGGAAAAGCGCAAGCACGGCACACACGTTTTATTCTATGTAACAAACATGACATCATCTGGCAGCATGTACCAGAAGTGAAGTGCTCAGAGTAAATTGCAAAATACTAATTATAAATGTGTTAATGGCAACACCATATGCCGGATTGCACAGCAGACCGTAGGTTATAAAATCATACCCAAACAGAGGTACAAAGCTCCTCGAAGAGCAACAGAGGAGAACGTGCTGGGAGCCAGGCAAGCATTGTTTGTCATTACATCTTTATTCCATTCACAAAGAAACCAAGATGGCAAGATCGAGGTGGAGGAGACAGCCAGACAGGCACAACATGAAGACCCAGACACATGAACATACCAGGCAAAGAAAGAAAGCAGGAATTCACGAATGCAGAACCCGACATCCTGGTGCCACAAATCAGCATGGATCCAGTCAAGCAGTTTGCAAATACATCACAATGTGTCATGAAGAAAATCAAGAAGCAGAGAATCCATGAAATGGGTGTCAAGGAGCACACCACAGGTAAAGGGCAGAAGTGCTGGAAGGCTGTGAAGAGAAGGGCTAGTGGGGAGATAGCAGAAATCCATCAGAGCTCCAATGCAGCGGATGCTGACGCCTCACTCTGCACTACTCACCCCACAGCACAGCCTTGTAGAGTACGCAATATAATATGAGTCAGTGGTCCAACTAGCTGGCATGGACTCCTCAAGATCGACAACAGTGTACAGGAAGAGAGCAAGGTGCCTGCATACATCACCCATGAACATGATGCTACATCACTCACATGCAGTTTTAGGGTTGCTCCTAAACGCATCTGTGCAATTGATACCTGGCTATAGGTCTGCATAGAAAGGTGGCTGACATGCCACATTTCTTTCTGCTGCTCGTCCTCGTTGATGGAGGGCTTATACCGGTGGCGGTAGAGGAGACTGTTGCCGGCAGTGAGCAAGTGACCCAGCCTGCAGATCATGTCATCCCATTGCAACACATATCACCTGCTTAGGTGGGGAAAACAATGTGGCCGGAAAGAGGAGAGTGGAGCCATGAGTGTGACGCCTTTCATGGCAATGTCAGGCACTAACTGAAGCAGCTACGTACAATGCGCCTGATTGCCACTAAAGGGCAGGACTTACGTGGAGACATTGCAGGATCTTTCAAGGCATGGCCATGCATTGTGGATGGCTTTACATCAGCTTGCAAGACCATAGAGCAGGTTAGTGATGAACCGTAAAAGAAACAAGTCACGGAAATGGTCAAGTGTCACACGTAGGCCCAAAGATGACCTTGCTGCTTCCACGTTCATGAGCAGATGCAATATTTACTTAGATGAGGTCATGGTCCGTGTGTCGGCATGTGTCATTGTCTCTGTCAAGTGTCAGCTGACAGTGTTTTAGAAAATCCAAATGCTACTCTAACAAGAACATCAATACCACCAGCAGAACATGATGTACCCACCGCTAGCATGCAGGCAATAGCAGATGTGTCCCAGCCTAGGAAGTTGTGGTTAAGGATAGTGTGACCAAATGAATTCTGCCCTGCAGGAGTACAGACATGAGTGGTGCCCAAAGTGTCTACTCGGCTGCACACTACTACTAAACCAACAGTGATATCAATCAGAAAGGTGAACAGGGCACATCACACATGGTATACACCCTTCGCGTCTTTGGGTAGCGCAAGCTGAGGGAAGCTTATACTCTCCACTAGTGTGTGTGAGCTGGTAACAGTGGCAACCTGAACACTAACAGTACAATGACCCAACATAAAAGAATGTCCAATCAAAGATCTATAAAATCAGTGACCGTTAATTAATTAAAAGAAATGCACTCTACTAATTAAAACAGCAAGCACCCAACTCTGTAGTAGAGAAAACAGAGAATTCTGACTTCTAGCAAAAGAGGCACTCTGTGGGCAGGAAAGGCAATATTTTTCAGCAACAATGTTCACATTCAAGAATGTGTCTTTGGGAAAAGGTAGAGATTCGGTATTAAGAGTCAGTATGTTCTTCAACTGTGGGCCAAGGGGACAGAACCACTGACAGTACCTTTAAAATATTTCCCTGGGGCACAACAGCATCAAGCCAGGCTTTGAGCTGCTTTCTGGGGTGACCATTTGATGGTGGGTTGGTGAGCTAGACAATAGGGTCCAACATGCAGTGTGGCTGAAAAAGGCACTGGCACATGGATGCAAAGTCCAGGTCAGTTTAGCCCAAAAACAGGAGCCAGTGTCCAGAGCTGGTCCTTGACTTCTGTGTTTCTGGGATGGTCTGTCCAGGGCCTTCTTGAGAAAGGGTAGTCATTGTGCTGCCCTTCCCAACCAGGAAAGTTACCAGAGGTCACTTGCAGAGGTTTCCACCTCCAGTGAGCAGAATCCTGGATGCCAAACAGTAGTCACTCAAAATGGTCCTCTGGGATGGTTGAGGGGAAGAGCTTTCCTCTTACTTGGAATCTCTATATTTACCTCTATGGCAAAGGATTTTGGAATAGACTACACCCCAAATAGAGTTACAGGTGAATCCTTCCTTTTTCAGGGGCCCAAAGATGAATCAACTAATTGGGGGTCAACTCCCCCAAATATAGACACATTTCGACCACTGATTTGTCCATAGCAAGTCTTTTAAGGGTCTTCTCTTGGCTGCTGTAACAAGTGTGCTTTGTCTGGTGATGCCCTGCCCATATTGCTCTGTCTGCAGGAAGCGTAGAGGTTGAGGGTGTGGGGGTGGGTGAGTCAGGAAGTTTGTGTGCCTTAGAAAAGTCCAAGATGGTGGGACCTAATCTGTGGACAGAACCTCTGATCTTATCTATTTAAACTCTGCCCCTTCTTCAGTCTGCCCACCTTAAATGGTCTCTGTTAATCAGCCCCCTTGTGAGAATTACTCAGAAAGGTGCTGATTCAAAGTGTCCTGGCAGGCTACTTTGTGAAGCCCGGTTAACAGCTAACCTCGATATTCTTTGCCCTAGAGAGACGTGGCAAACCTTCTCTGGGCAATCAATGGCAAGGCTACCTCAGCTCACTCAAATGATTGTTTTGGTAGAAACTCAGCCCAGACTAAATCCTTACAAAGCGCTAGTTAGTCACCAGTAACCAGGCTGACAATTAAAATCACATCAAATGGCTGTGGCTGTATAATTGTATGTTCCCAGCAGTCATCACATCAAAACCAGATACAGCTTTATTTTTATTTTTCAATGCCACCATCAAATATCACAACATTACATTTCTTAAAATCCACATTATCAATCGTAAAAAAAGGTTAAAAATTAATATAACATTTCCTAAAAGACGTTAAATACATAATAATACAATCAGTGCATAAAACATCAAATATAGCATGCCTTTGTCGCTCAGGCTAATATTCTAACAATAGTACGCCATACCCAATAAAGGTCTATATGGAGACTTTCGCACTCAAGAGTTCAGACATATTAGGCCTCATTACAGGTCGGGCGGTCCGGAATTAACAGTGGCGGTAAACCCGCCGCCAATGTTAATTCCGGACCGCCCGATCCCGAGTCCTGCAGGTGGGAGGTGATCTTCCCGCCAGGTCTGACCTGGCGGCCTTAACACCACCCGCCTGTAGGCGGACGTGGAAACATCAGCACCATCACGAGATGGTGCCAGTGTCCCCACTTCCCCATTCCCATTGAGTTCTATGGGACTCAATGGGAATGAGTGAGGATTAACACCATTCCGCCTCCGTGACTCCCGGGACACCGGGGCTGTAATGCCCTGGTAATTCCGGGAGTCACAGAGGCGGAATGGTAATACGAGTCCAGCGGTAACCAGGCAGTTTTATTGCCGCGGTTACCGCCAGACTCGTAATGAGGCCCATTGTATTTATAGACTCATATTCCCAAGCATGTTTCCCAAGTAGACGCAGAAAGCAGCACATTCTGTAAAAACGTGTTTCGGGGTTTCAAGCTTAACTTCAGTGTTACAAATACGACGCACCCTATCTTTTAGCAATATGTTCAGAATTGCCGCTTTGAAGACTAGCAAAGGTAAATGATTTGTCTGCAATGTAAGCATACAGTTGTGAACCGCCAGGTCCCGACTTTGACAAAGGTCGGTTTGTGTGCTAAGAAAACAATGGGTAACATTAGCAGCATAACAGCAAGTGTGTAATGTAAACAAGTGAAGGTCATTATTTACCCAGTCCCATCTTTTAATCTTTTCCATAAAAATGGCCTTTAAAGTAAGCTAATCGGTACCAAAGCTGAATACAGGAGACCACCCTATTTTTTCAAAGAATTGTCCATTCAATGCAGTAAACTCACAAACCGCCTTGTTTTCACCAATCATTCTGTCCCTACAGCCTGCAGACAACAGCTGGCATTTCGGGTTGGACTTAGCTTTGGTAAACAGCTCCTCTCTTCTACTTAACTTTTAATGACATCAGTCAGAAGCAAAATTACCAGTATTATTGTATGTATGCAAAAATCAAAAAGCTCAGGCTACCCCACCCTCACAGATGGTCATTCTGTCACAGATAGGGTTGCCCGAGGGAGTGTGGAACACGGTGATAGTTGGTGGCATGGAAAACAGCATGAATGCAAGACAGAGAATTGTGTTCAGTTCATCACTGCAGAAATCTGACATTTTGTTTCGCCCATTTTCTGTGGTAATTGACTAATAAATCTTCCTTCATTTTCATACTTGTTTGATGTATTGCTCCTTCTCTGCACATCCCAGCATCTCCCTCGAGTAAGCTTTAGGTTCTCACAATGTGCAGCTCTGCTCCCGCTAGTCTCCTTCACACGATGTATGTATGTGATCCGCCGCGTATTCCTGCGTAGCAGAATCGCTCTCGGTGCAGAGGTAGCTGTGTATGGGATTAAGGAGGCAGCAATACTGGCTCGTTGCCCGAGTGTGTAAGAATGTGGACAATGGAACCCAATAACCCTAAGAGCAACACACTGAGATGCTTGTTAGCTGGCCGGTGCACACCATACCCCTTTCCTATAATGTTGGGAGCAGATTCCAACAGATTAGTTCGCCAGAAGTGATTTGAGTATATTCAAAACTCCTTATTACTTTTGCCAACAAAAACATGATTTTTATTTGTCCACACCATATAACCCTACAATCTGCGCGATTTAAGCAACTGCTATAATGGGCACAGGGGACATGTCAGCAGAAATTGCATTAGAAAATATGTAA
Source organism: Ambystoma mexicanum (assembly GCF_040938575.1). Classification (NCBI taxonomy): domain Eukaryota; kingdom Metazoa; phylum Chordata; class Amphibia; order Caudata; family Ambystomatidae; genus Ambystoma; species Ambystoma mexicanum. Next base: position 21,470,030 of record NC_090922.1, on the reverse strand, counting down.
ATTAACTCAAACTTGAACTACCATTTGCTATTGTATTATATGTTTATCATGCGTGGCGTATGTCCTCCAACTCAGTTCTCACAATGTAGGAGCGCACGTCGGAACTACTGAACCATGCACCCGGATATAACAGGGCATAGAGGGGTGTGCTTGGTATATATGATGTAAGGCGTGTGTGTGGTGACGAGATAAAAAAGGGACAAAGAAAGTGGCAGAAAAACAAGCAAAGGGAACATAAAAATGTAAAACCTCCTCCTCCTGCTGTCAGAGGGTTGTGCTGCGCTCCTACAGTGCGTGTTCACTCTCATTATTAAGCCGTTTTATTTTTCTTCCAAAGATGTAATTTGTATCTGAGCATGTCATACTTGGTCAATTAGTGTCCTGTCAGACTCATTAGGGCGCAGCTTCCCTCATATGCTGCTCTGAGGGACGAGAGCCCTTGACATGCTCGAGCGAAGGCGCCCCTCGCTCACCTGCACACTCTGCATGGGGCCAGAAGCAGGATAAACCGTCGATGTCGGTGTCTGGGACTGTAACCTTATCACTCCATGCTTGTTTTTCTTGGGGGAGGGTGAAAAAAGACATGGTAAACAGAGAGTTAATGGGTGCTCTGCAGTTGCCATGGTGATTTCTTTGCACATAGACAGGAAAAGCAGTTGCGTTCTGTCCCTCAAGGCCTCCAATTCTCCCTCCATGCTGCTGCATGCTAAGTCAATTGTTACATTAGCAAGCATGTCTGCCACGTTACTATCATTGTTCAGGATATATAACCAGGGTTCAAAGGCAACGAATTAATGCTGGAAGAAGGCCACGACAACAGCACAGTGCTTCTTTCCAGCGTCCATTCCCTATTTTCCAAATCGAAAGAAAAACATGACTGCGCCTTAACTGTTGGCAAAACCAATAAAACCAATGCATGGTAAGGGGGGCTGGCATCATTTTAACTCCCTATTAGCGAGTCCAAGAACATTTCTGCAGGAGCTTCTGCTTTATCATTTGAGCCATTTCAATGGAATGACTTTTAAAGATGGTAAAATAGCTAGAAATAACTTCTTAAACGAATGGAGATACACAATACTAGAGTATTCTACACACATTCACAACATCTTAGCACTCCCAGTGACCCTACGATGCCCTCTAACATTCCATGCAATCTTCGAATTCAGACATGGAGCACCATGGCAATGTTAAGTAGGTATTGGGATTTACAGACCTGTTTCTGTTAGACTGAGCACTGAGACACAGTAAAAACCACAGAGCCCTAGTGGCATTACTTGATCAGAAGGATTTCATGTTGAATCACTGTCACAGACATGTTTTAAAAAATATAGTCCTTCTTAAGTCCCCAAAATACTCTGCTTTTATGCATATCTGTTGTGGCCCCAGAATGATTACTCGGACACTAGCTGAAGTGAATGTGGCCTTTATTACCAGTTTGCAGTCAGGACAGCATAGTTGCTTCTCTGTGGGTCATAGCATGTGGCTTTCTTGAGGGTCTGTAATAGGGGTGAATGGCAAGTGGGGATGAGGGCTTGCCTCCTTTGGAGGGGCGCTGGGGCTGTGGTCTTATCCGCTTCTAGCCTGGCCGTGAATGAATTCTGGAGCGCGCTGCGCTCCGATTCCTGTCGCGTGCCTGAAGGAATGTGTCAGCCTGGTCCATGCAGAGCTAGCACTGCCAGCTTACTCTTGAGTACAGCCATCCTGAAGCAATGTGTCAGCCTGGGCCACGTCGAGCAAGCACTGCCAGCTTACTCTTGAGAAGAGAACAGGCACCTTGAAGGAATGTGTCAGCCTGGGCCACGCTGAGCAAGCACTGCCAGCTTACTCTTGAGAAGAGAACAGGCACCTTGAAGGAATGTGTCAGCCTGGGCCATACTGAGCAAGCACTGCCAGCTCTCTCTTGAGAACAGCCACCCTGAAGGAATGTGTCAGACTGGGCCACGCTGAGCAAGCACTGCCAGCTTACTCTTGAGTACAGCCATCCTGAAGCAATGTGTCAGCCTGGGCCACGTCGAGCAAGCACTGCCAGCTTACTCTTGAGAACAGCCGCCCTGAAGGGATGTGTCAGCCTGGGCCGCGCTGAGCAAGCACTGCCAGCTTACTCTTGAGAAGAGAACAGGCACCTTGAAGGAATGTGTCAGGCTGGGCGACGTCGAGCAAGCACTGCCAGCTTACTCTTGAGAACAGCCGCCCTGAAGGGATGTGTCAGCCTGGGCCACGCTGAGCAAGATCAGCCACCCTGAAGGGATGTGCCAGCCTGGGCCACGCTGAGCAAGCACTGCCAGCTTACTCTTGAGTACAGCCATCCTGAAGCAATGTGTCAGCCTGGGCCACGTCGAGCAAGCACTGCCAGCTTACTCTTGAGTACAGCCACCCTGAAGCAATGTGTCAGCCTGGGCCACGTCGAGCAAGCACTGCCAGCTTACTCTTGAGTACAGCCATCCTGAAGCAATGTGTCAGCCTGGGCCACGCTGAGCAAGCACTGCCAGCTTACTCTTGAGAACAGCCGCCCTGAAGGGATGTGTCAGCCTGGGCCACGCTGAGCAAGCACTGCCAGCTTACTCTTGAGAAGAGAACTTAACACTTTGTCAACTGGCACCTTCAAGAATGTTAATGTCCTTTTTATAGCTCAATACTGGAAAGGCAGGTGGAATGTTCAGCAGAACCGCAACGTTCTGTGGCGAGGACAGGCAAAATGCTAGGACATTCTGCCATATTTCCATATTCCACGTTGGGGAGGGATGAAATGTGCAATCCCATTGGTAGGCTGGGAACCAAAAGTGGCCTTGGACATTTTGTTTCAAAGTGGCCCCATTTTACATTGTTGAAGTGCACATGGAGAGTGAACCCAAAACCGCCAAAGTGGAATAAAATGCTCCAAATAGTGAATTGCAGAGAACATTTGCCTATATATAGAGATTCAAAAGTAGCATTATATTAAAAGAAAAACGAACATATAATCAGTGCTACAGAAAAGATTTGGAAGTTGAGAGTAAAATGATATTTTAGGGAGTAAAAATGTAAGTCCAATTCCCAAAGAGAATATTTTATAAGCGAATAAAAATAGGTGTTAACTGAAAAACAGAAATGCTTTTGTAATATTTATTTCTTTGCACCTAGTTATTTATGCACATGCTCAAAGTCAGGCAGTTAAGTTAGTAGTGTTCTTCCTGTGGTACTACGCGCACTACTGGTCCAAACATATCTGTGGAGCTGTGAGGTGAAAGCAGGGGTGCAAGATTCAACATGTCTTTTTCCTATTTCTTGTTAGGAGTATTTTCACTCCCTATTTTTATTTTTTGTATTTGCCAATTTGAAGGGAGTAAAAGTGGTCAATACACCCCTTATCTGTAGGGCTGCATATAATAACGGTTACAATTGTGGGCAAATATACTGCATGCTTTATAACCAATGATTTACTCTGAAGAACTGTGGCAGATGAGGCGAGGAGTACAGAAGAGGCCAGAGGGGCTGGGAGAGCAGAGTAATGGGAGCAGAAAACCAGTGCGCAAATGTAAGTTTGCTGATATACCATTTAAGATTTCCCAACGGGTGCTTGGGAGTGGATGCATAAGTGCGTTCATGATTATTACTTATGGACTGCACGAGGCCAAGAAGTTCTACGAGATAGGCAGTTTGTTTCTTTGTAGTATGCTTGTTGTCAGTTTAGACAAACAGGGTCAAGATAGATGGCGCAAATAAACCTGTGAACTGAATTGGCACCAACGCCAGCAGAACCAAGCGGCAAGCCCACATGAAAGAAGCGGGTGGGGGTAAAAGCCTGGTTAATATTTTCTCTCAAACATACATGCCCCAGGAAAGGGGATGGAGCCAGATGATTGACTAGGAAACAGTGGCCAATCGACAGCAAGAAGGGAGGAAAAAGGAAGCTGAAGTTGTGTGTTTTAAGGATGAGTTCGGAGGAGAAGGAGGAAGATCAATAGATCCGAAGAAGAAAGGGGCAGTCTTTGGAGTGTTATTTGTAAGAGGATTCAATTCAACACTACAGCTAAGTCAACGCCTAGTCTACAATACTGAATGAAAACCCTTATTGATATATCTTTATGTCCAGTTCATGCGTTCTGGATGACTACCCCTATATAACACCCCTCTCTTGGAATCCCCCTGACCCCACTGAGCCAAGAAGTAGTGCTGTTTTGCAAGTTAAAAGGTTTATTTGATAATTTAAACAATAGATATATATATCACACTTTATAATAATTTAATAATTGAATATGACACTTAATCTGAGCAGTAATTAATAATGGATAGTCTGGCACTAGCACACTTGTGAATAGGAACAGAAGAATAAGGTGGTAGAGAATACTTTATATAAGTTCAGATGGATGTGATGTTGAATGAAAATGCAATACAGAAAATACTCAATATGATTTCAACAAAACAATGTAATCACTTTTCTCTGGCAATCCCCTCCCCCCTTTATGCAATGCAAGGAAAGGGAAGGAAAGCACACAGTTCTCAGAAATGCAATCAAATGTAATTCAGTTCACCCCAGCAAGCTTAGACTACAGAAGTTTGAAACACAGGCCCAAAATGCTTTTATATGTGCTGGCAATGAAGTGAAAAATATGCTAAAATGCTTTTAATTCCCTCTTGAGGTTCAGGGTGAGTGGTATCAAGTTAATATTAGTCCAGGCTCACTCTAGCAATGATTCAGGGATGGTTCTTAAGAGGCAAACGAATTTTTAGCAAGGAAAGCAAGGAAGCTGCTGTTTTCACACGTGGAGAAATTTGCAAAACGCGGTAAAATTCGCGAGTGCGTTTTTCGCGATTGCGGCGAAAGTATCAGGAATAGGAATGCGGTTCTAGGTTCGTTGAAAAGCCAAGATTCCCAGCTTTCAGAGCAAACGGTCACAGAGATATGAGCGATATGGTAAAGGTCGTTTTTCAGATTTGAAATTTTAAAAGTTCAAAGTGACAAGTGACAGCTTGCAACTAGAAAATGACAGGTGACAGTTAGGAGGCAGTTCTACTTAGATTAAAATAGCTTGGATTAGATTATTTTAACTAAGAGATTGGTTCTGCACAGTTCTGCTAGGTACTCACAATATATTTAGAACTAGAATGGGCCTCGCCACGGATCTGGTCAGGTTTTCTTCACTCGCCACGGACGGTCTCTGCGCACAGCGTCGGGGTCAGCTCTACTCTGCTGGTCTGGGTCTCTGGTTCTGATCAGGTCTGTGGGTCCGGATACAGCGGTCTCCGGATCAGCTGGTCTCTCTCTGGATACAACACTGCTCTCTGGCAAATGGCAAGAGTTCTTGCAAAGAATTCAAACAGGTCGCCTGGCTGTGATAATGGCAATGATTTGAGGCCTGCTAAAGAGGGATTTAGCTTGTAGTTGACCTCTCTGCTACAAATTCTGAAGTAAAGTCTTGGTCTCTGAAGGTGGATAGATTGAAGTCTCTATGTTGGCTCTCTGGAGGTTGATGGAGGTAAAGTATGGATTTTCCCGGCAGAGCGTCCCGCAGCAGATGCAATAGAATGTCCCTATCTGTCCTGTCTGTCTGCATTTATGTGTTTTGAAAGTGGGTGTGTGAGCAGCATCACTAGCCAGCCCCTCTCCACTTGTCATTGGCCACTTCCTCCTCTTCCCCTTGATTGGGGGAATGAAATGAAGTGTCATCATGATGAGGTCTGTTTATGGTACAGAGAACCCACCCCTGTCAAATTACACACAATCTATATTTTGACCCAAAAGACAAATTTGCACAGTTACACATTTGTTTAAAATTACATGCACCCATCACATATCACAGGAGGTATACCCTGTCCAAATCTGCTCTTCCTGGGAGCTTGCATTCAGAAATGGCAACATTTGCACTTTTTAACTGGTTTCGTAATATCGGACATTACCCCAAATTTATACACATGTGCGCAAGGAGTATGGACATTACTTGATGAAGTGTCAGATTTTTAACATGCATACATTTTAAGTAATAACCTCTTAACTGCTAGTTTGCCCCCAGATCATGCCACCGGTTCTAAAAACCTCTAAAAATGTGGGCAGAAAAATCACAAGAATTATGGTATCATTTAAATAATTATGACAAGTCCGTACTATGAGTTATTCATCTTCTTCTAAAACCATATTCTGGCTACAGGGGTGTGTCTTTTCAGGTCACATGGTACAGAAACCAGTCCTTCCACTTTCTTCAAGCTCAGCCTCTGTCTCCAGTTTCTCCCCCTCCCAGTTTCTGCCAAGCCAGCTTGCTCTCACAGGCAGTGCTCCTCCCCTTTCCTTCCAGGAGGAAGCCACTTTTACGGCCCCCATAATAAAACATTTGCCTGGGCCCTGGAAGGCCCATTGTTCAAGAGGAAGCCATTTATGGCCACTTCAATAAACCCTCTGCCTGGGTCCAATGTTTAGTCTCTAGCAGTCCCTTGGTAATTCAATCAGAGAAGTGTCATATCCCTTTTTGTGGGAACAGCAAAAGGCAGCTAGGCCTGGGAACACAGCAGTTGTGCAAGTCTCAACTCCTGTCGGGGGTAGCTGGTGGGCAGAATTCAGTTCCTTAAGCCAGGCCCCAGCTAATGTCACTTTTAGTTACCCTGTTTTCTGCATTCAAATAAAACTAACCATTTTTACATATGCAGCTAGAATGCTGATTCTAAGTTTCAAACTATGACATTTAAACAATTGCAACCTATGTGACACTCAAAAGTAGGTCACTCATTTCTTTTAAACATTTAGATTTTTAGTGTCTTTCAGTCCAAATTTACTTAAACTGCTGAAATCCACAGCAGCTCAGCCAGTCATGTTATAAACCTTCAAGTCACTTCAGAATATAACTTTACATTGGATCCACCTCTCAGTAAGTCTTTCTTTGGCCTGCTTTGGGTTCATTTATTCAGTTTTACACAAAGTCTGGTGGTTTTAAAACGCCGGCTTTCTGATAGTGGTGAGTACTGGTAATGCAACCATTTTGGGGATTTTTCTTGGATTAATGCATTCCAAACAGGAATGGTTCTTACATGGTAGTAAATCCTTGCTTAACATTGTTTTGATGGGGCTCCTTACAGTAAGATGGTTATGTGGAACCCCACAAAAGGGTTGAATCTTTAAAGTGGTCCAATGAGTCACGATTTCAGCAACTTTTTGACATCAGTAACAGTGGATTTTGTTAACAAAGATCTTTCTTTACACTGGTGGGTGGCAAGTTAGGTAACCATTTTGGGTGTGCGCACAAACTGCATGGTTCTCCTGGATTCTGGCGCACTCGTGGGCTTTTTGGCCATCTTGGATTTTCTAAGCCCACAGCACCAAATGTTGCAGCATGATAGCTCAAACGTGGGTCAGGACACCCAACATATTTAAAAAGGTAAGGCACTGGTTTAGTGAGTGTAAGGGTACTGCAGGGTGAGTGTGCTTGTTTGTGTGGCAAGGGTTTAGAAAGTCTAGTGTAGAGAATATATGTTAAGTGTATGTCAACAGGGTGACAGGAGGAAGTTTGAGTAGAAAAAGTGGTTGGAAGTGGGAGCAGTAGAGCGCAGGAGGGAGCAGTAGAGTGTAGAAAGGAGGCGAGGCAACATGAAAGGGTTGAGGCGATAACTAGGAGGAGTGAAACATCGGAGGGACAGAGGATTGGTGGGTTGGGTAAGAGAAAGACAGTGAGAGTAGAAGAGGATAGGGGAGCGTGGTCATGAGTGACCAAGCCTGAATCCAACTGAGTAAGTTCCCTAAGAACAACTGGATAGAGCAGGGACAGATATAATTTCCTAAGGAAGTTTAGAGAGCTAGCGTCTTTGGGAGTCCTCCATAGCTTAAGAAAGAAACAGACAGTAGGGGTTACCAGTCGATAGTACTAACCTTTCGTCGCAGGAGTCTGGGTTAGGAAGAACATCCCATGGGAGACGAGAGACAGAGGGATGACCTTAGGGCCTCAAACGTTTAATGAAAACCTTTTGGCCTTCCTTGAGTCTCAGGAATGGCTTGTGTATGCCATTTGTGACAATATCCACTAGCCAGGTGGGGATAACTGATCACAGTACAAATGTCGCTGTTGAGTACTGAGTTCAATATTGTTCAATACTGAGATTGCAGTTTTACATATACCGACATCACCCAATTGCTCCTTAGATTAGATTTACAAATTGGTCACCAACTTCATACTGAAAGTCACTGACTGGATGAATACAATCAGACCTCCTAAACTCAGACAAAACCGAGATCATTGAATTGAACTCTGGCCCGTTATCCTGGAACCAAAAATGCGGTCTAAAATCCTGGTTCCTGTCTCAGTACTGCGCAAGAAGCCCCAAACCTGCAATTCCAGTTCAGTGCTTACATTCAACTCCTTCCATCGCAACCACAACAAAATCCTCCATTTTGGTTTTCCCAAACCCCATGTTCATAGACTCCTGCTTGTCCAAAATGCAACTGTCTGCATCATCTTATCACAACCAGGATAACCTCTGAGCGACCTAAGTCCAAAGCCTTTTGAGCATAGCTTGGCATAGGCCCTAGTTTCACCCTGAACAAACGCCAAAATCCATACATTATAGAACATCCGCTAGCAAAAGACTGTTGTTTTCACCTAGGTTCTGCCTCACAGGAAACGGTGGTGGAGCCTTCTCAGTTCAGGGCAGAAATCCCTAAAGCTATCTGTCTTCACATATCCATGAGTTGGACAGGGGGGCTTTGAAAACTTATTGGGTCCTGAAAACTGACTAATGCTGTGTTCTGTCTTCGCCGCCAACATATCTCAGGGCCAATGGCGCGCTGTACAACTATTAAATGAATACAGTGTACAGGCATGTAAACCAAAGTCCATCCTCCTCCAATGTTCACACCAATGCCCTACCTCTTTTTTATGAAGTATGTGGGGGAGCAGCCGCTCTCCATCCTTTACTTTAAATGATAACTTTACAGGATGGTTTGAGATTCCACATGCTATTAGAAAAGCATAACTCTGAAACAAGACTTTTACAGTTTCTAAACATAAGTGTGTACAGGGAATCCCAGGGTTGTTAAATTAACAAACATAGACATGGCTGAACAGTGACTGGTTCACTAATGGCATTAAAAGAATTCAGCACATTTTCAATATGCTAAAGGGGGGATTTATACTGTGGTAGTATGGTTGGATGTGGTGCGCAGTAAGGCTGTGTCCTTGCCAGACTGCTGTCTTTATTTAAATTTATAAAGCACGCAAACAGCCATGGGGCATCGTGGCGCTGTTCAGAGGATTCACTTAGATACAATGGTACAGAAAAACAGATACAGAACAGCAGTTGTGAAGACATTTACAAGCTATGAGTGGGCATGTTGCTGGTTTTCAGAGTTCTTCTGAACACTGTGAAGGAGGTCTGTTTCCTGAGAGTGTGGGGGGCAGAGCGTTCCAGTATTTGGGTGCTAGAACAGGAAAGCTCGCGCCTCCAGCTTTGGCTCTTTTATAGGTAGGGACAATGAGCTGGTGGGAGTGCTGGATCCGCTTGGGTCTATTTGATGTTGCACGGTTGCCTTGATGCCGTGGAGATGGCGCAGTATTTTCTTTTGGTTTGTCCAGGTTATGATGTTATTAGATCTCATACTTTAAAAATAAAATGTAGGCATCCCTCAATGCAGGGTTGCCCTTATTTCTCTTCCAATGATGACTGATCCTAATGTTGCATAGGCTCTTGGTATTTATATTAAACAGGATCGTATATGACAGAAGAATGATAACATTGTCATTGAAGATGCAGGATTGACTTGTTGAAGAGGCCAGTTCCTAGCCACAACTCCTTATAGTCAACCTTTCCTGGAAATAAATATACACCATGAGGGGCGTGGCCTGGAGCGCTGGCTATGCAGTCGCTCCCGTGATGGCCTCCGTGGAACGCCCGTTGCATCGCAGCTTTCTAAGGCTCCTATGCTGCGTTTTTCAAACCCAACTAGATGAGAGGGTGTGAGAGGGTTTGGAGCCCGGCCGGCGTGCTGCTGGAACCCAGAATCGCCAAGATGAAGATAATCGGGCTCTTCTTATCCCGCGGCCCCTCCGCCGCGTAATCCAAGATGGCGGACGGGACCCAGCGACAACGACCGAGACGCGGCCTCGCCATCGAAGCTCCCCTATGAACCCTGGAATCGATCTAGACCCATGCGTCTCTCGCCTCACATGATCGGAGGTACCCGAGCCACACATCTATGCTCCAGCTGATACTCCCGGCGGCGCTTCGGGCAGCGCTCTCGGAGGAGCGCGGACGGCGGAGGGCGCGGTAGGTGCCCCGGGCCCCGGGCCTCCTCAGTTCTGGCCCACCTCCCCGGACATCCCACTGGCTCGTGGCTCCGGTCAGCGGCGCCATGCTCTGTCGCCCTCTTTACTGAGCAATCCGCCTTGATATAGTTCGTCTACGGCCACCACCAACAGTCTCGCTAACACCCGTGGCGATCTGGGTCCTCACCATCCACCCCAAAAGACCACCCTGGACTGGTGTGCTCCGGTATTACAATCGCTCCCTCTCATCTTCCCGCTGTTTCCTGGGGTGCCCCGGCCCACATTCACCTTCCCCTTGGCCGTCTTGGTACCAGGGAGACCGGGACAACACAGCAACCTTCCTCCTCTTCACTCGCACTGAAGTCTCCTTCGCTAACTAAAGTCCAACCAAGACATTGGGATCCTTATCCCAACTCTCTGAGAGACCTCAAACTATCGCCACCATTGCGACTGAGCCACCTTCAGCCGTTAACCCCCTCCTGTCAGACCACACGATGTCTAAGCAATCGAAATCCACCAAGTCCTCAGACATAGCAACAATGCTAATGTCAGCCGACAAAGCGAAGAAACTGGACAATACCCCCTCCATCTCACGAGAATCCCTGGACAACAAGGGACCTCTAGCAACCAAGGAGGATATTCGGGAATTCATGGCTGACATTAAAACCGAATTTCGATCATGTATGTCTGAGCTTACTGCCAAGCTGGAAAATACTGATAAAAGGGTTTCGGAGGTGGAACAGAGAGTGGGTGAGATTGAGGATCGCGCCCAGGACCACGCATCCTCCCTGACTGAGATCCAGCGTTCCGTGGGGCTTCTGCAGGACAAGTTCGAAATCTTGGAATATAAGCAGGAGGACATGGAGAACAGAGCCCGGCGCAACAACCTTCGCATTCGGGGGGTTCCGACATCAGTCCCAGACCAAGGGCTAGCCGAATATGTAGGCCTTTTCTTTCAATCTCTTCTCCCCGATTTGGAGGACTCACTATTGCTACTGGATTGCACTCACAGGCTAAATCCCCGTCGTGGAGTGGAGTCAGATGGCCCGCCTGATGTTATCATCAGGGTGCATTTCTATACGACAAAGGAAGCCATTTCGGCAATAAGTCGCTCCAACGACGAAATCACCTTCCAGGGGACCCCCCTTCAGATCTATCAAGACCTATCTCCGTTGACCCTTCAGAAAAGGCGAGCCCTTCGCCCACTGACCACCTTCCTCCAAGCCCAAAAAATTCGCTACAGATGGCTCTTTCCTACAGCTTTGCAATTCTCCTATAAGGGTACCATGCGTAGGATCAAACATCTGAGCGATGCTGAAAGTATATTGCATCCGGACTCCGCTAACACCTCGTCCCAACAGGCCACTGAAGCGGCGGCTGACCCGGACCCTATAGCCTCCCCTAGGCCCATACAAAACACATGGTCGAAGGTTCCGAGATTTAGGAGGAGGAAATGACCCGGGGCGACCCCACGAGGGACTCTTCGGCACCCTGTGACCCGGCTTAGTGAACCCGGCGCTGTGGAGCCGACCGCCACCTCTGAAAACATGGATGATCTCCATCCCCGATGCAGCGGGCTTCCCCCCACGGCCCATGCCCAGCTCCAAGGTACGTTCCACCTATGAGTCCTTGGAACATTTCACTCAGACTATTTATACCTTTAGCCATGTTGGCTATTCGCTGTTACACGGCCCCGTTGGCCAGGGGAGGGCCTGACCCCATAACGGGTCCCCCTCCCCCAGTTAAACCTCAGACTTCCCGTTGGCGGTCCGAGAAAAAACCCCAAAAGCAGGATAACAGATGGTCACATCTCCCACGACATAATGGCTGATTCTCCAGTAGCTCCCCCCCTCCACAAGTCTCATCAGCGACCCCGGATCCTGCCCCGGACCAGCAGTTCTGGAAGTTTGTCTCTCTGAACGTCAGGGGATTGAACTCACCGCCTAAACGCAAATCAATTCTACAAAAACTTCAGAATGACTCTGCCGATGTGGCCATGCTACAGGAAACTCACCTGCTCCCGGCAGACTTCAGCCGCCTACACTCTCGCGACTTTCCAAAGCAACTCTTCGCATCTGGAAGCTCCAAGCGGGGCGGTACAGCAATCCTGTTCCGGAGGGGACTGAATGCCCAGATTCTGGACTCCATAAGCTGCCCGGAGGGACGCTACATAGCAGTGAAATGCCTGCTAGCGGGACAGCTGTTCTCCTTGGTCTCCGTGTACGCACCGAACTCTGGCCAAGCACCCTTCTATGATTTGCTAACCGCAACCCTCTCTCCCTTTCTGGAGGGCCAGATAGTGATCGGTGGGGACTTTAATGGGGTCCCAGACCCCGTAAAAGACAAATCGCATCCACCCTCCGCCGGGGACTTCACTACGGCTTTAGCCCTTTTGCGATTATTTAGAACCCTAGGGGTGGTGGACTCTTGGAGGGTACTCCACCCATCTGAAAAAGACTTCTCCTTCTATTCTTATGTTCACCGGACATTCTCTAGGATAGATCTTCTACTGATATCTCCGCAGATCTTCGCTTTCACTGAAGAGGTAACCATAGGCTCCAGAATCATATCCGACCACGCCCCGGTAACCTTGAAAATCCGAGTCCAGGGACCTCCGGATCCCCAGAGGCGTAGATGGACTCTATATGATCCCATCCTTAATGAGATGCCACTCAGAGACGCAATCGCAACCGCGATCAACAACTTCTTTAAAGAAAACTCAACTGGGATGCAATGAAGGCAGTGGTGCGGGGAGAACTAATTGCCAAAGGGGTAGCCTATCATAGGCATAAACGACAGGTTCGTCAGGGTCTTGAAGAGGAACTTGAGAGGGCGGAGAGGATCCATAAGGAGAAGGGCTGGACCCCTAACACGCAGCGAGCTCTCCGAATAGCAAAAAAGAAAATTGAAGCACACTATGCTGAACATACCGCCCATCAAATGACGAAGGCTAAACAGTTCTACTATGCCAAAAACAACAAAGCAAACAAGCTACTGGTGGCTAAACTTGCCAAGACAAGAAGGAATAACACAATTGTGGGCCTTCGGGATCAGCAGGGCAAGACTCAATACTCGGATCACGACAAGCTTCAAATCGCATCGGCCCACCTGACCCAAGTAATGAACGCCCCGGCCCGAGACGTCAAAGGACAGAGGGAATACTTGCAAAAGGCGGCGCTCCCCCGACTGGGAAATGTAGCTCGGGACTCGTTGGAAGCCCCAATCACCACTGAGGAAGTCGACGAGGCGATAAAATCCCTTAAATCCCGAGCCCCAGGCCCAGACGGCTACACGACGAAGTTTTATAAAGTCTTCAAACCCCAACTCCTGCCACCTCTGGTACAGCTGTTTAATTCATTCAGGAACACAGGCACTATAACCCCGTCGATGCAAGAATCAACCACAGTTTTGCTGCCCAAACCTGGCGGTGACCCGAAGAATCCTGCGTCCTACAGACCGATTGCTTTGCTCAATATAGATGCCAACATATACTCCAAAATTTTAGCAACCCGCCTGTACCGGATTTTGCCAGAGATAATCGACGCCGACCAGAGTGGCTTCATCACACACCGCTCTACCGCTGATAACATTCGCAGAGCTCTGAACCTGGTGGAACTTGCCTCCCGAGACTCCAGGGAGCTGGTGCTTCTGGCCCTGGATGCAGTTAAGGCCTTTGACAAGGTGGACTGGAACTTCATGAGGCTTACCCTCGAGGCCTTTGGCTTTGGTCCAGAGTTCTGCGCCATGACGTTGGCTAACTATACAGCGCCCAAGACCCTTCTCAGAGTCAATGGCATCCTCTCCCCCCCTATCGACTTGACCTGTGGAACCAGACAGGGCTGTCCGTTCTTGCCACTGCTTTTCGCACTAATTATGGAACCATTCGCCCAACGGATCAGGCGAAACCCGGCGATTAAGGGCTTCCAATCGAATGCAACACACCACAAACTGGCCCTCTACGCAGATGACATCCTACTAACCATCACGGAGCCTCGTACTTCCCTCCCTCAGGCCCTAGCTGAGATAGAGAGCTATGGAAAGGTCACGGGCTTTGCTATCAACTTCCGGAAGTCAGCTGCCATGGGGGTGGGCCTGTCCCGAGAGATCCGGGAGGCTCTGCCCCCACTATGTCCGATACAATGGACGACTAAGAGCATCAGTTATTTGGGTGTCCAGATCCCAGCTGACCCGGGGGAAGTCTATCGGGCAAACTTTCCCCCACTGTTCACGGACCTCGAGGCAGACTTAAAGCGGTGGGCGGTACAAGAGATTTCACTGATGGGCCGCATCACGGCCTGTAAAATGAACTTGCTACCAAAGCTCCTATATGCCTGCGCTTCGCTTCCAGTACCAATTCCGGCACCTGCTCTTCAGAATCTACAAAAGGAAATGTCACGGTTTATCTGGAAAGGGAGGAAGCCCAGAAACCCTAGGTCCACGATGCTGGGCAACGCTAGACTGGGTGGCCTCGGAGTTCCAGATCTACAAAAATATCAAATGGCGGCCCAACTCGCCTGCATCCGATCATGGCAGATACTTACCAACCGCCCGAGATGGGTGGACCTCGAACAGGCGCAGCTACCGCTACCGCTAAGTTTTCTCCCGCACATCAATCCCTCCGAGCGCCGACTGTGGCAGAACCTTCTGAGGACCACCAAACACACTATTGCTGTCTGGGACAAAGCTCTGAAACAAAAGAAAACCCCAGTGGGACTCAGCCCTTTCTCCCCGGTGTTTCTGAACCCAGCTTTCTCCCCTGGCTGGTCCACTCGGAACTTCGGAGCCTGGATTGCGGGAGGCCTGGAGACCCTGGGGCAACTATTCGAAGGGGGACAACCCTGCACCTTTGGGCGTTGTAAAGAACTCTTCCGACTTCAGGAACAGGATAGATTTACGTACATTCAGCTGCGCCACTGGTGCTCCCATCCACAGACCCGCCAAGCCGCCACCCGCTCTCCCACGGCTATTGAACTGACCCTAAATGACCTCCCAACCAGGGGGAGAATCTCCACTTTATACAAACGCCTCCAAAATGACTTCCTAACCTCTAAAACCCGATACATGGCCCAATGGGAGGCGGACCTAGGCCACCCAATCGAGGACCAGCTATGGGTTGACATTTGGTCGCGGGCGCACACTTCTTCATCTTGCATTACGAACAGAGAGGGCGCATACAAAATCCTTCTTCGCTGGTATTATCCTCCCCTGAGACTACACCATATGAACCCCACACTTAACCCGAACTGTTGGAGGCAATGCGGCCAAGTAGGGTCTTTCTTTCATATGTGGTGGTCCTGCCCGAGGGCCCAAACCTTTTGGAAACAATGCCTAGCAACAATCGCAGACATCACTCAGATACGACTTCCCCTGGAGCCCGAGCCCATCCTCCTGGGAGCCCCGGTCCCTGGGATCTACCCTAGATCTGGCCCGATGGCCAAACTACTGTCCCAATGTCCACTGGCAGGCAGAAATGTAATAGCTCGCACTTGGAAAACCGCAGAAGGACCACTAATGACTTTTTGGTGGATTAAAATTTGGGACATCTTAATTGCGGAGAAGGTGACGGCTGCTGGGGCAGGCCGCCTACATCGCTTCGAGAACATCTGGGGCCCGATCCTGGACTTTGATCAGAATTATCCAGCCCTGACATACAAGCCCCAATTAGCCAGGAGAACCTTACGGGACGATAATTCGCAGCTGGGACAGGTAGAGGAACATTAAGATCAAGGGGAGGGGAGGGAAGAGCAACCAACTGTATTTCTTTTGTACCATATGTCGTGACTGATTAAGTTTTGTATCATTTTATCCTGTTTGTTTAAAATAAATATTTTGAAAAAAAAAATACACCATGCAAGAAATAGACAGACAAGCAGCTGGCTGGGAACATCTTGTTTAATTCCCAGCCTCACAGGCTGGAAAAAATATATTGCTTAGTTTCTGCATCCATCATGATATTATAAGGAGGCAGAAACACCCTCGTATATGTTCCTTCTGCCTTATGTTAGTACACCTCTTTACCCATGCCTATACAGAATTGTTAGCCATTACAAATGTACATTTGTTTTATACATTCCTTTACAAAATAAAGTGTCGTTCTCATGTCCCATAATCCAATACATTAGAATTGGAAGTAGCCATCTTTTCCAACCATCCACATGATTGAGAAATACAAATCGACCCTGTGTGTAAATATAAATAGTTTTAAAGAAAGGGCCATACGATTTGCTAAAGAATTCCAAAAATCGTTTAAAGTCTTTATGCAATGAGACAATATTACAGATACTTGTATAATGCTTAAGCACCCGCAAGGCATTTTCAAAACTCTGAAGGGGAAAAAGGGAAGTAGGGAACCGGAACGAGAGAAGTCCAATAAGGGAACTGGAAGAAGACAGCATGATGCCATGTCATTGCTTAAATAATGCAACACTGTAGATTGGGAAGGGGGGAGCAAAAAAGATAGAGGCCCCTAACCAATAGAGAGCAATACTTACATGAGGGCTACAAAGTTGGCATCTAGAGTGCAAGCAGATGGCAAAAGTAACTATGTAATCAACAAACCTTCAAGCAGCAGGATTTTGCATATCACAAATATACCGTATAGGTTAGTTCATTTAATTTATGTTATTTTAACTTTAATACAGTGCCAGCCCTACCAAGAGGGTCCCTGATCCCTTATGAACTTCAAAAGGAGGATATGAAAAAGAAGTTACAGTGCTCTTTATACTAGGCTAGGCTAGTTTCCCAAATGTTGTATTGGATGGCTTCATGTGCTTTGGCCATGCTAGGAAAGATGAGCAAGGCAATGGTAGACTAGCAGGGACTGATTCCCAATAGTACACACAGACAGGGCTAGTGCCAGGCTGCCTGTGTATCCTGGAAGCTCTACAGCCGGCATCCCCTCATCCCCACCAGAGCACATTTTTGGGAATGATGTCCAATTGTGTCAGATGGCTGGATTTGCTGTAACAGAGAAAAATACATTTTTTAAGAACGTATTTCAAGTCACACACAGATTTCTTGTGGGATATTTTGTCAGATGGCATTATTTGAAGTGAATCAACTTCAAGACTGAGAAAAGATGATCTGAAGCATTTTAATATTTTCTACATGAGGCACAAGGCTTATAACTGATTACTCGCATAAGTCTTTTAACCTCAACCCGTGACAGATTTTTTAATGCCATCTTTTTTCTCCAAGTCAATCCTTAGCTCGTCTTCTCTGACAGTTGGCCTGGCAGTTTCCAGATTAACCCCCTAGGGGTTTCATAGGCCACCTAAAAGAATGCCACTTGACAATTCTGACCTCCACACTTCCACAGTTGGCCGAGTACATCTTACAGCCATCACACAACCATGCACCCACTAATTGTAGTGCTTGCGTCCAAGCTGCCAACATGGGATATGCTGTCTACCACGAGAGGTCTCATGTTCCCTCTTCTGAGCAGCACTTTGTGTGATCCACTACCTCCCATTGCCGCCCCATACTCATACAACCATCACCGCTCTGCCTAAACCTCTCATCTATCCAACTTGTGTGTTTGATGCCCCCTCTCCCTATTATCATCCCATCATAGCTGCCTATGCGCAGCCCTTCACTTCTTCTTCTCCTCCACACAAGATGCTCTGATGTACCCCGAGCAGGGTCACAATGCGCCAATGTCGCAGACAAGGTACCAGAGCCGTAAGACCACTACTGTGGTATTGGCACAATATAAATGCTACATAACATGTAAAACATTGTGTTGTAGATTTAAAATGAAACCCGAAGCATCCACTGTAGCTCCGCTGTTTCGCAAGGAGGTGTTTCTCTTCCACCTGTTTTAATACAAAGGACATATCCACAGGTCATTTGACCTTTGTATCCATCCCAGCCCCCACCTTATTCCCTTGAGAATCCCCAAAACATCATTCCAGAACACAATTTCCCCTTCATCAAGTGCATAGTTGCACCTGGAAAAGAGCAACAAGGTTATTGCTTACATATAGTTCAGTAATGGGACAAATAGGCAAACTGATAGTGAACTATGTTGGTACTCCCTTAATAATGAACAAATGAAAGTAATTGGCTGTGTATCTTCAATGGAATTAAGCCTTGATAAAAATCAACTTACCCGATCCGTCAGTAAATAAGCAGTGCAATTATAACATTGCTACATTTCTGTATTTTGGCCTTCTACATTTTGTATCAAAATCATGTTTGGTTCAATCCTAAATAAGCAGACAACAAAAATGGTGCTGATGGAATGTAATCCATTTTTGGCTTGTTGGAAAATGTTGTGCAAAATATTATTTCCTAAATGGTTCATTGTTAGAAGGAATGCAAAGAATGTTGTTTAGTGTGACTCATATAGAGTTGATTTGTTGGCACCATGGTCTGATTGTGTCAAGTTGTCTGCAAGTATTGTCATTATAAGCCCAAGTAGCAATTCTATCGAAGAACAGAGCAGCATTAAAATCTACTAGTTTCCTCTTCATAGTCCCTGATAAGTCAGATGGCTCTATTTAAATATCACACCCTTCTGGGAAACTCTATAAACCAAAGACATTTTTACATGGCTTAAAATCAACTTCCTGTCCAGAACCTAGGAGACCATGTCACAGTGGTGAAGTAGGGGCTTACAAGATTTGTACGTTTTTTAGGCTTAGGGTTGTTCGCTACTGTCGGTCTGGGTCCGTCGCAGCAGTTGTAGATCCCGGGGGCTTGTGCAGAGGGAGATTTGTCGGGGAGCATAGGCTTGTGAATGGTAGCAGTGTGAATCGGGCTGTGAGATTCAGTTGAAATCGGAGCTGTGTCTTGATAACTTGTTCTCCAGCTGTATTGTTGTGGTACCAGAGCAAGTGCAAGGTTTCATTTTCCCTGATCGGAGAAGCGATCATCTCTGTCTGCCAGTGTTCCCCCAGCCCGAATTGGCAAGCGAAGGTGATGTGTGGGCAGTATGGGTGGAACAACAATATACACAAAAGAGGTTGGGGGATTAAACTGTAGGACCAAAAAAGCCCCCTAACTTTAGGAACACCTAAATAATATAAACTAAGGAAATGGTCCACAGTGTGGTGTCACAAGGTCACGTGTCCAACCTTGCTAGTTATAAGGCAGGAATAGAGATAGAAAAAACAAGTTCACATATCTCTAATCATTTGTACTTCAGTATTAAAGCACTGCACAATGGGGAGTGGATACAAAAACAATGTACATTTAACGAGGTATTCAATTATCAATTTTATTTAACCTTCAATGGTAAATATACATCATAAAAATGCCAACATGGCATGATTCATCATTTAATAGAAATCTTAGACACGATCCATAAAAACTTTTTATACATAAAAAGAAAAAGAAAAAAACAGAAAATAACAAGGGCCAACCCACAACGGTGACGAATTAAGTACACCGGGAAAAAGAAGTGTACAAATAATCCTAAGGAAACACAAAATCAAGGATTACAACATGAACAAAAATATCTAAATCTATTTGTTATTTCTAAGCCTAACCACAGTAATGGGGTTTAAAGAAAAATAACACGGCTGGATTAACTAATAAATTCCACACTACTTCACTCCCATTCAACCCAACATGTTTCATTCCTCACTCATTCCATACATACACAGTCAGGGGAAATTCATCAGGGGTATATACTTAAAAACACAACGTGTCTCAATTGATCGTATAACGGGGCGGAGCTAAAATCACAGCCTCACAACCTGATTAGTTCAAGATAAACATTAATTCTCCACAATTATTCAGCCATCATCCACATTAAGAACTACGTGGAGACTGACTTAAAAAGGCAACTGGAGCCATACGATTTGCAATCCGTTCAAAGTGGACTGTTGCTGAATCCCATACAAAAACAGCTGTTTCCCTGTTGTGATAGATTTCGAACTGCCCTCCCACGAGGGACGGACACGTGACACCTTGCGGTAGCTTACGCAGTAATTCGACACAACTAGGTATGTGTAGAGTGTCTTAACAAATTCAAATGACCACTGTCAGATTTCTAAACGGGTTCAACTATAATGCACTTCCAGGCATCTTGAGTTGATAGCGTTATGCATTGCACCGATAAACTGTTGCACTTAACGTGATTACTGCCATAGTTCACCACCAAGTCAAGTATGTCGTTATAAAGTCGACACACCGCCGACAAAGCCCGTAGAGTTCTGGCGTGTCATGGAGTGAACTGCAGCCCAGTTTAGTATGTGACTCATCTTGTTTCCAACTTCCGGAGAGCAGTATGGGTGGAACCTAATGTAGTGTTCCTCATAAGACTCCTCAAATAAGGCAGAGCACACACACTTCAAAGAAGAGTTTCAGGCAGCGGCAGAACACGTTCAGAGCCAACAGTGTCTTCTGGTTTTCGGCCCTTTTGACATTGAGCAGAGTTCTTAATATTGATGAAGCGTGCCAATACTGCCCATGTGGAGAGTATTCCTCGTTATCTCCTCTGGGCTTCATAAGTAAATGCTTTAAACATCGCCAGCACTTAATCAATTAGAAATGGTGAGGCCTCAGAAGGCAATAGTGAAAATTCATGCAGGATTCGATTTCAGGAGCACCCGATGCATCAAGAATTTCAGTTGGAAGGAATATTAGTGTCTAACTTTCTTTTTTCCACAAGTAGAAGCAAATGCCTAGCTCTTCTTCACGTTTCCATCAGGAATCACAGCAGCTGATCCGGAAGCAGTGGAATGATATTGATGCTGTGTATGCTCCAAGGTTTGTGTACAAATGACATTGATTTTAAGGGTCAATGGAGACATTGCTGCCAACATAAAGGTGTTTTTTTATTGTGCGGTCTACTTGGATTAACTAACTTGGTCTCTGGTGAAGCCTCCTCTCAAAAGCCGGTTCAGAAGATCAAAGCCGCCCTTAACAGGTGCTCCTTGGTCCTGCGCTTGGGAAACTGCTATCAGGATCTGGGTCATAATGAACCTCTGCGGCTCCTTCTTTATTGGTGGAATTGCAGTCACTGAATGCAGGGCAATGTCCTTCCAGGGCAGTAATGGCTCTTCTGAAGCACTGGAGACGGTGCAGTGGGTCTGATCTCACATATGGCAATCTGAGGGCGTGGCATCGGCTTGGGCTTTAGTGGTGGCTGCTTCTAGTCACTCGTGGAGGCATGATTTGAAAACAGCTGCAGCATGCTATGGCACATCCTCCTTTTCTTTTTGGTCCCCTTCCCCTTTTAGATGGCTAGCTTGAGAACTTGGACATACATTAACCCTCTGAGGGTGGGGGGAGATCCATTGACATTGGCCAAGGGAATTCAAGTAGCCCAAATGTGAAGAGTCCTGAGATCATAGCAGGATTGCTCCAGATCAGGAACACGCTGCCAGGCAGGAATTTACAGAAGGTTGTCGAATGCTTTATTTGTCTAGGGACCGGGGTGTATATTCCAAATACCTAGATATAAGAGGTGACACCGAAGGGATATTCCATGAGATGTGAATCTATTCCACATCTACAGGAGGTATTTGTAGGCCACTGCAGAGGTGTACCCACGCACAATGCACCCTCCAGGACACTGCCCAGGCAGGAACATCAATTCACACAAAGGAAAGGGGTAGCACAAGAGACAGCACTCAACCAATCATTTCACATGCAGTGATAGTGCATGACCTTTGTCACTGAAGCCACCCCAGGAAGTAGTTTCACACGACCTTTGATGACACACCTGGAAGTGGCAATGCAGATGTAAAAGCAACTTAAATAAGCTTAGACTTAATCAAATAATATTTACTAAGACAGACAAAAGACTACTTTGATACCAACTATATGTTAACAATGGTGCAGTCTTGATGTGACGCCGGTGGGTTCATGATATGACACGGGTACACCCAGCATATCACTGAGGCGCTGTCTTTATTTGGTAATACAATCACATAGTGCCAGTTGCTTCCATCATGTTCTAGTTATAGCCTCACACGGCAGCCATAGTCCTTCTGTGCTAAATGCCGCTCCACACTCCCAGGTGCACTCATAATATTCCAAGTGTATCATATTGTATGCAGATGCTGGATCATAGGGCTGTTATAGCCTCACATGCCAGGTATAGCATCTGTAAGGGTTAATATGACATGTCCACATGCTGCCAAGATGCTATGTGCAGTCTACAACTCCAGAGAAATACCATCATTTACCTGTTATGGTCACCATAGGCAGGGTGCTGCCTCTGATGCACGTGCTGCGTTCCTATGGCAAGTGCATCCTCACAAGCTTCAGAATTGCCTTCTGTTGCCAGTTAATGCCTCCTATGCATGGTGTAGTCCTCGTATGCAAAGTCCAGTCTTGCATTCCTAGGTCCTGTTGTTGCATGGAAAGTGCAGCCACATAGGCCCCAGCAATGGCATCTGATGCCACTAAATAATGTATATGTCTGGTAAACTCCCCATATGTAAGGTACAGACTTGAATGCAGGTGCTGCCATCAAATGCTAAGCGCAGTATGCAATGTCTCCAATGCCATATTATACAGCGTAATGTCTGGTAAAGTCATTTGTCCAGTTGCTACATCAGTATGCCAAGTGCAGCCTCAATTGCTCCTGAAAGTTATGCCATAATATCAGGCTTTTATGAAGAATGCTTCATGCCAGTTCCTCCCGCTTCTAACTGCTGTAATAATATCTGTTACTATTGACTAATTGAATGGCACTAAATGTATCTTAAAAAGACGATGGGCCGCGTACGCCCACTGAGTTTTGGCCTGTGCATGTCAGAGGCGACAGGTTACCTTGTTAAACTGTCCACTGCCACAGATGACCTCAATAAAGCACCTGCTTCCCGAGACGGCTATAGGGTCTTTATGTTTGTACCAAAGTGGGCCAGATGGCGTCCTTATCTGTCTAACCTAGGAAGGGGGACCCCACCCTAACCTAGGCATCTGTCGACCCCAGACTGGCATACTAGAGATTGGTAACCCCGGTTGTCTAAAGAGCTCTCTTACTGTTGCTGATGGCCTAAAGGCTAAGGCCTTTTTTCTCTGAGTTGCCTCAGGGAACAGTCTGTGGGTTCTTAGTCAATGGTTTTTTTTACCACAGAATTATTTGTGCCTGGCAGACACCCTGGGCTCCACCCTCACTGCTCTTTCCACGCCTTGTTGCACACCCTCTTCTCTTTTGCCTCTTTCTCCATCCAGAATCTCCCCTCACTCTTCCTCTATTGTCCTTCAGAGGTTCCTCCTCTGGTCTCTCCCCACTGCCTCTCTGATGTTCCTCCTGTTAAGGTTTACCACCACTCTCTGATCCTACACCCTCCTACTTCTTCTGCCTCTCTGCACTACTACTCTCCCCTCTCCATGCTACTAAACTCCTCTCTACTACACTCCCCTCTCCACACTACTACTCTCCCATTTCCACGCTACTAAACTCCTCTCTACTACACTCCCCTCTCCACACTACTACTCTCCCATTTCCAGGCTACTAAACTCCTCTCTACTACACTCCCCTCTCCACACTACTACTCTCCCATTTCCACACTACTAAACTCCTCTCTACTACACTCCCCTCTCCACACTACTACTCTCCCCTCTCCACACTACTAAACTCCTGTATCCACTCGATTACGCTCCCCTCTACAGACTACCACCCACACCATTACAACTCTTCCCTCCACACTACCACTCTCCTCCCACTTTCCTTCCCTCCATCGCTCCCCTTTCACTTGCCCACACACCTTCCCATTCTCTCCCTAATCTTTCCTATCACTCCACTCATGCACATTCACTTCCCTTAACACTTCCTCTCACTAACCAATACCTCACCTTGAACACTGCCTGTATAATCCTCCTCTCCACTTCTCTGCACTGTCCTTCCCCCGCCTTGTCTCTAGGTCAATCTCTGCCCCTCTGACCTCATCCGAACAACTCACAACTTCCTGTCGCCCATCGCTCCCATTATACTTATCTCTTTCTCCATATTGGTGTAAAGAGAGGACAATGGAAAGGGAAATGCTCACAAGATCACACAGTGAAAAGTGCTCTGCCAAACAACATGCTCTCAGGAACCAAGATACATGTACATTTAAACCCAGGATGTGCAAGTAAAGCTTGATAAGAATACAAATATATGAAAAGGGATGTGGGGTAAGCACTTACAAGCTCCTTATGCTTACACAGAAAGTCGCTAACCTCCTCGCCCACAATTGCTGTTACAGAGACTGTCAGCGCTAAGCCACATACATGACAAGCAATGACTGTGAAGGGGATCTGTGAGCGAACTCCCTTGATGGTATTGTATAAGGTAACTTAAAGACAATACTAACAAGGATGAGAAATACCACCTCAATTGTCAGTGAAGCCCACGAAACCCTGTTGATCAAACTGACCCAGAAAGGCTATAACAGCAAAGGGAGGATAACTTAATACATAAGACTCCTGACAAAGGACAAGTGGGAATAGTGATTACAGAATAATGAGTAAAACATACGCATTCACTCAGGAGCTGGATACAACAGCACACTTCACCTAACAATCAATAGGGAACAAAGGGAGAAGTGCAAGGGAAAACCAGGAACAGGCTCCAAGAGAAAGTAAAGGAACAGGAGCAGGGAAAACGAGTGAAAAAGCTCCCTCCTCTCCACCCAGGGAAGGAAAGGAACATTGGACAAAAAAGTAAATCTATAAATGAGGGTGGTCTACAGTTACCCTGCAGAATAGGGCAAAGTCAATCAGGCAATCTGGGCTGCACAGGAAAAGGAAAGCACTGGTAAATGCTGACTGCAAAACAGAGGAAGACAGAAAGGGAATCCAGGAAGCAGAAATATACTAATAAGCACACAAAATTGGAAACCCAGGGAACTAGGAAAAAGAAACTAGGAAATAGACACTAAGCAAAGAACCAGAAACAAGGGACCGGTCACAAACAGGGACACTGCATCAATGACCAGCGCTGGGCTAAAGCAAATGGAGGCTTTTAAAGCAGGCTAACAAGCACACACCTCAGGTGTGCTGCTTGCTAGCACCTGCCACCCACGGGTGCTGCTTATCCTCCACCCAACCTTGTCCTGCAAGTGTGGAGATGAGGCAATGGGCCAGGCATTCTAGGAAGCATAGTCTTTTGACTAAAGCAGCATGCTGGCTGCTAAAAACCTAGAATGGATCCGGAAGGGCGATGACATGGAAATGAAGGATATTGTGCTCCTAAATCACCACAGCACTGTCTCATAAGGTTCAGAAAGAAAGTCAAATAGGGAATAAACCCCAAATCAGGCCCCCAAGTGGCGGGAATGAGAGCAAAGGGAGCGAATCGTGATAAATGGTTATCCCTCCTTACTGGTTGCACGGGTCATCATGCCCTATTCTCCCTGTCTGGGAGGTGTTACAAACAGAGGATAGGAAATGGGGTCTAAGTCCCACTCCTTTCTCTTGTGTCAACCCACAGCGTTTCGGTAATGACAGGCGGCTTTGATGGTTTATGACCTTCAGTTTGTGTGAGGGCCGTGTCAGTCCTTTGGGGAGCCTTTACATCACACTCTCCAAGGTAAATGTAATGTCTTGGAGTCTAAGTTCTTGTGTGGGACTGTTTGGCCTGTTCGTTTGCTTGAATGGGCAGTCAAGCGCATTGTCCGTTGAGCACTCCGAGTGAATGCAGGATTCCACCACTTCCGGTTGGTGCTCCATTTCTCCCTGCTGTGCTTTTAATTGCCGTTTCCCAGGCTGCTGAGTGGATTCTTCTCTCCATACTGTTGGTAACTATATTCGGGCACTTGTCACTCAGCAAAACATCTGGTAAAGGTACTTCTCACAGGGAATGCTGGATAGTGTAGTTTTTCTGCAATAAAAGAAAAGACTGACCAGCTTTGTGACAGAAAGGTATCATGTTATTGTCAGTGTTACTGTAGGCAAGGAGGCTGGCACTATGGGAAGAGACAGAGATTGAGACCCTCCCAACTACCACCTTCCCCACACTGGGGTAAGACTGACTCTGGCTTCCACCCTGATAGGCCTCCCACCCCTGGCCGAGAGGGGCCCCCATGCCATCTAGATAAGGTCAGTTTTCTGACCTTTTCATACCACTCTGACAGCATCTATCATGCAAGCAGTCACCAAAAGAAAGTTGGAGCCTCCACATCTAATTGCTACCATCATACGCCCAGCACAGCCTCACATGCTCTATGCTAATATATGAACAAAATAGCACATCTGGTATATTTTTGATTGCATACAAATATGCATAGATTATCAGAGAACGCATACATCAGTTTAGAGTTCATGCCACGCATAATGGTTGCTGCAGGTGTTTGGAACTGCTTTGATCTTTAGCAGGTCTTAGGGCATCATTATAAGTCCAGCAGTGGTTGCCGTCGGACTGAAACACTGTTTCTGCCACCTGATATCCCAGCACCACCGGGACATTACAAGTCCCGGCGGCCTGGGATATCAGGTGGCAGAAAATGTTGTTCCACATTCCCTTGGAGCCCCAAAGGACTCCATGGGAGGGGAGAGACAGAAGCACTGGCTCTGTTTCTTACGGTGCCAGTGCTTCCATGGCAACTCTGCTTTCTGGGGCACATCA
The DNA here is from genome assembly GCF_040938575.1 of Ambystoma mexicanum. NCBI lineage: Eukaryota > Metazoa > Chordata > Amphibia > Caudata > Ambystomatidae > Ambystoma > Ambystoma mexicanum. The sequence goes on along the minus strand of NC_090922.1, from coordinate 21,443,300 downwards.
GACATGACGGGCGCATATGCCCGGTAAAGCAGAGTTGTAGTCAGCTGGTCCGGAAAGGGTGCCGTTACGTTGCTTCCGGCAGGGTCGGACTGGGACAAGAAATAGGCCCGAACACTCAGAAAAAAGTGGCCCACCCCTCGCCTCAAAAAAGTGGCCCTCAAACCATCATCCGTGAAGCGTGTCAATTCATGACTTTACAGAACTTGCAATAGGGTGGCCAACTTTTCAAAATGGCTTCGCAGGACACTTTACGCACAGAAGCTAAAGAATTGTTTGTAGCACACAAGATTTTATACAGCGCCATTTGTTTGCGCCAACATATGGATACTTTTGTTTACATATGATTGTTGTGATGTTTAAATATCCTGTCCTCTCTGGGTGCAGAGCACTCGACCAATGACTGATGACTGCACACCTAGTGCACATTATTTTATAGGCTTAGCCATTCTTGTATGTCTTATGTATTTTAGTCCTGGTCGTTTCAGGTCTGTTTTTGGTCTTGTTTTGCCATAATGTGTCCATGGGTGTGTAATACATGGAAGGGGGCATTAATGCCTGTGCCCTCCAAACTCAGGCCACAACACAACTCCATGGGGGACCTGAGGAAAAATGGTGTTGCCCCGGCTCCCTGATCCATCAGAGAGAGTGTGGTTGTGTGTGCGTGGCAGAGAGGGGGTGGGCCTTATGATTTGAGTACTTAGCATAGCATACACTGTCCATATCTCGTGTACTGTGAGCACCTGGGAATTTGATGACAACACAGTGGGAAGACAGAAAACAATTTCTCTATGCATAAGATGTTTTATCAAAATTGTTTACTGAAAGTTTAGCAGAAGTTAATAAACCAAACTTCTCAATAGTGTTACTTTTCTTGCATTCAGTCCGACTGCTTGGCTAACATTATTTGTATTGTCGGGAACTTAAAACATCCAGCAATCAGTGGTCGAAGTGTACGAAAAGAAGTAGTGGACTGTGGAACTATGTTCCCTACTGGCCTGCACCGCTGCCCACAAACCTCATGATATCTGAAATTCACCCACAACCTTTGAGAGAGATGTGTTGGCAGGTGTAAGTGGCTATTATAAATTATCTTAATGTGACAAGAATTTAGTTAAGGGACAACTGAATTTCTGCACTTAGCACATTACTTTCTGCAAGCAGAAGTATATATACCAATATTTTGTTCTCACATGCAGGTAGGTGGCTATCACTAAGCTTATGTGGAGCGGTGCTCACAAATCATTATTGGATATTCTCCTTAGAAATACATTGCACCTTAATTCATAATTCCAAGTAAATAACTCTTCCCCTCCTTACATTGGCATTGGAACCCAAACACCCACTCTGCCAGTGCACCTTAGCCCTGGCCAGCAGCAACCTCAGCCATTTCTGTGTCGATGCTCAGCTCTGCTAATGTTCGTCCGTTTCAAGCCATTTCTATATTGCTACAGGACACGGAGCTCTGCCACTGCACCTCATTCCTAACCATCAACAGCCACTGCCAGTGCCGCACCAGGACTCAGCACAACGTTGGTGAGGCTCCCCAATCCTATTCTGCAGCAGCCTGTACCATTTCAGACCTGTGGCTCACAAATGGCTCGGCAAATGCACCTCGATCAAACATTTCCGCATACATGATATTCCAGGACAGGGCGCCACACCCAGCACTGACAGTGGACATCAATCGTCACCAGAGGAAAAACTGCTCTGAACATATGTTGGGTGCAACCGCACGCCCAATAACATGCCTGGGTGGACCCAGTCATAAAATAACTGTTATTTAACACAGAAAACATCTCAAATTATAACATGAAAATATGTATGTCCCAATGTCAAACCCAAGATATTTCTCGCCAACCTACTCAGAAATGTGAACAGGAAATGCTACATTAACTCAACATACCTTTCAGAAAGGTGTAACCATTTTAGATTCAGAGGGTACAATAATTATGCCAATGATTGCCATCAAAGAAATAAAATCCAGTTTATTTTAATTTCTGTTTATCTTTCTTCGTACATTACTTTTTCCTCTTTCTGTGATTTTTTCCTCTTTCTTACCATGATAGTCCCATTCCAGGCGGATGCGCGTTGCCTGGTGTTGACGGTGCCACCTGCGCTAAGAGGAGAGCAGGGGTGATCTCCCCCGCCCACCCTTGTTACCGTCACGTGCCAATGGCGCTGGAGTTAGAGTGTTTCATCGTGTCACTATTCTGGGACGAGGACTCTGCTGGCTGGGAGATAGGCGCAGTTCATGAATGGCACAGCTATCGGTTCACAAAAAAAGCGAAAGAAAAAAATACACCCTTCAGATTCACAATTTTCGCCGGGCTTCAAATTAGAAGTGCAGAGAGAAGGGCTGGGCAGACAAGGTATTTGTTGTGCCCTGATGATAACACCTACGTTAGAGAGACTCCTTTTTTCCGCATGCAGGGCAGTTGAATGGATGCAAGGCAGCCAGAAGAAAGCCCCAGGCCCTGGACCCTGTGGCCAAGGAAAAGTTCATGGGCGCCGGGGGGCTCCCATCAAAGACATGGGCCCTCATTACGACCCTGGCGGAAAGGGGTTTACGCCAGCGTAAACCATGGCGTACCTTTCCGCCAGACTACGAGTTCCCGTAGCGCCATGGTGATTTTTACGCCTGTTTTTTGCAGGCGGAAAAATCCATGGCGCTACGGGACTTGTCGTTAATTACGCCACCGTAATTTACGGTGGCGTAATTAACGCCTTCCCCACTCCCATTATACCCTATGGGGCAAAAATGGGAATGGGGAAGGGTAAATGGGGATTGGGGACTTACTGCCCCGCCAAGGTCGGAATGGGGCGGTAAGTCCGCCAACCCCCATGGCGGAGTTGGCAGCTTTGCGCCATGGACCATGGTGCAAATTGCACCATGGTTCTCCGCCAGGGTCGTAATGAGGGCCATGGTCGCGAGCACAGGAGAGCCGGGGCCAGCAGGAGGAGAGCCTCTTACCATACACATCGGCACCAGTGCCTGATTACGGGGAGAGGGAAGGTGGAGGTTTGCAGGGGGGCTGGGACGTGTCTGGCAGAGATTGTTGCTGGTCCAGGATGAAACGCCACACACCCTCCCTCTATCCTGGGTGTGGCCACAGTTTCCTCCTCTACGCTGTGGCCAATGAGAAGTAGCGAGCAGCTTATCTGCTCCGACTCTTCCCCAAACATGACACCTGCCAGGCCAATTAGGATGCCCCAGCCCAGACCGTGCGGGCATGCTGTATTTTTGTTTCCTTGGTTTTTTGGTTTTTTTTTTCCTTTTCGCAAACCACCCCAGGTGAAATGAATGAAACCGGCTCCCAGCCCCAGGGACTCATTTCGGCCGGTGGCTCAATCTGTCCCTGGCTACCGGCACCCTTAATTCCGGACTGGCAGACTCATAATGAGGCCCTTACTCACAATGAAATCGATACTAAAGAAAGCACCTCTGAATATTCCTCACATATATAGAAGTGGCAGTTGAGGGGGGAAAATGGGATTGCAAGAAAGTAGAAGGATGAGTTAGATCTTATAAGAAAGAAGCCTGGCTAGTGCTAAGAAGACGACTGGTGGAGCAAAACGATATGAATTGTGTGATGTATTACTTGCGCTTCAGAAGTGTACAAGCCCTGAAGGGGTGTTTAGGATTTGAGCATTTGGAGACAGGGCTGAAAACTGCGCAGGGGGCTGTCGCTTTACACAGCCTCAGGCATCTAAGGCAATCAGACAGGATTAACGAATCGTGTGTCATCTGTTCCTCACACAGCCAAGGGTTGCGAGGACAATGCCAGAGGTGCCAAAGGGAAGCCAGGGTTAGCAGCTGCCACCCCTAGCTATTCCTAAATGACGTCAGATGCCCAGGCACTCCCTAGGAGATGTGCAATTCCTCAAGATGTGCATTCCAAAACGACAGCCTGTTCTGGTAGACCACAATATTCCTTCCAAGAAAGGGGCCAGGCCAACTTTGCCCAGTAATGGATTTGAAGAGGGACAATCTTTTCATCAAGTATCCGCATTGTTTTAGATGTAATGCCCTCTCAATGACGTAAGGCATATCCAACTGGTGGATCATGCTGGTGGATCCAACTGGTGGATCATGCTGGTGGATCATGCTGGTGGATCATGCTGGTGGATCCAACTGGTGGATCATGCTGGTGGATCATGCTGGTGGATCATGCTGGTGGATCCAACTGGTGGATCATGCTGGTGGATCATGCTGGTGGATCCAACTGGTGGATCATGCTGGTGGATCCAACTGGTGGATCATGCTGGTGGATCATGCATACATACACATTTCAATTCGGAAGCACAATGCACATTTGCCACGACTCCGATTATTGCCATTCAGACTCTCATCAACACCCTTCTCTTTATCAAAGGCCTGCCACCACTGGTGCTGGTGGGCCCCACTGTGCATAGCAGATTGCTGCCCTACTTCGGTTGTTGGCTTATGCAGGCAGAGTTTGTGGATTTTGCAATGCAGGCAGAGTTTTGGGATTTTGCAATGCAGGCAGAGTTTGTGGATTTGGCAATGCAGGCAGAGTTTGTGGATTTTGCAATGCAGGCAGAGTTTTGGGATTTTGCAATGCAGGCAGAGTTTGTGGATTTGGCAATGCAGACAGAGTTTATGGATTTTGCAATGCGGCAGAGATTGTGGATGTGGCAATGCAGGCAGAGTTTGTGGGTTTGGCAATGCAGGCAGAGTTTTGGGATTTTGCAATGCAGTCAGAGTTTGTGGATTTTGCAATGCAGGCAGAGTTTGTGGATTTTGCAATGCAGGCAGAGTTTTGGGATTTTGCAATGCAGGCAGAGTTTGTGGATTTGGCGATGCAGGCAGAGTTTGTGGATTTTGCAATGCGGCAGAGATTGTGGATGTGGCAATGCAGGCAGAGTTTGTGGATTTGGCAATGCAGGCAGAGTTTTGGGATTTTGCAATGCAGGCAGGGTTTATGGATTTTGCAATGCAGGCAGAGTTTGTGGATTTGGCAATGCAGGCAGAGTTTGGGGATTTTGCAATGCAGGCAGAGTGTGTGGATTTGGCAATGCAGGCAGAGTTTGGGGATTTTGCAATGCAGGCAGAGTGTGTGGATTTGGCAACGCAGGCAGAGTTTTTGGATGTTGCAAAGCAGGCAGAGTTTGTGGATGTTGCTTAGCTTCTACCTGGGCTAGTGTGTGCACCGTTGAGGGATTCTAGATTTCTTTACAACTTCTGTCAAATGCAACTTTCTGTCATCTCAGAATATCCGTCTCACTGGAATGGGATGGATAGTCTGTAGTGGTGTCGGTAAGGTGGTTACTCACTACACTTCAGTCCTCATCCCAGGTGGCATCTGAAAAATCTTCTCCTGAGGTTGGCAGCATTGGCAGAGACATGGATTAAAGTTCAATGAGGGACGTTGGCTTGCGCTGCAAAAGTATATAAACGGGAACCGAAAGGAAAACCCCCAAGGTACCAAAAGCACTCTCAATAAGGCAAGAAGAAACGACTTAAATAACCTTTCTTTTCAAAAGGATGTTGCATAGTGTAGTAATAAAGGCTTTGAAAATACCCTTAAAAATACAATGCAAACTTTAACATTGCAAACACAAAAAACTACAGGCCATGGTGTTTTCTCAATAAAAGTTCACTCTGAGAAGCTGTATTGCATTCAAAATGTATTGCCTGCACCACCCTGTAGATGTATTGGCCAGATAAGTTTTCCAAAGGCAATACCACTAGTGTGTAAACTTCAACATCAGGTTTTGCTTATGCTCCTTTAATATGGCCTTGATATCCGTGCAACATTGAAACAACAGTCTTGAACGCAGTATCTGGCTTTAATAATAATAATGAGCATTTATATAGTGCTACGAACCCTCAGGCATCTGAGCGCGTCTTATTATTACCCAAGGTGTGTGGCACTCATTTATCATGGTTGCAAGGATGAGTTTGGCCCTGCTGGGGCTCGTCAGCAGGCTCTGTACGATTCAAAGCAAGCCTCTACTCGCTGTGCTATCTGTCCGGGGTAGGTGGCCAGCTTGTCACTAGTGTTGATGTATAACATGGAAACTAAGTTGAAGCAATGTAGAGTTCTATGAAACTTAGCAGCTGAGGACCTGTGGTCGTCCCATGGAAGCAGAGCAGTCCTTCAATTCTTGAGACCTGGAAGTAGTGCAGACAGATTGCTGGACTTTCAGTACCAAGATGTCAGCGTATTGCCCTTATTTGCACGGGCATTCAGGTGGCAAAGGCACAGCAAAATTACGCATGGTGGGATGGGGTCCCGATCTTTGGGATTCCTGGCCTACAATCTCTCTGAAGCCTACTACCCCCTGCCCCTGGGTGCCTTCCCTACGTACAGCACTCGCTTTCTTCCAAGCTAGGTTTGTGCTTTACAAATCACATACATACGTACATAGATAAAATGTATAAGCATCCATCTTCCAATACCCCCTGCCGGTTCTATGCTCATTTTACGACAATCATTTTTTCAATGATTTTTTTGCCCACATTGTTTTTTCATGAAAAGAAACATTGAAATGTTTCTTTTTCTTTGGTACTAAGCATAGACATCGTCTTTTAATACGTGATTTATGAAATTACCGATTTAGAACACTCCAATTAAATCGGCCAGTGCAGGAGCGGGTGGAGGCGGGCAGGGCATCAGATTCAGAAGGGGGGTTAGGGTCATTGAAGTGTGTTATTTCTGCATGCTAAAGGCTGCATTAAAACGGCTGAGAAAATAGGTCTTTTTTGTGTTAGGTATGTGGAAATATCACATAAAACCATTCTTTTTCGGGGGTTCTCTCGACAAGCCCTCCACTCCCCTATTAATTTAACTCTATTCCCTACCTGCACCCAAAAAAATGACTGTCGATAAATGCACTCTCAGCCACCATCTGTATCGTGACAGTTTTCTTTTTTGAATTCACTATTTTGGGTTGCTGTGTTCTTTAGTACCAGGGTAGCAATGGGGTATTTTGAAGTAGGGTTAAATGTGCATATGCTCCTTCAAAAATTGTTGGTGAAGACGTTGGGGGCTTATCCTCTTTCTATGACTTCCTTTCTGGTGTTTTACTACCTGGGTCCTAAACCTAAAACAAAGCCCCCATCTGATTAGCCCGGCTTGTCTTAAGCTCTTATTGCTACTCAGATTTCCCACAAAGGGATATTGAAGGTGGATGGTGGGATTCCAGCGAGTATGGTTCCAGGCACTCCAAGGGACTTAAGCGTCCGGTGTGTTTTGGATTCTTTCAAATGAGGCAGCTTCGGTTGATGGCTGTTGAAATGGACTGGGCAGTTTGAAGGTTGAGGACTTTGACATGGCTTTTCTGACAATTAGCTCTGAAATCGTCCACTGCCCTCGCTCTCATCTCTGAAGAGTGTACAGCAATTTCACTAGTGCTCGAGGGGCTGAACATGTCGCTGTGTTAGTTGTGGGGATGTATGAATCCCCTTGTGTCTCTCATCTCTGGCAATGCTCACACTAGAGGATGTCCAGACGTGGGGCATGGGAAACCCTGCTCCTGATGTAGTCAGTGTGGCAGGAGCAGCATGTCCAGCAGGTGCAGGCCCGTGTGTGGGCAGAAGACATCTGAGGACATCTCCCAACTGGGTGTTTACTTTTTTTTTATTTGTTGGGTTTAGATGTTCTTCCTATAAGGTTACTATGCATCACAGGTACTCTTGCGTGTACACTCCTGCATCCACTCTTATACTCCTGCTGCTCGGCTGTTGTTCTGGAATCTACGCTTTGAGATCCCCTGAATTTACAGCCAAGACACCATTTCTCCACTTCTAGAAGAGCAGAGTGCCGCTCCTTCCTCCCCTTCCCCACTTGTTATACTGCGCCGGTTCCCAGGAAAATGAATGCGGCGGGGCATCTCGGGACCACACTCACTGAGGCAGACTCTGTGTGGTGGCCTTGACGGCATGGCATGCTCCACCGGCCTGCCTGCACTCATGTGTGGCAGTGAGAGTGCTGAGCACTCCCACCGCCAGCTTGGTCAATATTATATGTACTGTCTTTGAGGGTATCAGAGGCGTTGCTGGGGGCGGGGGGGACTGAGTGGGCTATATCCCCTTGTCTTTTGGTTGTAGCCCTGTGTAGAAGGTTAGGAGCTACAACCAAAAGGCTAGCTAGCCCTGAGTCCCAACAGCCCCGACATTAGCGTAGCCCCAGATCTCTTCCGGACCTAGCAACACCCCTGGAGAGTATTAATCACAAATCAGAGATTCAACGCTCCTTAAGATACCTTCAAGGCAAAGGTTGTCTCGTTTAGGCCAATAATATGCTTCTGATGCGTCAAAGGTTATTTTTGGAACACAATTCGCATTCTGAAAAATTAACATTATTTACGCATTGTCTTTGATTGTGGTGTCCAAATGCCGTGTTTATTTTTACGCCTTTATTCGAAAATTGTTTTGAGCCTTGTTCAAGGCTATTTTTCGCTATCATTGTCAATATATTTCACTGTATTTATTCTTTGGCTTTCTAGATCTGGTGTGTTTGACTCCGATAAGGCCACTTCGGACAGTGCTGCGCAGCGGTTTGCAGAGTTTGGCCAACCGCTATTGAAAGAACCAGCTATTCTGGCTCGGACTGCCACCAGGCCTAGAGGACGTCCCATTTCATACACAGGTACGTGTGCATCGTGACTGATATTATTTCATGGTTACCAGCTATCAGAGAAGTAACATATTAGAAGTGTTGCCTCTAATGGAGGGAGCTGTTAACAAGTCTGATCAATTGGAGCATTTGAGAAAAAGAAGTTGTCTGTCAATGATTTCAGATGGAAATTGTGAAATAACGTGTTGCTAGTACTCGTGTGAATTGCATCCATGGCGCGCCTTTGAAAAGGCTGCTGATGTCGGGCATTCTACCCTAAGATTGCATCTGGGGGGCTGGGCTAATGCAGCGGTAAGTGTTTACGGTTTAATTGCGGCAGAGAGGAATTAGCAGCACCTTTTAATTAAATGCTGTCACCCAATACCACAGGGGCCCACGGCCTTGGGGGTGGGTTTATGTCATTTTTGCTTATTGCTGTGTTTCTGCTTCGATCCGTTTTATTTGGGGTGCCACCATGATATTAAAGCAAAGACAGAACTAGAGTATACAGTTAGGCTTGCCGCTAGCAGAACATTGGGGTGTCAATATGGGCCTGGCAATAGGGATTTCTGGCGAGTATACGTATTATTCAGTGTAGTGATTATTATTTAATAAAAATATACAAATGTCTTCCATCAGCTTGGCAATGTTTTTTCCTTTGTTACGAATTGCGGGAATGATTATCAATTATAGGTAACTGTATGAGAACAGTAAGGCAGTGGTCTAACTCAATAGTGAAATGGGGGCATTTCCTGGCGAAGCAGTGCCTCTGAAGGATGGCAGCACTGAACACAATTAGTCATACATCAGGCTGTCTATCTACACCTGTATCCGATCTCCTAATGTCCTATCTTGTCTGCATTTCCTCAAGTGTGTCCGCTATAATTCCAGCTGGTCTTCTAGGCATCACCAGTCATTGCATGCACCTGTGAGAGATTAATGGGAGATGAGCAGTGAGTCACTCATGGCATCTTCTAGCCTGTCCATTCCTCTATTCTAGCTCCAGGGCACCTTTCCTTTGGTGGAAGCATGTACGCTGACCTCCACCCAAATCTTCCCTCCCTTTGTGAAGACAAGCCTTTGCTGCCAACGACACTCAATATGTCTGCAATTGTGCACATAGTATTTGGATTTTACCTGTGTTCCTCACTGTAGTGAGGGCAAATCTTTGCTGGATTTCACCCCAAGACCCGTCGTCATGCCTCCTAAATACACCCAAATGTCGACTATTCCATGCCAGGTAAGCCCACATAAAGTGCTGGCCCACGCCACCATTAGATTAGTAGCTTGCAAAAGCTAGAGAGAGTCTAGAGACCATTAGAAAAATTGCTGGTAAAATGATTGAGCAGTATTGGGTGAGTCTCGATGGGTGGGTAAGGTGTGTGGTATTGTACATTGCAGACGGGCAGGTTTAGAAGGGGAGCACACTGGTACAATGTTTCATTTTTCAGATCACCCATCAGATGTTGTTGTGCCATCACGAAGATCCTGGCCACTGTACCAATATTAATTAATGTGATTTTTATTTAAGGGGAGTTTTTGTAATGTGTTGCATGCCACTTTTGACTGCACAGAGAGTGTCTTAGAAAGTGTGTTAGCTTGTGCAAGGTTTTTCGTGGCAAAGCAGCCGGGATTCATGTCTAGGACAGTAGGTGATCCAATAGCTGCCTACAGGGATTTGCTAGACATCTCCTGGCAGCAGGGTAAGGACTTCCAAGGGGAAGAGCCAGGATTGGTGAGAGAATTACCCCTTAACTTTTTCTTTCTTTTCTGATGGGAGACCTTTTACTCTGTAAAACAAAAGCCCTCCTCTATAGCAATGTATGATAGCTATAACAGATTCAGTCACTTAGAGGTTAGGTTGAAAGAGGGAATATATTCATGTTGAGTTTCCTTCCTACTTGGCCACTGAATGTGAGTGAGGTGTTTTTTGTACAGAGTGCACTGCAAATTACAGTGGTATTGCCAGTCACGCATCATCTCAATGGTCAATCTGTGTATGCATGTCCCAATTCACATTGTGCCACCGTTTCACATTCCAGTCCTTTAATTCGTAATGCAATACCAAGAAGGTTGTAGTACTGGTAATACTTGCTCACATCACACGGACAACACACATTGCAATTTGGTATCTGACTGTGAGGGCGTAATGTAATGGGGGTGTAGGCTGGGTCTATGTATTGCCATCATGCGTAGAACCTGATGGGAGTCTGGGTCACATGTGGTCTGGGTGTCATCCATAATAGTGTATGTCATTACTTGTGAACACAGTGCATGCCTGGTCTGATGGCAGGGTAGTCACCCTCATTAGTTGTTTGGCAGTGTCTCATCCCATGTACGGGTGTGTCATTGGGTGACCCAACCTACGGCGTTGCCACGGTCAACATTTTTGTTCATGTGCTCTGCACCTAGTCTTGGCCTGTACGCCAGAGCTAATGCAAGGTGTCTGTGGGCCTGGGCAGTCTGTTCCGTCATGTGTGTCATTGGATAGGCACAAGTAAATGTGCATCACTGTAATGAGTTATTCCCTGTGATTGTACGAAGGGCTTGGTCTTAGTTGTTGTTGCCTCTAGGCATGACACCATGCTCTCCGTGGTGCCCCTGGATGTACATATGATTACCCTAGGTGGTCATGTCAAGCCATTCACTGCCATTGCAAGGGTGTGGGGGGTGTTGCATCCTGGTACTTGTATTGCATTGCATGTGGCTGTCCTGATGGTGTTGGATAGGCCCGGTCAGTGACTGATGCATCCCCAGTCACATGCTACTCCTATGTTATGACCTCTCATTTGAGGGGTGCGCTGGTGATGAAGACCATTCCAGACATGCATTTGTGACATTGTTGCCTCCCTTTTAGCCTGTCACTCATGCTGCAAGGTAGATTGGATTGTACATTTGTACATGTACTCACCCATCATCCAGGTTCTTGATCCTCTGTGACGCTACATGTAGGCCGGAAGCGTGCTGTTGGTGTCTGCATGTCAGTGAGAACCCAGGGAGTGGACCTTGTTCGAGGGATCACTGCATGCCTCCGCCTCGCCACCTGCATCCCGGTCATCCTTCACTCCCTCGCCTCCTGGTGCCACTGCCGGTACTCCAGCCCCTTCAGCTGTGGATTGGCATGCAGCGCCTCCAGCTCCATGTTTGCGTCAATGACTGGTAGCATGGTTGCTGTGTAAAGTGTTTTTGTGGAAGGTGTGGCCCTTTTGTAATCTCCCTAGGTGCAATGGGTGCATCTGGGTGGGTTGGGTGCACCTGTGGCCTTATTTCATTCACCTATGTCCATTTACTGGTGGCTCCGAAGGTGGTGTTATCTCTGCCATGGTTTTGCCAGTATTACCGGCAAATCCAATCTCGTAATGTACTGGTATTCCCATTGTGCCGGTATTACTGGTGCAGGCTTCTGGCCCATCCAATATTTGCGTTGCCAATGTTACAGGCACTGGTAATTCTGGATGAGGTGATACCGGTGCCTGTAATCCTGGCACCTGTGTTCCAGCAAACTCATACTTGGCTGGACCGGTAAAAGTGCTGGTAAACTGTTTCACCAACACTTTTGCCGGATACTGGCACTCAATGACCACCAATATGCACTTAACAAACTAATGTGTTCTGTTGCTCTGAAACTCTGCACAGTTCTGAACTGGATAGGTGGAGAGGACTGTAGTAGGAATAAGTCTTTTAACAGCAGTGCATTGGAGGAATGGTAATTTTAGACAGAAAGTGGATGCATCACACATTACCCAAATGAAGGACTTTTGAAGGCCCGGGGTGGGTTGCAACGGTCCGCTGAATAAGGATGCAAGAGACGTCTTTAGTATGGGACTGGGAGTGACTGTCTATGGGTAGGATGTCCTCCCCCTTTTATTGACGGCAGTGTACAGGATCGCCTGACATGGTGCCCACGCGCACCGTAACATCCCCTCCAACTTTCCCCCAAAACATGAACATGTCGCAGTAACCAATATTGCTGAACATAGTCCTTCATTATACTGCCGATTCATCACCGTCCATCATCCATCACATAGTCCTTCAGCCTTTCGGGAAGCCTATGGCACACCCGCTGGGGATATCTCGGCGGGCTGGGCACCGCACGGCCTGCAGTGACTGCATCAGGTGTCTAGTGGCTCCAGTCATCACCACCGTCTGGCAGTTCTCGATCACGGTCCCTGTCCGTCCGTAGGTTGGCCCTCCTCGCTCTTGGGGACCCCTCTTGTTGGTGCGCCCTTGATGCGACGGAAGCCGCTGCAGTTGCGGGTGACGGATGAGCCCTCGCGGGTTGCCATGATCATAGTTCCTTGGCGAGCAGCCACCATTTAGGAAACTGGGTCATGCGGAAGGCAGAGTTTGTGCGTGCGGTACTTGGCCCTGGCTAGCACTTGATCGCCGATTTCCAGTGACTGTTCCACAAGGCCACAGTGGACTGACTCTCTGGCATTTTGAATGCTCCTGTCGTTCTCTCACCAGGGTGGGTTCGACCATGCCCGGCTACCGAGCCTCGTGCTCTGTGATTGTGGACCTGCCCTTGCGTCAAAAGAGTTCTTCGGCCGGGGATACGGCTGTGGTTGAGTGTGGCATTGTGCAGTAGGCCATGAGGAATTCTTGGAGACCGGGCTCCAGTGCGTGACCCCTCTCCAGAGCAATGCAGAAAGCTTTGTTAAGTATCCTCATATACCTCTCGACGTCGCCATTGGCCCGGGGCCAGCACGGTGTAATTCAGTGGTGCTCAACACCATAGACTGTCAGGAATGTGGCCCGTTCTTCGCTTTGAAAGGAAGACCTGTTGTCGGACCTTATTGACCCCGGGAATCCAAATGTGGCGAACATCTCCTTCAGTATCGGTATGACAACTCTAGCGGCCGTGGAGTCCACAAACTGCACCACCGGGTACCTTGAAAATTCTTCCAGTAACACTAGAAAGTGCTGCAACTGCAGTACGGTCCCAAACTCCATGCTGAGGGCTTTCCAAAGTGCATCAGCCCGTACTGGGGATGCAATGGGTGGCCCTTTGACAGGAGGCCTTGCCGCCTGGCACCAGATTCATGCTACAACCATCTCCTCCACTTTTCTTTCCATCTCCGGGAACCAAACCTTCTCGCAGATCCTCGCCACTATCTTGGTGATCCCTTGGTGGCCCACGTGGGCGAGTTCGATCACCAGCTTCTGAAGGGACATGGGGATTACCAGTTGCGTCCCCCCGAGCAGCACCCTTTCCGGCCCCACCGTGAGCTCAATGCTCATGTTCCACAGTCCCTAATGAAATGCTTGTGTCTCAGGTATTCATATTTGAGTGATGCTTAGAAAGTCTTTCCACTGTCCGGACCTTAGCTGCTAGACCAGCTCCTGCAGGCCTGAACCCTGTTGGGTCGCTTCAGCAACTTCTGCCATGGACATCGACCTGGGAACAGCCGCATGCATGACCAATGCCACTGTGGCCTCTGTCATCCACAGGGTTCTCCTCTCCACTGGACGGCCTTTTCAGGTGGCGAGAAAGGTAATCTGTGAGGTTGTCAGCCCCTGCCCTGTAGGTCAGTGTTACATTGTACTCCTGTAGGGGATGGAGCCAGCGTTCAAGCCAGATCGGGGACCTGGCGCTGTCCCTCCTAGGATAGGGACCAGGGGCTTGTGATCCGTGAAAATGGTAATGGGATGCCCGTAGATGTATAAGTGAAAGTTCCTGCACCTCCACAGGACGGCCATCGCCTCCTGCTCGAATTTGGGAGTATTTGCCCTGTGAGTCAGTAAGTGCCTTTCTTCGCGAAGGCAATTGTTTGCGATACACCAGATTCAGATAGCTGTAGGAGCACCGCCCCTATTCCCACTGGGCTTGCATCCACCATTATTTTTGATTTGTAGGATTAAAGTATGCCATTGTGGTGTCCATGGCGAGGTCCTCCTTAGTGGCGTTGAACGCCTCTTGTTCCACCTTGCCCCAGTTCCAGTCCTGGTCCTTCTTAGTCACGATGTAGAGGCGTTACATGAGGGTGGTAACATTTGGCATAAATCTCCTGCAAAAGTTGATCATGCCAAGGTAGCTGCAGACCCCGGGCTGGGGACATTTTGATGTCCTCTACCTTCTTGGGGTCGGGAGACAGACCCCTATCGTGAAAAATGAAGCCAAAGAACCCCACCCAGGGCTCCATGAATTTGCATTTCCTCCGGTTCAGGGTAAGTCACAGCTGGGACAGCCACTGCAGCACTGCTGTGAGCCTGGCCATGTGTTCCTTCAGGGATGCCGAGTACACCAGCATGTCACTGCTCATGTTAAAGACGCATGGGAGGCCTGCCAACACCCCCCTTATGGTGTACTGGAAGACTTTTGCTGCTGAGGGCAAACTGAAGCTTAGCCGGTGGTACAGGAGCAGGCCGATGTGTGAGGAGAACGTTGTGATGGCCTGGGAGTCCACGTGTAAGAGGACCTGGTGGTGTCCGGCCTTGAGATCCAACGTTGAAAATAGATGTGCTCCCTGTGGTCGGCCAGGATGTCATCTAGCGTGGGCGTAGGATGCCTCTCCTTCCTGTCGCCCGGTTGGGTAGCCACATATCCACACAAATCCTCACCTCTTCTGGACACTTGGGCTTGGTCGCTACGACAATAGGCGACACCCAGGGCGTGGGCCCCTCCACCTTCTCAATGATGCTGTCCTTTTCCAAATTGACGATCTCGGCCTTCACCTTCTGCCACATGTGGAAATGGACACGCTGGTGGCGTAGTGTAAGAGGATTCAATTCAACACTACAGCTAAGTCAATGCCTAGTCTGGGATACTGAATGGAAACCCTTATTGATATATCTTTATGTCCAGTTCATGCGTTCTGGATGACTACCCCTATATAACACCCCTCTCTTGGAATCCCCCTGACCCCACTGAGCCAAGAAGTAGTTCTGTTTTGCAAGTTTAAAGGTTTATTTGATAATTTAAACAATATATATATATATATATCACGCTTTATAATAAATTAATAATTGAATATCACACTGAATCTGAGCAGTAATCAATAATGGATAGTCTGGCACTAGCACACTTGTGAATAGGAACAGAAGAATAAGGTGGTAGAGAATGCTTTATATAAGTTCAGATGGATGTAATGTTGAATGAAAATTGCAATACAGAAAATACTCAATATGATTTCAACAAAACAATGTAATCACTTTTCTCTGGCAATCCCCTCCCCCCTTTATGCAATGCAAGGAAATGGAAGAAAAGCACACAGTTCTCAGAAATACAATCAAATGTAATTCAGTTCACCCCAGCAAGCTTAGACTACAGAAATTTGAAACACAGGCCCAAAATGCTTTTATATGTGCTGGCAATGAAGTGAAAAATATGCTAAAATGCTTTTAATTCCCTCTAGAGGTTCAGGGTGAGTGGTATCTAGTTAATATTAGTCCAGGCTCACTCTAGCAATGATTCAGGGGCTTAAGAGGCAAACGAATTTTTAGCAAGGAAAGCAATGAAGCTGCTGTTTTCACACGTGGCTGGGTTTTTAACCAAATCGCAAATCGCGGTAAATTCGCGAGTGCGTTTTTCGCGATTGCGGCAAAAGTATAGAGAATCGGAATGCGGTTCTAGGTTCGTTGAAAAGCCAAGATTCCCAGCTTTCAGAGGAAAGTTACTGCAAGTCTTTAAGACAAACGGTCACGGAGATATGAGCGATATGGTAAAGGTCGTTTTTCAGATTTGAAATTTTAAAAGTTCAAAGTGACAAGTGACAGCTAGCAGCTAGAAAATGACAGGTGACAGCTTTTAGGCAGTTCTACTTAGATTAAAATAGATTGAATTATATTATTTTAACTAAGAGATTGGTTCTGCACAGTTCTGCTAGGTACTCACAATATATTTTTGAATTAGGCCTCGCCACGGATCTGGTCAGGTTTTGGACTGGACTCCGGTCTGGTCTGGGTCTCTTCACAGTGATCTGGGTCAGCTCTCTGGTTCTGCTAACAGCGGTCTGGGTCAGCTCTGCTCTGCTGGTCTAGCCTCTCTGGATTCTGGAGATTGATGGATTTGAAGTCTGGATCTCTGGATGTTGTATGGTCCGGCAGCATGCTCCGCAGCAAATGGAATTGAATGTCCCTATCTGTCCTGACTGTCTGCTTTTATGTGTTTTGAAAATGGGTGGAGAGGCTAGCTTCCTAGGCCCTACCCCTCTCCACTTGTCATTGGCCACTTCCTCCTCTTCCCCTTGATTGGGGGAATGAAATGAAGTGTCATCATGATGAGGTCTGTTTATGATACAGAGAACCCACCCCTGTCTAATTACACACAATCTATATTTTGACCCAAAAGACATATTTGCACAGGTACACATTTGTTTAAAATTACATGCACCCATCACATATCACAGGAGGTATACCCTGTCCAAATCTGCTCTTCCTGGGAGCTTGCATTGAGAAATGGCAACATATTTCACTTTTTGGTCAAGTTACCAATATCAGATTCTTACTCAAATTTACCCAAATGTGTGCAAGGCATGCAGGCATTAATTGACGAAGTATCAGACTTTTCACATGCAGACATTTTAAGTAATACCCTCTTAACTGCTAGTTTGCCCCCAGATCATGCCACCGGTTCTAAAAACCTCTTAAAATGTGGGCAGAAAAATCACAAGAATTATGGTATCATTTAAATAATTATGACAAGTCCGTACTATGAGTTATTCATCTTTTTCTAAAACTATATTCTGGCTACAGGGGTGTGGTTTCCAGGTCACATGGTACAGAAACCAGTCTTTCCACTTTCTTCAAGCTCAGCCTCTGTCTCCAGTTTCTCCCCCTCCCAGTTTCTGCCAAGCCAGCTTGCTCTCACATGCAGTGCTCCTCCCCTTTCCATCCAGGAGGAAGCCACATTTACGACTCCCACCAATAAAACATTTGCCTGAGTCAGGACAGGGCTTTGTTCAATTTCCTGCAGAGCCCAGGTAATTCAATCAGAGAAGTGTCAGATCCCTTTTGGTGGGAACAGCAAAAGGCAGCTGGCCTGGGAACACAGCTGTAGTGCAAGTCTCATCTCCTGTCGGGGGTAGCTGGTGGGCAGAATTCAGTTCCTTAAGCCAGGCCCCAGCTAATGTCACTTTTAGTTACCCAGTTTTCTGCATTCAAATAAAACTAACCATTTTTTACATATGCAGCTAAAATGCTGATTCTAAGTTTAAACTATGACATTTAAACAATTGCAACCTATGTGACACTCAAAAGTAGGTCACTCATTTCTTTTAAACATTTAGATTTTTAGTGTCTTTCAGTCCAAATGTACTTAAACTGCTGAAATCCACAGCTCAGCCAGTCTTGTTATAAACCTTCAAGTCACTTCAGAATATAACTTATACTTATATACATTGGATCCACCTCTCAGTAAGTCTTTCTTTGGCCTGCTTTGGGTTCATTTATTCAGTTTTACACCAAAAAAAAAAAAGTCTGGTGTTGTTTTAAAACGCCGGCTTTCTGATAGTGGTGAGTACTGGTAATGCACCCATTTTTGGGATTTAAGAAAATGAATTCCCCACAATTCTAGGTTGCTTTTGGCAATCAGCATTGCCATTCCCAATGGTTTCAGGCTACTGTGTGGGTAGTCCAATGGTGGTTTTAGGCAGTGCCCTTCTGTGCCCATAACATCGGCAAAATGGGTGGCAGCCTATTCTTCATGCACTTCCCTGGGCATTTTCTGGGAAGCTCTGGCCATCATGATGTTTTCCATGTCAGTACTGCACAGTTTTGAGGTAGGGCTTGGATGCGTGGATAAAAACATCCCACAGTAGCGCCACTGGTTGGATTGTTGGGTCCACATGCAAATGCACCTCCTATACTTTGAGGCATCCCACTCCTTCGAATAGTCCTGGGAACTGCGCAAGTAGGCGATCACTGTCCTGAAAGGTGAAGTGCTCCAGCCGCAGGTCTTCCACAGTTGCGCAGCTCAGCAGCATCTCTTTTGCTACCGGTGTCACTAAAATCTGGCCTGTACTGTGACATCTTCCTGTTGCACAGGAGTGATGAAGAATCCGTCAAGTGGCAGAGGTGAGTACCCCCCATAATGGAAAATGCAGATATCCAGGTGCTGCAGCAGTGGTGGTGGTGGTGCCGGTGAGAGCTCCTTAAATTCAATTACTGGAATTACGTTGACTGAATCACCGATGTCTACCAACATCGACATCCTCATGTTCCTGATGGTGATTGAGAGCAGGGCTTTCTTCTCTGCTGCCTTGAGTCCAGTCATATCGCTGAGATGAAGAATGCCTATCCCACATCACCTGCTCCTTTCAACCTCGACAGGGCCGCTTGGCCTGGCCTTCCATCTTCATCCACTGTGGCCACTTACAGGTATCGCAGCCTGGATGGTGTCAGGGGCGGTCGAGATGCCTGTGCGGACTGCCAAGGTGCCCTTCACAACCTGGCGTAGTGGTTGACCTTGCTGCACTGCCTGCACGTGGCCCCCACCGCTGAGCATGGATATCGTGATGTGCTGGGCCATCGAGGCATCACACTGCTTCTGGTGCTCCTCCATGGGCTTTTGCATCCCTTGCGCGGCCTCCTTCTGTACCTTCTGCAGGCCATGGGCGAGCCTTTGTCTCTTCCATTTTTGCCCCCCTGATGTTGATAGCTCCGGGGTCCTTCCCAGCTCCAGGATCCTGTGTAGAGGAATGTTGGGTTCCTTCAAGATTTGGCATTGCAGGGCCGCTTATGAGCAGTGTTGGATAATTTGTGCCCTTATCTCCTCCTCTTCATCCATGAGTCGACATGTCATGGCCAATCTCCTCAGTCGGGCATGGTACACATACAGTAGTTCTGCTGGGTCCTGGTGGGCTTGCCGCAGGCAAAACCTCTCATAGTCCCCATTGACAAGCGGTCTAAAGTATTCCTGCAGGGCCTCTTTCGCTGCGCTGTATGGGTTGTCTTGATGTCCCAGAGTTTTGAAGATTTGATGCACCTAACTACCTGCATAGAACAGGAACATCGCCCTTTGGGTTGCCTCGTCGTCTTCCTTGGTTGTGTCGAAGTACATCTCAAGCCTCTCTACCCACATGACCCACTGTGGCCCAAGGGTGGTGGGGGCTCCCGTAACATTAAATTTGGGCACTCGGCACCCGATAAAGCCATGTGGGGTGTTGCAGGGCCATGCGAAACTAGTGTGCCCTTCTTCTCGAGACAAGGATAGTGATAGCCTAGTCATGGATGAGGTGCTTGCCCCGCTGTCGTTGTCTTCCTCCTCCATCGTGGTGGGATCTCCCCTCCACCTGTGCGGCGGTCTCTACCTTGTGGAATCCGCCTCGGCGGCTTGAGCACCCCTGTGGTTACCTAGGGGCCACTAGCCGGGCTGTAGGGACACCTAGTGGTACCTTTTGGGATAGGCCTCTCTCTCCCTTCCCACAGCATGAGCACCCTGGCAGGGGCGCTTGCGGTGATGCCGATGCAGCATTGCTGGGGGCACCCCCTTTTTTTCAACCACCACATGTGCGTGGTGGTAGTGATGCGCAGTGGATATTGGATATTTCCTTTTCTCGGCCTCCCCTTGACCTGGATGGCTGGCCACGTTTATTTCCTCGTTTTCTTTTTCTTCTTTAATTTGGGTCTTAGGCCCCCTGTGGATGCCTCACAGCAGAGGGTGACGCGCTCCGAGTGTATACTTACCGTAGCGTTGGGGCGCGCAAGGAATAGTGGACCTTGCCGCCAGATGCTCCGCCCAGCACCAGCCCTCTGGCTGTTTCTTCCAGTGCAGCCAGGCGTGGGGCAAGCAGGGGCCACCTGATGGCGTGCCCAGAGAGACGAGGGGTGCCGGAGCTCCCGCTCTGGACAGCATGCTGGGATCCCCATCCTAGTCGCCAGTTGTTGTAGGCCCGGGCCGGGTTAACCCAGGCCGCTGAATAAGGACGCAAGAGACTTTTTTAGTATGGGACTGGGAGTGGATGCCCACTGGCGAGAAGTCCTCCCCCTTTTATTGACGGCGGTGCGTGGGGTCACCTGACATGGTGCCCACGCACAACGTAACAAGGACCGCATTCAGAAAAGGCAGCCAGCCCTATAAATGCTGCGTTGTTAAAGTTTCTGGGCATGCACAAAAACGGAGAAGTTATAGATATCTGTGTTGAATGTCAGAAGAGGGCGCAGACAGTCACTGATACAGCCTACTTCATACAGCCCCTTGCACATTAAAATGAAACTGACCTCTGGGGCCCTTCAGGCTCCGAAGCAACAGTGAAACGCAGGAAGCCGAGAGACGGTCCCAGGGACACAGAAGAGACAGTGATGCGAATGTCGACTAATCTCAATACATGAGCATATTTTTCAATCAGCACTTTATTTCTATGGTGTTTGCATCTTGGTAAATACATGCATTTGGTTTCAGTTAGCAGGGTGCACATTCTTGTTTTTTTGTTTTAATGCAAGACAGAATTCGATCACTGAAATATGTGTACTTTCAGTTGTTAGAAGTGCCTTTCAGTAAAGTGTATAGGCACATTGTATTATGTCACTTAGCAATGTTAATATTTATTGTTTTTACCATATAGTATATCATTTTCAACATACATCCTATTGTTTTCAGTAGTGTGCATTAATATCACAGAATATGAAGTAATGTTCGCACAAGTTTTATTAAATTATACAACAGGACTGTTCAGTCTATGACTATTTCAACATGCAATATGATCATTTACTATATGATTTGAACATTTCCTTCACTGATATATGCGACTTACTGCACGATATATGCTTGAATATATCATAAATGCTCCATTATATCATATATAGTTTTGAGTTGTCATGTGTTGTTTTTTGTAACAGAAATATTTGCTGGGAATGCTGAATTATTTCCGTAAATGCTCCTCATAGAATGTCCCAGCCTGCCTGGTTGCCTCTGCGTGCTGTTTGTGCTTCTTGTGTTCGACCATCGCCAGCTGAAAGCACGCACGCGGCCTACTCCGCTGTTCTTACCTGGGAGAACCTTTTGCTTGTCGATGCTAACTGGTTTCTGTAGTGTTTGTTTTCGCCCGCGACGGATAAGTGTCAATTTCAAGTGTGTTTGTCTTCTGGTCCAGTGCACTTGACATGCTAAAGCGCTCTATCCAACGGCCATGACCTCTGTGTAGGCCGACCCTGCTGCGCTAGTCTGCCTCCTCAGGCGAGGATCTCAGAACGTTCAATAATCTCATTTGCAGACGAAGAGAAAAAGCAGGGGCAATGCAATTTCCTTCCTGGAGCGGAGTATCCAGAGTAATAAAGATTAAATATAGCTGTGGTGAGAAGGGTCAAAGCTTGAGAGATCAGCATTTCTCACTCTCTGGTTGGTTCACTGTAGAGCTAACGAGATTACATATGTTGGCTAGATAACTCAGAGGGGTAACATGCCTGCAGCTTTAGTTTGCGCCCAATGTGCAGGTGATTAGTTTGAATGCTGGTGGCATGAATTCAGGTATTCATCCTTCTGCGGTCAACAAAAGGAACATTTGCCATACCTAACGATGCAGTAGGGTCATGCGCCCACAACTGGCTCAGTGCGGCTAACTTATTTTTTGAAGTAGTGCCCTCTGATTCTCGGCCCACTTCAACTTTGTAGCCAGCACGGGGGTGGGGGGGGAGCTGGTAAAGACTCTGAAGCCAGGCAGTGGGTGAAATGTTGTGTCTGAAAAGCCGTTGGCTGCTATCGGCCCATCCCCAAAACCCACACGCAGACCGGCTAGCCTGTGTTGATACCGGAAGGAGAGCATGCATTTTTTTCACCAGCAGTAGCACACATCTCACCTGTTGCCCCTCCAGAGTGACTGCCCGCCAATTCCCCACTCCCAAAGACCCAGAAGGAGCAGTGGCATGGACACGTTTAGCAGGGCAGAACAAGCATCTCTTTGCAAGCCAGCGTTTCCTGGAGTGCCACCCCAGGGAGACAGGGCCTCATCACGAGCAATACCGCCGGGACACAGCCCAATGCTATTAGCACTACTGCAACTCAGTCTGGCGCAATTTGCACCGTATCACGAGTTGCGGGGGCAATAAATACCCATTCCCATTGTGTTGTGAAGCGCTATAACGCCGGCGGCAATAGCGCCAAAAACAAACCGAAAAGGGTCATTTTCCCCTCCAGCAAAAAGCTGGAGGTAAAAAAGCTATTTTTCGCCCAACTCGTGATTTGGCCAACCCTTAAATGCGGCGGCCAAACTCGTGAAGAGGCCCACAACCTTATTATACCTGCACTGCACGCGGCTCTTTTTAATAATCCCGTAATAGCAAGCATCATAAAATCAGTTTAAATATCACTGGAAGTTGGATTATTCTTACTTGGAAAGGGTCTAGTAACGGGGGTCCTATTAGCTATTTTTTTTAAGGTGCTGTGTTTCTGTGGATGCGCAATTGTGGAGCCACGCGACGATGATAAATGTAATAAGTAACGTGTTTGTTTTCCAAATTAGTGCAGCATTGATTGCGAATATTGCGGGAAAGTAAAGTCTGAGGGACTTATTTAGTGTAATGTCTATTTATAACCTGCTCATTGGTAATCAAAGTATCGACTTCTGAAAGATGGAAAGGGTTTTCAAACCTGTGAGACTGCAGGTTTCACACAAGTCTCTGGAATAAGATTTTTACACGCCAAGCCATTTTAGCAGTTTTTTTTGCGATTGCTCCAGTGTGTACCATTCCTGGGTGTTCACCCACAGTCCACTATTAGCACATCTTCCTCTAATTTGCCAGCAATTTACAATCTTGATATCACCCTTTCCTAGCTCTGTTCCAAGCTGCACTTCATTCATTAACCTCTGCAATAATCTCCTCGCCTTTTAAAGTATGTTGCCTATAGACCATACCCTGTTCGATTTATATTCCATATGTCACTGCCACCAAGGCTTCTGGTTCCAGCAGAGGAGAGCCCATCCCCACAGTCACCTCTTCTGCCTGAAGAAAATGACCAGTGAACCAACGTGGGCCCTCTATGGGAAGAACAAGGTGTTCCAGCAGAAAGGAGAAAGAAAGATAATACTGGCCATTGAGAAGGGATGTAGCTTCACGAGGCGTGGTACTGGGCCAAAAGGACCAGTACGTGACAATAACAATCGTAAGACCGTCAGAGCGAAGAAACGGAGCCGTGAGAATCAGGCAGGAATAAGGAAGTGCATAGAAAAACAAGGGCAGATAAAACAAGAAGAGAAGGCACTGGAACTGAAGTTGCAGTGATCACAATGGGCATAGAATGGCGATCAGAAGAGAGCAGAGTGGAAACCCCATGGCTCTAAAGAATCTACCAAAGGATTTATGATTTATTGATCAAAGGGAGTGGTAGTCATTTACAGCCATCCCTGATCTACACACTGGAAGGGCCCTTATGAGTAAAAAAAAAGTGCCTGTCATTTTGCTTTCCTCCACACAACAAGGGTGCATGCGTGCAGGGAAAACGGGGCGGCCATGTTGGAACAAGAAAAGCATGTGTGCAGGGAAAACCGATACCAGTGCATGGCCTGGTGACACACCAGGGTCAAAGGTCTCATTGAAAAGGAAAAGGTAAGAGCAGGAATCGAGAACAAGAAGGCACGACAAGGGAGTTCCAGGAACCTGCGAGAGATTTTCTATTGTACTCCTTCCTATTTTTCTGCTCTTAATGTATTCGTGTGGTGTCCCTGTCTTTTCTCCTAATTAACCATATTTTCTTTCCTGCCAGTGCAGGTATTCTCCATACCTTATTTCTCTTTGTCTTAAACTAATAGTTATTATGTCATAGTCTCCCCAGCTCTTCTTTTTTATTCCACCTTTTGTATATATTCCCACATGGCCTCTCCTAGTTTGACCAGGATACCTCAGATCGTGGTCTTTGTCCTTTGTTACTTTTTATCTTCCATATAACTTTGACCTCCGCAATCCATTCTTTCTATTTCATAACCCTGCACACACACACACACACCTCGCCTTTTTTAAGCTGTCCAGAAAAGCAAGATGAAACAGAAGCCAATTGGCTTATAGCTTGGAAAGGAATGTCAGATGCTATGAAGCCTGAAAGGTCAGAGTGGAATGTTCTTGCTCTCTGAGAGAGTCAACAGGGAATCTACTGCCATTTTCAAGGAACGTCCTCCAGTGCTCCTGGAGAAGCTTGATTGCAGATTTGATAAGTCGTTTCCATGCTCGCTTTCATTATTGAATATGTGAGTCAAGATAACGCTTTTATTTATTTTCATGTGTGGACTGGACTTATGTCGCTGGACATGTATTTTGCGTTCCAGTACAGGACTTTCAAGGGCCACATAGGACCAAGCCTTCCTCAGACAAGACATCGACCCACCTTGCAATTGCAACCATAATCAGTTTATACATGACACTCAGATACTAACGCCTGCAGGTTGAGCCCAACAATTATCTAAATAATCCTTGAGAAAACGCTTTACAAGTGAAACATGTGTCAGCTGACATGTGTTGATATACATATGAAAAATACATAATTTAAAGCTGGAATCGCACATTATCTCATTCATTTGAGGGCTCATTTCACCTCCGCGCACATAACAGTGTCTCCCCAGTGTTTCTTCTTGCTCTGTGGTTGAGATAGCCGGAACAGGGCCGGGAGTGTCTGTCGCTGATTATGAACAATTTGCAGAAGAAGAGATTACTGCTTCACTCGTGGTTGCTAATGGGGGAAAGGCTCTGGGACCTGATGGTATTATGGTCGAGGTCATCAAGTGGTTCTCTGCATGGTGGGACCCACGTTGACTAGAGTTTTTAATGCGATAGCGCATTCTCAGCTTTTGCCTGTGTCTTGGACAAAGAGCTTCCTGTGTCTTGGAAAAGGAGCTTAACCATGCCGATTTTCAAAAAAGGATCAAGTAGCGATCCCCACTGTTACCGGCCTATTTCTTTGCTTGATAGCATGAGCAAAATGTTTTCAAAATGTATACTGACAAGACTAGAAAAATGGGCAGAGATTAATAAAATGCTACCTGAAAGCCAGACAGGGTTCCGAAAATGATACACTACATTGGATCACTGTTTTTTGTTGAATACGATAATTGAAAAATATACTAAGATTAGGTTCGGATGTCTTTATGTTGCTTTTCCAGATTTATCGAAAGCTTTTGATTCTCTAGGAAGGGCAATTCTGCGGAAAAAAACTAGACAGGTTAGGGGTTCCTGCGGGTTTACTTAAATGAATCCAACTTTTATACACAGATACATGTGCGGTCGTAAAATGCCCAGGCTTGGCAACCTATTCTAGGGAGTTCACTACCAACAAAGGGGTCAGACAAGGATGCCCTCTGACCCCACTACTGTTTATTTTCTTTCTACTGGACTTTGACCCATATTAATCTTTAGAAAGGACTAAATGGGAAAATATATGGGGCATTCATGTACACCGATGATACGGCTCTGCTTGACTTCACTTACACAGAGAGGTCTTCAGGAGTCTTTAAACTATTCAGCTAAGTTTTTTAAGGAGCATAACCCCAAATTGAACTTGGAAAAAAAAAATAGTTCACTTTGGCAGCCCCAACAAGAAGTACGGGGGCAAGAGATTGGACAAATGCTTAAGGGTCATGGAAATTAGAATTCACACATCTGTATTGTATGGGTGTGAAATATGGGGCCACGCCGACTGCACAAGGCTCGACATGGTGCAGAACAATTTTCTAAGGAATATAGTAGGGGTTGGCCCCAGTGCACCAGGGGACGTTCTACGAGCAGAAGTTGGCGTTAATAGCATAGCAGTCCTAGTAGAGCATAAGTTATTGGAATTTCATTTCAGGACCAATATATTTGATACTCCAACCCCTATTAGGAGAAATGTAGCTCAGGAAATGCTCTTGTCGCCAGCCAAAAAAAAATATACATAGTACAAATATGGTAATAGATTGATAAACAAGTGGTGTATCTATCTTAACCAAATTAACTCCCTAGACAAATTGAAGATCGACCTTAGGGACAAGGCTATCAGATGCAAACATTGTAGAATGATGAATTGTTTATCCTCTCTCTCATCAATGTCATTTTATGTTGCCTTGTTCCAGAATAGCCCTGAGAGAGGTGCTGTAAGCTCCCTGAAATCCCCAGAGCATAGAAAAATAATGCTAATGGTCCAATTAAACATTCTACCATTAACAGCTATAATCTCTTGGCTGGGCGGCGGTAAATAATGCTCCTGTAGGACGGGATAGTGATTACCCTTAGAAGACAATGTTTTACAAATTATTTTAAGTTTGGTATTCGGGATACTTCAAAAGCGATGTTTCTATTTATTAATCGGAATGATTTGAATTATATATCTTATGTATGTACTTTTGTAAACGAAGGACTCAAAATGTACGACAGACCATTTTTAAAATAAGGTGTATGATTTCAAAGTGATATTTATATGCAATGTATCGATTTTTAATGACTGTTAATGGCTAACCCTGAATACATTTCTTTACTATCACTCTTGCTCTGTGTTCCCTACCACCTTATTCAAATGGCCTGAAAACATATCTCACCTTTATTGCACTTGTAATGCCCCCTTCCTCCATGTACACACATGCCATGTCGTTGAAGCTCCTCTTTGTTGCTTTTACCACTCCATTATAATCTACTCACAACCCATCTTCATTGCCCCCCATGCCTTCCTTTATATGATGCTTTTCACCCTATGCTCTTCAGTGAAACATTTCTCCCCCACTGTCACCTGCCACAGCCCCATTTTGTTGATCACCTCATTGGTTCTCCTTCGCCTGTGACTGCACCATTAATCCCCACATGGTATATCAAAAGTGTTTGCTTATCTAGTTGATCACTACTTTGCTTCCTGTTTCGATTAATGAATAGACTTCAGAGCAATACGCACTTCTGATAACTTTCTGTGAAAGAGTGTCCCTCCTACCTTTTTCTAGTGCCAATTCTACAGGCTTTTAAGTCTTCATCTTGTATACCTTCTCTCTTTGCTTGCCCTGCATCCTCTCTTTCTGTGTTCTCTTCTCTTCTGCCCAACTTGCCCTGTATCACAATCACTCTCCCATAGTCATGCGGGCCTATAGTTACTGTGTAATAGATTCAGAGAAGTGCTACAATCCCAGAGGTGTCAAAGTGCTCGACCATAAAATAATCCCACAAGAAAGACACAACTGATGAGCTAGACTAAGGTGATTTTTACTCTTTCTAAAGACCAACAAGTCAATACAACAATTTCCTTGAAGATCCTTGAAGATCAAGGAATATAGTGAGAATGGATGACTGCCAGATAGGCCGAATGTAGCTGGTGAGTCTGAGAGAGTATGACCAGACCTTCCCAAAATGGCTGCCACTAGAATTTGTTTATAGGTTGCTAAGCAACTTGCTCACTTCT
The DNA here is from genome assembly GCF_040938575.1 of Ambystoma mexicanum. NCBI lineage: Eukaryota > Metazoa > Chordata > Amphibia > Caudata > Ambystomatidae > Ambystoma > Ambystoma mexicanum. The sequence goes on along the minus strand of NC_090922.1, from coordinate 21,415,442 downwards.
CATTGGTGAGCACTACCAAGGAGACTTCCGTTTCCGAAAGGCGCGAGCCGGCACCTCCCTCAAAGGCACCCCTATAAGGCAATCGCCTGTCTGTGCCTAGGGACTCACGCCTTGCTCTTCGGATGGCCATGAGCCCATCCCGACCCAAATCTGACACCAGCTACGATGTCGCCGTGCTCAGTGTAAGAAGACGTGCTTGAGCATTCACTGCGCTCCGTGGCCCGGCTCCGCCCTGCTGATCAGTGAAGCCCATCCAGGGGCACTGCACCATATTTTAGGCACAGTCTGCCTCTTAAAACTTCATATTGCCGTATGATTCACTCTACTCGCCATTGACCACAAGGACAGACCATCCAGGGCCACTGCACCATATTTTAGGCACAGTCTGCCTCTTAAAACTTCATATTGCCGTATGATTCACTCTACTCGCCATTGACCACAAGGACAGACCCGCAGACCTTCCCAAAATGGCCACCGCTAGGATTTGTTTATAGGTTGCTAAGCAACCTGCTCGCTTCTCATTGGTGAGCACTACCCACATCAGGAGAGCGCCGTTTCCTGGAAGGCGCAAGCTGGCCCCTCCCTCAAAAGCACCCCTATAGGGCACTCGCCTGTCTGTGCCTGTCCGTGAAAGTTTGTGCCGTGGCCACCCCCTATCACCACAGCCAGACTGCGCATTGCGGCCCAACTCATTCTACTATGCATCCTAAATGAAACTCTATAGTCGGACTGCTGTGCTCAAGACCCCCCTCACCGCTAGGCGAACTTCATTACTGCATGTACCACGTTGCACTGTAATGTATGTAATATGCCCACTCTGCACAGCCGCACATACCCTCTTGCACACCAACCACAACGCCATACCTGTCATTGCAGAAATTCATTCAGCCCACTCTTTCTTAAACACAGAACGCTGCACTGCAGCTCACTGTGCCTGAACACTGAATGTTGTATTTAGCATACTGTGTCCCTGATTTTAGCACGCGGTTTTCATAGCCCACTGTGCCTGCACACTGAATATCACATTTAGCATACTGCGTCCTGATTTTAGCACGCTGCTCCTTAGCCCACTGCGCTTGAACACTGAATGTTGTATTTAGCACATTGTGTCCCTGATTTTGGCACGCTGCTCCTTAGCACACTGTGCTTGAACACGGAATGTTGCATTTAGCATAATGTGTCCTTGATTTTAGCACGCTGCTCCTTAGCCCACTGTACCTGAACATTGGATTTATCATACTAGGCCCCTGATTTTAGTACACCGCTTCCTTGCCCACTGTGCCGATTATAGTTGGTTACATCCATAGCCCACCGTGCTCTGACTACTGAATACTGTGTCTCTGATCATTCAGTACTGCATCTTAGCCTTGTGCTCTGAATACTGCTCCCCCCACCGTGCACCAATATCGCACTCCACTCACCCACGACTGCACACCGCCCCCGGACCTGTGCATCCAACCTCACCGGCCCCCTCTCATGTCTTCACGTCAAGACCCTCCTCTCACAGCTTCATCACCATTCCCACACCTTGACATAGCTCTCACACTAGCCACACTCCTGCACACTCCTACCTCTGCGACGACGTTCCACACACACACCTTGCCCCACCATCCCCTCACAAGCGCACAAGGCCAGCTTACCCCACCACCATGAGCAACCTCTCCATCCTCCCAGGCATCACAGCACACAACGAAGATAGGAACTCCAGGCTTAGAGCATGCACTGAGCTCCTGCCACACCTCTGCCTCCCTAACTCATCAGCTAACAGAAACTCTAAGCTAGGCTCTCGCACCAAAGCCACTCACACACCTCACCATTACTCCACAGCCAAACACATTCCTTGCAAACAAGCACCAGAACGCCAGACCACTCCTCTGCGCCCCCACACACTACCCTCCAACACACAAAGTCCTTCCCCCACCAGCTGTACTCGCCCCACCACATCCCCAGCAACCCCCTCACTGCGCCCCACCAACTCCCACACCTCTAACCACAAATACATCAAGCCCACACACGCCCTCAAATGTGCCCTTATTAACTCTCGATCCATCCCAGCTCACACCCTCGAGATCAACGACCTCATCACCACCTTAGACCTATACATACTCGCCATTACAGAAACCTGGCTCAACTAAGGCTCCTGTCCAGCCATCACGCTTGCTCTCCCATAGGGTTATCCATCCTCCGCCAAGACAGAAAGCTCTCCAAAGGTGGAGGTGTTGCTCTCATACACAGGAACCAGCTCTCTATCAGATTAGGCAACCACAACTGGGAAGGTAACACCAACCTCCTCTCAGCCAAACTTCCTCTATCTGCTAACTGCACTATAAATATCCACGTTCTATACAGGCCTCCCGGCACAGCCCCTGACTTCAAAGGGAAGCTCCTCCACATCCTTAGCAACAACCTAAAAAAACGGTACCAAAACTATCCTACTCGGCTACCTCAATCTTGGTTACGCTGACCCCAAGGATAAAGCAGCCTCAGCCCTCAACAATGAACTTAAAAACATTGGCTTTACACAAAAAATCATCCACCCCACCTACTCTAAAGGTCGCACCCTCGACTGGGTGGCAGACCACAATTGCTCCTCCACCATAACCTCCAACCAGGCATACCCATGGACAGATCACAACTGCATCCAATTCCCCATACCCACTAAACTCACCACTAAATCACAGCAAACAACCTGTGCCCCCCCTTTTAGACATTAAGGAACTGAAACTCGCTTTCTCTAATGACCCCAACACCCTTGCTGTCATCAACGCTCATACTCTCGCTAAAGCTATCAACTCCATAGCCCTGATCGAAGCTAAGAAAAAGAAAAAATCCATGAACACTAGCTCTTGGTTTATGGAGGACCTACTAAACCTTTGCTCAAAAAAATGTGCTGCCCTAACTAACTGGCAATCCAGCCCATGTGACTCCAACAATGAAGAATTCAAAAGAATCTCAAAGCAATACAAAAAAGCTATCTTCCTTGCCAAATCTAATGCCATCAACCTCCGAATCTCTAAAGCCAATTCCAAGTCCAAGGAGCTGTTCTCAATCTTCAAAGACCTCACCACCCCGCCCACAAGCCCCGGCGAAATCACTAAAGACGAAGCATGGTGCACCAGTATACAGGCAGCAATCTTAAACAAAATCTGTCTTCTCAGGACAAAATACAAACACAACGCAATGCACTACCTAAATCCGACTCTGACCCCCCCTGCCACGTCCAATACTCTCTTGCAAAATCCTCCCCCCTCTCTTTTCATTCAGAGATGTCACTGTAACCGAAGTTACAGCTCTGCTCCAACACCTCAAACCTTACACATGCAAAGGTTACATCTGTCCTCCCAACATGATTAAAGAGAGTGTTGACTCCTTGGTCCCCTCATCACCGCATTCATTAATACTTCCTTCACCTCAGGTTTCGTCCCATCTAGTCTGAAAGAAGCTTGGGTCCGCCCCCTTCTTAAAAGGGCCTCCTTGGATCCCTCTTCCCCTAACAATTACAGCCCCATCACCGCCATCCCATTCCTGCTCAAGATCCTAGATAAAGCCGACCACAGTCAGATTCAGCACTTCCTTGAAACCAACTCCATCCTAGGCAAGAGACAGTCCTAATTCTGCAAAGGCCATGGTACCGAAACTGCCCTCTTGGACTTAAAAAACAAATAACTAAGATAATGGACAAAGGTAAACCAGCCCTCCTCCTGCTACTGGACTTATCTGCTGCATTTGACCTTGTTGATCACAAAACACTCACCTCCCACCTAACCAATGCAGCCCATTTCTCTAAACAGGCCTCCACGTGGATAACCTCCTTCTTAGAAGGCAGAGACATGAAAGGCTTTTCAGACTCTGCTAACGCTCCCCCTCAACCATCCACTGTGGTGTTCCCCAGGGATCATGCACTGCACCCACCCTCTGCAATCTGTTTACCAAGCCCCTTTTCGACAAACTCGACTCCCTCGGCATAGCCTACACCAACTATTCCGAACACACACAAGTCCTCCTTCCTCTCACCGGCTCGTATGACCACGACTCTGCAGCCCTTCTCCAAATATACTCCACCATCCAGGCTTGGATGCAGGGGCGTTGCAAGGTTTGTAAAAGATCCAGGGCTAGAGCCCATTGCAATTTTTGGGTTGGTTTGCAGCCTCCAGATTCTGGATAGCGGCACCCATACCCACACACGCTGTCCATGGTGGCCAGCCAGAGCACGTGATGTATGCTGTTGCATATGTTTAGAACTGTGCATAGGCAGTCGTTTTGGCCTCAATCCGTTTGGTGGTGAAGCCGTTCAGAAGCCAGAAGGCGAATGCTGGTAGCACATGATCTTACACAGGGGTGACCCTAGGCTAAAGTTTTGGAGGGTCGGGGGGCTAACACTTAAAATGTTGGGAGTGGCACTAACTTCAGAGACTGTGAGGGAGGGGCAAAGGTACTTGTTTGGACACATCTAACATCTTTACACATTCTAATAAGACAGGTCTAGTGCAGCTCCAATGTTACAAGCAGTTAACTCTCCCCTCCCTGTTTGAAGCCACACACTGAAAGATTGCTGTGAGAATGAGCTGTCCCACCCACCCTTCCAATCACTCCCCTGGCACGCAAGTACTAAACCCACATCACAACTTCAGTTGCCTTAAAATGTATGCATATGAATGCAAGTGCTACAGTGACGTAGTAATTGCAGGGCTTTTGTTAACAGCGAAGCACGGGCACCGTTTAAACTCTGTCCTGTTCTGCCTGAGTCAACATAGCCCAACGGTGGAGGGGAGGAGGGGGCTTGAACCTGTTCTGCCCAATGGTGTCGCGCCAATGTCCTCACATGTTAGCAGCCCCTTTCATGTATGCATGCCATGCAGTGTACATTCATTCACGAAACACTGATTTACCAATTACGAAGCACCAAGCACTACACTGTAAAGAAAAGGGCAGCCGATTAAACAACTAAAAGTCTCGAGACTGGGCAGAGACTGAGAGGCATGGAATGCTCCACTTCAGCCCCCGCACCCGGCCCCCAGTGAGTCACAGCAAGCAGCGTCCTCCCTTGGCCACCTCTGGACAGGCGATCACAGGGTATTTAAGCTTTGCAGAGGTTGCACAACACTGGGTTACATAGGACACTGAGATCACGTCTGGGGTTTATATACCGGCATTGGCAACACGCAGTCTGAGAAAGTGAGAAGGGGAGGGGGGGCGGGAGAGGCGCAGCAGCCAAACCTAATCTGCCGTCTTCGTAATATCAGACCCCAAGGCCTTCTACATCAACTCTCTTGACTAGTATGCACCACAGATGACCCCTTTTGTCTCTTGGTAAAACACCAAAACGTGACACCCAACTGATTTATGGCATAATGCATATCCCCACATATTCAGCCAACATTTCAGCAGATGGTGAAATGAGCATTTGTAAGCAGGGAATTAACCAGAGATTGGTCTAGAAGTGGCTACATTGTTGAAACTGGAGCCAGAAACGCTGTTAGGTTTCTCCGCGTCTGGATCGTGACCCCATTCCTTCATTTTCTTGTACTTTTCCTTTAAATTATTGTGGCCCTAACTATTTTGCTTGAGAGCAGATGCAAGTGTGCTCCATATGGCGCAGGGGCACACGGAACACGCCAAAACCCCAAAACAATGTGAATGCGCGTATAACATTGAACGGCTGTTCCCCACCAGTTTATGGAATATAGGGCAAAGCTATGTACAAAAGGAAATGCTTTCACGACTTTTTACATAGTTGTAGCCATCATTCTGTCATGCACTGTGTTTCCTAAATGAAGCACTTTTCTTGGCAGCATGAGTGACGGCCATAGCATAAGGAGAGGGCCTGCACCCGCATGCACATTATGGACCGGCAGACACTGGCTTCACGTTCTTAAAGCTATTAAATTCATTAAGAATATATCTAACCTAATCAACACTTGCACACGTGAGGTTTCTAACCTTTTAGGACCTGTGCAGAAATGCCCTATTCCTCCCCAAGAAAGCCCTTCTTGCTTAGCCCCGACTTCCTCGACACACAATGGGAGTTCACTCGATCTCCAGTGTCGCCTCAGCAATGTGCACCTCACTTATTTCTGTGTTCATTGTTTTCACTCTGGGGGAAATTGTAGCACCTTGTCTTGTTCCCCCAAGCTTCTCACTGACATTGAACCTGGTGTTTGACTTTCCCTGGGCTCGTCTCTTATGAACTGTAGCCCAGACCTCTGTGAGTTCTGTTCAACATTAAGTCCTATCACCTTTTCCTGCATCAGGGAAAGGAAATGTACCTCATATGAGAAAGGCTGACAGGCAGCATTATGAATTAAACATATGCCTGCAAGCACGTTTAATAAGAAACATTACATCTCAACATAAGGAAGATAAAAGGTGTCTGGGAAACAACAAGTAGTCATAGTTGCACATTATCTGAGCACTAGTTCTGACTTCAGCTCGCAGTTGCTCAGATAAACTGCATTCCAGGGATGTGTTTTATAAAAACTTCTGTTAACGAAATAGAAATATAGCATTCGCAAGGAAGGGGGAGAGCCAGTATTTTAAGTTAAATGTGTCCAAACAGGCATCTTTAATCCCAAACTTTACATCTCATGAATGGTAAACAGTGCATTGCATCCCATAGCCAGGTCCGCACTCAATAAATAGCCTAATATTAATTCTGAAAGACTGTCAAGGTTTTCCCAACTAGAATGGTGCTATTGCCTGCGCGTTTAGCAAAGATACTCGCACGGGTGCACTATTCTGTTAAAAACAAAAACATGATCAAGTAAAAGGAAGCATTGGTTGGTCAGAACCAGTTAAATGTCGGAAGCATGTAAAAAAAACTTGAATCTGTCCGGATTGCAGATTTATATTCAGACTGAAAGCAATCATTGCGAGTCATGTCGTAGGCCACGGGCCGCGGCTACTACCAATACCTACCTTAGCGCTTGGCGCCGGCATGGGGCTCGGAGTCAGCCGGTAGTGCACTGCAGCTTCACAGGGGTGGGGGGGGGGTAGGTGACGCGGCTGCGGGATCACACGGTAGATGGTGGCGACTGGCATCGTCAGACTCGTGGCAGCTTGCTTTCCTCACAGCAGGGACTGGAAGCATGCATCAGTGTCTGCAGGCATGGGGCTGGGCGTGACCTGCTACTGGCATGATCTGCGCAAGTGCGCATGCAGGGAATGACCCAGGGCACGTGCGTTTGTGCCTGGGTGGTGGCTCGGCTCCCTGCTGCGCAAGCGCAGACTGTCATTAGGCAACAGCATGAGTAGCAGCCCAGGGCCAGGAGGCAGCTATGTTCGTGTCACTCACAATTTTTTATTCAAATCACGAGCGTTGCTGCTTCCCGGCCTGCCTGCATGCTCCGTCTACCTGTGCCGCCCACCCGCCTTTCCAGCACTGCAGGCCAGGCGTCATAAAAAATAATGTTGGATGTTCGCCCCGGGGCTAGCCTTTGCTTGTAGCCCCGTGATTTTCATCCGGGGCTACAAGCAAAGGATCCGGCGCTATAGCCCCTCTAGCCCCCCCCTAGCGACGCCCCTGCTTGGATGGCTGCCAATGGACTTTGCCTCAACAAAGACAAAACAGAGATCATTCTCTAAGGACCAAAAGAAATATTGAACAAACTGAACCAAAAGTACAGTAACTTCAACATTGACAACACCACCATCCCCGTCTCTTCCTCAGTGAAGACCCTTGGTGTCTATCTCGACTCCGCCCTACTCATGAACAGACAGATCAGCGCCATTGCCTCTACCCCTGCCCATACCACCAAACTCTAAAGCGCCATCAAACCATTCCTCTCCAACCAAAACTGCCTCTCTATCTCCCGGGCCACCATTGGCGCCAAATTAGACTACTGCAATGCCCTCTTGGCAGGCACTTAAAAAAAAACTAAACCTGTCACATCACACAAGCCAGAGATGATGCCCATTGGCTCCCAGTTAAGGAAAGAATTACATTCAAAACGCTCACCTTAACGCACAAATGCCTTAGCTCCTCCGCCCCCTCCTACCTATCCGAAATCATCAGCAGAGACATCTCTGCACGGCCCAGAAGAACGCACCACGCTAACCAACTGCACATCCCACCCATCAAAAGGGCTAAAGCAGGGGGTATAGGCTTCCCACACATACCTCCCAAACTGTGGTACGCCCTACCCAACGCCCTTCGAGCTGAAACCTCACTGACTACTTTCCGTAATAACTTCAAAACCACACTATTCAACTGACAGTCCCTTCTCCACCTGCCTATCCTGCTCCACCCGCTGTATTGACTGTAACTAAGTATGTATAACCAAGCAGACTGTCTTCTAGGTAAGATCGCTTATTACCTGTCTCTGTAAACTGTTATACTCCCTGTAGCCAGAGGTAACGGCGTCACAATGCCCCAGGGCTGCTATACGCTATACAAATGTTAATAAATAATAAATACAAATAAATATGGGTAGAAGCAGTCACATGTCGGGAAGGGGATTAGCAAGTTTACACCGTGACAGAGTATCACAAACTCACAGTAGTTCAGAAACCTAAAATATTACTGCCGCTGCCCTAGCCTTACTTGTCTTGGAGTCTTTATATGTGACTACTCCAATTCTACGGCCCTTTCAAAGGGACCAGCTATTGATTATTCGGGGCCCTGCTTTCTTGCAGTCTCACGTGCTTCCTTTTTCTGTTATTTTGCCTGTTCCCTTTCTTCTGTAATCCCCCTCTCCATTCACAACTCGCTTTCTCCTTTCTCCCGCCCAAACCTTGGTTTAACCACGTTTATGAACATACCACTACTATGCAGTATGCAGGCTCCCCACCCGGCTCGCTTCACACGCCCAGCACAGAAGGTGCTCTCGGACATGAACGCAGGATGCGTTGGGAGCAGTGAGAATTCTAATTCATAACACGAGCCGCAACTTCTAGAGGTCAGTCTGGCCACAGCAGGTTTGTAATCTGCACGCTGCAGCCAAGCCTCTCATGTTAAATATTGGCACAGGATGTAATTAAAGGGCTGGAAGTCGGGGAGATAGGTTGGGCGGATGTGCGTATAACTCGATCTTCATATGTCTGGGTGCGAAATGTAGCAACGCACGTGTCTGGTTATCTAGGTTTGAACACATGCGTGTTCGTACTTTTCCAATGTTTTTTAAGCTAAAGCCATTTACGTTTTAGGCACATTTTCTGTTGCCACAGGTTAGTGATTGTAAACAAAGGAGTAGCACGGCACGTCCATCACAAATCTGCATTTTCCGTTTTATGTAACGGTATTATTTTGCTCCGTTTCACCTTTCAGTTACTGCAGAGCACATAGATTATAGAGAAAACAGTCAAACCAAACGGATTCGATTGTGTGGGCTGTTGAATGTGGATTGTGGTTGCGAAGGTGTCCCTCAGGCGCAGCACTAATGGTTGTGGGTTTGTGTTTTCGCAACCGCTGACTGTTACTTCAGGTTAGAGTAGGGACTGTAGCATTATTCTCTCAAGACCTCCTCGTGAATTCTCATTGGCTGATGCAGAGTGACCCATCTGAGGTGCCTGGTTGACTCGTGATGGATGATGAGGCAGTTCTTGCGCATACTCTGAGCCCACGCCCAGTAGATTCTGGTAGGTAAACGGCGAGCTTCACATTATGTACACCAAAAGTAAATCAAATTGCAGCAGTCCAGGTGTGCCATGCTCAGGCCCTCATCAGGAACCTGCAACAGTCAGTTTATAGGTGTGTGAGGATCCTTCCGATCAAATGCGGTTTTAGTTGGACTACAACCGAACCCATTGTTATAAAGTTTTCTATACAGGGACATACTCACCTAATCTGGTGATTTAAGAATATTGTTGGCGTAAAACAAATCCTGCTCCACGTTGATGCAGATTGTGTATTCATTCACTTGCTAACCCTCAAAATATTGCACATATTTGAAGTCAATTCCCCAGCAGGATCTAACGATAGCATTGAAGGTGTTTGCTAATCAGGCTCCTCTTTCATTATGCCCCATGACAAAATCATAGCACACTCATGAGCCTCTTCTGTGACCGTCTCCTGACATCTCCAGCAGCTGCCCTGCAAGGGCACCGGGGTAGCTTCAGAGATCCCTCCGTGCTGGAACAGGCAGAGGTGTAGATTGGCAACTGTGCCCTGCAGATACCCGGTCAGATTCAAGATTTCCTTTCACGCTTACTTGCTTCTCTCCCTTGGTATGGTATGGTATTGTATGGTATGGTATTGTTTATTTATATAGCGCCTATACACAGGCAAGTGTTTCAAGGAGGGTGAGAACACAGGGAAAAAACAACAGTTGTTCAGAGCCCTTGAAATCGGAGACTATGATAGTCTACACAGTCAGAGTAAGTGCATAAAATACATTTAACAGTATGGGATACAGCAAATAGGCCTGACAGCGATTCTGCAATTTTAACAGTACAAATTAGGGCTGAAGACAGGGGGAGAAACAGACAGACGATCTTAAGGCATCCCAGGGAGGTGAGAGTCAAGTGCACCCGGTCAGTTGAGACTGGGGTAAGTGCAGAGAGAGCCCCGCTCTTGGGTTTATTTCTCAGTGCGTTGATTGTGGGTGGGGTGTAGGCCCCTCAGAGAGCTGGGATGTGTATCTGGTTCTAAAAAATCTTTTATGTACCATCCACGAGGTATTGGCACATATGACTCTGTTGAACAGCAGTAAGATAGGGTCAGCAATACAGGATTAGGTCCGTACATTTATGAATTTAATTGACTCATATCTATAGCCTTTGCTGTGTTTGCAAAATCTGACTTTAAACCTGTCTATAACGAATAAGATTTGTTCTTTTGGTTTTTCTACATCTTGTTACATACATGCACAAACGTTATTGATTGTATTTTCAACTTGTTAACATGCATTGTTAGGTTTGGATTATAGGTTTCAAGTGGGGATTTATTGTTTTTGATATTATATTAAGAAAGTGTTTGTTTTATCTGTGTTATTTAAAACAGATTAAATATATTTTTTATGTGCTACATTGTAGGACCCATGGGCCTACTGAATAAATAATTCACTTTTTATATTTATTTGTGTGCCATTTAATAGATTTGTTCAAAGATAATTTACAATGGACAGGTCTGAATAGGGGCTGGGCCGTATAGAATCATAAACTGAAGTGGTTCATTTAGGGGACGTATTTTTGAAACGTCAGTTAATGTAGGAAATTGTCTATATGATGTCATTAAAAATGTCATATGAATTAAGTGTTGATTTGTTGAAGAATGAAACTGCCATAAAATGAGTTCTGTATGATCAATGTATTAAGTCACTGTTGACACCTACACATTGATATCTCAGATTGATTTCGGATTGAGTACTATTGTATTCGAATTAAAATAGATTAAAGTCTGCCAGGAACTGCTCCTTTTGTGTATTCCACAACAACTATGTGCCACCCTGCCCCAGGATGATGCTCTTTTGATCTCCTGAGGAAGGCGACACCTTCCGCCATGGCACAGGAACTTCTGTGGAGGCCCTGACATAACAAAGTCACTCTCACACCAGGGTACCGATCATTTGAGTCTTTTTGAAGTAGGCAAACATGGGAAGGGCATGGAGTAAGAATAGTCCGGGGACAGGTTTAGGCCAAGAGAAACTTTCCACCATCCTGGGTTCTCATAGGGCTTCCTACATTTCCTGCAGACAAAGCAATCCCGGTGTAACTTCAAGAAGCAAAGGACACTTGTTACAATAGCCTGGGCTGGACCCCTCACAAATGGCTTGCTTTGGACCACTCCGCAATAGCAATTTGTCAATATAAGGGAAGGATATCCTACCACTGATTGATTAATCTTTGGACTTTCAGAAGAAAAGGATTCACTCAAACTCTCTTGGCAGTAAGTCCTCTGCCATAGTGCTGAAGACAGTAGGGTCCAAAGAAGAGGAATTCTCTTCTCTCTACCAACCTCAAGGGCACATTTCGGGTGACACTGATGTGGAAAAGACCTCTGAAATGAGACACTGGTACTCTGCTTACTGGTGGTGGCAGAACTCTGCAAGTGTTTTCTACAACCCTTACTGACTGGGAAGTGTGGAAAAGGACTTACCTTGCCCCTAAAACCCTAGACTAGGTCTTCAAGCACCCACCGAGCCAAGGAAGCAACCCCTGCCTCTCCCTGCATCTCCAAAACTGCCCCCATGCTGGTTGGAGTACCTTTGCCATTCAAGCAGCTGGACACTTGACAGCCGTCACATTTCTGAGTTTTGCATAACAGCAAAGCTCCACCATCTCCACTTCTGCTGACATTGTGCAAAATAAAGCACGGGCAAATATACAATCAATAATACACCTTAAAATACTTTATAAAAACAAGACCAGTTCAATTCTATATATCAATCAAAATTAGAATGATTAAAAGAGATGAGCTGAAAGGCTGAATTACTAGATGTTACAATTCATTGAAAATTAACATTTGAAATAACATTATACATAAGACATAAACAGTTGTCAACAGTGTGGCATTCAAGATCTCCAGTGAGCTGTTAAGCAGCTGCCTTCTAACTCAGAAATAAAGGAGGCAAAGGTACAAGGTGCTGTTGGGCGCCCAAACGCCGGGCTCGTATTTAACCTAATGTGAAGCAATAGGCTAATTGTGGATCCCAAAATTATGGCAATCCACCCTGATTCAGGGAGAAATTCCAAGATGCTTTATACTGCGCCTGCAGCAGTATCCAATGCCTACCGTGCCTACATTCTCATGGGCTTAAAAACAGACAACCCACCAAGAGTATGTTATGAGGATAAGTAATTTCAGGGTAGATGGAACGTGAAGGGTTAACTGAAGTGGCCACAGCTGCTCCTACTTTTAATTTAAATGTAATTCTGTCGTTCTAACCACGTGTCTGAAATGTAACCCTCAGCAACGTCTGTTAATGTAACCACAGGCTATTATTGTATTGGCCAGAAATGAAATTCATTTCTATAAGTAGCCTCATTGGGTTATTTTGTGCTCCAGTTCAGCAAGGGAGCATGTGGTCACCCATGGTCAAAATGGACACAAGATGGTGGCATTCCTTCTTCACAGAGGATCTGCCCATTGAGAATATCCCCAACGCTCAAATTGGCATCCATACCCCTATAACTAAAAAGTCAACCCCTCTCTCCTTTAGAGTGAGATTAAACGTCCTTGTCCTGCAAACAGGGCCATAGCAAAGTCCCTTTGCTCGGGGATGCTGGCTCTATGTTTTCATATTAATGTTGAGAGGACTAATATGTTGACCCTCAAGAAGTGTCGTTCCTGTAACATACATTCTAGTACTGCGCTGGGTACAAACTAACTTCCTCTCGGGCAGCACTCAATTCCTTTCTTAAACCTTGTCAACTACTCCTCATCTGATTTATTCTGTGTTTACTCCATCATGTTTGAAATCACAATAACAATCATGTTGCAATTTATACAAAGTGTTAAAAAAATTAAAAACTAACAACCCTTATTAAACTGTCACCATATCCTGTGTGCACCTCTTTCAATAGCATACCAAACATTACCATATATATCATGACAAAGAAGTGTGGGAGCCCCTCTACTGAAAATGAACATGGGTCAAATAGCCCGTTCCATGGAATTTCTTCCACTCAGGAGGGTGTCACTGCACCCTTCACAGAGAAGAAATATCAATTTGCATATCAGTCTACAAGGGTAGTCCAGCACCGAAAGGCTAGGCAATTCTCCTCTGAACAAGAGTACCATCAGCAACTCCAGACACGTGTTTCAGCTTTGTTGGGCCTCCTCAGTGAGGTGAAGCTGAGACTCTCTAAGGCACAGTGAGCAAGGGGTCCACATCTCGATTACCCTGGGTTACTGAGGGTGAAACCCCAAGTTTTACACAATTACAAAGGAGTGTGGGAGCCCCTCTACTGAAAACGAACATGGAGCAATAACCCTGTTCTATGGAATTTCCTACACTCAGGAGGGACTACAAACACGTTTAATATCCTAAAGCAAACAGTCAAAAAAGACGGTTTTACTTTAGTCTACTGAGTCTCCTGAAAAGATCATAACAGTCCATCACAACAGTCAATTGAACTCCAATATATTTTTGCTCTATAACTAATTGAAGGTCTTACCTAGGGGAAAACAAGTCTGTAAAAGTGACATAATGCTTCAATCACAAGAAAGGAGGATGTAAGACGAAGCCAAAAATGTGGCTCTACAGATGTGGACAGCTGCCTCTCTGCAAGGGAGGTTACTTAGACTTGCTGAAATCCTATGCTAGTCTTCAGGTTCAAGTTTAAACCAATTAGGAGGCACAAGATGTCCTCTTGGATCTGATTTCATTTATCATCTAGAGATTCTATTTGGTTGGGCTTCAAATTTCGATCCTCACCACCATGCAGACCTACCAAAAAATGTGTGTTCTATTATTCAAGCCACAGGTCCACAGGGACATCCATTGTATCAGTCAAAGCGCTGTACTGTATTTATAGACACCATTGTTTAATCAAGTTCAGTTTCTCAAGTAGGCCTAGGGATATGAAGACAAATCTGCATGACTTCATTAATGGCAACAATTTAAAAGTAAAGATAACATGAAGATTGTGTCATGGAATGAAAACATACTCTTTGAAACAAAGCATTATTTGTCAGATTAATGGCCAACATGGAATACGCGAAGTAGCCAAATTTACAGGTCGCTTAGCACACTTTACCATGCAGCACGAAAATAGAAGTGGGGCGTATCATACTCTAATTGAAGACCGGTAACAATGCTGTAAATCTAGTGGTTTCTGGGTATAGATAATGATAATGTGTGCGTCCAAGCTGTTTAATGGCTCTACTTTGATTGTTCAGGCTCTGATGACCTTACAGCTGTGTTATGTTTCTGAGCTGGTTTAGTGGAATACATGATAAAATTGTCCTTCAGCTTTGAGGAATGGAAAATATGGTAGCCAGACTTATTAACTGGGTTTGAGGAAATGCAACCATATGCCTTGAATCAGCTGACATCCTCTGTAAGCAAAGAGCCCTGTTCATGATTCTGTCCCAGAGTTGCCCATTGTCCCAGAGGTGGTTTGGAATTCATGTAGTGATTGAAATAGACCTCATGACATTCTGCTACTTAATACATCAAGCATATCAGATCTGTATAATCCTCTATCCAGTAAATAGCTTCCCACTTTGGTGACTTTGGGCTTCATCTTTTTGCTTTTGAATGAGAAAATGGGGCAATGGCGTCCCACATCAACTGCAGGTGTTGGCTAGTGCCTCGCCAGATGGGCAAAGGCATTTGGTAGGTGGTTCAGTCTATTTCCAACATTGCTTGTGCCATGGCTCCTCAATGTTGTCGTCTGGTTTGTGGTAATGGGATACGCTCTGTGAAAAAGGGAGGATTAAAAAAGATTGAGTTGACCCATGACATCCTTAATGGCTGCCTATAACACTGATCACTGCCTGGTAGCATACCAAGCTGGTTAAGGCCCACGAGGTTGGCCGGACCACACCTCGTACTCCCTTATGCTGGACGACCTTTGGAAGTGCTTTGGGATAATACACGCAATCCTTTGAGTTTCAAGGGTAATCTCTTCAGGCAGCCTGCACAAGCTCTGCTGTTTGTTTGATGTTCTGGATCCCTTGTAGACACCATGTGTCATCAGCACTTTGAAGCCAGTCTCACATCCTATTGTACTTCGATGCTACTTGAAGATGGATGAAGGTACTATTATGGACGAATTGAGGTGACTGAATCAGTCTTATTGATCTTCTATTGCACTTCCTGTCAATCCTAGAAGATTCGATGCTTGAAACACATTTCTACAGTTCTGATTTGGAATTTCCAGTTCAGTTTATTTCTGCCTGGCTTTTAATCATGGTTTTGCCCTGCTTTGTCGACTTTCCTTTTTGCTGCTTTCGTACTCTTGTGATGTAACCATAACATGCTTTTGGCTTTTTACAGTTTCAACCACGTAATACCAACCCCAGACCCAAAGTTGGTGAAGGTCACTTATAATAGAAGATGTAGTATTGACTTTTGTTAAATATAGTGAAATTCTTTCATATAAAGTTCCACCATAGAAAAGCACTAACCTCAGTCTTGAGATTGGAGGCATACATTCATCCCACACACTAAATGGGCAGCAGTCTACAGATGTGGTTGATCTAAAGGTGTTAGTAAGAACCAGGCGGCCTACTACTCTCTTGGCGAAAATACCACATTCTCCTGCAGTGGATCTTTCATAGATTCACATGTTATTAGAATATTCCCTGTCGTCTGGCTGGGAATCCTCTGTTACATTAAGCAGTTTCATAGAAACAGGAAACTACATTCACTCAAGTGTTCTTTCTGATGCGTTTTCGACCATTTCCCCTGTAGCCAATTGGCACTCCCTCCCTTAGCTCCACCCCTGGAGGTCATCTTCAGATTCTTTACTACACGTTTAGTGGTGGGAGTCCTCTATTTATTCAACGTTTTCTGGAAGAATTTTCAGCACTCAGCTTTCCTCAGCTTCCGATAAGTACTTTATTATTCTGGGCTGTAAGTTCTTGCACCCACTTTGTGCACCCCCTGCTGGAGACATAAGTTCAACTAAGTACCTCTAGGGTTGAGCCCAGTGTGGTGTCTCTTCTATCCCTCACCATGACTGACTCCAAGGCCAAGAAGAGCGGTTTCAATACTTTCTCCACTTGCAAATTAAAAAAACATCTATGTGGAGGATAGGCACCAGGACTGTTTTTGTTTGTACCAGACCATACTCTGGATTCCTGCTCCATCTGCCAGTTTTTCTCTAACAAGACTATCAAAGACAGACACAGGAGACTTGTGGCTTGGTTGAACGAAGGAACGGGGTGGCCTCTTACTCTGCTTCTGTAAGGTGCTGTCTCTCTGTATCCTAGCAGACCCACACAATGTGCTCCCTTTTCCAAGAGGTTGAGATTCCACAAGGAACATTCCTGTGGGAAAGGGGTACGAAAGGGGACTCCACCTGTACTCTACCAGGCTCTGATAAGCTTGTTGTGCCTAAACCATCATTGTCGCATAAACCATCCACCTCGATGATGAAGCCATCAACTACACCACTGTCTATAAAGCCTTTGACTATGAGCGTATCCTCGAGCCATACCACTACTAAGCCATCCCAGACCCCATTGCCAATAAAGACACCATCGACCATGAAACACTCCAAGCCTCCTCCATCGATGAATTATTCCGCAACCTTGTTGGCTATCACAGCTAAGCCTTTGCCTTCTCTCAGTTTGCCCATCCCGTTGGTTAACTCCTCGACGACTGTAACATGCAACAGCAATTCTGGCTCCTGCTTAGCTGAGTTCTCAACAACCTCTCTTTATGCCGCATTTAATGTGCCGCCCAGCTTGTCAGTGCTTTCAACATTCCTCCTGAAAACATCTTGGTGCACACTATTGACACTGACTTTGAGGGCCCAGAAGGTGTGTTTCCTGAAGAAAAGAGGAGTTTCCTGGCCTGTCTCCTGCTCTGTCTCTACCTCTGCCAGTGCTTCCTATTCTAAGCACTGCCTCCTATGGACCAGCCAGCCCCTTCGCAGCCACAACCTCAGGCACACTACTTGTCCACCGACATTTTGTCCACCCATAAACTCTTGTGTCAGAACTCTCGGCAATGGTCTCTTCCATTCTTCGAGATCTGGGTGCAACGCCTGTTCTGCCTTCCTGGCCTTCGCCTCCAAACCGCCATCAGTGTCCACCTATCCGGAGGAACTACCTCCTCTTGAAGTGTCCTCAACACTGATTCAGATATATGGCCTCTATTCACTCCTCAAGTATCAATGAATTTGATTATCTGGTGCTGCCGGATGGTGAACTGGAAGAACTTTCACCAAGGGACTCCCCTCCGGATGAAATTAGTGCTTTCCACTCCACCTTTACTAAAGCCACTAAAATGTTTGCTCTTCTCCCCACTGAACAACGAAAGGAAGGGTTACTTTACCAGCGGATGGTGAAGTCTAGGAAGGCTGTAGTGTCTATCCTGATCGTGGAGGACATCTAGAAAGACAGGCTTGTCGCCGTGAAGAACCCCTTTAATACTCCTCCAAAAAGGACCATTTCGATAAACAAATTTTGGGTGCCAGATAGTGCCTCCAAATGCCTATGAATCCAGCCTAATCACGATTCTGTTGTCTCTCCTGATGCCAGTAAAGGTCAGCCAATCCTTCTGCCACATATGCTGTCCCTCCTGATAAGGGGCAGACAGCTTTGTGCCTTTGGCAAGAGTACTTTCCATGGCGGCTTCCATAGTCAAGGCTACAAATTCATTTGCCCTCATATTCAGATATGACTGTGACCTACGGTTCAATATTTGTCCCATCCTGGAATTTTTCCCAGATGAAAAGGAGCAAAAGGCATTGGCACTGAGTAGAATGGGTGAATCTGCTCCAGACCAGGTCATTTCAGTGGCTGTCAGCATCGCCAGCATCGGATTCGGACAAATGGTCAACAGCACTGTCCTGTAAGGCGCAGGTTGGCTGAAGGCTACTAATTTCATGTCAGATATGCAGGCAAAGGTTGTCGGTTTACCCTTTTATGGTGAAGAGCTTTTCAGCAAGAAGGTGAGCAATATTCTTAATTTCTTCAAACCCGATATGGACACAGCTTGGTCCTTGGGCACTCTGCAACTACGGACCCTGTTTCAGTCCTTTTGTTTGAAACAGCAGCATTTCTCCAGGTCTGGCAGAGACTACCATTCCTCGTATCACTCTCAAGCATACAGAGGAACGTTGTATGCCTCGGTCGAGCAATGTAAAATTCAATAGTAATCTTCTAGAGGCGCCCCCAGACATCACACTTCCCCTCAGCCCACAAGTCACTCTGGCAAGCAGGCTTGACCTCTGCCCGGCACCCTCTCCCCCTCCAGCAGTCCAGTGTGAGGATGCCTGTCTACATTCCCCCCTTAATGGAGGCTAATAACTATGGACAAATGGGCGCTTTCAATAATCGACCAGAGCCATGCCTTCCATTTATTTTCAAAGGCCCCCAATCACATCACTGAATATAAAGCCAGAAAAACACCTTTCTGAGCTTCAACTAGAAGTTATGTTATGTTATTTGGCATTTGTATAGCGTCTTTTACCATTGTTATGATTCCAAAGCGATGTGGGTTGAACGCCCCCAGGGAGTATTGATTCACAATACTTCCTGATGCAAAAAAAGTCATGCGGCTGGATACCCATCCTCAACCTGCGATTTCTAAACAAATTCTTCAGTTCCCAAACATTCCATATGATCATGCTGCAAAGGTTCCTCAGCCAACTGACCAAGGGAGATTTCCTTATGTCCATCGTAATGTTTATTTCAACCTCCCCATCTACCACATTCCTCAGAAATTCCTGCTCTGCTCTTTGTAGTGGCAGGCCACAATTTTCAATTCATGGTCCTCCCCTCTGGCCTCAAATACGCTCCAAGGGTATTTACCAAATGCCTTACCTTAGCTGTGGCACACCTCATGGTCGAGGGATAGACATCTATCCTTATCTGGCTGTTTAGTTGTTCAGGGTGCCCTTTCTCAAGCTGGACCTGCAACACACAGTGGCCACAAAAGCGGATTTTCTCTCAATCATGAGAAATCATCCATGATGCTGTCATGGCAAATGCTGTTTCTGGGAACACACATGAGCACCGCGACATCCACTGCCACCCTGTCTGCAGACAAGGTCAGCTCTATGCTCTCCAAGATTCAACCGTTGTCCAGAGAACAAGTGGCCAAACACTGAACTCTCCCTCCTAGGCATGATGTCTTCATGCATCCCTCTTATCAACAATTGCAGGCTCCACATGCGTCCCTTGCAAGAATTCCTAGATGCCCGCTGGGATCAAACCTACGGCCACTGGGATGACAAATTGTCCCTCACCAGTACTTTTCATGAAGCACTGCTCTGGTGGACCAATACCACTATTCTCACTGGTGGAGCACCCCTCACTGTCCCATCCGATCAAGTCTCCCATAAAGCAACTATAACAACGGATGCATCCATGGAAGCTTGGGGAGCCCACACTGCCAGTATGCAGGCCGAGGCCTCTAGGCAGCTTAAGAAAAATCACTTCACATCAGAGTTGTGGAGCTCAGGGTGGTGTTCTGGGACCTCTAATCTTTCTTGCCGCATCTCAATTGGAAAGTGGTTCAGATGTTCACAGACAATACCACCACAATGTTCTACTTTCAAAAGCAGCACAGCACCAGATCTACAATCCTCTCAAGAGAAGCTCAATCCTTACCGAGATGGGCTATGGCTCAAGGAATGGTTCTGTCCCCTTTTCACCTACCAGTCATACACAACTCTGTGGCGATTCCCTCAACAGGGAGCTCCACTGCTGCCATGAATGGAAACTACTTCATGACTAAGTGGAGATCCTCTTTCAAACTTGGAGATGCTACAAATAGACCTCTTTACCATGAAGGTCAACGCCAAATGCGACTTGTTCGCCAGCAGGCTATCCAGCCAGCTTGGGGAATGCCTTCACGTTTCTGCAGAACTAAATATTTCTGTCTGCTTTTCAACCATTTACACTCATACAGAGAGCCCTCCACACTGCAGCCGTGCAGACTGATCCTTGTGGTCCCGGTTTGACCCAAGCAGTTCTGGTTGTCAGAGCTTCTAGCTCTGTCATCGGCCCAGCCCATCAGGCTTCCGCCAATGTACAATTTGCTATCCAGGAACAAGGGTGAGATCCTCCACCATGACCCGGCTTTACTCGGCTTGGCTACTACGTCCTTAGGATTTGACTGCATCGTCATACCCCAAGACTGCAGGGATGTTCTTACCAAAGCACAGGCCAGAGCTATCATCACCTGCTATGCAAATAAAATGGAATCACATCACTATCTTCACTCTGGTCGTATAGGCTAGTGAAGGAACGTATAAAAGGGCTGTTTCAGGCATTCTGACAAGTGCGCAAACCATCACCTTGCTGGGAGCTAAACCTATTGTTGTTTAAATTAATGGGCCCATATTTAAGCCCATGCAGGCTGATCTCAAGTTTGTCTCTTGGATGACCATATTCCCAATTGCAATCATCTCAAACAGAAGAGACCATGAAATTCAAGTGCTCTCCTCACAGTCGCCTTACCTCCTCTTCCTCAAGGACAAGGTTCTCCTCGAACCAATCCCCCATTCATGCCCAAGGTATCATCATCTTTCCATCTGAGCAAGCTGCTGGTTCTGCTGGCTTTATTGTCTTCCTGAGTCGGCCCATCACCTTTGCCTCAGGCTATAACCCGGTGGCAGGTCATAGTCCTGTGATAATGATCCCTCCCTTGGTCTGTAAGGCTATATTATGTGACTGCTGCAAGAGAAGCACTTCGGACAGGAGCCTCCTATAAACCCACTTGTAGACTGTGATCACATTTGAGTTGCATTTCTGTGACAAAATGCACTATAGAAATGCAATTCTGCTCGCCCATATCCAAATTCTGAATTTGTGTAATGGAGCTGGTTGTTCTTTGCCAAAAAGCCACCAAATAATACAATCTTTTGCTGATAATAAATAAAATGTGGCTGTTTTTTGCAAGTGTTGCCTGTGGGTCTCCTCAGACAAGCAACTTGTACCCGGGAACCCCTTCCATCCCAAAGAAAAGATCTACACAGGCCCTCTCAAGGGGTGAGGGGGACTCTCCCCCTGCTCCTTCTTCTGAAGCCAGAAACCTGGAGTCCTCTTCGACTCCTCTCTCTCCTTCCTCCCTCACACTCAGGACATTTTGACTAGAAGTCCCGCTTTCAACTCTTCCTTCTCAAAGGAATTCTCCCTTTTCTCACTTACCCCCAGAAGCTCAATGTCTCCCGAGCCCTGGTTCTCTCTAGACTTGACTATTGCAATAGCCTCCTCCTTAATCTACCTTCTTACACTTTGCGACCCCTTCAACTAATCCAGAATAGATCAGAGAGACTTATCTTTGGCCTTAAGCTCAGGGACCACATCTCTCCTGCCCTAAAAAGTCTTCACTGGCTCTCGGTTGTTGCACAGATTAAATTCAAATCCCTCTGCATCATCCACAAGTCTGTCTGGGGCCGGTGACCACGCTGTCTGCAACTCTCTCTTACAAAATACTCTCCTTTTAGACCTCTAAATTACTCTGCCACCAACTCCTTGTGTGTAAAGCGTTTCGCTAAACAGAGGTCAGGAGGTTGTTCACTTTCCTCAGCTGGATCCCTATTTTGGAACAGCCTCTCCCTCCCTCTATGTCTTGAGCAGGACCTTCTCAAATTCCGAAAGCACCTCAAGACTTTCCTCTTCTCTCCCTCCTTCCATTCTTCTCTACTGTGCTAATCTCTCAATTGCTGTGATTGGTGTCTTGGACCCTTATGCATTCTCTGGGCCCTTGACCGCCCACACCCAATCTCCCCAGCTTCTGCCTACCTACAGCACTTGCCTCGGCACACCCTCCATCCTGGAGACGCACACTTTCCATCCATGGCAGCTCCAGGCTGTGTAGCATTTACCTTGCACTTCATCTGTGTCTCACCCACAAGCACAGACACCCCAGCACCTACCCCCACTGCCCTCTTCCTTGCTGCACTTGCATGTGCTGAATACCCACAAGGCATGGTAGGTTTGGGCTCTCCCCCCCCACTGTGTTTACATTTTTGTATTCTCTCTATTTGTATGTATTTCAATCCCATGTTCCCTCCCTGTTGCCCTGTGGGAGCTTTGAAACAGAATTTATTTGCTTTATAAGCGCCTAACAAGCGAACAATAAAATAAAAATAAATAAAATAAATATTTACAATTTAAGGCACATGAATCTTCCAAGGAAATCAAATTTGCCAATAGATGGCATTGCCTCCTCTTTAGAAGCAACATGAGGCAATTCACTTTGCGGTGTGGGTTTATCTAATCTGTTCTGTCTCTGCATTGTGCAACTGGTCTCCCTCTGACATTCGGGCCCAGGTACCTGCTCACCCTGCCACCCACCCGCACTGCCTCCTGGCAATCCCTTGCACTGGTAACCCTACAGTCCCCTCCCCCTTTTTCCTTCTTTCATCACTTATCAGACACATACTGTCTGTTGCCTTAAACCTAGCACTTGCCACTTGCTGGCTGCAGTACCACTGTTCGTTGCTTTTATTATTTATTTATTTAAGTTTTATTAATTTGTATTCCTTCTGCTCAGCACTTTCCACTTCTCCCCCCTCCCATGCACTTCCCCTTTCGCTCTCCCATGCACTTGCGTGTTCTCATTGTCACTGGGCCTAGTAAGATCGTTGTTTGTTCCCCTCCCTTGCCTCGTCGCGCTTTGAAACACTTGTGTACTAGCGTGATACAAATAAAATATGAATATCAATAACAAGTGGTCAATTATATGATTACACATGCTGAACGTTATATTATGCTGAAAGCCTCTGGCACATGGACTACTCCTTATTCGCATAAACCTCTGCCTGGAATCACGAGAGTAGGAATACTCAAGTACGGAGTGTTCAAAAGATAAGCATCTACAGCTGTCAAGTGGATGCCACCAGTCTTTCTAATAACCCCCACTCTCGCCTCACAGGAGAAGGGCATTGGCGGAAGGGAGGTATGGTTCACGGACTAGTTTGAAAACATGCACCATCCAACCCCCTCTTTATTTGGACTTGCAGTTCTGCCAAGGCAGAGAACATATCCTTGTCCTGGTACAAGGCGCCTTTCTATGGATATCCCATGCAGGGATCACTCATTATAGCAACATACACAATATCTGAACTCCATGTGAAGTCTCAGGGGCATGTGAAAGTAACACCTTGAAAGACACAAACCACCTGCAGGCTTTGTGTGCCAGAGCACACGTGGTCATAGTGCAGAACCAAAGAACGAACCTGCCTGCGAAAAATCAAAAAGGGAGTGAAGAAAGACTTAGACATGCACGCATGCTTAGTCGACAAGTAATTTCACGAGTGCGACGAACATTGAGAAGTATCTTCATGGGGAGCCACTGTGCTCCTTTTCTGCTGGCACCCATAGAAAGAAAAAAGGCCTTGAAATTGGCCATGGGTGTATCAACATTACCCAGCTGCAGTGCAAGTCTATTGGGAGATTGTAATTGCAAGCTGACTCAGAACATCGACTTTGCATAGTATGCCTGTGGTATGAACTCTGTTGCTTTTCTATACTGCTTTGTGAAACTAAAAGCTGTGTCACATCACTCAGGGCTGTAACAGTACTACTTCTAACCACAAAGGGTACTGATCACAGCTCTACTCTGGCTGCCGGACTGAAGCCTCAGTGATCACCGGAGTTAAATGTTGCTGTAAACACCAGATGATTTTGAACCAGTGGCAAACTGAGGTGGGTCGGTGCCCTCCAATGCAGTATCCCTCCCTGCGACTCTATGGCTTTCCCCATTGCACAGAGGTTTATTGTTCAGGGATTTGAACCAAATCAAGCCCTGCGGGTGGCGATGCCTTGTGGGCCCGTTATGAGAGATCCTAATTTGTATGTTCTTTGGGTCCTGAAGAGGCTTGCCACATAGACCCCCAAACAGTAAAATCCGGTCGATGTTCCAGTTTACCCTCAACACCCACTCATATATGAGGAACATTGGCTATGATCAATGTCCCGAGAGAGATTATTGGCAGGTTTTTTTGGCATTGTGAAAGCCTGACTGGATGTTCTTATTTAGTGGTCAGAACGTGTCCTATCCCCATTGCACCTTGAGGATCAAGCAATAAAAGGGAAGTCTGTCTTTTGGTCGGCCAGTTTCCACTGGAGGGCTTCCAGTGCTCATTGCACCGGGACATGGGATATCACAAAAGATGACCCGTGATTGCACTGTAACCAGAACCTGCTCAACCGTATTGTAGTTTGGGAAGAAAGGGGTGGGGTCTTCCTCTGCCTAGCTGCAGTTGTGATGGTACAAGGTTGGCATCAGAGCTTATTTCGAGGAAGGAAGATGGATTGCCTGGTTTTATGTGTTCCATCATGACTTCAACGGAGTGGAACTGATTCCATTCCGATCGGATTATTCGGCAGAATATTTTCCAAGGCAGGAGGGAAAAGCAAGAGTGACTTCGCTCTTAGGAATGTCTCCCCCCCTCTTGTGAAGCCTCCATTCAGGGGCCTTGTCCAATTCTGGATATCACTTGCCAGGCGGGAAGAGAAATGGCAAATAGGAACCTGTTTCTAATTCTCAACAGTCCAGCTGTGGCACATACGTGTGGGCAGCCAGCACAAATGAGGGAGCCCCGCCTTAGGTCACTCCGCCTGGCGTGCACCCAAGTCTCAGATGTCTGTGGAAAAATAGCATTTAGGATGAGAGGTGTTCCTGTTCGGTAACAGAGTGAGACGCATTAAAACATTTTCCTTTGAAACATTCGATGGGTGTGAGGGTAGGGAGGAGTCTTAAACGGACGAACCCTCGTTCTCTTGTTACCGCAAATATTGCACTGGTGTGGTAGACAATGAAGGAAGGCAGCCTTCTGCCAAGTGCCTGAGAGCAGCCGGAGTCCATTTCCCTTCTGGCACTTTCTGATGTCATCAGCGCCCCAGATTCCGCATGGTGTGCGACGCGTCCAAGCAGACAGCTGGGCTTTTTTTTCTTGTTTATCTATGCATTTCTCCTCACTGAGGCGTGGGGCAAACTTTCATACAACCGAGACTGATAAAATGAGTTCCATGACGGAGAGGCTGTCAATTTAAAAAACCAGTCCCTGTACCTGGTTTAATGTTCTTCCTCTACCCCTTCATTAGTCACTTAGTCAGAGAATGTTCTTATGTAAAGGCACCTTACCCTGGGACTGCCTCTGCTCTCTTATTGCCGCTCTTCTTTCAGGAAGAAGATAAAGCAGTGGGGCGCGATCCCTTTGGATACACAAGCCGCCTTTGCTACTCCAGTATAACTGCATCACAGGGTCTCCTGGCACGCAATTCGGCGCATCTAGTGATTTGTGCTGCCACCTCTGGAGTGTAATGCAAGACAAGCACTTTGCTGCATTCAATGCTTCGTCTTGCTTTCATGTCTGAATCGATTGCACCTGATGCCAAATGTGAAAGCTTACAATTTGACTATCATTTTAAATGCGCCACTTGACCCCAGACAGTTTTGCAGTGGATGACCGACAAAGCAAAACACCCAAATAAGGTTCTTACACGTTGTTCCTGGTCATGTTCTTCGATCTGTCTGGAGATGGAAGAGTAACAGTTTGTTGTCACTGAGGTGGGGATATATTGTTGGTGTCCTTTGTCATCCAGGGGTTGCCATAAGGATCAGACCCCTGAGTCTAGGCCTTATCAGTGACTCTGTTGGGCAGAGTGTGGTGGCTGTATTGAGAGATGCTGACCGGAAAAGCTTTCTTCTGCATAAGCCCCAGTGTCTAGCAAGTGCTAGATATTGCAGTAGGCATTGCGCTCCTGCCCGAAGGCACAAGCTGAAGGATCCTGGAGAGAGTGGCGGCAAGCACTGAAAGAGAAGTTAGAGGAGGACAAGTCACTTGATTTGCGCTGCTGCTCAAAACTCTTACTTACAAATCCCCAGGTGAAGAAGGGTGTCTGGTCTGATAACATCAATATACCCTTTTCCATGTGAAGTATCCTGGGTGTCCCTGACAGGAGGATGTGGATCATGTGACATATTACCCTGGTCTAAAAGCAAAGGGCACCTAAACCAGAAATCCACTATGGTGGCACTCATAATAGTTGGTACCCTAAGGATGATCCTAATATTTCAGCAAATCCGGATGACCAATTGCATGGGTGGGGTTATAAGGCTTTTTGGGGTATCCTTTTCGGTACAGCGCTGTTCACAGATAACCAGGAGTGGGTCATATGCTGATTAGCCAATGGAGACCACCCTTTAAAGCGATAGAAAGATGCTCATCAATTGGCACTGTATGAGGGTCCTATTGTTCACTACAGGATTAGAATGGCATGGTGTATGCTTCCACAAGGTACAGGCTGAAGGTGGCCCTGCCAGACATCCTACACTACACACGTCTCTTCATTCATTTCCTCTTTCAACAGAACAGAATGCTCTGCATTTTCTGTTCCAGAAAATAATTAAACCTTTTTCTTTGTCCAAGTGGATACACATCTTAAAAAGATAATTGATGCATTGGAAAATATTTATATTATATTCGTACTGAGGGAAGGGAGCTCAGCCAATCAGGTGGCTGGAACAGCGGGCAAAAATACATTTTCTCTCCCCGCTGTTTCCAGCTACCCGAGGCCATTCCCTGGGTGGCGCCATCTTTTTTAAAACATTGTTTTAATGTTGGTAGGCAACAGGAAGCCTCTCCCTGTTGCCTCCCAACACTGCAAAACAAACCATACCCCTTCCCCAGTCCCTCCCCACTTACCTGCTGGACCAGAGCTTTGTGATCCAGTCCCAGTGTTCCTCCTGTCTCCCAACTGGAGCCATAGACATGGAAAAGGGAAGTCACCAGTTTTCCCTAGGGCCACAGCCATTTTTATTCCTTGTTTGTTCCTCAGGAGATTGGCTGTGCAAGCGGCGGCAATCTCCTGAGGAAATAAAATAAACCATTTGCACCCTGGGATGGCTTTCACTCCCGCTGTGGCCAGTACATAGCCGTTAACTCCCGCCTTCCCTCACCTACCTAGGCTCGTGCTGACGGGCGGTTACCAGCCATGTTCGCCTTCCCTCCAACCCCCCCCTCCCACAGCGTAGTAAGAAATGTGTTGCTAAAATATGCATTCAGGAGTTGAGCAAGAACAAAGTTCAAACTAAACTAGAGTTGTCTCTCCCAAGAAGGGTTGTGGGGAGGGTGAACGTGGTTTTGGGGATTGACAATACGCTTATTGCTTGAATCACTATTGCAGCTCATCTCTTGCACTTATCTGTTTTGCGCATCCTACTGTATAATTAGGACATTAAGAGTAACAGGACCCAGGCATGGATTTAAATACAACCTGAAGAGGGAGCCATTCCGGGGCCCCTGACCACGTGCGGATTCCCCGTCTGCTTCCTCCTTACTACGGCTTTGCACTGGTTACCATCCGTTCCTGGAGGCGAGGAAGCTCCAAAGAAACCACTGTGGTCTATAAACAACTGCTCACAGATCACTGCAGAGGGCTGCAAGATGGAAGGCCTCCCCTTTTGTGAAAACATTGTTTGACTACTGATTGATTATATTATATTAAATACACTTACAAAATCGATGGTATATTTGGTAATGTGTCGAAGTCTCGACTGTAGCTGTTAGGGCACCACTCCTCTTTCAAATGTTTGTTTGCTACTTTTGCTTTTTAGGCTATGTCAGGAAAACCTATGTCCCTTGACCCCCAAAAGTTGATTGGTGACTCGCTATGGCCCCCTTCACACGAAAAGCTCCAGCGAACTGTGTTAGAGTGATGTTCCACAAATCTGTGTTATATAAGTTAAAAAACTGTGGTGTTTTATGACATAGCCTCAGAAACAAAATGTGCCTTGCTAGATATAACAGTTAATCGCAGAATCAACCAATCGTAACTATAATGTATACCCAGCACTAACTGAATATCCAAATGGCTAGCATATGATTGCATAACATAAAAACGTGCTTATTTTCTGTGTCACTAACAATTATTTCAACAGATGCTGCTTCATTATAGTGGTATAGCGGCCTCGCATACCTCACCTGTTAGCTTGGTGGTAATCTGTTTTCTAACTGGTGGGCCTCAAAGGCATAAGAGCGACATTGTGGAAGGCAACCATTAAAGCCCCCCAGAGTCGGTTTGAGGTCTGCCTCTCTCTTCCACCGGTCCTATTGATATACCGATCCTGATTTCTGGTATAGTTGGTGTGGGAAGTGGGGATCCTTCATTCTCCTCAAGAACGGTGTTTGAAACGCAGAGACGAACACAAGCAGTGGTTTACTACGACTTTATATCTTACATTTTAGATATCTTGTGACATTTACTGTATGTTTAGACAGTAATTCTTCTATGTATGCCTGTCTTTATCTCCCACGTATTTAAAATATGTCGACATTTAATTTGAGTCTTTATCATATTGATGTACTAAGAGTTTGCTACGGAACTTTGGTCTTGTACTTTATTACATTTCAAATTGTTATTCCCCTATTTACTCACTATTGATTGCAAATGAAACCTTTGCATTTAAAACAGGGTTCATTTTGTAAACATTTTGACACATAAGGAGTGTGGCAACGCTCCTACAGATTTTTCTCTTTTGAGCATTTTCTCCTGATGAAAGTCTAGCAATATCCTAGGATATTGTGGTCATTGTGTAAAGGGAAGAAACGCTTTAACCGTAAAATGGCTCAGAAAGTTAAGTGGAAGAGAATTTTAAATCTTTTTATAACACTGAAGGGCATTTTGAGCTGTTTCCAAATTGTGTTTATGAACTAGTTTGGGGCTGTGGTGGGATTGTTATGTTCGCTCATGCTGCAGCCCAGTAATACACACACTTTAGCTTTGTGTTGGACCTGCAACAAATTCCTGGAGGTTTTCAGGACTCTAATGGATATCGTATTTTCCTGGTTTTACCTAGCGAGGCCAACTCAAACACCATTTTGCCGATCATGCCAGGGGAATAACAAAAGGAAGGTATCAATAGTTGTTACCCAGCTGTGATGAAATTAATTCTTTGCTGCAGTAGTGGCTAAACTGCTTAGTACCCGACACTACGACTAAATCAGCAGTGATGCCAATTACAAATGTGAAACAGACACAGCCCGACAGGTATACATCCTTCACCTCTTTTGATAGTGCAGGCTGAGGGCAGGCTGTATCCTCAGGATTGGTGTGATCTGATACATCTGCAACACAAACAACAATAGTATGATGGTACCACGTTTTAAAAAGTTGCCCAATTAAGGTTATATAAAAATGTGACCTTAATAAAAACAAGCAATGCAATCAACTAATTAAAAACACTAAAGACCCAACACTTTGAGAGGATTACAGACAATGAAGACATTTGATCATAAATGGCACTCTGGGTTGCTAAACTGGGGTGTTTAGACAAAAAGACTTCAGCTACAATGCCAATGTTCAATGATATGTTCTCATTAAGGCAAAAAAGGGGGGCTTAAGTTACAATCGTGCCATAAAGTGGACTGGGGGCATGGCCTCTTCAAAATACCTTTAGCTATTGCCTTGGGTGCTCGACTGCAGTGAGTAATGCTTGTAGGCACTTTTACTTCGATCAAGTCTGTATCAACACTTTCGAGTTGTGCGATTCCACTAGCGCGTCCACCTGTGCGATGTGCAGGCTTCTGGTGTTTTGAGTTAGCGTTTGAGACAGTTGAGTTGATGACTTCCAACTATTCGAGGTGGTGGTCAAATAGGTGGTGAAACAATGCTTCTGCTGGGTGGTGTTCGTGTTCAATACAAGGAGTCGATTGGCTTTCAGTAGCATGAGTAGGCGGTCAGATCAGTTGCTATCACAGAGTCGAGATGTTGATCAGGTTGAGATGAGGTAGAACCCTTCAATCTGTCAAGCGCCGTCTGGATGGCTCAAAAAGCTGGTTTGAAGATGCGTAGAGTGCCGAAAGCAGCACTGTGAGTCCTGTACCCGCTCAAAGTACGTTCAGTGCAGTCGAACATATTCAACACGATAAAACAAGGTTCCAGCCTCTTCTGAACTTCTGGGTTGCTGTGGTACCAATCCAGAGTTTCCATGGACAACTCTGAGTCCTTAATTCTGTGCTGCCATTCCAGGAAGTTGTCTGGCACCTACATGAAGTCCTTCATCTCCAGTGATCCGGATCCTGGTTTCAGTTCACAGCAGCAGTAAGGCCTTGATGCACAGCAGTGACCCCCCTGCTGTTCCCGGGGGATCATTAGGAAGCAGAGCTTGCCCTTGATATGATATGGCATTTATAACGTGCCTATACACAAGTGTTTCAAGGCCTTGCATGCCTTGTGTAGTCACCTCTGTGGCAGAGAACATTGGAATTCAGATGCTTTCCCAACAGAGGTCCAGTGAATCCTTCTTTTTGCGAGAGTCCATAGATGGCTCAACTGAGGAGAGGGTGACCCCTCCTATGAAGGCAAAAAGCCAGATGGGATTGATCCAAAGCAAGCCTGCTGTAAGGGACCCCATCTAGACTGGTGTAACACTTGTCCTTTGCCTTCTGACATCATGCCCTGAGTGGTTTGTCTGCAGGAAATGGGGAGGAGAGAAAAGTGTCAAGAGCCCTAGCAGAAACTTAGATGGTGGAACCTCTCTCTCTCTCTCTCTCGGCCTACCTCTTTCATCTGGCAACACTAGCTTTGCCCTCTTCCCACGTTTGCTCACTTCAAAGGGACATTAGTGATCAACACCTTTGTGTGAGTGTTCCTTTGTTATGTCAGTGCTGTCTTTGAAGCACCGATTCCCAGGTGATCTCTCTGAAGAGGGTTCCTTAGCCCTGTGAAGAAGGTGTTGCCCTCCCTCCAGGAGGATAAAGTGTTGTTTCCTGGCCATTGTCTCACATGGCTATTGTGGAGACACCCAGGCCAGAGAGCAAATAAATATCTCTGTCATATCTGAGCACTGATACACAAGCTAACTCCAGTATGATATCAAATTGCTGTGTGACCTCAATAGCCACTATGGCATAGCCCGGCACAGCGTATTTTTACTATTTAACGAGGCACAAGGCTGACTAGGATACAGGTACAGAACATTAAAAAGCCATCACTGCCTGAGTAACTTTGTGTTCAAGCAGCTGTCAGGAATGCACATGTGACGTTTGAACCTGGCTTGTTGGCACTGCAAGAGACTGATACATCAAAGGCACATAAATGGAGTATGCTTTTGACATGGAGCT
Organism: Ambystoma mexicanum; assembly: GCF_040938575.1. Lineage (NCBI taxonomy): Eukaryota > Metazoa > Chordata > Amphibia > Caudata > Ambystomatidae > Ambystoma > Ambystoma mexicanum. The sequence goes on along the minus strand of NC_090922.1, from coordinate 21,383,804 downwards.
TTATGCAAAGGAAGTCTGATTAGCAAACCTCCCTTTCAGAAATAGAATTATTTGCATCATTGTATTTCATAAAAATAAAACAAGCTTGGGCAAGATGGCATTTTGTCACACTGGTATGTCATAACCAGATGGCATAGTATTAATGATATAACATGGCATAGGATAACAAACCATAGTGTAGTCGAACTGCATTGCATACTGTAGAATAGCTAAATAAAAATAGCATAGAGTACTACAACACAGCACACCTGCCAGCAATGCATAGCATAACTTGGCATCATACCTTAATACCATTGCATCACATAACAATTACCATAGCAGCATAGCATGAGCACATAACATCTATTTTAAAATGTTGAAATGTATGCAATTTTGGTGCATAGGGGCCAGCCTACAGAGAGTGGCATGTTTTACAGGATTCTTAACTATACAGGACTGGAACTATACAGTGGAATGTGTTACATCTTTGTCACTGAGTAGGTTTATGTTTGATTTGTGAGTGTAGCAGAAGAGGGAAGTGATACCCACGGCTACGTGTTATGTGAAGGAGGACGAATGCACTTGGGCTGAATGTGCTGGAGGAGTATTAATTCACAATACTTTGTACGTCAAATAGGTACTACTGCATGTTTCTGTGTGTTATGAGAATGTTACTGTGCAGGAAAGTGTAAGTTGTGAGTATAACGGCCCAAACTGCATAGAGCCCAGTAAGTTTGTTTACGTGTGTGTTTGTTTAGCACCACATTTGACCTTGCAGCCACCTCAAAATGTGTGTCTAGCCTCACATTATTTGTCCCTTGTCATGAATGGCTACTGGTATATTTCATAGGGGATTTGAAGCAGACCAACCAGTGACGTGTTCTCTGATTGGTGGGACTTGGCTCATCTTCCGATGATTCTGCGGTCCTGGTCAGCTGTTCAATATGCTGAAAGCTATGCTTTGGTTCCTTTGCCTACATTAACTCGCACCATTTAAAAATAGGACAGTTGCCACTTCAAGAAGAAAGCTGCACTGTGGGCTAAAGAACCAGATCGTTAAGCAAACAAACATTGGCAATGCCAACAGTTTTGACTTTTGTGTAGGCATGATAAAGGCATTTGCCAGACACTGCTGTAGTGATAGTAACTCAGGTGTGAGAGGGTGCGAGTACCTGGACATCTAATAGCAGTGCCTGGCAAATGCCTAATACTTGTACATAAGTCAAAATTGTTGGCTTCGCCAATGCTTGTTTTTAACAGGACTTCACTGAAGAACATGCAGAGTGCTTATAAATAGAGTGACAGAAGGCAGACCTGGTTAAGACATTTTTATTATACCAGTAGTGGGTTTACAACTCCAATTAAGTCATTAACTCTTAGAAGACTACTTTGAAAAAACACGGCAGCCACTTCGAGTGCACAGTTTGATGGTAAGGCTTGTTTAACGTGAGCTCAAAGAGTTCCCATGAGGAGCTGTTTTGGGCGGGGAGGGGGAGTAACTGGGTGGGAATGGCTATAGGTATTAGCATGGCCATGGCAGTCAATGGTTGGGCAAACAACACCTACAAGTTGTGTGTCCCTCCTCATATTCCTCCCTATCTGTACTCTAATGCAATAGTTTAGGCGACACCTAATAGCTCAAACTAAAAAGGAGTGGGTTAGGCTCTGAGAAGGCCCCGAGGAACATGGAGGATAGCCTCTTTGTATGCCTGAACGGTCCAGGTTCTAAAGGCAGGAAAGCTGTCAGGAATGATGGCATTTTCAATGAGAGTGGGTTCTGATCTGCAGCTCCCAATGGTGCATTTCCCTTTTCTGACTGTTCCCTGGAGGCCCCTGGGGCACGCTGACAGCTTTATGGAGATGGCTACATTTGTGTGTGAGACTTCATTCTTCTTGGGCTGTGGCTGACTGGGTTCCTCTGGCTGTTATCTGCACAACACAACCTTTTCATGCCATAACTGCTGTTACCCTCTCCTTTTAGAAAAGGGCATTAGGATGAAATTGAGTTTCAGAGGAGTGTTGAGTCGGATTACTAGAGTGGACCGCCATATCTTTAGAAACTATTGGCAAACAAGAGGATGCCGCTTCACAAATCATGTTCACATGTAGTTTTGGATATGAACAGGACATACTGTACAGTGGCGAAGCAATTAAAACTGTGTGTGGTGGAAAGTCAGTCCTAAGACATTTCTGGGGGGAGTGCTAGTGGCGCTTGAGAGTGGGGCCGAATGGAGAAGAGCAACAACGCAAGAAATTGTAAACTCTCCCCGTAAGCACGCACAACATCCCCATGCATACCCATTTCAATCACAGACGGCCCTCATTACAGGGTTGCTGGAAAACCCTCCGGTAGGCGGCGGGTTTCCGGCAACCCCGTAACAGCCTTATCGCCGCCTGGCGGTAACGGTTACTCCCCATTTTCATAGAGTCCAATAAGACTCCATGGAAATGGGGACACGGAAGCACCGGCACGGTTGCTAATGGAGCCGGTACTTCTGTGACAACCATGCCGGTAGGAGCCTGAAAACCCAGCAAGTCACGCCATACTACAACGATGCCGGTGGGGGCACTGATCCCTATCCGTAGCATGGCGGTCCAGAACGGGTGCCGGTACGTTGCCCAGTGTCTCTACTGAAGTTGTTTAGTGTGGCAGCTATGCAAGAGGTCGTTTGATTTTGCCACACTACCCCTCAGACGGAGCGCTGCAATTTTTCATCCAATCATTCATTATTAGACTTCCATTTTCATGGCATAGGTCATGCATGTTTCTCATTCTCTACAAGTGTCTAAGGCTTCTGAACTAATTACTATTGTTCTCCATCCCAGGATAAGCTTTCTTTCCTCCCCGGCATCCACGCGCTTTCCATTGAGTTAGCCTTCAGAGCGTGGGCTTGCAACTCACATCAAAGACTCTTTCTTTCGAGTCCTTGATATTACCCACCAGAATAGGCATCCAGGGCATATGTGTATGTTTTTTTGTCACGGTTTGAGTCATTTAGCGTCACTTTGGGGAATGATCGCCACCCAGATTTGTAAAACCTGTCTTTAGCGCCCAGACCTCATATTCTGGATGCTCTTAAAAGCCAGAGTTAACATAAATGCTTGGGGCACATTAACGCCAAGAAATCCCTTCCTAAAACTCCGGCCTTCCAATGCCTTGAATCCGGAGTGTTGTTTATAAAGCTAGCATGAATGCCCATGACTTGGTACTTGCATGCCGTGTCCTCCTTTACAGTTCATGCATCATGTGGAAATCAATGAAGGTGCATTCTCTGCATTAACAGGCCCTTTTAAGGGTGAGGAAAATGTTGCAGCAGATCCCAGCAGACTGTGCAAACCTACATTTCTCAAGCTCACAGTGTCCACATTTAATTTGGCCAAACTAGGACTCCATGTTCTGCCAAGTATCTGAAATCAGCGGTACCTGCCTCCCACCAAGCACAAACCCTATCAATAGACTTCCAACTTGTGTAAATATAATTTCAGCAGCAAGAATGCTGATTCATAGTTTCAAAAGGGATTCCTAGCCCCACCTGGTGGTCCTCTGTTGTGGCCTCCCAATGATTACACGGACACGATCCGATGTGACTACAGCCTTTATTGGCAACTTAGTAATAATGCTTACACACAGTAGCTTCACTGTGATCCTTATTGTCCTGTGGCATAGTGAGTGTCCAAAAGGGCTTGCAATAGGGGTGGGAGGCAAGCAGGGGATGGGGGCTCGCCTTGCTGGTCAGAGCGCTGGAGCTGCGGTGCTTTCTGCCTTTTGCCCGCGTCGCGAATTTCATTGTGCGTACCGTGCTGCTAGTTTCACTTTTGGCTTCTTGCGAGAGGTCGGGCGTGCTATCGCGAGAGTGCGCTCTACGTACCTCCTTTTGTTGAAAAAGGAAAGGGGGAGAGGCTACTCCATAACAAAGTCTGTGAATCTTGTTGGTGTCTTTCTCTCCCTGTGGAGTCGACGTTCTCGGTTCTCCTTCCTCTCTTGCGGGTGCTCGGCTTCCTCCTCCCACTCCGTTCCCGCCTCCTGGAGTGTTGTCGACACTCCTTCTGCTCCTTCTGACTTCCTGCCGTCACTTTGCTTGGGGTTTGCAGTCTTTTGTCGATCCTTCTTTCTTCTCCCTTCTCCTTGGTTTCGTGTATCTGGTCTCGAGCTGTGGAGCCTGGTGGTTCTTTGAGACTTCTCTCAAACTGCGCCACTCATTCTAAGTTGCATCTTTTCCCATTATGTGTGCGTACAGGATTGGTCTCCCATTGGCACACCCAGATGGGTCTACTGAATTTGGGCCCTGTGATGGGGTCTCTGTGAGACAGCTTTATCTTGACTCAGTCTTCTTCTCGTATCCCTCTGACCTGGGACGCCCTCCTTTTGTCATTCCACTCCTTCATGAGTGTCTTGCTCTTCTTCATTCTCCATACCAATTCCTCCATGTCGTCTTCATCGTCTTCCCTTACTTGTGACGTCCACGGAGGAACCAATGTGGATGCTGCTCTGCGTCCTCTTAGCATCCGAAACAGGGACACGTTGGTGATCCCGTTGGCGGTCAGTTGGTGGGCTGTCACTGCATCCTTGACTGTTGAAAAGGGATCCATCACTGACATGTTAGCTAGTTGCATCGCTCCCTTGATGAACTTATTGGCATGTTCCACCAGGCCATTAAATTGGGACACAGCAACGCTTTTTCTTGTTGAATGTTGTTTTCCCTCATTAATGTGTCCATCTTGCAAGAGACTAATTGAACACCATTGTCAGTGACCAATTCGTTGGGCAAACCTTCCCTCTGGAAGATGTTCTTCAACACTCCGATCACTGTGGAAGACCTAATGTCCGGGACAAACTCCACTTCCACCCACTTCGATATGTAGTCTATTAACACAATGCTGTGCTTGTGCTCTGGTCTCATTGGCTCCAGTGGGCCTATGAAGTCAAGCCCAGCTTCTGCCACACTCTGTCTGGAATGTATGTTGGATGAAGCAGTGCTTGCCTCACTTTCAACCTCTTGTCGCTATTGAGGCACTCGTGGCACCTTTCAGTCATTATTCTTATGCCTGGGTCTATGCCCGGCCACCAGTACGATTCTTTCACTCTTCTCCTCGTCATGTTGCTCCCCAAGTGCCCTGCTTGGGCCCTACACATGATGGTTCTTCTCAATGCAACGGGCGGGATAGCTTGGTCACCTCTCATCAGCATGCCTTTGTCCTCAAATATCTCATCTGACACTTTCCAGGACGGCCAAAGGCCCTCCGGGATAATTCTTTCACCCGGTCATCAGTTTCGAACCCATTGAGTGAGCTTAGCAGTGGTGGCGTTGTTGGCAGTTTCCTCTCTCCAGTGTTTCTCACTCATCTCTAGGTATTATTTGCTTCGGAGATCTCCCAGTGAGGGCACGATGCACTCGTCCTTCAGGAAGTTTTAATCAGTGTTGCTACCCTCCGGCAGTCTGAACATGCGGTCCGCCTGTGCATTTCACCATCCCGGGATATGTACCACTTCGTAAGTATATTCTTGCACTTTGGCTGCTATATGGGCAAGGCGAGGGATGGCCGTTCTCGTCCATCCTGGGCTAAGCATGTGTACCAACGGCTTGTAGTCTGTCACCATTTGGAATTTGGTGCCCCATATGTACATCCAGAAATAATCGGCTGCCTATGCGCACGCCATCATTTATTTTTCTATTGTCGAGTTCATCTATGCTTGTGACAGTGCCTTTGAGGCAAACGTCACTACCTGCTCCGCGTCGCCCTTCCTCTGGGTCAATGTTGTGCCTAGGCCGTTGGAACTGGCATCTGTTATAGACTACAACCTCTATTGCCAACTAGTAATAATGCTTACACACAGTTGCTTCACTGGGATCCTTATTTTCCTGTTGCATAGTAAGTGAGTATCCAAGAGGGGTTGCAATAGGGGTGGGAGGCAATCAGGGGACGGGGGCTTGCCTTGCTGGTCAGAGGGCTGGGGCTGCAGTGCTCTTCTGCGTCTGACCCGTGCCGCAAATTACTTTCACGCCACGCTCCTACTTTCACTCATGCTTTCGCGAGACTGCGTTCTACGCCGTCTGTTATATTAGTGGTCAAATGCACACCCAATCTTTTTCCATTGCCTCCTCGCTCATCCCTTTCAACATTGCAGTTATGAGGCTTCCGCACTATTCAACAACGGATGCTGGAGTTTGTTCAGTGCCTCCCACCTGCGGCTGGAAAATTGAATTGCCTGTCAGTTAAACAGAGAACATACTGAAGATCATCTGCCTTGTTTAAACGTGCGCCGCAATTTCACACATTAGGGTAATAGATTTGCTGTTTGCTGAATGTTGCTGCCTTAGTCATAAAACCTTCTGTTCGGCCTAAGGATTTGGCTGTCTATGTTGGATAAGGGTGAGGCACTATTGCGTTGGCTGGCTTTCCTTTACATGATGTCCCGAAGGAACACCGTAGAGCCATCCTACATTTGCAATCTGGATTAGAACTTTGACCTTTCAGGGCACTTGTCTTAGTAGTTGTCCTGCAGTGGCTGACTGTGATCTGTATCCCTGCCACTTGAAACCAGTTGTGCAGTAAGAAGTCTCCCATTTTATGCAAGGCTTTCATATGATCTCTTCTCCATTCTGCATCCCCTCGAGGCCATGGATTCTGCAGTTCACGCATTTTGATAACCACAAAAACAACGGCGTCCAAAACATAGAGTTTTCTTAATACAAATAGTAGTGTAAAATATGGGGAAGATGGGAGAACCAAGGCTAAAGGAGGGAGGCAAGTTCTTGGGTTCGATGAGATGCCAAACCTTTACTTCCACATATAACAATATGTTCCGGTACATTCTACATGATTTCCATCTAAGTGGGACAAAGGCTCTGGTCACTGTTGGAGGGCCCTGTCCAGATGCATAGCCAGGATTACCTAACAAGTGGGGCCTGACGCTCATGTAGTTGGGCCCACTGCAGTGACATTAACATCTGTACATTTCCACATAGCGATGTTGAGTGGCAATTTGCAGATTGTGGGTAGGTTTTGCCCACTAAGGTCCTATGCTGGCTGTCTCTGGGTCTATCACACCAAATTAATTGTGCTGCAGGCCTACATCTACACTTTGTAATGAATGTGGGGAGGGGGGTCGCTGTGGAGCCCCAGCCATGATGGCCACTGCATTTCTGAGCTCCAGCAACTTGAGGGCCTGTTCCTTTTGAAACAAGGATTTAAGCCCCCAAGTGAGCAGCTCTGGAAACCTCACGGCTCCTCTAAGGCGCCTGACATCAGTAGTGGGCAACTTTTGAACTCCATCAGCACTTTGTACACTGTTAGGCAGATCCTGACTGAAGCTCCAGAGAAGGCTTAGCGATGCAGTGGCCATCTTCTTGTGCCTCTTCTGTGTGCTGAGAACCATCAAAGAACCATCTCTCATTCACTTGCATTCTGTTGCTTCGCCTTCTCCATATCGTACTGTCTTTCCACTCTCTTAGATTTCTAAGGGTATCTTATACTCGCTTCCAGCCCACCCAGTCCTGTTTTTTCCCTTGCATTCTTGTACTTTTCGCTCTGCTTTTTCAATTTTAAATTCAGAACTTCAAGTCCCAAATTGCAAAGAAAACATTTTAAGAACTTTGCTTTTGAATTAATGTTCTCCCTCGTTATAATTTTCTTTCTCTTCACTCACCCTCTGGTTCCCCTTCCTTTCCCTTTTCCTCCTGCTGTGCTACTCCCACTTTCCAGTTGTGGCTCTATTCTCAATCTGTCTGCCTTCAGGATTGGCTTTCCAATTTCCCTCACCACCACTGGATTTCTCTCCTCTTTCACATCTCTGCTCATCCCGACTATCTCTTGTTTTGATGCATTTGCTCTCCTTCAGTCATATGTATTCCCCCTCCTTCTCGAGCCTCTTACACCCTTCCCCTCCTCCTCAGGTGTGCCTCTCCCCTCCTAGCAGTCACTGTGGTTTCCCCCTCCCATTTTAGTACTCTCCTCTCTCTTTAGCCTCTTGCAGCAGCTCTCGCCGTAAGGCAGTTGTGGGACAGGTGCAGGTCTGCTCCTGATCATGTATATCCCTGCTGCAAACATAGTAGGAGGGGCGAGGATCAGGAAACGTGTGCTGCCTCATCAATTGGTGGTAACAAGGCAATAAATACAACTTTTTAATGCTGTATTTATTCCCATGATTAGTGCTCATCCCACTAAACTGATATTTTCTGCTTGCTGGAACTGGACGGCTACAGCTGCTTGTCAAGCTGTAGGCGTCTCACCCCCTGGACATGCCCACTCTTCCCCAAAGCCAGGGCCGGTCTTAGACCAGATTGCGCCCCAGGCGAGAAGCATTGCTGGTGCCCCCCCTGCCCACAAATAAATGACAACAAAAAATGTATGTTACACATGTTGTTAGTAATAGGGTGAGAAGCATCTCCGGAGCGTGACGCCCTTGGTGCACGTCCATCCCTCATATGCACAGATTCACTGTGTGCAAGCGTTTTCCCGGTGGCTGTCAGAGGCACCGCACAGCAGAGGCGTATGTGCCAATGTCTATGCACACCTTCACAATAACTTGAAAACACTGAGAGTTAAGGATCAGAGCACATCTGGACTAAAAAAGAGAATCCAATCCTTTTTGCAGCTTGGTTTCACCCTGCCGAATGCCCAGTTGCATGTTTGTCCAATGCCATTGTTTCAACTTCTCTACATTAATAAGGGACGTTTAAAAATAATGTATTGCTTTCTTTTCTTCAACACAAAATATGAGCAGATGTTGGTGTTTTTTGGGAACAGTTGCCATTGGGGGATGCAGGCACTATCAGTGACTGGAAGTGCCCCTCATGTATGTTAAACTCGTGCAGTCCATTCATCCGATGTCTTTAAAACTCCTTCTCTTGTGCTCCTCTCATGTCCCTCCTCTCCCTTTCTTCTTCCCTCTTTTTCATTACAACTCACTCTAGTGCAGAATTCTGGTCAGTATAGCCCCTGCCTCTTGTTTTTCACGAAGCTTTCGTGTCACCACCACACGGAAGAGTTACTGGTCGTATGAATTGTTGCTTGGAAAAAGGCCAGGATTGTGTCGCTCCCTGGAAAGCTGGCTGTGACGTTTCCTGGGAGATCAGAGTTCATGAGTTAGCGAATTGCAATGCAATCCCTAGAGCTCTTCTCTATTTGATTATTGACAGTACAGGTTAAGAGGCCACAGCTGAGGCAGAGGCCTGTGCAGTGTTGTTTTATATGTTTCGAAGACAATACTATGGTGGTGGAGACAGTGCCTGCATGTACAACAGTGTGCTGCACTACCAAGAAAAGGGAAAAAGTTAGTATCCCGCCCCTCTGCCACATATGCACCTCGAAGCAATGCAATAAAGTGACTCTGTGACTTCCCACAAGACTTGCACAGTTTAAGTTTAATTATGTATGTGTGCAAGCCGTCGCTTGCAACTGCTGATCGTGGACCTAGGGTGACCAGAATGCTTATTCAAATAGGCACACAATTTTGCAGGACATTACTGTTTTGGAATTTTAAAAGTGACACGTTTTATTAGCGATACATTAATTTACTACATACCTTGTCAAAACACTTTGTCAAAAACAGCTTTTCTACATTTAGGAAAACACAGACTAAGGGAACAGATTTTCTGAGCAGAAACAGTCCAGTAGATTATTTTTCCAGTGATCTCATATGAGGCCATTCGAGGACCACCTTTTCATATGTCACTTTAGGCAGTAATGATAAATCAGCAACCCAGGTTAAGTTTCCTTAGTAAGAATAGAACGGCTCTGGTGGTACAAATGAAATGTATTCTTACCCAATAAACACTGTATTCTTTAATATTGCTGACCTGAGCTGCAGCATAAAAAATTCTCCTGGCTCCGAGAGCAACAGGATGGCCTTTTTTCATATCACACACACTCGTCATCACCCCCATCTCGCATATGTCCACCCACCCTCACACTGCTTACCTCACCGGTTTCCCTCACAGGTCGCTCTTGGCACAACACAGACAGTGGGCCTCACTATGAGTGTGGCGGAAAGGCAACAACGCGCCGGTAGTGCTACCGGCGCCGTTGTTACCTCTCCACCACAATACGAGTTCTGCTCGCGGGTGCCGGACTGCATGCCTGGTCTGACCAGGCGTGCATACCGGCACCCGCGAGCAGAACTCATGATTGCACCAGCATCGTTATTAACGGTGCCGGTGCAACCATGCTCCCGACCCCATGGGGATCAGGAGGCCGGCCATAGCAGCACCGGCGAATGGGCATGAACCGGTTATTGCCCATTCGCGGGTGCTGGAAAAAAAACAACTCCGGCAGCAGCCGTGGCTACCACCAGAGTTGTAGTGAGGGCCAGTTTCTCTCTCCCTGTAGCTTGGCCTCCTGAGTCCTGTCCTGCTGGACCTGCTGCTCCTGTGCCTGGATCCAGCCCCAAGCCCGATGGCAATATTAGACTAGTGTCTCTGAATCTAGGGTCTCTGGCTGCTGTCCACTCCAGCTGAAGTATGAGCTCACAACAGCCCAGCCAGCTCAATCAATCATCCCCTGGTTGCAGCTCATGTGCTGAAGAGGAGGCACATGCTGTCAAGCCTGGCCAGGCCCAAGGAACTGATAAGCAACAAATGTTGCTTTTAGCACTAACTTAGCAGGATCATAAAATGAGAATCATGCAGTGCTCTCACAGAGAGTGACTGATGATTTTTACTCGCGTTTTCTTGTTTTTTTGCATGTACACTTGGACTCGTACTAGTAACGAAACATAGTGCTTAACATAGTCAAATAAGATGAAATGATGCAGGAGGCAGCATTGATTAATAATCATTTATTTGCAGCAAACCAGCGCCAATCATGATGATGGCGCCCCCTAGAGGCTGGCACGTCAGGCAGCCACCTGCATGGCCTGATGCAAAGACCGGCCCTGCCAAAAGCAGTCAAAGTTTGAAGACCACTCTTCTAGACTACGGTTCTGAAATCATGTGAACAACGTTAAGCAATACCAGGTAGTGTTGATTACTCTGGCTTAAGTAATATTTTGCTGTTAATGGGTAACTGAGTAGAATGTTGATGGGACAGGGACTACATTTCCTCTGAATCTTTCCATCTGTGGAGGGGTACATCACCTCTCCCACTGTTAGTGTCTCTCCAGTCAAAGATAACACATCTTTGCCAAACAACACTGACAAAGTGACTTGTGACAATAGGTTGCCTTCAGATTCTCATTTTTGAAGTATTCACACTATATGGGGGATAATTGCATATAAAATGAAAAGCAACCGGGTACTGCAACCAATGCCACTAGGCATTTCCTCCACCAACCAAGACACAAAGCATATTAGATCCACTATAACTGGCATTATGTGTAAAAGCAAAAGGCGTCAGACCTAGAAGACTAATTGGACTTGCAAGTTTGGTCCCCCCAGAACTGCTCAAGATGATACAAAAGTTATAAAATACTTGGATGTCCTTGAATCGCAAAAGCATTGGAAGAACTTGACATTCTTGGCAGGGTTCTGAAGTGAGCAATTTAAAACAAGTTGGTAACCCAGCTCCTAGGTACAATGCTACATATACGAATGCACAATTCTGATGTAATGGACCGAGCACATCGATCTGTTTGCCTGTGACAAGATCCAGGAAAACTTTGCCAATTGACCAGAGTTCACTTTATGCATCATGCCACCTATGGAAAGGTTCTTCAGCTCAGAATTGTCGAGAGACTGACTGACAGAATTGCGCTGTAGTTCATAGAACTACAGTGTGTTCTATGCATTTAATCCCATTATATTATGCATAGAACATACTGGTGTCCTCCAAAGCTTCACAAACATAAATGGGACTCCCCGCATTATGGGATGTGATTTGGTGAGAAAGGCACCTATATACATGCACTTTGCCACTGCCCGGTGTCGCGCTGATTTTGGTCTGAAATCCAGTGCAAATGCAAACAATACTCTCTGATGCTGCTGTTGTCCACCTTTGCTGGGTATTGCCGTATCCCACAAACCGTTCCAGGGTAAGGAAGCTAAAGAAAGCAATATCATTTTAGTGGCGAGTAGTAGTCATGGGACATTGGAAGCAAGTTAGCAAGATCTTGATTAAGGAATGGACACATTTGTTATCTGTTGTGGGGGGTTATGGTTTTGATAACAACCTTTCCGAATTTGGGTAATTTACGGTGCATGCTTTTGAATTTTGTTGGTGTATATTGAAGACCTTTGGCTGATTGATGAGCGATAGTTTGCTGTCTAGTTCGGGATATGTAGATGGTCTATTGTGAGGGAAGGGGTAGGGCTTCTCAAGCATTCCATACTTCATTTTTAATTATTTTTGTTGCTGCTACATTTGAAAAAAGTACAGATTTTAAAAATGAATGGGGAAGAAGGCAATGGGTGATTTTTATGTATCATCATTACCATACATTACCTGTTTGGTTAATAAGCTTTTGTCCCATGCTTATCAGCACCATGAGGCAGGATTAGGTTTGAAACAGACAATTGGAAATGTGCAAAGGGCTTTATGGGGAAGATGTCTTATTGTGGTAGTAGTGGTGCTTGTGTAATCCTTGTTAATGGATCAATAAGTGTGCTGATCATGAAAAGTGCAAATAAAATACACCCGCAAATACTAAGCGTTTTATGTGAAAACATTGCATACCACATTGCTGTGTGGTGCTAGATGGTTTTTGCGATAGACTCAGGATTTGCTCAAGAGTGCCCTTGCCCTTGAAGTAAGAATGTTCATTCATCAGTTACAATGTTAAATATCCACCCGATTACCAATAGGGTTAATCTGGGAGTGACCAGCAAACAGACATCTGTCTGTCTGTGCCAGAACCAAGAGTTGGCCGTGTACAGGTAACTGTGTTGTAATGAATTCATAAAAAGAATATTGCAATGAATCCAGGGAATGTGTTCTCTCTTCCCAAAGGGGAGTCACTCCCATTGGCACCAGGGAAGGGAGAGGGTGACAACCCCCTTAGAAGACAGGCAATCCCTAAAAAGGGATCTGTGTTTTCCTCCTTTGTCTCAGGAAGCTAACAGCGGGATCTTCTTCCCCAGCCTAAAATAATCCTTTTCCTGACAGACGTGATGTTCGCAGCTTTTAGTTCTCTTGCACTGAAATGGGTCTTTCACCGTTATCCATTCCACAGATGGGCCTTGCCTGTTTCCATCTGTGTCCCAGATCATGTTCCTCTGCTTTACCAGGATTCCTGTTCCCACTTAACTTGTTGTCCATTTGGACAGACCTTGTATACTCACCTGCCAGGTACTATCACTCGTATCAGAGTATGTGCCTTTGCTGTTATCTCTTTGTACTGCTTGGTATGGGTTTATCTGTTTCACCAAGTTCTCATATATCTCTATGTTTCCTCTTTCATCCCTTTGTAATCTTCAGGGTGTTTTTATAGAGTTTACAAAGTTTGTATCGACTGGTATCAGATTTTTTTCACCCCCTTGTGCTCTTTGTTATGCTTTCATGTGATTTACAAAGCTTGTATTCGTTTGTATGGGATCCCTTTCGCCCCTTTGTGCTCTTCGGGATGCTTTCACAATACTGCTTAATTCCTTTAGCTTCATTAATGCGCCACTAACCGGCCTGGCCCTTTCCCTACCTTTGGGAAGTCTCGGCATGGTCTCTGGTCCCTTCTGCGACTGAAGCTGAGCTTTGTTCTTGATGCCACAGTCGACGTTCCCATTCCCGTGGCTCTGCAGCTCCAGACTCCGCTGTACGCCTTCGGCTGCCTGTGTCCTCGATTTCCTTCGGCGTTCGCCAGTTGGGCTTCCCATTTCTCTGCCCCTGGCCAGTTATATCTTGACAGGACCTTCTGGATACTTGCAACCCAGCACATCTCGGCTTCCAGCCGTTGGGACTTTTGCTTAGGTGCGACCATCGCATTCCCTGCTCCTCCATGGCTGGCTTCATGAGGCAGTAAGTCCTTCTTCTGTTTTTATTATCAGGGTTCTTGTTGGAAAACTGTACCACATGTGTTGGTTCCCCAGTGGGCCTTCTCCTCCTTGTACCCTCTTCCTTGTCGTAATGATATTTGCATCCAGTTTAGGTGAGTCTACCTCTTCCTCGTCTCAGTTCTTTCATGGACACCCTCTACCTAACTGCAATACATAGTGGTGTGAGGGAAAAGAGGGACCTGAGTGGGTTGTAAGGAGGGTGTGGATACCAAGGAGCCCAATGGATACTGCATTCTCACAGGGCCATTGTCATCAATACCACAAAGGGTTTCCCTTGCTATGAGATCCACCCGCTGAGCACCACACCCAGGGAGACTATCGGGTAATGGCCACACCATCCTCAGGGAAAGGGGCCTCCCCATAGAAGATGTGACAATACCCTAGGATTCGTCACACCCCCCACACCTGTTTATTTACTTACCCCGCCACCCACTGCCACTATCCTGAACCTCTCCAGAGTGTCCCTGTTACAGTTTCTCTCCCATGACATAAACATACTTGAATTGTGCCACAGCCAAACTCCAACTAGCACAATCATGTGCCTAATGCTACAGGGCTCTAGCATTTCTGTTGTTTTTCAATTTTGGGTGCCAACCAGAATACGCTGGGAACAAAAAATTCAGTTAAGTGCTGTGTGCTCCTCGGGTGGTGAGAGAAACACCAAAGGTAGGTGTGGAACTCCGTGCAACAAAGACTACACTGCAGACAACAGAGTTTTTTCATTGACATGTTTTTTCAGTGAATTATATTCCTATAATCAGTCAACATCTAACCTCAATAAAACACAATTATTAAATAGCTATGATTGTAATAATTTGATCTGTGGAGCAAATTAACTGTAGAACAAATATTTGAATATATTCAGCTATGTTATAAAGAGATAATGGCTCATCAGTGTTAATTAATTCTTTTAAACCTTTATTCGACACTAAGGGGGTCATTCCGAGTTGGGCGGTAAGGGATTATGGGCACCAGTAAGGATGCCGGTGCCGATAAACCCTTACCGCCCTATTCCGAGGTCCCTTAGCGGGTCCCAGCAGGAACGGCTGGCCTGACTAGCCGTTCTTTGTGGGACCCGTTAAGGGACCTTGGAGCTAATAACGGGCTCGCAATTTGAGGACCCGTTATTAGCACCTTCCCCATTCCCATTTGAGCCCTATGGGGGCTCAAATGAGAATGGGCAATGGTTTACTGAATAGGAACCTACCGGGTTCGCATAGGTCGGAATGTCCCGGTAGGTCCCCATTCAGTGAGACCGGACCTGCACCCGGGTTTGGAGGCAGCCATGGCGCTAATAGCTAATAGCGCCATGGCTACCTCCAAACTCGTAATGACCCCCTAAGTCACCAGGTTACATTATATAACATATAAAATACAATAAAATCACACAAACAGTTATCGCAAATACACAAGATCAATAACACAGGTAAAAGTTATGAAAACAAAACTGATACATAATTGCCCAAAGGGATTACTGGAGCAGCAGGATAGCTATACTCACACCATGTTGCCCAGTTAAAATGCTACCATTTCTCTCCTCAGGATCCATGCTCTATGCAAAAAACAGGCCACATCATCCACGGTTGAGGAGATAATGGATTGAACCAGAAATTCCACGGCACTGCCCTATGACTTAATCCCTGCCTCCAGCAAGATGGTTCTCAGGTATACAAACCTTAGCCGCTGGAAGGATTTACAAAATAAGATAAAATGTGAAATTGACTCCTCGAGGGCACCACAAAAGGGGCATCTGACAGAACCAAGGCCATTCCATTTGGCGGTAAAAGCGTTGATATGCAGTATACCTAATCTTACGCTCAAAATATAGTGATTTTACATTGGCCTGATCTTATCCAGATAGGATTTGTAGCCATGTGTGTGTCTCTGGTCTAAGTAGACAGTCCCCAACCTTAACTTTGAGGCCTCAAGAATGAGCATTTCCTTAGCTCTCGGTTTTATTAGGGGCTTCATTTGGTTCCAGGTCAAATTACAGAGCCTGCCTGGCTCATTCCAAAACTCACCCCTTTTCGGGTAAAATATGTTTTTTTTTTATTTGGGTAAGCCATTTCAATCCACTTGCACCTTCTAGTGACATAATATGTTAATTAACAAAGACATAGCTGAAGCATTGGCTCTAATATGAATTTCGAGAAAGATGGATTTTAACCAATTTCTCCACTCAAGCCTACAGTGTGGGCAAATAAGGGGAAATGCAACAAATCCTCGTCATAACCGAGATTGCAAGAGCACTTATTTGGGCCGTTAATCCAACTTCTTTTTTTTTTTTTAGCAGCAGTTGGTTTGTTCGCCTCATTACCAATAGCCTCCTGGCCGCTGTAGACTTCATCTTGCTAATTGCCCCCGTTACCTGAGATTGTACTTTGACACTTAGATATGTCCGCATTGATGCTTAAGGACTGATGTTTCTGTAAATCAGTATCTGACTTATTTTGTTACCCAAATGTACCTGGTAATTTAATCAGATTTATACTACATACGTTAGGGAGCGCACCTAG
This sequence comes from Ambystoma mexicanum, assembly GCF_040938575.1. Classification (NCBI taxonomy): domain Eukaryota; kingdom Metazoa; phylum Chordata; class Amphibia; order Caudata; family Ambystomatidae; genus Ambystoma; species Ambystoma mexicanum. The sequence continues at coordinate 21,367,387 of NC_090922.1, read as the reverse complement.
AGGCACTGACAGGTCATATTTTAAACTCGCACCTACTGTGAGCCAGAATTATTTACTACTTCTCCCCGTGGACTCCATTTCGGAAATGGCAGTTATGGCATTGAGGTTTGTCGTAAAAACAAATTTCATTTTTAAAAAATATGTTCAAAATCCACAATAAGTTAGGGAGCCTCTGCGCTCTGTAGTCCCAACTCTATTCTTAGGGCACTGCGGGGAGTGCCTGGAGGGAGCCCTACCAGTTGACACAAATATATATTCTGAATTGTCTCCAGGCACTTGTAATTATTAAAACCCAAAATTTCAGATCCATACAGAATTAATGCGGAGACTTTCATTTTAAACTCCCCCGAAGCACTTGTCTAGTCGCTGTGCCTGTAAAGACTGGAGGGGGTGGTCTGTACTTCCGCTCTCTATATGATAGAGGAGAGGCACAGACGACCCCAGCCAAGATTCTCTATTGTGGTAGCAATGGACGAGCAATCAAGGCCTAGCTTCTCAGGAGGTGATGCAGGCTGGTTCTTAAGTACAGTGTAGTCTCCAAGCCCCCACAAAGGAATGTCCACACACTGCATCGGTTAAAAAACAGTCTTTATATAATTAATATTCAAGTTTATGTACACTATCACAATAACTCACTTTATGCTCAGAAAATCAACACTGGTAAATATCTACAGTTCTACAGTGGTACCACAAATATTATCAGATCTCATTAAAGTGCATCAACTATACTGTCAAAATGTCACACAGATCAATAAAGAGGAAACTAGCAGTAGAGAGAGGAAGGAAAGCAAGATGGTTCAACAATTGGCAGAATACTGGCAATCGCTACCGTTAAACACAGCTCTGTGTGGAGATCCCCGCACCTGGGCAACCTGTAGAATAAAGATACAAGCCCAGTCCATTTATTGTTCACAATAGACTTCCCAATAGTTCTGCAACCCCAAAGTACCTGGCTTTGTAGCGTTCCTCGTCGGGGAATCGACTGCCCCTCTTGGGTGTTGTCATGCCTGCGCCATGGGCTCATCCATTTGCACTCAATATGGACTATTTGTTTATCATTTATTTACAACAGACTCTTGGATCAATCTATATTTACTCTGGGGACTTTATTTCCCATTTGCGAGACTTTGGTGCTTTATTATTTTTTCCAACAAACTACGCATACCACAATGCACTTGGCTATAAGCATCGATTCCTGGCTGTTCCTATTGGTCATCAAAGGAACTACACCCCCCAGAAGCCCTAGGGATTGGCTCTGCTTCCACCAACTCAGGAACAGAGAGGGAGGTGGCCGATTGTCTGCAGGTGTGCTTAGCCAGGTGCAACCAATTAGCCTGCCTCTGTGCTGGGCTAGGCAGTATAAAAGACTGCTGCCTGCAGTGGCTCAGCCTCTTGCATTGAGAGACCTTCCTCCACCTTTCGTGTCTTTCTACGGATCTTTGTATGCTGTTTACCATCACTCCTGCTTGGACCCTGCCTTGCAGCTTGCTACACCCTGCTGCCTACAGCCCTAGCCTTCTAGGCTCCCTGCCTCAGTCCAGCTCCTCTGGGCTTCCTGCCTTGCAGCCTGTTACTCTTCGCTGCCTACAGCCATAGCCTTCCAGGCTCTCTTCCTCACAGCCCTGCTCCTCCGGGCTCTCCACATTGCAGCCGATCACGCTCTGCTGCCTTCCAGCCTCCGCCCTTGCCCTACCGGGCTTTCTACATTGCAGCTGATCACGCTCTGCTGCCTTCCAGCCTCCGCCCTTGCCCTGCCGGGCTCTCCACATTGCAGCCGATCACGCTCTGCTGCCTTCCAGCCTCCGCCCTTGCCCTATCGGGCTTTCTACATTGCAGCTGATCACGCTCTGCTGCCTTCCAGCCTCCGCCCTTGCCCTACCGGGCTTTCTACATTGCAGCTGATCACGCGCTGCTGCTTTCCAGTCTCAGCCCTTGTCCTCTGGGCTCCCTGCTCTGCAGCCTGCCTCACTCCGGCTGCCTACAGCCTTTGTCCTCTGGGCTTCCTACTTTGCAGCTGATCACGCTCCGCTGCTTACTACCTACCTTTTTCCGCTGGGTTCTCGGCGTAGCAGCCCTCTACAGTCCTCTGCAACCTTCTACGGTCAGCGGCCCTGCCCCTCAGGGCTCACTCCTTGCTGCCCGGTCCTTCTGGGTTCCTTGCCGTGCAGCCTGCTTTACTCTGCTGCCCTAAGCCCTTTCCCTCTGGGCTCTCTACCTTACAGCCCTGCTCCTGTGGGCTTGCTCATTGCTTTCCTGCTCCTCTGAGCTCTCAACCTTGTTCCTTACTGTCCTCTGCTATCCCATCCTGTTACACGACTTTCCCTTCATTTCCTTCAGCTAGTTTGCTATCAACCTCCTTTTCCTGGATTTGTCTGTAAGTATCTTCTCTTGTCCTGTTTGTAGACCCTTTTGTACAGAGCTTGTCTGTTGGTTCCCATCAGTCAACCTCTGCCCCTTCCCTTGTCTCGTTTCTACATTACAGACACCCATAGCTGCTGTTCCAAGTCATGAGCAAACAGCGTGGGCCTCTGTTACAGCAAACTGTGCAGAAGGCTTGAGTATTTCCTACGGTTCGTGGAATACTCTTTTCCTATATCTGCATACACCCCAAGAGGGAATTCATTCTGTACCTTTCCTTGCTACTCTTGCCTACTCTTCGTTCTCTTTCCTTTCTGCTGTGTGTGTGCTTCTCTGTCCACTTTATTTAGGCACAACCACCCAAACCCTTTTTGGGTGTCCTGTGCCACTCTTAATAGAGTGCCATCCCTGACAGGTGTTCTCCCTTTAAGGCAGGAGTCACGGGTCGTCGAACGTCCGATGGAGAACAGGGTGAGCTACGACAGTGAAGTGGCAGCTTCGTTCCTAGCGGTGCTCGTTGACGGGGAAACATAAACGTCCTGCAAGGAAGAGGCGTGCGGGGCACCTCGGTGTCGATAGTTCTGGACCGCAAAGAGTTTGAAGAACTGTGGCCCAGCAAGGGCGTTGAGTCGTGGGCGTCTCTGTGGTCTTTGGGTGGCAGGAAACCCACCGGCGGAAGCTCCTCGGCGCGCCGACGGTCAGGCCTTCTCCAGCGGGATAAAGAGGGCAGCGATGCAGACAAGAGCATCCTTGGCTCAAATTAAGTTCTTAGGCAAACGGGAGCACAGCGGCTCGAGTCAGCAACAGCGGTTGTCGACAGTGGCGGACAACAGTCCAGGCGCTTCTCTTTGGGATTCCGCGGCAGTCCCTGTCTCCGGTCGGCAGCCTGTCGTAGGTCTGTCTACCAGGGAGCTTTGGCAAAAACCAGCTGGTGCACGATGGTCCCTCGTAGCTCGGGAAGAGGGCGCCTTACCAGGTCCTCTCTGGGTCAGTCCTTGGAGGCACAGCAGCTTTCAGATTGTGAAGGACAGCAACAGCAATTCTTCTCGTCCAGCCGGGCTTCAAGGTCAACCTTCAGTTTCTCCAGTTACTCGTCGTAGTGGACGTCCGCTTCTGAACACGAATTCTAGCAGTGAGAGGCCCCCAGATATATTAGTTGATCTCCCATTCATTCTGCTGGGTCACACTCAGGCAACCAATTGGTTAGAAGAGCATTCATGCAGGCAGGCATCCAATCAGGTGCGTAGTGCATTCAGGCCATTCACTCCTCTCCAGACACTCACAACAAGTTATGTGTATTGGGACAAGTACCCAGCCATTCAACACTCCACACTGCATTCATACCAGTTTCGGGCAAGGCTGTCTCAGTCATTGTGTCAAACACCAGATACTAGACACCCACAACACAGAATGCGTATTTGTCACACACTCCATTCACCCAGGTCCTACCGACAGGCTTACCCACAACATACAGTCATTGAGAAGGCTCCTGCCAGTCTGGTCAGCACTTCACAACAACACCATAAATGGAACTTCCACCCAACAGCCAGTCAGGGTTAAGGGACAGAGTCAGGGCTTTCCAGGACTTTGGGAAAACAAGGTAACAGGCAACAGAAAGCAAGAGGCCATGGGGACCATCTTGTTTCCTATCAGGAATCAACTGATTCCAATGGCAGGGCCTGGGTATCCCAAAATGGAGGATACTCAGAGCACCTGTCAAATTCAGAATGCCACCAGCCCATAACCTGCTCTGTGGGCCACACACAGGTGCCCAAAAACATACACTAGGGGCATAGGGTGTACCCCCACCCATGGGTACCATAAGGGTATCCCATGGGTCTGTACACCAAACCAAAAGAGAGAGCTGCACCACCAGGAGTCCCACATGAATTCCTGTGCAGAAAACACGACAGAACACACAATAAAAAGCAGTAAAGGACAAGGATACGGAGGCCCTGTCCCTCCGATACATTTCCAGCATTACATTCGCCACCTCCAGACTGAGTTTAGGGTGCTTAATCTCCCACGAGATAGACACCCTGATCCAGACGGTCAACATACCGTCTGGAAAGGCCATCTGCATTATTGTGACTCTTCCCTGGTCTGTGCTCTATGGTGAAGTCTAGCCCTTGCAGGCTAATGGACCACATGAGCAGTTTCGGGTTCTCACCCTTCATCTGCATAAGCCACTTCAGGGGCTTATGATCTGTTTGGACCTTGAAGGTAGACCCCGTAAGGTAGGGTCTAAAACGCCTAAGGCTCCAAATTATGCTAAAACATTCCTTTTCAACAGTAGCCCACCTAAGTTCTCTACCCTTGAGTTGTCTACTGATGAATATGATAGGATGTTCCCTCCCTTTGTCCTCTAGCTAGGACAAGACAGCTCCAATTCCGGTGTCGCAGGCGTCAGTTTGAATGATAAAGGGCTTGCTGTAATTAGGCGCACATAACACAGGTGCCCTACACAGACTTTCTTTCAAGCCATCAAAGGCCCTCTGACAGTCTTCAGTCCAATTAACCTTCCTAGGCTGTTTGGGTGAAGTCAGAGCTGTCATGGGTGCAGCTATGGTTCCATAGTCTCCCATAAAATTGCGATAATACCCAGTGAGGCCCAAAAAGGCTCTCACCTGGGTTTGAGTAGTGGGATTCTCCCAGTCACGTACATCCTGTACCTTACTGGGGAGAGGTTGGATTTGACCCCCTCCTACCACATGACTAAGCTACGTGACTTTCCCCTGAGCTATCTGGCACTTGGTGGCCTTGATAGTGAGGTTAGCCCTTTTCAAGGCCTGCAACACCTTATACAGGTGTGTCAAATGCTCTTCCCGGGTGGAACTGTAGACGACAATGTCGTCTCGGTAGGCCACACAAAAGGCCTCCAGCCCACTGAGCGCATGATTGACCAATCTCTGGAAGGTGGCAGGGGCATTCTTCAAACCAAAAGGCATGACCCTAAACTGGTAGAGTCCCTCTGGTGTTGAGAACGCCGTCTTTTCCTTGGCATGGTCCGTCAGAGCTATTTGCCAATAGCCTGAGGTAAGGTCAAAGGTGCTCACAAATTTGGCAGCACCTATGGTGTCCACAAGCTCATCAGCCCTGGGCAATGGGTGCGCGTCAGTTTTGGTGACGGCATTGACTCAGAACCTCCAATCCTTGGTACCTGCCTGGGAACTTGCCTTGGGGACAAGGACCACTGGACTGGACCAGGGACTGGTTAAGGGTTCAATAACACCAAGATCCAACATCTTGGCGACCTCAGCCTGGATGTGGTTCTTAACTGTATCTGACATACGGTAGCGCCTGCTTTTGACAGGCACACTGTCACCAGTGTCAATTTCGTGCCTACACCAAGGTGTAAGGCCTGGTTTCAGTGAGAACAGAGAGGCGTACTGCTGACGCAAAGCCCTGCAGGACTTCTGTTGCTCTGCTGTCAGATCTGGAGAGAGGTGCACTCCCTCCACTGAGCCATCCTGAGGGCTGCTATGCAGCAAATCAGGAAGGGGCTCACTCTCATCCTCTTCTTGCTCTGAAGCTAGCAAGAGACATGAGACTTCTGCTCGCCTGTGGAAAGGCTTGAGCCTGTTAACATGGAATACCTGAGGGGCTACCCCAGAGGCTCCCATGTCAACCAGACCATTGACCTCGCCCATCTTGGAGATTATCCTGAAGGGTCCAGTCCATTTATCTGCCAAAGCCCAAGGCTTGGTAGGCTCCATCAAAAGGACCTCCTGTCCCGGAGTCCAATCCACTTGCGATGCTTTAAGGTCATGCCAGTACTTATTCAATTCCTGGCTGGCCTTGAGATTCGCTGTTGCCTGACCCATCATCTGTATCATCCTCCGTCTGAGGCCTAACACATAGTCCCCCACTTGCTTGGTGGGACCTGGAGGGGTGGCTTCCAAACCTTCTCTGATCAAGGCAAGGGGCCCCCTTACGGGATGTCCAAAGAGTAACTCAAAGGGGCTGAAACCAACACCCTCTTGAGGTACCTCTCTGTAAGCAAACAGCAGGCATGGCAGGAGGAGATCCCATTTCCTCCTTAGGGGCTCTTCCAAAGCGCCTACCATGCCCTTGAGAGTTTTATTAAATCTCTCAACCAGACCATTGGTCTGGGGATGGTAAGAGGTGGAGAACTTATAGGTTACCCCGCACGTTTTTCATGTAACTAGACATGAAGTTGGATCCTCTGTCAGAGACAACCACCTTAGGGAATCCAACACGGGTGAAAATGCCCAGGAGAGCCCTGGCAACCACTTTGGCATTAACAGTCCAAAGGGGTATAGCCTCAGGGTACCTGGTGGCATGATCAACCAAGACCAGGATGAACTGATGTCCACCTGAAGTGGGAGGGTCAAGGGGACCGACAATGTTGATGCCCACCCTCTCAAACGGTGTGCCAACCACTGGCAATGGTTGTAGTGGGGCAATGACACTGCCTCCACTCTTGCCAGACAACTGACAAGTTGGGCAGGTCCTGCAGTGGGACTCCACCTCTACTCCCATCCGTGGCCAGTAGAAATGGGCAGAGAGCCTCTGCTTAGTCTTCTTGGTCCCAAGATGACCAGCTAAGAGCACCTCATGTGCCAACTGCAGCAGGAAGGGCCTGTAAAATGGGGGTACAACCAACCTCTTGAGGGCACCAGGTTCAGGCTTAGTGGGCTCACTAACAAGGAGCTCACCCTCCCAATAGATTTGGAATGTCCTAGGCACTTCTCCTTGTGCCTGGGACAGGGCCTGTTTCCTCAGACCCTCGCTCTCGAGGCACTCTCTCTGTCCCTTACAGAAGTCCGCCTGGGAGGGTCCCCCTTCAGCTAACAAGCATTGAAGGTCGGGATGATCCTCCGAGTTGAGAACCTCTCCCACAGAAGAGTCTTCTGGCTCTTCTCCCACAGGAGTTGAGACGGGGCTTACCACTGGATCCAGCCCATCCCGAGCATGGATCTCAATGGGTGCTGTCGGAACAGCAGGAAGAGCAGGGGCTCCCTCCACAGAGGTGGCCTTCTTACTCTTCCCTTTCCTTCGTGCCTTGGGTTTCCCCGTCGGCAAGGATACCGGGCTCGCAGCCGGATCCTGTGTGACCTCCGATCGGGTGACCGCCACAGGAGCCATGGGTAGACCATCTGTGATCATCCCTAACTCGACCAAATCGTTTCCTAACAAAATGTTCGCAGGCACGTTGTCCTGAACCAGGACCGGAAGCTTCGCTGTCTTGTCTCCAATCGTAATGTTGACTAAGGCTACAGGCGATAATTTGGGAGGCCCACCAGCTAACCTGGTGGTTCTCAGAGGAGCATCTACATAGACCTCTTGTTCGAGCAGGGTCCTGTCCACCACTGTCATGCTTGGCCAGTGTCTCTCAAACCAGTAGAAGGCTGGCCATTCAAGAGGACACTTCTCCAAAACCTATGAGTGTTCTGTGGGATAGTCACCAGTACTTCTGCGTACTGGTCCCAGGTCCCAAGGGACACTAAGGAAATCTCTACGGGAGCACCGAAGGTGATCCCGGTAGAGGAGGGGAGGACAGTGGCCTCCACCTCAGGTACGGAGTAGGGGTAGGTCAGGCTGACAGCCTGGACTCCAAGTGCCTTACCCTTACACTTGGGGTCACCCCTTCAGTGACCCAGAGCCCCACAATCCTAACATGTGCCAGGAGTGCGGGGTACGGTACTGGAACCACTGGTACCCTGCTTTGCAGCAGGCGGACCACTACTCCTACTCCCACCCACAACAGACTTATCCCCACTAGGTTTTTGGGTCTTTGGGGAGGAAGGTTTTGGTTTACCCAACTGTGACTGCTTTTGGGACTCCTCAGCTTTCTGAAAGGCCCCCTTTTCTTTGTCCTTGTCCTTCCCACTGGAGTCCTTTGGGGACACCCGGTGGGAGACCCACTTGTCAGCCAACCTAGCCAGTTTAAAGGGGTCCAAAATGTTCTGGTCAGCAACATACTGATGCAGCTCTGGTGAACAGGCCTCCGAAAAATGCTCAAAAAAGAAAAGGTGGGACAATTCTACAAACGTTTTCACTTTGTAACCATCAATCCACCCCATCATGTTCATGTGTGCAGCACTCACCCAGTCAACCCAAGACACATTATCTCATTTCTTAAAGTCCCTGAACCTCTTAAGGTACTGGGTAGGTGTCTTGCCAAACCTGGCAATTAAAGCAGACTTCATGCACTCATACTGACCCCTTTCTTCCACACTCAGTTTCAGAATACAGTCATACCCAGTTTGAGGCATTCTGCTTAACAAACACTTAGCCCAATCACTCTTATCAACATCATGAATGGCACAAGCCATCTCAAACGCTTCAATCCATTGGAGGATATCAGAGCCCTCCTCATACAAACCAACCAAATCCTTCATAAACCTGGTTGCTGGGGACCTGACACTCTCAACTGGTTTAGCTGAAGTCTCCACTCGAGCTTTCTCTAACTGGATTTGCTGACATTCAGTGTCCTTGTCTTTGAGTTCAAGATCCCTATTCTTGAGTTCCACTTGCTGTGCCAAATCCTCTTTCTTAAGCTCAGCATCTATTTCTAACTTGCGATATTCAAAGTCCAATTTCATCCTTAATAACTCAAGCTTCAATGAAGTGCTGGGGTTTGGAACAGAGGCAGCAGGAATGGTAGCATTCCCAGAATCAGATTCGGCGACAACCCTCGGGGTAGAGTCCTCAGTGGTTGCACCCCCCCCTTCAAGAGTTTCACAATCAGTCTGGTAGTCCACCAGGGCAGCTATCAGCTCAACCCTAGACTTATCCACAAAGTCTAACTCCCTGGCTTCACAAGCACGCTGGAGACCCTCTAAGCTCATCCAAGTCAATTTACCATTTGCAATAGATTCCATTGCTTGTAATGCAGTTATCTTGTACACAACTAAACCTCAATTTAATAAAGTGCAGAAATCCTTCGTAAGTGGCACGGTTATACACTGATTCTTAAAACCATAAGCATCCCGCGGCTGCCACCAGTGTAAAGACTGGAGGGGGGGTCTGTACTTCCGCTCTCTATATGGTAGAGGAGAGGCACAGAGGACCCCAGCCAAGATTCTCTATTGTGGTAGCAATGGATGAGCAATCAAGGCCTAACTTCACAGGAGGTGATGCAGGCTGGTTCTTAAGTACAGTGTAGTCCCCAAGCCCCCACAAAGGAATGTCCACACACTGTATCGCTTAAAATATAGGACCTCATTACATGGTAGGCGGTGGACCAAGGTGCTATTAGCACCTTGGTCCATGCCGGTAAAATACCGGCACCGCCTTGGAGGAAAGGGGAATTACCGCCCTATTCCAAGGTTGGCGGGGCGGTAATTCCCCCTTCCCCATTGACCTTCCCCATTCCCATTTTTGCCCCATAGGGCATAATGGGAATGGGGAAGGTGCTAATTACGGTACCGCAAATTGCGGTACCGTAATCAGCACCCTGATCCCTTTGCGGGTTGGTTTTTAACGCCTGCTAAAAAGCAGGCGTTAAAGTACCAACCCGCAAAGGGACCTCATACTAAGGCGGTAAGGGTTAACGGTCACCTGTACCATTACCGGTGACCGTTAACCCTTACCGCCTTCTGTGTAATGAGGCCCATAGTCTTTATATAATTAATATTCAAGGTTATGTACACTATCAAAATAACTCACTTTGTGCTCAGAAAATCAACACTGGTAAATATCTACAGTTCTACAGTGGTACCACAAATATTATCAGATCTCATTAAAGTGCATCAACTATATTGTCAAAATGTCACAAAGATCAATAAAGAGGAAACCAGCGTTAGAGAGAGGAAGGAAAGCAAGATGGTTGAACAATTGGCAGAATACTGGTCGCTACCGTTAAACACAGCTCTGTGTGGAGATCCCCGCACCTGGGCAACCTGAAGAATAAAGATACAAGCCCAGTCCATATATTGTTCACAATAGACCTCCCAATAGTTCTGCAACCCCAAAGTACCTGGCGTTGTAGCGTTCATCGTCGGGGAATCGACGGCCCTTCTTGAGTGTCCTCCCTTTAAGGCAGGAGTCACGGGTCGTCGAACGTCCGATGGAGAACAGGGTGAGCTGCGACTGTGAAGTGGCAGCTTCGTTCCTAGCGGTGCTCGTTGATGGGAAAGCGTAAACGTCCTGCAAGGAAGAGGCGTGCGGGGCACCTCGGTGTCGATAGTTCTGGACCACAAAGAGTTTGAAGAACTGTGGCCCAGCAATGGCATCGAGTCGTCTGCGTCTCTGTGGTCTTTGGGTGGCGGGAATCCCACCGGCGGAAGATCCTGGGCGTGCCGACGGTCAGGCCTTCTCCAGCGGGATAAAGCGGGCAGCGATGCAGATGAGAGCGTCCTGGCTCAAATTAAGTTCTTAGGCAAACAGGAGCTGTCGGCAGTCATCGACAGTAGCGGACAACAGTCCAGGCGCTTCTCTTTGGGATTCCGCGGCAGTCCCCGTCTCCGGTCGGCAGCCTGTCGTAGGTCTGTCTACCAGGGAGCTTTGGCAAAGATCAGCAGGTGCACGATGGTCCCTCGTAGCTCGGGAAGAGGGCACCTTACCAGGTCCTCTCTGGGTCAGTCCTTGGAGGCACAGCAGCTTTCAGATTGTGAAGGAGAGCAACAGCAATTCTTCTCATCCAGCCGGGCTTCAAGGTCAAGCTTCAGTTTCTCCAGTTACTCGTCGTAGTGGACGTCAGCTTCTGAACATGAATTACTACTATATACTATAGTTGTATACTAGTTGATCTCCCCTTTATTCTGCTGGGTCACACTCAGGCAACCAATCGGTCAGAAGGGCATTCATGCAGGCAGGCATCCAATCAGGTGCATAGTGCATTCAGGCCATTCACTCCTCTCCAGACACTCACAACAAGTTATGTGTATTGGGACAATTACCCAGCCATTCAACACTCCACACTGCATTCATACCAGTTTCGGGCAGGGCTGTCTCAGTCATTGTGTCAAACACCAGACACTAGACACCCACAACACAGAATGCGTATTCGTCACTCACTCCATTCACCCAGGTCCCACCCACAGGCGTACCCACAACATACAGTCATTGGGAAGGCTCCAGCCAGTCTGGTCAGCACTTCACAACAACACCATATAGGGAACCTCCACCCAACAGCCAGTCAGGGGGAAGGGACAGAGTCATGGCTTCCCAGGACTTTGGGAAAACAAGGTAACAGGCAATAGAAAGCAAAAGGCCACGGAGGCCACCTTGTTTCCTATCAGGAATCAACTGATTCCAATGGCAGGGCCTGGGTATCCCAAAATGGAGGATACTCAGAGCACCTGTCAAATTCAGCATGGAGCTGCCACCAGCCCATACCCTGCTCTGTGGCCCACACAGAGGTGCCCAAAAACATACACTAGTGGCACAGGGTTGTACCCCCAACCATGGGTGCCATAAGGGTATCCCATGGGTCTGGACAACAAACCAAAAAGAGACAGCTGCACCGCCAGGAGTTCCACATGAACTCCTGTGCGGAAAACACGACAGAACACATGATAAAAAGCAGTAAAGGACAAGGATGTGGAGGCCCTGTTCCTCCGATGCATTTCCAGCATCACAGTGCCCTGTACAGAAAATAAAACCAGGATAAAGCTTACAATCTAAGTGCTGCCCTTTCCAACTGATGTTTAATATGTGTGGACCCTGAGCCATTCCTTGAGAATAGAAAGCTAAGATACAAATACCGCTCGACTTCTTGCGCCATCTAGAAACCATCTATAACTTTTCACTGGTTTGCCAAAGACCATTAGCTTGGTCCTAGATTTATTTAGTTTTAGCCTACGACTGCCCATACATGTTTGTGAATATCTGAGCCCTTGGTCAAGGTCACCCGGTGTTAGGAAGAGAATGACTGTGGCATCAGCCTACAAAAGGGCACTGTAATCTGGGTTCTTCATAGAAGGTGGAAATGGATTTGAAACTACTTTGCTGGGATCAAAATCAGACATGAAAAGAATGAAAAGTAGTGGGGCAAGCGGAAATCCTTGCTTGACTGCCTTATTGGGGAAGTGAAGGGTTTTATGGCCTCTTTTAGTATATCTCACTGCGGCCTCTGTATATGTGCATTATATCTGAACTAACTTTAATGGTGCTGGAGGCATACCCATTTTGTGGAGCTGCCGACGCAGTAGGTCTCTGTTAATAGAATGAAAGGCCTTCTCTAAGTCCAAACATGCTACATAGTATACCCCCCTCCCGAATTCTAAAGTATGTGTCTATGATGGTCCAGCATGCTAGAACCAGGTCTGAAACCTCCTTTGTATGCTGTACAGTTTCACAGCTATATGCCCATCCTTCCAACCTTTGCAGGTATGTCCAGCAGTGAGATTGGGCTATAACCATTTGGATCATTAGCAGAGCTCTTCTTGAATAATGGTACTATTAGACACCGTCTCCATGAATCAGGGACCGTCTTTGAAAAGTCTGTACAGGATCTCTGGTTTCAGGCCATCTGGACCTGCAGCCTTGCCTCGCTTAAGTTTGGTGATGGCCGTCTGTATTTCTGTTTTCTGTATGAATGGCTCACTGGGACTTGAAAACTCCCTGACATGTGAGAATCATAAAAAATAGTTTGAAGATATTAAACCCTCTTGTGTGCCATTGTCGCAACCCGTTTACAAAACCATTTTCATTATAATATACAGCTTAATTCCACAATGCCATGGAATGTTCAGATTTTCTTCTCTCGGTAATTTGTTGGATTCCCTCTTTAGATAGACCATACCCCCTGCTGTTAGAGTGTCAAACCAAGGGGCATGCTTCTCTGTGTATGTGCCTTCTCTGTACTGACAATTTTTGTGGGAAGGTTTATTGCTAAACTCTCGAACTTGGCGACATAGCCTCTTGTTGTTGGCTTTCTAAAAACAGATGGTGCCCTTTACTAAATTCATCTGAGTGAATGTTACTTTCCATCTCCTCCCTGCTTAAATAGAGTGTGTGTTGTATTGGGCCTTCCTTGGTCTTTTCGACCCAGCCCAAATTTCATAAGTCAGTTGTGAACACTCGCGGTTGATGGTCACTCTGTGCAGTCTGCTACTATACATTATTTTACTCTACCAAAAAGATAACATTCCATCATTAGATAATCAATTATGGAAGAGTATTATCCCCTCCCAAAAGTACTTTTAGGGGGATTATCTCTCTGGCATCTCCCATTCACTTCCATCAAAGCAAATTCAGACATTAGGCTATAATTGGCTGCCGCCTGTATTGCTCTTTACTGCTGGTAGATTCCTAAGGAGGATACCACATCCTTAGGAATCGGACGAAATTACTGAGGTGGAAAAGTCTGACCACCAAAAGTCCGACCCCCATTTATTCGCATATGTATGTGTGGGAGGGGGGTAAAGTTAATAACAATGTATAGGTGCAAGGTGGGGAGGCTGTGGGGGGTCTCCCCCATATATATATATATTTATATATATATATATATATGCGAAAAAATTGAGAAAAAAACAAAGAAAAACAGACTTTTGGTGGTCGGACTTTTCCACTCAGTAATTTCACGCAGATCCGCTTCCTCCTATAACCACTCTTCGTCATATGGTTGGAACGGCTTATCATTTTTGTCATTAAAATTGCCTATAAGCATGATATTGCAATTAACACAATGGGCCAAAGTCTCATACAGGACTCTCTTTAGGATTTTCAAGCTGGCGATCTAGGTTTTTGTAATAATATAAGTATTGATCAATATAAATGTTTACTTTGACAGTCATAACAAGCTAAAGCAATAATTAGTTTGCTGTCAGGAAATAGCCTTGTGAACTTTAGCCCATCACACCCACAGATTAAAACTGCCAATCCACCTTTATTCCTGCCCTTCAGACTTTTGTCTGCCTTCACTCCAAAAAAATACAAACCTGGTATCTGGAGTTCATCAACCATCCACGTTTCTTGGAGATAGACTATATAAAAAAGTACTTAGTTTATCCAAGCTACGTCATGTAGTTTATTTCTTACATCAGCCACGTTCCAAGAGATAATCTTAGTAGCGAATAATGGAGGAGATGAGTTGGGCTCTTTACATTCAATCCTTTCTGCATGCTCTAGACACACTTTGGCCTGTTTACGTTGATACCTTCATACACTCTATCATATGCTTGTTTAGACACTGTCTGCTTGTTGGTTATAGCAGTCACATACAGGGCCTTGTCCAACTCTGATCTTGTTAGATTGATGATGGAAAGGGATGAATCAGATCGTGACCTATTTTGATGCAAGTCTTTATTTCCACCCACGCCTAGTGATGTTAATAAGTTTATGTGTTTGTTCTCTGCATCGTGGCTGTGGCACTGTTCAGATTTTATGTTTAGATAGAGCTCAACCACTTTCAATGCCAAGGCATCTCGACATTGGATCAAACATGAAAAAAATGAAGGCTGCTGAGGCAGGCGTTACATCCCCACAGTACATACAGTCTGATAGGATCCTAACTGAGGTATCATGTTTTTGAAAGATACGTCTGCAAGTCCCAGAGTTTCTTGAATGGCGGAAATGTGCGCATATAGGAGTTTTTATTCCCATGTGTTCTTCCTTTGAAGTTCTAAGATTTTGATTACTCCAATCTTTGAGCACATCTTCATTCTCAACTTCTCTAAATCACATCTCCTTATCTTTCTGGGAGGTACCTCCTTCGGGTTCTTGGGGGAGCTTGTGCCTCCGTCTGGTAATAGAGATGAGATGGCAGGTGAGATTTTTTTTTGTCTCGTTTCTTTGAATTTACCTTCAAGATCTCTTGCATACATTCCTCGATATTTCATGGTAGATTCTTTTTACCAATGGTATTATTTGTTTGCTCCATGGATTGGCTTGGTGAGTTCACTTATGTCTGGGTTGTCCAGATCCTGTATTTCCTAGTTTATCTATCATAGGAAGATTTCTTTGCTTTGGCTGATTCAAATGAGAGTAACAGGCACAACTATTTGGTGTTTCGCTCTCATGCCTTTGTTCTCCGCAAGCAAACTCGCATTGGCTGTGGAACGTTTCTTGATTTATGTTCCCTGGATACCAGATTGTCAATTATCATCAGGGATTTCATTAGACATTGCTTGTCTGAAATAAGTTAGTTTCTCAATGATTGTATGCTCTGCTGGAGTTCTACAACAGTTGCTTCGAGGCTGCTCAGGCATCAGCCCATATTGTTAGACATTAATCCATCAATTCCGTTACGTAGGGGCGACAGGTCAAGAGAAGTTGGGAGTATTTAGAATTCTTCTTGCGTTCCACTATCTCTGACCCACTTCAGGGAAATCCAGTGGGTCCTGTGGACCCCCTTGTAGTTGACTGACTTTATGATGGACCCACAGCTCGTGTGTCTCATCTTCTATATTCCATTTTCCCATATCATCAATAATTATAGCCTCAAATTCTGGAATTGGTAGGAGGTAATCTGCATGAGGGAGAAATAGTCGCCTGTCTTCGCTACAGTCCTCATCAGCGGGCTGGTTCTTCTTTCTCAGTCCATTCTTTTTGAGGCAGTTTTCTTCATATAATCTGTCTACTTCTCCAGAGCCTTCAAGATCGATTTATCTGACACTTGTGTGACCCCTTGATGTTGTAGAGGGGTATTGTTTAACTCCTTAGGACCCTGAGGCTCGTCGTCATTGTCTTTGGATTTGTTTATCTCGATCTCATGGAAACTTAAGGTAATTATCCTCAATGGCCCTGGATTTTTGATTCCATTGCCACCCAGACAGAGAGGAGGGAGGTGGTCATCTGTAAGTGTCATCAGATGACAATTTGAGATACAGCCCCCTCTGCCCCGGAGTACAGTTCTTGCCACTGGGTCTTTGAAATTCACAAAACTCGGGCTGAGTTTTCTTAACTGGGCTGCCGTACCATTTGTCATTATCCAATTCTGGATGAGAGAAAACACTGAGTTGACGGTTTTAGTGTCTAGTATGATCACCTGAAAGAGGTATGAGACACTGAGTATCATCAGCGTAGTTGGTCTAGAGCATCTCACTAGCATCAAGCAGGTCAAATAGGGGCAAGATGAAGATGTTGTATAATGTGGGCACCAAGCAGGATCCCTGAGGGACTCTGTAAGTGACCGGAAAATCCTCTGCCATGTACTCACCAGAGAACACCCTAGCTGAGCGTTCTGACAAAAACTATTTGACCCAGTTGGCCGCTGCTGGCCAGAAGGAGGTAGAATGTAATGGCCTGGAAACCAGAAGCATATGGTCAACTAGGTCAAAGGATGCATACAGACCCAGGGGCATAAGGAGAGCTGTGCCACCTTTCTAAAAAACCTGAAGAATCTTTGACTTCATATCAAGTAGAGCTGATTCTGTGCTTTGAGCCATACGAAAATCTGATTGCTGATTGGCTAAAATGTTGTTCCTAGTCAGGAATTCCAGTATTTTAATATAGGCAGCCCGATCTAAGATCTTTAACAGAAACAGATCATTGGTGATAGGCCTATAGTTAAAAGGGGCATTAGGATCAAGCAATGGTTTCTTAAGTAAGGGTGATATCCACGCCTTCTTCATACATGGCGGTGTCCGTGGAATTAGCTGTGAGGCACATGCCTTAACCATTTCAGGGCATACCTCTCATTTGCAATGGGTAGGATTCATTTGTAAAATAACTGAAACCTCAGGTTCCGTAACCATTGAAATCCAAAGACAGGGACAGTATTCTCAGAGCTTGGTAGAAGCGTTTGACAGCAGTCCCTCACACGCAGTAGTTTGCTAACAGTGGCATCCTGGATTTTCTTATTCATCATAGCATCTTTAATTGATGTGCACCATCCTGTGTCCTTCATAACCGATGGAGCAGCTGGACAGGGGTCTTATAGCTCCTTGAGAATTTCAAAAAAGCTCTTTAGTATCTGGGCTAGCATTTTCTATCCTCTGATCATAGATTTGTTGTTTAGCTAAAATGTTGGCACATTTATGGGCTTTAGCTGCAAGATTGTGGCTGACCTATTTCCTCTCAAATCGACCCTCCCAGGTCCAACTGGGGTCTTTCCTCTCTGACATCTTCTTCTCTACCTGTGGTGTCCCCCAGGGATCTAACCTCTCTCCCTGGCTGTTCAACCAGTATCTGGCACTTCTCGCCCACCACATCGCCGCTCTCTGCCCCTACTTTCAGTGCTATGCGGACGACACCCAGCTAATTTTCAGGCTACCCTCGGCCTCCTCCTTTCCTTCCCTCATCTCTGACTGTCTGTCTGCCATCCAGGAATGGTGTGCCGCCAACGACCTCTGCCTTAATGCCAGTAAGACTGAGATTCTACTCATCGGCACTCCCACTCCCTCCTTCCCTGCTGCTCTCTGGCCGGCCTCTCTGGGCCCTCTTCCTGCTCCTACCTGCAAGGCAAAAAACCTTGGGGTCAACTTCGACTCCACACTCTCCTTCTCTCCTCACATATCCGACGTATCTAAGAAGTCACACTACCAGCTACACCTCCTCAGAGGTATCCTTCCTTTCCTCTCCTTCCCCCAGAAGCTCACTGTCTCTAGAGCCCTGGTTCTCTCTAAGCTGGACTACTGTAACAGCCTCTATCTAAATCTGCCCGCCTCTACTCTCCGCCCTTTGCAACTCATCCCGAACAGGACTGCAAGACTTGTCCTTGGCCTCAAGCCCAGGGACCGTACCTCTCCAGGACTGAAATCACTACACTGGCTCCCAGTGACTGCGAGGATCAAGTTCAAAACCCTCTGCATTGTCCACAAGGTGTCTGGGGCCTTGGGCCAAAATACCTTCAACTCTCTCTTCCTAAATATCTTCCTTCTCGAGCTCTTCGCTCATCCGCCTCCAACTCCCTCAGGGTCAGCCGCTTCTCCAAACAACGAGTTGGGGGCAGATCTCTTTCCACTGCAGGGGCCTCCCTCTGGAACAGCCTTCCTGCCTCCCTGAAACTTGAGGAGAACCACCTTGGTTCCGGAAGCACCTAAAAACCTTCCTCTTTGCCTCCGCTTTCTTTCCCCTTCTCCCCTGCTAATACTACTGAAACTGCACTGAATCTGCAACTGGGCCATTCACCGTTCTCGGCCCAGCCACTCTCCCCTGCACTGCCTCCACGGCAACCCCTGCACTACGGGACTGTGTCTGTATCCATACAGCCCCCCTTCCCAGCACTTGTCTGCACTTACCTCGCACTTGCCACCAGCTGGCCCTTGTTATTTATCCTGTATGCTGTATGCTAATAACCCTGTACTGCACTTTCCCCTCTCCCTTTCCCCCATGCACTGTTCCCTTCCCCTCTACCCTTGCACTTGCGCGATCTGAATGACACCTGGCCTAGTAAGATCGTTGTCTGTCTCCCCTTGTTCCCCCCCTGCCTCGTCGCGCCTTGAAACACTTGTGTATAGGCGCGTTACAAATGCCTTATCATATATCATATCATATCATATCATTATATTATTTCTTTTATCCTCCATGTTATTTTTGTTGCTGTTCAAAGGCTTTGTGTTTGCCAACCTTTAATACATTGGGCCTCATTACACGGATGGCGGAGAACCATGGCGCTATTAGCACCATGGTTCATGCCGGTAAAATACTGGCACCGCCTTGGCGGAAAGGGGAATTACCGTCGCATTCCAAGGTTGGCGGGGGGGTAATTCCCCCTTCCACCATTGCCCTTCCCCATTCCCATTTTTGCCCCATAGGGCATAATGGGAATGGGGAAGGCGCTAATTACGGTACCGCAAATTGCAGTACCGTAATTAGCTCCCTGGGTCCCTTTGCGGGTTGGTTTTTAATGCCTGCAAAAAGCAGGCGTTAAATCCCCCAACCCGCAAAGGGACCTCGTAGTAAGGCGGTACCGGTATTTTACCGGTACCGGTAAATCCTTACCGGCATCCGTGTAATGAGGCCCATTGATTTCCGCTGAGTACCAGACTTTGAAGTTCTTGAGCCTAACAGACCGGGTTTTAACTGGGGCAATTACATACATAGCATTGAGCAGCATACTTTGATATGCCTCGGCCAGGTCAGCTGCTGATGCATAAGTAACAAAGCGGTTCAATGTTGTCTCCAAATGGTCTGGAAACCATTAATTCAGCAGAGAGGCTGCTCCTATTTCTGGATGTGATGGTGATGCTTTCAGATTTAAATGTCCTGTACTGTGAGGAATGGGCAATATTGAAATGTATCAGAGTATGATCTGACCAAGGACAAGGAATCAGCTCAACATTCAAAACAGACACATTGGTCCTCATTACACGGTAGGCGGTAAGGGTTTACCGGTACCAGTATTTTACCGGTACCGGTAAATCCTTACGGCCTTACTACGAGGTCCCTTTGCAGGTTGGGGAATTTAACGCCTGCTTTTTGCAGGCGTTAAAAACCAACCCGCAAAGGGACCAGTGGAGCTAATTACGGTACCGCAATTTGCGGTGCCGTAATTAGCGCCTTCCCCATTCCCATAGAGTCCTATGGGGCAAAAATGGGAATGGGGAAGGGCAATGGTGGAAGGGGGAATCACCGCCCCGCCAACCTTGGAATGGGGCGGTAATTCCCCTTTCCACCAAGGCGGTGCCGGTATTTTACCGGCATGAACCATGGCGCTAATAGCGCCATGGTTCACCGCCTACCGTGTAATGAGGCCCAATTGTGTCTCTTGACCCAGTCAAATGTCCTACCTTTTATATGGGTCGCATCTGTAACATGATGAGCAAAGCCCACGTTGGTCAATGTATACTCAGTGAATGAAGCCATGGGATCCAAGCCATCAAAAAGCTGAAGATTAAAGTCTCCCAGATTGATGACTTTAGACGAGGGCTTAAGCAGGGGCATCAGCATATGACAGAATTGAGAACTAAAGTCTGGCATTGTAGAGGGAGGTTGGTACATGAACATGAAATTGAAATTGGTGGAAGGAAGGGAACTGGTGGGTTATTTGTGCCCAGATTTCATCCTCCTCATCGACCAGGTTGTGTGACATTTCCAGCTGATGCAGCAGGCGTGGGTGTGTGAAGGGACTTGGATGCCCCTTGACTAGCTTGACAAACAGCTTGTAGCCATTGTTTTTGTGTGGACTGAAGTAGGCATGTTGGGCTTTTTTTTTGGTTGCTGCATACAAGCCATCTCCAGGCAGTAATGTTATAGAGGAGCAGATGGGCACGTCAACCCTAGCTCTCGCCCCCTCACCTCCGTCATACCGGAATAGCAGGAGAAGAACCCAATGTGGGACACTAGATATCATTCCAATACCACATTGAGTGTATGAGAGACGAAATGCACTCAGACAACCGTATCAAATGTACCCTCGCACTTAAAGGGTGGACCGATGTCGGCGCACAACATTGGACATCATAGACCTATTAGTGAAATCCGACGAGGGCAGTGTGACGTCATGAAGGAAAGATACTGAGACGTACTGAAACGATATGCAAATTCTTAAAGAATAAAGCTGTAACTGTAGTAACAAGAGAAACATGTATTCAAATGTCATATATACAAAGAAGATAAAGTAACCTGCTGACTAATAAGTGTATATACAAGACATATAGAGGCTTGCTGCAGAAGAAAACATAACGTGGTTAGGGCGACCATGATTTAAAGATGGATGTTGGATTCGTATTGAAACCAATCAAGCTACCTCAGAGACAGACCAGGGCTGCAGAGTTTGGATAAGCTGGAAAAACAGCTTTGTGTGAGGAATTAAGAGAGGTCAATTGGCCTGGGATCAAGGATGCTACTACTTCAAGGAATAATTGCAAGGCACAAGGGGAGTAAAAAGGACAAGCCATGTGCGTAAGACATATTTCTCTTAGATTAAGTAAAGAGGAAAACATCTGCAGGAGCCAAGTATTGGACCATTCAAAATACAAAAAGCATATGCAAGGTGGAGTGAGCAAGTCTCTAGAGGCCGAGAGGAGTAATAACACCCAGCACAATTGAATCAAATATCAGTAAAAAGAAGGTCGAAATTGAAATATTTGTGGTCTCCTCACACGTGATTCAGATGTCGAAAACAAGGGCTATTTGTTAAGCTCCAGACGAAGATAATAGTGTACCTACACTCCCTTAAAAGTTCCAGAATAGAGAAAGGGCTGCAAGGTCAAGTACAAATGGGAAGCCTTGACTTATGGCCGGTCCGATGAGAGATGATAGACTAATTGGGAAAATGGGGAGTAGTCTAACGTTACTCTCGGTACCTGGTTTCCATTTTGCTTACGTGCTGCTAATGAGCCAAAAGTGCAAGGTTGTGAAAGCATACCAACCAATCAAAGGGTCCTTGTAGCAACACGATATACAATGTTCCATAGGCTAATGCACTGCCATTTATTCTGCTATAATCAGTATTATATGTATTTAGAGGTGGTTCAAGGCGTGCCCACCAGATAAGGGGCCTCCAGTAATACTGTTGATACTTACATGATATAAAGGTATATATGTTTCCTTAACCAATCACTCCCTTCAATAGGTTTTACAATTTGACACATAGGACAACATCATAGATGACGCATATCAAGGTATAAAACCTTTGTATAATCAAATTTGGGTGTGAGTGTGTGGACTAAAGCATGTTGTTCGCCAGATTGCCCTACTTTATTTTATGCTGATAATAAAGTAGTACTTTGCCATATTCTTTGAGTCTGTCCGGTTATTTGGGTCCGAGATCATTATTGGTAATTCTAGCACAATCTAGCACACAGGACAATTCAAGCTGCTAGAGCACAATGTTTAAAGCAAGCTCTGCACGGATGTCAAAGGATGTCAAAGCAAGCGCTCTACTCTCTGTGCCACTTGACCGGCCACTTGACCGTTATAAGCGGCCCAGTGACGCTAGACACATCAACGTTAGGCACTCACATGGCGAGTTGCCTAGAAAGGTCCCACACGATGCCTTTATCACGAAAGTCAGTACACCTACTTTACTGGAAAAAAATTGTATTTGCCACAACACAAGCAAATCCGAGTCAATAGAAGAAAAAATACTCTTTCAGGGTGAGAGAGCTAGAGCGTGTCGGAAGCGGCCTCAGTCTTTGTTGTCGGAAGCGGCCTCAGTCTTTGTTGTCGGAAGCTATTGGAGGTGCGGCTTGACACGACGTTGTGCTGCATTCCGAGAGAGTGAGTGAGGGAGTGAGTCATGAGCCGTGAAGCTGCTGATCTTGTCTTCGAGATCCTTTGAGAGCCTAAGACGCATTTGATTACAAAAGTCTTTGGTATCGGAGTGGCACTGCGAAGTTGGTGTCGGCGTCAGTCCTAACGGAGCCCCACTCACCATCCATTCCACAAGGATGTGTGTGCGCATGAGGACGCCTGAGGACACCTGAAGACGCTCAACCGCGGCTCGGCCGCAGCGCCCCAGCCCTCTTGGACCCCTGTTCCATTGTACTGCTATAGGTGAGCAATCCGGGCTATTAGGGCGGCAGCTATACTTACTGTCGTGCCTTATTATAAGCTGCTGGGGCTGGGCAGACTGGTGTATTAGTGCATAGCAAGTTTACTGATTGCTTCTGGTCCTTCTCAGGTGGTGCAGCAGACGCCTTGACGTGCCGTGTGCACCTGAGCACCTGGGTACCTGGACACATGAGCACTTGCACACTTTGTGCCGGCATGACGCAAGCAGGAGACTGCGGGGAGAATTCCCTTTGATCCTGCTCACCATTAGTCACACAGTTATCAAGGTCATATGATAGTTAAGGTCTGTACGTCGGGTAGATCTTTATTAGACCTACTGGGTGTTACAAGTGCAGAGACATACAGACAAAGCTCTACCCTTATTCTCACAAGGTTTCTGAGCCCTTTCTCTGACCATTTTATAGTCAGAAACATTGAAATACAACCTGTCATATGGTGAATCAGATTAATAGATTGACATACTGCACAAATCTCGAGGTAACCAAGGATCTGTCAAAGAGACAGTCAGTGTCTAAGAGTATAAGGAAAGACTGGAGCTCTAACTAAATTGTGCAGACCAAATTGTTGCAGTAACTGCATGCACTTTACTGTTAGACATCTGGACAGTGATCCTAGGTGCAAGTTGTACTCTGCTACTGTAACAAAGAAGCGACCAGCGAATGTGCCACATACCGCTGCGTAAGAAGGTCCAACAAACAAGTTACAACCTGCGCCAGCGAAACATTAAAAGCAACACACATACTGACGGCTGCGTGAAGGGCAAGCAGAAAAAGCAAGGACCATTAGTTAAAGGAGCAATTACAGACTTTTTTCCAGCAAATGCCCACCCTGAAAATAACTCCACTACCATGGATGAAGCTGAGGCAGTTGTGGTCAATAATACAAATCCTCAGGACTACTCTAACTATGGTGACATCGATAATAACTCTCTTCCGGAGCTCTGTTTGTCTATGCAGAGATCCATGACACCAGCAATTACGAAACCCCTGGAGATACAACCCAGCGGCTCCTCTATTGAAGACCCTCAACCTCAGAGAGATGAACCAGTGATACTGTCAGCTTCGCCGAATCTGAATATAGAGTTGGATCCCGCCCAGAAGGAAGAGACATGAAAGCAAGTAATGCTTCCTCTGCCAGTCCCTCAGACTTGGCTGAACTGTAATTGTCCATGGCCTCGTTTGCCCTTAAGATCTTGCTTAAAATGTGTGGCTGTATACTTGAAACTACAATTAGTCTGATACCACAAGACTTAGCTATAATATCAATCTCTGGAAAAGAACCCACTAAGCATCCACAGCCAGAGATAGATATCCCTCAAGTCAACGATAAGCCCGATGTTGAACCAAAAGGAACAGATCCATCAGAAGTTTTTTTCCCGCAAGCAGCGGAGGCTAGCCAAAAGAGCTGCCATGAGCAAGAAACCATGTATAGTGGCTTCACCTCTACCCGACACTGCACCTTTGGGCAAGTGCACCAAAAAGGCGAAGAAAAAAGCAGCATTAGTGAAAAAACGCTACGATAAGAAGGCGGGCTATTTAACTAACTGGCTCCTCTCAGATAACGAAGTTGAGAGTGATAGAGACGACGGATATCTGCCCGACTTGGGGACTATACATCTTGATGAGGATCAAGATAAGAACTCTTCTACACCAAATAAAAAAATCTAAAGACTCCGCCGCCGTGGAATTGGTTAACATTAAACCGAATGAATTGATTAAAGATAAGGCGGCCATGCAGTCTGGTAACCGTGTGTGCCTCATCAAAAATCTTTACCAACAAAGCGAACGAAGTTGGTTAACAAGGACTGAGCTCATGGTAAGACTCCATTCAGTACCGCAGCTATGGGTACTAAGATCAGAAGACTTTGAGTTCATCGAACCCTTGCAAGTGATCAACACAAATGTATCAGCAATCCATTGTAAATTCCTCTCCTTGGCCCAAATGATGCAAAGTTTCAAGGAGAGCCTTCAAGTGGTGGACATCGAAATAGATGCTGATCCTGAATTGGAAGATCCGAAATGGCCCAATAGATCACGGTGGAAACACAAGAAACAGCCTGCTCCCCTTCCATATCTAAGGGTGAACAGATCCAGATTACTGACATTCAGAAAGTCCTAACCTGGCTGGCAGTTTCCTTACCTAAGGCTGTGAACTCGCAGTGAGAATCTGCAATTGTGTCATAGAACTGTAGAGGTTTTAGGCATTTGTTTTCCCCTTCGGGCTCGCTCCACTCCCTCACTAACCACCTCTACATATGTCTACAGGAAACCTGGATCACCTCATCCATCACCCTTAATGGTTATACAATCTATCAGTCCTTGGCCAAAAAGGGGAGGAGGGCTAGACCTTATGGGGGTCTGTTCATAGGAGTTAGACCACACGGTAAAATTGCGCCGGATTGAAACTATTCTCAAAGATAAAATAATTGCGTTTGAGCTAGAGGGTTTATATGGAGCTACCACTGAAAGAATTCTCTTAATTTGCCTGTACAGCCCACCAGGAGGTAATACAACTGACTCCATTCAGGAAGCTATTTGCTGCTTGCCTCATGGTCATTGATAGCCGTGAATAAGATGGTAGTCATCACCAGGGATTTTTAACTGCCACATTAAAGGCTTTGTGGGCACTTCTAACAATCCCTCCTTTAACCCTAAAAGTATCATGATACAAGATGTTGAAGATCCTGAGGGGCTGTGCTGGCTGAGTTTTTAATGAGTTGATTAATGGCAGAACCCTTAGCGACAACCCAGGAAACTATACCAGGCACAATAGTAGATCTAAAAGCATTTTAGACTACATATTTGTAAGCCCAGAGATGGCTTTGAATGTAACAGACATGAATATCAACTTGAACGGGTGGAATGACCATTGTTCACTCACCTTGACATTTAAGATCGATTGTCTAGAACAGAAAGTTAAGCCCCTGGGTAACATGGCAGTCACCCTCCCTGGTACTCGCATTCGCTGGTCAGAAAAAAATATCAACAAAGCAGCCTTTATGGCTCAGTCCCTGCACATTAGCAATCTTGATCAGTTCCAAACAATGTCAGTGAATGACATTGAAGACTGGATTGCATTTTTCTCTTCAACTCATGCCACATCCACAACTAGCACGATAGTTAAAGATGACAAGCCATCTGAACCTTATGATAAAACAATCAGGGACGCAAAAAGGGTACTTAGAGCTGCAATTCACAGGGCGAAAGAAACCAGTCGATCACTCGCCTCTTATCACTCCAACTGCAGGTCTCTGAAAAATAAGTACAGAGCCTGGATTAAGTCAAAAAGAACCCTTCAGAAGTACAGGTGTTGGCAGAATATGGTGCACATTATGTGCTCTAAAAATTCTAGAAGTATCTGGACCATGCTTGGACAAGCTAGGGGGAGCAGTAAAACTGCTATGATCAACCCTATAGGAGCCAAACAATGGACAGACTTTCTATCTAGCCGTAATATTCCTCATAGTGAGGTGGGACCGCCCACAGTGGAAATTACGCATTACAATCAACCAATTGAAAAAATTCTGGCTGAAGGAAGGATTCCTAAGTCATGGCAAATAGCCTTTCTTGTTCCAATCTTCAAGAAAGGCAACCTCAGACTTTTATCTATGCTTGATTGCACAGGTAAAATGTTTGTGTCATTACTCCGAGACAAACTGGAGGAATGGGCCGGTAAAGCCGGAATATTTAACTGCTTCCAGAGTGGCTTTAGGAAAGGATATTCTATGATACAAAATATAACCATCTTGAACATCCTACGCACCAAGGCCATGATGACTGGTAATCCTCCCTTGTATGCCCTTTTGTTGACTTCTGGACAGCCTTCGATTCAGTCCGGAGAGAAAAACTATGGGCCAAATTAGAACATTTGGGTTGCCCTTACGTGCTACTATATTACCTAAAATTACTTCAGCAAGACAACTCTGTTGCACTTAGGTTAAATAGTCAGGGGAACATGACAGCTGCAATCTCACAGAACAGAGGAGTTAAGCAGGGTTGCGTGACAGCTCCCTTTCTATACAATTGATTTACTTACGATGCCCCGGTCATTATATCTGCCGAACATAATTGTCCTCCTGCCGACGGTATGGCCCACTGTCCAGTGCTGGCCTACGCGGATGATCTCATAATCATGGTACACACTTTTAGTGGGCTCCAAAGATCAGCTAAGATCCTATGGGATTATGCAGAGAGTAACAATCTGATAATCAACCAGGAAAAAACCCAGTTAATGGTATTCTATGGTAGAAAGATTGCCCGTCTCCGACTTACAGTTCATGGAACCGAAAACAAATACACACAAAAATATAGGTATCTAGGTGTTGGGGTAGACATGAAGAGTGAATATAACTCATGCTTTCAATCACGCAAAATCAGGGCCGCTCAAATAACATCTTTGATAAGTCAAATTGCGACCAAAAATTGCGGCTTTAGTCTATGTAGAGTTTGTCAACTATATACACAGGTTTTGGCTCCTATAGTAGTATATGGGCTAGAGGCACTGTTATCTGTGGATTTTAATTGGTTGCAAGTGGGGTTGAGGGTAAATTCTGGCGGAGAATACTAGGCCTACTACAATCTACACTGATGGCGATGATTAGACTCGAGGTGGGACTATCTTCTCTAAAATCTGTAGTACTGAAAAAGAGAGCAGGAATGTATTTAAGGATAAGTAACAATCCGGAGAATCTTCTTATGAGAGCCATTTATTGTGAAATTTCTAAAGAAACAACTAACTACCATCTAAAAAAAAAAACAGAAAATGTCCTGAGGTAGATATGCTGGATTACCAGCGGTGATGGTTTTAGTCATTCTGCGAAAATTGCTCTATCAAAAAATTTTGATCTCTGGGATTGGCTCAAAAACTATGAACACCTTGGTAAACTTCGGAAATACCAATACATACATTATATGCTATATACATTTAAACAAATGCAGAGCTACTTCAATCTCTGCCCTTCAAGTAAATTAAGACGATTTATTCTATTATTGAGGATGGATAATCTACCGGTTCTGACAAATAGGAGCGCACATAGACATTAGTCCTCTTCAGAAAGATTCTGTTGTATATGCAAAAATGGAGTGATCAAAGAAACTGTAAAACACCTACCGACAGAATGTGTAAGCATGGTAGATGTGTACCAATTATGTTATAGCAATTAGGTGCATGATTTGGAGTCCATCAGAGAACCCTTGTTTTGGTTGTGCTGTACTAACTCCCAAAGCCTCAAGGTATCAATTGCTTTGTTTAACGTCTGGCTCAAAATTCAACATTTTCTGGGTATCTACATCTCAAATTACTTGACAATATTGATTTCCTGTAAATCAATGTAGAAAGTGCCATTAACTACTGGGCAAAAGACCAGCTCAATCGAGGTTGAAGCGACAATGGATGTGAGATGCGCCAATCTTGTAGGCATATTGTATTATGACAAATGCTAAATAATACTTAGATAAATTGAAAGATGTTATCACTTCTGTCTCTGCATTGTAGGTATTTATCTCCATTTTTATACTATGATTGTACTTGGTGACAGTTTGATCAGGAAGCATTTAGGAATGAGATGTCTTTTAATTATACACTCAGTGTTTTTCTTATGTTTTCCATTTTTCTTTTCGCTTTCTTACTTTTACTTGTCTTTCTTTCTTAATTTAATTTGTAATCATGTGTAAAGTTTATTTATAAACTGTATCACATTTTTAATAAAATTGTAAATTGAAAACATGTTTGCCCAAAATCCCGTACTTCTACTCCTCTTTGCAACCCAGGAAGCACACATATATTGTACGTCCAGCTGTTTCCTGGTGCTTTGTGCAAGTGCACTAACCTTTGCCTTTTACACGTCCCTCTCCTTGCCCAAAGCGCCTGAAGATACTCTTGGAGCAACCATGGCTGCTTTTGTAAAGACGAATACACAGTTTCTGAATTTCCTTCTGATATTTAGTGTATCCTTTGTGCACTTTGAGCACTTGCTTCTCCAAGTTGTATAAACGGGATCTTGCCAAGCAAGGGAGCAAGACAAGGGCTTCAGTTTGTTTTCCGGAACTAGGAGAGCCAGCTGAGGCTACGAATGAGACGAAATAAACAGTCTGACAGTCCTGAAAAAACAAAGAACAAGAATCCGTGAATGAAGCGGGATGGGGGAGGGGGACTGTCGATTTGAAGCCAGTGAAAGGAGCAAGTGAACTGGGAAGTGGGGCAGGCACGGAAGAAGGCTTGAATGCGGCCCAGAATACTGAGTGAAACGCACCATCAAAATAGCAGTCTCAGAGCCAAGACAATGATTCACTGTTTCAGGAAGGCAAACCAGCTGGAAAACTTCCTCTTAAAGGAACAGACACCATTTCCTCCTGCTAGTGCAGACAGCAGGGAAATCCCCAGAGAATGGGCTAAACCATTTTGCTTTCCTTCCCTTCCACAGTATAAATGCTTGTGCATCGTGTAAAATCAACAATAAATTAACAAAGTAAGCCCAGGCAAATCGAGTTGTGAAGTGAGGGAGTTGTCATGTGAAAAATAAAGAAGGATTTCAGTCTCAGCTATATGAAAAATCCAGCCTGTTTTGAAAATTTTAAAAACGTGATGGTTTGTAATGAACAAGTTTTATTATGCTAACTAAAATAAATAAAAATGTACATTAACCGAACAAATATATTGGCTTCTTTCTTGAAAGATGCAACCTTGAAGTGACAGATACAGTTTCCAGAAGGGCTAACTCAGCCTTTCAAACTACCAAAACTAAACGAGCATTGGCAGGGTCAATATGGCCTGGCTGTCATATGTCAAATGCAGACCAAATGCCTGGCATAGTATCCCTATGGTAGGGAAAATTCCCACATGTGCAGCTGCTGCCAACATATGCTATATACAGCAAGTGCTGCAATGACACTCTGTATACAATGTTCACAAAGAGGAAGACATCAATAGTCATGCACAGAAACTGAAGGGGCAATTCACGCAAGCACCCTTTACTCAGGAATGTTGTGTGTCACCCTTCCTGGGAGCATGGTCGCTCCCAGGACTTGTATAGTGGTCACATGGTGTCAACCATGTGATCAAGTCAGTATAAAGGACGAGCTGTTTCCAGCTCGTCAGTCGAATAAAGAACTGACTCTGGTGTGGTTATTTGAAGCACCATGCTGGTGCTACACCGAATGCAGAAGGCCCAATGGCGGGGCCCTGCATGTGGACAGTGCCCCTGCTTGGCAAAACAGTCCCACCTGATTGTATCTGCCGTGTGACCACGGCGAATGGTGCAACCATGGCCTGGGTGTCCCCAGAGCCAGGACTGCAGCGAGCTGGGTGCCCCGAGCTCACGTGTCCCTCTCCGGTGATCCGGAGTCAGCAGGGTGACGCCTGCCTGGTCTTAGCTGCATGGATGCAGCTCTATGGGTAATGTTGGGTGATCCCGACATCAGCTCTGGCCCGCCCCGGTGATCCAGGAGCTGGCCACAACAGGGAAGTCTTCTGTTGTAGTTTTGCCTGACAGTAGCTTGACAACAACCTTGTCATGTGTCAATGCAGTCTCGTAGCCCTCCCTCATCATTTTGAGAGGATGGCCCACGTTTGGGCAGAACAGAGGGAAGTGCCATTGGGGTAGGGGGGGAGGTCCGGGGTGGGGAGGGAGTTCAGAAACGTAATCAATGGGAGTGAATAAAGACGTTTTTTTTTTCTTGCCCGGCCTGGAGACAACCTCCTTGAAAAAGGGGGTTGCCTCCAGAGAAGCCCTCTGGATTCCCGGAGTGAGCCACAACATTACAAACCTATGAAGAAACAATTTTTTTTATCTGCTTTCAAATCGTAATTTTTCATAATTTAACCAGTGCACACCTAAAAAGAACCAGTCATGTGGCATGCATAATACAATAATAACATATGTATTGTTCCCAAATTACCAACAATTGAAAATAAGAAATCTGAATAAAATACAAATGGAAACATTGCACCAGGGCCATAATATACAACTGCAACATATATACAATTTCCCCCAGCCGCTCCACCAGCAGATAGCACAATTAAATATGCAAGTCCTGGGTTATAAGACATTGTCTCAAGGCTAAAGATTCAAAATATTATTTATACATAATCCATAATTGTACACAGGCAATCACTGAGGCTATATGCCCCGAGGTGGTGAGCCCACCTAGGGTGGGCCCAGCCACAGAGGGGCATATCGCCATTAGCATCCGTGTAGATCACTACACGTGTTAATGTTTTTTTTATTTATTTTGCAAACTGAAAGAAAAACGTGCCTTTATCTCGTGCGCAGCGCAGCACAGTGCCTTCAGCCAGGATGTCTGTTTCCAAAGAGGGGACTGCCTGGCTGATGGCACTGTGCGGTGCCATGCGGCGCGATAAAGGTAAGTTGTTTATTTTTTTAAGAAAAGTAAAATCACACCATTAGCACCCGTGCAGTGATCTACACGGGTGCTACTGGGAAGGGGGAACGGGGAGCAGAGAAGGGAAGCACCCAACGCTAATGAAAGTGGCCGGAACGTGGGCTTTCCTTTGTGAACACAGTCCACATTCCGAGCATTTTTATTGGCTACGGACGTCTACCAGGGTGATAATGCTTCTTAACATACTGCAACAAGCAGTGGAGTTGCTAGATCTGGAAAAGACCCGGGGCTAAGCTGATGTCGGAACTGTTGGGACTGGGGGCTAGCTAGACTTTTGGCTGTAGCTCCTGAGATTCTATCCGGGGCTACAACCAAAATATCAGGGGCTATAGCCCCCTTAGCCCCCCCTAGCAACGCCCCTGGCAACAAGCCTCCTTATACCATGATAATATAATTTCAATATTGTACTGCCCACTTATGTTCATAGCAGCAATGTTATGCATTGCACTCGTCCCATAGTCGGGAATATAACCCCAACACTAACATTTTAGGTATTAATTTTAGGTAATGAAGTTACTATGCCCATATTTTAAAGAAGAAGAAATGGCCTTCCAGGCCCTATTAAAGACCTTTGGCATTGCCACCATAGTAAGCTGTGTGTCATATTTGCAACAAAATTCCAGTGTGTTCAAAACAGTTGTAAATACTTAAGTCCAAAAAATCAGGCACAACCAATATTTCACACTTTTGTATATTTAGTCACAGATTAACTTCAAAACCACATATGGGCAGTTGTGATAACATTGCAAAGGGCTGAAGGTGAGAACTGAATGGAAAGTCATTTGTTAGGTTTTTATGATATGATATGATAGTTTATTTATATAGCACTTATACACAATGTGTTTCAAAGCGCTTCAAGGCAAGGGAGGGAACAAGGGAAAATACAGGCCATGAACAGTAAGGATGTGAAATTAACTATCGTACTCGGCCTGACGACATTTCAGATAGTGCAAGAGCTAAGACATAGATAAGGAAGGGAGGGGGAGAGTGAGAGGGAAATGGAAACAGACAGGCGACTACCGTACTAGGCCTGATGACATTTCTGGTAGAGCCGGAGAAAACAAAAGGTTAGGGAGAGGGGTGCAGGAAGGTAGGGGAGGAACAAACAAGCGACTATCATACTAGGCCTGACTGACATTTCAGATAGTGCTGGAGGGGCGGTGGGGAGGAAAAAACCAGTAAGGGGAAGGGGGGGAGACAGATGAGGTTGCTTTCATACTAGGTTCAGGGACAATTCTGATAGAATGGCCGGGTTGGGTTCTTAGATGCAAAGGGCCTCATTACAACCCAGGCGTTAAGGGTTTAACGGCGCCGTCGGCGCCGTTAACCCTTAACGCCTGATTACCATTTTAACGCCTGCTTATAGCAGGTGTTAAAATGCAAGGCGCTAACCCGCCTTGGTGCTACTTACGGCACCGTAATTTACAGTGCCGTAATTAGCGTCTTCCCCACTCCCATTATGTCCTATGGGGCAAAAATTGGAATGGGGAAGGGTAAATGGGGAATGGGGATTTACCGCCCCACTCACCTTGGAATGGGGCGGTAAATCCGCCATCCACCATGGTGTAAACAGAGTTTACACCATGGTGGTAAAGTAGGGAACTTACCGCCTGGGTTGTAATGAGGCCCAAAGTGTAATTTCCTTGGGTGCACGAAGGCTTGTTTTTTGATGACCAGAAAGGTCCAGTTACATGGAGGGTTAAAATGAGAGCTGGTGGCTTATGGGTTTGATGTGAAAAAAGTAGAATGTTTGCTAGACTTGAAGTCGCAAATAGGACGTGCAAGAATGCAGGAAAAATGGTCTGGGACGTCTGGAGCATCTTGGAGGATAAGGATGTTTACTGCTGCTTAAAAGGTATGCTTATTTGTTTCTCTCCCTCCTGATGCTTACAGTGTTTAGGGAAAGCCTAGCACTATCACCATTTGGGTTAAATGGGTTTCTGTCACATGGTCTGAATAATGAACTGACTTATTAATGAATGATAACTGTATTATGTGAAGTACGTCATAACTGACGAGGCATGTCAAAAGGATTGTACTTAGTGAATGTATCCAATGGGGTTTTAGAGCATTGGGGATTACATTACTTTGTATTAGAGTTAGCCAATGGAGGGTTGGGGGATGACTTTGTAACAAAATGTTTGTGATCATGTAAACTAACTCGGTATATAAACTGTACGTTTGTTTTCATTCAGAGAGAATCAGGTTAGTTTTCAGCTCCAAGGAACTGACTAGCCTCTCCGAGTCATTAGCATGCAATAAACTTGCTTTCCTGGCAAAAATGCATTTGTTTCTTTGCAGAAGCTGTTCTTTTGCATTGAAATGTTTGAGTTACTTCCTTTCATCCTCTATATTTGTTGGATGCCTGTGCCCCTTCTCAGAGAAGCAGGCATCCACTCCTGTCTTTGTTCCAGCATGTGCCCCAATGCCCTTGTCAGTTTTCAGAAAGAACAGATGCAAGACGATAGGGTTTGGCTCATATTTTCAGTAGCGAGGGACACAAAATTTATGTGCAGCGTGTATCATTCACTTGACTGTAGCCAGCCTGCTCGCCTATATGGTCATGTCAGTCATGCCAGCCTCAGGTGAAGTAATATGGTGGATGGTAAATGCTGAGAGAAAACTGTGATATGTTTATAGTTATTTAGAAACACAGATGTGGTGTTGTGTCATACCGAATGCACCTCGAGCCAGGTGGATCCATTTGGTATTTTATGTTATGTTGCTGGAATAAATAACATGCACCACTGCCCCATGCCCAGATCTCCCAAGGATCCTGTTTTATATGCCTACAGTTTCGGTAGAGAAACAAACTACTGAAACTCTTGGTGAACATCCTCTCTGGGACCATTCTTCTGGCATCAGGCCTGCTTTGTAGCTAGAGGATTTCA
This sequence comes from Ambystoma mexicanum, assembly GCF_040938575.1. Classification (NCBI taxonomy): domain Eukaryota; kingdom Metazoa; phylum Chordata; class Amphibia; order Caudata; family Ambystomatidae; genus Ambystoma; species Ambystoma mexicanum. Next base: position 21,333,426 of record NC_090922.1, on the reverse strand, counting down.
TCATGGCATGTCTCTGGGGACAACCCTGGAGTTTGGCACCTGCACAGTAATTGCTCTATTACTTCTAGGTCTGTGCCTGCTGTGGGCATGGCTGACCTCTGGAAGAAGGTCCGCTGCCCATCGGCCATTACTGCTGGGCACACTGTTTGCCTGGGTATCTTTGGTGGGAATTGAGTTTTACATGGATGCATATAAGTTGATGGCAGATTAGAACTCTCCCCTCATCTGGTCTGTCTATTTCCATTTACCCTATCTAGTCCCTAACCCACTCTTGGCACCAATGTTGTTCCTCTGTCTGTGCCAGGTTTTCATAAATTCAATAATTGTGCGACTACTTTTGTGGGTAAAATGTGGGTCTGTCCTTTCACTATCCTTTCTATAAAAAGTGTTTGTTACTTTTTCAGGAAAGCTATGGTCTAAATGTTGCTCCCGACCTTTTCAGAAAAAGGAAAATCCCCAACTATATGGACCCACTTGGGAAAGGGGCTAAATACGGTAAACATGACAATGACCGCCACATCTGCATATTTATGGTGACAGGAGGCCTAAATGCGAAGGCAAAAGACTGTGCTGCAGAAACTGGTGGTCTGATTGCAGAGACATGGGAAAAGAAGATGGAGACATAATGCCAGACTGCTGCTGAGGAGAAAACTGCACCTTGGTATGCTGTAGACTAGACTGCATATCCGAGAGGGTTGAACGCAGAGCCAGAAAGCCAAGTTGCATGAAGCAGGTTGCTAGACTGCAGAGGAAGAAAGCTCGATTTGTATTGCAATGTCTAATTAACAGTGATGGTCCACATCATTATGTGGGCCATCCAAGTGTGGGACTAAGAAAAGGGGAAGTGACATCAAGGAAATTACATTGGGGGAATGGGGCAAAGATGTAAGATCGAAAAATAAAGGATGACATATTTACTACATGCTCCTGTCTTCATGAGTGGCCTATATTTATCATAACTTGTACTAAACCGACAATAGAGACAAAGGGTCAACGCACATTCTTCTGAGGTGAGGGACAGTGATTATTTCGTATCTCTGTGTCGAACACGCTCTGATTACATATGCATGGCCTTCAGTGCCCATGTCGATTCCTTTGACCACTGTGTTTAATGACTGACAAATAAAAACACGCTCTCTACAGGATCATACGTGCTCTCTACAGCGTCCTCAATGCTTCTTTGGAACGTTCTGTTAGAGAAGTGGCAAGTACAGTTACGCTCTCTACAGGGTCCGAGTTGCCGGAGAGCACACTGCACATGTCTTTTTTCTTTCCCTCTGATGTACAGCATCTTAGCTGGTCAACACTCAAGCCCTTTGGCACAAACTGAACAGTGCCAACATTATCTTTAGGCATGTACATATTGGCTATATCATGTACTAATCTCAGTCGTAAACACCTTCATTTCGGTAAATGTCATACAGTAAATGTTTACAATACTTACGTCCACAGTAAATCTATATTTAGAAAAGTCAAAATGTGTTTGTAGGTTTTTGGCTTGGCGAAGCGTTGTTCCTTATACAATTCCGCACTGTTTCCCCAATCTGCACAAAATGTTGTGTAGTTACCTGTTAGGACCCTCCTGAAATTACTGGCTACATGACATTTGGACACCCCACCTGTTTCCCCAGATTTCAGCCCCTTCACACACGAGACGGTTTCCTGAAACATCAATGTGCTCATAGAAGGACCTGTCTCAAAACGAGGAATAAATCTCAGGGACCTCGAAAGCCACGTTTCAAGACCATAGGATACATGGTTTCCGAGATATTTCCAACGCAATGAACTGTAACATATTGAACCGCGCCAGGGTGAGGTGACAGGTGGGGAGAGAGGACAGAAGGTCCCAGTATGCAGCGGCACACCAACTCTTACCCCCCCCCCCAACGTCTGCTCCGTCCGGGATATGTCAGCCAGCCCACCCATTCTCAGTGCAGTTTACTTCAGAGTGCAAAGCACATCAAGCGATAAGCGAATCGGAACAGCGACCTACAGGATCATTGATTTTCAACAATTGATGAGAGTGTTGTCATGTCTGTCTACAGAACCCGTTCGGACAAACGGTACTTTTTGCTAGTATTACATAAAAAGCAATATAATACCATAGACAAACAGATAACATACGAACACCAATTAAATGCTTCTTACAATCATCAACATATTTAACAGCTTATTAAAATCAAATTGACCAAATAAAATTCAAATAATCTATCCAATATTATATACAAGAAAGAAAAGAAAATGTACACAACATAGCAAATTATGATTCAATAGCTGATATGACAGCTTCAGTAAACTATAACGTAAGCTTAAAGCGTGCTTGGTAAAATATAACGGAAGCTTAAAGCTTGCTTGGTAAAGGGTATGAGTGCCCAGGTGCTAATAGGAGAGGTTGTGTGAAGAAGAAACAGTAACTCAGACTACATTTCCTACAATTTAACATTCTCAAATGCGGTTTCACCGTACCTTGTCTGACCTAGGTGTAACTGGGGCAATAAAATAAAGTGCATTATTGTTTCTTGGTCCTTAACACAGAAAGGGCACATACTATTTTGCCAACACAAAACATCACCCTCCTTTGCATTCCATTTGGTCATATTCAAGTCACGGGGGAGACACCATTTTGTAATTATACTTCCTTGATGTAGAAAGGGAGAACAAAATAGTGTTGCCTTCCTGTTAGCTGAGTTGGGAACTCATACGACCTGTTCATTGGTCTGTTGATATGTAGTGAATCCCTTGAATCCCTTGAATCCCTTGTTATTTAAAAGGGAGAGAAGATGAATCTCTTCACATCAGCAACACATTTCATATCCAGACTTGACAAAAGATCAAGGGAGCTTGAGGGTTAAAAGATGGACAGTAATGCTTTAAAATAAGCCATCCATGGGACTGAATGTGCTCTCACTCCTCCAGATTTCTTCTATATCATACTTGGCGAGTTTAACTTGGTTACTCTGTAATGTAATCAAATGTTGGTCCATCTGAGCCATATGGAAATGGTTGATGATGTAATGTAAATCCAATTCCATGTGGCACACATGACTCGGGGCTGATTAAACTTTCTAAGGCCTTCCCTGTACAAAACTATAAACTCCTGCCCTATACAGGCCAACAGAGCTTATTTTAGCATCGAACGCACATAGCATATTTACGTGATATCTTGACAAACATTTAAAAATCCTTCCCAGCCTGTTTTTCATGTGAGATGAAGGCAACAGTGACTGTACTGTGGAAACCCCATGCCAAGGTAGTTAATCATGATTTACTCTTGGAATACGTGTTCCGTTACTTATAAAGGTTACATGGAATTTCACAGGTTTGTTGGAAAAATACATAATTGTTGATTTTTCAGTTTTAACTTTCCGATGTAACAAAGCCATCTACTTGTAATAGGCATCCAACAGTTTCTGGGGGAATTCTGGGCTCTCGCTAATCAACCACTGTCATCCGCATGAGAAAGTATATAGTTGTGGCATACGCTGTAACAGGTGACGAGTGGTCAGCAGGTGAGTTCAAACAGTGCCTTTATCTATGCCACAAGATAGAGATGTCCCGCAGGAAAATATGGTGTTGGCAAAGGCTGGCACTCTGCCACCCTGGCTCACTTCGTTATCCCACTGGCTTCACCTAACTGTGCTAGTTTCACACACGCCAATGTTCTAACCTCCACGCGCCCAGGCCTCACATACAACCCATCTTGCACACCTTGTTCCAACATATAGGTATACGGGAGACACTATACAGCTGATAGTGTATGAGTTATGCATGGAATAACACTGGGGTCAATATTCATCCTTGGAGTACACCACACTTTTGGTGGCTTTCCCTTCTACCATGTCAGAAACAGCAGCAGTATTATTGGTGTGCACAGCAACCAAAGCTTGTCATATATCCGATGGTAGCCCTAGCATATTTTCAAATTTCCCATCATTTGTGTCTATTGACTGAATCGAAAACTGAGGGAAAATCCATTCAAACTACTTATATATTTTCTTGCTTGATATAAAGTGATTTTACAAATAACAAATGAAAGTTCAAGGATCGATGCTGTGTCCAAGCCACTTTCATAAAACTGTACTGTATCGGTGCTAGCACTTTATTGGTACCTATTATGAGGGGTCAGACATGAGAGGTGGACACAAAGTTGCACTTTAATTAAAATAAAAAGGAGTTTGGATGAAGGCCTGTCTGTCCCTGTCCTAACCAGAGTGTCCCTGCCTGTCAAACTAAAACTAAAGCAAGCTAACCTTGTGGCCAAAAGATATCTGACCCTCACACTAACATACACAATCAAAAGGTGTTTCCAACTCAACAAAAATGTGTACAAATCCAAAAGTGTAATTCCAACAAAAGACCCCTTGTGTCCAGAAGTTGATTCCCTTCCCCTGATCTATATCAGGAAAACTGTTGAAAGGTGTTTGCTCCAACAATGTTCTGTTAAAGTCAATGAAAATGTCTCCTTCACAAAATAGTTTCCTCAGATTGGCAAATGCCATTTCTATAGAACACATTTCTCAGGATGGCAAAGCAAATGTCTTTTCTATAAAACACTTTTCTTAGGAAGGCAAAGAAAATGTCGTTTTAACTTCAACAACTGCTCCAAATAAAAAAGTGCTTCACACAACTGTCCAAAATTATGGCAGAGTCTGTCTTGGTTCCCGCATCGGCTTTTCACTCTGCTGATGGAACCATTGCCACTCCACAAAACTGCGTCTCTTCCGGTCCCACAGCAAATTACTTCTCGCTCCTAGTTGTCCCTCCAGGGCACCTGCCTTAACTTCACTGGATATCCTCTCTTCCGGTTCGCAACGCCTCCATACGGTTGCCTGTAAGCATCTTCTTCTTCCTACACAGCTCACCTCCTGACTCTGCCTCTGCCTCTGAGTTCGTTTCCGGGTCTGCGCTCTATGCAGCTCTCCTCTGCATCCCCTTCTCTTCTACCTTGCAGGTGATTTCCAAGTTTAAATATCCCATCCAGCTGATTGTGAACATTACAACTAGAGCACACATTGTACTTAGCATCACTTTCATTCCATATTGACTCCTTGCTCCTCTTCTTCGTCTCAGTAGTTGAGGCTTTCTGGAAGTCGCAAGGATTTTTAGACTGTTGTAAGTTACATTGTTGGACACTTTTGTAACCATTATAAACATTAGATATTAATGTGTTTTAAGGGTGTTATGTATATATGAAGAGTAAATAGAGTTCTGTTTGCAAAGTTAACAAAAGGGTGTTCAGGGCTTTACCATTGAAGGCTTCTGAATAATGGCAATATGCCATGAGAGACTCTGGAATTAGAGTTTCTTCTTCACTGGAAAGTGAAGAATACCACATCTCTCCCGTTGGAGTCACCACCTCCTCCTGAAAGTCGTCTCCTCCCATGTGATCCACCCCCAGGATACCAAACCCAGGCCCAGGATCAGGTAGGGGCTGCCTTTCCCTTGCCACATGGGAGGAGACTTTAGGCCGAGGCTCGGTGATGACTCCATAGGATTCATCACACTATCTAGTGGTTACGTTTCTTTAGGAACACATTGCCAAATATTTAAAAAGAGCATTCCATTCCAAAAGGGAAATTGGACAATATCTCATGAGGTTCTGTCTATTTCTATTCTTAAAAATCTGAGCTATCATTGCCTCGGCAGATGAGTTAGTGAAACGATTTTGTTTGAGCATCAAATTGAACATTTTGCTCAGTAGTAGTGCCTAAAACCTAACTTAAACTTATAATTTATAAAAGTATGAAGGGATGTTATCAGGTCTGGGACTTCGATTTCATTGTCATAACAGTCTAGTTGATTTCCAGAACACTGACAATAAAGGGGGCATTCAGATAGGCAATGTTTCTATATCTTGTACACTACTATTTGGGTGAAGGCCAGACTACCAAAGAAGTATTGATGTACATTTTTTTCCATTTATAGCGTATGGAAATTTCAATGTCAAATCTAAGTACAAATGGAAAATCTAAGTACAGAACGGACGATGAGCCGGCCTATGGTATCCCTATTTGTAGGGCTTAAATGTATGATACTGATGGCTTAACATTATTGAAGTATTCTTTAAAATGGAACTTAAGGTTTGCATATGGAAGGGTGAAATCTGATACACTGGGCAATTATACATTCCTGTGTTCACAAGGAAGAGCGATCATTGATTACATTTGTATTGCTGCAAAGGAATGGCACTGGTTAGATAAGCGACTCCAGTTGGAGATTCCTTGTGCTACACGCAGCAGCTCTTGCCTTTCATTCCCCCAGAAGTGATTGCCCCTTTGATAAGACGCAGATTAAGATGTAACAGAATTATTAGCAGGAATCTTTTAGATAGCGCGCTAGGTGAAAATACCTACTTTTTTTATGAATGCTTGAATGATTGTTAGATTGTTTTAAACAACTTTTAGATTCAATAGGTAATACATTCTCAGTTAAAGTCAAATCCTGTAACGTGATATATACACAATCATTACTGAATAAAAACTGCAAACTTGCAAAATGAAACTAAAGCCATACCCCTGTCTGCATCACTAATTACATTTAAGAAGAGAAAGGACTATAAAGAAAAGTTAAAGATCAGGAATGTAGAGCTACAAGACCAAGCATGAGACAAGCTGGTTTTGTTGCTGCAGTCCCGAATAGCCGACAATTTGGGAAATGGCTGCTAATGGGCCAGCTTGGGATCTCAAGGTCTCAGCCCGTGTCCCACGCTGCCTACGGGCATCCAAGAGAATGTCATCAAACACCTTGCATGTCTGACATGAGTCATCTACCCAACTGAGCTACTACATTTTCTGGACCCCAACAAGGGCTACTACTAGCTAGCATGGGCACCAGAATCTAAATACATTGCCACTTGTGCTAAACACATTGGCCTAGACCGATATAAATTATTCGGTTTAGGCAGTGGTCGAAGGGTACAAAAAGAAGTCATGGAACTATGGCCCCTGCTGGCCTGCCCCTGCTCCCCACAGACCCCCTTCACCAGGCCCCCTCCCACGCGCAATACAAACGCCCAAACTAATGCACCTGCTCTTTAAGAGTATGGTCAGTGCACTCAGTGCAATTTTCAACTACTTCCTACACTTTTATTTTAAAAACGAAACCATTCCGCAACGGTTTCTTTTTCAGCTAAAAATATAGTAATGGTAAAATGTAATTTAAAAAGTGGAGGAGTTCTGCCCCCAACCACTCCCGCCACTGGGTTTAGGCATCTCTTCAGCAGCAAAGATAATTAAAGAGGAAATAGATCGAGCAATAAGTCACATTCAATATTGTATGACCTTTGGCGATGACCTGCTTAAATGAAATGGGGTATTTATTTTGTGAGTCATACCAGACTTCAACCTCTAAGCACAGGACCGAGTCTCACACCCTTGTTGCTTGACAAGAGTGTTGCTCCTGTGGTATCCTCCAGGCCTACTTGTTTTTGGAACTTCCCAAGGGTCCCATGATGACACCCAATAGATTAAGCATGGCCCTTGTCAAAGCTCACCTTACCCTCAACCGTAAATACTGTGAACTTGGCAAACATACATTCATGTTTTTTGGGTACATTTTCTCCAACAAAGTAATTGAACCACATCCAGACAAGATATTAGCCCTCACAGCAGCCCCTTGTCACTCCATCTTGTCGGCTTTACACTCTTTTTTTGGATTGCCAGTTATTGACCCTAAACTGTCAAGACTTCACCTTCATCAATGCACCATTGCATCAGCTCACAAAAGAGGGCCAAAGCTTTAACTGGTCTCCAAACTGCTAAGCTGCTTTTGAAGACGTTAAACATTGCATTGCCACTGCTGTCTGCATGTCATACATTGATCCAACATTGACACAGAAGTCACAGTTGATGCTGGCATGGTGGGTCTTGGTGCAATATTGGCACACTACAAGCAAGAATCTGACACGGCTCGATGCAAAGTTTCCTATTCTAGCTGCAGTCTTACAGCTCTGGAAAAAGCCTATTCTCAGACAGAAAAAGAGAGCCTGGCAGTTGTCTGGACATTTGAACACTTCATTATTTTCTTGTATGGCAAGCCTTTAATGATAATTGCAGACCACCAAGCACTCCCCACTATATTTGGAAACCCAAAAGACTGCATGTCCCCTTAATTTGCCAGTTGGGGGTTAGGACTTCAAGGTTACAGCTTCTTTGTACCTCAAAAACCAGACAAAGATGCAGCCCAGTCAATTTTCTATTTCGATACCCTGTGGAAACCTGCTCAAGAAAGCCATCAGTGGCTGACATATACATTAACTATAGAATACAACAAGCCAGACCTGAGTGTATCGGTATAGAATACAACAAGCCAGACCTGAGTGTATCGGTGTCAGATATTGGATTATACACGCAACAAGACAATGGTTCAAATATTATACAAAAGTGCTTTGAAACTAGAAAATGGAAACTTCTTAAAAATGTGTCTCGAGTGTCAAGAATTGGATCATCACAGCTCATGCATGTTAGCACTGGTGACAGATGAGCCGTCGGTGGCCATGTCTACCATACTCCTAAAAAAGGATTGCATAATCATTCCAGCATCATTGCAACGAAACGTAATCGTCATTGCTCATGAAGGACACTGCAGAATTGTATCTACCAAATGACTGCTGTGGCAAAAGGTATGGTTCCTCAAAATGGACGCATTTGTTCAAAATGTCACAAAGAACTGTAAAATCTGTCAAACCATAGAACCTCAGACTGGTCCTGGACCAACGCAAATAGCATAATTTCCTGAGCGAATATGGGAAGATGTAGCCATTGCTTTCTTTGGTCCTACACCATGTCGAACACACGCCTTGGTAATAATGAATGAATACTCCAGATATCCAAAGTCCACATGTATTTATCAGCATCATTGGTGATGCCAGCACTTGACAAGATGTTCACAGTATACGGGGCACCCAAAATAGTTAAATCTGACTACGACTCTCGGTTTCCTAGCAAGAATGCTTGATTCGCTGTCTACATGGCATTCCAACTTCATAGAATCACTGCCTTATGGCCTCGGGCAAATCTTACAAATGTATGAGCGACCTAAAAACATTGTTGCAAATTGCACACTTAACCAATACATCTTTTTAACAAACAACGTATCAATTGTTAAAGAGATTACTGCAGCGCACCCTACAGCACTGCACAAGTAAGTCCTTCATCAATCATGTTCGGAAGATACATTTGCACAAGATGGCTTCAATTAGGTCATCATTCAATGTAGAAGATCAACAAATCTGAAAAACAGCTGGACTCCCCAAAAAAACAATGAAACATTAAGCTGACACTCAGCGGAAGGCGAAGGACTCCCACCTGAAGATTGGAAACCGAGTGATAGCACGTCAACCCATCAATAGCAAAACTTGAACCCCCTTCAATCCAAGGACATTCCCTGAAACCAAGATAAATGGATTAATGCTCACAGTTAGTAATATGGCATGAAGTGAAAACTTCCTTCAAACAAAGAAACGGCTCATACAGTCAATCTGATATTGGCCCACCTGCAGGATACTCTGGAGATGGCGAACCATCTCAGGAAGAAAGGACAACTGATATCCCATTTGAACCCAACAATCATTCCCTCGTGTTGGCTAACCAGCTGCCAGAAGTTACGAACCAACAAGTAGATCCAGAAGGTAGATCGGAGAAATGAACTTGCGGCCTTAAAAGTACAGCCGGTAGAGATTGTAATGTCTAATTAACATGGATATTGCTCATTGTTATGTGGCATGTCCAGGTCTGGGACTGAGAAAAGGGACGTGACGTCAGGAATACGACAGGGGGACAGATGTGATATAGCGAATAAGTCTTCCTTTATTTTTCTACCTGCTCCTGTCTCCGTGCCCGATTGAGTGGCCTACATTCACCATAGCTTGTACCAAACCGACAGTTCTGGGGCCAGCTTGCCGAGACGGGCCTAGCTGCGTAAGGAGGTTGTCTGATTGAGGAATCTCGATGCTTGAATTCATAGCCCAGACAGTCTGACCAGAAGGCCTTGCTGAGGGGACAGTATCTGTTTGCAAAGCTGCAGTCATAGGAGACCTGTCCGTGAAGGCAGAAGGACCTTCTCTTGATGCCATATGCGCGTAAATGCTAACCTGTGGGAGTGCGCCTCCTGCTGGCAGCCATGCCAACCCATTAGTGTGTCGCTCTGGATCTTGTAAAGGTCAGAGCAGAGCTCAGCTTGGTTAAGTGCGGGGGAGAGGGAGGAGAAGCAAACAATGCTGTCCTTTCATATCTTGCACAAGATGCAAGGCGTGTTCTCATTTTATAGTTTCATACAGGAAAAGGCGCAGACCACTGGATCCGCAAGGCAGAAGAGGGTGCAAGTAAGGTTAAAAAAGAGTTAAGCTCATCTAGCAAGGAATTCAGTGAGAAAACGTTTGGATCTAAATGTGATAATGATGGTGTTGCCACGGTGCTTTAATACATCTGTTGAACTGTTCTGTTATCTAGAGAAATGCAGAAAAAACAATATATGCCTGAGCAGACAGTGCGATATCACATTCTTTTTCACAGGCGAGTGGGTGAAGGGTTGTCAGGGATTGTGCACACTGCACAATTCATGAGGCAGATTCATAATCGGCAGTTTGAATAAATGTGATATTAAAGTTGTAGATATAAATAATCTCTTGTGTTGAACCTGGGGCACATACAAAGGCCACTCTTTGACTTAGGACCACATTACGAGTGTGGTGGTAAGGGGTTAACAGTGCCGGTAAGGATGCCGGTGCCGTTAACCCCTTACTGCTGCATTACGAGGTCCCTTAGCGGATCCCGCTAAGGACGGCTGGTTTTACCATCCGTCCTTCGCGGGAGCCGCTAAGGCACCAGGGAGCTAATAACGGACCCGTTATTAGCTCCCTCCCCATTCCCATTGAGCCCTATGGAGGCTCGAATGGGAATGGGGATTGGTATTTTGAATGGGGATTTACCGGGTCCTCCAAGGTTGGAATGACCCGGTAAGTCCCCATTCAAGAAACCCGGACCCAGACACGAGTTTGGAGGCAGCCATGGCGCTAATAGCACGATGGCTACCTCCAACATCGTAATGACCCCCTTAGACTGTCTGCATATGGCCTCTAACACATCCTTACTTATACTGCACCTCTTATATTCCGACTTGACCATTACATCACACGCAACAGACTCTAACATAGCCCTGCACGCTGCCACACTTAGCACAAAAGACCCTCAAATAGACCACATCAGCCACTCACATAACCTCAGCAGACACTTACCCCGCCAGATTCTCCTAAAGCGCATGGCATTCCCGTGCAATGCATCTAAAAGACACTGGCGAAGCCATTGGCAGACCCTAGACCATCACGTATGGCATAGCATAGTCACAGTTAGCAGGAGACCCTCCCACAAGCCCTGATTAAAATAACATGTTCTTGCTTGCTTGTGCCAGGTGCAACAATAGTGAGAAAAAAACATTGTTTACATGTATTCATATTCACAAAAAGAAATCTGCAACTACAATGCAGTTTAGCAACAAAGGCTTTTACACACAAAGAACATCTGTGCTTTAGTGACATGCATGGGAAGTGGTAGTGCAGGGAAACATGCTGACAGACATGGAGACGGTCTCAATTTAAAATGAGGAGGCATCGAAATAATGCATTGCTTCATTCTTAAATATGTCTTTCAATTACCACAGAGATGGTGTGCCGGTGGGCTGCATGTGGGAGATGGTGCACCTGTGGGCTGCAGGTGGGAGATGGTGCGCAAGGGGACTGCAGGAGGGAGATGGTGCGCCTGTGGGCTGCAGGTGGGAGATGGTGTGCTGGTGGGCTGCAGGTGGGAGATGGTGTGCCGGTGGGCTGCAGGTGGGAGATGGTGCGCCTGTGGGCTGCAGGTGGGAGATGGTGCACCTGTGGGCTGCAGGTGGGAGATGGTGTGCCGATGGGCTGCAGGTGGGAGATGGTGCGCCTGTGGGCTGCAGGTGGGAGATGGTGCACCTGTGGGCTGCAGGTGGGAGATGGCGTACCTCTGGGCTGCAGGTGCGATATGGTGTGCCTGTGGGTTGCAGGTGGGAGATGGTGCACCTGTGGGCTGCAGGTGGCAGATGGTGCGCCTCGGGCTGCAGGTGGGAGATAGTGCGCCTGGGGGCTGCAGGTGGGAGATGGTGCGCCTGTGGGCTGCAGGTGGGAGATGGTGTGCCTGGGGGCTGCAGGTGGGATATGGTGCACCTGTGGGCTGCAGGTGGGAGATGGTGCGCCTGAGGGCTGCAGGTGGCAGATGGTGCACCTGAGGGCTGCAGGTAGGAGATGGTGCGCCTGAGTGCTGCCGGTGGGAGATGGTGCGCCAGTGGGCTGCAGGTGGGAGATGGTGCCCATGTGGGCTGTATGTGGGAGATGGTGCGCCTGGGGGCTGCAGGTGGAAGATGGTGCACCTGTGGGCTGCAGGTGGGAGATGGTGTGCCTGGGGGCTGCAGGTGGGAGATGGTGCGCCTGCGGGCTGCAGGTGGGAGGTGGTGTGCCTGGGGGCTGCAAGTGGGAGATGGTGTGCCTGGGGGCTGCAGGTGGGACATGGAGCACCTGTGGGCTGCAGGTGATTACTTACTTCCAGTGAAGAGAGAGCACCAAACAACGCTGACAGATTTGCCACACATCCAGAACATGACCAAATTGTAAGGCAAAAATAGAAACTTTGACATTTTGTAGCGCAGGAAACATGTTTGAAATACTGATAAGCAGCAAAGAAACTTAGTTTGCATTACTGAAAGGGACTACAAATGTAACTGAATATAATTGCAAGTAGAATTGCAATTATAAAAGTATAACGTCTTGTCATTTTGTAAACCAAAATGTTGGTCTGTGTTACAAATGGAGCATCACACTGTACCATATTTCTTATTCAGAATATGTGGAGTACAAAAGAGTGAAGTCACTTACACGTTTTCAATTCAGTAAAAGGGAAGAATCCTCTAATGCAGACTGAATCACCTGGGGTCAGATTATGGAAGCTTGGCACCGGTGTAAGAGCAATTTTTCACAGTATTAGCACTAGGGCAAAATTTGGCCCAGTTCAATGAATTTTGTTATCAGGGCAAAGTTTGCCCTAGTGTCAATAGCAATCCTGCCATGCAGAATCGGTGTGCTTAAATTAATACAAAACAGATCAGGATGGTATGGTGATCTCTCAAAAAGGTGATGTGGGACCTGACCGATCCGTGATCCGGTTTTAAAACCTTGCCTTTCCTGTGACAATTCTCTTAGTTGCTTTCTACACCTTATCTGGGACCACTGACTTCAATCTCCAGCAAGTAATAAAACTCTCCAGTCTCTTCTCAGAGATCTCTAAGCACTTCAGCATCAGTTGCCCTCTAGCCATTCCCTCTCCAGTCAATCTCTAAGAGCTTGTTGTTCAACCAGGATATGTTGTTCAACCTTGTCTAATTTTTAGAGGATGTTGGATACAATAATAGTGGTGTTCTGGTGTATTCTGTATCTCAGGGAATTCTTGTAACTCAAGCTTCAATACTCAGTGTTCATTGATGTTCTGGTCAGTCTTCTCCTCAGGATATTCTGGCAACTGGGACTTTACCTCTCAGTTTTCAGGTTTCATCAGCTCAGTGGCTTTTCCTGAGGAATCCATAAACTCTGACTGTAATGCCCAATGTTTAAGGTTGCTTTGGTAGTTTCCTCTGAGGATTCTGGGAACGCTGATTCCCAGTCTTTTTGGAGGGCTCCGCACATATGTTCTTTTCGGTCTTGTTTTTAAGACGATTTTGGGAATTCAGTCTTCAATTTCCAAAAACGCAACCATTTTCCACTTTACCTCTTCCATAGAGGATTAGTGGAATATGAACTACAATACCCAAGGGCCAATGGTGTCCTCTTCAATGATTCTTAACTTCACCTCTTTCTTTCAGAGGGTTCAGGGAGTACAGACTTGAAGTACACAAGTGCCAGGCTTCACTACTCAAACATTCAGTTCCAAGAATTTCCTATGGATCTAGTTCAAATTGTCACTATTCATTTCCCTTTCTCATTGGGTTGGCGCCCATATGACCTTTGTCCATGTGGCCTTAGTCTCACTCTCTGCTTGTCTCTCCATGTATGTTCTCCTCTGGCATTGGGTTCTGTGTACGTGCGTATCTTTCCCAGAATCCTATTGCTGTTCCATCTTCTTGGTTGACCGTCCCTGTATCCACCCTCCTCACAGCTCAGGCTTTATCCCTGGCTCCTCATTGACCACTTTCCACGTGTGTATGCTGTCATACTGGACAGGTTACATCAGCCTATGCCTTGAACCGACCTCTCCACCTGGATTTTGTCAGGCAGCTCCATGCCTCGGCAAAGTCAAGAGAGGAGCCGTCTCTTCTTGTCCTCACTGCTCCTCACTACTACTGGCTTAGGCATGGCCCATTTATGTGTGCCTTCATCTCTCCCCAATGCTCCCTGCTCTTCGGCTCCAGAGCAGCGCTCTTCCAAGTCAAGGTACTCTTTTTTTGTGTAAAATTTAGTTTACATTCAAACTTTTATCACACTTTCTACTCCATTTCATGACCATCTCGAAGTTCTTAGACGAGCTTGAGTGTTTGTCCATTTTTCCCCTTTTTTTCTCCCAAGTCGTTTTACATGTTTTCTCTTTCTGCCTCTTTGTCCTTGTCTTTCAGTATTTTTGCCAAAAAGTTTATTCCTGCACAGGAGAATCTGTTATTGTTTCCTTGGATGAAGTAGACCCATCTTTCCTCGTCACTTCTGTGTGTCATTGCTGACATATGACTTGTCAACATTTGTTTTCTCACTTTTGATACAGCTCTGCAGTTCACAAGGAGATGGAATGGTGTCTCCTGCTGGTCGTTTTCCATGCAGAATCTACAACGTCCTTCGTTCGTTCCTCTGCCCCCTGTTCTGTTTTTATAGTCGTTGGTGGGGTAGACTCCTAACCGGATTTTCATCAGTATGCCTCTATGGATGTTTGAGGGGAATCTTGACAAGTAATCAGGGAGCACGTTTCTTTTCCAATGCCCCCCGGCCATGTTCTTTATGTTCTTTAACTTCATTTTGGAGTCTCTAGTTGATGTCCAGTCTTGTCTAAAAAGTTTTTCTTTTACTTTATTAGGGTTTGTCACCAGTTCTTCTTGTGAAGATTCCGACTTTGATAGAATCCGACTCCAATCCCTTTTCCAGTGGTTGAGGTAGGTTAAACTATTGCCCTGACCTTTC
The DNA here is from genome assembly GCF_040938575.1 of Ambystoma mexicanum. NCBI lineage: Eukaryota > Metazoa > Chordata > Amphibia > Caudata > Ambystomatidae > Ambystoma > Ambystoma mexicanum. The sequence goes on along the minus strand of NC_090922.1, from coordinate 21,318,254 downwards.
GTTGCCAGTATTTTTTAGCCCTCTGCCATGCTCTCTTCTCTGATTTTTCTCAGCAGGCCTAGTGATTTCCATTTCCTGGAGGCTTCTAAAGACTTCTAAAGACTCTAGCCCAAGCTCAGATCTTATAGCTACTATTGGTGTGCATCTTGGTTGCTTCAGTAGTGGTTTCCAAAAACCACTTTCCAACTTGGGCCAGATTTTGTGGTAAAGGTTCACTGCGGCTTCGCTCCCATATGTTAGCGAGGGTAGTACTTTTTGTACATAGAATATTCTAACTGGCAGCAGGGAGAATTTTCCATATTTACCATTCACAATTCTTCCTTGCGCATTTAGATTCTTGACTTTTGTGATCAAGACGTCTTCCCAGTTTTTTTCCACTCTCCACTTGTTGATTTCCACTCCCAAGTATCTTATCTCGGGTACCCATTCTAATATTTCTCCTCCTATCTCCCATTTGAATTTTTTCATCGCGGCGTTGTTCTTACCACTCACGGTCATGATCTTCGATTTTTCCACGTTGATCATCAAGTCATTCTTTAGCATGTATTTTTGCAAGTTGGTTAGGAGTCGCTGTAATCCAATTCTAGTTTCGTCCATTAGAACAATGTCATCGGCATAGCATATTATCACCACTTCCTGTTAATTTATTTTCGGACTGAAGTGTCTTGTATTTGTTGTTATTTCAGGAAGGTCTGCTATATACAATTTAAATAGCGTAGCCGCAAGCGGACAGCCTTGTTTTACGCCCTTCTTGTTTTCGATGTTTGCTGTCAGGTCTCCATCTTCATTCACCGGAATTTGTGTTGTCGTGTTTTGGTGTAATGCCCTTATAGGGTTCAGTAGCTCTGCAGGACAGTTCGACTTTTTTAGCTTTTCCCATAGCTTTCTTCTATTAACAGTGTCAAACGCTTGACTTAAGTCGATAAATGCCATATGCAATTCCCTTTTAAATTCCACTGCATTCGTTTTTAGCATTGTCAAGATGAAAAGATTTATGTCTGTGCTGGTTCTCTTCATAAACCGTGTGTGTCGGGGATCCATGATGTTGTTTGTTTCTGCTCACCTTGTCAAGTTCTTCTGTAGATCTGCTGCAAATAGCTTTCCTGTCGTTGCTAGTAGCGATATCGGCCGATAGTTGGTCGGCATATCGCGTTGACCTTTTTTATAGATAGGGACTGTTATACTTTTATTCCAGATTTCTGGTATCTTTCTTTGCTTCTCAATTGTTTTGAACAACTTGTTTATTATTACCGCCCATGATTTTGGATCTTTTTTCAGGTGGATATTTGATACCCCGTCTGGCCCGGCAGCAGAGGAGTCTTTCAGTTTCCGAATTGCGCTCTCTATTTCCACCTCATCCATCATTGTCATCCAGTCGTGCTCAGGTATCGCGTCTGGTAGGTCGACATCTTCTATCCGTGCAGAGAACACTTTAGTGTAGTGCTTTATCCATTCCTGTTCAGAGACACCACCAATTAACCTGCTTTGTTGGTTCAATGTACAGTTGTTAATTAGGTCCCATGTTTCTCTTGGATTGGTCTTCTGCAGAGTCTTTAGCATTGCCTCCCCTTGTTCTTGTTGTCTTCTGTATCTGAACTCCGTTAACCAGTTTCTATATTGGTTTTGACTTTTCTTGATGTTCCTTTGTCTTTCTTCGACCGAGTCTTTTTTCTTTTCTTGAAATCTCTTATTTCCTTTCTTAGTTGTTTTCTTCTTTCCACTGGTTGACAGCTGTATGTATGCTTAGGCATAAGGGCGTCATGTTTTAGCCCCGACTTCTTTACAGTATATGCCTGTAGCAATGTTTTGTAGTTTAAATGTCCCGTCTGGATATTGTCTTATTAAGTAGCTCTTTCAATGTTAGAATGTCATTCTTTGTCAGCCTTATTTGGTTGACAGACGGATTCAGAGCCACTTTGTGAGGTTTCCCTTTGGTTTCTTGTGGGGTTTTTGACTTTTCCACACTCCACCAAGTTGCTTTCAAGATGTTGTGGTCACTGTCATTCTGTTCTACAATTTCAAAGCTTTTAATTTCTTTTAGTATGGATAATAATACTCATATGTAGTCAATTGTAGATGACACTTGGCCGTTAGACCACGTGTGAGCTCCGGGAATGTCCCTCATTATTTGGCCATTTAGCATGTGCAGGTTAAATCCTTTTGCCATTTGTATCCATCTGGCAGCATTTGATGTTCCCAAACTTAGTGCTTTCAGTCGTGCAGTGCCGTTTGTTTTTAGGCATTTTATGTTGAGGTCTCCGCATATGATTATTTGAGTTAGCGGATTCTTTTCCAGCCTGACAACTATTGTTTCTGTTATTACTTCCAGAAAGTGGTCGTTTGTTATTCCTACTGGATTCCAGTATACATTTAGGACCAGTGTGGACGTTGTTGCCTCTGTTATTTTCTAGTAATGTCCATTGTACAAAGTTGGTTGAGTTGCCTTTGTTGGTTATCCGCCATCCGCTGACCTTTCTTTAAGGGTTATTAGCCCTGCTGAAGGCCTCCCCTCACATCCTTTTGATACATATCTCAAATTTCCTGCATACTGGAAGTTCACTTATCCAGGTCTCTTGTAAGCATATTATTGTGGCGGTATTTAATTGGGGGTTTTCTTTGTTCACCAAGTGTTTGAACCCCCTTGTATTCCATGAGATCACTGTCTCCACATCTGTAGGTGCGTTCTTTTTTTGCTATTGACGGTTTCCTTCTGTCGATAAAGTACTCGCCAGCCATTCCCAGTCTTCTTGGAGCTCTACGTCTCTCTTCAAGCTGTCTTTTCTATTTCCGGTTTTAACCTCTCTTTTTCTTGCCTCTTCTCTTTCCTCCTCTTTTGACTTCAAGTTGGAATTTGCCACTGTTATTTTGAAGTTTTCTTTTTGATGATTTTCCACCACTTTTTTTGTTACCTCTGTAACCTTTGTCGTCTTCCTCTGTTCTTGAATAATTGATTCTTTTTTCTTATCCTCCAGGTTTTTATTCCTGTATATTTCTCGAACTTCATAACCTCTTTTCAACAGTTCTTTCCCTTCTCTTAAAATTAGCTCTTTGTCTGAAGTCGACTTCAGATGTAAAATCACTTTATCGACTCTGTCTTCGCCGATGTATTCAACCACTGCTATATCTTCGTTTCTCAATTTTCTCAGTCTTGCCACACAGTGAAGTAAAGACATCACATTTTTTTGGTTCAGGTTTTTGTCCTCGTTTTCTGCGAACAAGTTTTCAATCAGAACCTTCTTCACCGAGTGACCCTGCTTGTGTCTTATCTCATGATTGTGGCTCTGCTCCGTGCGAGGTTGCTTTGGATTCCATGGCTTGTAGTTCTTTCTGGAGGATTCGATCTTCATCTCTGATTCCTCTTTTTGTGTCTTTTCTCTGTTTATTAATTTTCTTTTCTCGTCCATTTTTAAGAACCCTTTTCGTACTGTGCACTCTTCCTCTTCGGAGTCCATATGTGAATTCTCACAATCATTTTTCCCTATAGGTTCCGACCTTGGTTCTTTCTGACTTGTTTGAAGTATCTCCCCATCTTCCATTGGGCTTAGCGTAGAGCTGTTAGCGGCCTCTTCAATGTAATAAGAGGCATCTTCAATCAAGTCTCTTGAGCCGTTTATCGACTCCAATTCACTTTCTTCCTCATTATTTATGATCTTGACCTATCTTTCACTTTGTTTTGGGATCACTCGTGATAGTCGGCCATTTTCTTCACTCGCTGGCTGTTTTCTATTATCTATTGCTGGTTTTCTGTTCCGGAAGAAGGCTCTTGCTCCTTTCTTTAGATTACTCTGGGCCGTTTTCGTGTGTTTCGGCTTACTCAATTCTTTTCCATCTTCTTTTTTTCTTTGTGCACCTTTAGAGCTTTCTCCCTTGTTTTTTTGGGTCCCCAGCCAAATACAGGGTATTGCTCATCCTTGTTTATGTTGCTCTCCTTTCCTCCACTTTCTCCCATTTCAATCAAGGAGTCGTCTTTGTTCAAGCTCACGTTGTTCTTTGTGGCTACCTTGATGGTTACGTCCTCAACCTTTTCCTGGAGATTGTTGCTTTCAGCTCTATTTCTAGAGCTTTGTTCTTTTACCAGTCCTTTGTTCCGCTGGGCTTTCCTCTTATTAACCACATCTTTATTTGCTTTTCTTTCGGCCATATTTTCTGTGCAATGCTGTTGTGTTTCTTTGTTTTGAGGATGCATTCCACGCAAGTCTTGTGCGTCTTCCCTGTCGTCTATGTGTCTAGTCTTTTTCTCTGGACTAAGGGTTTTGTCGTTTCGCTCTGCATTTTCTACTGTTTTGCACATCCATTTTAGTGACTCTAGCAATGCATTGGTCAATTGGACTTTCTCCTGTCTGTATCCACTCTCTAGGTCAAATAGTCTTCGTTGCCACGCTGCAGAGGTTTCTGCTTTGTGATTTAACCGTGCTTCAATTTTTAGAGCAGTAATTTCTTGTGCTGTTAGCTTTGTTAGCATGAGCGCTAGGAAGTGCATTGTTGTCCTTTACATTTTCGCTGATGGATTCGTACAATTTCATGTACGGGGCCAACGAGATGGTTAGAGCTGCCATGACGTTGTTCTGTAGTTGTGTTCCTATATCAGTGGAGAAGTCCGAGTAAGTCCTTGATATATCTTTGTTCTGCCGACTCTGTTCATCTTTTTCTGTTGGGTTTTTGTTATTACTTCCGTTTTTTTCTCTATTTTGACTTGTTCTTAGTGGCGAGGTTTCTCGCTCTTCCGTTTGTGTTGAGGTTGTTACAAGCTTACCCTTGATAATAGACTTTTCCCCATCATGGGTGGGTTGGTTTTGGATCCGGCTCTTCGAGGCAAACGTTGATTGCCAGCATCTTTTGTCTTGAGGTGACAACATCGAGATATCTACTTTTTTTGCGTTGAAGACCAGCCGAAGTCCTGTTCCCAGGTTAGGGTTTTTCCATATTCGCTCTGTTTGTGGGATGTCATATACTTTTGGTCTGGCTCCAAGATCCTTTATTTGGCCTCTTATTAGCATTGGACTGCTTTTGTGTCCGTTTACAGGTCGTTTCTCGTTTATTGTACCCTGTGTTGTTTTTCCTTCCATTGTTTTTATAAATTGTTCTCTCCATTCCTGTACTCCAATCACTTCTGCGATTGAGATTTCCTGATTGCAGCACCTTTCTATGATCATTTTCCCTATTAGGGGCGACTGATGTTTGTTCTTTGCTAATTGCAGTAGACGGTTTACCTGTCTGAGTGATTCATTCCCGTCTTTCTGTATTATTTCTCTTTTCTGGCTCCTCTGTTTTATTAAGGATTCCAACTTTCCGTATTCTTTCTCGTTTGTCCCTGTATCTCTTAGTGATTTATTTTTGTTTTTTTCGTCCTGTTTGGTCTTCCCTTCTAATGTCTTTGAGTGATCTTGGTCGTCAATATTTGTGTATTGCGTGGTTCCTTCTATTTCTTTTGTGTTAGCCGCAACCTCTTGAGTACTTCTGCTATTCCCTACATCGTGATTTTCACCTTTGTCACTTGTTAAGATTATTTCCGATGCATCTGAATAGATGGATTCGTCCAGGTCTTGACTGCTAGACTCGCTATCGTTTTCCGCGAGGTTTCCGCTCTTTTCACTCTTTTCGTCAGCAGTTGTTTTTTCTGACTGCACGCGTTAATTGTTTCTGTTATTTGCCCTCTGTCTTTCACTCCTTTTGTCATGTTAAAGCCCCCTTCATTGCTTTCTAAATTGATACTCCTTTCCCTAGTCTCATCTAATTCCGCTCTTATGGCGCTTCTGTTTTCATATTGTGCGTCCATAATCACTCCTAGGTCTGTGAGTTCGGCGTCTGTCACGTTTAAATGGGCCGATGGCTTTTTTTGCCATCTGATTTATTACTTCCCGTTTTCCATCCTTTTCATTGACTGACTGTCTGTCCCCAGCTTTTTCGCTTGATGGCGAAGCCGGGTCAGTGTCCTTATTCCGCTTTTCGCTTACATCGTTTTCATCGTTTTGTGTGCGGGCATTGTTTTCATATCTTTGTTTGCTGAGCCCTGTTTGCGGTTCACGTGTTGTCTCCGCTGTTGTCCCTGTGCCTGCTAACACAATATTTCCATGTTCGTTGTGGGCAACAGCCATACCTCCTTCCCTCCCTCCGTCCCTCCGTCCGGCCTCTTGTCTCTCAGTACTTTCATTACACAATGTTGCAGATTTTCTGGGACTGTCAAGTGTATTACCTCTTTCTTTGGGTTGTGCATGAGCCTTTACAGGTCTCTCTCACTGATGTTGTGGAAGTCGGGAAGTCGCTCTCGTATGAGGGCAGGCTACTGAACCTCCAACTCTAGAGTTGATGTCCGCCTCTATGGATGATGATATGGAGGCCATACTGCCTCGCGACTCCTCGGCGATGACTGGCGAGGACTGGACTCGCCTCGGACTCACGCGCGGGCGCTAAGCGCCTCCAATCACATTATGAAGGGTAGATGTGTTTAACAATTAAAGCGCCAGTACTCCACTCCACTTCACTCCTGTGGTCAGTTGCGGCTGCAGCTTCTTCAAAGTTCACCAAGCTGCACAGCAAAAGTTAGGAAAAAAAAAGAACAGGAATCACTCTCTGCAAAATCCGTGAGCTGACTGGCGAAGAAGACTGGATTCGCCCCGTACTCTACCTGTTGCTGACGGCTACTTCTCGCTGATGTCACATTCGTTTCATTGCCTTTTTTAGAATCTCCTGTATTGCAGAGGCAGCGGTACTTGTCACATGACTATATTCCTAGAATATAACTGTTTGTCTAGGTTTTTCCACTGTGTCAGAAGGCAACATGCCATACTTCTCTCAGCTGCAGGCTGATGATTTTAGATTGCTATAGGTGATGTGTCATGTACTCAGTTGGACATTTACTTTGGAGTAGCACCACAAATCATCTTACAAAATGTAAAATATTTACACCTGGTAACGTGTTGTAAATTCCATGCTAAACATTTGATTTGTGACACTGTTCCCAGGCAAACCTAATGAATCTGCCAATGAAATAAACGGATTTAAAAGAAAATCAAATGTATGCAAAGCAAAATGTGCCACCAGCTTCCCCTTCCCACCATGGTTCGAAAAGAGATCCTCAACATAACATTCAATGAAAGGTTCAGCATCTCACTTGCCACTCAACACAATCAAGTATACCCTCTGCCATCTCATCCTCACATTACAACACAGTCTGACACAATGCAGACATAATAAATCTCACACACTCTCCTTACCTGCTGAAAGAAAAGTCCACTTAATTTACGTTATTAAGTATTAACATAATTCTTTATCATTCCCATGTTTTTCCATCAGATGCTATGACATTGATACACCTAAACCTAGGAAACATATTGGATTGGAAAATATAAATCTCTTTTTTGTGGTGCGAAACCCTTCCCTGTGTAACATGCCATCCAAATTATTGGTAATCGTTGTGTTGAAATTACCAGTGGTTACTCCATCGCAGGCCACTGAGAGAAGTGATTGATGAGTACCATCTTACACCTGAACTACAGCCTCCAAACCTTTCCATGGGGGACTGTTACCAACTCTGTCACCGATATTAAATTCAGACAGTCCTTGTACACTATTTCCACCACCATATCTACACCAGGCTGCCAATATGGTGCTTGGTGTCTGCTCTTGGTTTTAAGAATCCCCAAATATCTATCGTAGACTAGCTCGGTCAATCTTCCTGTTGGACTTAGTGGGGGTGAGGCTCCATCTCCCATGCAGACTAAGGAATCTACTGTGCAGTGTTCGCCGTCAGCCATCCAGTATCCTCTCAGCTGTCTTTCTCCTAGTCCTCCACTCATACATTGCCTATGTAACTTGTCCCACTGAGATGTGTAATACATGTGCTCTCTGCCCTTGTTCGGCTTAAGAATCCTTCGCCAAACCAGCCGAGAGAGGAAGCGTGTCACAGTATTGCCTTGGGCAGCACTCATAACCTTGTAGGCGTGTGATGGATATAGCACTTCTCCTGGGAGCTTCATCCACCGCTGTTTCACAGATCATGGCTTCTGCTCGGTTACAGAGGGTTGAAACATGTACCCAAAATAATGATTTACTCATTTGCTCTCTCCATATACGCCTTATTGATTCTTTTTACAAGTAGTCTAGATATTGCCTAAGTGCACGCGTCCCTGATGCTGGTGAGCCGATGAGGCATCTGTAGGACAAAGACTTTGTTGGATGGTTGGGTTCATGAGAATTGCTCCCATCGACCCCAGCCTTTGTACAGCAAGATTTCGGGGATACGGAGAGCGTGACTTCCGAAGAGTTGGCCCTTGGCATGCCGCTCTGGTGGCCAGAGTGAGTGTGTCTGGCTGGAACGAGCATGACATCCACCAGCAAAAATGGCAAAAGCAATTTATTTGGGGGCCAAAAAGAACAGCAAACCTTCTGGATTCTCACTTTTTGGCATGTATTGCCTGTTGGAGGAATGTGCACCTAAATGATGGACAGACACATACAGGCAGCATGCTAGCAAGCTCATCTTAAGGTTTGGCTCCCCATCCACGTGGGGTCGCACCCAGACACAGCGTGAGATCAAATTCACCCACCTCCGTGTGGGTCGCCTTCTTTTTTGCATCTGGAGACCGTGAAACTTCATTTGCATTTCACGTGGGTGTCTTGTTTAAAAGTTATATGGGTGGCAGGCCAGCAGTTAATCACAGGACTCATTTGTGGTCTAGCTGACCATGAAAGTAATGGTCTTGTGCCGTGGTGCCGTTATATTTGGAAAATTGGAAACATCATGGATAAAAACACTTTGGCATGGTCAAAAAAGAAAATGTGATTACGATCACCTTTATATATCACCCTACCATTAATCTTGGGGTTTATTTTGTCACTAAAATCACTCAGCTCCATTGCCGGGAAATAATACACGGTGAACGATGGTCTGAAGGATTGCCCAGAGCAATGCCAGAGGTTAAGATTCATTCTAAACTTTCCAGCCATCACCTCTTTGTTTTTACTGCACACAGTGGGCCAGTTTCTCCAAACGTTTTTGTGCACGTGAGGAGATAAGATAGCGCTCCTCCTCACGTGCAACAACAAAAGTATCAGCCCAATTCTCAAAGTGCATCTGTTTAAGCGCATTGAGATGCCCTTTGTGCATTTGCGCAAAAAGTTTCTCTGGGCATTTCAAACGCATCCCAAATTCACAAAAGGGCGCTTTTAAAAAGCACAGAAACACGGGGCACCACCTTGTGCCTTTTGCAGGAGGAAGCGCTAATCATGGATGTGTCATTTCTGACCCTGTCATGAATTGCGGGTTAAACTGTGACTGTCACACTAGCATTTTCAACCCCCAAACAGGGATGGGAAGGCTTTTTTGCTTTTGTCATTTCACTTAGACAGGCCCGTTAACGCCTGGCAGTCTGATATGCCCGTGAGCCTGTTGTACATTAATGTCACTCCGACACTAATATATGCAAGGGGAAGCGACAGCGCATCTTTGCGCCACTGTCAAGCCCCTCTAGGAGTGCCCAGGTCACCTTTATGAATAAGGGGACCTGAGCATATCTGAGGATAGCGCAAATGAAACCTGCGCATTCTCTGCGCTCCTTTCATTTGCACTGTTTGTTCAGAATCTTGCCCAGTGAGCTCATCATGGATAAAATATATATATATTTTCTGGGTACCCCTTTTAACGGCTAAGTAGAGAGAGTGGGTGGAGTGGAATGTAAAAATGTACGTACACAAAGAGATATACACATAAGTGTTTACACGTTTCTACAACTGGCTGATCTAGTTAAGAAAACATGGTTGCCATGGTAACCACATTTCCTGTCATAGCAGAGAAAATAGGGGCTGTATTTTGAGTGGTGATGCGGGAACCATGTCTTGGTGTAGAAGGGGGTTGGGAGAGAGAGACATGACCCAAGAGGGAAGGAAGTAGGTGACCGGAGGACGAAATCGGAAGTAAGTGGGTTTCATTCGAAAAATCAGGCAGGGTGGGGTTCGAGCCATGTGGGCGTGTGTATCCGTGCAGCAGGATGGTGAGGGAGGGTCAGCTGTGCATGGCTGACAAAAGTCTGTTAAAGCCAGTCTCTCTCAGTGTGCGCCACCCAGCGCTCCAGGCTTTGAAATGTCCAGGCCCATTGGCCCATAACAATTCCAGTAAAGGCTGACGGTGGCAAGGAAACGTGGGGCACAGATTGGGACAAAGAAGCGAAGGGCTCGGAGGAATGAAGATTGCTAGTAAGGAATCAGGCCAGCAGCCTGCTTTGCTGTTCCAGCCTCGATAATGTGAGGATCCTCCCAGTGCCACACCAGGGACGTTATTTCACCAAAATACCAGGGGTAGCGGAAGTAACATCACATGACCCTTGACCCCTGGTGACATCACAGGAATTGATGTCATTTGACTCCCACCCCGAATTGAAATCGCGGGATGCGATGGAACACAACCTTTCACCCATTGACAAAACAGGAAGTACTATCACATAGCATTGTACACTACAAAAAATATGGTTACGATATCACTATAATGTGATGTACATTTCATACAAGAATGGATCGCCATATGTATCGTTAAGATCAGTGTGTATAGGCCCATGTTACCAAATTACTGTGAATGCAAGCAGACGTCCATGACCAAATGATAATGATGTGTTATTATGTAGCACTTACGCTTAAGCGCTTTATATAGAAAAAAAAATACACCCAATATCACCCAACCTGTGTTGGTACTCATTTATCGACCTCAGAAGGAGGAAAGGCTGAGTTGAGGCATTTTAGAACAGACTAAATCAGTGACTCACCCCCTGGAGTGTGCCTGAAATAAACCTTTAATGAGTCTAGCAATTATTGTATAGAATTCCAGAAAGACACATTATTTGGTATTCCTAATATTTCTTATTTAGGGTCGGTGCTGAAAGTGTTAGACTTGTGTCACTCCTTTTCTTCTTTTTCTTCTTTTTTTAAGGGGCTTTAATAAGAAAGCCAGCCACTCCAGAACTAAAGAGCCACATGGGGCTGGCCACAGCCCATGAGCTTGCATTACAAAAAAAAAACGTTTTTTTTTCTTTTTTTTCTAGAGGTCACAAGGGAGACCTCAGAGGTTGCAGTTGCGACCTCTGGTGACCCCTAAATGACGTCCCTGTGCCACACATTGTCATAACAGAAGCTACAATAAGAAGCACGTGTTGTTTGGCAAACTTAGAAGGTAATATCTATGTGGCTACACAGCAGATCTCAGACAAGTACACACCACTAATGTCAGAACAAGATGACGTCACACCTCTAGTTGACGGATCAGCAATTGCAGACTCCCGAAGGCCAACTTGGGCAGAATCAATTCATGGCTAAATCAAATGAAGGTAAAACTTTAGTGACAAAAGTGTGACAGGAAGAAGCAGGCGCCCCTCCGCCCCCCTACCGCCAAGGTAGAAATTGTAGTGCTGGATCAGCGCCACTCAGCAGTCCTTTAATTGTCAAAGAGAAGTGATTATAACCAAAAACAAGGTCTTAAGACATTTCAGCTCCAACTCCCCTTCAAGTTGTAATTGTATATTTGTAAAGCACTTATACACAAGTGAGGTGCTTCAAAGTGCTTCAAGGCAGGAAGAGAACAAAGGGATAACGTTGTCATTCTTAGGCCTTGAAGATTCCAAATGATCTAACAGCAATCACTAGCATACTAGGCTGGGGCATTTATACTAGTATAAGTGCGTGACAAAGAGTGGGGGCCGGGGGAAAGGGGCGTGTGGAGCGGGAGAGGAAACATACTGTACAAAAAAGGTAGGTCATCAATGTACCAATGCAGGAATAACCAGCTGCGGGGTGGGGGGAGATAGAGGAGGACAGGACAGACAAACATGCTAAGCCTAGTACATTCAAGGTCGTGCAAGTGTGCAGAAAGAAATGTGAGGGAGGGGGACAAGTGCGGCCAGTCCAACAGGGTCAGGGTTAAGTGCAGAGTGGCTGCCACTCTCATGGAATGTATTCCGAGTGCAGTAATGCAAGCCAGAGTGCGGAGGCCCGGAGGCAAGTGCAGGGCTGGTGGGGGAGCCTGGGACCTGTGAGGCTCTGGAGGTGCACCAGGTGAACAGTCAGCTGGCTGAGCAGATTGGGGAAGAGAATGAGGGATGAAAGCATGAGAAGAGAGAAGGTTAGCCAGGGAAAGGGAGAGAGAAAGAGGAAGAGAGGAGGAATGTCCGGAGGTGTTTCCAAAACTTAAGGATGTCTGGCTCAAGACAGAGAGAGGTAGGTAGGCTGTTCCAGAGAGAGAGGCACCTGCAGAGGATAAGGATCTACCCCCAAATCTCTGTTTGGAAAAACATCTCACCCGCAGAGAGTTGGAGGAGGCCGAGTGGAGGGCTCTGGAGGGAGAGTATTTAGGAAGAGAGCGTTGTAGATAGTAGGGCCCCAGGCCCCAGAAAGCCTTGTGGATTATGCAGAGGAACCTGAACTTGATCCTTGCAGCCATGGGGAGCCAGTGGAGGGATTTCAGCACCAGAGAGATGCAGTCTCTGGGCTTGAGGCCAGGATAAGTCTTGCGGTTCTGTTCTGGATAAGTTGAAGAGGTCGGAGAGTAGAAGTAGGAAGATTGATAAAGAGACTGTTACAGTAGTCAAGTCTGGAGAGAACCAGGGCTCTGGAAACAGGAGCATCTGGAGGAAGGTGAGAAAAGGTAGAATGCATCTGAGAAGTTGCAGCTGGTAGTGGGACTTTCTGGACATGTCCGAGATGTGAGAAGAGAAGAAGAGAGTAGAGTCGAAGATGACACCCAGAATTATTGCCTCACTAGTGGGTAAGGGAGCAGGAATAAGGATGGTCAGTCAGGGTGAAAGTGGGAAAACGACAGCAGGGGTCCCGATGAGGACGATCTCTGTCTTACCTGCATTAAGGCAGAGATAATTAGCAGCACACCAGGACCGAACGGGAGGGGCCAGTCAAGCTGAAAATAAGTCAGTATTTTCCGATCCAGAGTAGGCCTCCAATACCTTAAAGGAGTTTGTAGCAACAAAAAAAATTGAATTCGTCAATTAACTTAGTTTCCATGGGGTCTTCGGATTTCTGATAAGTCCAGCACCAGAGTCGCTTTGTAGTAAGGGCTGCTCTTGGTGCTGCTGAGCCTGAGCAGGGTGTACCCCTTGAAATTAAGAAAAGACAGAGCACCGCCCCTCCAACTCGAGCCCTGCCCCCGCCATAGGAAGGAGCTCTGAAAGCCTTGTTTAGATGTACACTTCAAGGTTCTAGCCTGAGCAGCACCCCGAGTTTACCATCCTCTACTGCTTGCTAGAAAATGTCATCTAATTTGGCTCTAGGTAAGTGTTGCCCTAAAACAGGGAGCTTCAGCACGGAGGCTTTCTGGCCCTGGCACATCTTGCCTTGCACCCAGAAGCCTGTAACAATGCCTCAGCAGTAAGTGGAGGCTTCTCTATGTGCTGCCTGTTACAAGGAAGTCAGTGCCTATTTTTTACAAAACCTAAATTATGATATTGTGTAACGTTGAAGCTGTAAGCTCAGAGCCTGCTGCCTGGCTGTTGGCTAATACGCTCTGATCGGAATGAATCATGTAATGCTTTTTGTGTTCACTATAGTACATACAGTTCGTGTGTTCACTGTAACACAAGTCATGCAGCATTTTTGCTTTTCTGTGGAGAATATATTGGTCATGTGAAATTTCCAAAGTTGAATTGCATATGAATTCATTTAAGTGCCCCTATAGATCAGAAGTCACCTCTGTGTGTGAAGCACGTGTTGCAGATACCTGTGTTCATGCGCCCCACACAGCACACCATTCTGTAGCGGGTGACTCCAGCTCTCCGGGGTTGATAAACCGGAATGTATATTTTTTGATGAGAGGAACACCTTTCGTGCTAACAACATCCATGCAGCAGAAAGCGCTCGTCATAAAGACTAACATAGTATCGGCATGGTGCAAATCTAAGCTTGGTTCCTCCAAAAGAGGGTTGTAAAAACTGACAGCCACCCCAATGAGGAGCAAGCTTTTATTCGGTTGTAGTAATCAGGTAGCCTAATTCAAGACTGGGCATTTGAATTGCTGAAGCTTAAATCCTGGCTTTGCCTGCAGACGATAGAGTAATGTTGTACAATTATTATCTCACTGTCTAGTAATGTGCTGTCTTCTCACATTCTGGTGGTATTGATTAGCCATTTGCCCTTTCACATGGCCATTTCAGTGGAGAACAAATGTCACAGGCCTCTCTCTGGCTAGTGAATTTTCAGGAATGTGTATTAGACACAAGAACTTTTTTGTTTTTCAAAAGTTCTTTTGCACATCAGGAATAACAATGTGCAAGTCTGTGTGTTGCATGGAAGCTTTAACATACAGTAATAAAGCCCAAAGTTTTTTCAATCAATTAGTAATTGTGGAGTTTTATACTTTCCTTCATTATACAGAAAAGCGAGTTTCAGTCATTCTATTGCATAACATGTTTCAGTAGTGTTTAAAAAAAATATATTGTCGTGTTCAGTTCCCATGTGTTTCCTAGTCAGGTTTACAAACCAGGGCATTATTTTCTTTTTGAAACGTGTTTTTATTGGCATTTAGATAAAACAATATTAACCCCTTCCCGCTCCCAACCACATCTTCCCTCCTGCCCCCACCCAGCAGAAGTAGTGTTTTCGTATGTTTGCACATTTCAGGTAGTCTATGGGATTTAATTCTATCACATAATGTCCACTATTCTCAGATTGCGTGGACACCACTGGCGTACATAGTCCTCTTTAAGGAAGTCCAAAGCCATTGCCCAGTCTTGTTGGAATTTCCAGGCTTCCCCTTGCAAGTTATATGTCATCCATTCCATTGCAATAAACCCTCACAATTTAAACAATCAATCCCTTGTCGTTGGCGGCCGTTTTTGTTTCCAACATTTCGCAATCACTGGCCATGCCGCTATTATCATTAACATGAAAGCATTGCCATGTGCCCTAGTGGGCAGGCGGATCTCCAGATCAAACAAACCGCAAATCCATTCCCTTGGTGTCAAATCTACGTCAGGGGTTACCATTGTCTTTATCTGGGTTCTGACCTCCTCCCAGAATTCCCCCATCTCCCACCAGATATGTCTCCAATCCCCTCTCATGCCACATCCCCTCCAACACCTCTCCGGGGTTGCCGGGAACATTTTGTGCAATCTCTCTGGGGTATAATGCCACTGAACCAATGTTTTATACCAAGCTTCTCTAATCTGGATCAACCTCGTCAGTTTAGGGATATTCTTCCACAAAAGTTACCAATGTTCTCTTGGGATATCCATCCCCATTGTCATTTCCCATCTATGCATGTAACCCCATTCCTGGCCCGAATACCCTCCCATCAAAATCGAATATAGCTTTCAACTCCATTTGCCCGTTTCCTGTGTGTGTGGTGATACATTTTACAAACGCTGTGAACTCTCTCCCTGCAGCTGCCTTGCCCCTGAGCTGGCTATCCAATGTCTCATTTGATCATTTTCCAATCTATCCTTTTCAGAAAGCCCCACAAACTGTTTACATTCCACAAAAGTACGAATATCGGTTTCTTGCATCATATCCTGCAGCTTTGTACACCCCACCTTCCGCCACTGCCTAAACGTTCTGTGTACTGTCCCTGGTTGAAATTGCAGGTTCCCAAATAGGGTGAAGGGGGATGGACGTGTAGATGAACATACCCTTTCAAGTAGGTGGTCCCAATTGTCGCACACCACTGCCAATACCTGACTAATATGTGTGTTCTAGAGCCTATCTCGTCTATATAACCAAAGGATCCCCTCCACAGGGCACCCAGCCACCACCCTATCCATCCTTGGCCAGGGTTTCGAAATATCTCCCTTAAATCATTCTCACATTACATGCAACTGTGCCCAGGGTATTATTTTAAGTGTCAAACTTTCACAAATAATTGCACCTTGATTTAACACAACTGGGAAACAATCTGGTCAAGTGCAGGAATTGCAGGCTGAGCTGAAAATCCCTGCTTCACCTCTTAATCAAAGTGTGTGATCACGGGAAACCCATTTGATCTCACTGTGACCAACTTGTCAAAATTGTTAGTCCTTAAACATTTCAAATTGTCAGCCACTAAGACTGATTTGGTTCCAGGAGTACAATTACCTCGAGGGCTCAGAAGACTGACATTTCCTAATTTTGATAAACCAGATGACACAAACCTTGCTGATCTATGGGAAACGAATCTTAACATCAGCTCTACCGCTCCTCAAGAGGACTTTTGTAATAAGAACCCTGTTAATATTATCCTTATGTGAACACCCAATGACTCAAGGTTCAGAGTGCTGCTGAACAGTATATAGAGGCAAGTCTAAACATGAGGACTGCAAATGATGGGATGGTGAGAGTATTATTCAACTGATGATTACGAATGTATGTGCTGACATGTATCCTACTGTGCAATAAGAAATACGTTTTGCAAATCACCTAGATAAAGCCCAGGTGGGCGAAACATTGGCACGTGCTGTCCAATGAGTTATTGTTGGACCTTTTTGCTTAGAGGGATTTCTTTGCTTAGAGGAATGTTTCTTGCCTAGGGCGATTGGATGTCTTTGCCTGGAATTCTTTGCATATGTGAATATTTCTCCCAGTTATGTTTTGTTTTTTTCGCCATTCCAATGAATGGTTCTTTGATTATGGTTTTTTGATGGATGTATATCATAATTGGCTCTGCCAAATGATTGTTGTACAATCTGTTCAATTCATGGACTGAGTAGTGTCATACTATAAACCTAATCCACAGAGCAACAATGTCTGGACTTTTTCCTGCATACTGTTATACACATAGGTTGGTTGTAGTGTTCCAGCCTCCAGACTATTGCAGGTGTTGTGGCTGCTTTTTTGAAATAACGTTTTATATCGTTAAATATAACTGTTTAGAAAATTGGATTTGGGGGAGGGCAGCGTCCCTATTTCCTAACACCTCTCCCCTAGGATGCTGAACCTGGATTGCACTTATAATCATCACGTTGCCCACAGAGAAAGGCAGTGTTCTCTTTGCCAGATAATTTCACTTACAGTTGTGTGTCTTAGTGGAGTCTGTACCAAACAGGACATCAAGGTGTTGGACTTCTCTCAGAGTATCAGGCTGCCCCCTCTGTCTGACTGACTTTGTGGGCACTACTTTGTTAAACCACCCAGGGTGGTTAAAAATCATCCCACCTTAGGGGTTTTGTGGGAAATATGGTCGGAAAGGGGTGGTAGTGGCAAGCTTTCCTTATGGCACACGCCGTGACCTCATTATGGGCTCCTTATTTTTTTCTGGCAGGTACAATCCCGGGTGAGATGGATGCTTAGTGTGGTGTGGGATTTGAAGCTTTTGGCCAGTTTTTATTATTTTATTTATTAATTTCTAATGCGCCGGTAACCCGCAGGTCTCGGGCGCAGATACAAGTACACAGGAGACACACATAAAAGTGACAGGACAGTACTGTGAGGGGCTCTAAATTTCAGCTTAGTCTGGGAACGTAGGTTTAGTCAAAGAGATGAGTTTTCACTAGTTTACGAAAACATAGGTAGTTTGGTTCTTTCCTTTGGCGGCAGGTTATTCCAAATACCTGCTGTGATGACTAGGAAGGATTTACCTAGCCCTAACTTATGTTTGTGCGTGGTTACTGCAATCTTGTTTTGGTCCATTGATCTAAGGCTGCGGCTGGGTACATAAGTGTATATTTTGGCTTTTAGGTAGCCAGGGCCCTTCCCGTGAACACATCTGTGGGCTATTGTGAGGGCCTTAAAGTGGGTTCTGCTTTCCACTTGGAGCCAATGTAGCTCCTTCCTAGAGTTACTAATGTGGTTGGATTTTGTTATGCATTTGATGATCCTGACCGCATTGTTTTGAATGATCTGATACACCGCAAGCTTTTTTTGTTAGCTCCTACCATTGATGCATTACCGTAGTCTAGGCGGGATAGAAAAGTTGCCCTAGCCACGGTAGCGCAGTTGTTCTCTGGGAGGTGTGGTCTGATGGATTGGAGAAGCCTTAAGTAGTAATTGCAGGTTTTATTTTTATGTATTATGTCTGAGCGTCTGCTCCTAGGGATGCTTCCATCATCATGCCCAAGGTTTTCACTTTCTCGAGTACTTTGATATTAGTGTCTTCAATCTTAAAATGGGTGCAGTCTGGGGGGAGGGAATTTCTGGTTTGAGCGGACCCAAAAAGCATCAGCTCAGTTTTCTTGCCATTCAGGCACATCCTTTTTTGATGATATTGTAAGTTCTGAGTAGATTGTTGTTATCTTTATGGCATAGTGGGGGTCCATCATTCCCAGTTACACCACGAACTCCCTATCTCTACAAAAACCCAGATCATTGGATTTGGTTACGTTGCATTGAGGTGGTGGAGGATGCACAGAAAGTAAGTCAGGGAAAGTGGGGGGGGGGGGAATTTGTGGGCAGAAAGGGCAAATATTGCTCAGTGAGGGTGATGGGAAATGAGGCACGAGGTGGGCTGAGACTGCCAGCTACGGAGGAGGATATATAATGGGGTGGAAGGTATGTGCTGCTTGGAGCCAAATGTATATTTTCTTTCTTCATTCACTGGCCATTCACTGGCCTTCAAGGGATGGTTTTGCGGACGGTTCAGGGGAGGTAGGGGCAGTGGGCGGGAGCAGGCAGGAGTGGTGCACCTCTACTTCTTTTAATTAAGTTTTACCGTTCCTATACTTTTATTTTAAAAAGAAACCGTTCCGGAACGGTTTCGTTTTAAAATAAAAGTGTAGGAAGAGGTTGTAACTTGCACTTTCAGTGCACTGCATAGGACGTTTCCTTGTAGATTAGGCATATGTGTTTTGGGGTTTTTATTCTGCATGGGAGGAGGCGCGGCGATGGGGTCTGTGGGGAGCAGTGCAGGCCACTAGGGAACATAGTTCCACTACTTCTTTCCGTACACTTCGACCACTGGGTAGGGGCTGGGATTTTGGTGTTGAGGGATCTGTAGGATGAGAGTTGTCTTGTGAATTCTAGTTGCGTAGAGTACCTATTTTATCTGGGAAACACACTGCTTTGCTCTGAAAGGAAGGTGGCTTGGAAAGTGCATGGTACTGTATTACTGCCTGTTCCAGTCTCTCTTTTATTTACTTTACTTGTTTAATAAATACATCCAAAAAAGAATTATTTACAAAAAAAAACAATCTGAATCCTTCTTTTCACATGCCAACAGCAGCCTGGGTTTCTCCAACAATGGAAGGCAAGTCTAGGGAAGGACCTGGCAATGTCTCAATCTATCGTTCTCTGACATTGATGGAGAGAATCACATTCTGACCCTATTATGGGCTAGAATCTACTCCATGCCTTCCAGGACCCTCAAGGGACCGACTCATACAGATGTTGGTCAGGATATCCAAGTACATCAGCCTGGATGCTTTCAAGAATACCCATCATACCTGGACAGGAGCGACTTCTTAGAGGTCTCTTGATGTTGCTCCATCTCTTGGAGGTTAAAGGAAGCAGGAAGCTGCTCAGGGGTTTGATCCCCGCATGGAGTAGGAGCCGCCGCTAAGGGAACATTTGCAGAGACCAATTGAGGAATAGGCACACCAGGAGATGCTGTTGTCCGGACGGAGAGCAATCAGCAAAGCCAAAGGTGCAGGCTCAGGGCGAGCAGGCGGTGCATCTGGCAGGAATGCGATCTATTCCTCGTGTGCTTTTTTTGCTGGTGGCTGTGAGATGCAGTTTTATGGGGAGGATGACAATGTGGCGAGCTTTTTTTTCTGCCTGCCTCCATCGGTGGGTTAAGCCCTTCGGGATCAACAAGACCACGGTATCCAAAACTAGCTGCGAAATAAAATCTGTTCTTTGTGAAATTACCCCTCCTTGAAGATCACCTGGTTCCAGTGCATTGCCACTAAAGTAGTGCCCCACGCCAGGCCCCCAACCCTGAGGCTGCCGTAGCAGGAATGCATGGGGTGGGAAGGGCACATACGTACTGGTTGATCCACCAGTAGACCGCCAGAGACAAAAATACCCGGAGGAGCTGCACTTGGTGTATTTATGTACCTCCCAGGGGCAGGAGCTGCACTTGGGTATTTATGTACCTCCCAGGGGCAGGAGCTGCACTTGGGTATTTATGTACCTCCCAGGGGCAGGAGCTGCACTTGGGTATTTATGTACCTCCCAGGGGCAGGAGCTGCACTTGGTGTATTTATGTACCTCCCAGGGGCAGGAGCTGCACTTGGGTATTTATGTACCTCCCAGGGGCAGGAGCTGCACTTGGGTATTTATGTACCTCCCAGGGGCAGGAGCTGCACTTGGGTATTTATCTACCTCCCAGGGGCAGGAGCTGCACTTGGGTATTTATGTACCTCCCAGGGGCAGGAGCTGCACTTGGGTATTTATGTACCTCCCAGGGGCAGGAGCTGCACTTGGGTATTTATGTACCTCCCAGGGGCAGGAGCTGCACTTGGGTATTTATGTACCTCCCAGGGGGAGGAGCTGCACTTGGGTATTTATGTACCTCCCAGGGGCAGGCCCAATTCAAAATGGTATTTGTAGTTCTGCTTCTCCAGAGGCAGGAAGCCTCGCGTTGCTAGGACTGGGAAGGAGGCGATGGGGCAGAAGAGGACTGTTATGTATGTGCCCGAGTGTGCCCCAAAGACTAAACAAAGTCCTTGTCGCGCAAAGCCTTCAGCGGGTCTGAACTGTGTGCATTAGGATCCATTTGGGCAGTGAAAAACATACATCATTTATTCCTCGGTCCACACTGTGCAAACCTCTCAAAACTGGTAAGTGAAAGTGCTTGAATTGCGCAGACAAGACAAATGCTAGTTGGACCTCGAGAATGTAAGGCCTAAATTAATACTGTAACACGTTTCCATTTTGCGCGCACACACAAACCGGAGCACACACTAAACTCATACTAGCTAGAGGGAGGTGTGGCAAGAGAAATGTGTGTGAGTGTGATAGGAATGAGAGAGTGGTAGTGTGCTAAAACGTCAGGTGGATAAGGGAAATCCAGTGGGAAATGGAAAGAATGATGGCGACAGTTTGGTTGAGCGAGAGTAAAAGAAAAATGGGTAAAGAGAGAACATGAGACAGACACAAAGGGAAATGCAACGCTTGAAAACAGAGGGTGAAAATAAATATGTAGAAAAACAGAGGAAGTGACAGTCGCTGGACACGAAATGATGAGTATGGAAAAGCGTATGAGAAGGATGTTGAGAGAGGGTGGAGTCGAATTTCTGGGAAGGAGAGGGAGGATAACAGTGTGTGGGGGGTCAGGAGTGAAGAGAGCGAAAAACAGAAGCGGTATGATAAAAAGAGGGAGGACACGGGAGGGGGGTTGGGGAGTGGTACAGAGATTCGTGTGTCCTTAAATGTAATTACATCATTATTTTAAAATAATTACCTTAAATTTCACCATTCAAATCACACATTGCTGTGGGAGCAATGTATCCAAGGACAGTCACTCTAGGTGGCATTCTGATGCAGCCATACCCGTGGCATGAGGGGAAATGCCAACCCACATTGCCCCAAGACTAAGGGGGTCATTACAACCCCGGCGGTAGCCGTGCCGGTAAAAACAGCAGGCTGCCGCCGGAATTGCGCATTTTTACTGGCGCCTGGCTTTGGGGAATTACAGGGACATTACAGCTTCGGCGGTCCCTGAAGCCAGGCGCCGGAAAATGTCACCCACCGTCCACATTCGAGTCCTATAGAACTCAACGGGAATGGGGAGGAGGGTAGCACCGGCACTGTGAGCAACAGTGCCGGTGCGTCCTTCAAAGTCTGTGGGCGGGTGCCGTTTCGCCCGCCAGGTCAGACCTGGCGGGCGGGAGGGTGCAAACCTATACTTTGCCGGTCCGGTAAGAACTGTGGGCCTCCCTCTGGAACAGCCTCCCTTCCACACTAAAACTTGAGGAGAACCATCTCCGGATCCAGAAGCACCTCAAGACCTTCCTCTTTGCTTCTGTCTTTGTCCCCCCTCTCCCCTGCTGATTTTCTGTTCTCCCTTGGCACTGTGCACCTGGCCAAACATTGTCCTCCGGGCCCAGGTACCTGCTCACCCTGCCAACCCTTGCACTGGGGTCTATATCTGTACCTATACAGTTCCCTCTCCTTTTTCTTTCCTGCACTTATCAGACCTACCCAGTCTGCTGCCTTAAACCCAGCACTTGCCATTTGCTGGCTGCACTAGCATTGTTTGTTGCCTTTATTATTTATTATTTATTATTATTTATCTGTCTCTCCTTGCTCCGCACTCTCCTTTTCTCCCCCTTCCATGCACTTTTAAACCTCCCCCTCTCCCATGCACTTGCACGTTCTCAATGTCACTGGGCCTAGTAAGATCGTTGTTTTGTTCTCCCCTGTTCCCCTTCCCTTGTCGCGCTCTGAAACACTTGTGTATGAGCGCGATAGAAATAAAATATCAATTCAATTCACCGTTGTTACCGGACCTGCAATGTTATAATGAGGCCCTAAATCTTCATTTCTGGTCCCAGCTCAGCTGTGCTCGGAGTGAGCCCTGATGGATGAAGGTGCAAACGTTCTTGTTTAATAAACAAAAAAAAGTGTTCGCATTTTTTCTGGGATACAACTTTTTTTTTGCATTTTATGCATATCAAGTTCCATGTGGTGTCAAAACATTATTACGAACATGTGACTTTACCACACACTCTCTTCCGGGGTTCATCTCTCTTTAGAAAGAAATTCAACTTCTTGGGCAGGATCACAGGTTGTCCGATGCAACGTGCAGCTAATCAACCAGTTCGGGCTTTTAACTTAGGCTCACATACCACCGCATTCTGGTACTTGTATTGCACTATTTATATACTGTACAGGAATGCAACATGGCATGTCTTAACAATACGTGGCAGGAGCTACAGAAAACATTTTCAGAGCTTGGGTTCAGAATTCTTTTACATAACAAACATTGGCATGAAGTATTTGGGTAAAAAATGTGGTCAGTGGTTTCACAAGATGCAGTTATTTTGCAGATTACTAATGTATGGCAAAGTAGAAAAAAAGACCTTTGTATTGTAAATGTATATTCCCCTAAAGATGAGCATTGGGGGCCGTGCAGGCTGAGAGCTCCATACACATAGACATCCCTGAGAGCAACCTCTCGGTTTCCAAACGTCTGGAAGTCCAATGCAGCTATGTTATCCTCGCATCCAAGGCCTGAGGCTGTCAGAATAAGTATATATGGTCCGTGGTTTACTGTCAGGATGGCTATTAAGACAAATGAAAGGAGCCCCAAGCCCATGTGCATTGTGTTCTTGGTGATTGAAGCATACACTCCTTTTAGAACGAGATATTTGTGAAGTAAAACGGTCTGTGTTCATTTTTATCTTGCGAAAATAAGATTTAGGCTGCTATCAACTACGGCAGTTGTGGGTGCCAGATCCAAGTTAAACAGGGCGCAGAGACTATGTCGAAATACATTGTAAAAAGCACATTGAAGCGTTATGTCATTTGACAATTTTATGCTCTGTTTTACTCTCATTGAGACTGCAATTGTTTAGAAAATGTGTTGAATATGAGGACATTGTGTCTACTTATTTCTGGTATCGGGTTTTAAACTCTTGAAATGTCCCTGAGTATTGCTGTTTTAGAGTTTTTATCAATAGTCTTAGTTTCATGAGTTATGTACATTTGAATACCCTCTGCTATGGACTAACTGCATTTTAACTATGTTGGTCTTAACCTTTCGATAATTCAATTTGGCTTGGTTTTTCTTTTCATTACAAGTCTTGTACTGTGTTTTTGCATAAGGTTTGTTGTAACCATAAATACAATAATCTTTCGAACATGCTTTTTCATTTTCTGGAAAGCAGCAAGGAACCCTCATTGGTGCTATCTGTCCTCTTATCCTTTCTCAAAGGGGTATTTCGACAGAGTACCATAGGAGTGTATCAGAAAGTTCATCTTGACATGGCAACCTACTAGCAGGAAACACATGACATAGTTACTCTAGGTTTTGATAATGTCCTTTGCCGCTAAGACCAGTCCACCTCCCCCAGTAAGGTCTGCATGTGGTTTGATGACTACCTTTCTGCAGGACTCAAGTGAAGGCAATGTATATCTTGTAATACCAGGCTGGTCCCCACCTTGGAGGATGACTGCCACTGCCCCTCTCATTGCAGCTATAACAATGAAAATACGCATCCTTCACTTCAAGATATCTGTTTTTTCTCTGGTCGCAATGCTTTCTGCAACAGCATGGGTGGCTCCACCCAAACGCACCTGACAACACAACCCATAGGGACCAAGACAGAGGCAAAGAATGGCAGAAAGAGAGAGAGTGCTAGCTCGGCGTACGATCCGGAGGATTCAGCTAGTCGGTGGTATAGACCAAACTACCAAGCAAGGGACTTTGCAGAAAAACTGGGAAAATACAGAGGATGGGAAAATATGGAGCAGGGCCAGGAGAGGGTAAACCAATTAAGATTGTTGATCCCATGGCGCTGGTGTTTACTTTTAAATGGATCTCCAAAGGTCTTTCTGGAGCTGTTTAAACATATTTGAATTCTGATAGCATTCCTTATGCCGTTTCCATCTGTAATAAAATGTGTACCGTTTGCAAGGAACACCTGTGATTTACCTTGTAATGAAGAGAAAAGCTCAAAGCTATGCTTTTAGATTGGGAGGCACAAAATAAAACACTGATAACATATATGTTGTGGGGACCATCACCTAGGTCCACATGTATACAGTAGAAAGCCACCCTGTAATGAAATTCTGGCTGAAGCTCATGTGGTTTGCGTCGGGCAAAGGAGAAAGACTGTCTGGGGAATGACTGTGTTTTGCACTGGTTTTCTCTCTTTTAAAACTGTGTGCACTGACTGCACAAACCACTTCATGCAGTATGTACATCCACAATAAGGGACCGGCCGGGAAGATGGAGAGGAGGGATAGCAGGTGCCCCTGGGGGCAGAAGGGAGGCTGGTGAGGGTGTCACTGTGGCCAGGGAATGCTGTAGCTACAGCGCCTTTTAGCAGAGGCGTAGGGTGCTGCTCTGCCTGAAGTGCTTCGGTAAAAGGAACAATGAGAACAAAACGCCTCTCGCCCTTCTAAAAGGTGCTGTTTTATCTGCTTGCTCTGGCTACTCCTTCACTCGGGGGCCCCCACGCTCCTCCCAAAGCAGTGGTAAGTCATCTACACCAGCCTTTTACACTTTAGAATCAAATTACCCAATTTACATAATCTTGATATTGCCCTGCACTGGAAACTGTTGCCATGAATGGAAGAACCTGTTGCCAAGGCAGTTTCGGGCGAATGCATATATGGGAAAAATAAGAAAATGGCGCACAGTATTGCTGCAGGGAACTTGTTTTAACAAGCAAACTGCCGTTGGAGAGTACTATAAATCGCAGACTTTTCTGTGGCGTGCCTACTGCAGTGCCACAATCAGGTTCAGGCAGCGTAGGAAGACACAAGAAGCCTATGAGTGCTTTGCTTTTTATTACTTCGCCATTAGACTAACTAGCTAAAGGAAAACGCATTCTTATGTTGCCAAAAGGCTCTTCGCTTTTATGCAAATAGCCAGGCTTGGGTTCTGTGTGGCCTGGGGCCTGCCCCCCTCCACCCCGCTCCCCAAAGGGGAGAGGGTTCCCAGAGTACATCTTTTCCATTTCCAGCACTGACGCCATGGGTGCCCACAAGGATACATTGTAGGGCATATTTAGGGAAAGAAACGTTGTGTTTCTTTCACAGTTGATAAAAGAAGAGGCTGTGACGCCCCCACAGCCGCACATGGCCACTCTTTAATGATACCTCTTGGGAATGTAACTTTAAATCGAGAGAAAAGATAAAGCCGTTGACATCGAACATCATGGCAGACTATCTCGCCCAGAGACCCACTGGTCTCTCAAAAAAGCATCAGCGCTTCAAAGTCATATCGGTCAGAGTTGTACAATACAACTGTTTTTGGGCCTTCAATCTTGATGAGCCCACTAAATTCCGCCCTGGCTCCTCAGCACTCCGTGGCGCGGCCAGTCGGGTCTTTGACGGCAGGACATTACGCACCATAAGGACGGGTTATTAAATCTTCTTAGTTCAAGCTGACTGTTTTAATTAGACAGGAAGCTTAAGCTCTGAGGAGGATTTATTGGACAGCCGAGATCAATTGTGGTTTGATGGCTCCACGTTTCAGAAGGCAAAATCATGAACTGGAACTTTCTCTAGAAATTCAGAATCTGTTTGGATTGAGCTGCAGGCTGAGCAGATCATTCATCTTTTCAAAAAGATGCAAAGCTTTTCTTAATTGAATTAATTTGTGTTAGATAATTTGCTTTCGCTTGTAAAATTGTATATTTCTTCAAGCTTTAATTTAACCAACTTTTATGTACTGATCTGTCCTTTGAACAAGTAAAATAAAGATTTAGCAGAAGACATTTGCCATCCACTCATTAATGATTGTGCAGGTGAAAAGAAACACACGTGGTCTTGGCCAATGGCCTGCCACGTAATCTCTGTAGGGCAATAGGTATTTAAGCTCAAAGGAAATACAAAAGTCCTAAATCTCAGACATCTAAACAATCACTGTCATAAAAGATGGAAGTTCTAAAAATGCAATGGCACTTTAAAAACAACACTGTCAAGGACAAGCATTTTGGTTCTTATGCACTACCATCATATGTCAAGGTGCCCTCCTTATTCACTGTCATTGTATTGCCTGGTGCAACCATCATGTGCCAGCCATTGTCATGCAAGGTTTCTCTGCGTGAATGGGCTGACTGCAGTGTGTCACTTTGCTCCAAATGGTGTGACTAACTAGGCAAACAGTGCCAGTACTTGACAAATGTGAGTTCCTGGGCATATGCCTATATATAAGGTATAGTCCTACGTGTAAATGCGCTGCCAATATATGCCAAATGCAGCCTCATATGCCCCAGTAATGCCACCATATGCTAGAATAGTTAGCATTAACCACTAACCCATCTCCCTTTTCCTTTTCTTTTCCACACCCCCACAACTCTCCCACACCACACACACCCAGAGGGCTAGCGAACCAACCAACCACAACACACAAACTGCACATTACTCTCTATCCACGTTGCAAACCCAATAGCCTCAGACACCAAACACAAACACTGCACTCCACCCACCTGCATACAACAAGCCCCAGTGCACAAAGCAAAGCACATCACACCCAGAAAGCTCAAACGTACAGACACCACTTACTGCTGGGTCTGCATTCATCTCTAGATGAGCACACCATCTATCATATCCCTTTCTCCATCACTAACCAACCCAAGTTACTTTACCTTACAGAGCCACAACAGAGCCGGGAGGCCATGGAAATGGCAGCGGTGCGCTGTATAAATCAACACAACATAACATAATTAATGTATAGCACTGAATGTCCACATCCTGCCATCATATGCAACAGCCAAATTGCCAATAATGCTATCATATGTCTGATATAGTTACCACATGTAAGGTAACGATCTACTTCAAACTAACGCTTCCAAGACAAACGCGTTGCCCCCGAGCTATCCTAAAAAAATAAATATGGCAAGTCCTGCGTTGGGTCCAGCAGTACCTGGGCAGTAGACAGAATTATTTTGACTCTGTCTGATATTATAAACTTGCACACATTGTTTCACCTTTAAATGTAATTACTGGCGGTCTCTTTAAGCAACTATGGTGAATGAACAGTGTGTTATTGGATGGTAGGATCTCCCCAAACACACCATCCAAGCTCAAACCACATCCATCACAGATTATTTTCCTGTAGTGTCAATCGGCTGTCATGAAAGGTGTAGCTGCTTGACACCAGCCAAAACAAGCATTGACAAAGCCAAAAGACTGGGCTCTAATAGACATAGTAAAAAGACTTCATTCCACCAAGGCGGGCAGGGGTATTATCACAGTCTATCAGTAGTAGTAGTATTAGAATCAGAAAAAAATACGCATTAAATTAAGCACAACAAAATTGCCTTTGGATGCCAGTTTTATAGAGCTCTACAAGAAAATAAAACGGGTTGCACATCGCAATCAAATAGCAAACATAATAAATAAAATTCCAGAGAACTTTACAAGGAATAAAATGAGCCAATTATCGGCAGATAGACCTAGTTATGGAATTTGTAAAGATATGATATGATATTTTATTTATATCGCGCTCAATACACAATTGTTTTAGGGCGCGACCAAGCAAAGGGAGGGGAACAAGGGAGAGTAACAACAACGATCTTACTATGCCCAGTGACATTAAGAACGTGCAGGTGCAAGGAAGAGGGAAAAGGGGGAAAGTGCAAGGAAGGGGGAGGAGTGGAAAGTGCTGCACAAAGGAGAGAACAGAAGAAATAATAAGTGCAGTAAATAAATAAATGCAATAAATAAAATAAATACAGGCAGAGGTAAGTGCGTAATTTGTCAGATACGGTCTATCTGAATAAGTGCAGAAGAAAAGTGGGGGAACTGTATGGGTACAGATCCCAGTGCAATGGATGGCTCAGGAGGCCGTGCAGGAGGATGAGCAGGTACCTGGGCCCGAAGGGCAAAGGGTGGCCAGGAGCATGATGCCGAGAGCGCGAAAGCAGATCAGAAGGGGAGAGGAGGGGCAAAGGCAGAGGCGAAGAGGAAAGTCTTGTGGTGCTTCCGGTAAACTATGCCAAACTATGTTATTGAAAAGGCGCTGCCTACTGTATATCAAGACCCGCTCACATCCCGTCTGCCCATTGTTAAGATTGCTGCTGGGAAAAGAAGGTGAAGCTCACCCTAGGGCCAGCTTTGTCGCCCCCTTGTTAATAAGACTTTTAGAGAAATTGACTTGATGCCAGATTAGGATTTAGACTATTTTTCGTTAAA
Source organism: Ambystoma mexicanum (assembly GCF_040938575.1). NCBI lineage: Eukaryota > Metazoa > Chordata > Amphibia > Caudata > Ambystomatidae > Ambystoma > Ambystoma mexicanum. Next base: position 21,289,550 of record NC_090922.1, on the reverse strand, counting down.
AAAGGAACTGTCCTTAAAATTGGAACGTTGGGATTGGACTGGGAACTATGCACACATGGCTACGCTAAAAAGCCAAAGCCATGTGATGTCATACCTGATCCATACATACAAATCTCCTCAGATCTATTTCAGATTTTTCTCTTCAGCAGCTTTGCAACGTTTTCTGCTACTTCTTATGTTGAATAAGATTCCAGTGCTGGAAAATATAGGGTCGGAATTAAATATTATAAGTAGAATATTACGGATAAAAAGGAATCAGCACGCCATGTCCTCACTGAATGCCGAGCACATGGCCCGCTCTATATCTGATTTCTGGGTACATACGTAGCAAAGGTGCATAGTATAAAAAGTGACTCCTTCTGGCGCTATTGTTTGAATTCCGATAGTAAGCAATAGCAGAGAGCATTATATCAGGTGTGGAAAGGAGTGTGTGCAGCTGGGAAATTAGATAGACCAGAGATTTGCTGACTGTCGGGATGGTTTAACTTGCATCATTTTAACATATGTCATTTTGTAATCATTAATGTCATGAAATAGATCTGATGGTATGCATTTGCATAGTTTTAGTTTAGATATGTGGAAATACTATTCAAAAATAAAAAAATGCTTTGTTTGCTTATCAAATGTTACTATTATAAATGATGTGTAACAGTACTTTCAACTATATACATAATAATAAAAAAATAATACAAATAAATGCTGCTGTAGTCTAATCTTAAAAATCTTCAGTGAGCAACAGTTACTGTTAGAAATAGGCAGAGCATTGCAGAGACTGCATCCCCGACCCTAAAAGAGGTTAGCATTTTTAAAATTGACATCTATAGCATGTGCAGTTTCTACGATTGTTTTACTCTGGAACCATATTCTGTTGCCAGTCAAGACGTTGGCATTGGCCCTCAACCACAGAAAACAGCCTAACAGTGGAATTGCCAACTGTTGTCGGGAGCAGCTCAAATTGATGTAACCTGCAAATTGGCCATAACATTGTCTTCACAGTTTTCAGAGAGTGGTCTAGTTTCTCACGAGTAGTTTAGATTGTGTTTACTTGTTTTAAAAGATGTTGTTGAAAAATCATTTGACAAGCTGTTGATGCTGTTTTGATTCACATTGCGTCACAAATAACTAAATCTTCAAATGAAATCCATGCAATTCTGGATTCAGAGTGTGAAATGGTTGTCTCAGCCCAGGTCACGCTCCTCGTCCTTCTCTTCCCATTGACCCCAAACTAAGGAGTTCTCTGAAACCTGCGGAACCCCCATAGAAACAAGCGCTTTGTTAAAACTAGCCACTGAACATAACATGTCTGCAGGAAAACTAGAAAAGACCACTCAAACCTCCACCCACCCTCCTCTGCAGTCATCGGATCCATAGACCGCAGCAGTGCAAAGCTCATCAGCCACTCCCAGACAATGTACATCACACCACGCTGTGGATGGACTATTTCTTTAGAATGACTTTTGTGCGCATTCAGAAACTCATCCCCCCACTGAAAAAACAAGCATTGACAGAGTCAATAATTTTGTCTGAAATATAGGCTTTGGGATCATGTCTCTAGGTACTCTAACCATTTGGCAGATCTTGCAATTAGGTGCCCTGGAATATTCGTCAGGTAGTGCCAGAATGCGCTCTGGTTCTTATTTACCCAGCATTGCTCAAATATGCCAAGTAATACCATCAATGGCTCACATAACCACACCATTTAGAGGTTTTGGTATTTGTAACGGATAGCCTGAATGACGCGCAGACTCGCTCTTATTTCAAGGGTTTTTATTAAAGCACACAGCAGTGGCGTAACACAACATTTGGGGGCCCTCCTGCAAGCCATGCTGAGACACGCCCCCCTGACCCCCACTCAGCAACAAATCACAGGTCGTACCACACTCTGGGGCGTCCTAGATTAGCACGTTTGCCGCAATACGCACAAAGCTGCTGCTGCAGGGGTACGCCGCACACTGCACTAGGAGAAAGATATAAATATGTGTTTTAATGCATTATATAGCACACTTTCTGAGAAAAATTGGCTAAAAGGCTAGAGCGTTTGCAATTGTTTTGTAGGGTAACACCAATCCAAAAATCCAATACACGCAAGTCACCAACAGTGCACAGGAACATTAATGCTTTCATTAATATAATGCTTTGATATTAAAATTGCCATGCCACAATGAAAACATGTCCAACTGGCTGCACAATGTAGACCCGTCTAGATAACTAATAACATATTACAGTAAAGCATGCAAGCCTCACTTAGACATACCTAGACTGGTTGTACCAAAATTCCAGTCGAAGTAATAACACTTATCATGATTAGTTTATCACAGATGCCCAGAAAAATATACAATGCTGCAGTATGATACGGCTAGACTGGCAGCATCCAAATGCCAGTTTAGTCACTTAGCAGGACAGCTTTATCAGAGATGCCCAGTAAAAAAATGTCAAGCCAAACTGAGAAATGACTAGACTGGCTGCACAAAAATGCCTCTCTAGCCACTAATACCACATATCATGCCTGCTTGGCCTGGACATGGATGACCATTCTGATGCATCACACAAACCCTTCTCCACCCCCCCCACACATCCCCTCTCCCTACCACCCCCTGCCCCAACCCCCAAAACCAGCTCCTTGGCCCAGAATTACCTCCACATCCCTTTTCCATGTCCCTGTGCTTGTGTATGAGGCGCCTCGCCTAATAGGTATATGATATAATACGATATGATAGGCTATTTATAATGTGCTTAATACCCAGAGGTTTCACCCAGTAGTTAAATACTGGGATGAGGAAGAGTGGGACTAGGAGTAATGAAGATTACATGTAACTAAGCCATGCATTACCTCCATGTCCCTCTACCTCGTCCCAGTACTTGTGTATGAGTCATAGTGCCTCATACACAACTATTGGGACGAGGAAGGAATGGGGCTATGAGTAATGAAGATTACCAATAAGTAACCAAGGGATAAAACACAAGTAGCAGCGCAACACCATAGAGCTGACTAGGCTTCAGCCCTCCCCCACCCCCGCAACCCTCTGACATTTTAGGCTATGTTGACTCGACCTGGCTGACTTAGGGAGCTGTTGCCGGACAGAACAGGACACGGATGTTAAACGGGACCTTGGTTTTGCTGTTAACAAAGGCCCAGCAATTACCAACGTAAAGCATTTCACTGTTAGTACCTGCATTCAAATGCATAATTCTTTAGGCAATTGAAATCTTGATGTGGGTTTAGTACTTGTATGCCAGGAAGTGATTGTAAAGGTAGAGAGGGGTCAGGAGACTGTGCTTTCAGACTTAAAGAAGAGAGTTAACCACTTGTAACATTGATGCTGCATTAGAATAGTCTCATTAGAATGCATAAAGAAGTTAGATGCCCCACACAAATAAGTTTGCCCCTCCCCCATGCACCTCTCCCAACATTCGAAGGGTTAGCAACCCCCCAGCCCCTGAAATGTAGGTCGTGTTGCATCCCTGAACACAAGCACACACACCATTCACCATACACAAATGCACACCCTTAACTTTGAACTGTCTTAAGCATTCCAAAGAGAGAACACATCTCTAAAGCTATAAGAGATACCAAGTGGCTCTCCATCAAGGACAGGATTCATTTCAAATTAGTGTCCATCACCCACAAATGTCCAAACAACGCTGCCCCACAATACCTCTAAGATAAAATCATCAGAAAATCGTCCTCTCGCCCTACCAGGGCTGCCCAATCTTGTTGTATTACAGTCCCCAAATTCAACCTGAAAAGAGCAGGTGGGAATAGCTTCCCTGGAAAAGCCGCCCAATACTGGAAAGCCTTACTCTTGCACCTCCGAACTAACCAGATTTTCCCAAGTTTCAGGAAAAATATGAAAACCTGGCTTATCTCTACCGACATCTGACTGCAATTTGCCCCTTTTTTATTCCTTTTTCTTGTACTACGTTTGCATTTGTACCTTACCTGTAATTTGCCTGTATTGTGAATAATATCTCACCTGTAAAAACCTTCCATTGTATAGTAATTTGCCTATATTGTAAATAATATCTTACCTGTAACTACCTTGCACTGTTTTGAAATACTTGCATTTCCCTGTTGCGCTAAGATACCCCCGTGAGGAGCGCATTATAAAAAAAATCAACAAATAACCAAACACCCTGCCACCCATACATTTAAGTGTGCACCCTTTCAGCATACAGGCGCACCCGGTGATGTCCCAGTGCGCTGTATAAATAAATAAACAAACAAATAAACGCCCAAATAGCCACCCATACATTTAAGTGTGTATCCTTTCACCATACCGGTACACACACCCAGGCAGTGACCCATACGTTTAAGTGTGCACCCTTTCACCATACACTCACACAGGCAGCCACCTATACATTTAAGTGTGCACCCTTTCACCATACACTCACACAGGTAGACACTTGTACATTTAAGTGGGCACCCTTTCACCATGCACTCGACACGCACACCCAGCCACCCATATATTTAATTGTGCACCCTTTCACCATACACTCACACAGACAACCACTTATACATTTAAGTGTGCACACTTTCACTATACACTCACACAGGCAGCCACCTATACATTTAAGTGTGCACCCTTTCACCATACACACAAACAGGCAGCCACTTATACATTTAAGTGTGCACCCTTTCACCATACACTCACACACGCACGTGTCATGGGGTTCAGGGGAGCTCTAGTACTTCAAAAGGAAGTGGTTTCTTTTTAAAGTCACTCCGACTTCATAAATAAATTATTTAGTTAAGGACCGAACCACAATGGAAAAAATGTCTTTATGAAGGCAGAGTGATTTTCAAAAAAAACGATTTCTTTTTGCAGTCATAGAGCTCCCCCCCGCCCCATGATCTGGAGGCCGCCAGCCTAGTGGCCTCCATGTCATGGGGTGGGTGAGCCCTAGGACTTCAAAAATAAATTGTTTCTTTTTGTAGTCACTCTGCCTTCATAAAGAAATTATTTCTGTTACGCTGTAAAATAAAAAATTTCATTATGAAGGCAGCGTGACTAAAAACGAAGATTTTTTTATTTTTATTTTTTAGTCCAAGAGGGGCCCCATCCCAGGACTTGTGTTGGCGGGGACACCCGCACCGCGGTGGAGCGAGGGCCCATGTTATGCCAATGGCACACAGTAGAAGTATGGTGTGGATGTTTGGAAAAATCAGTAAGATTGCATAACAGACAGACAATGGTTGCAAAACACAGGGGTAACGGCTGGAAAAGGGGTCAGTGGCACTAGGGTCGCCTCTCGCTCACTCTCTGTCTCTCTCACCTCCCTTGAGATTCCCATCCTAGCCCAATCATCCGTAGCCCCCAGTTAGTTTCTGGAGCACAGTAACCCCTACTGTCTGTTGGCTACCTTGCTCTGATACACTGTCTAGCTATCTCCCTCATGGACCTCCTACCTGACTCTACACTACAAGATGTTAGTCCTAGAGGATGATTTGTGTGTGCCTTCTGATCTGATCACCCCCTACCTCTTTAGTGCTCTACTCCTTTTCTCCTCCATCCTACCAACTTCACCCACCTTCTCTCCTCCCCATGTCTATCTTCAATGTTACTACCTTTCTTCCTACTACTCTCTTCTTTTCTATCTACCTTCCTACTCTCCCTGACCTATGACTACTACTCCCTGCACTGCTACTATGACTCTCACTACTACCTCTCTCGCTCTACGTCTGCTGCAATTACTACTACTACCTCTCTCTTGGACTACTCTCTCCACTACTACTATCCCCTCTCTACTACTGCACTCTCTCCCTACTACTACACTCTCTGTCTACTACTATGATCTCTCTCTACCACTACACTCTCTATGTACCACTGCGCTCTCTCTACCACTATGCTCTCTCTCTACAACTACCCTCTTTCTCTACAAGTATGCTCTCCCTCTACAACTACTTTCTTGCTCTCTACAACTACTCTCACTCTCTACACCTCCTACTCTCACAACTAGTCCTTGCCTGCACCCCTTTATAGCCCTGCCCTGTCAGTCCTACTATCACTTCCTCATCACTACTACAGCTCTTCTCACTACTACTACCACTGCTCTTCTCATGACCACAAAACTCAGGAATATGGTACTCTGCTCACCCCGTCACTACACACACTCTCACCCCTCTCCACCTCTCTAGTACACCCTGCTCCTCGCACCCCACCTATATACTCCCTCCCCCTCACAATAATAACTACTACCACACTCTCCTACTCCTAACTCCCACACTAACTCTATCTCTCACCCGTACAACTTCAATACACCTCCTCCCGAATTCCTACACTGCACTACACTCCATTGATGCTACTCTCTTTCAAGTAGCTCACCTTGACCTGGTCTCTTATATACACATGAATGAATGCATCAGTTTCAACATTATTACACACAGAGAAGAAACCCTTATTGAATGGCCTTTGATGCCAGCTGCATTCTGCTATGCCTGTTAGTGTTTTCAGTGAGAACTGCATCGTTTAATACATTTCTTCAAAGCGAATATACTCCCTAAAACTTCGCACCTGCCCTGGGGCAGGCGAGAGTCCTTATAATATGACTTCCGCCAACTAAAGCCACCTTTCAGCAGGAAAGCGAGAGCAGAGAGCACGCTTAGCTATGCCAAAAGGGATATACGTCAGAAGCAAGAACTGTGAAGACGAGCATTGTTTTGGGATGGATAAAGTGCTTTCCTAACCATATCATCGGCAGTGCATTATACCGCCTTGTGTTATGCAAGCTAGAGACAGTGGTGTAAAAATGGCAAGTGGCAAACAATATAATGGTGCACAGTGACATTATAACAGCGGGAGAACATAAGTAAGCCTTGTTACTTTTTTCCTCCACAGTCCCCTCCTATGAGCCCTTCACTCCAGTCTCATTACACACATCTCTAATAGAGCACACCAGGCATTAGAGCATATCATAGCAAATTGTGTGCTCGGTAACCTGACAATACATTACTTGGGCAGTTGAAAAGTAGTATTGATCGCAAGTGGACAGAGGCATTGACATACCATTAACATAAAGGACAAACCTAAGATTATGCACAGCTCTGACCAAGATCTAACCAATGGACGCGCCCAACGGTCCTAGTAACCATACAACCCAGGACCCAGAAGACCTCAGTGCTACTGTGTTGGAGGGTTACGGTATGTCGAATGTGAGTGACGATGTCAGTGATATTGCTTGCAAAATTTGGGAGAAAAGTGCAGCACTCCCTTTTTATGACTGCACAGACAACCCCTTGTGAGGCTAGAACAATATCCAGAGCCATGCAGTTCTGGAGTATCATAGTTCGGATGGCCGACTGTTTGCGGGACAACAAAGACAAAGGCAGCAGTGGCATTAGCAATGTACTCAACCAACTGGGACAATTGAGTCAGTGAGTCCCCGTTTATTTTGACCCTGAGATACCAGATATCTCACTCCTGTGACAAAGGATTCCCGATCAGTGTTCCTTCTGGTGCAGCGTGGAACAAGAAAGGTAGCTGAGTGCCACACTTCAGTTTGGATATATCCCATGTAAAAGCTCCCTATCCAATCAATGGGAAACCATGGATAATATTTATCCCCACAGATGAAGTAATTTCTGGAAAAAGGATTTACACAGATTGGGAGAATGAAAATCCATGGTCAAAGGGAAAGTGACATTATTAATCACTACACTAGAGTTGGTGGACATATAATATTGGCATTTACTGCCTCCCATTTATAGGGACCCGTGGTTGGTATAGCATAGGAAAGCAGTTGCAGAGGAGGACAAGTAAAGTGCGGCTGGTTTGACCAGTGCCTGGTCTGGGGTGGGGAAATTTGGGGGCACAGTGAAACCCATGTGTGAGTGAGTGTTTGGGGCCTACAGACTGGGTCACCAATTTGAGATCCAGACAGATGTCTCCCCAATGGGGAACAGGGGCGATGGGACACCTGGAAGACAGACCGTGGGGCAAGTGGGCACGCACCCAACAATCGGTCAGGTTGACAATGCAAGCATACTGCTAAGAGAGGTGCAAATATGTGTTCGCACTCTGAGCCCAGGGGTGTGCAGTATGGCCCTTATTCTCATGGCATGTGGTACTGAAGGAGTCAGACATAATTATGCAAGAGAAAAACATTAAACTCATTATCACTCCAAAAACATAAATGTAACCAGACATGGTGCCCACTCCTCGGGCTTCACCGATTCGTAGGTCCTTTACGGCTTTCCAGGGATGTTAATGTTAATGTTAATGTTAAAGGATATTTGTACCGTGCACTATCACCACCGGAGTGGTCCCCTGGCGCTCTGGAGGCTCTGAAAAAGGGAGGAGGCAGTGAGTTAGTGGGAATAAGCTGGATAAGTGCAAGAGAGCAGTGATGTGCTGTTGGCAGCCCAGCCCAGTGGGTCCGTTGGCTGGTGTTATGGTGTTTTACGGTCGGTAGTCGTCGTGTGCTGTTGTGCAAGTCTATGTGTGGTTTGTTTTATTGTTGCAGTGTAGTGAAGTTTGTGCAGATTGCTGTGTTTTAGGCTTGTGGTTGTGTTTGGTTAGAGTTTGAGAGGTGTACGCAGAGGGATGAAATTGTTAGTACATAGGTTAGTTGGCATTGCTGTCCTTGCAATTATCGCTAGGTGTGATGCTTGCTACCATTAACTATTCCATCCGAGTGTGGTGCCCGCTAATTTCAATATTCTGTCTAGATGTGAGGCAGGCCAGTGATCACGACTCCACCCAAGTGCGGCACCTGTCATTACCCACAGCTTCACCCAAGTATGGTGCATGCTAACATTCACAATCCCGTCCAGATGCGATGCAAGACAAAGTCAAGAATTCCATCCAAATGTGGCACATGCTAACATCCACAATCCTGTCTAGACGTGACGCAGGCTAAGGTTAAGAATTCCATCCGAGTGTAGTGCATGCTAACATTCACATTTCTATCTAGATGCAACGCGAGCTAAGGTTAAGAATTCCATCTAAGTATGGTGCATGCTAACACTCACACTTCTATCTAGATGCGATGCAGGCTATGGTTAAGAATTCCGTCTAGGTGTGGTGAATGCTAACATTCACATTTCTATCTAGATGCGATGCAGGCTAAGGTTAAGAATTCCACTTAAGTATAGTGCATGCTAACATTCACATTTCCATCTAGATACAGTTCAGGCTAAGGTTAAGAATTCCATCTAAGTATGGTGCACGCCAGCATTCACATCTCCATCCAGATGCCACTCAGGCTAATCTTCACAGTTCCCTCAAGGTGTGGCTCTAGCTAACATTAGCAAGTAAGTTAGTATGTATAGCAAGGCAACATTTACAGTCCATTTACAGTGGTCACAAGTCTCTCTAAGTATGCATTGTGTACGTCTATGGCAGTCTACGTTATGGAAAGGTAAGGTAGAGTGGCAGGGGCTTTCTGGAGTAGAGTAATTGGCATGGGTGGATGCCACACACACAGTTTTTGTTGGTGTCTGCTTGACTGCTGGCTTTCTTGGCTTCCCCTGCTGACACCTGCAGACACTCTCTGGAGCCGCCTCGTTCGGAGCCGCCCTTTGCCTTGGGCCCTTTGCCGCAGGGCTGCATGGGCAGAGGGCTGCCCTGGGATGGTCACTCATGACCAGATGGGTTGGCCTATCAAGGGAGGGAGAGGGCTGGGAGGCGGGATGAGGAAGCGGGAGAGATGGGGAGAGAACGAGGGTGCCGGGAGCGGGTTAGGGGGCTCAGAGGGCCATAAAAATAATTAAACAGGGCCAGGAGGGTCCTGTGCTGGATCTTACTCACCCGGGTCACCAGAGCTAAAGGCAGGGAAGCAGCAGGGAAGCAGTGGAAATATGCCCCAAATATGGCCCAAATTGCTTGGATGGGCAGCCAGGGCACAGCACTTACCTGATGGCCATGGTGGTAATGGCTCAGGAAGCGTGTGTGCGGAGGGAGCAGGCCCTCGAGCACAACATGTGCAATAACCAATGGAAGCTGGGGGGGGTCGTGGGAGGCGGAACTGGAGGGGGACGTTGGGAAGCAGCATTGCGAACTCACGGGGCGCATTGGGGGTGGAAATATGGCCGAACATGTTTGGATGGGCAGCCAGGGCACAGCACTTACCTGATGGCCATGGTGGTAATGGCTCAGGAAGCCGCGTGTGCGGACGAAGTAGGCCCTCGAGCACAACATGTGCAATAACCAATGCAAGCTGGGGGGAGGAAGCGGGAGGCGGGACTGGAGGGGGACGGTGGGAAGCAGCATTGCGAGGTCACGGGGCGCACTGGGAGTGGAAATATGGCTGAAAATGCTTGGATGGGCAGCCAGGGCACAGCACTTACCTGATGGCCATGGTGATAATGACTTAGGAAGCGCGTGTGCGGAGGGAGTAGGCCCTCGAGCGCAACATGTGCAATAAGCAATGGAAGCCAGGTGGAGGTCGCGGGAGGTGAGACTGGAGGGGGACGTTGGGAAGCAGCATTGCGAACTCACAGGGCGCATTGGGGGTGGAAATATGGCCAAAAATGCTTGGATGGGCAGCCAGGGCACAGCACTTACCTGATGGCCATGGTGATAATGACTTAGGAAGCGCATGTGCGGAGGGATTAGGCCCTAGAGCACAACATGTGCAATAACCAATGGAAGTCGGGGGGAGGTCGCGGGAGGCGGGACTGGAGGGGGACGGTGGGAAGCAGCATTGCAAACTCACGGGGCGCATTGGGAGTGGAAATATGGCTGAAAATACTTGTATGGGCAGCCAGGGCACAGCACTTACCTGATGGCCATGGTGGTAATGGCTCAGGAAGCGCGTGTGCGGAGGAAGTAGGCCCTCGGGCACAACATGTGCAATAAGCAATGGAAGCCGGGGGGAGGTCGCGGGAGGCGGGACTGAAGGGGGAGGTTGGGAAGCAGCGTTGCGAACTCACGGGGTGCATTGGGAGTGGAAATATGGCTGAAAATACTTGTACGGGCAGCCAGGGCACAGCACTTACCTGATGGCCATGGTGGTAATGGCTCAGGAAGCGCATGTGCAGAGGGAGTAGGCCCTCAAGCACAACATGTGCAATAACCAATGGAAGCCGGGGGGAGGTTGCCGGAGGCAGGACTGGAGGGGGACGTTGGGAAGCAGCATTGCGAACTCACAGGGCGCATTGGGAGTGGAAATATGACTGAAAATGCTTGGATGGGCAGCCAGGGCAGAGCACTTACCGGATGGCCATGGTGGTAATGGCTCAGGAAGCGTGTGTACGGAGGGACTAGGCCCTCGAGCACAACATGTGCAATAACCAATGGAAGCCAGGGGCGGGGGGTCGCGGGAGGCGGGACTGGAGGGGGACGTTGGGAAGCAGCATTGCAAACTCACTGGGCGCATTGGGGGTGAAAATATGGCCGAAAATGCTTGGATGGGCAGCCAGGGCACAACACTTACCTGATGGCCATGGTGGTATATTAATCCACAGTGAATGGACAAAATTCAACTTGCGAGAACTGGTGGAATACAGGGTACAGGTGAAAAGGCTCAACTACAGGCAGTCCTTTTATTCATGGTATCAGATTTTTTTACAGTGTTCACTGAGTATGAACCAAAGTTCCAAAGTTCCAGGCTCCTACTACCAGTACATGCACTACAATAATTGCAAGTACCTGTGCTAGACAAATATGAGGGTCATGGTCGCAAAGAGGAGAACCAACAAGGGATAGCAGCAGGATGTCCAAATGGAAAAAACCGTAGGAGAAATTATCAAATTGTTTTTTTCTAATAAATTGGGGGAGCCCCCATGTGACCCCACCTTATGCCCCTACCTTAACTAATACCCTTGCCCCACCCCACTCCTACATTTTTACAAGCACAACCCAAAATTTTAAAAAATGTAGGTAAAACAATTTGGTCATTTCGCCTTACGATTTGTTTCATTCAATCATTAATGCGGATACCATAGCAGCAGGGGCCACAACTCGCCGGGGTCTAGTAGCAGTGGCATCTATTCTTGGTTCCAGCACCACCACGGTCGGCAGATTCATCGTCACTGGTAAGCTATATACAATGGTGACTTACTCGACCATTCACCACTTTGTTCAATACTTTGGTACCTCTGGTTTTCTTCCTCAGGATCACAGAGTGTACCTCTGGCTGGTTGCGTTGTGAGATTCAGGGGTGTCAGACTCTGTAGATGGTGAGTCAGCAGCTGAACTTGGATCAGGGTTGTTCCCTCCGGTGCTGTGACCTCCTGCTGCAGGAGCTTTAGCAACAGCTCTGGCAGGGCCCTCACAGTGGTGAAGAGACTGAGGATTTGCATGTTCCGTCACAGCACGTGAACGTATTGGCTAATTGAGGGTCGTGCCCTCACTCTCTCATACAGTTTCATTCTGCTCCAGAAACACAGGGTGACTCTGACACCAGCAAGGGCAAACACTGGGAGCTGCAGGTGGGGTAGTTCGCCTCATTGGGCGTCCTGTGAGGATTTCTTGAGCAGACAATCTTTGTTTACGCTGTGGGTTATTTCTCATGACTAACAAGGGCAGGGCATGGGACCACTTCAACCCTGTTTCTCTTTAGACAGACTCAATCTGACTCCCGTAATAACCCAACGAGTAAAATGGGTACCTCGGTCGCTGTCTATACTGAGGGTCAGTCCAAACTGAGGTACAAACTCAGTGAGCAGTTTCTGTGGCTACTGTGATTGTATCAGCCTTGCTGCATGGGTATGTCTCCCCAAACTTTAAATACACATACACCAGAAAAAAGAGATAAGTCACACCTGCCGGGAGTTGTAGGAAGTCTATTCCACGTGTAAAAACAGACCCTCTGGTACGGGACGTGCAAATAGCTTCGGAGGCATCGCTTTGCCAATATTATACAACAAACATGTAACACAGTTTTCGCTGTAATGTCGGGCCGTATAAGCTAACCTTGGTGTTATGCAGTCTCTCTGAAGTAACCCAAACATGGTATTTTTATTTGATTGGGCCAAACCGTGATCTTCACAGACCATATAAAGTTGCGCCACCATGCAGCCATCTAGAGAGCGCCACAGGGAATCTACTCCCAGGCTATACCTACGCTGCATCCAGGTCACCTTCTCCGTCTCCAGCACTTGATCTTGGAGAATCACCAGGAATTGGTGACCGTGGATCTGTAACACAAACAAGACATTCATTAGGAGCTTGGGGCCCTTTCAGGGCCACTGAGCGAGCTGCACCATTCGCTAAAGCTTTTCCTAGGGCAGTAAAGGACTGTCAGGGGTTGTGCCCTCTACATTTGCTGCAGCGAGTAGCAAGGCGTTCAATAGGGCTGCAACATATTTCACATTTTGCATTGGGGTGCCAGTAGAGGTTAAGTATCCATGTTTCCAGATGACGCTGAAGTCGTGGACCACCATGTGGGTCATACCAGGAGTTGGTATAGATCGTAACTGATCTACTGTGAGCCAGAGCAGAGGCACGTGTGAGGGCCATCAGCTTGGTGACTTCTGCCAGCCACTTTGGCTGTGGTATGCTTCTAGGACTGGGTGAGGGGTACACAAAGCATATCCAGCAACTAGTTCTCCAGACTCTGGAAACCGGGTCCAAGAACCATCCATGAAGAGAATGAGATATGGGTTCAACATGGTTACATCAACCAAATCAATGGGAGGGGACAACAGCCTTTCCACCACCACCTGACAGTCATGTGACACCCCATCTTCAGGGGTTGGTAACAATGATGCTGGGTTAAGGACTGGGCAGCGATTTAGGGTCACATTGGCAGCAGAGATAAGCAGTTTCTCATGCATCATGAGGCAGGAGCTTGACACGTGTTGTGTTTTTCCTTTCAACAATAATGACAATACGGCATGGGGGACAGAAATAGTGACAGGATGTTCTTGCATCAGAGAGTCGTTTTTTTCAATCAATAGGGCAGCGGCAGCCCGCAGGCATGCTGGGAACCCTGCTGTCACTGGGTTTGGAGCTATTCTGCAGTAGGATACAGGCCGGTGCTTATCACTGTGTAACTAGGTCAACACACCTTGAGCAAACCCATTGTGCTCATTGCAATATAAAACAAAGGGCTTGCTATAATCTATCAAACCTAAAGCAGGGGCCATTGCAAGTGCTTGCTAAATGGTGACAAAGGCATCTTCTGCTTCCTGGTACGATGGCAGGGGTACAGGGGTCAAATCATGTGTGACGGTCTGTAGGGGCTTAACGATGGCTACAAACCCAGGAAACCACTGCCTACAGTAACTAACCATCCCAATGAACCCTCTTATCTGCTTCTTGGTCCAGGGATTAGGGATTTTCTGGATCATAGAAATAGGATCCTGGTAGAGGTGCCTTTCCCCAGCAGAAATGTCAGAGCCCTGGTACCGCACTAGGGGCATACATAACTGTAGCTTGTCTTTAGAGGCCTTGTGACCCTTTTCAGCAAGCGCTTTCAACAGAACCAGTGAATCTTCCTCACATGCTTCCAAGGAGGGGGAGGCTATGGGCAGATCGTCAATGTACTGCACCATCGTCGACCCTCCTGGAAACCGTATCAAATCCAGATTATTTCAAAATTTGGGAACACAGTGTGGGGCTCTCTACATACCATATTGGGGGCCAGTGAATGCCAAGAGATACTGACTCCCTGGGTGTATGAGTATGTTATGTTATGTGGTCTTGTACAGGCACTGTTGCCACTTGTGCGGTCTCTTGGCGCTCTGATGGAACTGCAATGGAAGGAGGGTTGGGGGTTGTTAATGGGATTGAGAGGGAGAAAAACAAGAGAGCTTTGATGTGTTGTTGGCAGCTTCATTTTGGAAAAAAATGGTCACTGGGCGTTGGTGCCTTTTTGGTTGTTAGCCGTCATGTGGTGTTGGGGTATGTGTGTTTGGTCTCATGTTGGGTGTTGGGTGTTGTCAAGTGTGTGCGGTTTGTGGTAGGCTTATGTTTAGTTTAGAGTTTGAGGTGGAAAATGCAGAATATTTAATTTTTAGTACGGTTAGTTAAGTGCAACACTTTTCCTACCCCCAAAATCCATCTAGGTGTAACACATTTCCTAGCTCAAAATCCATCTTGGTATAACACATTTCCTACCCTACAAATCCATCTAAATGTAACACATTTCCTACCCCCCAAATCCATCTTAGTGTAACACATTTCCCACCACCCATAACCATCCAAGTGCAACACACCTCCCACCCCCAAAACACAGCTAAATGGGAAACACTTCCCACCTCCAAAATCCCTGCGGGACCAACACATCTCCAACCCCAAAAATCCATCCAGGTGTAACCCACTCCCCACCCCCGAAACACAGTGAAGTGCTGCAAGCAGATAACTCCCAGCAACATCATCGGGACATCTAGGGGGGTGAAGCAGGTAACCTACCCATGCTACAATATGATGGTGGCGGTATCCAGTCATAATGTCGAATACAATAATGTCGAAAGTCAAAATGTCGAAAACATTTAGTCGAAAATAAAAATGTCGAATTGCAAAAATGTCGAATTTTTTTCGATTTTTTTTCGAATTAATGTTTAAATAAATAATTAATTAATTATAGTTTATAAAACATAATTTTTTAAAATGGTTAAAGGTATATCCATGGTGGGTGGGGGGATGGGGAGGAGGGGGGGGTTGGGGTAGGGGTTTGGGATGGGGTTTTTTAATAATTAATTATTTAATTAATGTTTTATTAAATACTTTTTTTAAAAAAATTAAAGGTATATCCATGGGGGGTGTTGGGGGGGATGGGGAGGAGTGGAGGGTTGGGGTAGGGTTTTGGGATGGGGGTTTGGGGGGGGGACCCCCCCAATAAAAAACGTTAGTATGTGTGACATTATACATAGTTATTATAACATTGGTTTTTCGATTTTTTTTTCGACATTTTATTTTCGAAATAATGACTTTTTCTATTATATGTATGTGTTTTCGACATTTTTGAATTCGACATTTTTTTTTCGACATTTTTGTAATTCGACATCATTTTTTCGATATTATGACTATAAACCGATGGTGGCAATGCAGAAGTGACAGTGCCTAAGTCGGGCACAGCAATGGCTGTGCTCACTGCCCTGCCACCCCACCAGACGGTCGTCCATGGGCAAACAGGGTGAAACAGGGAGAAGAGCTGCTCAGAAGGAGCTGCCCTTTGGATTGAGGCCTTCACTGGCTGCCCAGGCAAGGCTGCCCTGAGCATTTTGATGAACAAGGAACCTTCTGCTCCTTCGGGTGATTGCCAGACTGATCCGGTTGCTGGAGGGCAGGCAGAGGCAGAGGTAACCTCAACGCGGGTTGGAAGTGGGAGAGAAAGGCCAGGAGTGGGATGGCAGGGTGATAAATTAAATTTAAATGCAACTACCCTGTGGTTTTGGTCACTGCAGCCAGAGCTTGCAGATGGCTTTCAGCAGCTTTGTTCAGTTCGGAAAACCAGTCACTCTGTGCTGGTTTGCGAAATTTGAG
Source organism: Ambystoma mexicanum (assembly GCF_040938575.1). Lineage (NCBI taxonomy): Eukaryota > Metazoa > Chordata > Amphibia > Caudata > Ambystomatidae > Ambystoma > Ambystoma mexicanum. The sequence continues at coordinate 21,273,180 of NC_090922.1, read as the reverse complement.
GTTGTTGTACTGTGCTAGGTGTGTGGGTGTGTGTTTAGTTTGTGTATTTGGCTTGCTTTCTTGTTCGTTGTTGTTTGGTTTCTGCGGACCCTTGTGTTGTGTGATGGTATAGTGTTTTGTTGCAGTATAGGCATCTTTTAAAGTTCTGTGTTCGTGAGTAAGCAGATAAAATGGTGAGTTGTTTCAAGGACTTGTGTATCGCCCTCACGCTCAATTAAGCCCAAGCATTCTCTGCCCATGGGTACACTCGAATGTGTTGCCTTGCCCCTCTATTTTTTCATCCGGACTCTGCACAAAGATTTATATTCGGATTATATCCAAGCCCCCCGCAATGATCATCCTCAGCCATATCCAGATTCAACATTGTACACCTCTAACGCATCTGGGTCTAAAGCACTGGCCACCCTAGGGTCATTACACTGCCCGCTTAAGGAGTTTGTCTCCGGCAAGACATATCTTTTACAGCAGCTTTTGTTCTTGTGTGTTCATAGTTTGCTCTCATTTTGTAGTAGTTGGGTTTTGTCACTCAGGGGTGTTCTTAGTTGATAATAATAAAAATTATAATTTCGCATTTATATTACCCACGGTGTGTGGTGCTCATTTACCGACCTCGGAAGGATGAAAAGCTGAGTTTGGCCCTGCCGGGATTCGAACCTCTGTTAGCAAGCTCTGCACAGATGTCAAAGCAGGTGTGCAGTCATAATGTCGACATCAATAATGTCGACAGTCAAAATGTCGACAAATTAATGTCGAAAAACAATAATGTCGACAAACAAAAATGTCGACATTATTCGATATTTTTTCGACATTAATTTAGTGTATGCATAAATACATAAATAAATATATATATGATGTGTTGAGTATGAGGGGTGGTTGGGGGGGTGTGGGGGGGTGGCAGGGGGGTGTTGGGTGAGGGGGGGTTGGGGGGGGGACCCCCCCATAGTAAATACAATTTTTTATTTATTTAATTATTGAATAAATAAATAAATAAATAAATAAATAAATAATTGGTATGTGTTGAGTATGAGGGGTGAAAGGGTGGTTGGGGGGGTGTGGGGGGGCGGCAGGGGGGTGTTGGGTGAGGGGGGGTTGGGGGGGGACCCCCCCCCATAGTAAATGATCATTTTTAGGTTATTTATTTATTGAATAAATAAATAAATAAATAAATAAATAAATAAATAATTGGTATGTGTTGAGTATGAGGGGTGAAAGGGTGGTTGGGGGGTGTGGGGGGGGGGTGGCAGGGGGGTGTTGGGTGAGGTGTTGATAGTTTTAAGGGTTTATAGTCATAATGTCAAAAAAAAAAATGTCGACATTTTTTTTTCGAAAAAATGACTTTTTACATTATAAGTATAGGATGTCGACATTATTGTCTGTCGACATTTTTTTTTCGACATTTTTGTCTGTCGACATTTTTTTTTCGACATTATGACTATAAACCGTCAAAGCAAGCACTCTACTTGCTGTGCCACTTGACCGGCTAGTTAGGATTGTTAAAAAGCCACATGTTTAAAATTTTTCTGAAGTTGACGTGATCCTCTGTTTTTCGGATTTCCTTTGGGAGCGAGTTCCAGAGCTTCGATACTATGCAGGAGAAAGTTGATCCTCCACATTTCTGTTTTGAGTATTGTTTTGGTTCAAGCCAGATGTCGTTGCTGGATCTTTGTGTTTGTGCTGGTTTGTGGACACTGAATTTTTCCTGTATGATTTCCGCTCCTTGGATGTGGATCGCTCTGTGTGTTATGCACAGTGTTTTGAAGACGATTAGCTTTTTGACTGTCAGCCAATGCAGCAGTCTTAGTGCCAGTGTAATGTGGTCTCTTCGTGTGAGTTTAAGGAGTTGTCTTGCTGCTGCGTTCTTTATCCAATGTAGATTTCTCAAGAGGTAATCTGGCATTCCCAGGCATTCCCAGGTAGATGCTGTTGTAGTCTATTCTTCACATGACAAGGAAGATGATGGCAAGTTCTGTGTGAAGGAAAGGAATGGAAGTTTCTCCAGCATTGGATCTTTCATGGATTCACATGCTTAGAATATTCCCCGTCGTCAGACTGGGACCCCTCGGTACAGATATATAGCCTTTTCCAATAGGAAAACTTCCGACACTTTTGTGTCCTATCTACGTCCTTTTAGGACCTGCCTACGCATGCTCCGTAGGCCGTCCCAGTATAAGAGGCCCGCCCCCGCGACTCCCCTTCAGATTTCAACCGTCTCCAAAGTAGTGGGATCTCCTCGCGTTGTCTTACCATTTTGTACAAGGTTGCATTACTGGAATTTGAGTACAGAAAATGTCCTCCGTGCCAGGAAAAGCGCTGTTCCGCCCATGCGCGACGTGCGGCTTGAAAAAAGTTTACGAGGGGGACGGACATATGGATTGTATATATTGCCTCCACCCTCATCATTCGGTGGATAACTGCGACATATGCAAAGGGTTTTCTCAAAAAACCCTCAAAGACCGCAGTCGACGACTGGTGGCATGGCTGAATGAGGGAGCGGGGGCATACCCCCCTTCGGAGGTAGGCTCCACACAATCGGCGAAAACATCACGCCGCGCTACCTCGTCGGAACCACCGGCGAAGAAATCTCGACCGACGGAAAAAGAGTCGTCTGGAAGTCACTCAACTAGAGACTCTTCGTCAAAGAAATCATCTTCATCAAAAAAGCATGAAAAGGAAAGGAAATCCTCCTCGGGCGATCATCATAGATCGACCACGAGTCGAGAGTCGAGTAAAAGCAAGCCAAGTGTGGAAAAGGCGGGACCGCCAAAACCACCTGCTAACTCACCGTCGTCGACGGCGGCCCAGTCATCAGCCTCCACCCTGCCACTTACGCAGGTGGCATCCACCGTCCCACCGACAACGACGTCGACGATGGCCTCGTCGACGGGGGTTCTACAGGAGGCCTGGAGGCCTGAAATTTTTGATCCGATCCCCCCGGATACTTTACTACAAGAACAGGCTGTGTTGCTGTCCTCGGAGGACGAGAATGAGAGAATAGCTGGCCCAGCAGACCTAGGGCTACGAGTGGCTGACAAGTCGTCGACGAGGGGATCCGTTATACCGGTATCTGCCCCTCTTCTCAATCCTCAATCTGTTTTGTCGTTGGAAATTCTGTCCACGCTTCAGTCGTTGTTACAGTCGTTGGACCAGAGACTACCTCAGGCAAACCTACCACAGTCACCCGTCGACGAGCCGGGCCCGTCCCGTCAACCGACGCACCTACGCACGCCAATCTCAGCGCTGGCACAAGAGGAAGGTGAGCTGCCAGATTCGGAGTCTGACAGGGGAGCCATGTCGGATATCTCATCATCCCCCTCCAGGGATCCAACCTGGGAGTCAGAGGTGGAGTTGGAAACCCCTAGAAGCCCAGCTCACCCGTCCCCTCCGGACGACATTGCGTCATTCCATTCTATGATGGAGAAGGCATGCAAAGAATTTGGTTTGTCCCAGGAAGAACAGAAAAAGGACTGTTTTTTGTTCGACCACATGGGTAAGAGAAGGAGGTCTGTGTTCTCGATACCAATACTAGACCATGTATGGAAGGAGGGGTTGCAGACAATGCGTCACCCGTTTTCAGAGCCGGCAGTGAAAGGACGCCTGGAAAAAAAGTTTAAGGCTCCAGAGTCTACCCCCAAGTGTTTATCCTCCCAACCAACGCCAGACTCGGTGGTGTCGGCGGCAGCGGCGAGGAAGGCGAAGGCCCAGCACAAGTGCGCGAACGAAGCGAGACACCAAGATGCCTTTGGCAAAAAAGTGCTATCCGTGGGAGCGACCACAGTAAAGGCCGCAAACTCTCTGGCAATTGTTGCCAGATACGATAGGGAGATGTGGCACAGGCTAGCTCTGTTGCTTGATCATCTTCCGGAAGAGCATAGGAAGGCAGCGATGTTACTCGTCCCAGAAGGTGAGGAAGCCTCAAATCACGCAATAAACATTGCGGTGGACCTCGCTGAGTCAGGCTTCAAGCAAGTCAATAATGGGGTCGTATTACGTCGACAGTCATGGCTTAAGTGTACCTACTTCAGGCCAGAAGTACAATACAAAGTTTTAGATATGCCCTTTGAGGGAGACCTTCTTTTCGGTGAGAAGGTGGACGAAGCCCTAAAGGGAATGAAAGAGGACTCGGACACGGCACGTTCATTGGGTGCCCTCCAGAGTGGCAGAAACTACAAGTCTTTTCGTCCCTTTAGAGGGGCTTCAGGTAATTCAAGATTCTCTGCATCTGGAGACAGATCCTTTGGCAGATCAGCTTACCCCTCCCAGGGATACAGACGTTCCTCCCAAACGGCAAACCGTCGCCGGAACTTCCAGACTTCCAGGAAAAGACCATCATATCCGTCGTCGTCGAGAGACAAGCAAAATAAAGATCAGCAGTGACATACAACACACTGTTCTGCGGGGAAGAGTTTCAAAATATGTCGACGAATGGGAACGAATAACGACGGATCAATGGGTGCTGGATACTATAAGAAACGGACACTCTCTACAATTCAAACACAGCCCTCCGCAAATTCCACCTGCGTTCACCGCTCATTCCCATCTGAAGATACTGCAACAAGAGGTAACACTCATGTTAGCAAAGGGCGTGATAGAATTAGTTCCAACATCACAGAGAGGTCAAGGAGTCTACTCAAGATATTTCGTCGTAAAAAAGCCGAACAGCAAATGGCGTCCCATTTTAGACGTACGCAATCTCAACAAGTCTTTAAAGAGCCTAAAATTCAAGATGCTCACTCTGCAGGAAGTGATCCGCGCCGTTCAAGAGGGGGATTTTCTAGCATCCCTGGATTTACAGGACACGTATTTCCATATTCCAATGTGTCGGAAACACAGGAAATTCCTAAGATTTGTAATAGGGCGGACTCACTACCAATTCACGGTTCTTCCTTTTGGGCTCAAGACCTCCCCCAGAACGTTCACGAAATGCCTGGCTCCAGTAGCGGCCTGGCTAAGGAAGCAAGGCCACCATGTATACCCATACCTCGACGACTGGCTGGTAAGGGGATCCTCCCCAGCGTCGACCAACACAAGTTTACAAGCCACAATGCAGCTTCTACAACAGCTGGGATTCGCCATAAACTTCGAAAAATCCTCTCTGCAGCCATCGAGATCGCTGGTATTCCTGGGGGCACAGTTCGAGACCCAGTTAGGGCTAGTGAAACCTTCTCTCGACAGAACCTCAAGACTCAATCAACAAGCATGCCGACTACGGCGAAACACCAAGATCTCAGTGAGAAAATACGTTTCGGTCCTAGGGGCCATGGCATCCTGCATCCATCTGGTGGAAAACTGTCGCCTATTCATGAGGCCAGTCCAGGAATTCCTCGCGGACCGATGGACGCAGGCTCAAGGATCGTGGTCAGACAAGATAACCATCGACGACGACAAGCTGCTTCGGACCCTTCAGTGGTGGCAGAGTTTCCACAATCTGAACAACGGCCTACCCCTACCGGAGCCGGAGTTTCAGTGAACCATAGTCACGGATGCGTCCCTAACCGGATGGGGAGCTCACATGGGTGCTCTCCAAGCGCAAGGTTGCTGGTCTCCAACGGAGTCACTCCTACACATAAACGTGTTAGAGCTCAGAGCAGTACGATGGGCCTTGAAGGCATTCCTACCACACATCAAGGGCTCGCGAGTACGAATACTGACCGACAATACAATGGCCATGTTTTATCTGAGGAAACAAGGAGGGACGCGATCAAGAACTCTTTCCATAGAAGTCCAGAAAACATGGCATTGGGCATTAAAGCACGAAATTTCCATCGTGGCTCATCACCTTCCAGGAGTGAGGAACTCCCAAGCAGACTCCCTCAGCAGAAGCATGGCCCAGATACATGAGTGGGAAATGGACACAGTTCACCTGATGAAAGTGTTCGAGAAATGGGGTCACCCCCCTCTGGACGCCTTCGCGACCAAAGACAACAAGAAATGCGAGCAATTCGCAAGCAGATGGCCTCAAGAGGGCTCCAGGGGGGAGGCATTCTCCTTCCCGTTGACGGACATGTTCCTCTATGCTTTTCCCCCGTTCCCCCTCATACGGAGGACAATACAGTGGATACGCAGATACAATTGCCGGGTAATTCTAGTGACACCATACTGGCCAAGGCAACCGTGGTTCTCCGACCTGCTTCACCTGTCGCTGGAACATCCCATAGGGTTTCCCAAAGCCCCAAACCTACTATCCTGGGAAAAAGGCACGGTGTGGCATCACGACCCGGACAGTCTCAACCTTACAGCCTGGCTCCTGACTTTTCGGAGTTCGGTGCTTTAGACGTTTCGGAGGATTGTCAAAAAATTCTGCAAGCGGCTAGAGCCCCTTCTACAAACAAATCCTACTCCTATAAGTGGCGGAGGTTCTGTGAATGGTGTAGGGGACAACAGGGCCTACAACCGTTGTCGGTGACGCCGGAACAAGTTCTACCTTACCTGCTCCTCTTAGCGGAGAGGGGATTATCCTTCACATCGATAAAGGTGCACCTGGCGGCCATCTCGAGGTTCACAAGGAAAAACCACCTGACAGACTTGTAAAACACTTCATGAGGGGTTTATTTCGAGCTTTTCCCCCGGAAAAACGTTTCCCCCCGACTTGGAGTCTCAACACAGTGTTGGCAGGCTTAATGAAACCGCCTTTTGAGCCTATGGCCACGTCCGACATAAAATTCATTTCGTGGAAGTTGGCATTCTTGATTGCTATCACATCAGCTAGAAGAATCTCGAAACTGCAAGCGCTGGTCGTAGACCCGCCATACCTAAGATTCTTTAAGGACAAAGTAGTCCTGGCAACTAATCCTATGTTCCTCCCAAAAGTTCCGACAGTGTATCACAAACACTCGTCCATTGTTCTCCCTACTTTCTTCGCCACACCATCATCGGCAGCAGAAAAAGCTCTTCATACCCTGGACGTTAAGAGGGCTCTGAAATTTTACCTACATCGTACACAGGAATTCAGGTCTACTAGACAACTGTTCGTTGCGTATGGTCCGTCGACGAGAGGAAAAGCAATCTCTAAACAAGGATTGGCTCGATGGGTCTCATCGACGATTGCGTTTTGTCACTCTAAGGCCAGAAGGCCACTGCAAGGACATCCTAGAGCCCATTCTACAAGATCGATGTCCTCCTCAACAGCTTTATGGGCAGGAATTCCGTTGACGGACATATGCCAAGCTGCGGCATGGTCAGTGCCCCACACGTTTACCCGCCACTACTGCCTTGCCAGGAAGCATGCGGACGAGGTGCAGATGGGAAGAGCTGTCCTGCGCCATCTGTTTCAGTAAGGTAAGCTCCACGCTGTGGAGAATCGGTTGTCTACCTTTTAATGACAGTTTATTTTATGTGGGTAAGGTTATTTGAGGTAACTTATTCCTACTGTACATATGCATTGTGTAGTATGTTGAGGGTATATTACATTACATTCTCACCGCCTTCTCAAGTGTTACTGCTATACAATCTATTCTAAGCATGTGAATCCATGAAAGATCCAATGCTGGAAAAGGGAATAGTTTCTTACCTGTAACTCCATTTCTCCAGCATTGGTATCTTTCATGGATTCACATGCGCCCGCCAACCTCCCGGGAATGTAATGTATTTGATTGATAAGTCTAACCCTTCCTACTTTGGAGGGGCCGAAATCTGAAGGGGAGCCGCGGGGGCAGGCCTCTTATACTGGGACGGCCTACGGAGCATGCGTAGGTGGGTCCTAAAAGGACGTAGATAGGACACAAAAGTGTCGGAAGTTTTCCTATTGGAAAAGGCTATATATGTGTACCGAGGGGTCCCAGTCTGACGACGGGGAATATTCTAAGCATGTGAATCCATGAAAGATACCAATGCTGGAGAAATGGAGTTACAGGTAAGAAACTATTCCCATCTTCTTAATAATGTGCAGGTGGAAGAACCATTTTTTAACTATTGCATTGACTTTTACTTATTCATTTTATTTATTTAAATTTTTTAAAGCGTCACACGCCTATACGCCTCAGAGTGCTAACAAACATAAACAAAACAAAGGAACATAATACAAAGACGTGTAACAATATTTATGCAGATCAAAATCAGAAAAAGAAGAAACAATTACCAAATCTAAATAAACCTGATCAACACTAAAAAGCATTCCATAAAAAGATTAGTCTTCCTTCAAATCGACCACTAGTCTCAGATTGGAGGAAACCCTCATCAGATAATGACACATGCTTAAGAAAAGTGTCAGATTACTGGACCCACATTCGACAAGAACACAATCCTTGGTTTTTTGGGCACACCAGTCATCCAACTCAATCCTGCATAAGACCTTCAAGGCAGAGGTGCTGATGATTCCTGGCCCAGTTCTCTGGTGAAGACATGCCAGTACTTTATTGTAGGGGTCCTCTCTAGGTTCTTTCCCTAGTGGCTTCTCTATGTTAGTAATAACATTTCATCGATCCATGAACAGCGCTCTGATAGTTTTGTCCATTATCGCCGGCATTTGAGATGTACCCACCGCAAGCTTTGAAAAGTAGCAGAATTAGTTTTGCCAATAGACGGTCGTGAGGGGCAAAAATGTGTTGGTTGTGATTTACAAATGCCAGCAGAAGAAGTTAGAGTTGGAGTCAGAGGACCTCATTACAAGTTCGGCAGTAGCCGTGCCGGTAAAATTGGGAGCCTGCTGCCGGACTTGCAAGATTTTCCGATGCCTGACTTGCCGGATTTACTAGGGCATTAGAGCCCCAGCGGTCTGGGAAGTCAGGTGCCAGAAAAGGTAAATCCCCATTCCCATTTGAGTCCCATAGGACTCAAGGGAAATGGAGAGCATGGAAGCACTGGCACCGTGTGCAAAAGTGCCGGTGCTTCCATGTAAGTTGGCGAGCGAGTGCCGTGACGCCGGCCAGATCAGGTCTGGCGGGCAGGACGGCAGCCGCTCGCAGGCTCAGAGTGTGCCGGTCCAGTAACAATGGTGCTGGTAGGATTACCGGCCCCATTGTTACCAGACCGGCACACTCGTAATGAGGCCCAGAGTCTGCGTTTGTTCTTTAGCTACTAACAGTGCAGATAGTCTCATGGAAGGTGGGTCATGTATAACTTCGAAATCCTGGCAGCAGTTTTCTGTTTGCGAAGACTGGTCCACCCTATCGGGTTGTAGAACTGTTTGGCAGACATTGTCTGTTTTGTCCGAATTAGGTTGTACTGTTATTTTTGGTTGTAAAACAGTTTGGCAAACACTGTCCGATTTATCCAGATGGTAATGTGCTATGCATTTATCCAGCAAGTCTACCCATTTGCAGAAATCAGAAAAGCTATTAGTTAAGTTTAACCCACGGTTTATATTTGCCCTAAATCTCAGCCACTGTGCAGGAGTGATCTGCTCTTTATGAGGCGTATCCTCCTCAAGATTTCCCCTAGACCTCAACACAGCCACTGTGTGAGGTGATCACTAGTGGCTCTTGAGTAGCCTTCTCCACCTTATTCCCAGAGACATGCATGGCCATAAAAGATATATCTAGTGGATCATTAGTATTTCCTGATAATATGTCAATATTATCAGCCCCTAGGGCTTCCACATTTTTACCTGACAGACTGGGTCAGTCGTTTCTCATTTCTTACTTGCCCAGAACCAAGCATGGGACAGCTTTATCAACATCTGAAGGGATATGTATTCTCCTATCCAGGAGCCTCTGCCTCCTGCGCGCACTAAGCGCCAGGACATCAGACAGTTGGTTACTATTAGTTGCTGGGGAGATGTCCGCAATACCATGCTCTACAATTGCAGAGTTAGGCACATTCTTTACCAGGTGAGTAGGTGAGTTTTTATCTGGATGGGATCTCGTAACGGGCATATTGTAAAATGAGTGTCGCCTTTCCCAGTGGTATTGACTAACGTTCAGATTTTCAGAATGAGTTTCCTACTGCAACATGCAAAAGCATAGACGATTTCAGTCTCAGTTTCACAGGAAGGAAAACCCTCCTTGAGAGAAAGGGCTAGTATGCACCACAAACTGTACTAATGTACAATTCCACCCCTTCACACAAGTTTGTGTGGTGTAGCAGAAGGCACACATTCCTTTCTCCCGCGACACCAGTGAAGCTGCGTTAGTTCTTTGTCCATTAGGATTCAAATGTGTTTGACTGCCTTGGATGGGTCAGGTGGTTTTTCAAGCTCGGACGGCCACGGAGTGTGCTGGTTGTTTGCCATGTCATTGGGTGTAATCGTAATTTCTGTTTTGTCCGGGTTGAGTTTCAGCCTGTTGGTCTTCATCCATGTTTTCTAGGTCTTTCAGACAATCGGTTAGTGTTGTATTTTCCTCTATGTTGTGTGAAGGCATCATGAAGCAAGACACAGTCAACAGATGATTCAAAGTTCAAACAAATGTTTTATTAACTCAAAATTCAGGATTACTGATGGTCTAACTTCCCTTTTCCTAAGGTGGAATTAAGCAAAGTCTGCATCAGAAAGTTCAACTCAAAAGTCTGTCAGTGTCCAAAACCTACACTTGCACTCACAACTAAAGCTAAACAATGTGTAGGGATACCATAAATAAAAGAAATAGTGTTTCAAATAAAGTGCTCAGATTCTTCTAGCTCCTGGTTTACTTATCAGCTTCCCTTCCCCAAGTTCACAATAGTTCCACAAAAGTCTTGGGATTCCTTTTCCCAAGTACAAAGCAGTTCCACAAAACCTCAGGGTTCTCTTCCCAAAGTACAAAACAGTTCCACTTGTACTTGTGCTTACTCTTTCTATATTCAAAAGCAGCTCTAAGCCTCCTTTATACACTTCTGGTTTCTTAACAGTTAAATCTGATTGCTTTTTCCTATTTGACTTCATCAACCTCTTAGGCTTTCACAGTTGGGGTTCCCGTGTCTAGACACAGTTGTCAGACCACACAGTCCACCCATTACAGGTCACACAACCAGGAACCTTAGGCTCTTTAGCCCAAACAGATTCTTCTGCATTGTTACGTGTGTGATAGTTCACAGTCACTTGGCTTCTCTTTATCAGCCTCTTGGCTGTGTCAAGATGTGTTCTCTCCTTTGCCAGTCTTTTGACCTTGTCACAATGTATTTTCATATATATTTCACTTTCTGTAGGTTTTGTTATTACACCACCTTACTTTCATGCTCTCTCGCAATCTTCCATACTTCCTTTCTTTTGTGCTTCATGCAATTTGTGTTTTGCTTTCAACAGGCAATATTTAAATTTCATACACATTTGTCATCAAGGCACATTTTTGCCAAAAGCCCTCCTTTAGTTCGGTATTGAATTGCTGTGTCTTTTCACTCTGCTGCTTGCATATCATATTGTCCTTGTATTTACCTCTCAACCCATTACCTTGGGTTATCTTCATCGGGCATAGGCTTTCTCATTCATTCTGTGTCCAATTCAATTCTTTCCCACAGCCCCTGGAGCACCTGGTTTGAGTGTTCTTCCCACAACACTCACCTGTCCCTGGGGTCTCCTCCGGGTGGCTGTGTTCTCGCTTTTCGGCGACACCTTTGCTTTCACACACGAGTCCCGCTCGCACTTCACTTTCTTCCTGGATCTCGCCAGCAGCTCTGCTATCGCTCCACGTTCACTGTCGGTCACCTTTCTTCTTTATTCTGTGTCCACAGCGCCGGCTGTGAACCTCCATCAATGGAGGCTTCCTCAAATGCAGCCTTCTCACAACCTGCCTGGCCCTTGGCTCCACTGCTTCCTGGGGTCGTCTGCCAGCATCATGGCACTCCTGCAGGAACCACCACGGCTGCCTCCTCGCAAACATGTTTCCCTGCTGGTCCCTTTGCTGCTGGTCTCCTCCTCTTTTAGACACTGCTTGACAGGTTGCAGGTGTGAGTCCCAAATCACAATTGCCGGAAAGCAATTAGATTAGTAGCTGAGACATGCCTGACCTTCACAATACTTTGAAGGTCTCTTCCTCGTCTCAGTACTAAAGTGGTGAAATGACTTACTAGTGTTCACTACTCCTAGTCACCTCTTCCTCGTCCCAGGTGTGAATATTAGCATGTGCTACATTGAGATAGAGATGTGAATATTAACCTGTGTCTCATTTAGACAGAACATGGAAGATTAGCATTGCATCACATCCATATAAAATTGTGAAGACTAGCATTGCGTCACATCTAGACAGAACTGTGAAGATTAGCATTGCAATTAGCAATTCTAGACAGAATTGTAAAGTTTAGCTCGTGTCACATCTAAACAGAATGATGAAAACTAGCATTGTATCAAATCTAGACAGAATTGTAAAGATTAGCTTGCATCACATCTAGATAAAATTGTGAAGATTAGCATTGCATCACCTCTAGACAGAATTGTAAAGATTGGACTGCTTTGCGTCTAAATACCGATGCCACTAACCAACCCCACTAAACAATCTCAGCCCTCTGCATACAGCTCTCACACAAACACAACCACACCGCCAAAGCACTACAAACCGCACGCACTTCACAACATCGCAACAACCAAACATAACACACATAGCCTTGCACAACAACACATGACGGCTACCAACCGAAAAGCACAGCTAAACACAGCTCAGAGAACGGTGTTAACGGCTCAACCTTACTAACCCACTCCACCCTCTTTCCTTTTCAGATCCGCTATAGCACCAGGGGACCTCTTCGGTGGTGATAGTGCGTGGTATAAATATCCTTTAACATTAACATTAACATAGTGGGTTGAATGGGGGGAAAGGATGGAAAATTATTTACAATAGCCCATGAAGGCTGAGGGAGGGTGAGGTTGATCTTCAGAAGGGAAAGGGGGATACCATGTCTCGCCTGTGGGGATCCTCTCCCTAATCCCCAGGGACCCTCCACCCAGGTGATCGTCCCTTGCTTCTACACTCGCAGGGTCAGGATCAAAAAGCAATGGCCTTTCCATTGCCACTAGAAAAGAGGATCCAAGGAGAGTAGGTGTGAGGATATCCTCAGGTTGCTCAAAGTTGGCATCGATTTTATAGATGATATGGGTGTCATCTGTGTAATTGTAGCAGGGGAGGCCATGTCTTTTGATGAGGTTTATTAGGGGTGTCATGTAGATATTAAAGAGTAACAGTGATAGCAAAGAGCCCTGTGGGATGGCACATGTTGTTTTTCGAGGTGTTGATTTGAAAGATGCTAGCCAAGTTGTTTCAGTTCTTTCGGTCAGGAATTATTTTAGCCAGAGGAGATCCCAATATCTTCTAGTCTTTTGAGAAGGGTGTTATGGTTGACCTCGTTGAAGTCTGATGAGAGATCAAGTAGTATTAGTGCTGAGTTTGTTGGAGCTTGCATTGGTCAGTAGGGTGGTTTCCTTTCCTCTCATGGGTCTAAAACCTACTTGTGCCTGATCTAGTAGATGGTTGTTTTCCACGTATTCCAGGATTTGTTCATAGACCTAGTTTTCTAGTAGCTTTGGATATGGGATATTTGAGATTGGTTGGTAGTTGGTAAGCGGCTTGCACGTCTTCAATGGTGTCTTTAAGGAGTGGTTTGATACAAGCCAAAGACTTGTGGCACTGTTCCTGTTTCTAGTGAGAGGTTGAACAGATTGAGATAGTATTCTGCCAGTGTTTTCTGGGAGAGGATGGTTTTGTACACGTCCGGTCAGCAGGGATCTGCTGGGGAGCCCACTTTGTATAGAAAAGAATGCCGAACATAAATCTATGAGAGTGAAATATTTGGCAGTATAGGGAATACACGAAAACATTGTAGCTGGATTGGGTACAATAGGAAAGTATGGTAACACAGCAACATTCACCACGCGCAGTACCCGAAGAAAATAATATACCTGTTTACCTTGCTTTTTTGTAGGCAGTATCAGAGTATTACAGGGGCTGCAGGTCGGCACAATGATGCCCTGCTCGAGGAGGGACTCTTTCACCGGACGGATGCCTTCTTCGGCTTGTCAGGAAATAGGATATTGGGGTATGCATGGCAAGGGTTTGGCAGGTGTCAGTGTGATTTTTACTGGTTCAGCATTCACCATATACCCAGTATCATATTCATGGGGTGACCATAAACCGACCAGGACCTTGTCCAACTGACCCTGCAGTGGACATGTGGTGTTGGCCATGTTTTTAGGGCCCGACTAGGGGACTTCTTGTAAAACTGCCAGCACCTCATGCTCTCTACGAGCGGGGATATCCAAATACACACCATCAGGGGAACAATGAATGGTGCAACTCAGTGTACACAACAAATCTAATCCAAACAAATTCACAGGAGAACAGGGGCTTAACAAAAATGGAAACAGGGCCTATCATGACCATCAGAGGGGTGGATACTGGAATTGGTATGAGCGTACCTCCTATGCCGACAGCATTTACTAAGTCATCTGAGTGTGGTGTCAGAGAAACTCGCATGCTCTCAGGGTGGAGTGGTATCCCCCCATATGCACTCAGCGTGACCACTTTTGACCAGCAACATTGCATTCAACATATGGGGCAGCAGGATCAATTGATGTAAGCTGTGCAACAAGCTCGGAGACCCCTTGGCAATCGTATACATTGGTCATAAGTAATGACTGCGGTGGCAGACATCATGCCTACCTGCCGAAAGGGGCCGGCTGCCCGCCTCGACCATTGTACTGAGGTCGATGTGGATACTCGATTTTCGGTAGCCAAACTCCTTGCAATAGTTGAACAGGTCACTGTTCGTGTTTGGATAATAGCTTTTTTCGGTTGTCCCAATTGGAACACTTGGGGCGCTCCTCTTCCCCCTCCATGACCCTGTCCTTGCTCTCCCGATGCCAGCCAGAACCCTCCCCTTTCCAGACAAGGTTGTACGCTCTGTATTTGTAGTTCCATAAGCTTGGCTTCCCTCATTTTTTTGTCTCTCAACCTTTTCATGGAATTATTGTGCGGCCAGCAAAACCTAGACCAACCCCGTTCCTTCCCATCCTCTTATTACGACTTTATTCCCTTTCGCAAACGGTGCCACTTGAGCCTGCGGTGCTGTAAGCGCTGCATCCTCAATCCTAGAATGTTACTCCTCGTACAGAGATTTTTGAGACACCCCCAGGTGTTGGTCAGATTCAGGTGGCTGCTGTTTCACGGCCTATATCCCCCATTATTCTACCCACAATGCAGACTAGTGTTTAGTTCTTCAGAGACATGTGTATACAAGACACATGATCGGTAGAAATACAGCCTGTTACAGCCCCCATATTAGGACACAGAAGGGTGTGAAATATAAAGCAGGGTCGCAACTTGCGTTACACATTGAAGGTTTCAAGTGCCCAGGTCTGGGTTGAGACAAGGCAATCATGGGGCTCTATCCAAAATGTTTTCTTCGCATTCATACAGAACACATTCATCCTTGTCCCTACTCATTCCTGCACTATTCTGACCAGCACCGCGGTCTCATGTTTTCTGAAGTCAGTAGGGATCATGGATGCGCTGCTTTTAAACTGCAGTGGCCAACTGCTTTACTTTTCTTACTTCAGATAACCATTGCTTCTATGCAGGGTACTTTTGACCAGTTTCCGGCAAGACAATACATGACATCACAATCCATTGATACAGTTACCTGTGTTCATCTACCCACGATTCTTCGATCAGCTCTTGCTTCTGCATCTGCTCTGTCTGCCCTCCCCAAATCTCCGGGAGGTCTGCCAAATGCCCCCCACCCCTGAAATTGTCTTTTCTGGGCCTATGGGGATGCTTGGGAAGTGCGCCCGGTGGCCCCAGGTATGGCCCTAGAGCAGCAGGAATCCGAAGTCTAAGGCACCAGATTGAGGTAGAAAAATGACCACTCATAATACCAGTGGATTGATGAACACTGAAGTAAAGCAGTAGCAGACACACAACCAACGGCAACATGAGAGTTTGACGCAAGTGAAGCCCCCTCCCTCCTGCGGCTCAGTCTCTTATACCCACATGAATACATGAGTTTCAACGGCAGAGGGTGGTCTCAACCTGTCAAGGTAATACCTTGCAACATTATTGCTGACAGAGAGCAAACTATCATTATACAACCTTTGATGCCAGCTGCACTCTGTCATGCTTGTTAGTTTTATCAGTGAGGACAGCATCGCGTGATACATTTCTTCAAGGTGAATATACTAAAGCTTCGCACCCGCTTTGAGGTAGGCAAGAGTTCTTGTAATATGATGACTTCCACCAGCTAATGCCACCTTTCAGCAGGAAAGCGAGAGCAGAGAACATCCTTAGCTATGCCAAAAGGGAAATACGTCAGAAGCAAGAACAGTGAAGGCAAGCATTCTTTCGGACTGGGCAAAGTGCTTTCCTAACTATGTCATCCACAGGGCAGTCTAACGTCTCGCTATGCAAGCTAGAGACAATGGTGTAAACATGGCGAGTGGCAAACAGAGTATAACGGTGCACAGTGACATTATAACAGGGGCGGGGTAAATAAATGAGTATTAGTTTCCTCCACCGTCTTAAGTACCTTGCTCACCTTCCTATTGGTTGCAGCATTCACCTTCACCAGTCAGTGCCTACTTTTCCAACCAGCTGTGAGGCTTTAAAAACCCCTCTAAACCCCTCCCCCTTTCCCATCCTGGTTTTCCTAATAGTATCTGCTGGTTTCCTGCCTTGTTAGATGGATGGAAATTCAATGTTCCCTTAGCATGGTGAGTTTGCTTCTTCTCTGGGGTGCTGGTCACTGTTGACATAAGGTGTTGCCTTACGGTCTGCGTGCATTGCTGCTCTCTGGGTTTTCTAGTCATTTGGTTCTCGTCTAGATTGTCCTTGATAGCTTGCTGTTTGATTCTGAGATTTGCAGTCCTGAAATAAGAAAGAGCGAACTGTGGCAAGTGACCTTAATGAGATGTATTAAGATGACATGAGTGGCATCTGTGTTGTCCTCATTGGCACAAGGGGTGAATCATTTGGAACCAGTGACCCCCGCCCCTCCAACTCTCCCACTTCAAATATGGCCTGGGCTTGTCCTGCAGTTTATTTAAGGGAGCCTTCTGCTCCAGGTTGGGACGGGTCATTCTCCCCCGTTTTGACAGGGACATGACCCTGATCCTTTCACATGTGACAATCCCAGAAATGCATTCCATTCTGAAGTATTCCCATCAAACCCCAAATATTTGCACCATGGCTAGCCAACTCCCAGGCACTGAAAACAATGAATTAAATGTGTAGTTAGCAAAGCAGTACCAGGTTCCATTATGGCCAGTTAGCAAAGCTGTGGCGGAGTCTTTATGTCTAGTTCTCTGGGAGCAGACAAGATCAGCGATTATAGCACAGCTACATTCAGTTATGCCCACTAAGTACATATATTCCATGCTCCATTGCCCCCACTCTTATGGCCACTCCTGTCATGCGCTTGCAGTATACTAACACCACATTTGAGTATTCATAGCTAAGCCAGTTATCTTTATGCCCAGGAAAGCTCGAGGGCCAGATTCCGCTGTGGCTGCCTGTGTATGTGCTGTGTTAGGGCAGACTGGGGAATTGTGTGAAGTACTGTGGGCAGTGTGTGCTGGCCTACGAATGCTGTGACAGTTCTCGGAGTCGCAGACATGCTGCAAGTGCACTTTAAGCTAAGTGACATAAATGATCATGATCACGACTAAGATATGAACGTGTCGTGTTCAATGCATCACGCTAGAGACGCCCTTGTTGGGTTAGATTGGGGAAAATAGCTCCGTGCCAACGTGGACACTCTACTTACTACGCCACCAAACCGCACCTCTCCCCTATGTCTGCGCTTGCATGGCAATAGTTTTGCCATAGAACTACGAACGTAATCCTACTTCATATTTGAACAAACTGCCACAAATTCTGACTACGTTTTCATATACTTACCGTAAACTTGTTAATAAAATCTTAAGCTGTACATAAAGAAAGATTAAAAACAAAGTCTTCTGCAAAACTCCCAAATTCTACGCTATTCATTCATTTTCCATTCGTTTTGTCATGTGTTATAGCGCCTTTCACCATAATTATGGTGCCAAAGCGCTATTGGACAAACGCCCTTAGAGAGACCGAAGTCCACAATTTGGGAGAAATTGGGAGGTGTCATTATGCGTGTTTGCATTTTGGCCATTAATGTTATGCGAGGGTGGCCAAGCCGTCGGTAGTCGCCATGCCTGAATGGGGTGTGAATGGGCGCAGCAGAGGTGTACTATGGACTGAAGGACGGATTGTGTTTACAGAGATAGAGAGTTATGTGGGAAGCTACAGTTAGGATTTTAGTTTCTAAAAGTAGCTTCGTTCTTATGGCAGAGGTGATGTGCAATATTGTTTGTGTTGTATGTGAGTGCATGGTGTGCGCAGTGAGACTGTTCTCTGCGCCAAGTTGCGAAAGCGCGTCGTGTGGGAGGAGAAATTAGTTCTACAAACAGCAATATCTCTTTCCTGGATACCATCTATTGCCATGAAGCAGTGCTACGTTTCCCCGGCGATCTGAGTGCTCGACGAATGCACGATCCTCACCCTCTGAGAGGCTCTTAGAGAGAGAGTGATTGCCAACCCTCCTTCACTCTCGTTCGACACAAGGACTGCATTTAGTGATTACATACGGTGGCCTCGCTTTCCCTTATGGGCTTTGGGGTTATCTACAGTGCCAAAACTACGAGCAAGAGGCTCAAGGTGCCTAGTTGTCCTCCTACTGGGTCATCAGCATGAGTTTCCCAGGTGCAATTTAGGTCTGATGCATTGCCCCCCTCCAAGCTACCAGTGAAAGTGAAATAACAAAAGCATGTAGCGCCCCCTGCAGTTCATTGTTATCACTTCGGGATGATCGTTGACTTGTGCTCATTTTGTTACACTTTAAAGGATGAGAATTTGATTTGGCTCTGTCTAAATTCTAAAATGGTTACCTGCAGGCCACACACAACTCTCCGCATTAAGTGCACTGCAGCACTCTGTTCGGCTGTACAAATATACAGAGACGTATGGAATCCCTCTTGAAAGGTCTTCTTTGTCACTGGGGTGCCTAAGTGAGATGATCTATAACTATGATATGATATGATATTTTATTTATATCGCTCTCGTACACAAGTGTTTCAGAGCGCGACAAGGCAAGGGAGGGGAACAGGGGAGAACAGAACACACCAAAGATCTTACTAGGCCCAGTGACATTGAGATCGTGCAAGTGCTTGGGAAAGGGGAAAAGTGCATGGAAGGGGGAGAGTGGAAAGTGCGGAGCAGAGGATAAATAGATAAATAATAATAAATACAAATAAAATAGATATGGAGCAGTAAACAGGGGTAGTGCAGCCAGCAAGTGGCAAGTGCTGTGTTTACGGCAGCAGAACTGGGTAAGTCTGATAAGTGCATAAAAAGAAGAAAATGCACATGGGGTGTGGGCGACTGTAGACCCTGCTTAAGATGTCACGTGGGCCTTTCAGAATCCTAAGAAATGTGGTACGTTCCCTACCATTTCATTTGTTGACTGCTCTATTGAGCTAGGTTTTATTTTCAAAAGGGGAATAAGACTTTGCATTCACTTGGGAAAGGAAAACCGCTCTTGTTGTTTGTCTCAGCACCGGCACAAAGCAGCAAATATAGATGAGAGTGATGGCTCCCCTCAGGACACAGACACAGCGATGTCTGCTGCATGCTGATTTCGCGAGATGTATGTAGAAGGGTGGAGGCTGACTGTGTGCTACGTCATGGGCACACACCTTGGCGGTGCATAAGTACCTGTGTCCACTTGCATTCATGCTGGGAAGCGGTGGACATCGAGTGGCTGCAAAGACCACAGACTAGTAAAAGCAAATTCTGTAAATGCCCACTCAGCAGCACTGTGCGGTGGGTCCAACTACATTAGTTTCAGGCCCCACTTGTTAGACAATCCTGGCTACGCCTCTGGCTGCGGCTAGAAATAACAAGCAGTTCAAACACAGTCCTTAAAAAAAAAAAAAAAAAGCACACAGTGATCCCCTCTTACGTCACTGGATGGGATTCTGTTCTGCATGTGATTTACACAAATGAATTTATACATAATGTGCAGCCCAGCATTTATTGCCAGGCATCACAGAAATCTATTGTATTTACTACATAAGGAGTGCTGGCATAGCTTAACAGTGCTTAATCCACCCCGATGTGCGCAGTTGTGCTAATTTGGCCAATATCTGAATTCTACCCTTTGACCCGTGAGGTTCCTATGAATCCTGGATCCTTCGCCACAAGCCGTTGTCTTCAAACTCAACACGTGTCTCACCGCAAAGAAAGAACGACTGCTCCAAGAAGCTTTCTACCCCCTGCTAAATTAAACGCCATGGTCAGAGCCCACAAATAGTCCCTCCGGGAGTTCTGCACATCCCGCCACCTCCCACCTGAAGCCGCACCATTTGTGGTGTAAACGGCCCTTTTTTGCTCCGTCAGTGCACTTGCACGATCTGAACGCACCATGCCTTTGATGATCGTCTATCTATCTTCCCTGTATCCCGTCCTTGCATGGTGGCACCTAATGCACTTGGAAAAACTGCAGAATCGCCGTCAGAACTATTTGCTGTTATCTACACTGTTAACTGTACTATATGCACTTACTCTGCCTGTGCAGACTTGTATCATTCAAAAATTCAAGGACTGAATGACTGCTGTTTTTTCACCTTGTTCCCTCCCTCCTTGAGCGCTTTGAAACACTTGCCTTGTGTATAGGCGCTTTCTAAATAAACATTACCATACCATACCGTTTGCACACTTAGGGAAGGAACGCAAAGCGCTCTTCTTTACAGACAATATTAGCCAGATTATATTCCAAAATCTGAATTAACATTGGTCTTGAAAATCTGAAATACTCGTTGCCAGTTATCTGGTGGCACTTCTTTATTAAGAAGTTATGAGAGTTCCCAAAGGTACGTGCACATCAATGGGATCTTTTGTCGTCCAATAAAAGGAGTAAGTAGCTCGATAAAAAAAACTTGATATACTTTCAAAATTAGTTTGATAAACGTCAAGCCGGATTTGCCAAGGTTAGAGAATTGTGATAGGTGATAATTGTTGAATCTGAGATTGAATAACAAGGGAATTATTATTAAAATAGGCATTTTGCTGAAACAGTTGTCTATCTTCCATCACAAGGGAAATAAATTTGAAGAAAGGCTATAAAACTTTTAGAAATGACTTATGATTTAAAGGAAGGAAAATGTAATTCTCCAAAATCTTATGATATCGAAGTATGCAAACCTAGGCTTCAGTTTTCCCAAACTCATTTGAAGAGGGAAAATCTGACTATGCTTTCTGTCCCGAAAGACCCCCCAATTGGAAGAAGCACCAATGACAATATGGCCGCCGATCATATGAGCTCACATCAATTCCCACTGCCCCCACAATGGATAACTACCATGAAAGGTACCCTCTCAGCAGGCCCTACAACCCTGCAGTAATATGACCCTTACCCATAGTGGATGAAGATACACAAGACAGAGCTGGCAACGGCTACATGGGCAGAATCGGCTAAAGCATCAAGAAGCCATGCCTCAAGTCGTTAGAGAAATCATGACGACATAGCCACGTTAGAGAGTAAGCACACGTGCAATCCGCACATCCAGGACACTCCCACACCCAACCTACACGAAGAACACATGCGTATAGCTCTATGAGTTAGAGGACAGTGACATATACATACTGTCTGCACATTTATTATTTTGCCACTGAGCAGGAACGCAAGAAGCAAGAAGAGCTTGTGTACATGCTTGATGATGCTTACATGCAACTAAACCTATGGTATGACAGGAGCACTCGAGGGATTTGGCAGCCATTACACACTAACCTATGGACACTATGGAAGGCACATATTAAAAGCCAGACTATGGCTTAGTAAATCTAGCAGGCCATGATCGCCTCAGAGAATTCTCAAGCCTCACAAGATGCTGTGCAAGCAGAACTACTATGGCAGGAACGAAGGCGCTGCCAATGCCACAATGTTGGAAGTGACATTCCACACACTGAACCAAGGTGACACCGGCTGCAGCACGGGATATTCCCAGCAAATACAAATCAATTCGAAGTACTTGAGCTCACAAACTTGGTCTCCACACACATGACCCTGCCAAGCTGATAATGGGCTAGGACTCGGAGGCTGGGAAGGAGCAGCCATCCCACGACCAGACAGCGGTCTGCAACAAAATCGCTACACTCCAGCTACTCTTGTACGATGGGAACAGAAGGTTCTCATGCAATTAGTCTTCTACACACCATTGTAAATGCTGACACATAGTTGCACCTTGCTGACACATAGTATACATGTGTTACAACCAGGTGTCTCGCGGGCTGGGAACAGAGTTTATCCCAGGTTTGGGGGTCCGTGGCCTGACCAATCAGAACCCTTGGGTCTAGGGGCAGATAGCGGGGGCTACTGACCAACCACAGGGCTTGCTCACTGTAACATTTTCAGAATAGCAACCTTCGGGGATGATCCAAGCATACCACCTGACTCAGTTTGTCCACTAATATCATTTCTCCATAGGGTCCTATACGGGACCTACCACTCAGTGGCCTATCCTGAATGGCAATAGGTTTTGCAATAGAGCCTAGCAAGTGACGCAGGTTGTGACGTCACATGGTATGAAAACTGGCCTGATATGGAATTCTGAAAAACATCTTGGACATCAGTTAAAACCATAGATTTCTCCGAACTGTATATTGTATTCTCTCAAGACTGCTATCCATAATTCTGTCAGCCTTAACATTTAATGGGGTTTTCAAGACATCAGTTGAGTACTTGATAAGATTACAAGTGCATGGGCAGAAGAGGTAAGTGCTCAATTATTGCTAATATGTCGGCTTCAATAGTGCAGAACAGTTTCTGCTATTTGTGACGAATACCCGGATGTCATCACTTCTCTCCTAGGGGGAGCCCCTTCCCATGAGACCAGGGCGATGATGCCGCTACCCGATAGTTCTTCTGGGGGTGGTACTTGGTGGGTGCATCTCATGGGGGAGGGAAGCCCTCTATGGGATTAGTGATGACCTGGGGAGAACATGGTATCCCCACAGCCCACCTTACCCTAGCCCAACCATCGCTGGAAGGAGATTTTTCTTTGAGAGCCGCTGCAAGCAGAAGGTGAACGCTGACTGGCGAGGAAAGACTGAGGCAGGCCAGAAGCATCACCAATGCCCTGAGAGCATCGCGGACCATAGAAATAGGGACACAAGGGGAGGTGAAAGGAAACTGGACTAGCTGCATAAGCATATTCGGAAGAAGGCTGTGGTAAGGAAGAGGGAACCTAGCAGCCCTATGTGGACTGATACAAACCCCATGTTTCTCCCTCAATTGTCCCCCAATAATTACTCACTAACCATGAAAATATCACACTGCGCAACTACCACAGATGGACCACACCTAAGAGCAAACATCACAGATCACCAAACAAAGACCAAGTGTCACAGTGCAAATGTCATATTGCCTCACATTTTTGGAGAGACTCTGGCCATTTTTATTTAGGTCCCCACAACTTTTAGCTTTGTCCCCCTGATGTTCTTTTGTATCTCTCATTTCTTTTCGGTGGCCAGAGAGACTTATTTTGCAGTCCCCTGTCCCATTACAACCCTTTATCATCATTGATAGCTTTATTCAGAATTTAATTGCATCAAAACGAAATAAGACAAATAATGTATACACCGCTATTAAATAAGAAAGACAATAAGTGCGTTAAAGCGTATCTCAACAGGTTTACACAATATAATATCAATAGTGCAACAAGGAAAGTGACAAGTGCAAAACAATTATAGACACAGTCGGGATAATGCTTAATTAATCGTCACTTAATTCTCCAGGGTGCAGTAACATATGAAGCATCTTCAAATACCGCATTGGCTTCTGGGAGAATCTCTACATGAATTAATTGCCCCCTGCATTGTTGTAACACATTGGTTCCTTAACAAGGGAATGAACCATCGTCTGTTTTGATTCCTTAAACCCGGGTCCAGAGTCGAAGATGAATATTATCCGAGGCGCTGATACGAGCATTGCAGCGCTTAATAATAACAGAATAATAATAATCTTCTAAAACGTGGGAGCACATTAAAGAAATAGTCACCACAGTGTGGCCAGTTTTATGTAAAACTGGGAATTGGCAGAATCTCTAAACGAAACTTCAAATAAAGGTGCTTTTAATACTATGGTTCAATTTGATCTACTATGTTTCCGTGCAAAACTCCTGTTTGAAGGAATGATATCACTCAGACATTTGTCCCATTCTTTTGGTAACCGGCCCTCCAGCGCCCAATCACATGCTTTCACCTTCGGAATATGCCAACGATTAGTTGTTTCAGGATTGCCCCAAAGGGAACACCTGTTAATGTGTACACATAATTAAGCGGGCATGGCCGGCCTGTGGCCGTCAATGGCTTGTGTGGAAATACAGCACATGTAGCAGAGCTCAATCACTTGCTGTATGTTCAGGTGTTGATCATAGATGAATCCAAGGTATAATAGGCTTAGATTTAGCTGTCTATTCATACCCTAATCAGCCATATTCCATGCAAAGCCGGGCGGCCCTTTATGAGATTGGGGCGCCCTGAGGCCTCCAGTCCCAGGTACCTTTCAGACTCCACATTTTTCCCTCGGGTGATTCTATCAATCTTCTCAGGTTTTGGAGAGTAGGTAGGTTGGTGGCAGCTATACTTTGGTTTGGGCTTCACCAGGGGTGCAAGCTTTTTTTTACCACATTGGTTATCCAATGTACCTTTGTTGGTAGCAATTGGGGTACCAATGTGTTTTTTTAAAGTCTGGCTCCCTGACAATTTGTGTTTTGGGGCTTTCCTTATTTAGGCTGAACATGAAGTAGGCTGAAAATGGCCATTCTGCGGGAGGCATTTTCGCCGACATGAGTACCTACATTTGGGTCCTGGGGTGGGTGATTCTTGTGACACTCGCCCCCAGGGAACCTTCTAGTCCACGATAGATATATGCATTGGAGGTGAGTTGTTACTGCATTCCGATAGGCTTCTATTGCGGGCTCTTCAGTCTTCAACCTCTGGAAGACTCCCTTGGGGTCTCCTCTGGCATTCCCCTGGGTTGCTTTGCTTGCTGTGGAATCTGCATCTGTGGGCTAGACCTGACTTATCTCCACTAAAGCGGCTTTTGCCCATCGACTTCTCTTTCATTACTTCCAAAGGAACTTTGAGCCTCCTCTGAAACGCTGTAAAACTGACGCTGGGAAGTACCTGCCCCTGGACATTTGCCCTGGATCTCATAGGGGTTGAGGGAGCTCTTGACGAGTTTTAAAATGTTGGTACTTACCTTTGATTTTTTATTAATTTTTGAAGTCCTGCTATGTAGTTCATCAATGGGACTGTATTTTTAACATTGTGGTTAACCTTGGTAACTCAAACATGTTCCCTGAAATGTATTAAGGTAAATATTTCTAAAATGCTCTACTAATTCTCGAAAGCTTTGAGCTGTGACTTTGTTTTATTGGCACATGCCAATAAAACAAAGTCACAGCTCAAAGCTTTCAATTTTTATATTTCATCCCAGTGGTCCAAGTTACTGTGGAAAATTGTTATGAGCCTTAGGGATTTTAGCATATTTTTCCTCACTGGTACAATTGTTGCTTTCCCTTTTTTTCCATACCATGTTTTAGGCACTGGCCTTCAGTTCCTGGGCCTTCCACATATACCACAGCTGGGTTGTGTGTGTCTTTAGGACACTATACAAAACTGTGCAGTCCAATAGGGGGCTTTAGTTACTTGTTAGTTACCTGTGGTTCCGTTAGTCTACCCATACCCCTTTTATTTTATGTTGGGTGCCCACCTCTGGTACGAGGCCCACATATAGACAGTGGGGTTAGGAGAGTCAGTTATATGCATTGTTGTTTTTCTAATCTACTGGGATTCTTTTGACCTGGTAGAGTTCTCTCTCTGGCTTAAAGTATATATTTTTCATGAGACCAGTGTGGTGTATTTTCAAGAGATTGTGTGTGCACTAATTGCACATTTGTGTCAGCCTCCGACCCTCAGAGTTGAGCTTTGTTCCTCTGTCCACGTTACCAGCCTTTAGAGAGATTTGGCTTCACTATCTTGTAGTTCCCTCAAAATGGGGTAGTGCAGAAGCTACCATAGCACCCTCCCCAGACTTACGGGTGATTCAAGGAGTGGCATGGCTTTTTAAGGTGATGTTTCTTATTTGGTCATTAGGCGGGTACCTGTGGGTAGGGTGTGCAGCAGATCAGGGCTTGGGCAAGTTAGCAAACAGGTTTTACCCGTGGTCTACATGGGACCTTAGAGCAGACCAATTCCAGCAGAGAGGTAGCAGACCTGTTGGGAAGGACCTTGGAAGGAATCTGGTGTGCAGGCTGAGCTGTACCATGTCTCAGGGAGGAACCAGCTTGTATGGCGATTGCTACTGGTGGAGGTGTGGGTGATGATCTTCTGCTATGGTCATGCTAGGGTCACATGATCCTAGCGCAGAGCAATGAGATCCTGAAGTGTACACGGGAAGGCTCGGGAGGGAATCTGATGCAAGGTATGTGTGTGTGTGTGTAAATTAATTTTACATGTGTCGATTTCTTCATGCACTGCAATGTGTGAGGGAGGGGGCAGTGGTGCCGTGTGTGTTCATGGAGGTATATACACATTTAGAGGTGTTCCTGCTCACAGGCTGGTGGTGTACGTGTGCTCACATGCAGGTTTGTGACCAATGCACACGTTTGTGTGTGTGATTTTGGCAGTGTGTGCATGCAATGAGGTGTTCGTAAGATCCCACACCTGCCTATGCATAAACCAATGCGCACATCCATGTGTGCCCTCATATCTGAAAACATTGATGCACCTGCATTCATGTTTGAGCACCTGCATGAGCGCGCGCACACACACACACACCTCTGCACATACACACATAATTGAGCAGTTGCACATACACCCCACATCTGCAGGGTGCATGCTGCTATAGGCCAGGAATGCTACTTCCTGGCCTGTAAAATCGTTGTCTGTCTTCCCTTTGTCCCCCTTCCTGCCTCGTCGCGCCTTGAAACACTTGTGTACAGGCGCGTTACAAATGCCTTATCATATCATATCATCACTGCTGTGATTGCTCACATACCTCCATGTGCATACACCTGTGTGCAAACACTATGCAGTGAATACATTGTGGTCCTGTGATCCATCGTCAACGGAATGTAGCCTCAGTTGAAAAAAAAAGCCAGGCTTCCATCGATCAAATATATCTGTTATTGTTTAAGGGTTGCTGGAGTGTGTCAGATTATTTCTAAAATGATTGCCCGAAGGAGTGATTCTGTAGCTAATTTACAAAAGTGTAGATATAGCCTATTGCCATTCACCAAGACTAATGATTACTTCAATTGTTTAAAAGGCAGGTGGGGTGGGCACACCTGCCATGCAGGGGCGCTTCTGTCGTGCCCTCTGTACTTGGGGCAGATGGTTGACTCAGCAGGAAACCATAAAAGTGAGTCATCAAGATAAGGGACTGGAGGTCCATTCAAAAGGCCTACAGTAACCGCTGCCGTTTGAGTGCAAGGAAACCCCATCTTTTAAGGCAGCAAGTGACAATGAGGGACAGGGGAGTAGGACGACACCCACCGCAAGGGGAGAGATAAGTGCTCCAGCCATTCCTATGGGCTACAGTGAGAACAGCTGCTGAACCTGGCTCTCCGGTCTATTCCTGTTGGTAGGTGTGCACTAGAGGAAACAGTGTGGAGAACAGCAGGAGGAACCGTGATTGGGGAATCTGACAAAATGAGACCACAATTTAAGGCTTAGGAATTCCTACCACCAGGGGGCCACAGTAACAACGGGTGCTCCGGCAGGCACACATTACTACACAGCTCTCTCATTGGCCAATGTATGAAAAATGGTGAGGAAAGGTGTAAAATCGAGTTCACAATAAAGATTAAATTGGTTTAGGTGGTCCAGAACTATTAACTTCATATTTTATGTTGCTACAGTTCTTTCCTCCACTATTTCTTTTAGTTTCTGACCTCAGCTCTCAGCAGACTGTGGTTCATGTTTCAGTCTATTTCTCGCAGGAATCGGAAAGCTCGGACCTCAACCCCCAGCATATGAAGATTTTTCTTCCAGAACCTTTATCAATATTGACTTGGTATGCAGACTTCACTTCCCAGCTGTGACAGATTACCATCTGCAAGAGTGAGAAAGCCCTAGCTTTTTTGATGACTTTATTAGCATAAAATGATTTGGTTAATTGTTTTCGGAAAGGAAGGTCTGTCTGCTAATCAGACCCTTCTTATATAAATGCATTCCAGAGACTGGCCTCTTAATCTACTGCACCTCTGGTGCCACATTTAATACGTGTATGTCTTAGCCTGTTGGCATGTAAATCTTTCAATATACGCAATACCTGATGTGGCATGGTGATTGATAAGAGCACACAATTATACAGCCTCAGCAATTTGATATAGCACTAATGTCAATGCTGTGAACTGGGCCCAAATATGATAGGACAGATTTGTATTGGTTTCTCATCTGACTGTCTCCACAACTGCCATGTGGATCAATGGCCAGGACACTACCTCTTTGATCCCACTCCCCGATCAACATCTTTCTCCCAGGAACTTTCCTGTGAACTGGTGCTTCAAATGCAGCACTGACAAAACAAAGCCACTCTCACATCAGGGTGCTGCCACTTTGGCCCCTTTGAAGTCAGCAGGCATGGGAAGGAGA
Source organism: Ambystoma mexicanum (assembly GCF_040938575.1). Lineage (NCBI taxonomy): Eukaryota > Metazoa > Chordata > Amphibia > Caudata > Ambystomatidae > Ambystoma > Ambystoma mexicanum. The sequence goes on along the minus strand of NC_090922.1, from coordinate 21,244,663 downwards.
GAGATTTAGAGTAGCCAGGAGCGAGAGGTGTGCTGATAGGTTTCCACCATTTTGGTTTCTGTTAGGCCTCTCAAACTCTTCCTGTCCGTCCTATTTCCTGTGGACAAGGCAGTTGGGGTGTTATGTCAGAAGGCAAAGGGCACATATGGCACAATCTGGAATTGACTCTTTTCAGCAGGTTTGCTTTGAACCATCCTTTGTCACATTTTGCCTTTTTACGGAGAAGATATCCTCTTCTGCTTTGATTTATCTTTTGACACTTACAAGGACAAGAAGTATTGACTGGAGCTCTGTTGGGAGTTCGGCCTGCTCCAAGGCGTTAGCGTAGTGGTGAAGACAAACGCATTCAGGGCAGTGGAGCGCTCCGTCCTCTAAACATTACCAGGCAACATTCGGAGTGGGCTTCTGTGGACCAAGGCACCTCTGCTGACTGCATTGGAATCAGGACGCTGTTCGCTGGAGATGAAGAATTCCACTGTAGGTGCAAGCCAAGGTCTCTGGGGTGGGAGTGCAGAAATACTGAATCACCTTCTCCTTGGAGATCCTGGATTGGGCATTCCAGCAACCTAGAAGTCAAGGAATAGCTCGGGACCCTGATTCCTGCATTGAACTGCTTGTGAGCTTCACCGACCCGGGCATCGCCAGCCTCTCCCAAGCTTCATCATGCCACATGCTATTGCTGCTTGGACCCCACTGTGTGTTGACCCAGTTGGACTCAGGCTCATCAACCGGACTTAGAATAGAATCACCACCCGAGGAAACTCCTAGGAGGCTGTCTCAACGCTGTTGTGCCCCTAAGACAAGAAACCAAGAGCACTGGGAAGATGCCTTGTCCACCTGGTCCACTCTTTGGAACCATAGTGACTTTTGATCCCCCCATCGCTACCTTTTTCTACAAAGGCATATCCTGCTCTTTCCAAGTCTCTTGCCTGAACCCAACTGCTGATCACCCCAGAGATCCCTTTCTTACCAAGTTTTGCATTTCACAGCAGTTCATTGGGGAACAAGGCAGCATCAGAGTGTGGGTCAAGGTGGGCACGGCCTTAGGGAAAGATGTTTTTTATTTAATTTATTTATTTATTGGGTATTCATAATGCACCTAAACACAATGGCCCTCATTACGACCCTGGCGGAAAGGTGAAAACGATGGCGGAAATGCAATTCCGCCATCGAATAGCGCTCGTTGCGACTATGACCCGTCACCGGAAAGTACGAAGCCATTAGCGACACCGTAGTGAACGCCAACGCTAACTGCACCAAGCACGCGCGCGCGCGCCATGCCAAACGGCAAACACCACCATGGCGCAAGGGTACGCCAATTCCGACCCTAGCGGACATGTACCTAACGCCATCAGGCATGGCGTAATGTACCATTCCGCCATGGCGAGAAATACGGCATCGCGAATCAACCGTAAACGGCCCCACTGAGTGCCTGTACACCGCTCCCTGCCCACAAAGTACAACTCCCCGTAGGTGCAATGAAGTCACAATGCAACCATTGAAATGTACAAGTCACCCCTGCATGGCAACGAACAAAAGAAACACAAGAGGGGCCAATGGGAGCTGCAGGGCACAGATGGCACGAATACAGAAGCCATCCCAATGGACATGACCACAGTCCCCCACCAAGAAACGCACGCAAACACAGACACCTGTGACCAGCAATATTCCGAAAAACACATCATTCCACCAGTCCACCTGGCTGACCGGCATCTGTCACCCAAAACCCAATCCCCCGCCCCTGAGCATGACAACATTCAAACAGTCATATTGGCAGCCCCCATCCCTGACCTCACTGTGCTACGTAGGCAAACGCGCCCAGCACAGTACCACGCAACTAAACCCCGAAGCTGGAACCCAATGCAGATCTCCTCACAATACATCGCCCCACAAATAGGCATATGCCACATCACTTGCAAAGAAAAAAGCTACACGGGCCAAATCAGAATTGAATTTAATGCACATCAAAGTCACCAAGCCCATACAGCCATCAGGCCATGAACTACAAAACACAAATCACCATTGTGGGCTGCATCCGCAAGAAATGACCAGCCACTACCTGAGTGTCGCCCTGTTCCCCCATGGTACACAGAGCCACATTCACGTACGAAAAGGCAACATGGAAGCGCACAGAACCGCAGGGCCGACCCAATGGGGAGGCACTAGTCCAGCTGAAAGGCCGAAATGTTGCTCCGAGCCACCAGTACTGCGTAAGGGCATGTGGGCCACTGGCGATCGTCCCATAAGATCGTAATGCTGCTCCACCGATTAACACGAAGCAGCAGGTGTCGGGAGTAAAATCCATCTGCAGGAGTGGCATACAGATGGCAGTGGCAAAAGGGGAGGAGATACCTGTCAACCAAAAGAAAAGAACAAGAACAGAATGGCCATCAGAACTGCATTCGAACAACTCACTTCAATGATCACACGAAATCCACAGCCATATGCATGCTAGCCCACTCCAAAGGATCATCACCACCCCAAAGCCACTTGCGACTCTTAACCATCTATACCGAGGTGTAAACACCATCACGAACGAGTGTACCTGTGCATGCGTCTGCCAAAACAGAATCCATCAGATGGGAATGTTAACGTGCATGGACACAAGTGTCTGAGGGCGCGTCGAGACAGGGAGGGCTCAACAAGGCCAGATAGACGATGGTCCCACTATGGCAGCCCTGTATCACATAGCGTAGGGGAGGCGGATAGATCCCAAGAAGCCCTGTACATGGCAAACTCTGTATCAAATCACCTGCCCATGCATCCATTCATCATTCCCTCATCCCGGGATCAAAACGCCTGAATAATTACTCACATGACATTAGAAACATCCATTGAGTCTGTGCGTAATGCAGCCTGCTAAATCCACAGTGCCCCAGCCCGTAAATCCAGTGTTGTGAAGTAACATGTATTTGGGAATGGCCGGCCTCATCGCCCACGTAGCCATTGCGCATCCCAAACTATTCATATCAATCATTGCTCCCTCGCCATGGGCCCTGTCTCAAGGACATAGAACAATAGAACGTTATATTTGCAGTCAGACCTGTGGGCATCTCCTCGCCGCTAGCTGGAAACAGAAAGCGCCGCCCTTCGAATTCCTCATTTGCAACATCACGTCGAGAAGGCATCTGTGGCCGTTTGAGATCACTAATTATTCCATCGAGTGCGGCTGTGTGTGAAAATGGCAACTGCCTTCACCCACAAATGGGAAGCCACGCCCGTCGTTGCAACTCGGTACAGTGATGCATGAGGGCCCACCGTTACTCGAGTACTACGTTCCACTGACCCTTCACAAGTCCGTTCGCGACTGCACAGATAGTATGGGAAACAATGGGACCACAGCAGAATGAACATATCAACCAATCTTACACGGCCATCGGGTACAAATACATGATTGCAATAGCAAGATACCATTACCCGATTTGCAGCGTTGTGCGCGGGACGTGCTCGGCCAAAGGGGAGAGCAGTTTGCACAGGTGGAATCAATCACCACAGGTGGAGGCCATACAGCCTGGAAACACATAAATTGCACACCCAGTCTCCTCCCACAACCACAGCGAAATGCTACCGGCAGGACTCGCGATGTTGGCCCTGGGGGACCTGATAGCACTGCAAGTGCTCCGACTCCAAGAAGAAGACGAACAACAACTACAACCAGCCGCACGGAGGAGACGCAGGAGGAGGAGGAGGCCAAGGCAGGGCCAGCAAGGCCCAGCAGCACAGCCACTACCACCACGCAGGCAGCCCGCAATCCCACGCCTCCGAGCACATCCGTTCAACCTCACTGATGAGCAGATCCACACCCTCTACCGTCTGGACCGGGACACCATAGCCGCCATTGTGGACATGACACAGGCTGACCTAGTCAGCATGATAGATAGCCCAACCGCCATCCCACCCCTACTGAAGGTGGTGTCTGTACTCCACTTCCTGGCCACAGGCACCTACCAGCACACAGTCGGACAGTTGCATGGCATTTCTCAGCCACTGTTCTCACGGACACTATTCCAAGTGCTCGATGCCCTCCTGCAGCACGCAGACGACTACATCTCTCTACCACGCTCGGAGCAGGAAATAACCAACACAAAAGTGGGATTCCATGCACTTGCCGGCATACCGGGTTGCATTGGTGCCATCGACTGCACCCATGTTGAATTGGTCGTCCCACATGCCATGGAGGCCCAGTACCGCAACCAAAAACAATTTCATTCCCTGAATGTACAAATGGTGTGTGACTCCAACAGGATCTTCACGCATTGTTGTGCCCGATTCCCTGGATCAACCCATGATTCCATGGTCTTGAGGAACTCTACAATACCACGCTACATGGAGCGACACGCAGGGAACAGATCCTGGCTACTCGGTGAGTCTCATTACATGCATGATGATGTGGGGTATGTGATTTGGCAATGTACTGGCAGGAAGGGGGGGGGTGTGCGTACGTATCAATGGCATTCCACATCCTACGTTTCTCGTCCACATACAGGTGATGCTGGATATCCACTGAAGAGATGGCTCCTCACACCAGTCCGGAACCCACGGGACCAGCATGAGGAGGACTACAACCATGCCCACTCACGTACCCGTGTAGTCATTGAGCAGGCATTCGGCCTACTGAAGGGCCGTTTCCGCTGCCTCAGCAGGTCTGGCGGGGCACTCCTGTACCGCCATGAGAAGGTTGCAAAGATGGTGATGGCATGTGTCATGCTCCACAACATGTGCGTACGTAGAAATGTGCCCATGCCCCCTGACGCAGAACTGCAAGCACCTGATGATGGTCATGATGAGGGTGGGGATGTGGCAGCACCTCATGGAGTCTGCGAGGCACCGGAGGCCCGTGACATTCGTCAGCATCTCATTGATGTATGCTTCTAGCACTCATGCCTGGTGGCTGATACATGGACACGGGACTCGTGGCACTGTGTGTGTCTGGAACATGCACAATATGGACTGTACGCCTATGATGGCCTAGTACACAAAGATCAATGTCCACACATCTCATTGGTTGATCGTGCACTGTTTATGGCATATGTGATATAATGTTGAACACCCTATCGACCTGCCACCCAAGTGAGCCCAACACACCCCCTCCACCCTCCTACCTCCCACCCGAACACCAGTGTCCAAAGATGCTCATTGTCAGTGGGCTGTCGCTATTGCAAGCCCCCTCTGCGGGTATCAGGGGCACCCCTGCCTGTGGAGCGCAGGTTCCTTCCAGATCTACGTTGGGGGCTGCCCTGGACGGAACTTGCAACGGATGATGTGTCTGCCTGCTCACGTCCATGCATGTCCCTAAGGGTTTGCGAGAGCTCAGTGAGCACACGGCGCACTGCGGCAAGTTCGGCACATACGTCTTTGGACGTCGCATGCAGTTCCCCCCTCAGGCTCTCGGTGCTTCTCTCAATTTGTGCCCTTAGCGTCTCTGTGCCTCTCTCCATTTCTGCCCTAAGTGTCTCAGTTGATGTTTCTATGTCTGCCTTGGTGCCCCCACATTCATCGGCATGGTCCTTGAGGAGTGTGGCCAGTTGCTGCTGTTGTTCGATCAACTGGTCGAGGGACTGTTGCCTCTGCTGGGCCATGGCCATTTGCGGGGGTGTCGCAGAGGGGCTGTTGACCTCATGTTGCCTTGCCACAGGGCTTGGGGGGGATGGCCAGTCGTCGTCTTGTGGGTGCCCCTGCGTGGTATCCTCATGTTGTACGGGATGGGACAGACAGGGGGATTGGGACAGGTCATGGATGGATCTGACTTCGGCATCCCCGTTTTCTGTGTCGGAGCATGCTGCCATCAATGGGGTGTCGCCTATGGTGCTGCTGCCACCTGAGGCAGTGCCTTCTGTGGCATCCATTGGGGGGACCTGTGGTGGTGGTGTTGTGGGCATGCTGGCTGCTGGGGTGCCTGTTGATGTTCCCTCCTCTGTGCTGCCACCTGATTTGTGCTGCTGCCGTGTCTTGATGCGTGCAGCTGAGGTGGAGGGTCTCTGGCCGTTGGTCTTGGCCCTCTTTGCAGGTGTGCTGGTAGGGGTGTCCTGTGGCTCGTCGTTTGGATCGGACCCTGTGGTGGAGTAAAGGAGGGCGATGGTTATTGATGGGTCTGTGGGAATTGGAATGGCATTGTATCACATGCATTGGGGTGGTACCTGAGGGTGATTTGGGTCGGGGCCTTGGAGGTGCTTTCATTTGTGTGTGGAGTGAGGGTGCAGTTGTTTGGCAGCCTGCAGTTAGGGTGTGCCTGCTGCACGTGTAGTGCGTGTTTTAGGGGTTTTTAATTATTTATGTATTTATTGTGGGTTTTAACGTGCGCTATCAGGCCGATGTGTGTGGACGTTCTCCTGGACATGTGTTTCTGTTGCACTATGTGGACGCATGGTACTTCACATGGATGGACTGTGTGGATTTGGCATTGTTTTGTCTGGTCCACCTACCTGATTCTTCGGATGTCTGCACTCCTTTCTCCATCCCTCCGACTCCCTCTATGCTCTCCATTCCGATGGTGGAGGCACAGATTTCTTCCCAGGGGGTCAACTTGATGGGTGATTCAGGACCTCCCCCGGTGGCTGTGGCGATGTTGCGGTTGGCTGAGAGTATGCTGCGGACGCGTATCCGCAGGTCGTCCCATCGCTTGCGGCATTGCTGTGGGGTGCGGGGTGCGGTCCCCACCGCACTTACCCGCTGTGCCACCAGAGCCCATATGGCCTTCTTGTTTGCAAGTGCCGTCCTGGTCATTTGCGTGGAGAAGACGACGGCAGCATTCTCCTGGAGGGTCTCTGTTAGCACGGTGAGTTCCTCACGGGAGAAGTGGACCTGCCGCTTGCGGTCGCACGCTTTCTTCGCTACTTTTCCCATTTTTCTTGGTTTCGCTAGGGTGGTTGACGGGTTGGGGTGTGTTTCAGGGTGGTGATTTTAGTGGTTGTGTGGTTTTAGTGGTTTTATAGGTGTACGCCGGGATGTTTCCCGTTCCGGGCCCATGTTTTAACTTCCGTTTCCGTATATTTCCGGTCACCGTACTTTCTGGTAGGCGCACACTGCGGTGACCGCTGAGAGGGGTGGCGGTATTGCACCTAGGGCGCCGTACGGCGGCGGTGTGGGCCGTTTTGGGGTCATTTCCGCCATCGCGGACTTTGCACTTCCGCCGTGGCGTGGTGCTCGTGCCCGATGGGTCGGAATGGGCCGCACTTTGCTCCTTCGTGCAATGGCGGAAACGCTATTTACGCTGTGGCGCTCCGGTCAGTCGATTTCCGCAAGGGTCGTAATGAGGGCCAATGTGCTTAAAGGCGCAAGCCAGGAGAACAGTGATAAGTGGATAAACTAGGTTGTGGCTAAAGGGGACGTGACCCTCCCATCCCAGGAGAACATAGTGATGGCTGAAGCAGCTTTGGACTCATTGACACACTATTGTTCTGTGGAACAATGCAACTGCAAGGCCTTGGATGGCATGAGTTTGCCCCCACAGCTCTGCCCCATGAAATGCACAGATGAAACAATCAGAATTACAATCAGAATAACTTGCAGACTGTTCTCTTTCAAGGATTATCCAGGATTACAAATCACAGACTTTAAATTCAATAACAATAGTGCAAAGAAAAGAGGTACGGCAGGCCACTCTCCATAACGCTTGGCAAATGGCTGTTACACTAACTCTTAGCAAAATAAATGTTTGTGATTTGACTAGACAACCCCAGGTCTGACTGTTCTTATTGCAATACTTTGCTATTCATTAACGCCAAGGCATCTTCGACAGCAAGCGCCAATAGGCAAGGGCAAACCCAGTAGGTTTAACTTGTATAATGAAAATATTCCCAGTGTTTGGGTCACAGGGGTCAGAGGTGCACAGGGAAAGAATACAGTGAGAAGGACGGTGGAAAGGAAAAGCAGGGAATAATAATGGGGAGGTGTTGGCGCTTTGGTGGGGGAGGAGCAGGAGGGGCAGGGCAGTCCTAGGTGGCCATGAGTGGCCTTCTCTTTTGCATACGTGAGGGATCATGCCCACCTTTTGGCGCCATAGGCTTGGGTTTAACCTCGAATGTACTGCCATCAAAAGACCAATTGGAATACTCTGACCAGTTGTTACTCAACAATGTGCAAGGCAGTGAAATCATAGTGCTAGCTGATCTGATATTTCTACAAAACGAGATATTCAGACATTATCCCAGGAAGTGCCACCACATTCACGTGTGTGCATATACACACATATATTGGCCTCACACAGGCCATCACAATGAGATGCATCTTTCACCCCAATTCAGAGGCTATTCCGTGTCCCAAAGATGCTGGACATTGGAGGCATGGGCATGGGCCATCTAAAAGCTGAGCCCCGCGGTCACGCCTTCGGCTTCATTTAGAGCGTCCATTGCTATTGCCCGGGCCAGGCTTGGGTCCTCTGCCACTGTACATTTGCTGCTGCTGCCGCTGCCACCACGTTATTGTTCAAATATAAGCAATTACACCACTCACAGGGTCTTGGCGTCTAAGCCAGGGCTGGGCATCACATCCGAGCGATGCCTTCCCTAGCCCTGGGCTGGTGCCACCCATGCCTGGCCATCACTGATTGCCCAACTCAAACCCTCCAGAGATTCCCCCATCTCTTGCTCCCCTACCCAACACCAGAGCTCCTCTTGGAGGTTCGTGTCTCCCCCTGGGGCGTGTGCACGGTCTTCTTTTGCTTCCGGCGAGCCATACAGCCTTTACATACATGAGTAGAGGATTCAGCGCGACCATTCGCAGTGACTCCAACAGTTCGCCATCTCACACTCGGCGTCTGTGTGCCCTGAGCACAGCACATTTGGGTTTGCAACCGCTCTGTCTTCTTGCCGAGAATCTTCTCAGACACTGGCTCTCGTTTCTCGCGCCATCGCTGTTTTCACTTCCACACCAATGCGAATACAGGGGAAAAAAATACCTATTACTAAGTGTTAATAAAACAAATGAAATTCGGCGCCTGTGAGCGCGTGGCGTGCAGCTGTGATTCAGCCAACTGTCGCAGAGCTCTCACATTTTCTGTTAAAGCAGCAGTGAATGTTAAGCAAAAACACGTTCCTGTGCCCGGATGCGGCAGCGGAGCAGGATGCATGCAGCTTCTATTCAAATTACTTTTCTTTTTCTTTGCATACGTATGCCGAGAAATCGGTGACGATCCATGGCAGCCACTAATGGGGAAGATTTTAAGAAATATCCTGAAGTGTTTTTGTTTTAAAAAAATAATGGAGCACCTGAAGCCCCGAGATCGGGTGCTCTTAGGTCATGGGAAGTGTGGCTTGCAGGTGGTGCAGCGTCTTGTGATGTCTGCCCTTCCCAGGACCAATGCAGCCTTGGATCCAACTATAGACTGGTAGAAAGTTTGGGGTTCACCACAATTGAGAACATCACCCTTGGGCAGTGTTGTGTAGCAGATAGATAGTCCCAAAAAAGGATGATCAAAAGACCAGACGGAGCATACATTTTTAGGAATTGCAGAAACATTCATTTTCATGGTGAATTCTCTTTTCCCCTGCTTCTAAATCACAGAGTCTGTTCTATCACTCATGTTGCTATTTGAGATTGCTGCAATTTAAGGAGTTCCAGATCTTGCAAATCCAAGGGCTAGAGACACTGGATCGCTCTTAGATATCAGATCCAGTCCTGTCAGTATCATACTTAAAATCCAAGGAGGCCAGTAGGAAAAGGCTGTCCAACGTGAACATGGGTTAAATTAACAATAATTATATCCCAGAAGCAAAGGTCATCATTTAGAGAGCCATAGCTGCTAGCAGCATAGAAAGACTAAATGTATTCAGGCTCTGCTTGCTAAGAGGAATTAAAAAGATTAAATATTGGCATCGATTTATAGGGATATAGCCAAGAAGACAGTGACTGAGAATTGAAGTTTGAGAGGGGAATTGGCAAAGCTAGCACACACAGAAGTTTTCTGCTTACTTGCAGGGTATTTTAAATCCCTATGGGTCACATTAAATAACCCCAGAGGTTTCTGTGAATTATTGAGACCTTCAATGGGAGATAATGAGATCCTCAAAGGCGGTGTTACCCTAGAAGATTACATTCTCATTAAGAAAAATAACCATTTGGCCCGAATGTTTGCAAAATGCATTTCTATAAACCTCGATTTATCTTGCTGAATTCCTCAATGCTTCTTTCTGGGCAGTAGGGTGGAAGCCACATTGACAATGGAAAGGAAAGTGTGAGGTAGTAGGCATCCCAAAAATAGAGGAACCTAGCCTTTCCGATAAGCCAATATAGGGGGCCTTCACCCCCTCGACCCCCCCCCTGTGCTAAAGAAATAAAGGTTTGTTCCTAACTGAACCCCTAGGTTAATCCCTATCCTTCATAACATCTCAGAGGGTTGATCGGCTTGTGGCCTTAGACTCTTTGGATACAATGTCGTCTATCAACTATTGAGAAAGGGTAATTATTAAGCTTCCGGCTAGGGATTCTTATAGAACTCTTTTGCAATGGCTGGGAATGATTCAAGGTAAATGAGATCATGACTTTGCCATTCACACTCACTAGATCCATTAAAAAAGCATATCCTTTGTATCTGACCCTCATAAATTTGACCATGGACCCAGTCTTCTGTTATATTTTTTGCTCTCCCAAAATCCTTGGTGATCAGTTTGGTCATCTGCGACGACCGCCTCAACCACCATGCATCTCCCATCAAAGACAGTACTGAATTCAGTGCCATTGAGCCACTGGACGATTCAGAGCACCCGCTCCATCTCAAGATGCCTGACGCTGTTTGATGCCTCTCGACACACTGAAGAAAGCCCCAGTGGTTGAGCTCCCTGATTGGCTGCACTCTGAGGTAAACCTGACCGCATTCCCTAGCCGGCAGGCGAAGCCGGCACCCAACAAAGGCCCACATAAAATGCCCTCAACGCCTGTCCGAGCTTGCCGGAGACAGCGCTCGGGGTTCCCCCCTGCCTCCACCCACACAGACCACCTCCCAACCATCATCCAACGTCTCGCCAGAGAAGGTAAGCAAGTTTGCACCAATATCCCTCCATAGTCGCCCACTACCATCACCTACAACATCAATGCTTCGCATCACATGCTGCAACCCACTCCCTTTTTGCCCCCACTTCATTCTGGACCTTACAGCTCTGCCTCTATTTATCGGCAGGGTCCATTGACCCGCTCTGAGCCACACATTGTCCCTATATGCCTCGTTCAACCCTCCCCTCCCTGCACACGCACTGCAACTCCCACTCACATGCTAGTGCCGCCAGCACCTACTAACACTCTGCTCACTCTCCCATTAGCCCTCCCCCCACCTAGCTCTGCCAGCCCATGCTCATGTGCATTCAGAGCCCACAGGCTCTTATTTTTCACTAGTCCACCACTGAGCCCATCCTCACTCTGGCCACACTCTGAGGCCAGAAACAAGTGCCTCTGTTCATGCACCACTAGCCCCGCTTCTAGAATATGCAACCCTTCCCCCTGCCCCGGTAACTCTCCCGCTACCTTCGCCCTCTCACCTATCCTGCGCACTCATTAATGCTAGTTCCTTAATTGTGCATGCAGTGACTTTAGGGACCTTATCATTCACAACAACCTGGACCTCCTTGCCATTACAGAGACATGGCTACATCCTGCTGCAGGGGCAGCACTCTCCATTGCCATTCCCACTGACTACACAATCCTCCTTTGCGACTTCCTATTAAACGGTGGCAGAGTAGCCCTCATCCATGTGGAAACGCTCACCATTAGACACATTTCTACAAACGACCCCCTCCAGTGACCTTCTCTGTGCCAAGCTCTCGCTATCCCCTACCACTACAGTCACACTTCACATTTTTATCGCCTGCCCGGTCCCTCCAAAATACCTCCATCACGATCTTGTACACACCCTAACCACCAACATCAAACCTACCTCCAAGATACTCCTCTTAGGAGACCTTAACCTTGGATTCATCAATACCTCTGACAAATATGCCCTCTCTCTTGCCAATTCCTTAGACTCCTTAGGTTTCACTCAATGCATTATCAGCCCATCTCACTCACTAGGCAGAACCATAGACTGGCTCGCTGACCTCAACTGCAACACCATCATCACATCCAACACCCCATACCCTTCGACCGACAATCACATTATGACCTTCATTATCCCCTCAGCCCGACACAGACTATCACCACCTACCCACTGCTCCTAGCTCTCACACGATGATGCTGGAACCTCGGCAAGGAGTGTCTCCTTCTCGTGCTAACTACTGAATGCACACACTCCCATTCACCACGACCCTCGAACCCCATTGCCCTTGTCAACCTCTACAATGCTGCCACCTTATCAGCAGTTGACTACATCGCCCCACTCAAGCACAGGAGGGCCAAACCAACTGCTCACAAAAACTCTTGGCTCATTTACTTATCATCTCCAAAGAATATAAACAGACCATTCACACAGCCAAAGCAACTGTATTCACCAACAGAATCACCAAAGTCCAGTCCCAATCATGGTAACTGTTCAACATTGTACGTGAATTGGAAACCCCTACCACACCTACTGCAAATTTTATCCAAGATGATGCCTGGTGCCAGCAAATTCAGGGCGCCCTCATAGACAAAATCACCACCCTACCGGAAAAAACAAGCGCTCACCCTCTCTAAATCATCCATCACTAACCCACCCCCATCCACCCATCTACCCTACCCTCCACCTCATCTACCCCTTTCAGCTTCCACCCGGTCACTGAAGTTGAAATCTCCAATATCATCGCTGGTCTTAAACCCTCAAGATGCCACAGTGATACCTGCCCAGTTCCACTCATCAAGGAATGCTCTGAAGCAGCTGAGGAAAGGAGATTAGGTCTCCTTCCACCTGCCAATCACTGGTAAGCTTCAGGTTTTCCCGCTCTTTTTCTCATGCTGATAAACGCTCGTTTGGCCATAGCCCACACTGCTGACATCACTGATCTAACATACACTCCTAATGATAGCCTAAATATTATAGTTATATACAGACCTCCTTCGCTAGTCTCCGACTTTGAGAATGAAGTCACTTCTCAAGCCTCAAGACTTAAATCCACAAACTCATCCACCATGCTAGTTGGTGACATGAACAGGTGGAGAGGAGATAAAGAGCATGAAGAGGCTATATGCTGGAAAGAGCAATGAACAACTTGGATTTCACTGTAGTTAACAATAAACCTACTACCCCCGAGGAAATCAACTAGATTGGGTATTTACCATTAACCTGAAAACACATAACGTTCTCACAGAACCATGTATATGGTCAGACCACTATTTAGTTACATTTGAAGTGCAAATGAATAAACAGGCACCTCACCCTGAAAATCCACACGTTCAGACATGGATCAGAAATTTAAAAAATCTTGGACCTGAGATCCTGAAATCATGTTTACAGAAATGTGCAGGTTCATTCGCAGAAAATGACAACTGCGAGTGCATGCTGAGAAAATATAACAAACACATGCAGGAAATGGTTGAAGAAAACACTCCTCTTAAACAAAAACTGGTTAGGAAAAATAGCAACCATCAAAAGTGGTATAGTGACGAGCTCAGTAAACTTAAGCAGGAGAAAAGAGTGAAAGAAAGGTTATGGCACCAGCAGCTAACAAAGAACAGTGGGAAAGCGCCAACCACAGTTATAGGAAAGGCATAAGGCAAGCCAAAAGAAACCATTATAACAAGGAAATAGATGGAGATATTAATAAAACCAGCAAAATCTTTGAAATTCTCAAAGGGTTTGAAAAACCAAAATCATTCTCCCTGTCACACACTCCCACAAAGGAACAGTGTCATAAAGTCCAAGAAGCTTTCGCTGCTAAGATCTCGAAGGCTCGTAACAATATTATTCTAGCCAGAACAGAGGGGGAGACCATTACCCCCCCCCCAGACAAGATAAGCATTTCTGGAGGAAGAGAAAGTTTCAGATTCCTCGCCATATCCGAGGAAGAATTCTGTAAAATCTTAGCTAAAATGAATCCCACTTCCTGTGCAGAGAACATTTTGCCGTCTAAAATTATATTGGATAACAAAGAAATCTTTGCCCCAGTATTGACAAAGATAATTAATGTTTCTTTCAGGGAAGGGGTAGTACCAAAGGAAATCAAGAAAGTAACAATTACCCCTTTATTGAAAAAAACAGGGTTGGATCCAAAGGACCCCAGTAATCTGAGACCCATAACAAACTCAAACTTTGTACTGAAGGTCCTAGACAAAATTGCTACAAACCAACTGCAAAAACAAGACCAGAACCTACTACATGAACAGCAATCAGGTTTTCGAGCCGTACACAGCACCGAATCGGCGATGCTTGATCTTCAGACCCATATGTTAAACCTGATAGATAAAGGCAACACAGGGATTCTTATCCTGTTAGACCTCAGTACAGCGTTCAACCTTGTAGACCACCAACTCCTGCAGGAGGCACTGGCAAGAATAGCTGAGTGTACATCTGAGGCACTGGAGTGGCTAGCATCCTTTTTGAAGGACAGAAGCGCTACGATCCACTGGGGTGATGTCTTTTCGGAGGCCGCTCCAATCCTGTATGGCGTTCCCCAGGGTGCCAGCCTGTCGCCTTTACTATTTAACCTGTACATGAGAGGTTTATGCAAGCTCCTAGAACAAATCAGCGTGTTTTTTTACTAACTACGCCAATGACACGAAGCTTGTGTTTGAACTTAAAGGACAATATAGCATAGACAGTGCTAAAATATCAGAGGTGTACAACATCATCGACAATTGGATGCAATGCCACTGGATGTCTCTTAATAATACTAAGACAGAACTGATGATCTTTGGGACTCAACAAGCTAGATCCAGACTAGGGACAGAATATCAGGCATTCACCATCAAACAGGCAGGATCTCAGTGATGCCGCAGGTCAAAACCCTAGGGATGATCGTGGAAGCCTCTCTGGGATCAGAGGCACGGGTATATTACCTACAGAAAAATAATGCCTACTATATGTGACTCATGAGAGCCATAATGCCATTTATAAATGAGGCAAATGCGGCCACCATAGCAAGAGCAGTCATACTGTCACGCCTGGACTATGGCAATGCCCTACTGATTGGAGCCTCAAAGAGAGAACTTCAAAAGTGTCAGGTTATGGAAAACAACGCAATTCGCGTCATTAAGAACATCAAAAAAAAGGGAGCATGTTACAACAGGGAGAAGATCCCTACACTGGCTAAGGGTGGAAGAAACAATACTTTTTAAATCAATGACCATAGTACACTGATGTGTACATGGAGAAGCCCCGAAGTACTTTAAGAAACGATTCTCATTGTACATGCCCCAAAGAAGCCTCAGATCAGAGAATAAGGCCTATCTGAAAGTTCCTAGAGCAAAGCCTGTGCAAGGCTGGGGAAAATTCTTCCCAGTCAAGGCTGCAAACTGCTGGAACAAACTACCTCTAACTCTGGGGCAGGAAGAGAATTACTTACGTTTCAGAAAACTTCTGAAAACTCATCTTTTCCAGTGAAAAGCCTGTATTATACACGCATGTTGAGGAAAGAATGAAACTTCGCCTGTACAATGGATTAACGTGGATCTTGCCTAGCGCCCTAATGCCCGCGGGCTACCGGCGCATTACAAACCAAAATACAATACAATACAATCTAATCACCGAGAGAAACCTTGATGTGATCTTCATCATGGAAACGTGGTTTACCCCCTCCTCCCAGCACATCCTCAATGTTCTCCTACCACCCGGATACAGTATTCAACATACTGACCAGCAAGGAGAGACAAGTGGAGGGGTCGCTGTCATCTACAAGTCCGACTTGCCCTCCACGGTCCTGCCATGCACACCATCCCCCTCATTCGAATCCCTGTCATGTCGATTCCCCCTGTCCCACAAGGACTCAATCACATTCCATCTCGCATACCGCCCGCCCCAAGGGAAAGGGTCGTTCATAGTGGACGTCACCAACCTCATCTCAGCATCAATTGCACATGCCAGCAACATCCTCCTTGGGGACTTAAACGTCCTAGAGACACCACCATCTAAGCACCTATACGACCCACTATATGCACTAGATCACTTGTGCAACCTCCAACAAATCATCCTCTCTCCAACCCACAAAGGACGGCACATGCTCAACTTTGTTTTCACCCCTCCGGCTCTCCTCTCTTGTGCTGACCCCATCCCACTCGATTGGTCAGACCACCCGGCAATCCCTCTGACCCTACAACACTATGAACAACCCCATAAGCGACAGGCTAAATGCCCTGCGATCACCTGCTGCTCCTTCAAACTCTTCCCTTTGGACCTCCTTCAGCCAGCTCTGGCCACCATCTCCTCCACCGGAAATGCTTCAGACCTACTTGAAGCCTTCTCTCTCGCCGCCACTGACCTGGTTAATACCCACACCCACTAAAAACCACACGAAACAAGGGCGGACCATCCGCCGCCTGGTACATTCCTGACCGTGGGGCCAAAATGGTGGCATAAACACTGCCATCTAGAGGATCTCTCTTCACTCAAAACCCTGAGAACCTTGCGCAAAAAGCTGATTACTGATGCAAAATCAGCTTACTCTGCCACTGCAATTGAGGGGGTGCCTAACAGGCTCAGAATCCTCTTCGACATTGTCAGACGCTGCACAGGCCTACCCTGGACCCCGAGGTCCATGCTTCGCAGGAGAAATGCAATAGCATTAGCAGCTTCTTCTTCAACAAAATTGCCAAAATCAGGGACTTTATCGACTCTGCAAAGGCCTCAAAGGAACCCCCCCCCACCCTGCACCAGGAACTTCCCCCTTGGTTAGACTTCCCTCCAAGCATCCATTATCAAACTGCTCCATGGCCGCGCCCTTAACACACTCCTTAATATCGTCAATGCCTCTCTCGCTGAAGGCTCCTTTGTGGACTCTCTAAAAACACGACTGATGCGCCCCCTCTTAAAAAAGCCCTTGCTCGATCCTGATGACCTAACAAACTACAGACCCATCACAAGCCTCCCTTTCGAAGGGAAATTCATTGCAAAGGCTGTCACCAATCAATTGCTGGCCAAAATCGTCCAACTCTGCCTCCTCTGTGACTATCGGGGTTCTGCACCAAATGTAGTGCGGAAACGGCCACAATTCAGGTGATAGATGATGCACTTCAACTTATGGACAGAGGTGACTCCTGCCTCCTCGTCCTTCTCGACCTTTCAGCAGCGTTCGACATGGTCGACCATCCCACGCTCATCTCGATACTTGCCACCAAAATGGGCCTCACAGGAAAAGTCCTTGACTGGTTCTCTTCATACCTCGCCAACAGATTCCAATCCGTCCAAATGGGGCAGTTCAGGTCTAAACGCCTACCAGTATCTTGCAGCGTACTGCAGGGAAACCGTCTCTCATCCATTATCTTCAACCATTATATGAAGCCCCTAGGAAACCTCTTAAATGACCCCAGCATCGCCATCCACCCGTACGCCAATGACACACACCTGTACCTTAAGGTTACTGGCCCTCAAGACATCTCTCGTCTCCGCTACTGCTTGGACACCGTCCAGACCTGGATGTCATCTGCCTACCTAAAACTCAACCCCACCAAAACCTAGTGTGTCCTTATTGGGGCCCCCCCTCCAAACAACAGATCAACCAAAACTGGCTCAACAACATGAACCTAGAGGGACTCACCCCCAGCTGAGCGACTCAGCCAAATCCCTAGGTTTCATCATCAATAGCGGACTCTCCCTACAAAAAACATGTGGCTATGAAAGCCCAAACTGCCTGCCTCCAAATCTTGACACTTAGGAAAATCAAACCCTTCATCCACCCGCTAGCATCCGAACAGTAGTCCAGGCACTGGTCATCTCTCACATTGATGGGTGTAACGTCCTCCTTGCCGGGGTCCTAGCCACATACCTGGCTCCCCTCTAAGCTGACCACCATGGTGCAGCTCGTCTTATCGTGGGTTCCTGCAGTTTTGACCACATCACCCCCATCCTATGTTATCTCCACTGGCTCGCCCTCCCCACAAAGATTCTCTTTTAAACCACATGGATCACATGCAAAGCAGTCTCCAACGCAACCCCCTTTTACCTGGCAGACAAACTCCATATCTCAGTAGAATCCCGCACCTCCCAGAGCTCAATCATCAAAAGGTTAGAGTCCACTCGGAACTGGTAGAAAAGGACCAGAAATCAGTCCTCCTCCTGCTGTGCCCGATCCCTTGGGAAGGGAACTCACTCCCCCTGGAGGCTCGTACTGCCCCTTTCATCATGCAGTTCTGTAAAATCGTGAAGACATGGCTCTTTCATCGCTTCCTCCCCAAGAACTAAAACCCTGACAATCACCCACAGTACTGCGTTTCTGTTCAAAATTCTAGCTGGACGCAAGCCTCTGCCTTCGCCTGAACTCTGTAAAGCGCTCTGCTTCCTATGGGCCAGGTTTGCGCTACAAACAAACAAAAAAATATATAAATAAATAAGCCCACACACCAATTATCACATCAATTATCAACTCCTCCTTGGAATCCTGCTCAGTCCCAACCAACCTTAAGCGGCCTGGATCTCGCTCTCATCAAAAAAGCATCCTGACCTCACTATACCCATCAATCACCACCCCATTACCACTGTACTATTCTTACAAAAAATTGTAGACCGCGTCACCTACATCCAAATACAAGCTTACCTTGAAAACAACAAGATCCGCAGCCCACGCCAATCAGGCTTCCGCTCGGATCACGGCACAGAATCTGCACTACTCGACCTAAAAAATAAAATGGACAATAGTCAGGACTCTGGGGCCCTAGCTCTCATACTACTACTGATGTATCAGCCACATTCGACGTTATGAACCACCAAACACTCTGTCACCACCTATCTTCCGCCTCCAACTTCTCCCCTGAAGCAACTAAATGGGTTGCATCATTCCTAGCAGACAGGTCCACTTGTGTCTTTGCAGCAAATGCATCTGCCCACCCCACTCCACTACCTTGTGGTGTACATCCTGCACCCCCACCATCTATAAGATATACACCAAACCTTTATTTGACCACCTCGACTCCCTCTGTATTTCTTACATTAACTACGCAGACGACACCCAGATCCTCCTCCCCTCGCAGGCAAGCATGACTACAACACTGGCACCATCAACAAGATCTTTGACACAATCCAAGCTTGGGTGGCTGCCCACCAACTCTGCCTCACTGATGATAAGACAGAAATCCTCATTGTGGACCCCTCTCACGACCGGCCAAGGTGGACCTTGCCTTTCCCTCCTTCACCATTGATGCCTTCACCATCCTATGTCTTCCTCCATTAAGCCTTTGGGCATCTACCTTGACTTCAGCCTCAACATGATCCATCAGTTCAATGCAATTGCTTCATCAGTAGCCTGTACTACAAAACTCTTAAATGCCAGCAATCCTTTCCTCTCCACACAAGACTGCCTAACCACACTGAGGGTAGTCATCAGTTCCCAGGTTGCCTAACCACAGCCAGAGCAATCATCAGTTCCCAGAATCACTACTGCAATTCTCTCTTCACTGGCACTTCCAAGCGCAACCTCAATAAACTACAGACAATTCAAAACAATGCCATTTGTGCCACCATGAACCTCGCCATACGGGACCATGTATCAGCCCATAGAAGATCTGCAAACTGGCTACTTGTGCCTGAAAGGAATTACTTCAAAATTGTCTCCATTGCCCACAGATGCCTCTCAAACTCTGCTCCATCCTTCCTCTCACAGAGAAATACCAAAACTACCTCCACCAGACCTAAAAGATCCATCCACTGCCACCGACTGACCACACCACACTTCAATCGCACAAGAGTCAGGGGCTCCAGCTTCCCGTCTACCGCTGCATATCTCTGGAATGCTCAGCCACTTTACCTGCACGCTGAAACGTCCTACTGGCCGTTCAGGAAGCAACTAAAAACATTATTTTTCAATTGACTCTCCTTGTCCGTTCTCTTCTCCACTACCTTTGCCTACTCCTCCATCCACCTTTCTGTTGACTGCGTTCTGTAACCAGCGCCTTGATGCACAAGGGTTCTGCACGCTTTATAAATGCAAAAATAAATAAATCATTTTGGAAGGAAGATCCAAAGTAATTTTCCAATATTGAAGCTGTTGTTGGAGTGTTCTGTCAGGATACTAGTCTTGCTGTTGGGGCAGGCTCTCTAGAGGCTGGACTACACCTTTCAAGTGCAGGAAATAGCCTTTAAATGCGTTTATGTTGCGCTGGACAAACATGCCTTCCGACACCGAAATATATTGACCCTCTACTAAAGAAAATTGAATGGACACATGAGGAAGGAATGGCTTGGGGTGTTGGCTAGCTATCCCTCTTCCTGTTCTCTTTTAGTTAAAATCCTTCCAGCTTCCCAGGTGGTTTCTAAAGCCATGTCTGACGGAAGAAATGCATTGCATAAGACACCTCAATAAAGTTCAACCCTCTCTGGAATCTACTGGATTCTCAAAGGTTTCCTCATGGAAGAGAACAGACATTCACACCAACAAAGATGGAGGGACATGCTTATAATTCCAAAGAAAATTACTCTCTTCTGGCCTTCCTATTTAAATTCCTCCAACAATGTTACTTTTCCGTCTGATGGTGATAGGAAGTGCCCATGGCAAGTCATTCTGTTGTGTAACTTAACACACCCCAGCTTGAGACTTTCACATCATGCACTTTATTAAATAGACACAGATACAGCACCAGATCTAGAAATGTATTTGATTGAATAGACTTAAAGGTTGTTCCTGGACATGAGACATTACCTGGTGAGTCGTTTTTCGCACTTATCTTGTTCAAGAGATGCGAGCAATGTCACATTGTATCCATTATAAGTAAAAATACAATGTAAATGTGCCATTATGCTCTCAGAAATCCTTTCTCATGACTCCTATGGTGTTACACTACAATGATATTACTCAGACTGCAAGGTCCCTCAGTAGGAGTGACCTAGATTGCTCTGTCACTCAGCTTATCAGAAAGGTGCCCTGAACACCTGTATTTCGGTACTCTTCCCGGATCGCCATCTGATCGTAAACTATCATAAATGCCCAAAAGCAGAGCAGTCTCCAGTTTTTCAACCATGACATCACAGGGCTCATTTAATAGGTGCAAGATACATATTTGTCGAACATTCAAGCACGCTGTAATGTTACGTAGGTGTGTTTGCACCTTTTTACCAGGGGATTCAATAGTAGCTCCCAGTAGCAGTTTGTGTTAAGCAAACAAGGCTTTTCTAACCAAATAGCTCCCCGCTCTGAGTTATTTCAGTCCCTACAATAGAGATTGTTCCAGCATTTGAGCCTTGTGCAAGTACATACATTACCATCTGTGTAAAACCAGACCTGCCAGGGCAGCCGGCATCCATGTTGGTTGAGTGTTACATGCTGGGTTTATTATGGCGACTCACCGAGTCCTGGTGGCCTGGTGGCAGGCTTTAGTGGGTGTGAGCATCTGATCTCAGAGTTGTCCCTACTAGTCTAACCCACTCTGCTGGAGTCCAAACTGGCTAGTGCCCAGTCTGCTAGTTTGGAATCAGGCTTCTGAGGTGGGATTTCCATTCAAACCCGCTTGCTGTTTTACATGCTATTTATTGTGGGGCTGTACAGTTCCCAGTAAAGGTGGGCATCCCAAAACCCCTAGTTATATGGTGAATCACTTGGCGAGCCTGATCTTGGTTGTCCAGTTTGTCTGTAGCATCTTATTTGTAATCTTTCTTCTATAAGCCATTTGTTCATTCAAAATGTTTTGATCTATGAATCTTTCACTTAGTGAGGATGCTTGCTTGTGAAATCTTTCATCCGATTGGTGAGTCGTACAGACCTTTGGAACTTGCATGTACTTTGACAGGTGCAATGTAAAAATACTAATCAATCCTGGAGAGCTTCCTTTTTTCACAGTTTGCTTTTATTATAGCGATAATCTCCAGATTTGTGGGTATGTGGGTATAAAGATCGTTTATCGGTCCGCCAGCCGGAGCGCACAGTTGACCGGAGTGAAACAAGAGCTTGGGAGCCATTACTGTCCATGTACACCCCCAAACACGGCAGTGATCGCTATTCACCCCCTGAGGTTCCCTCCATGTTGTGAATACTTGTAATGTATTTCATTTCTGGGTGACGTGATGCATTGTATTGCACGTTCCCAATCTCCCATGAAAAAAAAGATGGCCACAGCCATGACAAATGGAGAAACAAGGAAGTCCCTTTTCTATTTACATGGTAGTAATGGAGAAGTAGAGTGGGTGGCCGAGCCTGAGATTGCCCAGAGCCGGCCAGGTAAGTGGGATGTGGTGGGAAAGATGGGGGTTTCTGGGATTCCATGAGGGCTGGGTGAGGAAAAAGCAGAAGGGGCTAGCGATTGAAACAAATAACAGCGACCCAGGGGAGGAGGGCAAGCAAATGAGGGCAATCACTGACAGATTCTGCCATCTGATTGGCCAGACTCACTGCCCAGGTTGCGAGTGTTACTTATTTGCCTCGATAACACAACCTGACAGTGCATAACTTGCAAATGCAGCATCCCAAGGCAGATCACGTGGAGAATGCGCTTTCTTTTCTGATTTCATGACAGCAAGTTTTGTGGTTTGCAGACTCAAAGGAAAAGGTGCTGTTGCTTCCATCTTTCAGACGATTTGGTTGGTTTTTTGAGGGCCTGCACGTATTGAAGCAGGTGTTCGTTCAGCTTAGAATGGATGATTTGGAGATGTGTCTAGATAATGCTAAAACAACCAGAACATTGGTGAGGTGCCCGACATGCCTTGGCACGTCACAGGCTGTGCGTGTATTGCCCAGCATACGTGCAGCCCCCCTTCATCTGCTGGATTCTTTAGGCGGCCGGGGGTTGCCTTTTAGCCTTGGCATGCTATCTAAAGGGAGTTGATCGTGGAATGGCGTTTATCTGAGGCATGATCCTCCTCCACGGTTACTATGGCTACCTTTTAAAAGATGGCGCATTGTATGCAATTTAAGACGGGGTCTAAGGGATCGTAATAGGCCGGAATTCACAGCATTGTTCATTTGATAAGGTCGTTGCAAAACAAGGTTTGTGATACACGGCAACATTTTGGAGGCGGTGTGTACGCACTTGGAAACTGAGGGACTGAGGGGGTTAATCCAATACCGCATAACGGACTGCAATGTTGTGTCAAAGCCACACACAATCTGTTGAAAGGTTTTGCCGCCCGCAGCTGAGTTTGTTTATATTATTTGCATTTGTCAGCTCTGGTGACACTTTTCTTTGCTTGTGTGGTGTTTACTGGGGTTGACTACACCCTAGCGGCAGCCATTGCCTCTAAGCCGTTTATGTGAATGTGTGACTGGTTCGCTTGTAAAAATGTTAATGGTACCTCTGTGAGAGATGTCGTCCCGGGGGAAGATTGAGTTACGGAAGACAATGTGATTTGCATTGTGAGGAATGGGTGTGGGTGAAAATGAAAGAAGGTGGACCTTACCCTTCAGTGTGGATGAGTGATGTGAGTATTGAAACACAGGCAGAACTAGTCCCGATTGACATGGATTACAAGTAATAGAAACAGTGCAGAAGGAACAGCAGAGGGAATGGTGTGCGTGCACGCGCCACAGTAGCAAACGGGAACGGGGAAGACACCATTGACAAAGTGGAGGGTTTTGAGGATTGTATGACTTACCAAAATAAAGGGTATGTTAATTTAAGTGGTCCCACTAGAAGGATTATTTATAATGATTAATCCAAATAGCTGAAATAGGCCATGCAGCTGGGGGCAAAGCATCCGTGGCAGAAGAGTGCCTATTCCATGGGGTTTCAGTGGGACTCCCGGATGCCGGAAGTGGGCGTTTGTGGAGAGGCATGCACTGCCTGCCTTCGGGAGAGCGGCAGACGTCTTGGGGATGAGGCCTCTTTTCACTACTGTTGATGTAATGCCTGCTTGGGGCCAAGTTCCGTGCATTCCCCTTTACCAGAGTAGAGCGTATGCCAGAAATAAAAGTCCTGCTCTAGAGGAGGCGCGCGTCTGGCTGTCAGCAGCTGCCATCTTCCAGTCTACCACATCCTCCTTATTTTTTTAGGTGGACGTATTGAGCTGCAATAAGACTGTCGGGACCATGATTTGGGATTTGCGCATTGAGGGATCATTCTCTTGAGCACCTGTTATGGAGCCAGGAGCGAGGCCAAGATCTCGCCTTGCAGGTGCCATCATGGAAATGAGGAAAATGAACTTGTAATACTTAGCTTCTAGATGTGTTGGCGCAGCACCCCCAGTCTCAAGAGCTTTGGAGAGAGGACAGTAAATGCATTGGGAAAGAAGGGGTTGATTATTTTGGACAGATGAATGTCTTGTATTTAGAGTCCTGGTGACCAGCAAGAGAACCTAAGAACCGCCCTGGTCACATGGCACCCGGTACGTGCTTGAGGACGTTGCCTCTCATGGTGGAGCATCTGCGCTTCCACTTTGGTGGGCTTGTTCGCTAGAAACAATCGGTATTGCTGGCAATGTTTAGGTAAAAGTATTATGTTTATTCTGAAAATCATTCTAATACATCAAATAATAATATTATTTACAATCAAAGTGAGAATAAAATGGCCTAAAAATCCCTGTTGGTGCCAACAAATGAACGACAAAATATATACAAAATAATTGCTCTACGGGAGTAGTGGCCATAGCTAGTGTGCACTCTTCTGAAGTACATGATTCTCTAATGACTCCATTCTGTTCACGTTGCTATGGGAAGACCCGCCAGCTACCAGTTCCCACCCATAACATGTGAACATGCGAAGAGGCGGACATTCACCCTTAACCCCTTCGCGCATCTACTCCTTCAATTTACATGTATGATTCCATCATAAGACGTCCAGATAACTGTGCTAATATAAATAACAAATACATGGAAACTCGTCGAATCCAAGTATCGTGACTTCACGTTTAAAGAAGAGAGGCTTCGGTAAAAATGTGGTGGCAGTAGTCAAAGTGGCAAGACGTCCAAATGCTGCCAGTTTTACCCCGAGGCCGATAATGGGTTTAGAACCCTCTGTTCTACATTGACACCTACATTGGCATTGACGTAATTTATTCATGAAAAGTGGTAATTAAGGTGCTGGCAGAATTACCACGTGCGGTAATTAAGTAAACCCCTAATTCCTTTGGGACTCCTTAATGGGGTATAACAAAGCCCTGTTATCTTGGAAATTTACCATGATAACTGGAAGCGGTATCCGTATTCCAGTTTGGCAGAGGTAGCAATGCTAATACCGCCAATTTCATACTGAAGACGACAGACCCGCCTGCTAAATAAGCGTCCCTGGTGGCTCACGCCCAGCTTGGTTTAAAGGGTTTAATGTTACACAAACTTTGCACCAGTGTAGTACACTATTTCTGCAGCATTTGCACTGAGGCATCTATGCTCATAATACAATAAAGCTCTCATCACGAGTTTGGCGGTAACCCTTAAATGCGGCGGTAGCGCTATTACCGCTGCATTTAAGGGTCCGCCAAATCACGGGTTTGGCAGATTTCCCCTCAGCTCTGAGCTGGGGGGAAATCCGCCGAAATTTCGCGCTCTTACTGCCGGCAGGAAATCCGCCGGCGGTAAGAGCGCGAAAATTCCACATTGAGCCCAATGGGGAATGAGGAATTCCCGAATGGGCTCAGTGGGGAATGGGCAATACCCGTTCTGGCAAACCCGTGATCTGGCGCTATTAGTGCCGGGGGGTTTGGCGGTAGGACTATTAACGCCGGCGCTAATAGCGCCGGCGTTACCGCCCAACTCGTGATGAGGCCCAGACGAGGGCACTTGCACTTGTGCAACGTTCTTCAACATGGCCTCCTAGCTGCTCCATGAATTGTTTTTCTGGTGCATCCTGTCCGTCGTGATCCAGCTCCGGCAGTTTGTTTCCATTCTGTAGACCGGATGTGATGCAGAAACCACTGATGACAGAGCCTCCAAGGACTTATTTATATACCCTCGGTGGCGCCATGGGAAAATCACCGGCTCATCTGTCGCAGGCAGATGGCTGAGCGACGTTAGTAATCTCTCTGGCGCGGTGAACTTCAAAACAAAAATACAAAATATGTTTATTTTAATATTTTACAGATGGCAACGGCATAGCGGGGAGCTTCTGTTCCTTTGTCATCCTAGCTACACCGATACCTGCTGGAGGGAGTGCGGCTTCTTATGCACCCACATTTTCTTCGCTCACCCCTGAATAGTTGCAAAACTGTACCACGCCCTTATGGCGGTGTTAATTGCCCATGGTCCCACTGATACAACTGACCATGTTACATGAAAGAATGGTCCCATCTTTGTTTCACGGCGTACAGTTACCGCAAGGGAGGAAGGCATGGTATCATCGGCGAACGTTGTCTGCTTTTCTTTTTCAGGACTGGATTAGGCCGCAGAGGACTTACGTTTCTTTGTTTTATTGTTTAAATGAAAATATAAAATGTACACAAGTCCAAAAATTGGAAAGCTTAGCTAACGGCTGGTATTTTCCTGATAAAGAAATGTATGTACATGAGCCCTATTCGTACCTGAGTTCTGAGGCTAGACACATAGATTCGAGGTTGCAGGCAAACGTCTGGTGTGCAGGTTCTCAGGGCGAGCATACGTGTTCCACACCTCCAGAGATTGGTGTTGTCTCCAAGGCGGGTGATATCAATGATTTTAGCTGGTTAGTGCGCATTGTAGCTTTAATTATTTATCTATTTTTTATAGCCGCGCGCAAAGCCCTGAGGCATCTAGGTGCCAGTTACAGTTCTAGGAAGTTACAAGTTACACGGTTGTAGGACGGTTACATGGTTACAAGTTCCAGAGCAGTTACAATGAAGTACATAACTTGATTAGATTCTGCAGCAAAAAGCTATAAGACAAACCCTGCTTAGTGGGTCCATATTAAAGCACGGTGGGTGTGCAGGATCACAGCAAGCAAATATGTAGAGCAGTGATATAATGGGTCGCAAGGTACACGCCGGCAAAGCCGCACCCATTGGGGCTGGAGGCTACATCGGCTGTGCAAGGCATGAACGTATAGAATCGGTAAAGAATAATGTTATGAGAGCGATGGTGGTTACAGGGTCGGCCTTTTAGGTACCTTGGAGGATTGTCTCAGATGTGTGTTACCTGGGGCAGCCCCTGGGTAAAACGAAAGGAAGTCGGATACTTGCAGACATAACAGTGAAAAAGTTCGAATAGCAGTTTAGGGAACGTAAACGTACTGGGTTTACAGTATGAAAGGGAGCTGATAGGGGCGTTGTTAGGGGGGGCTAAGGGGCTATAGCCCCTGATCTTTTGGTTGTAGCCCCGGATAGAATCTCAGGAGCTACAGCCAAAAGACTAGCTAGCCCCCAGTCCCAACAGTTCCGACATCAGCTTAGCCCCTGGTCTTTTCCAGACCTAGCAACTCCCCTGGGAGCTGGAGAGGGTGCATACTTGAATGCTGCTCACGCGGGCGGCCTGTCTCACTGCGGGCTTATGCCTGCTCTGCTTGCCGGCTTTGATATGGATGCTGAGGTTGGGCTAATGATAGCCAAACTTGTGAGGCAGAGCCTGGGCTAAGGAGGGGGTTTGTAGTGAGGCGGACCATGGTGTATGTCGGCAGCCATCTTTAAAGGAGCTGCAAAATCCCTCCAAGAAAGCTGGTGCTGATCTGAAGCAAACCTTGCATCTCATGAAGGGCTGCAAGAGAAGATTTGGCACAGTGGCAAATGTGCTGCATGGGCCCTCGACACAGGCAGGCTCCAGCCTTGTCTGGGGGCCTTCGCTGAGGACAAAAATGTGGTACGTCAGAGTGGACTTGTCGTAGGGCCTGGGTATTAGCCTTGTAGTAAGGCCCGGGCAAGACTCTAGTGCGAGGGTGCATAGGTGTACCATGCGCAGCATGAATAACATTTTCGGTATACGCCGGTATTTCTGACAATGCTGATCCTCCTCTGCATTTCGAGGGTCAAGGGGACCTTGAGAAATCAATGCTGAATACTGCAGTGGTGCTTCTGACGATTGAGGTCAAGGCTCCCTACAGAATGGTGAAGTTTGCCATGATGTGAATTGAGTCCAAGGGCATTGACACCCACCGAAATGATGATCCCTTGAGAGATATGTTATTTTACTGAAGCTTTTATAGGAAAAGAAGTCCATGTTTCTTGATTCCTGTAGAGAGTGTGTTGGGAGGAGGCCCTATGCCCTCATCCTCCTTATTTTCACCATACGTAATAGGTGTCCATCATCATGACCTACAGTGGGCTGAGCCTGTCTATCGCAGCAGAGTGCCATGTTGGGAGAATTCTTCACAACCAGATTGTGGGCTTACCTCTCATCCCATATAAACGTTCTGTCTGTAACATCCCTTCCTATGACCATCGTGTATCAGTGATGTAATTTCCTGTGGCCATCTTGGATCAGCGACATCACTTCTGGTGGTCAGCTTGATTTGGCCCAAAATACAGCTGAAGGCCACAAGGGGCTGAGAAGATCAATCAGGAAGAAATTGCTCCATTCAAGTAACACCAGGGACAAAATCAGAGAGATCAGCCATCGAGGACTTGGTGATCACGAGACACACGCATGTAACATCACTTCTGAATTCCCTAGGGGCATGCAGCCCAGGGGGAACTCCAGTTAAGGACAGAACCGTGAAGGGTGATGAACAGCCATTGACTATCCCCTTTGCCTCTTCGGCTATGAGGCTTTACTTTTGCCTTCCTCCCTGCTGCACTTGTCAATACCCTTAGCATGGTAATTTCTGTGCTGTCCCTCCACTCTGCAGTACTCACCTATTATGAATTCACACCTACTGTGCACCTCTCCCTATGCTTTCCCTACACTTTCTTCAATCACGCTACAACTTTTTCCTTTCCTATCCGCATCATAAATCTCGACATTCCCACTACTCCATCCCTTTTGCACCCCCTCCTGCCAACAAACAAAGCTGATGAGCTAACCATACCTCCCCAAACACCTATCCACCTTGTCTCTCTTCCTCTTAGACACAACTTCTGTACTCTTCCTTACTGCATCATCAAAACATAATGGAATGCTCAGTCAGTATGCAACAAAACCTCCTTTATCACTGACTAATTTCATGCCATCTCCCCTCCCCTAGACCTTCTTGCTGACACTGACACTCTGGTGGCCCTACACGGCTCCAAACTAGCCTTCATTCTCTCTCCTCCTTTGACTGCCAGAGAGGTGGAGGCATCAGGCACCTACTCTCTTCCTGTCTCAAAGTCTGAGAAATCTCCAATGCACATCCTCGCCTACCTCTTTTGAATTCACCATCTCTTGTTTTTGCTCCACCTCACTCGCCTCACATTTCCATCTACTGCCCTCCTGGTCCCATTGGACCATTCTTTGATGAACTTCGACAACTCCTTGATTCTCATTGCACTAAACATCCCCTCATTCTCTTAGGTGGCTTTAACCTTCCCTGTCCAACCACTTCTCAGAAATCTGAACTTCAGTCTTTCCTTAGTGGCCATGATCACCACTCTACCTACCCAGACTGTGGCTTAATCTATGGCTCTCCTATTCATCTCCACCTCTCTCTCAGCCACTAATACTACTGTCACACCATCCCTATCTGATCATTCCATTGTTTACACCGCCATCTCCTTTCCACCCCTGTCTTCTCCTCACTACTTGGCTCACCTATTACTGAAAGAAAATGTAAACCTTCTGCCATACCTCCCTTTCTCTCTGACCTACAGTTCTCCCTCAACTCCCTCACACTTGATGCCTCTTCCACTAACACTGCCATCCCCACCTTCCAATCCCTACTATATGACTTATTCTCCTCTAACTTCCCACTGCTAACTTTCACCCCATTCACACGCCGTCTCCGCACAGACATGCTTTAGCTGCTGCGCAAATAGAAGAGTACCGTCTTGCATGAGGACCTGCAAATCTACCTCGCTGCCCTGAACTCACTCATGATTTCTCTTCATAGAAAATGGAATTCTACCTCACCCCCCTTGACTCTCACTCTAACCTTCCTTACTGGGTACAGGGTGCCCTAAACTCACTCCTCACTCCTTCTAAACCTTTAACTATCAACACAACTCTCGCAGCTAATGACCTAGCCAAATACTTGCTGACCCTCCTCCCACTCCCTCCTTCTACATTATACACTAGCTTACTCTACCATCCTCCTCTGCCTCTCCCACTATAGTCACACTGATACTGAAGAAGTCCTATCTGTACTGATGAAGGCTAATCCCTCTTGTGTCCCATTACACACTCTTGCTCCTCAGCTAATCAACCCTATTGTCCCTTCAGGGGCCTCTCACCTCCCTGAACTCTTCAACCTGTCCTTCCACTCTGCTTGCTTTCCCTCGATTTTCAAAATGGCCACTGTCATTCCTCTCCTAAAAACATACAAGGGGCTAACCTGAACATACCGTGTAACTTTCACTATGTCTCTCCTTCTTCACTATTCTGAAGTGCTTGAAAGGGTAGTGTTCAGCAGTCTTACACATTTTTTAGACATCCACAACTTATGAGACCCCATACAAGCAGGTATCCGCTCCTGTCACTCCATGGAAACTGCTCTCATGAATGTCTCCAACTTCTCCTTGACCTGTCCTCTGCCATTGGCACTGTCGATCACTCTGATCTCCTTAATACTCTCTCTTTTCTTGGGATTTATGATCAAGTCCTTGCCTGGTTTGAATCCTACTTGGCACCTCACCAATTCTGTCACCTGCTGCAACAACACCTCTCAACTCACTCTAACTATTGCTGTTCAGAAAGCTCTGTCCTAGGTTCTCTCTTCTTTACACCCTACACCTATGCTCTTGGGGCACTAATCCCTTCCTTTGGGTTCTCTTACCAACTCTTTGTGGACACCACCCAAATCTTTTTCTCTTTTCCTGGATTCTCCTCTGATCTTTCTCTCAAACTTTTCAACTGTCTCCCTGTCATTAAATATTGGATGCCTTCACACACTCTGATGTTAAACTCTACCAAAACGGAGGTGCTCTTTTCCCTGTCAAATACTCTCTCATCTCTTCCTCTGCCGATCCAGTTACCATCCAACACTCTCCCCTACTACTCTTCCTCCCCTAGAAGCCTTGGCGTCATCTCACCCTTCTCTCTACTTTCATCTCCAAAACAGCACCGGCGTCTCGCCTCAATCTCCTTAATATTAGGGAAATCAGGCACCTCCTTCCTTTCAACACCACCAAGCATCTCCTAACCATTCCTGGCTTCTCTAAACTAGAGTACATGTCGAGCTTCCTCTTTGGTCTTCCCATCTATGCTTTTTGTACTCTTGATCGTTAACTTTGCTACCAGCCCTCTCTTTTAACTCCCTCACTTCACACCTACTTCCTTGTACCATAACCAGGCTGGATGGCTGATGATACAAAACAGGGCCAGATGTAAACTTCTTCTCCTGGGTAAGAAATCTATCGAAAGGAAGGCACCACTGTATCTATTCTTCTCTATCCAACACTGCAAGCCTTCTCGTAATCTCTGCTCTGCCTCCTCCACTACCCTTGTGGAACCTCGCCCTTCCCCCCTCGCCCTGTACTTCCTCTCGCTTCCTCTCGCTTCCGCTCTTTCTCTCTTCGTGCCTTACTTGCATGGAATTCTGTTCCCTGAGATACATGAGAAACGGTTTACACCAATTTGTTCAAAACCAAACTAAAAGCCTACCTCCTCAACTCAGTTACACTCTTAACCTACCTCCCATCTGCCTTCAAGCTAACATTTTCCCCTCGCCTCTAACTTGCCTCTGTACCACGCTGTCATGGTCATGAAGTCAGGGGCACAGGCATGCAGGGGTCGCATGCACAGGAGACCTGGGTGGACACTGTCCTGGTGCCTTTGGCACCAGGCTCATGAACAAAAGTAAACAGCCCTGTTTCAGCCATTTTATGTACGCATAAATAATATTCCTGCATCCAGGCAGTAAACTAAGCCAGCACATGACATTTCACTTTAACTTTATGAATATGCTCAACGCACCCCCGCATAGCGTGAGTTTTTCTCCTGTGCATGACTGGCCCTTCATGACATTTTATGTCTATTATGTCTATCCTAGCAATACCCTGACCTACTTGTACATCAAGGTAATTCCTTGGCCTTTTTTCCGCACATGACTCCCTCCTGTCTCAATTACCTACTTTCATTTAAAAATTGCCTTTGGAACATTTAAACAGCCAGCCTTGCCTCTCCACATAAGACCATGTGTAATAAATGTGTACACATTTTGAGTATGATTGCCTAGATGTTGACCCTCTGTTCTACCACGTAGTATGATGCATTGAGGTCTACGACAGCCAGTGTTTGTGCAATTGTTTCAATCTTTATTAAATGCATGAATCCCTATAGAGTAATAAGGGACACTAGACATGTGATTTCACAACTATTAGCTGATAAGCACATTTTGAGGCATGTTTAACACCACCTCTTTGATTTGTTTTTTTTCTCACCAATATGTATAATGATGCTCACCAACAGACCCACAAAGGCTTCTGAAGAAGAGGATATTCCTCGAAACGCGTCAAGCCAATCACAGTGGAACCTCTGTCAATGATGATATTGTAGACAATGTATTACTTTTTTTGACCTGTTTTCGCTTCAAAACATTTGTCTATGAATAAATATGAGAGCCTTCTCTCATTTTATATGACCATGTTTAACCCTTCCTGGTCTTCACTTAATACATTACTATTGAATGTGTTTCTATACAAAACTTGTTGATTAAGTACTAAAACTTCTAAAAACATTACACCTTGCTGCGTAACCATAGAGTGTGCAGGGGACGGGAGGACTCCAATCCTGGGTCCTCTTTCCTTGTTCTTGTATACGATAGGGTTTTTGTGCCAGAACCCTCTTTTCCTCCTCTGCACCTCCCTAATAATGAATAAATGTTAACACCTAATTGGTGTTATCCCCAAGTACATCATCCATAATTATTCCTAAACGCAGTGTGCACCTATTTCCTTCCCCCTTTCAAAAGTAAACAAGAACATCCATTTAACACCAAAAAGCTTTTATTATGGACATAGCACTTCAGATGCATTAACCTTGAACATTCCATCCTTTAATCAGGATGCATTAACCTTGAACATTCCCTCCATTAAGCAGCCCCAAGTGTATTCTTGGGTTTGGCTGCTAATGGATTGCCTTTGCACGTGCTCACTCTCTAGGAGTGGCAGTGTGTGGCTGGTAAACCGGCCCTAATGGGCGTGCCCACGATCTCAGCTATATGAACTGCCCCGATCCTCAAGACAGACGCTTTGCATTATTCTGCACTTGCAAGCAGCGTAACGCTCACCGTCGCCTGAGGTCAGACTTACCTTTGAAGATCCTGCTTCCTGCCAGCATACTTACCAACTGGGGGAAGCTGGTCTTACCTGTACATCTCTTCGGCGAGCCAAGTATTCATCTTTACACTTTCCAGAACGCCGAATTCTTCATCTTGGCACTGCAGCACGACACGCTCCATCGTCGACAGCACTGCCTGCAAGGAAAAACAGAAGACAAGGTTAGACATCGAAAAAACAGTCAGTTTAAGGTTGTGCTTTGCCATACTTCGCACTTTCCTTAAACCATCACTTACCTGCTGTCGAACATTGCGGTAGCATCCATCTTCCATCCGGCTGCGTCTCTTGTCACACAGCTGCATTGAGGCCGCATTTCCATCTAAGGGAAGAAAATAGGGACATTATTGGGGGAATAAATAGGAGCAACATATAAAGACATTAAACGAAAGAACAGCATCACAAGAGCTCAAGAAAGACTTACCAATCATAAGGAGAAGAATAGTCGCAGCTGGACTGGACTAATCCTTATCAGGGATCAGTGAAGGAACTAGATCCCATTCGACGCACCCATGCCAGAAGTAGCAGGACAGAGAGCTTATCTTCCATAATTCACAGGAGCAATATCACCACGTACCACCACTCACAGCTTTTCTACTGAGGAAGAGGCCTGAAGGGGGTGATTCAAGTTCAGGGAGGGCTGCAACCGTGCCCCAACGCCTCAGCAGAGACCAGGTTAGCATAACACACACTTGTGCTGCCTCCACTGCAGCACTTCACCCATCATGGTTACATCCCTAACACATCTGGCCATACCGCCTGTTGTAGCTGAATAGAATGTGGAATTTAGGCAAGGGAGCCTGGAGAATGGAATGTGGAATGTAGGGCTGGGGACAGCTGGAAGTCAGTTAAGATGAGACATTAAAAGAAGTAAGGCCTACTCCATGTCTCTGAGTCATTGTTGGTATTATGGATTATTCGTATGGAATTAGGGTGACAACAATTGGCGACGGGGAGATGAATGACCCACGCATCTGATGATGGAAAGGAGAAAAAAAACTGAAAAATAAACTAACGACCAGCCTGTGGAGGTGGCTGAAAGGACAATAAGGAACTAATGATCAGTCTATGGAGATGGCTGAAAGGACACTAATGAGCCTATGGAAGTGGCCAGAAAAAGAAAAGGAAATATTGCCCAAGGAGGGGGCCAAAGAAAAGGAAATGTTGCCCAAGGAGCGGGCCAAAGGAAATATTGCTCAAGGATGGGGCCAAAGAGACCTATGGAGGAGGTCGCAAGAGAGACATGCACAATAAAGGAAAACAGCCTGAGGCGGTGGCTGACTGAAAATTAGGAAATGGACAAATGGATTGAGTGACCTGAGGAGGAGGTTGCAAAAAAGAGAAAAAAAACACAAACAAGAAACAAGGAGCAAGCAAAACAAAGATAACGTGGGGAAAATTGGAAGGGACATAATTTGGAAAAAGAAACTGCAGCTGGTAAGAGGCGCTGCGCTTTTAAGCTTATAAAGTAAACAAACTCCAGGGACAGGATGAATGAACTGGTATGGCAGTGTATGTGTATATGATATGAACATTGAGGACTGTTAGTAGTTGGTAATTAACACAATGCTGGTGCATCAGAGAGGCATTTTTTGAAATAAGGATTGGATGTAACGGACCTCACCAGAGCGTGAGGCGCAGGGTTCAGGAGCATTGAAGAGCCGCCGCGTGGCATCGCAGGTCAGAGCATTGTCATAGCAACGTTGACGAATGGAAACAAACGATGGATGGAAATGAGGGAGATTTCGGTGTTGCAGCAGTGCGCCGCCAACTTGGACATTATAACATGAGGCACTGTACAAAACAGTTAAAAAATGTGCTGCTCACCATACCGTATGAACGAGGATTTCATGGAAACAGTAGCTGCAGGATGCAATGCACGTAAAGTTAGAGGAGGGGACCTTATGGCGAGCTGCCATATTTGTTTCAACAAACGAGTTTCACGGTTGTCATAGCAACAAATACAAACAAAGCAGTGTACGTAAACGAAAATGGTTTTCATTGCTGAGTCACAATGTAACCCAATGAATGCTACGCAAGTGGACAAACCCCATTATGAAAATAAAATAAAGAAAAGGTTACAAGTTGAATATATAAGATTGCTGTAGTGTTCATATGACATGTGGAGGAGGAGATATGACATGTGGAAAATGTAGTGGAAAGTCTGCAGTGGGAATGCGATACAAGCCAAGCATGAACTGCATGAGTGAAGATAAAATGCAAACAGAACTGGAAACAAGCAGTATCCTAGCACACTACATGTTGAAAAAGCACACTGGCTATGCTGTACCATAAAAGGATACCAAGTAAAAGGGATGCCAAGGTGAAAGTGTACTGGCTGGGCATATTGTCAGTGGAAGCACAATGAAAGACAGACACATGCACATGCACTGTTCGTAGAAGAGGACTACCATTGTCTAGCCGTGCACGGGTTCAAGTAATAGAGATCTGGGAAGTTGTGCTTTGTTGGTTGAATGTCATGGCATGGTATTAACTTTACACGGCAATGTGCATGGTGATGAAGGAACCTTCATAAGAGAATAACAGAGAAGAGATCCAAGGACACAGGAATGTGAGAGGCCAGACTGTGATGGAGTATTCTATTTGCAGCACAGCACAACCCGTGTATTGTCGAACAGACTTTTAGTGAACAGAAGTAGACTGTGAACTGTGGACACATTGAACAGATGTGTGTGATGAGCTCAGATGATAAGTAAGGGGGGATGTTGTAGCTGAATAGAATGTGGAATGTAGGCAAGGAAGCCTGGAGCATGGAATGTAGAATGTAGGGCTGGGGACAGCTGGAAGTCAGATAAGATGAGACATTAAAAGAAGTAAGACCTACTCCATGTCTCTGAGTCATTATTGGTATTATGGATTATTCATATGGAATTAGGGTCACAACACTGCCTACTTGCACTTAAAATGGTCTAATGTTGATTGTCCTTAATCTACGTAAATCCACCCATCTGTTGTCCTCAGTGATTGTTCCATTTATTCACCACTAAGGTCTGGTTATAATGTCACGTACACTACCCCCGCTGTAAGAAGCTTGCTGCTTTCTGTAAAATCTGATTTCTTATCTATTGTACATTCTTTTGTGATCAAAAGTGTATTGATTCTCCCCGTATTTAATGTATAAATAGTAAAAATGCTCCAAAGAGGGCGAAACCCCATGTTTTGTTTTTTGGCGGGTGAGAGTCCATTGAGGTCTTGCCTTGAGTTTTCACTGAGTACAGGGCATGTTATACCCAGTGAAGGAATTGGCCCAAAACGGAAAATGAATGCACACAATGTGAAATCTGACACCATGTCACCTCACTTGGGATGTTCCCAACACACACATCATGTGGTTGATTAATGACACTCTGTTAAAATTAATGACAATGGCTAAAATACTCCACACTGGGCTCTCATACTCATCATGCACTGTGCAAGATTGACATTAAACAAATTCATCCATTACCATGTACCCAAAAACCATGTTGGTAGCCTTGAAAAGACCTGTAAGGTCGAAACACGTGTCGGCACCACTTGATACTCCCATTTACTGAGGAATTCAATTGAATAAAATCAAAAAACGAAATCATGACCTTTGTGGACCGCAATTCTTTATGCACCTGAGCAGAAAAAAGGAAAGAGGAAACCTATGTATACAAATCAGCACACCCTCCGAACGAGTAGAAACTAAAAACCAACTCCTCTTGGCCCAAAACAAGGTTGAACCACTCTGCGCCATATAATTGTCGTTCCTGGGGCGCTGTTCTTTGGAGACAAAGCTCTCTGCCTCGGACTGCATTTTATCCTGTCCACTGTGAGGAAGGCTCCTGCTATGCAGCAATATGCAATTAATTTACAAGCTGCATTGAAGTCCTCTTTTGCTCACCAAAACAGCGCACGCTTGAATGGCGAAATGGTCCAAAGGTGTGTCTATGGCTCGTACTTTGCAAACATTTTACTGTTCGGGTCAGTATTGTGACAGATGAAATGAGTACCACTACCACACCCAGTGTTGCATTACACGCTCATCGGGATTGCATGCTTGAATTACTATAACACACACATTTGTCAAATCTGTGGTCTCTTACGCTCACAAAATGCACTTGATTTTATTCAAAGCAGTCAGCGTCTGAATTCAGGGCATCCCACATTATTCTAGACCTAGCTCCGCCCTCAGACCCTCCCAAATCACTCAGAGTATACTGCACACACCATCCATGAAGCGGGAAAGGGAGAACCAAGGGGATTTGAGGGGGATGGATGAGAGAGGGGAGGTCCCACACTACATTTTGCCAATTTCCAGCAATGGTTACACCCACCAAATGTGACTTGAGAAGTATGGGTGGGTGGGTGTGTGAGAGGGGGGAGGTTGGCATGATTAACTAAACACTGGCAGCAGGAGAAGTGCAAGAAATATACCCATTGGAGATGGTTATTAACATCAGTTGATTTTCTTCATTTATTTTAGGAGCCCTCCCACCATGTCACGCGAGGTGTGGTTTATGCATTTTTACTATCCCTCTTGGCCAACTTGGGTAGATAGTGTGGTGGGTTGATGTGCCTGCTGCTGAGATCTGTGTGACATTTCCAGGTGAACGTGCTGAATGCCGGCTAACTTGCCTCAATATGTCATCTTTCCGAGATTGATGAGGTGAGTAGGGCAGCGCTGGGCAATGGTGACTCCTGCTGCCATAGAGCTAAAGTGTTCTTGCGCATGGGAAGAATCATTTGAGAAAAAGGTAGTTTTATTATTAAGCTCTGTATGTCATGGGCATATCTCATGGTTAAGTGCTCGCCTCTGACACGGGGCACTTTTCAAGTTCGAATCCCTGCAATGGCCCCTCAGCCACTGACCCTTCGAAGTCTATCAACTGAGTAGCATTCATTTGGTTAATAATGTTTATTTATTATTCTTTCGATAATGCAACACCGCATATGCATGGGGTCACGTGAAGTCGCCTCATTTAATGTATTATACTTTTAATTAGTTGGACTGATGATTAGCAAAACAATAGATTTAAAATAAATATGATCAAACTAAGTTAACCCTATCTGTTCCATGTGGTTTATGGCTTATTAGTGGTGCTTAGCTTATTTAGGGCGGGCCTGGTACTTAATAGGAGGCAACAACACATTATAAACAGTGTTCTCCTTTGCTATGAAGCTAGACTTTAGGGCTTCGATGGCACACGCAACTGGAGTGGCAAAAAGGCTTCAGTTATTGGTTTTCTCCAATGCAGTAGCACGCGTGTTTGGCGTGATTGCTGTTCAGTTCA
Source organism: Ambystoma mexicanum (assembly GCF_040938575.1). NCBI lineage: Eukaryota > Metazoa > Chordata > Amphibia > Caudata > Ambystomatidae > Ambystoma > Ambystoma mexicanum. The sequence continues at coordinate 21,206,176 of NC_090922.1, read as the reverse complement.
CTCAGCATGTGGAAGACGCACATGTACATTTTCTTTACCATAATTGCGATCCTATTTGTAAGAGTAATATAATTAACTAGCAGAAGTGCACGTTCTCCGAACGGGTTCTGTAGACAGACATGATGACAATGATCCTGTAGGTCGCGGTTCCTATTCGCTTATCGCTTGATGTGCTTTGCACCTTGAAGAAAACTGCACTGAGAATGGGCATGTGTAGCTGACTGACATACCCCGGAGCAGAGAAGTTGGGGGGAGGCGAGAGTTGGCGTGCTGCTTCATACTGGGACCTTCTGTTCTCTCTCCCCATCTGTCGCCTCACGCTGGCATAGTGCACTTCATTGCGGTGCAAATATCTTGGAAACCGTTCATTATAGGGCCTGGACCTCGAGTTTTGTTCCTCGCGTCCAGACCGGTCCTACTACGACCACATTGATGTTGTGCTGATTTCAGGCAACCTTCTCATGTGTGAAGGGGCTGAAATCCAGGGAAAGGGATAGGATGTCAAATGCCATGTAGCCAGTAATGTTCGGAATGTCCTAACAGGTATGTATGCAAAATCTGGTTCAGATTGGTGCAACAGTGTGAAATTATATAAGGAACAACGCTTCGCCAAGCCACAAACCCACACAAATGTTTGACTTGTGCTAAAATCCGAGGAACGGGGTGGGGTATCCAAATGTCATGTAGCCATTAATGTCCGGAGAGTTCTAACAGGTAACTATGCAAAATTTGGTGCAGATTGGTGGAACGGTGTGGAATTGTATAAGTAACAACGGTTCACAAAGCCACAAACACACAAACACATTTTGACTTGTGCTGAAATCCAGGGCTGCGGTGTCCAAATGGCATGTAGCTAGTAATGCCTGGAGGGTCCTAATAGGTAACTATGCCTAATTTGGTGCTAATTGGTGAAACGCGGAACGTGACACCGAAGTGATCGTCAACGCCAGTCCCGTGGGGCTCAGAACCATCCTCACTCAAAAAGAACCGGCAACGCCGTCGTACATCTTCATTGTGGCCTACGCCAGCGGGAGCCTCACCACCACAGAACAAGCGTACTCCCAAGCAGAAAAAGAAAGCCTGGCGGTTGTGTGGGCCTGCAAATACTTTCATTTATTCCTGTATGGCAAAGAGTTTACAGTCATTAAAGACCATCCAGCCCTCCTGACAATTTACGGGGACCCAAAGGGAAGGATGCCTCCCAGAGTCATAAGGTGGGGGCTGCGCCTCCAGGACTAAAAGTTCGTCATCAAACATCACCCAGGCAAGGAGGACAATCTGGTGGACTACTTATCCCACCACCCCACGGGACCGGCAAGCACACAGCCATCCATTGCAGATGCCTAAATCAAATATGTGGTCCATCACATGCAACCACTCCTCGTGGGGTGGTCGGAGCTCATCACCCAGTCGGAGCAGGACCCGGCCCTTCGAGTCGTCAGACATTGCATACAGTCAGATAGAAGAGGGCACATGAAACAACAGGCAAGACAGGAACCCGGGTCAGTGCAAGATGATGTCCGATGGATAGACCAGGTCAAGGACGAGCTCTCGATCATGGACAAGCACGTCATACTAAAGGGTTGCAAGGTGGTAATCCCTGAGTTGCTATGGGAGAAGACGGTCCGGCTGGTGCACAAAGGACACCGGGGGGTGGTTGCAACGAAGCGATTACTAAGACAAAAGGTGTGGTTTCCAAGGTCAGACGCCTTGGTGGAGGAGCTGGTAGGAGGATGCTCGACGTGCGCACAAGTGGCCCCGCCACCACACCCGAATCCACTGCAAATGTCCCCTCGCCCGGAACATGTGTGGGATGAACTGGCAGTAGACTGTTTTGGCCCTCTTCCTAACGGTACATATGTCCTGGTACTAATCGATGAACACTTGCGCTTCCCAGAAACACAAGTTGTTGACAGCACGGCCACTACGAGCACCATCCCATCGCTCGATCGCATGCTGTCTGCATACGGAGTCCCGAGAGTGATAAAGTTAGATAACGGCCCACCTTTCACCAGCCAGGATTTCCAGAACTTTGCAAGATACATGGGTTTTCACCATAGAAAAATAACCCCACGTTGGCCACAAGCCAACAGCATTGTCGAAAGGTTCATGACCAACATTAAACGGATTCTCCAAATAGCCACCATCCTCAACAAACCATTCAAACAAGCCCTCTACCAGCTATTGAGGGAATATTGACACACCCCTCACAGCACCACAGGAGTGTGCCCGGCCGACCTAATGTTTAGGAGCCCCATCAAGACCAGACTACCGGAAGACCCGAGTCTGCTACCCTGAACCATGCTAGAACAACAAGCAAGAGACAAGGACACAGATGAGAAGAGAAAAATGAAGGACACAGCTAACACTAGGAGGTGAGCTTATGAATCAGCCCTGGAACCAGGGGATCAAGTGCCAATACACCAACCGAAAGGCCGAAAGGAAGATGCCACGTTTGCACAGGACCCCCTAACCGTGACACAAAGGAAAGGCACCATGATCATGGCTCAAAGAGAAGGCCACTCTTCCGTGATACATAACATATCATACTTCAAGAAAGCAGCGGCCCTGCCTGAGATGGCCTGGGAAAGAGACAACAACAGTAGTGAAGAGAGATGGCATGATAAACCATATCAGGGTGATGGAGAGGCATCAGAGGAAGAGGAGTGCGGGGCCCAGAAACCGCTGGCCCCTGTGATCCCTCACAGCTCCCGGAGGCTGCAGAGGAGCCGCATGAAACCTCACAGACTCATTGAGAAGATGGGGTAAAAGACAGAAGGGATACTGTACTTTAAAAAGGGGAGAGATGTCAGGTGTGCCACAAACACCCCAGGCAGTCTCTCCATATTATTATGTGGGAGGGCTGCCGTTGCGGCCAAATCCCTGAGGAAGTGACGTTGGGGTTAGGGAGGGGGGGAGGGAAATGGGCAGTTCATGTGCGGGTTGGAATAAAGATAGACGTGTTGCAGAGTCCTCGTGTCCCGCTTATCTGTGAGAGCGGATTGCGTGTGACTGATCCTTGCCCTGACTCAACAAGCAGCAAGAGGCAGATTCCAGAGGGTTGGATGGAAAGGCTTTTCTGTTGCTGAACGTTTAGAGAGAGACGTTTTGCAGCACTTGCACTTTCTCGCCGCCAATAGAAGAGTTGCAGAGTTTGGCTTGCCAGACATTTATCATCTTTGCACAAAATACCCTCCCACACCAACGTGCATCTGCAGCCACCAGGCTAAGCACCCCTCCGTCTCCATAGCTTCCTACTCACCTCGAGCCATCTACTTCACGGGGTGGTACAAGTTAAGATTGTAATGATAAATTACATGGATGTGTTTATTGAATGCAGATTTCATGTGGCAATATTACGTTAATGAATTGCACCGTTAGCCGTTGTCAGTCATTTGTGTGTATTTGCATTTTATATTTAAGTGTGAAGTCCATGTGCGCTCACATTGATAACTTATTTAAATGTAAACAATCAGAAACAAACCCAATTGAGCAAACGTGAACCAATTCAATTAACGATCACATGTAATATCGTGCTGTATAATTTGGCACCACAGGTGCAATAATGCAAAAATGCGATCCAGCACACAATTCTCAATTGTTACCACCATGAGCAGTTTATGTAATCTGACAGTGCATTGCAATAATTGTTCCAGTGCAAGGCCCTTTCAAACAGGTACCAACATTTGCTGCACTGACATTTGCCCAGATGAGTGGAAAGGGTGATCTGGCCACTGATCAGCCAGTGCAAATGTTGCACTAACCAACGAGTTTGAAAGCGATAAAGTCCCTGTCCTGCGGCAACATTACATTTTTTGTAAAGTGAATACAATTTCCCTATAGGAAGGAACTGCGGATCGAATTAGCGTGTCTGCTCTTGAAACCCAGATCCTAAAGGACCACCAGTTTTCGCTGTCTGTCCTTTCTTCATAATTGTTTTAGTTTGTATCACTTTTTGTCTTCTACTCCTGCCGAGTGTCTGGTGACTCCATTCACTGCCATTAAATACTTAATGATGCAGCCAAGAAGTCCCTCCCAGTGCAGGATTATGAATCGAATTGTTCTTTTTTATAACAGGTTTAATACCAGGGCGTGGTTTCTGAGCACGGGATCGTGATTCAAACCTGTGTTGCGCTGCATTGTCTTGCTTCCAAGACAAACGCGTTGCCCCTGAGCTATCCTAGCTCCCTATCGTGGTATACTTTCTAGTTTTTGTAGTAGGCCAGCACTCCCACATTCTGTAATACACGTAGCTCTCAAAGTATGTAGCAAGAAATATGAATTTGCACTGGTACTATGTGGGCATATTAAGCTTTCCAGATAAAGAGTTCCCATTTGTTTACCACCCTGCTTGACTTCCCCCCCCACCACCCTCTCCCAGTTCTTCCACTGTAATCTTTGCTGCAACATTAAACTGGATTGCCTTCAAATTGGTAACGGCAGAGTCGTCTTTGCAACACCCTAGATCATCCCTTTATTTTGCAACGGTAAAGAAATCGCCTTTGGGACCTATAGCACTTAGGACCATTTAATACCAGAACCTGGTCCATAATTATTTTTGAGGTCCAAAGGTGAAGGAATCGCTAAGTGTCATCAAACTAGTCAATCTTCCATGCTGTATTAGGACTGTTCAAGGGAGATCTCCCCATGTACTCATGGGGAGATTGTGCAAGATGATACCTGAATCACTGCAGGCACTAACCCTACCTCTATGTTCCTAGTCATCTTATGGGCTAATTGCACTATTGACTTGTTTGGCTTCCGTTCCTATTCCAAGAATTCCAATGACAGCAGAGAAAGGATTCTTTTAAAAGGACTAGTGATCTGATAAGTCTGACCTCTTTCAATATGCAGTTAAATGAGGATGTTGGGTGCTTGCCAATGCCACCTGGCTTTAACACAGTGCTTGTTGTCCTTCTGTCTCCAGGCAAAGATGGCAGAGTACAGCGCGTTGCTGCTGGAGTTGGCCGAAAACATAACCAATGAAGATCTCGACCAGTTAAAGTCTGCATGCAAGGAGGACATTCCCAGCGAGAAGAGTGATGAAATGACCACATGCAAAGACTGGTTCAGCTTCTTGGAGAAGCACGACAAGTTGGCTAAAGGTAGAGGGATGGAGTGGGAGGATAATGAAAGTGCAATGCTAAGCAAATACGTGTGAGCACTGAAATGGGGTGGAGAAAGGACTGGAGAATGAGTATTTACCATGGACAATCCGTTATGGGATTTAGGAGAAGGTGAGCAGGGGTCATGCTAACTGTTGAGAGAAGAGGAAGTATGTACAAAACAGGTACAATTGACACCATAAGGGACCAATGAAGAGAAATGATGAAGTACAGAATAGGGGTAATATAAAAGCTGACCAGGAGAAAGCGGTGCACAAGGCAAACAACGAGGAGGGGAGGTGGGCAATAGGAAGAGGAGGAAAACCCAGAACGCCAGATGAAAGAAATTAGTTAAACCAGGAGGAGGATGAAGGGCATGTCGGCATTGCAACACTAGTAAAACTGGGTTAGTGAAAGGGAAATGAGTGAAGGTTGTTTTGAGTCATAATATGTATTGCATTTTCATTCGGCATGTAAAAGCTTAACAACCAAACAATTTTTATAAAGAGAGAAGGCGTGCCTTACGTAGCATAGCCGCACAGGCGTCCTGGGGAGGGGAGGAGTGTTAAGTGGGGAAAACGCCTTCCCTAATTGCTGCTTTGAACCCCCTCCTCCCCCCCGCCCCCAGCCAATTGGTGCTCTGCCTCCATCGCACATGAAGGACACTTTTATACATTCTTGAAATTGCTCCTGATCGCCCGCTTTTACAGTCTTTGTTCGCTCAGCATGTCCATTTCTCTGGCCTAAGGGAGACAGTCAGCAAACAAGTAAAGGGCCATGAATATCACTGGTGTAGAGGCCACCATAGGCATCCCTAGAGAGGGGCAAAGGGGAACAATTGCCCTCCCCATTGGCTGCTTTGCCACCGCTAATTGGTGGCCTCTTACCCTCCTCTCCCTCCACCCGGCAAATAACTCTTTCCAGGAGCCTTCAAGGTGCTCCTTTGCCCAGCCATCATTCATGCGTTTGCAAGCTATTTTCTTAGCGTGTTCGTTCTTATGCCCTGAAAAGGGACACCACCGGTAACAATGGGCCACAAATATACTGGGGTGAGGGCCATCACTGTTAAAAGCAGACTACATACCTGCTAGGCACATTATTTTTTAACAAAGGTGCAGATTACACTTATCTAGAAAAAAACAAAAGACATTTCCAAACTGAAACATGCTTCTTAAACTTACATTCCCAGTTATCTTCAAATGTGTTTATTTTTTTGTCAGACTGTGTGAGGAATCCTGCAGAGTCCTCACAGAATCTCAGCCTAAAGTCTCCTCCCAGGCGACCAAGAGGAGGCAGCTGCTACCTGATCCTGACCCTGGCGGTGGTATTAGCCAGGTGGATCTTCTGGGAGGACAAAGCCACCAAGGGGACATGATGACTCTGTTAGGAGCGACGCAGTATTCATCCTCTTCGGACGGTGATATTTCCCTAATACTGGAATACCTAATGGCATGTTTTCAGAGTAAGGATTCCCTTTCCAAAACTAACCTTATGGTCAACCTGGGCATGATATATGTAAGGATCAGCAAATCACTACCATTACTTCTGATAGTTATGATTCCCCCTTCGGTTTGAATTATAAAATCAAGAATCCACCATTACTTCCTTTAAAACCCTCCCCTAAAGGTCTAGTCTATAAAGCCTTTGAGCAGAGTAAATTAAATGAGGTTAAAATGACTCAGAACATTAGAGACTTCAAGTCCCATAATGCTCTTTGTACTGGGACAAGGAAAAGGGGCTCAGAGGTGCAGAACTGTAGTGTGCAATCCAGTGGTTTTAATGACCCACACCTGAGCGGGACTTTTAAATATTTACGGCCCCTTCCGGTGCAGGCCATTTGCAGTAGACGGCAGCAGAAGAAGCCGGAGCCGCCGCTGTGTTTGCAGCGGGACACAGTGCTGAGGGAGTGATAGAAGGTGGGACCCTGAAGTGCAGAGGACGCACAGCAGGAAGCGGGGCTGTTATTGGCTGTCCCGTAGGAGGAAGAAACTCTCCTGCTCTGGTGTCCTACTCCAGTGGTTGCCGTTTATCGGAGTGTGCGAGAAGCAAAACAGGCTCCCTTTCTTCATTGCGCATTGCGCGTGCCACAGGAGTGTGATCGGAGCTGTCAGACGCCTAGGGCCAAGGGCACAACGTGAGAAGAAGAGGTTAAGGCAGCAGCAGATCAAATGAATGCGCAGGGAAAGACCAGTGAGTTGGCCTTCATTAGGTGACCCTGCAACGCTCTCCAATAGACCGCTGGCTGCCAGCAATTCTTTTGAATACCAAACTAATGAATTGAAGCATTTTTGGCACAACACTCATATTGAGAGAAAGTGAAAGGAGAAAGATTTTAACCATCATTGCCAAAGTATAGAGCAGGCAATATTTGAACAAGATTGTAATCATCATTGCCAAATCAAAGGAAGGCCATTATAAATAAAAGAGGATATTGTTTCCCTAATAGTCTACAAAGACGTAGATTTCCTGAAAGGAAAGATGAAAACCAGCATTGCCTAAATCAAAGAAGGTCAATTATATGTAGAAGGGGAAACAGCTTTCCTAAAGAGAGAAACGTGAACAAGTGACATTACCAGCAGTTAGCTGGTGCAATAGTAGGAACCCAAGGGTGGCAGGAGAGAAGCCCTGCTTGTAGAAATTACAAAAGGGGGAGAGGAGCATAACAAATCAGTGGAAGAAACAGCATCAATGTGTATTGCACCTTTATGGAAGAAGTTGTGAGTCCTAAGGTGGGTGAACGTTAAACACTTTTCTAAAGTTTGAAGCAAGCCTCACCACAGAATACTTGAAGTAGTGGTAAGAGTTTTATTCTGGCAGCGGAGTTTACCAGGAAAGGGACTAATAGTCCTTGCAGGTTACTGGACCAGGAAGAATACATTGAAGTACTACATTGTGGTGGAAGATTGTGGTGGAAAGAACGTGGCAAGCCCACTAATGTGTTATGATGAACTATGGTAAAACCATCCTGACAAAACATAATTGTTTATGAAGAAGAAATGTAAATATAGTAGTTCTTCAAAGATGAGAAGTTGTATTGAATATTGACATGAAGTGTGAAGACAAAGTCTTTTTGGTTTATCATATTTAACAATTAATCAATCCAAGTGCCAAGAGAAATACTTTTTGGAGTGAAAGGAACTTTGTGTTGTGTTTTGGAACAGATCTGGGTTATTGAGAAGAACTTTCTTGATTTGAACTTTGGTTTGGAAAATCCTGAATTAATCCTGGGAAACGGGATCTGACCCCTGGTTACAGGGATAGAAAGTTTATGTTTGAATATAACTGGTATTTTGTTGAGTTTTAAACGGCCACATGATACCTGTATCCTTTTGTTGTATGTATCAGTGTGAGATGCCTGGAAACACTTGTGTATAGGCGCCATACAAATGTCCAATAAATAAATAGGGACAGACTTTTCATATTAAAGTGCTTTCCTTTAGTCTTAGTTTGACAGGCAGGGAAATCCTTGTTGGGTTTGGGAAGGCGACATGTTTATCACACCCTGATTATTTAATAAAACGGCTACTTGTAAAACAACTTTACCTACTTGTTCGCCTTGCATTTCTGACCCTTCACAACTGTCACACAAATACCCTGTGATTCCTGTGCCCCTTCCTTTGTGTTTTATCACAGGATATATTCCTAAAGCGATTATATGCTTGTGAAACTGTTAGATCACAAATAAATGCTTCTATTGCAGTGACAGCAGTTATTGGAAAATCAAACGGTGCGCTCGTTGGTGCCAACTTGTGATTTTCACTATGGGGGCAGAAATTCTTCCACCCTTGCCCTGAATATAAAAACACAACCAGCCCAACCCACTACCTGGCTGAACACATTTTATAGCACTTGCTTTTTATCGGGAATTGCAAAAAGTCATAAGAGTTATAGCCAGTTTTAAATATATAACATCTTAGCAACAGTCACTCATCCTCTGAGCTACCCTCGTTGGGCATGTCTATAGATCCCTTACTGTATTCAAATCACTGCATTCCCAACAGTGGAGTTTGTGTACATGACTTCAAAGTCAACAGTATTTCATTTCCAGCCACAGTGACCCAGTGCATACATTCATTTACGATGTACCAGTAGCAGCGCCTCCATAATGGACGAGGAAGCGCCGACCCACGGGCACCCTCGCCCATAATGGAGGATCCAGCCCAGTGTAAAGGCTAAGCACTCCCTCAGCTAGTGAGGGAGTGTCCTCAGCTGCCTTGAACTTTCAAAGGGAAACACGGTATCAGTTTGACAGTTCAGTCCCTCAGCCGCGCATATCCAATGTGCTGTGCAAAGCCAGGGGTGTTCTGCTTCCCCAACCTCGCATGGCCCGTTGGAGATGCTGGCTGAGGAACTGCATGTCTGTATGTGCGAAGGAGCTGCTCCTGTACCCCCTCAAGCATACAAACGAGCAGGGCACTTCGTGATCAGCACTCCCTCACTTGTGCGCATGTGCACGAACCAGAAAGAGCTCTTTGCTTCCTTCTTCCTGTTTGTGCTACGCAGGAGCTGGAGCAGGGGTAGGAAACATCAGAAGGTATGTTAATTTAAATTTGTGTGCATGTGTGTATGTGAATGAGCAAGTGCATGCTGCATGTGAAGGTTGTGTGAATGTGTGTGTGCATGTGTTTGTACTGGGCGGCGGAGATGATTTTGTCTGATGTTGCACAACCTCCAGTCCCCACCAGCCAATATTAGCGCCCCTTGCGAGGGTCTGTGAGGTGGGAGAGCAGGAGGCAGGCATGCTATTCTTTTACTGGGCATATTTGGTAGATTCATAGTAAAAAATACCATGCCTGCCCCTTGGGCCCCCGAGTGCTTCGAACGCACACATATTTTGTGTGTGCAAGGCACTGGGGGCTCCAGAGACAGGCAAGGCATTTCTTACTGGGCATCTATGATAAAGTAAGCATGATAATTATTTTTATGTAGCTAGACTGGCATTTTAACGCAGCTAGCCTATCCATTTTTTACTGTGGCATGACATTTTGCATTGGGCATGTTTGATAAAGCAATCATGATAAGTATTACCTGGCTAGATTGGCATTTTCATGCAGCCAGTTTGGACATGATTTGGTACTGTGGCATGCCATTTTTAATGGTATAGAACATTTTGGTGTGTTCTTACACGGTGATACTGCCATATTTTTGCAGAACAAGGATGGACATGTTTTCCTATAGTGTCATCATTACTGGCATTATGTGCTAAGCAAACATGAATGGGTGCTTGTATTGGAATACTGACATATATTGGTGCAGCCAGCATGGAAATGTATGGGCGCAGCAGGTGTGAAAATATTTGTTTTATGTTGTGGGCAAGGGCATCATCAAAGTGTGTTGGTGAAATTCTCCTCACACTGTTGGTGACTTGCATCTATTGGACTTGTTTCATGAGTTACCTTACAAAACCAATTGTAAAAACAATTGGCCATTTTACCGAATTTTGTTTTAAAAAGTGGTCTGCAAAATGCACCATTTTAAGCCATTATTTTAAAAATGGTATTGGGGCTGGGGCCCACATATCTTGATTGGTTCTGGCTCCCTTGCTACATTCCATCGGACTGGCATATTTGGGGGAAATATTTACACCCCTCCAATAAAAATAATTCCCCAGGCGCCACTGGCATGTACAGCCAGAAATAATTGAAAACTGTAAACAATTCTACTTGGGCAAAGTGGGATTCCTGCAACCATTGCTAAAGAACCAAGGGAGCAGTTGCCTTCTTTCCCACTGTACTCTGCGCTTTTATGTGACATTTCATCCATTAAACAGACTGTCCTTGACTATCGTTTGAAACTGAGGTACGAGTAATATCTCTTCTGCTACACTGACTCTTTTTGTCTGGCTATTCAAAACTGAGCTGGAAGTGATGTCTCTTGTGTTCAATATCACCTCTTTATACACGTTGTTTGAAGCTGTGCTGGTAGTGAGGTCTGCTTGAGTTATAATAATGCAGTCTCTTACTTAGTACAATGGCATTTTTGCAACTGTTGAACATGAGGTAACTTTTAACTTGATGCAAAACTTCTATTGATAGAATTAGCATGACTTGCATCTAGATAGAATTGTGGAGATTAGCATGACTGGCATCTAGATAGAATTTTGGAGATTAGCATGCGTCACCTCTAGATAGAATTTTGGAAATTAGCATGCGTCACATCTAGATAGAACTGTGAAGTTTAGCATGCACCACATCGAGATAGTGATGCCATTAACCAACCCTACTACAAATCTCACCCATCTGCATATACTTCTCATACTCAATTATTCCTCCCAGCACAACAAACCGCACCCACTTCACTACACCGCAACAGCAAAACAAACCACACACACAACAAAACATGACAGCAACCAACCAAAAAAACATACTCAAGCTCAACAAACGGTGTTAACCGTACTGATGCTGCCAACAGCAAATCACAGCTCTCGCTCTTCTCCCGCTCAGTCCTACTAACACACCCCCTTTCTCTTTCAGATCCACCAGGGCACCAGTGGACCACTCTGGTGTTGATAGTGCGCAGTACAAATATCCTTTAACATTAACATTAGCATTGTTACTGAATAAATATTCTTTAAAATGTAGAATGTGCATCACATCGGATCAAAAACCTCCCCCATGGCTACTACTCAGTCTGTCACAAAAGGAATGAATTGCCATTTGCAACTGTGGGCGGCTTTTTAATTGGTGCCCGAGACAGTTTTATGCCCCAGCCGACCCTGACAGCGGCCATTAACTCCCCTATATGTGTTGTTATTTTCGCTCTGTTGCCAAACTCCATTGACACATTTCTACATTGTCACTTCCTTCAGGCCACATCAATGTTGTGTGTGAGGGCAATCTTAAGATCATCTATACTGGACTCCACCAGGATCCGTACTGGTAGCCTCGCAATCCAGCCCTGGGGATGACCCAATGAATATGGAGACAAGGGCCCTCATTACGACCCTGGCGGAAAGCGACTGACCGGACCGCCACAGCGTAAATAGCGTTTCCGCCATAGCACGAAGGAGCAAAGAGCGGCCCATTCCGACCCATCGAGCACGAGCACCACGGCATGGCGGAAGTGCAAAGTCCGCGATGGCGGAAATGACCCCAAAACGGCCCACACCGCCGCCGCACGGCGCCCCAGGTGCAATACCGCCACCCCTCTTAGCGGTCACCGCAGTGTGCGCCTACCGGAAAGTACGGTGGCCGGAAATATACGGAAACGGAAGTCAAAACACGGGGCCGGAACGGGAAACATCCCGGCGTACACCTATAAATACACTAAAACCACACAACCACTAAAAACACTACCCTGAGACACACCCCACCCCGGCAACCACCCTAGTGAAACCAAGAAAAATGGGAAAAGTAGCGAAGAAAGCGTGCGACCGCAAGCGGCAGGTCCACTTCTCCCGCGAGGAACTCACCGTGCTAACAGAGACCCTCCAGGAGAATGCTGCCGTCGTCTTCAGCACGCAAATGACCAGGACGGCACTTGCAAACAAGAAGGCCATATGGGCTCTGGTGGCACAGCGTGTAAGTGCGGTGGGGACCGCACCCCGCACCCCACAGCAATGCCGCAAGCGATGGGACGACCTGCGGATACGCGTCCGCAGCATACTCTCTGCCAACCGCAACATTGCTACAGCCACCAGGGGAGGTCCAGAATCACCCATCAAGTTGACCCCCTGGGAAGAAATCTGTGCCTCCACCATCGGAATGGAGAGCATTGAGGGAGTCGGAGGGATGGAGAAAGGAGTGCAGACATCCGAAGATTCAGGTAGGTGGGCCAGATATAACAAGCCACACAGTCCATCCATGTGAAGTACCATGCGTCCACATAGTGCAACAGAAACACATGTCCAGGAGAACGTCCACACACATCGGCCTGATAGCGCACGTTAAAACCCACAATAAATACATAAATAATTAAAAACCCCTAATACACGCACTACACGTGCAGCAGGCACACCCAAACTGCAGGCTGCCAAACAACTGCACCCTCACTCCACACACAAATCAAAGCACCTCCAAGGCCCCGACCCAAATCACCCTCCGGTACCACCCCAAAGCATGTGATACAATGCCATTCCAATTCCCACAGACCCATCAATAACCCTCGCCCTCCTTTACTCCACCACAGGGTCCGATCCAAACGACGAGCCACAGGACACCCCCACCAGCACACCTGCAAAGAGGGCCAAGACCAACGGCCAGAGACCCTCCACCTCAGCTGCACGCATCAAGACACGGCAGCAGCACAGATCAGGTGGCAGCACAGAGGAGGGAACATCAACAGGCACCCCAGCAGCCAGCATGGCCACAACACCACCACCACAGGTCCCCCCAATGGATGCCACAGAAGGCACTGCCTCTGGTGGCAGCAGCACCATAGGTGACACCCCATTGATGGCAGCATGCTCGGACACAGAAGACGGGGATGTCGAGGTCAGATCCATCCATGACCTGCCACAATCCCCCTGTCTGTCCCATCCCGTACAACATGAGGATACCACGCAGGTGCAGCCACAAGACGACGACTGGCCATCCCCCACAAGCCCTGTGGCAAGGCAACATGAGGACAACAGCCCCTCTGTGACACCCCCGCAAATGGGCATGGCCCAGCAGAGGCTACAGTCCCTCGACAAGTTAATCGTACAACAGCAGCAAATGGCCACACTCCTCAAAGACCATGCCGATGAATGTGGGGGCACCAAGGCAGACATAGAAACATCAACAGAGACACTTAGGGCAGAAATGGAGAGAGGTACAGAGACGCTAAGGGCACAAATTGAGAGTAGCACCGAGAGCCTGAGAGTCCAAATGGAGAGTAGCACCGAGAGCCTGAGGGTCCAAATGGAGAGAAGCACCGAGAGCCTGAGGGGGGAACTGCATGCGACGTCCAAAGACGTATGTGCCGAACTTGCCGCAGTGCGCCGTGTGCTCACTGAGCTCTCGCAAACCCTTAGGGACATGCATGGACGTGAGCAGGCAGACACATCATCCGTTGCAAGTTCCGTCCAGGGCAGCCCCCAACGTAGATCAGGGAGGAACCTGCGCTCCACAGGCAGGGGTGCCCCTGATACCCGCAGAGGGGGCTTGCAATAGCGACAGGCCACTGACAATGAGCATCTTTGGACACTGGTGTTCGGGTGGGAGGTAGGAGGGTGGAGGGGGTGTGTTGGGCTCACTTGGGTGGCGGGTCGATAGGGTGTTCAACATGATATCACATATGCCATAAAAAGTGCACGATCACCCAATGAGATGTGTGGACATTGATCTTTGTGTACTAGGCCATCATAGGCGTACAGTCCATATTGTGCATGTCCCAGACACACGCAGGGCCACGAGTCCCGTGTCCATGTATCAGCCCCAAGGCGTGAGTGCTAGAAGCATACATCAATGAGATGCTGACGGATGTCACGGCCCTCCGGTGCCTCGCAGACTCCTTGAGGTGCTGCCACATCCCCACCCTCATCATGACCATCATCCGGTGCCTGCAGTTCAGCGTCAGGGGGCATGGGCACATTTCTACGTACGCACATGTTGTGGAGCATGACACATGCCATGACCATCTTTGCAACCTTCTCATGGCGGTACAGGAGTGCCCCGCCAGACCTGCTGAGGCAGCGGAAACGAGTCTTCAGTAGGCCGAATGCCTGTTCTATGACTACACGGGTACGTGAGTGGGCATGGTTGTAGTCCTCCTCATGCTGGTCCCGTGGGTTCCGGACTGGTGTGAGGAGCCATCTCTTCAGTGGATATCCAGCATCACCTGTATGTGGACGAGAAACGTAGGATGTGGAATGCCATTGAGACGTACGCACACCCCCCCCCCTTCCTGCCAGTACATTGCCAAATCACATACCCCACATCATCATGCATGCAATGAGACTCACCGAGTAGCCAGGATCTGTTCCCTGCGTGTCGCTCCATGTAGCGTGGTATGGTAGAGTTCCTCAAGACCATGGAATCATGGGTTGATCCAGGGAATCGGGCACAACAATGTGTAATGATCCTGTTGGAGTCACACACCATTTGTACATTCAGGGAATGAAATTGTTTTCGGTTGCGGTACTGGGCCTCCATGGCATGTGGGACGACCAATTCAACATGGGTGCAGTCGATGGCACCAATGCAACCCGGTATGCCGGCAAGTGCATGGAATCCCACTTTTGTGTTGGTTATTTCCTGCTCCGAGCGTGGTAGAGAGATGTAGTCGTCTGCGTGCTGCAGGAGGGCATCGAGCACTTGGAATAGTGTCCGTGAGAACAGTGGCTGAGAAATGCCATGCAACTGTCCGACTGTGTGCTGGTAGGTGCCAGTGGCCAGGAAGTGGAGTACAGACACCACCTTCAGTAGGGGTGGGATGGCGGTTGGGCTCTCTATCATGCTGACTAGGTCAGCCTGTGTCATGTCCACAATGGCGGCTATGGTGTCCCGGTCCAGACGGTAGAGGGTGTGGATCTGCTCATCAGTGAGGTTGAATGGATGTGCTCGGAGGCGTGGGATTGCGGGCTGCCTGCGTGGTGGTAGTGGCTGTGCTGCTGGGCCTTGCTGGCCCTGCCTTGGCCTCCTCCTCCTCCTCCTGCGTCTCCTCCGTGCGTCTGGTTGTAGTTGTTGTTCGTCTTCTTCTTGGAGTCGGAGCACTTGCAGTGCTATCAGGTCCCCCAGGGCCAACATCGCGAGTCCTGCCGGTAGCATTTCGCTGTGGTTGTGGGAGGAGACTGGCTGTGCAATTTATGTGTTTCCAGGCTGTATGGCCTCCACCTGTGGTGATTGATTCCACCTGTGCAAACTGCTCTCCCCTTTGGCCGAGCATGTCCCGCGCACAACGCTGCAAATCGGGTAATTGTATCTTGCTATTGCATTCATGTATTTGTACCCGATGTCCGTGTAAGATTGGTTGATATGTTCATTCTGCTGTGGTCCCATTGTTTCCCATACTGTCTGTGCAGTCGCGAACAGACTTGTGAAGGGTCAGTGGAACGTAGTACTCGAGTAACGGTGGGCCCTCATGCATCACTGTACTGAGTTGCAACGAAGGGCGTGGCTTCCCAATCGTGGGTGAAGGCAGTTGCCATTTTCACGCACAGCCGCACTCGATGGAATAATTAGTGATTACAAACGGCCACAGATGCCTCCTCGACGTGATGTTGCAAATGAGGAATTCGAAGGGCGGCGCTTTCGGTTTCCGGCTAGCGGCGAGGAGATGCCCACAGGTCTGTCTGCAAATATAACGTTCTATTGTTCTATGTCCTTGAGACAGGGCCCATGGCGAGGGAGCAATGATTGATATGAATAGTTTGGGATGCGCAATAGCTACGTGGGCGATGAGGCCGGGCATTCCCAAATACATGTTACTTCACAACACTGGATTTACGGGCTGGGGCACTGTGGATTTAGCAGGCTGCATAACGCACAGACTCAATGGATGTTTCTAATGTCATGTGAGTAATTATTCAGGCGTTTTGATTCCGGGATGAGGGTATGATGAATGGATGCATGGGCAGGTGATTTGATGCAGAGTTTGCCTTGTACAGGGCTTCTTGGGGTCTATCCGCCTCCCCTACGCTATGTGATGCAGGGCTGCCATAGTGGGCCCATCGTCTATCTGGCCTTGTTGAGCCCTCCCTGTCTCGACGCGCACTCAGCCACTTGTGTCCATGCACGTTAACATTCCCATCTGATGGATTCTGTTATGGCAGACGCATGCACAGGTACACTCGTTCGTGATGGTGTTTACACCTAGGTATAGATGGTTATGAATCGCAAGTGGCTTTGGGGTGGTGATGATCCTTTGGAGTGGGCTAGCATGCATATGGCTGTGGATTTCGTGTGCTCATTGAAGTGAGTTGTTCGTATGTAGTTCTGATGGCCATTCTGTTCTTGTTCTTTTCTTTTGGTTGACAGGTATCTCCTACCCTTTTGCCACTGCCATCTGTATGCCACTCCTGCAGATGGATTTTACTCCCGACACCTGCTGCTTCGTGTTAATCGGTGGAGCAGCATTACGATCTTATGGGACGATCGCCAGTGGCCCACATGCCCTTACGCAGTACTGGTGGCTCGGAGCAACATTTCGGCCTTTCAGCTGGACTAGTGCCTCCACATTGGGACGGCCCTGCGGTTGTGTGCGCTTCCATGTAGCCATTTCGTACGTGAATGTGGCTCTGTGTACCATGATGGGACAGGGCGTCACACAAGTGGTGGCTGGTCATGTCTTGCGGATGCAGCCCACTATGGTGGAATGTGTTTTGGAGTTCGTGGCCTGATGGCTGTATGGGCTTTGTGATTTTGTTGTGCATTAAATTTCTGATCTGATTTGGCCCGTGTAGCGTTTTTCTTTGCTAGTGATGTGGCATGTGCCTATTTGTGGGGCGATGTCTTGTGAGGAGATCTGCATTGGGTTCCTGCTTCGGGGTTGAGTTGCGTGGTACTGTACTGGGCGCGTTTGCCTACTGAGCCCGTGAGGGCAGGGATGGGGGCTGCCAATGTGGCAGTTTGAATGTTGTCATGCTCATGTGCGGGGGATTGGGTTTTGTGTCACAGATGGCGGTCAACCAGGTGGACTGGTGGAATGATGTGTTTTCGGAATGTTGCTGGGCACAGGTGCCTGTGTTTGCGTGCGTTTCTTGGTGGGGGACTGTGGTCATGTCCATTGGGATGGCTTCTGTATTCGTGCCATCTGTGCCCTGCAGCTCCCATTGCCACCTCTTGTGTTGCTTTTGTTCGTTGACATGCATGGGTGCTTTGTACGTTTCAATGGTTGCATTGTGACTTCTTTGCACCTACAGGGAATTGTACTTTGTGGGCAGGGAGCGGTGTACAGGCACTCAGTGGGGCCGTTTACGGTTGATTCGCGATGCCGTAGTTCTCGCCATGGCGGATTGGTCCATTCCGCCATGCCTGATGGCGTTAGGTACATGTCCGCTAGGGTCGGAATTGGCGTACCGTTGCACCATGGTGGTGTTTGCGGTTTGGCATGGCGCGCGCGCGCGTGCTTGGTGCAGTTAGCGTTGGCGTTCACTACGGTGTCGCTAATGGCTTCGTACTTTGCGGTGGCGGGTCATAGTCGCACCGAGCGCTATTCGATGGCGGTATTGCATTTCCGCCATCGTTTTCCCCTTTCCGCCAGGGTCGTAATGAGGGCCAAGGTGTTTATTTTTTAAGGTCGAACAGGAAAACAGACACGTTGTGGTGGAGATAACGGCACATGAGTAGTGAAGTTCATATTATTTTAATGGCGTGCCATCTCCCAAAACCTCTATCCATCCGAGAATCACACTGCCCTCAACCACCCTGACAGACACTTGTTTTCTATTTTTTTCTTTCCATGTGGGGGATTCCTACCCACTCGCTGTCGTGACTAGCCAGTCTCACATTGTACTGTGCTATTTCGTAGGTACTGGATTTCCTTTGTTTCATTCAATAGAGTGCTTCTTGATACATAAAGCCTGTTGCAAGCTTTATGTGTAGAGCAGTCTATTGAAAAAAACACAAATGAAATTGTGCACCTATAAAATAGCAGACTGCGATGTTACATAACTAACACGCAGCCTGACGTGCCTTCTTGTGCTCCCGATCTGCGCCCGCGCTGACCCCCTGGCGCAGCCGGCAAGCATTCCATCCCCCGCCGGCACCCCCGGCGCAGCCAGGTAACAGTAGCCACACGGTAAATGATGTCTTCTTCTCTTCGTGCAAGAGTAGAAGTAGCGCCGTTGTCTTCAGCTCAACGTCTGCTTGCTAAAGATGCGCATTCTGGCCTACCGAGCGCTCCAGTAAGGTTCCCTAGACTGCCGTGCTGTCAGCGGCAGCCAAGTGTCACAACGGGAACCGCGTGTGTCTCCTGATGACAAAGACCAAAGGCAGAGGCGATCACACGACCTGAAATGCCACCTTCAGAAGTGCAGAGTAATTACAGCCCCAGCAAAATGCCAAGCAGCTCCTGGGTGCTCTTCCTTTGGGTCACCGCAGTCTGTACATGTGTCACCAAATGCAGAGGTAACATTTTGAAGCAAGGTATCCTTTAAAGTTCACATCTAATGGTGCACGTTGTTTTTCCCTTTTTCTTTTTACAAGGAGTGATGACTTTCTTCAGGAGTCTTGGCATTGTCTACAGACGAATCTGCGGGATGGGCCGGCCAAGTACATATTCACTCATGATTGGACATGTAAAGAAAAGTAAAGAGAAATCACCTTTGGTGGATTTGTGGCAGTTACAATTGTAACACTTATCGTGAGTAAGGGGTACGCCCATGCTCTTCCTTTCAGAGACAACAGAAAACAGAGACATGCTCAGACGCCAATAAAACACGCGAGATGAACGGAAGAGATGCTTTATTGCAAAGCAAGGCGATGCCAAGCATGTACGAACCCTCGCGCCTTATAAAAACGTATTATTCCTGGATACATGACTAATAGATTAGGAAGGTAGTCTGTCCCCTGACCTGGCAGGAACACGACCCTACCTCATTGGCTACTTGAGCCTTCTTTGCCAAATAGTCCAAAATCATTATCGCCCCACCCATGGCCAGGCCGTTGACATTCCAAACAGCCATTTGCCTCCTGGGTCTTACTCCTTTCCATCTCCTGTTACAAAAAAACTCACTTAATTCTAGTACTAAACCAACGACCCCAAAGGCTTTACCTTTACCGCTTGACAGGCTAAATATAGAAGTGAATAGCTTGGTAGTCTTTCACCTGGAGCCATTGCTGTATGCAAAAGAAGCCCTCCCTAGAGGGTGTTCCTTCTGCCGACCCCCAAGGCTCCCAAGGGCTACAAGATAACGACCCCAGAAATAAAGGGTGAACCCCATCCTGTCTGAGCCAGACCCATTGAATCCCAGATATCTCCAGGCCAAGATCTGGCACGTCTCTTTATTGCCTAGATAAGGAACAAACCACGTGTCATACACTAAATCTTTCTCCCCTAAAGCAAGGGTGGCCAAGTCGCCCATGGTCCACTCCACGCCTTCACCAATCAATATACCCCTTGTTGCATGAAACGCCTCTTTACAGCCGAAGCACTGCATTGGCTGACCAATGTGTGCCCAGCATACAAACCTCCTTTCCCCTGCACTCCTCTACCACACTCTGGTCAAAGTTCTACTTTCTACCACATGACAGATGTACAGTAGGGAACACCACCTAGCTAATCTCATCAATTACCCCACGCCAATCACGGCCCTTCTGACCCCTGTGAGGAAGCAAGGGGCTGCCAAACTTCTTGCTTTCCATCTCAACTGCTGAATCTTTTCCCATTGTGTTATAGTAGGCTTCAAAACCTCAGGCCCACTTCCATATAAAGAGAAGACAACCAACCTGGCTGTGATGGTGCCGGTGACACGTTCCTCTCAATAATAGCCAGCGTGAAATCCAGGACATCCTTAATCAGCCCAAGCCTCATATTAAATGCCACATGTTTGACGTATTAGCATTACATGTTTTTGAAATTATAATCTCCTGTTCAATTACTCATGAAGAACTGTACTTTTTCATGAGCAGAAAGCCTGATTCCAAAGCATGCTGTGTCCATGGAAATTGATATAATGCCAATATAATGCTAAATTTCACAACAACCTTTGATCACTCAAAAGAGAATATGAAGATTTATTTTTGAAAAGTGAAATTTCACACACGTAAACAAAGTTTGCAGTCATATAATTTAATTTGGGTGCAAAGTCAATTTTGATTTGGTAAGACTAAAACACTCGCCATGGCGTGGGTGCCTATTGCCTGAGCAAAGAACGGACTGAGGTTTGACTACGAATTCAATGCCCTGAAACCCACGAGCCATTCTTCATACCCCCCTGTATGGGAACTGTCCCTTTGTTTGGTTTCGGACGAAAAGTCTGAATAAAAATTACCGATCCCACCAAAAGACCTAAAACACACACCACGAAAAGTTCTATCTACCAAAAGTTCGAACTTTTTGTGCTATGTGTTTAGCTGTTTCAGTGGGGTTGGTATGGGCCCTGGAGGGTGTACGCCGCAACACCCTGCTCACTGCAGTGAGCGGTGTGTTGCGGGGGACAGCCCGCCAGTAAAAAACAAAAAACAACACAAAAAATAAGACAAGGGCTGCAGGGGGGCTACAGTATAGTGTATAGTGGGCATGGTTGCGGGGGACACCCCCGCAGCTCACCCGAAGTAAAAAAAGAAAAGAAAAAAAAAGGACCCTGCGGCGCCGGTTCCCGATCACGGAAGTGAAAGGGAACCGGCGCCACAGGGACACAGTGTGTCTGAAGGGAAGGTAAGTAGGGGGTGGGGTTGTGATGGGGGTGTGGTGGGGTTTGTTGGGGGTGTGAGTAAGTGTGTTTGTGTGTGTGTGTGTGTGGGTGTGAGTTTGAATCTGTGTGATTTTAATGGATGTCCGCATGGGAAATGTACGAACATTTCTGTGTTGTGTACATTTCCCATGCGGACATTGCCGTCGCGGACCATTCCGCGAAGGTAAAATCACACAGATCCCTTTGTTTTCAATCTCTTCCCTCATAGGAGCAGCAAATGGAACTATAACATCACAGCCTCCTCCTTGTAGCTTTACACTGACACCCCCTACCTCTACCGCCTTGTCTGGAGGTTGTATTGATTGCTGCACCCTAATGCTGGACTCCAGAGGAGAAGGCCCCTTTAGCCAGCCTCCTGCCTCCCATTCGGGAGCACACTCTGCTCTGAGCATTCTCTTATGTTTTGCAACTGTCTCTTGCCCTTGGCACCCTGGGGACTAACTGTTATCTTCTCAGGTTTTTGTCTTTCCACTTTGTTGGATTCTTTTGTACTCCGTCATTAGCATGGGGGAGGTCATCCTTAAATCTGATGCTTTAGGTGTCGAGACATACACAAACACTACTCCTGCCAATTTCTTAGCTCCAGCAAGATGCGCGGCCCTATGGAACAGATTTCCTCCAGCATGCTCACAATACAGGCCTTCAGCGGACATTGGTAGTGGTACATTAGTACATGCCGGTACAGGAGACTATAATAGATCCTCAAACTGATCTGCATCATTCCCTCCTCCATCACAACCATCTGCTTAATCAGTGGAACCTATGGGTGAGGCCTTAAACCGGAGCTGATTGCCCAAGCTGCACGCACCTCTTCCAAACAGCCCTGAGATCAGAGGTGGAGACATTACCTGGGGCACCCTTTTTAAGTCGTTTTTTTTATACAGAGACGGGACCCTTAGTTCAAAGATGCCTGAAAAATATAAATGGAATTTGGTTATTATTTATTTTTATTGTGCAACAGTTAAAATTAAACCTTACACAATGTTCCAAAATGAGTAGAACAGATAGAAACACAATTTAAAAAATCTATGAATGAAAGAAGATTTGAAAACATACAAAACCACATCCCATCATTAATCAAGCAACAAATCCTAAAATAGCATTTTAGCAGAATTTCTCAATGAACTATTAAAAGTAGCATTATTCACTTATATTTCAACTTCCAAACATAACTCCAACCAATGTAACCCATACAACACCCCTTACTAAGAAGAGTTGCTACCATTAAAGAAATGTGATGTCCTGCAACGATTAACCTCCAAGGTCTGCCTGAGCAAGCAGTTTGAAGTTTGATATAAATGCGTTAAACTATATGCTTCTTTGCTCATATAAATGTAAACATTCAACACAAAGATAAAAAAGAGACTCAAGTGCGGTTCCCACAGACCGACAGAAGCAATTCACCTTTGTAACCCCTGTTCTTGAACCCCAGATTTCAAATCGTAAAAATGTATTTCTCCAATACACATTTGGAAATCTAATTGGGTAGATGGGCAAATTCTCCAGCTGTTTCTCTTCATTTGCCACATCACAATATAGTTTATAGGGTAATATCAAATTCCCTACTTTTATCCACTCTGACTCCCATGGTTTCATTTTTACCAACTCCCTATTTGTAACAAAATATCCTACTGTCATCTAGTCCCTTTAAAAGATTGTCATACTTATATGAGAATTTGTTTAGAACCTTAAAAGATTTGTTGAACATTTCATTGTTCAGGTTCACACACACAGAATTTCTATGGGACTAGGAGTTTCATATATAGGTGTAAGAAGCAACATTTTATAGTGGCAGACCAGGGTTACAGGCCCAACTCAGTTTGTGTAATGGAGAGGGATATACAGCTGGAAGGAATAGCATCCGTCACTTCAGAAATCCCTCTAAATAGTTTAGTATCTGTCCATCCCTAATCTCTGTTATCTCTAAACCATAAATAATAGCAGGCATCACTTTTGCCTTTCACAATCCGCACCATCAAGAATCAACGTAATATTTTGCTTATTCTCTTCATTTGAGTCAAAAACATGAGGAATTTATTCCTAAACCCAATGGATTCCAAATGTAAGGAATGATGTAAATTGTTTAACCAAGATAGATTTGCTGGTTTACCAATTCTACTTTTTATTACTGATATTCCAGATAAGAACAGATGTTTTCTTTGTTCATGAAAACTCAATTATTTACCTGCATTGATGTCTAAGTCATTTCCGATAGCATGTGGTAATTTACCTAAGGGACCCTGGAGAGCAATGGGTGTGGTATCCAAAAGGACTAAATCATCTGCATAGACCTGTCACGGCAGATTTAACTGGCCTAAACCAGGAGGAAAAGATCTTGTTTCCATGTATCATCTAGATCCGATCTAAAAAGATTAAAACGACATGGCTCTAACACAGAGCTCTGTCTCATCCCTCTTTGCATCGAAATTTTAGATGCAAGCAAACCTCTACTATCTAGGCCACACTGCATTTCTATATTTTAATCTAGTGCAATATGAATACTCAGTAGGCTTGTTGAAACACCCAATTTATAGTGCTTTCCCCATAAAATGGACTTATTTATGCTATAACATGCTGCTTTTAGATCCATACATGGAATAAACACTAAAGTGCCCTCTTTTCTCCTGGCCTGTGTTTGGAGTAATCTTGATAGCAGGTCATTTAGTGTGGTGCCTTTATTCTTGTGGAAGTTGGTCTGAAACATCTTTAATCTTTGATTTTCAGTCTCCCAAGAGTCTAATTCTGCCAACAGCAAATTTGCAAAGATTTTACTCTCGACATCAAGAAGGGCGATTTGACAGTACTTTTTACTATTCGTCCTATCATGAAGATTGGTATTATGTGCGATAAATGTCAACACCTGGAAAGGAGCAAAAAAATACTGAATCTGTCTAAAAAGAATAACCAACATTCCCATGGAAAACTTTGAGTGTCCGGCCCACATGCTCTGGATGACTGTCTTTCTAATTTTGCTGAAGGATAATTCCCAAACACTCATCAAGGAATCTAATTCAAGAGGTCTCTGGTTTATTGATGGTGCATAGAGATCTTGAAATGTGCTATCCATTTAATTTCAGGTACCAGATTAATTTGGCAATCTTTCAGTTTCACAAATGAATAATTAATAAGTCTGCAGAAGCTACCTGTTTTCTGTTTAGAATGTTTAGCATCTTTTCACCATCCATTTGGCCTATTCTGAATTTATTAGCTCTGAGCCAATTCCTAAGTCTGTTTCATTCTATCTTGTGTGGTTCTCTCACCCTCATCTAGACATGGCTCCTATTAGGTCTTCAAAGAGTCTGCTTTAATTCTCCTTTTTTCTCTGGAATATGGTCATCAAAATGAGACATACAACCTGGGGTCAGAGAGGTTCGCCCTGCAGTAGTTATCAGGAGAAAATCAATCTATGTTTACATTAATGGTTAAAGACTCATAAAATTATAGTTTAATATTAAAACATGTAATATTCAAAGGTTTCTAACGTAATTGATTCATGCCAGAATTTGCCATTAATTCAAAAAGCCCCCTTTTTCCAAACAATGTGCAAAATACCTTTAAAAGTTACCTGTATATAGTTTATGGTCTCTCAGCGTTGTATTTATAACTTCAAAATTGGACCAATATGGATAACGTTCAGAAGACACCAAGATAAAATCTACACAGACCCCGTTTAATGGACAGATTAGCCCATCTAAAGCGTCCAAAGTCCTGATTTTCCATACATGGGGTAAATATTGCATACAACTTATTAATACTCCTACATCCCATTACCTTTCCTTCATACTTGTATTGGCGTCCCCACGAGGGGATGGGACCGGAGCCTTTTGCATGTAAAAATAGCACTTCCCAGTTCATTTTAATGTAGGCATGCCTACGTGCAAGAGCAGGCATGACTCTGCAGGCTAACCCTGCCCTCTGAGGCCACAATCTAGTCCCTTTTTCTACATGATGGGAACGTACGCTTTCACTGTGGCAACAAATATCTTGCTGCGCACTTCTCCTCTGCCGCTTCAGTGGTGTTTATTCTTTGTAAAACCTTTTTGAATTTCATTTGACACCACCTTCTGGTTCCCTGGTTCCTTTACCGCATATCGACTTTGGCCGAGTTTTAGCAGGTGCACCTCATGTGGAAGTCCCCATCTGTCCTCAGACCTTCACACGCTCTGTCTGGAATGTTTGGGGCTGACCACCAATGGGATTTGTCTGTGGCCTGTGACACCTTAACACCTAGGCCATTGAAGAGCAGGCTTTCACGGTAGAGAGACACTTTTTCTAAATCACCACTAGACCACATCAAGGTATTCATGCACCGGAAATCCAAGGTAAGTACACATTTATTTTCAAAAGTACCTCAGAAGGGAGACCACGTTCCAGGAAAGGCTCAGTTTGAGAGGGGTCTTAAATATCCTACTACTGGTACCAGACCCAATGCTCAAACAGCTATAATTCAGTGGTCTGGCAACTTTATTGGGTCTGGTACTGAGGGGCTGAATGGATCTGTAACCTGGCGTTGTTCCGAAAGACTAGTTAGTCCTATAGACGGGTCTTGGCCTGAGCGGTCGCCTCTACACAGGACTACCAACACAGTTGCTGGGGGAGGAAGCCTCCCGGAGCCTCCTTGGAAGTCCCTAAGAGAACTGGGAATATTCCTGAGGGCCAACAGAGGCCTCCTATTCAGGGCGCTATGCCGGTCAAACGCTTCCTGTGCACTTTCATTTCCCTGCACCAATATCGAGACCGCTGGATAGTGGCAAGAAAGGAAGGTTAAATGCCTAGAGTGACTTCTTTACAAGGTGCTCCGTCTTCAGTGAACTCCTCTCCTTCTGAAAGGGCTATGGAGCCTACTAGAAATTCTCAGTTGCTCGCCCAGGCAGCAAAGTCGATCCTTTTCAAGAGCTGGTGGGCACAGATTTATCCTGGTGCACATCATAGCGTACACCTTCCACATTAAGCAGGTACCTGGATCGGTGGGTTCAGCAGCAGAGATAAACTCCCTGGGCAGCAGTGACCTCCACATGGATACCAACAGCAGGAGCACCTCGTATATTCGGACAATCCTCACCTGCTTGCAAGTATGATTTTTTTTGTTGACAGATTTGGTGTTTTATGACATGTCCTCAAATGTCGTATATCTTAAAGGGCTTGCTAAAAGAAGTCCTCCCTCATGAGCTGCCATTACCTTCACCCCCATTTCAACCGGCTATGCCAGTGAAGCCTCCTCCTCTGCCTACTCCTAATCAACCCATGGTTACAATTCTTCCTCTGCCTGTAGTAACTGCAACACAGGACACAGGATAGGGAGCCCTAGCCTGTTGATACTCCCAAGAATCAGGATGCAGGCCATGCTTCTAGTTCTAGCATTCAATTTATTTATAGAGTGCAGCCTGACAGAACGAATTGCAGGTGGTCAAAGAGACAACCAAGCAACCTAAATACAATCTAAGAGGGCAGCCCTATGTCAGGTAGATTATTTGAAAGGTACATTTCTAGGGATTTCCGGTATTGTTAGAACACTGAAATACTCCGGAGCTCCCCTGGCAGAGATTTCCACAGTATGGGGCCATAAACCGCAAAATTACTGTCGTCCCTGGAAACACATCTGGAAACTGGAATTACCAGAAGAAGGTTGTCTGAGGACCGAAGTGCTCATCTCGGTTCGTACCACATCAGTTTGTCTGTGAAGTGTTTAGGTGCAAGATTGTGTAGGCACATAAATAACGTCGATCCTCTCCTTAACAAAACAAAAGGTGTGACAGCTGGAAGGTTTAGAATTAATCTTAACCTCTGGCATTTCTCTGGGCAATCCTCCAGACCATCGTCCTTTGCATGACAAGCTATTACAAAAGTGGAAAGACCATATGTAAATCAGGCTTGGTCCCACCCCAAAAGAGGCGCTCCTGCCAAACAGTTTTGGATGTAGCTGGCAAAGTCAGGTGGCTAGGTCGTGTGATGGCTGTGGACGGTATCTCAACTGGCTACGTGTGGGGCGGTCACGTGGCCAGAACTCTGCTCACTCCTTATTATATCCCAGTTTATAGATGACTCCAGCACTGTAGAAAATAAAGTATAAGCAAGGTAGAAACCGAGGATACCCCTCATCCAGACAGAACTATGATTGGTAGCATATGGCTCACTTACTTGGTACTGTAAATGATAGCTAGAATTGTGAATGATAGCATGTGACACATTTCGATGGAATTGTGAATGATAGCATGAACCACACTTAGATGAAATTGCAAATGATAGCATGTGCCTCATCTAGTTAGAATTATGATAGGTAGCATATAGCTCACTTAGTTGGATTTGTAAATGATAGCATGTGCCACACTTAGATGAAATTGCAATGATAGCATGTGCCTCATCTAGATAGAATTATGAGTGGTAGCATTATCCCACAATTAGTTGAAATTGTAAATGATAGCATTTGCCACTCTTAGATGGAATTGTTAATGATAGCATGTGCCTCACCTAGATAGAATTATGAGTGGTAGCATTATCCCACAATTAGTTGAAATTGTAAATGATAGCATTTGCCACTCTTAGATGGAATTGTTAATGATAGCATGTGCCTCACCTAGATAGAATATGATTGTAGCATATCCCTCACTTAGTTGGAATTGTGAATGATATCTAAGCCCTCTAAAAAACAAAACACCCGCTACCATAATGGTGTCGGACACCGTGTTGCAGCCCCACCCCGTGGGACTTCATCCTTTACGCCTCACTCTTATGACCTAAAATTAAGTTTCTTGGAAACCTTACGTGCTTGCCTATTGCTATTCAACAGATCTTAGTTTGTCCTTTATTGGGGCCCTTTTAGTTGAAGGACCAATATATGGAATTACAACAAATAAGGACACAATTTATTTTAGACTTCCAAGCCAAGAAACCAGGAGGACATAACTTAGATGAAGAATTGTACACATTCCTTGGGAAATAAATTTCCTTGTCCGCCGTAGTCTTGACAATTCTCTGAAGTCAACAATATAAGAAAATATTTTTTGTTGTTCTTTGGCAGTTGAGCTTGTTTTAACTTTAACTTTACCCTTTTTTGTATCATATATGTGTGTTGACTTTTTATGTAATAGTGAGAAGCGCACAGCTTTAAGCCCTGATTCAAACCTCTTCCTCTTTTTACATGCTCTTGTCTATATTGTTCCCAAACCCTGGTTTTATATTGTATATTTAATACTAGTTGTGAGCATTAATGTATGTTTACAGCACTGAGCACTTTAATATCCTTTTATCTCGCTGCCAAGAAATTATTTAAAAAAATCAATTGATAAATTGTGAGGAACAATGTTCAGGATATCAACAAAGCACTTTGCACTATGCACTTTAGGAGTTTTTTAAAGGTGAATTGATTGAAAGTTATGTTTACAGCACTATGCACTTTATAATCTTGAACTTGAAAATATTCAAAGAAAATGCTATGTTTCCCCACATATACATATTTAACAAACAGGAAATTGATTGGTGGCAGCATAATAACATTGTATGTGGCGAGTGCCCAATTGTAAATCCAGGTTGTCATTAGGAAAAAACGTGTCAATGCACAGGGAGCAGGTTTTGATTGTGATCAATAAATAGCATAGAGGTAATGGACCTAAATGGTTGCGTAAATAAAAACATGCGACCGTGAATTGAACGGTTTTAAATAGATGGATGTGATATCTCGCAATATTTAAAAGCACTAGCTTTAATGGACTAAGAGTGAGACTTAACACACTCAAAAATGGCTGCATGCATTTGACATAGAGCATCTATGGGGAATTGCAAGAGGTGAAAGAGAAAAGGGACAACATGTGTCAGGCTGAACCATAGAGATGGAGCCCCTCTGTATTTAAAGCATTGTGCAGTCCTCTCATGTTTTATATGTGAAGAAGCAACAGGAGCGTTGCGAAACACGTCGTAGGTTGCAATGACTTTAATAATGCTGGATATGGCATAAGAACTTTGGCGATTGATTTCTTTTTTGGAGATTCATGCTGGTGTCCTGACCGCTTTGAGTGCCGTCCCTGTATGGAAAAGCGCATCTACTTTTCCTATTTTCAAAATATATATATGTATATATATATATATATATATATATATATATATATATATATATATATATATATATATATATATATATATATATATATAATTTCTTTTACCCATTTTTTTAATAGACCTACCCACTCTTGATTGCCCAACACAGAAGTCAAGACTCGGCGCACCCGTCACAAGCATTGACCGACCGCTCTCTAATATTAGCCGCAGTAAGTCCTTTTAAACTTCATACCCCACTTTCTTTGACATAATCTGAAATGGGCCGATCAGCCTTAGTGGTTCCTTTTGAATTTTTCCCGTTTAGGAAACCTGAGCACATTTATGATGGGTATCACCAATAGTACTGAGACTCAATACTAGGCAGTGACTAGGCTGAACTCATATAAAAACCGGCATGAAACGCTGGTGCTCCGATAATCGCTTAGTTGGTAAGAGGATATACAAATTATCAGCTTCATATTTTTCACTATTATAAATATGGCAATTCATAGGACATCATTATTCCTTACAGCTTATGCAGACTAAAAAGAATAGGCTGTAATCCAGCCAGAAGAATTCTAGCTCAACCTTTATTTTTGAGCCTTCAGTATCACAAGGTTAGCATTTCACCTTATCTTGGCACACAATTATTAACTAATTTAACTAACCATTTGGTTCAATGATGGCTTTAACACTAATTAACTTTGGTACACTTTGAGTCAATTAGCATAATTTGAGGACACATTTGATCGCACTCAAATATTGTTGGTACAATCTTGAAGGTACTGATCTCTAATATGATGATTTTCTCATGAGAGGCGTTATCATTGACTGTAAATTTGTAATGAAGGTTGGAATTACAATGTTGCAAATATGATTTTGAACAAAAAAATATTTCATATGTACTTTTTTCTATAGAATCATTCATGCCCCTGATGAAGAGTGATTTTCACTCGAAACGCGTTGGGCCTACTCTGCACCATCATGAATAAAAAGAACATTGTTGTGATACTACATTGATTGATTATCAATTTTTGATTTGTTCAATTCTTGAAATTTACACTTTGTTAAATATTGATTTAAACACCGAGATTTATACAAATTAGCATTATTTGAATAACTGTTTAAATTATTGGTCTGGTTTACTAGACATTAGCTAGTGTGCAGGAGATGCGAGTTCCCTGATAGGCAACTTTCTCTTTGTTAATCTGAATGCACATGCTTCACTTCCTGTGTCACTAATCACTAATAAACCCGGAAATTAGTGCCTTCAATTCTATGCAATATACCTTTGCATATTGAGACACTAAGTCGCATACAGTTTTAATAGGTATCGCGAGTCACATTATTATTGTTCAATATTATATCCCCGAGCCTTGGTGCTGGTACATGGCTTTCTATAAGCATACAGTAGACATGGACAAACTTCTCTTAAATCATGTGCGCCCTGAACATTCTTCCAGAGATTCCAGGAAGTTAAGATTGCACTGAAACCTCCACAAATCCTGATTCAAGCTGCAAAACTCAACGGATGTCTGAGGCAGCTGGGGAAGTAAGCAGCAATTTGAGTTACACAAAGGAAATCTAGACACATTCCAGATCCCAATATCGAAGTAAGATCGTTCTGTGGGGTTTACATGGTCATCTCTGACATCTATGTGCAACCCAGGTTCACGGATGAAACTTCTGAACAACCTGTTTTCAAGTTTCCACCGCAGGTGGAATGCATGTTCTGCTTCCTTTCACTGTAGACATGTTGTGAATCCTTAATGTGTTTGAACTGTTTGGAGAACTGTTTGGAGACTGATCCCAGTGGGAGGAAATGATGTCCCATGCCGACGTGCTGCCTATGTAGCTCTTTTCTTGATTAATTTGTAACTTTCTCAATGAGTGGGGACATTCCTCCTGTTATTGTGCCAAGAAACAATTCAATATGTGATTTGAACTATATCCATACTACTTTCCTTCCTATTACCATCAGTTAAGACTGCACAGAGTAGCCCACATGTTCGGATGCAGGCAGGGAGGCTTCAGCCTTTGACCCCTCTGAAAAGAGAACCCCGGCCATTTGGCTACAGATTGAAATACTGTGCTAAGAGGCGTTTTCATGTGTGTTGTGCACTAACATGTATCACTCCACTATCAAATATTATGATATTTATGTAAAATAAATCCTTGAATGTTGATTATAAAGGAATTGAAAGAAATACAGCCCTGAGTGGTCAGATCGGCATATCGCGGGCTGGCCATAAAAAAATAGGATGTCCAATTATCTCTAAACAGCCTTCCATACCAATTTCAAACAATGTATTGTACTTTTTGCGATACACTCTAGGGTGAGAAATTGTAACATGTTAGAATGCCCCACCACTGGAGGAGTGTCTGACAGCGCCTAAGATGGCAGCTCTTGAATAGAGCTCCAGTGCCCCAGGCTGTTCTCTTGCATCGCTCCTCAGTATAAAAGGTTTCATCAAGCAGTTTCCCCCATCCTCAGATGTCATACAAATGGAGGCACTCAGAGTGAATAGCTGATCCCACCAGGTGAAAGTAGGGTCACTTGATTTGAAATAAGCAGCAGGGCCTGGACTGTGCTGTGAAGACATTGCTTCAAGGAAGAAGCTCTGGAGTGGAACTAAGTGAACCTTATGGGTTGGGGAACCCAACTGAATGGCTCCCAGAGATGCTTGATGCTGTGGTATAGGTAGGTTTGGTGCAGACAAGAGGCAGGTGAGGCCCCATAGAGTCTGACGTTGGTGCTAAAGGCAGTGAGTGCTAGGAACTGTGGATTTAGAGAGCTGTGGTGGTGACACCCAGTTGAAGAGTGTGGCCCTGGTGTAAGTCCAGGTTGTACCCTTCAGCCCAGACCAGCTGTGATCAGGGAGACAGGAGGGCACTGATGTGAAGAGCTGGCTACTGCTCGCCTGATGGAACATTAGAGGGTTCCCAGTCAATTGGTCGAAAAAATTTGGTCGACAGGACAATTGGTCGACACCATTTGGTCGAATGCCAAATGGTCGAATTTTTTTTTTTTTTTTTTACACTGTTTTTTTTTTTTTTTGGGGGGGGTCCCCCCCCCAACCCCCTTTTTTTCTATTTTTTTTTTTCGACACACGAAAACCCACAAAACACATATATATATATAAAAAAAAAAAAATTCGACCATTTGGCATTCGACCAAATGGTGTCGACCAAATGTCCTGTCGACCAGTTTGCTGTCGACCAATTGACTGGACACCACATTAGAGCGGACTTCAAGCCAAGCTTCTGTGAAGCTGGTGAAGTTGGAAATAGTGTGAGGTTGTTCCGACCCCAGTGTGCCCAATAACAGGTGGCTTTGTACAAAGAATCACTCTGCTTGGCTGAAGGTGCATACAGAATTAACTGGCCCCCTATTTTATGCAAAGACCTTTCTGGAAAGCAGGCTTGCGTTGAAGTAAAGGAGAGAATGCTATAGAAAGCGAGCTTCAGATATTGGTCTGGATCGGAAAAGGCTATCAGAATGAACCTGGGCTTTGACCTCCCTTGTAATATGCATTTGTTATAGTCATTTTGAGGGGCAAGGAAGGTAATTTGTATTAGCTGCCTGCAATATGACAACTAAGAGGAGGCGAGAATGCTGAGTATATTGGGTCATCCCTGACAGGATGCTGCACGGGAGGCGCCCTGTACCAACTGCAAATTGGGAGGGAGCCCTGATGGTGTCCTCAGATTTCCGGTTGGATGGTACCCTTGTCTGTAAAGTATTCTAGATGCTGACCCAGAAATCGTCAAGAGAAATACACTCTGGAATCTCTCTGATCCTAATGTGGGCTTTGCAAGAGTAGAGTGCTCAACATGGCAGAGACTGATCCCAGTGGGAGCAGCCAAAATCAGCACAAGAGAATACCCCCAGAGAATATGTTTGAATTATGAAACAAGACCTTCTGGATTGAAATCTGTTAAGACTGAGATACAAAGTGCATCAGGTGCTATTCTAAAGATGCTGATTGACATTTACATGATTTAGGGCACATTAATACCTGGGTGAAGGAAAAAGGGAATTATTGTCTGGTATTTGTGAGGGGTCAGTAATGTGAGGAGGACAACTGCTTGTAGTTTCATCAGTATTTAACATTTATTTTATTTCAAAGGAAAAATGCAAATAAAACCTAACGAAGCCTACCATGCCAGGGAATTCCCTACCTAGTTTAGGGTCTGAGGGAAAATCTGCTAGCATATGCAAAACTGGCCCTCACTATAAACAACAAAACAATCCAAACAAAGAATACACAACATAAATGAAAGACTACCCAAAGAACCAGTGTCTTGGATGACTTATATCTGGCCTGGGTGAATCTTCTTCCCCAGGAATGTCCAAAGGCAATTTCTTCTAAGGAAATAGAAACAAAAGTTTACTTAAACAAAATTCCATGGGTAACAGTTCCTTCTTGGTTTTTTGAAAAGTTCCCCATCCAAGTTCCACAAAGAAAACGGTACCATTGGTGATCCTAAATGACCTGCATCCACGATAGAATGGATAAAGTTCAAAACAAAAGTACAACTTCTGCTTTAACAACAGTTCTTCTTCTGCAGTGTCTTGAATACAATTTGTCAAGATGCTTCTTTAAATGAAGTTGACCTCTCCTTGGCAACTCCCTTCTGCAAACGATACCGTGAGAGCAGGATCCTCTGCCACACAGTCTACAACTGCTGCAACTACATTGAAAGGAAGATATTCGGACAAAATGATAGACAACCACAGCTCTATTGGTTCTGCTGCAAATGGATACTTTAAAATATGTTAGGCAACATTAAACAAGTCTCGTCGACCTCTACAGTTTGGCAAGGCATACTTCTTTCTCTGCTGCAAGAGATGGCAGCCTCTTTGCCTCTCCTTTATGTCTTGTAGCTACCACATAATCTGTCTCGGCTTCTAGACTGCTTCTTCATGTCAGCTTCAACAGTCTCAGCTTCACAGATAATTGATTAATTCTTGTTAACAATCACCCAACTCCCTTCATCAGCTTTATGCACACCGTCTGATTTCCAGTGGTTACCCCAAAGCTGTATTGCCACTCTTCCAACCTGGGATAACCATGGCATGCCTCTCACCCTGGAAAATCACCCCACTACCCTAGGCCTTTTCTCCACCCAGGTGATCCTCCTGCAGTACACAGCCCCCAGAATTGGGATCAGGACGCATCTGCCCTCTGCTGGCCACCTAGGAGGAGACTTTAGGCAGGGTTTTAGTGGGGGTCCACAGGATTCTAAGTCGATGGAACAGTCTCTTGCATTGGCAGCACCCTCTGCATCTGTGTGAGATGCAACTTTCTACATGAGACTGTCAACAGACCTTCCAGGGAGCATTGTTGGATGCTTTCTGGGGATCTGTGTATCTCACGTGATCCTTTTTGTGAAATGTGTGCTCTGAGGAACATAATGGTCCTTGGCCATTTTGTAAAAGCTGTTAAAAAAATAATATGCAGGTGGAAGAATTGAGTTGTGGCTGTTTGTTTTGGAGGAACTCCATTGTTTGGTAACTGGTATTCCAAGAGGTGGAGGACCAGGGCCTTTTTCTTGTTGAACTGTTGAACTATGGGCCCTTTGAATTTGTTGGGGAGTCGGTTACCAGACGTTCATCTAATGTAGAACAACAATCTTAAGAAGATTGTCCCAAGGTGGTATACTTGTGGTAGGCTTGTGTTGTGTTCCTGTATTGCAATTTTGGTTGGATTTTAGAAGTTCTTGGGGGCTGTCCATTAACAAGAGACAGTGTAGTATATGGGATACAACATGTATTTATGGCTACTACTTTGATAACAGTTAATGAGAACATACATTCAAGGTTTAACACTTAATGTCTGGAGTTTGAATTCCCCTAACAAGAGAGTACACCTATTACCATTGCTAAAAGATGGTGGAGCTGATGCAATGTGCCTCCAAGAGAACTCTCCCTTAATCCAGGACACCCATAGATTCTGAGCTTAATGTTCTCCTTGCAATACTGTGCTTAGACACAGCACAGGAAACGCGGTGTTGGCATATTGTTTAGATGTAACACTTGTTTTGGGCTTGAAGGCAGCAAGAGAGATAGAGATGGCAGGTTTATCTTTTTCAAGGGGTTGTTAAATGGTGTATTGGTGACGATTGCCATGATTTTCTGGGTTCAATGAGTTCATACATGACATTGGCGAAATTGACATCTTTTTCAGAGGGCTACATCTTGGTTTCCGGGGACTTGAATTTGGCTTTGGACCCACATTTAGACATATTGAACAGACACTACTGGGGACTCAATCAAATCTCAAAGAGCATTCTCATTGCATTTGGGGAACTTGACTTAGTAGACTCCTAGAGTCTCTCACACCATGGGGACGTGTGTGTTACATGTTATTCTCATGTGCAGAGGGCCTACTCAAGGTTGGATTACATGTTTCTAAGCTGTCTAGTAACCCACACTTTGCACAGGTATGAAATAGGAGACATCTCTCTTTCTGACCATGGCCCGAGTTAGACCTCCCCATTTCAGAAATGAGGCCCAGAGTTTGGAAGTTTAATGTTAGTCCTGCAAGGAACTTTTTGATAAGGGGTGATACTGATTTTGCAACATTTTTGTGGAAAATCCCAAGAAGCCAGGGTATATCAAATGGGATGCTTTTAAGGGGTGTAGTAGAGACAGTCTACTTGATAATTCAGCTACATTGGGCCTCATTACGAGTTTTGAGGTAGCCATGCCCTAAATAAGGGCATGGCTACCCCCAAACTCGGGTCCGGGTCCCGCAAACGGGGACTTACCGGGCCATTCCGACCTTGGAGGGCCCGGTAATTCCCATTCGCGGGATCCGGACCTGGTACGTCCCATTCCCATTTGAGCCCCCACTGGGCTCAATGCGAATAGGGAGGATGGTAGCAGCGGTAGTGTTATTAACGGTACCGCTGCTACCATCCTAGCCTGCTCGCGGGTGCCGCTATGCACGCCTGGTCAGACCATGCGTGCAGAGCGGCACCCACAAGCAAACTCGGAATGTTGCAGCAAGGTAACAACGGCACCGCTAGCACTACCGGCGCCGTTGCTGCCTTACCGCAACACTCCTAATGAGGCCCATTGACTAGAATAGATTTAGGAGGTGAGTTTTGGAATGCCTAACACAGGCGCTTCAAGAGCTTGAAGGGAATAGAACCACATGCTCTAGGAAGGTACACAGAAATCTCCAAAGGGTTTGTACTCCGATTAATACGTTTATTAATAACACTGCTCAGGTTTCAGCAACAATATGAGACGGGAAATAAATTGGGTACAATGCTTGCACATAAGCTGAAAGTTGGGAAAATAACTACACAAATCTAGGCAGTCAAGAAACCGTTGGGGGAGTTGGTAACATCCAATATGGACAAATTGGAAGAATTTAGGAAATACTATATTATACTATATTCTATTGAACGGCCTGGACAGGAGGACACAAGAATGTTCCTAGATGTCTTCATGCACCCACGACTATTTGAGGAAGAGATGATGCCCCTTAATAGGTAGATAATGAAAGAGGAAATTCTATTAGCTATAATGTTCCAAAAATGTAGTAAAGCCCATAGGGATGTGTGAGATTACCCCTTGTTTCTGTAAAACCTTTACCAAACTCCTTTTAGATTCATTACATGTTCTTTACAATTGCATCTGCCATGTGGTAAAATTCCCAGCTCCATGGAGGAGGCCAGAGTAAAAGTAGGGAAAGACCCTTCTGAATGCTTCTCTTACCATCTGTGAGAAATCCTTGTATGTCATCCCTTCTCCGATATGGGGGACCCTTCCCATGGGGCCAGGGTGGTGCGCCTACAGTCCAATAATCCCCCCGGGGGTGGTGCACTGTGGAAGGATCACATGGGAATAGAAAACCCTTATGGTATGAGGGACGACACACTGTAAGTGACTCCAATCAAGCAATCCCACTAAGTCAGTGCCTTGTCTGGGATGCCCAAGGGAAGCCCTTATTTATGTATTTTTATGGCAAGTTATAATCTGGATGATGAACCCTTGTATAACACCCCTCTCTTAGAATCCCCCTTGACCCCACTGATTCAAGAAGTAGGCTTGTTTTGCAAATTTAAAAGGTTTATTTGAAAAATTAAACAATATATATATTTCTGAGGCTTGTGGAATCTGCTTAGATCACATGCTGTGCATAGGCCGACATCTAGTGGAAGCTGCGGAGTATTACAGTTTGTTTTTCGAAAGTCGAAAATGGGCGTCGACACAGGCGTGCCAGTAATACTATCCCTAGTGTGACGTCCACTGTACCCAAGATCCCTCACGCGTGTAGGATCCTCAGATTGTTTTTTTCCGCCATACTGGTCGGAAGCATCTTGCGGAGTTCCCTGGCCTTAGCCATACTTTTGCTGTTATTATAATTATACTTCTTATTCATTCCCTTCCCCACCCCAACGTCGACCCTCAACCTCGACGACGGCTGGAGAAGTCATCGACCGTCGGCTGCTGCACGACGGATCTGGGCCTAGGAAGGCCGCCGGCCTCGGCCCGGGCCTAGTAGGCCGCTGGCCTCGGCCCTTACAAGTAGGGAGAGTGGGGGGTGGTACATACTCTTCACTCTTGATATATAGATTTACATTTATATATTCCTACACTTAGCAGCCCGCTGCCTTAAGGTGCGTATGGAGGGTACCCCTTTTCAATTCTGCCCCAAGTGCAATCGCAAATACCCTTGGGTCGACAGGCACGCCACGTGCAATCTCTGCTTGCCGAGGGATCACCCCGAAGCGAACTGCAGAGCGTGTAGTAGGTTTAAACCTAAGACACTTAAGGACCGTTCGACAAAGCGTTGGGCCCACCACGCCAGGCAGGAGGCCATGGCAGCGGAGGGCGCCTTCAGCGATGGCAGCGACGCCGTACTTTCGGACGGCGAGGGCATTATGGCGTCGAAAGACAGCCGACGAGCGCAGGTCCCCGACCTCGGAAGGTCGTCCGGCAGGGCGGCTATGGGGAAGACCCCCGGCGACGCAAGCGCTACACACATAGCATACACTAAACACACTAAGACCAACCGGACCTCGACGACGTCGACTTCCCGGAAAGAGGCACAAAAAGAACGGTCCGACTCGGTGTCCTCTGGGCGCTCTCGATCGAGATCACCTCACGACGCAAGGCAA
The DNA here is from genome assembly GCF_040938575.1 of Ambystoma mexicanum. Lineage (NCBI taxonomy): Eukaryota > Metazoa > Chordata > Amphibia > Caudata > Ambystomatidae > Ambystoma > Ambystoma mexicanum. The sequence continues at coordinate 21,167,626 of NC_090922.1, read as the reverse complement.
TCATCCACTCTTGCCAAGGGTGCCTCGCTACACACATTAACGGAAGTTCGATCGTCGGGAGACGAAGACGACTTCCACCCCCAGGCCGCGCTCCAAGATACCGAGACCGCGGTTAACACCAGTGAGGCCCCACGCCCAAATACCTCTCCAGACCCTCGGCGCCAGGCGTCGAAAGTCTCTGGGGCCTCCAAGGGACAGGGAAAACATTTTTCCACGCACGGGGAGGGGGGGAAACAGCGGAAAGCACAGCCTTCCACCCCTGTAAAGCCATCCTCTCACCCTAGGCAGACAAGTAAACTCAAGTCTACCCTTGAAAAGTCCCATAAATCATCACCTGCTAAAGTAATACCCTGTTCCAGGGAATGGTCCAGTGTAGACATAGACAGAGTTATGTCTAGGATGTCTTCCTTGGCTGATTTTTATGACAAGAACCCAGAACACTTTCTTTCATATAACCCTCAAGGGGCCACACCCTCAGGCTCCTCCGATCCTATCCCGCTAAGTAAAAAGCCCCGGGTCGAAAGTCCTGAACCCTTCAAGGTTCAGCCTTACTCCACTCCATATTCTACTCCACTCCCCAGTTACCAGGGACAAGTTTTCCCGAAAGAGGACCAGGAGTTAGAAATTATGGAAGAACAAACCGGGACAGATTACTATGCAGAAGATGAGGACCTGGAGGAGGAAGAAGATGAGCAGGAAATGTACAGAGTAGATTCCCCAGTACAAAGCGAAGCCCCAGTTACTGACTCTCCAGTTGATAACCAGCCCCTCCTTAACGAGGTTCTCGCGCGAGCAGCGGAACACTTCCACATCGACACCCACGGTGTACAGGAGGAAAGGGACTTCGCGGAGGAGTTTGTAGGAGAGAGAAGACCGGTCGCTCAGACCATCCCTATCCTCAAATCCATCCAACGAAGAATAGATCCTTCCCTGGTGAATCCTAACCTCACCAGAGCTGTCAACCCCAGAATTGAAAAGATTTTCCGGGCAGCCCAGTCTGACCCTCTGTATATAAGGGGACATCTTAGACCAGATTCCCTAGTGGTGACCAACACTAGAAAAAGGGCTGGCACGCCCTTATCTTCATCAGAAGCTCCTCCCGACAAGGAGAGCAAAAAGCTTTACGGGTTTGGCAGGAAGGTAGCCTCAACGTCCGCCTACCAAGCAAGGATTGCGAATTCCACCACCCTGTTGGCTAGTTACAATTGCCATCAATGGGAAGAAGTCGCGGCGCTCATTGCCTCTGCTCCAGAACCGTTAAAGGGCCAGCTGGCTCGGATCTCGGCAGAGGGGAGAGCCGTGTCTGGTTGCATTTTAAAGGCAACTTTCGACGCCGCTGACAACGCAGGGAGATTGATAGCAGAAGGTACTGTTATCAAGAGACATGCGTGGTTACGGCAGTCGGGATTCAAGACAGAGACCCAGGCTTCTTTAATAGACAAGCCAGTGGAACCCGACCTATTGTTTGGGAAAGCGGTCGAAGACGCACTTAAAAATGCCAAAGATGAATATGAGACTCTCAAATCCCTTGGCCAGCTTACCAACAAACCCCCTAACCAGAGGGGGAACAATAATTTTCGTCGCCCACGCGGCCAAAATTCACAAAGAGGCAACTATGCCCAGGGACAGGGTACACAATGGAATAACAACCAGCAGTCTACCCAAAGTTACGGCAGGGGTAACAAGAGAGGTCGTGGAAGAGGCAGAGGCAGCCCCAACAAGGGAGGGGGCACGCCTCCACCAAAACAGTGATGCTCAGTTCAGGGTCCCTTGCCACGCAACCCCAGTAGGGGGACGCATTTCCACCTTCACCCAGGCTTGGGAAGGGATCACCTCAGACAGATGGGTGCTGTCAACAGTATCCGCAGGATATTGTATAGAACTACTGCAGCGTCCCCGGAATCATCCCCCACGACAAAGAGTGCACTCCCTAGAGCATCAAAGGATCCTTCTCGAGGAGATCGCCATTCTGCTAGAAAAGGACGCGATAGAACTCGTCCCAGGACACCAGGTAAACAAGGGTATCTATTCAACTTACTTCCTTGTGCCAAAGAAAGATTTGACAATGCGCCCAGTATTGGACTTACGGCCTGCCAACAAGTATGTCAAGCCCCAAAAATTCCGTATGACCACGCTACAAGAGGTAATCCCCCTCCTAAAAAAGGGGGATTACATGGCAACCTTGGATATGAAAGATGCTTATTTTCATATTTCCATGCTCCCAGCGCACAGAAAGTACTTGCGCTTCAAGGTAGACAGTCGCCACTACCAATTCAAGGTACTGCCCTTCGGGATAGCTTCAGCACCAAGGGTTTTCACCAAGGTACTGGCGGTGGCGGCTGCACACCTACGCAGGGAAGCAATCCCGGTGTACCCTTATCTGGACGACTGGCTCATAACGGGGGAAACCCCAGGAATTTGCAGATCAAACATTCAGAGGACTATCGACCTCCTCCACGAATTAGGCTTCTCCATCAACGAGAAAAAGTCAAGTCTGGTGCCAAGCACCTCAAAACAGTTTCTAGGAGCTATCCTAGATACTCAGAAAGGATTGACCTTCCCTTCGGAAGAGAGAATTCGGAATATACTTCTGCAAATTCCGCATTATCAGTCAGGTCAACAGATAACAGTACGCAAAGCAATGCGGTTACTGGGCATGATGGCGTCATGCATTTACCTGGTCCCCCACGCGCGTCTGCGCATGCGCCCCATGCAGGAATGGTTGGCGAAACAGTGGTCTCAGGCAAGTGGTCAGTGGGACGATCTAGTGGTCGTTTCGCCAACACTAGTACAAAGCCTACTCTGGTGGACAAGAGAGAATCTCGCAAGGGGAAAACCCTTTTACGATCCAGAAGTACAGGCAGTGGTGACTACAGACGCATGCCTGACTGGGTGGGGAGCTCACCATCTCCACCACACAGCTCAGGGTCTCTGGTCTCACTCAGTAGCCAAGAACCACATCAATCTGCTAGAGCTTCTGGCAGTATTCCGAGCGCTAAGGGCGTTCAAGCCCCATCTACTGAACTTGTCGGTGCAGATCAGGACGGACAGCACGACAGCCATGTTCTATCTGAACAAACAAGGAGGGACTCGTTCGCCAAATCTGTCCAAGCTTGCCCAGAAAATATGGAGATGGGCACTCAGACGGAACATCTTCCTGTCATCGCAACATGTTCCAGGGGAGCTCAATTCCCTAGCGGATGCTCTAAGCAGAGACTCCCTCCCAGAAGAACACGAATGGGTCCTTCACAGAGACGTAGTAGAAGATCTCTTCTCTCAGTGGGGTTTCCCCACTATAGACCTATTCGCCACAAGCGAAAACAAACAATGCCCAGGATTTGCATCCAGGTTCCCCCAACCGGACTCCCAAGGGAATGCCCTGTGGATGAACTGGTCAGGGATGTTTGCGTACGCTTTTCCACCAACTCCTCTCATCAGGAAGGTGGTGTACAAGATGAACAAGGAATCGATGACGCTCATCCTAGTTGCTCCCATGTGGGCGAGACAACCATGGTTTCCACACCTACGCAGGATGGCGGTGGGCGAACCCATCAGACTCCCAGCCTGGTACAACCTACTGTCCCAGCAGCAGGGTCAAACAGTGCATCAGGAACCCAACTCTATGAACCTAGCAGCATGGCTCCTGAAGTCATAGAGTTTGGACATCTCAAATTACCTCAGAGGTGTATGGACATTCTAAAGGAGTCCAGGAAACCAAATACAAGGCACTGTTACTTTGATAAGTGGAAAAGATTCGTTATCTGGTGCCAGTATAAACAAATCAACCCGGTTGATTGCACTCCTTCCAACGTTGTAACATACATGCTCCACCTGCTGGATGCAGGGTTGGTTTTTAACTCGCTGAAAGTACACCTGGCAGCCCTCTCGGCTTACACCACATCCCATAACAAGGTCTCGTGGTGGAAAGTACCAGTGGTTAAAGCCTTCATGGAAGGAGTAAAGAGACTTCACCCTCCTATTTCTAACCCACCGCCAGGATGGGACCTCAACGTGGTGCTAGCTAAGCTCATGGGACCCCCATTCGAACCCATGCATACAAGTAGTCTCAAACACCTGACTTTTAAAACGGCCTTCTTAGTAGCCATTACCTCCATAAGAAGGGTCAGTGAAATTCAGGCTCTGTCAGTGCAGGATCCTTTCTTTACTATCCACAAGGACAAACTGGTTTTACGCACACACCCTAGGTTCTCACCTAAATTCATATCCAAGTTCCATGTAAACCAGTCCATCGAGCTTCCGGCTTTCTTCCAGAACCCGCAAAGCTCGGCTGAGGTGAAACTACACACTCTAGATGTGCGTAGGGCGGTCCTATACTATGTAAATAAAACCAGACCGCTAAGGAAAACAGATCAACTGTTTGTCTCCGTAGCTACAGGCAGAGAGGGGGATCGCGTCTCTAAGGGCGCTATCTCGAAGTGGATTATCAACTGTATACAGCTGTGTTACTCTCTTTCTGAAAAGACTCTGCCTTTTACGCCAAGGGCCCACTCTACTAGAGGCATTGGTGCCACTCTGGCTTTCATTGCAAATGTTCCCCTCGACACCATTTGCAAAGCGGCTACTTGGAGCTCTATTCACACTTTTACTCAGCATTACTGCATTGACACTCATTCCAAGGCAGATACACAAGTGGGACAAGCGGTTCTAAGACACCTGTTTGCTCATGACCCTTCTCACATCCCACCTCCTTCTTCTGGTACTGCTCGCTAATCTATGCACAGCATGTGATCTAAGCAGATTCCACAAGCCTCAGAAGGGATACATTACTCACCGTAATCGTATTTCTGATGCTTGTATCTGCTTAGATTCACATGCGACCCACCCTTCCTCCCCTCCGAGAGAAGGCGCATGATTGCTTGTGGTCTTACCTTTCTGTCTATCTGCTTGGATTATCTGTACTCACGCTACTCCTCATGCTTCCTCATGTCAGAAAAAATACAATCTGAGGATCCTACACGCGTGAGGGATCTTGGGTACAGTGGACGTCACACTAGGGATAGTATTACTGGCACGCCTGTGTCGACGCCCATTTTCGACTTTCGAAAAACAAACTGTAATACTCCGCAGCTTCCACTAGATGTCGGCCTATGCACAGCATGTGAATCTAAGCAGATACAAGCATCAGAAATACGATTACGGTGAGTAATGTATCCCATATATATATATATATATATATATATATATATATATATATATATATATATATATCACACTTCTATATTAAATTAATATTTGATAGCACACTTGTGAGGATGATAGTGATCAACAATGGATAATGTTACAGTGGAACGCTCTTTTTGATGGCTTAGAAGTGATATAGAGAGGATGAAGTAGCTGAGAATGCTTTTATGGCTTCAAGGACAATGCAATGATGAATAAAATGCAGTAAAGAAATAACCTGACATGATTTAGCAAAAGATAATATAATCACTTTTTCTCTGGCAATTCACCCCCCCCCTTTGCAATGTAAGAAATGGAAGGAGAGCAAACAGTCTTCAAGAATCCCAACAAAATGCAATACGAAATGCAGTTCCCCCCTAGCAAGCTTAGAGAAAAACAGGTATGATTTTAAAACACAGGCCCAAAATGCTTTGAATGCGGTGGCAACGAAGCGAAATGATGCTAATATAGATTTTAATTCCCTGTAGGAGGTTCAGGGTGAGTGATATCTAATGTATATTAGTTCAGGCTCAATTTAGCAATGCTCTATGAGTAACTAGCAGGTTAAAACGAATTTTACCAAAGGAAAGCAAGGAGCTGCTGATTTTTACACGTGGCTGAAATTGTGCAAAATGTCAAATCTCTGCAAATTTAATCACGTGCGTCGAGCGTAATTACGGAGGCCCTATAAGGAGTAGGAAGTCGATCCTAGCACAAACGGTTCCGGAGATACGGCCGATTTAGTCAAGGTAGTTTTTCGGATTTGAAATTTTAAAGCTCAGAATGACAGATGACAGTTTTCAGTTTTAAAGATGACAGAATGACACGATTCTAGGAGGCAGTTCTAATAGGCTAAAATAGTATGGATTAGATTATTTTAAACTAAGAGATTGGTTTTGGCACAGTGAGTACTCACACTATATTTTTGAACTAAGCCGTCAAGGTCTGGTCAGGTTGGACGGGACTTCCGGCGGGTGGTTCTGAAGTCCCGGCTATCTGGGTCAGCTCTGCTCTCTGGGTCTGTCAAGCACCGGTTCTGCTCACAACGGTCTGGTTTGTGGTTCTCTCTGGTTCCGGATACAGCACTGCTTTCTGGATACTGCTACAGGTTCTTGCAAAAAGTTCTTGGCAAAAAATTCAAACAGCTCGCCCGGCTGTTGAATAGTTTGGTTGGTTTTGAGGCCTGCTGAAGAGGATTCAGCTTGTGGATTCAGGCCTCTCTGCTACAAATTCTGGAGTTAATTTCTGCTACAGGTTCTGGAGATTGATGGATTTGAAGTCCGGATCTCTGGATGTGAAGTCTGACGTCTCCCGGCAAAGCGTCCTGCAAGAAAGTGGAATGTGAATGTCCCTACCTGGGTTTCAATGTTCCTTTTATGTGTTTTGAAAATGGGTGTGTGCCTGGGCCTAGCTAAGCCTGCCCCTCTCTACTTGTCATTGGCCCAATTCTCCCCTCTTCCATGATTGGGGGAAGGAAATGGATTGTCATCATGATGAGGTCTGTTTATGGGTCAGAGGATCCTCCCCTGGTCAATTTGCCCACAAATCTATATTTGATTCAAATACATATTTATCAGATACACAAGTGGTTGACATTACATATACATATTACAGATGAATTAAGACAGGTATCTGTTCAAGCCCCATGTTCCTGCGAGCTGGGATTCAGAAATGACAACATTTTGCGCTTTTTGGTCGGTTTACCAAAATCGGACATTTACCAAAAATTACACAAATGTGCGCAAGGAGTATGGACATTAATTGATGAAGTGTCAGATTTTTACCATGCAGACATTTGGAGTAAGAACCTATTTTCTGCTAGCAACCCCCCAGAATACACCACAGGGTCCTAACACCTCTTAAAACGTGCACGGAAAAATCCCAAGAATAATGATATTATTTATATAATTTTGACCGGTCCGCATTATCAGTTATCTATCTTTTTAAAATTATGCCCTGGTCAAAAAGGGGTGTGTCTTCCCACATCACATGGTGGAATAACTGGTTTATCCACTTCCCCCAAGCTCAGTTTGCTAGCAGAGGCACTGCCCCTCCCAGTTTCTCCCAAGAGGAAGCCATTTACGACCCCCCCAATATAACATTTGCCTGAGTCCAGGACAGGGCTTTGTTCTACTTCCTGCAGTCCCCAGGTGCTCCTCCCCTAACCCAATCAGAGAGGTGTGATCTCCTTTTGGTGGGGGCAGCATGATGCAGCCAGGTCTGGGAAGAGTTGTTGAGCCAGTTCAACTCCCGTCGGGGGTAGTTGTCAGGCAGAATTCAATTTCTTTAAGTCAAGCTTCAGCTAAATGTCACTTTAGCTCCCAGTTTAAATCAAACTTACAATTTTTACACATGCAGCTAGAATGCTGATTCTAAGTTCAAAACCATGACATTTAACAGTTGCAACTATGTGACACTCAAAAGTAGGTCACTCATTTAATTTAAACATTTCAATTTTAGTGGTTTTAAATCCAATTTCAATTAAGCTGCTGACATCCACAGCTCAGCCAGTTTTGTTATAAACATTGTTTTGGGCTCTTCGTCTTCCCAGATTGTGTATGCACACAACACTTCATTCTGCCAGATGTCTGCTGGTGTTCAGTAAGATTTTTGAATATCCTGCAATGTTCGAAATAGGCACTTTGAGCTTGCATTCAGGAAAACAAAGGTGATTTTAAGGCGCTTTTGGTCTAACAACACTGTTATTTTTCCTTTGACATCACCTTTCACCCCTGGCGCTTCCGGTCCCATCATGCTGGCACTACTGGGTGGCAGGTTAGACAACCATTTTGGTGTGCGCACAACTGCGCGGTTTTCCTGGTTCTGGGATGGAATGATGGGCGGCGACAGCTCATCCCCACATCCACCCAGTCTATTGATTTAGTTTTGTTCTGGGATAGAATGATGGGCGGCGACAGCTCATCCCCACATCTACCCCGTCTAATAATTCAACATGGGTCAAAACCCTTGACAACACTAGGAACAACACAGTATTTACCCACACCATCACAATCCCCCTCCCCCTCTTACTCTATAGAAGATCCTGTAGCCCCCTACCCTTCCATGCAGCTGTGCAAGGTAGACACTTCCACCCCATTAACAAGTACTGAGACATGGAAGTGTAGGGACTACCCATGTGAATCCTGTAGAAAAACTGAGACGAGGAAGAACATCACTACCTCAGTGAATCATAGCATTGAGGATACTAGGTCGAGGAAGATGCACAGAATGATGTGGAATACTCCAAAGCATCAACATGTGCAGTCTAGTCATTATGGACAATTAAAGGCAGTGGGTTCTTTAAAAGGAAAGGATGGACTAGCCAGGGACGTCATTTCACCAAAATGCCAGGGGTAGCGGAAGTGACATCACACGACCCTTGACCACCCTTGACATCACAGGAAGTGATGTCATTTGACCCCATCCCGAAGTTATATCACGGGAAGCAATGGAACACAAACTTTCACCCGTTGACAAAACAGGAAGTGGCATCACATATGAAAAATATGGTTACAATATCACTATAATGTGATGTACATTTCATACAAGAATGGATCGCCATATGTATCGTTAAGATCAGTGTGTATAGGCCCATATTACCAAATGACTGTGAATGCAAGCAGACGTCCATGACCAAATGATAATGTTATTATATAGCACTTACGCTTAAGCGCTTTATATAGAAAAAATATACATCCAATATTATCCAACCTGTGTTGGTACTCATTTATCGACCTCTAAAGGATGAAAGGCTGAGTTGAGGCATTTAAGAACAGACTAAATCAGTGAATCACCCCCTGAAGTGTGCCTGAAATAAACCTTTAACGAGTCTAGCAATTATTGTATAGAATTCCAGAAAGACACATTATTTGGTATTCCTATTCTTTCTTATTTAGGGTCAGTGCTGAAAGTGTTAGACTTGTGACACTCCTGTTCTTATTTTTCTTCTATTTTTTAAGGGGCCTGAACAAGAAAGCCAGCCACTTCAGAAGTAAAGGGCCACATGGTGCTGGCCACAGCCCAGGAGCTTGCATTACAACAAAAACGTTTTTTTAGAGGTCACAAGGGAGACCACAGAGGTCGCAAGGAAAACCTCAGAGGTTGCAGTTGCGACCTCTGGCGACCCCTAAATGACATCCCTGGGACTTGCTTTGTGGAACCACCCTGCCTGGAGGAACCGTGAAGTTCAAGGAAACTGGAGAAAAACAGACCAGTACGTTGCGAGAAGGGAAAGCAAGTCCAGTGAAAAACAGACAAGAAGAAGAAACCTGTGAAAAAACTCCCAACAAACCGGGTGGTCAGAGAGAGTGGGAAACAGAAGGTCAGCTGCCAGGAGAAACGCTGCCCCTGCAGAGATGGCGCAGACCAAGGCAGGTGAACAACGGGGAGGAAAACAAACGGCTTACAGCCGGCATCTGAAGGCCCAGAGACTGCTGCATACCAGAGAAAAGGGTATGCAGACTGCACGGGAGACACAGAGGAAACTCCCAATGAACCAGGAGGTCCTAGAGAGTGGGAAGCAGCAATACAGCTGCCAGGAAAGACGGTGGTTTGAGCGGAGCTGCGGCAGACTGAAGGCAGGTGATCCACAGCGAGGAAACCATACAGCTGACAGCCGGCGTCCGAAGAGCACCAACAACGCCATAGACCATAAAAAAAGGTACGTGGGCAGCAGGGGAGACACAGAAGGCCCAAGCCAGTGGGATAAAATTGAGAAAACACAGAAAGGCTCCACATGTAGGGTCTGAGACCGCAGGGCAAGAACAATTTTAAACTGTAGAGGCATCAAGCGTGATCGTCACAGTACCTGGCAGGGGAGTATACCAGGTGGACTACAAATAAGGGCAGAATATGCAAGTCTGGGACCCACACCCATAGGTCCAAGCATCAAGGGTGCTCATCTTAGTCACAGTACCTGGCAGGAGAATACACCAGGTAGACCACCCGAAACAGCAGAATATGCAAGTCTGGGACTCGCACTTATAAAACAATATCAAGGCATCAAGAGTGCTCATATTCACAGTACCTGGAAGGAGAGTACACCAGGTAGACTATCTGAAGCAGCAGCATATGCAAGTCTGGGGCTCAAAACAGTACCAAAGTATCAAGAGTGTTCATAATCATCACAGCACCTAGCAGCAGAGTGTACCAGGTGGAACAAGTAGAGAAGTAGTTGTTCATCATTTCAATACCTGTCAGGGAGGCCACCCAGGTAACCCATCAACCACGAAAGAGAAGACGCAAGAGAAGACAAATAATCTTCTTCAGCACAGTTGTGGAAGAGAAGAATAAACAAGGGGAAGGGAGTCATCCTCTCTAGTTATTGTGAACATTGAAAGACTTGTGTACAAAAGGAAGAAGAAGAAATCTGGGAGAAGGAGACATACGCTATTCTTGTTGCAAACAGTGTAAGAAAGCCAGGGATACAGGAACCCTTTCTCTGGCAAACCTCCTTGAGACATTATCCTTAATTGAATATAAGTGTTGGGGACAGAAGTAGGTTTGACAATATGGTGGATTTTTATGATTTGCTGGACATTCTGACAACACTTAGTTTATTGGTTGAGGCAGGGGTGCCCCTCTTAGTAATAGGGATAGCTAGGTTTTTCCTTTTCTTTAAAGGTTTATAGCTAAAAGCATACCACCTTTGTGCCGCTCCATTACTTCTGCACCCTTACACCATCCCACCACTGTCCTTAACACAGATCCAGCTAACGTGAACATTTTGGCAGCAAGGTTGGAAAGAGTTCTTCCGCGAATCATTTGAGAGCTGACTAATCTGGGTCTTTTACTGGAAGGCAAGTGTCTGATAATACAAAGGATGCAGATCTGATTAACATCGCCCGCAAGAAAAAGTCAACCCTTCTAGCCCTCAATGTAGAAAAAGTCTTTGCTTGCATCAAGTCGCCTTTTCTAAAAGCTGTAATCTGTAGATTTGTGCTGGGAGGAAACTTTATAAAGGGGGGGGGTATGTTTCTCCATGCGTTGCAACCCCACAGCCAGAATCTCTGCCAATGGTTTCTGTGCACACCATTGGCACTATCCAGATGCCCATTCTCTTCTCAGCTCTTTTACATGACAGTAGAACCATTGGAGGAAAGGATTAAAGAAAATTCCACATTCCAGTGAATAAAGTATAGGAACTGCCAGCAAAAATAACTTTGTTCACATACAAGATCATCCTATCACTAGCCTCTCCCGCCACGCCCATTCCCCCATTGATGGAGGTTTTAAAATCCTTTCAAGTAGTCTCAGAATTTAAAACAACTTTCGTTAATAGTGAAGCCTTGAGACTAAATTTGAATGAGGTTACACCTCCGTTGGCCCAAGAGACTCTCTTTAGAAAAACAGAATCTAGCACCAAGAACCTGGGTGATTCCCAGAGGTCACAGACGCCTTCTGTTTACCAGGCCAACTATCGTGCTTTATATCAGGAGAATAGGATACAAAGTAATGTCTGCAAAGCTAAAGCACTGCCATCGTTTGGAAGGATTGTGTTGGTGAGAATGATTGTGCACCCCTGTCCTGTCTCCAGTTTTATGTTCTGGCATTGCCGGTCGTCATTCTTAGTTACCCACCGACTCCAGAAGGAAATTGCTGCCTTAATATGGGAGGTCGAAACATAGAATTTCAGATCCAACCCTGTTCAAAAGTAAAGAAGGAGGAGGGTTAGCACTTCCCAACGTATTGAAGCAGTACAATCAACACAAATCAGTGTGTTTAGAGATTGGATCGATCAGGCCTCCCCAAAAAGTTAGATCCAGATCGTAGGTAAATCTTTTAGACATGTGATGCCGTTATCAAAGAAGAAACTACCAAAAGTATGATATGAACTCCCCTCACTAAAGATGACAATATTTATACAGGACGCTACTTCTGCACCTACAAGAAGTAGCGTCCTGTATAAACATTGTTATCTTTAGTGAGGGGAGTTCATATCATACTGAATACACCTTCACAGGTCTGGTCATCCTAATCTATGATACCCCAAATTGTACTCTGCCATCTGGGACATCCTCCTTTCTGAAGGGATGCAAGAGAGCTGTGAGCTTCTCGCCTTACCATTATGCGCCTTACCATTATGGACACATAGTAGCGTTTGAGGTTAGCGAGACATGATTTGAGGTGTCCAAAACTGAAAGATTATGGAATTATCAATTGAAGCTTTGTGTCACACACCGGGGAAATAAAACAGCAGCGCCCGATCGTATACACTGTTTGAGAAGCTAATGTTTACAACTGCATGGTCAGAGGGTGTGATATCTGTCCTATACAGATATATCATTGCTGCAGACAACAGTACACGATCCTTATACGTCTCGTCCTGACATAAGGAATTGTCCAAAACATTCAAAGATGAAATATGGTGCAGTTTTCGGCATAGAGCTAGAAAAGTCTCGGTTAGCACACCATATCTAGAGGCAGGATATACATTGTTGTCAAGATGCTGGCAACCCATGACAAGGTTAGGACGTGGGTGTGCTGGAGGGGATGTGGCGGACCTGGCACTTATCTACACATGTGTTGACAGATTCTCAAATTCAAAGAATACCGGTTGGCCCAAACGAAGATTCCTAATGAAAGTACAGGTCAAACCCTACCATTCCATCCAGAGGCATGCCTGATGAGAACCCGGGATGTCGACAACAGCAAATAGGGCATATGAGACCAACAGATGGTTGTTCGCGACAGAAATCGTGTTTGCAGCATGCTGGAAAACAACTTGAATGCTCATGAAGAATGACTGGCTAGGTAGAATTGCTAGGACACTTTTGTCCATTATTTTCTTGCATGGACATATTTGTTTATGAGGGGTTTGAATGATTGGGTAAAGACAGCAGGAATGTAGAGGTCGTTTTCCCTAAATATTTTGTATCTGGTGACCTATAAACTGAAGATATTGAGCAAATGCGTTCAAACATCCTTCCTTTTGAAATTTAAGATGAAGTTACTTTTTCTTTTACAAAAATGTATGCATTCTGTTTATGTAGGAGCTTGTAAGAAGTGAATGAATATGATGTGAAGAGTTTATATTTTTAGTTAGCACAAAACATTTATTATTTAATAAAAATACTTGATTACAAACAGAATCCCCTATCAGAATAAATGGTCCTTCTGTCATGATCTCTCGCCCTCATCGCTGGTAGGTGTGGTCCAGTTGTAAACTCCCCTATCAGAATATAGCCAGCATACTCCCCTCCAAGATGGCGCCCAGACCAAGCGATCGGCTTGTTTACATTCCAACTCCTAACCATAATGGCGTTGCTGCAGTTCCAGCACAACTCAGTTTTTGAGACACAGACAGGAGCATTTTGCAGCATCTCAACTCTACGGTAATTCTGTTCCCTTAGCTCAGCACTGTGATCTTTTGCGGTCCTTGTTCCTCCTGGCTGCCCTTCCTTTTGCTACTCTCCTGACTGTTTTCTGGTTATCTTTTTCTCCCCTTCTTGGCACTCTGGATTTTGTACCTCCCTTTCAGCTCCTCCTGGGTACTTCTGCCATGTTTGAGTCATCAGTTTTCACTCCTCACGTTACATCCTGGAACCTGCCTTGTATCCTGATCTTTCCTCATTTACTCGCTGTGCTTCTATTGAAGAACTCATGAATCCGCTTTGCAAGTCCATGTAGGCATTGTTTTTTTTCCCTCTTGATGAGGGTTTTTCCTGCTCTATTTGGAGGCTCACTCCAGGTGTCACCAAGCCTGGGTGACAACTGTCAGGCAGGGTGGCGTCCAGAGAGAGTCTCCCTTTTCTCCAGACCTCGCATTTTCAACAAAGACGTTGTTGCAGCTTGTCGCCCACCTTTACATTTCGTGACAAGACTCAGGTGAGCTCTAAACCTGACATTTTCCCACATTTCCATTCTACTAGTAATGCCTCAAAAACCTGGTTCATCGTTAGATGGTAAATAATAACAGCACCTGCAGTGTAATGTTGGCTGCCCACCTTTGATACAATTGCTCGCTGACCCTGCTGCTAGCGTTAGATGTGAATATGGTTATACCTATGGAAAAAGCTGCCATTTGGGTGCAAGTGCCGCATATTTCTTAGAATATATTGGTTGGATACAGCCAAATGGGTCCCTTTTTGCCATGATATTGTGGGATTGAGTTACACAAATGACCAACGAGTCCAAATAGTATATGTTTTTGATTCTGCTCCACTTTCTCCACTCCCACTCAACCAGCCCGCCCAGCCTGGTCAGAGCATCCTCCTTGCTATGCCCACACTGCACTTGTTTGCTGCTGAATTCCATGCGCTAGTTTGAGACCTCGTTGACCCGTTATCCTCTCCGTGTATGTGGCTCTCGATATGTAGACCTGGATGTATTTACGTAGTTGCCCCCTTTTTCGTGAAGCACTTGGGTTGACAGGGAAAAGCAAGGTGATGCCTACAGGAACTAAGGGAATATACCAAGTAAAAGTCCATGTTAAAGGCCAATGCACGCAAGCCTACATACACGTTTACCAGGATATCCCTTTTATGTGTCTCCAAAACGTTCTCTTACTTCCCCCTTTGCTGATTTGGTGCATAGCTTACTAGCCATAGCAGCCCTACTGACGCATCAACTACTTTGAAAAGTGAGGTAGAGTCTGTCACGCCGGGCTTGTCTCTTCAAGAGACAGCGTCGGTGTCACGTGAGCTGAACACGTGATGCGTGACGTGAGGGGGAAGGAGTTTGAAAGTTGTAGAGAAATAAAGAAGACGTGTTCAAGAACCCTCGGTGTGCTTGTCCTTATTGTGTAGGCCCATCCGGGTCTAACAACTGGCGATGAGGCGTTTCCTTAGGCCGCCTCCTCCTCCTCCTCCTCCTACTCGCCTCCGGCGCTCATCCTGCTCCGCAGCCCACGCCGGGCACCGCCGGCCCGCAAGCGCCCGCTTCCTCCTCCGCATCTGCTGCTCCACGCCGATCCCGGCCCTACTCTTAGCACACGCCCACGCGGCTCCGCAACAAGGACGCGTGCTTCACTCCTGAAGAACCATCCTCCTCCGCTGCAATACAAAAAAAAAAAAGAAGCACGAAAAATCCACCGCGTGTGCTCCATCAACAGGCCTGATCCCAGGCCCTGACTCCAGTAACAGAGCAGCAGTGGGCCCAGATCCCGGCAGCAGCCTTGATCCCAAGCACCCGCCAGCACGCCTGACCCGGGCCCCGCCACTGCCAGCACGTCATCGATGTCGGGTGCATGACCATCCGCCAGCCACACCATCCAGGCTCCAGAGACTGCCAGCGGGACCCCCAGTGAAAGGTGGGTGACACCCTGCGCCGCCTGCTAGCCCACATTGCCTGCCACCAAGGCAACGGACCCCCAGAGACAGTCGCCCACAGGTGAACCACCGCCCACCGCCACACCGCCACAATGAGCGCGCTCCAAGATCAGCAGGCCCCGGCCCCCCCCGCCCCAGCGGGGAGCACAGCAACTACAGCATGGCGCATGCCCCCCCCCCCCTTCTCCATGATGCCGCAGGCAGACAAAGGCCCAAGGTGGGTCGAGTGGTTGGAGGATTTTAACACATTCATTGACGCCACGGGAGAAGAGAAATCCCCGAGACTATGCAGCATGTTTCTGAACCTTGCGGGGAATGACATTAAAATATTGCTGAAAACCATTCCACCTACGGAACAAGCTGACTTCCCAAGCCTTATCGCAGCACTGAACAGACGGTTGGTGATTGAACCCAACAGGGACTATGAAAGATACATTTTCAATCAGTGCACGCAAAGGGTAGACGAAACCGTCGACGAGTTCATCACCCGCCTACGAATAAAAGGGGCAAACTGCCAGTTTCACGCCTTCTCCCTAGATGAGGCCATAAGGTTGAGAGTGATTGAAGGATGTGTATCCCAAACACTAAAGAAGCAACTTTTAAAAAAACCTGTCACGATTGATGAAGTTAGCCAGATGGCAAGGATCCTGGAGAGAGTCGAAAAGCAAGTGACGCAGATAACTGGCGCCGCCTCTTCCAAACATGACAAAAACGAGACAATTGCAGCAATGCAGGGCAATAATGCCAGAACAACAGATAGAGGACCTAATCTCAACTACTCAATGACCCCAAGAACGCAAAGCCAGTGTTACCGCTGTGGGATACCATATCCCCATGCAGGGACATGCCCCGCATTGTCCCAGAAATGCGGCAACTGCGGGAGAGAGGGACATTTCCAGTCGGTCTGCAGAGAGGGCAAAACATTCCCGACCCGAAGACCACCAGTCGCCCCGCAGTTCAAAATACCCTGCAGGAATCCACAGGGCCAAGGATACCAATCGCGCCCTTTTCAGCAAAACCCGAGAAGATATGTCAGATTGGTTGAAGACGTCTACCCATCAGAAGAACCCCAAGGCAATGAGGAATATGAACAAATATCCCGCATAAGAGATGAGTGCGACGGACCCCCGGCCTCCATCCCTCAATACGAGGCGGACCAACAGCGCCTCGAAGATGAAGGCTATCAATACGATCACTATCGGCAAGATGAGTATGTCAACCTCATCATGGACGAAGGACAAGCACGTGAAGCACCCAAGATACCAATGGAAATAGGAGGCCACCAGTTCTGTTTCCTGGTTGACTCGGGAGCTACAGTCAACATAATGGGTGAAAAGGAGTTCCACCAAATCCCCGAGAAACCAGCCTTAGTGCTGTCTGAATCCAAAATATACCAATGGGGCGCCGACACTCCACTACAATCAATTGGGTTCTTCGCCCGTCACCTCATCCATGGCAACCGTGCCATAACGACAAGCATACATGTAATTCGCAGTCCGACGAAGGGAAGGTGCCTCCTCAGCTACAGGACGGCCTCCTCCCTGGGACTCATAGACATACACGTCCGAGATGGTGACAAGATCTATTCGTCAGAGCCAAATCAAGTAGCGAAAGAGAGCGTGTCAAACGTTCAAGCAGAACCCAGGACATGATATCAAAGGACACCATCGTGGGGGAATTCCCCCTCATCTGCAAAGGCCTAGGAAAGTTGAAAGGACCCTCAGTGAGGTTGCATATTGACCCCACAGTTCGGCCCGTCCCCCAACACCCGAGGAGAGTCGGGTTCCATCTCCAAGCAGCAGTGTCAGCCGAACTCGGACAACTCCTAGAGAACGATATAATCGAACCAGCGACGGGCCCGACCCCGTGGGTCTCCCCACTGGTCATCGTGCCAAAAGAGGGGGGACAGCTCAGACTCTGCGTTGACATGCGTGTCGCCAACACCGCGATCCAGCGAGAGCGACACCCCGGCCCCCGAATCGAGGACATGATCGTTCAGATAAACAAGTCCATCCTCTTCTCAAAACTGGACCTTAATCAGGGTTACCACCAGTTGGTCCTCCATCCAGAATCCAGAGGCATAACCACGTTCGCCACGCATGATGGACTATTCCGTTATAAGCGCCTCAACTTTGGCATCTCGTCAGCCGCAGAGATCTTTCATGAAACCATCAGACAAGTCATCCGCCCAATCAGAGGGGCACTCAACTATAGCGACGACATCCTGGTATTCGGGAAGTCGAAGGAGGAACACGATGTAGCTCTCCGCGCCACCTGCAAAGCCATTCAAGACGCTGGGCTCACCCTCAACGTCGACAAGTGTTGATTCAGCAAGACCAAGCTGAAGTTCTTTGGCCACATATTCTCGGCGGAAGGCATGACACCAGATCCCGACAAAGTGGCGACAATCTTCAGCCTACAAGAACCAAGGCAAATAGCAGACGTGCGATCGTTCCTGGGGATGGGAGGATACTGCGCGAGGTACATTCCGCATTATGCCACAATCACGGAACCGCTCAGGAAACTCCTTCAGAAAGACATGCTCTTTGCCTGGACTGCAGAATGCCAAGATGCATTCGACTCCATCAAGCAATATCTAGCGGAAGCCAGAAAACCTGCCTACTTTGACCCCAGCTGGCACACCGAAATCATGGTCGATGCAAGTCCAGTCGGGCTGGGTGCCATCCTTGCTCAAACAAATGGAGCAGATACCCACCCGAGACATGTGGTGGCCTATGCCAGCAGAGCTCTCTCAAAACCTGAGTCCACGTACTCACAGGCGGAAAAAGAGAGTTTAGCTGCAGTCTGGGCACGTGAACACTTTCATAATTTCATCATAGGAAAAAAATGTACCCTAATAACGGACCATCAAGCCCTGCTCTCACTGTTCGGCAAGCCACGAACCAAGATTCCGCCGAGAATTGAACGCTGGGGCATCCACCTGCAAGAATATGACTATCAGATAATACATCGCCCGGGGGGGAACACAACCCAGCGGATTACCTGTCGAGACACCCCACAGGAGAAGCCACGTAAGGAAGGGAGATGTGGAATACATTAGCTACGTCACCACGAACGCACTGCCGCCGGCAATATCACTAGAGACTGTCGCAGAGGCGTCAGCTGCCGATCCGTCCATATCACTGGCTATCAACCTCACGGAGCACAACAGATGGAAGACGTACAGGAAACTTCTGACGGAACATCCAGACGCAAATCGAGATGAACTGGAAAGGCTGGCAAAAGTTCACACGGAGCTGGCCGTCAAGGACAAGTCCATACTCCTCCAAGGGTGCAGAATAATAATCCCAGCGGCCCTGCGGTCAGACATTATAAAGACGGCCCATGAAGGCCACCGCGGGGCGGACAACACCAAACGGCAACTTCGGTGCCATGTGTGGTTCCCATTCCTTGATGCGCTAGTAGACCGTTGGGTACGAAACTGCATGGCATGTCAATGCACAGCCAGGGCCGAAGCTCCAGCACCGCTACAGTCAACTCAGGTCCCCGAACACCCGTGGGAAAGAGTGGCAATAGACTTCTATGGGCCCCTCGAATCCGGGGAGTACCTACTCTTATTCATTGATGAGCACTCTCGCTTCCCCGGGTCTAACAGAGTCAATCACGAGGCAGTTCAACACAAGCTTCTTTTTTTCAACACACATGGCCTGATGCCATTTCTTTAAAAAACAATCACAAGTTACTGTGGACAGTAACATATGGCAATGGCAACCAGTCAATGCTGCTATGCTTGCCAATACAGCTGGGATTTATACACGCAATAATGTAGATCAATACAAGTCCCCAGCAGCTCATTAGCGAGCGCTACTCGCATAAGGTGCAAAGTGCACTTCATTAACGCCGCAATTCCTCTTCGACAGAACTAGGGCTGGGTGGTCACGTGGCACCGCATCTGGCGCAGCACGTGTTTATTGTTCAGGGGCCTGTTCGTTGTGACTGGACACTTTCTGCAATTGATTCACGGCGCCAAGTCAAGGGAAGGTTTAATGGGCACTTGTGTTTCAGGAATCTGATCAGCAAGCATGTTCGAACGGTCGAGTCTACTGTCGGGTTGCTGGCATTGAAGAGGCACGTGACCGCCTGGGAGTTTGCTGACTCATGCCTCACACCTCCAATTGTCTGTAGGAGCATCAAAAGGCACAATATAAATACGCGTTTTGGACTGGAAAAAAAACATCGTTTTTTTATGCGGAAGCACATTTTTTAATATGAAATCAACATGTTCATTTTACTGTTAAGTTTAATGACGTTAAAAAGTAGGACTAGCAAGGAGCTGGTTCCCCTGAAAGGCAGAACCTTAGCTCTTCCTGAGAATCGCAAAATCACAGACTCGAAGTTTACTTGGAAGAAAATAGCACTAATTACGCAGCAAAATGCATGGGAAAGTTGATGGAATGTGGCGAGAGTACAGCTAATGAAATATCGAGTGACGAGTTTCCCTTTGGATGCACAGCACAGTGCAGCACAGTTTGCATGAGTTTGTATTCGCCCAATTGTCACTTCGTAAAATATGTTGAAAGGAAATCCTCTTGGCCCAGTTTACGCAAATTGCACCAGCACCAGACAATATAGCACTGCCATTTGCACCAACCCACTGGTGGAAAATGTCATCTTTGCTCTGATCAATCGATGCAAATTCACTTTTGTGCGTGCTGATCAGTAGGCATTGTCTTCTTGGTGGACTGAGGAGAAGCATATACAGTTTATCCCTTTGAAGGTAGTAGCCTTCGTAAAGGGCCATCTCCAGAATGGTCTTCTGGGTGGACTGAGGAGTAGCATATACAGTGTATCCCTTTGAAGGTAGTAGCCTTCGTAAAGGGCCATCTCCGGGATTGTCATCTGGGTGGACTGAGGAGTAGCATATACAGTTTATCCCTTTGAAGGTAGTAGCCTTCCTAAAGGGCCATCTCCAGGATTGGCTTCTGGGTGGACCGAGGAGTAGCATATACAGTGTATCCCTTTGAAGGTAGTAGCCTTCCTAAAGGGCCATCTCCAGGATTGGCTTCTGGGTGGACCGAGGAGTAGCATATACAGTGTATCCCTTTGAAGGTAGTAGCCTTCCTAAAGGGCCATCTCCAGGATTGTCATCTGGGTGGACCGATGAGTAGCATATACATTTTATCCCTTTGAAGGTAGTAGCCTTCCTAAAGGGCCATCTCAAGGATTGTCTTCTTGGTGGACCGAGGAGTAGCATATACAGTGTATCACTTTGAAGGTAGTAGCCTTCCTAAAGGGCCACCTCAAGGATTGTCTTCTTGGTGGACCGAGGAGTAGCATATACAGTGTATCGCTTTGAAGGTTATTGGCTATTCTAGCCAATCACGACATTACCCAAAATGTCCTAGCTCCTACACATACAAAAGGCCGCACGCTAGACTGGATAGCCAACCACAACTGCAACATCACCATCTCCAGTATCCTACCTCAAATATGGACTGACCATCATCTTATATACTTCACAGCCAACATCGAACCTCCCAAACCCAATAAGAATAAAATAGCACCCCCCATGCCATCAAGAAGTAAAAAAGAAATCACAGCTGAAAAACTACTCCCACTTCTCCTACCAACTCTCATAGCTAGTCCTAACGATTCCAACCCTAGTGAGTTAGTTGAATCCTTTAACAACGCCATGACCAAAGCGCTAGACTTGATTGCCCCTACCAAACTTCACAAAAGTAAACGTGAAACTCACCTTAACTCTTGCTTCACCCCCCATCTCAAAGAAATGCGTATCCAAAAACGTAAACTCCAAGCTATTTGGAGGCATACTCCCTCTGCCGACAATAAAACCACACTTGCTAACTTTGCCAAAAAATACAAAAAGGAAATTATTCAAACGAAAAAAGACTCATTCAATCATAGAATTAGTAAAGCCAATTCTAATTCCAAAGAGCTTCACTATTCTTTGTGAATTGGAAAACCCTATTGCCCCCACAGACAATGTCCCTAAGGACAAATCCTGGTGCAGTAGCATCCAAAATGCTCTTGCAAATAAAATCATAACCCTTCAATCTAAAATTGCTGAGAAAAAAGCCTCCTTGCACCCTCACGGTACTCACACCACCCCATTGAAGGAGTTACCCAGCACACCCCCACAAAACAACGATAAACCCTTCAGGTTCACCAATATCTCTATATTGGAAACTGAAAAGGTCATTCTGTCCCTTAAACCATCAAACTGCCAAGGCGACAGTTGCCCTGCGCAAATCATCAAGGATGCAGCCAGAGATCTAGCACCTTTCATCTTGAAACTTATCAATGCCTCCTTTAACACGAGCACTGTACCTACCAACCTTAAAGGATCCTGGGTTCTCCCCCTTCTCAAAAAACAGACACTTGACCCAGCTATCCCCACTAACTACAGGCCTATTACTACGGTCCCATTCCTCCTTAAAATCATTGATAGAGTAGCCTACCTCCAAATCCAAAACCATTTGGAGACGCACCAACTGTTAGGTACACGGCAATCTGGCTTCAGACCACTGCACGGTACCGAAACAGCCCTCATTGACCTCAAGACACAAATTGACGAGCTGAAGGACAAAGGTAATACAGCTATGCTCCTCCTCCTTGACCTGTCAGCGGCCTTTGACCTTGTGGATCACGCAGTATTATGCAACCATCTAGCGTCTGCCGCTCACTTCTCAAGTGAAGCTATAGCATGGGTACAATCCTTCCTAGCCAACCGTTCGATGAGAGTGTTCTCCCCTGTAGCAGCAGCAGACCCAATCCAGATCACTTGTGGTGTCCCACAAGGCTCATGTGTCTCCCCGACTATGTACAATATCTTTACTAAGCCTCTCTTCGACAAACTTGACAAATTAGGGGTAACCTACACGAATTATGCGGACGATACGCAGATTCTCATACCTCTATCAGGCAACTTTGTCAAAGATACAGCTCTAGTAAACAAAATCTACCTCCTCATTCAGGCATGGATGGCCTCCCACGGCCTCTGCCTAAATGACGACAAAACTGAGATACTAATACTGGGTTCCGACTCCAACCTAAAAAAACTGAGCCCCAACTATCGTAATATTAACATAGATGGCAACACAATCAAGGTGGCTACCGAAGTAAAAACCCTGGGCTTTTACCTCGATTCCACTCTATCCCTCAAAAAACAAGTCAACACCCTGGCATCCTCTACAGCGTACACCTGCAAACTAATCAGGACCTGTAGACCTTACCTCTCTAAAACCAACTGCATCATGCTTGCCAATGCGTTAGTCATGTCCAAACTGGACTATTGCAATGCCCTCTATGCAGGTGCCAGCAAATCCATCATAAATAAAATGCAAATCCTTCAAAACAACGCTCTTAGAGCAGCCCTTGACATACCCCGCAAAGCACATATCTCAAACATTAGGAAAGACCACCACTGGCTCAAAATCAGCGACAGAGTCCTGCTCAAGACACTATCGCTTACCCATAAAGGGCTCAACAACACTGCTCCCCCCTACATCTCAGCCAGACAGACTAATAAATCATCCAGGCACCATACCAGGGCTACTAACCACTACCTGCTCGAAACCCCTAGATTCAGACGCCCCAAAGCGGGCGGAGCAAGCTTCCCTGTCAAAGCTGCCCAGGCCTGGAACGCACTGCCCACTGCACTAAGAGCCAACTTACCCTACTCCAATTTTAGATGCAAGGTAAAAAACTGGCTCTGGACAAACGACAACTAACTCTTGAGGCACCCAATGACCATGATACCGTTGTCCAAAATGATTCTGTTCTCATACCTATACCTGTACACTCCCTCAAATCTACAATATGCTAGTTTTTTTCCTCTTCCACACGGCGTGTATTGATATGTCTTACTGTACTGTTATGTTGTTTCTCGCCTATACTCTGTATGTAACCCAAGCTTAAGTAACCTTGTACCTGCTGCGCCCGGCTACCCCTGGGTTTTGTGCGCATTATCAAATAAACAATACAATACAATACAAGGTAGTAGCCTTCCTAAAGGGCCATCTCCAGGATTGTCTTCTTGGTGGACCGAGGAGTAGCATATACAGTGTATCCCTTTGAAGTAGTAGCCTTCCTAAAAGGCCATCTCCAGGATTGTCATCTGGGTGGCCCGATGAGTAGCATATACAGTGTATCCCTTTGAAGGTAGTAGCCTTCCTAAAGGGCCATCTCCAGGATTGTCATCTGGGTGGACCGATGAGTAGCATATACATTTTATCCCTTTGAAGGTAGTAGCCTTCCTAAAGGGCCATCTCAAGGATTGTCTTCTTGGTGGACCGAGGAGTAGCATATACAGTGTATCGCTTTGTAGGTAGTAGCCTTCCTAAAGGGCCATCTTCAGGATTGTCTTCTTGGTGGACCGAGGAGTAGCATATACAGTTTATCCCTTTGCAGGTAGTAGCCTTCCTAAAGGGCCATCTCAAGGATTGTCTTCTTGGTGGAACGAGGAGTAGCATATACAGTTTATCCCTTTGAAGGTAATAGCCTTCCTAAAGGGCCATCTCAAGGATTGTCTTCTTCGTGGACGGAGGATTAGCATATACAGTTTATCCCTTTGAAGGTAGTAGCCTTCCTAAAGAGCCATCTCAAGGATTGTCTTCTTGGTGGACCGAGGAGTAGCATATACAGTTTATCCCTTTGAAGGTAGTAGCCTTCCTAAAGAGCCATCTCCAGGATTGTCTTCTTGGTGGACCGAGGAGTAGCATATACAGTTTATCCCTTTTCAGGTAGTAGCCTTCCTAAAGGGCCATCTCCAGGATTGTCTTCTTGGTGACTGAGGAGTAACATATACAGTTTATCCCTTTGCAGGTATTCGCCTTCCTAAAGGGCCATCTCCAGGATTGTCTTCTTGGTGGTCCGAGGAGTAGCATAAACAGTTTATCCCTCTGCAGGAATTAGCCTTCCTAAAGGGCCATCTCCAGAATTGTCTTCTTGGTGGTCCGAGGAGTAGCATATACAGTTTATCCCTTTGAAGGTAGTAGCCTTCCTAAAGAGCCATCTCCAGGATTGTCTTCTTGGTGGACCAAGGAGTAGCATGTACAGTTTATCCCTTTGCAGGTATTAGCCTTCCTAAAGGGCCATCTCCAGGATTGTCTTCTTGGTGGACCGAGGAGTATTATATACAGTTTATCCCTTTGAAGGTAGTAGCCTTCCTAAAGAGCCATCTCCAGGATTGTCTTCTAGGTGGACCTAGGAGTAGCATATACAGTTTATCCCTTTGAAGGTAGTAGCCTTCCTAAAGGGCCATCTCCAGGATTGTCTTCTCAGTGGACCGAGGAGTGGCATATACAGTTTAGGTAGTAGCCTTCCTAAAGAGCCATCTCCAGGATTGTCTTCTAGGTGGACCGAGGAGTAGCATATACAGTTTAGGTAGTAGTCTTCCTAAAGGGCCATCTCCAGGATTGTCTTCTGGGTGGACCGGAGATACAAATAGCCAAGTCTTTAGAGCGCCACAGTTTTACATGGTCTGAGATGATCTCAGCCATTATATAGGAATCAGGGACATGTCATTCTAGCAGTGCTAATATAACAGTATGACTTTTTATTGATATGCCAAAAAGTGAAGCAGAGAATCGGCTTTCTTGAACTTCATTAAGGAAACTCAGGAGGATAGCTCAGGGGCAACACACTTGCCATGGAAGCAAGACGATGCAGAGCAACACAGATTCGATCGCCGGGTCCGCGCTTAGAAACCTCTGGGTATTAAGCTCATTATAAATAACCAATTACAATTACAACTCTGCAACGTCATCCCAAAGGAATCCGTGCAATCGAGGATCACTTGCCCGTTAGGAATACCTTGAAGACCCGGCTATTTAAAACATCAAGCTAGCCTTGGCAGAAACCTGCCTCCAACACACCTGAAGTTTTTTTAATCCCTCACTAACATCTTCCATCATGTATGCTCTAACACACACCAAAGTTCCCTGTCGTCTCACTTCAAATAACACAGCACTACACCTTTACCAGCCTCGGACTGGCCTATAGGCCAGTAGGCCCATGGCTGAATCAAAAATGCAAAATGCTGGTGTGGGCCTGTTTGTTTGGTCAAAGTGGGACACTTTATTGACCAATGTGTGCCAGTTCGGTGAGTTACTTCACTATGCGGCTAATAGTTTTGACAAGTGTTTCTGAATAAATATTCTTTAAAATACACAATTTGCATCACATTTTATCAAAAAACTCCCCCTTGGGTACTATTCAAACAGTGTCACAAAATGAATGATTAGCCATTTGAAACTGTGGCCCACTTTTTCATTAGTGCCCAAGACAATTATATGGCCCAGTCCGACCCTAAAACTGAAAGTAATTTTTGGAAATATTGTCTGTGTATTGGGTTCATGTTTTTGGACAGCAACAAATCCAAATTTTCATTTGTTTAGTTTGTAGTTGTTGATCACTTCAGAACACTGGGGCAATGGAAAGAGGAGTAATCAGACTCACTGTTATGTTTTTCTCTGGTTGAGGTAGTTCCTTTTGAGTTCTGATCCCTCGAGAAACAAAGCTGGGAACTTTACCTGTTTTGTAGGTATCACCAGTCCGACCGTGACATTTACTACCATTTTACACAACGCCCATCCCCAACCAACTTATCCTAACACCATGGTCAAACGAGAGCACCTGGAGATCATGCCATGGCAGCGTTGCGTTGCATACATTGTAGTTCCATAACATATGCTTAGGCATTTTGACTGCATTATCATGTGTGCATTGAACCATTAAAAAGGTGTATGGTAATGATACTTCAGCCATTATATAGCTTCAGTGATTGTCTTTTCTTAGACTATCCTAACACCTCCATGATAGACTTCTGTCCTGCTTTTCCAACGCATTCTGATGTTTTTCAACTTTTCTTCAATGTCTGCGCTCAGTCCTGGCTGAGCGAGCCGTACCCAGGAGTTTGGCGGTGAGGCGCGGTTTCCTTGGCCAACGGCGAGCACTGGGGTGCCAATACTCTGCCCCGTGGTAGAGACGGCGCCTCAGGGCCTCGAGGTGGTAGGAGCCTCTGCCATCCTCAACTGTATGCAGATCTCATAACCCTCCCCTGCCTCTGAACTGGGGAGCAGTTGGCTGTCCCGCTGCACCGCAACCGTTGGGGCTTTCGGGAGAACACTTGCTGAGACAACGCAGGTGCCCAGACCAGTGCCGGTGTATACACACCCACAGATCCAGTGTGGACCGTAGAGGACTACTAGGGCAGGGCACACGCTTGTGACTACTCGGGCCTGCGGAGGAGACGTTGGACGGCCTAGCACCGCAGCCCAGAGACAAATACCACTGCTCACCCCTTGACATCCCCAAATGACACTGCTCCCCCGTGGCGATCCAGGGTGTGTGGTACCCAACACCACCTATGGTCCCACTGTGCGGACCTCATCGACATCTGGTGGCACCCTGACCTGCGACCGATGGATGACTGGGACTGGTCCTGAGGTTGCGACTGACGGTAAGAGGCGGCAGCCCCTAAGTGCTGGGCCCTCACCGATTGCATCGTCTTTGGGCCATTGGGCCAACTAAACCCACACCGACCTATCCATAACACAGACAGTGCACAACCTTATGAAGAGGCGGTTGGCGGACGCACTTCGGGCAGTCAAGTCCAAGGAACGGACCTTTCTGCCAGGGGCCTGGTGGAACGCACACACACACCCTGTGGGCAGTTTCACTCTCCTGGCTCCGACAGACTCAACGGGCCGCGCAATATGGTCCCGCTGAGACACGTGCCACCTGTGCTCACAAAACAGAGGCCATTCACGTGGAGGATCATAACATACCCTCCCCTCTGGGTCGACACGCTTGTTGGAACCGTAGCAGTGCCATCATATTAATGCTAGTTGGGGGTACTGCACTCAGATGCCCACAAGCACCAACATACTACGGGATCTGTAACATCGGAGGGGGGTCCTACTTCTAAGAAACAGTGTGGGGTTCTATATCGCAGGGAAGGTGCTGTGAAGCCAATCACCGGCTAAGACAGAAACACAATCAATGAGAGTACTTGCAGATGCCACAATCCACACAAGATTGGGTTCAATGTTACCATTCTGAGACTGTCTCTGCTTAAGTGACCCAGTCGGATCAGATTGCCCACCCACCCATCATTTTTACCCCCACCAGAGTGGAATTGAAATTCTAGATGCAGCTAGGGCCAAAAGATTTCTTTACGAGTAGCCAGGTCCCAGCCGCGACGATGCCGGTGCCCATTGCTCCTCCTGCTCCATCCACAAGTACCACCAGGGATGATCACCTTTTAGCTACTATACAGAGTAGGTTTCTGGCTGTAAATGTCAAACTAGACGACATCATCTCCACCATCGAATCTCTGAAGGCCCACTTTGATAAACAAAATGACCAGATGACGGAGGCCGAAGTCAGAATCAGCACCAATGAAGACTCCATAGGACAAAATACCTGCAACATCAACTCATTGAAAGGAGAGATGGCCAAAATACTAGGCAAATGCGATGACCTAGAATCCAGAGCACAGAGAAATAATGTCTGCATTGTGGGAGTGGCAGAATCCGCAAGTAAGGGGTCCATGGAGCTATATGGAGAGACACTTTTAAAATCCCTGTTCGGTGCTTTGTCCTTTTCGGATCACTTCCTGCTGGAAAGAGTACACCGTTCAGTGGCCGTGTTCCTAAACCCGGTGCCCCGCCTCGCACCATCATCTCCAAATTACTTAACTATAGAGACAGGGACGCTGCTCTTCGACTGGCTCGGGAAAGCGGCCTCTACACCATGACGGAGATACAATACACATATACCCAGACTTCGCAGCTGGAGTACAGGCCCAGAGGAGATCGTACGAACAAGTGAAGAAACAACTGTGACTGAGACACGTCCCATACGCTTTGATTTTCCCGGCCAAGCTTCGGATACAGCACAGTGGGCGCACCCACTTCTTAGAACATCCAACAGCGGCAATGAACTATATTCAATCGTCAATCCCACTTCCACCGTGTGAATGAGGGCCGGACCAGAACAGATCCCCACGACCTGACGCTGACCGGAGCAACCTGGCAGATTGATAATTGCTGAATGTTATATCCTTTTGCCACAAATGTGAAAGTTGGAGCCTGGGTGGCACCGAAGTATAACTGTTAAACAATTCTCTGACATCTGTCACCTCCTTGAAGACTTTGACCTTTATGTCCTCGCTTTCACTGAGACGTAGTTCACTGCCAGCTCTGTCACTGTTTTTGACACAATCCTCCATGTGGGCTACAGGATCCTCTCTAAGCCCAGGCCTAACCTGTCTGGAGGCAGAGTGGCATGGATCGTTTCTGAATGGGTCCCTGCTACTATCATACCCATTCAGTCCTACTCTTCCTTCAGATGCCTCACCTGCAGGTTTGGAGTCTCTCCTATCCTCTCACTGTCTCTCCCCACCATCTACCGGAACCCTTGTCCGGTCTCCCTCTTCCTTTTGGAGTGGTCCAACCTCAGCTCTTCTCTCCTAGCCTCTACCTCCAATGCTTCTCCTCCTCTGAGACTTCAATATTCACCTTGACTCACCTGATGTGGCCACTGGACACTTCTGCTGTCTCTGTAACTCTTTTCCCTCACCATTCTTCCCTCCTGTCCGACCCACTCAGCCAGACACGCCTTGGATGCGCTCATCTCAGCAGACATCCCCATCTCCAACCCTCCCACTACACCTCTCTCCTTATCTGACCATGCTCTCCTGTCCACTCATCTCGATCTCTTGGGTCCCCCGGTTATGCCTCTGCCCGCACTGCCAGTCTCCTTCTCACTCATTCGACAGAAGAAGGGAGTGTCAGTTGCTGATTTTTACACCACTTTCATTTCCCCTCCCACTCCCACTCTAGCCACTGACTCTCACATTGATACAGCCCTCGCTAACGTTCACCTCTCCATCTCCAACACCCTGAACATACTTGCCCCTGTCATGAAGATCCACATGAAGCCTGCCTACAAGAGAATCACCTGGTATGACTCCGACCTAGCCTCTCTGAAACACAAGTGCAGAGTTGCTGAACAGAAGTGGCTGACTTCCAGCACATCCACTGAAAGACTGGCCTGCCGCCTGCTCTAAAGGTAATACAGACTCTCCATCTGCTCGAAGAAGAGAGCCCATATCCAAGCCCACATCTCTGGGGCCACCAACAGCATGGCTGAACTGTTCAAAATCTGCAAGAAACTTGCCAATCCTACTGCATTCTCCATTTCTCCTCTCCCCTCCCACTCTCAGGCCTATCTTGGCCCGCCTCTTGCCTTTCCGCCTACTCTCCTCCTCCTCACCCATAGCACTGGATGAGGTCTCTAAACAAATCCACTCTATGAAAGTCTCCTCAAAACAGGTGCTCCCCTGCTCCTCTTGAACTATCAAGGACAACATTGCCTCCCTGTCTCCAGCTTTGGCTAATTTCTGCAATCACTCCTTTGCCACTGGCTCCTTCCCAGTACCCCTCAAGCACTCCCGTGTGCACCCTCACCTTAAAAAGCCTTCTGCCGACCCTTCCTGCCCAGCTAACTACTACCCTATCTCCATTACCCCCTTCCTGGGCAAACGCTTGGAGAAGTTGGTCATCTCCAAACTGATCCACGACACTGAATCTGTTGGCTGTCTCCACGACCACCAGTCTGGCTTCAGAGCAGCCAGAGCCATGGAAACTGCTCTCCTTAACACCTGTGAAGACTTGCTCTCAAATGTTGATTCCAACTTTCCTTCCATTCTCATCCTTCTCAATCTTTCCTCTGCCTTTGATCCTGTCAATCATGCCACCCTTATAAATTGGCTCCATGATACCCTTGGCATCACGGACCAGGCAATGAACCCGTTGACCTCCTTCCTATTGGACCGACCTTCCCAGGTTCAGCTGAGCCCTTTCCTCTCCTCCACTACAATCTCCACATGCAGAGTCCCTCAGGGCTCTATCCACTGGCTGTGGTCCTTCAACATCTACCTTGCCCCTCTGGTCCACTTGATCTCCACATTCTCTCCACACTTCCAATGTTATGCAGATGACATGCAGCCCTCCTTCAAGCATCCCTCCACTGCCTCTTCTTCCTCTCTCATTCCTGACTGCTATTCAGGAATAGTGCGCTATTAACGATTGCTGCCTTAATGCCTGTACGACTGAGATCCTTCTCATCGGGACCCCTGCTCCCTCCTGCCCTCCTACTCTTGGGCTGCCCTCCATGGGTCCCCTCCCCTCACCCTCCTGTGAGGCTAAAAACCTTGGCGTCATCTTCAACCCCTCTCTCTCCACCTCTCCACCTTGCCAAGAAGGCCCATTTTCAGCTGCACCTCCTCAGAGGCATTCTCCCTTTCCTCCCCTTTCCCCAGAAACTCAATGTCTCTAGAGCTCTGGTCCTCTCTAGGCTGTCTAACTCCTCCGTCCTCCCCTTCAACTAATCCAGAATAGGACTGCGAGACTCATCCCTGGCCTCAAGCCCAGGGACTGAATCTCTGCAGCGCTATAATCTCCTCTGGCTCCTGGTTGCTGCAAGGATCAATTTCAAGACCCTCTGCATCATCCACAAGCCCGTCTGGGACCTCACTACATCCAACTCTCTCTCCCTAAATACCTCCCTGCTAAAGCCATTCACGATTTGAGCTCCAACTCAGATGCTTTTCCAAGCAGAGAGTGGGGGTATATCTCTCTCTTCAGCAGGAGCCTCCCCCTGGAATGGCCTCCCTGCCCCTCTCAGGCTTGAGACGGATCTCCTTAAGTTCCAGAAGCTTCTCAAGACCCTCCTTTTCTCTTCTTCCTTCCCTCTCTCCATCCCTACTATTGCCCCCCCCCTGCCG
Source organism: Ambystoma mexicanum (assembly GCF_040938575.1). Lineage (NCBI taxonomy): Eukaryota > Metazoa > Chordata > Amphibia > Caudata > Ambystomatidae > Ambystoma > Ambystoma mexicanum. The sequence continues at coordinate 21,136,402 of NC_090922.1, read as the reverse complement.
CATTGACTGGCTGTCTGGTCCCTTCTGAATACTAGAGGGCAACAGGCCCTCCTCGCCCAGTCTACACCAGGACCCCTCTAACCTGCACTTGCCCTTCTGGGCCTCCTTCCTCTGACTAGCCTGGTGGGGTGTGCATCCCTACTGAGCCTGGTCCACCCCCGTTCTCACACTGAGCATGTGATGCTCACTTCCTGCAATCCCTGCATCCCCTGACACTTGCCCACCTGGACTCCCCTTAGCACTTGCCTAGCATGAGGGCCCCTCTTCTTCCCCCCTGCACTTGTATGCCTCCACTCTGTCCTGCGCTTCTCTCCCACCCTAGCATTATCCCTTCCGCCTGACCTGCACTCCTCTTCCCCCTGCACTTTGTGTTACTGCACTTGCACGATCCGAATGACACAAGGCCTAGTAGGACCGTTATTGTTGTTTTCATCCCTGTCCCCCCTCCCTTTTGTGTCTTGTGGCACCTTGAAACACCATTTACTGTTTAGGCGCTTTATAAATACCCAATAAAATAAATAAACCCTGGTAACGCAGCTCACGGCCGCAGCCTGGCTCCCCACGTACTACCACCATAACGCATACGGACACAGTCAACCTCCGACGTGCCCAATAGCCGTGCAGGAGGCTCGGTGGGCATCCTCCTGTTCAGCGATCCTTTCAAGCCCCACAGGGGGCCGCCCCGACTTGGGCCACCAGCCATTGCTCCCTGCCTCCCCAGCACCAAGAAGACCCGAAGTTCCGGCAGGAACTGGAAAAAGAAAAACTGTGGATCTATGGGTAAGTGGGAGACTGTTGTACAGGGGAGGAGCTAGAGAAAAAGAAATCTTAAAAAGTAATTCCTGAGAGACTGGGACACCTCAAAGGTAAGTACTGAGACGAGGAAGAGGGACGTGGAGGTAATAGGACATGTGCCTGCTACCAATGTAATGTTTTTCATTCTATTGACATGGGAATGATGGCCGAACAAGCCCTGCTGGGACGTAAACTTATGACATCCAGGTTGAAGACCTCCCTTCAGCGGGCAAATTAACCTACTGACCTATGTTATGAGGGGCATACACATGGGCAGTAGAGTACATTATAATCCAACAAATATAATATGCCTTGGAGTACCTTAAAATAGGCTGCAGCATATCTCCCCTATTGTTGCTCGCTCTTGTTTTTTCCTACACATTTTATAGAGATATAAAGTAATCTGTGTAATTCTGACAGTACATTACCCCTGACATGTCGGCAGGACTGGGGTAGGGACAGTCAAATGGCAGGAGCGAGGCAAGTGACTGGCTCTAGTCTTCCCCAGCCAAATCGGCATTTCAGAGGTGTGATGTTCTGCTACGTGGACCGCCTCACGCTGTCATGTCGCTCATGCAACACATCACTAAAGATGAGCCGACACAGAGCTGGGGTGCAACACGTCTTTATTCATCAACTGCGTATCTCGAACTAACCGTCGGGTGGTAACCCCGCCCCGCCCCTTAACGTCCCGTGGGTCACAGCCCACTAATCAATGGCAACAGACAGAGGACTCATCCTCCAAACGCAATGACACTGGCAACACCACACCCTCCCGCCACTAAACATTTAGTCCTGCCATCAGTTCATCTCTTCAATGAGACGATGTGGTTTCTTCCTTGTTCTCTGGGGTCGACATTCCACTCTGGCTGGTGAGCCGGTCTCGGCTCCTGACGTCGGGTCACCTTCAGAGTCTTCTCTGTCTCCTTCATAGGGAGCGTCCCTTTGAGAGAAGGTGCCATCCCTGCTCATGTCACCTGAGGGTGGGATTCCCGGCACTCGCCTGAAGTGAGATGAGTTTCGTGTTACAGATCTGCTGTCTCCTTCTGCGGTGATAAGTGATCCCTTCCTTTTGATGATGATGAGGGGTTCTTCGCTGAATGGTGCCATGTTTTTGCGCTGTTGGGGTTGGCGGACCACAACCAGGTCTCCTCGTGTCAGGTCATTCTCCTTGGCCCTGCGGGTGGCATCAGCAGCCCTCTTCATGTTCTCTTTCATGAGTTTGTCTCTGTGTCTCATTTTCGGTGTCCTTTTCATATTGATCCTCCTCAACCGCCATGTGTGGTAGTCGTGTCCTAATCGTTCGCCCGAACATCACCTCTGATGGTGTTTTCCCGGTGGTGCTATGTGGGGTGTTCCTGTAATCTCGCATGAGTTGGTATAACAGCTTCTCGACAGGTTCTCCCATGATGCGTGCAATCTGGGTCGTGCGTTTAACGTTGCTCATGAACCTTTCGACTGTCACGTTTGCATGTGGCCACAGGGGTGTTACTTTCCTGTGATGGAAGCCCATGTATTCCACAAATCTTTGAAAGTCTTGTCCAGTGAACGGAGTTCCGTTGTTGGACTTTACTACCTTGGGCACTCCGTAGGTTGCGAACATTCGATCTAGGGCTGGGATGGTGTGATGAGCCGATGTGGACGGGACTATCTGCAGGTCGGGATATCTCGAGTATTCGTCCACCGCCACCAATATGTATTCTCCCCCTTCCATGGGTCCGAAGTGGTCGACAGCTATTTCCTCCCAGGTGCTTTCTGGCAGTGCAGTCATGTTCAAGGGTTCAGGTGATGTGTGGGGCTTTACTAGGGCACACATAGGGCAGTCTTGCAGTAGTTCTTTCACTGAGGTGTCTAATTGGGGGAAACATAGTTTTTGCCGTAGCATCCTTTTGGTAGACATTATCCCTCGGTGTCCTACATGGGCCAGCTCAGCGGAATTACAAGCTTGCACCTTTCAACAGTAGCCCTTCATCTGATTTTGCCAGTTTTTCCTTCACAGCCAGAAAACAGGTGATGTCTTGTTTCGTGTCATCATTAATTGATTCTCGGATTTGTTTAGCGTGTTTCCATCGTCCTGTTTCTAGGCATCTCAGTATGGTTTGTATTCCTTGGTCGGTGTTGGATTCTCGAGCTATCTGATCCATGTCGAGCCCTTGGGGTGCGTTGCTGTGGATGATATATTTTATGTACTGGTCAGCGATGGAGGGTTCTGCCCCGCATGTTTCCTTTGGGTGCCGCGAGAGGAAGTCTGCAGGGTTTTGTTCTTTCCCTGGTCTGTGTGTGATGGTGAATTGGTAATCTTGTAGTCGAAGTGCCCATCGGGCTATTCTGGGCAGCACTTTTGCCTGAGGGTTGCCATATAGAAAGGTGAGAGCCTGATGGTCTGTTACAACCACGAAAGGTTTTCCATACAGGAACAAGTGAAAATGTTCACAGGCCCAGACCACTGCCAAGCCTTCCTTCTCCGCCTGAGAGTAGGCTTGTTCAGTTTTGGAGAGGCTTCGACTGGCGTATGATACTATGTGCTTTTCGCTCTCTTCTTTGTCACCCAGTTGCGTCAGAATGGCGCCTAGGCCCACACGGACTGGCATCAATGATAAGTTCCGTGGTTTTCTTGGGGTCGAAATATGCCATGTTCCTGGCGTCGGAAATGCGGTCCTTGATGATCTGAAAAGCCTATTGACATTGGGGTGACCAGACGAATACGAATTCTGTGTTGAGCTTGGTGAGAGCTCTGAGAGGTTCACTGATGGAGGCGAAGTCTCGTATGTATCTTGTGCAGTAACTTGCGAGTCCTAAGAATGATATGAGGTCTGAGGTGGTGGTGGGTGGCTCCGCTTCTCGGAGCGCGCTGACTTTCTCTGGGTCTGGTGTCATGCCCTTCTCGGAAAATATGTGACCAAAAAACCGAAGTGTTCTCTTGTGGAACTCACATTTTTCCTTGTTTAGGGTGAGCCGTGCGTCTTCTAACGCCATACATACTCTCATTAGCGTGTCATCGTGTTGTTCTTGATTCTGGCCGAAGACCAGTATGTCGTCGCTGTAGTTCAAGCAATTTGGCACGTGCTTGATGACGTTGTGAATTTCTGCTTGAAAAATTTCCGCCGCGGAGGACACTCCGAAACTTAACCGCTTGTATCGGACGAGCCCTATGTGGGATGCGAACGATGTTATGTAGCGGGAGCTCTTGCAGAGTTCTAACTGGTGGTAACCTTTGTTTAGGTCGAGTTTGGAGAACACGGTTGCCCCGTTAAGGAGGTGTACCATATCTGTAATTCGTGGGGCTTGGTGACGTTCCATCAGAATGGCTTTGTTTGGTCTCCTCATGTCCACACATATTCGAATGTCAGAGGAGTCTCTTTTGGGCACGGGTACTATGGGGGAGACCCATGGGGTGGGGCCTTCTGCTGGCTCAATGATGTCTGCATCTAGTAGTTTGGTCAGTTCATTTTCAACTTGCTTTTGAATGTTGATGGGGATTCCCCGGTAGTGTTGGGCTATGGGTGGGACGCTGGTGTTGATGTGGAGCTCGATCTGTTTGTCTTTCAACTTGCCAAGGCCTTTGAATAGTGACGGGAAGACTTGGTCAATGCTTGCCCTTGGGTCTAGATATTTGTGTACAATGAGGCGATATAATATGTGGATGAGTCCCATTTCTATGGCTGCCTGATAGCTCAGTATGCATCCGCTCTCAGTGGCCGCTTCTAACACGTGCATGGGAATGTTTTTTTCATGTTCTTTGTATCGGCACGACGCCATGAAGAATCGTTTGCATGCTAGGGGGGTCTTTGAGCCATATGGGTAGATGAGTGCTCCTTGAAGATATAAGCCTCTACCCTCGAATCCACCCTCCGCAGGGCCGGCTGAAGGTAAGCAGGGGCCCAATTCAAAGGCCTGCTTGGTCCCCCTTCCAAGACACAGTATCAGGACCGGCTGTGGGAGCCCATTTCGACACGATATTTGGGTCCCTTCCTCGTTAGAGCAGAGGAAAACAGTGCGAAGCACACAGGATGTATACATTGGTTTATAGTCACTTGTTCGACAGTCGTGTCGAAATACAAAAGTTTTGACACAAAAGGATCGAAAAAAACTGTTTAGAATGCATGTTTTTTTTGGGGGGGTTCCCCCCAAAACCCCTGTTTTTTTGGAAAAAAACACTAATTTTACTATATGAACAAAAGAAAACATTTACATTAAAAAAATGCATTCGAAAATTTTGTTTTCCATCCTTTTGATTCGAAATTATTCTATTTCGAAACTATGTTTTCGAAACTTTAACGGGACACCGTATACATTATCATCGAGACAAAAGAAACAGATTATAACGAAACGTCAACTCAAAAGCTATTTTTGCTTTTTTGTCAGCAAGGGGATGTGATAAGCCGACCTCTGTATACCCAGAGGGAGGAGAGAGCGTGAACGGCTCCAGCAAATGCAGCATGTAACAGGTGCACTGCAAAGTGCGCATTTAAAGCAATGAAGGAAAATAATATGTTGCTATGTCAGAAGACTGCTGACTGCCAACATGGGGCAGTTGCTGAGGGCCCCCACCCACCCAAGAGGCTTGAGGCCCCTTTCATTGAAAAAGTTGAAAGGCCCTGATGCTGTCCCTGATCCTCCCACTCCCCCAAGGGACAAAGCAGGCACCCTATTTAGGTGAAAATCTGCGGGAGTGGGGAGCTTTTCATTTTAATACGGTACCTCCACCATGCCCTCTCGGGAAGCCTTTCAAATGCAGCCCCGTGCTGGTGTGGCAGCAACACCCTATTCAAAGGAAAAGCTCCCAGCTCTTGTGCTGGAGTGGGGACCTTTTCACTTAAATAGGGCGCTGCTGCTACGCCAGTTCAGGGAAGACATTGAAAGGCTACCCTGTGCTGGTGTAGCAACAGTGCCCTATTAAAGTGAAAATCTGCATGCTTCAATACTGAAACAGGAAGCTTTTCACTTTAATAGCGTTCGGCTGTCACGTCCGCTCAGACGTCTGGGTTTTCCCAGGACAGTCCAGGGAAATCACCTGACGTCCCGGGGTCCCGGGAATTTTTTTCGTTTATAAACCCATTCCGGGGTTTTGCCTACAGACCTTTTTTTGCCATTTTTTTTTGCTGGGACCCGATTTCGAAATCCCAAAATCGGGACCCGGCGCAACCTTTCCTGTGCGAATGGGGCCGTGAAATGCTTTTCACGCCCCCATTTCCTCCCCCTTCCCCTCCCCGGCGGTCTCCTCCAATGAGAGGAGTGTGCGCGTTAGCACACCCCCTTCCCTGCACCCTGCAACGGGCAAACGAAACAGAAGTAGGAGTAAAGTCGTATGTGTATTTTCTTTAGTCCTACTTCTATTTCCACGGCCCGTCCCGTTTTTTTTTTTTTAGAAAATCTGGTCACCTTACATAGGACGCCTTCACCACACCAGCTTGGGGGAGCCCTTGAAAGACTTGCCCGAGCACCCTTTGAAAAGCTGCTGCGCCATTTGGGAGGATCTTTTCACTCAAATTGGGCCACCCAGCATGGTGGAGCCTTTTGTTTTACATGGGGTGCCACGGCCGTGCCAGCACAAAGGAGATTTTTAAAGTCTCCTCTTGCTGGCGTGGCAGTGGCTATGGTGTCCTATGTAAATCAGAGTAATTTGGCCCTATGGGCGACGGCCAAGGTCACCCGTGCCTAAGGCCAGTCCAATCTTTTTGCAAGCTGTCCTCTTATTTCTCTTCAGCGCACCCCAGCTTCGTACTGAAGCCCCTCCCGTTGCTTTGTGATGCTAGACATGTTGTCCGTTAGAATACCAACCTGCCCAGTAATACACAATGCGCATGCTCGCTAAACGCTGCAGGGCTCTCAGGCCTTCTCTGTCTGTGCTGGGTACAGGTCAGAGCACGGGCTGTGTCAGTCTACACCTTCCGTGAGGGGGGAGGGATGAATCCGGTGGGGAGGGAAAGGGGATAATGCACCATTGTGTGCCAAAGTCAGCAGAGGCAACAAGTGGCTGCCTTAACAAGGGGCTACAGAAAGCTGGGGCCAAGTCCGTTAATGCAATAGTCGCATCGCAAATAAGCACAATGAATTTATTCAACGTCGCTTAAAGGGTATTTTAAGGAATGTGAAATGGGTTTACATACTCAACAGTTACAACTATGTCAATTTGAGAACCATGATTGGCAAATCCGGCTTTATAAATGTAGAGAGCAAGATGTTATTATATTGTGATGCACGAGCAGTACACAACAATCTTACCCTCAAAATGTACAGAGCCAGACTCATTGACTTTGCCAATGCTTGATAAAGGGAGTGCCTTGAAGCTGTTAGAAATACAACACATGTTTGTTATTTTAATTGGGGACATAGGTGGCCCCTAAAACCATTGGGCACATCCCTGTAGGGTCCTGCCCTTAGCTGTAGGTTCTTAAATAAATATAATTCTACACATATGAATACAAATTTTCATAAGATTTGGATTAAGCCCATAACAATAGTATGTACATATCAATCTAGGTTTGCCCACATTCTGAAGAATAATTTCAATAGCGTCAATAAAATCACAGTTAAGCTCCTGCAGAAGCAAGCATACCCACTCCCACCTCTGGGTGTGAGCGTTTTTAGCTTTTATTTTTTGGAAGGATGTTTTCGGCAGGAGGAGGGCACAATGTGTTCTGTACAAAGCCAAAAGATAGATGAAACGTTCCAACGTGAAGCACTCTACGCAATAAAGAGAAGTTGGTCGAGAAAGGCTCTCTGTAAGATATATATTTCCAATGGCTCTGGAAGATGGCTAAGCTTCTCTCTAACCTCACCTAAAAGACCGGCTGTTCTGACTTTGTAAATCCTTGGTTTTGCAATCCTCCTTTTCTTTCAGAGGTTTTCCTTCACCCTGAAATGTTATCTCTAAACTCAAATAGGAAAATGTCTCCCTGGCGGAGGAGGGGCTCCAGACTACCCAGAAAATTTTAGATACAGGGTCCAGAATTGGGAAGCCCATCTGGGAACCCCAGTCCTTTCTACTATGCATTGAGCTGGTACCAAATTGGAGAAGGGTCAAGGGCAGCTTGCCAGGTAGCCTGTTTCGCACTCCCATAGTTTCCTCTTGTCACTAATAGCCACCAACAAGGGAAGTTTCAGGGCTAGATTTGGGTGCAAAAATGAATGTGACACCCAATGCCAGGCCCTCATGGCTGCTCTGAACTCTCTCCTTTGTCTCCAGGTCCCTGGCCTGATAATCAAATGGCTGAACCTGCAAGCACACTGCATGCATGGCCCGTGGAGACATGTTCAAATCTGCAGGGCTAATTCGCTATGCTCACATTTTTTTCATAATATAATCCAGGAGCAGGTACTCTGGTAAATATGGCTCACTATTTTGCTGTAACGTTTCATCCCCTCATTTGATAGATGGGGTCATGGTGTTTATCAACTTCTCAAAATAATTATTCAAGGTAAAAACAGAGGAGCTCACTGCCATAACACTGCTACCTGGCCATAGGAGGCCTGGCATATGATGGCAGTGCCTGGCAAATCTAATACGGATACACAAGCCATAATTGTTGGCTTGGTCAATGCTTGCTTTTAGCAAAACTTTAGAGCAGGGAATAGATCTAAATGACGTGGCTCAAGAACCACTTGGTTAGGACATTTGTCGTACACTGTTATCGCATTTACAGCTGCAATCAAGACCTTTTCTCTCAGCAGACGGTTTACAAATAATACTCGCAATACAAAGTTTGATGTTACTGCTTCGCAGAGATGGCTCAAAGACATCATTGGACGGGAACGGGCAGGTAGTGGTTGGCAATAATCGTAGCGATGAGCATGGTCATGGGCTGTCAATGGATGAGTAAATAAGTGAACATCCACAACCTGTGTGTCTCTCCTCATCTTATCTACTACATCCTAGCAGTACTCCAATGCTATAGTTTCACTTTATAGGTTATGCTTTATAACCAAAACTAAAAACAGTGTTGTCTTGATGTCATTCGAAATTGTGCTATTGGACACTGCAAAGATACATTTTTTTATTCAGGTAATGCCATGTGTTTGTTGGCAGATTTTCATTCGCTGTTGTGCTCTTTCACCCTTGAGTAAATTATACTTTAACATAGCATGTGTCTATCAAGCTTATGCGCGGCTCCTTAGCTGCTGTTGGAAGCTGCAGGCAAGCCCCTTAGAGGATTACCTGGAGGCAGAGTAGCAGAGCATCACCGGCCCTGCACCTTGGCCAAGCCCCCTTGGCATTTAAATTTCATCCGCAGAACCTTTGCCGGTGAAGCCCACACGGCTAATGGGCAATCTGGTGGAAAAATGATTAAAATTACTACAACTACTGAAAAACTTGACCACCCTGATGTTGGTAAACAGGTAGGATGTACAGCTGGATATGAATCCACGCACGGCTAATGGTGCAGTAACTTTAGCCATTGATACAGGGGTAGTGGATTCTGCAACGTCAGTAGAGGGATTCTGTGTAAATGTGCCCACAGCAAACAGGTTCCATGTCCTTTCTGATATGCCCACTAAAGACCCAATTCACTTGACCCAAAAAATGGCATTAGCCCCTGACGCTCATAACCTGGTTGGAGACCAACTGGAGATCTTTTTTGGAACGCCTCCATGTGGGTCAGTGTGGGTATTCAGATTGAGCTTGTGGGCTAGCCAGTGTAGCTTCAAGGCAATATTCAGGAAGGGCCTGGTGCCCTCCATGAAGAACTTAAGATCATGAAAGATATTATAAAGTCCATTAGGTTTCGGCTTAATTCTCGCCCTGATCCTCACTCTTTAGCTAGTGGCCCCTGCAGGGTTATATACTTGAGAGAAGCAAAAGGGAGACGGCCTTATGACGAACCTGGGTGGAGTCTGCTGACAAGATATTGCACCTGTGGATGGGAGTAACAGGGAAAAATGGATCTGAAGCGGAGGCACTAACAGACTAAGATCGAGGCCGCCACCTTTGGCAAAGACTATTAGTTGCCCACCCATGTGTATCCCCCGTGAATGCCGCCATCTGCCAGTAACATTAGCGCAGAGGTGTCAAGGGGAAATCCCTGGGTCGATTTGTTTGGTAACTCTTTCAAATGCTCCATGTTTAGCCAAAGGCACCTATGAAAATCCAGAATCTTTGATAAATAAGTGTTCCCACTGGTTTTGCCATTTTAGGGGATATATATATATATATATATATATATATATAAGAGAGGATATTGTACGTTGTGTAAGCCATAGAATGCCAGATCGTGAGGACGATGTCATACAAGTGTATCTAAAAAGTAGTTATTTGATTGATGGGCTACTTTGAATTGAGTTTGGGTATTACCCCCCAGCAGGATCCAAGATTACTATAAAACCACACCCACCTGTTCTGAAACCTCTTTGCACCTTCCCCAGGCCTGACCACTCTAGGAGTATAGGACATTTCTTACAGCCACTTAATTATCCTAGACAAGCGGAAGCAGTGAGTAGACCGGACATTTGTGTATAGAGCGAATTGGGGGGGCGGGGGGGGTGTGTGTGTGTGTGTGTGTGTGTGTGTGTGTGAGAGAGAGAGAGAGAGAGAGAGAGAGAGAGAGAGAGAGAGAGAGAGAGAGAGAGAGAGAGAGAGAGAGAGAGAGAGAGAGAGAGAGAGAGAGAGAGAGAGAGAGAGAGATGTTCAGCATACTTCCCAACAGGCTACAAACCAAACCTGAAATTTGGCATGTGGGTAGATTACATGGTGTAGACCATGTAAACAGTATGAAATATACATTTCTGAAATGCTAACCCCCTGGCCGTTAGGCTCTTGGCGCTGTAGTTCTACGTTGTTGTTCATGAAAACTTCAGCAGTTCATTGTTCCTAAACTTTCCACACTATCAGCATTGTAACTGACATTAGCGGCACTGTTTTGAAGTCATGCGGGTGACACAATACAGTGCTTTTGTTGTAATGTGGGTGACAGGAAGCGGTGCATGTCCCTTCAATAGTGTCCGTAATTACGTTATCCATCACATCGTGGCAAATCCCTCATGATAATTACAGAAACTTCATTTCCCACAGACGTTGATGGATGTATGCCATCTCAACAGTACAAAGCTTACATGCCTAAGCCATACACGTACGGGTACGGCAGTTCAAGCTGACACGCTTTAGCCCTACACGTATGCCACTTATGTTGAGGTCACTGTTGCCTCGGCAGTAGATAAGGGCACCAATAATGTTGCTGCACAATCTCAACGCTCCAACTGAAAGTAGCTGGAACCGATTTATGGGATTCATGCTTTTCTCACAGTCAACTTAATGTGGCTTGCTCCAGAGTTGTGTGGGATGTTTTTACCCATGCATCCGAGCCCTACCTCAAAAACTGTGCAGTACTGGCATTGAAAACATCATGATGGCCAGAGCTTCCCAGAAAATGCCCAGGGAAAGGCATGAAGAATAGGCTGCCACCCACCAGTGTAAAGAAAGATCTTTGTTAACAAAATCCACTGTTACTGATGTCAAAAAGTTGCTGAAATCGTGGCTCATTGGACCACTTTAAAGATTCAACCCTTTTGTGGGGTTCCACATAACCATCTTACTGTAAGGAGCCCCATCTAAACAATGTTAAGCAAGGATTATTTACTACCATGTAAGAACCATTCCTGTTTGGAATGCATTAATCCAAGAAAGACCCCAAAAATGGATGCAGTACCAACAAAATCCTCAAGGCGGCGCTAGCGGTCTAAACTCTGACAGGAGAACTGAGTGCAGTTGCTGACAAAGGGATTTGACTCAGCTGACTTCAAAGGCTGCATTTTAATTAAAAATTAGCCACCTGCTGTTCCCAGAGGCCTGAAGCCTGGGAAACCCTCTCACCTCCAGAGATTCACACCAGGAGTTAAAATCTCACATGACCTCTTGATTGATAGAAGGCAGACTGGCTGGGAGCCTCCTGGAGACCATACAATAGGCTCTTGCAATTGAATAGGAGATTTTGATTTTGACTGTTTCCTGTCAACAAAGGCCTGCCTGCCAGAAGACACATGTGACTGACCCACCCAAGTCTTGGAGGCGGACTCCAACACTCTGAGAACTGAATTGAAAGCAAAATATATATTTTACAGAAACACTGATAACTCTTTGTAATCAAATGACAGAAATGTATAACTTTGAGAGCCTTAATTTAAAAAATGTACCTTCAATTCAAGCCCAAACTCCAATTTGTGTGATGTTCTGGGGGCAAACTAGCAGTTAAGAGGGTATTACTTAAAATGTATGCATGTTAAAAGTCTGATACTTCATCAATTAATGCCTGCATGCCTTGCACACATTTGGGTAAATTTGAGTAAGAATCTGATATTGGTAACCTGACCAAAAAGTGAAATATGTTGCCATTTCTGAATGCAAGCTCCCAGGAAGAGCAGATTTGGACAGGGTATACCAAATGGTATAACAATATATGATGGGTGCATGTAATTTTAAACAAATGTGTACCTGTGCAAATATGTCTTTTGGGTCAAAATATAGATTGTGTGTAATTTGACGGGGGTGGGTTCTCTGTACCATAAACAGACCTCATCATGATGACACTTCATTTCATTCCCCCAATCAAGGGGAAGAGGATGAAGTGGCCAATGACAAGTGGAGAGGGGTAGGGCCTAGGAAGCTAGCCTCTCCACCCATTTTCAAAACACATAAAAGCAGACAGTCAGGACAGATAGGGACATTCAATTCCATTTGCTGCAACGCGCTCTGCCGGACCATACCACATCCAGAGATCCAGACTTCAAATCCATCAATCTCCAGAGAAAGCTGTGCAGAAAGATCCAGAAGCAGTGCTGTACCCAGAGAGAGAGCAGAGCTGACCCAGACCACTGTTAGCACAACCAGAGAGCTGACCCAGATCACTGTGAAGTGCAGAGACGAGACCAGAGTCCAGTCTAAAACCTGACCAGATCCGTGGCGAGGCCCATCTAATTCAAAAATATATTGTGAGTACCTAGCAGAACTGTGCAGAACCCAATCTCTTAGTTAAAATAATATAATTCAATCTATTTTAATCTAACCAGAGCTGCCTCCTAACTGTCACCTGTCATTTTGTAAAGCTGTCACCTGTCATTCCTAGTTGCGAGCTGTCACTTGTCACTTTGAACTTTAAAATTTCAAATCTGAAAAACGACCTTCACAAAATCGTTCATAACTCCGTAACCGTTTGTGCTAGGAACTTGGTTTAACTTTCCTCTGAAAGCTCAGAATCCTGGCTTTTCAACGAACCTAGAACTTTTGCCGCAATCGTGAAAAACGCACTCGCGAATTTTGCCGCGATTTGCAAATTTCTCCACGTGTGAAAACAGCAGTTTCCTTGCTAAAATTTCGTTTGCCTCTTAAGAACCATCCCTGAATCATTGCTAGAGTGAGCCTGGACTAATATTAACTTGATACCACTCACCCTGAACCTCAAGAGGGAATTAAAAGCATTTTAGCATATTTTTCACTTCATTGCCAGCACATATAAAAGCATTTTGGGCCTGTGTTTCAAACTTCTGTAGTCTAAGCTTGCTGGGGTGAACTGAATTACATTTGTTTGCATTTCTGAGAACTGAGTGCTTTCCTCCCATTTCCTTGCATTGCATAAAGGGGGGGAGTGGATTGCCAGAGAAAAGTGATTACATTGTTTTGGTGAAATCATATTGAGTATTTTCTGTACTGCATTTTCATTCAACATTGCATCCATCTGAACTTATATAAAGCATTCTCTACCACATTATTCTTCTGTCCCTATTTACCAGTGTTGCTATCTTATCCATCCTATAACCACTCATCATTGATTATAAAGAAGTGTGCTAGTGCCTGACTATCCATTATTGATTACTGCTCAGATTAAGTGTGATATTCAATTATTAATTTATTATAAAGTGTGATATATATATCTATTGTTTAAATTATCAAATAAACCTTTTAAACGTGCAAAACAGAACTACTTCTTGGCTCAGTGGGGTCAGGGGGATTCCAAGAGAGGGGTGTTATATAGGGGTAGTCATCCAGAACGCATGAACTGGACATAAAGATATATCAATAAGGGTTTCCATTCAGTATCCCAGTCTAGGCATTGACTTAGCTGTAGTGTTGAATTGAATCCTCTTACAGTTGGAAACAAAGACAATAAAGACCAGCAATATTGTCTACAACGAAGCATTGGTTCAGTGTTTTAAATAAACTTCAAACTAGGCCTGAAGTAGCAATTACTGTACGAAACACATGTACGCCTGCTAGTAATTTACTTAACGGATGTGGTGGTAGATCTAAATAATCAACAGTAGAGATACTTTGTGATTTGATTAATAACTTGGATGGGTCATACAATGAGAAAGAAAGATATCCTCCTTGCTGGGGATTTTAACCTGCAATTTGAACTGTTGCGTGACCTTGCCGAACTTTGGGATGAACACGAGGAAACTCATGATATAGCAGAGCTAATCGCAGAGCTCCCCAAGAAGTTTCATCCCAATGATGCTGATACAGCCTGACTGCTATGTGTCCTTGGTTTGAGGGCGTGTAATTGCTGATTCCCCTATTGACCAACCAGCTAAAGACACTTTTACTGAGAATAAAAGTATGTCTAGGTTCCATTTTGCCAACTGATACACTGCAATGGGGTCAATAATAACAGCGTATAATTTCAAGTGCCTCAGTGTTACATATTTCTTGTCTATTAAGTACAACCAAAATCTCTGATCAGCAGTACTTTCCCCCCTTTGGAAGCCAGCCTGGAGAGGTCCATTTGCAGAAACAGTTGAATGTTGGTAACCCTTAACCACCCCTTACACATCACCCTCACCTCACACATTTGTAAGACATTGTTAGGGAGAATTTTCAGTTTAGTGCTAAATTCCTCCCACCTTAGAGACCCCTAGCTCTTTTGCTGAACTTTGGGACTCTGTACTTTTAATTCTATGTGTTTTCTGTATTTCTTTGTTAAGTATGGAGTCTGACAAACTCCATAGGCATCATCTTTTACATTGTGTCACACAGCACCTTCAGTGCAGTGACACAGGGAAGTCTTTCAGATTTCCCAAAGGTTTAAATACCTTCTCTTGGATAAACTACTGTTTCCAAGGGCAGTAAAGTGAAATTGACTTTACTTACATGTAACTTTCAAGACCCAGCACACACTATCTTACAATAGGGAGCTGGAGGGGTTACTTAGTATCCCCTTTGTCTATCTTATCATGTAATAATTTTATGTTGCCCTTTCCTCGATGACTGGCAGTGATTTACTTTTAACTACCATGGTGTGCATTTACCACAAGCTGCGTTTGCAGTAAAGCACCCAAGGATGCCATTTTTGTCAAAATGGCTGCGATCTTCTTTTTTCACCATTTTTCTGTGGAAAGGTCCTTCTTGAGATTTACTCTGCACGTCAAACTAGGTTTGGACCCTTTGTTCATTTTGCCTTTGGCAGGATTCACGAGTGAAGCCCGCCTCTGGTTCCAGGGTGTCTGGCAGGGGCAGGAAGCGAGGGAGGTGCCCGAAACACCCTGTGCTTAAACTCCTAGGAGAGAGGCATGCAATCTTAGGTGACTGGCCAGCTGGCTGTCCGGCAAGGACAGGCACCCTGCTGGGTGACTGACAGCTAGGCTGGAATGAATGGGAGAAACCTGCATAAAAGGTGAGGCTTTTTGGCTTGGAAGCAGAGTCGAGCACTGGACGAAGGACTCCGAAGAAGAACTTGAAGAGGACGCCTGCTGCAACTCCTGGACCGTAGGTTTGACCGGTGAAGCCCTGTTGCTGTGCAGAAACTCCAAATTCGTATCGACAGAGAAGCCCCTGCAAGGACGACTTCTCCCTTTGAGTTGGTGGGACTAATGAACTCCAAAGTAAGCCACATGGACATCCTCTACGAACTGGTTGAATTTCCACTGCAGTCGCTGCCGGAACCGAATAACAAGTGAGAGGAACATCAAATCGTGTGCGTTGCTTTTAAGCTGGCCAAGAGCTCCAGTAATTTCCTCCGGACTCCCAGGAAGCAGGATTGATCGAGCCTGAGCCCCCTCAACAGAGTGCGGGACCCCAGATGCAAGGAAAGTGCATCTCGACAGCCAGGAACCACGGTGGTGCTATTTGCGGTAGACACGAGGAGCTGGAACACCGAAGTGCCACTTGTTTGAAGATTGCCGGTTGCGGTTGGTGACCATCCCATTGCAGTACAGGAGTCCCCAGAAGTTCTTCCTCTTGTCCCCACGACTGAGGCCCAGGAACACCAGGAGCTGCAAAGCTGCACAGGAACTGGAGTCATCTGCTGCACTTTCTTCAATCTAAAGGTACTGTAAAGTCTGAGAGAACTTACCTCTTGTTGTGCCACCTTGCTTGTCCTCGTTGGAGACTTGTCTCGGTTGCATCTGTAGAGTTGCTAATAGCTTCTTTACCTCACAAGCTTAATCGGCTTGTGGCCATAATTTGATTTCTTCTATTCTACAAAAGACTTTTTAAACATTGTGATAGACTTTCTACTTACCTGCAAGAAGTGCTTCAGCTCACCATGACTTTTGCTGACTTAACATTGGCTGGACTGTCTCCACGAATGACTCTTCTCTCTCTGCTTATGTGTTTGCCTTCCTTCCAGGAAAGGGTTAACTGTCTTCACATTGGGGGGTTATTTCGAAAGTACTTACCTGCTTAAGAATAACTGTATGAATACTTGTTTTATTCTGACCTCTCTTCTCTTTAACACCCCTGTCAAAAATATTCCTAATGCAACAGTGATATATTAATGTCAACAGCACCCTAACTATTGAAGTCACCTGAGGGTGTAGGAAGTGTCTGTATGCCACCCCAAATGGGTATTTACTGATTTAGAAACTAAGAGTGTGTTCTGTGAAGAATATGTGTGTGTTGTTCCATATTGCTCCCTTCTGAAAGCTTATTCTAACTGACTTATAAATAAATTAATAATTATTGAATCAAGAAACCTTGTGTGTAAGAGTTTATTTGACTACTGGTCACTCTGAATCTCTGTGTAACTACCCTACAGCTCACATTGACCCCTCTTGAGATAAGCCTGGCTACTCGACCACACTACCAACTTGTGTAGTACAGACTATTACCAAAAGTTGGGTTCCTATTGCAGGGTGTCAGGGTTGTTGTAGTGCACCCAAAGGGTACTACATACAATCTTGCTTAACAGACATGTTATTACCATCATTCCAGCGCCACAAGAAGAGACATGTCGACAGTGAGCAGACCATCTGCTGAAGACCCCATTCTCATTTCAGCTGCTTCGACTTCATCTGAAGTGCGCTGCCACCTCCATTGGAGATTCTTTAAATCAAACTAACGAAAGTGCAATGTCCTCCACTCAGTGCTGTTCCTTTGCCCTTCTACAGTATTGCAGCCTCTCCTCCCAGTGTCCCTA
Source organism: Ambystoma mexicanum (assembly GCF_040938575.1). Taxonomy (NCBI): domain Eukaryota; kingdom Metazoa; phylum Chordata; class Amphibia; order Caudata; family Ambystomatidae; genus Ambystoma; species Ambystoma mexicanum. Next base: position 21,119,264 of record NC_090922.1, on the reverse strand, counting down.
CATCGATGGACTCCCACTCCTTCCACCACAGAATGTGGCTCTCCTTCGATGTGTCCCAGCAAGCCGTTAGCAGTATGGTCCACGTCTCTTGAGGGATGCTCTAGGCAAAGGCCCATTGCCATAACTTGCGCTGGTCCCACGATGACATCAACTTGCTCAATGCTGTAAATTAAACATGTTCATACCATTAATCTTGTCAGAAACATGTTGCATCCCTGATCTGTATGATTTAAAGTTCATTAATTGCAATTAGCAACCGAGGCGGGGTGCGCAGCCAATCAGGTTCTGCGGATCAAAGGTTGAAACCTGTAATCTCAGCCCGCGTTCCACGGAACTCACAAGCTGCCTCCATCACAGAGTGAATGAAGGAAAATAAAAATGGTTTATACCACCACGGGTTACCGCTTTGGTAACCCGGGGTCCCAAAGGCATTAATCCCCTGTTCCAAGGGCTGCAATGGGGGATAACAGCCTGGTGCCCTCATTATAGGACCATGCTTTGCTTGGGCCGATAACTTGAGATGCTAGGATGTTCCCCCATTCCAACCCTTGGAACAGGGGATTAATGCCATTTTAGCCCCCGGGGCAGGGCCAGCAACCAATAAAGATGCTCAGAACAGGTGCTGAACTACCGATCTAAGCCTGGTTTCTGAGCAGCCTGATTCCGCCACCTCGCCTGCCGGATCGGGTATTAATGCTTAATTGTTAGATTTTACTTGCCCTGGGCTACGGAACCAATGTTTTGTTTTCACAGTACAATAATCATCACTCTTGGAACACATTTTTCCATTATTTGCTGGCTTGAAGGAGGGACTCTTCCATCATGCATTATTTTATTGTCAGCCTGAGTTGGTGTGGAGATCATAGAAGTTTAAGCCATTTTGGAGTCGCTATGCAAAACATTTAAGCAGTAGTGCATAGCCAGCCCACACACCTCCCTGCCAATGCAAAAACCTACAAATCATCCTGTAATGTAAAAGACATTTATAAAAGCATTAACATGCTTACGTTTGATCATTGATGGGCACTGCGACCATTGAACAGAATATCAATCACGTTCTGATTCCCCGTTACAATGGTTACTAAATGGTCAAATTCACAGAAGGACCTGTAGTGGAGATGTAAACTGATAGCATTTTTTGCATTTTATAACTCTGTGTAAGTAGAAGGTGTGTGTGAGGAAGTCTTGGGCCTGGTCCTGGGGACCAACAAAGTTGGGACCTCGGTACCAGGAGCCGCCATGAACTAGAAGATATTGGGCTCATGGGTGGCAAAGGGGGGATCCCCAACACCCAACCTTGGTCCTGCCACATGGCAGGGGATGATCCTCACAGTGCCACCCATCAGGACAATCCTAGGAGGTCATGACGTTTCTCACCCCCAATGACTGCTACAGCAAGTAGCAACCCAACCCTGGCAGCTCTGCCCTGCACAAAATGCTTCAGAAGCTCTGTAGAGTAATCTTTAGTACACCCCTTCTCCCCTCGACTAAGCAAGCCTGAAGCCCTCCCTTAGCATTCCAAAATTCATGAATCAAAAAGGGTAGCTAAGCAGTGGAGTAACGTTTCTGAAAATGTTGGGGGGGACATGACATCTGAAGAAAAATTGTCGCCAGCCAAATGAATGTGGACAAAATGGTGTGCCATGAAAGTTGGGGGGGGCAAACACCCCTGCCCCCCCTAAAATTACACCCAGGTAGCTAAGATTTAAAGACCACTTCTTCAGGGGTTTGCGGGATCTGTGGGGAATGCAACAGAACCACAGATAAAGTGTTGCAAGTTTGCAACTTACCGAACGCTGAGAGCTCAACACGGGTAGGCATCTCTGTGACCTTTTCCATGGCGAGCTATTCTCTCGACGGGAAATCAATATTAACAATTCTGTGCATGCCCAGGGAAACAAAATGTCTCCCAAGCTTACCCAGTGTGGTACCAGCCAACCCAACACATGCTGAAAGCCCCAAAGAGCTCTGTACAGCACAGGCAGCAAATGGGAGGTCAGGGGAGAGACCTTATGATCCAAGATGGCAGGGAGGCCACTCATAGATTTGGCCAAGTCCTTTGGATCCAAAGAAATAGATGCCCACAGAGGCAAGCTGATCACAGCACTCACCAAATTATCAGCCACAAATACAGACCCTCAGTAGGAGGCCCACCCACTGGCAAGAGGGAGGCCATTCTCTAGTCAGACAGCGTGGGCTGAAGGAGCAGGAGGCTTGTCTTTGGAAAAGGTTTGAGACTGGAGAGCGCTGGAAGAAGTAGAGCTGGAAAGACTGAGGAGAGGTGGCAGCAGTGGCAAGCAGGAAGAGTTGGTGAGAGCTAAGAGTGTCAGGATGACGGTAATAAGATAAGAGGGTGAGAGTGACCAGATGCAGGTGGTGGGAGTTCAGGAGGTAAAAGAGTACTTAATAATAATGAAGGGGGAAAGAAAAATGGAAGAGATGCTGAGATTTAAGGGGGTGAAAGAGAAGGAAGTAACCCCAGCATTAAGATGGCGGCAGGAGGAAAGGGTGCAAAAGAAAGGCTGAGGTGGTAACACCAAATAGTGGAATTGGCACAGAGGATGTAACATCAGGAGGATGGACAGATGGCGAAGAGAGACTATCACGAAGCAGAGGATGTAGCCGTGATGATTAATGTTGCATGTCACCCCTGTGGGGAGACATGGTATCGCCCAGTGTTGTTGTCTTGGTCACATGGGGGAACCATGTGTCCAAGTTAATAAAAAGAACAATCCGCTTCCGGCTCGTCAGTCGATGTGATCCTGACTCCGGTGTCGTTTTTTGCAAAGCACCATGCTGGTGCAACACCGCGTGCTGTGGGCCCCAAGGACGGGGCCCAGCACGAGGACAATGCCTCTGCTGGGCAACACTGTCCCTTGAGTATGCTGTGGCCATGTAGCATGGCTGGCGGTGCAACCCCGGCCTGGGTGCCCCCAGAGCCGGTGCTGTAGTGTACTGGGTGCCCCGAGCCACGTGGGTTGCCCCAGAGCAAGTAGGGTGATCCCCACTCCTTTGTCTGCTGCGTGAGCGCAGCACCGATGGTCCGTGTCGGGTGCTCCCGACACGCGCAGAGGCCTGCCCAGTGATCCGGACGGCCCCCCCCAACAATTAAGGTGGCCCTTCTACTGATACATAACATCAGGAGAAGGGAAGACGGGACAAAAACATTGAGCAACGAGAGTGGAAATCGGGAGAGTCAACCTCTAGCGAGTCAAAACAAGCAGGTTCTGACGGATCCAGGTAGACCTAGGCAGGACTAGACTGGAAAATTCTACGGACTGGGACTAGGGAGGGAAAGAAAGACTGGGGCAAGTCCAGACAGACTCAAAAGATCCCTCTGTAGATCTCCCTGTGGCTGTGTCCACTAACCTGTCTACTCTGCCGAGTATAGTGTCGTGGGTCGTGGGGTATCGGGCCACAGAAAGCCAGCATCTAGATGGGACTGGTAGGAAGGGTTCAGGCCACCCAAAACGAAATGCCAAGGAGGGGTGAGGGAACCACACCGATTGAACTGGGACAGTTTCTTTTGAGACTGGAGAGTCGAAGGAGACCTGCAGGCCCTGCCAGAGACATTAGACAAGAAGGGACCAATCCCTATTTAAGGAGGGAACCATCCTAAAATATATTTTATTTGGGGAAACACCACATTTTACTTTGTTGCCCACCCGTGTAACACACCCTCAGTATAAAAGACAGTAAAAACTGACATCAGATGAGGAATTTTTATTTGAGAAACTTGAAAAAAGAGGGACTTAAAAACCTGTTTACACAAATGAGAATTCTGCAATGTTGGCTGTGATGAGTTTTGAGATGTTCCCGCTCCGAGGCTAGTGCGCAGTCGCAGCTTTATACACTCATTGCACAGCTCTGCTACCCATTCTCAGGGCAAGCTTTGCTGCGTTGCAATCCGAACCCCAGCCCGGGCCCAGCACGCGCTACATGATATCCTCTCCGGCTGCACACATGGGAGCAGCATTAACGTTTCCCAGCGTGCGTGTGCCCTTAAAGGGCAATCGTCTCAACCCCGCCTGAACCATCCCTTCCCGCCACCACCCCTTATGCCTGAAGACACCCCCCCCCCCCCAAACTCTGGCATGTTCTCCTCTTTCCCCTGCTCATTCTTTCTTCGAATTAGTACTCGTCTCCCCAGTTAGATGTACCTTCTAGATCCATTTGCCCTCTCCGTATCGCACTCCGGATTATTATCTCCCAAGTCATACTTCAGTCCCTCCAGCTGTCTTGTTTGCTCCACAAATCCTGTCCCTCGTGTACACTCTTGCATATCAACCATGCGCCCCCCCATTCCCTTAATATGGCAACCTCCCGAGAGTGTCCTAAATCACGTTCTACTACTACAGCCTCTTGCGCCAGTCTGCCTAGATTCCTTCAGTCTTTGCCACTGCCACCCAGACTGGGAACCAAAAGAGGCCCTGGAAATAATGTTCAAAGTGGCCCCATATTACACATTTTCACCAAGCCCAACCCTTTTCCTATGGGAAAATTTGGAAATGGAACACAAAAGAGGCCCAGGGTGCCGAGGCCTACCGGGAAATCTCCAGAGTTCCCAATCAGCCCGTACAGCCTTGGCCACCCTCTGCATATCACCCGCCCCTTGCTGCTTTTCGCCAGCCCTATGTATAAAAAGCCCCTTAACTGTCCCGACATGCTTGCTTCTCCTACTTCACATTTACTGTCCCAACCACTCTTTCTCCCTACACTTCTCTTGGATACTTCTCCTACCACACAATTCCCCCCACCCAGCCCCCCACTACCCCTCTAGGCTTCCTACTCACAAATTCTCCTCTTCCTCTCTCTACACCCGCCACCCTGTTTGCTTCTCCCACCTTCACTACATCACCCTTTAACACCCTCTTCGTGCACATGAACGTTTTAAATGCAACATTGTCACAAATCGGGGACCATATCCCTTTCGCAAACTTAATGAAAAGTGGGATGGTGCCTCACCCTAGCTGAGTACCCTTTCATCTGTCCTTTTCATTTGTCAATGGCACCTGCTGCAGTACTCTAGAACACGCCTAGGAGATTATTTTTTAAAATGCTACAATGTTTACATCCTTACAGGGTTCATCAAGGGAAGCTTGCCGCCGAAGGCTCTCTGTCCTAGTTTATTCAAGTGCGCTGAAAAACGACTCCTCAGCAATTTTAGAGCTGATTTTGAAAAGGGCTAAAAAAAAATCATTCTAACCATACATATGTAAAGTATAGAAAAGTCTTGGTTAAAAAAAGACCCTCGAGAGACATATCTGACAATACCTTGTATGTGGTACAAAAGCAAGAACTGTAGCAAAACAGAAGAGGCAATGACTGGAAAATGTAGATTTAATCTGATTATCTAATTTGCATATGGTAATTCCCTTCTGTAATGGCTTGGCAGGCTGAAAAACGATGGTCGGGGGTTGTCTAGAGCTGTGCCCATGGGTATGATTGATTTATTCAAAATCTTGCAGCCATCAAGTTTTGATTTTGCTTCAGTCATCCCGAGTAGGATGTGTATGCCCAGGCGTGGGTTCCGATCCTGCTGGGTTTAGAGACCCAAGCTACTCCTCACTGATGACTCTTAACAAGGCCGAAACAACTTGTGGGATACTTGGGGTCGTGTACAGAAGGGATGTGGCCTATTAGTTCAGGCTGGACTGCTCCTTTTGGGGTGGACCAAACCGGATTTGCATATAGTCTTTCCCCTTCTGTAATGGCGTGGCTGGCTGAAAAATATTTTTGGGCGGTTGCCCAGCGCTGTGCCCGTGGTTATGGTTTATTAAAAACCTTCCAGCCATTGGTTTTGCAAAAACAGCTGATCTTGTTTTTTAACATAGTGTATTGCTTCGAGTAACTATTCGGCCAAACTCCAGCTGACAAATAGCTATTCAGCTTCAGCTGAATAATCTTCTGCTATTCAGCTCCAGTGTAATCATTTTAATGCAATGTAACAACTCAAAGAGGCAAATATGGAGTGCAGATTGTAAAGAGGAATTACATTGATTGTCTTAAAGCATTCCTGATTAAATATATGACAAAGAAGAGGTGAGCATGGTTTTTTCCCATGGAAATGCCTTTGAAAAAAACTTGAATTCACAACAGGTAGGGGAGCCCAATAGAACCTAGGTGTCAGTTAGGTCATGCAGAGTGGCATGCCCCCAGTGTGGTGTTCCCTTTAAGATGCACATGCGGCGGAGTGATGTAACTCTGCCTCGTGCGGCTGCAAATAAAAGGGGCAGAGCACGCGTGGAGTCCGGATGAGATACATTGCATACTGTGTCTTTGTAGGCCGGGGGGGTCTCACGCCATACAGGGAGGTTCCGACCACGTGACTCCCATACCACACTGGGGACGGGGTGGTCGCACAGCCTGAGATGGACCAGCTGGGCCATGCAGTGGTGAGACAGAGGCAACGGTTCGCACATCAACCTTCTCTCTGGCCGCGGGGCTGGCGCATACAACTGTTTCGGCAGTAATTTTCCCGCACGTGGTGCGGGAGGTCACGACTCTGAAAAGAGTGCTTGAGCACTTGCCGCACACCATTTTTGGATTCCCCAGGACCGCCTGGGTGCTGTATCGCTGGTGGGGTTGGGGGGCTGAGAAGCCCCCACCCATAGAAAACAAATATATTTTTTTCGGATGGTGGAGCAGGAAGAAGGACAACACAACCCTGGTGTTTCCCCTCTGCCACCCTTCAGCATTTATTTGACTGTCTTCCCTGTGACTGCTTCATCGGTACCAGTGAGGCAGTGGCATTTGAGGGACTTTGTTTGCATCACTGGGTGCAGCTGTGGAGGACCTACTATCATAACTGTGCCCAATATTTAATGTAGCCTTTCTGTTATGTGGAGGGGCGGTTGTGCAGAAGGAGCTGAAAAGGAGGAAAGGTACTGGTTGGGCTGGGCTCTAGACTGTTCATTATTTCTACTGCTGGTGCATCCACCTCCGGCTACTACCTCTGAATGTGGGTTGTGGCCCGTGATCCCAAAGGGGTGCTTGTGCGCCCACCAACATGGGGGCTGATGCACAGGCAGATGAAGGGCCTGCAGTAGTTCAGCCAGCTGTGCCAGGTGGCGCCCGAATCCTGCGTCAGCTGGTTGCCCTGGCACCCATGCCTGAGTTTGACATCTCGTGGGTGCCACCGAACCTGGGTCCACCCTGGAGGTCCTGGATTGATCCAATGGACATCTACTTTAGGGCCACGGGAGAGACTGATGAAGACAGTAAGGTGGCAACACTTCTGTACTCAGCTGGTCTGGCAGTGCAGCAGCTATTCCAGGAGGTGGAGCCTGCGGATGCTTCGTATGCTGCAGAGAAAGATGTGCAGTGCCAGGCAAAAGGACGATGAATCTCTGGATGGGTTCTATGGATGCCTCCAGCAGATGGCAATAGCATGTGTGTGGGACAATGAGCAGGCATGGACATCATTTAGGGGTCGCAACTGCGACTCCTGAGGTCTCCCTTGCTATCCCTAAGAAAAATGCTAAATAAATATATATATATATATATATATATATATATATATATATACACATTTATATGTAATCCATTACACAGACACGGTAGTGGTTGTGTAGTTATGGTTAAATTGCTAATCCCATAGGAAGAGCACCTTTTGGGTGGCTTATAACTTCGCTCTCACTGGCCAAATCCTCACCAAACTCTGCAAAAGTATATGGCCCACACTGAATTCTTTTCCAAAGTTTGGTGAGGTTTGGTCCAGGGGGGGCAAAGTTATAGGGGGGGGGGGGTCCCAAAATTTCTTTTTTTCCCCATAGACAAAAAACTTTGCTCACGCCTACTGCCCAAACTGCTGGACGGATTTACACCAAATTTGCGGCAGGAGCGGCAGCTTGGTCCCGAAAGCGTGCTTTTGTTAATTTGGTGTAAATCCGTCCAGTAGTTTTTTTTTAAATGACCAAAACGTAAGGCAAAAAAATTAGTGATAACTATGTTCGGTCTGCGGACTCACTTCCCTGTTCAGTCCGCGGACTGGCCTCTGATTGGGCAGAAAAATTAGCAGACTTTTTCACGGTCCGCGGACACCGGGACGCGGCCGCTGATTAGATGGTGAGAAAATGTGAAATGCGTCTGTTTTTCGGAAACGCCCGCCATCTTGGATTTGTAGAGTTTTTTGGGGTCCGCAAACAGAGAAAACTTAAAAGCAGCATTTCACTTGTCAAACTCGACAAACAATCTCTGGGGATTTGAAGGGGATGAGTATTGGATTGGATATGGCCATAAGAAGCCAAAAAACGGGTTGTTTCCCTCCCTGAAAGTCTGCGAACACACCAGCTGTCCTGGGGCAGTCCTGTGGTATTCGCGGACACTTCAGATGTCCTAGGACCTCTGTACCTATTTCTGCATTAGATGGTTGGGGAAAAGCAGTTTTTGGATGGCTTATAACTTTTGCGCCACTCAAAGAAACTGCATGTAATTTTGTAATTTTATTCTACAACATGATCCTGAATGGTTTTGCAATTATTTTTGGGATTGTGTCAAGAGGGGGTAAAATTAGAGGGGGGTCCCAAAATATTTTGATGGCTTATAACTTTGTTGCTATTTGACAAATGTGGACAAATGTTTTGAGAAAGTTTGTGTAAAGACTGAATGGATTTTGTCGAGTAGGGGCTAAGTTATATGACTATTGTATGTGCATACATTTTGACACTTTAAAAAAAATAAAACATGGGCGGATTTCGAGCAAACCCGTGAGGAGCATTGGCAAGGACATTAAAGCATGGTTTTGCAAATGTGCCCGTGTTTTATTTATTGACAAATGTCATAATGTAGGTACAAAAATAAGTCATTTACGTTTGGTGACTGAGGTACAGCCTGTGGCTCTGGGCAGTAGCCAGATTGTCTGGCTCATGGCATAAGGTTATGACACAGACAATCTGACTACTGGCCATGACCGCTAGGGACGAAAAATGGTGTTAAAGCGGCTATGTCTACCTGGGACCAACTATGTGGTAAAGCTATTCCAAAAAAGTCTTCCTCTACCTCATCTTCTTGCTCCTCTTTATTGTCTTTGAAAGTACTGGGCTTTTCTTGTTGAGAAGGTCCTCCAGCTGGTGGTGATGGTGGTGGCTCTTGGGGAGGAGGGAATGCAATAACTGATGCCATTTTTAAGATAAATAGCAGTTTTGATAAATTTCTTCCAAGTATGTGTACTAGATTGGTAATGGATAATGAGTACGAAAAGGTATAGGGGGTGTGCTAGTGAAATATTGAAGTTGAAAGTTCCTAGATCAGCAGAAAATGCAGTTCCCAACTGTCCGCGAAAGACGGATCTTATTGTGCAGTGTGGACGGGTTCTCAGACACGTCATCATGCGGCGCGCCAGCGTATGGTCATGTGGCACTGTCCGAAAGGTCCTCAATGAAGTCAGATGTTCGTAGATATCTACGGATGCAAAACTAGTTGAAATAGTTGCAAAAAGTGTATAGAAGTGTTAAAAATGATTCTAGAAGGTGGGAAATGGCAGGCAGAGTTTTAAGGTGACACTTTGTAAATTGGACACAAATATTGTTATATTTGGTAAGTATGATATTAGTAAGTTGTAGGAAAATAGCATGCACTGGTAAAAACCCATAAAATGCACTGAAAAAACTTGGTTAAAGGGACATTATGGTTAAGTTGCACTAATAAAAACCTATGAAATTCAATCAAAAAACTTTGTTAAGGGGACGTTATGGTTAAGTTGCACTAATAAAAACCTTTGAAATTCAATGCCAAAACGTTGTTAAAGGGACGTTATGGTTAAGTTGCACTACTAAAAACCTATGAAATTCAGTAAAAAAATGTTGTTTAAAGGATGTTATGGTTACAAGTAAAATCGAAAAACCCCTGAAATTCGCCAGTTATGGTAAGCTAAGCAACCATAGCTCACGCCACCACCGTGCACTGTTAAGGCTAACACCCAGGACATCAAAGATGACATCACAAATATCACTGATGACATCACATGTGCATTTACTTTTCATACAAGGGGTTGTGAATGTAATGTTGGCAAAAAAGTATCAGGGATTATCGTAAAATGTGTAATAAACTACATAATTCATTACGCAATGTAGTGTTCTAAAGAACATTCCATTGCAGTGTTCTTTCTAGTACAGGAACCTACTCATACAGAAATGTAGTTATTGTCTGCAGCATATATCATAGAGGTGCAATATTTGTAATTTTCCAAAGCTATATAATAAAAAGGTGAATGTTTCTGTATCAGACTTTTCCGTGCTGTGAAACATGCACTAAGTAGCTAATAATGCATCACTTACTACATATTTCTACTAATACACACAAAACATAAATAGACTACAATGCATACAAATATGGGTCTTATATGGAGAGTAAAGTGAGCAAACAAGAGGCAGTATCATTAGCAACTGTGTATAATCTACATGATTGTATTCACGCACAAAAATGATTGCTGTGTTTCAGGCCTGCTTCTTCCCCTATATATGTACATCATATATGTACATCATAAGATGCAATTAAATTCTAAGGAAAGTAGTGCAAGAACAAGTGAGAATAGCAACATCTATAAGTGTAATACCTTTTGAATGTTAAGTTTCTGACTGTCAGTAAATAAAACCACCTGGCCTAGATATGGTAGTGAACAAAAAAGAAGGGGCTAGACATGTGATGTCATCAGTGATGTCATCAATGATATTTGTGATGTCATCTTTGATGTCCTGGGTGTTAGTCTTAGCAGTTCACGGTGGTGGCGCGAGTTATGGTTGCCTAGCTTACCATAACTGGCGAACTTCAGGGTTTTTCGATTTTACTTGTAACCATAACATCCTTTTAACAACATTTTCTTACTGAATTTCATAGGTTTTTAGTAGTCCAACTTAACCATAACGTCCATTTAACGTTTTTTCATTGAATATACATATATATATTTTATTTATTTTTTTCTTCTTCTTTTTTTTTTACATTCAGGCTCATGGGCTGTGGCCAGTAGTATGTGACTCTTTGTTTCTGGAGTGGCTGGTTTTCTAATGGCTATAGCCGGTAAGATAGCTCAGTGGGTTGAGCGCTGGCTGCTGCAATGTGTGTGTGATGTGCAGGTTGCAGGTTCAACTCCCAGCAAGGTCAACTCAGGCTTTCATCCTGCTGAGGTTGATAAATGAGTACCAACACAGGTTGGGTGATATTTTATGTATATTCTTTCTATATGAAGCGCTCTATAATAACACATCATTATTACGTCTGCCTGCATTCACAGTATTCGGTATTGTGGCCCTATACGCCCTGGGCTTTCAGCACGATTTAATCCTATATTTCAAAGTCTGTGAATTTGCTGTTTTTATTGGCTTTCTTATCCATTCGATTTCCAATGTTTTTCCTTATGATATTATTATGAAAATGTACTGCTTGTTTGTGTGTATTTTTATTTGATGCTCTTTCATGGCACCATGCCAAATAAAGAATATTTTGACTAGATTAAGGAAAAACATTGTTATATTTATGGAAAAACTATCTTTTTAGATTTCGTTGGAGGGTTATAGCAGTTAACCATCAAATATAGATTGTTGCATAAGTCTTATCCACAGGTGCTGAATCATCATTCTGGATTATTTCACATGTTTTAAATATTGAGGCAGCCATTATGCCCCCTAACTTGGCATTTCATAGAATAATGATCCCCATTAAGTATACTAGAAGGATGAAGTTACCTTGGTGTTCGGAGCATGTATAAAGGTCTGCGCCTGTATCCTTGTGCCTTAGATGGCACAGTATTCTGCAGTGATTTCCTATTCTTGCACTATACGGTTGGGAGTACATTGCTCTCTCCTTCCACAGCTATAGATCCGGTGACTACAACGAATGGGACAACAGTTATTGTTGCCCAACTCCAGTCTCTCATTTGTCTCAACTTAAAACGTGTTCTGTTCCGATTCTGAAACATTTTATGAAGTTCCTTTGATTCAAATAACAGTAAACTTGGCTAGTCCTCATGTGCACCTCCATTTGTTGTGGACTTCAACTCCCATTGACCCTTTCCAGCAATGCCAGTGGTGAAGGACCATGGGAGTTTTAGTTCAAAACATCTGAAGGGTCACTTTATGAGAAAGCATGAAAACTGAATGTTTACACGGTGGCACTTCAGGGTTCATCTACTGTGTATACGTTAGCCGTGGAACCGCTCTCAGCCAAAGAGTTCATACCACACTGTGCTTTATCGCCATTTTACAGCATGGCGATAAAGGAAATTGGATACACGTAATAACAATCCCACACCCGCTACCCCACTACTTTTACCTGCGGGGAATTCATGATCAGAAACAGAAAGCAACCGCGTTCCGAGCCGACTACAATGAATAACTTGAGCCAATTAATAGCCCAACATCTATTGAAGCAGAACTGAGGGATTCACTCTGGTGCAGCTGCCACCAAAACAAATTGATTACATCCCGAGAATGACAGACTGGCAAATTAATGTATTCGTTATTTTTCAATTCGCTTTCTCTGAAGCCCTCCAAAAACAAATACATTAATAAAGAGATTACATTCCCTGGTGGATTAACAGACTATTTTTGCTTTCACATACTTGTTTAGAGAAATGTAAATTTAAAAACTCTTAATTATCATGTTAGTGACATCAAGAAACGTATGCCCACTATAGCATTATAACCACCTTTCAAACCTAAAAGCAAAACGCTCTTGATCACTGAAACACAATAGCTGGAACACGAAGCGACCACATAATGTGGAGTACGGGAACACAGCTGCAACAGAAACATCAACTAGCCCGTGAGAATGAAAAACAAGAGACCCATAATTCAATCCCAAATGAATTTCTTTTATACATCTAGGGTTTCCTTGTATACATATGTAAGCGTTAAGAAGAGGATACATCGTCAGCAATAGCTTTAGAAGTGGGTCTATTCTCCATGAATATTTCAGTTTTCTTGCTTTTTCAAACAAAATCTACTTGTATGCAGTTTTATTGAGTACTTATAGTCATGTATCAGCTAATGGTGCATATAGACATAACAAATATTCAGTGAAAACACTTCAGCAGAAGTGACTGAAAGGTGCTGGTTTAACGCAATAAAGCCTTTGAATTTTGGCAAGTGTTGCAATCTGTGCTACCGTAAACCTGAGCCCGCTCTTACACAGCTCATGAGCACACCTATGACATCACAGATGACACCACTCATTACATCAATGAGGTTATTGGTAACTAGCACACTGATGACAGCCATGGCCTATTGCCACAATGCCAAGGCCCTGCCAAGCCACCCAAAGCAGTCACTAGCCAGGCCCATTGGGCACTGAACCCTTATAGAGGGTCCATAGCCCCCGGCCAAACCCCAGGCGCTGGCCGTCATTCAAAGTAGCCACTAGGTTTACCCTTCGTGCAGGCCCAATGGTCACTTGACCTCCATAAAGGACCCATGGCCCACTGGCCATAGTCTGGCCATGACAAATGTCCACACTGCCTGGCCACTCAACGTAGCCCAAACTACTAACATTGCTTTGTGACCCACTTGTATTCAATTTGAAGCAGATATGTTCAGCAGTTCAGGATGTGTTTCTGTACAATAAATGGTAATTTTCATATTTGGGGGTCTACTCTGTTTTGCCGAAGTAAATGAACTCATTATAATTTACTTCAACAACAATACTTTTTTTATGGGAAATCTCCTTATACCCCTGTTCCCAAGCCACTACCACTCCCACCCCCTGTACACTCTAACCTTCAAAAAGCATGTACAAAAATGACTTCCTCACGAAGTAGTGTTGGTGAAGTAAATTACAATAATGTATTCTTTGGGAAAATCAATACAAAAGGTAAAAAACGGCCCTTGTTTTCAACACTTAATTCTTTTTTTAATGTTTACATTCATGTAGCGCACTAAACCCAAAGGCATCAAGGCGCTGAATTAATCATCTTTAAGCGTTGCACAAATTGGCACCAAACCTTCGAAATTGGGGGCGGGGACTGAGTCAGAAAATATCTCTGGAAAATGTCATACAGATACATCAAATGACACATATATATATATATATGATAAAAAAGAGGAGAGGGGCGCACTCCAGTTCCCTGCTCAGTTAACCTCCTCAGCCACTGGTGGCCTCCTATCGGTTTCTCGGTTTCTGTGCTCTTCACATCATCAGGGAGGCAGCCTTAGCTTGCACCTCACAGCAAGTGCAGGTGTTAACAATCAATGATTCTGAAGCAAGGACTTCTGGTAGCTGTAGTCATCAAGTTTGAAAGGAACAAGCTCACACCCATATATATATATATATATATATATATATATATATATATATATATATATATATATATATATATATATATATATATAAAAAAACTAACAAAATCTTTGTTAAAGGGACGTTATGGTTAAGTTGCACTAGCAACAACCAATGAAATTCAATGGATAAACTTGTTACAGGGACGTTATGGTTACGGGTAAAACCAAACCCCCCCCCGAAATTCGACAGTTATGGTAAGCTAAGCAACCATAACTCGTGCCACCAGTGTGCACTGCATGGACTAACACCCATGACATCAAAGGTGCCATTACACATCTCATTCATGACATCACATATCCAAGGGAGTTAAAGTAAGCTAAAAAGGAGCAGTATTATCAGAAACTGTTCATCACATAACTGATTATCTTCATGCACAGAAACCAGTGTTGTGTTTTATGCATTCCTCTTCCCATATATGTATAGGTATCATATGATGTGAGTGGACCGTAAGGAAAGTAGTGTAAGAACATATGAGAAGGGTGCCGTACACAAATATAGAACCTTTTGAATTGTTTGTTCCTGACTGTTAGTGAAGAAAAGCACCTGCTCTACTTATGGTAGTGAACAAAACAGAGGGAGCCAGACATGTGATGTCATCAGTAATGTCATGAATGAATTCGTGATGGCATCTTTGATGTCATGCGCGTTAATCCTTGCATTGCACACTGTTGGCACGAGTTATGGTTGCTTAGCTTACTGTAACTGTCGAATTTCGTTTTTTTTCTCGGTTTTACCTGTAACCATAACGTCCCTTTAACAAAGTTTTCCATTGAATTTCATAGGTTTTTGCTAGTGCAACTTAACCATAACGTCCCTTTAACAATGTGTTTGTTAGTGAATTTCATAGGTTGTTAGTAGGGCACTGTAAGCAGAACGTTGCTTTAGCATAGTTTTCTGTAGAGAGGATAGGTATTTGGTACGGCAACATAACCATAACATCCTGTTTACAATGGTTTGCTACTGATTCCTTGGCTGCCCTCATGATAAACACGTGGAAAGGGCAAATTGTCTGGTGTATGTATCCATTTGCGCTACCCCTTACTTTTCCGAATAGTGTTGATGTATCATAGCAATTACAGATGTGCATAGTAAATGTTGTTTTTTGTATCAGTAGGCTTTCTTTTTGTGTTAACAGCACATGATAAATCTGTGCCACACACTACTGGCCGACATGACTACAGATGAGCAATAGGGATGTTTCCTAGGGACACTGCACCTGGTTGACATATGTGCAATCACACTGCAAGTATCCGTAGGACTCCATTAGTGGCCGCATGTCTGCATCTTCAAATGCACTTTTAAGTAGTTGTGGAAGCACACACATTTCCGTTCCACACATAGACCCATGCATAGGCCACCCACTGTAAGCTGGTAACACCGCCCCTGTCGCCAGCCCTATGGATTCATGCAGTAGGCTACCACATTTAAAGTACTGCTGCTGACTTCATGTGTGGCTCTGCAAACCTACCAATCTGTAGCTAAAGTACTCCTAACTGTATAACGGCCACTGGTAAACAAGGAACAGCAACCTGCATTGTCACGTGGGTGTGTTAAATGTCGCATTACTTTGATTTATCTACTGCTTGCCTTTCCATGACCCGTGAAACAGATACATTGTGTCTGCACTCAGCAGTGTGATGAAAAGTATCAAAAGGTCGCCTGCCGGTCGTACAGTTGAAGAAAACATGTAACTGCAGGTGGGACAGTTTGTACTAAGTCTGCAAAATGGCAAAGCTGGTGCACCTTCCTCAGGCCCATACTAGTGCATGTAAAGGCAAGTAAGGAAACAGCCGAATGTGCAGAGTGCAAACATCCTTAGTGGTGGTTAGAAAGTGCTGTAGCTGCATGGGTCGCACAGAATAAATGGCTTCCTGCTGCACGTAATGAAGCTGTGTTTCGCATTGTTGTAAACATTCTTGTATTCCACAATAGATGTATATCCGTGAATGCTACCCCTAACACTAATGGCGTAGCATAAAGTGGTTGTACTGCATGTGACAACAACTGAAATGAAACCACTAGGTACCAGTGGGCAGGCTACCACCCTTCCAACAATTATGTAGGGTACTTTCATGTACAGCATTTCCCACATCTTCTGTGGGCAACAAGAGGGGCACTCCTGTAGGGCAGCGGAGCTGTAAAACAACCTTTGCAAACCATATGCTACGCTACAGACCCTTACCTGGCAAAGGTCATTGTATGGTGCATGTATTGCAATGTGCTTCTGTACAAAGGGGAGGTACTTGGAAGTGCGTGGGAATGGTCCTTATGGGAGCATTTTAATGACTGACACCTATGTAGGTGAGGGCCACCCAATAATTCCGTCTCCCGGCACGTCCCCTATAGTATCCAGGCTGGTGCTACCCCTTCTGTACCGGACCTTTCCTGCCGTTCCTTCTCTGGTGTGTGTGAGAACACCATATTAAATGAAAATGAACTGGGAAAGGAAAAAAGGTAAATAAAGAAAGCACCTTTCACAGATCAACAAAGGAATTGTCAATGCACGCTTGCAGGGCAGAAGGCGTCACAGTGTGATAAACACTGTAGTTCCATCGGTTAGAAAGGGGGTCGCTGTACAAAGAGGTTTTTATATGTGTTGCAGAACGTTTTCAAGAGAGTCACAGCGCAACACTAACTACAAAAAAAATCACTACTTTCAAGAAGGGCACCAAGCCAATTTAGATGGGGTGTGCAAAAATCATGATGGCTGCCATAGTAAGATGAACGTTATAGCTGGGGAAAAGTATTTGTGCTGTGAAACGTCATATTCCCAGGGGCGAAGTATGCCATTGGTACATGTCAAACAAAGGCAGAAATACACTTCTTTCCAATGTACCGCGCTGTCTGCATTCACAGACCAAATAGAAAATGACGCTGCCACATTGGTGGCTGCATAATGCAATAGAAACTTACGCAAGAGATCGGAAACAAACTCATGAACTGGGCAAGTGCCTTCTTCATCGCAAACGACACTGAAACTCGTGTAACATGCTGTGCAATTTTCCCTGCACAATGAACAATTAAATCAGCATGATTGCCTGTCACCAAAGTGCCACACAGAGAAACCAAAATCAGGCACTTTATTGTAGCTACTCCATAGCACTACAGATGCACATGATAGATTGCAAAATAAGTAGCCACTGCACAGTGTTGTCTATTCACGTCAATTTATGTCGGAATCCCCTAAAACCTGCATGCTGTGCCTCATGAAACATACAGCCATAACTGCACCCTCTGCATTTCTGTCGACAAATACACCGTGTAGCACAGTCTGTCCGTACACACCACACCCACAAACTTTATTGACCAATCCCGTAGCCTCTGCAGACCCATTTCTATGGCCGTCATCTGAAAAAGGGGCCAATGTTACACGTTCTACCCTGCAAGTATCTTGAGAGGAGGAATAACTTTCAACCAGGGAAGGGGACGTCGTTAGTTGTGGTGGCTCTTAAAATAACCTTTTTTTTTTTTTTTTATAAGGTGCTTCCCTAGAAACACATATTTGCAGTTTTCATACGTAAATGTGTGTTTTTAACATCAGTTAACATTCTTACAATAGGGTTTTCAGTGCAGTGTGTAGATTGTGCAACATTTCATTGCCACTGTGCAACAAAGACATGCCATATGCCTTGAAAAGGTGTATGTATCACAAACCAATGCTCTCATTCTCACAGGAGAACATCCCAGCAGCACTGCGGAAGTCACACATGCTTCTGTTGATGAGACCCCTTCTGACCTCTGGCTGGCGACAGGAATCTTTTGAATACTTCCACACTATTCTCGGGGGTATACATGAGAAAAGCACCTTGGCAGTAGGAAAAATGTGCTGCACTGCTTTCATCATAATCTTCAGTTGACGGAACACACAAGAACAAGGCATGTAACCCATAAAGAAGGCTCCAAAGTGCACAATCACAACATATGCAGTTGCTGAAGAGGCCATGCGTCGACATTCTACAAGCAGTCTGCCGGAACAGCATGCTTCGACACTACACCACAGAGCTTCCACTCCCTCCAAACCAAAATTGCCAGACAAGTCTTCTTGGAGGGCATAAACGCACAGATCATCCAAAAAGCCATCACCTACGATGAAAACTGTGTGTCTTGCCATGTTTGCCAGCCGCAGTGCACAAAGTAATGGAAAAAGTGAATGCTGCCCTTTCCTGTGACGCACACCCAGAGCACCTGATTGGCCAAAAGGCCATAGCCCCATTCCCATTGGCCACCATAGTGAGAAGCGCAAAATGTGTCAAGTGCCTTTCCCCAATGACCGTGAGGGTCGCGCCCCGGTGAAGCAGGAGGACTCCTTCTCCATATTGGTTCTCTTTCCTGTGACGTACACCCTGAGCATCTGATTGGCCAAAGGCTATAGTCCCATTTCCATTGGCCAGCATGGTGAGAAGCGCAGAAAGTGGCACGTGCCTTTCTCCAAGTACTGCGAGGGTCATGCCCCAGTAAAGCAAGAGGAGTCTTCTTCCTATTGGCGCGCTTTCCTGTGACGCACACCCTGAGCACCACCTGATAGGACAATCGCTACAGTCCCATTTCCATAGGCCAGCATGGTGAGAAGCGCCGAATGTGGCATGTGCGGGTCCCCAAGTACGTCGAGGGCCAGCCCGATTGAAGGAGTCATCCCTCTTCCTATTACACCCTAAGCATCTGATTGGACAATCCCCACAGTTCTATTTTCGTGGCCGCCACCCACAAAATCCCCAGATGTGGCTTCCGTGCTGCGTGCGGGTGTGGGGAATAACTTGCAACCAGGGTAGGGGGAGTTTGTGGTAAGGGGCAACTCTTAAAAGAGCCTGTTGTTTTTTTTTTGTTTAGATGCTTCTACAGAAACACCTTTTTTCAATTTTTATTAGCTTTTGTGTTTTCTTGTGCTCACATTAGTACAGTAAACTCTTCACCGCATCCTGTAGACGAGCAAACAAAACTGCATTGCCAATGGGTGACAACAAAATACCATTTCCTTGGAAAAACTCTGCATTTCCACAACGAATGAGGTCATTGTTGCAGAAGAACATTCCACGAGCGGAGAAAAAATTATACATGCTTCTGTTGACGAGACACCTTCCTGCGTCTGGCTCGGAACAACATCCATGAGCAGTGGGCCATACTCTTCGTAGTATTATGGATGAGAAAAGCACCTTGGCATGGGAAAAACTGTCCTCACGATATCCAGCAATCTCTTCAGTCTATGGAACAAATCTAAGCAAGCCAGGTAACCCATATGCATGCCGCCGTAATGGATGACGACAACATGTACTACTGGAAAAGTGGCGAGGTCTTTGCACAGTGCATGTATGCCAGCAAAATTGCACTCCTACACAGCATTCCACAATGTGTCCACTCCTTCCAAACCAAAATTGACATCAGTGTCTTTGCAGGGCATAGTTGTACAGATCTATGACAAAGGGATCACCTACAGTCAACACAATGCATTTTGCCATGTCAGCCAACCTCAGTACGCGGAGTATAATGTACAACAGTTTCACCTCCCCTTGCTGTTAACCGCACCCACACTATCTGATTGGCTATTCCTCACACTGCCATGGCAATTGGGCAAGGTGGTGTAAAGGGAATATTTTGTTATGTGCGCGTCCAAAGGTAGCACAAGGGCCGCACCCCTGTAAAGCTGGAGCAGTCTTTCCTCCCTTTTCACTATCTTCTCTACAGCTCTACTTCATTGGGTTATGCGTAAATAGGTACACACGCATCGCATCGAAGCCACCATCATCCAACACTGTCACTCCTGTACAAAACTTGAAATGTGCCGTTATACATTTACAGTACAAATGTCGTGCCATTCCAAAGCACGTCCACTACAAAGTTCAATTAAAGTTTGCCCGATTTATCCATCCGCATACATCCACATAGCCACCCAGGATGTGGCATGTGTAATCCTGAAAGTACTGCATAATCCACTACATTTTTGTGATATTGAGAGGGGCTGTAATCAATATCAAACTGGGTAGGGGATTCAGTCTTCCATCATAGATGTATAACGTTTCCTTTTTTTTTTGACGTGCGTGCGAGCAACATTTTTAGAATTTTCTCTTTATATGCGTTTCTGTTTGCCTCTAATCATATTTTTACCACATTCTGGTCAATGCTTCTTGCACAGTTTAAAAGAAAATGGCATTGCCAATGCCACTCAAATAAATGCAATTTCTACAGAACCACTGCATATTTTGCGACCTCATGATCTCATAGTGGGTGGAGAACATGCCAGCAGTCTGCATAAACTCACGCATAATTCTGTTTATGACACACCTTCCGATCTCTGGCTGGGGACAAGCTACACCTTCATGGACCCATACTCCTCTTGGTGTTATGTATGAGAAAACGACCTTGGCAGTAGGAAAAATATGCATCACTGCGGTCAGCAACCTCTTCAGGTGATGGATGAATCGTCCACACGACATGTAACCCAAATGTAGACTTCTATCACCGCAACAAAGTCAACGTTCGTGACGGACGCCACATATCTGCAAAGGCGAACCATCCCACCGAAACTGCAGTCACCCTGACAGGCCCAGAAAGCGTCCACTCCTTCCAACCCGAAAATACCAGCAACGCCTCTTTGCACACAAAACCTGTGCAGATGGCGCACAAAGGTATCACTGACGATAAGCACAATGCATCTCTCCATCTTGACCACCCTCACAACACAGTATTGGGACAAAATGGTACTGCCCCTTCCTGTGAACCACACCCTAAACTCCTAATTGCCTATTTCCCACAATTCCATTTCCCTTTCCACCCTGCTCATAATGGCAGGATGTGCACGTGTGCTTTCCCATCTACAGTGAGGGCCACGCCCCAGTAAAGCTCAGATAATACTTCTTCCCTTTGCACGGTCACCTTTTGCAGCAGTCCCCCATTGGGTGCTGTCAAATTTTCAAACACGCATGCAGCAATCACATACAAAACCTCTGCATTGCACACTGTCATTTCTATACACCACTCCATATTTACCATTAAACACTCTCAGTACATGTTCCGTTTGAATGCAAAGCCCCTCCACCAGAAACTTCTGCTAAATAATGCATGATTGCAGCATCCACAAAGATCCTAAGACGCACCCAGCACACCTTTGGGCATTCACACAACATTGCAGCCCTTTCCGCACCCACCACAACACTATACATCCAAGCAAGCGACCATGTGGGCACCTAACATTATGCACACACGTAACATACATAGCGGCACCTCTACCTAACTCCCCCACACCATAAAACACCCATTCACAAAAACGTGTCTCACTTAGCAGAATCCACAAACATACCAAAGCCTGCACCACCCCTACGCACTGCCATTCACAAAGTATTGTGGCACTGGCAACCTATGCACAACAGCTTCACAACATTGGGCCTACTTCAATAAATCTGCACACAGCAGAGTAACCAACCACATATAAGCTGCACTTCAACCATACCCACTTCCATACTCATATTACGTACACACTGCACCCTGTGGCCACACTACACAACTTCTCACTGCACCATCTCCTGCTGTCACCACCCTCTAACTGATGCACAATAAAAACTGCATTACTTCCATGGGTGTCCTCAAGGCCTAGGCTCTTGAGTGCATGCCCTACGGCCGTCGGCCATGCACCCAATAGTCTATGCCTTGAACACACCCAAAGCAACGTAATGCCACCATGCATGTCACCATGTCAGCAACTACGACAATCCACATACACACCACTGACACCAGCACTCCTACCGAACCTGTACACCGCCATGGCGCTATGCAGAAACAAATTGCAACAGTTACCATAACGGCTTTTATGCCCAGGGCTCATTCCACAAGAGGCACAGGAGCCACCCTTGTTTTCATTGCAAATGTCCCTTTAGAAAGTATTTGCAAAGCAGCTACATGGAGCTCAATACATACTTTCACTCAGCACTACTGCATTGACAATTAAGAAAGATACACAAGTGGGACAAGCGGTTCTTAGACACTTATACGCTCATGGATCTTCTCACATCCCACCTCCTCCTTCTTCTTAGACTGCTCACTAATTTATGCACAACATGTGATCTAAGGAGATTCCACAAGCCTCAGAAGGGATACACTACTCACCGTAATCATATTTTTGATTCTTGTATCTGCTTAGATTCACATGCGACCCACCCTTCCTTCCCTCGGAGAGAAGGCGCATGGATGCTTATGAGCTTGTCTGATACGTATCTGCTTGGATACAACTGTACTCATGCTACACCTCATGCTACCTCATGTCAGAAAAATAACAATCTGAGGGTCCCCGACACGTGAGGGATCCATGGGTACAGTGGACGTCACACTAGGGATAGTATTACTGACACGCCCTGTCGAAACAACAACTCTAATACTGCGCAGCTTCCACTAGATGTCGGCCTATGCACAGCATGTGAATCTAAGCAGATACAAGCATCAGAAATACGATTACGGTGAGTAATGTATCCCATATAGAAACACCCACAAAGGTAAAAACACATTCCCTCCAGTGTACAGTGCCTTATTTAAGATCAGCATCCCAGGGTTGCAGCCCATCTCCTGTAGTAACATAGTTTTGAATTTCGGGTTGCTCAGAGCCTCACCTTACCAGCTGGTGTGCTCTGTTTAATTAAAGTATATATATTTTTATAGAACCTTGATTTGATATCACAAATGATCTGTCAACATCCCTGGTATCTTCTCCAGAATCGGATACCAGTTCCTCCTCCTCACCTGAATGTAGCACAGTATGCCAACCCAACAAGGTGTATGTACCCCGCCGGCTAGTATGCTGTGTTAGACTGTCACGAGTGGTAGGTCAAATTCAGGATCATGGACGCGCCCCCAAGCTGTAAGGGATTTCAATCAGGCACACACCCAAGTCTCGCCCAGCATGTAGTGCGCAAATGAAACCCTTATTTATTTTTGTCTAAAAGTTCAATATTCTGAATGATATACTACTCATATAACACCCTCCTCAAAATATCCCCCAGGTTACACTGAACCAGGAATCAATCAAGTTGTAAAGGTAATTATTTATTTATTTATTCAGAATTGAAAATCACAATATATTTTTAATAGGTAACAACAATCACAATGGGGTGATAGGGACAATAACAATATCTTTAATGCACTGGGAATCAAGTAATGAGCACCAAAAGAATGCAGCAAAGAAAATAATACTTTTGGTTTGGTTTGGAATAGATAGCACTATAGTTAGAGATTCCCCCTGCAACACACCTCAACCCACCAACAGGCAATTTAAATAGATGTGAGGAGAGAGCAGGTACTCGGAAATAACACAAAACCAACAGAATATCACTCCCACCTTCCCCCTTACACACAAGAGAAAAACGGATTTGACTTTTCAACTGTCAGAATGGCTTTGAAATTGGCTCAGCAAAAACACTAAATGTGGTCATAAATGCTTAAATTCCTATACATTTCTATGGGAGCCGCTTTGAACAGAGATGCAAGCAAACAAAAGCAATGATTTAATCAAAAGAAAACATTTGGAATCTCAAAGGCAAAGTGAGGAATAATTTAAAGGCAATTCACACGTGTAAAACTTTTGCGAAAAGTCATTTTGCAGCAAACTTTTACTATGCAATTTTTTGAAAATAAAGGCACGAATTTGGACAAGCACTTCAGTTTAAAATCAGAAAATACAGTTTATGCTTTTACTCAAGACTAGAGCGTTCAGACTAGACAACCAAGTTGGGACAAAGTAAGCTCTGAGACTGATTCATGACTTCAGTAACAGGTCCCCATCACCTTCCCCAGTGGAACCAGTCTAAACACTCGAAGTGGGATTTTTGGATCAGAGTTACACAAATAAAAATGACTTTGAAAATGATACTTAGCAAATAGACACGATAGAATAGCACTAAAGATTCTGACACTGTTACTGGTTATGGAAGTAAGGCTAGTTCAGAGATTGGAGTGGAACAAGATAATGCAAGGTAGACAATAGTTCTCTAGCGGCCTGTTAATACTCACAATCCACTGGGATTTAAGATTTTTGGCCCGTCAAGATTCTGGTCAATGAATCGAGTCTATCAAGGAAGGACAGCACATCAGTCTCAGGACAGGATCAGCTATGCCGGTCACCGGAACTGCACAGAATCTGCCCGTCTTGTTTCTGGGTATTTCAAATCAGCGGGATCGCAAGTTCATCAGGCAAGCATTATGGTAGCCAGCCAGATAATTTGAGGATGCTAGTTTCAGGATGCTTCCCCACCCCACAGCGCTTCACTGGATGGTAAGGGTTAGTTAAGGATTAATTGAAACAGAGGCCTAGCTGAAAATGTTTCAGCTACTGCTTGGCCTGGTCATTGACATCTGAATCTAGAAGGATGTTGAAAGCTGAATGTTGAATGCTGGATCAGAGTGCTTTGCTGGAATCAGATGAGAGAGTGTGTGTGCTGTCAGTTGTCTCTATTTATCCTTTCAAATGACATCACAAAAATTGGTGTATGGGCTGGCTTAACTAAGCTTGCCCCTGTGAACTGGGATTGGATCAGAGCCTCATCTCTGCCTTGCATACGAGTGATTGGATCAAGGACAGATGACGTCAAGTTTTATGGTTTGGTTTTTACAATCCTTAGAAACCTCCCCTAGCCACTAGTATCAAAATCAAATTTTGTCCTAAATACATATTTATACATTTGTAACCTCTACAAAAATCACATACAAGGACTCCATATGTTATGGAGTATCTGTTCCTCAAAATCCCACAGCTGTGAGACCTTGTTTTGTCTTTCTGCAGCATTTGTCCATTTCTCCATGGAAACATTTTCCAAACTTTCTCCAAATTTACACAAATATGCGTGTTTACCATAGGAATGTGTGTGCAACGTTTAACAATTCTAGCATAAACACAGTTCCCATAAAACCACATATATTGCAATTCCTGTTCAGAATATACTACATATTTCCCCCACGTTTGGAAATGTAGGGCCAAAAATTAGAGTGACAACTTTGCCCTTTTTATATTTTTCACCATTTCTGATAGCGAGTTATAAGTATCTAAAACCTGTTCATTACACATTCTTAGCAGCAAATGGTCTGCCTTTTGTCTCTCCCAGGAGCTCAAGGAGTAGCCCCCTCCTTTGGGATTTCCTTCAGCAAGACAAGTTTACGACCTCTTCACACGTCCATTTCCTCGCCTGGTGGATCTGCCATTGTTCAGTCTCTGGCTGCAGACAAAAGTCTGTCCTACCGCACAATTATCATATGTCAGTGAGTATCTGCTGAGAGAAATGCCCTCCCCTTGGGTGGAAACCTGTTATTCAACTTCTGGCAGGCCCAGCCAGGCTAGTTTATTCTTAATTTTTGTAACTTGAAATCCAACATGAAACAAACTTGTTGCCTCAGCTGACATAGGTAAATTACATTCTTAGATTTAACCTGTGGGATCAAAAACAAATGAAATCTGTGTTCCTTTCAGCAACAGTCCTTTTATATTTGCTGATCCGGCAGACTTTTAGTTTAAGACCACTTTGAAGTTTAATCAGGAGAGCCTAATTGACAGGGGCTGTCATTCACAGGTAGCCCAGTGTGGCTGCACACATATTTTTGACAGGAACTGTCATTCACAGGCAATCCTGTTTTGCTGAGAAGGTGTATGTCTCTTAACATTTCAGGACTTTGTACATTCACAGTGCTTCCTTAGGTTAAATGAATTCTAGCACCAAGCAAGATTTTGAGTGTTGGACAGTATTTTGTACAGGCATTTTGATGTTTCAGCAGCCAAGTAAATGTCATTTACAGGCGAATTTTGGAGTTTCACTTGCAAAGCGCTGCTTCTCCCTCTGTACTCGATGTTTACTTGTCATGGAGCCCACTGGCACTTTTTCTGCAGCTTGTGCTCGGGTCCACCACACATGCACCATGGCTGGAAGGTTGTACAGCCATCTTTTTGTGTGTTTAAAACGCGGTTCTGGAGGTTTTGGCACCCAGGGGGTTTGCCGCCATTTTACCGTTTCTTGCACCATAGATACTAGAGTAATGTCGCATAGTATAGCAGAGTGGGTCAATACATCCCACAAATCCCCTCTCCCGACTTCGTTTTGACCTCCAGTCGAGTGGGAGTCGGGCGAGTGGGATGTTCTTTTCTGTCCATGTGGAAAAATTCAGTTGCTTCTCCCGTCAGCGATTAAGGCGACACGCTCTCCTCGTCGGTTCGGGTTGGAGTGGGACGATACTCTGCATTTCTTGGGTTTTTCCTCCCGGTCCCCAAGTGGTCCTCCTTGGTGATTCTTGGGATTTAGTGCCAGTACTAGAAAACAGAACATAACACAGTTATGAAAATGTTCCCACTACTGAGCCCACACATCTTCAGGGGATCTCAGCAGTGGGAAAGACACTTGCATTCCCTAACAATTGGGAATATTCCCCCCCTATGTTTACTAATGGTCTTAACAGGTGGATTCTGTAGGTGAAGCCTGGGATGGTCACCTCTCCTCCATTTCTGAAATTCCATTTCCTACCGTAGCACTAGTGCTGACCGGAAGGCTTTCCTTATGTTTGCCAGGACCCTGAGATTTACTCTCCAGTTGGGACCGGGTTTGGCAATAACTAGGGTCCAAATTAATCTCGAGTTGGTTGAGGAGGTCACTGCTCATATAAAAGGCGTAAAGGACATCTCGCACAACCCAACAAGTATGTACTATGCTTTTGTCATCCCTAGAAATTTTGATCATGCAACTGCTAAGCAGAGGATGTTTGGAGCCGGGACATTTCCAGGCCCCATACCCATTGCTGCACTGACTCTACGGCGGGTAGACTCTGGTCTTTTGGGAATTTTTTTAAATAATACTTCGCTGATGAAGCTTTCTTCTCTATTCAAGTCAACTCGGGTGAGGACAGACTCCTTCCCGTTATTTAACTGAATCAGGAGGAAGTGCTGCTCACCTTTTTTCAGAATGCCATCTAAGTTTGGACTTGGGACTTTCTGATTGTACATTAGTATAATATTTCAATGTATCCCCTTCCAGGGTGGAATGCCACTTGAGACTGGAAGGGAGGCTGATTTGCAGAAATAGAGAAGAGTTCTCATCACCAGTTGGTTGTCCCACAGCTATGATGGTGACGTTGGGTATGTCATTGTTTTGCAAGTAGAACCTGATTTGGTCCGGTTTTAGTTCAACCATGTGGCATGTGCCATTTAGACTAACATGGTTGACGCTTTGTTTTAATTTAATTGGCCTGTGAGTCTGGGTCCAGAGTACCTTATTCACACTGGCCCTCATTACGACCCTGGCGGAAATCGGAAAACGATGGCGGAGATGCAATACCGCCATAGAATAGCGCTCGGTGCGACTATGACACGCCACCGCAAAGTACGAAGCCATTAGCGACACCGTAGTGAACGCCAACGCTAACTGCACCAAGGACGCGCGCGCGCGCCATGCCAAACCGTAAATACCACCATGGCGTAAGGGTACGCCAATTCCGACCCCAGCGGACATGTACCTAACGCCATCAAGCATGGCGGAAAGCACCATTCCGCCATGGTGAGAAGTACGGCATCGCGAATCAACCGTAAACGGCCCCACTGAGTGCCTGTACACCGCTCCCTGCCCACAAAGTACAACTCCTCGTAGGTTCAATGAAGTCACAATGCTACCAGTGAAATGTACAAGTCACCCATGCATGCCAACGAACAAAAGATCCACAAGAGGGGCCAATGGGAGCTGCAGGGCACAGATGGCACGAATACAGAAGCCATTCCAATGGACATGACCACATACCCCCCCCCCGAAACGCACGCAAACACAGGCACCTGTGACCAGCAATATTCCGAAATGCACAACATTCCACCAGTCCACCTGGCTGACCGGCGTCTGTTACACAAAACCCAATCCCCCGCCCCTGAGCATGACAACATTCAAACAGTCATATTGGCAGCCCCCATCCCTGACCTCACTGGGCCCCGTAGGCAAACGCGTCCAGCACAGTACCACGCGACTATACACCGAAACCGGAACCCAATGCAGATCTCCTCACAACACATGGCTCCCCAAATAGGAATATGCCACATCACTCGCAAAGAAGAACGCTACACGTCCCATCTCAGAATAGAAATTTAATGCACAACCAAATCACCAAGCTCATACAGCCATTAGTCCATGAACTACAATACACATATCACCATCGTGGGCTGCATCCGCAAGGAATGACCAGCTACTACTCGTGTGACGCCCTCTCCCATCATGGTACACAGAGCCACATTCACGTACGAAAAGGCAACATGGAAGTGCACAGAACCGCAGGCCCGTCCCAATGGGGAGGCACTAGTCCAACTGAAAGGCCGAAATGTTGCTCCGAGCCACTAGTACTGCGTAAGGGCATGTGGGCCATTGGCGATCGTCCCATAAGATCGTAATGCTGCTCCACTGATTAACACGAAGCAGCAGGTGTCGGGAATACACGCCATCTGCAGGAGTGGCATACAGATGGCAGTGGCAAAAGGGCAGGAGATACCTGTCAACCAAAAGAAAAGACAAAGAACAGATTGCCCATCAGAACTACATACGAACAACTCACTCCAATGACCACACTAAATCCACAGCCATATGCATGCTAGCCCACTCCAAAGGATCATCACCACCCCAAAACCACTTGCGACTCTCAACTATCGACACCGAGGTGTAAACACCATCCCAAACGAGTGCACCTGTGCATGCGTCTGTCAAAACAGATTCAATCAGATGGGAATGTTAACGTGCATGGACACTAGTGTCTGAAGGCGCGTCGAGACAGGGAGGGCTCAACAAGGGCAGATAGACGATGGACCCACTATGGCAGCCCTGCATCACATAGCGCAGTGGAGGCGGATAGATCCCAAGAAGCCCTGTACATGGCAAACCCTGTATCAAATCACCTGCCCATGCATCCATTCATCATTCCCTCATCCTGTCATGAAAACGCCTGAATATTTACTCACAAAACATTCGGAATTTCCATTGAGTCTGTGCGTCATGCAGCCTGCAAAATCCACAGTGTCCCAGCCCGTAATTTCAGAGATGTGAAGTTACTTGAATTTGGGAACGTCCGGCCTCATCGCCCACGTCACAAATGCGCATCCCAAACTATTCATATCAATCATTGCTTCCTCGCCATGGCCTCTGTCTCAAGGACATCGAACAATAGAACGTTATATTTGCAGTCAGACCTGTGGGCATCTCCCCGGCGCTAGCTGAAAACCGAAAGCGCCGGCCTTCGAATTCCTCATTTGCAACATCACGTCGAAAAGCCATCTGTGGCCGTTTGAAATCACAAATTAATCCATCTAGTGCAGCTGTGTGTGTAAATGTCAACTGCCATCACCCACTAATGGGATGGGCCGGCCGTCGTTGCAACCCTGTACAGTGATGCATGAGGGCCCACCGTCACTCGAGTACTACGTTCCACGGACCCATCACAAGTCTGTTCGCGACTGCAAAGATTGTATGTGAAACAATGGGACCCTAGCCGATTGTACATATCAACAAATGTCACACGGTCATCGGGTACAAATACATGATTGCAATAGCAAGGTGCCGTTCCTCGATTAGCAGCGTTGTGTGCGGGACGTGCTCGCCCAAAGTGGAGAGCAGCTCGCACAGGTGGAATGACTCACCACAGGTGGAGGCCATACGGCCTGAAAACACATAAAATGCACACCCAGTCTCCTCCCACAACCACACCCACTCCGAAATGCTACCGGCAGGACTCGCGATGTTGGCCCTGGGGGACCTAATCGCACTGCAAGTACTGCAACTCCAAGAAGACGACGAACACCAACTACAAGCGGCCGCACGGAGGAGACGCAGGGGGAGGAGGAGGCCAAGGCAGGGCCCGCAAGGGCCGCCAGCACAGCCACTACCACCACGCAGGCAGCCCGCAATCCCACGCCTCCGAGCACGACCGTTCAACCTCACTGATGAGCAGATCCACACCCTCTACCGTTTGGACCGGGACACCATAGCCGCAATAGTGGACATGACACAGGCTGACCTTGTCAGCATGATAGACAGCCCAACCGCCATTCCACCCCTACTGAAGGTGGTGTCTGTACTCCACTTCCTGGCCACAGGCACCTACCAGCACACAGTCGGACAGTTGCATGGCATTTCTCAGCCACTGTTCTCACGGACACTGTTGCAAGTGCTCGATGCCCTCCTGAAGCACGCAGACGACTACATCTCTCTACCACGCTCGGAGCAGGACATTACCAACACCAAAGTGGGATTCCATGCACTTGCCGGCATACCGGGTTGCATTGGTGCCATCGACTGCACCCATGTGGAATTGGTCGTCCCACATGCCATGGAGGCCCAGTACCGCAACCGAAAACAATATCATTCCCTGAATGTACAGATGGTGTGTGACTCCAACAGGATCATTACACATTGTTGTGCCAGATTCCCTGGATCAACCCATGATTCTATGGTCTTGAGGAACTCTACCATACCACGCTACATGGAGCGACACGCAGGGAACAGATCCTGGCTACTCGGTGAGTCTCTTTTCATGCATGATGATGCGGGGTATGTGATGCGGCAATGACCTGGCAGGGAGGGGATGGGGGTGTGCGTACGTAGCAATGGCATTCCACATCATACGTTTATCGTCCACATACAGGTGATGCTGGGTATCCACTGAAGAGATGGCTCCTCACACCAGTTCGGAACCCACGGAACCAGCAAGAGCAGGACTACAACCATGCCCACTCACGTACCCGTGTAGTCATTGAACAGGCATTCGGCCTACTGAAGACTCGTTTCCGCTGCCTCAGCAGGTCTGGCGGGGCACTCCTGTACCGCCATGAGAAGGTTGCAAAGATGGTGATGGCATGTGTCATGCTCCACAACATGTGCGTACGTAGAAATGTGCCCATGCCCCCTGACGCAGAACTGCAAGCACCTGATGATGGTCATGATGAGGGTGGGGATGGGGCAGCACCTCAAGGAGTCTGCGAGGCACCGGAGGGCCGTGACATTCGTCAGCATCTCATTGATGCATGCTTCTAGCACTCACGCCTGGTGGCTGATACATGGACACGGGACTCGTGGCACTGCGTGTGTCTGGTACATGCACAATATGGACTGTACGCCTAGGATGGCCTAGTACACAAAGATCATTGTCCACACATCTCATTGGTAGATCGTGCACTTGTTTATGGCATATGTGATATCATGTTGAACACCCTATCGACCCGCCACCCAAGTGAGCCCAACACACCCCCTCCACCCTCCTACCTCCCCCCCGAACACCAGTGTCCAAAGATGATCATTGTCAGTGGGCTGTCGCTATTGCAAGCCCCCTCTGCGGGTGTCAGGGGCACCCCTGCCTGTGGAGCGCAGGTTCCTCCCAGATCTACGTTGGGGGCTGCCCTGGACGGAACTTGCAACGGAAGATGTCTCTGCCTGCTCACGTCCATGCATGTCCCTAAGGGTTTGTGAGAGCTCCGTGAGCACACGGCGCACTGCAGCAAGTTCGGCACATACGTCTTTGGACGTCGCATGCAGTTCCCCCCTCAGGCTCTCGGTGCTTCTCTCCATTTGGTCTCTCAGGCTCTCGGTGCTTTTCTCCATTTGGACTCTCAGGGTCTCGGTGCTTTTCTCCATTTGGACTCTCAGGCTCTCGGTGCTACTCTCCATTTGTGCCCTTAGTGTCTCTGTACCTCTCTCCATTTCTGCCCTGAGTGTCTCAGTTGATGTTTCTATGTCTGCCTTAGTGCGCCCACATTCATCGGCATGGTCCTTGAGGAGCGTGGCCAGTTGCTGCTGTTGGCCCATTAACTGGTCGAGGGACTGTTGCCTCTGCTGGGCCATGCCCATTTGCGGGGGTGTCACAGAGGGGCTGTTGACCTCATGTTGCCTTGCCACAGGGCTTGGGGGGGATGGCCAGTCCTCGTCTTGTGGGTTCCCCTGCGTGGTATCCTCATGTTGTACGGGATGGGACAGACAGGGGGATTGGGACAGGTCATGGATGGATCTGACTTCCACATCCCCGTCTTCTGTGTCGGAGCATGCTGCCATCAATGGGGTGTCAGCTATGGTGCTGCTGCCACCAGAGCCAGTGCCTTCTGTGGCATCCGTTGGGGGGACCTGTGGTGGTGGTGTTGTGGGCATGCTGGCTGCTGGGGTGCCTGTTGATGTTCCCTCCTCTGTGCTGCCACCTGATTTGTGCTGCTGCCGTGTCTTGATGCGTGCAGCTGAGGTGGAGGGTCTTTGGCCGTTGGTCTTGGCCCTCTTTGCAGGTGTGCTGGTAGGGGTGTTCTGTTGCTCGTCGTTTGGTTCGGACCCTGTGGTGGAGTAAAGGAGGGCGAGGGTTATTATTGGGTCTGTGGGTATTGGAATGGCATTGTATCACTTGCTTTGGGGTGGTAAATGAGGGTGATTTGGGTCGGGGCCTTGGAGGTGCTTTCATTTGTGTGTGGGGTGAGGGTGCAGTTGTTTGGCAGCCTGCAGTTAGGGTGTGCCTGCTGGAAGTGTGGTGGGTGTTTTAGGGGATTTTATTTATTTATGTATTTATTGTGGTTTTAAGGTGCGCTATGAGGGCGATGTGTGTGGACGTTCTCCTGGACATGTGTTTCTGTAGCACTATGTGGACACATGGTTCTTCACATGATTGGACATAGTGGATTTGGCATTGTTTTATCTGGGCCACCTACCTGATTCTTCTGATGTCTGCACTCCTTTCTCCATCCCTCCAACTCCCTCAATGCTCTCCAATCCGATGGTGGAGGCACAGATTTCTTCCCAGGGGGTCAACTTGATGGGTGACTCTGGACCTCCCCCGGTGGCTGTGGCAATGTTGCGGTTGGCAGAGAGTATGCTGCGGACGCGGATCCGCAGGTCGTCCCATCGCTTGCGGCATTGCTGTGGGGTGCGGGGTGCGGTCCCCACCGCGCTTACCCGCTGTGCCACCAGAGCCCATATGGCCTTCTTGTTCGAAAGTGCCGTCCTGGTCATTTGCGTGGAGAAGACGACGGCAGCATTGTCCTGGAGGGTCTCTGTTAGCACGGTGAGTTCCTCACGGGAGAAGTGGACCTGCCGCTTGCGGTCGCACGCTTTCTTCGCTACTTTTCCCATTATTCTTGCTTTCGCTAGGGTGGATGACGGGTTGGGGTGTGTCTCAGGGTAGTGTTTTTGGTGGTTGTGTGGTTTTAGTGGTTTTATAGGTGTACGGCGGGATGTTTCCCGTTCCGGGGCCATGTATTTGCTTCCGTTTCCGTATATTTCCGGTCACCGTACTTTCCGGTAGGCGCACTCTGCGGTTTCCGCTGTGATGGGTGGCGGTATTGCACCTAGGGCGCCGTACGGCGGCGGTGTGGGCCGTTTTGGGGTCATTTCCGCCTTCGCGGACTTTGCACTTCCGCCATGGCGTGGTGCTCGTGCCCGATGGGTCGGAATGGACCGCTCTTTGCTCCTTTGTGCAATGGCGGAAACGCTATTTGCGCTGTTGCGGTCCGGTCAGTCACTTTCCGCCAGGGTCGTAATGAGGGCCACAATCTATTAGGGGAGACAGCCTGTGGAGGATGTCATTCCCTAATAGACAGGGGGCTCCCTCTGGCACCACAACTAGGACCGGGTGCTTCATCTTGTGTCACCCAATTTTAATTTCCAGCTCTGCCAACCCTTCAACAGGAATCTCCTTCCCATCAAAGTTCTGGAGCTGTCCTCCAGGAAGAGGGGTGAGAGGAAATTGGTATCTTTCCCCCCTTCCTGAATTTAGCTGCTCAAAGATCCTCTTTGACAGCAAAGTTGCTTGGGATCCAGTGTCCACCAGTGCTGGAATTGCACATTGCCCATGCACTTGGATGGAGGCATAGAATATAACTTCCTTCTCCTCCAATGGGCAAAGGTAATGGGTGCTCTTGGTAAGCTTGATGGTCAATTTGCTCATTTCTGACTCTGACACTGGGATATTTGGGTCAAGAAATGGTGTTGGAGTTGGGGAATCTGGCAAAGAATTTTGATACACCACTCTTTGGGGATTTTTGGGCTCCCTTTGTTCTATTTCTGGGCTGCCCCCGCCCCATTTTTGGAGACAGTCACCAGAAGTGGTGGTGAAGTTTGGAGTTCCTCTAGTGCTGGTTCCGGGTGCGCCTCCCTTCTAGGAGGCGGTCCCCAGAATGAAGTTATGTGGTTGGGGCATCTGAACTAACAGTTTCACATTCAGTGATCCGAAGAGTCTCGGGCTCCTCCTTTTCTGATTTGGGGCTGTTCCCCCCCTTTTTGGAGACAGTCCTCAGAATGGCTTTGGGGAGCTAAGGACTCTTCTTTTTCAGGTTCTGGTCCGCCCCCCCTTTTTGGAGGCAGTCCCCAGAATAGGTTTGGGCATGATCTTGTGTGGGAGCTTGGGAATCTGTAAACAAAATGGGACAGTTAGATATTGGGGGAGTTTTGGACTCCCCTGGTTCTGATTCTGGGCTGCCCCCCCCCCTTTTTGGAGGCAGTCACCAGAATTGGTTTGGGCCAGATGATTTTCTGGCTGGTCATTCCGGGCTTCAATGTTCAATGATGGGCGGTTTTAACTCGGTCCCCACATCTAGCCAGTCTGGATTAGGATGCCTCGGGACCCATTTTTCTTTGGGAGAAGTTCCATCATCCCTGAAGGAGAAGATCCTTTTCCCAGAATCCTCTGAGGACCCTTCTCATTCAAATTGGAAGATTCTAACCTCCTCCACAAAATGGCTCTTTTTAGGCTCTTTATTTCTCTTACCCACCCTTTGTTCCTTAGGTTGCAGACTTTCGGGGGCAGGAGATTTTGGTTCCGGTTCCTGGGTTTCCAGGGGCTTTCACAAGTGGGGAAGGCTTTCCTCTAAGGCTTTACACCCCGTTCCCCCTGTGCCTCCTCCCTGGGAACCGGTGGGTTGTGGGTTGCTCTGCAGTACCAGACCCTTGATTGCAGGGGTTCTGGGCCACCATGTTCATCTGAGGGTTCTGCTCAGCCCTCAACATATGACCCAGATCCTGAGACAAGTTCTGAACCTGGCGTTCCAGTTGGGACACCCGCTCTGGCTGGTACGGGGGTCTCCGGTCCATCCTCGGTTGATCACGGGAAGGGTAACTGTCCCTTCTCCCATAATACCCTGGGTTGGGATAGTTCTGGTACCCATCCACCCTTGGCCTCCCCTCTCCCGTATTGGGCTGTCTGGGCTCAGGAAAGTGGGGAAAGAAAGAAGGGTTGTTTTGGGGTTTGATGTTTGGCGGGTACCAGGTAAAGAGAATCATCCCGGCACTTGGTGAATTACTGCCCTCCTGGGGAAAGTTAGGAGGGAAGTTTCCTGGGTTGGCAGCTGCCTGGCTGGATCACCCCCCCCCCCCGGACTGGGGGAGTCCACACATAGCCCAGGATGGGTCTGCTGCTCTTGTAACAGGGGCTGATATAGTCAGGGGAGTTAGGGGTCCCATTTATGGGGTTACCTCCCTGACTACCTGTTTGGGATTGGCCCGAGGGCCTTCTGGGTATTTGTTTAAGATGATTTTGCTCAGGAATATTCTTAGCCCCCACCCCCCCATCTCCAGATCTAAAATGGGGGTAACCTTCACCTCCGCCACCTTAGCAGCAGCAGGGGTGTTGGTTGGTTTGGGCTTTTTATTGGTACTTTTATTTTCTACTGGTTTCTGCACTTCATAAATGCGAATTGCCTGTTCAGTGACCCAGTCTAGTGATCTCTTCTCATGAAAGTCCCTCACCAGCTGGGTAATGATGTATTTAGGGAGTGCATGAAAGAAGGTATTGATGAACTCCCTACTGTCTATGCGCACCCTCCTGGTGGTCTGCGCAAAGGCATGTTTTAACTCTTGTACAAATTCTTGTGGGGCCTGGTCTTACCCACACTGCAGATTGTAGGCCACCTTGCGGGCCTCTTGAGGGTTTCTATGTATGGAGAAATGCTTTAAGATGGCCGCCCTATAGGTGGACCATCTTGAGTGGTTCTAATCCTCTAGCCCCGCAAAGAAACTGGAGTATTCAGGGGAAAATGTCCACTTGACATACTGAATGCAACTTTGGCTATCCTTCAGGTGGAAAGTATCCATCATTTGCTCATACAACTCGAGGGGCTCCCAAACTGAATATTTGACATTTTTATGATAGGGGTTATGATGCTCCTAATGGCTTTGATTTGATTCAGGGGATCATTCAGTAGGGCCCTCTTAATTTTGTTGGCCTTTTTAGTTTTGGTCACCCTTGTCCACTTATCCTCTAACTCGGAGGCACTTCTACAGGAGGTGGCTATCTGATCCTCTAGGCTCTAACTGATTCTGCAAGCTTGGGAATGGCTTGCAGAATGTGGGGGCCTAGTCTCTTGAGACCTGTGGTGCTCAGAAGAGTCTTCTGACTCTCCCTTTCTCCCAGGATTGGCTGAGTACCGCCCTACCTCCACTGCCCTAGCTGGGAAGAGGTTTTAGGATACTCTTGGTGGGTCTAGTTTCATGGAGTTCCCCACCAAATTTGACAGACTGATCCCTTGGTAGGTGATATTTTTGAGGATCCAACTCTCTGATTTTCCCCTCACTGGAGTCTTCCTGATCAGAGAGGCTAGCCCTTACATTTGGGAATCTGTACAGCGATGCCCGCCCATCCATTTCTGGGAGGCGCTGATCTGTCAGTCCCATATTTCCCATGATGCTGAAGTCTACCATCCCTGTGGCCCTTGGTTCATATGAGCCAGTGGACATGAGGGTGGCAAAGTCCATGGAACTAAAGGGATTAACGTCCCTGATGACAGGGGTCCTGAGGTTATGCTCAGGGGTTTCTTTATCCCTTCTTACCTCATCTCTTTCAGCCCCTATTCCTGATGACATGCCAAAATCTGACCCTTTTGCTCCTCTATTAAGGCCTTACTGGTCTGAATGATTTGCTCCTGTTCGGGTATCTGTTCATAGAGCCTGTCATTCTTTTCACAGAAAGCCTCATTGTCTCTCTGTGCTTCCTGACTGGATTGGACATATTGGGCCAATGTTTGCTGTAGGAGACTCACCTCCTGAGTTTGGTGCTGGCCTGAGAATTCTTTGCCAGAGCATCCTCCACCCGCCTCGTGTGCTCTAGTAGTTTTTCATAATCCGCTTTAATTACACTAAATTCCTGAAGGGCTAGATTTATTTCCTCCAACTTTGTTTCTAAATGGCTGACTTCCTGGCCTAAGACATCCCTCTGCTGGGTTAGAGTGCCCCTCTGCTCGGCCAGGTCATCCCTCTGTTTTTTAAATGCACCAGATTTCTGGCGCTCCTCATCAAATTCCTCGAGAGTGGATGTCTTTAATAATTAATTTATTGTTTTCCTCTTTTAATTTCTCTATGCGGTCTTGTAGGACAACTAACTGTGCCGACTCTGTTAAAAGTTAGTAAAGAGTCTAAACTTTCCTGATACTCTTTTTGCAGTGTCTGTACCTGGGTATCTTGCTCTGCATTCTTTTGCTGCAAGAGAGCCAGACCTTCCTTCAGTTTGGCGATATACTGCCTAGCCTCTGTTTCAGATTCTTGGCTATCCTGGAGCCTTTGCTCTGCAGAGTCCAGATCGGTCTGGATTTTCTGCAGTGCTCCCCTTATTTCTGTGCCAGAATTGTATTGTCTGCATGCTTTTCCTGTATGATTCTTATGTGGAGGTACAGGTAGGCTGCTATTTGGGAAATTTTGCACTGCTCCTCTTTCATTTTTGAGGCCATGTACAGCTCGCTAAGCGCTTGATGTAATGGACCCTTGTCCTGCCAGGTATCAAGGTCGATTGCAGTGACTTGTTGTTTTATCTCCTGCAGCCATACCTGTTCATCCTGTTCTGGCCACTCACCCCTGACAAACAGTTTGTGCAGAAAGTGTTCCCTAGCAATTTTAATTTCCACTGGGGTTGCTATTGTCATTATCTCAGGGTTAATTTACTTTTGCAAACAGGCTAAATTCTTTTAAGTATTTCTTTTGAGGGGTGCTTGTACAGTGTAGCACAGTATGCCAACCCATCAAGGTGTATGTAACCTGCCGGCTAGTATGCTGTGTTAGACTGTCACGAGTGGTAGGTCAAATTCAGGATCCTGGACGAGCCCCCAAGCTGTAAGGGATTTCAATCAGGCACACAACCAAGTCTCACCCAGCAGGTAGTGAGCAAATGAAACCCTTATTTATTTTTGTCTAAAGATTCAATATTCTGAATGATATACCACTCATATCACACCCTCCTCAAATACCCCCCAGGTTACACTGAACCAGGAATCAGGCTAGTTGTAAAGGTAGTTGTTTATTTATTTGTTTAGAATTTAAAATCACAATATATTTTTAATAGGTAACAACAATCACCAATGGGGTGACAGGAACAATAATAATATCCTTAATGCACTGGGAATCAAGTAATGAGCACCAAAAGAATGCAGCAAAGAAAATAATACTTTTGGTTTGGTTTGGAATAGATAGTACTCTGGTTAGAGCTTCCCCATGCAACACCCCTCAACCCACCAATAGGCAATTTAAATAGATGTGAGGAAAGAGAAGGTACTCAGGATTAACACAAAATCAACAGAATATCACTCCCACCTTCCCCCCTTACACACGAGAGAAAAACGGATTTGACTTTTCAACTGTCAGAATGGCTTTGAAATTGGCTCCGCAAAAACACTAAGGGGGTAATTCATAGAATTTAGCGCACAAGTGGCGCACGCGGCTGGCGCACAGTGTGCGCGAGCGAATCTCTGCGCCAGCCGCGTGCGCTAAAATCCATTTCCGCGCACAGCGTATTCATGGATTTCAGCTACCAAAACCAGCCATGGTGCACAGTGGCGCAGCGACCCTGCAGCAGCGCCAGTTACGCCCCCAAGAACGCCCCTCGTGCAGGGAAAAGCCATCAAAATCCCCAATCCAGCGCAAAGGGCTGCGCTAACCCTGTACCAGCACGGCAAGCGGGGTACGTGTATTACTGGGGTTCGCGGGAAGTTTCACACGCGATTGGCCCTGTGCGAGTGGGGTACGTGTATTACAGGGGTGCGCGGGAAGTTTCACACGCGATTTCAGCAGGGTACATGTATTTCAGGGGTGCGCGGGAAGTTACACACGCGATTCCAGCAGGGTACGTGTATTTCAGGGGTGCGTGGGAAGTTTCACACGCGATTTCAGCAGGGTACGTGTATTACTGGGGTTCGTGGGAAGTTTCACACGCGATTGGCCCTGTGCGAGCGGGCTACATGTATATCATGGGTGCGCGGGAAGTTTCACACGCGATTTCAGCAGGGTACGTGTATTTCAGGGGTGCGCGGGAAGTTTCACACGCAATTTCAGCAGGATACGTGTATTTCAGGGGTGCGCAGGAAGTTTCACACGCGATTCCAGCAGGGTACGTATATTTCAGGGCTGCGTGGGAAGTTTCACATGCGATTTCAGCAGGGTACGTGTATTACTGGGGTTCGTGGGAAGTTTCACACGCGATTGGCCCTGTGCGAGCGGGCTACGTGTATATCATGGGTGCGCGGGAAGTTTCACACGCGATTTCAGCAGGGTACTTGTATTTCAGGGGTGCGCGGGAAGTTTCACACGCAATTTCAGCAGGATACGTGTATTTCAGGGGTGCGCGGGAAGTTTCACACGCGATTCCAGCAGGGTAAGTGTATTTCAGGGATGCGTGGGAAGTTTCACACGCGATTTCAGCAGGGTACGTGCATTACTTGCGTTCACGGGAAGTTTCACACGCGATTGGCCCTGTGCGAGCGAGGTACGTGTATTAAAGGGGTGCGCGGGACATTTCACATACGATTTCAGCAGGGTACGTGTATTTCAGGGGTGCGCGGGAAGTTTCACACGCGATTTCAGCAGGGTATGTGTATTTCAGGGGTGCACGGGAAGTTTTACATGCGATTTCAGCAGGGTACATGTATTTCAGGGGTGTGCGGGAAGTGCGATTTCAGCAGGGTATGTGTATTTGAG
Organism: Ambystoma mexicanum; assembly: GCF_040938575.1. NCBI lineage: Eukaryota > Metazoa > Chordata > Amphibia > Caudata > Ambystomatidae > Ambystoma > Ambystoma mexicanum. The sequence goes on along the minus strand of NC_090922.1, from coordinate 21,079,101 downwards.
GGGTGCGCGGGAAGTTTCACATGCGATTTCAGCAGGGTACGTGTATTTCAGGGGTGCGCGGGAAGTTTCACACGCGATTTCAGCAGGGTACGTGTATTTCGGGGGTGCCGGGGAGTCCTACACGTGATTTAGCAGTGTGGGTCCTCCCAGGTGTTCCCTGTACACCCTCCACGGCCCCTGCAGGCAGCCCACACGACAGTGGACTACCCTGCACCCCTGGTCATGTCCCGCAGGCAGCCCACCCAACATGGGCATGCCCCCCAGCAAAGGCACATGTCTCCTTGCACTACTGATCACCAACTCATGTCCCCTTGAGCCCCACCCCCAAGCAGTTTGGGGCACCTGCCAGCAGGCCCCCACTCATGTCCCACTCATGTCCCCTTGCACCCCCACCCCCCAGCAGTGTGGGGCACCTGCCAGCAGGCCCCCACTCATGTCCCACTCATGTCCCCTTGCACCCCCACCCCCCAGCAGTGTGGGGCACCTGCCAGCAGGCCCCCACACATGTCCCACAAACACCACGCCATGACTATACAGAGCCATGGCCCTAATGCCAACCCAAATCCCACCCCTCCACCCCCCAGTGCAAACACCCAACAAACCACTGCACCCACTCCTTAGTAAATCACCCATTCCATGATAGTCTGAAAAGAACCAGCATGCCCATCAGCAAATGTCCTACAGAGCCACACAGTTGCAACACATGACTGTGCCAATGCTCATGGAGACATGCACCAAAATATTCACTGTACACCACACCAATAATGTTGAATAAAGAAATGTATTAAAAGTGTAACAAATGTCAAAATGAAAAGCACACATGCAAATGAAGAAATAATATTTGAAATAAGAAAAAGAAAGTCAAATCCAAGCAAGAAAAGAAATCCAAAACATGAAAAAATATAAGTGGTGCATCCCCAAAGTCCATAGAACGAAATCCAAAGATGGAAAGCATAAAAAACATTACTCCATGTGAATATGACTAAAAGAAAGTATATACATGTCCTGAAAATTGAAAACGAAAGTCTGAAGGGTCCATTATCCCAAAAGCAAATGAAACCTACCAAGAACCCTATCTAAAATACCACTATATACAAAAAGTGGAGCAAAGTCTGTGGACTCCAAATCATAATAATAAAGAAATGAAACCTAAACCTAAATAACTATATACAAAGGCGGCGGGCTAGTGCGACGGCTCACTGGTTAATGTCATGGGCCAGGGCATCATCGAACTCCTGTTCAATGGCTTGGAGGCGGGCATGTTCCCTGGCCCCGAGGTCTCGCAGGGATAATGCGGTGTCCAGCTCCAACTCCCTGCGAATACCCTCGAGCCACTCAGCCCGCCTCAACGCCCTACGCATGGAGTTCTCTGCCCTGACCATTGTGAGCCGTTCCTCCTCCGCCCGCCGCCGCTCCGCACCTATCTGCTGGCCCAACCGCTCCCACACGGAAGACACTCCCATTCCAGGGTTCTCCTGCCCTCCGGCCGATGCCTGCCCCCCTGATGTTGATGGCCCCGAGCCATGATGCCTCCCACGTCGAGCCTGCCGCTGCCTCCGACGCAACTGCCTCTGCCAGCACGACGGCATCCAGGCTGATGAAATCCACTGACGCCGTTGTGCACGTGCCCTACCCGATGATGCGTCACATCCTCCATCTGCTGGGGTCCAGTTGCTGGTGTGTCCACCCCTGCTGGACCTCCGACTCCCGACTGTGGCAGGGATGGGATCCCCACCGAGTTGGCTGCGTTGGTCGGGGCAGGTCCACAGGGGGCCCTGGTGGCATCTGGGCTGTTAGACGGCATGGCGAACGACTGGCGCATAGCCTCCACAGAGGAGGAGAGGGTCGCCAGAGTGGCCGACACATGTAAGGAACCCCCGACCATGGCCGCTCCCAACTGGGCCACGTTGGCACGGTGCTCTTCGTGATGACGTGCGTGCTCCCCCCGGGAAGCACCCACGTCACCACGAATGACACCCGTGCGCAACGCGACACCAATCAGGACCTTCTCCATACGGCCAGGGGTCCCCCCGTCCGCAGGTGGAGGGGAGCCAGATGACATGGACATCCCCCCTACCTGCGGACGGGCCTGGGTTGGGGCATCCCTGCTGGTGCATGGTGGTGCAGTCACAATGTCGGGGACAGTGACATGCACAGGCCCCTCCATGACGACCTGTTCTGCCTCCTGCCCCTGCCCCTGGACTGCACCACTTGCACCAGCAGGGATGCCCCCACCAGGCCCCATGTGCGGCTCAGTAGCGGCCTCCTCCTCCTCTGTGGAAACCACCAACCTGGTTGGCTCCACACCGTCTTCCGCCATTGCAAGCCCCTGTGGGGGCTCACCCACCCCTTCCGCTGCAGCCATGGGGGCATCCCGGCCGCTTTGCTCCACAGTGTCGTCTCCGCCCTCTTCTTCACTTGGCGCTGTGTAGAGGGAGACATAGAACACAAGGCTCAGGGTACTGTACAATGGTCTCCTAGACAGGAAGCAATAGCAGATGAGTGGCACTGTCAAAGATCACTTCCATCATGTCCCTCCACAACACATGGGTCAGTGCAGGCAAAACACATGCAGTAACAGGCATGGCGCATGCTATGTACATTGGAAAAAGAAGACCTTGGCCGTGTGGCCAGCGGTGTGGGCTGTTCACCCGTTAACCACTAAAAAGTGGTTTAGTTAAGTTTGTAGAAATAAATAGCTTGTATTCAATAGGTTTTAAAGGGTTTTTAATTTTGTGGCTTATTTTCTTCATAAGCTTGCAACCTTCTTGAGGTGCTTTCATATTCTGAGGCTGAAAATAATGTCACATTAAGGGCCTATGCATTTCGGGTAATGAACCCTTCGTCAGGGCCTGTTAACATCTGATTTTCAATTGCCTTATAGTCAAATCTATTTTAGATAATCAAATATATAAACAAGTGCATAATACAACAATCATATTATCCAAACAACAAGGAAGAACATCAATCAGTGGATGTGAAATCAAACAAAATTCAAATAAGCGTGTGTTGTAAAGTAAAAGGTACATTACCATTAGGCATCAAAATGTGGTCATGCATGATCAAGTCACTTCCATTATGATATCGAATAGATAGTGGGTTAACAAAAGAGACAAACAAAAAGAATAAAGACAAAAGGATAATGAGCTAATGTCAAAAAGTGTCAATGGATGGTTGCATATTAGTTAGAGAAACTCTGTCTGTTTCAAAAGTTCTTAAAAAAATGAAATGGAGGCAGGTAACTGACCTGCTGTTCGTGTGCTTGTATGTTTTGATATGGATGTCAGCTTCTAACGGAGACAATCACTCCGTGATTTTCTGTGCCTATGTGCGTATCAAAACAAAAATAAATAAGACATTAGGGAATGAAAGCATATGGATTGAAGCTACGGCAGGAGCCGAGTGCAATGCGTGTATTTACCTGCTGAGTAGACATGCAGCGCAAAGTGGCGGCAGAACGCTGTCTGCTCGCGAGTGTGAAAACGAAACCTGCTGTGTCAAGGAGTGTATTTATAGGAACCAGAATGCCGGTTGAATGTGGAAGAAGGGCTTCATGTTCAAAGTGAATATGACCGCCATCTTGAGGTGGTGTATGTTCGTGGTTGAAATGTATTAGCGAAAGAACGCTGTATAACAGCAAACTGAGGAAAAAGTGAAGGCAAGAGAAAATAGAACGAGAGAAGACGGTAAACTGGAGTTGGTAAAAAAGAATTGGCTGATAAATAAATGAAACCTTGAAAAGATGATTATTAATAAAAATACGAAAATGAAGATTAATCCGGTAAAAAACAGTATGTTGAGGCCAACATAGCAAATAAAAAAAAATTTAATAGCGTCCATACTTATTAGTGATTGTTTTCGGAATTGAATCAGGGGGAATAATACAGAGAAAAATTATTGAAAAAAATATAAACACGTGATATTCAACATGGACTCAGATCATATTGAAGGTTTATAGAAAACAACTCAAATCAAGTCCTTCATTCATCCCATCGGGATTCACTGACCCCAATATTTTGATCCATATTGCTTCTTTTTGAGCTCTCAACTGTTTCGTATTGGTACTCTGTCCCTTGGTGGGAATGACTTCTAGAACTGCAAATCGTAGTTGTGCTATTGTGTGGCCATTCTGAGTAAAATGTCTTGCCACGGCTGATGCTGGATTTTTGAGTCGGATACTAGATTTATGTTCATTGATACGCGTGCGTACTTTGCGCACTGTCTCACCGACATAATACTTGGCACAAGGGCATTTAATTGCATAAACAACGTTTTCAGACAAACAGGTAGCATGATTTTTGAGTTGAATTTTCTCTCCTGTTCTGGGATGTGATATGAAACATCCTTTGATGGTGTTATTGCAATTTCCACAACTCATGCATGGATATGTCCCGGGATGTTTATCAATGGTCCACTGTTTGGATTTTTTACCTTGTGTATCAACCAATAGGTTACGAAGATTATTACTTTTCTTATAGGCAAACACTGGCGGTTGCGCAAATAGTTCTTTGGTCCTCTGATCATTTTGCAGTATACTCCATCTTTTGAGTATGCTTTCTTTCATTTGTCGACTCTGGATGCTGTACTTAGTGACAAAAACTAAATCTGGGCTTTTGCGTTCTGGTTTTTTTTTAAAGTAATTGTGTATGATCTTGTGCATCTGTTTTGACCCTAGCGGCTTGAAGGTCGTCTTCAGGATAGCCTCTCTCTTTCAGTTTGCTGTGTAGTCTATTGAGTTCTAAATCACATTCTGCTGGATCGCTCACAATCCTTTTAATACGTAGCATCTGGCCAAATGGTAAATTGCGAAGAATGGTAGGTGGATGAAAACTCATTCTATGTAGTAAATTGTTCCTGTCGGTGGGTTTGGAATACAATTTAGTTAGAATCCTGGTGCCACTAATAGCTGTTTGTACATCTAAGAAGTGGATATCTGGGTCACCTATTTCCATGGTGAACTGTACTCTTTTATTGATGTTGTTCAAATACAATAAAAATTGACTTAGTTCTTCTCTGCTGCCTGTCCAGATTCCAAATATATCATCGATGTATCGATGCCACTTCTTCAAATACATGCTCCATTGTGGATGGTTGATGATATGTCTGCTTTGAAAGTCATACATGAACGTATTCGCATAGGATGGTGCCATGGTGGCTCCCATTGCTGTTCCGGTGAGTTGTTTATAGTATGTTTCCTTGAATTTGAAACATGAATTTTCTGAAATGAATTTAAGCACAATTGAGAGAAATTCCTTGTTGGTGCCTATGTTACCTGCGTCTAATAACAGTTGTTCCACTGCTTTTTGTCCTGCATCATGTGGTATACTCGTATAAAGACTGGCAACGTCTATAGTAAAAAGAATATCTTCTGTTGTTAATTCGATTCCTTCAAGAATTTGTAGAAAATGTGTGGTGGCTTTGACATATGTAGAAGTTTGCTGGATTATAGGTTGTAAGAAGTAATCGATATATGTGCCTAAAGGTTGTAATATGCTTTCAGTGGCAGCCACTATTGGTCTCCCAGGAGGGTTTGTGAGTTTTTTGTGTATCTTGGGGAGGATTTAGAGATGTGGTATTTTGGGATATTGAGTCCATAGGTAGGTCTTAGTTTTGCTGCTGATCCAGTTGTTTTCTAATGCTGTATCCAATATATTGTTCAGTTTATTTTTGATGTCTTTCGTTGGATCTTGCGTTACGATGGAATATGTTTCGGCATCCGACAATTGTCTCAAACATTCCAAATCATATTGTACGGTATCTTGTATAACTATGGCGCCTCCTTTGTCTGCTGATCTGACATTATCTGACATTAGCATACATGTCCAAGGGACTCTTGAAACATACAATGTTGTTTTGGAACTCACATGCATCATGGGTCATGCCTATCACATGCACACACTTCACTGTAGTTTCATCCATCTGGCCTCGTACACCCCAGACACAGTGGATGCAAGGATAACTAGACTGCATCAGTGAATCTGAACATTGTCACAGACATGTGTCATGCATCCATGGCATTCACAAGTCACAGACACGCAGGTCAGACACACAGACATGGACACCATACATGTACATGGCATCAGCAACCATCCCTCACCCCCACCCATGTCCAGGAACAGAGACTGGCATGCTCTCATGTTTCCATTCCGCATAAGGCTCCCCATGTTGCATTTAAACACATGCACCAACCGTGTGGTTCACACATTACTGGTCTCACATGCATGACCATGATGTTCCTGCACACACACATGCGTACATGGCTATGTCACACATACAGGCAAGTATCAGACAACCAGCACACTGCAACATGCCCTGTCTCACACAGCAATGCTTGGCCACTTACCGCTCGACTCCAGACGGGTCTGCCTCTCAAGGATCTGGGCATTGAGCACTGGGCGTACGCATTCCAGGACCCTCATCTGGATGGTACTCATGCTGCCCCGGCCCCCCTCCACGAGGCGCTGGGCCTTTATGAGGGTCCTGGACCTCTAGTCCTCCCAGCGCTTCTTGACTTGCTTGATGTTGCGGGTTGCCACCCCCTCCGCATTGATGGCACCCACAAAGTCGTCCCAGATCCTGTCCCATCCTTCCTTGTCGGCGCGTGATGATCTGAAGAGGGCATCATAATGCCCCAGGACAAGCTCCACCAGGACACCAACTTCCTTCTGACTGAAGCTGGTGGCCCTCTGCCCCTCTGGCTGGGGGTCGCCAGTGGTCTCAGATGGTGTTTGCCCCGACATGGCGACCCCCAAGGCAGGTGTGGGTGGGCAACTGGGTCCTGGGGCTGGGCTGTGGAGTGATGGTATCCCAGTCGGGAGTCTTCTGTTCCAGCAGGGGTGGGCACCACAACTGGACCCCTGCAGATGGCTGATGTGCAGGCACCAAATGGCAGGGCACGAGGGCAGCAGGCAGTCAGGCAGCAGCAGATGGCAGGTGGGAGCTTGCTCGCGGCTCTGGGGGGCAGTGATTCGGCCTTTTGGGCAGGAGCGTGGTCTTCCATGTGTTTTCGCATGGTCAGCTTGATACAGAGTGATTTGGCACGTGAAAAAATTGCACGTCAGCGTGTAATTCGAGGAAAGGCCCTTAGCGCATAAGCGCGTCTGCACGCATACGCAATTTCATTTGACCAAAGGCCCTTAGCGCGTAAGCGCGTCAGCACGCATACGCGATTTCATTGGACCAAAGGCCCTTAGCGCATAAGCGCGTCTTTGACGTATCGCGCACGGGCGTTGCTCTGGCAGGGCTTGAAGATCCCACGTGGATTTCCATTGCTCTGTATGTGCTTTCCGTGGGGTGCGGTGCGTGTGTTTTCCAGGCGTTGGGGTTCACATGATATTACTTCACAGTGGGTGGGTGTTGGCTATGCGTTCTTCTACACGCAGACGGTGAGTGGTACCCCGCTCGCCCAAGGCCTATCGCGTGTGACACTTCCGTGCACCCCCGAAATACGCATACCCCACTCAATCGCGTGTGAAACTTCCTGCGCACCCCCGAAATACACGTACCCCGCTCAATCGCGTGTGAAACTTCCCGCGCACCCCCAAAATACATGTACCCCGCTCAATCGCGTGTGAAACTTCCCGCGCACCCCCGAAATACACGTACCCCGCTCAATCGCGTGTGAAACTTCCTGTGCACCCCCGAAATACACGTACCCCGCTCAATCGCGTGTGAAACTTCCCGCGCACCCCATAAAAATACACGTGCCCCGCTCGCACAGGCCCAATCGCAGCATGGGACATTCATCATTGCTGTATATTGCCACTTTTGTAATGCGCAGGGACGCTACCGCCTGCCTTCGTGTGGCGGAGGTGTTTCGGCTTGTGCGTGTCTTTGGCTGTGTGCGGCTTTGCCCTATTCGATTCCATGAATACGTGTGGTTCGAGTGCGTGTGGGCGTTCCGTCTGCTTCCCTGCAGTACATCCCCAGTTACGCCCTTATTTTCGCACGTTGTTCCCCATTCCCGCGCATTACGCCCCGTGTTCTGCCCACTTTCTGGTGTATGCGCCGAGGTTGTGCGCTTTCACTGTGCGCATCGTGCACGCCGTTCGGGATGTTGCAGTGAAGTATGCACCATGCACGGATTTGGCGCACATCCCGAGGAAAACACACGCAGGGACTTCCATGAATCGCACGCGCGTGCGCTTGTTTGCGCCTGCTTGCTCCAAGATTTTCGGCGCACGTTTGTTCCATGAATCGGCCCCTAAATGTGGTCACAAATGCTTAAATTCTCATACATTTCTACGTGCGCCACTTTGAACAGATGCAAGCAACCAAAAGCAATGATTTAATCAAAAGAAAACATTTGGAATCTCAAAGGCAAAGTGGGGAATGATTTAAAGGCAATTCACACGTGTAAAACGTCTGCAAAAAGTAATTACACTGCAAAACTTAGGGAGTTATGGAGGTTTTAGTGAGAGGTGTTTTTCTAAAATAAAGACACGAATTTGGACAAGCACTTCAGTTTAACATCAGAAAATACGGTTTATGCTTTTACTCAAGACTAGAGCGTTCAGACTAGACAACTAAGTTGGGACAAAGTAACCTCTGAGACTGATTCATGACGTCAGTAACAGATCCACATCACCTTCCCCGGCGGAACCAGTCCAAACACTCGAAGTGGGATTTTGGAAAAATGACTATGAAAATCATACTTAGCAAATAGACAGGATAGAATACCACTAAAGGTTCTGACACTGTTACTGGTTATGGAAGTAAGGATAGTTCAGAGATTGGAGTGGAAAAAGATAATGCAAGGTAGACAATGGTTCTCTAGTGTCCTGTTAATACTCACAATCCACTGGGATTTAAGATGTTTGGCCCGTCAAGATTCTGGTCAATGGATCGAGTCTATCAAGGAAGGACAGCACATCAGTCTCAGGACAGGATCAGCTATGCCGGTCACCAGAACTGCACGCAATCTGCCCTTCTTGGTTCTGGGTATTTCAAATCAGCGGGATGGCGAGTTCATCAGGCAAGCATTATGGTAGCCAACCAGATAATTTCAGGATGCTAGTTTCAGGATGCTTCCCCACCCCACAGCGCTTCACTGGGTGGTAAGGGTTAGTTCAGGATTAATTGAGATAGAGGCCTAGCTGAAAATGTTTCAGCTACTGCTTGGCCTGGTCATTGGCATCTGGATCTAGAAGGATGTTGAAAGCTGGATGTTGAATGCTGGATTGGAGTGCTTCACTGGAATCAGAAGAGAGACTGTGCATGCTGGCTCTATTTATCCTTTCAAATGACATCACAAAAATGGGTGTATGGGCCGGCTTAACTAAGCGTGACCCTGTGAACTGGGATTGGATCAGCGCCTCATCTCCGCCTTGCGTACGAGTGATTGGATCAAGGACAGATGATGTCAAGTTTTAGGTTCCATGTGATAATATCCCCTCAAAAATATCGCCATACAAAAATTTCACCATATTTATGCAGCGATATTACCTCATGGAACCTGCGGGGGACACCCCCGCAACACCCATATATTTATAAAGGGAGTGGGGGACACCAAAGCAAACCACCCACCTATTTACCCCATAAATTATCCCCACCAAAAATATCGAATATGGCCGTTCCCGACGATATTTTTGGTGAGGATAATATTACCTGATACCAAGTTTTATGGGTTGCTTTTTAGAATCCTTAGAAACCTCCCCTAGCCACTAGTATCAAAATCAAATTTTGTCCTAAATACATATTTATACATGTGTAACCTCTACAAAAATCACATACAAGGATTCCATATTTTATGGAGAATCTGTCCCTCAAAATCTAGCAGCTGTGAGACCTTGTTTTGCCTTTCTGCACCATTTTGTCAATTTCTCCATGAAAATATTTTCCAAACTTTCTCCAAATTTACACAAATATTGGTGTTTACCATAGGAGTGTGTGTGCAACGTTTAACAATTCTAGCATAAATACAGTTCCCATAAAACCACATATATTGCCATTCCTGTTCAGAATATGCTACATAGTTCCCCCACGTTTTGAAATGTAGGGCCAAAAATTTGAGTGACAAATTTGCCCTTTTTATATATTTCACCATTTCTGATAGCGAGTTATATGTCTCTAAAAATTGTTCATTACATATTCTTAGCAGCAAATGGTCCACCTTTTGCCTCCCTCAGGAGCTCAAGGAGTAGCCCCCTCCTTTGGGATTTCCTTCAGCAAGCCAAGTTTACGACCTCTTCACACGTCCATTACCTGGCCTGGAGGATCTGCTATTGTTCAGTCTCTGGCTGCAGACAAAAGTCTGTCCTACCGCACAATTATCATATGTCAGTGAGTATCTGCTGAGAGGAATACCCTCCCCTTCGGTGGAAACCTGTTTTTCAACTTCTGGCAGGCCCAGCCAGGCTAGTTTATTCTTAATTGTTTTAACTTGAAATCCAACATGAAACAAACTTGTTGCATTAGCTGACATAGGTAAATTACATACTTAGATTTAACCTGTGGGATCAAAAACAACTGAAATCTGTGTTCCTTTCAGCAACAGTCCTTTTACATTTGTTAATCCGGCTGACTTTTAGTTTTAGACCACTTTGAAGTTTAATCAGGAGAGCCTAATTGACAGGGGCTGTCATTCACAGGCAATCCAGTTTTGCTGAGAAGGTGTATTGCTCTTAACATTTGAGGACTTTGTACATTCACATTGCTTACATTCATTGTGAAATGAATTTTAGCGGCAAGCAAGATTTTGAGTGCTGGACAGTGTTTTGTACAGGCATTTTGAAGTTTCAACAGCCAAGTGAATGTCATTTACAGGCGAATTTTGGAGTTTCACTTGCAAAGCACTGCTTCTCCCTCTGTACTCCATGTTTACTTGTCATGGAGCCCACTGGCACTTTTTCTGCAGCGTGTGCTCTGTTCCCCCACACATGCACCATGGGTGGCAGGTTGTGCAGCCATCTTTTTGTGTGTTGAAAATGCGGTTTTGGAGGTTTTGGCCAGCCCAAATGTTTTGACGCCATTTTACTGTTTCTTGCACCATAGATGGTAGAGTGATGCGGCATAGTATAGCAGAGTGGGTCATTACATCCCCCACAGCCTCCTTTGGGAAAAAGAACTAGACCGTGTAGTGCTTTGCGGCAAACAACATGGTGACTCTTTAATGAAGCGCCAGCCCGGGCACGTGACAGTATGCCCCTTCCTATCCCAGGGTCTACTTGGTTTACCCGGGTGAAATCAATTGAATTTTCGGACAAGCCTAGGAGCATGTACATACGACCAAGGTTCCCATGAATTCTCTGAGCAGGGATAGCCTTTCCAGCTCACCAGGTATTCCAATCGTCCCCTCTTGTAATGGGAGTCGCAAATCTGTGATACTTCATACTCAGCTGGGATATCGACCTTGTCCATATGATGTACTGGTATGGTTCATGCTGATTGATCGAATGCAACTGGATGAAGGAGGGAAGCATGAAAAATCGGATGATGCGACTTAAGCTCTTGGGGAGTTTAAGTTTAAATGCAACTGGATTGATCTTGGACAGAACCTCAAAAGGTCCTAAGAACCTAGGGGACAACTTGGAGGGTCGTACCCATCTGGGTAGGAACTTAGTGGAAAGCCAGACCTTACATACTGCCTTCCAATCTGGGCATTCTTGGCGGTGTTGATCAGCCTGGGTCTTGTATGTTTTTTGGCTGTCTCGAAGGCTTTGCTGGGCAATCGTATGAGCTTCAGAAAGTTCAGAAATCAGCTACAGGTGTATGGCTATTTTGTATGCTTTTAGTTTAATGTGCTCTACTTCTGCGTTGCTTTCTACGGAGTTGCTTTTTGGTAGGCATTGTTTATTTTCTGTTGGGGAAAAATGGAGTGTGTGTGTTTGGAGGTTGGGCAGGTATATGTGTGCACTGTGCATGGGTGTCTGATTATGAGGGTATAGTTCAGGTTGGGAAGGCTGTACTGGTATGTGTATGTTACTATGCTGGCGTTCAGATGACAATATTAAGTGTGCACCTGCTGAGGTGCAGTGAGTAAGAGTGAAACAAAATGCTGTTGGGTTGATAGAATTTTGTAGCCTACAATAGGAAAACACTGCACTGTGTGAGTAAGAGGCAGAACACTATGATAGTATTTTACTTACGTTGTTGGACGTGAAGAGTAGGTTTCTTCTGGGCTGTATTTTGCAGTTGAGACACCACTGGCTTTCAAGAGACTGGTCTTCAATGCAATTGCAAAAGAAGGAAGTTAGTACATATGTGTGTTAGTGTTTATAAAAATGGTAGAAGGAAAGAAGAGAGTAAGAGTTTGCACATTATAATGGGTGATATGGGTAAAATAACTGTTTCAAATCACACAGCATTGCAAGTGCCACTTGATGGTAGGATATGGGAGAAATCCAGTATGCTTATTGAGTAGGTTATACGGGGTAAGTGCAGGTACCCTGTTCACATGCTTTTCTAAAAGAGTTGGAAATGTACTCTACAAAATATATTTATACCTGTAGTTTGTGTTGATGGATGCAGACGCGGATACATCTGGAAGCAGATATATTGGATAGTTGTACAGTACTTTGTTCTGGAGGTGCTTTGCAATCACAGCAGACTTGTAGCCAGAATGTTAAACAGTATATCTAAAGTGCTGAACTGTGATCACAGAGGTAGATGTAGAGGTCTTGGATGTGAGTGGCTGATGGTTGTGTGACTGCTTATTGGTAGCCAATAGAAGAGTGGTGCAGAGAGTGATGTGAAAAGGGTAGAAGGTCTACCCCTGTGTTACGGGGTCCATGGACACCGCGTTAGTCTGCGGACGGGGTGTGCCACATCCGGGTTCTTTCAGGATGCCTTGCATGGAAAGGGGACTGTGTGGATAAGCCAATCAGGTGTTGATGTGCTTTGTAGGGAAAGAGGCTGTGTGTAGTGAAGATGGCAGAGGTGCAGAAAGTCAGGGTGTTGGTTGTTGGAGATCTATTTGTAAATGTTTTAGAGAGGTATGCTAGAAATATAGCTGCCAATTCTGGTTTTCAAGGAGTGGAGGTTTTGTGGTCAACTGTGCCTGGCTCCAATATGCAGGCAGTGATTGGAGTTTGTAAGAGTATGTCCATTTGGAACAGGCAAGATGTAGTAGTACTGCATTGGGGTGCTGTGCATTTGGGATAAATCAGTGGTCCTAGGTGGTTCTTCCAAGCGCCAAGGTTATTTCTTCTGAGATGCTACCTAGGGTAGCATGGGACAATTGTAATGTTTTTTTGTCCCCAGCAAAATGATGCAAGGTGTTTGGTTAACAAAGGCATGTATGTTTTCTTGCTCAGAGCTGGGATGTTCTCTTGTAATAATGAGAATATTGATTCTATTAATGTTATTTATTTCAAAGCAGATGACATTTCTTTATCCATCCTGGGAAATGCCGTTATTTCGCCATGTAAGGAATGCTTTACAGAGGTTAATGTAAAGAAATCTGGAGGTAAATCTGGAGGTAAATCTGGAGGAAAATAAGTATCTTTAGAAGCACCTTTAAAAAATGAAAGGCTCTTTTCAGAGCCACCACTAAAGTGGAAATCTCCTACCCTGGTTGAAATTTCGTGAATTGCACGATATGTCTGCGGACACCACGGTAGTCCGCAGACCGCACATGCCACACCCGGGGCTTTTGAGGCTGTAGGCCATGGAAATGGGACTCTGGAGGCCAGGGGATTGGTCAATAAAGGTTTTATGGATGTGGTTTGTAAGGAGAGACTGTGGAAGAAGATCTGTTTGCTGAGAGGAGTACAGATGGCTATGGCTGTGTTTTTCAGGAGGCAGTGTGTTTGGATTTTGGCAGACTCTTGGATACATTGGTTGCAGGTGCATGCAAAGCATTGTGGAGTGGCTGCACATTTTGGATTCCATCATGTGGATGTGCACTGGTATGGAGTGCGTGGAATGAAGTGGCTGGATTTGGTTCCTCTTTGTGCCACTTTGGTGACACACCATCATCCAGACATTATTATTATTCATTGGGGAGGGAACAGTTTAGGACATGTTAACGGACTCTTACTGCACTTTGCGATGCACTTGCGAAAGTCATGGTCATGTTTCCAAACTCCCGAGTAATTTTTTTCTCGCATTGCACAGAGACAGATGTGGCTTCGCTCTTCTTCATTTGGTCCGCAAATGGAGAAAGCGATGCGCAATGTCAACATTGCTGTTTGCGCCTTTTTGAGAGATGTTGGCATGTTGTCCTTCCACGATGAAAATATTACATTTCGTAACACAAACATTTTTCACAGAGATGGAGTCCATCTTACTGATGCTGGCAATCAGCTTTTTCTGCGGAATATCCAAAAGGCATTGCAGCCATTTTTGCAAGTATAGGTAGTATTTTTCCAGTAGGTTTTGGCCTCTTCCACCCTTCCAAAAACAAAGAAACACCACAAAAAGGCTCTTTTCAGAGCCACTACTTTCTGTCGGAAAAGAGTGGAATGTTTTTGAAAGTGCCACCCCCTTCATTCTGTTTAGACTGTCCGTGGAGTCATCAGAATGCCCAATGCCCTGCAACATTTCATTGGCACTTCTATTTTTAAACTGTGAAAGGTGACTCTGAAAAGAGCCTTTTTTGGGGGGGTTTGTTGTTTTGTATTTTTTTGGTGTTTTTATACATGACACATAAGGAAAAGAAGGGAAGGGAGGGTAGGGATGGGGCACCAACCACAGGGATAAGAAAGCGCAAGTGGAGAGCGGGTGATGTTGGGTGGGTCTCACTTAGGTAGGGGGCAGTCTTTCTTATGCTCCCGGGCTGAAGCCTTGAAAGCACTTCGAAATTGCTCCCCCCTGCAGAGTACCGCGTCACAGTACATGCACAATAGAGTGACCCTCGAAAGGTAAGAGTCTGCCGTGGTGCGCATGGCCTGCAAGGCTGGTGCAGGGATCCGCTGCCCCACAGGAGTGTCCCTTGTGATGACAGGAGCAGATACATAGGATGTTGTAGAAGAACTCAACCTACTACTTTGTTAAAAGGCGACGACCCTCCGAACTGCCACCTTGTGGTTCAACCTCAGGTGTCGCCGCATGGAGGTGGTCCCGTAACTATACAGGACAGGTTTCCTGTGACTGAGCACAGTTTTGCACTCAGTGCAGCACACATTGTCTGCATGTGCCTTGGGTACCCCTCCAACGGTGGTAAAGAACCTCCACATCCAAGACTCACGCTGGTCAGCAGTAATGGGGACTTCCACTACCTTATCCTCATCTTCTTCTTGATCCCTCTCTACATCACCATGCCTGTTCACCTCCCCATGCCCTTAGAAAGGTGGTGGGGGTGGTACTGAGGCAGAGGCAGCAGCAGTAGGAGCAGCCATGGCTGCCATCACCAAAGGTGTCAGGAACCAGTAAGTCAGCAATCTGCAAACAGGAAACAGCAAGCTGTAGCAGTGCTCAGTAGTCCTTGGTATCCAAAAACAGAATGAGGAGCAGCTCTGGGGTGTGGACTTCTATAGGGGTGCTGGGCAGTGCTCCGCAGACAGCCGTGCGCTCTGCAGAAATTTCTGGCCCGCAAAGCGGCCTCAAAAAGCTCAAAAATGTGTCCAGATCGCCAGGGGTATGGTCTGGGGCCTGTGCAAGGATGAAGTTTCACAGTAAAACACCTTGGATTGCTGAAAAAAGCACTTTTTTGGTGTTCGGGGGCCCGGACACTGCCCACAGACAAGGGCCTATGCTGAGTGTGGGTGCCGTCACATGGTGACTTCATAGACGTATGCAAATGGGATGGGTGTCCGTAGGACACCTATTGCATGGTATCCGTGAACAGGGTTGGGATCCCCAGACTAATTAAAAGTGTGACACACGTACAGCGGACAGTTCCAAAAAGGCATGATGTTCGTAGGACCCCGGAGTTGGGATGCGCGTGCGTGTAGGTGTCCGCCAGACGGGGGTGGGGTCCCCAATCTAATTAGGGGTGCGTCACAACTTTGCGGACAGGTGCTGTGTTCTACAGACACCTCCATTTCGATTGCGGACAGGCCAGACAGGCGCAGTATCCGTAGGACACCTCCATTTTAATTAATTACGGACATTCCGGACAGTCTCCTTGTTCATAGGACCTCGAAGGTGGGATGCTCATGCGTCCAGGTGTGCGCTGGACAGGGGTAGGGTTCCTGAACTAATTAAAGGTGCATGACAACTTTGCAAACATGTGGAAAGGCGTTGTGTTCTACGGACACCTCCATTTTGATTGTGGACATCCCAGACAGGTGCAGTGTCCGTAGGAGACCTCCATTTTGATTAATTACAGACATTCCGGACAGTCGCGTAGTCCGGTGTCTCCTAGCAGGGTTTTTAAAAAAATAAAACGCAGACCCATACAGCAACAGTATACATATAACTTTATTTACACACATAAATATACAAATTATGAAAAAGAAGGGGAAGCAGAAATTGAGACATAGGATTCAAAAAAATTTGAGCAATAAGGGGGTTACTCTTTTTTGTATGGGGGCTGTGGTGAATGAGGGAAATGTATATTAATTAAAATATGTTATGTTATATCTGGTCCATTGCTACACATAGGGTTGTTTGACAGCCCTAAACTGTCAACAGGGGAGTGATTCACAAACATCCTGTGTTTGGGAAGGTGGGTATCTGGTGGTGAAATTGCTGTTTCAGAAATTGAGAAATACACAGGGGAATTGGGGTTTCCTAGAGGTTGGGCATTAGAGGAGGAAGGGACTGAGATCTCATCGTAACGTCTTTGGTGATGGGGAATTTGTGGGGATGGTTGGCTGGGACAGGGAGAAGGGGTACAGGTGCAGGTGGGGCAATGATGTTTAATATTCTCCATGATGTGTCTTTGTACAAATTATTTTAAAATGGCAAAAGTGTTAATTAATTCATCAATTCTTTCTTCCAAGCTGTTACTTTGCTGTTCCATGTGCTCATGCACTTGTGGATGATGTACTGTTTCTGGGGCATTTCCTTAATTTTCTGTATGTACTGTTAAAGAAAAAAAATGTCAGGTGCATGTGAAGCGATGTTTATTATTTGGCTTATTTTGCAAACTGCACTGTGTACCAATAGTATCACTGTCTTCAACCATTTCATCCCGAGGAACATTTTCTTGAAGCCAATCCAGGGTGCTAGCCATTTTTGTGTAAAAAAAGAGAAATTATTTTTTAGTGTAGCATACTGAACAAACTGCATAGTTATAGGAAACAATGTAGCGCGCTTACCAGTTTGTCGATCAATTGTTCTGTTAGTGCTTTGCAAGTGTGCTGTTGACAGTTGGTTTCTAGGTTCTGTGTAAAGCAGCAGTGAGGTAATTCTGCTGCAGGCACTGGTTATTTTTGTTCTTGGTGCATTCCATTATGTTGCATATCCTATGGAATTGCACTGTTGCTTTCTTAAATATAGAGTTTGTCGCCCTACTTTAATTATTTTGTAATTCACTTATCTGCTGCTCTTTCAACATGTTGAGTGTCTTTGTTGCACGCTACAACAATGTAAGAGAACCCCTGAGCTTTTGGGCATTGTGGATGCTACCCGAGGTCCACAGACAGTCGCACAGTCCACGGACCCTGAGGTTATCAGCATGGGGCTAGGGTGTTCAGTATGTTGTATGGTACCTCTATACAAACTAAGCGTATGCTGGTAAAAAGCTATGAAATTCAATGAAAAAAGTTTGTTAAAGGGACGTTTGGTTAAGTGGCGCTAATAAAAAGCTGTGAAATTCAGTGAAAAAACTTTGTTAAAGGGATGTTTTGGTTAAGTTGCGCTACTAAAAACCTATCAAATTCAGTGAAAAAACTAATAATAACAACCTATCCATATTATGGTTACAAGTAAAACTGAAAACCCCCAGAAATTCGGCAGTTATGGTAAGCTAAGCAACCATAACTCGCACCACCACAGTGCACTGCTACAACTAACACCCATGACATCAAAGATGACATCACAAATGTCATTGATGACATCACTGATGACATCACATGTCTGTCTCCCTCTTTTTTCTTTACTGACATATCTTCGCCACGTGGTTTTCTTCAGTAATTCTCAGGAACTAAAAATTCAAAAGGTAGTATATTTGTAAACTTACCCTTCAAATATGTTCTTACACTACTTTCCTTAGGGTCCAGTCACAGTATTTGATACATATAAATAGGGGAATAAGCAAGCTTGAAACACAGCAATCATTTCTGTTCATGAAGGTAAATAGTAAAGTTATGAGCACTTTGTGGTACTACTGCAGTTTTTTTCTTACCTTACTCTCCCTGTATATGCTCATATTTGTATGCGTTGGTCTCACACTACTTTTCTTACAATCCAGTCACATCATATGACACATATGTAAGAGCCTTGAAACACAGCAATCATTTCTGTGCATGAACATAATCAGTTACGTTATGAACACTTTCTGGTAGTACTGCTGCTTTTCTGCTTACGTTACTTCCCCTGCATATGTTCATATTTGTATGCATTGTTGTTTCTTTATATTGTGTGTGTACTAATGCAATTATGTAGTAAGTGGGGCTTTATTACCTACTTAGTATATGTTTCACAATACACAAAA
Organism: Ambystoma mexicanum; assembly: GCF_040938575.1. Classification (NCBI taxonomy): domain Eukaryota; kingdom Metazoa; phylum Chordata; class Amphibia; order Caudata; family Ambystomatidae; genus Ambystoma; species Ambystoma mexicanum. The sequence continues at coordinate 21,060,620 of NC_090922.1, read as the reverse complement.
CTCTAATACGAAAACATTTATCATGTCACTGTCCAACATGGCAAGATTATGAACATTGCACCACTTATCGTGTATGCTACACACAATGGTAATTTTTCTACATGAGTAGATTCCTATACTGCAAAGACATTTATAATACAATACTATTTATAGCAAAGCATTCCTTAATAAACTACGTAGCTGACACTTTTTTGCAAATGTTACAATAACAATCCCTTGTACAGACTTTTCATGCAAAGTAAATGCACATGAAATGTCATCAGTGATATCATCAATGACATTTGTGATGTCATCTTTGATGTCATGGGTGTTAGTTGTAGCAGTGCACGGTGGTGGCATGAGTTATGGTTGCTTAGCTTACCATAACTGAAGAATTTCTGGGGGTTTTCGGTTTTACTTGTAACCATAATTTGGATGGGTTGTTATTAGTCCAAAGAAATTATAATGTCCCTTCAAGAAAGGTTTTGCACTGAACTGTATTGGTTTCTCTTAGGGCAACTGAACCATAACGTCCCTTTAACAACGTTTTTTTCACTGAATATATATACACACATGACTGTTTGCTGCCCTTGCTCTCAGTGCTGCATTTTGGACAGTGCTTCAAGGACAAAGTACAATATTGCAGGATTTTTGTATCTTCTTGTAACACCCCCTGTCCTATTTACACAGATAATCTGTCCTACATAGAGCACATCTTCGAGATATCCCGGCGCCCTGATCTGCTCACCATGGTCATTGATTACCGAACCAAAGTGCTGAACATTTCAGAGGAGGATGAAGTTGATACCAAACTCACCCGCATCCCAAGCGCCAAAAAATACAAAGGTGAGGCATTTGCAGTAGTAGCATTGAGGCTGTATCCTCCAATTATTTTTGTTTTTTCCAGTCGTTTTAATTAACAGCTAGCCCTTCTTCGCAGCAACTACTTTATTTTTCAGATTCATATCACTGTGGTAACTGCATGTGTTCCTTTTAATGCTCCAATTCCAAGATCACTAAACAAGAGAAATGTGTAATCTTTTTTTGCCAAACCTTTGGTGCTATAATGGTAGCTCTATAAAACAGGACATTTATGGTTTGTTGGGTACGTTTCAGAGAGATGACATTTGTCTGCAGTGATCTCGTGATGGTGTCGTATTTCCAGGATTGTTTTTTAATTTGTTTTTCCCTCACTTTAAAAGATCAGAACAGCACCCATATGCTGAAGTGTTGTGAACTGAAAGCAATGAAGGGAATGGACTTCCACAGGGAAATCCTGCAAACAGCAAGTGACAAAACATACCGAGTGAGAGGTGTTGATAATGAAACTCCAAATATCAGTTGCCGTTATTTTTTCACCTGGTTAAGACTGTATTCTAGCAAGCAGGTGAAGGCTTAATGAGACTATGGGCCTCATTACAAGTTTGGCGGTAGCCCTGCCGGTAAAACCGGCAGGGCTGCCGCCGAACTTGCATTTATTTCCGACCTCTGGCAATGGGGACATACAAGGCCATTACACCTTGGCGGACCCTATATGTCCTCATTGCCAGAGGCCGAAATCCATTAAGAAAGGCACCCGCAAGCACAACTCGTAGTTTGCCGGTCTAGGAACTACGGTACCGGCAAGCTTCTTGCCAGTACTGTAATTCCCAGACCAGCAAAGATTGGAAAACTTATAATGAGGCCTCATAAGAGTGTTCAGCAGCAAACATCAACGGGCGGCTTCACACATCATTGAACATTTAAAAAAAGCCAACATGCAAGATGATTACACTGTTGTAGCTGGGACGTCCCCAGTGATCATGCAATGTTTGTTGTCAGAGTATCCATGAGGTGATTAAATGTCTAGCTATATGAGGTCCCTTCTTTACTAAAAGACAGTTTGCATCCAAAAGTGACCCTTAGTCATAGTGTGGAATGGTAAAGTCTGCTTCATTAGAAGTAGGTACTGGTCATCCTCCTCTCTGCAAGCTATGCTAAACATTCTTCTCTTATTTTTCCTCTTCACCTTTCATCTGCTTTAGACACTGGATCATACTGTTCTTCTTTGTACTGTGTCCAATCTCAGTTTTCATAGGACTGTTCTTTGCTGATGTCAATGTTATCTCATTGAACATACTTATCCTGTTACTTGGGCTGGAAACATTTCTCAGACTGCCGATTAACGTTTAGGTGTTCCATAAGGATCTGTGCTTGTCCCTCTGCTTTTTTCCCTTTTCAGGATTCCTTTATCTTCTACTAGCAGGTTTACCCGCACAGTAATTCCTATGGCTGAAGCGTGTACGTTTCAAATCCCGTACCCATACGTGTACAGCTGAAGCATGTAAGCATTGTTCTGTTAAGATGGCATGCATTCAGCAACGTCAGTGGGAAATTAAGTTTCTGTAATTATCATGAGAGAATTGCCACAATGTGACAGACAAAGACATTGCAGACACTATTGAAGAGTCATGCACCGTTTCCTGTCACCCGCATTACTACAAAAGCTCTGTTTGTGTCACCTGCATACCTTCATAAGTGAGTGCCACTAATGTCAGCTAGAATCCTGATAGTGTGGACAGTTTAGGAACAATGAACTGCTGCAGTTTTCATGAACTGCTGAACTTTAGGAACAATGAACCTAGAACTACGGCAGAACTACGGCGCGAAGAGGCCAAATGGCAGGGGTAAGCATTTCCCCCGCACGTTCTCTTTCCCCCTCCCCTGCACTTGCATGATCTCAATATCACCTGGCCTAGTAAGATCGTTGTCTGTCTTCCTTCTGTACCCCCTCCCTTGCCTTGTCACGCTTTGAAACACTTGTGTATAGGCACATTATAAATGCCATATCGAATCATATCATAAGCATTGCAGACTGTTTATAAAATAAATAAATCTGGAAAAGGTATATTTTATACTTTTTACATTGTCTACACCATGGAACCTACCCATATGCCAAGTTTCAGGTTTGTAGCATGTTGGGAAGTATGCTGAAAATTTTGAACAGACACACAAACATATCCACATATGGCAGGGGTAAGCTTTGCACACGCATATCTTACATACTTTTTACATTGTCTACACCAATTGTTTTCAAGCTCACCTGCTGGATTGTAACTATTGCCTTTATAACTGGTTCATGCACAATCGTATCTAGGTGTTTCAAAGCTCAGCTGCTGTGTTGTAACTATTGCTGCATATCCTGTTCAAATTACACCTCCATCTGTTCCTGCTTGGCTGCTAGGCCATCTGGTGAATCTTTTCATGCCCTGTGCAGCTCCCCTGTCTGTCCTCTCCCTCCACCCACCCACATGGCACTCTCTATCTCCCTTATCTATTCTTACTGTTATTATATCACCTATCCTAACTCCCTCATGATGTCTTGTAGAAAAAGCTATAAAAAAGCTCTCCTGTGCTCTAACCCAGGCCTACCTATTGCTGACACCCACATCAATGCTATTTCCAGACAGACTATTACTGACATCCTTTTCTCTGTCCCTTTGGACTCCCCACTTGGTCTGCACTCTCTCTCCCCTTTCTCCTCCTCACCCATTAATGGTGGCGCTAGATGGGAAGTTGGGAAGTACTCTTGGCATACTTCTCATCCTCTAGGTGCATCATGAATGTGTATCACACTAGCACTATCATGTCCCAAGGCGTTCAACATACTCTTCTCCTTCTTGACCGGCGCCTCCCCTCTCTCATTAACTTCGTCCCCTCTCCTGTTACTCCTCCTCCCTCCTCTCTAACCTCTACATCACCACCGACGGGAGTACCATGCCCATGTACTCCTCCTCAGAAATCGTTTAAAGTCGGTAATCTGCTTCACTTAGCTACTTTGAATGCTCGTTCTGCTGTCAAACACCCCTTTGGCATCTGTCTCCAACTTGAAGACGTTGACGTCCTCACACTCACCGAGAAGTGGTTTAATGTCAGCTCTGTCACTATTCTCCAAACTCTCCTCCCTGAGGGCTACAAAACTCCTCTCCAAATCCAGGCTCACCCGTCCCGGAGGTGGAGTGGCCCTGACTTTCCCTGAGTTGACCCCTGCTTCTATCATACCTATTCAATCCTCCACCTCTTTTAAATGCCTCGTCTATAGACTTGGGTTCTCACCTACACTCTCACTCACCCTTGCTACCATCTACAGGCTCCCTGGCCCTATCCCTCTATTCCTCTCTGAATGGGCCAACCTCACCTCTTCCCTCTTGACCTCTGCTTCCAAACTCCTCCTCCTCTGCGACTTTAATATCCACTTTGACTCTTCTGAATCAGCCACTTCACAGTTCTTTGACCTCTGTGACTCCCTCTCTCTTACTATGCTTGGCTAACCTTCGCCTCTCCATCCCTAGCACCCTTGACATCCTTGCCTCTGTCATGAGGATCCACCGGAAGCCTACCTCCAAGTGCAATGGATGGTATGACTCTGATCTTGCTTCTCTGAAACTTAAGTGCAAAGTTGCTGAACGGAAGTGGCAGACCTCAGGTTCATCCCCTGACAAACTGGCCTGTCACCTGCTCCAAAGGCAATATCGTTTCTCTATCAGCTGCAAGAAGAGGGCACACATCCAAGCCTGCATCTCTGGAGCCACTAAAAACACAGCTGAACTTTTCAAAATTTGCAAGGAACTCACTAATCCAATTCAGTCTACAGCTCTCTCCTTCCTTCCCAAGCTCTCTGCTCCGCTTTGGCCACCCATTTCACATCTAAAACTCAGAACATTCTGTCCTCACTCTCCACACCCCCCCCCCACCACTGACTTCCCTTGCCTCCCTTGGCTCCCCTCCCTCCACCCACTCACTCTCCTCTCTCCTGCCCATCGCTCCTGATGAGGTCATTAAAGTCTGCTAAATGAAGGTCTCATCCAAACAGATGCTCCCATGCTCCTCTAGAACCATTAAGGACAACATCTCCTCTCTCGGCTCTTGCCGACTTCTATAACCCCTCCTCCGCCACTGGCTCTTTTCCTCTATCCCTCAACCACTACTGCGTGCACCCTCTCCTGAAAAAGCCATCTGCTGACCCCTCCTGCCCAGCTAACTATCGCCCTATCTCCACCAGCCCCCTTCTCAGTAAACTCTTGGAGAAGTTGGTCCTCCCCAATTGATCCTTCGTACTGAACTTGTTGGATGCCTCCATGACCGTCAATCGGGATTCTGGACATCCAGAAGCATGGAAACTGCTCTCCTGAACACCCATGAAGACATGCTTGCAAATCTCGACTCTAATTCTCCAGCTGTTCTCATTCTCCTCGACCTCTCCTCTGCCTTAGCCATGGTTAACCATTCTATCCTCATAAAATGGCTCTATGATACTCTCTGCACCACAGACCGGCAATTGGATTGGCTGACCTCTTTTCTCACTAACCACCCATCCCAGCTGCAACTGGGCCCTTTCTCCTCCACCACCTCAATCTCTACCTGCATCATCCCCCAGAGCTCTATCCCATCACCGTGGCTTTTCAATATCTATCTCGCCCCTCTTGCTCACCTGATCTCCTCCTTCTCTCATTTCCAGTGCTATGCTGACAATGCACAGCCCTCCCTCAAACTCTCCCCTAGTACCTCCTCCTCTCTCATCCGTGATTGTCTGACCGCCAGCCAGGCATGGTGTGTAGCTAATGATCTATGTCTTAATGCCAGTAAGACAAAGATCCTTCTCATTGGGACACCTGCGCCCAATTTCCTTCCTACCCTCTGCCCCCCCTCCCCTCACCATCCTGTGAGGCCAAAAATCTTGGGGTCATCGTTGACTCTGCTCTCTCCTTTACCCTCACATCATGGACCTTGCCAAGAAGGCCCACTTCCGGCTTAACCCCCTTAGAAGCATTTCTCACCGTTCCCTAGAAGCTGAAAGTCTCCAGAGCTCTGGTTCTCTCTAGGCTGGACTACTGCAACAGCCTCTTTCTCATTCTCCCCCTTTCATCCCCACGTCCCCTTCAGCTAGTCCAGAATAGGGCTGCAAGATTTACCCTTGGCCTCAGGCCCAGGGATCATATCTCTCTACCCCTAAAATATCTGCACTGGCTCCCGGTGACTGCGAGGATCAAATTCAAGACCCTCTGCATCATCCACAAGGCTTTTGGGCCCTGGGACCATGCTATCTCCAACTTACCCTCCCTAAAAACTTCCCTGCTAGAGCTCTCCGCTCCTTTAACGCCAACCATCTGCTTGTCAAACACTTCTCCAAGCAAAGAGGGGGACAGGCCCCTCTAGTCGGCTTGTGCCTCTCTTTGGAACAGCCTCCCTGCCCCTCTGACTTGAGCCAGACCTCCTTATGTTCCAGAAACTTCTCCAAACTCTGCTTTTCTCTACCTCTTTCCCTTCCCTGCTAATCACCCCACTGCCACTAAGACCTGGCGGCCTGGTCCATCATGAATCTTACAGGTTACCAGGCCCTCTTCCCAGTCAACACCAGCACCCCCCCTCTGCACTGCCGCTGCGGGGGGTGCATCCCTGTCTTGGGATTCCTCTGCCCTAGAACTTACCCAGTGGCCTCCCACCTTGGCTCCCCTCTGCACCTCCCTCCTGGGCTCCCACCAGCACTTGTCCATACCTTGCTCTCTCTCCCTCCCTTCCCTATCTCCTGCACATCTCTTCACTGCACTTGCACGTCCCAATGTCACAAGGACTAGTAGGACCACAATTATATATTTACTTTTTTGCCACTGTTAGTCTCCCCTTGTTTCCTCCCCCGTTGTCTTGTGATGCCTTGAAAAACCATTCTGTTGTATAGGCGCCTAACAGATTCTCACTAAATAATTAAATGGATCCTACTCACATGCCAAATTTTAGGCTTGAGGCATGTTGGGAAGTATGCTAAACATTTCGAACAGACACACACACACATCTCTCTCTCTCTCTCTCTCTCTCTCTCTCTCTATATATATATACATATATATATATATATATATATATATAGGAAATTTGTGGATATATGTCTGTTTGAAATGTTCAGCATACTTCCCAACATGCTACACACCTGAAATGTGGCATGTGGGTAGATTTCATGGTGTAGACAATGTAATAAGTATAATAGATACATTTTTTAAATTATTTTTTAAGCGGTCTGCAATGCTTGAATATATATGTGTGTGTCTATTTGAAATATTCAGCATGCTACAAACCTGAAACTTGGCACGTTGGTAGGTTCCATGGTGTAAACAATGTAACAAGTAATGTTTCTAATTTCTGCGGTCTACAATGCATGGATATGTGTGTGTGTGTCTGTTTTAAAGAAAACGTAAGACCGCTTAAAAAAAAAATCTGAAAAGGGTTACCAGCCCACATGCCAAATTTCGGGTGTAGCATGTTGGGAACAGACACACACACATATCCACACATTTCCCATATATATATATATATATATATATATATATATATATATATATATATATATATATATATATATATATATATATATATATATATAAAGAGAGAGAGAGAGAGAGAGAGAGAGAGATAATGTCACCATTTCTGCACCGATGACTCAAAGATCTTTCTCATCCTTTACTGACTCTGCTCTGTTTTCTCTCTGCTTTCCTACTTGTTCTTCAGTCTTGGATGTGAGCTATTTTCATCTCAATCCCTCTAAACACCAAGTTCGTATTCTTTCCTGCCTCTACTACCACATCACCTCTGTATCCTGTTTCAATCTCCTTTCCTCCTTTTCTCCACTCCCTCTTCCTTAGACCTCTACCCTCACCATTCTTTACATTACCAACTTTCATTGTACCCCCACAATTGACTGATAATCTTGCGGCTGCTAGGCAGCCTTTACTTTTGTCCATGTCGGCTCACCGTAACCGCCTTGCATCAGCCCACAGAGAAACACAGGAAGAGGTAAGGAGCGGTAGGGGCTTTTATACCCCAAGCGATCAGAGTTATGTGTCTATTTTTGCATTGGATCGGTTTGGGAAGGTGGGGACATTTGTTCAATTTGTGACGAGGGAGGGACAACGGGAAGTAATAGAGATAGGTAAAGAGTTCCAGAAGGGTGGTGTCAAGAACCCAAAATGAACGGTCACCCATCAGGGTGGAATGAATGTTGGGGATGGAAAGAAGGGAGAGGGTAGAGGAATGATGGCAAACTGTAGGTCACCAGGACATAGGGAAACGGGACTGCTGTGCTTCTTTAATAGTAGTGGGGTAACAGGAAGTAGTCTGTGCCGGCTGCACTTTAACATTTCACAAATGTTTACTTCCAAGACCGATGCAAGGGATCTGTCTGGGAAAGCAGCGGTCTCCATTATTTTTTTAGGAGAGACGAGACAATCGAACTAGGAGTAATGACGATTACCATACATAATTTGGCATTAGAGACGCCACTTCTAGCACATTTTCCAATGCACTCTCAAGACCTGGCTTTTGTTTTCTGCTTTTCAATGCCCCTCCCCATCGTTTTGCCCCCTCACTCCTGCATGTTGCCTAGTGCCAAGGAACCACTTTGTAGTGTACAACCTGTGATGTCGCAAGAAGCCAACACCTGTGTCACGTGGTAGAGGGACACTGGGATCATGGGATATGAGGAGGACGACGAAGGGTAGGGGAAGTTATATAGCAGGAACATGTGGAAGAAAGACATGCATTAGAATCCTCCTTTGGTGTCCACTTCCTTCTTTGCATGCCTGCATGAAGGGGGCCATGTGGGCTAATGAGGTGTGACCCTGCTAGAGGTCGGACACCAAATTGGCGATGAGCGGGTCGACCTATGTGTGTCGGGTCCCTGTGCAGGTGTAAGGCCTGCTACTGGCAGCAGAGGAGCTGCAGAGAGGTGTTTGTGGGCGCGGTGGTCCTGCCAACCCTGCCTCATCTTACAGCGTGGAATTGATGGGCGGGCAGCCCCAGAGGCGGTCCAGGCACGTAGCCCAGGGGCCTGGAGAGCACACGTGTGTGTGTGTGTGTGTGCGGCAAGGTGGTACATTTTCACCAGAGCCCACGTGCAAGGCCTGAAAGCCTGCAAAGCTCCACAAGACACGATTTCTACAGCGCATATGTCGAAACATGTGGCTAATCCTGATGATCAGTGAGAATCCCTCACAGTAACCAGCACAATGCAGAAGGAGCACAGGGCTGTTGCAAACGTCAGTACAACCATGCTAATACAATGTGTGATCTACATTTAAGACTTTGCCACACAGCAGGCGGGCGCACTCCGTAGAAGAGCAGAGGCGGTCACCCTCAACTAAATCCAGTCTGGGCGGGGGAACTATGATGTGTCCCATTTCAAATCCACCACTGCGCATCCCAGAGGGTAATACCTTATTTCCCATTCCCAGTCGCAGCTACAGCCCCAGGATGTCTGAGGAGGAGGATCTGACAGTGCCTGTCACCCGACCTGCAGTTCTGCCTTTGAGACAGCAAGATAACTTCATCACAACTACCCACTCACTTCGACTTTTCAGAGACCAGCAGTTTGAGTCCCAGATGGAGAAGATGGATGAGGGACTTCGAGGGGTACATAAAAGCCATCATACCTCTTGAGGAGAACAAAATGCACAGCTTATTGACTCTATCCATAGGCCCCAGTGTACGGGATATCATGGATGAGCTCGCAACTGGGACAACGGACACATACGCCAACCTCAAAACAGCTCTCACTATTTCATGCCACACACCAATGTGGACTACCAATGTGTACTACGAACAGCATAAATATTTCACACCACCAAGCAACAAAAAGGGGAATCAATGGACTCATACTTCATGCGGCTATGCATTAGACTAAAACATTGTGACTTTAGCAACTATTTGAATGATGAAACACTAAGGTCCCAGATCATCACAGGGTGTGAGTGCATTGAATTCAGGAAGAGATTGCTACAGAAACCTTGATCCTTAGAAGAAATACTACGACTAGCCGGTCAGATGCAGCACTGGTGCTTCAAGTGGAGGGTCTGAGTGACATAAAAATCTCACATGGAAAGGTTGACAATGTCCACAAACTAGAGAGGTGTGCAATCAAGGCAACAGTGAACCATTTTCCAATAAGCCTGCGTGCTGCACTGGTGTGCCGTCTGCTCGGAGGTAGCCCCTCCTTTTCCAGCGCGCTAATCCTGCATGCACCGTCGACGTCACATAGGGGGAGTCGCTGTACACTGTCACTTCCCGGTCTGCGTGATTCTCAACTGTGAGTATCAACGCAAATAATTCTGCAGCTTGCGCTGAATAATGTGATGCCAATCAAGTACTCACGAGCACTTGAAATTCTCCATTTGCCAAATGTTGCACTATCGCGGTGCCAGTATATCTTTGCTCGTCATTTTGATCGATTCACAAAGAGCCGTCAATGAAGACAATCTCTATCCATCTTCTCTTTTACTCTAGGAAGCTCATCACAGAACTCTTCATAGTTCGCACAATCGTGTAGAGGTTCTCCTTCGGTAATAGGCTCAGCTATAAACATAGCTGGATTCCCTATTTTACATTGAACTATTTTAATGGCTGGAGTCGATATGATTACCTCAGAGGCAGAAGCCCTTTGAGTAGTCAACATGCCTTTTGGTTTTTCCAAAATTGCAAATAATGCATGCTCAGCAAATAACGTCATGGAGCATCCCATCACTATGTTTGTAGCCTTTTCTATGGCGACCGTGGTGGCTGCTAAACTTTGTTCGCATGGAAAGTGGCCTCTCATTACTGGATCCAGAATTCCAGTGTAATATGCAAGGGGTTTGTACCCCAATGTAGTTCTCTGTGTGAGTACTGCTGTCATAAAAGTACCATCTGTGTGCGAGAATAAAAGGAATTCCTCTGCCAAATTGGGAATCCCTAAAACTGGAGTCGTGCAAATGGCTTTTTTCAATTAGTCAAACCCTTCTTCCATTGCCTCAGTCCACATGATGTTCTATTGTGTTGCCTGTGCTTTCTTCAAGGCTTGTAAGAGCGGCCTAGTATACGAGCTGTAGTCAAAGACCCATGCTCTGACATAATTAAATAGTCCTAGAAAACTCGGCATCTGTTTTATCGTGTGTGGTTTAGCTGTTTTTAAAATGGCCTCAGCTCTTTTAGGAGTAACTTTCTTTCCCTCATGTGAAATTAATTGGCCTATGTACAACACTTCTTGTTGACAATATTGTAACTTTTCTTTGTCAACCTTATATCCTTTGTCAGCAATTATAATCATTAGCTGAACAGAATCGCATCTGCACTCTTCCTCTGTGGTGCTGCAAACTAAAATGTCATCTACGTATTGCAACACAACGCTTTCTAAACCAATATTACTCAAGTCCATCTGGAGGACTCTATTAAATATTGATGGGGACTTACAGTGCCCCTGGGGCAGCCCTGTGCTTTTTAATCGCACGTGTCTAAAAGTGAATGATGTCAAATCTTTGTGCAATGGGATTGAGAAAAATGCATTTTTCAAGTCAATCACAGTGAAATATCGTACATCAACACGTATATTACATAGAATCGTAGATGGGTTCGGGACTAGAGGGAACTCGGCCTCTAAAATCTTGTGTATTGGGCGTAAATCTTGAATTAGTCTCCAAGACCCCCCTTTTGATTTTTTAATGGGATAAACTGACATATTACACAGTGACTCTGACGTCACTAAGATACCATGGTCCATCATGGCGGAAATTCATCTTGAAAATGCCTTCATATGCTTCTCGAGACATGGGATATTGCCGTGCGCAAGGCAAAATTGCTCCTGGTTTCAATTTAATCTTCACTTCCCCAACTCCTTTCAGTAAGCCGACATCATAGGGGCCAGTGGTCCATACTGAAATTGGCACTTTCACCATATCTCCAACAAAATATTCAGGACGCTTCTTTGCTAACATCATTCTCTGTGGGACCTCTCTCTTAATCGTTTTGACCCAATAAATAATGCACATTTCAAAAATCACAAAATCATCAGATTTGTCATCTCCAAACAAATCTTCATCATTGACGTCAGTCACTCTGCAGCCTTCCTCGATGGCAATTATTGTGCTCCATCGTCTACCCCTGTCATCAGTTGCATCAAGCAAAGCCATATTTCCTTGGACTATAGCTGATTCTAAGGCTAAGGGGAAAATGTGCCCCTCTTCTTCATCTATAGGTATCTGTGGTCTAAATAGAAACTCATCTGGTATTCTCATGGTTCTGCCTACTAGACCTGGCAGCCATGCTAACAGAATGCGTATCCCATAATGGAACACTTCGGGTTCCAATGGTATTGGTCTAGCCAGTATTTGTCCTGCATATGCCCTGATCATTTCGCACATGTTTAAATAATGCATTCCCGGTGTTGAACACACTATACTATCGTCTGTAAATGAAATGGTCATATTCATTTTTGTCATTAAATCTCGTCCTAATATGTTGACAGGTGTTTGCCTTGAATAAAGCAGGGGCACCTTCATATCACACTCTCTTATGGAGACTGGTAATTCTTCTGTAAAAGGAGCTCCTGTAAAGCCTTGAAAATTCATTGCATCGCCAGAGATTGAAAATGTGCCCTCACGTATACATGAGCGTGTTGCACCTGTGTCCACTAAGAAGGAATAATCTTTGCCGCCTATAATTACGTCTATCCTTGGCTCCTCATGAGGATTCGGCATAATAGATAGGACTGAACACATCAGGTCTCCCAGTGAGCTGTCCTATTGCGGGTACAGCCTCACTCCATCACTCGTGAATGGATTTCCTCCATCAACAGTGACACCTCCTATTCTACGCATCATAGGATGCTCTGTGGTTGTGTTCTGCTGAAGTTGCATAGGAGATTGCTGTGATTGTCCTTGCGGTTGATTGCCTGTCACTTGCTGTGGTTGCAGGCCTTGTTGCACTCTCGGCGCTTGCTGCTGCATTGTTTGATCTTGCACAACTCCATTTCCGCTCTGCTGCGAATATGCAGGTAGATTTGGCATTCCCTGTCTTGAAAACTGAGCATTCTGTATCATCCCTTGGCTTCCACGTATACAAGCTATGTGCCCTGTCATTCAACATGTCCAACATAGAAGCGGTTGTCTCCCCATCTGCCCATATTTCATGTTTTTATTACCATTTTGCATATTCTGAAACCCTTGTTGTCCATTCTGAAAGCTTCCCTGATTATTCTGCCAATACCCTTGATTACCTTGCCAACCTCTCCCTCGATATCCCCTTCCTCTTGGAGCAAATCCATTATTTGTCTTATCAAACTGTCTTTGGTTATTTATTTGCGGCATAGGTACTGCCTGCTGCGAGTTTGATCCACCCATGTTTATTAACATTGCCCCTTCATTGGCATACTTGGATAACGTTTTTTGCACTAACTTTGATCCTTCACCTTTACGTGTATCATCTTTTTTATGATTCTTTTCCTGCAGGAGTCTGCAATAATGTGCAATGGTTAACTGAATTTACGACCATGGTTTTGTTTCTATTCCCACTAATTTCTTGAGCTGTTTCTGCACCTGCTCTGGCAGCCCTTGGCATAATATATGATAAAATACAGGTATAGACTTCCCCCAAGCCTCACGTGTTTGAAGCGCCCATGTGTCTTGAAAGTTTGGAATATAAAGCAACGGGTCCTCTCCTTCTTTCATTATCTTGTCATCATAGCTCCCATATCGGAAGTATCCGGATATAGTACTCGAAGCGCTTTCCAAATTGCTGCTCTACAATTGATAAACAGTGCTCCATCATGCGCTGTGTTGACTGTAGTCACACCAGGGTAGCCTGCCCGTGCCCATACGTCATCAGCGCTCTCACCAAGTATGGCGATTAGAAGACCTTTAATATCCCCTGTAGCTAATGTATTCCCTCCCATCATTTTTTCTAACTCATGTATCCATTTTCCAGCACTGGAAGTTAAATTCGGGAGTTTACATTTTAAGTTTTCCCTGTCCATCTGGAGCCATGGTATATACTGTGGCCTGGCTCCTCCCTTTTCTAACAATGGGATCTGTGATGCTCCAAACTCATTCTCATCTCTCATCGTTTGTCTATTTACTGCTGGAGTAATATTCCCACATCGCCGTCTACCTGGCAATGACCTTAGCCTGCTTACATAGGGCGGGGACTCCCCCCTCTGGCCATGGGGTTGCCTCTTATGTTGGTCTTCCTGTATCAGTGGCTCTGATGCCTTGGACATAGGTATCTTTAAATCCGACCATCTTACTTCCTTATCAAAGGCGGATGTTCTTCTAGATCACATATATCACTCCTAACCTCCCTCAAGTAGGTTTCCCTTTCTTCGTCTGATACTTCTTGTGCCCAACTCGTGCAACTCCTCTCATCATCATCTCTATTTAATGTTACTCTGTCTAAAGACAGCTCCTTCTATCTCATACTACCTGAGGCTTCCTCCGTGTCATACAACTGAGTACTCTCGAGACAATCATTATTTCCCTTGCTTTGTGCTTCTTTCTGGGCTTGCAGTTTGTGGTATACTTTATCAATGTTTTGTGAGTCAAACTCGTCTTCTAGATTTATTCTAGACACACCTGGTAATGGCTCGGACTCGGGAAAGAATTCCTCTATGTATTCCCAGTCTACCTGTGGATTGGGATCTCTTACTTCCCTTTACAAATACCCAAGATCGCGTGCTCTGTCTCCTTTTGCATTCCATGTCATCATCGACTTCTCTCCGCTTTCTCGCCTATTCTCTTATTCTATCTTCCTCTTTCTTTTTCATATCCCTTCGTTTTTCCTCATCTCTTTGCCTTTGTATTCTTTTCTCTCTTATCCTTTCTTGTTCATCGGCTTCTATTCTTTTCTCTTTCAGTCTTTCTTTTTCATCGGCTGTTCTCGTCTCTGTCTACCTTTTCTTTTTGTTCCTTCATCTCTCAATCGTTCCTCCCTTTCTTTGTCTTTTCTGTCTTGTTCGTCTTTGTCTCCCCTTTGTCTTACATCTTCGATGCCTTTACCATCGAGTTTAAGTAAAATCTGACCTCCCAACCATTTGTTATGTACGAGCGCTATCTCATCAGTTTTATCCTCATCTCCCTTCCATCTCTTTATTTCTCTCCTTATGTCTAGAGCTGTACTTGCTTGATCACTTCTCGCCTTATCGTGTCTCTCCTTACCCCTCGGGACTTTGGAGGTTAAATCTTTCTCTGTATCTTTCTCTGGGCCCCTGTCACTACCTTGCGTAGTTGACTTGTATGACGGATTGCTATATCCCGTTGCTGCTTTAAGTTCTCTTAATGGGTGTAACCCTTCATCTTTCTTAATCTCGTCTTTAATTTCAGATGGGGCGGATGGAGCAGAAGGCTCTACACCCCTCTCTCTGTATATATTCAGTATCCAATTTAAAGGAGGCTCCTCCTCCTTCTCGTGTTCATACATTTTCCAAAGCTCTAGACTCGCTAGGTGCTTTTCTAACTTTTTTCCTGTATTCGCAGTATGCAAATATGTCTTCATATGCTGTAGAACTGCTCTCGATAATGACCCTTCTTGTGGCCATGGCATAAACATTTTGTCTGCGGTCATTTTAACCCATTCTGCACTGTATTGTTTAAGTTTAAGCTTGTGCTTTGGTATCTGTTTTCAAAGATGTACTAATGGTGTAACTTCTTCCATTTCTAACTTTTACTTCTCTTTTTACTACCACTTCGCTTAAGCTTTAATTACAATTTTCAATTTTATGTTTCAATCAACATACACTTATGAGCGAGCACCAATCGTCACAAGCTCCAATCCCGTCACAATGCAATTTTTTACTTTAATCTTGCTAAAAAAACAACCCTCAAAGTTTAATCTTAAAATAATCACTTTTTGTGTCTTCACTTCACGTTTCTATATCACTTAAAACATTTATTTTTTCAACTCTAACGTCATCACACTTTTCAACCACATAAAACAAAACAGACAGACTCAACCGGCCACATGTACGTGCACTTCATGATCCTCTCTTAGGACTCATCTTACCCTCTAAATTCTTGTTCCTATTGGAACTTAAGCCAATTCCTTTAAGAAAGTCTTTAAACTAATCTCATCTTCTATATGTCCCACATAAGGGGCTCTGAATTAAGGCTTCTGCTAGCACGCTTTAAAGTCTAGGAACAGGGCGTATCCTCAGAGCGTGGCTACACCTCACGACTATTTTTCCTCAAATATTACTTGGCAACACTCAAGTCAATGGGCCTCATTCCGAGTATGGAGGTAGTCATGGCGCTATTTGCGCCATGACTACCTCCCATACTGGTACCGACTCCGCCCTGGTTCAATGGGGACTTACCGGTCTAGTCTGACCTTTGTGGGACTGGTAAGTCCCCATTGAAAAATCCATTCCCCATTCCCATTTGAGCCCTGATAGGGCTGAATGGGAATGGGGAAGTAGCTAATAACGTTACTGCAAATTGTGGTACCGTTATTAGCTCTGAAGTCCCTTAACGCGTCCCGTCCACAACGCCTGGTAAAACCAGGGATTGAAGGAGGGACCTGTTAAGGGACCTCGGAAAAGGAAAACGGATTACCGGCACCAATGTCCTTAACGGTGCCGGTATCCCTTTGCGCCCTACTCGAAATGAGGCCCAATATCTTTTCCCCATATACATATATATTACACTCTTACTCTTGCATAATATTTTATCCCACCTGCCTTCGTTACTCTCGATTATTTACTACGCATGCATCCCTTTTGCCACAGTCTTTGGTCTTATTCACTCACCGTTCGCATGTTTTTCGTCTTCGGACCATCGGGATCACCGCCTTCGTTACCGCCTCTTCGTGCTGCTTTCCGATCTGCTTCGCGTAGATGTGGGAGGGATTTCTATTGAAACTAGAGGTCCCATCACACACTCCTTGCAAGGATTTTGTCCTATTCTAACCACGATCTACGGGGAGCTTCACGTCCTGTCAGCTGAATGGCAAAGGTAGTGTGATATTGCCGAGACGCTAGAGATACTTATGTCGACGGCTGATGGTATGTTATCTAACCATCAATCTCTGCTACCAAGTGAACTGGAGGCTTCCAGCCTTTTAAGATGAGTAGCAATACCCTAGAGATGGATGGGGTTGCAGATTTTAATCAAACATCAATAATTCAGACGACACAAATAGCTTGGCAAAAGTTTGTCTGTTTTAATTCAAGTAATTAAAACAGGGAGCACAACGAACATCAGCAATCGCTCAATACTCAACTCTCTCAACTCAACTAATTTCATAAAAAAGCTGGGTTCTTAAACCCAAAATTGGTCATAGCTGACGTGTTGACCTGTGTCATTACCAACGTCATCCTATGTGGCAAACTATTAAAACCTATCAGGAAGCGGGTTTGATTCAAAGTGAATAACTAAGCATAGGTGTTATATCTGTATAGAGTAACGGAGAGAAAGTATTTGATATTTAACATCAGGTGGGGCAACTAAGCCCTCCCTTCAAAATGGCCCCTTTGAACGTCACTAAATGTTGACGTCCATTGGCTACACAACTATAGGACCCCCAACTACGTGGTCCTCTACAATTGGTTGGCGTCTAACCCCTGTCAGTAACTTTCCACCTACGTGAGCAGCACGCAGACCAAACAACCAGGTGCGGGTGAGCTTGTCTCGATACCAGCTTCCCACCAATTAAAAATACACTCCATCATCACCTCAATGGTTCAGTGTCAATTAGTATTTGAAGTTGGCCTGGAGTCTGTACTTTTCTCTGGGATTTTTTAAGAGTGTGGCTACTGTCTGACTTCCATGCGTAGGTGTGATCTTCTCATGCGTCCAACTTCCTTCCATCACGTGACTGGACACCACGATTTCAACCTTTTTGTGTATTTGATTTTATTCTCCAATAGTCCTCTGATGTCTTTTGTTTTTACTTGACTTTCTTGAACAGGAGCTTTTGTTCTTTCACGTTAATTGTATCTAATGTCAGCCAATTCTAGTTCTGATGAGACCTTGGGTTTCTTGGCTCACCCAACTCCTTAGCTGCACTATATTCTGTTTAATCCAATTGCTTTTGTAACTGCAACACTGAATTTAGGCCTTCCTCGTTGCTCAAGACTGAATGGTGAGATCAAGCATGGACATCCGCCTGGAACCGAAACACTACAACAAAAGAAAACTTGGAGGATCCTCCTTCTCTCACCAAGCACCAAAAACCTGGAACGACCTTCCAAAGTACATACGTAGCACAAGAAACCACCTATTATTCAGGAGATTACTCAAAACCTGGCTCTTCACGTCATAACTAGAAAGACTGGCCACAGGGGCACCGACATAACTAAAAACATCAATAAACGTAGAGCGACCGCGATACACACCGATTAATCAATGGGAAAAGCCGAGGTAAATAACCCACGACATACTAAAGAACCAAACGGGAGACAGTCGCAATACGACCATAGATAGTAAACATAGAAAACTAAGACAGAAAGACTAGAACAAATCATCGTGAGGACCATGACCGTAACTATTACCTACCCCAACAGCCCTAAGGACAAAACATAGAGAGGGAAAGGAAGCAATGCACCACAGGCCCCAATCCAATGGGTGAGAAACAGAATGTTTCATCACTACACACTGTCCACCAATACAAAGCAGGAAGCTCAATAGGATACAGTTGGATCAGCGCAACACTACCAAAGCGAATCGGCCCACGAGGAACCAGCAACATCCCAACCCACAGGTATACAACTCTAACGGAACCATAAGTACTTGAATCAGGATACAGACCCCACTAACCCAACCCTCAACCTTCTGCATACTTAAACCCACACAAAACCACACAACATCTCTCCCCCAGCAATGACGCACTTTCC
Source organism: Ambystoma mexicanum (assembly GCF_040938575.1). Lineage (NCBI taxonomy): Eukaryota > Metazoa > Chordata > Amphibia > Caudata > Ambystomatidae > Ambystoma > Ambystoma mexicanum. The sequence goes on along the minus strand of NC_090922.1, from coordinate 21,041,989 downwards.
CACACCGCATTAACAACACATAAATTACCCACAGCACTCGAGGCCTTCGTCCGATCCGATACTAGCACCAAAGCCCAGCACTCAGTGTGTACCGAGCTAAAGCTGCGAACAGCACACCACTTCTCCCACTCTCCTTCTACCCTCTTCCCGACTAACCCTTCCTGTTTACAGATCCGCCAGAGCGCCTGGGGACCAATTCCGTTGGTGACGGTGCGCTATACAAGTACCGCTAACATAACATAACATAAGCATGTGGCTAGCTTCATGAATACTTTGCTGCTTGCGTTTCATTGCATCTGTACACGTTCAAACTTAACTAAGTATCTTCATCATGTTTATGGCATAAGTCTCTTCGGGCCTCATCACGACTTGGGTGGTAACGCCGGCGGTATTACCGCTGGCGGTATTAGCCCTACCACCGAACACCCCGGCGCTAATAGCACCGGATCACGAGTTCGGCGGTAAAGTAAATCCCCATTCCCCATTGAGCCCATTCAGGAAAGCCCCATTCCCCATTGTGCTCAATGGGGAAAATCTGCGCTCTTACCGCCGGTGGATTTCCCGCCAGCGGTAATAGCGCAAATTTTCGGCGGATTTCCTCCCAGCTCAGAGCTGGGGCGAAATCCGCCGAAGTCCTGATTTGGCGGACCCTTAAATCCGGAGGTAATAGCGCTACCGCCGGATTTAAGGGTTACTGCCAAAGTCGTGATGAGGCCCTACATCTTGATCCCAAGATGTCACTTATCCTTATTACTTCCTTGTTCTTCATAAATCGTCTGCCTCTCTGGTCTGGTTATCTTCTATATGAAGTTGATTCAGTTTTGTATGACGTCACCATTCATCCTGGTCATTCCGTTTCTTTGTTTCATCAGGAATCGCGTTCAAATGGCCATCATATTGTCTTGGATGTAGGCATGGTTTCCTCAACGGGTACTTCACTTCCCATATTCTCTTAGGTATAGGTATTCCTATGGGTACTGCACAGAGTCGTTGCTCTTCTTCCTGCTTTCTTATTGGTGCAGTATACGTCACATACTTTGGTTCATACTTTTCAGGTAATGTAGACAGAGCCGGTGGAGTAGGGGTACTTGGCTCCTCCTCTGCACTCCCTTCTGTTCCCAAATTCCCTTGGCCATAACATGAGGGCTACCACGATAGGGAAGAGCTCTAAAGCCAAGATATTCTTGGTCCTACCATTCTTGTGCCATGGCGTCAGCCATTTCTGCGCATACCATTCCTGGCGCAGGATGATCCCAAAACCCTAATTCCCTGATGCATCAGAATACATCTGTAGCTCCCCACTTGTCTACCATGGAGTCCTCCATAACTGCACCCCATTAAACCCTAGCAGGAATGACAGCCACATTTGTAAGTCTTCTTTTAGGGCAGAGCCAAGCACGAAAGTGATGGTGCTTCTGTGCAAACCCCGCTGTCCCCCTTGCCAAACTGCGTGCAAACACCCTGCCCGCTGGAATAACCCTGGAAGCAAAATTCAACTTGCTGAAGAGATCTTGGACTTTTTCCAAAGTGGTCCTGTCTTTGGATAGGTTGTACTCTATCTCAGAAATCAGTCCCTGTACTTTATCGGGGGGCAACCTGCAAGTGCCCCTTGTATTGATTTCAATACCCAGAAATGTTAATCGCCCTGTTTTGGGTGCTAGCGGAATGCCCATCTTGGCCATCAAGGTCTGACAGGAAGCCAGTGCATGAGCGTAGTCATCATACCCTTCCCTTCCTATGAAGAGGAAGTCACCTAGGTAGTGGATGATGCTTCCCCGCTGTTCCTCATTGCACGCAGCCCACTCTAAGAAAGTGCTTCAATCAGTGGACAAGACACCGAGCAGCCCATGGGCATACACTTGTCTATGTAAAATGTGCCCTCCCACTGAAAACCTAATAGGTGAAAGCTGTCAGGGTGTACCAGCAGTAGCTGGAATGCAGATTCTATGTCTACTTTGGTCAGGAGTGCCCACCTGCCCATACTGGCCGCCAAGACCATGGCCTCGTCAAAGGAGTCATAGTTTACTGAGCAGTGGTCCGGGTTGAGCCAGTCATTGACCGATTCTCCTTTCGGGTATGACAAATGGTGGATCAACCTGAACTTGCCCTGTTCCTTCTTGGGCACAAAACCCAGTGGGGATACTATGAAATTGGGTAGTGGGGAGTAGGCAAAGGGGCATGCCACCCTACCCAGCTTTAGTACCTTCCTAATCCTTTTGCTTCCTAACACTCTTGGCTGTTAAAGTGCGTAGGGTAGGTTTTTGGCAACCCTGTACGTCAGCGGACTCCCATAAGGAATCTGGAAACCCTTGCTGAAGCCCTTAAATATTAAATCCCACTGTCTGGCTTTCGGATAATCGTTTAAAGATTCCTGCAGTACTAGTCTGTCTACCGGGGAGGGTCACTTTTCCCACTTGGCCTCTTCCCCTGCCCCACCCTCATATATGTAGCATCTGGCCGCAGGGTGTCCACAACCACATTTTGAGCATTTGTGGGTAAATTTACACCTTGTACCCCAGCTGCACGCCCCCTTGTTAAACAATCTGCAGGTGTATCCCAGGGCTTTTGGTCCCCCTGTGGCTCTTGCTGCCTGCTCTGGACCGTTATTCTTGTGTGCCTGCTCATTTCCCCTCGGTGCTAAGGGGCCTTGCTGAAAGAGCTGCCAGCTTGTTTTATGGTTGGGCTTATACTTACCGTGCCACGTCTTATGTGAGCCCATTACCACCTCACCAGTTGCCTGACTGGTCCTCTCCTTACCACCCATGTAGGACACCCAACCCTCCAAGTCCTTCTGATTCCATGTCATATCCAGAACCATTGCCATCTTGTATGTAAAATCCTGGTCATAATCTATCCACCCAGTGGAGCCATACCTCTTGTTCATTAACAATAGTTTCACTGTACTTCCATAACGCCGCCCCTTTCTCTGGGTATTTTGTCCATCAATACTGTAGCTAACAAAGAGGATGCCTTGTTCCAATTAGTTATGTTCTCTTCAGCCCTATTTCTTTTCTGCCCTTTCGTATCCTCCTCTTTGCTAACAGTAATGTACAGGCCAGATTTTGCTACCGACAATAATGAAAATATGTGAAAATACTCCCTTGCCCAAATTCGCTCCTTAACCTGCCTGGGAATAAGCCATGCTAAGGTGGACTTGCCAGACAGTAGCGGTGCAATGGTCACTAAAGGGGCACCCCCCACATCAGATCCCTCCTCCCTAGACACAGTGGGTCCTTGCGGCCCCTCCAATGCCTCTAATAGCTTTGGTGTGGGTACTCCTATGGACAATATGAAGGCTGTTACACCTTCCTCGTTTTGTCCCTGTGCACCTAGTTCATCCTTTCCTGTGGCCCCATGTTGTTGTGCTGGTGCTGCGACCTCCCGTGTGGCTGATAACCCCACTACCACAAGAGAGGTGCTGAGGGGCCTTCCCAAACCATCCTTTCTGTCTCAATGGCCCCCTTCCTAGTTGGCTGCACCAATCCCCACAATAACTTCAGCATTTCTTCTAATGCCTTACCAATCTGGCCATTTTCACACGCATTAGCTGTGGGCAGCTGCGGTGGAAGACTTAAAGCCCCATTGCCCAATTGGTCACCTGTTTGCGGCATCAATGCACCCACGAATGCTGCCCTCCCTAACTCGTGAACTGCCGCCAGCTCATCCATCTGGCCTACACCAGAGGTCCGTGCAGGATTTGCCACCAACTGTAAACACACTTGCTCATTTAGCCTAGTTGCCGATGCCTTAACCCTCGATTGACACACCGTCTTCTTTCTTTTTGGTTGGTCTTAGGTGGGCCTCTCGGTCAGAGGGTGGTGTCCATTGATGGGGGTGGGCAGATCTGTGCCTGAACTACATGGTGGTGTGTCAGCACATCCTGCTCTTCCGCCAGAATCTTTGTCGCCCAATGTGTACCCTTCCTGTGCATTTTCTTTTGAAAGAATGCCCACAACTCAGCCTCATCCTTAAACACGTGACCACTAGGGCTGTTGGAGTCACCTTCGCGGCTGGTGAACATGTCTGGTGAACCTTCTCCCAACATTCTAAGCAGGCCCACATTGATAGGAATAAAATTCTGTTGTTACAGCATGTATATCAGACACTGCCCCACAGGGTTCCTTGAGGAAGCCAAACATTTTAGTGTACCCTACAGTATGATACTACTCAGAAATTACTCAGAGAGCACCTCCTTTACTTTATATCCGTTATGGCGCCGTGCCACTTCTTTCCGCAATAAGTTGTACACAGAAAAACGTACCAAGATTTCTTCAGCTTTTCATTTTCAGTGACCGACCTGCCAATGGCCCTCTGCCCTTGCAAGATATCCTGAATCCGTGTTAGCACATAAAACAATATGTTATCACTAGAAAGTCAGATATTATAACATTTGTCGTCGTCATCCAAGGACTCCTACTTATCATCCTGTGACCTTGTGTATACGCACATTATAAATACCCAATAAATACATAAATGCAAACTATATCCTGCCCTTTATTTTTCCTGATGCTTGGCTGCACTGGCAGGAATTTACCTTGATGGGTTTACCATATTGGGTGCTGCTCATTTTGTGCGCCCTTTCAAATGTATTAACATTTTTGTAATTGTGGCATTTAAATTCTACCAGCAAAAGATATATAAACCTACAGCCCCCAATGCAAAGAAGTATGCAGCATGGCAAGTTGGCCACCAAAACATCTCATGGTAATAGCATAGGGTCGTTTAACACCCGCAAAATTCCCCCAAAGCCCTGCCCATTCTCACTGCTTAAACCAATGCAGTCTTCTGGGAGTTCTGCCTGGGAAGACTTTTTAGCCCAAAAGTGCAGCCCTTTATACATCCCTACCAAAAAATCGGGATTGAAAGTGGATTGCTACTGGATTATCCCAAACATTTAAATCCTCTTGAAATCCTCTTTAACTGCAGAAACTCCCATTGTACTCAGTGGATTGCTTTTGGCTTCCTTTTGGCTTCATGCACCCTGAAATATGTTAATTAGCAATCCTCACTTGAATGCAATCCCAAAACAATCCAAGCAATCCAATCCCCAAACAATCCACAAGCAATCCAATCCACAAAAAATCCACTCCCCAAACAATCCTATAAAAATCCAAAAGCAATCCAATCCTCAAACAATCCAGCAAAGGTCCCAAAACAATGCAATCCCCAAACAATCCTATAAAAATCCAAAAGCAGTGCCATCCCTAAATAAATCCAAAAGTAACGGATTACATCTGCCTTCCTTTTGGCTTAATGCACCCGAAATATGTTATTTAGAAAACCTTCCTCGTAGAGATCCAAAAGCAATGCAATGCAATCCCCAAATAAACCTTTTGAAATCCAAAAGCAATTAATGTAGTCACCAAATAATACTTTACAAATCAAAAAAAACAAAGCAATCCCCAAAATAACCTTTAACAATATAGGCATTGTTTCGGTTTGAGCTGGAAATAAATTTAGGAGTTTAACAAAAATGTTTACTATAATCTTGAAAAGAAATGCTTAAAAACACATTTGGTGCACCTTGTTGAATTGGGCTTTAAAAGCGTCACTGTGGCTTAACTGCTGCCCATTTCAGAGAGTTGCATTTTGAATTGTTTTTAGAACAATAGTGATGACTTATTAGGTCACAGTCATTTAGGTAAAATGGCCATGAAAGTCAAGACCATGTAATGGCATATTAACTATATTTAAAAAGAACCAACACATTTTTTTCTCCCACTATATTTATTAAAAAGAGGCAGAGGTTCAATCGGACACTGTGTACATAGCACAAAAACAAGACTGTAGCAATCACAAACACGTGTGCTTTACAATTTAAAAATAAAGGATGGGGAGGAACCAGAACCAGTCCGGTGGAGTCCAGCCCAGGGAGCAAGGGTGAGGGGACCCAGAACCAGTCCAGAAAGTCACACGAGTATCCAGGCCCAGTCCAGGGAGCAAGCCAGTTGGTGGGGTCCAGCCCAGGGCGAAAGGGTGGGAGGGGTCCCAGAACCAGTCCAGGGAATCACACGAGTATCTAGGCCCAGCCCAAGGAGCAAGCAAGTCCGGTGGGGTCCAGCCCAGGTAGCAAGGGTGAGAGGGGACACAGAACCAGTCCAGAGAGTCATACAAGTATCCAGGCCACGGCCAAAGAGCAAGGGAATGCAGAACTACACTTGTGTAGAAAAGGCGAGGTTTGGCTCCTTCTTCATCCGGTAGTTCACAATTTTATTTTGGAGGGCTTTTCTGTACTCTGATGCAGAGAGTACCGGAATGCTAATTTCCCTGGCTTTAACATGGATAAATTCTGAAATGCAAAAAAGATTTGTATAAAAAGTTTGAAAAGAGCAAGCAAAGTACTTTTTGGTTGGCACATAGCTATGAGAAATAAAGCAGACAATTTTCACTGTACACCCTCTGATGTGCTTTTGTAATTCCATGTATGTACCTTGTATAGCTTCCTGTCAATGACGATCCAGTGTTAACCTCCCCTTTGCTGCCATCAGTTCCTCGTTTGTGAACAAAAGATCCAACAGCTTGTTCAGTAGGTAACATGCTGGGTTGTTAGTCTGATTTTTTGGCGGTTACGACAATCTCCACCAAAATCACCGGGTTCACTAACACATCTGCAAACCCGCAGGTCCAATCTGTCACAAGGGGCATTTTTGTCTGTGTACACACAATGTGAAAAATTACTAAATTTCTCAAAGCTCTTAATTTGGAGAAAACCATGGCAATTCCTTAGAATTTAATATATATTAGTGTCACTTCCCCAGAAGTGGCTCTCTGTTTATCTTGTTTCCCATTTCTTTGCATAATTGGTATATTGTGAAGAAATTACCAATCTCATGTTTCCCCCATGTACAGTGCATTGGTAAAGGAGCCATACAAGCAAAACAAATACACAGGGTTTGAAATTGAGGGGAGCTGGGGGCTATTTAGTCCTGCTTGTAGCCTTGAAGAGTCTTGTTAGCTTTACACCATGCCTACCAGGAGCTAAATTTGGCTCCCGGGCCAACTGATGCTGATCAGGTATACATATGGGAATTTAACTATGTGCGTGCTTTTGTAACAATCTAAACAAGAAAAAAATAAAACGTAGGACCCCACTGTATGACATTTGAAGCATAACGGGTCATAAGTAATGGACAAAACGATTTTGCATTTGGGCATATAATGAGTGATGGACAATAACCGGTGAATACATGAGCCACAGTCTTTGAGCTACCTTTTCCCACCCTCTGACAGTCGTCTAGAAGCCCTACGGCTGCATAGGAATGTTGGGGAGGAAGGTTTGAGATTGGGGTGGAGACACAGAACCCTACAACCAATAGCATTTGGATAGAGAAAAAACATTTATTTCATAGGGGCACAAACCAACTTTTGTTTAACTCTAATGGCACTTACTTACCTCTGATGCTTTTGGTGGACCAGGGTTGGGATTTGGATCGGGGAAAACTTTTTCTGTGGCTCCCGTCTGCCTCCTGTTTATCCACTGAAGGGCCAGTTGCAAGCAGTGCACAATGCTACCTGCCGACGGGAATCCACTTTTTTCCCAGTATGCTGAAATAATAGCACAAATATTAATATTACACATTTTAATACAGTATACATTCTAATGACAATTACTAAGATTGCAATACAGTTTTTCAAAGCACATACCGGTTAAGCTTTCCACCATATTGTCATCTTTGTCTATCGGGGGCCGATCAACCTTTTCCGTAGTCCCAGGTCCATAATCTCCAAATGACAATTCCATGCTCCCCCCTCAAGACATTGCTCATGTCTTCATGTTCAGCGTCTTGTTCACAATGGACTATTCCTGCCTCATTTAAGTCCTGGTGCACGTGACTGGTAAGTCCTGGTACTGGGGACTGTAATAATGGTGGTGGTGCGCTACACAAATCAAATCATAAACATTCCTATATGATTAACAAATACCCCTTGCATTATTGAAATACACCTTGAGCAGCTACGGGAGATTCAGATGGCCGACATAATATCAACTCACAACAACTTACCACCCTACAATACAATTGTTCCAGAGTAATCCTTTTTCATAATCACATCTTTTCCATCGTGGTCCAGTTCTACAGCTCAAAAAAGGCACGAATGCGCCCCCTGTCATTGCCATGCAAGTCGTCAGTAATAAACTCCAACTCCTCTCTTCCGAAGCACTGAATGGTATCGGTGGTCTGAAAGACACCCAAATGTTAAATACCCAATGCAAGGCACAAATTAGTTTTCTAAATTTGAAAACAGATGTTTCATTTCAACTAGTCGCCGATATAAACTTTATGAAAAATAGCAACTAGTAATGCATGCTATTTGAGCAATGGGGGGGACAAGAACAACAATCTTACTAGGCCCAGTGACATTGAGAACGCGCAAGTGCATGGGAGAGGGAAAGGGGAAAAGTGCATGGAGGGGGGTTGGAAGTGCGGAGCAGAGTAGAAACAGATACATTATAGAAAATAAATGAATAATAAAGGCAACAAACAGTGGCAGTGCAGGTGGCAAGTGCTGGGTTAAGGCAGCAGACAGGGTATGTCTGATAAGTGCATGAAGAAAAAGAGGGGAGGGGCAACTGTATGGTTCCCCAGTGCAAGGGGTATCCCGGAGGCAGTTTTGGGTGGGTGGCAGGGGGAGCAGGTACCAGGACTTGTCTAGAGACCTCATCAGGTGTGACAGGGGAGAGGGAGGAGAGGAGAGGGGGGCCCAAGAGATCAATTATGAAACAACATGCGCACCAGCAAGATAAATCTCTATTATTGCATATGAGAAAACAGTCAGGAAATGGCTTTTTACCCACATCACACACACTCCAAACTCACTTCCCACTACCTTGGAACTTCAGAGAGATTGCAATGTGTATGATTTACATATTTGCATTTATGTGAATCTCTCTTTTGTGGCATATTTGTGTTAAGGATGCTATGTTTAAAATACTGCTTTACTCTATATAACACCTGATTATTATCATAATAAACTTTCTACCAACAATGCTTTACACTGTTGTGTCACGGGAAGCAATGATACGCGGCCTTTCATCTCTTGACAAAACAGAAGTGGCATCACATAGCATTGTTCCTAAATACACTACAAAAAATATGGTTACACTATCACCATAATCTGATATACATTTCATACAAGAATGGATAACCATGTGTTAATATCATTGTGTGTAGGCCCATATTACCAAATCACTGTGAATTCAAGGCCAAATGATAATGATGTGTTAAGCACTTATGCTTAAGCTCATTATATAGAACGAATATACATACAATGTCACACACATCGCTACAGCCAGTGCTTAACCCACTGAGCTATTTTACCGGCTATAGCAAAATGAGTAATTATATGTCTGAATGTTCTCAAAGTGAGAAAGCAAATTGCACTCTGTAGTGGATACCATTCAACTGATAACTGTGATTAAACAGGCCATTTCATCTGCAGGTGTGGTGCAAAGTTGGCCACATGTCAAGCCTGCGTGGAGCTACTTTTCAGGCTTCAGTGGTTGGCAAAATACGGAAAGCAGTGCACTCACATGACATCCCGTAATCTGGGCACTCGTTACCTCATACATGCAAACAAACATCCTGAACCCTTTAGTGCTGCTTGTTACTTTGCAATCCAATCACTCAACTGGTATTACATGAAGATAAACGTGATTAAAAGATTCAAAAACACATAGCTGGTGAAATATGCAAAAATAAAATGATATGATGCATCTGAGTCAAGTTACACATAGACGTGTACACATTCACTGTGGCAGATAGCTACCTCACACACAGTCATGACCGTTTAAAAAAAATGTACACTCAAGATGGAATGTCGTGTGATGAGACAGTTCGGCAGAAAAAACATTATGCATAAAACTTACAAAAAGTAAAATGAGACAGCAGGCATCACTCACAGGGTAAGCTACCAGGAGAGGTAGAGCAATATAGAAGAGACAGCAACTCACAGGAAGACAGAGAGAGAGAGTAGAAGAGACAGCAGGAGCCACAGAAGGAGCCACCAGGAGAGACGGAGCAAGACAGCAGGTCACAGGGAGACAGAGACAGAGTGAGAGCAGAGGAGACAGCAGGCATCAGAGAGAAAGAGAAGAGACAGCAGGCGTCACTCACAGGGTAAGCTATCAGGAAAGGTAGAGCAACACAGAAGAGACCGGAACGCACAGGGAGACAGAGAGGGAGTAGAAGAGACAGCAGGAGTCACAGAAGGAGCCAACAGGAGAGAGAGCAAGACAGAAGAGACAGCAGGTCACAGGGAGAGCGAGCGGGAGACACAGAGAGGGCGAGAAGACAGAAGAGACAGCAGAAGTCACTCACAGGGGAAGCTACCAGGAGAGACGGAGCAATACAGCAGAAGAGATAGCAGATCACAGGAGAGAGCTGGACGGGCAGCGGGGAAATATACAGAAACAGAGCAGATAGAGACAGGCGAGAGGGAGCGCAGAATACACGCACGGGCAAGGCTAGCAGGAGGGAGGCTCAAGGCGCTTCAGAAGCAGGGCAGAGTGACACGCTCAGAGGAAGGCTGAGGACAGGATACACTGCAAGAGAGAGGGATTATGAAACTGGAGAAAAGGTGTGCGCAATAGCCAATGGGGCACAGAGTGAGTAAGAAAGGGGGACACCAATAGGAGAGTGAGAGACTGCTGTGTAGAAACGGCAAGATAGCGAAACAAAGAGTGGTTAATGGAAGCAAATAAGAGACACACAAAGGGCAGAGGACGAGTGTTGTTAGAAACACAGGATTCGAATTTCCAATGCACATGTGAACACAAGGCATACTGTGGCTGTACACCTTCCAGACTCCGAAATGAAAGAAAACGTGATGATATTAATTAAGCGGGGGACTCTGAGAGAGACAACAAGGGGTCAAGAGGCCGAAATAAAACCCAGCTGCCCACAGCTTAAAAAAATACAGATCTTTATTAGGCTGTCTGTATGCTCTGCTAGTAAACATGTGTTTAGGGTTTCTGCATAATGCTTCGTAGGCATGATAAGCATTTGAGAATGAGCAACTGGGCTAAGGCTCCTTTCTGGGCTTTGGATATATATATATATATATATATATATATATATATATATATATATATATATATATATATATATATATAGGATGTTTTGAATGTCTACTCGAGCGTTTGAATGTGTTGCTGGCAGCTGACAAATTACCTTCCGCCGCATTCTAGGTCGCTTTGTTTGCTGTGATTTCCAGTTTTGCTTTTTACATCTGGAGATGGGTGTAGCATGTAAAAAGCAAAACAGAAATCCACAAGCAACTCTCCAGCTCCACGCTCCGTTGCCTACCCGCCCCATGAGCAGGAAAGCCCAGCCATTCCACGGCGCCTGACGGTGTAACGTCACTTTTTGCTATCTGTCAGAAAATCCTATTGGTAGGAAAATCTGACAGGTATTGTAATGTCATTTTTTGCTACCCGTCAGAAAATCCTACCGGCAGCAGGCATTGGGCAAGCCACCCAGGGGTAGAGGAAAAAGTGACGGGGTAGGAAAATCTGACAGCCTGACCTGTCATTTTTTCCTACCCGTCAGAAAATCCTACCGACAGCAGGCATTGGTCAACCCACCCAGGGCTAGGAAAAAGTGATGGGGTAGGAAAATCTGACAGCCTAGCCTGTCATTTTTTCCTACCCGTCAGAAAATCCTACCGACAGCAGGCATTGGGCAACCCACCCAGGGGTAGGATAAGTGACGGGGTAGGAAAATCTGACAGCCTGACCTGTCATTTTTTCCTACCCGTCAGAAAATCCTACCGACAGCAGGCATTTGCCCTTGTTCCAGGAAAGTGGGGTAAGTGGAGTAAGAGGTTATGGAAACAATTCCTCTTTTTTCAGTTTGATGACATACCCAAGTGGATTGAAACCTCTCCTGACGCAAGATCCTCATGGAGCTCGGTGGAGGTTTCCGAATGCCCAGCCAGCGTGTGTGTGCCGAGGGGGCAATGTTCAAGGCGCTTTAGGAAGTAGCAGCCTATAGAGAGATGGGGGCATTGCTTAAAGAGTCGGGGACTGAGACCCTGTGAGTTCCCGGCAGTATGCTGTCACACGTGGGTGGGGTGCAGAGTGCCCTCTTACGGCAGCCCAAACACCGATGTGCTTTCTTCAAAGAGGCGTTTTATTTGCAGGTGATTTCTTAATGGGGGCAGGCATGTTAATGGCAAAATGAGGAAAGCAGATTATTGTGTAAATATAGACTGGGGTGTGAGAAAATTGCCCCGAACAAAAGAGCTCTGCCGCTCTGACTTTCGATCCTGATGAGGCCCCCAGCCCAGCCCAGATCCCCCATAAATGAGGGTCTTGTGGAACATCAGGCGCCCTCTGCCTTCTCCCTGACATCAGCATACTTTGCCCTGCCCGCCTCATGTTACTGCTGGGGGAGATGGCTTATCCGGGCAGCACTGACTCTTGACCATATCAAACAAGATCTAAGGCGGGGGCACCCCCTCGCCCATGCCCTGGGCCGGTGTAAAATGGCTGAGGTTTGTAGACAATGCCCTAAGCGCCCCCTCCCCTGCCCCTACTGCTTTCCTCTGTACAAAGATGCCTCTGCTATTTCAGCAGCCCTGCCCCACTATTTAACTATAAGTCATGACTGAGCATGCGCACGCACTGCACACTTTATTTAGTATTCATTTTTGCAGTTACATAGCTCTACAGGCTTCTAAGCGCTGCTCATTACCAACAGAGTATGGTGCTCATTTATCGACCTCAGCAAGTTAAACATCAAAGCTTTCTCTGAATACAGAACATGAGGGAAGAAACCTGGGCATGTACTGCAGTAGGGGCGGGGAGGGGGTGAGAGAATGGATGCGAGCATGCGCTCATGTGTGAAAGAGCCCAGGGGGGCATGGAGAAACATCGACAAGGTCTGAAAGGCCATTGTGGACATGCTGAGAGGTCCACTAATGGCAGTGTTCTCTCTGGCCATCTTATGGTCACAGTAAAAAGAGTTTCCTGGGGGGCAGGAGGGGCTGTCCTTACTCTCTGTGCCCTATATATGCCCACTTCCCATTGTTGTCCTCCCTCTCCATGCCCTGGAAATGCTTCTACGATTGTGGACGTCATCTCTCCACACCTTGCCTATCCTACTCTTCCCAGTGTTGTCTTTCCTTTCCATGCCCAGCTTATACTCCACTTTCCAGTATTGTCCACCATTTCCACGCCCTACTCCTCTCGTCCAGGTTGTTCCCCCTTTCCATGCCCAGCCTATGCTCCTATTATCAGGGTGGTCTCCCTCTCCATGTCCTGGCTATGCTCCTCTTCCCTTTGTTGTCCTCCCTTTCAATGCCCTGCCCATGTGCATCTATTGTTGCCCTCCCTCTCCACGCCCTGCCTTTGTCCTTCCATTGTTGTTCTCCCTCTCCACGCCCTGCCTATGTCTTTCCATTGCTGTCCTCCCACTCCACGCCCTGCCTAGGCTCCTCGTCCCAGTGTTGTCCACACTCTCCTCCTCTTCCTAGTCTCGTCCTCCCTCTCCATGCCCTGCCTTTGTCCTTCCATTGTTGACCTTCCTTTCCACGCCCTGCCTAAATCCTTCCATTGCTGTCCTCCCACTCCACGTCCTGCCTAGGCTCCTTGTCCCAGTGTTGTCCACCCTCTCCTCCTCTTCTTAGTCTCATCCTCCCTCTCCAGGCCCTGCCTATGTCCTTGCATTGTTAATAATAAGCTGGTAAAATAGCTCAGTGTGTTGAGCGCTCACTGCTGCGATCTGAGCGTGATCTGCAGGTCGCAGGTTCGAATCCTGGCAAGGCCAACTCAGCCTTTCACCCTTCTGAGGTCGATAAATGAGTACCAATTTCGGTTAGGTGATATTGTATGTAAATATGTGCTCTGTAAAGCGCTTTGGATTAAGGCGCTATATAAATAACACATCATTATCATTATTATGGGGTTAATTGGCATATGTCGAGTGCAAGCGGAGCCAAGATCCACTTTGAAGGTGGAGGGGCACCGGGTAGCGGGAGTGTTGGCACGAGGTGGGTAACGGGACAATGAAGGAATTAGGGCCCTCCAGCTTGGTGCACAGCATGAGTCACCAGGCGGGCCTTTGTATGCCGAGAGGAGGAGCGCCAATGAATTAGGATGACTTCAAGGGAATATAAAAGTGCAAAACAGTAATCATGCTGCCACAAGGTTGGTAAGGTACGGGCCACCTCAACTACAACTCCCAGAATGCACCGTGTAAAAACACCCTTAATGCAGCTATGAGACAAGGCTCCATTTGTTAGCTGGATGGCGACCGTCGAAACTAATGGGCGCGTTGTAGGAGGGCCGGGCAAGAGACTTCCTCTCCCATTCATTCCGACAATGCCTTATACATGGAATTGGTATGGTATTGTGTATTTATATAGTGCATACGCACAAGCAAGTGTTTCAAAGCTCTTAAGGAGTGCAAACGCAGATAAACAGACCCCCTGACATAAGGCCTGCAAAAGAGCAATCCTGTGGCGGGTGTCCCCTTACAGGCTCGGCTCTCGAAAAGGGGTGCTACTGATGCGGACCACAGGTTTCCGAAATGACACCCTCAGTAGAGGACAAAGACGGGACGTATTGGCTACCAATATTACTAGAGAGGTGAGGTACGGGGCTTCTGCATGTGGCATGTCCGTACGACGCACAGAAACACAACGGCAATACATGGTAGCCCAAGTCGTTAAAATATGGAAATCTCATTTTTCGTACTGAGAAGGAATTGGCATGTACGTGGTATGTCCAGGAACACACAAAGTTACAGAACATGGGCAGGGAGGGGGGTGAGCGGATGGATGTGACCACGCGCGCATGTGTGAAAGAGCCCGCGGGGGGCATGGGGAAACATCATCAAGGGCTGAGAGCCCAATGTGGACAGATGGCTGAGCGCCCCCTCCCCTGCTTTCCTCTGTACAAAGATGCCTCTGCTATTTCGGCGGCCCTGCCCCCACTGCTTAACTACCCTTCAGACGTTACCACCTTTCCCTTATATTCTGCTTTTATTCATAAATATATAAATTATGCTAATTAACTCCCATTGCATATTAAAGCCCCAAGAAAGTAAAACCTCCCATTTTTCCATGACCCCCTCCTCTCCTGTAGTGTAAAATCCTTCCTTTCTTAGCCCATTTTGACGTGGTGCGAAAGGGTGAAGAAGCTTCTTTTTGTGCAATATTTTTCCTCTTAAAAAATGTAAAATGGTTCTAAATATTGAAGCGCTCCCGGTGCTTTATTTGGATGCTTCGGCTTCCCACATAAAGGGGCAAAAAGAGCCGTAAAACTCTGCATTAATATATAAACATCATGTGTTTTACCTCCACAAGGTTTTCTTGTTCGTTTTTCCTATTTGAGAAAGATGTAACAATATATTTAAAATACACATAGACATCCACCATCTCCTTCGCTTATAAACTTCTCTGCAGTTTTTTTTTTGACTTGCACATATTTTTTAAGCAACTGCGTTGTGAACATAATTTATGCAGGGCGATGGCTGCATGCGAAACAGGATTTCTGTAAAGTGAAGGGGGGGGCACGGCGCTCCTCACTGAGCCAGCAGCAGAGGGGGAATGGGCGGTACAAAAAGGAGGGTTTTATGAGGTTATCAAAGTCATTCATCCTTCGTCCTAAACGAGAGGATCTGTTACTACAACCAGTGGCAGATGGAATTGCAGAGTAACTCTTTGATTACATTTCGATAACGCTATTATTAACATGGGATTTTTTTTACATCTTGAGCTGTGACTTTTTAAAATAATAGATTGTATTAAAGCTTATTTTGAATACAAAAATCATTGCATAACGTTTCTGTCTTTTGAAAAGTCATTGAAACAGGCGTTCATAATTTGGCAGCGTTTGTTGTGGCACTCGTATGTAGGTATGGGAAACTTTTTTTTTTGTGTGTTGTGGCCAGAATAGCGACTTCGAGATACTTTGCTGTTAAGGCATTACGGTGAAAAACTGCATATAACAAACTATATATACAATATATACAATATAAGTCATGACTGAGCATGCACACGCATGCCCAGTCAGCCGGATTTATCACGAATATGTACGTGTATGTGAAATAAGTGCATTACTAACGTGATAATGATGCACTTAGTTCACATACACGTACATCTATATTTGTTATGGATACTTTCATATGTTTTGCACATTTAGTGCTTATTAGAATCCTGCGAGTTTATGAAACACAGTGTCCACTGCCGAGTCAGTTGGGTTTGTGCTGTTTTCTTCCCTTTATGAGTCGCTCTTAACACGGCTTCACCGTTTTCTGTTATTTCAGTGAGCCTGGCTCACATTAAGCTACACAAACTGCACCTCTGGGACCCCACAAACACAGGCACACCACATTCCTGCTGTCAATAAATGCTATCCCTTAAGTACTGACTGAGCATGCTCACGCATGCTCAGTCAGCAAGATAAGATTTTCTGACAGATAGGAAAAAGTGATGTTACAACGGCAACGAGAGCACAACAAAGGGTAGCTTGATTTATGAGGCACACGAGCTGTGCAGCTCGTGTGCCTCATAAATCAAGCTAGCCTCGTGTGCTGAGAGACATGTGCACTTTGAAATAAACAAGCCTAGAAAGGTGCTCATCACCCCGATCCTTACCTTAAGGCTTGTGATTTTCAGCCGCCGGCCCACGCTCGATTCCTCATCATTCGCCATTGCTACAATTGTTGCCAGGCCGGAAGTCGGAATGGAAAAACAAGCCGCATGTCCTTCCGAAAATAGCCCAAAGCAAACTAACTCCCATCCAAAAAAGCAGAAAAAGAAAGCACCAGAAACGCTTTGGATAGGTTTCAAAAGTAAGCAACATAGCACAATATCATAAACATACAGAAAACATACACATACTATACACATACTATATTACAATAAAAATGCATTTTATTTTTCTGACACTTGGTATGTTCACATCATTTCACCATTCACCAAAATAGCATGCACTTTTGCGGCCCGTTGGCGTCTTGCCTTGTGTACTGCCACATTGCCTAACAACGTGCAACTATTTCATCCAATATAGTGTAAGTAACCGGAAATGTGATAGTAATGTGAGACAATTATCTATATAATGCCTATAAACAAGCCAAAAACTCTTGTCTTTGTCAATACGCGTTTTAACAGGACTTCAGTACAAGAACATGCAAGCTTCTTATAAATCAAGTGGCTGAAGGCACACTTGGCTAAGACATTTTTGTTACCCCAGATTAGCTTTTGCAACTCTGATTAAGGCATTACATCTCATAAGACTGTTTTGAAATTGCACTGGCAGGCATTTACAGTGTGAAGTTTGATGCTATTGCTTGGTAGAGCCATCACAAAGAAATCCCTGGAGGATGTTATGCAGGGTATATATATATGCAGGCTTTAGATTCGAGTACAAATGGACAGAGAGGGGCAATTAGAGAGGTCAGGAGGACGAAGATGAAGTGGGAGATTGGAAGAGTAATAAGGGTTTTGATGGTCAAAAGAGACAGGGTCTGGGAGTAAGTTAGCAGTTAGAGCGTTAATATGTGCTCGCAGATGCGCCCTGGGTGCTCAAAGAGGCAATGCCATTACATGCAGAGCAGGACATGTGCCCACAGATAATAATGATAATGATGTGTTATTTATATAGTGCCTTAATCCAAAGTGCTTATACGCAGATACGTCCTCGGTGCTCAGAGGATGTGCTGGTGCATGCAGAGTAACTCCAGGTGCCCATTAATCTGTCCTAGCTGCCAAAGGCAGTGCATGGGCATCCAGCAGATGTGCCATAGGTGCTCGCAGAGCTAATGTAGGTGTATGCAAAGTGAGAAAAGGAGTCACAGAAGTTGCTGAGAGTTACACAGAGCAGTGTCAGTGCACACATAGTGGGTACAGGTACCCACTGATGTGGGTTAGTTGTGTACAGAGGCAAAGCCTTTGCACAACTAGTGAACGCAGGTGCCCATAGACGTGCCCACAGATGTGTTCTCTTGGTTCACAGTGCCAGTAGCGGAGAATGTACAACTTTGGTCTCAGACTGCTCTGCGTCAAACATAACGTAAGCAGCACATCTAGTCTTGCTATTTTCTTCAAATTCTGATGTTTTAGTCCCTATTTTAAATGCAGGACTACAAGTACCAGAATGCAATGAAAACCTGAACTGTATGTAGCACTTACAACTGACCTGGGGCAACTTAAAATCTCTCGCTCAGTGATTACCGGTAGTCAAAAAAGTGCCTCTGTTGCCCAAAACTCAGTGAAGGAGCTCTGAGTGAATACAGGGCATTGCAGCTAGCACCATGGACAAGAGCAATAGGTGGAGGGGATAAGGTATCTGCCCCTATTATTTAGGGAATATTCAATTTGCTGCCCCCTCACTCCCGCCAACTGTTTGAATTTTAGCCTATAGCAAGGAGAAGCCTGGACACTGTGTTCAGTAACCAAGTGATGCTGCTTAGAAACCTTTCTATTGTAAACTGCTTAATCACAAATAAATCCTTCTGTTGTGCTGAGAGCAGTTATTATGAAATTGAACTGTGGGTTCATGGGTCCCAACTTTTGATTTCCACTACAGGGGCAGAAGTACTCCACCTCCGCCCTGAATATAAGCAAGCGACCAGCAGCCCAACCCAAACACATTTTTATAAATATAGCACTTGTTTTCTATAAGGAATTGCAGAAGGTCATACAATTAACAACCCGTTTTTAATATATAATGCCTCAGCAACACTCTGTACAGGAAGGAAAGGCAGGCTAATAAGGTGGGTCCCGTGTTATTGTTATTTTGACTTTGTATTCAGCCGGGAAACGCTGTGAACTTGACAGAGTTTACCAGCTCAATACAAATTCAAAACGAACAATAGAACATGTATTTGGTGCCAATAATGAGGCAAGGCCTGTGTTCCGCAGTAAAATACTTCCAGTATTTTAGTGTGGAAGACATGCCCTCGTTATTGGTACCAAATGGGAAGATTATGGCTCTGCCTGCCTCTGCAGAGCAATGAGGAAGGCTGAAGGTGACAGTCCCGTCTCACCTGAAATAAGAATATGGTCAGGAGAGAGGGGCTGTTCACTGGGTACAGTGGACTTCACTGACAGTGTTCAACGAAGTCCAATGAACCGTCCCTCTCTCCCGACCCAGTAGTACACTGGCCTCCGCCTCCTCCACCATTCCCTACCAGCAATGCAACTCCGACCTCGACTGTCGGGGCTCAGCTGGCGGCTCCGTGGCTTCATCCAGTGAGGTATTGCCAGCAACAGTGTTTAGGCTTGGCCGCTGCCTTGGCCCATGCTTGCGCATAGTGTGGGTACGTGAGGAAATTACACAACGTCACTGCTCAATGCGCAGACGTGGGCCAAGGCTATGTGAGTGTGATCCAGTCTACTGCAGCCTGTATCTCTCAGTCAGAGAGTGCAGTGCTGCTGATTGACTTCTCGTCCTAAAACCCTATACTTTTATCTTAAAAAGAACCGCTCTAGAGCGGTTTCTTTTTAAAATAAAAATATAGGAATGGTAACAGTGGAAAAAAAAAGTAGAGGAGCACAGTTAACACATGCTCCCCCTCACTTCGATCACTGGTATACAGAGGGGCACAGAGGAGGGGTACAGCTGTACCAGGTGGCAGGCAGGAGACAGGTGGTGTGGGATGTTTCAACCCACTAGTCCAGGCCCTGCAACATTACTGTGCATTGCTTGCAGCAGAAACATCAGAATGGCTGCCAGAAAGCATGCTGTTCACTATAAAAATCACCAGAAAGTGCGCAGTAAAAATCTGAAAAATAGGCCGCCATTCCATTTTGCCTATGTCAGTGGTAGCACAGGAGACCACTGCCAAAACCCATCATTTGGCTGCCCACAGAGCAAAATCATTGCAAAAGAAACACAGAGCTGCTTTAAAAATCTGTTTTTCCCTGGCTGTCAAATTTGCAAAAATCATGGCTCACAAACCACCCAAAAAGATCCAACCTCCTTGTTGGGTGGTGAACATCATTCTACTTCAAGAATCCACATAAATATAATGTCAGCAGGAGTATATGTTATCAGAACAAAGTCCACTTTTGAAGATGGTTGCCGGAAAGAAATCTGTCAAAAATGGGTGTAATACCGTTACTCACCTCTGTCAGAAGCTGGCAATTTTAAAACCTGTCATGTGTAAAGTTGGTCATTGAACTCAAACTATGCCAAAGAAAGACTTGCTATCAGAAGCCTAAGAGGTGGATACAATTCAAAACTATATTCTAAAAAGGCTTGAAGTAAGAAATTGGTTGATGTATTTGTTAAAAATGTAAGTTATATTTTAGGACAAGACAATTTCAGACATTGGGCCTCATTACACGGAAGGTGGTGAGCCATGGCGCTATTAGCGCCATGGCTCATGCCGGTAAAATACCGGCACCGCCTTGGCGGAAAGGGGATTTACCGCCCCATTCCAAGGTTGGTGGGGTGGTAAATCCCCCTTCCGCCATTGCCCTTCCCCATTCCCATTTCTGCCCCATAGGGCTCTATGGGAATGGGGAAGGCGCTAATTACGGCACCGCAATTTTGCGGTGCCGTAATTAGCTCCGAGGTTCCTTAGCGGGTTGGTTTTTAACGCCTGCAAAAAGCAGGCGTTAAAGCACCAACCCGCTAAGGGACCTCGTAGTAAGGCGGTAATGGTTAACGGTCACCGTTACCATTAACGGTGGCCGTTAACCATTACCCCCTTCCGTGTAATGAGGCCCATTGTGTTTAAAAGTTAAAGTTTCCCACACTTTGCTTCAAAGACATTCCACACCCTTTTACCCAACAAAGGAATCCCCCCATGCTCTCTGCTAAGAAACTGGCAGACTGGTGTGAAAGGAAATGGGAGGGGCACTCTGGCATGTTGCTCTGAGTGGAGACAATGGAGTCCTTCAGCTGAATGGAAATGCTAATTCGGGTGTGACTGACAACAACTGCTCTGGCAGGAAGACAAGCCATGTGACTCTCTGACTCAGCCAAGATCTTGGAGGCGGGCCAGACTGAAAATGTGGATTGAAACTGGAGTAAATATATGTTTAAGGAAAAGACTTATAACAAATTGTACGGAACTGACAAAAATATGGAATTTAGAGATTATTAAAATGAAAAATGTTCTCACAGTTTAAAACTAATCTGGAATCTGTGCGATGTTCAGAGACTGAACCACAAACATTTTTAATATTGTAGCTATTGTGATTATGCTAGGAACATGAAAAAGTACAGAAGTATGACCAGATGGTATGTGCACTCCAGATCCAGACTCTAGAACCAGACTCTAGAACCCTGAAGCAGATGCCCAATCCAAAATGCTGAACCCTTTTCAGCAGGCCTTTAAAAATCTTGCAAACCTGATTAACCCCTAACTTCCATGGGGCCTAACCTAACTGATCCAACAGCCTGGCTGAGTGTTGCTGCTTCTGGCCAACAACCTTTGCTAGAACCCAAGATCCAGATCAGTCCAGCAGAGCTGTAACCCAGAACCCGTCAGACCCAGTCCAGAGGCCGCGCAGAGCAGAGTGCCTTGCTGAGAGCAGAGTCCAGGTGCCCTGAAGCCTCTCCGGTGGCGAGTGAAGTCCAAACCCTTGACCGACCTTTGACAGTCTCATTCCATTCCAAAGCCATAGTTGCAAGTATTTAGTGTAGAACTGTCCATAACCAACCTCTTAGTATTAAGTAACCCAATCCAACCATTCCAACCTATCCATAACTGCATTATTGAATCTCTTTTGTCTATCCTAAATTCTTCTCTGCTCCACATAATCCTTGATAATTGTAGTGATAATCATCTTGGTGCTAATATATATTTTCTGGAGAAAGGCAATCGTCTCGTGCAGACAGAAACCATCCGGAGGCGCCTCTTGATAGGTGGCTGGGCTGTCGTGTAGTTTGCGGCTCCATAGATTCTCTAGTGTTAAGAAATCTTTGTTCCAAATCTTCAACAGCGCATCTTTCATTTTGAAATCTTGACTCTTTTGAGAAAAATCGACCTTTATTAAAAGCTATGTCACTTTTGAACCGTATGTGCTAGGAACTAAATTTAAATGTCATTTTGAAGCTAACATCCTCAACTTTCAAACAAACCCAAATAGGTTTTCCGCAATCGTGTTTCCCGCACGCAGAAAAGTTGCCGCAATTTCGCATTTGGCTTAATTTCACCCCATGTAAAAACAGCTATTTCTTGCTTTCAACTTCTGAATTTCGTTTTCCCTCTGCAAATCATTCTAAAATCATTGCTAGTGTTGACCTGAACCAATCCAAAGCAACTCTCACTAGTTCTGAATCCCATTTAGCGAATTGAAGTCATTCTTACCATTTCTCCCATTCAATTCATATTACACTTAAAAGCAATTGACCCGTTTTAAAATCATTACTGTTCTCTCTAAGCTTGCTGGGAGAATTGGGATTGAACTGCATTGTTGATTGTTATTCCTGAAACCTGTGTGCCCTCATTCCATATCTCCATATTGCATGTTGGGGGGAGTGAGTAACAACAGGGGGAAAGAGTGATTATATTGTCTTTGGTTGAATTCATATCAAGTTTATTTCTGTGTTGCATTCTTTCCCATCATTGCATTTCCTTGAATCCGCACAAAGTATTCTCTGCTACATTAATCCTCCTATTCCTATTCCTAATTGATTAGAGATTGTTGATATTGTAATATTACCCATTGCTGATCATTGTTCATATTCATAAGTTCGATATTCAGATATTATTCATATTCATAAAAGTATAATCTATATATTGTTCAATTTTTCAAATAAATCTTTTAATTTGCAAAACAAACCTATTTCTTGGTTCAGTGAGACCGGGGGGATTCAAAGAGAGGGGCGTTATATAAGGGTACATCATCCAGAATTAAAAGAACTTTTGACATAAAAATATATAAATAAGGGTTTCCATTGGGCATCCCATACTAGGCATTGATTTAGTTGGAATGCTGGATTGAAATCACTTACAGCGGCCACCGTCCAGCGAGTCAGGTGGAGCGATGGGATGGCCGAGGTGTTAGCCATTTCTTTTACCCATTGCTGCAAATTCGTATACCGAGAATGTTAGCAACTAGGCATTATTTACTCGAGAATTAGTCAAGTGCAGTTGGACTTGTAATTTGCACCAACAAAATGCAAAATAATCAAACCTAAACTCTGTTAAATGTTTAACCAGTTTAAAATGCTAACTAACTGCAACCAACATTGAAACTTGTTTGACATTATTTTCCCAACATTTAAATGCAGTAAAAATGTGTGCCTATGTTGCTGGATTGGTTTTATTGAGAAAAAAGTTGGAAAAAATCCAAAATAAATACTCCACTTTAAGACCAAACAATCCTTGCTTGTCAAAAAATCCAAAATAAATCCTGTAAAAATGTTTGCCTGCCAATTAGTGTTAGTGGATTGTTTTTACTGAGAAACAAGTCAGTAAAAATCCAAAATAAATCCTCTAACCCAAGACAAATAAATCCCCAAACAATCCAAAATAAATGCTAAAAAAAAATCTGCAGCTTCAAAACAAGCCACAAGCAATCCCCAAACAATCCAAAAAGTGGATTTCTTTTTTACTAGGCACTCCTAGACCTACCCTAAACCAAAGTAGTACCCCTAAAACGAATTAGTTGCATGTATAGATAACTAATTGGGCTTATACACATTAGTTACGTTTGTACTAACGCGCCTGTTGTTAAATACAAATGAAACTTGACAAGGAATGGAAAAGTGACTGACAAAAGTCTTGAATATCCCTCAAACCCAGAAACAACTGTTTAAGCAGCCCCAGCAGCGCAGAGACCCCTCTGGGCACAGCTTCACTGCCATCAACATCTTCAATGAGATACCAACACGTGTTCAGCAACCCAGGCAGCATGGTGACCTCACTGGGCAGAATGGCATCGTGCACCTGGTCACCCTCTGACTTTCGGGCCCAGCTAGGTACCTGCTCACCCTGCCACCCACCCGCACTACCTCCTGGCAATCCCTTGCACCGGGGTCTGTATTTGTAAACCTATGCAGTCCCCCCCCACCCCTATTCATGTATTTATTTGCATTCCTTTGCTCAGCACTTTCCATCGCTCCCCCCTCCAATGCACTTTCCCCTTTTCCCCTCCCATGCACTTGAACGTTCTCAATGTCACTGGGATTATTGTTTGTTCTCTCTTGTTCCCCTCTCTTGCCTCGTCGCGCTCTGAAACACTTGTGCACAAGCGCAATACAAATAAAATATCAATATAAATATCAATGATTGCACTCCCAAAAACACGCGAAATGGGAGCGCGGCCGCCCTTTTACTGAATGACCATCGTCATTGTCTCAAAAACACATGTTTGTGTTGACAACTTAAACCTGCCCTCGAAATATCCCGAATAGCACTTGTGGACAGAGGTCTCGTCAATGAGCAGAAAACACAATGGGATACAAACACGTGTTCAGCAACCCAGGCAGCAGAGCGACTGCACTGGGCAGAACAAAATTGCACTCGGAAAAAACGGCAAAATGGGTGCACGGCCGCAATTTTTCCCAACGACCGCTGTCATTATCGCAAAAACACATGGTTGTGTTGCCATGTTACATCTGCGCTCTAAATATTCTGAGTAACCTTTGCGGACAGCTGTCTTGTTTCCTAAGCAGCCAATGCGCACATCACAGGGAAAGCATTTATAAAATGAGACCAGCAGCGCTGGATAGATCCCCGCCATAAAACATTGCACGGAGGCAGCCATAAACCCAGCAAGCAGCGTTTACCCGAGTAAATACAATCCTCGTAAAAATGTACGATATGCACATATAATATACTAGAGGACACAACGACGACACCTTAGTCTTAAACAGCCCGGGTGGCGTTTACATTTTCATTGCAGCTGCACAAACCGCGAAAGTGCGCATGGCCTCTGCAGCGCATACTTACTCAAACCCTTGTCAGTTCAACAATCCAGGCGGCACAACCATCCTGAACATAAAACATACCCTTCACAGCAGCCCATGAACACCTATTGCCCACGAATCCAGGGGCACAACCCAAACGCTGGCGATGCAGTGAACAGCCAGGACCCAGAAAAACACATTGCCCAGCAAACAAAGGACAACCTGTGATCAACGCAATCGCAGAGCCTTTGCGGAAAAGCCAAGGGGGGCTTGCGGCCCCCAGTGAGGGCCCACAATGGTTGGTGCTTTCCGCTCCGATATTTACCTTCATGCCTCTGTGCGACACTGCCTCTTCCACTTAACACAGACTTCAACCAAGCGAAGCTCCTTCCTGGATCTGGATGGTGGTGGTTGCTGCTGCTGCTGTTGCTGTTGCTGTACTTAGGGTGGGGGCTGCAGAAAAGTAAGAGAACCCGGCAGGCCCCGCCTTAAGAGCGCTAGCAAGGGGCCCAGCCAGATGTAGCCGGAGCTCAGGCACCCCCCTTCCGCCTACCAAGGGGGTTGGCCAGAGGGCCAGCCTGCTATGTAGGCTGTTCCTCTAGCACCCCATCCGTGGGTTGGCCAGACTCTGAGTGTGATATCTGAGGGATAGTAGAGTGGTGGGAGGAGAACACATTTTGGTATCCAGTATAGCGAGGAGGTGCAGGTGACATTGTGCGTGTGTGGCGAGTAGGCGCAACAGTGCAGAAGAAGACACCATCCCAATTATACCGCTAGACTGCCAAGCAGGGCTAGGTTAGGGAAATCTAGAAGGCCCCTAGGGAGTTAGTCAGCCATCATCTTAGGGAAACTGCTGGCAGCCAAGGGAAGAATCAGACAGTAGGGGGGTCACCTGGCAAGAATACTAACATCCCTGTTATGGACACCTGGGCAAGGGAGGAGTGAAAGGCTGTGGTAGTCAAGTTAGAGAGGAACAGCCCTAGCACGAAACATTCCAAGCCACTTTGTCAGCTGTAAAAGCGACAATAAACACCCTTGGAACTTATGTTGAGTGTCCGGCGCAATTATTTGTACCTCCTCAGAGGTATTCTTCCTTTTCTCACTTTCCCCAAGAAGCCCACTGTCTCCAAAGCTCTGGTCCTCTCTAGGCTGGACTACTGCAACAGCCTCTTTCTAAATCTGCCTGCCTCTACTCTTCGCCCTTTACAACTAATCCAGAACAGGACGGCAAGACTTGTCCTTGGCCTCAGGCCCAGGGATCGTATCTTTCCAGCCCTGAAATCTCTCCACTGGCTCCTTGTGGCTGCAAGCATCAAGTTCAAGACCCTCTGCATCATCCACAAGGCTTTCTGGGTCTGGGTACCACACTACATCCAACTGTCTCTTCCTAAGCATCTTCCTTCTCGAGCATTCCGCTCATCCACCTCCAACTCTCTGAGGGTCATACTCTTCTCCAGGCGGAGAGTGGGGTGTAGATCTCTGTCCTCGGCTGGGGCCTTGCTCTGGAACAGCCTCCATGCCTCTCTCAAACTTGAGCAGGACCACCTAAGGTTCTGGAAGCAACTCAAGACCCTCCTTTTCGCTTCTGCTTCCTCTCTCCCGCTCCCTTGATTATGTCCCTGTCTGCTGCGCATACTGGTTACCTGGCCTCAATGAACATATGGGACCAGGCTCCTGTGAGACCAGGTGCCCTTGCACGGCCTCCGGGCCTCCCATCTGTTTAGGAACTGCATTCTGCAACCCTACAGTCCCCTGACTCTCTACACTTATGAGCCACCTTCCTGGCATCATTTTCGAGTTCCTTTGCACTCTTACCTCTACTGAACCCCCCCGGCACTTCTCCCCCTCCACACCCCGCACTTGTGTGATCTGAATGACACAAGGCCTAGTAAGATCATTTTTTTGTCCTCCTTTTGTCTTCCCTTCCTTGTCTTGTCGCACCTAGAAACACTTGTGTTCAGTCGCGTTATAAATGACTTATCATACATGATACCATACCATAAATTGATTTTGATGGTCGTGGAGGAGTTGTTGGAGGAAAACATGTTTTACGCAAACTCAAGCTGGCTTTCCTCCCAGACTAGCAATGATGGACCACTCGCATTATTCATAAACATAGCCAGTGATGACAAATGCCACTTTTTTCCGACTTCCCTAGACTTACTCCCATGTTCAACCTGGTGTCAATTGGCAAACTGGATAAAATTGTACAAGATGGTTGTAGACAAGGGCCTGCTGGCAAATAAGACTCATATGCCTGATTGGCATTGAGGATTTTCCAAGACGTGAAATTTGACAGAGCAATTCATAACAATGAGAGGGGTAACACAAGACTGCCTTCTCGCACTGTAATTTTTCTCATAGGTTAATGACAGGTATAGCATGGTTCTATTAGGATCTCAAGATAAGCCAATGATTCAAGCCTAATGGCTCACAGGGTAATCTTGTTATAAATGCAAGAACATTTAAGTTTATGGCCTTCAGCTGATTCATATTGGGAAAGAAAACCCTGGAAGAACTCAACGTGTTCTTCTATCATGTAATTCAGATTAACAACTAATTGCTGTGGAACCTCACACCATGATCGTGATACAAAAATGTGTTGGCTAGTGGTGCCTTTTCAAGTTTTATCACCATGTGGATGTGGCCTCTTATATTTTTCCAGCCAAAGACAAAATTGTGCAGGTGAAGATTGGCGGGATCAAGTCTAAAAGTGTATTTTGCAAGTGTGTTTATCAGTTTTTGCCATATTCTGACATTTAGGCAATGGCCAGGTAACATAGAACTAGGTGTAAGGCATTTATATGCATAAGGCTTCTTGTTTGCATTGGCTCGAGTAAGTTTGAATTCACAGTTAATGTGTGATTTACAATGTGAGCATGTTTGCGGATTCCATTTGTTGGCATGAGCATCGTTCAATGTGTTTAGGCCTGCACAATATTAATGCACTTGTTTGTTTCCTAAACCTAGATATTCTCAATTTGTACATCTGCGCAATTTTAAGAAGGCCTGAATGAAAGGCTTTCAATCGCTTTTATATTTTATGGCTGGAGATGTACTATTCTCCAGTAATAGATATTTAATTGAGAATTCCCTTCCGTCACACTCTGACTCTGACTCTGCATAGGCATTGACATACAAGAATTGAGAGGATTTGCACTTTGCACAGATCTTAATAAATAGGATGAATTCTTTCAGCATACATTAGGTTATGCAAATATCCAGTCTATACCATGGCTTCCCTCAGTGCCATCAACTGCATGATGTCACTCCAAGCAATAGAATGATGCATTTATACTATCACCCGACGTGGCTCTGCATCAATTTAAACCACTCCCTATATTTGCAACAAATATTTAGTTATTCGTTATTTAGTGGCAGCAAAAGTTTTTCAGTTTAGGATTTCGTTTTTCATTGCCAAGTGAAATGGGCCTAAAAGAAACCACTCCTGATATATTGGATACATAAATGAGGAAACAATTAATTAGGATCTTTGCACCTCTGCCCCTAATTTCAAATTGCACCTCCCCCCCCTCTGCATTCCCAATCCCTATCCCTTCCCAGATATTACCCCAATAACAGTGGACCCTTTTAGGGAATGAGTAGGGTTTTCTTTTGATTTACCTTTTAAGATGCAACTACTAATTTTGGGATTATCACCCAGGAACCTAGTCAGGCAGGCATCATTTGTCAGCAAACCCTTACGTCAGGGGGCTGGCTTGGAAGGCAATTATCTTGCGCAAACTGGGCATCCATCTATGAGCTGCTTTGGCTTCCCTCTTTTAATGGACCAATGTTCCCTCTGGGTAAATTCTCCAATGTCCAATTTGCTCTCCTTCTTTATCTTTGTCACTCATTGTTCCAGAATCCAGACTCCTCTTCTTCTTTCTCTCCGTCCTCTGCTTATGCTATTATTATAGTCCTTAACCCAACCCTACTCTTAGCATAGAGGTGTGGTTTCCCAGCCACCCAGCCAAAAAGAGGGGACTGCTTCTCTTTCTGAAAAGAAGCTCATTTGTTTTTATTCATCAGTACTTTCTTGATAAAACGTATATTTCTAGTTTCTGCATGCTGAGGTGAACAGTTTGATATGTAACATGGTGGAATTTTTATGATTTTTGACAATTCTACAAGTTGTTGCATTTTAAAACCATTTTCAACATGAAAATGTATAAATCTGACCTCAGATATTTTTATCTACAAACTGGACTAATATGAGGTCAATCGTATTTTCCGTGGCAGTGCACCACTAAATTTAGTTTGTACTCATGTGAGACTTGTGTTCATGTAAACATGCATTGGTTTATTTGATGTGCACTTAACAAAAAAAGGGGAGAAACAACACTTTGTCTAAAATATTCTTTCTCCATGTACTATTCCCAGTCAAATGTCCTGGTTGTGCTTATCTTTGGTGATCTTTAACCTTAGCTAATTGAAGGCAGCTGACGGATGCTGTGAATCTATTTATTTTATTTTATTTATTGATTCATTGGACTTTTTTATGGTGCCTATACACAGGTGTTTCCAGGCGCCACAAGACAAGAGGGAGCACATGGGAATCAAAAAGTAAAATAACAAAAATGGTTATATTGGCATTGTGACAATCCTAATGTGCAAGTGCATGAAAAGGTGGTAAGTGCAAGGGGAGAGGGGTAGAGGGAGGTTCAGGAGTGAGGTGCCCACGAGGGAGGGTGCCGGGCAAGTGCTGGGCTTGCCAAGATTGCAAGTGCCAGGGGAGAGGGGGGAAAGGGAGGAAGAGTGCAGTGGACAGGGAGGATCAGTTGGGCTATCCTGGGAAAGAGGGCTTGAGGGCAAGTGCTGAGAAGGGATGCTGGAGGGAATAGTAGGGGATTTTTCTGGCCCCTGTATGACTCTGAAGGGACCAGGCCTCAGTCGCAGGGGCAGATGGAGAGCTAGCATAGGAGGGGATGAGGGAGGGAAGACAAGAAAAGGAAAGTCTTCAAATGTTTCTGGAACGTAAGAAGATCCGTCTCTAGTCTGAGGAGGGAGGGAGACTGTTCAAGGGAGGAGCCAGCCAAGGAAAGGGATCTACCTCCCACTCTCTGGCTGGAGAATGGTTTGATCTGCAGAGAGTTGGAGCCAGAAGAGGAGGTATTTAGGGAGGGAAATCTAATGTCAGTGACTCCTCATGCTGAACTCTTCGTAGGCTGATCGATTTGGTTTATGAATTTCTGTAAAATAAAACATGTGATATCTCTTTGAAGCAAAGACTAATGCCATTAGTGCGTGCCTGAAGATACTTTACAGTGTTTTCATGCTTTGAAAGCCTGTCTTGAATGCATTTCGGGGTGGTCTTAAGCCGGCTGGCTTTTTCATAACAAGTAATTGTCTTCAGCAAGGCTCCATTATTTATTTTGCCTTCCGAGTATGCCCCTCGATGTGAGATAGCACTCTTCGGCACTTCCAATGGGCTGAGGAGATGTCTGCTGCCCCCACTGCTACGCATATCCAGAATGCCTTGCGGATGTAGTTTTTGGCCCCTCTGTGTCTGCAGGTAGAAGGCTGTTCTAAGCGCAACAGAGAGTCACTTGGTGGCTGAAGCATAAATATGAAGAAAAAAACTTGAACATTTGGTGGAATTCACTGAAATAGCATTCTGCAAAGGTTCCTTGGAGATATGATTTTCTCAAGACCCGACAAGACATACTACCCTGGAATCAACTGCATAAATGAATCCATGGCCATAAATGAATCCATAACTGGCCAATGAACACTTCTAAACGTGTGGAAGGGCGCAAGCACTGTCCGACTCTGTCCACCTCTAGAGAGACTCATTGAGTCCTATTGGTCTGTTGGACCCTGTAAGGTGAACACCCTCCACTTTGCCTGCAGTGTAGGTGCCTGTTGCAGTGAATCGAGTGTATTCCGAGGTAGCCCGCCCCTGTTCTAGTGATGGTGCAGATGTGCGCCTAAACTAGGGTTCAGTGTTCTTGTGTGTGAAGTATATTCTTCCCACATCATCTCTCCTCTCGTGGTTGGGCTGTTCCCAAAGGTGATAGAGGGTTGTCTGACCCAGGCATACTTTTAAGCTAGTTATTGCCATGCAGCCTACTGCAAGGCTCCTCCATAGTGTGTTGAAATTGCTCCCGTTTGTCTCTTGTTCTTTTTGACTCATCTCACAGTTTATTTAATTCCAGGCTGAGGTCATTTGTCTTTGCTTGCCATTTCTCATTTGCAGCTTTTTGTCAATTTCCTGATTGCATATGTCAATCCTGTAGTTTCTCTAGCTTTGCATTGAACTCTTAAATTTCACAAAGTGACTTTCGAGTGATGCAATGTGGTTCCTTATCTGCTGACATTGTTTAGTTGTTCTCTTTCTTGATGTTTCCTGCCTCATTACTGTGGTATTATGTGAGTTCTCTGGTCAAGTATTTTCAACACTGCTTACTTCTCTTGTGTTTGTAGCTACATCATTGCAAGCAGGGCGTCTCAGTAGTGACATATTAGCTGCTGCTTTGGATTTTAATGTTTCAAACTGGTTTCAAGTGAGTCAAGGCATTCAAGACCCTCCTGAATCATCCATTTGTGATGTTACTTATATACACACCTGCTTGTATCTAAGTATTTAGAATCCATAGTTTCAAGAACATTCTCTCATTTATTTAGCATATTAAATGTGGGAAATTTCTGATCTTTTTGTGATTCCCCATGCGACTCTTCACTGATGAAACGAAACCTCTTTCTTGAGTAAGAGACTTTTCAGAGAGCTGGAGCCTTACCACCATTAGTTCGAATGGGAAGGAATACCAGCTCTCCTCCTTTTTGTATAGAAGCTGGACTGATTATTCTATTCCCTGAATTACCAATTGGTTGAGCTTGAATCTCGCTGGAGATCACCATGGATACAACCTCAATGTAGCACTCACTGTTTGGTGGAAAGTTTATTTTTAAAGTTCTGTGGGAGTCCTTTCATGATCATCCTGCTCCTACACAGCTATGATGGTGTTGTGTGGGGCCTGAGTATTTCAGAAATGAATTTCTACTCTGTATGCTGTTAGATCAAGTGGCAAGTGCCATTCAGACTGACATCATTTGCTCTCCTTTTTAATTTGATCTGGCAGTGAGTTTGGGTCCAGAAGCCCGGGTACACGCAAAAGCCTTCAAATAAATCTTTCATCAGTAAGAAAGGTGTCCCCTCAGGAGCCAAGACTATCACACGATGTGTGAGTCTGTGTCACCATAGTTTATTTCTAATTCAGTAACTTCAGCTTCTGTCATCTTACAATCATTTAAACGTCATTCGATCAAGCTTGTCCAATGCAGTTTAACAAGGAGGGTGTTGAGAGAAATAAAATGTTTTCACCACTTCAATGTCTAGTACCCGAGACCCTACATCTGTGAGAGCCAACAAGGTACATTATCCCTGAACTTGGATAGGTATGAAAACCCTCATCTTTAACTTCCAACTAACAGCGAAAGTGTGAACTAGTGGACAGTTTGGAATGCATCTTTTTCAGCTCATTGGTTTCATGAACTTCACCTTCAGCCAACACCATGTGGACATCCTCCTCAAAAAATCAAGTTCAGGTGGTTTGGTCCAAAATCAAAAATGGAACAAGGACCTCCCCACACTAGTCATGTTCTATGTTACTGCCTTTATTTGGATTGCAGTATAGAGTATCATCTGGAGATGATGGAGCTATCAATAGTTTTTCGGTCTATCAATCAACTTCATTTTGGGTGTCGCGTCTAGGAGATTTCCTGGCTAGTCTCATTTTTGTCTTTTAAGTTTCATCACTCTTCTTTTAAACTTGATCAGTTCTTCTGTCATTGGCAATCCCATTTCTGAAGGAGAAAACTCCTGGCTCTGACTGAACTGAGATCTTCTCTCTCTTGAAGGCGACTGTCACATGTTTCCCTTTATTGAACCTCACTTAATTTTTTCTTTGTTGTAGAGGAAGAGGTGTCACTGCTGGTATGTACTTAATCATGGGGGTGGTATAGGCCATATTCATTCTAAATCCTTCTAATTGACAGTTTTTTCTTTCACGTGTGCATGTGGCGGAGCAATGTTGTGACGATTTGCAGCTTTTACACTTTTACACTGCAGCATATTACTGATGCTCTATTTATACACAACATCCAATAGTCTCTTTCTGTGCAACTGTCGCCTACAATTTATTGCCACTTTTTGTCTCTCCCACAATTAGAAGCATGAATGTTTTTTACAATATTTTAGAATAAATTACAAATGAATACTCTTGGAATGTCATACTCTTTCAAAAAGTAACCTGAAGCTCTGACTGTACACTTTGTATGTTTGGCCAATTAACTTACTAGTAATTAAGTTCCAGACCCATATATTACTAAATAGAAACTTCTCGGAAGTACAATTGTAAGAAAACCGATTGGTTAGCCAATACTGCTAAGCATTTTCACACTTCTAACAAGCAATAGGGTAAAATCAGAATCAAAATTGTATAGTAATATTGTTGTTTGGGTGTGTACATATATATTAATGAAATCCCTTCTCTGTTTGATATCACACAGATGTTATACGACAGCCCTCAGAAGATGAAATCATCAAGCTGGCTCCACCTCCAAAGAAAGCTTGAGGAGAATAAAGGCCAAACAATGGTTGTGCAACCTGAACCGACATCATCTTCTCCAGTTCCTTGACCTCCTTGCTCCCCCTTCCTCCCATTGGACCTGCACAACCTATTTTGGAATGGAGGAACAAGCCAAGAAAGGAGTGCCATAGGATCCGGGAGTGCAGTGTTTATAATGACCACTAACAAATGTCTTAACCCCAAATGAGTGTGCTCAATTTTCTGCAGTTTGTTCAACTTTTCCTGCGCACGTGCACTGTGGCCGTGTGTTTTAAGTATTCATTTTGGACAAATCCTGTGTGATATGTGGCTACTTACTCATTGTGTTACATGTAGTTTGGATATTTCTATGCAAATGGAAATTAAACTTGTTTCCCCCCCCTTCCCTTAATCCTCCACCCAATCGCACCCCAACAGCAGTAGACTGTGGCTTTTTTAGTTTGTGAGCCTGCACAAGTGTCTGTATTTCTAAGTGGCGTCACTGACATGTTCAAAGGGAACAAAGACCATTTTAGTCAAACAGGCGATACAAACATTTTCATACAAATTCCTGGGTTCTATGGCCATATACACCTCCATAAAAACCTTAAACAGTGGCTGCTCAAAAGCCTGAGTTATAACGGTGCATGTTTCTAATGCCAAGGGTCCCCAAGATCTCATGCCTGAACGTTGCAACTGTATTTTGGGGGGCCACTTTAAACTCACTGAAAACAAGATAACTCAGGAGTGTTTACATGAGATAGTTGGGGGATAAGGCATTTGCAAGAATCAGAACAGGGCATTAATGACTGTTAAACACAAAGTGTTAAAGATTACTTTTTTTGCTCAAACGAGCACCTGCAGCCTTCTCCCAACAAGCACCACATATGCCCCAAGATTATGTTTTCTACAAAAAAGTGTTGCGACCATAGGCGCTATATTTCAAATGATGCCAGCAGTGCTTTTAGGTGCCGGACTGTAGCTACAGGAAAAAAGGATCACAAACACATTGGGTCTCATTATGAGTATGCCGGTCCGGTAACAACGGTGCCGGTAAGCTACTGGCACCGTTGTTACCGGACCGGCATACTCCGAGTTCTGCGGCAGGTCGAAAGGCACCCTCTTGCCGACCTTGACGGATGCACCGTTATTAACAGTGCCGGTGCATCCGTCCTCCCCATTCCCATTCAGTCCTATCGGACTCGAATGGAAATGGGGAGTCATTTTTCCCTGCGCCTGGCTATGAGGAATTACCCGGACCACCAGGGCTGTAATGCCTCGGTAATTCCCCATTGCCAGGCGCTGGGAAAAAAACGACCCTTGCGGCAGCTGTGCCGTTTTTACTGGCAGGGCTACCACCAGGGTCGTAATGAGGCCCTCTGATACCAAGGCAATATTAAATGGTAGAGCTAGAACACATGCGAGATATTGAGAACTGTACCCTTATATAGAAAGTAACCAATAGCATTTAGGTATAAGAACACACATGCCCTCTTACTTTCTAGCTAAGAGGGGGGCATATCTCATTCATATGTGATAAAGCTATGCTTTCTATCGCCAAGGCGGACCGAACAACATTGCACATGAACACACTCCCACTCCTTCAGTACCATTTTACTTTGTATTGTTGTGTCCTTCTTTGGCAATCATCCCATTTTCTCGACCTTATTTTCTAGATGCAAACTGTGCATTTAGAACATTTCTAACAAATTAGCCAGATCCATGTTATTGTGCAAGAAATTACTGGCTTTCTATGCTCTGCCCCATTTCTTCGTAGAAGAATTTTAGCCCCTGATCGTTGTGTTTGTGTTGTCGAGGAATTCATAGATCTCGGCGCCCTTGTTGTGTAATTCATGAGTGAAGGAAGTCTACTTTACTGTAGATTAAATAGTTTGTCTTTACGCTTGAAGTGTAAGAGTTGAAGGATTGTGCTGGTGACTTGTAAGACTGAATTGTCCTAGTTGTGTTGTCCTTAGTTTCTCTGTAGGAAATTAAATGGTGCCAGGCTTGTCTTAACGTGTGTGTATAATATGTTGCAGTGGAGAGAGCAATCTGGGCATGCTTTTAATAACTGCGCGGGTCAGGCTGTGCTTTTCTTGTGTGTCAGGAGAGGACATGTGTCCTATGATGACTGTGGGAGACCAAGACTCCACTCCAACAGAATATGTATCCTGCGGCTGTCAGAATATCTATTTTCCGTGCTTGTGAATTGAGGCTGAGCAATCTAGGAAGGTGAGATGGCACACTCATAGGAGTGCCACATGTGAACACAGTTTTGCTGATGTTCAGTGCCTCAGAGATCCTCAACTGAGTATTGTGAAGCTAGTTGCGGCTCAGATGATGTTTCCTGAAGAATAATGGAATGAAATTCCGAATGAAGTGGACCACATTAGACATGCTTGGATAGATTCTTTCCTCTAATTCTGCCAGGCTTCTGCTGCAAGTCATCTACGATCAACGGGCACACGAAAACTGATCAGAGGCAGAGGGCGGGTAAAAGCACAACCATTTGTGGATGTAAAAGTGTTCTAATGATTGAAATTGAGACACATTTGCACCCAAGTTTCTAGGGGACATTGGAACACAGGGAATCGTAGTGAAGCGGTGGAGGGTCAATAAAAACAGGAATCGCATTAGATGTGGTTTATTGCACTTTATGAAACATTCTGTGAAACGGAGGTTGACAACATCCGCATTCCAATGGGAAACCTGGCAAAGGGTACACCACGAGCTCAGTTGTTAAAGGTGAAGCATAATTGTGCTGTACAAAGGCTTACATATTTTACAAGGCTGAGCACTCTTAACGAGCTGTGCCTGAAATGTTTCTTTCTCTAGCCCAGTGGTGTCAAATGGGCCATGCTTCCCAACTACACCTTATTACCACTTCCCCTAAACCACTCATTTGCAGATAATTTTATGTCCCTTGTAAAAAGCTGGTGCAAAAACTGACTGGAGTCTGATCCGGAGCAGAAATCTGCAATGGTCGCCCACTTCTTTCCAGCAAAGCAGCAGGTTTCTGTATCTCATGAGGTTTGCTCATTGCCGTAGCAGGGAGACATGTTTGCATAACGGACGACACAGTTGAAAGAAGTTTGTGCTGGTTTCTCAATCACTAACGATGGGCGTTAATGACCGCGGCCCATAATGAAACACGGACATGCTGGTAAGATTGACATCCAAGTCAAAGACAAATGGTCAAATATAGGGACACTGAAGGTAAATGGGAAACCCTTTGGGGTGTTGATCAACCGTGCAACCTGTATCTGTGGTCAACCAAATTCAAAACAGACTGCAGTGAGTGTGATCAGACTAGCTCCATAGGCTATTTCCATTTATAAGTATCAATTGAATTTGGTAGACATTGCTTGGTTGATTTCTGAGTTGGTTTAGCTCCACCCTTTTGGACTTCTCCATGGATGGGTGTTGGGCAACTTTCATTTATTGCTGTGGGTTTACTGCTTTCTCCATTCACACATTTACGGTATTCTGAGCAAATCAATCCCCATTTTCCAGGATAGTGTGCTGTCGGAGCAGTCATGGGCCCAGGTAGGCAAAGAATGCCAAAGCAGAACGACTGGCATCCTGTGTGGAGAACCAGCTCATGCCATATCAAAAAACACATATGAAATATGGTAGTCTTAAAGATTAAGCAGCAGAAGCAGCCTTATTTCGGGTTATGGTCTTATTTGGGTATTCATGGAAGAACATTTTTGAGGTGGTGATAGTCGCTGGCTAATGATCTTTTCCCTACCTTTACCGTAGATACAAAAAAAAGTTATTTAATAGTTTGTACACCAGGACAAAAGTCAAAAAAGCAATTGGTGTAAAGTGGTTACTCAGTGGGAGGGATATAATGAAAAATATGCTCAGGATCGAGTTAGTATCTAGAAAGCCAGTTGTGCGAGTGAGCAGTCCATTCGCTATGAAACATATATTTATTTAAATTCATTAGTGTTGGTAGTTTTAATAACCATTGCAATACATTTTTTTAATGGACTGAAAAATATCCAGGATATAAACTGGCACACCGTAAAAGATCTCTGCCGACTTTCAAACCCAGCTATGTAGAAACGGTTTGCCCTCCTGCAATTAGTGTTGTCAGTGGCTGGACGTGGACGAGCCACTGACAACAGAAGGACATGGCATCTGTGACAAATGGGATGGTGTTAGCATGTGTACTTTTGTCCTTCTTTTTGCTTCCACCAAAAACGGACAGGGCCACACTGGAAAAATAGTTTGCTGTGGTTCATTCAGAGAGTTGGGAGTGAGAACGTAGTTAACTTTTTTGCCATCTGAACTTTGCCTGTAATTGGGCCATCTTTTCTTTTTAATTAATGCCTTACTCTTTCTTCATTAAGGTTTGTCAAAAGTGCGTGTGTGTGGCACCTTTCTGCTATGCCATCTTCTCCAACATTTAACATTTCAGTTCAATTTCAACTACGTTTCCCATTATATCACTGGCTCACATTAAATGTATGATGGGAGAATTCAATTACATCAGTCAAATTTCATAGGAGACGACTAGCAGCACTTTGGACTCCGGAGTACTTTGGGAGACAGGTTATCTGAAGCTTGCTTTGTGCCTTTATCACTGTTAAATTGTGTTAAATCGGTCTTGTTTGCATAACTATATATATATTTATCACAGTGAAAAGCTACTATTGCCTGTTAATGTCTGACTCCGAGGCACAATTCTCTGTGGGCCTCCCCACTTAAGATGATTAATTGGGATGACCACAAAGCGGAAAACGACCCCTTGGTTAGTTAGATGATAAAGCAAGAAGCATGTGGAATGAATATTACAGCCAAAGCAAGACATGTGTAGGTAAGGTCCTCCTAACAGGTCCTTAGATTCAATATGTGCTTTGTTCCTGTATTCCTCGCACAGTGAATGTGCTACCAAACCTGGCCCCTATGCATATGTAAGTGTTAGATACGCGCCCAAATCATGCACTTGAACTGATATGCATCATTTACGTGGGCAGAAGGCTGGGTGCAGCATATGTAAACAGCCATCCAGACATGTGAATTCAGCAGAAGCACTTCATGTGACTGGCGTGGAAGGGCTCCTTTACCTGAAATGCCTATTTATGGCTTACGCCCCTGAGTTATGTTGTGCATGTGTGCCTATGCAGGTCCCTGTGGAGAAGGCAGGGGAAAGAAAATACCCCAGGCTATCTGTCCTGTTTTCCTGGCTTTGCCACGTTCGAACAGGTAAAGAGCGAGTCTACCACTAAGCCGGTGGGGAGGGGTATTCCGGAGCAGATTCCACTGTGAATTGGATTTATGCTCAGGAATGCACGCGACACGCCTGTAGCCTACTCTTAAAGGTAGAGTTTGCATTACGGTAAAGTGCATGCCTGAAGTGCTTGATGTTTACATGCATTCACTTTCGAAATCTCCCCTAACGCAAAATGCATTGGTTTTTCCTACTTGCGTGATATGTTGGCTCGTGCAAGAAGGAACATTCTGTGTTGAATTGAGTATGTTGTCTCTTTTGATGAAACGTTAAGGTATGCAAGTAGGAAGAACGACTTTTTATGGTAGTGGAATTACTTTTTAGTAAATTGCACATTCTGCTACATGTTCACTTAACTGAAAAAATCCTCTTAAAGTTTGATGTACTTGTGCGTGATATATTCTGGGCTTGTGTTTAATGGGCATGCTTTGCATAGTGCTTCTTACTGATGTTTAGCCTGTTGCTCTGCCCTCCCAACTTTCTGGGCCGATAGGGAGAGTTTCATCCGCCAAGGATTTTGCAATTTACACTTGTGGAGAATCTGAACCTGGGTCTCCTGTTTTGACACGGGCATCCGGCCACTGCTCAGCATCTCCTACACATTTGTGAAGTAGCAGTGCAGTCATGGAGTACATATTTCACTGGCTTGTAATTCTCTTTAGTACTGATGGAAATCTCTAATTTTGGGCAGCAACAGCACAAACAGAACTAGAATACTTTGCTGCAGATGCATTGCCAAGTGATGCAGGAGTAGGATTTTTTGCCAATTGGGATTCTGTGCTTCCACTTACACATGAGAAGCAGATGTTGCCTGTGCGTCATTTAAAATATGCCTTCATCACCTTCCCATTTTGTCACAATGAAGCTGTAAATCAGAGCTAACAATAGCAGTACTCATATGGCACCAAACACTCCCTTCAGTATTTAGACACTTTGCAAAAGTGAGAAACATATATTACTACCCAATAAAAATGGTTCTCATGTTAATGATTTAGGAACAATAAAGAGCTAAGTTGACAATCTCTCATGCCTTCATTTGAAATACTGAGCTAGCTCACCAGTGATGGCGTGGCCCAATTAGTGAACAACATTGGTCAAGACTACACCAGGTAATTTATCAACTGAGCTCCAAACATAACATTGAGGTGAATAAGTGCCATTCCGGAAAAGGTTGGATGGATACAGGCTGTGTATTTCTCCCCTTTTTCTTACCCAAGTCAATGGTAATTAAATAACACCACTGCAAAATGTTCCCTAGACGTTTAGTTCTATGGCTAGTAAATAATGTGCCTACAAAATGATTTTTATATAAATAACCACCCATATACATTTTTTTTATACAATTGTATGTTATCAGTTTGGTGCCAACAATAGCACATTACTGGGCACCCGATAGAGGAAATGTGATCTAGATACATCCTAAGAGGCATAAGCATAGCTGTCTCCAAAAAAGTCACTCCTTACAAATTGGCTGATTGGGTTCCATCAACCCTCATTTACCCCCTCGCCCCTTAACTAAGATCGGGTTAGTCTGAGTTTAGAGATACTGTACTCAATTGCATAGCAGAAATATTCCCATAATCAAATTTGATTCAGGCAACTTCCTTGGTCTCTGGGAACCATGGAGAAAGAGGAAGTTGTCTTCATGGTCAGTTTGACTTGGCCAAATCACAGCTTGCAAGAAATTCAGTTTCAATGATCCCTATTGATACTCACTTTAACTTCACTTGAAACCCTTTGCTACCCCCATCTCCTCCAGCCTGTCTGCAATTTCAGCGCCTGTCTCTGAACCTGCTCGCAGCAGCCTCAGGCCTTTCTGACTTGTGATCTCAGCTCACACTGCCTTGTAGTGCTGCCAGGCACACAGATAACAGCTCCCCTCACAGAAGCCTTCAAGGACCACCAAGGCTTGGCAAAATGGCTTTATGCTTGGACACCACAGCTGCAAACGAAAGCCCAAGCAAAAAGCCGGGCAAACAGTCCTGCAAGAAGTCCTGCCTCCCAGCTCGCAGTCCATTTTAAGCCTTTCTGGGAGTCCAGCCCAGCACATAGAGATTCTGCATATTTCTATCCACCTTTCAGGCAATGTCATGTCATGTCCTTCACTCCAGCCCCTGTGTCACTCCCCAGATACAAGTGACAGGGCCTTTGGGAATATTCCATAGCCTTCTGGCACCCATCTCACCCCCTCTCGCTTTTGGCAACCTGCACGCCCATTCGACCATCTCTTCCTGTGCTTGTAAGAAAATGAAACATTCCATCCTCTTCCTGCGCTTATGAGTGAACAATACCTGTGTTTATTTCCAAGGCTTGTCTTCTTGTTACACCACGCACAGCAGTCTGTTCACCCTTTAATTTTCTGCTTTTCTGCTTTTATTTTCTGAATCTAACCCTCACAAACAAAGCTATTTTAAACAAGCAAAGATATCCATGCACATGCTGTAATGTTAATATGTTAATGCATGCAGAACCCCTACATTCAAAATTACCCCATTTCAATTCCTATTGCTACTATCACCCCCCCTTGTTTTACCCTCAATGCTGCACATTAGTATTTAACATACTAGATCACACACACGGCACATGCTGCTATACTAGCATCACCTGAAACTGGTGCACACCGTATGTTGAAATGTGTGGCACCGTTGAAATGAGTGCACTGTTGAAATGAGTGCACGCCATTTCCCTACAGTATTGAGTTTATTGGTCCAGGACTAATTGAGGTGGTGATATCAGGACAACATAGTCTATACACATACAGTAGGTTCACCTTGGAAGCCACAATGTCCCCTTCAGCATGGCCAGTACAATTATTTTCAATCACTTAGGCAAATTGATAAATACCTTTCACCTCCACTACTTTTCCGCCACTAGCATAGAGATATTTGCTACATGAAGGCACAGTTTATTTCCATCCTGTTGGTGAGGCTCAAAGCAGCTATTTCCACATTGCTTCTGAAAACGATTACTCGCTGAACTCCAGGCTGGCCAGGATCATGAAGTAGTAATGGAATCCCTATGCTTATCTTAGGACATTGTAAAACTACATTTCTAAAGAAGACTGCATACAGTAAGCATGTGCCTACAACATTCAGGCTGTACACAAACCAGTAGTTTAACACAGTCTCATACATTGAATCCTCTACACAACTACCTGCCTAAAAAGATACCATTAAGAGAGAAATCTCGGGGAGGTGAGATGACGCTCACCTGCTACCTAGTGTGGCAGAACATTAAGAAAGAATGTGTGAGCTAGCGGCAATGCCAGATAATGAAGATAAGACACTTGGCATTTCTGCAAACATCAATGGGGCTGTGTATCGCTAGGGGGAGTCCAAGCATCGGCGTGTCTGCGGATGGCCAGGAACAGAGCACCACATGGAAAGTCCATGCTCAAAAACCGTTGTGGAAGGCTGTCTCCTACAACAAGGACCACATTTGTTCAGATTTTGGACTTAGCTGACAACTTGCACTCTTCTGTTACTGTCTACAAGAGTGCAATAGTGACACATTGAGGAAGACTAGCCATCCATAGTAGCACAGTTATGTACATAAGGGAGCAGGCCTTGAAACAAGGATTCACAATATGTCCACATTAAAGAAACTATTCGGATCTCCTGAGTTTAGAATACTTGATAGTTCTGCTTCCTCATCTTAAAATTGTTGTTGTGCCTTTGTTATCAATTTGTTATTCATGGTTGGTCAAGAAATGTGTATTTAATTACCTGTTTGATCTTCATCCTATTCAATTCTAAATACATATATTTAAGATATAGTTATGATTTCTCTATGGAGGATGTTGTTGGTTTGAACAAATGTATAACTATCAGGAAAGAGGTCATAACCAAGAGCATGAGAATGAAAGACTGAAAATATATGCTTTTGGTTGGATTCCAAATGACAGGGGATATGGGAGGTAGCTAGATCCAGATGTAGGGTTGCAGAAGGTGGGTCACAAGGAAGGCGCATGTAGGTGGCAGAGGAATTAATTTACTGACAAGGCAAAAATGCCAGGAATCTGAACAAGTGGTCAGCCATTGAAAACCTGGACACTGAAAGTGGCATAAGTGGTGACAGGGTGGGCTTAAAGTTTAACCAGACAACAAACATGAAAAACAGAACGCTACAAGTAATTAACCTGTAGGTAGGCCTTGACCTGATAACCTCAACCAAGTATCTTCCTGAAACAGAACTAAGAATATTCGTATAACATCACATGGTGTGAGTTGGTAGTATAAAGAGCAACATTATGACATAATGGCATATTTTTCCAAATATATATTCTTAAGTCTACTATCCAGTTTTTGAATAAGATAAATTGCATGTGTTTCTTAAGGCTAGGCATCGTATTAGCGATGCAAACATTTGAAATGTTTTCTTCGTCCTATTGCAGCTCTTAAATACAAATTAAGCTTGGGACATCTATACTAAATAAATGTGAACAACATGAACACAATTTTTGTAGCTACAAATGAATGGAAGTTGCACAGCCAATGCATAAAACATTTCTCGATTTGTTCTAGGAATACTCATTTTGCACTAGCACTTGTTCTTACATTTTCTTGTACTTTTCTCTATCACACCACACCTGATTTTCTGTGCTTTGGTTTCTCTTAATTTGACAAGCCTTAACGTAACACTGTTTTGCGAATATCTAACTGAACACTATAACCTGTTCTTGCAGATATCTTTGAACATTTGTGTGGATTGGGAGTGCATGCACGTGCACTCCCAATCCACTTCACAATGCCTGACAGCTGGCCTTCAAAATTAGATCATACAATTCCCAGTAAATGAGTCGGAGGAACCAGCCAATGGCAAAGACCTTTTTTGAGGAAAAGCAGTTTATAAACATAAGTCAACTTAAAGTGCCTCTCATAACAAAGAGCCATCTACATCAATCTTCTAGACCCTTCCTGAATTTGACATAGGATGAAAAGCAAAATCCAGTGAATGAGACCGTCAGGAATATCCCTAGAATTGGAAGGGCACCCACACCACCATTCATGGATCGGGATAGATCACAAAAGGACGATGGAGAAACCCATTTATCATTTAAGTGATTCATGACCACATGTATGAGGATGAAACAAGGGCCTGGAAGAAGTGAAACTAAGAGGCAGGTGTGGAACGGTGATCAGAAGAGTATATGAACATTACGTTAGAAGTTTAACAGTCAGTGCAGCCCAACATCGCTTGGAAAATACAAGGTATGGTTTTTTGAGTAGGCCTTTCTACTCATTTGTGCAATTATAATACTTCCTAAAGAGCCATACCCTCGTGCCGCGAGCCCCGTTCCCCCAGACGTATCATTGCACATTGGTGGCATAATGAATTTTGCACAATATTGCCTGAAGAAAGCACAGTTGGGTGGGGGGTGGAGGGGTGGTGTGCATGTAAAATATAATATATCCGTCTCAAATCCTGGCAAGCATTACTCAGACTTTCATCCAACTAATGCCAACAAAAGGAGTATGATTGACTTAAATAATAGCAACCCCTATAATACTATATTTTTGCTGGGATTGTTGCAAATTCATCTACCACAATCACCCATCTTCAGGGAGGCACATGGCTGTGAAATAGATTTTAAGTGGAAAAATGTCTGATGATGGTTTCAGAATTCAACAAAGGTAGCAGGCGCCCCTCTCTCGGAAGAACAAGGCATGATAACCTGTTCAGTGGTTGTTA
The DNA here is from genome assembly GCF_040938575.1 of Ambystoma mexicanum. NCBI lineage: Eukaryota > Metazoa > Chordata > Amphibia > Caudata > Ambystomatidae > Ambystoma > Ambystoma mexicanum. The sequence continues at coordinate 20,997,696 of NC_090922.1, read as the reverse complement.
ACCACATTGAGAGTTCGCAGCCATCTGCTTTTTGCTCACTGTACCTTTCTCAGATGGGAAATATCCATTTGCATATCAGTCTTTGTCCCACCCACATGGGCAGTCCAGCACCGAAATGCTATGGCAATTCCTCTCTGAACAAGAGTACCAACAGCAACCCCATACACGTGTTTCAGCCTTGTTGGGCATCATCAGTGAGGTAAAGCCGAGCCTCTCTAAGCACAGTGAGCTTGGTTTCTGAATAAATACATTTTACCCACGACATGTAGACGTCAAATATTGCAAGTCTCATAACTGAAAGCTGTTTTACCGGTTCATTGTTATTCCAATTAGCAGATATAATAGATCTACAACAGATCACTTTTATCTCTTAACACGTAGGACATACTACGAATCCCGCAGCCAAAGCGTGTAGGGCAAACACCATCTTCATTCGAATGCATTACATGGATGTGCACAATCACAATATTAAGGCGATTTCGGAAAAGCCCACTCCTTTAGATAGCATAGCAAATTTGACGCTGCAGCTTACTGACCATTTTTTTTTGTTTTTTTGCGCTCTCTGGAATCGCAAGCATCCTATGCGTCTTTGATTTTCACTTCTCCTTCCAACTTTACAATTTTCTCATCTCCCTCTAAGACCCCTCAATGACCTGACCGTGTTAACTGTGTCTGTGTGTGTGTCTGTACGTACGTGTACATATATATTAATATATGTATATTAAATATATTATTGAGTGTTTCCTATTGCTGTTTAGTGTTAATTTATTACCATGCAAAAGCAGGAATTGTGATGGAGGATTGTGTTGTTTCTATTTTCAATTCACAGTCTATTCGATGGAAAACTATTTTCTAAGTATTAAAAAAAGAAAATTATATATTTAAAAACGAATGTATTTTAGATGGATGGGATTTTGGTAAAGATTACATTGATTACCCTGACGTTTGTTTGTACCATGTTAGTGATCAATCACTGAGGACTGCCAGGATTTGAAGAAAATGCATCCCAGTACCACGTGGTCCTCATTCACCACATACCCATCAGTTGTATTGTAACCTGCCTTAGGACCTGCTCATATTAAATTATCATCTCTGGTCCCCAACGTGCACTCTTGAATCTGCCTTATGTATAAGCATCTGGACAACTCATCTCTGCATCCATACTGGATGGTCACATTTCAATGATAGCTCCCACATGAAGGTAACCCTTGATTGATGCTGTATTGTGTTGAAGTGAGAAACATTGGTGTTAAATGGGTTGGCTTTACTGACCGTTGCACCTCCCCAAGGTTTCCACAGCCGGCATTGTCAATCTGTTTCAGAAAATGAATACTCACATTTCAAAGTTGATGTTTCGTTTGGCATTGTAACAGAAAGACAAGACACCACATTCAATAGACCTCTATCATGAGGCCCTTTAAACTAGTGCCACTGGCCATGTTCTTTCGATATTCCTAGGACTTGACTGATAGATGCACACTCAAAGTCCAGAACGCCAGCGTCAAATCCCCTCCATGTTTTCACATGAGGGGATGCCACAAAAAATACTTATGAAAACCGGTGGGAATAATTTAAATTGTCCTTGATTATACTGAAAGCTAGGTGGGGTTGTGGTTTTTGAAGCACGGATTTAGATACCCCTGACTTACATTGTTAAAATAAAAGTCAATTAAAGGTAAATCTTGAAAGTTCTGGGCGTCCTCAATGTTTATACAGCAACTTATAAGGCATATTTCCACTTGCAATGAGGCAATTCAAATAGTTAAGGTTGTAAGAATCACTACAGGCTAGGCAGTAAGGCCCTTATGATCCATGCGCTCTCTTAACTGGAAGGCCATGTTTCGGTAAAGTTACCCATGTTCACTGGTTTCTTATTATTTAAATTCCCTGCACCGGGTCAGCATCATTATCTGACACTATATGGTATATCTGTTCATTAATATGAGGTTGTGCTGTCGAGACTAGCTCTTTGTCGAACATGTATTCACCCATATGCATAAAAAAGAAAAGCTAAAAGAAAAACTCTATGGTGGTAGCGGATGACAGCCGAAAAGTCTATATGGTAATCTAAATATTGTTACAGCACAATCTGCCCATGTGATTTGGAGTAAGTAAGTGCCCTCTTCCATCGATCATCTACAGAAAATCTCAGTAACTCTGGAGACGACAACACGCGAGACACGGCAATTGTAAAAACAAGCCCCTGCCCTCTAAATGCATCGGATCCTGTGGTTGTCAACAGTACATTTCTCTTTTATCCCAAACATGGAGGTCCTGCACACCTGCTGTGTTTCCTTCGCTAATTGCAATCTTTGAAAGTGGGTTATGATCATCTCAGTCCATCCATTTCCCTAATTCACAATAGGCCAAGCACTCAGAGCTTGTCACCCTCCTGGGAAGCTACCCACTGGTCTAAGAAGTTCCATTCTTCTGGAAAACATAAAGCCACCCTGGTGCAGGCATAAGGAGCAAGGAGTTTATATGCACCCCTAACAGGAGACAGATACCACTTTGAAATATAAACAGGTGTTTCTCAGAATGAAAGGCACAAAAGCCAAGATCAAGTCGGGTCCACTGCTCGTCCATTGTGTAGGCGGCCTGTCTTTAAAATGAAAGATGCCTGATCCAATTTCCCCTTGCTTGTTTGCTGAGCCTGTAGCTCACTAATTCATGTGCTGACAAAACCGCTAATATGTTTCAGGATTTTCCCTTTTATTTAATTTTTTTTTTTATAAAGGTTTCTTTTTGTTCTCTACTGGCTACCAATTCCATGCTAGTTTCATTTTCTGTACCAATAAAACGTGATTTTTCTTTATTATGTGCTAGGCGCACCAGGCCATGCTCTAATTTTTGTCCTGAATGAGAACTCTACCACTGGTAGTTTGAGGGCAAGAGTTCCTTCCCCTGCCTTTTCCTTTACAAACATGGGTAACCTGGCAGTGTAATGCATTTGGTTCCAGGTAATAAACAACTGCTACAAGTCCTAGAATGCAGACAGTTGGAAATCAATGTCCGGGTCCCGACATACGGTGCCTGTCCAAAAATGAGTCCTACAATTACCTGATTTCTTCTCTCGTATCACAAGATCATTTAAAGCACCCTACTGTGATCAACAAATTAAGCAGTCTAGAACAAACGGAATAATTTCAGGATTGTAATGCTCTGTTTCACCTTTAACAACTTTCAGGTGCAAACCCCCTTTTCCAAACATGAAGGGTAGGTCATAGTTAGCTGTTCCCTTTTCAAATTCTTAAAATGACATCAAAACGGGCACACCTATAGCCCATTGAATTGCAAATGTGTAAACCATATGCCAAAAACGAAATTAAACCAAACTCAGCAAATAAACAACTCATGCTCACATGAATGCAGACTGAGGTCAGGAGAGGTATTTGAGGACTATACATGTGGGGGTAAATGTGAAGTATTGTTGGTGACTTATTTGCACTGATATTTGTATTGTAACTCTTCCATCAAAGTTCATGTTTGCGAAAGTCTCTTTATAAAAAAAGTGAAATGAATTAAAAAAACTAAAACTGTCTAAGCTAAGTGAGATACCTATGCTTTGCTTTTTCCATGCAACCCGAATAAAAAAATACATTATTGTGCTAATGATTAAATAAAAGTGAATTGTATTGAATATAACTGGCCAATTATTTGTCTGGCTGTTTTACCCAACTTGCATTATTAAACAATATGTATCAGGTGAATAATGTAACTTTATATTCAGGACAAATCAATGGTCTCCCCACAATATAAATTGAAGGTGTGCCACTGACATCCTTCTTCGGCCAACACACACAGGTGCTGGAGAAGGTGCTCGATAAAGCCCCATCCGGCCTCAGAAGATCACTCGCCTTCCTGCCGCCAGAACACCCCACAATCTCTTGTGCCTGGTGGCTCAGATGTTCCCAGTGGACAAGAGGACACACCTGATCTGACACTTATCAGCAAACTCATAAAAAATGTAATGCACAACTGAACTCCTCTTTTGACCCACATGACCAATGAAGGTGATAGAGCAGGGTCAGAACTCATCATCCAGCCAAAACCAGAAGATTGTTTGCTCTCGACTACACCCCCAAATCATTCATGCCTTCTAGTGTTCCATTGTACAATTGCACTGTAGTGCCTTCCTCTTCATTCAATCCATAGGGCTGCCGCACAAGTGTAGCCCGGTGAAAGGTAGTAGTTAGATGATAAAACATATTACTGTTTGCCATTTTCACTCTTGCCCAAGCCTTGCCCATCATCATAGCATTAGCAAATGTATTTACTGAAGACGCCCATCCTCAATTTTATCTATATTGTGTGACATCCCTGTCAGGGATCCAATAACCAGACAATAGTGAGACAGTAGGTTTAACTTGATTAAGTAATCTGCTCTGTGTGGGACAAAATAAGAAAAGCGACTGGTACAAACTTCAACTAAACTGCCTGGATGGTTCTCGGGGTTACAGCTGATTAAATTATCTGAATGGGTCCGATCTTTATAACTGATAGATCAGCAAAGAATATCAAGGCTTAGTACCACCAAAAATTGAATCCGCCAGTCACGAAGTCAAAGTTATGAATATAACTTTATTCTGTACATATTCAAATATCAAAGCAGCTATCTGGCTCTCAAGCGCCTCGCAGTGTGTACCAGCAGACACTGTGAGGGGAGTGAGTACTGGTCATCACAAAGCATGCAATATTTATACACAGTCGTGGCCATAACCTGGCCCTTCTCCAAACTAATAAGTTACACATTTGGGTTTGTATCCAGTTCACATAACAAATATAACAATATTAGTATACACTTTTGACATGTTGTCCTATCCTTGAAGATTCAATGGTGATGTTGGTTCTCGAGCTTAGGTTGATCCTAGTTTCAAGAAACAAATTCAATAGTTTATTGCTAAAGCACATAGGTTTAGTTTGTCTACCATTCAGTTCTGATGTTTGTATATGGCTGATGCTATTGATGCAGACAACACTTTGAATTGAGGTTCACTGTGGCTCCAAGGTTCCTTAAACATACTGGCAAACTTTGTTGTATTCAGCTGTGTAGTTCTTTCCTTGTTTCTTGAGCTTAAGGATAAGTCCTGTTCCAAGAGATGCACAAAGGATTTCTTCCAAAACTCACAGCATTAGTTACTTTGCATTGTATGTCACTGTTTGAGGGAGGATGAGTCTGTAGACATAGATAACACTTTGAATGAGAGTTCATTCTGACTACAAGGTCTCTTTGCACAGAACAAATAGTCTACTCTTGGCAGCTCTAGTGTTGACATAGGCTCAAAGGTCAGTCTGTTCTGACAGCTGAAAACATGGTTAATCATTTCTGAACAGAGAGCAAGAGTCGGAATAACAATGGTAGATGTTTTCCAAAATGGCGGCAAAGTCAATTCTGTCTAGATCTAGTTAAGCATAGGTTTTTAATACAAATGCGAAATGGCTTAGGCCAATGTTTATAATCAGGCAGTATTTACGCGACTATAGTTTAACAAAACCTCCTTTTGGCCTAAGCCAAGAGCATAATTCAAACTTTCTGACCATACGATGACCAAGACCATGTATCATAATCAGAACACTCTGAGTTGCTGGATTCAAAAACATCAATTGCCATTAACTCTTTAATAGTCCTGCATTACTAAGGCATTGGTTGCTTTTTCAGGCATTTGTACCTTAGGTCGTAGTGTACCTACTGCTTTTGCTCAACATCCTCCTATCATGAAACATATGACAAGGAGGCATTGTACACAACAACAACAGAACAGGAGAATACCAAGAATCACCATTAAGACTGCAAAGATCTTCCAACCCCATGATCGTAAAAGGTCCCAGAACCAAGTACTAAGATTCCAGTTTCCCTCTGGGACATGTACTTCAGTACTCAAGGTATGTAGATTTTAAATTACCTTGAATATGGTAGGGGAGGAGTCGGGTACAAAAACACAGCATGTGGATCCTACCATTATTCATACCCCACCACGCTCAGCTAGAATGACGTCTAACACCATTCTATTTTGAAGGGCTACTAACCTAATCGCCTTTTGCTCTAGCGTCATGTTGTACAAAATATTGGTGGTCCTATTGATGGTTTTCTCCAGTACCCTTGCAAGTCTTCTAATATCCTCGGAATTCATTATTTGTCCCCAAAATGGCACAAAGGATTTTGCTACATCACCCAAGACTAGTGAAGGAGTATCTCCATTCTCACCCCGCATTGGACGAGCTGTAGAAACTTCAAAGGTGGTAGCAAAATATACTCCTGGCAATAAAATACCCAAGTAACAAGTACCCTGCCAATCTCTAGGTAACCAAGGATAAGCTTCATCGCCACAGACAAAATAAACAGGATCTCCTACATACAAGGGTCTATCCTCACTGGTGAAATTTGCAATGGAAGTACAACCCTCAAATGTACCCATTGGCTGAGAACCCTTTCTCTGTATGCAGAATGGGACCGTTTCTGGACTATGGTTGATCGTATAAGAGGGAGGCGTGGCATCCCGGTTGCCTACGGGAGCCATTTTGAAAGAGATCAATGATTGAAAAGGTCTAAAAGGTCTATCAGAAGGCCTAATAGAAGCAATATTGAACTTATTCCTATTTGTAAAGAGAGAACATCCTAAAGGTGTTAAGACTCACTTTTCAAATTAATTGAGATTAGTTCCATCAAAATTCCCAGTAATACTATTGTTGCAACGACCAAAGAATAGTGTTCTAAGTGAAGCATAGCAGACAGTGGTTAAAGGAAGAGGGTGAATATACCAGCCCATCCCCTTTTCCCTGTGTTGTGGCAAGTGTGAACACACCCAGCAATTTGTTCTGTTCAGAATCGCATGGGTCGCACTCATGATCATTAGGAGAGTATTATTATGATACCCCTGTCTATGTTGAGAGTCTCGAGGAGGAAGAGTGTGCAGATGCACTAAGGGTGGAGACACAGTAGAGATATTTGTAATTGGTAATAAATTATCTAGCAGATGCACTTCTTCAAGATACCAGAACCCAAGCGCAATTATAATTACAAAAAGGACTAGTACTGTGATAAAAAAACAATGGGTCCTCAGGGACCATGATCTCTGATGAACAGATTCTCTGTCAGCCACAAGACCGGTAGCTTGTTCCGCATGAGTAGATTTAGGAAAGGATATTGTTTCTCTTCTGTTTAGAAGCCTCTCCGTCAGGCTCTTTTAGTTCATCCGTTGGTGGCCTCTGACCACGTTGGCCTATCTTGCTTGAAGGTAGCTTTGCCGGTCCCTGCCTCTTATTTATGTTTCAGTGGAAGAGTGACAAGGGACTGGCTCAACGATCATTCCTTATGGGCACAGCCAATGCTGTGCTGTAAGTCTGGTGCCTCAGACGCAGATCGTACCTCAAGACTCCAGGTACAGCGTGATCTGCGAACAGAGTGTCGTCGCTTCCTGAAGGAAGTGATGAAGCAGAAGCAAGATTGCTTACCATTGCAGAAAGATCTGAAGAAGAACTTGAAGGCAAAGCGGCAGTCTCCCCATGCCCCAGAGGCTCAGGAAGGATTTCCAGGACACCCTTGGTGTCGGTTAGAACAGATTTGTGATGCGGAACAGAGTGAACAATTTCCTTCTCTTCTCCTTTGTCGCTAGGCAGAGGAAAAGGTATCTTCTTGATGTGGGTTGCGTGAATCCTAGTGTCATTTTCCCTCTACTCGTACAGCGGTCTTTGTGGCCAATAGGACTTGTAACGGTCCTTTCCAGCGATGTGCGAGACAGGATGTTCTTTCAAATGACTTAGTGAGCACCCAGTCACCGGGTCGAAGTCGATGACCTGGCCCCTCGTATTTTACTGGGAGGGCTTCTCGCACCTGTTAATAAATCAAATACAAGTTTTGAGTTAACTTGTCACAGTACTCAGAAAAAGGTACATTTTTGGCATCTTTCAGTATTTTGGGCTCTGGTATCCTCAAAAGTCACAGAAGGGAGGCCTAAACTACCCCTGTTGGTGTTCCTTTTCCAATATTATGCTGTAGGCATATCATGCAATTTTGGACAAAAGGCTCAGCAATCTTTGGAATTTTTACATTAACCCATCCAGGTTCTAATAGTTTACAAATCTTTTTGCCACATATATGAGTTGGACCATGAGCCATTGTCACCATAGCAGTAACATAAGCATTGGACAGCATCCACTTCTGTTTCTCAATGTCTACCCAACAACCCTCATCATTTAAACTTGCTAGACCCTCAGCCCACTGTTTAATTTCATCTCGAGTAGTGTCAGCCTGAATTTCTTTTATGCAACCAATCCCTTCATCTATCACACAAGTGTTAGTGACCCCTTTTGTAGGGTCCAGAACATACATTTTAGAATGTAAATCAATGGCAGTTTGTTTGGCTATTCTGTCAGCAAAAGTGTTTCCTTTCCCCACATCATCTATTACTTTCTGGTGTGCTGTGCACTTCATTATTGCTAACTGTTTAGGAAGCGCAAGTGCTGAGAGTAGCCGAACTATCAAGGTGCAATGTTGTATCTTAGTTCCATGCGAGGTCAAGAAACCTCTTTCTGCCCATAATCTAACGAAGTTGTGAACCACCCCAAAGGCATACTGACTGTCTTTAAATATATTCACACTAAGCCCTTCGGAAAGTTCACAAGCTTGAGTCAATGCAATAATCTCTGCGGCCTGCGCGGAGTTATGCAGAATTCTTTTGGTTTCCACAATAATGCTTAATGTAGTGATGGCATAAGCAGCAATGGAAGTACCATCCGGAAGTTTGAAGCAGGAGCCATCGCAAAACAGCTCCCCTTGTAGATCTTTTAATGGTGTTTCAATTCTGCCTTTAGTCTCTTATTCTGTGGTATAGCGGCAGTCATGTGACATCTTGTCACTGCAAGCAATTTCTTGTAGAAGAGGCAATAGTACGGCCGGATTTAATGGGCAACATCTCTTAATTTGGATATGCGGTGCGAATAGAATCAGCTTGTACCTTGTTAATCGTGCTGATGTGAGATGGTGCATTTGCGATCTGTTTAATAGAATGTCTACAGAGTGAGGTAGCATCACGGTTAGGGGGGCACTCACTTTGTTCTATAGATGCAGCGGCAGTAGCAACAGCTCTCAAACATCTCGGCAAAGCGCATGCAACAGGATCAAGCGTGGAGGAAAAATAACTGCAACAACATAGCCAAAACGCAGCCATCACATTCATGCACATACAACACAAAGGCCTTTTCATAATTTGGTGTGCCCAAAACCAGTGCTGAACACAACGCAGCCTTGAGCAGATCAAAAGCATTCTGGCAATCCAAGTTCCACGGTAAAGGCAAAGGAATGCCCTTCTTTGTCAATGCCAACATTGGTTTTATCATTACTGACAAATTAGGGCTCCACAGTCTACAGTACGAAGCCATGCCTATCAAAGCTCTGACTCCCTTATGTGTATTTGGGACAGACATGCTAGAGATGCTTTGTATCCGTTCAGGTGTCAATCTTCTTCCCTCCTTCAACAGGAGGTCGCCTAAATAGGCAATTGACAATATTGAAATCTTTTTAGTGAAGCCTTATGCCCATGTTCTGCAAGATGAGTAATCAACAACAAAGTGCCCTCCTTGCAAGCAACTTCAGAATCCACAGCTAAAAGTAGATCGTCCACATACTGTAACAACGTGCAAGTAGAAGGTAACTCAAGTCTATCAAGCTGTTCCTTCAATGCTCTACTATAGATGCTTGGACTCTCAGTGTACCATTGTGGCACACAAGTAAATGTAAATGAGCGTCCCCCTAGGGTTAACGCAAACAAATATCTACTGTCAACATGTACAGGAATACTAAAGAAAGCATTCTTTAAATACACAACACTAAAATGAGTAGCTGAAGCTGGAATCATTGTCAATATTGTAGTCATATCAGGTACAATCGGAAACTGTTGGGCAACAACCTTGTTGATGGTGTGCACGTCAATAATTAAAAGGAAAGGAATCGCATTATCCCCTTTCTTATACACAGGCAAAAATCGGACTATTACACACACTCCCTGCAATTTCCTCAATCACACCAATGTGTACAAGATCAGAGACAATACTCTTCAAAGCCTGCTCACCTTCAACCGAAATCTTATATTGCGGAATACATGGTAGTTTAACACCTGGTTTCAACACAATTTTAACTGGTTCAATTTGCAAAATGCCAATGTCATTGTCATTAACTGCCCATAGACATGTCGGAACCTTATCTAATTCATATGGTAAAGGTCTAGACAAAAAACTATGAGACAGAAGTTTGTTGAGGCGAAATCGTTGAATGCACTCAATCCGGAGAACAGTAAATTACGGCATTCAATTCTTTCAACAAATTTAACCCCAACAAATTTTCACCACAAACTGTCGTCAAAAGAATTGGACACAAATCAGTAAATGGCCCCAGTGCTATAGGTACCAGCTGAGAGATCGGACTAACCACTGGTGTACCAGAAAACCCAACAGAAATGTTGTTCTGCCCCGACAGAGGAAAATCCGGAACCCGTGAATGATCTATGGAACACTTCTGTGCTCCTGTATCTATCAAAAATAGATGCTTCCTATTCCCCACCTGCATCTCAATGTAGGGCCCTTTCTGATCAACGGGAATAGGTACTAGTTCCAGACTCTGCTTCGGGCTGTCCTAACGGATCAGTATGTCATCAAATGCGAGGTCCTCAGAGAAATAAAAAGTTGAAAGATTATCAAAAATGTTCCCACTATTGACACCATGTTGCTGAATATCCTGTGATGGTGACTGTTGGTTCTGAGTGAACTGACTTCTGCCAGGACGGCCCCTGGATCGTCTACCCATGGCACCATATGACCTCTGCTGAAGGATCGGGCATTGTGCTCGCCAATGACCTTCCTGTCTACAATATGCACATTGGTTCATATGTACAGGACCCAGTTGCGCATTACTCTGTGGTGCAAATTGACCTCTAAACTGTGTATTTCCACTCTGGCCCCTCTAACAATCTGTTGCAGTAGTACTTTAGTTTTCAAGTCTCCCTTCTTCTTTTCTATCCTCTCTTTTTCAGTATTGACTCTATTTTCATATTACTGAGCCATGTGCAATACTTCGGACTGCGATTTAGCTTGCCAGGCACTTTCAGAAGTCATATTTGTAATTGGATATCAGGCAACAATCCAGGCACAAATTTGTCTACAAACAGCGTTTTTCCTAACTCAGTACTTAAGTTCTGACCGCTAAAATCTGAAAAAAATTGTTTGAATTGATTAAAACATTCGGTGGCGCCCTCAGATTTCCCCTGGATGCAAGCTGTAAACTTGTCCCACACTATTCTTTTCTCTGGAACCAAAGTTTTCAATTTAGTTACTATTCCATCTGGCAGTGTCAATATCACCTGTGGTGGTTTCTGACCAGCCTTCCTTTCTTCATCTATCCGTACCAAGTTAACCTATGTATCACCCATCCCTGCCTGATCATCTACAGTTCTAATCTGTTTCCATAAATCAGCAGGTAGGATCACAGGGAACATCAAATCTATATCACCCAGTGTGAAAACTGATGAATGCAAGACAGATTCAATTTCTTTATAAAATCCTGTTGGATTCTTCCTAATATCTGGAATTGTTTGTCTAATGGTATTCACGTCCTGTCTAGAAAATGGTACATGCACAAACTGTGAGACATAGTGTGCTTCAATAGTAGTGGCTGGTATGCCTGCCATGGCATCAGCTGGGATTTCTACTTTAGGAACAAATGTCAGAGGAACCTCCCTCATCGGTAATTGTAAAGTAGGCAATTCTGAACATTTATTAAGCAATAAAGCTAAATCTAGCGACAAAAGTAGTCAAAGCAGTATCGGGCGAAAATGCTCTCTTGTAAATGAACAACAAATCTGCGGGACAACAAACCTTTCTCTTCATAAACTCATCTTGTAGATACTATACCATCACCTGAAACACTTTCCTTTGCATAGCCGAAACATACAGACTAAACGTGTCATGCACTTCAATGGGAGAAATTGAAACATCCGAAATCCATCTAGGAGTGTCTCTTGTGCAAATGCGCATTTCTTCACTCACTGGTTTCAATGAAGGAAGAAACTGCTTCTGCACATATGAGGTTTCCAATCTATTACTATCCAATTCATCTTTCTGTAACCAATCTAGCTCCCTTTTAAACTCAAATACTTTTTCAACATGCTCATGTACTTTCTCTGCAGTGTCTCTTGAGTGGGCAAGGACATTCAAATCCCGCAACCCCTGTGGGACATTCATGTCCGTCAAATCACTCCAAATATCAGCTAAATGCATTCCCATCCTCTCTATCAAAATAGCCTGTTAGGGAATACTTTCTTGAACAGAAATCGCAACTAAAACAGCCGATTCTTCACCTTCTTCTATATATTTCTTAGCCCATGCATACAATTCTCTTTTTCTTGCTTTGAATACTGCGCTACGAGTCACTATTCTTGAATCAGCACCCGCTCCTTCAATCAATGCAAGTGGAGCAGAACCACGTGGAAAAGGAAATTCAGGCAAATCCTGTTCAATAGGTAGTGGAGGCACTACCGCTGGCGGTAAAGACGGAATTACAGGAACAACGACTGGCGGTAAGGGTAGAGATGCAGAAGGGTGAACGACAACAGAAAGAGGAACAACAACTGGAGGAGGAGGAACAACGGGAGGAACAGGTATTACAACAGGAGGAGGTGCAACAGCAGGAAGAGGAAAAACAACAGAGAGTCACATAGAGAGGTGGTGCAGTAGCAACAGTCCTATGCTCATTTAAAAGCTTATCAATTAGTTTGTCTGAGGCATGAAAGTCCTGAGACGGATATATTTTCTGTACCCCAAGTTGAAAAGCCCTATCCAAACTTCTAATAGATTCTGACTGTTTCTGTTGGTCATACAAAAATGCCTTCTCTGAGTTAGGCATATGTCGATGTGCATGTTTTTCTTTACTCTTAAGTTGCTGCATAGCTTCCTTTCTCCAATTCGTAATTACATCAAATGCTGCAGGCCTGGCCTTTTCTTTAACAATATAGACTCTAAATACTGTATACGGGCAATTTCAAAACTGCCATGAACTGGCCACTGAAATTCGGAAGCATGTCTAGTTTGGCTGTGCTAAATATCGTTGAACACTATACTACCAAGGCTGTACTTACAGTACATAGTGCACGCCGGCGACCCCTCTGGTGGCACCGGTAGGCCATATTCCAAAGATTGTCTGTCTCTACGGAATAAACCCCTGAAACAGGCAGACAATTTCCCAGGCATATCAGATCACTGGTGTTACCTGGCGTCGTTTGTACTTGCAAGTGCAAAACTGCAACCAAATATCAGGATTCTTAGGAATCAGGGCACGGCTCACCTGATTACAAAGTCTAAGTAAAAATACCCGCCTCCATATGGGGACCCTCGTGAAGATGTCCTCTCGAAACTCTCAGGGATCCGATCGTGCAGTACTGTCGATGTGTTGCGTCTCATACAAAAAGGGGCCCCTTTCTCACGCTCTGATCCCGGTTCGGTCACTGCGTCCTTGATTAGCGAGGTGACATCAATCTTGAGGGTCCCTGTTCGGGCGCCATCTGATAGATCAGCAAGTAATATCGAGGCTTAGTACCACCAAAAATTGAATCCGCCAGTCATGAAGTCAAAGTTATGAATATAACTTTATTCTGTACCGATTCAAATATCAAAGCAGATAGCTATCTGGCTCCCAAGCGCCTCACAGTGTGTACCAGCAGACACTGTAAGGGGAGTGAGTACTGGTCATCACAAAGCATGCAGTTTTTATACACAGTCCTGGTCATAGCCCAGTCCTTCTCCAAACTAATAAGTTACACATTTGGGTTTGTGCCCAGTTCACATAACAAATATATCAATATTAGTATACACTTTTGACATGCTGTCCTATCCTTGAAGATTCAATGGTGATGTTGGTTCTCCAGCTTCGGTTGATCCTAGTTTCAAGAAAAAAATGCAATAGTTTATTGCTAAAGCACATAGGGCCTCAACATAAGTTGTGCGGAACGGGTTTAACGGCGCTGGTAATGGTGCCGGCGCTGTTAAACCCATTCCGCACAATTACGAGGTCCCCTCGTGGGACCCGCTCTGGACGTCTGGTTTTCCCTTTTGCAAGATGCAGAGAGGCTTGTTTTTGCAATTTAATGCCTGGGTAGAGCATGAGGTCCTAACGTCTTGGTGTTTGAGGCAGGAGCATGTGGCAGGGTGGCCAATCATCCTACTTCGACATCCCACTAATCGTAACATAGTTTATAGACTCAGTAGCTTAGCCCCCTTTCTGGTTAACTCTTTCAGATGTTCTCAGTCGTTTCATATAAACTCCCCATTCCTCTTTATCTCCTAGTTGTCTACAACTTTTGCCTCATGAGATACCTGCTCAGGCTCTATGCTCATCCACCTCTCAAACTAATCCTTGTACCAACCTCCTATCTCGTTCCTATAATGCCTTATTCTTCCTCCTCCGCCTTTCGTTTTTTTACCATTCATTATTGTTCTCCAAGAAATCACCAGGTATCTGTCCCCTGTGGTTCTTTCACTTTAATCTTGTTCCCCTATTGGCTCCTCTGTTTTTCTTCCTGTTCTCTGATCTCTGTCAACCTCCTCGCTGACAATCACTTCTCTTCAAAACTCTTCTTGGAAACACTCTCTTCCACAATACGTTTCTCCTCAATGCTTTCCCCTTAAAGCCTCCAGCTGTCACCCTCAATATCCTGTAACAACTTCACCTCCTTCTTACTACTCCTTTCTTGTCCCGTTTAGAAGAAATCCCATCATACACTTCTTCACCCCTTTTGGAATGCTCTGCCTCCCACTGCTCTTTCTTTTCACCCTTTGGGTAACTCTGTCTGTCTGCTCCCTTGTAGTCGTTCTTCTCTGTTGGCTTCCAGTCTTGATTTCCTTCCTTGACCCTGTGGTCAATGAATCTCCTCACCGCCTCTGTGTATGTATGGGCGTGTCTCCTATTTCCAGTGCTCTATAAGCTCACTTTAGCTCCCATCAGTCTCTTTGGCCACCACCCTCAACTCACTTGCCTCCTGTTTGAGCTCCACTGATTTCCTCTCATCTCCCGGGCCTCTTCTCCACTGTTGAGTCATCCAGTCTCTGTCAATCTCCTGGGTTTCTCCTCAAGTCTCTGGTTTCAGGCTCTGCTCCTGCTTCCTCTTTCCATCTATAACTCCAAATAAACTCATGGATCCTAGAACATCAGTCTCCTTCCCCAAACCTCTCCCCCTTTTGTACTAGCCTGACTTTTTTGGCCATTCCGTTCCTAATTGGAGGTGGCTGTGTCTCATATGGAAGAATTGGTCAACTGGGTCAATGCTTTCTAATCCCCAGCGTTTCCCTTAGCTCTGCACCTGAGGAGGGCTTCTTACCTATTTGGTTCAGGTGTGTAGTCTGGGTGGGGGAAATCTTGGGATTTGTAGTTCTTTAGCTTAAGTTGGGTTTTATTGGGCTTGCCATGTAAGTTGTATCAGTCATGTGCAGGTGGGGGTTTCCCATAGTGAGGACCGAGAGTCTTAAAGCCTGATCCACCATATTGGTTGATGTATGCTGCTCAGCTATGCACATGCACTGGTGCCAGTAACGAGCAGAGGAGACTCATCCCCTTGTGTATCGACCACAGAGAATGCCCACCCCACTTCTTCCTCTAACCTGTCTGGGCATGGGTTCTGTATACCTTCCCTTATTGATGAATCAGTGACAGGGTCTGCGCTGATTTTATCACTGAGGACCTGGTCTTCCATGAAGCCAGTAGTACTTCTTCAAGAACTGGTCTCAGGAGTGTGGCCACTGCTTTATGATAGAAACTAAGTGAGGGTGACAAGGGAATCCTCCCGATACCATTTCCGGCCCATAATCCTTTCAAGGGTTTTGACCCATGTTGAATTATTAGACGGGGTAAAAGTGGGGATGAGCTGTCGCCGCCCATCATTCTATCCCAGAACAAAACTAAATCAATAGACAGGGTGGAAGTGGGGATGAGCTGTCGTCGCCCATCATTCCATCCCAGAACCAGGAAAACCGCACGGTTGTGCACACACCAAAATGGTTGTCTAACCTGCCACCCACCAGTGCCAGCATGATGGACCGAAAGCGCCAGGGGTGAAAGGTGGTGTCAAAGGAAAAATAACAGTGTTGTTAGACCAAAAGCGTCTTAAAATCATCTTTGTTTTCCTGAATGCAAGCTCAAAGTGCCTATTTCAAACAATGCAAGATATTCAAAAATCTTACTGAACACCAGCAGACATCTGGCAGAATGAAGTGTTGTGTGCATACAAAATCTGGGAAGATGAAGAGACCAAAACAATGTTTATAACAAAACTTGCTGAGCTGGGGATGTCAGCAGCTTAATTGAAATTGGATTTAAAACCACTAAAATCGAAATGTTTAAATTAAATGAGTGACCTACTTTTGAGTGTCACATAGTTTGCAACTGTTAAATGTCATGGTTTTGAACCTAGAATCAGCATTCTAGCTGTATGTGTAAAAATTGTAAGTTTGATTTAAACTGGGAACAAACAGGACATTTCTGCCTGACAACTACCCCCGACAGGAGTTGAACTGGCTCAACAACTCTTCCCAGGCCTGGCTGCATCCTGCTGCCCCCACCAAAAGGAGATCACACCTCTCTGATTGAATTAAGGGAGGGGTACCTGCAGACTGCAGGAAATTGAACAAAGCCCTGTCCTGGACTCAGGCAAATGTTATATTGGGGGGGTCGTAAATGGCTTCCTCTGGGGAGAAACTGGGAGGGGCAGTGCCTGTGAGAGCAAACTGAGCTTGGGGGAAGTGGATAAACCAGTTATTCCACCATGTGATGTGGGAAGCCACACCCCTTTTTGACCAGGGCATAATTTAAAAAAGATAGATAACTCTGGTCAAAATTATATAAATAATATCATTATTCTTGGGATTTTTACGTGCACATTTTAAAAGGCGTTAGGACCTACCATGTTCGGAGGCAGAACCCCGCTATTTATTGATATTGCAGACACTGTGTTTAAGCTAGACAAATAAAAATTTACTGGAATGTGTGTAGAAGGGGGGTGTACAGTTGTGTCAAATCTGGAAAGGTTTAAAGGTCGTTATCTGGATGAAAAGGGGTAGAATTCTGTCAAAAGTGGACACAACATCATACAAAGACAGGGATTGGATGGTTTGGTACTACAGAAAATATGCTAACTGGACCTATAATATTAGAAAAATGGTACATAGATAAATGTGTGTTTGGATCAAATATAGATTTGTGTGCAATTTGACAGGGGAAGGATCCTCGGACCATAAAACCTACAGCATCACTCTAACTCACAATTCCTTTCCCCAATCAAGGGAGAGAGGAGGAATTGGCCAATGATAAGTGAGAGGGGCAGGTTTAGTTATGACCAACGCACACACCCACTTTCTAAAGACATAAAAAGGACCACTGAAAGACAGGCAGGACATTCACTTTCCACTTTCTTGCGGGACGCTTTGCCGGGAGACTTCAGACTTCACATCCAGAGATCCGGACTTCAAATCCATCAATCTCCAGAGACCAGAAATTAACTCCAGAATTTGTAGCACAGAGGCCTGAATCCACAAGCTGAATCCTCTTCAGCTGGCCTCAAATCCAACCAAACTATTCAACAGCCGGGCAAGCTGTTTGAATTCTTTGCCAAGAACTTTTGCAAGAACCTGTAGCAGTATCCAGAAAGCAGTGCTGTATCCGGAACCAGAGAGAACCAGAGACCAGATCGCTGTGAAGAACTGCTAGCAGAAGTCCAGCCAGTCCTGACCCGATCGGTGACGAAGCCGCATTCCTGTCTAAATGATAGTGTGAGTACCCAGTCAGGACTGTGCCAAAACCAATCTCTTAGTTTAAAATAATCTAATCCAAACTATTTTAGCCTATTAGAACTGCCTCCTAGAATCGTCTCATTCTGTCATCTTTAAAACTGAAAACTGTCATCTGTCATTCTGAGCTTTAAAATTTCAAATCCGAAAAACGACTTTCACAAAATCGTCATTTTAAAGCTTAGAATCTAAGCTTTCCAACGAACCTAGATCCGACTTCCTACTCCTTATAGTGCCTCTGTAATTACGCTCGACGCGCGCAATTAAATTTGCCGTGATTTGACATTTTGCACAATTTCAGCCACGTATAAAAATCAGCAGCTCCTTGCTTTCCTTTGCTAAAATTAGTTTTAACCTGCTAGTTACTCATAGAGCATTGCTAAAGTGAGCCTGAACTAATATAAATTAGATATCACCCACCCTGAACCTCTAGAGGGAATTAAAATCCTTTTTAGCACATTTCTCACTTCATTGTCATCACATTCAAAGCATTTTGGGCCTGTGTTTTAAAATCATACCTGTTTTTCTCTAAGCTTGCTAGGGGGGAACAGCGTTTCGTATTGCATTTTGTTGGGATTCTTGAAGACTGTGTGCTCTCCTTCCATTTCTTTCATTGCATAGGAGGGGGGGTGAATTACCAGAGAAAAAGTGATTATATTATCTTTCGCTAAAATCATATCCAGTTATTTTCTGTACTGCATTTCATTCATCATTGCATTGTCCTTGAAGCCATAAAGACATTCTCTACCACATTATTTTTCTTTTCCTATTCATAAGTAACCAATAACTGTGCTACTGTAGGATTATCTATTGCTGATTACTGCTCATATTCACAAGTGTGCTATCCATTATCAATTTATTTATAGAAGTGTGATATATATATTGTTTAATTTTTCAAATAAACCTTTTAAATTTGCAAAACAAATCTACTTCTTGGCTCAGAGGGGTCAGGGGGATTCCAAGAGAGGGGTGTTATACAAGGGTACATCATCCAGATTATAACTTGCCATAAAATATATATAAATAAGGGCTTCCCTTGGGCATCCCAGACAAGGCACTGACTTAGTGGGATTGCTTGATTGGAGTTACTTACAAAGTGGGGGCTCGTCCGGGATCTTCTGGGTTAGATTTACCACTTGTGCAGCTTAATACAGTGTGCCAACTGACCAGATACACATATCCGGTTAGATCACCATGCTGTTTTACACTGTGAAAGCACCCCTCAAAGGGACGCTCTAAGGAAACGGTCTGTTTTGCAAAATAAAATACAAACTTCTGTAAGTCAGGAAGGAACTCAAATTCCAGAAGGACGACCTTGGTAGATATGAAGATGGCTAGGAAGCACTGCTTACATAAGCTATTTCTGAGAGGTGAATGGACTGAGCAGGGCCAGGATGCGTGGTTGCAGGCAATCACACGACAGGTCACTGCAACTGGGTTAGAGATCTGGAGAGATCAGGGTCCCTTACATGTGGCCCTGAGTGAACTATGCATGGCTCCTAAAGCTATAGATGAACACGACAAGATGGTTAGGATAGCAGAATATTTGTATCTATATATGGGAGCCATGCAGGACAGATGGCGTTAGAAAAGGCCCAATCTGACCTGGTCTCTTCTGAGCAGAGGCTGCACAGAAGCTAGGAGTCAGAAAACGAGAGTAGACAATACATCATTAAAATGAAGGAGGATATGGATATCCTGCAACAGGAAAAGGCTGACCAGGATACCAGAATTCTGGCTTTGCAGAAGGAGCACCAAGACAGTTTGGACTCCTTGCTGCAGAGCCGGAAAAAGCTGGAGCAACAGATAGATTTCAAGGGTGCATGCACAAAGCACGTAGCCACCCTGCAAAGCCAATTGGATAGAGAAAAAGAGGAGAGCAATAAACTGATTCTGAAAGACCTGGACACCCAGACAGAATTTCAGGAAGAGCGCCAGAAAGCTGGTGCCTTTCAAAGGCAGAGGCATGACCTGGCAGCACAGATGCAGGCTCTTAGTCAGGAAAGGGACACCTAAAGCCAGGAAGTCTGCCAATTAAAAGAAAAAATTGAAGAAAATCACCTGGCCCTCCAGGGGCTGGGTGACCTCCAAAAAGAGCATCATGACTTGCTAGAGCACACCAGGAGGGTGGAAGATGCTCTGGCAAGAAAGGAGCAGGCCAGTAGCGATGGGACTCAGGAGGTAACCCTCCTGCAGCAGAGACTGGCCCAGTACTCCAGGACCAATCAGGAGGCACAGAGAGAAAATGAGGCTCTCTGCCAGCACAATGATAGGCTCCAGCAACAGGTAGCCATTCAGGAGAGACTGATCGAGTCTAGTAAGGCCTTAACTGAGGAACTGAAAGCGCAGACTCTTGCATTGCAACAGGGAGCAGGGGCTGATAGAGATGAGGTTCGCTGGCAAAGGGAAACGCCTGAGCATAACCTCAGGAGCCCTAGTACCAGAGGCCTTCATCTCTCCCAGTCCCTGGACTCTGCCACCCCAATGACCCCTGGCGCACATGAACACAGGGCCACAGGGATGGCAGATTACTATCCAGCCAAAAGGATGGGGCTCATAGGCCAGTACCACCCAGGAATGGATGGGCGGGCATCCGGGCATGGGCACCTAAGTACAGTGCAATTTAGTGGGAAACCCCAGGAGAGTAGGCCCACTAAGGGCATCCTGAAAACCTCTGCCCAGTTAGGTCAGTGGGGGGGGTACCCATCAAATCCTGGTAGCAAGGAGGGATCTGAAGACTCCTCTGAGCGTCACAGGACACAGGAGACCAGGTCCCCACATTCTGCCAGCTATTCCCAGGCTCGCTGAATCCGGGAAAACCTGGAAGATCAGACGGGCACCTCTGGGAGCAGTGCTTCTGAATCAGAGGATGAATGGACCAGGGTTACCCGAAACAAAAAGGCCAACAAGGTGAAAAGGGCTTTGCTTAAGGACCCCTTAAAACAGATTAAGGCAATCAGGAGTGTCATCACGCCTTATCATAAGAACGCCAAGTATTCTGTTTGGGAACACTTGGAGCTCTATGAGCAAATGATGGAGACTTTCCATTTGAAGGACAGCAGTAGCTGCATCCAGTACGTCAAATGGACATTCTCCCCTGAATACTTCAGTTTCTTTGAGGGCTGGAGGACCAAAACCATTCAAGATGGTCCACATATAGGGCGGCCATCTTGAAACATTTTTCTGTACATAGGAATCCCCAAGAGGCTCGCAAGGCAGCCTACAATTTGCAATGTGGGGAGGATCAGGCTCCACAAGAATTAGTGCAAGAATTGAAGCATGCCTTTGCGCAGACCACCAGAAGGGTGCGCACGGCCAGCAGAGAATTCATCAACACATTTTTCCATGCTCTTCCCAAGTACATAATGATCCAGCTTGTGAAAGATTTTCACGAGAAAAGATCTTTAGACTGGGTCATTGAGCAAGCCACCCGGATCTATGAGGTGCAGAAGCCCATAGAAAATAAAAGTAATGCGCAGAAAAAAACCCAAAACCAACAGCACCCCTGCTGCTGCCAAGGTGGCAGAGGTAAAGGTTGCCCCCGTTTTAGATTTGGAGATGGGGGGGCCTAAAAACCTGCCTGCGCCAAATAATTCACAGCCACGAAGGCCGTCAGGCCAGTCACAGACAGGGAGTCGAGGAGGTAATCCACAAATGGGGTCCCTCGCTCCCCTGATTATGTAAGTCCCCGCTACAAGGGAAACCGACCCATCTTGGGTTATGTGTGGACTCCTCCAGCCCAAGGGGGGGGATCCAGCCAAGCGCCTAACCCAGGGAACTTCCCTCCTAACTTCCCCCAGGAGGGCAGAAACTCACCAAATCCTGGGCAGAACTTTCTCCCCAGGTATCCACCCAATTTCCAACCCCAAAACCATCCATCCTTCTTTCCCCAATTCCCTGAGCCCAGACAACCTAATCCGGGAGAGGGGAGGCCAAGGGTGGAGGGGTACCCAAATCTTCCCAACCAGGGGTACTACCAGAGAAGGGATAGCTACCCTTCCCGGGATCAGCCGAGGGGAGAAAATAGAACCCTGTATCAGCCTGAGCGGAAACCCAGGAACCGGAAACAAAATCTCCTGCCCCTGAAAGTCTGCCACCCAAGGAGCAGAGGGGGGGTAGGAGAAACAAAGGACCCAAACAGACCCACTTTGTGGAGGAGGTACAGGTCTTCCAATTTGAGGGAGAGGTATCCCAAGAGGATCCTGGGGAAAGGATCTTCTCCTTCAGAGATGGGGGAACTCCTCCCAAGGAAAAATGGGTCCCAAGGGATTCACATCCCGACTGGGGAGATGTGGAGACTGAGCTACCGCCGCCCACCATCTCATCCCAGAACCAACAGCAAGAAAATCCCATCCTGGTGACTGCCTCCAAAAAGGGAGGGGTGGCCCAGAACTGGAACCAGGGGAACCCACAATGGCTCTGATCTCCAGTTGCCAACTTTTTCTTTCAGATTCCCGAGACTCTCCACAGAATATTGCCCAAATCTCTTCTCTCACAATGTCCAAAACTAAAAAATTAGCCCACCAGTTGTCCAAAAATGTGCATTATCTGTGCCCCCTTGAGGAGAAGGAGGAAAGATACTATGCCCCAGTACAAGTACAGGGGCAGGGTACAATTTTGGCACTGGTGGACACTGGATGCCAAGCGACCCTTCTGTCCAGAAGGGCCTTTGATGAATTGAATGCAGGAAGGGGGGAGAATGACCGTATTCCTCTCCCCTCTCTTCCTGGATAACTGCAGAACTTTGACGGGAAGGAAATTCCTGTCGAGGGGACTGCAGATTTGGACATCAAAATTGGGCGACACAAGGTGAAACACCCGGTCATAGTAGTAACTCCAGAGGGCACCCCTTGTTTACTAGGGAATGACCTCCTGAGAAGGTTGTCAACCCTAATAGATTGTGTAAACAAGGTCCTCTGGACCGAGACTAGCCGACCAATAAAATTAAAACAGAGTGTCAAAGTTTAAATGGCACCTGCCACATGGTTGAACAAAAATCTGACCAAGTTGAATTTCACTTCCAGAACAACCAAATTCCAGACGTGACAGTAATAGCAGTAGGACAACAGACTGGTGGTGGAAGGTCTTCTCTATTTCTGAAAATCAACCTTCCTTCCAGTTTAAGGTGGTATTCCACACTGGAAGGAAACACTCTGAAATTCTTTACCAATCCACAATCAGACACTCCCACTTCTACAGTCCAGAAAGATGTGAAATCAGCTCAGAGCCTGGCTGATATTCAGCAAATTGGAGATCAGTTGTTCATCCCTGTTCAGTTAAATGATGGGAAGGACTCTATTCTCGCTCGAGTGTGTGTGAACAACGGTAAGAGCTTCATCAGCGAAGCCATGTTCCGCCAACTCCCAAAAGATCCAGCCATTCCCACATTCAAACTGATAGACAAATGGGAAATGGATCTGGAAACACCCAATTCCAAACATCTCCTGCCAAGCAGGTGTATGCTCAAAATCTCCATTGGCAACAAGAGCATAGTCCATAATTGTTGGGTCGTGCGAGACGTCATGCCGCCTTTTACTTAGGCAGTGACATTCTCAATCGCTTCGCCATTAGTTTGGACCTAATAAACTTCAAAGCTTGGTCCCGATTAGCGGATAATCCCATGGGCTTTGATGATCAAGAAAAAGCATTTTGGCCCGCTCAATTGCTACCTTATGCAGTTGAAATTCAGCTTAAAGAGGAAGTCACCATCCCAGAAAGGACCCGACAATTCTCCCTGGAAGTGAAAGTTAAAAGAGGACAAAAATTGAAAAACCCTGATGCTTATATTCATCTAAATGCTTCTCTCCAACAGCAAGGGTTAGGGGTAAACCCAACACCATTAGTCAACATAGAACATGACACCATTCCAATAGAGGTGGATAACAGCGACTTAAAGAGTATCACTCTAGCCGCAGGCACCATTATTGGAATGGCGGTTGATGACCGACATTTCTCTATTGATTTAGGAAATGAACTGTTAGGACAAATCCACAAGGACTGTTTTGACAGTGACAGTGAGGACAATACAACACCAGACAGGATTTTCACCCGGCATGGGGGGAACTTCCTGGTGTACACTTCTTGTCCTCATGGTAAGGAAGATGTGACTTGTGACTTCAGTAGGGATGAGGTGATTTTCCAGGTCCATGAGGGCTGCCTTTCCCACCTGAAGCCTCCGGTCCAAATCAGCACTCTGACCAGGGACTTCTCCACTCAGCTGGAGGAGGCCGCTGAGATAGCAAAACCAGAAGTCTTTCCAGGCTTCAGGCAGATGGTGGAAGAGAGAGTCAACCTAGCTGATGCCTGCGTGACTCTGGAACAGAAGCAAAAGTTGAAACAGGTTTTCTTGGATTTCCAAGATCTCTTTGCGGTAGACTCATATGACTGTGGTCGCACCAACATCCACACAACAACAATTCCCACGGACCCTGGCATGACTCCAGTGTTTGTGAAGCAATATCACTTGCCTCTCGCATCCATGGAGTCCCTTACTGAAATAATTAAGAACCTTGAGTCCCGGGGAATAATCCGTCCAGTACACAGCACCTTCAATAATCCGGTGCTGGGAATATTGAAGCCAAACGGCCAGTGGAGACTCTGCGCCGACCTTAGGGAGCTCAACAAACGGGTCCATACTTCCCGATGGCCTCTGCCCTACATTGACCAAGGGCTGGCCCAGATTCAGAGGTCACAGGTGTTCACAGCAATAGACCTGACCAATGGATACTGGACCGTGCCTGTCAGTAGGGAGGACCAATACAAACTGGCTTTTACCTTTGGGGGACAGCAGTACACATGGACCCGGACTCCCTTCGGATACCTCAACTCCAGCAATGAATTCAACATTTTCCTACATAAGGCCATGCCCGACCTGGGTGCGAGGGGTAACCTGGCTTATGTAGATGATGTCCTCATCAAAAGTTCATCTGTGGAAGAACACATAGCGAAGATCCGTTATGTTCTGACACAGTTGAGGGCCGCTGGAGCAAAACTTTGCTTTCAGAAAGCACAATGGTGTAGAACCCGTGTTAATTTCTTGGGGCATGAGATTGCTCCTCAGGGTCTCTGTCCCCAAGAAAAGAAAGTGGAAGCACTCCAGAAACTGAAGGATCCCACAACTCTGCGGGAATTAAGGAGCCTCCTTGGACTGACTAATTACAGGAGAAAGTTCATTGAGGGCTCCGCAGAGATCACCAGACCCCTGATTCATCTCTTGAATGGGGGGGGTCAAGTGGGAATGGGGTCCAGAACAATACGAGGCAGTAAGACAACTCAAGAGAAGCCTCTCACAAGCGCCTTGCCTAGCTTACCCTGTCAGAAACAAGGAGTTCTTCCTGGAGACAAGGTTCTCTAATACGTGCTTGACGGCAGTATTATACCAAAAGCATGACAAGGTCAATAAAGTAATCTCCTATGCGAGCAAAACTTTATCCTCTGTGGAGGAAAAATTCAACGATTGTGAGAAGGCACTCCTGGCAACGATGTGGGCATTGAAGAATTACCGCCCATTTATCCAGGGGGAACACATCATAGTGGAGACTCCACACCAGCCTCTGCAATATCTCCAAAGTGACAGAATCCGGCCGGGAATGTGAGTAATTCCCGAATTACTTCCTGGATTCTGTCAATGCAAGGCTTTCCTGTAGAGGTCAGATATGGCCAAAACAAGAAGAGTCCCCTCGCGCAAGGTCTGGCTGACTTGCATGAATGTGCCAGAGAAAACTGTCTGGAGGACGAAAGTCTAGAAATCAAGGACAACATGGAGGCATACCTTAATTCCCCACACAAAGTCTTTGAAGAAGACAAGTCTGAGGGAATGCCCACTGTCTATGTGGATGGATGCTCGTACCATGTTGACAACAACGGGGAGAAAGAACTGGTGGCCGGCGTAGGGAATGCATGGGTGAATGAGTCCCCAGAACCCTCCGCTGGATACAAAATTGGTCCCCGAAGTAGTCAGGTGGCAGAATTGATGGCTGTGCATCAGGCCATCCTCACTGCTGTCCAACATCAACTCCACGAACTGGTCATAATCACAGATTCGGATTATGTACGGAACGGGTTCGTGGAGCACCTGGTTAATTGGAAAACCAGAGGCATGTTATGTGCTAATAACAAACCCCTGAAACATGGGAAGTTAATCCAAAATATTGATGATCTGGTCACATCGAATGGGATGACCATCTACTGGAAAAAGATCAAGGGTCATTCCAAAGTAGAGGGACCAGACAAAACTGGAAATTACTTAGCGGATCAGCTGGCCGAAACCGGGGCCATCCAAGGGGATCTAATCGAAATAGAGTCCCTGTTGGGGGAAATCCAGGTCACTGCTATCACTAGGTCCCAGACAAATGCTCACAATGATCTTTCAACTGCACAATGGAGTAAGGAGACCCCTGATACTGATTTGATTACAGCTCAGAAGGGTGATCCAATAATTGGTAAGTTTTACCAACACATTGAGGACCCTGAGAACTTTCCCCTGACGGATACTGATTACATTGGGAAGGAGGACCTAAGAGTGTTGATGAAATGTCCAAAAAGGTTCCGAATCCAAGACGGTTTGTTGGTAAGGAAATCCCAAGCTGGCCATGATCAGTGGGTGGTCCCTACCTCATTCCGAAGCCTGATGTTAAGTCACGCCCATGATGCGGCCACCGCCGGTCATAGGGGGTTTCACACAACACTGGAAATCTTAAGAGAGGTTGCATACTGGCCACACATGGGGCAGGACCTCGACCAATACCCTGAAGGGGTGTCTTGTGTTTGCACAATTTCAGCCAAAATCCCTCACACACCGGGCGCCTCTCCAAAAGAGGGGAATGACACTGCCATGGTCAGATTTACAAATCGACTTTGTAGGCCCCCTGATTCGCTCCGCTAGGGGGAATAAGTACATGTTTACAGTCACATGCTTGTTTACCAAGTGGGTGGAATGTCTCCCAGCCCCAAATTGCAAGGCAGAAACAGCAGCTCCCCTTATGATTAACCACAACCTTTCCCATTTTGGTCTACCTCAAAGGATTGAGTCAGACAGGGGTAGCCACTTCACCAGTGAAGTAATGACAAAGATGTGGGAGATAATGGGGGTCAAAAGGAAGCTACATATTGCTTACAGGCCAGCTTCTTCTGGAGCAGTGGAGAGATACAACCAAACCATTGTGAGCTTCTTAAAAAAGTTTGTGGCAGATTCTGTGCCAAGTTGGGATATCCGACTACCTCTGGTCCTAATGGCCATCAGATCTACCCCTTCATCTGCAACTAAAATGTGACCATTTGAGCTGATGGCTGGACGCAAGATGGTGCTTCCCCAGCATTTGCTCTACAGGACCCAAGAGCAGACACTGATAAATGCCTTCACAACTCATGAGTATGTGGAGAATTTAAGGAAACATCTCCAACATGCTTTTGCCTATGCTCAGCGGAATCTAGAAAGAGCAGCTGAGAGTATGAAAACGCACTATGATTTTAAAACTTCCAGGAAAGTATATGATGTGGGAGACCGGGTCTATGCATACAATTTACAAAGGAACCAGGCCAAACAGCGAAAATGTTTGCCTACATGGAAGGGACCCTTTGAAATTATAGACAAGATCTCTCCTGTTGCCTACAAAATCCGCATCCCCAAAGGTAATTGGGCGGAAGGGGAAGATAAGTGGGTCCATATTAATCAGCTGAAGTGTTGCCAGCCCAGGCCCACTCTGCAACAACTGGAGGAATCCACTGGAATCCCAGAGGGGCCGCTGCAGAGTAATTCAGTTCCAACCCTAAAATATTCCACATATAGCATATAAAATTCTGTGATTCTTGAATATATATGTTCGTGTCTACCAATTTAAAAAAAAAATGTATATGTTCATATCTTCTGATTTATAAAATGTATATGTTCGCCACACCATTAATAGTGGTGGAAAAATGTCTAGGAATGTGTATTGCCGCTTTGCTTTATCATCCTAGGAGAGATGAAACCATGGAGAGGGACCAAGGAGAACAACCCAGGGACCGGGAGCAAAGATCCGAGGGGCCTGGGGTACCGCCCAATATTCCCATCAGGACCGGCAAGGAGAACCGATGGATCCAACCGGATGGAGGAAAAGATTCAGAAATGTGCCATCTACAGAATTGGGAGAAGATGATGCGGACATACCAGCGTGTGGATCAAAACATTCTTTGCACCCGACTCCCCCTCAACTCAAATTCAAAGTGCAGTCGGGCGGGGGGGTTTGTCAAGGGTTTTGACCCATGTTGAATTATTAGACGGGGTAGATGTGGGGATGAGCTGTCGCCGCCCATCATTCCATCCCAGAACCAGGAAAACCGCACGGTTGTGCACACAGCAAAATGGTTGTCTAACCTGCCACCCACCAGTGCCAGCATGATGGACCGGAAGTGCCAGGGGTGAAAGGTGGTGTCAATGGAAAAATAACAGTGTTGTTAGACCAAAAGCGTCTTAAAATCACCTTTGTTTTCCTGAATGCAAGCTCAAAGTGCCTATTTCAAACAATGCAGGGTATTCAAAAATCTTACTGAACACCAGCAGACATCTGGCAGAATTAAGTGTTGTGTGCATACAAAATCTGGGAAGATGAAGAGCCCAAAACAATGTTTATAACAAAACTTGCTGAGCTGGGGATGTCAGCAGCTTAATTGAAATCCGATTTAAAACCACTAAAATCGAAATGTTTAAATTAAATGAGTGACCTACTTTTGAGTGTCACATAGTTTGCAACTGTTAAATGTCATGGTTTTGAACTTAGAATCAGCATTCTAGCTGCATGTGTAAAAATTGTAAGTTTGATTTAAACTGGGAACAAACAGGACATTTAGCTGAAGCTTGGCTTAAAGAAATTGAATTCTGCCTGACAACTACCCCCGACAGGAGTTGAACTGGCTCAACAACTCTTCCCAGGCCTGGCTGCATCCTGCTGCCCCCACCAAAAGGAGATCACACCTCTCTGATTGAATTAAGGGAGGGGTACCTGCAGACTGCAGGAAATTGAACAAAGCCCTGTCCTGGACTCAGGCAAATGTTATATTGGGGGGGGTCGTAAATGGCTTCCTCTGGGGAGAAACTGGGAGGGGCAGTGCCTGTGAGAGCAAACTGAGCTTGGGGGAAGTGGATAAACCAGTTATTCCACCATGTGATGTGGGAAGCCACACTCCTTTTTGACCAGGGCATCATTTTAAAAAGATAGATAACTCATAGTGCGGACTGGTCAAAATTATATAAATAATATCATTATTCTTGGGATTTTTACGTGCACATTTTAAAAGGCGTTAGGACTCTGTACCATGTTCGGAGGCAGAACCCCGCTATTTATTGATATTGCAGACACTGTTTAAGCTAGACAAATGAAAATTTACTGGAATGTGTGTAGAAGGGGGGTGTACAGTTGTGTCAAATCTGGAAAGGTTTAAAGGTCGATATCTGGATGAAAAGGGGCAGAATTCTGTCAAAAGTGGACACAACATCATACAAAGACAGGGATTGGATGGTTTGGTACTACAGAAAATATGTTAACTGGACCTATAATATTAGAAAAATGGTACATAGATAAATGTGTGTTTGGATCAAATATAGATTTGTGTGCAATTTGACAGGGGAAGGATCCTCGGACCATAAAACCTACAGCATCACTCTGACTCACATTTCCTTCCCCCAATCAAGGGAGAGAGGAGGAATTGGCCAATGATAAGTGAGAGGGGCAGGTTTAGTTATGACCAACTCACACACCCACTTTCTAAAGACATAAAAAGGACCACTGAAAGACAGGCAGGACATTCACTTACCACTTTCTTGTGGGACGCTTTGCCGGGAGACTTCAGACTTCACATCCAGAGATCCAGACTTCAAATCCATCAATCTGCAGAGACCAGAAATTAACTCCAGAATTTGTAGCAGAGAGGCCTGAATCCACAAGCTGAATCCTCTTCAGCAGGCCTCAAAACCAACCAAACTATTCAACAGCCGGGCGAGCTGTTTGAATCTTTGCCAAGAACTTTTGCAAGAACCTGTAGCAGTATCCTGTCATAAGTCACCAAAGTATCAACTGAAAAGGATACGGTAACCAAAAAAGGATAACATTTGGTAGGGCTTTTCCGGATCCTATCTTCACACGACTTGATTGTAGGCAGGTCAAATTAGACCTTCCAAATGATACAACTCTCTGACTGAATAAAACAGGCAGAGAGATGGATCACTGGAAAGGGCGTGGGAATTGTATAGGAAGTATGCCTAGAATAGATAAGTATCATAAGACACTGTCCCAAGTCAAATACTAGAAACACAGAATTGGTATTAATTCAGACACTGACCTTAAGGCTAAACTGAAGAATTCCAGGAAAGTTTCTTGAAGAATCCCAAGAGTTGAACAAACGACAAAGGGAGTAAGGGAGACTTATCCCGAACGGCACGAGGCTCTCGCTAGATACCGGGTTGGTGCACCACAGGATAGCGTCCAATGTACTGTGCACAATCACCTTCCAATAGTTCATGAAATACTTCCTTTCCCACGAAGAACAAAATAAGAATCTCACCCGTTGACTGTCACAGGTACCAAAAGTTCGAAGTAGTTCAGAAAACCACGTGCAGGATTGCACGTGACAGCATACACACAGCCAGGCCAGCCGCGCTGGGAGAAAGCGTTTCCGCGTGAAGATTTTGACACGCGAACAGGATTCACGCAGCTCAGGACAGCCGCTCTTTCAGACAGCGTCCGCGTGGAGATTTGGCACGCGAACTGGATTCACGCAGCTCAGGACAGCTGCGCTTGAAGACAGCGTCCGCGTGGAGATTTGACACGCGAACAGGATTCACGCAGCTCAGGACAGCTGCGCTTGCAGACAGCGTCCGCGTGGAGATTTGGCACGCTAACTGGATTCACGCAGCTCAGGACAGCCGCGCTTGCAGACAGCATCCGCGTGGAGATTTGACATGCAAACAGGATTCACGCAGCTCAGGACAGCTGCGCTTGAAGACAGCGTCCGCGTGGAGAATTGGCACGCGAACAGGATTCACGCAGCTCAGGACCGCTGCGTTTGCAGACAGCGTCCGCGTGGAGATTGGCACACGAACTGGATACACGCAGCCCAGGAAATTGCGTGTGGAGGAAAACACGCTCAAAATAGGCCAAAGAAGTTTGCTGAAAAGAATGCGAGAACGCAGGTCCGGAGTTCAGCTACAAAACGCCAAAATTGATTTAATCAGAAGCAGCGAATGGAGTTTCCAGGCTGCTTATGTACGTACTGCCGTGGTACACGTGACGGACCTAAGTCACGTGAAAATTAACGACGTGAAAAATGCAGACGTCGTTTTCCGGGCAATGCATCGAACAACCTCCATTTTGAGTAAAAAGGTCTAATGGTTCTATGGGCGTAACTCCTCTTGTATGGAGAAGTTGTTCCTGGTCCAGAGGTATTCCGGCAGGCATGACAGTGCCACCCCCCAAAGGAGCAGCTTCTCCCCTTTTCGAGTGGAATCGCCTTAATAAAGCTGGAGCATGAATGTTAGACAGAGGTTCCCAGGATCTATCCTCGGGACCATAACCTTTCCAATCCACCAGATAAAATGGTTTTCCAGACCGTAACCTCATGTCCAGAATGTCATGCACTTCATATTCGTCTGACCCTTTCACTGAAATAGCAACAGGCCTTATAGGTAATCTAGTAGCATCCGAACACGGTTTGATGAGTGATACGTGGAATACGGGATGCACTCGCCATCGTTGTGGCAAAGCCAGACGGACAGCAGCCGGATTTATAGCTTGGAGCACTTCATATGGCCCAATGTATTTAGGCAACAATTTCCTTTTGCCGGGTATTGTCAAGTTTTTTGTGGACAGCCATACCTTCATTCCTGCTTTGTAGACAGGTGCAGGGATTCTGTGAGCATCGGCATAGTACTTGTCTCGTTTTTTAGCTTGCTCCAATTGCTGCTCAACTTTCTTCTGTAGACTTTTAAGATCCCTAAAAGTACGTCCTGCTGCAGGAGTATCCAAAGACAAACTGGAGTCAAAAGGAATGGAACGTGGGTGTTGCCCATACAAAGCATAGAAAGGTGAAGTACCTATAGCATTATGATAGGAATTGTTATAGGCGAACTCTGCTGCCGGCAGAACATTGAGCCAATCTGACTGAAACTGCAAGCACAAACATTGCAGATATTGTTCCATAGTGCTATTGACTCTCTCAGTCTGTCCATCCGTTTGAGGGTGATAAGCACTAGACAACCTGTCAGCAATTAATAATGCCGAATTTAGTGCTCTCCAAAAACGTGACGCAAATTGTGAGCCCCTGTCAGTGATGATCACTGAAGGTAGACCAAAAAACCGGAATATATGCCGGATGAATAGATCAGCCAGACCAGCAGCTGTTGGTACACCAATACAGGGAATAAAAAGCGCCAATTTTGTAAAGTAGTCCACCACCACCCATATGGTATCGTAGCCTTTATTTCTTGGAAGTTCAACCACAAAATCCATTGAGATCATGTCCCATGGTTTTTTGGGAACTGGTAGAGACTGGAGTAAACCCACTGGTTTGCCAGGACTATTCTTGCATTGACTGCATACCGAACATGTTGAAACATAATTTATAACATCTTGTGTTATAGACGGCCACCAACACCATCTTTTCAATAACTCTAGAGTCTTCTTCTGTCCAGGATGGGCGGCAATCAAAGAATCATGACCCCAACTGAGGGCTTTTTTCTGAGTGGTATCAGTTGGTAGATAGAGTACTCCTTGTTTAAAAGGCAAACCATTGTATATATAAATGTTCAATTCCTGAATCAATTGTGGATTTAGTTTCACCCACTCCTGTAAGTCGTTTTTTAGAGAAGGTTGTGCAGAACAACTACATATCACGTGATCTGCCAACAACTTATTTTGTACCGATGATTCTTCTTTCACCTCTTCACCGATACGAGACAAAGCATCAGATTTGACATGTTGTCTGGCAGGGCGATAAGTAATTTGAAAATCGTATTGAGCAAAAAAAACATGCCATCTGGCCTGTCTAGCTGTAAGACATTTCATAGTTTTAAATGACTGAAGATTTCTATGATCCGAATACACCACCACCTGATGTTTGGCCCCAAGAAGATAATGTCTCCACTCTTGGAAAGCATCTTTGATTGCAAGTAATTCACGCTCAGTGACAGTATAGTTCTGTTCATAAGGGGTAAGTTTGCATGAGAAGAAAGCAACTGGATGCTCCTCCTTAGTTTCTGCACAAACCTGCAAGAGTACAGCTCCTGTAGCGACACTGGATGCGTCTGCTTCAACGATAAACTGGCCATCCGGATCAGGATGCTGAAGTACAGGTGCAGTGGTAAATGCTTCTTTTAACTTCTCAAAGGAAGCTTGAGCATTCTGGTTCCAACAGAATGGAATTTTAGAGCTAGTTAAAGCTGTCAATGGGGCCACTGTTTTGGAGAAAGAACGAATAAATCTGCGATAAAAATTTGCAAATCCTAGAAATGACTGTAATGACTTGAGATTGTGTGGGATAGGCCAATTCAATATGGCTTTCACTTTAGAATGACTCATTCGAACACCATGATTGGTAATGTCGTAACCCAGAAATTCCACTTCTTGTGTATGAAAAACACATTTCTCGACTTTAACAAAAAGTTTATTCTCTCTCAGTCTTTGTAAGACAGCTGAGACGTGTAACATGTTCTGGAAAAGATGATGAATATATCAAAATGTCATCCAAATAAATCACCACAAATTGATCCATCATATCTTTGAAGATATCGTTCATGAAGAACTGAAATGTGGCGGGAGCGTTACAAAGACCAAAAGGCATCACTAAATATTCGTAAAGGCCGTACCGCATCTTAAAAGCGGTCTTCCATTCGTCTCCTTCGCGAATGCGAACCAGATTGTAAGCGCCGCGCAAATCCAATTTAGAGAAATACTTGGAAGTTCCTAATTGGTCTAACAGAACATTAATCAATGGTAAAGGATACTGATTCTTTGTGGTGATGTCGTTAATATCCCTGTAATCAATGCAAGGCCTTAGGTCTCCTTCCTTCTTTGGAACAAAGAATAAAGGAGAGGCAGCCAGCGATTGAGATGGCCGTATAAATCCCATATCCAGAGCTTTATCGATATATTCTTTCAAGACAACATCTTCTTTGAGAGTCAAAGAATAAACTCGACCAGTAGGAATGTTAGCTCCAGGAATTAATTCAATTGGACAATCATATTGCCTATGTGGAGGAAGCTGTTCTGCCTGACCTTTGTCAAACACATCGGCAAAATCTGCATATTCACTTGGTATATGCGTACCGTTCTGATGTACCACATGGATAGCGGAAGTTCCCTCAATAGAGGCCAACATATGTGATTTATTTAACACCACCTGACTGGTAAAGCAATGTTTGTTACAAAAAACGGAAGGATATTGGATCAATCCCGTAACCCAGTCTATGGCGGGATTATGAAGAGTCAACCAATTAAGTCCACGTATTATTTGGTTTTGAGGAGCCGCAATGACATCGAAGACTATTTCCTCCGAATGACCATTTGATAAAGTCATCTGAATAGGTACAGTCTCCTGAGTTACCATACCGGAAATCAAGATTGATCCATCCACTGTATTAACAGTTTCAGGTTTGTTCTTGTCTATAAGGGGTATAGAACATTTCTTAGCATATGTGATATCGATGTAATTATTAGTGGCTCCAGAGTCAACCATAGCCTTGGGAGCCAAGTCTTTATCATTGAAACGTAAAATCATCTCAACAGCTATCGGTGCATGAGCTGGAAATGTAATGGAGTCCGAAGTAACACTCGACACAGGGACTCCTACTACTGTCGAGTTTTGGCGTTTCCCGAAGGCTTATTTCGCCTTTTAGGACATGCCGCCAATAAATGCTCGGATGAACCGCAATACATACATAAGTTATTTTTCTTTCGGTTCTCTCTCTCGGCTTTAGACAACCGGCCTCTCACCGCGCCAATTTGCATTGGTTCAGGATCATTCGAAGAATGTACCGGTGTATCAGAACGAACGTGGTGCCGGAAGTAAAGGTTTTTTCTCTCCTTTGCGGGCATTTCTTCGGGCATCAATTTGTAAAATTAAATCAAGAAATTCTGAAAAACCTGTAGGAACCACTGGGACCGTGGACAAGGCGTCTTTGAGTTCTTCTGAAAGACCCTTGTAGAAAACAGCCGTCTTCTTGTCTTCCGGCCATTGGGTTTCGGCTGTTAATTGGTTAAATCGTGCAATGTAAGCCAACAGAGGCTGAGTACCTTCTTGTAAATTCAACAACTCCAGATCTGTGACTTGAGTAGCATAGCGCATATCAAAGACTTTGTTCATAGCCGCCAGAAGATCATCGCAATCGTACAACAAGGGGCTATTTGATTCCAATAAAGGATTTGCCCAAGCAGCAGCTGTACCCCCCAAATGGGAAAGCATGAATGCTGCTTTAGTAGTAAGATCAGGAAATGAATTAGGCCGGCAAAGGAAATGAAGTCGGCACTGATTAACAAAGGTTCTATAGGTTTTAGGATCACCTGTGAACCTTTCCGGAGGAGCCAAGGGAAACTGTGTGGGCATAACCACTTTAAGAGTTTCCTGTGATAATGATGGTGTCGTAATCCCAGATCCAGATGCAATGGCTACTGGAACCTCTACTCCCTGAGGAGTGACATGCATGGCATCTTGCATAACATCCATTTGATGCCGTAGCATATCCTGAGCCGCAATCATTTCATTTCTCAAGTCAGAGATTAACTGAGTCAAAACAGTTATAGGATCCGTACCCTCCATGGCTTCTGATTCTGTCATAAATCACCAAAGTATCAACTGAAAAGGATACGGTAACCAAAAAAGGATACAATTTGGTAGGGCTTTTCCGGATACTATCTTCACACGACTTGATTGTAGGCAGGTCAAATTAGACCTTCCAAATGATACAACTCTCTGACTGAATAAAACAGGCAGAGAGATGGATCACTGGAAAGGGCGTGGGAATTGTATAGGAAGTATGCCTAGAATAGATAAGTATCATAAGACACTGTCCCAAGTCAAATACTAGAAAAACAGAATTGGTATTAATTCAGACACTGACCTTAAGGCTAAACTGAAGAATTCCAGGAAAGTTTCTTGACGAATCCCAAGAGTTGAACAAACGACAAAGGAAGGGAAGATTAGTAAGGGAGACTTATCCCAAACGGCACGAGGCTCTCGCTAGATACCAGGTTGGTGCACCACAGGATAGCGTCCAATGTACTGTGCACAATCACCTTCCAATAGTTCATGAAATACTTCCTTTCCCACGAAGAACAAAATAAGAATCTCACCTGTTGACTGTCGCAGGTACCAAAAGTTCGAAGTAGTTCAGAAAACCACGTGCAGGATTGCACGTGACAGCATGCACACAGCCAGGCCAGCCGCGCTTGGAGACAGCGTTTCCGCGTGAAGATTTTGACACGCGAACAGGATTCACGCAGCTCAGGACAGCCGCTCTTCTTTCAGACAGCGTCCGCGTGGAGATTTGGCACGCGTACTGTATTCACGCAGCTCAGGACAGCCTGCTTGCAGACTGCGTCCGCGTGGAGATTTGGCACGCGAACTGGATTCACGCAGCCTAGGACAGCCACGCTTGCAGACAGGGTCCGCATGGAGATTTGGAACGCAAACTGGATTCACGCAGCTCAGGACAGCCGCGCTTGCAGACAGCGTCCGTGTGGAGAGTTGACACGCGAACAGGATTCACGCAGCTCAGGACAGCCGCGCTTGCAGACAGCGTCCGCGTGGAGAATTGGCACGCGAACAGGATTCACACAGCTCAGGACCGCCGCGTTTGCAGACAGCGTCCGCATGGAGATTGGCATGCGAACTAGATACACGCAGCCCAGGAAATTGCGTGTGGAGGAAAACACGCTCAAAATAGGCCAAAGAAGTTTGCTGAAAAGAATGCGAGAACGCAGGTCCGGAGTTCAGCTACAAAACGCCAAAATTGATTTAATCAGAAGCAGCGAATGGAGTTTCCACGCTGCTTATGTATGTACTGCCATGGTACACGTGACGGACCTAAGTCACGTGAAAATTAACGACGTGAAAAATGCAGACGTCGTTTTCCGGGCAATGCATCGAACAACCTCCATTTTGAGTAAACAGGTCTAATGGTTCTATGGGCGTAACTCCTCTTGTATGGAGAAGTTGTTCCTGGTCCAGAGGTATGTCCGGCAGGCATGACATATCCAGAAAGCAGTGCTGTATCCGGAACCAGAGAGAACCAGAGACCAGATCGCTGTGAAGAACTGCTAACAGAAGTCCAGCCAATCCTGACCCGATCGGTGACGAAGCCGCGTTCCTGTCTAAATGATAGTATGAGTACCCAGTCAGGACTGTGCCAAAACCAATCTCTTAGTTTAAAATAATCTAATCCAAACTATTTTAGCCTATTAGAACTGCCTCCTAGAATCGTGTCATTCTGTCATCTTTAAAACTGAAAACTGTCATCTGTCATTCTGATCTTTAAAATTTCAAATCCGAAAAACTACTTTCACAAAATCGTCCGTATCTCCGGAACCGTTTGTGCTAGGAACGAAATTTAACTGTCATTTTAAAGCTTAGAATCTAAGATCCGACTTCCTACTCCTTATAGTGCCTCCGTAATTACGCTCGACGGTGCACGATTAAATTTGCCGCGATTTGACATTTTGCACAATTTCAGCCACGTGTAAAAATCAGCGGCTCCTTGCTTTCCTTTGCTAAAATTCGTTTTAACCTGCTAGTTACTCATAGAGCATTGCTAAAGTGAGCCTGAACTAATATAAACTAGATATCACCCACCCTGAACCTCTAGAGGGAATTAAAAGCCTTTTTAGCACATTTCTCACTTCATTGTCATCACATTCAAAGCATTTTGGGCCCGTGTTTTAAAATCATACCTGTTTTTCTCTAAGCTTGCTAGGGGGGAACTGCGTTTCGTATTGCATTTTGTTGGGATTCTTGAAGACTGTGTGCTCTCCTTCCATTTCTTACATTGCATAGGAGGGGGGGTAAATTACCAGTGAAAAAGTGATTATATTATCTTTTGCTAAAATCATATCCAGTTATTTTCTGTACTGCATTTCATTCATCATTGCATTGTCCTTGAAGCCATAAAGACATTCTCTACCACCTTATATTTCTTTTCCTATTCATAAGTAACCAAGAACTGTGCTACTGTAGGATTACCTATTGCTGATTACTGCTCATATTCACAAGTGTGCTATCCATTATCAATTTATTTATAGAAGTGTGATATATATATTGTTTAATTTTTCAAATAAATCTTTTAAATTTGCAAAACAAATCTACTTCTTGGCTCAGGGGGTTCAGGGGGATTCTAAGAGAGGGGTGTTATACAAGGGTTCATCATCCAGATTATAACTTGCCATAAAAATATATAAATAAGGGCTTCCCTTGGGCATCCCAGACAAGGCACTGACTTAGTGGGATTGCTTGATTGGAGTTACTTACAATCCTGTAGTTTGGGGAGGTGCCCTGCTCCTTTGGTCAACTTAATAGACATCCCCAGAACCAGGCAGGGGACTTTGTCACAAATATAATGTGACAAATCCCTAGATGTCGTCAATTCCTACCTAGGCGGACCCCCTTCTCTTGAGATCAGGAAGGATTGCGCCCTAGGGGTGGTACGCAGTGGGTGTATCTCATGGGGAGGGAAACCCTCTATGGGATAAGTGATGACCTGGGGAGAACATGGTATACCCATAGCCCACCTAACCCTAACACGCCTTCCTTCCCCCCTCCCACCAACACTTTCCTTAGTGTTCCTATATGTTTTTGCCATACCATCAATATAGAAAGTACTGGGACGAGGAAGAGTGTGGATTCCTCAAGGGACATGTATCCCTTAAGGACTGAGACGAGGGAGAGCCCAATTGACTCACTGGAAGATCTCAAGATCAGTACTGGGATGAACAATAAGTGCAGAAGCATAAAGAGCACTCATGAGAACTTGAATGTACAGTGTTTCCCGAAACCTGATTGGGCAGAACCCATTCAAAACTGAAAAGGGAAACCAGGAAGGGGAGAGAAGCACTCCCTGGAGAAACCGCAAGACAGGAAGCAGACAGGAGCAGAGATTAGAGAAGGCTGTTGCTGGGGACGCTACCCTGCAGGCGGAGACGTCCCCATCCGGATTGCCATGGAGAGGCCAACCAGAGCCGTGGAGAAGCAGGC
Source organism: Ambystoma mexicanum (assembly GCF_040938575.1). Lineage (NCBI taxonomy): Eukaryota > Metazoa > Chordata > Amphibia > Caudata > Ambystomatidae > Ambystoma > Ambystoma mexicanum. The sequence continues at coordinate 20,958,666 of NC_090922.1, read as the reverse complement.
GTCCATGCACAAAAAGCAGCTGGAACGCACGGCAGACAGGAGACATGCAGCCCGTGAGGAATCAAATGCTGCAGAGCCACAGCAGCATACAGAAAAGCAGCAGGGGACACGAGAGGCCCAAAAGGAGACAGAGAAGAGCCTGAGACCGACCGAAGAACACTCTCAAGCACCTTTAATGTACCTGGTTTGCCGGGTCTGTTGGTGGACCTACAGAAGGGCTGACATGTGCCCGAACACGGGTTAGGGACCCACTCCTTTTTATGAAGAATAACTTCAGTCTTCTTCATAGTCACAGTATCTGGCAAGATAGTGAACCAGGTCTACCGCAAAAAAGATAAGAGAAACACACCGGTCTGGGACCCGCACCCATAAGATTGGGAGTACCCCCTGGTAATATTGAACTGTGAATTGTGAAAGAAAAAGGGGGAAAAGAAGTTAGGGGAAGGGAGGCATTCCAGTTGGCAGTGTGAACTGCATACTAAAGTCTGAGAAGGGGGTGTTGGGGGAAGACAGTAATTCCCCCCAGCCTTTGTGACTCCTGAAGCCAAGAGATATCAGGAGAAGGAAGCAATACCTCCATGTGTTGTGCCCCATGAAACCAAGAAAGATTAGGGGAAGGAATTCCTACCTCCTGGTGGTGTATAACATGAAGCTAAACAATAGAAGGCCCGGGAAAGGGAGTCATTCATCTGGAACTGTTAGATTATTGAGAATAAAATACCTGAAGAAGGGAGCCATTCTCCAGGACCCCAAATAGGGAAGATTGTGTATCGTGAAGCCAAAGAGAGGAAGGCCCGGGGAAGGCAGTCATTCCCCTGGAACTGTGGAGGCATTGAGAGCAAAATATCTGGAGAATGTAGGCATTGTCCAGGAACCCAATAGTGAAGCAAACTATGGACAATAAGGAATGATGATTGAGTTGGAACTTAGCCTTTTGAATTGGTACTGAGAGCTTTACAGTATCATAGGCTGGAACTTTGTTTCCTGGGAAAGGAACTGAGATCTGGGGAAGGGAGCCATTCTCTCAGGTGAAGTTCCCACCTACGATTGGAACTGTGGCTCATTGTCCAGACAAAGGGAGTCATTCTTCCTGACCAGGAAGATCTACTACCTCTTTTGTATTAGATGCAAGTGTGAGGGACAGAATTTGGCATTTTGACACAGCGGTGAACTCTTTTTTTATTTACTTGATTCCTTAGTTCCTTCATAGAGGCAGGGAAATCTGTCTTAGTAATAGAAAGAGATAGGGTCCTCTTTATTTTTACCTAAATAAAAGTTTATGCCAGCAAGCATGCAACCTGTGTGTCAGTCTCCTCCTTCTGCTATTCCTCTCATTTTCATATTTTGCATTCTAACTTAAATGGTCTTTTTTTACTAGATAATAATAATAATAATAATAAAGATCACGAGAGTCACGATGAGGTATGAAAATATTTGCTTCACTGGCCAGCTAACTGGAGAAATGAAATGTTACACCACTTTCCCACTGTTGGTACGGTCCTTCTGGAGAAGTGCACCTTCCATTGGCTCTATGTTGGTGTTTAGCGGCTTTAGTACCCCTACAGCGTATCTAAGACATTATTCTAATGCTCACTCTATCTTGTGATTGCAGATCTACCCACAATACTGCACTGTATAATGTTTCCAGCAACAAGCATGTACTTAGGCAATAGGTTTAAAAGAACAATCAAACACCACTGGGCTACCTCTCAGAAGAATGTGACTAACCAATCCCAATTGCTAATGTTTTGCTCACAAGCTGTTCCTAACCTCCCCAAAGAACCAAGTCTGTGCCCATGCTACCATAAAATACGTATAAATTTGAGCCTCTGAGGTTGTATCCTTTTTCTCCCTGTTGTCCTTCTTGTATTCCCAAAGGCTTGCACGCTGGGAGTTTCTTTTTTACAACGATCTGAAACCTTAATACTTCATTACCTCCACCATTAGGGCTGTCGATTTTAACCTCTGTAAAATCTGCCCCATCTCACCTTTCACTGTGATAAGGTTCTTATCTCCATTATCCTTTATTGTCATCAGTGGTCTGAACTACTGCTAGAGCCTCCTCACGGGACTCCATCTTTACTTGTCTATCCTGCCTGACAATGTGCTTAATGTGGCTACCTGAACTTCCTCAACCTAATTCAGGACTCGCCTACCTCTGTCAACTGTATCCATATATAGATTGGCTGTCAATGCTCAATCGCTCTATCTTTAAATTCTTTTTTTCTAGTCAAAAAATCCATTAGTGGGTGACCTCTGTCCTTACCTGGTTAACTGCATATTTTCCTACTCATCCTCTTGCACTCTGAGATCTCAACCTTTTTTCCTTTTGCTCCCTGTACTACCAATTGTTTGCGTTCATTCACCCTACTGTAACCCCCCACCCCCACTGGATATTCCTATCCCTTGAAATCAAGCCCATTCCCAGTCTATCCAGCTTCAAAAAAAGCTTTTGCTCCTTCTCATTTTGGAAAGAACACAGAGGTATCATCCGTGCGATATTCCCCATTGCGTTACTACCTGTGCGAAGAAGTAAATACTGTACATGCTACACGTGTAGCATGTGTAAATACTCCAAATGTTGATCATGTCATATATAACTTCATAACCATTGTTTTCTGTTCCATCCCCTCTTCCTATCTCAACACCCCCAGTGATACACTTTGTTAATGTATCTGTTGTTGCATAATGCAAGACATATTTGTTGTGACAACCACCTGTTAGTGACAACCACCTGTGACACCCACAACAAATGTGTTACAGGTGGTTGCAGCACCAGCCCCTTTAGGGTGAAAACACATGCTGGGAGGAGGAGCAGGAGCGAGAGAAAGAGATGTCATTGCATGAAAAAAGATCCTCAACACCAGTCATGCCTCAGCGTCCTCTGTCTGTGAGGCAGTGTAAGAGTGCCAACAAATGGTGACGAGGGAGACGGCCCACGCCAAGGCCAACCCACTGCTAGCCACAGCGTCCTCCTCACTACAGGTGTAGTGTCCTGTGTCCCACGTCCAGTGTTATCATACACGTCCTGCCACTCCTGGCGTCCCTCAGACAGGCTGCCAGCATCAATGTGCTTGCTGCCTGTCAGCGGACGTACTGAGATCGCGGGGCACTCTGAACATCCTGCTGCCTGCAGAAAGCTTCTTGTCGGCGTGTGGGTGAATGGGAGAGTGGTGTGCTCTGCCAATCCTGCCGTCATGCTGCGAGTGTATAGACACAGCTGATACCAGTGATCTACACTATCCGCAGATGGCCATTACCGCCTACACCACTAGGCCGAGGTCAGCATTTGCACGCGCCTGCCCCTATGACCCTGCTAGCAGTTTAAAGTTGTGGAGCCAACTGCCAGGACCTGCCTATGAGATACCACTGGCTGTGAGCCCCCCCCTGAGAGTATACGGAGACTGAGGGGAGTGGCAGCATGGCAGCCCCCAGGGCCCGCGTTGAGTTGGGCGACACAGGCCTTTGAAGCTGCACATGCTGGGGAACATTAGAGACTACCTGTTAAGGAGCCGACATGGAAGATCAAGGAGCTGATCCTGTGGCACTCCAACAGGCAAGTGCAAAGGTGTAGTTTCTAAGGACGCCAAGTCTGTTAACACTGCAGCCACAATAGGACAAAGGCCCACGATGGACTGAGTGGGTCGAGGAGTTTGCTGACTTCATAAGAGCCGCTGGAGAGGAAAAGTCACCAGTTCTCAAAGACATTTTCACAAACCTGGCAGGGAAAGAAATGAAGGGTATAATTAAGACGATCCCAACAGAGGAGAGGGCCACTTATGAAGACCTTGTGACTGCACTGAACAAGAAATTAGTGATGCAGCTCGATAGAGACAATGAGAGGTATGCCTTCAATCAGCGTTCGCAATACCCCCACAAAACCATGGCGTTCATCAGCCGACTCAGGCAGAAGCTGTTGCATTGCCAGTTTTCACAGTTCTTTGATGACAAAGTTATTCGACTACTTGTCATTGAAGGTTGCGTGTCATCAGAATTCCGTCATCAGCTATTAAAGAACCCACTGGCGATTGATGAGCTAGCGAGAGTCCATGAACGGGTGGAAATACAAGCATATTCTGTAGAAACGCTCAAGAAAAAGGGATAGAAAGATGAGAGTGTAGCAGCCCTCTCGGTGACGAGGGATGCGACCAGGGGACCTGCACATAGCCCTACCACAATGAGAGGTCCGACAAGGGATGGATACACAGAGCTGAGGACGCAACCCTGCCCCAGAGGACATGCTTCAGATTCAGCCAGGCATTCCCGCACGCAGTTATGTGTCCAGCTATCAGTCAAAGGTGCTCTAAGTGTGTCAGGGAAGGTCATTTCCACACTATGTGCAGAGAAGGGAGGCCGTTTCGGACCATGAGACAACCGATGCCCACAAACTGGAGACCTGCAGCCAGACAGGCCCCGCATGCACCGTGGAGGCCACAACCAGTCTATTCACCAATGCTGAGGAGGATAATAAGGGCCATAGACCAGGGCCTGGAGTATGGGGAGACACAATATGATGAACAACTGACACAGGCTGTATACTACCCTGAACAGTACAAATATCCAGTGGACATGTATCATGACTATGAGGAGTATGCACAGGACTTATACCCAGAGTGCACCGATGAATTTGTCAACCTTATGCGGAGGAGAGGGTGGAAGCCGCAGAAGTGATGGTCAAGATGGAGAGGCGACACATTGCTCATAATCCACACAGGCGCGGGGGTCCATCGTGACTCAGAATTTAACATGCATAAACATATCAAGGTGTTAGCCTCGTCCGCCGCCTACTCTACCAAACTCATTAATCTACCTAGGAAATTCCGCAACCCCAACAACTGCCTCGGGTTGGCCAGGGCCATCATTGGCAGCACACCAGATTACTGCAATGCCATCCTCGCAGGAACTTTCACTAAAAACCTGAACAAATTACAGCTGGTCCAAAACAACGCCCTCAGAGCAGTTTGAGGCTTGAAACGTTTGGATCACATCTCCTTGGTGAGACATGAAGCATACTGGCTACCAATCAAAGCTTGCATCGAGTTTAAAATCCTATCCATCACTCACCATTGCCTGAACAACTCGCCCCCCCCCCCTATCTCAACCACCATATCTCAAAAAATTCAGCATACGTAACTTGCAATTGTCCTCTTCCACCTCCCTCATTACCCCCAGATTCATCAGGAAAAGAGTGGGTGGATCGAGCTTCACCTTTTGTTGCTCCCACGCTCTGGAACTCTTTCCCATCCTTGATCCAAAAATAACCCTCCTGCACGATCTTTAGGAAAAAAATCAAAACTACACTCTTCAACAAATATGCCTAATCTTATGCCTGATTGTTTACATCTGTAACCTAAACTGTAACTGTATCCAAACTGTACCTGTGGCCTGTTCTCACAATGCTCACAATGTATCGTATTCTACTAGTGCCGTGATAGCTCTGGGCCCTGGGCACTATGAACAAATAAAATAAATACAATTGTTTTATCGAAATATTTTCCAAAATAAACATATTTGACTGACTGACAGGCATAGAAATGCAGGTGAGACAGCAGCAGTTAATACCACTTGTGTACCACTTTTAAACAAATGTATGAGAGGGTCAGCAATGACCATGGTATGCATCACACATCCGCCCTGTGCTGGGAGAACTCTGTCCCTGACTTTGTCGGCCGGCGGTTACGGCCACCCTACGGCCACAACAACAATAAACGTAGCCAAGTTTTGTATTTGGTGACTGGTGGGGGCATTGGAGGACAGGGGAAATAAGTGGTGCTCAGTGTTGGTGCAAGTGTTTGTCCTTAGCACTGGTGTTACGTAGCCCTTAGCCTCAGCTTCTGTTTTCATGTGATCGGTACAACAGACACGACCATTATACCAGCACGCATATAAAGGTTTCTGTCTGGCTGCGCCGGCAGGGGGAGAGATCAGTGCTGTTGCTCTCTAGTTCCTGGATGTCTGCTCAACGTGGAAGGAGGTGCCGTTCAACGGAACCTGTCTGAACCCCTTTGCAGACCCTCTCACCAGCCCTTACTACTGGTAAAGTGCAGACAAGCAGATAGGGTAGTTGAGGCTGTGGGCACTTGAAAAGGTAAGGAAAGGCACTGGATGTACTGTGCAAGCCAGAGGGAAAGAGCAAGTCAGTGGGCCGCAGGACTTCGAGGAAGCCTGCTGTGAAGCGCGTTGCATGCTGCGTGTTGTGGGTCCGGCCCATCACTCTTCATTAATTGGAGTGTGCAAGCCCACAGCGAACCGTCAGCACGAGGAATATCAACAGCCTGTTCCCCAACTAAAACCAAAAGTTGAAGCATTGTTAGCTTGGAGAGCGAAGGGCGGGCTTGCTGGCTTTTGGGAGGTAGCCGGTCAAGTGGCACAGCGAGTAGAGCGCCCGCTTTGACACCCGTGCAGAGCCTGTTAACGCAGGTTCGAATCCCGGCGGGGCCAAACTCAGCCTTTCATCCTTCCGAGGTCGATAAATGAGCACCACACACCGTGGGTAATAATAAGCAGCGCTCAGATACCTGAGGGTTTGTAGCGCTATATAAAAGCCTAATTATTATTATGATTATTATCAGTCAAGAGTGCCCAATACCAGCATTGTGAAATTTATATACGTAAGATCCATCTACCTGCTCCAGCATAAAACAAAGCTTACTGTACTCTATTGCGTATTCGCAATTCTGCTTCCAAAATGCCAAAAAGGTAAGCTATTACACATTTGCCGCCAAAAAGAGATCTGTGGTCATTAGCATACCAATTGAGGAAGCCAAAGCACTAATCAATGAAGTGCAAGTTCTGTTAAGCACTTTTCCAGATGCCACTATAGGTCAAATGAATGCACCATCGCTACATAAAGCGTGTACTACTGATGCACTAAATTGCATAATTAATGAAGACAGTGAGGCATTGCCAGTTACCACACAGACCCTCTGTAAGGAAAAACGACGGAGGAAACATGTACATGGAGTTCTGAATAGGAGGACCAGCATGCACAGTGTGTCACTGGTAGTACACGTGATGATACCACTAAGACTAGGGCAATTGTTCCTAAGTGATGTAAATCATATGTACCATTAGCCAGTGTGGCTGATCCAATATCAGGTACCGAAGAATAAAGAGCTACTGGGTGGGAGACACTATAGCTTGACAGTAGATGATGATGACAACATTCCAAATAAAAAGCCTGCCATACCTTAACATCTGGAAGATTAGAATATTTCACCCCCATTACCCATTACAAAAAGGTATGACATTCTTGGATAGAAGAAAAATTGCATTAGCCAGCATGCAAATACAACCACGGGTGAGGCAAGCCATGAAATGTGTGCCCCTGGCCAGTCTAGGTACAATGATGGCCCATTGAGACATAATAGCAACCACTCGGTTGTAGAGGTTAGCGATGCAGTCACAGTAGGTCACGTAGGCGATTGTAATAATGCAATACTGTATGCGCTAAAAGGCTTGGTTAACTTGATGGGACAAAGCGGATATTAAAGAAAAGCTTAAGACTAACAATGATCTGCCGCTTTCACCAGATTGTATAAAGTCTTGCAGCGCTAAAATGATGTTGCCAGTAGCCACTGTTAAACAGCCTCAATCGCAAACGGGGGTTAGGGCCCCAAAACCCCTGATAAGTAACGAATCCACTGGGAACATAGCTGGGCCCAGGAATATGACCGTTCTATTTAAGTAATCATTAGTACAGACCATTGTTGTATCTTCACCTCTTTGTGTCCCGTTTATTTGTGTTTGTCTTCTGTCTTCACGTTGGCGCCCTGATGCCTGCAGGCCTCAGCGCCATATGATTTACAAATAACCACAAAGGTGACCCCTAAGCACATTATGGACGACCGACCCGCACCAGAAGGCAACAGGGAATCCTGAAGATTGATAGAAAATATTGCCAACCGGCAGCCAGACCGACATGGGATAAAATCCCCCAGACATACTACTCTTGCCTTGATAAAGACCCTTCGGGGTTGAAACACGTGTCGGCTGACCACCCTCTTTTTAACTATATGTCCACATCTTGGACAATTAAAACCACAAGTGAAGACACAGCAACCTACGTGAGAACCTCATTATTTACAAGGGTTTAAATATATCATATCTAACTGCAAGGTATACAGGACTTTGGTGTACATTATGGATGTACTTTGATACCAAATGACTCACTAGTGGACAAAGTAAATATTGCCATCAATGACTATGTCGTTAGTAAAAGTATGGCCCTAAATCCTCACATAGCCCAAGCTCATTTTGACACGTATGTTCAAAGGCTCACTCAATGAACTGAGTGGGGTTCAGATAAAACAAACTGGCCAAGTGAGCCAGCAAGATGAAGGTTGGTCAGAGGAACATATAATATTGGAGGGAAACTATCTAAGCACTTTGTTTACATGGTCAACACCCCAAAACCTGATCAAAACTAAATGGAAAGCTAAAGCTGCTTTACTGAATAAAGACATATATTGGACTAGGCACGGTAGAGGTGGTTGTTCTGTTGTTACGGTTGGAATAATGGATTGTGTTTGTTTACCTTCACAAAACGACCCTACAAACGATTACATCAGGTTAGATCATAAGAATGGTTATCTTGCGAAAGGTTTATGTGAGCTGAAACACATAACACTCGGGCCACTAGAGGTAAATGTGGAATTGAGTCATTTTCCCCCACTTAAGCCACACTCACTCAACCAGGATGAAATACAAAACAACTCAATGCTGGATACAGATAACCAACAAAGATATCCGGGTCTTGCCAAGAGCATTAGAACCTGTACAGCAGCTTGAAGAGATGTCAGAGCTAGACAGGTTCGATTGACCAATTTTGCATTTTCTGCACATGGACAGTACTGGACTCCTTGTATTAGGGAGATGTCCTGGGACACACAAAGTGCACCTCTTATCATGGAACATTGCAGGACTGGCCAAGAACCTAGTGGACTGTGTGTGGTGTGACTATAAGTTTCCAGGACACGTGGGCGACCAGTACGACTGCATTCCAGGGTTAAGCATGTCATAAAGTGCCCGCTAGACAGAGAAGAATGGGAAGGCCAAGCAGAGGCCCGACAATATCATATGGCTGGACTCTTCTGTGAATGCAACATACAAACTAATCGAGTGTGATAGCCCAGATGTCCAGGGGATATATATATGTATTGAATTGTCTAACAGTGTGGCTCTTTTATTGGTGAATATTTCACAAAAGACCCCATTCCCCCTCAGCCTTTGTTGAACAACTCCTCCATTACTGGTGGGAACTGGGACTTTGGGCCTCTCTTAGGGAGTTTGCGATTAGTCATAGTGACTACATTCTACTTGACCTGGGACTTTGGGCCTCTCTTAGGGAGTTTGCGATTAGTCATAGTGACTACATTCTACTTGACCTGGGACTTTGGGCCTCTCTTAGGGAGTTTGCGATTAGTCATAGTGACTACATTCTACTTGACCTGGGACTTTGGGCTTCTCTTATGGAGTTTCCGATTAGTCATAGTGACTACATTCTACTTGACCTGGGACTTTGGGCCTCTCTTATGGAGTTTGCGATTAGTCATAGTGACTACATTCTACTTGACCTGGGACTTTGGGCCTCTCTTATGGAGTTTACGATTAACATTCTACTTGACCTGGGACTTTGGGCCTCTCTTATGGAGTTTGCGATTAGTCATAGTGACTACATTCTACTTGACCTGGGACTTTGGGCCTCTCTTAGGGAGTTTGCGATTAGTCATAGTGACTACATTCTACTTGACCTGGGACTTTGGGCCTCTCTTAGGAAGTTTGCGATTAGTCATAGTGACTACATTCTACTTGACCTGAGACTTTGGGCCTCTCTTAGGGAGTTTCCGATTAGTCATAGTGACTACATTCTACTTGACCTGGGACTTTGGGCCTCTCTTATGGCATTTACAATTAGTCATAGTGACTACATTCTACTTGACCTGGGACTTTGGGCCTCTCTTAAGGAGTTTGCGATTAGTCATAGTGACTACATTCTACTTGACCTGGGACTTTGGGCCTCTCTTAGGGAGTTTGCGGTAATACCAAGAGCTGAGAGTGATCATAGACCCTTACAGGCAAGATTGGACGTTGGCGAGTTCCCCTTTAGATGAAATCATGAGAATTTGAGGAACTCTATTGTCACTGTCACAGGGCACGCTAGGGGCAATCTAAAGTGGCAGAATGTAGCCTAGCAGCCCACTGCTTCTCATATACAAACAGTAGGCCTGCTAGAAAAAGCGCTCCATACAGCTTGCCCATCGGAAAAACCCTGCTACTTAGCACCCATCAGGAAATCGCTGACACAATGATGCCACTTGTGACACAACCCTCTAATGTAGTAAGGAAAGTACTGTTTAAAAGAGTGACATGGTATGATAAGGAGTGTAAATCTAATTTTTTAACATTTAAATTGACAATATTTAAAAATGAGAAAATAATGAAATAAAATAGACCCTTATTAGATGAAGTGTTATTAAAATCCTACACTATTTGTCGTAACTAATCTGAGGCAGCTATCCCACTTGTGTCCCAATAACATGATTCAATCGCTCCAATTTTTCTGTGGCTATGAGCCTGGTAAAGTGCTAAAAGCATTGAGTTACTACCAGTATTTTAGCAATAGCGCAAGAAGGAGTTGCTTCGTATGCTTACATAGTTTGCAACAAAAGGGCCGAAGAATTGCATATAAAGGCGTCCATACTCCTGGCATTCCGTGAGGACATGGCAAGCAAGGGGTTTCCTCTCCACTGGAGATGCCACACAGACATTTAGCGACTGCAAGTTCGGGGCCAATGACTGATAATACAGGCAGTCTATTGGTCCGCAGTAAGAGGAGACATCTGTGCAATGTAGGAGGCGGGCATTGATTAAGGTACAATTGAGGTTCCTTACATTTATGGGATACATTTGTGATTGCTGTTTGATAACTTTCAAAGTGGACAGGTGAGCATAATGTTCAGTCCAATCCCACTGCTCTAATTTTTTAGTAAAGCTTTTCTATAATACATGGTATTCCTCCTCCCAATTTGGGCACCAGCAATCATTTCAAACAACTTTAAAACCAATTTTGAGAAGGTGCACTTATGCTTTGAGCTGATTTCCCCTCCCAGCGTAGAAAATAAAGGGCACGTGGCGAAGCTCTTGGCTTTATGCATAGCAGGCATCTTCTTTCTAATGCCATTGCCACCCAGGAAATGAAGGCCACCACCAGGCTTAGATAATGATGTGTTATTTATATAGCACCTTAATCCAAAGCGCTTTACAGAGCACATATTTACATACAACATCACCCAACCGAAATTGGTACTCATTTATCAACCTCGGAAGATGAAAGGCTGAGTTGGCCTTGCCGGGATTCGAACCTGCGACCTGCAGATCACGCTCAGATCGCAGCAGCGAGCGCTCAACCCGCTGAGCTGATAGATCCGTAGATTTTCAATTGGAGTGCAGGGTCCCAATCCCAGTATAGATCTCCAGCATTTCGCCTCGATAATTCTTCATACATCAGGCTCCCAGCCCATATAAAATGGTGGCACAGAAACATTGTTTGTATAGCATTATTATGGCAGCCATACTATATCCAGAGGCTTCTCTAGCACATCCTGCAATAGTGGTAGTCACTACTACGGCCTTCCTTTTCTTTTCTGCGACTATTGCTGAATAGCCGCACTTGGTGGTAAATTCAAGGCCCAAATATTTAATACTTTCAACCTGTTCAATCCAGTGCCCTGCCACCATAATACGCGGAATTGTCACATGTCTGCAAGTAAAATGCATTGTTTTGGTTTTCTCGTAATTAATAGCAAGTCTGTTGAGATTGGCATAATTTTACAGCTCAGAGAACTCTTTTCAATAAAACATCTGGTATTGTGCTCAAGAAATGTGGAGTCTATGGGGAAAGAACTTATTTCAGCTACATCCCAATACAAGCAGGCTAACCCTATAAAAAGAAGAAAACATGCTGAATCCCAGTGGGGGGAAATAATGGAGGCCAAAGAAAACAAAAACCAGGCTAAATTCTGGAAGTTAATGGCCCAAGCATCTGGATGGGAGAATCGGGTCCTAATGGGAACATCACAGAACACATGTGGATGAACATTTTAGCCAACTCTATTGCGAAAAACATTTTTAATAAACTTATAGAAGTGTCGAGTTTGATCTCCATGCCCTGTACAGTACCCTTAACTTTCACCCTAGGAAGAGATAATGCCGCAATGCAAGTGCAAAAAAAAAAACAATAAGGCAGGTGGTTCGGGGCACGATTCCTATGGATCCGTTTAAAGGCTAACTGAAAATCTGGGCACCATACTTGTGCCTTTTTTATGCTATAACTTCATCCTAATCTTCGCCAAAATTGTTGACACTGGCTGAAGTTGTCCCCCTTTACAAAAAAAGGGGGCGCAAGCACCCCACAAATTACCACCAAATCTCACTGCTCGAAGTGACTGGGAAATCTTTGCACGAGCAGACTTAGGGAGGCTGAATACCGGGTCTGATAACCTACTAAACCACTTACAGGCAGGCTTCCGGAAGGGCTAAGTATGGTGTATCAATGTTTTGCTGTGTGCATGGAGCCTGGAGAAGCCTTCGCCTCTGGGGGAAGGAAGCCACTGCCTCTAGCTGTTTTACTTTAACTTGACTTAATTTTAATTGGACTTGTTGTTGGATGGATTTTAGTAGTATCTGAAGATTTTTGCGTATTTCCATTTTAACGCCCCTATTTTGAGGATTGACATTACCTAGTTGTATTTCCTTGGTTTTATTGAGTGAAAGTGTTTTTTTAATGATCTTAATTTGTGATCTTGCTCACTCTTTTTGTTGTAGTTGAAAAAAATATATAAACCTAAAGCAAGAAGCAGTGAGCAGGACCCCAAAAAGATAACTGCAAACATCATGTCTCCTCTAAAAGAGGTCAATATTCTCATTGCCGAAATCGGAATTCTGTTCGATGACTGTAAGAAGACAATAGTCCATTAAAACCCACCATTCCCATCTTTACCAATGCAGAATCTCTCACTGTACTACCAAAGCCGCGCGCGAATGGGAAAACTAAGCAATCTCAACTTTTTGCACTGTGAACTGGAGCCAAAGGTAAAAGTACATTTTATGATTGCAAGCTTCAAGTCCAACCTAGGATTTCAACTCAAGAAGGAGGCCAAGAGGTGTCATTCCCAGGTGAAATGCACAAGGGAACCGATAGTCATGAAACTAATGTGGAAGTTGAACCCGAAGCCAAGTATGGAAATTAGGAAGTTGGAAGAAATACGTGGAATTATCTGGTGACTGCCAAATCACGTCGCTTTAGAAGTGACTGGCATTAGGTTGTCAGTCATTTGGCTGACTTATGGAGGCAATTACCGAAATGATCAGAGACCGTGATGGGGCTTTTAGAGAGGAGTTGGTAGCTGTTGCAGATAACATTAGCTAGATACCTCACGGTGTCCCTGCCCCAATCGGGATCACAAATGCCAGACCAAGGTGCAGTCCCAGCATGTGCAAACTTTACTTTCCTCTCCCAAGAGATCACAGAAGTCAGTGATTTGATAAGTGGTGTCCCAAAGGTTAGATCACGCAAGAACCCCAAAAACTCAGTCTCAGATTGACAAGGCAACTATGGGGACTAAACAAGGAGAACCCCTTGTAAATATCCAGGGGTCATTGGGAAGTTTGTTCGCAACACCCCCCTATTTTGAATACATTGTGGGTGGCACATAATCATGGAGGTACCACCATACCTCCCAACATGTCATAGCACCATGCGCACCGAAGCCTTTCAACCAAAAGTACCTGTGACAATGAGGACACGCTATACATGATTCACGTACCCAAAATAGCAAGAGGGCAATATGAAGGGAGAGGCTCACTTAAAAAAAGTGTATCCATAAGATCAGAAATAAAAAAGAATGTTGTTTGTTTATTAGAGAAGATATTAGAGTGGTTATATGCCTCCAAGATCCTGGACATGCTGAATCTGATTACATCAAAATACGTTTCAATGATAGAGAAATTGCTCAAGAACCTTTCCACTTAGAGGCTTGGAAATTGTAGTTAGGGAGAACCTCCCAACCCAAGGAATTATTAACAAACAAAATCAGTCTGGATGACAAATAGGCTGGCAGGTACCCCCACCTATCTATCACCAGTTACCCCCATGCACGAGTGTGTAGCATTGGAGCACACAGCTCTAAACGCACTAAGCCTTGTCAGATGGAGCATTGCACATTTCTCAAAGATAGATTGGCCCAGTCTTATTACCAACTATGGCATCATCTGTTTCGAGGAGACTTGGGCATGTAATCCACTGAGTATGGTTGGATACGTAAACTTTAACATCCCTGATGTGAAACCCAAGGGTCCAAAAGGGCCACTGAGTAGGTGATGAAGTGTAGGGGTAAAGACGGTGTTTAATGCGCAGGTTAGTATGCTAGTCTAACTCTACAGACTTACTGTGTCTTAGCATTACACTGCCAAATTATCAAAACATCTTTCTTACAAATGTGTATAATCACCCTTGTGGCAAGAATGCCCTCCAGGATATGCTGCAACTTAAAAACATGCTCACCAATTGGCCGATTTCAAAAAGTAGAAGGAAAATAATCCTGATAGTAGGAGATTTTAATTTGCAGTTTGAGCCCCATAGTGAGTTAGCAAATTCCTAGAAGATCAGCTTTGGGATATCCCCACTTTACAACTAACGAAAATGAGACAACATTATAAGCATTCTTTGGAAACCAGCCTTAGGGCTTGTAACAGCCATGTGATATGTGACATACCGCCATCCCCTGCGTATTGGAAGGAAATGATCACAAGCCATATTGATTAGATTTTGCTAGGTCTATTTCACTGGAAAATAATTTTAAAAAAAACTGAAAGTACAACCTAAAGGCGAAAGTGATAATATTGCAATTTCTACTGATGTAGTGGTGAATTAGTTTAAAAAAAAAAAAAAAAAAAAAAAGGATCTATCTAACGATGGCCATGTATCGGTTGGTTCCAACAATAGAAAGAGGCTTAAAGGGGAAACAAAAATCTTAATTTAATTATCCCACAGATCTTCTCTGACATTTTACCACCTCTTGAGGTCGTATTTTTCCAATGGTTGTGCAAGTGACCAGGCCTTATCGGGAACAAATGAAATCATAACAGGGATACTCAGAAATCATCTGACCATACACTGCAAAGCTACATCAGCCAAGGGACGAACAAAATAAATAGTGGCTGGTATGACTGTGACTGCATGAAAAAGTGAAACTGATATCAGTATTAAAATCAATTAAACTCTGTGGCCAGAAGCCCATACCAAGAACCAGCAGTGAATACAAAGTAATGGCCAAATAGAAAAAGGAAGCAAATGTCACAGATAGATGGGAAGACCTAATTGAAGCAACAAGAAATAAGTATCAGAATGCTGTCTTGTAAATTACCTATCTTGAAGATGGAGAGGAAGGTGATTCTGTCGCCAATCACGGAAGACCTCTGGTTCACCCATTCCTCCAATTTGTATAGAGAGGATGGACCACAATTTTGGAATCTTAGTGGGGGTAATGAGGCATTGCTAATAGCTCCTGGACTACTGAAGGAGATTATCTGCAGTTTTCAATAAAAGAAGTGGGTGAAGTTCTAACCTCCCAAGGTGTGGGCATTGCCCCAGGTTCAGACAAAATACCTGTGGAAGTATACAAGCTTGAGCCAAATGTCTGGATCGTACACCTGAACAGTGAACCCTGTAGGCAAAGTAGATAGAGTACCAGTCACGTGGACACAGGCAGAGACTGCATTGCATCGCAGTTTATGTTTTGAAAAGTATGTTTTCCAGGAAATGTTCCCAAGTCTGTTAATGCCCCAGACTTCATATTCAGTCTATGTTCTGATGGACTCTGTATGTCTTCAGTTTTTGTTTCATTATAGATAGTGAGGATATATAGCCTGCCTCCCCTGCAGCTGGTGAGCAGTGCACCAGGGTTACTCATACTTGTCTATGCTTGGTCATACACCGGCCTTCATCAGCCAGCCCCATTACATTAAAGCAGGAGGAATAACATATGGAGGAGCCCATACAGTAAGGTAAGTTATTTCTCCAAACATCTGCTGAGGTCCAAGATAAAAACATTTCAAAAAGGTATCTGCATGTTGTGAGAAACATGAGGGTATTCTCCCAGTAGAACCTCTGTAATCCCTTATTCAGGTGGGCAGGACACAGCCATCACTGTTGGATCCAGTTCCTTGGGGTGGAACAGTGGGGGAGGATCACCTGGATAGGGCAACCCAGGGTTATACACTGGGGGAATGTCCCAGGTGAGACGCGGTATTGTGCCAGAGATGGAGAACAGGGCAAGATGTCCGAGGCTTTCGTGGGCTTTTAAATCTCTCAGATCCAGATCCAACAACCCCTGCACACAAAATCAATCTTTTAAGGTCCCAAACCTGGGTACACCCAAAAAACATAACTCCCAGAATCATTGTTTCACTGGTCTCCATTTGAATACTCCGAGTCATTCTCCCTCCTGTCCCTCTGACTGCTATCTTTTGCACTCCCAACCCTCTCAGGTAAAATAATACAAATCCCACAATCCCTCTTGTTTATTTCATAGCCCCAGCTATTCCCGTTTGCCCCGCAAACCCTACCACTCCTGTCCCTCTGATTGTTATTTTCTGAATAACCAAACCAACAAGACAAAACACCACCTTTCCCACCATCCCCGGTTCTGTTCTCCACTCTGATCATTCACGTCCATTTTGTCATTCTCAATCTACCAACCGGCCCCCTGTTTATAATAGCACCGTTTCCCCATCCTATCCCGTAGGACATTCCGACACTCCAACCCCTTCTTTCCAGACAGAAACACTGTTTTACGAACTTGTAATAAAACTGTTTTACTGACATGTCCCAACGTGAAGATCAGGCAAAGTCAGGCAATTAGGCATACACCTGACGGCCCTTCCCCCCCACAGGGATAAAAGGTGGAGCAAGAAAGCACAAGCCGAGCAAGGTGAAGGTGAGTACAGCGGACAGCACGACAAGACAGCTACTAAGCGGCAGTTCAAATGAAGGGGAAAGGCAGCAGAAGTCAAGAGGGTAGCGGGGAGAAAAGTGACCTTACCCTTTTCGTCCCAGACCTGCAGAAACTTTGTGGAGGGGAATCTAAGACCACCACAAACAATAGCACAAGTGTCCTGCAGCAGATGCGAACAGTACACAGGGCAAGTCTATGCTGATAAGGTGGAGCAGAGGGGACTCCCGCGCCTGTGGTACCGGCCATGACTCCAGAGAAGACGAAAGCCAAGCGGTTCATCACAGTCAGTGAGTCGAGGGTAGAATCGATAAGCACCAGGCTGTGTTGAGTCCGATTCGCAAAGTGGCAAGATTTGAAACAAGGCAAAGGAACTTTAAAGGAACTGTTAAAAGTGTGAGGGGGAGACCAGCTACAAAGGAAAAACGGCACCACATGGGTGCTAACTCGAGAGACTCTGGTCGAGCCACATATTGAAAAACTACAGAAACCAACCAGAAGGCCATAGGAAGGCCACTAAAGGAATGCAAAGTGGTCATTCGTGAGGGTCGAGCAAAAACCCTGTACATTCAAAAGACTGATTCGTGAACTGGCGTGAAAGCAAGGGAGGTGAATCACAAAACCTTGAACTGTATAAAAGTGAACATTGAAAGTGGGGAGGGGTCGGTTCAGAGGAGATGGACCCAAGGGGGGAGCCACTGTCGCCCTGCTCAAGAGCCGGTGAAGGAAGGATAAGAATCGAGAGGGGTCAGAGCCCGGCAGAGGGGGATCCAAGGGTAAAAAGTCATCACCCCAAAGCAGAAGTTAAAATAGTTGGCAAGAGTGAACTTGAAGGAGGGATGCCAGAGATGAAGCTATCACACAAGTACTAGCAGTCAACAGAGGTCCGAGCCTAGCAGAAGGAGATCCAGGGGTGAAATTGTCACCCGAGTGCTGACAATCAAGGGAGGTCCGAGCCTAGCAGAGGGAGATCCGAGGGCAAAGCTTTCATCAGAACTTTATGTGGAAAACAATACGTGAAGGGTCAGCCCAGAAGAGGGTGACCCAGTTGTGAAACCAGTACCCTATTTTGACTTTGGAATACAATTGAGAAGGTCCAGCCCAGAAGAGGGGAAACCAGGGGTGAAACCATCCCCCACATTGAACCTTGGAACAAACTTTCATTTGTTAAAGGAACTTTTGTTTTGTTGTTTAAACATATCAGGCCCTGAAAACAAGAGACTTTCAGACGAAACGAGACTTGGCCATCGACGGTCCTGAGAACTGCCATTTGGCACTGTTGTCTCGTGCTGTAGAAGCCCAAGCCCATACTGTGCTACAAGCTCGAACCGTACCCCGTGCTCAAAACGTGGGGCAGGGAGAGCCAAGCTCCCGCCTCCTGACTTATCGTTTGAGAACACTTCTTTCCTTTCTTGATAACTTAACCCCAGACCCTTTGTATTTAGTGTAAGGAATTGGTTATAGGTTTTCTTTGTAAAGGCCTTTTTGTTTAACACAACACCACTATCACTGTCTTATTTTCATTTGATGGTCGACACCTGTAGGCATTTTTCAAAACCACATACAAACTTTCATTTGCTCAATAAACACCCTTGAACTGTGATCACTTGTGTCTGTCTTACTTGTGTCACTATACATGCATTGATATGAAAGATGAGGGTATACTATATGCATTATGTGTCAACAGAATTTTCATTCTCCTTAATATAAAGCTCCAGTTCTGTTTCATTGTAGTCTATATTTGTTTTGCTTTATTTTCCTTCAGTAAGCTCAAGGTAATTGTAAACATCTAAATGATTGTATGCTATCTTGTCCATCACAGAAGGCATAATTTCGGGGGGATATCCAGTGATTTAAGCACTGAATATAAACATTGTTGAGCAATAAAAAAAAAATGTCAGTTACTATCTAACACTTGTCCCACATGTTCTAGGACTGGAGTTTGTTTATATCATTGCACCAGTCCTAACATATGTTGTTAAAGGTTTTTAGTGGCTGAAAACAAATATCATTTACCCAATGATGTTTGCTTTTAGCGCTGAAATCACATCCAACCTTTTCTGGATTTGGGACACCTTAAATGGTACAATATGAAGGCATAATAAGCAAATATGTTTCACTAATAATCGAATTGCATGAACTGGCTAGGCTTGTGGGTGGGTGGCCTGAAATAAAAGTGAATTGCAGTATGGAGGGAATTCTTTTGGGTTATGACTTTTTAATGAAATTATTCCAAACAGAATTTTAGCTAGCTTGTCTCATCACGTGGTTCACTCAGCCAAACAAGTGTTTTGGCAACATGGGGCATGATTGGGTAAATTACTTACTGCCCCCATAAGGCAATTAGAGTAGAGCAAAACGATTAAATATTCTTAATGACCGCAGACCAGACTTTCTCAAAGTATTGTACCCAACCAGAGATTAAATACACTTAATCTGGATATATTTTTTTCAGATATTGCAATACCCTATTTAGAACATATTCACCAATGATCTTAAAAGTTGAGGCCCCGGTAGAGAAGGTTAACACTGCCATACTTAGGGAAAGGTGGATTTGTTATGGAAGTTTATAAAGACTTTGCCACCATTTTAAGTCCTATTCTCAAAATTGTTATGGTGAAAGGTACTATTCCTAAATCTTTGCCAATTGTAATATTTTGACAATGGTTTTTGGTGTGCGACCAGAAGGTGTTAACCCCTCCATAATTCCTGTTAACCAGGCTAGCTTTATTTAGGGTAAACATGGATATGCCACATGAGCACATATATCATATCAGAGAAGGGATACAAAATGAGACATATGACGTCATGGGGGACAATAGTGGGGGACCTTGTGTTAAGATGCTAATCACTTCTGGTGAACTTCAAGGGTTTTAGTTGCAATAAATCCAATCACCTTTACTCTCTCAACTAAAGTTTTTTCACTGAATACATATATGTCTGAGCGTGTAGCTCTTGGACGTAGGTGACATACTGCCCGCCCACCAAAGGCATGCACTGGCAAAAACCTCTGAAATAGGTTTGCACTCAAATGTATCAAATGCAAGCTACTATGTCACAAAGTCTTTGCTGTAGTATCAGCATAGTTCTTCACAGAGTTTTTTGTGTTACAGAAAAGGATGTCCTTAAAAAAGGAGATTACAGACTACGAAACACTGGCAGAATGTATCTCCTCCCTTGGAAGACAGCAATCAACGGTATGTGTTAAGAATGACAGCAGAATAGTTGAAATGTCCAATGAAAGAGTTGCTTCTGGCCAGACCAGAAAAAATACCATGCAAAGTTTAAATATTCCTATATTAAATACATCTTCAAGCACTTAGATAATTACAAATCACAAAGTGTGGGATTGCGCCGAAACCAAAGTTATGATTTTGAATCCTTTTTTATTGTGTTTTACAATTTTTACTTCCTAATTATTTGCGTGTTGTAAAGTTGTGATTTCACTTCACTGTTCCAACTGCTGCTGTAGGAACACAGACTCTGTGGGTGAGCCCCACATTCTGCAAATGCTTATCCTGACTTCTGAAAGCAAGGTGTGCACGAAGGTGCGTGCTTATGCCTTACCCTTTCACCCAAGGGGTGAAGGGGTAAACATTTCAAGTTACAAGCTACTAGCAAAGCATAAAAAGTCACTCACGTCTGCTCATTCACACTACACACAAATGTCTTCCTCACCACAAGTCAATTATCACTTGCTAATGGTGCGTTGTGATTGCAAACTTTGAGGTTCGTTTTCAGTATAACCATTCGACTGATGAACAGCTTAATATTTTCTTTGACCTGTGATTTATTTCCAGAAATGTAATTCCTACTGTAATATTAACTGTACGAACTATGCTAATCCATCTACAATTATTCAAAGACACCATCATGATGGTTTCAAACTTAAGATGCTGGACCATGACAATAACAAAGGCACATAGGCATTATGCTTTTTTGGCTTTCCCCATTACCTCATAGCCATCCAAGTTTGAGTATCACTATTTTGCTGTTTGCGTTTAACGTTGTACATATATATTTTTCTAAATATTTAAGTAGGTTAATATATGAGGTACATATATTCCTACAAAATCCTGAAGGAACCCCTGCTTATTTTGTTGTTGTGCGTCTTTCAAAATTGGCTGCAAAGTCCAATTGTTAGTCAATGTCAATCAAACAAAAGATGTCTTTGTAATTAACCAAACAACACTTGAAATCAGGACTGCTCTCAAGAAGTTTTTGAAAAATAGCCGAGACCCGATCATTCGATCAAAAACAGACAATATAAGTTACATTTTTTCATGAATTTAGTGTCTGCTCCATAAACATTAAATATTACATGACAGGTATTACTGGAAAGTAGTTGACAGTCAGAGATGTCACCAACATCAGACAACAGCTAAAGTGCACTGATGAAATGAGTGATTTATCAGTCCAACTTGAACATATTTGCTAACCTGGTGGTATCATGGCTATTGATGCAGATGAACACATGGAAATTAAAAGGCATTTACTTTAAAATTGAATTGCCCTACACAGAGACCATTAGAGATATGTCCTGAAGTTCTACATATTGATGCAACATATTGTGTGAACAACAAAAAAAAGTCACTGTATATTGCAATGCTTGAGGCTGCGCAGTTAGCTATTGTTTATTGCCCATGAGGCATACAAGGACATACATTTTTTTTATTGATGTATTAGTTACAAACAATCCATCATTGAAGAATACAAAGTATGTTGTTATTGCCAGGGAATTTACAAAGCTTTCTGCAATACAAAAAATAAGGCAACATGTAAACATGTAGAGGTACAGCTGTGTATATTTCATGTCATAAAAACATTTAACTGGACCAACAAAAAAAATTAAATAGGAAAACTGTTGAAGTCTACCATGTAAGAAGCAGACAAGCAGTCATACAACCAGCATGTACAGGCTCTGACAGCCAACGTTCCACCAGCATGCAATCAGTACTTCATTGAGAATTGGGATAGATGCAAAGATTTATGGGCACTGCATATAACAAAAGAATATGCCAATGTCGGAACAAGAACTAACAATAGATTAGAAAGATACAACCGAGAAATAAAAAGGTTACTGAACCCAAGGATCCCTCTACACAAAAACATACAAAGATTGATTAAATACCAGATAAGCTATCCTGGATCTGACAGTCACAAACAAGCAAAAATGACTCTATCAAGAAGGTATGGTGTAAATTACGCAAATATATTCAGCTCATATGGGAGATTGCCAATCCATATGCTTCTAAAAAAGCAGTTCAACAATATGTTTTTGCGAAGAAGTTTACTAATACCATTTTTTTTAAAACAGAGACAACTACCATATTGAAATTGGCAATCAAAAACGTGTCTGCATTGGAAGCTGAACGTGTACTTTTTCTCAGTCCATGCAACTGCCGTGCAATCAAGTATTTTATGTTACAAACAAGGAAAAGTGTGCTTTTACTGCCACTTTCAATCTGTAAATATGGCAAAAGAAATAGCAGGGAAATACAGTTGTTAACCATGACAAATTCACAATAGTGCCACTGCTGCATCACAAAAATTGACACATACCTTAAAATGTAATTGGATGAAAAAGATCTTAAATGAAATTGTTGATTATCTTGCAGAGGGGCGTCATAGTGAATTCAACAGTCGGATGGAACAGAAACCTTTTACATAGAGCCTGGAGGTAAGTTCAAAACGTAGTGATGTCTTTGCGTGACTATCAATATCCTCATGATGCAGCAATATCAACTGGCCACGAGGAAACTACTAAAAGTACAGTTCCACTACAGATTATTGACAACCTCGAGCAACTGGAAAGCAACAAACTTAAAAACAAATTCAGAGAAAGCTAGTGATCAAAAATAGTAGGAAAAGATCTAAAAGTAACTGACAACTGTGATGAAGTAAAAGATAGCGTATCAATTCCAAAAGTGCAAGTAGATATCTTTCTTTCTTTCTGTTAAACCATGCCCGAATGCTAAACAACATTGTTATAACTACAATTAGTAAATTTGCAGTCAGACAAGAAGGGACTTTAAGTTTGCATCTTCCTAAAATGCCAAGAAGCCGTGGGCGGGCAACAGAATGCAGACTGCCAAAAACAACATGCACATCAAAGTTTATGGGTAGAACAACCCATACATACAGAATGAAATCTGCTGATTCTGTGCTTTTTGACTATGTAAATTATTTCTTTTCAAAATCGGATGTTTCCTTTGTCTTACAATATATAAAGGAAATTGAAGAAAAATTAACGAAGATGTAAACAAATTGCACAGAATGTCCTGCACAGAAGTGTAGGAAGAAGAAAGCATGTACTATACACATGAGCTAAACCTGGTTCTTTAAATGGTTCATGAATAGTTCCAAAAAGATTCAACCCTAGAGATGCAAAGTCAGTAAACCCAGAGTACTATTAATCTACTTGCCCCTTTATTGGTGCTCTCATACAGAAATACAAAACTGTAATACAACCTGTACAAATGGTGAACACCATAAACATTGTGGACAATATGCAACACTTAAAAGCACATGTATTGGCTACCTCTGCCAATGATTCAGATGTAAAAAATAAAGTGGCAAACACAAGTGTAAGCAAAGAAGATTTGGAAACTGTAAAAGGCAGCTGCTACCTCAATGATCAGGTATGAATTTAAATAAAAATAATGAAAGCTCACAACAAAGCTTGATTAATACACATCTGTATCTAACATTTCCTTTATTTGCCACCCATGTATAAAAAGATCCATTTGCGTTGTTTACTAGGTTAGAAATATTTAGTCTGAAAGCTTTTAATTTCGTGCTCTAAAGTTTGAAGTAAAACACTTGGAAATGCTGTTCTTGGTATACATTAAAGTGCTTTAGTACCCCGGCGCGTATAACAAAAGAAAAATACTTACCTGTGGTTGGCTGGATTCTGAGCCTTACTGCAGGTAATCCTGATCACGCAACAGCGTGCAGGTCGCTCCCATCTCCGACAGCATTTTCATTCCGGAATGGCCGCCATGGAAAGGGAGAGGGGACTAGTCCCTTCTCCCCTTCCATGGAGACCATTTTCTTTATTTACTATGGCTGTCTGGGAAAGAGGAAACTGACTACGTTTTCTGTCCGCGGTGGGCATTTTTGAAAAACTTTGTAAACTTTTTATTCCGGCTGCAAAACGCAATGCGCCTCGCAGCCGGGAAAAAATAAACATTAGTAGCCCGTTCTAACGGGCCGTCATACTAATGGCAATATGCTCTGAGACTGCGGCCCATTACCGCATAAGGTAATGCCCCCCGGGGCCTTCGTTAAGGCCCTCACTACAGTCGGGCCTGTAACTATGGGCCTCAAGGGCATTAACCTATGTGGTAATGGCCCGCAGTCTAGGGGCATATTGCCTAACTAATTGAGTTTGAAGATGTTTGTCTGTGGAAATAATCTGGTTATTAGATTTATTATGATTACATTTTATCCTGGTGTCATACCCCCACTGTATCTGATACATTTTCCCCACTTTCTAGTCATTCATTTTTTTTTTAACATAACAGACAGTTCCCATTTTTTTAAAACATTTTTGGTTTATAATTTTTGGTGGGCCAACTCCAGTTACCGACTTTTTACATTCTGAGTATTTACTTTAATAGGTGCATCTTTTTATCAAAACTTTAAAAACGTTCTATTATTTAAAAAAATAATAAAATTAGAATACGGTTTTAGACTTTAATTTCAAGCTTAAAACTTTCAAGCTCCTTTTTCTGAATGTAGCCACTGCTACCTACACATTGCACATGACATGCATTGTTATGGTGCACTTATGTTCTGACCTGTTATGTCCACATTTTCTGTTTCAAACTTCCTCCCAACCTCATCTGGTTTGTGTAACAACCGAATTGCATTGACTCAATGTAAAGCACCTAGGAATAGGATTGGCCCGTCTGTGATGTGTCTTGAGTAACTACTTCTTGGCAAATTGTTCTCCTGCGCCAAAATTTCCATGCAAAAATAAATGTAATAAAACAAACATGGGCAAAATATGCCTGTCCTCTTCAAAACAGCAGTTTATTTGGGCTTTTTGCAATGTATAGTATTGTGGTTATTTTTAACCAAATATCTCTGGTGGTATGCTTTTCATCATGCATATGCTGTTTTTAACTACTTAAGTAAGTAGCCTAAAATGTGTATATTTGTAATACAAAGTCTAAAAGAGCACTTTATTGTTCAAGTGTTGGCTGATTAGCGGTTGTGCACTTCAGTCTGATCGCACAACTCATTGACCCGTTTTCAATTATAGAAAGCATTAACTTCATTAATCGAATGTAGGTGTATGCCTTCCCCATGCATTGATTGTGACTGTTTTTTTTTTTAAATCGAATTTATGTGCTTTTTCCCATGCATTGATTGTGACCGTTTGTAAAAAAAAATATATATAAATTAGGTGTACTCCCATTATATTAGGTTTGTCCTGCTAGTTATATCGGAAATATGCCAAAATATCGACCTCATATGTGCGCCCCCGCAGTCACTGCGACATTGGGGGCACAAAAAATACGACTCCCATTATTGCCCCCAAGCAGAGCAGGGGTTGCGGGGGTGTCCCCTGCTCTCCTTGGGGGCA
The DNA here is from genome assembly GCF_040938575.1 of Ambystoma mexicanum. Lineage (NCBI taxonomy): Eukaryota > Metazoa > Chordata > Amphibia > Caudata > Ambystomatidae > Ambystoma > Ambystoma mexicanum. The sequence continues at coordinate 20,933,061 of NC_090922.1, read as the reverse complement.
GTAACGGGAGTCGGGGGTTGTGGGGGTGTCCCCCATTTACCATTGTGGTAATTAGGGGATAATAAAGTAAAAACAAAAAAATAAAAAAGCACCTGCGGCGTCGGCTCTGACCCAGGCAAGTGGGAGGAGCCAATACTGCAGGGATAACGGGGAGTCAGCGCTGCACACATAAGTGTGCCGCAGTGAAGGGAAGTGGGGTGGTGGTGGGTCGGACAGGGGTATGTGAGGTGGGGGAGGTGGGTAAAGTGATCTATTTGATCACTGCACTGCGCCGATTTGGCATCGACATTTTCGTTGGCGCAGTTGCAGGCAGCACAATGATCACATAGATTTATTAAATCTTACGTACTTCCTTGCTCTTTGTTCGGACCTTGTCCCCGGCTCCCTGGTACCCCTCCTCACCTCTTGAGCTCCCACTGTTTCTCCCCATTCCTATTGTGATTCCTTGTTGTGTGTGCCCTCCTGTCAACCCACTCCCTCTTGTGTTCCCAGCTGATCAACCAGGTTAAAAGTAGCATGTCCTGCCCCTCATGGCACTCTCCATCTCTCCTATCTTCTCCAACTGCTTCTCTATCACCTACCCTTCACTGTTCACCAAGTCTGGCAGGAAGAAACTTAAGAAGGACACGCTTGGCTCCAACCCAGGCCTTCCTATCACTGACACCTACGTCAGTGCTTCTGCCAGAGCAACTCTCACTGACATCCTCTTCGTCGTGCCTTCCCCCAACCTATGTACTCTTCATATGGTTGCTCTGCTCTCTCCCTACTTTTCCCCACACATCAATGGTGGCACCCGCTGGGATGTCCTTCTTGCCCCCTCCTCGACTTCCAGGGTCATCATTAATGTCTACCGAAATGGTAACGTCTTGGTACAAGGGCCACAACTCAACCTTATCCTTTTTGATAGGATCCTCCCTCGCCTTATCAACTTTCCACCTTCCTACTCACTGGCTTCCTTGCCAACTGCACTTACGGCCTCCTGGGCTTCCTGGCCTCCACCATGCCAAACCGCTTCTCTTACTAGGGCTCCTTTGACTTCTTCTACTAACCTGGCTCCCTTGCCCACACTTTGCACTGACCTTGTCAGCCTCTCCCACGCTGGTGCCCTTGCCACCCATTGCCGACACATCTGTGGTTCCCCTGCCCTCGGCAGCCCCTCCTCCACTGGCTCCTTTGCCTTCTATTACTGTCCTGGTTCCCCCCTTGCCTGCACTACCTTTCGCCCTTCTGCCTTCTCTTGCCTCTACCTCTTTGGCACACGCAACGCTTACAGCTGGGATCTCTGTCCACTGCACCCTCATAATTCTTACAAAAATGGCAATCTGCTCCACGTTGCCACACTTAACTCTCGCTCTGCAGTCAAGCACTCCTCTGACATCTACCACCTCCTTGAACACCTGGACCTTGATGTTCTTGCTCTCCCTGAGACCTGCTTTAAGGACATTGCTGCTTTGAATGTTGACACACTTCTACCTGAAGGCAACAAGATCCTCTCTAAGCCCAGGCATGCCAGGCCAGGAGGGGTAGTTGCCCCGATATATCCTGAGTGAATCCCTGTTTCTACCATTCCCACTCAGGCCTACTCCTCTTTCGAATGCCTGGTCTGCTGGATCTCTCTCTCGCCTGTCTCCTCTCTTACTCTGCCCATCTTCTATCGGCAGCCGGGCCATTCCCCACTATTCCTCACGTAATGGGCTGACCTGGCACCCTCTCTCTTGTCCTCCACCTCCTATCTCCTCCTACTGGGTGATCTCAACATTCATCTTGACTCTCCTGACTCTTCAGGAGCTTTCTGCAACCTATGCAACTCGCTCTCTCTCTCTCTCTCTCTCCATGCTACCCTCTGGTCTGACACACACTGCTGGCCACACCTTGGATGCACTCATCTCCACAGACATCCCTATCCATATCTCTCTCACTGCTCCACTCTCGTGGACACAACATTCTCTTCTTTCCTCTCACCTCAAGATCTCTTCTCCTTTGACACTGGCACACCCCGCACTGTCTCCCACCTACAAGGTTTTCCAACCCATGAAAAAAGTATCAGTGGCTGCCTTTGCCTCCACCTACTCCCCTCTGCCTACTCTTTCGGATGACTACCACCCTGACACAGCCCTCTCCAACTTTCCCCTTTCCATCACCAATACCCTCGACATCCTTGCCCCCATCATGAGGGTCCAACTGAAGCTGCCCAAAAAGTGCAACACTGGGTACAACTCTGATCTAGCTGACCTTAAATCAAGTTCAGGGCAGCACAGTGGAAATGGGGAAGTTCAGGTGCATCCTCTGATAAACTAATGTGCCGCCTTCTTCAAAGGAAATATAGACCCCTCATCTGCCACAGGAAAAGAGTCCATATTCAAGCCTGCATCTCTGCGGCTTCCAACAATACGGCCAAACATTTCAAAGTCTGTAAGGAGCTGGCCAACCCTACTCCAGCCTCATCCTCTATTTCACCCACCCAGGCCCTTACGGCACCCTGGCTGCACACTTCACTGCCTAAATACAGGAAATCCTTTCCTCTCTCTCCCCTGCATAAACTAGTGCACTATCATCTTCAGGGCCCCCCCGGATGCTCCCACAACTCCCCCCCCTTCTCTGCTTCTTCTCTCCCGTCCCACCTGAGGAGGTTTCTAGACAAGTCCGGTCTATGAAAGCGTCCTCCAAACAGGTGGACCCTTGCCCCTCCAAAACCAAAAGGACAACATTGACTCCCTTTCTCCAGTCTTGGCAGACCTATGCAACCTCTACTTTGCCACTGGAGTCTTCCCCACTTTTCTCAAGGACTCTCTTGTGCACACTCTGCTCCAAAAACCCTCTGCCGTCCATTCCATTACGGCTAACTATTGCCCGATCTCCATCACCCCTTTCCTGGGCAAACACCTGGAGAAGCTGGCTATCTCGCAAATGACCCTGCACACTGAATCTGTTGGTTCTCTACATGACCATCAGTCTGGCATTAGTGCATCCAGAGGCATGGAATCTGCTCTTCTGAAAACCTGTGAAGATTTGCTCTCAATCCTTGACTACAACTGTCCTCATTCTTCTCGACTTCTCCTCTGCTTTTGATATAGTAAACCACAACATCATGATCTCCCATCTCTGTGATATCCTGGGCTCCACAGATCAGGCCCTGGCATGGCTTGTGTCCTTTCTCTCTGACTGTCTCTCCCAGGTGGAACTTGGGTCCTTTCTCTCCCCTATTACCCTCTCTACTTGTGGTGTCGCCAGGGATCTAATCTATCCTCCCTGTTTTTCAATGCCTACATGGCCCCTTTGGGCCACAAAATCTCTGCTTTTACCTCCAACTTTCAGTGCTATGTGGATGACACACAGCTCTCTTTCCGACTACCCTCGGCCTCTTCCTCCTCCTCGTTCATTCCTGTCTGTCTGTCCGCAATTCAGTCCTGGTGTGCTGCTAACAACCTCTGCCTTAATGCCAGCAAGACAGAGATTGTCCTCATTGGGTGCCCTGCTCCCACTTTCCCACTCTCACTCTGGCCGGCCTGCCTTGGTCCTGCGCCCCTACACACCAGTCAGGCAAAAAACCTGGGTGTTATCTTCTCACATCTCACATCTCAACAGAGGGTGCCAATCAATTTTATTCTAGAATTGATGGAAATAGCACTATGTAAAAACTACTTTGAGTTCAATGGGAATTTCTTCTTACAGATAAAAGGCACTGAGATGGGTTTGGCTTTCGCACCAAGTTTGGCTATTCTATTTATGGCGAAATTTGAAACTGAACACATTCTTTGTGATTCTAACCCCTTCCAAAAATCAATCTCACATTGGAAGCGTTATATAGACAACATCATTTTCATTTGGGAAGGACCAGGAAATTAACTCTTAGAGTTCTTCTCCTGGCTCAACCAGATTGATGACAATATTCAATTTACACTTGAACATTCTAAAAACCAAGTCATTTTTCTTGACCTGACCATCAGGCATCAAGATGGACAGCTCAAATGTTGCCTGCATAGAAAATCTAGCGCCAGGATCCATTGCTAAATTACACAAGTGACCATCCTCGGCACCTCAAGGACAACCTCCCGTATGGGCAATATCTCCGCATAAGAAGGAATTGTACTGACATTCATGAATTTAACCAACAAGCGGATGAACTTGATACGAGACTCCGAGAGAGAGGTTATCCAAAAACTCTCATCAAGAGGTCTAGGAAAAGGGCACACTGTACGGATCGTGCCCTCTTGCTTACCACTAAAACACGATGAACTGAAAGTAACAACATGACTTGTGTTCTTACACACGGTAGCAGAGCCTTTCAGATCAAGAAACTTATCCTAAAACACTGGGATATCATCAGACTGGATCTACCAGAGGAGCCTCTACCTCGATTTGCCTTTAAAAGGGCTCCCAACATTCGAGACAAACTGATATATTCCAGCTTCAGTAAGAATTTCTCAAAAACTCTTTTATGGGATCTGCGTTCAGTCAAGGGACACTACCCTTGTGGCTCATGTAGTGGCGTTCCTTTACGAGAAAAATGAAAGACTTAAAAATAAATGATCGGGTATGGACTTTGCCCAACCAGACCAACTGCAAAACCAAAAATGTGGTTTACTGCATTGAATGTCCGTGTGGACTAAGGTATGTTGGTCAAACTAGCAGAGCAGTGCATATCAGAATTGCGGAGCATCGATCATGAATACGATGCAAAATGATCACAGCACCCCTGGTCAATCACTGCATGACCGCTAAACACTCACCCAATAATGTATTATGGTGGGTATTGGAAACAGTCAAAAACTCCACTAATATACAGAAAAGTTTGTTGGACAGGGAGGCGAGGTGGATTTTCCGACTAGGCACTCATATTCATTGCCTGAATGAGGAATTCATTCCACCTTCATGACGTTGCTACACTCTTTACTTACATTTTCTATTGCTTAACACTTAAACCTGACAGTAGCGGTTATAGTGTTAATCTTTTACTATCCCTTTTGTATTCCTTCTGGTTTTCAACACGGCATTTCTTGAACATTACCAGCTTGGATACTGTTCGTAGCCTTCATTCATCATTCTTTGGCTTGGCAGTATTTTTCACTTGCCTGCGCCCATTCATATTTTAGAAAAGTAAGTCAACACATCGGGCTGGACATACATCTTGATGCGCAATTTTTCACATCCTTGTTGTGCTCAGCCTTTTTTTCGGGAAACTCTGCACACTTCAGGGCTCTATGTTTACGCGACCGCAAGGTCCGGCCTTCGAAATCCTTTGGTCCACAGGGTGTGTTGCAGAAAGACCATTCGGGATTGGCTGCGCTCTGCGAGCCAATCCGTACGTAGGTTTGTCAGATTGACACCATCACGTTACAGCTGTGAGAGACTTCCCACATGATACGCGTCTCCTAACACAACACGTCATCACGCTGCAAGCTTAAACATCAGGTAGGCGTGCAGCCCAGTCTTTACTGTCAGACTAACGCAGGCACTGCTACTGACAGCATCGGCTCTAGCAGCATTCTTTCGACCGTCAGAGCTTACGGTAAGCTTCTCTGCCCCTTTTACTAAACTATTTTGCTTTTCAATATCAAAAAGGAAATTGCAACTTTTTCCTTTATGCATTTTCGCAATATTATGCATTATTTTGACTAGTGTTTTAGTGCAGACTTTTTCAAATATGTCATGATTTTGACGAGTTGAGTCAGTAAAGATTCTTTTCAACCAGTTACATAATACGGGTTTTCTGTTTTGTTTCCTCCCTCTCTCTTTCTTCTTTTTCTGCGACGATGGATAGGTATTTATTACCGGACGAATGTTCCAAAATTGGACATCTCTTTGTTAACAACTTGTGGCAGACTTTTCTTCGTTCCGAAGTTGGACTTTGGATACTGGCCTTGATTTACTCAGGACAGATGCCCTGACAGGAGAAACTAATATACCTTCACACTCAGGTATATCTTTTTCTTTCTCAATTTCTGTTTCTATTGCTTTTCCTGATAGATCCGGTAGACTCAAATATTCATTTGTGTCATCTCTCACACTTTTTGACTCTTAATGATTTTCTCCAGTCGTTGCTGCCCCACGCTTCATTCAGAGGTCGATTTTGCTTCAAGAATTTCTACCTTTGACGAATTCCCCCCACATTCATTTTGGGTAAGGTTCCCCTCATAGGTAGTGTCAAATGAGTAGTCGGCTCCAAATTAATTGTTTGGCCAGACTAGTTATGGCCCAGAACACCGGATAAACCCAGGTCATGTGTTTGAGAAGCATACAGCAAGTCACATCTTTACTTATTTTAATTTTTTTGTACATATTTATTATGTGATGGATTGTTTTGTCTGCTTCCCTGCATGGATTATCATCATTTACTCTGCCCCGAGGAAGGCGGTTTCTTTAAAGAGGCCTCACAGGTGGCCCGCCCAAACGTAACAGTGGTCTCTTCTTGCTGAAACTCATTTTTGTTTCCTACTACATCACCATTGGTTGAGACCCTCACTTTTGCACCAAAATAATGTGAAATGTTTACGTAGGCAGACCTGTACTCCCGCATTTATATATTTCTGCACAATCGGCAGACCTGTATTACCGCATTTATATATTTCTGTATAATCAACTGAATTGATTAGTTCACTCTGGCTTTTTTCAACTTTTTGGTTTCCATCTTTATGGCAAATCAGGACATTCACCAAAGAAGTTGAATTTTGTTGTCTTCATGTATTTGTTTCAGGCATTGGTAAACCAGGATATTCACTAAAGAAGTTGAATTCTGTTGTCTCCATGTATTTGTTGAAAATACATCCACCATGTATTTGTTTAAAGCATAGGATTTTGTGTATTTGTTAAATGTATTTACCTTTGTGCAATAAAAATTGTAATATATTTTTTTCAATAAGTTGTGTTTGGTGTGACTTTACATTGCTGTATGTTTTTCTTGGCTACCCTGGTCAGTTTCAGGTTAGGATATCCATTTATTGGATACCAAGTCAATCAGTATTAGTAGCTTTCTTTGAATTTATTTCTCACAGCTTTTGTATTTCCTTGTGAACACATATTTGAGACCCCCTCATTAGCTGTACCACATTTTGGGGCAATCCCCTTTTCATGTTCATCTTCTCACATCTCAGACATGTCCAAAAAGTCCCACTACCAGCTGCATCTCCTCAGAGGTATTCTGCCTTTTCTCACCTTCCCCCAGATGCTCACTGTCTCCAGAGTGTCATGATTCCTGCCCCTCATGTCCCCAGCCCTCCAAGATGTCAGGCTGGAGCCAGGCCACGATCACCTACATGGCCCTCAAGGGACTCTCTATCCCTCCAAAGACCCACTTGGATTCAGACTTGGTGCTTGTGGCACCAGACTCACTCACTCCCATAGGATAGCATTGGGGATTGGACTTGTAGTGCATTGATGGGGACAAGATGGATGCCCCCACATATTTCGGTTCCCAGAACTGCATGTGCAGTCTAGTCTTTTGGGAGTGGTTCAGCCCAGAGACACCTGGGACACCCAGAGACCATTTAAGCCACCCGCATGCTGAGAAACATGTTTTGTGTTTTCTGCACCTACAGGTTGACACTCACCGTGTTCGGATAGGTCTCCAGTAGGCCTGCATCTTTCTTCTGCACTCAGCTCCGGCAAGAACAAGAACACCGTTAGGAACAGCCTTACCCTGCGGCGCTTCTGCCCATCATTCATTGCTCCTTCTGTTCTGTGGGAATCTTCTGCAGTGTCATTCCCATCCCGACACGCCGCTTCCTAAGGAAAAAGGAAAATAACAGAAAGAAGGCATTAGTAAGCATTCAGCAAATCTTCGCTTATTTTTAAAGACTGTACGAGCTTCAAACGCTTACCTGAATCCCAGCCGCTCTGGGGGAACCCTGTTTCCGGAACTTCTCATCCATCTGCAAGAGGGAAAAGACACTTCAGGTACACGTGGAAACATCTAGAGGCGCCACATACCGCGCTTACTCACCGCATTTCTTCTTCATAACCGGCATCCACGCTGAAAACGTTGCGGCACATAAAAGACACAGAAAAAGAACTCAGTTCAATTCAAATACGAAAGGGTTGCATCGCACATCGCGCTCTCACTCACCTTCAGCGCTACTCATCTCAGCAGCACGTTGCCATCCCCGGGCGCCGGCCATCATCTAAGGAAGGAAAGGAACGAAGTTAGAGAACTGTTCGAAAGACTCATTATGCTTACCTGTCGGACTCTTGCCAGTGAAGTAACTAGGCAGCAATGAGCCCACATCAATCAACGCGCCCCTGCGCTGAAAGCAGGATGGAGAGCACACTTTCCAAGAAAACAAGGTGAGCTGTGGATCAAAGGGAAGGGTTGGACCCCGGGGAAGAAGGGGTTCAAGCACACAGAGACAATAGGGAGTTAAACTCTGCCAATCCTGTGTTTCAGGCCCAGTCTCCAGTCGAGTAGACTCCAGGGAAGGGTTTGAGGTCGTAAGAGGTCAGAACAGGCTGAGTGGCGTCCCCCCTGGATACCAGGTGAGCGTTACAGAAAACAAAGCCTCACATCAAAATCCACCTGGGCGTCATGGAAACGTCAGAAACCGACCAGTTAGCCCAAAAGTTGGGGCAGCTACTTTCAGAAGTACATGCAGCCAGGCAGGAGACCGACACCCTGAGGAGAGAGCTGATAGTAGCCAAAGAACGCACTGATGATTTAAGCCGGCAACTTCTCCAGTCACAAGCAGGGCATGCACCACTGCCGGGAAGCATGCCCTCGATGCCAGCACCATCAGCCAATCCCATTCAGATAACCCTTCCTGGGGCAGTTCCCTTGGCCCTGCCCGAATGATTTACAGGGGATCCCAAGAGGTTTGCAACGTTCATGAACCAGTGCCGCCTGCACTTCCTTTGTAGACCAGGGGCCTTTCCGAATGACCAATCACAGGTAGCTTTTGTGCTATCCTACCTGAGTGGTAGCGCCACGGACTGGTCTGTACCCTTTGTGGCCCAAGATGATCCTTTGCTGCATGACTTCAGGGGCTTTCACCAGGAGATGGAAAAGCTGTTCACCCATCGTACTCATGGGCAGACATTAGACAACGAACTTCTGTCCCTACGTCAAGGGAATCAAGACCTATTAACATACATAGCCACTTTCAATAGACTGGTAGTTGAAGCAGAATGGCCAGTGGAGAAGAGAACCATGTAATTTCATCAGGGGTTGCGGGGGGAGCTCAGGGATGTTCTCGCACAAGTAGTGAACCCCCCGAAAGACTGCTCAGAATTCATTGACCTTGTTGTTCAACTGGATCATAGGTTGCAGGACCGAAGAGCAGATCGGACCAGACCGGACCCTCGCCGTATTTATGTGCGTTCAAAGGACAATATTACATGCACAACGGAAGGTTCAGGAGAACTAATGCAAATCGGGGGGGTCAGATCCCCCTTGACTAAAGCGGAAAGGGATAAAAGGAGACAGCAGCAGTTATGTCTGTACTGTGGAAGATCAGGTAATTTCCTTAAAGAGTGCCCTGTGAAGCCACCGAGGAGGATGGTAGGGGCCACGGACAAGGAAGATACCATCAAGGAATCGGAAAACTCCCCAGCCCGGCAAGTGTAGGGGTCCAATTGTCAAGCGAAAAAAGTGAACTACAGACCTCCCATTTTGCACTATCTGTGGTCTTGATCAATCACCAACAACCATCTCGGATGCACGCAGTAATAGCGTACATTGACAGTGGAGCCGTTGGGAATTACATCGACCAGGATCTTGCGGCAAAGATGGGGCTTCCGTTACGCCCTAAATCAACCACCAACACTGTTACCACTGTCGACGGCATCGAAATAGCTTCTGGTCCAGTATCTCAATGCACTGCAGCTTTAACCCTTCTGTGCCAGGATGGACACCAAGAATCTATCGTTTTCGGCCTCATTAAGGCACCACAGTTCCGGTTGATTTTGGGAATGCCATGGTTCGTAGCTCACAATCCTCGAATCGATTGGCGAGCAAAAGAATTGGCCTTTCCCGAGACTTGCACCCACACATGTTATCGCCAAGAGAAACAACCAATAGACACCAGAACCTCCATGCTTGCGACTGTGGCAATCGGCACCCTACCAAGTGAATACCAGGACTTTCAAAATGTCTTACAGAAATGACAGGCTAATACCCTGCCACCGCATAGACCATACGATTGCCAAATCGACCTGATACTTGGCGCACAAATCCCTTGTGGGTGAATTTACGCACTCACAGAACCAGAAAACCAGCACCTGAAGGCCTATCTTGACCAATACCTGGCCAACGGGTTCATCCGTCCCTCGAAGTCTCCAGCAACCAGTCCTCTATTCTTCGTACCGAAAAAGGAGGGGGACTTGAGAACGTGCATCGACTATCGCGCACTGAACCAGATTACCGTAAAAAAACGCTACCCCCTGCCACTTATCCCTGAATTGCTTGATCAAGTCACAGATGCCCAAATCTACACAAAACTAGACCTGAGGGCGGCATATCACCTTGTTCGCGTAAAACAGGGGGACGAATGGAAAACTGCTTTTCGCACCAAATACGGCTTGTACGAATATCAAGTAATGCCCTTTGGCCTTTGCAACGCGCCTGCAGCATTTCAATACTTCATGAACGATGTCCTACGGGAATTGATTGATGTCTGTGCTCTAGTGTACATCGACGATATTCTAGTATATTCCCCATCAAAGCAGGACCACGTTAAACACGTCCGATCCGTAATGGAGAATCTCCGTCAACACCAGCTCTACGCCAAGCTCGAAAAGTGCTCATTCCACGTCTCTGAGGTGGAATTCCTGGGCTTTATTCTCAGCCCGAATGGATGTACACAAGGTAGATGCTATCCTGAACTGGCCAACCCCAAATTCATTCAAGGGGGTTCAAAGTATGCTGGGTTTTGCAAACTTCTACCGCCAGCTCATCCCAGGATTTTCACAAATCGTGCATCCCATCACGTCATTGCTAAGGAAAAGCAACAAAAAGTTCCAGTGGACAACAGAAGCCGAGGAAGCTTTCCAGGAACTCAAAGCAAGATTCACATCTGCCCCAATCTTACGCCACCCTCGCCCTGATCTCCCATACCTGGTGGAAACGGATGCCTCAAGCATGGCTATGGGAGCCGTCCTCTCACAAAAGGACCCTGAAACGGGCCAGTTACAACCTGTTGCCTTCTGGTCGCGTAAATTCACACCCCCTGAACTCAATTACGCTATCACAGACAAGGAACTCCTGGCCATTAAGTCAGCCTTTAAGGCATGGCGGCAATACCTCTTGAGTGCCAGACACACAGTCACCGTAATAACTGACCACCGGAACCTCCAGTACCTAAAAACGGCAAAGGCCCAATCCTCACGACAACTACGTTGGGCTCTTTTTTTTGCTGAACATGACTACGTAATTACATTTCGACCAGGGGTGAAAAACGGGAAGGCCGATGCACTTTCCCGTATGGGGAAAACGGGAAGGCCGATGCCCTTTCCCGTATGGGGGTAGAAGAGCAAGGGTATCAGACCCCTGACCCAATAGCAATCATCCCGAGTGACAAGCTCCTAGGAATCACAGCAACCATAAATCAGAAAGAATTACATGAAGAAATCCAAAACCTGATGAGTCTGGAGCAAATACAAGTGTGGAGTGCACAAGGAGAACATTACATGATAAAAGATCAGTTGCCCTACTTCAGGAATCGTTTATTCTCACCAAACCAAGAACTATGAGAACAAGTCATATCCGGTTATCATGATTCCTTCATCGAGGGCCACCCCGGAATCGCTAAAACCCTAGCCAAGGTAAAACGAAATTATTGGTGGCCCACGTGGCGTAAATACATTATCCAATTCATCCTATCTTGTGGAGTGTGTGCTCAAAACAAGTCATCCAAGCAGAAACCGGCTGGGCTATTACAACCATTGGAAATCCCACCAGCACCCTGGCACACGTTGTCCCTCGATTTTATTACTGACTTACCACCCAGTCAAGGGTTTAACACTATTCTTGTGGTCGTGGACCTATTTTCAAAAATGGCACATTTCATTCCTGTTAAGGGGCTCCCAAATGCTTCCACTCTGGCAAATGTATTTCTTGAAGGCATCGTACGGCTCCATGGGTTTCCTTCAGTTTTGGTCTCAGACCGAGGTACTCAATTCGTATCTAACTTCTGGAGAAAATGCTGCTCTATGGCCCAGATCGACATCTGGCTATCCACCAGTCACCATCCCCAAACGGATGGTCAAACTGAGAGGACAAATCAGACGCTCGAGCAGTATCTGCGTTGCATGTTACACCAAGCTGAAGGAAGCTAGTTCGACCTATTATGGATAGCTGAGTGTGCTTATAATAATTCCCTATACATCAGTACTGGGCTGACACCCTTTTATACCATGTATGGCAGGCACCCACGTACTTCTGAGTTGGACGTTCCTACAACCCTGGAAATGCCAGCAGTCAAAACCTTGCACACAACCATTTCTCAAACCTGTAAAAGTGCAGCTGAACACCTACTTCAAGCTAAGAATCACCAAAAGAAGTTTGCTGATCAACACCGAGCAAAGGACCCCAACTACCAAGTGGGAGACAAAGTCTGGCTGGCGTCTAAACACGTATCCATTAAAGGAACCCGAACTTTCCGTCCACGATACCTGGGTCCATTCACCGTCACCTCTGTGATAAATCCTGCGGCGGTCAGACTAGCTCTGCTATCAAACATGCAGATTCATCCTGTGTTCCACGTGTCTCTCCTTAAACCTGTTCAACCTGGGACCTGGGTAGCAACGCCACCGCAGCCAGTAGTAGTCGCCGGGGAGCCAGAATTCGAAGTCAAGGACATCCTGGATTAAAAGTACGTCAGATCCAAATTATACTACTTAGTAGACTGGAAGGGGTATGGTCCACAAGACAGGATATGGGAGCCTTGTGAGTACATCCATGCACCTCGCTTGCTTAGACGATTTAATCAAAACCATCCAAACAAACCAGGACCAGAGAGAAGAGTCACCTTGAGAGGGGCCTTGGGGGGGGAGTGCTGTCATGATTCCTGCCCCTCATGTTCCCAGCCCTCCAAGATGTCAGGCTGGAGCCAGGCCACGATCACCTACATGGCCCTCAAGGGCCTCTCCATCCCTCCAAAGACCCACTTGGAGTCAGACTTGGCGCTTGTGGCACCAGACTCACTCACTCCCATAGGATAACATTGGGGATTGGACTTGTAATGCATTGATGGGGACAAGATAGATGCCCCCACATATTTCGGTTCCCAGAACTGCATGTGCAGTCTAGTCTTTGGGGTGTGGGCTAGCCCAGAGACACCTGGGGTACCCAGAGACTATTTAAGCCACGCCCAGGCTGAGAAACATGCTTTGTGTTTTCTGCACCTGCAGCATGACACTCCCCGTGTTCGGATCGGTCTCCAGTAGGCCTGCATCTTTCTTCTGCGCTCAGCTCCGGCAAGAACAAGAACACTGTTAGGAACAGCCTTACCTTGCGGCGCTTCTGCCCATCATTCATCGCTCCTTCTGTTCTGCGGGCGTCTTTGGCGGTGTCATTCCCATCCCGGCACGCCGCTTCCTAAGGAAAAGGGAAAAGAACAGAAAAAAGGCATTAGTAAGCATTCAACAAATCTTCGCTTATTTTTAAAGACGGTACGAGCTTGAAACGCTTACCTGAATCCCAGCCGCTCTGGGGGAACTCTGTCTCCAGAACTTCTCATCCATCTGCAAGAGGGAAAAGACACTCCAGGTTAGCGTGGAAACATCTAGAGGCGCCGCATACCGCGCTTACTCACCGCATTTCTTCTTCATAACCGGCATCCACGCTGAAAACGTTGCAGCACCTAAAAAACACAGAAAAAGATCTCAGTTCAATACAAATACGAAAGGGTCGCATTGCGCTCTCACTCACCTTCAGCGCTACTCATCTCAGCAGCACGTCGCTATCCCTGGACGCTAGCCATCATCTAAGTAAGGAAAGGAACGAAGTTAGAGAACTGTTCAAAAGACTCATTATACTTACTTGTCAGACTCTTGCCAGTGATGTAACTAGGCAGCAATAAGCCCGCATCAATCAACGCGCCTCTGCGCTGAAAGCAGGACGGAGAGCACACTTTCCAAGAAAACAAGGTGAGCTGTGGATCAAAGGGAAGGGTTGGACCCCGGGGAAGAAAGGGTTCAAGCACACAGAGACAATAGGGAGTTAAACTCTACCAATCCTGTGTTTCAGGTCCAGTCTCCAGTCGAGTAGACTCCAGGGAAGGGTTTGAAGTCATAAGAGGTCAGAACAGGCTGAGTAACGTCCCTGTGGATACCAGGTGAGCGTTACACAGAGCCCTGGTTTTCTCCAGATGTGACTACTGCAACAGTCTCTTTCTCAACTTTCTTACTTCTACTCTCCGACCTCTTCAACTTATCCAGAACAGAACCGCAAGACTTATCCTTGGCCTCAAGCACAGGGACGGCCACCCTCTAGCGCTGAAATCTCTCCACTAGCTCCTTGTGGCTGCAAGGATCAAGTTCAAGACACTATGAATAGTCTACAAGGCTTTCTGGGGCCTCGGCCCATGCTATCTACAAAGCTCTCTTCCCAAATACTCTCCTTCTAGAGCCTTTCGCTTGGCCTCCTCCAAGTCTCTGCGGGTGAGCTATTTCTAATGAGATTTGGGGGTAGATCCCTATCTTCGGCAGGTGCCTCCCCCTGGAACAGCCTTCCGACCTCTTTTGTCTTGAGCCAAACCTCCTCAAGTTCTGGAAACTCCTCAAGACTTTCCTCTTCTCTTCCTTTCTTTCTCTCTACATCTCCCCTGCTAATCCCCACTCTTTCTTCTAGTTTCCCTCCCTCCTTTCTCATCCCCCCTGCTCAGTTAGCTGACTGGTTGCCTGGTGCACCTCCAGAACCTCACAGGTCCCAGGCTCCCCCGCCAGTCCTGAGCTTGCCTCCGGTCCTTTGCACTGTGCCTGGTGCTATTGCAATAAGCGCCATGATAGGGGCAACCACTTAGCACTTAACCCTGGCCCCTGCCGGACTGGGTGCACTTGTCCCCCTCTCTCACACCTCCTGTTCTGCGCACTTACTCAACCTTTAATGTTCTAGGTCCAGCAAGTCTATCTGTCCAATCCAGACCTGTACTGCAGTTCATGATCTGTATGTTCCCTTCCCTCTTCCCCACTTTCTATTTTTTCTCCCCTCACCCTTTATCAAGCACTTCACTAGTAGATATGCCTCTGTGCCTAGTATGCTAGTTATTGTTGTTAGACCATTCAATGCCTAAGAATGAAAACTGTATTCCCTTGTTCCCTTCCAGCTTTGAAGCATTTCACTTGTGATTAAGCGCTATGCAAAAACGATTACAATTTACAATTACAATTTACAATTCATTATCCCTGCTCGCAGTCTGTGGAACGTAGTGCCAGAAGCTCGAGGCACAAAAGGTCACTCACAAAAGCATGCCGTACTGCGCCCCAGGTTTCCGGCGTCGCTCTCTGCAGATTGTGAGCAAGAGTTTGGAAGCCGGGAGACCGGGGCCAGAGACACAGCAGGTAAGTAGTGGAAGGGGGCGGGAGCGGGTGGAAGGGGAGTAGGAGGCACCACATAGCCCTATGGGATTGCAACCTTTTGTGCTGAAATCCGCTATGCAACCTTATGTGCACGGCCTACAGACATAGAACTGTTGTTCCACACACCGGACTATGAAGTGGGAGAGATTAAAGGTTAAAGGCCCTGTCATTTTTCCGGTTATTATTTTCCTTAATAATTACCTAACTAAAATTACCTCAATATTTGTATAGAAATAGTGAATTGCTATGTTCACTTAGT
This sequence comes from Ambystoma mexicanum, assembly GCF_040938575.1. NCBI lineage: Eukaryota > Metazoa > Chordata > Amphibia > Caudata > Ambystomatidae > Ambystoma > Ambystoma mexicanum. Next base: position 20,917,298 of record NC_090922.1, on the reverse strand, counting down.
CTCAGTGTGTAAAATCTTAGAAAAAGATAATTGTCTTAGTGTTTGCCTTTGAAGTTGTTTGTTAAGATGCATTTAATTTTAATTTATTTCCTTTTACACATGCATATCTACGCCTCTTGATGCTGGAACATAATACAATGAAAAGGGCTTGTTTATATTCTGCCATCTTTTCTAGCACTTCACTGGGATAAGGCGAAATATGATTACTGGTTATATGAGAAGGTAACGTTTGCAACTTATTTTTCAGATTTAGTTCTAGTTTCATACATAATTTAGGGTCTTTCATAATTTGTAACTACGAAATGCATAGGCACATGCTCATGTGTAAAACTGTGTAATAACATACATTATTACTAAAATTGGAGCTGTTGAAGTTAAAATTGCCCACAAAACCATTAGTTGATTTTCTTTTTGACTGAGAAAACATGCATGCTCGGTTATTAATATTTTTTTTATTTAGTTGATTTGATCAAGATAAATCTTGATCTTTCAACATATACATACAATATGAACTAAAATCATTAATTTTCAAATTACACATAATAAACATATAAGACATAATTAAACATATAAAAACCAAACATCTTGTATTGTTTGTTATATCAATCACTAAAAACACATTTCACCATGCAATCATTCCAAATTTTGCCCAAGCCCTATTTCTCTGATTCAGATTTGCTGAGTTTTTCTTCAGTCCTATATTTTAAAAAAAGTTAAGAATAGCATATTTTACAACCTTCCTATTTGTATGAAATAATAACTCCCAGAATTTCACCATGGTTACAATTTCATAATATTCAAAAAGATGCTTAAAATGAATAATTTGTTGTGTCAACAGTGAGGGGCATTCGGTACATAGATGTTTCAATGTGTCGAGGTTGCCTTGACAAAACCGGCATTATGAATTCACTGCTGTTGCAGCTCTTTGCTTCCGAGCCATATGTGACGACCGGGATTCATTTTTGTTTATAATAAACAATTATTGGAATTATAGAGAATTTGCAAAATGTAACCTTTATAATGCAAGCTTGTGACACAGCCATACGTTGTTTTAATCTTAGATGATTTTCATATTCAGTGTCTCCATGCTGATTATTTCCCAGATACATATACGAAATTACTGACTTTATGGTTGAATTTTGCAAAGGCCATATATGCAGAGTGGTTCGCTGTTTAAAATTACCAAATTGTAGGACTTTGGTTTTAGATATATTAATTGCTATACAATTATTTTGGGCATATAGGTCAAGGGCACTCAACATAGATTGCAGGCCTTTTGGGCTTTTTGAGATTAAAACCATATCATCTGCATATAATAGCCATTTAATTTGGACCCCATTAATTTTGGGTGAATCTGTCACTAACGCATCGAAATGGGGACCTATATCCGAAATACATTTTTTTAATAAAGCCGATGACAGCAAGCACCCTTGCTTCAACCCTCGTTCTGTCATGATTGGATTTGATAGTAAACCTTTGTTGGTTAATCTTATTTTAATACTGGTTTTGGTATGGAAATCAATTAACCATTTCAAGATGACCCAGGGACAGCCCTTATCAATTAGTTTATTGTATAAGAGCTCAGGCGGCACGGCATCAAATGCCATCCGGAAATCAATAAATGCCTTATAGAGTGCCTGATTCCGGTGCCATGCTTGCTGTATAATACTGTTCATCTTGATTATATTAATGGCCATCCCAATCCAGGGATGAAATCCGTTTGAAATAAGTCACATAATTTCTCAGTGTCCAACCATAGGTTAAACTGGGCCAGAACCAACCGACTAAAGATTTTACCTAGACAGTGCAGTAATGCAATTGATCTATAGGATTTTGGGTCATCTCTATTCCTGTTCTTAAATATTGGGAGTATAAGCAACTGCCTCCAAGAATCTGGAATTTTACCTACTTCGAAGACTCTCTAGAAAATTTGATGGAGGATATTTGCCCATTCCCAGGGATGTTCTTTGAGCATACAATTATGGATCCCATCCATGCCGATCGCCTGAGATCGACTTAGCGCGGTTATATAATAGACAATATCCTCGATTTCCACTGGGAAGGTACAATTCATGTTCGGAATATTGATATCCAAGTTCATATTAGTAAAGGGAGACCGATATACTTCATGGAAATAGCCTTGCCATGTCTCTTGAGTAATAGAGTTCATTTGCACTGCGGCTTGGGTTTTAGATGTTGCTTCATTTAGAAGAGCCCATATGCCACCTGAAGGTTTGTGGATGATCTCCCTTAACATACGCTCTCCATCATTCTGATTTTAAATGGCTTTCCTGCCTTTTCACCAGGATTTATAAGCCAATTTAAATTGTTTACCTTTATTGAATTTTTCCAGGCCAGTATCAAATTTTAGACTACGGAGATCCCTCCTTAGCTGGGTTTTTTTGTGCTTCAACTCTAGATCAAAGGCATGGCAATGTCTATATCTAATGTTTACATTTGACAGAGTAGTCTGTCTAAACATTTGCATGGCTTGAATATAACATTCCCCCTTATCATTATATGAAGATTGATAAGCATTACGAAGACAGATATCAAATTGTTTCAATATGGGCTTATTCCAGCTTAAGCGATTACCACCATTATTCAGAGCAACATTTGCTAGATGAGAATTTTTCTGTACTTTCTGTAGACTTGTAGACAAGTTACATGATAGACTTAGCATATTATGATCGCTTAAATCTGATTGAATAACCATCAAATATCTGACATTCCCCAAGAAGTTCTTGTCCACATAAATATAATCGAGGGTTGCGTGTTGATCATCTCTATGCCATGTTGGTTGGGATGCGATGTCTGCACACTGAAAGGTGCAGGAACACCCCACACCCTGGACTTAGTGTAACAAAGTATATTGAAAAATTGTCCAGAGGTTATTTAGTTTTAAGGGTATCAAAAATGTATTTACTAAGATACATTATTTTCCACAATGAATTAACCATTGATTAATACACACATTAAATTACATAAATATTGCAGGAGAGCATAAGACACCAGATTATAAAAAAGCCTAACACAACCATCATTCCTCAACAATCAAACCATCATTTACGACTCATATCAAATCAGCCTCATTCGCTCACAGTTAAAAATTTAACCAAACTATTAGTACAATATACATGTGGTAGCACTTCATGAATTAGCTCCACATAAGTTTTGGCATTTCATTTCATCCACATTAAATTTGTATCAGCACAATGATTATCCAAAATGTGCTCTATTCCACGGAGTGGGTACAATCAACAAAAATTGGCAAGTCCCATCTCTGGATGTTCTTCTCTACCGGTTTCGACATTTGAAAACAATTGGAGCAACGTCTTCATCAGGAGAAACAATAAATACAATACTACCACTGAAAAAAAACACAAAAATCCAACAATTATATGCAGTAATCCACTTGCCTAAACTGGCTGGCTCAAGCTGACAACATGCAATCGTTTGTACCATCAATTACACTTTAAAATGCATTAGAGGCACCACGTGGTGTAAATCTCGAGGTGTCTCTATTGTTCCAGAGTATCCAAAGGGGTTTGTGAAGCCCTAAAACCAGAAAGAACCACTGTGTCTCGAGTGGAACTACACCATCACCGTGGAAGAGAACCACACCACCACAACATAACACAAAGGCCAAAGGAGCCACACTAACGTGACTCCAAATGTCATATGCTCTTAATAGCCAGACCCGTAAGTGTGACTCAAAGAATTTGACTCAAGTTGAATTCAAAAGAATTCTAAATCTGAAAAGACATATTAAGCGTCATGAGTTAAAAGATTATTGGTTGAAGTGCTGCATTTGGAGCACTTCTTTTGGCCAGGGCACTTAATTGTGTAAGACCAGCCACTCACCTCGAGCAAGGAACAGGAATTGTTCCAATGTTCGAACAACTATTGCCTTGTGTGTCACCGATGTTGATGTAAATTCAGCTCAAAGGGATCGAATTCAAATTTGTCTATACAAAAAAAGCAATAATAAAATGGTTACCCAAGTATCATGGGGTCGTGCTACTGCCTATGAAGAAAACCTATGATAACAAAAAGGTTGTAGTGGCTATGATTTTAAATATGAGCACACAATTTTGCAATAATTAGCTAATTCTTCTCAGTGTTATCGATTTGTGACCATCTAGTTAACATTTATCCGTTAACACGTTGGCGCCACATGACAAAATATGGGGTCGTGCTACTGCCTATGAAGAAAACCTATGATTACAAAAAGGTTGTAGTGGCTATGTTTTTAAATAGGAGCCCACAATTTTTCAATAATTAGCAAATTCTTCTCGATGTTATCGATTTGTGACCATCTAGTTAACATTTATCCGTTAACACGTTGGCGCCGCATCACAAAATATATTTCGAATTCAATTACTTACAACTGAAATATGCTGAAACCAGCCAAACGTGCTGCGGAAAGCATAATCCGACTCAAATGTCGGATGCCCTTGCATCGGTGGTTCGCTGAAAAAAGCGGAAGCGGAAGTCTTGACGAGAATTTCCTGAGTGGCATCTAAATAAACCAATTGCATGAGAGCATGGAGGCATGGCATGGGATGAAACTCCATCAATGGACATGTGATTACTACGATGGCCAGTCACATGGATCAAGACCATGTTGGTGTTTAAAGGGGCCATCTTAATTTGATGAAACGCTGTATTACCCAGAGAATTTGCTGTATAGTGTGTAAAGGAATCTCTAAATGTAATTAAGTTGTCCCAACACACAGAACATCCTGATGCTGGAACAACCAATTGGAAATTAATATAAAAATGTAATTCGAACATGACTTGCTAGGACTAAATTATTGTCCTACATTTATTATTATGTCACGTCGCACTAAACAATTTCAGTGTTAATGTCGCAATATACACAAAAACAATAACTGCATGATGTTAAAGTAACATGCAGAAAAATAGTACATTTGCTAAATGTACTTACAATGCAATTGAACCATGACTAGCTGTATTAAAAGTTAACGCCGCAATATACAGGAACAATTACTGCGTGATATTGAACTCAAGTTGAATTCAAAAGAATTCTAAATCTGAAAAGACATATTAAGCGTCATGACTTAAAAGATTATTGGTTGAAGTGCTGCATTTGGAGCACTGCATTTGGCCAGGGCACTTAATTGTGTTAGACCAGCCACTCACCTCGAGCAAGGAACAGGAATTGCTCCAATGTTCGAACAACTATTGCCTCTTGTGTCACCGATGTTGATGTAAATTCAGCTCAAAGAGATCGAATTCGAATTTGTCTATACGAAAAAACAATAATAAAATGGTTACCCAAGTATCATGGGGTTGTGCTACTGCCTATGAAGAAAACCTATGATAGGTTTGGGTGAATTCCATGCCATAGATACTTTGTCCAAAGATCCATTTATAGTGATTAAAGAGGCCGATAAAGGCAGTGGCATTGTAGTTTGGGATGCTAATTTATACAATCAAGAAGTACAAAAACTGTTGGACATTCCTGGCCATTATTTGAAAATCAATAGTGACCCCACATTGACAATAAAAGAAAAAATACTGACACTTAGTGAAAAAGCCCAGTGGGAAGGCTATCTTTCCAAAAAAGAGTTTGAATTTATTAACCACTCGGAAGAGCATATTCCCTTGTTTTATATGATCCCCAAAATTTACAAAAATACCAGCCAACCACCTGGACGTCCTATTGTATCAGGATGTGGCTCTATTCTAGAGCCCCTGTCAAAATATATTGATTTTTTCATTAAGCCTTTGGCTATGGCAACACCAACATTTTTATTGGATTCTAGGGATGTTATCAATCTGTTGGAGGGTTTGATATTTGATCCCACCAAACAAATTCTTTTCACCCTTGACATAGAAGCATTTTATACCAATATCTCACAGGACAAAACGGTTAATAGCCTGTGAACTATGTTGGACAGACGTCCTATACCACATAGTGTACCAGCTCAATTTTTGTGTCAAGCTGCAGATTTAGTCCTGGCAAATAGCATCTTTAAATTTAAAGAAACCGTTTTTCTACAGAGTAAGGGAACTGCAATGGGCTGTACATTTGCCCCTAACCTGCCGATTATTTTCATGGCCCTATTTGAAGAAAAGAAAGTGTTCAATGATAGTAACCCATTCTTTAAACAGATCAAGCTATACCGAACATATATAGATGATATCTTACTTATCTGGGAAGGTAATGCTGATACACTTCTCCAATTTGTGAATTGGCTTAACCATATAGATGATGATCTACATTTCACTTTTGAATTTTCTACCACGAGAATCTCATTTCTGGATCTCTCTATGTACAATGAATCGAGCCGTATACAATTGGAGCTATTTAGGAAACCAACGGAAAGAAACACCACACTGCAATTTTCCAGCCAACATCCTAAAAGCTTACTACAGAATCTTCCACATGGCATGTTTTTACGACTTCGGCGAAATTGCTCAAATATGGCAAATTTTAATAAACATGCAGAGGTCATAGAAACTAGGCTCATTGAACGAGGGTACCCCAAGAAACTAGTTAAACAGTCCAGGAAGAGAGTGCGGTATACCAACCAGGAAGAACTCCTTAGCCCGCAGACCAAGACTTCTGACCAAGAGCAGCTGGTGTGTGTTTCCACCTTTTGCCAGCATAGTCAGGCGATTAAAGGTATTATTTTGAAAAACTGGAGAATCCTGAACATCGACAGGTATGAAACTTCAAAAACCACTGTTTGCCTTTAAGAAAGGGAAAAATTTGAGGCAAGAATTAACTCGTGCTAACCGACTCCCACCAAAATGTCACCTTATTAGAGACATCAATTTGAACCCAGTAGTAGGGCATTACCCTTGCACGTCGTGTACAGCTTGCAAATACTCAAGAAAAATGACCACTTTTGTGGGGGAAGGAAAACCATGGGACTTAAGGACCTTCACCACCTGTAAAAGCAAAAATGTGGTGTATGCGGTTCAATGTCCTTGCAACAAGCTTTATATAGGAAAAACTTCAAGAGAGGTTCATGTTCGCATTAACGAACATAGTTCAAAAATTCGAACTCGTAACCTTAATGCTCCTATGGTTCTTCATTTTGTGGAGACAGGCCATAGTGTGGAAGATCGAACGTGGTTCTGTGTTGAGAAAATTGCCACCAGTGGACCTGTTCAAACCAGGAACAAGTTGACATATAAAGAAAATTGTGGCTTTTCAATCTTAAAACGTTAGACACGGGGCTCAATACACGTTGACATAAATCCCTTGCCCCTTTTGCATGTGAAATCAATATCACGCAGTAATTGTTCCTGTAAATTGCGGCATTAACTTTTAATACAGCTAGTCATGGTTCAATTGCATTGTAAGTACAATTAGCAAATGTACTATTTTTCTGCATGTTACTTTAACATTATGCAGTATTTGTTTTTGTGTATATTGCGACATTAACACTGAAATTGTTTAGTGCGACGTGACATAATAAATGTAGGACAATAATTTAGCGCTAGCTAGTCATGTTCGAATTACATTTTTATATTAATTTCCAATTGGGTGTTCCAGCATCAGGATGTTCTGTGTGTTGGGACAACTTAATTACATTTAGAGATTCTTTTACACACTATACAGCAAATTCTATGGGTAATACAGCGTTTCGTCAAATTAAGATGGCCCCTTTAAACACCAACATGGTCTTGATCCATGTGACTGGCCATCGTAGTAATCACATGTCCATTGATGGAGTTTCATCCCATGCCATGCCTCCATTCTCTCACGCAATTGATTTATTTAAATGCCACTCAGGAAATTCTTGGTGAGACTTCCGCTTTCCATTTTGCCGCAAGCCTCCGATGCAACGGGCATCCGACATTTGAGTCGGATTATGCTTTCCGCAGCACGTTTGGCTGGTTTCAGTGTATTTCAGTTGTAAGTAATTAAATTCGAAAAATATTTTGTGATGCGGCGCCAACGTGTTAACGGATAAATGTTAACTAGATGGTCACAAATCGATAACATCGAGAAAAACTTGCTAATTATTGAAAAATTGTGGGCTCCTATTTAAAAACATAGCCACTACAAACTTTTTGTAATCATAGGTTTTCTTCATAGGCAGTAGCACAACCCCATGATACTTGGGTAACCATTTTATTATTGTTTTTTTCGTATAGACAAATTTGAATTCGATCTCTTTGAGCTGAATTTACATCAACATCGGTGACACACAAGGCAATAGTTGTTCGAACATTGGAACAATTCCTGTTCCTTGCTCGAGGTGAGTGGCTGGTTTAACACAATTAAGTGCCCTGGCCAAATGTAGTGCTCCAAATGCAGCACTTCAACAAATGATCTTTTAACTCATGACGCTTAATATGTCTTTTCAGATTTAGAATTCTTTTGAATTCAACTTGAGTCAAATTCCTTGAGTCACACTTACGGGTCTGGCTATTAAGAGCATATGACATTGGGAATCAGGTTAGTGTGGCTCCTTTGGCCTTTGTGTTATGTTGTGGTGGTCTGGTTCTCTTCCACGGTGATGGTCTAGTTCCACTCGAGACAGTGGTTCTTTCTGGCTTTAGGGCTTCACAAACCCCTTTGGATACTCTGGAACAATAGAGACACCTCGGGATTTACCACCACGTGGTGCCTCGAATGCATTTTAAAGTTTAATTGATGTTACAAACGATTGCATGTTGCCAGCTTGAGCCAGCCAGTTTAGGCAAGTGGATTACTGCATATAATTGTTGTATTTTTGTGTTTTTTTTCAGTGGTAGTATTGTATTTATTGTTTCTCCCGATGAAGACGTTGCTCCAATTGTTTTCAAACGTCGAAACCGGTAGAGAAGAACATCTGGGGATGGGACTTACCAATTTTTGTTGAATTTACCCACTCCGTCGAATAGAGCACATTTTGGATAATCATTGTGCTGATACACATTTAATGTGGATGAAATGAAATGCCAAAAATTATGTGGGGCTAATTCATGAAGTGCTACCACATATATATTGTACTAATAGTTTGGTTCAATTTTTAACTGTGAGTGAATGAGGCTGATTGATATGAGTTATAAATGATGGTTTGATTGTTGGGGAATGATGGTTTTGTAAGGATTTTTTTTATAATCTGGTGTCTTATGCTCTCCTGCAATATTTATGTAATTTAATGTGTGTATTAATTAAGGATTAATTCATTGTGGAAAATAATGTATCTTAGTAAATACATTTTTGATACCCTTAAAACTAAATAACAACCTCTGGACAATTTTTCAGTATACTTTGGGATGGGATGTCCCCTGGAATTGTTCCATTAAGCAAAACATAGGACCTTTAATTCATAATTGCGGACCAGATTATTTCTTCCCTTGAAAGCTCTTTATATCAGGAAAGAGATGGAGGTTCAGATCACCCATTATAATGGTGTGATCTATTCCAACATCTAAATGGAGATTTTCTAATATGGTAATCACATGGCCAAAGAACATATTAGCATCTAATGACTGTTTACTCCAATAGATATTAATGATTGCAATGACCATATTGCCTCTAGTCAATTTCACTACCTGAAAACATGGTGAGGGGGATGGACAGGTTTGACTAACAAAACCTGAATCCTTTCGTACTGCTAGTAAAAGACCCCCGTTTGGTCGCCCTATATCTTTCTTCGATGCTAGCGTTGTAGTAATATTATAGGAGTCCAAATAGGTGTCACCATGACCCATGTCTCCTGGAGCGCTATAATGTCATAACTGGCTAAATTACCAACTGGTGAATTGATAATATGTCGATGTCCCCTCGTGTTCCAGGAGAGCAGGCTGGTGAGTCCTCCACGACTATATTGTTATGAAGTACCAGCATAGGTCTGGATGCTAGGTGCATAAGATAAATGGTCCTGGATTGTCGCGGGGCACTCTTTCCTGCTGGTATTATAAATGCTCAATTTGCCTCTCCCTTCTGTTTGCTTATGTTGCATCAGTTCTTAGTTCAATATCAACCCTAAATCAAACAGGGCCATTCTTGCTTGCCAGAGAGATCTATATATAAGCCCAGAGAGAATATAGAGTCTGGATTCAGATAAATCATCATGTTTGGTGAATTCTACCAAATCAATATCAGTCGTAGAAAGCACAGCTAACATGAGAATTTCAGCACATATGTTTAATATGCTTGCTCTATAAAGATTGTATTTTATAAAAGGCAAGTCTCTGCACTTAAGTAGTAAACAATGATGGTTTTTGAATCTATCCATATTTTTGTTGGCACTTGCCAATCCCGGCCTATTTATATTCTGGTGTTCTATAGTCTGGGCCTGATGGGAACTTGCAGCAAGTGTTGAAGACACTGGGCCCCTTAATAATGAACTCCTGTTCGGAAAAGTTTGTATGCAAATTTTTCAAATTATTAACATCATGTGGCATGGTTTTATTTTGAACCAAGTATGAGTCAATTGATGATTTTATCATCTCTCTTAATTCCTGTGCTGCACGGAGAACAACATTTTGTGACTCAGCAGGAGGTAAAGATTGAGATAAGATGAATTGTTTTTCCTAATGGGGCTTAATGATATTTGTGATAGAATCTGATTGCTTTGCTTGTATTGGAGCCCCACTGGACAAGGAAGTAGCCTGAATTGAGGCCAGTTGGGGAGTTGGATAAATTGCGCAATCACTTTGTACCAGCCCCAACGACTCACTGGGCAACGATAAGCTTGAAGGTGGAATTTTTGGCGCCATATTTGAGTTTTGTACTATGTATGTTTCAATTGCAGTTCTTATCTCGGCCCTTAGATCTTGAATTGTTGGCATATTACTCTGCATGGGACTTGCGAGTGCCACATTGGTAGATTGTATAGAGTTTGGAACGTTTATGTTGTTATGTTGTTGAATTGATGGAACCGCCAGGTCAAGCACTCTCTTGAGTTTGTTTGTATTAGTGCCTTGTGATACGATTTTTGCCGATAGGGCCTCTAAATCATCTAAGGGTTGATACGGGACAAGGTCACTGGTATTTCCCATCACAGTGTCTTCCAGACTCTTCCGAGGTCTCTATATCTTTGGCTCTTTCCGTCCGTGCAAGGATTTTCTATAAATCGCCTTGACTTAGATTTTGGAAATTTTGTCATTGTTTTTTACCCCCATAACGTGGAAATCTTCTTCAAATTCAAATCCTCTGATAAGTTTTGGGATTTAGTTATAGTTTGTTTAGTTACAGCCTGTGTAAAAACACCAAATATATTGGTTTCTTTAGGCGCTCCTTGCCCGATGTGATCGGCAGGCTCAGTGGTACTATTGGCTTGACATAGCAGATTCACTGGTTTTTGGAGCCCCTGGTCATGTAAACTTCTGCTAATAGAGGTGGCGTTGACTGCTTCCATGCCCTTTGTTATATCAGATGTTACATTTTTGACCATTAATAATTTTTGGATCCTATATGTAACATGTATGCATAGATTGGGGGTGAGTACTTTTCAGGACCTCTTTCCTATGGGGCAGTTCCTTATGCTAGAAGGGTTCAAAAGCCTAGTGGGGAATGCTCAACTGGATTTGTTTCTATAATTTAGGCTTAGGCCTACCTTAAAGGGCATGTTCCCTACCTTCCCCAAAGCTCCTGAGACAATGGGCCTCATTATAGCCCAGGCGGTAAGTTCCCTACTTTAACACCATGGTGTAAACTCCGTTTATACCATGGTGGATGGCGGATTTACCGCCCCATTCCAAGGTGAGTGGGGCGGTAAATCCCCATTCCCCATTCCCATTTTTGCCTCATAGGGCAAAATGGGAGTGGGGAAGGCACTAATTACGGCACCGTAAATTACGGTGCCGTAATTAGCACCAAGGCGGGTTAGCGCCTTGCATTTTAACGGCTGCTAAAAGCAGCCGTTAAAATGGTAATCAGGCGTTAAGGGTTAACGGCGCCGACGGCACCGTTAAACCCTTAACGCCTGGGTTGTAATGAGGCCCAATGCCCTTGTTACACCTTGTTATAGAGGCAGCAGGCAGAGGTAGGCTGGTGTCGGAGATATATGCCCGGGTCATTTAAAGTAAGGTGGATGGTCTACAAAAGCACATCAGAAATGGGAAGAAACATGGGGTGACCCGATACCAGAGGATGTATGCCGTTACTGCTCTAGACAGATGAAAAGAGTAGCCCTGAGCAGCCGGCATGAATTGATACATTTTAAATATCTTCATCAAGCGTATTACACGACTGAAGCCCTGAGTAGATGTTTTCCAGGCCGGTCCAATGGATGTGTGAGTCCATGGCAGTGTCTGCTTATTAAGACCTTCTGGGCCGAAGTGTTTCAGATCTTGGGGGAGGTTACTGGGGAACGGGTGGAACCTAACCCCTTAGCAGCACTGTTAGGGTACACAGGTGACGAGACGTCTTGCTGGATAAATGTTAGTCTTGGCTAAAAGGTGGGTGTCGGTGTGAGGGGCAGAGGCGAGGCCCTACGAAGGACCTGTGGATGAAGGATGTTGCTTATTGTTTTTATATTGAGATTGAATATAGGCTTATTACCCATGTAAATGGGAGGCCTGTTGACATTTGGGGCCCGTTTAAGCAATGTCTGGTTGTGAGGCAGGGGTCCTCGTTAGAGGTGTCACATATTGAACCTGATGTTGATGCTGTATAAGTAATGTGAAGTAACATTATATGATGCTTTGTGCAGCCCTGTATATGTGTTGAAGCTGTTTTGTAAGCTGTCATATAAAACAATAACAAGATTAAAAACAAATAGGGTGGCTTCTTGAGGAAAACATGTCAGAATAGTTGATAGTCGAGAAACGTAAATCAATTGATGGCCTCTGCCAATTTGACCTTGAGTCCAGAGTCCAATGTCCAGTCCCTAAAGTAAATCACATGCTCCTGAGGTTTCTGCTCTCAGAAAAGTAACATTCAAGCGCCACTCCAGATGCCTTGAGTGCCCCACTGCACTTATTTATCTTGGTCTTGCAAGCTGATCCTAACGTTGTGTTATGTGGTAGGATGCTGTAACTGGGAAACATCTACTGGAACAAGCCCCTGAATCGTTATTCCTCTTGCCCTTGGGATCTGTGCATGTGTTGCTGAAGAAAAACCTCCCCTCTTTCCCCTCTTGACCGAGGGGTTCCAATAGGTAGAATGTAGTCCCTCACCCAACCTACTTAGGTATTTCAGGTTCAGTAATTCTGCTACTCGCCTAGAGTATGGAAGCTTCATTTGGATGTTTTTTTCCCTTTTGCGATAAGATTTTTGTTAGGATTTGAGTCATCCTTCAAGAACAAGAATCTGAGGTGATCCAAATTATAAATTAATTTAAAGTACTGGAGCTCTACATTATTGTTTGTAGTGTGAAGGACAACATTAAACAATCCCAGCATATACAAGTAGATGATTGTATGGTTATTAAATATATAAATACATTTAAGTACACTTACATGTAGATATTTTTTACTGATGACATGAGTTAGATGACATGTAAACTATGTATGCTAGTTACAATTTTAATGCCTTAAAACATCTTGATCTAAATACGAATGGACCATCTTTGCAAGGAATATGTGTGTGAATGAGGGTGTGCACACTTTATGAAAGAGTGGCACTGTTTGTGTGAGGGAAGTAGTATACTATGATACCTTTTCCTCATCAAACTAGCCTTAACAGCTTTCCACGTCCCTTTAGGGCGGGATATCTGGTCCCTATGATGTCATATCCTGGGCGTGGGGGGGGAGAGAGAGTGTGTGTGGTGGTGTGTGTGTGTTGGTGTGTGTTGGTGTGTGTTGGTGTGTGTGCGTGCGTGTGTGTGTATGTGTGTAAACCTGTGAAAACACATGCTCAAGAGCTAAACTTCTTTCTTTTTTGAATTGCAGAAAACGCCAGATACCCGTAACGGCACTGTGGGCCTGAATAACTCGTTTAACGCCGTCAATTATTATTGCGTGTGCTGTTCAAAAAGGATCGAAAGTTCAGCATTCCCAGACGGTGATACGTGTAAGAAATGCGATACTTTGAAACATTTTTAAAGTTCTGATGAGGAAGAAGATGATAATATAACCCTTTTGGAGACTGTAACGGCTCAAGCTTTTGCGGAGTCGGTTGTAAAAACATGTTTGAAGCGTAACTATTACAGTTGGTGTGAAGTTCAGGATGCTCAGTCGAGGATCAATTATTGGTTGCTTTCTGCACGGTGGATGTCGTGGCTGGTGGGCTGTGTAATTTATCCAAGAACTCTATCGGATCTGCCCCCAATCTCATTGCCAATAAAATGGGATGGGTCTGTGTCCCTCGTCTGCTATCGATGACGCCCACATCATGTCTCCTTGATGCAGACTTGGTGACACGACTGCGGGATGGGATTGAGGATTTTTTTGAGAGGAATGAGGGTTCAGTGTCTTGTTACTACACTGTGTGGAAGACCTTTAAGGTATGGGTAAGGTGGGGAATTAATCTCCACATGCTCCGGGACTCTGAAAGGGATCAGGAAGGACTTATGGGAAGTGGAGACAGACTTACAACGACTGGAAAATGACTACGGAGTCTCACGCGATAGGGCGCTCTTGGGCCTCATTAAAGGGAATCTATTGAAGTTTAGGGAACTGTCAGACAGGGAAGTTTGTTTTTTATGGCCCAGACTGTTCAGGCACAATGACACAGTGAGGCAGACAGACTGTCACTTTTTAGCTGGGGTGGTCTGGGGCGAGAGGGGTACAAAATGCATTACTGGGATCAGAACACAGTCAGGTAACACAGTAACTACACATGATGAGATTAGCCGGGAACTTCAGCAGTATTATCAGGCTTTGCATGCCAACATAGATCTGTGTAAAGATGAAGAATGAACTCAGTACTTGGAGACCATCCCTCTCGCAGGCATCTCAGATTAGGCCCAGGCGACTCTTGATCAGCCAGTCGCATTAGAGGAAATCACGGAAGCGATTATGGCTCTGGAGTCGAGGAAAGCTCCTGGCCCGGATGGTATCAGCATAGAATTATATAAAGAAATGAGAATTGCTGGCTCGTAAATTGCTACGGGTTTTGGAAGCATCCTGCAGATCGCCCGGCTGCCCCCTCACTGTTTGAGGCAGTCATTACAGCTCTATTAAAACCGAATAGACCAGCTTCTGAAATGGCCTCATATAGACCGCTGTCCCTCATCAATAACTACGCCAAGGTCTTTGCTAAAAATCCCATCTACCTGACGTCTCCCAGACATGTCGTTGCTAGTCCATCCTGATCAATCAGTATTCATTCCGGAGCGGTCGACTGCATTTCATTTACGTAGACTTTTTGCATTATTTCCCAGATAGACCTGAAGGCCATGGCTGTAGCGGCCTCTCTCGATGAGAAGAAGGCCTTTGATTCTGTCTCCTGGAGGTTCCTGTTTGCAGTCCTGCAGCGGATGCGACTTGGCACCCCTTTATTGAATTTGTTTGATTAGTCAATGCTTAGGCAAAAACCGCCAAATTGCGCACCTATGGTATGCTGTCACCCGCCTTTTATTTAAAGCGGGGGATGAGGCAAGGGTTCCCATTTTCCCCCTCTTCTTTTCACTCAGACAATAGAACCCCTGGCACGTATAATGCGGGATAGACACGGTCATCTGGGAATCTGTATAGCGGGATCCCCTCCGTCCCCCATGTTATCTCCCTATATGTGGACGATACACTGTTATACATCAGAGATCCGGAACAAAATATAGGACCTATGATGTAGGAGATCTGTCGGTTCACCTTCTTTTCAGGGTACCGTATGAATTAGGCAAAGTCAGAATTGTTTCCGTTGACCGATGCTTCTTCTAGGCCAACACATCTATCAGGATTCAGATGGGTCCCACTTCGATTTAAGTACCTGGGCATAGTGGTCTCACGCTCACATCATTCCCCGTTTCCCGATAATCACGAGGTCTATCTCGAGGCCCTGGCAGTTAAACTACAACTATGGACAAAGATCCCATTATCCTTGTATGGGAGGCTCTCATTACTTAAAATGGTGGTGGCTCTGAAGCTGCTATATTATTTCAGTAATATCCCTATTTGGCCCGTGCAAAGGTTCTTCAATAGGCTGTGGTCACTGGTGACTGACTATGTGTGGGGGGCGGGTACACCGTGGTTGAAGTGGGATGGACTGGTAGAGCCATATGATCGGGGGGGCCTTTGCGATGCCCGACTTTGAACTTTACTATATTGTCGCACAGGCACAATATGCCAGCCAATGGTATTTCACTGACCTTGACCAGTACATTAGGCCCTAGAGTTCTACACTGCCACTCCATCAAATTTGATATCTACAATTCTCAAGTGCCGCCACAGTGACTTGTGTTTGTTCGACCCGGTGTGCACAACAGTGGATGCGACGTCCAGGCTGCTTAAAAGATTGGACGTTTAAGCCCCACAATGCGGGGCTGCTCCCTTATGGACTTCCTCCGACTAACGACAATACCAGCAGGAACATGTGGGAACCGGGGGAGAAGATGACTCTCGGTGACCTGTTTCCAAATGGACTATTTGTGTCACATGAGGACTTTACAAACTGAAACCAAAAAAAGTGATGCGTGGAAGGTTTTGAATTAATCTGAACTACTGGCGTTGCTCTGGGCAACCTTCCATACCACCGATTTTTAGCCCATCTGCGCCATTGCAAAAGGAGTCCGGCCATATGCAAATCTGTTTCCTTGCACAGTGGACCCGGCCTAGCAGTTCGGCCTGGGCTGCAATATGCCATGAACAGAATGAATAAGTCAGAACAACTAATATCATGAACTGTCAAGACTGGAAGTGCAGACAAAAGCAAATGAATGAAAAGCCATAGCAGGAGAATCTACCAGGCAACTACAAGTGTGTGAATACAAGAAGCCCTAACAAGGGGAATATACCACGCAACGCAAGTTTGTGAATACAAGAAGCCCTGGGAGGTGAGTATACCAGGCAATTACAAGTATGTGAATATTGTGAGAAACCAAAGGGCATCTCACCTACTAGTCCCCGGGAATCTCTCTCTCATATGGCCATGGTGCAGCCATCGCCTTTGGATCCAGGCCCTCGGGGTGGACCAGTGCAGGAGGATCATCTGGTTGAGGGGTCTTCAGGTAGTGGGAGTGAGACAACCGATGGTGAGACGCAGTATTCCCCCTTTCCCGTACCCATGACCCATCCTATTTTATAGGATTCACCAATGTACCAATCACCCCCCCTTCTGCACAAACACTGGGCAGAGGAAGAAGGCGACAGAGTAAAGAGGCTAACCCTTACATATCTCATTGGACATTTCCCACTAATTGGGTCAAAGTCAAGCACTTGACTTTAATCACATATATCCTCACTAATGCTGGATTCACTCAGTTCCTAAACCAACCTACCCACAACAAGGGCAGAACCCTTGACTGGCTAGCCGCCCTCAACTGTCCCATCAACATCACCTCTAACCAACAGTGCGCCTGGACAGACCACAACTTAATTACATTCAATATTGAGTCCAAACCTATCAGCCTCCCTCACAACATTGCCCCGGCTATGGCCACCCGTAACAAACGCAACATTACCTGCGATAGACTCCTACCCCTCCTCCTTCCAGCTCTTAATGTTCTGGATCCATCATGCTCTGACCCTACGGCCCTGGTCGACACCTTCAACCGGGCCATGCTTACAGCCTTAGACACCATTGCACCCTCGAAACTGAGAAAATCTAAACCTCGAGCCCACCTAAACTCCTGGTTTACTCCCCATCTCAGAGCACTACGCAAAGAAAAACGAATTGCAGAATCCCACTGGAGAAGCAATCACTCTCTAGCTAACAAATCACGCGTACTCCTGGCCACCCTTAACTACAAGGAAGCTATATTCCAGGCAAAAAAAGACACATATAACAAACGCATCGAGCAAGCCAAATCTAACACCAAAGAATTGTTTAAAATTCTAAAAGAACTTGAAACTCCTGTTACCCCACCTGACACATGTACCAAAGATAGCACCTGGTGCTCCAAAATCCAAGAAGCTCTCCTAGGTAAGATTGCCACTCTCCAAATTAAAATTAACAACAAACAATCTAGCCTTCAATCCAACCCTCTACAGATCCCTATACCTACCACAAACCCCTCTATCACAGACTCTCTGACTCCTTTTAGCTTCTCTCCACTCTCCATTCTCGAAGTGGAAAAGATTATCACTAGCCTTAAACCGTCCAATTGTCAGGGTGACCTCTGTCCTGCACCTATTATCAAGGAAGCTGCTCACGACCTAGCACCTTTCATCACTACGCTCATCAACTCCTCCTTTAGCTCTGGGATTGTACCGGACAATCTTAAGGATGCATGGGTCATCCCGCTTCTGAAAAAACCTACCCTCGATCCCAGTATACCCACAAACTACAGACCAATTACCACTGTACCTTTTTTACTAAAAATCCTCGACCGCGCGGCCTACCTACAAATTCAGGAATACCTTGAATCTAATAACCTTCTGGGACTCAGGCAATCAGGCTTCCGGCCTCGCCATGGCACTGAGACCGCCCTTATTGACTTAAAAACGCAGATCGAAGATCTCAAAGACAAAGGCAAACTGGCATTATTACTTCTCCTGGACCTCTCTGCTGCTTTTGATCTCGTCAATCACAAAATTCTCTGCCATCACCTCAAATCAGCCGCACACTTCTCAGAAAATGCCGCCACTTGGATCAGATCCTTCCTGGATAATAGATCTATGCGTGTATTCTCCCCACTTGCGGCCGCACCACCCGCTCCGGTCGCCTGTGGTGTGCCTCAAGGGTCTTGTATCTCGCCCACGTTATATAACGTGTTTACCAAACCCCTTTTCGATATTTTGGATCACTTGGGCGTCACGTATACCAATTACGCTGATGACACACAGATACTCATCCCCATCACAGGCGATTACACAACTGACTCCCTTGCCATCAACGCCATCTACCAGGTCATCCAAGCGTGGATGGCCCAGCACGGCCTCTGCCTAAATGATGAAAAGACAGAGCTCCTCATTCTTGGTTCACCACAAAAACTCACTAAACTTAACCCTGCCTTCAAGTCTTTCACCATCGATGGGAATACCATCCCGATTGCTAAGGACACGAAAACCCTTGGGATTTACATCGACTCAACCCTATCCTTGACTAGACAATCCAACGCAGTCTCATCTGCAGCAGCGCTTACTTGCAAGCTCATCACCGCCTGTCGCCCGTTCCTAACCACTGCCAACTGCGTAACCTTGGCCAGGACCCTTGTTCTATCCAAGGTTGACTACTGTAATGCCCTCTATCTAGGTACTAATCTCCGCAACTTAAATAAGCTACAAATTGTCCAAAACAATGCGATCAGAGCGGCCCTTAACATTCCTAGGCGCCAGCATATATCTGACACCAGGCGCAACCTGCACTGGCTCTCTATCCCACAGCGCATCTCCTTGAAGTCCTTGGCTCTCACACACAAATGCCTCCACAACCAAGCCCCTCGCTACCTGGCAAACAGATTCTCTTTCCACAATTCCACCAGACCTCGCAGAGCGGCCCAAGCCAACTGCCTTGTCATCCCGCGCTTTAATCTCCTAAGATCTGGTGGAACCAGCTTCCCCATCCTGGCAGCCAAACTTTGGAACTCACTCCCCAATGACCTTAGAGCAGAACCTTCCTTCCTGAAATTCAAATACCTTACCAAAGCATGGCTATCCGCCCAAGACTGCTAACATCAGCTTACTGCCCTACTTGCACTTTGACCTACTCGGCATCCCTTATTAACTATCCTGTAAATCACTGCCTTATCGATATTCATTTGAATGTATATGTTGTAAATTTTGTAAATCTTCCTGTAATAATCTTGTAATACTCTGTCACATTGCCTTGTCATGCTTTCATCTTGTTGTAACTAAGTTAAGCGCCCGGATGCCCCTGGGCCTGGTGCGCTATAGAAATAAATAAAATACTAAATCTGATACCCATTAGCTCTCCCCACACAGCCACACAGATAAAAGGTGGAACATAGAGACACACTCTGAGCAAGGTGAAACATGAGAAGAAGCAGAATGTTTGGGGCGAATGCGAACCAGCCAGAGCAGAGCAGCCGACAGAGGGACGATAGCAAAGGGTAGAGAAACCCAGGAGATCCCTGCAGGAGGTTGTTGTCTCAGAAGCGCCATGAGAGATACACAGAGAAGACCAAATCCCAGACAAGAAGACTGCATTGTGTTTCAAGGGTGCCAGTGACCCTTCTGGGTGACCGGCAGAGTTGGGAAGGCTAGACCAAGCATGTGGTATTAACCTTGACTTGTGAATTCAAACCGCAAAGACAGGAAAAGAAAGCAGACAGTTGGTGAATTGGTAAGCAACATTAAAAAGGCTGGTGTGTGTTAAATAAAAATTGAAGTTGCAACAGATTATCTCACAATTGAAGGCTGCACACGGGTGGGTGCAACACGGAGGAAGACAGACCTGTGATGAACTTAAATTTACTGATAACTGTGAAGCCAGTGATAGAGAGTAGCAGAGTAGTCTGACAAAAGGAAGCAGCCCACTCAAAAGTATCTGCAAAAGGTGAAAGCTTTTGTTATAAAGCAAGAAAGTGAATGAATTCTAAATTGCTTAATGGTCAAGAATAACCATGGCACAAAAGGAAGTGAAAAGGTGAATGCTGAACTTTTGTGTTTATGATATTGAACTACCCAGACCAAGAAACACTGGGGCAAATAAGACAAGAGTCTGAACTGAAGGGAAAGTCGAAGTGGTCCTGCAGAGGTCTATAGTACAAACCTTGCACACTCAAAGTCTCCGACACCAGGAAAAGGTCTCAGCCCGACTGAGGGAGACCGGAAGTGTGATAAATTATGGGAAGGGAATCCCTAAAGAATGTGAATTAAGCTTGGGGAAGGGAACTACTGTAAGTGCTATGATAGAGAGGTCTGAGCCCAACGGAGGGAGACCTATATGAACTTTTTGTTGAACTGTGAACTTTTTTGTTGAACTGTGAAAGAACTTTTGGAACGCTGGAAAAGTGACTTTAACGTGAAAGGCCAGGTGGGCCTTGATCCATGTTTTAGAACTGCCTTTGTTTTGAGAACCTGGGCCAGAGTTTATCATCTTGTCAACTGGGCCTGTCTTACCCTGTGCTGTCCAAAGTGGGGACGAGAGCTGACTGAGCCATTGTGGTCCTTTATGTCATAACACTGATTTTCCTTTGCCCTTCCCCTTTACACACTTTTTGTATAAGAGATAGGGCAGACATTGGGTTCTGTTAGTATAGGCCATTTTGATTTGACAGAGACTGACTAGGACTGTGTTTTCTTTATTATTTGATGATGGAGACTACTCCCATCATAGCTATAGGGCAAAGCAGGAGTTTCTCCCAACCACGAAAACTGAATAAAGGTTTTGTACCTCTTATGTCAGTGTCATACTTGTGATACCATACCTCCCTTACAGAACAAGAAGTCCTAGCAGGAGAGTATACCAGCAGTGCATAATTTGTAAAAAAATAAGTGCCAGTGCCCAAAAAATATTGGCCCCATAATGCCCAGCGCCGCCCGCAGTGCGCGGCCTGCACCTGTTCAGTGCTAGATCTAGATCGGCCCACCACCAGCCCATCACACTGCTGCTGCTCCATGTCACATGGTTTGGTGCTGCAGCAACTGCTGGCAAGGCTAGTAGTGGGATGGATGCGGAAAGGCACACATGGGTTGAGAAAGTATAATGCTTTAAAGTTGGAAAACACTTTTTATGGTAGGTGTAGTGGTTCCAGCATTCTGGCAACCCCAGAGGCAAAAGAGTGCATTTGAACACAATCTAAGTTCTAGACCACACTTGTTAGACGTCTGGACCATACTTGCTATCCTCAAAGTGATAATGCATTTGATAAAATTGTTGCAAACCTGTGGATGTTATCTTATTTGTCAATTTTGTAGAATGACAATGACCCCAACAGAACCCATTACACACCCATTTTAATTTAGCCAACGTATTTAGCATTCTCCTTCTGCAATCATCCCTTTGGCTTAGCGCTCGAATAATAGTCAACGTATATTACATTAGCAAAGCTTTTAAGAAGCTTTCCCAATATCAGAAACCAATGTATATAGATTACAATTACATAATGTCCTAAAGTGTCTGGGTGATTGGAGAATTACAAATACTCATTGACATAGAAACATATAGCGCATTTAAGTGTGTCGAGCTGATTTTAGTGTTTTGGCATTTTTCTGAATGCGTCTTGTCAGGTTGATAGAAAGCTTTTTCTGCCACTAGATGCGTATGTAAAACAGTCTCAACCAGGATGTTTTAACTACCTGCCATAAAATGTGTAACTGAGAAAGCAAAATATTGAACATTGGGGATTTCCTGAGGGGCAGGATCGCATACAATGTTCATGAGAACACTAATAATTCGTAATCATGACACCACTCCGTGAGGACATGCTTGCTTATTAACAATGAACTGATTGCTTACTGGGCAGGAATGCTCCATGGCAAGCCACTGACATTAAATCATCTCATACGTTTGTACTTGGGTAATTCAAAATAAACATTTGGGAAAATAGGATGAAAGGAGGAAAAAACTGAACGTTTCTTTCTTTCTTTCTTTCTTTCTTTCTTTCTTTCTTTCTTTCTTTCTCTCTTTCTTTCTTTCCTTGTTAATTTCTATTCGTTTTTCGGTTACTAAACAACTATGACAGAGGTTCGCGATCTGGGTTTGTATGATCTTTGGCCTCTAACTCATACTGACTATGCTAAATCGGGTTGAAAATTCAGGACTGGGCATAAAGTTTCCCAAAGAACCTACACCCAATTTTCCACATTAAAAAAGGGGTGGTTCTTGCCCCCCCCCATCCCCCGAGTTGTTACTGTCAGACATTGTTTATTACTTGCAAATACTTCTTGACCCACAAATAACTTGTTTGATTGTGAGAACAACCCTACCTGCTGTGAGGGTAAGGGGGGACTGCTTGTTAGATATTACTGAACAACGAGTGAATAAGCAACTTAGCTTTCTCTGCCCATGGAGAGTAAATAGAGCTTAGGTGCGTTTCAGTAAGTAAATCAGAATCGCCCTTTAATCGAGTCATATTGTGCCCTTCGTCCACGCCAATAGGCAATTATACTTGCTAATTCGCTTTGCTGTGCTCTAGTACCTTATATCAAACAGGCCTCTTCTACATACCGCTGAAATCCTCGCACAGTTACTGAGAAATACACCTTCCTATTTTCTATGGAGCCGAGCACATCTACGTCTACCACCTCAACCGGCACAAGTTGTCGCACTCAGGCGAGAAGCCTTACTCCTGTCCGGTGTGTGGGCTGAGGTTCAAGAGGAAAGACTGCATGTCTTACCACGTGCGATCCCACGATGGATCAGTGGGCAAGCCTTACATCTGCCAGAGCTGCGGCAAAGGCTTCTCCGGGTAAGATTGAGGAACAAACTTCTTCCTTTACATGGAGTCTTTGAGGTTTGGGGTGACTGCTGCTGGCTTATCAAACTGAGGGGAGGAGGTTGTGGCCACGGGAAGGAGTCATTGTTTTGAGTATGATTTGGGTTGGCTGGTTGTAGGTTGAGGATTGCTTGACTACTGTTCCAGCAAATGCTGCCTAACATTGTGCCCAGATAATACTCCCTTTTCAACATAACTTTCAGGTTGTGCCCACAAATTACTCTTCTGGCAAATGCTGGTAGATGTCCATGTTGAGGGGAGACTGCCATAAAACTCACCTTTCCCAGCAGACGTTCAGAGATGGTGCCCAGAAACTCTCCTGTCTCAGCAGGTGCTGGGCAAGATGGTAGCTAAAGCACACCCTTAGACGCTTAGATTTTGGTCTGGTGCTAACCTGTTCTGGGACAGTAGACACTTCCTCTGAGTAAATGTGTATTCACTAATCCCGCCATAAAAGGCCACAATTGAGGGGAGTGGGTGCATGACAAAACTGACCCTAACATTGCGGTGCATACAGCATTTCAGTTCACGACCAACCCATCATTCGCTGGACGATATTATAAACCGCTGTACAGCTTGTCAGTTGTGCAGTATTATGGTGGGGAAAGATGGTGTGCCAGGTTGGGTGTGTAGAGTCTGAATCCGGTGCTTTGAGTGTGAATATGCTGCAGTGTATTGAGCGGCCTGCCTGGGCTGAGTTTGGCGGTGTGCTTATTGCACCCTGCTTGAGCAGAAGTCGTGGGTCATTTACCCAGTTGTTCACTTTAAACTGGTGTGCCTGCCGTGTATCTAATTTAAGTTGAGTGTGTCTTCTGATTGATGCAGACTGCGGTAAGCGGTGTGTACTAAGTAGTGCCAGAGTTGATGCACAACACACCTGGGTAGAATGAGATGGTGGCAGCAGCGATTGCTCTTGTTAAAGGCCGCTTCGCTTGGTGTGCATGCAATAAGTCATGTCATTTGTTTTGAGTAGCACACGTCTGCACTTTTATCCCATTATATCTTTGTCAATGTGTTTTGTCTAAAATGGGGAGCCCTGCTAATTGAGATGCCCGGTGCCCTAGCACTGTGTGTTGTAGGTATGCAGTGCGGGCATTACAACCCCGATTTATGGAACTGAGAAAAAGGGTATTTTTGCAGTGCAACGCCAGTGCAAAGTTCTTTGTGTACTGCCAAAATGGCTTTGCCCTGCAATAATACACTTTGCACAGTTTCATGAATCAGGGTTGAAGTGTGTGTGCTAGCGAGAGCACTCGGTGGGCTGATGTGCCTATTGCAGTGGTGGTACCCGGTAGGCTGATGTGCCTATTGAGATCAATAATTATCCTGAAAAGCCTGTTCTGCTAAATGCGAGTGCTCCTCACTCACCAAGTGCTCATGGCGCGACTTAGAAAAGATGTCTGTCTTCCGTGCAATGTGAGTGGATACATTGTTGTGGCCTTTAAGGACGACAGGATGCTTCAGTGGGTTCTAACTGTCTTTATTACAAGACAAACAGGTGAACATAAACTTGTCCTCGTGCAGGCAGGAGAATTACTCAGTTCAGGGCGCCTCAGTTACTTCACTGGGGCTAGGTGTGCACAAGGATGGCACGCTGCAAGCTTCCAGGGCCCTCATGTGGCTTTGGACTTATGCCCTGGAAGCTGGGTCATCAGGCTCTTCAGGGCCTAGGTTTGATGGCTCCTTATCAGGAGCAGCGCTGTGGGTCGACCGGTTGGTCTGGCGCTTCGCCAACACTGGCGGGAACGTTTTCTCGCGGGTTCGCGAGATCTCGTTATGCCGAGATCTCGCGAGACCACACTCCCGCGATCATGTGATGTCCCCACACACCTCCCTTACTGGAAAAAGGATGGACGGTCATTCCATGACAAAGTCTGCAAACTTGCTGGGCTTCCTTCTCTCTCTCTGAGGTCTACTTAGATCTGGACATGGGGCAGGACTGCGGGAACACTCTTGCGGAGGTGCGGGTGATTCGGGTTCTCCTCGTCTTGCTCTTCGCTGTGACTCCCTGAGTGGGGTTGGAGAGTTGGGGCTTGAGAGCTCGTTGTCGTAGTGTGACTCTGAGGCATCTCTTTCTGACAGGCGAGGGTTTTCGGATGTCTCCTGGTGGTCTTGATCTTCTCCGGTTTCCCAGTGTGGCTGTTCAATAGGTCCTTTCCTGCAGTACATGGCCACCCTTTCTAGGTTCCATTCCCTTCCGTCGCTGGTGCAAATGTGGTTTGACCCTTTCTCCAGGACTTCCATGGGACTGCTGTATCTGGAGCCAGTCTAAGTGTCTTTGTGGGGGAGGCGTATCTTTACTAGGTCGCCTTTGTTAACTGCTGTGTGGCGAGCGGCTCGACGCAAGTCCCCTTGAGCCTTCATGGCTTCTTTGTTACGCTGCATGCGGAAAACTACGTCTTCCATGTCCACGTCTTCGTCAGCTCCCACTTGATGGAGCCAAGGTGGTACCAGTGTGGATGCTGCCCTTCTTCCCCTTAGCAGATGGAATGGCGAAACACCGGTGACAGCGTTGGGGGTGATGCGGTGGGCTGCTACGGCTTCCTTGACTGTCTTGTACGGGTCTAAGCCCCAGGGATGCGCCAGTTGCAGCACCCCTTTGATGAAGCGGTTTGCCAGCTCGACCAGGCCATTGGCCTGTGGGTGGTAGAGACTTGCTCTCCGCTGTCGAATGTTGTTGAGTTTGAGGAATTTCTCCATTTCTTGAGAGACCAGCTGGACCCCGTTGTCCATGACAATTTCTTCTGGGAGACCTTCCCGCTGGAATATGGCGGTGAGTGCTTCGATGACTGTGCTTGTGGTGATGTTTGAAGTGAAGTCAAATTCGACCCATTAGGAGAAATAGTCGACCATCACTATCCCGTATTTGTGTTCTGGGGGCATGCTGTCCAGAGGCCCAATGAAATCCAACCCTAGTTTGCGCCACACCCCTTTGGGGACTTCGGTGGGCAGCATGGGGGCTTGCCTCGCGGCTAGGCGCTTGTCACTGTTGGTGCATTCATAGCACCTTTCGACCATTTGTCGTATGTCCTGGTCCATGCCTGGCCACCAGTAGGCGTCGCGTATCCTGCATCTGGTCATGTTGCATCCCAGATGGCCTGAGTGTGCTCTGCACAGTATCACTTTGCGAATTCCGCTGGGCAGGATAACTTGGTCGCCTCTGAGAATGAGACCGTGCATGGTGGTGATTTCCTCGTTCACCTTCCAGTAAGGACGAAGGCCTTCAGGGATTGCTCTTTCGTCGGGCAACCCTTCGTGGACCCAGGCTGCTACGCACCGTAGGGCATCGTCCTGCTCAAACTCCTCCTGCCAGTGGCGTTCACTCAGGTCCAATTACTCGACATTCCTCAAGTCACCGATGGAGGCTACGACACATTCATCTTCCAAGAATGTGGTACGAGGGGCGCTTTGGTTCAGGAGCCTGGAAATGCAGTCCGCTTGTGCGTTTTTCCAGCCCGCAATGTGGGCTATCTCATGTGTATATTCTTGAAGCTTTGCGGCGATCCTGGCCAGTCTCGGGGTGGCAGTCTTGGTGCCGCCCGGGCTCAACATGTGAATGAAGGGTTTGTGGTCGGTGACCAGCCTGAATTTCGTGCCCCAAACATAAGATCTGAAGTAGTCGACGGCCCAGGCACATGCCAACATTTCTTTCTCAACGGTGGAGTAATTCTTCTCCGATGATGATAGGGCTTTTGATGCAAACGCCATGATATTTTCAGTGTCTCCCTTCTTCTGGGTCAGGCTGGCCCCCATCCCGTATGCACTGGCGTCTGTAGTAATGCAGGTGTCCCATTCAGGGTTGAATGGTTTCAGGCATGGTGCGTGTAGAATTCTCCTTTTGATTTCACCAAAAGCTTCATTTTGCTCTGGGCCCCAGGAGTAGGCTGCCCCCTTCTTCAGAAGCTCCCTCATGGTGGACGTGGTTTCGGAGAACCTTGGGACGAATTTAGCATAGTACTCGGCTAGGCCCAGGAACGAGCGTAGTTCTTCTCTGGACATCGGGGCCGGGGCATCTGTTATGGCCTCCATGAGGTTCTTCTTGGGGCTGACCCCTTCGCTTGAGATGCAGTACCCAAGGTATTCTACCTTGCTCACTCCAAACACGCATTTTTCGTGGCGTAGATGAACGCCCGCCTCTTGAAGCTTGCTCAGGACTGCCCTGAGTGCTTTCTCATGGGTCTCGTTGTCCTTGGCATACACGAGAATGTCGTCCTGAAAGAATGAAACATTTGTGAGTCCTTTAAGTAGAGAGTTCATCATCCTCTGGAATGCGGACGCTGCTGACGACAACCCAAATGGCATGCGGGTATATTGAAAGGTGCCGAAAGGAGTGATGAACGCTGTCATGGGGCATGAAGATTTGTGTAGAGGAATCTGGTGATAGGCGTCACGCATGTCCAGCTTCGAGAAGATTGCCGCCTCTTTCATCATGAGGACAATTTCGCTAATGCTGGGGAGCGGAAAGCTAACCGTGACAACCTCTAGATTCAGGTTTCTCAGGTCGATGCATATCCGGAGGTCGTTGTTGGATTTCTTTTTGACTAACACCACTGGACTCAGCCACTTTGAGGATTCCACGGTCTCGATGGTTCCTTCTTCGACCATCTTCCGAAGGTGGGCATCCCATGCAGGTCTCGCCGTGGCAGGTACTGCTCTGACTTTGTGTTTCACAGGGACCGCATCGGGTTTAAGGCGAATCTTGTGGACAAAGTTTTTCACTTTCCCTGGGTTCTCGGAAAACAGGCTCGGGAAAATCTCCTTGAAATTTTGCGCTGCTCCTGAGGAGACCATGAGTACCTGTCCCGGAGTGCTGGGATCTAGTTTTATACTGAGTTTGTGTTGATCGTCGCATCCCAGCACGGCTGGGCCTTTGGGTGAGAAGTACACTTTGGTGGTGGTAGATCTCCCTTTGAATTCAATCCGGGCTCTGATGTAGCCTAGGAGGTCGACCGTCGCACCTCCGAACACCATCGGTTTTTGCCTGGTTGTTCTGATTTCTACTTGTGCTTGTCCCATCATCTCCTTATACGTGTTGATGGGAAGGATTGTGAGGTCAGATCCCGAATCTGTCATGACACGTGTTTCCATTCCATCCACTTTAATGGTGCAGTGGGGCTTTTCCCTCCTGGCATGGGGGCATTGACCATGACGACCATGGGTCTGTCCTGTAGTTCGTCATCATCGCTTGAAGCACAGTCGCCATCGACGCGGGAAACGGTTTTCTCCCGCCACTTACATGCCAGGGGCCATGTGACCAATGCGTCCACACTTGGAGCACTCCTTATTCCTGGCGGGGCAGTCACGATCATTCGCCATGTGCTTGGTGCTGGCGCATCTATAGCATTTCGGCACATCCTTTTGCCTGGGGCCTTTGTCCCTGGGGCTGTCGTGGGACTTCTTGTCTCTGTGCCCTCTCCATTGTAGCGCTGCAAGTTCGGGTATGGGCAGGTGATTTCCCGCCTCTTTGCGTCTGCTGGAGGTTTCTTCTTCCGCCCTGGCAATTTGGATGGCCTTGTCGAGGGTGACCTCCTTTTCTTGGATGAACTTGTCCTGCACTTTCCTGGAGTTAGTGTGAACGACGAGCATGTTGCAGATAACTGCCAAAGGCGCAAAGAGAAGCCAGCTCCCTCATCCTGGTGATGTAGTCATCCACGGGTTTGCTCCCTTCCTGTTTACGGGTGTAGAACCTCAGCCTGTGTAGTACCACGTTCTCCTTATTGGTGAACCTCTTCACAATGCGACGAGTCGCCTCCTTGTAGACGTCGTCGTCGACCACCGGAATGGCTGTTAAGCTGGCAAATATGCGCTGACCTTCAACCCCCAATGCATTCAGCAGCATCGCCCTCTTCCTGGTGGGGGCATATCTCGTGCCGCCCACAGCCTCCAGATAGGTGGAGAAAAGGGGCTCCCACTGCATCCACGAAATTGCCGGGGTCCCTGGTGAGGGGAGAAACGCAGGGGGCGGTGTGGCACCTTGCATGGTGGGCCTGTGGGTCTTTTGATATCCTCGTCGCCAATTATGTTGTGGCCTTTAAGGACGACAGGATGCTTCAGTGGGTTCTAACTGTCTTTATTACAAAACAAACAGGTGAACATAAACTTGTCCTCGTGCAGGCAGGGGAATTACTCACAGTTCAGTTCAGGGCCTCTCAGTTACTTCACTGGAGCTAGGTGTGCACAAGGATGGCACGCTGCAAGCTTCCAGGGCCCCCATGTGACCTCCTGTGGCTTTGGACTTATGCCCTGGAAGCTGGGTCATCAGGCTCTTCAGGGCCTCGGTTTGATGGCCCCTTATCAGGAGCAGCGCTGTGGGTCGACCGCTTGGTCTGGCGCTTCGCCAACACTGGCGGGAACGTTTTCTCACAGAGCGTGGGTTCGCAAGATCTCGTTATGCCGAGATCTCGCGAGACCATGCTCCCGTGATCATGTGATGTCCCCACATACATGTGCGTTGTTGCAGTCCCTACATCAGCTAAACGGAATCATACCCTTTCAGTAAATCACAGTGATTCCACTTGGGTCAGAGTTCATTAGTTCTTTCAACCAACAATCCAATATATCTTGACCTTAAAGGCTCCGTGGTAATCAATGCAGCAGGCTAGAAAGAGCAAAGTCAAGCTGCAAATGTAAAACTGTGAGCTATGGCTGAACCATTGGTGGGCAACCTGCAGGTCTCCAAATGTTTTGGTATACAACTCCCATCAACCTTAGGCGGTAAAGTCTATGGTAGTGCTTATGGGAGTAACAGGCTAACACATCTGCCTGGCCGCACGTTGTCTATGTCTGGACTAAACGCTATGGTTTGAGATGAAATACAGCAAAGCAGCTTGTAATTATTAATAATAATTTTAGAATTGATATAGTGCTACGAACCCTCAGGTATCTGAAGGCTGCTTATTATTACCCACGTGTGTGGTGCTCATTTATCGTGCTCATGTATCGACCTCAGAAGGATGAAAGGCTGAATTTGGCCCTGCCGGGATTCGAACCTGCGTCGAATCCCGGCAGGGCTCTGAACGTATGTCAAAGCGAGCGCTCTACTCGCTGTGTAATCAGACCAGCTTCATGCACAGACATGATCACTAAAAACCCGTACATAAATAGCGATAATGGCTGATGCTGTCACACAGATGAATCAAAAAGCATGAGCTGAGGCATCCATACCTGCCATGAGTGAATACTGATGGGAATACTGTAGAATTTCTATTTTGTGGTTTGTTTGTGTGAGGTATAAAAAAGGAAAAGTGCAAAGTGGACTATTAAAAAATCAGAAAAAAACAGACGTAATGTGTAAATGTTATTGGGTCGTTTATACCATGACGTCTGCCTTTTTCATAGTTACCTGCAGCTATTGCAGTGATACTCGCTGCGTAAATTGCACGCCTCGGGCTGGGGGCCTGGGGCACCTTGTGCGTCGATGGGCTCGCTTCTTATAATTGCGCGGCCGGCAGGGCCACCCACACTGCAGGCTAACTCTGCCACAGCCACTCCGCTTGCGTTGCCTCGCGGCCTGCCTGCCAGCTCGGGTCAAATCTTGAGCCTGCAGCAGCCGCGGGCACACATCGAGTGGAGCAGCAGCCTTGGTCAGACGAGTACCTAGGAAGGCTGGGCAGCCCTCGGTCGTCCGACCAAGGCTGCAGCAGTGCTGCCCCGCCTGCGCGGCATTATTGTAAGTGTTACATTAATTTGCGGCCGGCCGGGCCGCCCACACAGTGCGCACTGCAGGCTAACTCTGCCACAGCCGCTCCGCTCTCATTGCCTCGCGGCCTGCCTGCCAGCTCGTGTCAAATCCTGACCCTGCAGCGGCCACGGGCACATGACAAACGGAGCAGGCGAGCAGCTGCCTGCTTGCACGCACCAGTTGCCACAGCGCGCCTGGGTCACAGTCTCACAGACACCGGCCCAAGGCACTGCTGTCAAAGTTGGGGCGCTGGGGGGGCTCGTTACTTACGGAGTTGAACAGCAGCACACTAGGCCAGCCAGGCCTGCTGCCTTAGAACTTAAGCTGCGCCTGCAACTTGCAAGTAGGCTGCGCACGGGACCACAACATGTGCAGGGGCAGGCTTTCCTTCCTCACGAGCCATGCCTTAACAAATCAAGTGTGTGCCTCGTGAACTGAAGGTGGCCTGCCTCTGCAACAACAGACCCATGTGACCCACCCCCACACGTCATTATTTCATTTCACTGGCTGGAGAACAGCCAATGAAAACTGTAAATTCTGTGTTACTATACAGAATGTATCAATACTGCATAGTAACAACAGAATGTCGGTTTCCATTGGCTGTTTGTTGCTGTACTCCCAGGCCCAGCAACCAGCCATGGCCTGCAACTGCAAGCAGAGCCGACTCAGAATAATTTATGATCTTACAGTTTGGAAAGCTGAACAAACAAACTAATTACACCTGCGTGCCCCAGCCATGTTCCGGGCCCCAAAAAAGACTGCCGGTTGACAACACTGCCAACCACTGGCACAAATTAAGCACTCTATACCGGGCAATTACAAGTATATGAATATAAGAAGCCCTGCAAGAAGGAACACCAGGCAACCAAAAAGCGGGAGGTTGTGAATACATGGGCTTCTGGCAAAAAGGATACCAGGCAGTTATAAGAAAGATAGAGCTAAAGAAATCCCAGACAGAAATACCAGGATCAGAATAGTGTGAGCTAAGAAAAAATAAGTCCTGAGAAGACATATGGACTTGGAAACAAACCGTATTAAAGAGAAGCTAAGGAAGCAGAGAACTCCTAGCAGGAGAGTATACCAAGTACTCTGACAAGGCTCAAGTTAACCGTGTATGATTTTTGATATTGATAAGAAGGAAAGACAAGATCTGCCACCATTGAGAAAACGTGAAGAGGAATCCAGGGGAAGGGACTTTCTGGAGTGACGAGCGATATCCTTGAGAAACTTTTTGTTGGAGTTACTTATTGCTTTGCCCATTTGAACATTTCTAAAACACAGAAGGCTGAAGATATTATCCTTTTCACTTTAAAATTAATTTCCTTAGAATTTGAGGGTCAGAATAGTACTTTGGACACAGGACAGTTTTGTTTTGGACATTCTGACACTGACAGATCCTTAGTTTTGAGTTTTGGTAAAAACACCTAATGCTGGGACAGCAAGGCATTTTCCCAACCCCTTTTACTTATCAATAAAAGTCTTTAGCCAAAAGCATGCCTAACTTGTGTCCGAGTTTCATTACTGACTCCTAACAGTATCCTGAAAAGAGCAGAAAAAGGAGAGTGCAGAGGTGAAATGTATGGCAATATAGCGTCAAAGCTTTCAGGGGCATGGTTTGCGGCTCTGGCCGGGGAAATATGTGAAGGTGGGGAGGAGGCAAGGCAGAGGAGCTGTGAATGCCACTCAAGATGCAATATCAAATTACAGCACTACATGTAATTATTGTTAACAAGAGAGCCATTGGGCGTTCGAATGTCCTAATAGACCCAAGCAGAACAACTCAGCCCCCGTTCTCTAATGCACCACGAATCCTCAACCTGAACCCGCTAGCTTTTCTATCACCAAACATCAAATCTGCTGCAACAGGGGAATTGTCCTACAAGGAGAGTATCATGGATCCATTAATTACTATAGATGAAGATGGTCAATTTGTACAGTGCAGAATAGGGGGGCAAACTGTACCTGGTCTCATAGACACTGAAGCCAGCAAATCTGGCCTCCAGCATGAAGTCTTCAACACTGCCCCTCTTTCTTCTACCTTTGTCAAAGCTCTTATCATCATCATCATATGGCTTTTATTTGACAATGATGTCATTTAACAGAAAGGAACACATTATGTCACAATGTTAAAAAAAGAGTTACAATTCATAAAATAGCAATTTTATAAATGTTGTTAGCTGCTTAAAATGCCATAACTTTATGCAGAGAGTAAATAAGATACAAGAAACTCCAAAACCAAATAAGACCTTACATCATAGTTCATAATAAACAATAATTTCAACCTTTTTTACAAAATGTGCAAATCATTGCAAGAAAAGGTGCATCCCAAGTACATTAGCACCTTCATGGTAGCGCAATAACTGCAATAAAGTGCATATGGAATTAGTTATATTAAAATCTTAAATCAAGTGTGTTGGACACATAGTAAAACAGACAAAGTCACTTTTTTCCTTTTAAGCGCAATTTACAATAGCGATTTACAATAGCGTCTAAATCTCTAATCCTCCAGTTTTTTATGTTCTTGCTCTTATGTGCCATGCTTGGTGGATTTAACTTGCTACAAAGAACATTACATTTATATAATTGCTGCACATGAAAAGCAGAAGGGCATCACTCTATAAGCGTCGACTGTGAGTGTTGCATATCATTTTTAAATGTCTGCACCTGGCCATACGGTTGCCCTGACAAAAGAACAAGAAGTGATTTATAGATTCTTTAGCTGAGCCACATACCAAGCATAAGTCAGTGCCAGTGGTCTCCCACTTTTTAGTATGATACGCCAAATTCAATTGGGAGAACCTGCATCTTAGGTACAGAGAGCCTGAAAGGGGGGTTTAACCAGATCTAAATATTCTTCCAACCCCAATGCCGACTTACCGGCCAGGTATATAGGTCCTATGGCCAGCCCGTTACAAGCGTTAATCAGTTCAACCTCCGATGTTAACCATGAAATTCTCTTCACCTTATCCACACCTCCCAAGGTTATCCCTTATGGATTGTGCCACAGGTCTTCCAAATTCATTCCGAACAAACTTTTTTTAACATGCGTCAGCCAAGGTAAGGATCTACCACCCTCAATATTCATCATGTGTATCGGTGCCATGCAGTATCTTGTGAGTTCAGGGGTTGACCATAGTCTAAGCCAGTAGAGTACCGGTCTGAGGGTGGCATCACTCTGTATTTGAACATGCTGTCGATAGCCCGCGTAGCCTTTTCAAAAATGCTCTTTCGACCAACCCCAATTTTTCACTGGTCGAATGGCCCCAGATCCCTGCCCCATACAGCGCAACAGATTTGGCCTGGGCAAGCATACATTGTAAGGGCCGAGAGATAGCACCCTGACTCTGAGCAAAGAAAAACCTCCTTATCACTCCCCCATATTTTCCTAGTGTTGCACTTGATTTGAGCATCTACAATGTCCAACTACCTTGGTCATTAAATCTTATGCCACAGTAATCGTAACATTTCACTTGTTCAAGGGGAGAACCTTTGATGTCCAAATTGAGTTTCATACATTTTTTTAATTTTGGGTGAAATACGAATGATTTTGTTTTCCCTATGTTAATCTCGAGATGCATTTCTCCACAAAGTTTTCAAAAGAGGTTGCAATCCCCTTTGCAGATGTAGATAGAAGGACAGCATCATCTGCAAAAAGCAGCATTGGTACGGCTTCCTGGCCTAATTTCGGCTAGTTCAGGCAATTCAGTCTACATAGCGTATGATTTCGTCAATGTACAATAGGAACAATAGGGAGCGAGGACACATCCTTGTCTCACCCCCTTAGTCACCTCAAAAGGTTCTGTTAGCTCAACCCCTAGGCCCATCGCACCAATGCGCTGTAATTAGAATAGAGTTCTACTATGATTTGTAAAAGGTCCACTGGTAACCCCATCTTTATCAGAATTGACCACAACAACTCTTGTGACACAGAATCAAAAGCGGTCTTGAGATCAATGAACACCGAATGTACCTTCATGTTTCTCAGGGCTGTGAATTTCTGGGTGACCACATGTAGATGGAACGCCTGATCCGTGGTACTTATTTTAGGGTGAAACCCTGCCTGAAGGTGGTCTACCACATTTTCCTTAATCACCCACTCCTAGAGGTGCTCATAGATGACTCTGGCAAATACCTTTCCCACCCCATCCAGTAGGGAGACCGGCCTAACGTTCCCTGGATCCTCCCTCCCTCCCTTGTTATAAATTGGAACTATTATTACATTTTGCCAGGATGGGGGTACTTTATTAGATTAATGAATTGTGCTGAACAGGTGCCATAACACCGATGCCCATATGTTTGGTTTGTCCTTCACTAAATCAATCGGTAGAAGGTCCGGTGTGAGGGCTTTTCCCCACTTCTGGTAGCAGATAGCATTATAAATCTCCCATAGTTCAAGTTGGATTGAAACTGGGGAATTTATTCTATCAGTCCGCAGTCGGGTGTTGCAATACTCTAAGTATCTGATTGCATTTCCTAGCCATAAAGGTTCTGGAAATGTTGTCTCCCGGTACTAGAGCTTATATTAACAGCTATATCTTTACCACTCCCTTTTTTAATCCCACTGACTATTTTCTAAAATTTGGAAATGTCCCCGGACTGTGAAGCTTCTTGCATTTTGTCCCATTCTCGTGGACACGATTTTCTTTTTTAGTCTTTATTAAGGACTTTGCCCTCAAACGCCTCAATTCAATTCTATCTGGGAGCTGATGTTTTTTTAAGCAGATCAAGATGTCAAGTTTAGCTATCTTGCAATCGTCATACCAGGTATTGCAATTTATCATGCGCTTTGTTATCTTCTTGCTGGGCTTGGTTACAAACGGCTGTATTAAGCGGATCAAATTATCATATGCAGAATGCATATCTCCTTTGCTGGGATCCATTACAAGGAGCCGCTCCAATTCAGGAAGGATTGACTTATAGATGTTTGGTTTGAATGAATATAAGTCCATATTGAGCCATTTCATTCTCTGTTTAGTTTGTCCTTGAATTTGGATAGGGCAACTGGGATTAATTTTGTAATTACACTTGTATTTTCCTAAATTAATCAGCTTTAGAGACAGCGGCTTGTGGCTGCTTCCCTGTTTTTCCAGGACCTCAAAGTCCTTTGCATTACACCACAATTACATTGACAGGAAAATGTAATCTATTTGTGTGGCACTATCATTTCCCCGCTAGGTGGGTTTTTCCGGTTGGTCCTTTACCGAACAAGCACCCATTGCAAGCCTTTAGGCCCATACCAAGGAGAGTGGCAGCACAAACAAGGGCTTGCTGGTGTACCCTGCCCGGTTTTGGTGAGTCCATAGAGGGTACATCCCAGGCCGCCTCATAGTCGTCCCAATCCCCAATAAAATCCGGGTGATGCTCGATTTGCAGGTTGAAATCCCTGACCAATATAGTTCGATATTCCAAGCCCTCACGTGACTCTCTCATTTCCACTAGATTCCTTGCCAATTCTATCGCATGGTTTGTGGTTTTATTTGCCACCCGGTTATATACATTAAGGATAGAAATTAATTGGGCTTCCGGTGAGCTGAGGATCAGATACTGCACATCAGGGGAACCAGAATCAATATTGGAAATGTGCCAGTCGAGAGCAGTACTAATCCATATTGCCAGCCCACCGAATGGCCTATCCTTAAGCTCCTTTGTGGCTAGCACCTGGTAAGCCTCATAGTACAGGCACACCCAGTTGCCATGTTTCCTGGAGACACTCCACTAAATATCCCTGAATGAAGCTGCACCAATCTGGATCTATCAGGTGTTTCCTGAAGCCAACTATGTTCCAAGAGATTAGTCTAACCCCTCTCTCCTTCGGCTGTTGCTTCAATTCGGGGGTAGAGATTTGTCAATCAACCGCCTCAAGGTCTGTATATGACTGGCTAATGGCAATCCCTTGCCTATATAGGCCCCTTACTGCAGGTCCACCTCCACAAGAGGTATAACTAGCATTTGGGGCACTCATATGGGGCGCATTAGCCATTGGCCTGATCGTAATTCTTGACACGAGGGGAGGGTATGTCCGTAATTCTACAGACAATAGGCACTCCTTCAGCCTATCACTTTTTAGGAAGACTAAAATCATATCCTCATTGCAATTGGGCGTGCTCTACCTCACACATTTTACTATGTCACTTCTAATACTAGACATGCGCCCTCTTGTGTGCCTGAATTAATGGATACACTTATTTCAAAAGACTCCAGTGTTTAATAAAGCCCACTTGTGATTTTTCTCACATTGTGTAATGTGATAGATGGGTCGGTCTGCCGTACCCCCATAATGTGGTGCGGTATTAAATGTTTGTCGGAATCCTTACCAAGGTGAAAAGTTGACCCCCCCTCTCCTCTTATTCCACAAAGGGACTGTATTGGGCAGCTTTATCAAAGTTTGCCTATGTTTATGTGTGTTCAGATGGTTAGTTTGCATATTTCCCATTGTACGCCCTCTATCCATATGACTAGGTGTTTGCCTATTCCCAATTTGTAAATGGGAGGGGTTTCTCTGTGTATGTTCTCCAACCACCTAATTGGATACATTCCACCCTTCATTGACTTGTGCTCCCAAATGCAACCCACTGTGAGGCATGCATGCTTTGGCTGGAGCAGCTTTGGGTATTATTACTGTTATTGGGTTATTTCTAGCCCTGTTACCTATCAAGCTGCAAGCCTCCTTGTATGGGATTACCCTTTTCAGAGTCCCCTTGATACATGCCAGATCGTTACCAAAGTGATCAAATTGTTCTTTAATGGCCTTTTCCAATGACCCACACATGCTTTTCATGCCCCCATATCACCATGTGTCAAGACTGGGAGCACATCATTTCTCCCCCTCCTGCCCTTCGTATTGCCGTATCTCGTAAGCGTCCATGTGATCTTTTTGCTTTCCAAAGCGTCCAAGGTTACGTATATGGGGTGTGGGCTTTAGGACTGGTGCTATGCTTTCTAGCAAGATTTCTCTGTCTCCTGATACAGGTATACAATTTGGAGCAGCTGCAGATCTTCTGTGGTTAGCTGCTTCTATTTTCTTACCACTTGGGCCTTTGATATCATGTAACAGATCTTTTATTTCTCTTATGAGTATATTAACATCCCTAATTGGTTCAAATAATTTTTATACCCTCTTGCTACCTCCCTTCAGTCATTTCCTTGCAGTATTTAGACAATGTACAAGCAAACAATAGGTATACAATAGCTCAGAGTTCACAAGTCCAAAGCAGCTAATTTGTATGCACTAAACAATTCAGGTAATTAAAACGTGTTAGGGTCAATTATAAAAACCCTTGTGTAAAAAGAGTAATATGTCCATTCATAAAAAATGAAAAAATACTCGCTGCAATAAAATCTGAATTAAGACCAAATGACCAGATCCCAGTATGTATCCTGATCTGTATCCAACTCCCACAGCAAGATTATTTATTCTGTTTGTGTTAGGACTTTAAAAAGTCAATACATTAGCTTGGGAAAAGTTTGGAAGAGCAGGATAGGTGGACAAGGACTAATGCCTAGTGGAGCTTGTTTGTCCAGTGCCCCCCCCCCCTCTTCCTGTGCCTTTATTATTTTCCAAGCAACGTCCTCCACTCTCTATGGCCTGGCTTGGGTTGTTGTTTTTCACAGGAAGGGTTGATTGTATGGCCTAAGCGGCCCATGCCAGCCAATTCCAATTTAGTACTTTAAAGCCTGTGTGCATCTCCAAGAGCAATGTAGGTTAGGAAGGCATGCCTGACAGCTCAAGGACCACGCTTAGTCCGAGACTTCCCTCTCCCTACGCCTATGACTTTTGCACTGTTTTCCTCTTTTTTTACCAGCAATAAATGTAGTTCACCACACAGAGATAATACCTCCTTTTTTCTGCACAAAGAAGCTTTATGACAGTTTCAGCAGTTGTTTACCTCTTATCAATGTATGCTTCTTGTCGGTCGCCTCCAGTACGTCAAATTCAATGAGGCAAGGAACACAGGAACTGCTTTTGTTTCCTTTGTGTTTATGGAAGCTTTCAATAGGAAGAGTAATTCTAGCACAGAAACACAAGGGAGGGCACTTGTCAGTGTGCTCTAACTCCCTGCGGGCTACAACTCCTGCAGCCTTGATCCCTTGCAGAGGATAGCCAGAGTGTATAGGCGGATGGTGTGCAGGGCTTAGGTACGGCGAGACGCTGGTGACAAGGCTGCTGCTACTTTCTCCTACGGGCTACAACTCCCATGCCCGTGATCCCCCGCAGGCTTCAGCCCTTGTTAAGTGCGAGGATGTGTCTGAATCGTCTACTAAAGTGGTGCTGTCCAAGCCTGGCTAGTGCAGGGGGAGGAACCCTGGTGCAATGCACCTTAGGGGGGGAGCAGGGGAGACCGATGCGCTGGGGTAGACTGGGCGAGGAGGGCCTGGTGCCCTGTATGAATCAGAAGGAGCCAGGCAGCCAGTCAATGCGGCAGAGAGGGACTTTAGTAGGGGAGGCAGAGAGGGAAGGAAGAAGAGAAAAGGAGGGTCTAGAGAAACTTCTGGTACTTGAGGAGATCCGGCTCAAGTCTGAGAGGGGCAGGGAGGCCATTCCAGAGGGAGGCTCCTGCGTTAGAGAGAGAGATCTACCCCCACTCTCTGCTTGGAAAAGCATCTGATCTGCAGAGAGTTGGAGCTAGAAGACCAAAAGTATTTAGGGAGAGAGTTGAATGTAGCAGGTTCACCTGCCCCAGAAAACTTTGTGGATGATGCAGAGGGTTTTGAACTTGATCCTTGCAGCAACCGGAAGCCAGTGGAAGGATCTTAGGGCTGGAGAGATGCAGTCCGTGGACTTGAGACCAAGGATAAGTCTTGCAGTCCTATTATGGATATGTTGAAGGGGGCGAAGGGAAGATTTAGGCAGATTGTGGAAGCGGCTTTCAAAGTAGTCCAGCCTAGAGAGGACCAGAGGTCTGGAGACATTGAGTTTCTGGGGAAGAGGAGGAAAGGGAGAATGCCTCTGAGGAGGCACAGCTGAAAGTGGGCCTTCTTGGCAAGGTCCGTGATGTGAGGAGAGAGAGGAGTTGAAGAGGACACCAAGGTTTTTTGCCTCACAAGAGGGTGAGGGGAGGGGGCCCACTGAAGCTGGCCAGAGAGTGGGAGGAAAGGAGGGAGCTGGGGTCCCAATGAGAAGAATCTCAGTCCTCCTGGCATTAAGGCAGATATTGTTAGCAGCAAACCATGCCTGAATAGTAGTCAGACAGTCAGGAATGAGAGAGGAAGAAGAGGAAGCTGTGGAGGGAAGCTTGAAGGAGAGCTGCATGTCATCCGCATAACACTGGAAGTGAGGAGAGAAGGCAGAGAACAAATGGGCTAGAGGGGCATGGTAGATGTTGAAGAGCCAGGACGCAGCAGGTGGAGAGTGTGATGGAGGAGGGAAAAGGGCCCAGTTGAACATGGGATGGTCAGTCAGAGAGGAAGGAGATCAACCAGTCCAGTGCCAGTCCGTGATGCCAAGGGCATCACAGAACCGATTTATAGGGGTGGCATGATTGACCTTTCTGTGCCGCTGGCTGCACTGAAGCCAGAAAAGTG
The DNA here is from genome assembly GCF_040938575.1 of Ambystoma mexicanum. Classification (NCBI taxonomy): domain Eukaryota; kingdom Metazoa; phylum Chordata; class Amphibia; order Caudata; family Ambystomatidae; genus Ambystoma; species Ambystoma mexicanum. The sequence goes on along the minus strand of NC_090922.1, from coordinate 20,876,732 downwards.
GTCATGGAGACAACCAACAGATTTAGTGTGGTGGATCAACTGGGAGATGACCAGCTTCTCCAAGAGTTTGTCCAGGAAGGGGATAATGGAGATAGGGTGATAGTGTAGCAGGATGGGTCGGCAAGGTTGTCCTTGATCGTTCTGGAGGAGCAGGGGACCACCTGTTTGGAAGAGACTTTCATTGAGAGGACTTGTCTAGAGAGCTCCCAGTGAAATGGGGCATCCGAAATGAGGCATTTTGGATTCAGAATTTTTTGCCACGAAATTATGGGGTGATAGCAAATTAAATATGGGTGGTGATGCAGCAAAGAAAATAACAGCACTGATGGGGGAAATCGTTGCAAAATATGTTCAAACATGGTCCTTTCCTAAATTACTGTGAGAAGTTTCCACAGCAGTTGTATAAGCTACCCCTATATCGACATGTGGCTTGGAAATAATTAAACAGTTCATAGTACCAATAAATTTGAAGCCGATAACTAAGAGGGGATCAGGGATAGAGGCAGGGCCGACAGAATAGAATTGAAACATACGAATGGTGGAGATGACTCATGAAGCATGAGATTAGCAAACAGAAATCTAGAATTAACTCTACATCGTTTGATTGCATGTTTTTTACTATGCTGTATATTCAATTGTCTTCTGTATATTTCATGTAAACTCGAGAGCCCTGACTGAGGGAAAAGGGATGCATTTTCATTTGCTTGACCATGAATTAAATACAAGTTTGTAAAAAGTAAAAAAAGAAATAATGTCCATGGAGGCACAGGGGGACAATTGTCGTTTGTCAAGGAGAAAAAATTGTTGTATGTCATCATGGATTTGTGCAGTGCATTAGTTTTTGGGTTTTCCTCCTGGGCCAACTGAATGTAATGGTTCTCAAATTCCCCCTGAATGTTGAGTGGGGCGCTGTTGTGCAGCCTGCAAAATGGCTGCTTAGAACTGAAGCTCTGTGCCTAGCCGCTGGACATCCGCTGACATCTGCGGTTCACTACATTATCCTGCAATTCTTGCTCCCTGTGTTGCTGTCAACTGGGGCTACCCACACATCCAATCCCAGAGAGAATCGGACCCCCGGAGCCGGAGATCTGGCCGTTGCGCTGCGCCTCACTGGGAGGCTGTTTCTGGGCCTACGGTGGTCCACCGTGAGCGCTGCGGCCCGGCCTGGCGCCGCCCATTGGAGTTGCCGGCTACCGCTTTAGCCCTGGTGCCTCTGAGGCGGACGCCTATCTTGCGGATTTGCCCGCCCTGCACTCGCTGCCCAGTGACGCCACCGCCCAGCGGTGAAGAAATGCACCACCGCTGCGGACGAGCTCCGCGCCTCTACTGTGCCTCTGGGGGTGCGCGGCTGCACTCCTGCACTGTGTCCCATGCTGGGACTCCGAGGCTCCTTGCTACGATCTCCATACTCGGTGCTGTGCGGTCGGCGCAGCGAGCTACAGGTCAGGAGCTGAGGGGGAGGCCTTGCACTGTGTTCTACTGCCATCCCCCATACCTATCGCTGCTGCCCCTTCCCCCCTCCAGAGCTGGACAGGACTACACACAGCCTCCGAGCCTTGCCCTGATGTACTGATGTTCTGCCATATTCCAATAGAACTTCAAATACCTGCATTGTGACTATATGCTCACGGGGGGAGCCCTCTACCATCTGTCAGTTACACAGTGTTTCTGCTTGGGCCTCCCTCCACTTCCCTAACACACGTTGATCAGAGGAGGCGGACTGCCTATGCCCAACTTCAGTCCCTGTTGAGGTGGGTCCCAGGGGGGCTGCGTCAAATAACGGGCCCCCCCAGGAAGCCTACAACGTGACCCGCGCTCAATTGCGCTACACAGCTGGGTTCCCTATGATTGGAACCCCTTCATTACTTGACTAACTGGCTGGACCTGCCTACCTTGGCAAGCCCGCACTGCATATTGTGCTGCAATCTCACTGTAACTGGTCACCTCAGCCACGCCTGGTGCAGTCTACTAACGCTGAGACGCCTGCTGGAAACCTCTAACTTCACTGAAGCCCACTCCCTTCATACCTTCATCCTTCCTCCCGGTATGCCTGCGTCGCACCCAGGCTCATACTTCCTGCAATGTCAAGCCACTCCAAGGGAACTGCCAAAGGGGGTACCGTGGACAAGTTCGCTAAGGCGGTCCCTCGGTCTGAGGCGGGCCACACGTCATCCCTACAAGAGGAACCTGACAATGACCCCAATCCTGGGGTTGCGGCGCCAGACTTTACTACGATGATGGAATCTATGGCCAAAAACTTTGCCTCCTTCCACGAAAAGCTCGATGACATAAACGCAAATGTTGCCTCACTCAAATCTCGCGTTGATCAAGCGGGATCTAGAATCACGGAGGGTGAAAATAGAATCTCCACCAATGAAGATGAGATACACACGCTCCAAGACACTGTGGCCACCTTGTTGAGGGACATGAAGAGTGTAAAGGCAAAATGTGATGACTTGGAGTCTCGCTCCCGCAGAAACAACCTGCGCATTATTGGGGTTCCCGAGAACGCCCTCAAAGGGCGGATGGAGGACGCGGTAGAAAAACTGCTCAAAGCCCTGCTGGACGGTCCGGACCTCTCCCCATACTTTACAGTGGAATGAGCTCACCGGGCCCTATCACCACGACCTAAACCGGGCGACAGCCCCCGGCCCATCATCGCAAAAATACTTAATTACCGCGACAGGGACCTGATCCTTCACCTGTCGCGTGAGAAGGGAGACCTGTGACTAGAGGCCCACACCATCAGAATCTTCCCAGACTTCTCATAGGCGGTGCAGCAGGAGAGACGCCAATTCCTTGGTGTCAAGAAATTGCTCAGGGAACGTAACGTCCCGTATGCCATCCTGTTCCCTGCACGGCTCAAAATCACCTATAATGACAAACTGTACTTTTTCACCGTCCCAGATGAAGCAGTGAAATTCATTGAGATGCAAATACTGCTCCATGGTCTGAGAGACGACCGCGCCAATGATAACTGACCACGTACAGCGTGACTCAAGTAGACTCACTATATCTGCTGATCCTCGATTTATGATGTGTTAATGGCAACATTGCTCTATTTTCCGGGAGATCCTGATTCCCTGCGGCATGCGCCGGGGTCGCGGGCTGGTCCCCGGATGTTAAACACTGGCAATTCCTCTCTCCCGGCCCTGGGAGCTGGTCACATATCCCAGCCCCCCTTGGGTCTTGGCTGGCCTGGGGGGTGCTCTCTGGTTCCGGGGACCAACCACACAATCCGCTTAGTGTGGTAACATCCCCCGGTCAACACATGCTGCCTTACATTATGCTTAGAATGCCAGCCGCGTGGTGACAACTCACCCCGCTAACTTTAAAACCTGGCCCGTTCCCCCTAGACGCCATGCTTGCATGTGGGTCAGGTATTTTACCAGGCATTGTCTGCACCTACAATTAGTCACGCTTCTGTATACATCATGATGCATAGCTCTACTATACACACCTTCCTTGGCTTCCTGGAGATACACTTCTCAGAGCTAATGCTATATTGATCTGTTTATCCATCCTCAATTACTGTTTTTTGTTGTCTAAATGCAATGCTTCAATGTCTCTGCGGCAGGCCCTATTTCCCGCTTAAGGATGCAGGGGCATGCACTACATAACTGCTATAACTGCATGTTTTGAGACGGAACCGTTACGGTTCATATGCAGATCCCGGTTCCCCACTTAGACAGGCAGGGTTTTGCACTATATGACCGCCAACACTGCACGTTTGGTAACGGAACCACTTGGTTCCAAGCGTGCTAGTGCACAGCAACGGCGCACCAGATTGCGATTGCACTGTTCTAGAATACACCTTTGTTATGGGTTAGCCCCTGTTGGGCTTCTGGGCAGATTGGTTTGATGTTGGGTTTTGGCCCCGGTTGGGCCGCAGCTAAAGCGTGCCCATGTTGGGCTCTGCCTGTTTTCCCCTGTTCCATAGGGGGTTTTTGTTTTGACGGGAGGGGGGGGTGGGACACACTGCCTGCCAGGAGGGCGTGGTGTGGGAGGGGGAGGGGGCTGGGTTGGGTACAGTTATTGGAAGAGGCAGACTTGCAGACCCCATGGCGTCGGAGGTCCAGTACACTGGCGGATCCTGCCATAAATATACTTTACGACAACAGTGGTGGGATGTTCACTAGACTCTTAGAATGCCTGTAACAGTGATGTCCTGGAACATACGGGGCTTGAGCAACTATACCAAGGCTCGTAAGATCACGTCCTACGCCAACAGACACGGCTGCAAAATATTACTCCTACAGGACACACACTCCATGGGCCCTCTGGCTAAATGTATGGCACCAGCATGGGGACCTCACAGATACTCCACCTCGTACTCCACCCGTGCCAGAGGGGTGTTGACAATGGTTCACAAATCGCTTAGGTTTGTTCTCCACAAGAGCTATATACACCCAGAGGGAAGATATATTATATTGCACTGCGCGATAGCTAACAGAGAATACCTGCTAGTGAATACCTATGGCCCCAATGTAGATTCCCCTGACTTTGTAGACCTGGTGGTATCCATATTGCTCGGCTATGTGGGGGTGCAGATCATCTGGGGAGGGCATGAACTTAATATTGAACACTGTACTGGAGAGAGCGGGCGTGGCCCCTAGACCCCTGTCCAGCGAGGCACGCAGGCTCCTGGCACATAGCAAAACACTTGACATTCCAGACGCATGGAGGGCATTGCATCCACAATCACGTGAGTACACTCACTACTCTTCGGTTCACAACAGCTCCTCTAGAATTGACGTGTTCCTACTGTCAAGCACAATGCTAGGCAGGGTAACCAAAACACAGATACTCGCGCGCACTCTGTCAGATCATTCACCGAACTTGATATCCCTGGAACTGGGCATACCGGCCCCTACCATCCACACATGGCGATTTAAGTCATCCACCCTGCAGGACATCTTTAAAGCAGACATCCTTGCCGATATCCAGTCCTACTTCGAATACAATACGCCCCAGTCCACCACTTTGGGAGTCCGCTGGGATGCCTTTAAAGCCTTTATCAGGGGAATGTCCATTTCTAGAGAGGCGGGAGTCCTCAAGACCATAAGAGCAGCCCTCACCTGCTCCGAGGCTAAGCTATGAGACCTAGAGCGAGCACACCCGACGTCAGCTGATCCTGCTATTCTCTCCCAAATTAGCAAAGAGCTTCAATTTTTCAATGACCAGGCCAATAGGAAAGTGCAATACTTCAGCCGCCCACAAGCCGCACAAAAGTACAGAGAGGGTGATAGACCCGGCAGAACATTGGCCGCCTTGGCGAGGTGTGAGTGGGGCCAAACCCAGATTACTTGTATCAGGGACTGCCAGGGGGAAGTACAGTGGTCCGACCAGCAGATCCTGGAGGTCTTAACAGACTTCTACTCGGATCTATATTCTCAACCTCCCGAGCATAGTGATTCCCACATGCGGGACTTACTCGAACAGATACCTACCACCTATACCTCCTCCGCAACCAGAGACCAGCTTGACTCCCCAATCATTTTGGACGAAATAGTTGAGGCCATATCCAGTTTCCCTAAAGGAAAGGCACCGGGCCCCGACGGGCTAACGGCAGAATTTTACCAGGAGCATGTGGCTATTTTGGCCCCCAGGCTCCTGGAAGTATGGAACGAATCGATCCGTATAGGGTCCCTTCCCCCAACACTACGCGAGGCCGTCATAACGGTCTTGCTCAAGCCCGGTAAGCCCATCGACCAGTGCGGCTCCTACAGGCCCCTCTCGCTAATTAATCTGGACACTAAAATCTTTGCCAAAGTAATTGCCAATGGCTTCCTTCCTGTCATGTCATATATGGTCCACGATGACCAGTCAGGTTTCGTGCCCGGGAGGTCCACGTCCCACAATATTAGAAGGCTGCTTAACGTTATGTCACGAATTGACCAGGGTACGAGTGTGGTCGCAGTCACACTGGATGCCCAGAAGGCTTTTGATATGGTGTCCTGGAAGTACATGTGGCTAGTATTGGAAGCTATGGGCATAGGGCCCAACATGATCGCTTATATCAAGCTCTTATACACCTCCCCCGTGGCCAGGGTCCGCGTCAACTCTCAGACGTCCGGTCTGATCCCCCTTTTCCGAGGCACCCGACAGGGCTGTCCGTTCTCACCGATCCTGTTTGCACTGGCTATCGAGCCAATGGCAGACCATGTCAGGGAGCACCCTCGCGTAAAGGGATTCGGCTGCAGGGCGCTCCGGAAATTATTTCCCTTTACTCTGATGACGTGTTATTGTTCATTAGAGACCCCGTGGCTCACCTTGACCCAATCCTGAGTGACATCACCCGTATAGACACATACTCTGGATTCACTATAAACTACACTAAATCCGAGCTTTTCCCTCTCACCAGCTCCCCTACACAACCTACTACTGAGTACCCGCTCCGCTGGTCCCCTAACGGTATTAAGTACCTAGGAGTTCAGGTGTCCCTGACCAAAGACGCGATGCTAAAAGATAACTACCTGGCCGCGGCTGAGCAGGCCGAAACCAAAATGACGCGCTGGCGCTCACTTCCACTATCCCTAGCTGGGAAACTTTCACTTGTAAAGATGATACTGCTCCCCAAACTGCTGTACATATTCACCAACGTACCTATTTGGCCCGGTAGGAGATACTTCACAAACTTACATAAGCTATGCGCTCAGTTCCTGTGGCACTCTGGCGCTGTGCGTAAAAAATGGTCCAATATGACACTCCCCTACGACAAAGCTGGGTTCACCGTGCCTGACATGCTACGGTACTGGGTCTCAGCACAGGCACAGTTTGCTTCCTACTGGTACCCTGGGCCCTCTCCATGCCCCATGTCAAACTGGAAACCCCGGCTGCAGCAGGTATCAACACTATGTCATTAATACTACACCGGCGGTATGAGCCGGACTCGCCCATCGACCCGGTCTGAACCACCGTGCAAGCCTGGGGTAGGATATTTGAAACATGCGCCGATCAACATCCATATTACAAGTGGCTCCCCGCCTGGCGATTTCCCGGGCTGGAACCCACACACGACACAGCCCTGAGACAGATATGGGAAACCTTGGGATACCTCCCCTGACCGATTTCTACCCAGATGGACAGTTCATAACACCACAGACGTGGAAACCGGGCCATTCTGGCTCAGCATTGGAATTACTGCAATTCTATAGACTCCATGCCGCCTTCCGAAATGCCTGGACCGACTTCCCCAATGAACCCCCGGACTCCCCTGGGATTGCATATATCGCAAATTCGGGCGGCACCCGCGGTGTTGTTTCTTCACTCTACAAACTCCTGCAGGTTGCCGCTCCACCCCAACCCTCCAGGGCCCGGGACAACTGGGCGAATGAGCTGGAACTGGAGCTCACCGACCATCCATGGGTAAAGATGTGCTCTTACACTAACAGAGTCTCCCTAAATTTCCGTTATCGCACCATACAGTACAAACTGTTGAACAGGCTGTATTACACCCCGCGCAGGATCTCCTAATTTGCACGATCTGGCCGGCGGCTCTGTCCTCGCTGCGGCGCGGAGGGCGCGGATCACTTACACATGTTCTGTAACTGTCCTAGGCTGGCCGCGTCCTGGGAAAAGATCCTGGAAACACTATCCGAAATCAGTGATGCTGTTCTTCACCCCAACCCGATGGGAGTTCTGTTTGGAGTGTGGCAGTCTGAGGGGGCTAAAAACATGGCTAAATTCCTGAATGTGAGCTGTATAATTGCTATAAAATTTATTTTGCAGAACTGGAGGTGCTCCCTCTCCCCCCCCCCATCATTCCAGAAATGGTTAAATTTACTCTCTTGGTCCCGTAATTGCGAAGAAGAGTTCCTTAACACAATTCCTGCTCACTCCCACCCTCGAAATATATGGTCAGCCTTTAACAGTTACCTGAATAGATTGGACGAGTACTCAACTGTTGACAATTGGTCCCAGACTTCTCTGTTGTGTGTTGAAATGTCAGACGCCCCGTGATGTCTTATTCCCCACCTACTGATGTACTATTCATTTTGTGTACCATTGCGCTCACCTCTGTTTATATTGGAAGTATTGGTTGCTCTGATGTCTGTATATGCTGTATGCCTCTGCCATAAAAAGAAAAGTTAAAAAAAAAAAAAAAAAAACATTCCCCCTGTATGTTAAGCTTTTCCCAGTTGGATCTTTAATGCGAAATATCAGCAAGTATTTATTTTGTTTATTATTGTTATTAGAGTTTAGAAAACCTTTTCACACTCACAGAAAAAGGTCAAATATATTATAAAACACCCAACGTAGCAAAAGACTATATAAAATACACATTTTAAAATATGCTATATAAATTTGCATTTCGATTTTCAGTGCAAGTTGATTTAAGATCAAATTATCTAATTATGTATTGCGTTTTTGCAATAAATCTATTCATATGTGGATGTAGATTTGGGTGTTCCTGCAAAAGAAATTATAAGTTACTCACCGTAGTGACTAACGTACTCTTAGTCCATAGTCCCCCTTTCCTCCATACTGTATGGGCATCCCTTCCAAGGGACAGGAGACCTTTCACCAGAAAAACCTTCTTCCCCTTTAAATGTAGAGGCGTGCAGGCTGCGTGGCCCAGGGAGCATGCGCTGCCCTGTCTCCGCCCTCCGGCGCCACACCTCAGTCTCCATTGACGCGTCAACAATAGATTTAACATTCCCTAATGACACCAGTATTATTAGGGGGGAGGATTGTGGGACGTATGGAGGAAAGGGGACTATGGACTAAGAGTATGTTAGTCATTTCGGTGAGTAATTTATAATTACTCTCACGTCCCATCCCCTTTCTCCATACTGTATGGACGATTGCAACTGATTGTAGCCCCAGGGTGGAGAGGAGACCCTCCTTAAGCAAATAGGTTCCTGAGAACCACCTGTCCGAAAGCCGCATCAGATCTAGAGCCGGCATCCAAACAGTAATGCTTGCAGAAAGCCGAGGGAGAGGCCCAAGTGGCCGCCCTGCTTATGACTTGCCAATGGACATGGGGCTGGAATGCGATGGCCGTTGCCTTGGCCCTGACTGCGTGGGCATGCATGTTGGCCAGTAGCGGCTTGTGCTGGCCCTCCTCATACGTTTCTTTGATGGCAGAGACCATCCAACGGGATATGGAAGCCTTAGAGGCCTGATAGCCTGGCCTCGAGCTGCCGAAAGTGACAAACAGGGCGTCCGACTTGCGGAAGCCTTTGGTCCTGTCCAAGTAGAATTTTAGGGCATGCCTGACATCCAGGCAGTGCAGCACTCTCTGTGCTTCATCCTTGAGATCGGGAAAGAAAGTAGGAAGGACTATTTACTCGTTCAAGTGAAATGCAGATGGAACCATGGGCAGAAATGCCGGGTGCGTCCGCATGACCACCTTGTCCCTGTGAAAGGTGGTATATGGTTCAGAGGCGACCAGCGCCTGAATCTCGCTGACTCTGCGAGCCGAGGTAAGACCGACTAGTAAGGCCGTCTTGATGGTGACCAGCCTAATGTCCACAGACGCCATTGGCTCAAATGGCTTGTGCGCCAGGGCGCCAGGGCGCCCAAGGCTATATTAAGGTCGCACAGAGGGTGCAGTCTCTTGAAGGGCGGGTAGAGCCTACAGAGACCAGTCAGGTGTTTCTCGACGATAGGGTTGGAGGAGGAAAAGATGCCTTCCTCCGAGTTCCTGTAAACCCCAATGGCTGGGATTTATGTACAGCAGGTGTCGGCCTGTATGCACGAATGAGCGAGGTGCACCGAAAAGGAGAGCATGTCATCCAAATTGCAGGCCAAGGGATCAATTCCCTTGGAGTTTGCCCATTGGCAGAACCTGGTTCATTTGCTCTTGTACTGGGCCCTGGTGGCTTTGCTCCTGGCGCCTTGTATGATTACCAGATTGGCATGTGAGAGGCTAAGGTGCCGAAGCGTTACCTGCTCAGGTACCACGCTGTGAGGGCTAGTTTCCCTGGCATGGGGTGGATGATCATGCCCCCCTGCTGTGCCAGGAGATGTGCTGGGCCTGTCGGGAGGTGTATCGGAGGCCCTTCCGAGAGGCTGAGGAGCTCCAAAAAGCACGATCTGGCCAGCCACCATGGAGCAATCAGAAAAAATGAGGAGTCGGTGTGACTCCTTGATCTTGCAAATTACCCTGTGGATCAGGAGAGTGGGTGGAAAGGCGTAGGCCTTCATGCCGGTCCACTGGAGGTGAAATGCGTCGCCCCGAGATCCACTTGGGGTGACCCCAACTGTTGAAAATCTCCTGAATAACGAGGTTGTTTAGCTGCTACTCGTAATTGTCCGCTCCCAGCATGCTGAGCCTTTCCACCTCCAGGTTGGATTCCCCCGGGAGGTGGACTGCCGAGAGGAACATTTTGTTTTCCAAGGCCCATTCCCACATGCTGATCACCAGTCGAGGGGATCTGGTGCCTTCCTGCTTGACGTAGTACATGCTGGTCGAGTTGTCTGTCTGGATGAGGACAACCTTGCCCTTGAGAAGTGGTAGGAATTCTCTCAGCGCTAGCCAGATGGCGTTCAGCTCCAACCAACTGATGTGGTATTCCTGCTCCTGTCGAGTCCAGGTGCCGTGGACCGAGAGATTGTCCAGGGTGGCTCCCCAGAGAGAGGCCGGCCGGAAGGGCTTGCCCGTCCATAGGTTGCAGTCCATAGACCACCAAGTTAGGTCCGAGTGGAGTGATGGAGGAACGTGGATCATCTCGGATTGCGAGCCCCGCTCCTGACTCCATGAGGCCGCGAAGTGCAGCTGAATCAGTCTCATCCTTAGTCTTGTGTGCGGCACGGCTAACAGAACTGCCGCTAGTAAACCCAGGAGATGTTGGGACCATCATGCCGAGGTCACCTCTCTGCTGAGAAAGTGGGTGGTGGCCCTCTTGATGGCCAAGATCTTGTCCTCTGACGGGAAAACTCTCTCGGAGCACAAAAAGAGTCCCAGGAATGTCAGAGTCTGTCTAGGGAGCAGCTGTGACTTCTTGAGGTTGAGCGAGAAGCCCATGTCGTGCAGTGTGTTCATAAGGGCATGGGAAGAGTGGTGAACCGCTTCTGGAGATGTAGCCCTGACAAGCCAGTCATCGAGGTATGGGTAGATGTGGAGGCCCTGCGCTGAGGAGGGCCGCTACTGCGTTCATGAGTCTGGTCAAGACCCTGGGGGCCGAGTTGGGGCCAAACGGGAGAACTTTGTATTGTAAATGGTAGGCCATGATCCTGAACTGTAGGAAAGAACGACGAGGCTGCCAAATCGGGACGTGTAGGTATGCGTCCTTCAGGTCCAGGGAGCACATCCAGTCTCCCTTGTCCAATGTCTCCGCTATGAAAGCTGGCATAACGATCTTGAATTTTTGGAGAGGTAAGGAGAGGTTGAGGGTGGAAAGGTCCAGCACAACTCTCAGGCCCGTCTGGTTCTTCTTCTGAATGGCAAAAATCCTGGAGTAGAAGCCAAAGCCTCGCTGGGAGGCTGGAACTTCCTCCACTGCCTGGCTCTCTACGAGCGACCAGACCTCTGCCAAAAGAGGTGCTGTCCCAACCTGCGGGAGTGGACGGGAGGAGAGGCTGGGATGGGAAGGCTGTACCACGTGGATACTACGGAGAGGATCGAGGGGTCAGCGAAATTCTGGCGCCAGAATTGTGCATGGAGCGCAAGCCTGCCCCCCACCGGAGACACATGGACCCGAACGGGTGTTTCTTTTTTTTTTTTTTAGAACTTTATTTTTAGACTTCTTTGAAAACAAAAAGAACAGTTACAGAACAATCCCGCCCCCCCAACTGGGGGTGAGTTACCCCAGTGCCTTCCCCGCCTGTTCCCCTCTTCTCCCCCGTCTGTTCCCCCCCCGGGTTCCTGAAGTCCTTGTTGTAGCGACACCACCCAGGTGTGTATCCGCTTCGATTTTGGTTTCTATGCCCTGGAGCACTGTGAAGCAGCGCTTGGAGGACTGCGTCTTTCCGACGAAGTGGATGCATTTTCGTCTGTTTCGTTGAGTAGAAATGTCACCAGTGGGCCCCAAATATCGGGGGTTCATACGTGTTGGGGGAGTGTCTTGATGAACTCTGTTTCAACATCTTGACAGTACAGGATGTCTTTACGCTCTGCCCCGACATTTTTGCATTCTACTTTTTTGAATTCGACTTATTCACTATAAACCCCCCCAAGACATGGCAACTCTCCTACGAGCAAGAGTCAGCAGCAGCCCTGCTAGCTTCCTTATTGCTGGTGAAAGTTGTTTCGTCATTCCGAGCAGAGCTGCCATTGGGATGGGCTGCACTTCCTCGCCTATTATTGCTGCTGTGGTCTGGAGGACCTGGGACCAGAACGAAGTCAGCTTGGGGCAGTCCCAGTCGAGGTGGACGAAGTCAGCCGTTGTGCTTCCGCACCTTTCGCATTTTGCTGGTTGGTCTGTGTGTTGTTTGTTCTTTTTGGCAGGGGTGAAATACGTCTGGTGCAGGTAATTAAAGTGTATTTGTTTGAGGCGTGCGTTGAGGGCTATCTTCTGGGTTTGTTGGCGAATGAAAGCCCATTCCTCTTCCGGGATCGTTATCTGGAGGGATCTCTCCCATCTAGTTTTCGAGCGTGTGTTAGTGGGCACTATGTCTGCTAAAATGGCTTTGTAGGTTAGTTAGACGAGAATCAAAAAATAGGGCTCCTGGTGTGGAACCTATTCTACCTAGGAGGGTTAACTAGGAAAACAAAAGATACAAATGAATAGGTCCAAGGATGCTAGGCTCAGAACAACACCTCCACATGTATTATCAAACTCTGCATTGCTAAGGAAGGAATCACTCTTCAATAGTATGTTGTAGAGATAAATCTCATTTTTTTATATTAATTTATATTAAAGTTGTGTGCAAAAAGACATAAATCCAACATTTAGAGAAATTAAGGCATCAAAATGGTTTGCTAAAACAGAACAATCAGACAAAAAAACAGAAAGATATTTACAACACACAGTGCCCAAAAAAACATTTTTTGGGACAATCTCCAAATTGTGTGTGTGTAACAAACCCGGCTCCTATTAGGATTTGCCAAGAAATTCACATATTGCAGTGTACATATTCAATTCAACATTTGTGGAAAACACATAGAACAATGGTGGGTACACAAAATTATTTTTCTTGCGTAAACAGCATTAATGTGCTGTAGTTTTGGGGGGAGTAGTGCGTCTACACCAGGTGTTTCAGCCGTTTCTAGGTGGGCTAAGTGTGCCTCATCTTTAACACGGCCTTCATCAGGACGGAGTTCTGTGTAGATTGACGTCTGTGCTATGGGTTAATAGATTTCACAGGCGCTAAATTTGAGATCTGCTAGCCGCATGGGCTGGTCTCTGTATGGTCCTCTCGCTGGAGGTCGAAAAATGCTGATCCAGGGTGGTATCAGTGGGAAACAGACACGGCTTGTACAGCTGTGAGGGTTGCAGCATGGGCAGCCTGTCTGCCAAAAAAGTACAAAGCGGTTGGTTACCAACGCTTTGCAGTCAGGCCCCTGCAGTCTCAACTGTGACACAGCAGCCTGAGGAGCTCCAGCTCGTACTTTTTTGGCAGACAGGCTGCCCATGCTGCAACCCTCACAGCTGTACAAGCCGTGTCTGTTTCCCACTGATACCACCCTGGACCAGCATTTTTCGACCTCCAGCGAGAGGACCATACAGAGACCAGCCCATGCGGCTAGCAGATCTCAAATTTAGTGCCTGTGAAATCTATTAACCCATAGCACAGACGTCAATCTACACAGAACTCCGTCCTGATGAAGGCCGTGTTAAAGATGAGGCACACCTAGCCCACCTAGAAACGGCTGAAACACCTGGTGTAGACGCACTACTCCCCCCAAAACTACAGCACATTAATGCTGTTTACGCAAGAAAAATAATTTTGTGTACCCACCATTGTTCTATGTGTTTTCCACAAATGTTGACTTGAATATGTACACTGCAATATGTGAATTTCTTGGCAAATCCTAATAGGAGTCGGGTTTGTTACACACACACAATTTGGAGATTGTCCCAAAAAATGTTTTTTTTGGCACTTTGTGTTGTAAATATCTTTCTGTTTTTTTGTCTGATTGTTCTGTTTTAGCAAACCATTTTGATGTCTTAATTTCTCTAAATGTTGGATTTATGTCTTTTTGCACACAACTTTAATATAAAAAAATGAGATTTATCTCTACAACATACTATTGAAGAGTGATTCCTTCCTTAGCAATGCAGAGTTTGATAATACATGTGGAGGTGTTGTTCTGAGCCTAGCATCCTTGGACCTATTCATTTGTATCTTTTGTTTTCCTGGTTAGTTAGACTAGTCTGCCCTCACCCTGGGCTTGTATCACATTGTGCAGCAGTTACCATGTCGGCAGTTGTCGGGGGAAGGTGGGGAACAGAGCCTGCAGGGTGTATCTGGTTCTGAAGTATATAAACTTATCTAGGCGTGTGCTGCCTCCTCTCTCCGTTGCTTGTTGGGGTGTGAGAAAGGTGACTGCGTCAAACAAATCTCCTATTGAAGTTATTCATAGTTTTTCGACCCACTGGAGAAAGACTCTTTCCGATGTCAGGGGGATCCCAGGGATAAATTTGACTGGTAGAAGGGAAGAGTATCTCGCTTGAACTTTGTATTTTTGTGCTAGTTTTTTCCATATCGCATATGTCATGAGAACCACATTCATGGTGTTGGCGGTTAAAAGGAGCTGACTAATGATGACAGCCCTTTGTAGATTGGGGGTAGCTAGTGCCCGCTCTATTTGCACGTGTGGTCTAATAAAGTTTGTAGCATACCAGAAACTAAGAAACTGTGCATGGGCTGCCCAGTAGTATCTCTTCAGGTCTGGGAGGGCTAGTCCACCGCTGGACACTGGGAGTATCAGTGTTGAATGGGCGACTCTGGCTGGTTTGCCCGACCATAGTAGGTCTAGGACTAGGCTTTTGATTATTTTTAAAAAGGATTGTGGGATCAAGATTGGGATATTAGAAAATAGGTATAAGAGTTTCGGCAGTTTCACCATTTTGACTAATGCGGATCTACCCCACAGGGTTAATGGGAGGGACTTCCATCGGTTTACTTTTTCTTGAAGTGTTTTTGCTACTCCCTCATAGTTATCCTGAAAGATATCGTAGTAGTTTAGTGACATCGATATCCCTAGTTATAGTCGTCGATGAATGGTTTAGTAAGTGGGAATATAATTGATTTTGTGTGATTAATTTTTAAACCTGAAACTGCCGCGAATTTAATCACTTCTCTCATGACTGGTTTGAGGTTGTCTATGGGATCGCTTATGAATAGTGCAACATCATCCACATATACATATATATCAGCTTGTGAGGACCTATGGTGAGGCCCCTATGGAGTTGCTGGGCTTGCATGTTTGATGCTAGAGGTTCCATTATTAATGCGAATATTAATTCTGAGAGTGCGCACCCTTGTCTGGTGCCTCGTTGTAATTTAATCGGGGAGGACCTCGCTGACCCCACTACTATGGTAGCCTGGGGGGTCACTATACAGTAGGAAAACAAGTTTAAATAAGCGGGCGCCCAGGCCCAATTGTGTGAGTACAGCAAAGAGGAAGGGCCATTCCACAGAGTCGAAGGCCTTTTCGGCATCGAGTAAGACTGTGACAGCCTGGCTGGTGGCTGGTGGCTTCCCGACCAAAGAGGGAGGGCAGGGCTCTTCAATGTAGTCCTCCATTTTGGATCGCATTTGATGCTCCCTCACCCCGACAATCCTGATATTATTCCTTCACATTTGGCATTGGCTGTTTTCATTTGGGATTCAAGTTGGCTGACCTTGGCTGCCAAGGTTGTCGTGCCGTCGTCCAGGTTTGATACACGTTCTACCTCATTTAGGCTTTCCGTATGGGTGTCTATTCTGTGTTGCAGGAGATCTACCTTTGAGTCGAGACCGTCCATTTTGCTGTTAAGGCTTCCTATGCCAGCTTTTAAATCTAGTAGGAGGCTTTTGATGTCTGTGGGGGAGAGTCCTTCCTCCGTCAGGAGAGTGTTGTCAGGCATGGGTTCTGGGTCCTCCTGGAGTCGGGGGATTTTGGGGAGTGCACCTGGTTCGAAAGTCAACTTTCTTTGGGACCGATCTGTTTTCCCCATTGAGTTGGAGCGTGGGCTGTCGCTACGTGGGGCATAGTATTGAAAGGTGGCTACCTGGCTGTCTGTTGCTTCCTTGGTATGGGGATTGTATGCTCCGTGCTGGAGCGATCCGTGATGTGAAAGTGCCAGTAGTGGTCAGAATGGGGCACTGGTTTCACCTTCCTGGTTGCACACGCTGTCTGGCCGATTACTGGCGGCTGGGGGAGGGAGTAAGAGGATTCACTCTCGGGCTCCGGGGCTCAAGGAATTGCCCCACCGGGTGATTAGGCAGCGACCTGTGTGCTGCGGGTCTCCTCCGCCACTCCCCGCTGAAGGCAGGATATTTTAGCGAGGAACGCTCACTGAGTTGAGGATTCCCTGCAGTGTGCTTGCGGGGGACTCAGTATGGAGCTGGAGGCCGACGCAGGCCGAGGAGGAGATTCTGGCACTGATGGGTTTGGTACCCCTGGTTCACCCCGTACCTGGAAGACGGAGAGGGCCACGGGGAGGTTCTGCCTCCGCCCCCTGCTTCACGCTCCGGTGCCTCGGTGGTGCTTCGCCATCTGGACGGGGACTCGTGGGCCTGTGCGCTGTGCAGGGCTGGATGTCAGGGTGGGGGTTAAGTCAAGACGGCTTGCCATTGCTGTTAGGGGTGGTCCAGGATCCCCCGACGTTCTCCGGCGCTGCCAGGGGCCTCTGGCTGGTCGCAGCCTCTTCTGCCGCCGGTGCCGCTTTGTGAACTGGTTGATGCGCGGGGGAGGGGTGGGCCACTCCCGCCGCTCCCGGTTGCGGTTCGCCTGCACACTCACAGATTTTTTCTTTCAGAGGTGAGTGAGGAAGTGGCCGCCCCCCCCCCCGCCCGGCCTCGTTGGGTTGCAGGCAGGCTCCTGTTATGTTCCACCGGTGACGTGGCTCGGCCGCCAGCCCGGGGGGATAAAGCCTGGATATGTGCGTTCGGGGCCGCCCGGACTCCGATTTCAGTTGGAAATTCGCCAGATGGTTCGGTGGGGCACACTTGACAGAGAGGAGATGCGGTTCGATGTTGGACTGACGAATCAAGCAGGATTCATACGGATTAATTATTGGACGTGCGGGAGCTTGTTAGAGTGCAGCCATCTTGGTTGGCCCTCTAGCGCCCTCTAGGAACCGGTGTGTCATGCCTTCTTTCCCTTGGAGGCGGAGGCTGAGGAGGGGGACTAGAAAAAGCCCTTACTCCCCCCCTCCCTTTTTGTTGTTTGCGCCGGTTCTGAGACGGCGAGCGGTCTGGCTTCCCGGATCTGCGTTCCTGGAAGCCATGGAACCCTCCATATGTATGACCCTTCTCAGAGTGCTGCTCAGATTGGTAATACGATTTGGGCATGGTCTTTGTAGGATGGATAAAGACTGCCGTTTGAGAGCTGTTCTTCTTTTCGTCCAGCTCTTTGTCTGTAGAGGAGTGGAAGAGGTCGCCCACCTCGAACGGTAGTTCTAGAATGCGCTCCAGGACATCCAGGTTGAACTTTGTTGCCTGGAGTCAGGCTGTTCTCCTCATGTCCGTGGCAATACAGATGGCATGGCCTGAGGTATCGATATGAGGCACTGTGGATTCCATGAGGTCATGCGCCACAAGCTTGGCTTCTGCTAGTCCCGCCTTAAAGCGTGATTGGCATTGGTTGGGGAGTTCCAGGAGGAAGTCCGCAATTTCCCTCCATAACCGTTGGTTGGAGGCAGCCAGCAGGGCATCGCGTTGACCTGATGCAGGTGCAAGGAGGCATTGGAGTAGATCTCCTTGCCGTATGCCTCCAAGATCTTCTCCTCGTTGCCTAGCAGAACCGCAGGAGGAGGCGGCTAAGGACGGCTGAAGCTTGGAGTATAGTGATGCTGCAGCGATCACTGAGGAGTGTGGCTGAGGATGGGTTGAGAGCAAGAGTGTTTCCCCCCCATCTGCCTGTACTTGATGTCCAGGCGTCGATTGACTGCCTGGACCGAGTGGGGCCTAAACCAACACTTCTTGGCCAGGGAGACTACATCAGTTTGCAGTGGAATCCCCGTGTTGGCAGAGGGGCGTCTTGTGAGGACTTCAACCAGAATCCCCTCTGCCGGCTGTTCAACCACGGGTTGGGGGAGGCCCAGGTACTCCGCCAGGCCAGCAAGACATTCAAGGAAGGCCCTGGCTGACAATGGCCTGTCCGGATCCTCCTCCTCGTCCGTATCCTGCGGATCTGGAGGATCTTGTGGAGGAGGAGGGGTAGATTGCGCCAGAGGCTGGGTTTCAGGGACCGCAGCCAGAAGCTGAGGAGACAGAATCGGTTGTGGAGCCGGAGGAGGCGGCTGCACTGGGGCCTGGGGGCCTGATGAAGGCATCTGTGGTGCCTCTAGCATGGCGGGGAGGACTTCCCTGACTGTGTCTTTGATGATAACCCCCATCTGAGGAGACCTCATGAGGCTGAGAAACTTCTCAAAGAGCACCTCCTCACTGGCCAAAGAGGTGGCAGGGTTACCGATAAGGTAGCAAGGGGCTGCTGGAGCCGTTGTGTACCCTGTCCATATGGACGCAAAGGAAAGTTGCCCTGCGCAAATGAAGGATAGACTGTAGGCCACGTACCTGGTTGAGGCCAAGCCCACCTTGACACTCGTTCTTTGCCGAATTCGTGAAATGGCGTCAGATGTGTGCCCCTTTCTGATGCGGCAGCCATTTTGTCGAGTTGCCTGCCACGTTCCTGCGACGTGTTACTCAGCCCTCTCGGCCTGTCCTCGTCCAAGGCTCTTGCGTGTGGATCACGAGGCCTACCCTGCTCCTCGGGCCTCAGCCCGGCAGGTGTAATACCCTCGACCCGGAGGTCGGGTGAGCTGCGTTTAGGCGCCCCCTCGGACGTACTTCCAGTATTAGGGCGTAGCCCCTAAGACGTGTTGCCGGTATTAGGGCATAGCCCCTCGGCCATGGTGCCGGTAAAAGGGCGTAGCCTCTCGGGTGTAAACCTGGTAGAAGAACCTTCCGGTCCCCCGACAAAGCGCCCGGGAGGATCCGAGGACCCCTCGACCCAAAGGCCAGTAGCTGTGGCAGCCTCGGGGTGCGTGCCGATAGAAGGACCTGGCCGGTCCCTCCTGCACGGGAGAGTCAATGGGAAGGAGTCTCCCTTGCGGGGTGAGCTGGAAAATATTGCCCCTACCTTGGGCCTGGTTCGATGATTCACAAAGTTCTTGAGATCCTCTAGAGGCGACCTCTGGAAGAGCTCCCTCCACCTGGCGAGTCTGTTCTTCAGCACCTTTGTGGACAGCGAGTCACACGCCGAACATGACTGCCAAATGTGATCTAGGCAAAGGCAATGTAGGCAGAGGGTGTGGAGGTCTGAAGTTGGGAAGAGCCCGTTGCAGGATGGACACCTACTGAACCCTGTAGAAGTCGACATGCGCCGGGAAGGAGCGTGATGCCTGAGGACCGAGTACCTGAATGACTAAAAAGACAAAGAGAAGAAGTATACGCATATGGAATTACATGGCCGAAGCCAAACCCAGGAGCGTTGGTGAATTCGGCCTGTTCCCGTCGATGCGGAAAAGGGGTCTGAGGTGTGGCGCCGGAGGGCAGAGTCAAGGCAGCGCGTGCTCCCTGGGCCGCGCCCCCGTGCGTCTCTAAATTTAAAGGGGAAGAAGATTTTTCTGGTGAAAAAGGTTCAGTCTCCCGTCCCTTGGAAGGGACGCCCATACACTATGGAGGAAAGGGGACGGGATGTAAGAGTAAAAATGGTATTTGTGTAATTTAATTATATAAATACTTCTTTACAACAGTGTTTAGTTGTATCAACTTTACAAAATTAATGTTATTATAAAAGGTAATCAACACAGTTAGTAGAAGGACTTAATTTCCTGGTAAAACACAGTGCAAAAAGTTTTCAGTAGACAACTAATCACACAAGTGTCCAAACCTCAGGTATAAAGCACGCCTTAGATTGCTTAGGGCCAGAGAGCAGATTACTAAATTATACAGGCTTTCTATTTAGTTTTCAACCTTAGAATGTTGGCAGAAATTGTTTTCATTAAGGTGTTGACCTCTCAAACTGCATATTTCTCTGTGTACACTAGTAGGAATTAGGGATTTTACGAGGTACACTGGTATAATATCAATACCTCATATGTCCATAGTTAAATGGGTGTACAGTGTGTATTTTAAAACCATTTCTCCCATTTCACACCAGTCATCTAGGAAAGTCTTTTCTTTACCTCATTCGGTTTTGTAACCAGAATGTTTATGTTTGAATCCAGATTTGGTCGAATATTTTCACCATCTATTTTTAAGAATAGGACAAAACCACTTTTATCCCTTAGTATTTGCATCTGGATATGGATATCTGTATATAATTAATTCTCATGAGCAGTCATTTGGCGATAGAGTATTATTTTTCTCCAAATGTACCATCCCTTTAACGGGATTGGACCTAATTTGTGTCTGATTACAGCTATGGGAACACAATTTGGTCACTATAGTGATCCTCTCGAATACAATTCCTTCCAATTTTTTTAAGTCGATATTTTTTGTCTGATACTTTATTTCGAGTCCATAGCTGGAATAATGTTCCTGTTGTAAAATTGTATCAATGGGGATAGAGAAAATATGCCATATTTTGTGCTAATCTGACTCATTTGGCAGGTATATGATTTTCCTTTATTAACCAGGTCATCAAAACGTGCCACTTTATTTGGAAATTATCTCAATTTAAAACTCAAATATGTAAGTGCTTCTTTTATTGTCAAATGAGAGTTTTCTATTTTCCATATGTAGCCTTGTTTTTATTCTTGGTTTTTGTAAATCTCATGACTTTTCTCTTTTTAATATTTACAAGAAAATCATTTTCAACACCAAAGTTATAGAAGGCGTCAATCAGTCTTTGTAATCCTCTTTGGTTTTGATCTTACAAGATCACATTGTCTGCATAGGCGAGCCAACATATTATAGTAATCCCCAATATTGGGGAAATAAAAGCAGACTTCATGAGGTATTCACCCATGTCTGACACACATACATTGAAAAGACGGGCGCCAACACAGAGCCTTGTCTTAGGCATTTAAATGCTGGAATATCTTTAGTGATGGTGCCCTGTAGGTCAAGTCTAATTTGTATTTTGGTGTCTTCATGGATGGCAATTAACATCTCTAACAATCCCTCTGGAACTTGCCAATTTTGCAATTTATACCATGGACTAGATAGATCATCAGTGCTTATGACATATCTATGCATGCTATATACAGTGGCAATGCATATTTTTCCCATGGCATTTGCATAAACATGTCCATCAAAAGCCCATCCAGCATTGTCCATATGTCTTTCCTATACCAAATTTGACATTTAGAAAGACGATTGTTACTGGAAACCCAACCTTCTGATTCCAACAATATTGCAGTTGAGAAAACTTTACTACCAGCATCTAACAATGCTATAGGCCTGTCATTTGTTGGGGACTCTATTTCCTTTTTCGTATAATGGTTTTATGCTAGAGAACTTCCAGCTGCCATCTATTTTTTTTTAAATCAATAATATCCATATATATATTCAATGAGAAAACTTTGTTAAAGGAACGTTATGGTTAAGTTGCACTAATAAAAACCTATGAAATTCAGTGAAAAAATGTTGTTAAAAGGACGTTATGGTTACAAGAAAAATCAAAAAACCCCTAAAATTTGCCATTTATAGTAAGCTAAGCAACCATAACTCGCGCCACCACCGTGCACTGCTAAGACTAACACCCAGGACATCAAAGATGACATCACAAATATCATTGATGACATCACATGTCTAGCCCCTTCTTTTTTGTTCACTGCCATATCTAGGCCAGGTGGGTTTATTTACTGACAGTCAGAAATGTAACTTTCAAAAGGTATTACATTTATAGATATTGCTATTCTCACATGTTCTTACACTACTTTCCTTAGAATTTAATTGCATCTTCTGATGTACATCTATAGGGGAAGAAGCAGGCCTGAAACACAGCAATCATTTTTGTGCATGAATATAATCATGTAGATTATACACAGTTGCTAATGATACTGCCTCTTGTTTGCTTACTTTACTCTATTTATGTTTTGTGTGTATTAGTAGAAATATGTAGTAAGTGATGCATTATTAGCTACTTAGCTACTTAGTACATGTTTCACAGTATGGAAAAGTCTGATACAGAAGCATTCACTGTTTTATTATATAACTTTGGAAAATTACAAATATAGCACCTCTGCGATGTATGCTGCAGCCAATACCCGCATTTCTGTATGAGTAGGTCCCTGTACTAGAAAGAACACTGCAATGGAATGTTCTTTACATTGAGTGATGAATTATGTAGTTTATTACACATCTCCCGATAATCCCTGATACTTTTTTGCCAACATTACATTCACAACCCCTTGCATGAAAAGTAAATGCACATGTGATGTCATCAGTGAAGTCATCAATGATATTTGTGATGTCATCTTTGTTGTCCTGGGTGTTAGTTTTAGCAGTGCATGGTGGAAGCACAAGTTATGGTTGCTTAGCTTACCATAACTGATGAATTTCAGGTGTTTTTCTATTTTACTTGTAACCATAACGTCCCTTTAACAAAGTTTTTTCAGTGAATTTCATAGGTTATTATTAATGCAACTTAACCATAACATCCCCTTAACAATGTTTTTTAATTGAATTTCATAGGTTTTTATTAGTCCAACGTAACCATAACGTCCCTTTAACAACATTTTTTCTGTGAATTTCATGGGTTTTTACCGGTGCATGCTATTTTCTTACAACTTACTAATATCATACTTGCCAAATATAACAATATTTGTGTCCAATTTACAAAGTGTCACCTTAAAACTCTGCCATTTCCCACCTTCTAGAATCATTTGAACACTTCTATACACTTTTTGCAACTATTTCAACTA
This sequence comes from Ambystoma mexicanum, assembly GCF_040938575.1. NCBI lineage: Eukaryota > Metazoa > Chordata > Amphibia > Caudata > Ambystomatidae > Ambystoma > Ambystoma mexicanum. The sequence goes on along the minus strand of NC_090922.1, from coordinate 20,853,819 downwards.
ATTTTGCATCCGTAGACGTCTACGAACATCTGACTTCATTGCGGACCTTCCGGACAGTGACACATGACCATACGCTGGCGCCCCGCATGATGAAGTATCTGAGAACCCTGTCTGAGAACCCGTCCACACTTCACAATACGATCCGTCCTTCGCGGACAGTTCAGAACTGCATTTTCTACTGATCTAGGAACTTTCAACTTCAAAATTCCCCTTGCACACCTCCTACATCTTTCCGTACCCATTATCCATTACCCTAGTACACAGTACATACTTGGAAGAATTTTATCAAAACTGCTATTTATCTTAAAAATGACATCAGTTATTGCCATCCTTCCTCCCCAAGAGCCACCGCCACCACCAGCTGGAGGACCCTCACAACGAAAAAAGCACAGTACTTTCAAAGACAATGAAGAGGACCAAGAAGATGAGGTAGAAGAAGTGCCTACTTCTAGCACCAAGATCGAATCATGGGTGTGCCAGTTCTTTGCTACTGTTGGGAGTGTACCAAAGGCTAAAGCTACCAAAGTGAAATGCACTGAGTGCAATTTTGTATTCAGTCGCAGACTACCTGGACAGTACTCCTACGGGACAACCTCCATGCACCGCCACACCAAATCCAATGACCGCAATGCTCTCAGAAAGGTTATTCCTTTCTCAGCAAGTAGTAAACTGTCTTCCTCCACCTCATCTTCCTCAACAAATACTGTAACCACAAAGCCTGAACGCTGCGGGCATTGGTGCATTATAAATAAATAAATAAGGTGGGCTATGGACCATTATCGTCCATTGCAGCCCCTGAAATGGGGGATAAAGGCCATTAGCACCCCTGGTTCCTAAAGCAGGAACCCAGGGTGCTAAAACATAGATTTTTCTTCCTATAGCGGGAAGCCTGTGGCGTCCCGCTGTAAGGAAGGAAGGCGGAAGGAAAATCCTTTTCCAAGACAGCCAACATGGAAAGAGAAGGCGGGGCTCCGTACACAACCCCTCTTCCCTTGCCATGGCAGCCTGCAAAACCCTATGAACATATTACCACAAGCACTTGTTTCCCTTTCAAACCTATCCTACCTTCGAATAACTTTACCACATAGCCGGTCCCAGGTAGACAGCCACTTTAACACCATTTTTCGTCCCTAGTGTTAATGGCCAGTAGCCAGATTGTCTGCATCATGACCTTATGCCAGATTGTCTGCATCATGACCTCATGCCATGACCCAGACAATCTGGCTACTGCCCATGGCCACAGGCTATACCTCAGTCACCAAAGGTATATGACTATTTTTTGTACCTACATTATTACACTTGTCAAAAAATAAAACAGGCACATTTGCAAAACCATGCTTTAATGTACTTGCCAATGCCCCTCACGAGTTTGCTTGAAATCCGACATTTTTTAAAAAGTGTCAAAATGTATGTACAAACAATATTCATATAACTTAGCCCCCACTTGACATAATCCATTCAGTCTTTACACAAACATTGAAGGCTGGGTCTATTATCTTTCTCAAAAAGTTTGTCCACATTCATCAAATAGCAACAAAGTTATAAGCCACCTAAAAATGCTGAGACCCCCCTCTAATTTCGCCCCCTCTTGAGCTTTAGAAAACCATTTATATCTAGATCCAAAATCGTTTTGAAAAATGTTGTGCAGATTCGTCAAATGACACCACATTTATATGCCTTTATAATATTTTGGGACCCCCCCTCTAATTTTGCCCCCTCTTGACAGAATCCCACAAAACTTTGAAAAACCATTCAGGATTAGTTCTAGAATAAAATTGCAAAATGACATGCCGTTTCATTGAGTGGCGCAAAAATATATAAGCCATCCAAAAACTGATTTTCCCCCACCCTGTAATGCAGAAATAGGTACAGATGTCCCATCAGATGTCCTAGGACATCTGAAGTGTCTGCGAACACAACATGACTGTCCCAGGGCATCTGGAGTGTTCGCTGACTTTTGGGGGTTGAAACAACCAGTTTTTTGGCTTCTTATGGCCATATCCAATCCAATCCTCACCCCCCCCCCCCCACATCCCCAGAGATAGATTGTGAGTTTGACAAGTGCAATGCTGCTTTTCTTTTGATGTTTTCGCCACACTGTCTGCGGACTCCAAAAAAGTCAGCGAATCCAAGATGACGGGCATTTCAGGAAAACCAACGCATTTCACGTTTTCACATCACCCAATGAGCGGCCGCGTCCCGATGCCTGCGGAACACGCAAAAGTCAGCTAATTTTTCTGGCCAATCATAGGCCAATCCACGGACAGTAGAGCCAATCAGAGGCCAGTCCATGGACCGAACAGGGAAGTGAGTCAGCGGACCGGACATAGATTCCGACTTGCACCACTATTGGGACAGTCATATTGCTTAATTTGCAATTCATAGTGGGCTAGATAGTGCATTTTCCAAATCGTGTCCTGGGATGCGGTTTGTTTAGATGTGTTCCTATGTAAAACACAAGGGACTGTTGTGGGTATTCCTACTGTGTATTGCCCAATACTATGATCGCACTCTGGAACTCACAGTTTCTTTGTTAGGGTGGGTTAGGATGGGTACATATATTTTACTGGACTTACAATTGTAAATTGGTGCACTCTGTCGCGCTAAAAACACACATATTAAGCCATTCTGGGCTATCTATGTGTCTGCCACTGTCCGGATGAAATTCTATAGACTTTAATGAGCTTTCTCCGTCAGGCAGGTGCAAGTCTGTTTCTTAAAAGGCTGGAGAGTGTACATTATATTCTCCAGTAAGTTCCTCTTTTGCATCTGGGCATTGAAGAATCTTGTAGGGCCCTTGATGTCCGTTTTCAGTGTCCTAGTAAGGAAGACCCTGCCTGTGGTTGTTTCTTGAGCACTAGGTCAGGTCTCCCAGTTGGATCTGTTCCTGCCATACCTCCACAGATCTCGTCAAATTCGAGAAATTACATGTTTGCTGTTTTGTTAATATGTTTAACACTGTTTCCCCATCTTTCTGCAGAAGGGTGTATTTATATTGTTTATGGCAGTTATTATAGGATTTTTTTAAGCGCCGTATCTTCGCCAAAGTTAAAGTTAGCTTCTGGGATTTGACTGTTCTTATTATACTTATTCTTCATTTTTCTTTGCATTTATAATCTCGTTGCGGTTATACCTTCTATTATGCTGTTTTGCCTTCAGAAATCTAAGATTATCTACTTCTTTAAGGATAAAGACTGGAAAGAACTCTCGGTCAAATGTTTGTAATTTGCCTTCATTACTAGTTAGCATTCAATAGTCCCGTAATATCCTTAATAAAAGCATTAATAGTCAAACGCTCCATGTAATCGTGCTTCCCTTTGCATTAACTGATAAATGAGTTAAATCTTTTATAATATGACTAGTAACATCTTTTATAATGTGAGTAATTATGCAATCATTTCTTGCAATTAACATATTATGGTAACTAAATTGTGTCTCCTTTACTTCAAAGTCCATGCAATCAGTGAAGATTTCATTTGAAACAAAAATGTAGTCGATGCAGGAACTATGAGCGGTTTTTTCCATTTATCTTGTAGGGGAATATCCCCTAGAAAGTTTCCATTTAACATTTGCAGGGCTCAACCGTCTAAAAATGTACCCATTTATATCATTTTGCTACTCAAATATTTTGCTGACTTTCTTCTGGGTGGATTTGACATATCGCATGAAGATCCCCAGCTAATGTATCACATCACCCAGTCTTTTGTCAATGAATTCATTTTCCCAAATATCATTTATATGTTCGAGAAAAATTTCCAGATTGGAACATGAGGGGTTTCAGTATACATTCATCAGAATTAGCAATTTTTGTTATTTATCAGTTTCAATCTTGATTTTTAGTGCCAGAATCCCATAATAATCCTTCGAGATTATATGCAACTCAGATCAAATCATTTTTGTATTGCTAAAAATTAATCCACCTGATGGACAACCACCATTTCAATGTATGGCCTCTTGCTGGTATGCATATTACAGGGGAGATTAGCCACACCTCTTGAAGGAAAGGTGTATCATTCTGGATCAGTTTTTGCACATTTTTTTTTGTTATTCCTTAAATGATAATGGCCCCTTATGGTCCAGGAGATAAGATTAAAGATACCATTAGTGGTCAATTTGTTAAATGTATCTCTTTTCTACAAGCCTATGGTTTTCTCTAGACAAGATGCCTGGTAACCAGCACCAATCCTCCAACATTTTTGTGTTTGACGTACATGTAGCTGTAATAAAGCGAACAATAGGTTTACCATGACAACTGATTCTCATCATCTTGTTTTCTTATTGTTTTAAGGAATTGTATTGCTTGACCAGTTCTTACTACAATTGTTAGGCACTGAATCATAAAAGGGCAATAGATCATAACCGATTTGCCTTAAAGCTTCACTTTCTCCTAAAATCATTTCATAAACTACTTTGGATGGTCCTTTAATGCAATAATATTGGTTCACTTAGTGTCTATAAAATCAACTAATGCGATATTCTCTGTGGTTATTAACCTTAATTTAGGGATTTTTATGAGATAATTCTAAAATATTAGAGCAGTTCAGAATAATCTGTTTAGCGTCGTTTAATATAAATTTCAGCAATAATTGAGTGGTTTCTGTTTTTACTCCATCATTATTATCAGGATCTATTGTCTTAGTTGTAATTGTCAAGCATTTGTTTTCTAGTTCTCTATTTGTATATTAAGTTGTAGTTGGTGCGTTATTGGTATCTGTCTAAATTGGTCCAGTTTGTAGATTTGCAGTTAGTACAATATTGGTCTCCAATCATACTGCTCCTGTTTGAGTTTATAATGTGCATACATTTCTCAAGCTTGTGATTTATACAGTGGCTTGCTTATTAGAACAGTTGTTTTCAAGGAAACATTTGTTTTATATTCCTTTCCAATTGTATTGGACCTCTTATAAAATACAGATGTCCCAGATGCTAAATATGGGGCACTACAATCGAGGTGAATATAGTGTATCAGTAAAACAAAGCAAAAGATTAAGCAATGTTTGAATTAATCTATTAAGTCGATGTGCCCTATGATCGAATGCATTGGAAGTCCATAAAATTAAAGGATCATAACCAGTTATTCTAAAAAAATATACGTCTTCAATATAATTAAAATTCAAACCAGCAATAATATGAAGTTCCATTTATTCATACATAAAACCATCAACATACATAAAATGATTCATGGATTTCTTCTTCAAATTCATACATATCATTACACGCTTGAACAAACTTATCACAAGAGGCTGAATATGCAATATTCTATATCTTAGATTCTATACAGTTGTGTATGTACAATTTCCTGCACTTGGATACCCTACATGTTTCTGTCCTTTAAATGCTCAACAGTTCTGGATATTCGTCAGGGGTAAAAAAACATTGAAAGGATGATAACACGATACCAAAGACATATCTCTGATCACGTACACAGTGTTTAGTAATTCTGTCTCGCAATCAATGTAAATTCACATCACGTTTTTCAAATCACATATTTCATCTTGTTTAGAATCCTAAAAGAAACAAAAAGACGACAAAATTTCACTATTAAAGCATAAATGTATATGCACATTTTCAATGACAGTAGTTCCCAAGAAACAGAAGAATCTTGAAGTACCTGGAAACATTCCACGGTTACTCCTCCTGTGCGCTTCTTGTTTCTTATTGGTATCACACTGAATGTGTTTCTTATTCACAAAAGCCCATTTTTTTACCCCGGGGGAATGTCCAGCACTGTTGAGCATTTAGAGGACAGAAACATTTAGGGCATCCAAGTGCAGGAAGGAATATGTCACTTACCTGTTACTCCTGTTCTCCAGCATTGGATCTTTCACAGATTCACATGCTGTGACTATTCCTTTTCGTTAGGCTGGGAATCCTCAGTAATGTGAGAAACCTAGGGGTGTTCTCCCTATGAAACCCTGGAGATCCAACACCCAGGTGGGCGAGGGTGGAACATCGCTGTTGGATTCCAACCCTGGGGGAGGACAAGCGAGGGAGGATCACCTGGGTGGAGGACATCTGGGGACATTGGGGAGAACACCATTAGGCAAGACATAGTATTCCCCCTTCCCACTTCCAATGCCCTCCCCCAATATCCCCTCAGCTTTCGTAGGAGTTTGTCATTCTACCTCAACCTCATCCCAACCATGTCGTTCTCGAGGCAGAACCGTTTCCACACATATCGATGCGAAGTCCCCCACTCACTATTCCCAAATCCCCACTTCAAGTCAGAACCCTAAGAAACATTATCCAAAAGGTTCATTCTATTTGGAACCCGTTCAAGCCCATATCCCACCCCATTATACAAACAACTACAACTCCCAAAATCCTCACCCTTCCTACCATGCTGACCTGACTGAGACGAGGAAGCACAAACCAGGTGCAATGAGGATTACCGATGGGAATCCTTTGGCCATTGACGCCCAACCCTAACCACACACCTGCAGCCTGTTAACCTCACACAGGTACTTAAAAGGGGCCTGCAAGCAGAGAGAAATCAGTTGCTTTTGGGAAGCCAGGAGGAAGACTGCCTTTCTGAGTCCGGCAGAGGATCCCTATCTCAGACCCAAGCACTCAGGGAGCAGGAGAGAGGCAGAGCACACAGGGGAGAAAGGTTTCCCAGGTAGCAGCTGATCCCTGAGAGAGAGACAGCAGAACCAAGACGGGATGCAAGGAGTGTGGAGCCTTTGCCCCGTATCCCGACTGATCTAAATCAATAACAAAGCAGTACCATATAACCATAACATCCTTGAAAGGTACACTTACCACTGGAGACATAAAGAGGTTACGAAGAACAGATTGGTCAACACAGGACTCTGCCGCAGAATTCCTGTCGACACACTAGAATCTGATAAATGTGGGCACCGATCTCCAGATGGCTGCCCTGCAAATGTCCAGCATGGGGTCCCTGAAAGAAAAGCTGTCATAGTGGCCACTGCTCTGGTAGAGTGTGCTCTGGGTCTGCCAGGGAGAGGCCTGCCAGATTGTTGGTGGCAGAAAGAGATGCTGACGTCCACCTGGAAATAAAAGGCTTGGCAAGCGTTTTCCTTCCTCCAGAGAGACCAAACATTGTGCTGAGCTGAGAGGTTTGACGGAAAGACTTTCTGCGGGCGACGTAATACTTGAGTGTCCGCACAACGTCCAGAGAGTGTAATGAACGCTCAGCCGGAGAGGTAGGAGAATGGAAGAAAACTGGAAGCACCACAGGCTTGTTGAGGTGGAAAGTGGGTGGCACCTTAGGCATAAATGAACGGTTGGTGCGCATGACAACCTTGGATTTGTGAAATGATAAGAAGGGTGACCTGGTGGAAAAAGCTGGCATCTCGCCAACTCTGCAGGCGGATGTTATGGCCACCAGAAAAGTAGTTTTCCAAGAGAGATACTTGAGAGAGGCTTTGTGCATTGGCTCAAAGGGTGGTTTTATGAGTCTGGACAGGACTACGTTGAGTTCCCAGGCCGGGGCTGGGCACCTGACAGACCGGAAAGAACAAAATAGGCCTTTTAGGAATCCCTTCGCTAATCTGTGTGACCAAAGGAAAGGCACACAATTATACCTAGATATGGCGGACAAGTGCACTTTGATCGAGGAGTGTGCAAAACCTGCTTGCATCTTTTGTTGCTGTGGGTTACAAACAGGTATATCGCTGGTGTGCCCCAGCATTGGAAAATCCGGTAAAGTTGAATGTTCTGTAGTTCCCACTCATGGCATAAGTGGAGCTCTCTGCTGAGTGAGCCCGCTATAGTGTTTTGGAACCCTGGAAAGTGAAAAGGAAGCAGGAACATCTAATGTTGGAGCGCCCAGTGCCAGAGGGTTTGCGCCTCCATTAACAGGTGCAAAGACCCTCCTTGTTTGTGGATGTATAACATTGTGGCAGTGCTGTATGTAAATATCAGCAAAACCTTCTGTAGAGTTGCGGGAAGAAAGACATAAGTACCCAGAAAACAGCCTGCAGTTACAGGAGATTGTGAAGGTGTTTTACCTTCTCTGTCCAGAGACCACCTGGCATGAAGGTCTCCTGAGTGAGCTTCCCAGCCCTCCAGAGAGGTGTCGTGGTGACAGTGATCTGGTGATTGGGCAGCTTGAAGGGGGCGACAGACAACGTGGGCTTTGATGTACTAACAGCTCAGACTGTCCCTGAATTGCTGTGTGAGGAGAATGTGATCCTCCCAGGAGACCTGCACCCATTGGGCGACTAGCAACTCCTGTATTGGGCAATGCGCATTATGCAGTGTTTGAGCAGGGGGGTGCATGAAGACATCATACCCAGTAGGGACTTGTAACTGCAGACTGACAGAGCTGCTGAAGCGGCTAGTTGGTTCATCTTGCGGAGGAGGGTGGTCACCCGTTTCTCCGACAAAGTTGCTGAGCAAGATAGTGTGTTGAATTTTGCACCTAGGTATAACGTCTGCACGCAGGAACAATGCCCCACTTCAAGACGTTGATTGAAAAGCTGAGGACTGCAAACAGTGGATGGTTGAAAGCACATTGTGTGCAGCTATTGTGTACAAAGTCGCTCTTACCATCCAGTCATCTAGATATGGGTAGATGTGAAAACCGCCCGGCATAGATGCGACACCACTGGATTAAGGCATTTGGTAAACACTTGTTGGGCTGACCTTAGGCCAAAAGGAAGAGCCTTGAATTGGTAATGGACTCTGGCTACTAGAAACTGCAGCTAGCGGCGGTGAGAGTGTTATGAGAAATGTGAAAGTATGCAACCTCTTGGTCAAGTGACGCAGAATGTATCCCTGCTGCAGTTGGGATAGGACCTGCTGCAGTATAACTATGTGAAATGTCTGTGCTTTTAGGAATTTATTTAGTACCCTTAGGTCTAAAATAGGCCTTCAACCCCCTGACTTTTTTCTTACCAGGAAGTATCTGGAGTAGACTCCTGATCCTTGCTGTGCGACTGTGACCTTCTTCACTGCTCGCTTATTTATTTATGCATTTATAACAGCACACAAAACCCTAAGGCATCTAGGCACTAGTTACATTGGAAGTTCAGATCAGGTAAGTTACATACAAAAACATATGCCCCACAGGTTGCAGGTCAAAATCTAGAAGTTGCAGTTGTGTTACAGGGTGAGGCAAGAGACACCCATAGTCATTTGGGTGCTGATTGCAAAGGTACAGGTCCAAGCACAACGCGCAGCTTGGAAGACACGTCAAGTCAGTTACAGGCAAGTACATGCCAAGCACATGGCTGCGAAGTTCAATCAGGTAGGTTGTTAGCAGAGTGCATACACAGCGCGTGGCTAGGAAGAGACGTCAAGTAAGTTACAGGAACGTACATGCACAGCACAAGGCTGTGAAGTTCAATCAGGTACGTTGTAAGCAGAATGCATACCCAGCGAGTGGCTGGGAAGGCACGTCAAGTAGGTTACAGGCAAGTACATGCACAACACGAGGCTGTAAACTTCAATACTTCCCTGCCAACACCGAAGACAACGGAGGCTGGCTGCTTCCTGAAGCGGCTTGCTACAGAGCAACTCCTTTCCACCACAAGGCTTCATGAGAAGCATTGCCATTGTCTGCCATTACAGCACTAGGTAAGCCCATTTAGGCTTGGCAAAGTCCGGGTGGGTGCACTTTTGCAGATTTTAAGCGCTGAAGGCTTTTATTTGGGTAGACTATGTGAGAAACCTGAAGATGTCTCACCTGCTAGTTCCCAGAGATCTATCATCAAGGTGGCCAGGACACAGCCATCACTATTGGATCCAGTTCCTGGGGGTGGACCAGTGGGGGAGGATCACCTGGATGAGGGGTTTTCGGGGAGTGGAAGTGGGATACCAACGGGTGAGATGCAGTACCCCCTTCCTTATAACACCTTTTCCCCATCCTAGCCTGTAGGATACTTAGAAGCTCCCCCCCACCCATCTCTGACACAAAGACTTTCTTATACCGTGCAAAACAACGGACTAACACCAGAGCCGTTTATCGGATGTGTCCCAACACCATCTCGCGCTTTGAAACACTTGTGTATAGGCGCATTATAAAGGCCTTATCATATCATATCATACCAGGGTCAGGCAGAGTCAGGCAACTGACAATAGCTACAAATAACTGGCAGCCCTTTCCCTTCCCCGCAGGGATAAAAGGCAGAGCACAAGGGCACACTTTGAGCAAGGACAAACGCATGAGGAAGCAGCTATTCCAGGACAGCAGTTCAAACGGAGAAGAAAGGCGGCGAAACCGGAAAGGACAACAAAGAGCTAAGTGCCCTTGTCCTTTTCGACCCAAACCTGCGAAGCCTCCGTGAAAGGAATCATAAAACCAGGAACTGCAGCTAACATGTGATGTAACAGATGCCAACGATGCACAGGACCCTCCCAAACTGATAACCGAGGCAGGGAGGCGTGCTTACAACCGTGGTACCGTCCTTGACTCCAGAGACAAGAAACTACCAGGAGATCAGCAAAGCCGGTGAGTCGGAGGGAGAACTGATAGAGAACTGGACGGTGTTGAGTGAAGAGTGCAAACGGCAACTTGTTACGAACAAAGAACTTCTGTGCTAGTGAAATTTTAAAGCCAAGGGAAAGACCAGCTGCAGAGGGGTCCGGCACCAGGTGTGCGTCCATTCGGAAGACTCTGGCTGGTCCCCTTTTTCTTGTGAACATTATAGAAATAAGAGGCTGTAGGAAAGGCCGACATAAAGAGTTAAGGTGGTCGCACAAGGTTCGAGCCAAAATCCCTTGTACAATCGAAAGTCCTTAACCCATTACCAATGATTTTACATTGTAAAACAGGCGTGTGCGCCCTGCTGGGCGAAATGCTGTGCGAACTGTGAATGTGTGAAGCCTGACTTGGGGCTAAGAGAAAGCCTGACTGGGGGCCAAGATGAAGTCTGATTGGTGGCTAAGGTGAAGCCTGACTGGGGGCTAAAAGAAAGCCTGACTGGGAGCTGGGAAAAGCTAAAGAAGTGAACACTGCAAGGTGTTACAATAAGTGAACTGTGTTAAACTGGCAAATGTGAACCCGGCTGAGGGATGCCCGCGAATAAGAGCAAAATTTAACACCCGTAAACATTGTGTCGACAAGTGTGAACCCGGCTGAGGGATGTCCACAGTGAACGGTTGTTTAAAAATACACTGAGATCACTGTATATTATAAATTGCTGATATTTTGAATGAAAGACCGTAGTGAACCCGACTGAGGGAGGCCTACATTGCAAAAAGGATCGGAGCCCGGTTGAGGGGGATCCACGGGTGAACGGAAATCACACGATGGGAAGATAACTGAAAGGAACTTTTGTTTTGTTGTTTATAGTACATCAGGCCCTCTTAGGCAAGAGACTTGGTGTAAAAGAGACTTGACCAGAGAAGGCCCTGATATTTTGGAAACAAACTGTAAGCTTGTGCTGGAGAAGCCCAGGAGTGTGCTGTGCTCAAGAGTCCTGCCTTGTCCCGTGCTAAAACATGGGGAAGGGAGACCCCAGGTATACCAACCTTGCTTATCATTTTGTGAACACTTCTTTCTTTCTCTGATGAACATTATCCCACACTATTTTGTAACTTAGTGGTAAGGATTGGCAATAGCTCTTTTTAGTATAGACCCTTTTTATTTGACAAGATGCCACTAGGACTGCCTTATTATTATTTGATGGTCGTAGCTTGCTCCCATCTTAGATTTAGGTGTTTTTCTCACTCATGTATACAGTTTAATAAACACCCTTGAACTGTGATCACTTGTGTCTGTTTTACTGTTGCCAGCATGGGTTCCTTACAAATTCATATTTGTGTGTTTTCAAAATCAGACTGTGAACAACAACTTATTTGTCCATTTGAGCCTTATTTAACTTTATGTTACGCTCACCTGGTATCCACAGGGACGCCACCCAGCCGGGTTACTCACTGGTATGCTTCTCAGCTTTGCCCTGATGTGGTCTGCGGGGAATGTTCTGCCTGAAAATAAAGGAGGACTGTGTTCAAGACTGACCGACTGGTGTAAGTATCCTCCCTCCACCTCCGTATGCTTTCAGTCCCTCTGGCGCCCTCTCCTCACCTTGTGGTAGAATTAGGCGTGCTCTCCGTCCTGCCTTCTTTGCAGGGGCGCGTTGTCTTTCATGGGCGAGTGCGGCCCAGTTACTTCACTGACGTCGGCCCGTTTGATATTTTTCAGGTAGGTCTTATTGCTGTTCTTTAGTTTTGTTGCTATCCTGCATGCCTTCTTTGTTTAAAATGTCTCTTTTTTCTCCCTTAGGTATGCAGAGCTTCAGCGCAGTGAACTGGCTTGGTTGAGCCCCGCTGGTAAATGATGGCGCATTAAGAGCCCTATGATGCGGTAAGTAAGCGCCATGCGCAGCGCTGCAAAGTCTTGTCTTTGCTAACCTGTATTTTCCTTCCTTTTAGGTCGCAGTGTTCTTCAGCGCGTGTGGAATGTCAGGAGTGGTGCCAGCCGAGAGGCGACCAGCCAGGTAAGCCTTTTGAGCAGTTCGTAATTTGTAAATGTCTCTACAGCTTTCTTTAATGTTGCCTCTGTCTTCCTCTTTCAGGTCGTTCTGTCCGGGAGGCATGCAGATTCGAGGAAGCTGTTCTCAGTAGCTGCGAGTGTTTAAAGATGAAGACTGCAGGGAAGATGCTGCTGCTAATGATGTTCCTTTTGTCTCCTTGCAGGTTCTGCTTCTCCGAGGTTCGAGGGAATATCTGGACACGGTGAGCGTCACGTTGCAAGCTGCAAAGTAACACGAAGCATGTTCAGCAGTCAGGGTGTGGTTTATATAGCCGAGGTAAAGTAGTACCAGCGAAAGTAGTTCCAGGCCTGCCACACCCAAAACTCTAGACCACATAGCTTGGTTCTTAGGGAACCAAGCTATGTGGATGCCTCCATGTTGGCTGACAATACAATAAAGTAGTTCCCAAGCACATTGTTGTTCATGGTGTATGAGCTGAGGGCTTTTGAAGAGGATGCCAGGCTCTAGAGGCCCGAGTCCTGACTCCACCTGGCCAATGGGTTTGCCAGAGGGGGTTTTGGGTGAGGTTCGTGACACTTTAGGATCCTGACCACTCCAAAAATTCTGACCTACACACAAGCACCAGAGTGTTTTGTTTCTGCTGCATGATGCCCATGTGATTAGCTGAGCCCCACACATCAGAGCCAATCAGGTAGCTGGCAGGTGAACGCCGGACCCCACCATAGGCCCACTCCTAAGGCCCCTGCCTGAGCCTTTCAGAGCATGATGGAGCATGGAGAACCTCTCCCTGTAACTTCTGTGGGACCTTTCTGCCCTAAAGGACTCTGAAGGACTTTCACTTGACCTGGGAAGCAGCCATGAGGCACATTGTTCTCTCCTCCTTCCATGACCCTATCCCCACCACTACTATGGCATATTCCTTTCCCACTGCCTATCTATTATTTCTATCTAGCACCAAGATCACCACCTTGTTACTCATGCCTCAGAGCACATTTTTGCACACATCATTATTTCACAGTGTACTTCCTTCTGTGCAGCCATTTTCCTTTTGTGTGCTTTTCAGTGCCTTTTGCAAAAATCAAACTCAGGGACGTCACATACTTATCTCTGATCTTTACATCTGTGCACTTGCAACCCATCTATTATTTTAGTCTGCTTGGCCGCCTAGTGCGATTCTATTGTGCATTAATGTCTCTGGCCCTCCCCCTCTGCCTTTCTTGTTCCTCCTCCACCGTGGTGCTCTCTGCCGTTTCCCCTATTTTTTTCAAACTGTTTCTCCATCTCCTACCCTCCCACAAAGTCTGAAAGGAAGAAATTAATAAAATAACTCCTAAGATCCAACCCGGGCCTGCCCATCGCAGACACCTACATCAATGATCCCTCCAGACAAACTATCACTGACATCCTCTTGGCTGTTCCTTCAGCTAACCTATGGACCCCTCATATGGTCTCTGTCCTCTCCCCTTTCTCCCCCTCACCCAATACTGGTGGCACTAGATGGGATGTGCTCTTGGCTCACTTCTCATCTTCCAAATTCACCATTGTCTATCACAATGGCACCATCATGGGCCAGGGTTCTCAGCCCAACATCCTCCTTCTGGACAGGCATCTTCCTTCCCTTTTCAACTTCCCTCCTCCCATGCCTTCCACCCCTCTTTCCCTCATCCTCCCATCTCCTCCCCATAGGGTTGCACTGCACCCTTGTACCCTCCCTCGCAAATCTTGTTAAAGGGGGTCACCAGCTTCACCCTCAATTCTCGCTCTGCCATTAAACACTCCTCTGACATCTGTCACCTCCTTTAAGACCTTGATGTGCTCACCCTCATGGAGACAGGTTCAAGGCCAGATTTGTCACTGTTTTTTTTAAATCATATTTTTATTAGGGTTTTCATTCTTTACCAATAACCAAACATAAATAAAATATTTCAACATTAAAATAAAAGCACCCTACCCAACCCCCGAACACCTAACACCCTTTTACTTGTAAAGCCTCCACCCTCCCATACCCGGACACTCTTCAAAGTATATTGCATTTTATAGACCAGATATAATGCATTAATTGAATAAGTCCAATAACCGTAACCTTTGAGGGCACCAATTCTCACGAAAGTCCTTGTGCAAAAAGTCCAGAACAAACTCCCAATCCTACCTTGAATGTCTTTTGTTCCCTCTGAATTACATATGTGACCCACTCAAGGGATTTTTATAAGCCACTCTTGTTCTGTTGGGCCTCTGTTTGTTTCAATTTTTGCACAATTAAGGATACTGTTGCCACCGACAATATCATATATGATTTCCTTTGTTTCCTTTCGGTTAGAACCTCCCCCAAACCTAACATTTGCTCCCCTATGCCTCTCCGTATCTGGAGGCCAAAAATCTCAAACATTGCATTGTGTATCTTTCCCCAAAATAATGTAATTTTCTGACACTCCAACCAAATATGAGCCCAGGTACCTTTTGCTCTGCATCCCCGCCAACACTCATCCGATACATTTTTATAGAACTTATGTCATTTCTCCGGCGTGAGATGCCTTTGAACCATCACCTTTGTCCATGTTTCCGGTATTTGGATTGCCTGCAACAAATTTGGAATTTTCTTCCACACTGCCAACCACTTTGTCTCTGTCGTAACATAACCTGTATCTTTCTCCCATAGTTTCATATATCCCCAATGCCTTTCGATTGAACCATCACCAGTAATCGTATACAATGCCCCCACATATGTCTACCTGCGTACCAGTGGTAATATAGATCTCAAAGGGGTTAGATCCCTCATAATTTGGTGTTTGTTAACCATTAACCAATGACGTAATTGAACATATCTTTTTCTTTAATTATCGTTCAACAATAATAACTGATTGCATTGCAGAAACAATCTTATCTCTAGACTTTCAAACATATCTCCTATCCTTAAACATCCTGCTTCCTCCCACTTCTTAAATGCATTCTGTTCAAGCCCCGGAGCAAACTGAGGGTTGCGAAAAAGAAGGGTGAAAGGAGAAGGAAACGTAGTGAAACCTTTTGTACTCCAGTTATTAGCATCTTCCATGACACCCTGGGTTTCTTGCTTTGCCAAATATAATTCCTCACTATCTTGTTGAGTGATTTGCAGTATTGTAGGGGGACCCTTATTGGTAGTGCTTGGAATAAATACAACAGCCTTGGAAGAACTATCATTTTCATTACATTTATTCTCCCCATCCATGATATTACCAAGAAGTTACGTTCTTTCAACCACTGTTTAAATGACCCCAAAAGAGGGAGATAGTTTGCTCTGTACATCAAATCCAGTGAGTCTTAATTGTATGCCCAGGTATCTCATCCCCGCTCAGCTATTATGAAGTGGTTATCGTGGAACTCTCTTTCCCACAATATTTTTCCTTTCAGAAACTTCATCATCACTGATTTTGTAATGTTAATTCTTAGACCCGCCACCCCACCAAATAGTGTCAACTCTGCTGCCACACTTGAGAGGGAGGACGGGGTATCTACCAATATAAGCAAGAGGTTGTCAGCAAAAGCCATCACTTTATGCACTTCTTTCTCAAATTATATCCCTTTTATTTTCTCCTCATCCCTAATTCTGGATAACAAGGGCTCTAGATGTAATGCATACAATATCAGAGCCAATGGGCACCCTTGTTTAGTCGACACTCGAATCTTTTCAGAAAGATCCCCATTAATAGCCAATCGCAAAATTGGGGTCTGATAATTTGCCTTTACCATTTGTAAGAACCCAGGGCCGAATCCCATTCTTTCCATTGTTAGAAACAAAAAAGACCATTCAACTCGATCAAACGTCTTCTCAGAGTTGAGCGTTATCACCTCTGCTGTTAATTCTGCCTTATTTATTTTTTCTATCAAATATTAAATCCATCTAGTGTTATCAAATGTTTGCCTAGTCCCAACAAATCCAGATTGATCAGGGTGAATCCACAAATGTATTAGTCTTCCTAATCTGGTTGCAAATATATTAGTAAAAATCTAAGAATCAATATTGATGGGAGCTACGGGTCGGTAAGATCCACAATGGGTCCCATCCTTCCCGGGTTTAGGAAAAAGTACCACCTTAGCTTCTTCCATCAAAGGCGTAATAGTGCCCTCCCCCCCAAAGGTGTTGAACAATGCAGTCAACACCGGACTTAACTCTTCAATGTAGGTTTTGTAAATGATTGCTGGGAAGCCGTCTGGTCCTGGTGCCTTGTGGAGGCGTAAAGCTTTTATCACTTGTCGAACTTCCTCCAATGTTATCTAGGCCTCTAACTAACTTTAAAAAAATTAAAAAGAAATAAATTATATAGTTAGATAGATAACTCTTCCCTATCGACTAGGTCTAATTTATTTAAATGGCATTGTTGTAGATATGACTTTTGTAATACGGGATCTGGACAATCCGAAGTGTACAGAGCTGTGTAGTATTTCATAAAAGTATCTATTAAATGCCAGGAGGAATAACTAAGTTTCCCTTGCTCAGATTCAATGTTGCAGATTAATCTAGCTTCATTCTTCATCCGAACTTGGTGTGCCAGCAGGGAATCGGCCTTATTGGCCTTAACATAATAGCTTTGTCTTATGTACAATAGGGCCTTCTTGGCGTGCCTTGTCTGTCATAGATCCAATTGGCCTTTGAGGTACCTATGCATCTTACGTATTCGTGCCCCTTGAATGGTTTCTATAACTTTCATAACTGCCTTAATTTGGGTCTCTAAGTCACATTGAGCGGCACAAAGTACTTTCTCTGTGCAGGCTTTCTGTCGATAAGTTCACCTCTTATGGTTGCTTTAAAAGCATTCCTAACCCATTTATTCGGTGTACCCTGCGTCCCATTTAGTTTGAAATATTCTTTTATCTTTGTCTGAATCTCTTCTCCCATCACCTGGTCTTTAATTACCTGGTTGGGGAATTTCCATCACCACAGCCCTGGCCTTTCGTTTCCTTGATGAATCATTAACTTTAATGGTGCATGTTCGGATAGAGTTATTGGACCCGTCTCAATCTGATGTATTCTCCCCACCAATGAAGCCGAAACCCACATGTACTCTATTCTTGAGAATGTTTGGTGGAAGGATGAGTAAAACGTAAACCCTTCATCCCAACGCTGAGTTTCTATACACATATCTATTAATGATAAATTTGCCATGATCTTTTGTAACTTTTGCGGTGGGGGTCGTTGTAGAATCTGGCTTAACCTACACTCCTATTGACCTGGGGGTCCCACGCCATATTAAAACCTCCCATGGGGATAATTTGCCCCTCTGCAAACAGTCCCAACTTTCCCAATACTTGTTGCAAATATACATCTTGTCCTGTATTTTGGGCATAAATTGTAGCCATCGTATATCGACTTCTGCCAAGATTTATTGTTATAAATATGTATCTGCCCTCTTTATCCTTCTCTTGCGCCAATACGGTCTGACCAACCCAACTTTTCAGGGCTATTAAAACCCCTCCCTTCTTTCCCTTGTCATTTGATTGAACAATATAAGGATAGCCATACAATTTCAACTTATCCGCATCTCTCCTAGACACATGAATCTCTTGTAGTCACAACATCTGGTTTCTCCCATCTCAAGAACACACCTACTTTCTGTCTTTTAACTGGGGAGTTCAGACCCCTAATATTCAAGGATAGGACTTGCAGTGTTTTCATTCCTCCCATCTGGACAACTTTTCTCCGTAAAATAGTCTGGCAGCTGACCTACCCCCAAACGCCCAACATAATAACCCCAAACCCCTGAAACCTGCCCCCCCATTCCCTTCTTTCTCCCTGGTCGAGCCCAACCAATGCTCTTTTCTTCCACGCATTAAGCAGTGGTGATCGAGTCCCGCTACCCACGTAGAGATTAACTGTGTGGATCAACCTGTACCCAACACCACCTGATTCCAAGAGCCGAGGCTTATACTCCATTTCCTCCCGCAGCATTTACCTGAACGTCTGGCCCCCCAGAAGTTTCCATCCGACCTGAGCGTCACTATAACCTTCCATTTATAGTTTGTTGTGGATCATTTCAAAATTTACACATAAGTTCTCTCGGCATCCCCACTTATCCTCACAGCAGTTGTAAGTATCATTCTCGATCGACTGATTGTCCTGGTGAATCCTGGATCGATTTGTCGCATGAAGGTCTCGTCCAATTCCCATATTCTGAATTTCCCTTTGTCTTGAATTTTGCGGGTTTCCTTTTGCTATGTCCCTGCTTCTTCCTCCGTTATCTTCAGTATCCTTTAAACCCTTTTTGAATGAGGTGTCACAATGTTGTTGACCTTCCCATATGAAGAAGAGTCCAAACGGAAATGTCCATCTATACCGTACTTGTTTTTTTATTAGCAATTGTACAACTGGACCATGAGTCTGCATTTCAACAAAGTAACTTGGGCTGAATCCTGAAATAATTGGATTCAGATCCATTCACCTTGATAGGCGATGCTTTCCTTGCTGCTTGTAAGATTGCCTCTTTCTGAACATAGTCCTGTATAGCAGCGATAACATTGCAGAGCCTTGCTCACGGATCCTTGCGTTTCCGGCCCACTCAATGTATTCTGTCAATCCGAACATCGTCACCATTTTCCATGTCCAGCAAGTCAGCGGACACCTGTTGTATTGTTCGGGAAGTAGTTTAACCCGAATGTTGGGTCTTCTTAATCTATTTTTAAGATCTTCAATTTGAATTTCAATATATTAAGTTGCTGTTGCTAACTGATCTGTTAATATATCCATCTTGCGTGTATCTTCCGCTATGTCTTGAATAGCCATCTCATTCGTTTCTGTTCTTTCTGTTAGATCGTTGATGTCATTTTTCACCTCCTGTAATTCTTGTGAGAGTTCGTTTTTTATGAGGGCAAGTTGTACTTGGAGGGTCTCTGTCATAAAACGTGAAAATATTGGTTGATAATTGCTGTTGTTGTATCTGAGTCTGATATCTTGGGCAGTGATTCTGCTCCTAGTTCTTGATGCGTGGGGGGGGGCTCTCCACAGTAGCCCCTTCTTCACCTTCCTTAGGCCACAATTTAGACATAGTCCCTTCCTGTTGCTTTTTCTTCTGAGACTTAGGGGTTGGAGCCCCCTCCATTGGGTCTTTAGCTTTATTACGGGACATTGTGGAAGTAATCTGCAATCCCAGAGTTACCTGCTGACCCCTCTAACCTTCTGTTGCGATGATAGGAGCACAGCAACTGAAATAGTTAAACCTTGCAGTATAGTTAATATGGTCCGCTCCCACGTACACCACCTTTTACACAGCGATGGACTTCAATATGATTTGCCGGCGCACCCAGTCAGTAGTAGATTTATTGAGCTATAACAACTATTTTTTTGGGATGGGTGAGCTGTTTACAATGACATCTATCCAACTTAACAATGAATTGTGCTGAAATGGTGGGGAGTTTGCACCTTCACTACTGCAGATATTAAATCTCCACCCCCCACGTTGTAAATATCTCTCAATTCACGAAATCAGTCCCAGGGTAACGGTGGTTCACCTTTGTCTTTGCTCAACATTTGTCAATGCTAATGGTGCACCCTTTGATAGATGGTACTCGCAAGGCAATGAGCTGCCAGCCGGGGCAAATTCTGGTATTACACACTCCTATTGCCTTCCCCGTTAATCCTATATGCTCACAATCACTTACTAAATAGATGATTCCTCCCTTGCCTCATTACTGTCATATAGTAGCTCCAGACCCTAAGTTAGGCATGTGAGGCTTAGAGTGAATTTAAGGTGCAGTGATCTCAAACTATAGGGTCTGCCAGGCCTCCTTGATTGTGAGTCCCTTCCTTGTTAATAGTCAGTTAATTTGTTTAAAGAGACGCTTTCCCCACTCTTAAAAAGACATTGAAAAAAGCTTTTTCCCCACCTGCGGCGTTGCAGAGATGGAAACGGTGCTCAAGCTCACATATACATAGCAGTAACTGCAGGCCGCTCGGTTGCATGCCACTCCCCAGTAACACCACACACTCATCTCATCAGACATTCCCCTTTCCACCCCCTCACAACCACCCTTTCCTGGTTCGACCACTCCCTCCTCTCTTCCTCACTTGACCTCCCATGCCCACAGCCTCCTCCCCCTGCACTGCCAGTCTCCGTTTCCATCATTCAACCAATGAAACGTGTGTCAGTCGCTGCCTTTGCTTCTTCCTTCATCCCTTCCCCGCCCCCATGCTCTAGACTCTCCCCCTGACTCTGTCCTTTCTAACTTCCATCTTTCTATCACTAACACCTTGGGCATCCTTGCCCCTGTTATGAGGATCCGCATGAAGGCTGTCTCCAAATGTAACTCTTGGTATGACTCTGACTTAGCCGCTTTGAGACTAAAGTACAAAGCAACAGAACGGAAGAGGCAGTCTTCTAGCTCATCGCCTGACAAACTGGCCTGCCGCCTTCTCCAAAGGCAATACCGTCTTTCCATCTGCTCCAAGAAAAGAGCACATGTCCACGCTTGCATCTCTGGAGCCACTAATAACACAGATTAACTCTTTAAAATCTACAAGGAACTCGCAAATCTTAATGCAGTCTCCTCCTCCCTCCCAGGCATTATGCTCTGCACTGGCCTCCTACCTTTCCTCAAAAACTCTTGACATCCTGTCCTCTCTGTCATCTGATCCCTACCCTCATGTCAGCCCTTCTTTCTCCTCTTTTGACTCCCCACCCCCTCCCAAACTCGCCCCTCTCTCCCAGTGCACCAGATGAGCTCTCTAGAGTTGTCCGCTCTATGAAAGTCTTCTCTAAACAGGTGCCATCCTGCTCCTCTAGAACCATGAAGGACAATGTCGACATTCTCGCTCCTGCATTGGCTGACCTCTGCAACCACTCTTTTGCCACAGGCTCTTTCCCTCAACCCCTCAAGCACTCCCTGTGCACCCTCTCCTAAAAAAAGATGTCTGCTGACCCCTCATGCCTGGCAAACTATCGACCTACCTATATCACCCCTTTCTTGGGCCACCCCATTGAGAAGCTGGTCATCCCCCAACTGACCCTTCACACCGAAATGGCTGGCTGCCTCCATGACCACAAGTCCAGTTTCAGGGCAACCATGACCACAAGTCCAGTTTCAGGGCAACCAGAGGCACTACACCTGCACTCCTGAATAACCGAGAACACCTCCTCTCCAATTTGGTCTCAAGCTCTCCTTCTGTTCTGATCCTCATCGATCTCTCCTCTGCTCCATCCTCATACACCACCTCTGTGATACCCTGGGAATCACGGACAGGGCACTGGCATGGCTTACCTCTTTCCTCTCTAACAGACCCTCCCAAGTTCAAATGGGTCCTTTTCTCTCCCCCACCCCACTCTCTACCTGTGGCATCCCTCAGGGTTCTATACTATAGCCATGGTTCTTCAACATCTACCTGGCCCTCTTGCCTTCTCTCCTGACTTCCAGCTCTCTTTCTGACTGCCTTCCCCTACCACCTCTTCCTCATCTTTCTACCTTATACTGGACTGCCTGACTGTTTTCTGTCATGGTGCTCCACCTATGATCTCTGCCTCAGTGCCAGCAAGACAGAGATCCTACTTATTAGGATTCCTGCCCCTAGTTTCCCCCTCACTCTCTAGCCAGACTCCCTGGGTCCCCTCCCCTCACCTACCTGTGAGGGACAAAAAAACTAGCAATCATCTTTGACTCCTCTGTCTCCTTCTCCCCACACATCATGGACCTTGCCAAGAAGTCACATTTTCAATTTAATCTTCTCAGGGGAATTCTACCTTTCCTCACCTTGCCCTAGACGCACAATGTCTCCAGAGCCCTGGTTCTCTCTAGACTGGACTACTGCAACAGCCTCTTCCTAAACCTTCCTCTTTCCTCCCTTCGTCCCCTCCAACTAATCCACAATAGGACTACAGGATTTATCCTTGGCCTCAAGCACAGGGACCGCTTCTCTCCAGACTTAACATCCCTCCACTGGCTCCCGGTGGCTGCAAAGATCAAATTCAGAACCCTTTGCATCATCCAGAAGGCTGTCTGGGTCCTGAGACCTTTCTACATCCAGCTTTCCCTCCCAAAATACCTCTCAGCCATTATCCTTCGATCCTCTGGCTCCAACTCTCTGCAGGTCACACGTTTCTCCAAGCAGAGAGTGGGAGGTAGATCCCTCTCTTTCGGCTGACACCTCCCTCCCCCTCAGACTTGAGCCAGAGCTTCTTAAGTTCCGGAAACTTCTCAAGACCTTCCTTTCTCCTCTTCTTTCCCTCTCCCCCTCCGTGCTAAGCTCTCCACCTGCCACTGCAACTGGGGCCTAGTGCCTTCATAGTCATATAGGGACCAGACCACACCCCTACCAGTTCCCTGCCAGCTTCCTATGCCAGCACGTGCCCTCAGGCATCCTTTCCCAGAGTATCTGTACCCAGTGCTCCTGTCTATTGTACTTTTCCTTCCATCAACCCCTTCTTTCCCTGGGCGCCTTGCTGCCCTGGCCTGAATAGCACTTACCCGTCCCCACCCGTAGGGCTCCCCCACAATTGCACTTCTCCCTTTGCCCCCACCTCCTTGCACTTATCACCTTGTCGTGCATTTGCATGTAGGATTGTCACAAAGCCAATATAACCGTTTCCTTTTGTTCTTGCTGTTGTTTTCCTTTGATTTCCCATGTTTCCAACCCCCCCTTTTCTTGCCTTGTGGCACCTGGAAACATTTGTAATTTAAGCGCCATACAAATGCTCAATAAAAAAAATGGAAAAGATCTGGTGCAGTCACGAGGCTGGAGATACAGATCCGGGAAGCTGCAGGCCAGAGGTGTGCACCGCATGGGACTAGCAGGCAGGGGGCATGGGAAACAATGGGGGAAGCACTCTGCATGGGCAGCGGTGACACTGTAGTATTGCGGCACAGCAGGGGAGCCTGTGCGCAGCAAACAGTACACCGCTTGTGATGGTGTCCTGGAGATTATGTGTGCAGGGCTGTTGGATAGCGGGTGGTAACACAGTGAGGTGCCTCTTACCGTGCAAGGAATGAGCTTGGGGCAGCGATGCTGCCTGTGTGCTCAGGCATCTTGTGCTAACAGTATCCGCTGGCTGTAACAAAGAGAATTTGGGCCTATGTCAGCACTTAATCAAGGGCTTAAACAGGGTCAAGCAGGGCTCCGCAGATCTTAACCAGAACTGAGCTGGTAGAAAAATCAGCTGGGGGATGGAGGGAGCCATCAGGAGGTGACAGAGCAAATTTATGGTACAGGCAAATTCTTATGTAGGAAAAGCTGAAACTCTCCTTACCTTGACTATCCTGTTGATGATCCGGGTGAGAAGACAGCGATGTTGTGGCGGGATCAATAGTCCACGTGGGTCTGGAGAGGGTCAATTTGGGTGATACGGTAGACACGGCAAGACAGGGCACGACAGGCTCCTGCAGCCTTATGAACAGGCCTTTGCGAATGGCCCGGCATTGCCTGCCTGCTCAGGGAGGATTCCCATTCATTTGCAGGGACCAGCCAATCAGATTGCACAAGGATGGAGGAGGTCCCTGGGGCATAAAACCTGCATTGAGAGGCTGCTGCCGAATTGACAGCCATCTTAGCAGGAGATTCCTCATTATGAATAGCCCCTGGATGAGGGATAGCACCCATTCGTTGAAGGTGATTTCTTTTCCACTCCTGGACAAATTCTGACAGCCTGCCTCCCACTATGGTGCTGAAATGGGAAGGAGGTGCCCTGGGTGGGCCAGTGCTGCTTTGAGGACTGGCCCCTGGACTATGAGGAGCCACCTCAGCATCTAGTACCCCTGCATGATATGATATGGCATTTATAACGCGCCTATACACAAGTGTTTCAAGGCATGACGAGGCAATGGAGGAGGAACAGAGGGAAGACAAAGACAGCGATCTTACTAGGCCAGGTGACATTGAGATCGTGCAAGTGCAGGAAAGGGTGGAAAGGTTAAGTGTGGGGGCAAAGGGGGGGGGCAGTGCAGTACATAGGATCAAACAATAAAGAATAAATAAAATAATTAAAAACAATAGGTAAAAGTGCGGGCCAGCTAGTGGCAAGTGCAGGAGTAAGTGCAGACATCAAGTGTCAAGAACTGGTGAGGGCTGTAGGGATGCAAAAACAGCCCCAAAGTGCAGGGGTGCCAGGTAGGCAGTGCAGGTGTGCAGCAGGCAGGGGAGGTGTCCTGGACTCAAGATCAGAGGGTAGCCAGGTGACCAGTACAGTTTCAATCAGGAGTTCAGCAGGGGAGAGGAGGAGAGAAAGCAGAAACAAAGAGGAAGGTCTTGAGGTGCACCCAGTACTGGAGATGGTTCTCCTAAAGTTTCAGGGAGGCAGGGAGGCTGTTCCAGAGGGAGGCCCCAGCCGAAGAGAGAGATCTACCACCAACTTGTTGCTTGGAGAAGCAAATGACCCGGAGGCGGATGAGCCAAGAGCTCGAGAAGGAATATATTTAGGAAGAGAGAGTTGGAGGTATTGAGGCCCCAGGTCCCAGAAGGCCTTGTGGACAATGCAGAGGGTTTTGAACGTAATCCTTGCAGCCACTGGGAGCCAGTGCAAAGATTTTAGTCCTGGAGAGATACGGGCTTGAGGCCAAGGACAAGTCTCACAGTCCAGTTCTGGATGAGTTGCAGAGGGTGGAGAGTAAAAGCAGGCAGATTTACAAATAGGCTGTTGAGGTAGTTCAGCCAAGATAGAACCAGAGCTCTGGAGACAGTGAGCTTCAGGGCGAAGGAGAGGAAAGGAAGAATACCTCTGAGGAGGTGCAGCTGGTAGTGTGACTTCTTAGAGACATCAGAGATGTGAGGAGAGAAGGAGAGAGCAGAGTCGAAGATGACCCTGAGGTTTTTAGCGTTTAGGTTTTTCAGAGGTGGGAGAAGGAAGAGGGTCAAGAGAGGCCGGCCAGAGAGCGACAGCAAAGGAGGGAGCAGGTGTGCCAATGAGGAGAATCTCAGTCTTACTGGCATTAAGGCTGAGATCGTTGGCAGAACACCACTCCTGGATAGCGGACAGTGAGATATGAGAGATGGAGAAGTGGCAGAAGGGAGCCTGAAAATGAGCTGAGTGTCGTCCTCATAGCACTGAAAGTTGGGGCAGAGAGCAGCAATGCAGTGGGCAAGAAGTGCCAGGTATTGGTTGAACAGCCAGGGAGAAAGGTTAGACCCCTGGGGAACACCACAGGTAGAGATGGAGATAGAGGAGAGGAAGGACACAAGTTGGACCTGGGAGGGTCATTCAGAGAGGAACCAGGTCAGCCAAGCCAGGGCCTGATTAGTGATACCTCGGTTATCACGGAGACGGTTGAGATGGATGGCATGGTTGACCTTGTCAAAGGAAGAAGAGAGATGAGGACACAGGGAGTATTGGAGTCAAGGTTGGAGAGCAGGTCTTCACGGATGTTGAGGAGAGCAGTTTTCGTGCTTCTGGCAGCTCTGAAGCCAAACTGATTGTCATGGAGACAACCAACCAATTCAGTTTGACGATTAAGCTGGAAGATGGCCAGCTTTTCCAGGAGTTTGGCCAGGAAACACTTCTGTATAGGCGCGTTATAAATGCCTTATCATATATCAGGAAAGGAGTAATGTAGATTGGGCGGTAGTTAGCAGGAAAAGAGGGGTCAGCTGAGAGTTTCTTAAGAAGAGAGTGCACAGGTGAGTGCTTTAGGGGGGAAGGGAAGACTCCAGTGGCAAAGGAGTAGTTGCAGAAGTCAGCCAAAGGAGTATCCAAGGTGTCAATGTGGTCCTTGATAGTTGTAGAGGAACAGGGGAAAACCTGTTTTGACGAGACTTTCATAGATCGGACTTGTCCAGAAACCTTGTCTGGGAGAACAAGGAAAGGCAGAGAAGGAGGGAGGAGAGGGGCCCACAGAAGGGTCAGAGGAAGAAAGGGGAGTAGAGGGAGGAGGAAGAGAGGAAGAGAAAGAAGACAGGATGTCCTGAGTTTTAGAGATGAAAAGAGAAGCCAGGACCGTGCAGAGGGCCTGGGAGTAGACAGGAGAGGTAGAGACTGCAGCAGGATTGGCCAGCTCCTTGCAGATTTTAAAGAGCTCGGCCAAGTTGGTGGATGCCGCAGAGACACAGGCTTGGATGAGGGCTCTCTTCTTGGTGCAGACAGAGAGTCTGTATTGCCTTTGGATCAGGCGGCAGGCCAGCTTTTCAGGGGATCTACAGGAAGCACGCCATTTCCTCTCAGCCACCCTGAAATTGCATTTAAGGGTGACGAGGTCTGAGTCGTAACAAACAGTAGTAACAGGGGATACCAGGCTTATCTCTGTTCTATGATCTAACTTGGACAGCACCGTTATATTTGTTTCAACATCAAAGATCATAGAACAAGTGATTCTGTGTGGTGAGCTCTAATACAATACATACATACATCTATAAAACCATTATCTCAATGCAACACACCAAGAGGAGATAGGGTGTCCATATATAACAAGTCAGTGAGGAGAAAGTATTCAATTCATTTCACTGGACACATAGGAATAATTTACATTTTTATTCAGGTATAGAAAAAACATCACAATAAAATGATCTTATTTTTTCTCAAAAGCATCAACAGTGCCAATATCGGTACACTTCTAAACCAACCAGAGGAATAGATGACCTATCTGATTTGACACAACATTATCATATTATCCCGAAAAACATACACCAGACATACCTCATTCACACTCAATCAGACAACCTAACATCACACATTATTTCATTCAATTATAGCATTTACATCTCAAATATAAAACAACATTCTAAAATACAATCTCTGTTCATTACCAATAGGAACAGTAAGATCCTTACAGATAAGCGACCATCAAATGTATAATGTAATACCAATAACGCAATATACTGTGATTAACACTGCTGCCAACAACAGCATCAGATTCCCCAACCCAACATGTTGCTTTCTGTGCTTATATCACTCAGCAGAAATTCTTCAGGGGCAAGTAGGTCTGGCGTTTTCAAGGGAATATATGTAGAAGTACAAACATGTAGACAACATCAGGAGCTCACCTGAAAATATGAACACAGAAACACACTCAATCGGGCTAAGTGCAAATGTATACCGATTGATATGTGCTACCACTGCACCATTAATGAGCGGAGTGCACAAGGGGGTCAATCAATACCCCACTACCTCCTTAACCACCAATGGAGTCACTTGAACCGAACCGGTACAGTGACTAGGAGACCATATAAATTGGTTCAATCCTAACCAAACACCACCACCACAAACACTGCGTGACACATCAGGACATCCAAGGTCAAGATTGTTCCACCATGATAAAATATCCTGACTTGAAAAATCAAAGAAAAAGCCCTGTGCAGGGGTCAAACAGGTGTAGTCATGCATAAGCCCCCGGTGACAATTACCCAGTGGTCACATGCAGTGTCAGAAATACACCCATACTCTACGGATTCTCTGATAGAGTGCAGATATATGGACACACAACCACGTGTAGCAGAGAGGCAGGCACTAAGTGACACTAACGCCCTGTGTAATCACTACCCCAAACTGATAAAATCCAGTAAGTAAACAAGCCGTTTAAAAACTCACAGCTCGCCAATACTTCCAGTTCACAACGGCACGTGTCTTCTTTGTGGAGGGTAGTCACTTGACCAAATAGATGGAAGAATCAAGCGACCTCTGTCGGTCCCCACACGGTATGGACCCCTTGCTCACTATTCTTAGAGAGGCACAGCTTCACCCTACTGATGAGGTTCAACCAGACCAAAACACGTGTCTGGGGTTGCTGTTGGTACTTTTGTTCAGAGGAGAATTGCCTAGCATTTCGGTGCTGGACTGCCCCAGGGCAGGACAAAGACTGATATGTTTGGGATATTTCTTCTCTGTGAAAGATAGTGAGCTAAAGACTCTGGGTAAGGCTCTTGTAACCAGGACTCATGTCTGGCAGAGAGTCCCCCAGGCCCCCCCTTGTTATTTGCCCTTTCAAT
Source organism: Ambystoma mexicanum (assembly GCF_040938575.1). Taxonomy (NCBI): domain Eukaryota; kingdom Metazoa; phylum Chordata; class Amphibia; order Caudata; family Ambystomatidae; genus Ambystoma; species Ambystoma mexicanum. Next base: position 20,825,547 of record NC_090922.1, on the reverse strand, counting down.
CAGGCTTTTACTACCAAATGGACCAACACCATGGCGGGACAAAGGAATGAAAAAGACATGGAATCCTCATTAGGTTCACCAAAGTATGTGCAACTATCACCCTGACACTTTACACACAACGGGGAAATGCAACCGTAATGTAAACAATAAGGTGACTAACCTTTTCCAGGTCAGCACGCCACATCCATGGCGGACAGTGTAGTGAGACTTCGTCAAGTTCAGTCGCGGTAGGGGGCCCAGAGGTCACGACCACTATTGTTCAATCACTCTTGTGCGATATCAGGTCTCTGCATTGTACAAAGCAAAAAACCGAAAGCTTGGTCACCATCCTACTCACACCACAGATCATTCATTTAATTAAACAAGCACCTTGTGGGGTTGCTTAGTTACTCGCAACAACCCTCCCCATTTCAATCACCCGTCTATTGTCCATACAACTAAGGCAGCCCTCCAACTCGTAGAACCGTCGGCCCCACTTACCGCAGTATTAAGTACGAAATGCTCCACACCAGCGGTAATGATTGTACAAGCTGCCGCGGAAGCGTTAGTTCCACAAATATATGGAACCTGTGATCTCATGTACAATCACGTGATAATCACGTGGTGTTTACTTCAACGTGGAAGGATCGATCACGGAGGACCTCATCACGTCCCATTCACACATGTAAGTAACACTAAAAGCCACACTCACCCGATCAGGTTGCTGCCTCAACGTTTAAGATACCAACTGAAATCAGTATATATCGCTCTATACTTTCTGGTGTGGATAAACACAGCGGATGTCAAACACATATCACTGTGGTCATCACTATCAAGAGAAATACCACTATTTAGCCGGGATATGAATACTATATATTCCAATCAATTCATTCATTCAGACCTAGCAGGTGACTTCTGCTCAAGAAGATGAGTTTCATCTCCAACCTCGAGAGGATCTGTTTATCTGCAGAAATATTATTAGTAACTGGAATCTTTTTGAGCACAGTCCACCTCAGGTCATTACAACCTTGGTCATGCATAATGAAGTGGCCCACCAAAGGGGCCGTTAGGTTCCTAGTTCTAATGCAACTTCTATGCTCATTAATACGGATCTTAATTTTCCGTTCCGTTTTCCCAATATATACTTTGGGTCATGGACACCATATAGCGTATACCACATTACTGGAGTTGCAATTGGAAAACATTTTCTGTTCCAAACGTCTTGGTAAACCGATCTCAACCTCAGTGGTGCGGCTAGTGAACTGACAGCAAACACACGCCCCACAAGGTGCATGTCCTCTCAGTTTAGGCATAACCCACTTGCATACAAACCCGTTCAGGAAGGAGTCAGCAAATTTCTGTTGCATATTGTGACTATTTTTGTATTTTTTCTTTCAAAAACAATAGATTCCGGGCTATGGCTCGTGACAGGGGGACAAAAAGAAGATTGATTTTGGAGACCGCGGTTTGTTTCATCAGTCTCAAATGGGTTGTCATTGAAAAACTGTCTCAGGTGTATTTTCCTGAACAGTCCCTCTATTTCCACCCTCGAACTAAACCGATCATAGGCAACTGTGGGAACGAATCCAGACCCTTTTTCCAGGACTGTCACCTCAACGTCTGATGGCCTGTAGGTAGACAAATTAATTAATAGGCTCTGCTGCTCCTGTTTACTCGGGGCTCGTAGTCCCAATTCTGCAGGTCCTGATCTAAAAAACCGACAGATGGTCCTCTGCCTCTTTGAAACGGACGAGAATTCAGTGACATATGACTATTTGAATTCCCACGGCCGCGGCCATGGCCCCGTCTCTGTTGTCTTCCACTCGGTTTATTGGCCAAGGTATCGTCATCAGAACTGTGTGAGCTATACGATGTATTAGTAAATCTCACATTCTTTTTCTGCTGCTGTTTCTGTGCCCCGTCTTAATGTTGGTCGGTTACAGAAGGCTTTTTCATGAGTGAAATCAGTGATATCGGTTTTCAACCTTCTAATGCAGTCGCGTACAGTGGATTCCTTGAAGTCATTCATTTCCCTAATGATTTCGTCCAACCTCTTAGTATATACTTCTAAGGGGACATGTTTTTTAATGGCCTCTTCCAACTTGGTTAATTCTTCAAGTTGTTTAACTGATATTTCCTTTTCCGTGTCAATTATGAGAATGAGCCAATCCCGTCCACATTTGTTGGCAATGTAGCTCCACCTGATGATGAAATCTATATTGTCAAGGAATAGTCTCGGTTCATTCCGAACCACTAGACCTTGAGGTAGAACACCATTGCGTAAATACTCCAACATTATTGTGCCATGAAGTTCAGTACGGATTGATCTTTTTTGAAGTTGAGATAGTTCGTCCCAGTTGCTAATGCTGGTCAGAGGGGAACTGTCCCCATCATTAGAAAAAAGTGAAGACTTGGCGAGTAAGTCCGCCGCATATTTATCATCATAGCTGCGAGTTTTATCAGCAGCCATGATTTCACCGGTGTAGACCACACTATTGAAACACTCAGGTCCTTAACCACAAGCACCAACAAGACCAGGATGTCCACACAATGTGACACAGTGTCAAATGAGAGCAACGTCCCTCGGTGGAAAGGACGACCAAATAATCCCACGGACAACAGCCATGCAAAAAACAGCAACAAACAGAAGTAACAGGGGATACCAGGCTTATCTCTTGATCTAACCTGGACAGCACTGTTATATTTGTTTCAACATCAAAGATCATAGAACAAGTGATTCTGTGTGGTGAGCTCTAATACAATACATACATCTATAAAACCCTTATCTCATAGCAACACACCAAGAGGAGATAGGGTGTCTATATATAACAAGTCAGTGAGGTGAAAGTATTCAATTCATTTCACTGGACACATAGGAATAATTAACATTTTTATTCAGGTATAGAAAAAACAACATCACAATAAAATTATCTAATTTTTCTAAAAATCATCAACAGTGCCAATATCGGTACCCTTCTAAACCAACCGGAGGAATAGATGACCTATCTGATTTGACACAATATTATCATGGGGTCTGAGTCGTACCATGAGTTTAGCTTTGGGCTTCAAGCGGATCCTCGTGACAGGGGCAAGAACATCAAGAGTATCAGATATAGCAGAGTGGAGCATAGAGAGGGCTGTGTCAGGGTGTGAGTTAAACGAAGGGGGTGTGAGTAAGTGGTGGCGAAAGAATCAACTGACGCACGCTTCATGGGTCGGATAACCGAGAAGGTAGGTGGCAGAGCTGGAGTTGGCATGGCCTGAGGGGTGGAGAGAGTGAGCTGGGAGGAAAGGAGAATGTGACCGCTCCAGGGGAGAGGAATGGCGAGAGGGACAGTTAGGTGAAGGTCTGTAGAGATCAGAACATCCAGAGTATGCCCTGCAGAGTGAGTTGGGCCAGAGGGGAGGATAGAGTGAGAGAGAGTCGTAGAGGTCACAAAAGAGTCCAGAGGAAGGGCAGGAAGCATCCAGGTGGATGTTAAAGTCTCCAAGAAGGAGGAGTACTCAACTCCTCTTCTCTTCCCTCTTGATCCAAATCAGGAAGGAAGAGGAGAGGTCCGCCCACTCAGAGAGGAAGGAGGAGATCTGACCAGGTGGCCGATAGATGGTAGCCACAGTAAGGGAATGACTAGGAGAGAGAAAGAGCCTGCAGATGAGGCATTCAAAAGAGGATTAGACCTGCATAGGAATGACAGAGGCGGGGATCAGCGATACACCCCCTCCGGAACAATTGAACCTGGGCGCGGAGAGGATATTGTAGCCGTCAGGGAGGAGAGTGTCAAAGCTCATAACAGAGCTGGCTGTGAACCATGTCTCAGTGAGACAGAGGACATCGAGGTCAAGTTCTTCGAGGAGGCGGCAGATGTCAGAGGAGTGTTTGATAGCTGAGCGAGAGTTTAGACTGGCAATATGGAGAAGGTTGCTGTCATTGAAAGACTTCGGGAGAGGGGTACAAATCTGAGGTACGCTCTGCAGAGGTGTAGAAGAAACCAGAGGGAGGGCAGAAGAGGAATGAGGAGAGGGCAAGGTAGCCAAGGAGAAGAAAGCAGGGGGAGGCAAGGAGGGAAGAGAGGGGACAGCAGGAGAAACAATCTGGAATGGGTTTTTCTTTTGTACCTCAGGGAATTTGTTATTGAAACTAGGAGGCATTTGTGTGTCGATTGTTTAAGTTTGTGTGCCATTAGAGATCGATATTTCATCAAATACAGGAATGATTATTTTAGATTTTGGAAACAGGAGCTTTGGAAACGTTTTATGGGTGGGACGATCTTAATTTTATGTATTATGTTGTTAATTACTGCGATTATTTAATGGAAATACTTTAAGAACTTGGTGTATGAATTGGGTGTGTTTTTATTATATAAGGTCTGTTGTCATTTTATGGAAATATTTTATGAATTCCATGTATGAATTGGAGGGTTTCCTTTTTATATTGCTTTAAGTATATGTATGTCATTTATATTGGAAATATCTTCTGATGGTGATTGTACAAAATCATTATTTGATTACATGTGCAATGTTGCCTGCCTGCCTGCCTGCCTGCATGAATGAATGCACTTGTGTGTGATTGGCTGACTGAGTCTGGCTCAGCCTGAGTGAATGAGGAACACATGTGTATGACTAGGGACCCCTCACTCACCAGTATGTTCTGGAACTGAAGCTGAAGTTGAAACCTGAAACTTGTATTCTGGGTCTAGTCGGAGGAAGGAGTCTGCAGCTGCAATTCTTCAAGTTATCCGAAGACTGCTGAGCTAACCCAAGGAGAGAATCAAGATTCTCAATGCTGGTCCGATAGCACAGCGAGTAGAGCGGCCGCTTTGACATCTATGCAGAGCCTGCTGACACGGGTTCGAATTCCGGCAGGGCCAAACTCAGCCTTTCATCCTTCCGAGGTCGATAAATGAGCACCACATACCGTGGGATATAAGCAGCGCTCAGATACCTGAGGGTTTGTAGCGCTATATAAATGCAAAAAAAAAAAAGAGAGAGAACCTCGATAGGCAACCTCTACTCGAGGTATGAGGGTCCATCATGCACTTGCTGCTCTCTTCTGAAAGTACCCTGGAAGCCAGTCCTGTGTGCCTGCTGTCCGGAGAAGGGGTCTTCGTGAGTCCAGAAGAGGAGTGCTGGGCATCTGAATATGAAGAAGTCCAGTTGTGTCATCCAGGGTCTGGAGGAGTATTTTTGACCACTGGAAGACAGATTGCTGCATATTGCCCAGAACATGGGGTACCCTGGCATAGTGCTGCTTGACACCAAGAGCTGCAAAAGTTTCATTTGATTGAAGAATCCTTCAAGGGACATCTCTGCCCGACATCTGACCACTGTTTCCCAGCCAGAGATGATCCAGGGTCACTTTGTGCAGTGGAGTGTCCGCTGGTGGGTTTCCCATCACCAAGTTCCAAAGAAGTCATCCTGAGGATCCAGACTTGGTGAGGTCTGCAGTTCAGTCTAGTGGTTGAGTCCAGGTCACCAGAAGCCATCCTGAGGTCCATGCTGCAGCTTCAGCACAGGCACAGAAGAACCAAAAGTCAGTAAACTGCAAAATCACAAAACCCGACACCTACTTCTGCCACTGCACCTGTTGCCACTGAAAGTCATCCAATGTCCCCAATGGGTCTCATCTTCTATAGCCAGGCCTTGTGGGAGTCCAAAGCAGGTTTTACCTTTGTGGGAAATCCACAGCCAGAGTAATGACCTGCCAACAGAGACCACTGCAAAGACTGAAAGTGCTGCCTTTCCGACACTGCTTGGTTCCTTCTTTTCTCTTGACCTCGACATCCCAGAAACTCCACTTTCCAAAAGTGGCACATCCTCGAGTCGTCCTGTCAACTAAAGCCAAGAAACTCCACCACTTCACCTGCCAAGGCCCCAAAGGTACTATGAAGAGGAAGAGCATCTTACAGCCTCAGGAATCATCCAAGGGTCTCAGGGTCATCTTTGATCCTGTTCCCCTGTGGCATCTCAGGTACTTAAGGGTAGTGGGACCTATAACATGAAAAGCAGAGCATCAGTGAACATCTATGGACTGGGATGAACTAGACAAGAAAAAGTACACCCTCACTTTTCCTTTACAGGTTGTCCAGGTGGGGAGAACCGCACAAACACTTGAATATCTACTTTAAAGAAAGCATTCTGCCAATGATCCTAAACTAACCTGTCTTTCTGCATTGATCTTTGAAGTTACACCTTGCTTAGAAATTCTTATGATTTTTTAAAACTGACAGCAGTTGGTGCATTTGTACTGAATCCAAGAGTAGTGTGATACCATTGAGTATATATATTGTTGCCATTATTAGAATAGTGTTATAGTGTTGCCTGAGCACAAAGTGTGTTTTATATGTATGTATGTATGTATGTATATATATATATATATATATATATATATATATATACACACATATATATATATTCAGTGAAAAGGGGACATTATGGTTAAGTTGCGCTAATAAAAACCTATCAAATTAAGTGAACAAACTTTGTTAAAGGGACGTTATAGTTACCTTGCACTAATAACAACCTATCCATTTTATGGTTACAAGTAAAACCGAAAACCCCCAGAAATTCACCAGTTGTAAGCTAAGCGACCATAACTCGGACCACCACCGTGCACTGCTAAGACTAACACCCAAAGATGACATCAAAGTCTCTTCTTACACAACACACCCTGGAAACCTTATTGACCAATCCCCTGGCCTCCACAGTCCCATTTCCATGCCTGCCAGCCTCAAAATCCTGAATGTGGAACGTGCAATCCACTGACATATCGTGCAATTTGCGGGGGTGGGGAAAGAAATTTAACCTAGGGTAGGAGATTTCCTCTTTAGTGGTTGCTCTGAAAAGAGCTTTTTTTTTCTTTTCTTTTGGGGCTTTTCCGATTTTTTCTGCTACAGCTACTAAATGGACTCTACGTGATTTTACAACACCCTTCTGATTACATTTTGTTTATTAGTAAGAAATATTTAATTCCCACAATCCGTCAAAGTGATACCATCACAAAAAAAAAGAACTTGTACCATCCTCCTAAATATTGTCATTTAGGAATGATGACATCCCAACAGCACACATAAAACAAGATATCCTGCGGTTAACAAGGTGCCTTCATGTGTCTTGTTGAGGATTCAAGACACTGGGAAACGTCCATGCAGCCCTAGGTGGTATTTGGGAAACGATGACCTTTGCACATGGAAAGCGGTGCATTAGTGCCTTCAGCAACTGCTTCACTGCACCCTGAAAAGTTATTCCACTCACATACCCCAAATACAGTCCTCCACAATTAACCACGAGGACATCTGGACTGTTGAAAACAGCCATATTTTTACAAAGTGTAAAATGCACCTTGCCTCCACTCCCTCCAATCCAAGGTTTGCAGAAATACCACATATCTCTGCATACCTCTGCAGATTAGGCATGAAACAATCTCCCACCGTCCACACACTGACTCTCTCCATCCCTCCAACCACAGCCATCTTCACTACACACAGCAATGAAATAAATGATTACCCTCTCTCCCTATAAACAACAACCTCAACAGCTGATTGGCTAATCCCCACAGTCCCATTTCCATGCAAGGCCTGCTGAGAAGGCCCAGATGTGGCATGCCCTGTCTGCGGACTACTGCGGTGTCCGCGGACCCCGTAACACAAGGGAAGCCCTTCTTTCCTTTCCACTTCACTCTCTGCACCACTCCCTCATTGGCTACTGTTAAGCAGTCACACAACCATCCACCAATCACATCCAAGAACTCTACATCTAACTCTGTGATCACAGTTCAGCACTTCATATCTACTGTTCAACACTCTGAGTACAAGTGTCTTGTGATTGCAAAGCACCTCCAGCTAAAAGTACTGTAAAACTCTCCAAGATTTCTGCCTCCAGATTCATCCACGTCTGCATCCATCAACACAAACTACAGGTATGCATATATTTTGTAGAGAACATTTGCAACACTTTTAGAAATGCATTTGAACAGGGTACCTGCCACTTATCCTGCATAGCCTACTCAATAAGCATTTCAAAGAAGGTAGCAGGCGCTCCTCTGCAGAAAGAACCTGGCATGATAACCTGTTCTGAGATGAGAGTTTGCAGCACACGCTTTTTGCTCACTGTACCTTTCACAGATGGGAAATATACATTTGCATATCAGTCTTTGTCCCACCCACATGGGCAGTCCAGCACCGAAATGCTATGACAATTCCTCTCTGAACAAGAGTACCAAAAGCAACCCCATACACGTGTTTCAGCCTTGTTGGGCCTCATCAGTGAGGTGAAGGTTTGTCTCTCTGAGCACAGTGAGCAGGGAGTCCACGTCTGGTTGCCCCCAGGTAACTCAGGGTGACCAACCCCAAGTTCCTTGCAAACATTTCAAAGAAGGTAGCAGGCGCTCCTCTCCAGAAAGAACCTGGCATGATAACCTGTTCTGAGATGAGAGTTTGCAGCACACGCTTTTTGCTCACTGTACCTTTCACATATGGGAAATATACATTTGCATATCAGTCTTTGTCCCACCCACATGGGCAGTCCAGCACCAAAATGCTATGACAATTCCTCTCTGAACAAGAGTACCAAAAGCAACACTATACACGTGTTTCAGCCTTGTTGGGCCTCATCAGTGAGGTGAAGCTTTGTCTCTCTGTCATTTGTCCCATCTCCTACCATCAAGTGGCACTTACAATTCTGAGTGCTTTGAAAGTTTTCTTTTACCCATATCATCCATTGTAATGTGCAAACTGGTATTCTCTTTTTTTCTTCTGTCATTTTTACAACCACTTCTCCCACTAACAAACCTGCTATGAAATGCCTAGAATGCACACAGAAAAGTTAGACTGTATGTATCGTAGCAAAGCACAGCAAGTACATAGAGTGTATGCATTTGAACAGAGTGCCTGCCACTTACCTTGCATAACCTACTAAATAATCATACTGTCATTTGTCCCATCTCCTAACATCAAGTGGCACTTACTTACAATGATGTGTGCTTGCAACTTTTATTTTAATGCTGACTTGCATACTGTTTCAAACTTCATATTTCGATTTTATCACCACTCTCTCTGATGTATTTGTAAATGAAAAAAAAGAAAACCACATTGGAAACCTTTTTAAAAACTAATTGAAGTGGTAGGTCCTATGTGAAATGCCCAGAATGCACACAGAAAAGGGAAATTACATGTATGTTGGCAAAGTATGGCAAGTACATACTTTGCACAGTTGACAAAACACAGCATTGCTTGAAAACCAAGGCAATGCATGCGTACATTGGGAACAATGCCATTTGTAAATGTGGATAAATAAATGAAACAACAGAAAAGGTATCTGCATTTATGTAGCAAGCATATATGTGTGGGAAAGTTAATGGAATTCCTGTTAAAAAGGATTTCTGAACTCTGGAGGAGCAGAGGTTCAGAAGGCCAGCCTAGTTTCTTGGAACTGGGTAACCTCTGGACAAGCCAGACCAATCAGGGTAGCTATGGCAGGCGGTCAAGACTAAGGCCCTCATTACAACACTGGCGGTAATCAATGGCGCTATTAGCACCATGGTTGCTGCCGGTATTGTAACAAGTCCGCCAATGTTAAATGGGGAAATACCGCCCCATTCCAAGGTTGGCGGGCGGTAATTTCCCATTTAACATTGGCCCTTCCCCATTCCCATTTTTGCCCCATAGGGCTCAATGGGACTGGGGAAGGCGTAATTATGGTACCTCAAACTGCGGTACCGTAATTACCTCGAAAGTCCCTTTGCGGGTCCCTACTTTAACGGCTGGTCCAGACCAGCCGTTAAGGTCGGGACCCCCAAAGGGACCTCGTAATTAGGCGCTAAGGGGTTAACGGCGCTGCAGTCTTTTACGGCGCCGTTAACCCCTTAGCGCCAGGGTCGTAATGACCCTCTAAGTCTCAGGAGGGGTGAGGGTGACTGAAGGACCTCAATGAGCATACAAAGCAAGGACACTTACAAATTACTCCAGACAAGTGTTATATTAAAAATATAGACACATTTATTACAAGGCCTTTGTAACATAGACCATAGCAAAGATTCACAGTAACACTAAGTAAACCAATACATCACACTCAATACAATATATATACAAGACCAATGGGGTCAAAAGGGTTAAACGCATGAAATATGTTGACAACCTAGAGGGGAAGAAAACAGGCAGTGCAGGTAATCTTTAAACCCAGTTCCATATCAATAATACACCTAACTGAGAGGCAGTCCAAGCCCTACGAAGAGAGGAGCCTTGTGCTCAATAGCACATGCACGCGCTTGTGCCAATGGGCAGGATAGGGTCTCTTCAAGGGTCTCTGCAAGGTGGATGAGGCAATGGAGAACAAGTTCCCACTATTCAAGAAGGACCTCCACTTGAGGGTAGAGGCAGTATGAGAGTGCGGGATGGAGTTGCTATTTCGCAATAACTGTGGAAAGGAAATGGGCCCTTAGGGGCCACTCGTGCGTAAAAATTGGCTCCTGCGCTAGAGGCCACCGGTTGGGGTAAGGACTACTCACCAGTCCCAGATGCAGGCAGACCCAAACTTCGCCAGTACAATCCACTTCGCTGGCAGGTTTGAAAAAAGAAATAGCAAAGTTTAAAAGCACATCTGCTGAAGTACCAAACCAAGTATGCGTGTGTTGTCACAGAAAATTTTATAGAAAGAGCACTAAAACTGTAGATATAACGTACAAAATAAAGGACAATATGGAATCCCAATGGTTCCAATTACCTCTATCTTATAGAAGAAAACAAATACGAAATTACTAACCCCTCAATACATTGCACATACTGCACTGGAAAACCTTACAATAACCAAATGCCTTCACGGGCTATCACTAATCAATTGGAAATATCCCCACTGCAAAAACTACTCCAACAGCTTAATTTGTATGAGAGCATTGTAATCCAAACAGTGCACCCATTTTAAGAGATAATAACGCCTTCAACCAAAAACAGCCAAGCTGCCTCCTTCTGAATTACTGAAAGGCATTTGTGGCAACGTAGTTTATTTGTCATTAGATCTTAAAGAAAGTGTAGACACTCTGGGAGTGCAACAGTCAATAGAACAATGTTTGATTATCCTAGTGAATGGTGTACCTACAAAAGACAAAACAATTTGGCAGCAACTAGTAGACTTAAACAAAGTTAGATGAGCCCTGCAATATCTTAAAGAGAACATTGAATACTACAAAGAAATAAACATTGAAGAAAACCTGAGAGAAACCACTGAAATAATTCAGGAATTCTCATCAACTAGCCGATTTGAACTTCTAGATCCTACTACAACCTCCAATATTATAGACCAGTATACAATTCACACACTCCACTCCAAAGACACCATAGACAATGCACTAGAAACATATCAAATTCGGCAAGCCAGAGGATCTCCAATCAGCATATGGGAAAAAGTGTAGAAGCACACTCCTTTCCTCTACTCTTTCTTACTGGAAAAGGTGTAAGGTACAATGAAAGATGCACACAAATAACATCAGAATACCACTCTTTACGAATGTATTCTGAAGACCCAGATTCAGACAAAACATTGAATACATATCCCACCTCCTCTTTGAAAGTAAAGTAGCAACTCTATGTTACGGAGTGGTCCACACATTGAAAACAGGGTCCAATTTTTTAAACATGTCTTCTATGCAGCTATTTCAAAAGGTGCAAGAGAAAGATGAAGTTTTACAGTCAAGTATTACACATCTCTTTGCAAACATGCATGGTACGAAAGAATACTGGTTCTGACGTCACACAGAGGTACGGTGTATGCTATGCAACCTTGGCCCACCCACATGATTTGTCACTTTAGGTTGTGCAGAGGATGCATGGGAAGACTTGAATGATTTCCTACGCATAGCAAACGAAAACAAAGCAGGGATAGACATGAAAATACCAGGAGAACTCTGCTCTCTTGACCCTGTAAATGTGTCAAAGTACTTCCATCATCGCTTTATTGCCAAGCTGCACTTTATCTGTAAAAAAACAATTCATCCCCTCTGAGAAGTGCAACACTTCTTTTGGAGAAAAGAATATCAATCCACAGGAGCACCACACATCCACATGTTTTTGTGGATTAAAGATGCTCCTAAATTTGGTCAGTACAGTGATGCCACTGTTTTGCAGCTCATTCACAAATATGCCACTTGCAAAAACCTTTCAGAAAATGCACATAGTGACCTAAATGCACACATTTTGCGGTTTCAAAGACACAAATGTGGTAAGTATTGCCGGCGCAAATATAAAAACAAAGGCAAAAACTACACAAAATGCAGCTTTGGTTTCCCTAGACCAGTTTCAGCAAAAGGACAAGTAAACTGCTTCATGACTTCTGTTAGACACAGTGTGAAAGGCAAATCGCCTAAGAACACATACTGCATAAAAATAACTGAAGCATCAAAGTACATTAATGATTACAATTCAATCATTGCCCTCCTATGGAATGCAAACATAGATGTGCAGTACACCGCAGCCAATTCCACTGCAGTTGCACCATATGTCACAGCCTACTTAACCAAAGCTGAGAAAACAGAGCTGAAAGACCTCTGGGATGACATATCATCTAAAAATACTGTCATAAAAATGATACAGCTTTGGCATAAAAATGCTCTCCCATAGAGAATGTGGCTGCTAGGTAGCCACAGACCGTTTAACCAGCACAGCCTTGTATGGGAAATCTGAAAACATTGTATGGCTAAGCCTTGATCCTGGTGCATCGAGAAAAAGAGTTCTCAAGACATAGAAACAACAGCCAAAAATGATCCGAACAGCCAGGATATTTTGAAAAACAATGTATTGGACACATCCTACCCAAACAAGATTACTGCTTTGCGAAACCATGTGTCTATACCACACAGCCCAAAACTTCTCATACAAAAATAATATTAAACCAGATGAGAAACAAGGTAAATACATAGTCAAATGTTGTGAGGGCAGCCTGGTTAAACTTACCAAACGTAGCCTGATTAATCATATGACGCTATCGTTGAAAACTCCTCAACCTAGAGAACTTTACTACATGTCCCTAGTCCCTACTGGAACCTTTTAAACCATGGAGAAAAGAGGAAGATTTATTGGACACCCATCCCTACTATGAAGATGCTTTCAATGCAAGTGAAATCACTATAACAGATATAAACTTTAAACAGTAAAAAAACATGTTGGACAATGAACGGCAACAAGAAGAACTTCAAGCACAACTAAATGTAGACACTCTTGAGAGCAGTCAACCTTCTCTTAAATGAAGCCAAGAACCACTTGGAGAGCCACTCATAGTAAACGAAGCAGAATTAGCCATGACTCGAGTAGAAAACACCATGTGTCAGTATGAGCAATCTGAAGAAAAAATTGCTCTACTGAAATAGCAACTGAATAATGAGCAGCGTAGCATTTTCCTAGAAGTAACTAAACAAATTGAACATGGTGTCCAACACGAAACTAAAATTTGTACCTGTCAAAACAATAAACCTGTACTCCTGTATGTAAGTGGTCAAGCTGGTACAGGCAAAAAGCATTTGTATTGGAGTGCTTTCTAAGGAAGCACAGTCTATCTTAAATAGCAGACGCATCCATGAACTATACGGGCATAACACATCTGCTACTGATGACATGGAACAATTAGCATACAAACATTTAAAATGAATGTCCTTAATGCCAACCCTAGCAAGCAGTGCACAATTCAATGAAACAATGATGAAATAACAAAAGCAACCAATAGTGCAAATTTACTACACAGACAAACTGGACGTGAACGGTATGACAGTATCTATGTTTCAACAAAGCTGCGGCATGACTAAATAGCTTAGAAAACTATCTCCAACATAGCTGGTTTGGAGAAAATGTTGACATTATGTTTAAACTGTAGAGTAATGCTAAAGCGTAACATTGATGTGGAGCAACGTATAGTTAATGGAGCACTTGGTACAGTTATTGGCTTCCAGACACACCCACCTGGCAATAGCATTCAGTTTGTCAGCATCCACTTTGACAAGCATTCAGAAGCTAAAAGGGTAGGACACTGAATAGCCTGATTCCTTCTTTTCAAAGACATGTATGTACGCAGAGAACAGTTTTCTCTGTCTCTAGCATACGCAGTAACTATTCATAAATTGCAAGGTCTAACCCTAGATCAAGCATTGATTGCATTGGTAGCACAGTCTTTAAAGAAGGCATAAGTTACGTAGCACTGTCATGTCTACGTACACTTGAAGGAATATTTCTATTCAATTTTGATGCAAGCCAAGTCAATGCTGACATTTCTTGCATCATAGAATACAACAGACTGCGTGCACTCTACACACCCCATCTCAAAATGTACCTTGTTCCTCAAAAAAGGCAAAGTTTGTAAAAGAAAAGTAGTGCAAACACAACATATACGTGATCTCCCAACAGTACCACCAGAGAAAGTGAAAGCAGCTGGTACACCATTAATTACCACAACCAAAGAAGGATGTACTGAAAAGGCAAATGCATACCCAACTGCACACACAAAGAGAACTACCTCTTCAAAAAAAGCATGTGGACTTCCATCAAATGAGTCAGACACAGAACTGTCTGGTCCATTCAAATATTCCAACACAACTGTGTAAATTGCTATGCAAATGTAGCAATCAATGTTCTATTCCAATTGCCACCAATTGTTGAAAATGTTAACTTAAACGGTGCAGACCAGTTGTGTTTGCAAATGATACTGCTTCATAGAAATGCAACAAACAATACTGACAACACTTACAGTGTCTCAGGAATAAGGCAGGAATTGGACTACTGTGCGGGAATGGTGAGATTCACTATAAACACACAAGTAGATCCACAAAAATGTCTAATGTACTTACTGCAAGTACTGGAAAGCAAAAACATACCTATAGTGTGGAAACATACATGCACTCTCTGCAGCCATGTGGGGCAGGAACAAGTCCCCAACGAGAGCTTTATTTATGTTTCTATAGCTAACTGTGAATCCATTCCATTTCAACAGCTGGTACAAAATGCAAACCATAGCATATTATGTACTACTTGCGATTCAGACAATCGTTCCACCTTACAGATACAATCACATAGCCAATACATAATAGTAATGCTTTTACGATACAATGCAGATGGTACCAAAAACAACTGCAAGCTTACAAGCTTCACACACGTGCAAGTATCACTTTGCAAGAAAGCCTTCACAACAGTTAATCTACCACACGGGCGCCACAACCACTGCAGGTCACTATACTGCATACATTAAAAAGAAATGTGGGTGGTTTGAATGCAATGATACTTCTATTACTCTGAAGCACAGATTACCAGCAAATCTTGCAAATGCCGACTTAATATTCTTGAAACCAAAATGTACTTACTGATCTACAAAAGTAGCATAGCCTACTGCCCAATACCCACAAACAGATATGTAATTGCAAACGAAAAATAACCTTCTACCCTGTGAAACTGAAACAACTTAGCATACACCAACTGGCCTATGAACACAACAGTTGTGCTGCTATACAGTTTCTTCCCCAATGATTATAGTCACAGAAACAACTGTGGAAAGGGCATACTAATATTGGTTCCCACATAGTACTTAAAAAGAAAAGTAATGAATATGAGGGTCTAGAGACTGTCCTCAATGCCCTGTGAAACAACCAACTGGTAGAATAAGGCAAAATCTGTCTAACTATGCCCATACCCCTGCAATAAATATGCAACTACATGTAACTACACACATAGTACTGCAAAGGCACTTCACAATAGTGAACAATGTAAATCCGCCAACAAGAATGAACATGCTTGAAGACTACTATGCAAAACTGAGAAACTGTAAACAGTAAGAACACGCCAAGTATCTAACTGCAACCATAATACTACAATATTACTTCCTATTACTACACAATTTGAAATCCACCAGCAAAAATGAAAGTTCTTCTGAGGAAACCCTTCAACACTTACTAAGTATAAACAACTGGTTTCTTACAGCACCCGCAGTACTACAATATTACTTCCAGCAGTCAAACTGCCAAAATCAACCTTCAGCAATCACAGTGCTACAAACATACCCTCAACATCTTTCAAACTACCAACAGTTAGAATACGCCAACTGGTATCTAACTGCATCCATAGTACCACCACTACCAAAAGGAAAATCAAACAACATTTCAATTCCTCCTACTGCAACAGTGCTTATAACAAGAAAACCACATAGATGTGTACCTTAAACACTCCTGTAAGTACTGCGCACATCAAAGAAACAGAATGTGCCACATAACAACAAATGAATGTAGAGGTTTCCCCCCATAGAGCCAATGTTTATGCAAACAAACACAGGAACTGAGCACATTGCACAGTAAACTGCTTTAAAGCATAGTACTTGTGAAGTATTAATTATGAGGGTCCACAAAGTACATAATGTCTGGAATGGAATGCAATACGACATTATGAAGTACCTACCCTAACATGTTAGGTTTTCTTTTTATCACAGACAATGAAACAAAGATTTCTCCTGCATTTCCACATGCCACAATATTCAAATCTTCTATTGCCACTTCAACAGTATTCTACACTGCATTCAAAAAAGGTGTACAGTGCCTCAACAATGTATGTAGTGAGTATATGATTATTGGTGTCATGCTTCTTTGTAATCAGAAAATTGCATTTTATACACATAGTTGTGCAATCCATATGTCAGTGTCACATTCTTGAGTGCATACCCGTATTATGCTGCAGTGGTTGTGGCCAGGCCCTAGACTCTTGGGTGTATAGCCTCTGGCCTCCAGCCTCCGGCCATGCACCCAAGAGTCTAGGGCCTGGCCACAACCACCACAGCATAATACATCCATGCACCCAAAAATCTGCCCACTGACCACAACCCACACACATAAGGCAGCCGCCTGAGGCCCTACCCACTTCCGTTCACATACTATTACAGTACTTGCACCCACTGCACAGATTCTGATACATACAAGAATCTCATGGCAGTCCAATAAGCTACCTGCCACACACCCTATCCACTTCTCTACAGGTACTATTACACTACTTGCAGCCAGTGCACACACTCTTGGGTGCCCAAGACTTTAATAGCTGACCACAAGTAACACAGCATAATACAGCCATACACCCAAGAATCTGCTCAGTGGCCACAACCCTCAGGACAGTCCAATAAGCCGGATAGCACACACGCTGTCCACTTCTGTCCACATACTTTTACACTACTTGCAGCCGGTGGGCACACTCTTCCAGCCAGTGGGCAGACTCTTGGGTGCATGGCCTAGCTGGCCACAATTACCACAGCATAATACAGCGATGCACCCAAGAATCTGCCCAGTGGCCACAACCCTCAGGACAGTCCAATAAGCCAGCTGCAACACACGCTGTCCACTTCTGTACATACTATTACACTACTTGCAGCTAATGGGCAGACAATTGGGTGCATGGCCAAACAGGCGCGTTGGATGTCCGCGGACATAACGCTGCCCTCGGATCATTTGTAGTCCTGTCCGCGGAGTGGAGCCAGATATCACTCATTTTTTTAACCTACATTTTGCCTGTTTTTTAAAAAATGACTGAACGGATTCTCACCAAATTTACAAAAGCACGCTTTCGGGACCAAGCCGCTGCTCCTTCCGCTAATTTGGTGAAAACCCATCCAGCGGTTTCAGCTGTAGGCGTGAGCAAAGTTTTTTTACCATTCAGTCTATGGAGAAAAGAACATTTGGGGACCTACCCTATAACTTTCCCCCCCTTGACGAAACCTCAACAAACTTACCAGAAACATTCAGAGCGGGCCATATACTTTTTTTTACAAAGATTAGTTAGGATTCGTCCAAGGGGAGCGAAGTTATAAGCCGCCCAAAAAGTGCTCTTCCTTTGGGTTTGGAAACTTAACCATAACCACACGGCCGCTATCGCAGACCATGTAATATATCTGAACCTTATTTTATATAAAACATCTACGGTAGAACAGAACAACCTGCGTGGACATTCCTTTGTGGGGGCTTGGGGATTCACTGTACTTAAGAACCTGCCTGCATCACCTCCTGAGAGTCTCAGACTTGGTTAGTCACCACGTTTACTAATTGGGAGCCTTGGTTGGGGTGTTCTGTGCCCCTGCCCGAACCATATAGAGGGCAGAAGTACAGATACCCCCTCCAGTATTTACAATGACACTTGTTGATTTATAGATACTTATAAAATACGGTTGATTGCCGTAACCAGCCTGATTCCTGTAATATTCCACATAGACCCCAGGGTCTCCATAGTTCTTCAGCACGGCCATTATAAATAACTGTTTTACTAATCTTTCAGCCGAAGGGGTCTGAAGTGCAACCGCAGCCACATTTTCCGTATTTAAATGATAATACAAACTGCCCTTGATTGTCTCTTATCTGTATGTTGATGGTGTTGAAATGGTTTTCAGGGACGTAATCGGGTTTGTTGTATTGAATGTTCACAATATCGCTGCTGTTCTCTTTAATCTCCACAGTTATAAGTAGCGCAGCCTAGTTATCTCCCACCCTTTGATACTCCACGATATTGCTGTAAAGCAGTAGGTTGTAAAAACCCTGTTAATGATGGCATGGGTATTGTCCCACGTTTTTTCACTTCCAACATGTTGCACGGTTCCCAATATGATATGCAGTCTTCTCGGTTGTTGAAAACCTGACAGATGCATCCGGACACTGCAGAAAAACTTTCTGTTGGTGTGGGTCTAGCTGTAATGTCATATCACTGTACTTTTGTACGATTGATACAGCTTTGTTGATATCTCTGACAAGTTACTGTATATTCAGGTAATACCCTTCGGTGAACCGGCCCGACCAGAGCCTCTGAGGGTTTGTTTGTTTTATGATGAACGTGGCTTCCCCTTTGTCGTATCCCATAAGCGCCCCATGGTCCATTGTCCCTCCAAATTTACAGGTTTGGCCAAATTCACAGTGAAGTTGGATATTTTGTTCCCTGGGAATGGCTCGGCTGAGGCGTTGCTGGGGAGCATAATGTATAAAGGCGTAGGCTCCATGCCTGTTATATACCCATGGACTCTAGGGATCCAGCGTCCACCCAACTGTTGAATTTGTCAGTCCACCCAGCCATTTGACTAGATATTGCTTCCTGGATCCACAACCTTTACTCTTTATGACTTTTTCTATTCTATAAACTCGCTGTTGGTCTTTACTGACTTTCTAGATCTCCTCCCTTGAACAGACTCCCCCGAATAATCAATTAGCTTGTATATATAAAGGCCCTCCCACTGAGCCACTCCATCTATAATAAAGATCTTGTCGCTGTAGTTCTTTGTAAAGACGGACTTGAGTTTCGAGATCTGCACATGATCCGCCTTTTTAAGGGGCATTTATGTCTCCTTTTTAAAAAGTCTTTTGCTGTAGAGTTTTTTCCAGACCTCCAAGGAATTCTGTGGTGTTACACCAGCAGGTGTGGTTTCAATAGATCTATGATGCGTGTTGTTTTACTCATTTATAAATGCGGGTAACGCTGCCGGTAAGGAGTTTTTAAATGAACTGCTACAGAGTATTCTAAAACAACACAGGGTGCATCACTTTGTGTAAAGTGTTCTACAATAGAGGCTTTAACGTGTTACAAAGTGATGCACCCTGTGTTGTTTTAGGATACTCTGTAGCGGTACATTTTAAAACTCCTTACCGGCGACCATATGTAGTTTAACAGGAACTTTGCCTTTGTTAAATATGCATTTAAAAGCTGTTGCTACACTGCGACTGTCTTGTTTTTTAAAGCCTCAGCATAGGCGTATTTTAACAGTTCGTCGAGGACAACAAACCATTGTTGTCTCATGCTGGCTCAAATCCATAATATCTGCATGCCATTGCAGATCAATATCAGATACCACATTCATTCATTTTTTAAAATGTTTCCGGGCTGGCTTGCAGGCCTCCTGCCCCAAAAGCTAGGGAGAGCCCCTTGATACCTTCTCTCATCGGTTTGAAGTTTACGTCACAGGCTTTCAACCCGACCGTAACTACCAACACCCCCTTCATCGTAATATATTTGACAGCTTCATGCCATACATGTTTACCCCATAACCGCTGAACAGAATGACGCAGCAGGTTTTTATGAACAGATTGGTATTAACATTTAAAACAACAATTTGTATTCAAATTATATTCACATGAAATAGTTTGGGGTATCAGGTGCTGCACAAAGATCAATCTGGTTGCAAATTCTGTAGTACGCACAATTACTTCTTAGGCACTGTCTTCCACCACGTTGATAAGCAAACATACCGACATTCCCTTAGACATTCATTTTTTATTTCCTGCAAATAAGCGAAAATACATGCAGGAAGAAAGGGCGCGGGTGAATGCTCCCGCCTGGGGAGACCTCAAGTCTTTTTTTTCATTGGCCACACTGGCGGTGCTGAAGCCCAAACCCCCAACAGGACAAATACTGTGGGCTTCACCCGCAAGGGTGTAAACCCGCAGAAAGAAAGGGTGCAGGTGTTTGCTGCCGCCTGAGTCCAGCTGCTGATGTAGGGTCACATCCCCTGTGTGCCTGTCCCCCCCTTTGCCTCTGGTGTCCCTATCGTCCCAACTATGAAGAGAAAACCAGAAGTGGACCAACCCCTAATTCAAAATGTACCGAGAGAGCCCATTAAGACCCTTACCGTGGGGGTTGAGCCCCCACCATCGGTGAACTTTGCCCGAGCGTTCCGGGAAAAAAGCGTCTAGATGAGAGGCTAACTAATGCACAAAATCCTTGCCTTAGGAGGCACCTGCGTAGGCACTACCCCCAAGAAGGGCTTAGAAGTTCCACAATGTTCCTCCATTGGGTCCCAAAACTGCCTATCGATAAAAGAGAACCAAGGGATGCCCTTCTGAACAAATGCCTTCATTGGTTGCACTCTGTAGGGGACTGTTCTTTTATATCCAAGGTCTCTATGTTGGAGTGCACTAGACTGGTGAAGGAAATGTCTGCCGATTCGGATTCTGTCAAATTGGTCTTTAGGGATGATCACTTGGCAAGGGATGTTCTGAAAAAATGTAATTGCCATGGACTGACCCAAAGAAGTGGGATTATAGCCACTTCTTCCCCCAACTCTGACCTTGCAGCCCTCTCTCGTGATTACAATACTAATAGACTTCTTTCTGGGGCGAACCTTACTCTCTTGGGCCTGAGGCAATTCAGGAGTTAAAAGGGGTATGGGGTTGGAGGTATTGAACCTTTGAGTTGGTAAATACATGTAAAATATCTACAGTTGGGTCTGTTTGCTCTGTACTGAATTAGATATACTTTATCCCCTCCCACTTGCAAACTGTTTCCTCAACAATGCTTCTAACACACATCAGAAATATGTGTCTATAAATGCTTTATTTTTTAAAGGGGGTTATTCGCCGATTGTATAGTCCATAATGTTTTAGACACGCATTTTTCAGTCCCTTTCCCAACCCTTAACCCTGTTAGTGGCTGTATCAGTCGCATCATTTCTACAAGGTGTTTAGGGCTCAACATGTAACACATTTCCCATAGCAAATTACTAGCATAAGATATTTTCAAACATTCGTGAGCATTCTGTTGGGGATCGTCAATTTTATGTCCACTGCACGATCTTTAAAAAGTGGTGTTTTAAACACGCTCCCGCCACTGTAGCTGTAAAACCCTGTATAGCTCTGCTATCAGCACGGGGGTGAGCCGCTATGTTCGTATCGGTCTGCATCCAGATTTACATATGGGGGGTATAGGGTAATTCATATTATTAGGTATTTTCGTATTCAACATTTTCTTTTTACTCAGTGATCACATATATCCCCACTGGTATAAGCCTGGTGGCTTTTTCTAAGCAGTCTAGGTGAAAA
Organism: Ambystoma mexicanum; assembly: GCF_040938575.1. Lineage (NCBI taxonomy): Eukaryota > Metazoa > Chordata > Amphibia > Caudata > Ambystomatidae > Ambystoma > Ambystoma mexicanum. The sequence goes on along the minus strand of NC_090922.1, from coordinate 20,803,781 downwards.
TCCAGATTCTGCCCCGTAAAAATACCCAAGCTGCAAGTGCAGTATTATCCCCATTCCATAACGTATCTACTATTTCCCTTTACTGTTGTCCTCAGTACATCTCCTCACTTTGCTGCTGGATACGGATGCCAGCCCCCTCGGTATAGTTATGAAAGTGTTTAGCGACCTGAAAGGCAGATAGGGGAACAGTAAACACTATTGTTGCTAATGAAGCTTTCGAAACAATATGTCTATAATACCCTGTCCTATCAAGATTAGTCACTGTATCGTGCCAGAGAGTCTGATTATACACTTAAATGTAGTTCATAAATTCCCTGATCCTGACCTCCGGAGACATCAAATCATTGTACAAGTCCTATTCTCAAAATCTCTAGTAAACTGGCAAAATGCATTTGACGAATTAAAACATACTTTTATCACCTGGGTATCATTCGTGGAGTCTAATATAGTCACCAGATCACACCCTAAAGGCAAGGAGCGCCCAGAGATCTTTCCTAACAACATTCTCGGGTATACAATTTTACATTGTCCTGGCACTATGACTCTGCATTCCGAGGGTCAGGTGTACCGCATCTGGAGTCCCAATTCCATTTCCACCTTGAGTCTTCCTTCTTGTCAACACTATAGTGCCGGTATTTGGGTGTATCAATAGATGGTTTTGGAGATCACTTGGGTCCTTCTCCTATTAAAGAAAACAATAGTGGATCAGGTCAGAAACATGATGGTTCTGGGTACATTTCAACAACAAACTCCGGTTTAGTAAATACTTCATGTAATCGGGTTACTGCTGTGGTCTATGCTGTAGAATGTAATGCTTGGAGGTATTCCTCATCACTCATTCACTCATCCAGTTTCAGAGTGCTTCACACAGATAAGGAACAAGTCCAAATGGGCATTCAGCTGGCCGTGGAATAAACCCGAACCAAAAATCGACCCCACATTACCAGGCCCCTTCTTAAACACAATTGCCCCTTGACAGTGGACAACATAATGATTTTTCTACCAGGGCCAACTTTTGATCTCAGAAGTAGTGAGCATGTTAGTTCAATTACATTTCTTCAGAGGCTCTAAAAGTTGAAGCGCTAGATAAAGTAGAAATCAGAATGTAGTATAATAAGACAGAATACAAATATATGACACTTTAGTCTGCTATGGTTATCACCCTTTTGCAATGGGACACGTGGACCGATACTGAATGTCCCTGCAGCATAATGGCCGAGTTTGATGTCAAGAAGACTAAGTGCTTGAAAAAGTGGGCAAATATTCAGGTTACAAAATCAACTGGGATAAAACTGAAGTGTTGCCACTTTCAACTGCAGTTAGGAGAGGAGATTTTGTAGGATGGAACTGTAGATGGTCTGAAGTTTGTGTGAACTATTTGGGGAATTTTCTGATCAAAGATATGCGAGAAAAAAAATCAATTTAATGTAGCTAAATTGTTGGATACCCTTAAGAGAGATATTAGGAGATGGTTGAGATTAGATTTAGGGATTTGGGCAAAAATATATACAATTAAAATGTCACTTTTGCGTAAGGTTTTATATGTTACGCAATCGATTCCCCTACTTTTTCCTAAAAAAATTGCTTAAAGACCTTGATCAGGTTTTTCAAGATTTTCATTGGGGAGAAAGGAAGACTCCTAAGATTCCTAGATATATTTTGCTACGGGATAAGAAAGATGGGGCGTTTGGATATCCGGATTTGGAGAAGTATTATAGGGGCTTTATTTTGAAAAAAACAGCCTTATATGCGAATGAAGACTGGGGGTAGAACCAGTTTGGTTAACTATAGAAAGGGAAGCTTTGTTACCATTTTGTTTAGGGAATGTCTTTTCAATGGAGAGATTGCCTAAAGGGTCTACTAAATTACCGACTATTAAGGTGACAAAAGACTTAATGTCATGGTGGATACTTAATTTCAATGAAAATGTTTTTATGAATCTTAAATCGTCCATTTGGTATAATCCAGCTTTATAGATAGGGAACAGATTTCTATACTGGCAGAGGTGGGTCTCAAAAGGTGTGTTGTGATTGGATGATTTATAGCAGGATGGGTGCTTGCTGACCTTTGAAGAGCTTCAAGTAGTGTTTCATTTAAGTGGAAGAGAGGTGAATAGATATAATGTACTAGAAATTCTGTTAATTCAAGTATTCAATATGTTATCTATGCCATTGGAGAAGGAACCGGCGGGTTGGAATATGTTTAGCTCGTCGATACATAATGTGTCTACATATTTAAAACTTATGAGGGAAGGAGATGCGGTGAAGGAGTCTTGGGACAATTTGAAAGAGAAGTGGGAATTAGATTTGGACTATGTAATTGATGATGATGCTTGGAAATATGTATTGAGGGGTGGATACAGCAGCAAGATGGACTTTAAGTTGCAGTTTATACATCAGAAGGTTTTGGGGAGGTTATACTGGACACCGGTACGGATGTTAGCTTTGAGTTTAATAACTGATATCTGTTGGGGGTGTGGGAGCAAGAGGGGGACATTAGTCCATATGTTGTGGTATTGTGCAAGAGTGTTGACCTTTTGGCGTGAGGTATTGGATAGGTTAGACATTACTTTGTCACTCTCATTCCCAAGAAAGCCGTTTCAAGTTTTGTTGTTGGCGAAGAGTGGGCGATGCTTGAAAGCTTGCTTGTATGGAGGCTGGATAGATAAGGTTTTAGTAATAGCAATAAAGCAGATCTTGAAGGTGTGGAAATCCAGGAACAAAACGATAGTAGAAGAGTGGATTAATGATGTGATTATGTTATCTGAATTTGAATTGGTTATGTTTCAAAAGCAAGACAAGGAAGAAAAGATGAATGAGTTGTTTTAATAGGTCTGATAATGTCAATGGTAAGCGTTTATTTATTTTTCTTTTTTTTGTCCTGTCTTTTGTTCTGTCCTTTTCGTCTAAATGTTGAGAGGTATAGATAAATCCCTCTTCCGACCCATCCTGCCCAGCTAACTATTGCCCTATCTCTATCACTCCTTTCCTGGGCAAGCTCCTGGAGAAACTTGCCATCTCCCAGCTTAATCTCCATGCTGAATCTGTTGGTAGCCTTCATGACCATCAGTCTGGCTTCAGAGCTGCCAGAAGCACGGAAACTGCTCTCCTGAACATCCGTGAGGACCGGCTCTCAAACCTTGACTCTAACATTCCATGTGTTCTCATTTTGCTTGATCTCTCTTCTGCCTTTGATACTGTCAACCATACCATCCTGCTCAACCGTCTCCGTGATTACCTGGGTATCACTGGTCAGGCTCTGGCTTGGCTGACCTCTTTCCTCTCAAATGGACCCTCCCAGGTCCAACTGGGGTCTTTCCTGTCTGACATCTTTTTCTCTACCTGTAGTGTCCCCCACGGTTCGGACCTCTCTCCCTGGCTGTTCAACCAGTATCTGGCACTTCTCGCCCACCACATCGCTGCTCTCTGCCCCAACTTTCAGTGCTATGCGGATGATACCCAGCTCATTTTCAGGCTACCCTCGGCCTCCTCTTCTCCTTCCCTCACCTCTGACTGTCTTTCTGCTATCCAGGAATGGTGTGCCACCAGCGACCTCTGCCTTAATGCCAGTAAGACCGAGATTCTACTCATCGGCACACCCACTCCCTCCTTCCCTGCAGCTCTCTGGCTGGCCTCTCTTGGCCCTCTTCCTGCTCCTACCTGCAAGGCAAAAAACCTCGGGGTCATCTTTGACTCCACACTCTCCTTCTCTCCCCACATTTCTGACGTTTCTAAGAAGTCACAATACCAGCTGCACCTCCTCAGCGGTATCCTTCCTTTCCTCTCCTTCCCCCAGAAGCTCACTGTCTCCAGAGCCCTGGTTCTCTCGAAGCTGGACTACTGTAACAGCCTCTATCTAAATCTGCCTGCCTCTACTCTCCGCCCTCTGCAACTCATCCAGAACAGGACTGCAAGACTTGTCCTTGGCCTCAAGCCCAGGGACAGTATCTCTCCAGGACTGAAATCGCTACACTGGCTCCCTGTGGCTGCGAGGATTAAGTTCAAAACCCTCTGCATTGTCCACAAGGCCTTCTGGGGCCTGGAGCCAAATTACTTTCAACTCTCCCTTCCTAAATATCTTCCTTCTCTAGCACTTCGCTCTTCCGCCTCCACCTCCCTCAGGGTCAGCCGCTTCTCCAAGCAACGAGTTGGGGGGAGAGCTCTCTCCGCAGCAGGGGCCTCCCTCTGGAACAGCCTTCCTGCCTCCCTGAAACTTGAGGAGAACCATCTCCGGTTCTGGAAGCACCTCAAAACCTTCCTCTTTGCTTCTGCTTTCTCTCTCCCTCTCCCCTGCTAAATCACTGAAACTGTACTCAATCAGCAACTGGGCCACTCACCAATCTCGGTCCTTGGCCCAGCCACTCTCCCCTGCACTGCCTTCCTGGCAACCCCTGCACTGCGGGACTGTCTCTGTATCCCTACAGCCCCCCTTCCCACCACTTGTCTGCACTTATCTTGCACTTGCCACCAGCTGGCCCTTATTATTTATCTTGTTCATTACTAACCCTGTACTGCACTTTCCCCTCTCACTTTCCCCCTTGCACTTTTCCCGTCCCCCCTACCCATGGACTTGCGCGATCTGAATGACACCTGGCCTAGTAGGATCTTTGTCTGTCTCCCCTTGTTCCCCCTCCCTGCCTCGTCGCGCCTTGAAACACTTGTGTATAGGCGCGTTACAAATGCCATATCATATCATAATATTTTGTTGGTAAGTCTGAAATGTAATATTGTTGTGATAATCAAAACTCTGTTTTATTGTACTAATTTCCTTGTATTTATAAACTATTTGTACTTGTTAAAATCAAAATAAAGATAATAAAAAATAAAATTAAAAAAAGAAGACTAAGTAAGGCCATTTCCACCCGAGGGCCAAAGCAGACTTCCACTGATGGACCTTAATTAGGAGACCGTCTCTGGGTTGAAAAGATTGGCCAGAGGAAAACGGTTCTCTTGACAGTGAAGCTTTAACCTGATCTTGGGCAAAACTAACAGAGGAGATTAATAGCTTCACATACTCACATAGTTGGTCATCTGACATTTATAAGTCATTAGTAATTAGACACAGCTTTAACAGTTGGAGATACAACTAATCGCATTGCGCATTCATACAGGACTTTGTATGGGCTGAACCCAGTTTTCCTGTTTGGGATACTTCTCATACTAAATATCATCGATGGTAAGGCCTTAGACCATTGCAACCCAGTCTCTTGACACAACGTTGCTAACCTTTTCTTCAGCACCCTTTCCTTTTCTCTATTACTGCGGATTCGGGGTGGTGATGACACTGCAAATTATGCTAATTCTTCAAAGTAAAAAAAGTTATTTTATAATGTTATTCACAAAGTGGACACCCTGATCACTATCGATACTGACAGGCCCACCCTGCCTCAGTACAAAGTCCTTCACCATGGTTTTCACAACAGTTATAGCATCTGCCTTCCTACACAGGTAAGGCTCCACGCACCCAGAGAATACATCCAAAACAAGGAGATACTGCCAATTATTACAGAGCGGGAGTTGAAAGAAATCAATTTGAAAACCCAAAAAGGGACCATAGGGAAGAGGATTTGATCCTGGTGTGGAGGGTATAGCCTTTCACACATTAGTCTGCAAACAGATGATACATTGCTGACAATATTCCTGCATAATTTTGGAAAAGTCGGGGGCAAACCATGAGCCATTCAGAGTCATAACCATTCCATCCTGCCCCAGATGTGCCAGAACAAGATATAATCTGACATGGTAGACACTAAGATCTTGGGAGCCACAAATCGACCATGGTCATCTTTCCACAGCAAGTCATCATGCAGCTGGCACCCTTTTCTTATCCAGCTATCTTTTTCACTAGATGGAGCATTCTCTTATATCAGGACCAAATCTTGCAGGGAGATGGATCCGAATTGTATTTGACAGGGAGGATGTATGCATCTTCCGTATCTAATGAGGCTGCCAATTTGGCTATTCGTTCTGCAAAATCATTGTCTCAACTAATTTGATCATCTAAAGACTGGTGATCGGAGCATTTAATGATGGCTGCCTTTTCGGGCAACATGATCTAGTAAAGACTTTTCATAGTGGCGATTCTTTGCAGAGGTTCAGTTTGATGTTAGAAATCCTCACTGCTTCTAGAGCTGACCAAAGTAGTAGGCTATTACCAAGGCATACCACAAGTCGGTATAAATATTAACTGATTCCTGCACGGCCAAACAGGCACTGTTAAGGGCTACCAACTCTGCCACTCGGGCAGAGCTGACCTGAGGCAGCCTTCCACTCTCCACTATGTCCCTGGGGTTTACACCCCATACCCTGCAACCAATTTTCCATTCTGATCTCTACAACATGAACCATCAACAAAGTACTCTAAATCCGGTTTGGATAAGGGCACATCCCAAAGATCAGTGCATGGCATCGACAAACAATCTGTGATGGCTACACAGTAACGTTGGGTAATGTCATGTGGTTCTCCTTCTTGAGGGGGTGTGAAGTAGGGAAGCAGACAATCCCACTATTGGCTACCCTACCATGAGGAAGTCCCTGGACATTTGATAATTCCTAAAAACCAGTTTGACAGAGTCAGCATATGGTTCACCCTCACTGGGCATTCTGGGTCATCCCACCTTGTCTTCTCTGGTAACAAAGGGGCATTTCCCAATAGTGCGAAGCCAGTGGAGGCATTTATTAGAGAGGGCATTCCTCGGTTCTCTCCTACCAGGGAGCAATTTCGGTACCCCATGAAGATGTACAGTGGTTTTTATTTCCTCCCCATACAAATGTGGCTCGGGCACACACCCCCTTAATCGATAGCTGGATGGGTCTTCTCCTCCTGGGGCTGTTAGTCTTTAGTGCACAAGACGTATGGTCCTTCAGCGAGATAAATGTATTGCATACAGTGGGGAGCTCTCAGGTTGCAGTGAAGAGGGAAGGCTGCTCTGCCTGGGGCAGTCTGATCACTGTACAAGTGTTCAGTTTGCTAGGGACTGAGATCGGGACTAGGGACAGGGAATTGGCCCCCTTGGCAGTAAGGGAAGTGCCAGGAGACTCCCCCAGCAAGTCCTTCCCTCTCTTCCCATCCCTGCCCCTTCCCTGGGCCTCAATCAGGGACAGTAGAAGCTTTTTTATGGCTTCTAGTTCAATGAGCACATGCGCACAGGAGCAGACCCCCACATTGTGAGCCCCCATTTGTGATTGACCAAGGCAGGGTTGACTTCCATGAGTAGGTAGCTTCGGGGCCCTAAGTGGAGTTATGCGGAGAAAGGAACTAGTTCCTGATAGCGCTGCCAACATGTTCTCACTCCAGGTGATGTAATTGGAGCTAAGCTCCGTTGATCCATCAGTCTCTGTATCCATCAAGTCCAGGACAAGGGGAGCAAGAGCAGGCAAAGGAAGGTTATGGATGGAGCCCAATACGGGCAGGGTAATGGGGGCTGGACATAGATTCTGTCGAGGGGAGCTGGGAAGGGGTGAGGGGCAGACTGCCAAAGCAGAGACCAATGGGGAGGCAAGAGCAATGCAGGCCCCCCCGGTTCCAGGGTCCACCGTTACAGTGCCGGAAATGGTGGTCGTGAAAAAGCTGTCTAGGTTCCTTGTGATAGCGGGTCAGCCTCGCAGCACAGCGGGAATCGGCACAGTGGGAATGGATACATCAAATGTAGACACTAGGAGTTGGCCAATCTTGTTTGTTGTAGAATTTGTTGTATGGTAGACCATCCCCTTAAAATTGATGGAGCAAGTTTGTGTTTCACGGGGTATCCCCTTGGTAGTGTCAGTGTCTATGATATTATATGATAGTTTATTTATATAGCACCTATACACAATGTGTTTCAAAGCACTTCAAGGCAAGGGAGCGAACAAGGGAAAATACAATTACATTCTTACAGGCCATGAACAGTAAGGACGACATTTCAGATAGTGCAAGAGCTAATACATAGATAAGGAAGGGAGGTGGAGGGTGGGAAGGAAATGAAAACAGACAGGCGACTACCATACTAAGCCCGATGTCATTTCTGGTAGAGCCAGAGAAAAACAAAAGGTGAGGGAGAGGGGTGCAGAAAGGGAGGGGAGGAACAAAACAAGCAACTATCGTACGAGGCCTGACGACATTTCAGATAGTGCTGAAGGGAGCAAGAGGAGGGGCGAGGGGGGGAGGAAGCAGACGAGGTTTCTATCATACTAGGTCCAGGGACAATTCTGATAGAGTAAGTGCATAGAAGAAAGTAAGAGGCGGAGGGGAGGAGATAGGAAAAGGGAGAAAGGAGGAGAGAACAGAGAGTAAGCAGTCAAAAAGAGTGGAGAAGCACGAGGGGAGAGCGAATACAATTGCAGAAGTCAGTAGTAACACATAATGTTGCAAGCCAGGATAAACGAAGATGGGAACAGCATGATTCAGGGCCACAATGGGTACATGATGCAAAGGAAGTCCAGCATGAGAGTTGAGAAGGGTGACGCACCGTGAAGGGTGACGCACCGCTATGGCAGCAGGAGCTCTGTCAATACAGGGGATAAAGTCAAAAGCGCAGCCACTGGCGCTGTCCTGGCTTGGTGGATGATGCCCCCCTTTCCTGCGCACCACCAGCATCTTACGTTTGGATTTAAGCTCAGGCTCCATGAGGGCTGCAGACTTGAAAAAAGGGCAGACTTGCAGAGAAACAGGGAGGGAAAGGGGTGGGGGCGTTGAAAGTTCACCTCTCCCATTGCTAGTGTTCAGTAGTTACTAGGGACCAAAATTAACATGGTGGTTTAGCTCTTGCCCCAAAACACTATTGTCCTTACCCTCCCAGCCAGATACCCGGCTTTCGCCCTGCTCAGTCTCACCTCTCTGTCTGGGTGGTGGGCAGACCTTCCAGTCAGGCCCTGCGGGTCAGCTAACACCCCTTCGGGCCACCAACACCCAGTGCCCTTGGCCTGCGGGCTTTACCCTGCCGGGCTTGGAGCTGCAGCAGAAGTAGAAGTGGGGGCGTGGCTTCAGGTATAGTGGCACTCCTGGGCCAAAACAAGCAAACAGATGCAGGAGCGGGCTACTAACTACCCGCACCCTTGACCCGCAGGCTTGGAGCTGCAGCAGAAGTAGGAGGGGGGCATGGCTTCAGGTATAGGGGCAATCCTGGGCCAAAACAAGCAAACAGGTGAGGGAGCGGACCATCAACACCCTGCGACCTTGACCCACATACATACAATATCACCCAATCAAAATTGGTACTCATTTATCAATCTCAGAAGGATGAACGGCTGAGCTGGCCTTCCCGGGATTCGAATCTGTGGCCTGCAGATCACGCACAGATTGCAGCAGCAAGTCCTGAACCTGGTGAGCTATCTTACTGGCATGCTGATCAGTGATGGCCCCAGTGTAATGTTGAGGGGCTCAGTGACTGGGTGCATGATAGGAGTATTAGATAGGTCAACGGCTTTCACGGTCTCCCTAGACAGATGCACATCAGGGAATGTATCCATGCATAGGGCTGATCTGTTGGCCCCCATGTCCACATGGCATTGAACAAATGGCCCTCTTGGTCCACAAAGATCAAAGGGTTTACTAAACTGCTCTGTCCCCCCGTCTTTGAGTAGTCAGAAAGGGTCCTGGGCAACCAGGTGTTTGGCAGACTAGGAGTAAAAGTAGTACTGTTCAGGTTGGGTCCTATGTGATGAATCTGGGAAAGTGGACATACCACCATGTGGTGGAGGAGCTTGGGCATCTGCCGGTCCGGTGTTCCCTTAAGGGTAAAGTCTCTGCAGCCTTTGTGGACATTCATTTTTCCAGTATCCTCGGTTTACAATAGTTGAAAAACCAAGGGGTTCTATGGGGGACCGCTGTCCATGTGGGTTTGGCCACACCCCTTGCCATTGCTGATCTACTGAACACAGCTCTATGGTCGGGTCCGGTGGGCACCACTGTCGCTGCTGGGTTGGTCTTCCGGGGTAATATGCCGGTCAGATAGCACAGCAAGTTGAGCGCTTGAGCCTGATATCTGTGCGCAGTCAGCTGTGGCAAGTTCGAATCCCAGAAAGTTCAACTCAGCCATCCTTCTGTTCTCGAGGTGTTAAGATCCCGAATGTGCTTTTTAGCACCTCTTCCGCTCTTAAAGGCTCTCCTGGACGTTCTGGGCTCTCTGGGATTTCTGGGCTCTCTCTGGAGCTCTCCAAGCCTCTCTGGGACTCTCTGGTGCTCTCTGAGCCTCTCCGGGACTCTCTGGAGCTCTCTGAGCCTCTCCGGGACTCCCTGGAGCTCTCTGGCATATCAGCAAAGGTATTCAGACAGCAGGCAGGCAGGAAACAGAGTCAGGTAAATCAGGTTTTATTTCGCCAGACTGACACAAACAGCATCGTTGTCAAGTACACAAACCCCTGCCCCTCTTCTGAAAACGGAGCTTCCTTTTATACTTTTCAGAGCGTAAAGAGTCAAACCCCCACCCTTTTCTAAACATGTCCAGGAAAAACTCTCCATCGACTATACTCGCGCACCTGGCAATTATTTCTCATCTGTTTAAACCTTCAAATGGAAATACATTCTGGCACCCATCCTAGGATTTTCCCAGCCACATTACCCAAATATGGTCACGCAGCTGCGTTCCTTGGTGAGAAACTCAGACATAGGCTCATTAACTGTCTGGTTTCGGAATGCTTATCTGGTTTCTGCAGGGCACTGTAGCCTTCAATTGTTCAACTCCAGGGCTGACTTATGCTACCATGCTCTGCAGAACTTCTTCATTTAATGCATTGTTCGAATTAAAGGGATTGTCAGTTAAAGGCGTTGTCGGTTACACAGATGGTAGAGTTCTTTTCTGTCTGGGTATAGTAAAAAAGTAATCATTTTCCTACTCAATTTTTTATAATGTGCATTCTGTACCTTGCCTGCTTACTAAACTATGATAAAAGCATAACACCATTTAAAATACTCATGTATTTTAACCCTATGAGTTCTATTTTCACACATTTACAATACTAAAACAGTCCATACAAATTTCTCTGCCTAGCTTTAAGTGAGAGGGGGGCTGTTCCATACTACATTCAGTTTCTGGTACCGCATCTTCATTTTGGCACATCCGTTACACTCCCCCATCTTGGTTGCTAAAACAATTACTTTCAACCATATCCATGTCCATCCTCTTATCTAAAAATATTCCATCACAATTCTACAATTTGTCAAATACTAACATATTATTATTATTAAAACAAAACTGTGCGTCTCTAAACTCCTTGTGTCTTCTTTCATCTATGCCCCACCTTCCTTTCTCAATTTACTTTAAACTGTATGCCTTAGATAATTTCACAGCCATTGTGAGACTCGAGAGGTTGGTCAGCTTTGAGATAACCCATTAGCCCATTGTCTTTTCATATGTCATATCTTGTCTGCAACTCGCACCCCAACAAAATACAATCTCTCCTTGATCTTCTTCTTCTGCCAATGCATATGTATACAATGTTTTCAAACTGTATCCTTCCCCTCTTGTTTCACACATTTTCTTCTTCCGTTTCTTCCACTTTACTCATCTTAGTTTGGCATTGGTGGACCGTCTGTGTCCTGTTGCCTTTGTCCTTTCTTTTGAGCTGTTTTCACAGTCAATCTCCCAGGTTCTTTGATGCTTAGATCAGGAGTCCATGGTCTTTTTTCCTTTGTCACAGAGTTCACTTTTTCTCGAATGTCTCTCTTTCAATAAATACATTGTTCAAATGAGTCCAAAAGAGGGGATTTTTCAGCATGGGGACACAGGGTTGGGGGAGTCTTTTGCAGACACAACTCAGACAATCATCTTTTGTTGGGCTTCCACTGGGTTTCTCTACGACCTGCCTCTTTCTTCACACAGTTCGCCGTCAATTTCCTGAGGCATACAGGTCCCTGGATGTATACCTGTAATAAAAAACTGAATGAGTTTCTTTTGTAAAATAAACATGTCTCTTTTATTCGCCACATTCCCTATCAAACCATTTCCTTAAAAAACCCTCTGATTCACATTCCAGCTCTCATACCCTACCTCCTAAAAACCCTGCAAGACATTCCCTCTTATTGAGCACCCCTGTCTCCTAGAGAAGCTCTAAGACATTTGCATTTAAACATTTCTTTTTTATGGGTCATTCCTGCCTCGTAAACAAAATACAACCCCATCTTTCGTTCTGTGTCAGCCGGCTAGAACCTGAGTTTGTTTAAAAAGAACACAATTTGTCCTACATAGGACACATTTTTCCCTTGAGGGTGACACATGCAACCCGAAGGAGACAAAAATAACAATTAAAGAAAGACGTTGTCTTCTTTTCTGGTCTTCTAGGCGCGTCCGTAGTAGATGATAGAAACATCCTTAGGGATCCCTGTTGTCTGTAGAAAGTTAAAATAGGAACAAAAAGTAATTTGGGTACTGGTAAGGGGTCAGGTTTTCTTTCTAACTTCAATCCTTTCTTCCTTTTCTGCTATCAAAATGCTTTCTGGATCATTCTCCCCTACTCGTTGGTGCACATAAACAACTATTTTCCAATCACCCTGCAGGATACTTAGTTTAGGCTTGGTTCCTTGCTCAGCTTAGCTGCGCGTGCTTCCTGGTTAGCTGCAAGTGTTTCCTGGTTAGCTGCAAGTGCTTCCTCAGCTCAGCAGTAAATACTTGCTCCTTAGCAGACATTCTTCCTTTTTTTTTCTTGTCTTATTGGACCATGGCCTTTGCTTTTGCTTTGCGTTCATCCTATGGAGGCAAAACAGAGGCGTTTCGTTGCACACCGTCCCTGCCTAACTTAATCTAGTCTACCCCTGCTTTTTGAAACTAGGCACCAATTCTTACTATGTGCTTCTATTTTTTATTGTACATAACAATGTTTGCCTCTTCTAATAATTTAATTCCCCTTACTCACCTTCAATTTAACTTCTGTTTTCTGTGGTTGTCTGAAATGGCCATGTTGTCATCTATTTTCTACTCTTTCCACACCTGATTGTACCTATCTTGGGAAAAACAGCTGAACACCTGAAGACATTGTGTCTCTTACTACCTCTTTTCCTATTACTCATCTGGATCTTCCTACTTTTGATGCTGATCAATTGTGTCCACACCCTTTCAGCATGAACTAGCACTTGCCTTTTTCTTTTTCTCCCTAATTAAGGCCATGCAGACATTTCTTGTGCTTCCACGCAAAGGTCCATAACTTTTATCTGTAAAATGAATCAAAATCGTTACAGGCACTCAAAAAATTGTTTTTTACTTACCTCACTATATTTTCTTAAAATGGCTTTGTGTGTAATTTCCCTTGTTTGGTTAACCCAATTTTTTGTCAGCTATACTCCTTTTCTCAGTCTTCATGGTCACTGACGCTTTTTATTGCCCTACGCTCCTTTTTTTACTGTTGGCCAGGAAACCTCATAAGTGCTATTTGTTTTCCAATTTTTTGATTTTTTTGGCCATTTCAAGCTTTTGGGTTTATTCCCTATCCTTTTATTCATTTGCCCAATTGTTCCCTTCCTCAATTTTTCTTTTATTCATTTTTTATTTAAGATAATCAATCATTTTCATCTTTTCCCGATTTGTTTTTTTCTGATCCTGTGTAACAGAGGACCAAACTCTCCCTAACGTTTCTAATCCTTTTTTATAATCATCTCTTATTTATGTTGAGCATTAATTTCATTTTTTTTCATGTATACTAAAACACACTTCCTTTCTTTTTCTGTGTGCTGCTGTACGGAAAGTACCATTTCATACTCCATTAAGCCCTGTATGGCTGTATTGTCATCTATGATGTTGTTTAACCTAAATCTTTTTATCTGAACCATTACTGTCCTTCATGATTCTTATTTCATTCTGTTTGCTTCTTAATCATTTGCCATGTTTCCCTGCATTATGGCTGCCTCTAATTTCCTGGAAGTCATCTGTCTCTTCCCCTTGTTCATAAATGTTCATGGCCTGCACCTGAATTTATAATATATTTTCATCATTTCTCCACCAGGTCACACAGCTGGCTATATTACCATGCTGCCATAATAATAAAATCCTTTAGTTTTCACCCAAACAATCTCATTGGCCTTCTGCCGTTTTGATGCTTCAAAATGATGCTGGTGTCTAAATGGTGCATGTCTCACATACACAAAAATGCTTTCCTTGGTAACCTAAACACCATCATCAGGCTTTCATGCTTTGTCATTCAATCCTTTCTTCAACCATCTGAATCCTATAATACCAGACTGTTAGTCCTGAATCAAAAAGTTTTTCACTATTTTTCAAAGAGTTTTCTCCATGCCAGCCGCCAAGGCCTCAGAAATTGTAAACTACTAACCCTGGTATACCACCATTCAGGCTGTCCTATCACACATGGTGGAGCTCCTGAAAAAGGACTTTTAGGAGCACACCAAAAACCCCCATTCAGTACATTATGCTATCCACATAACTCCCCAAAAACAGGTCACAGAGGACCCAATAACCCCCTTCAACTTCAGACGGCTTTCTAAGTCAAAAATAACAGAGAACATCAATCACATTAGATCATTCAGCTGCAAAGGCGATGCCTGCCCTTTCATTTCCCCACAAAACTGTTTATTCATTTCCTGTGTCATTATCAGAGTTAAATTGGACTACTACACTGCCATCCTTGCAGGCATCCTAGCAAAAAATCTTCACAGGCTCTAAAAAGTGCAGAGTGATGCTGTGTGCAACTCTCAGTATTCTCAAAAGAATATACATTACTCACGCCAGACAAGCTGCTCACTGGCTACCCGTGAACAGTTAATTTCAAGATCCTTACCATCACGCATAAATGTATGTCTCACACAGCACCAGTATATCTAACTGATGCTGTTAATAGAGTCAGTTCAACCTGACCCAAAGAGAAGTCACCATGTCACTCAACTGCAAGTTTCACTAATCAAAAGAGCTAATGCCGGAGCTCTAGGTCTCCCCCTACAATGTTCCCAAACCATGGGATGCTTCCCCTTGCAAACTTAGAGCAGAGCCATCCCTCCTCATTTTTTGGCAAAACCCTAAAAACTATCCTGTTTAACTACCCCTATTAGTTCCTCCAGCAGTGTCTGTACGTATTCCCCCTGCTTCTTAATTAATCTCTATGCCATGTGTTTACTCAATTTCTACTCTATGTAAGCTAAACATACAACTCATCCATTGTAACTACAGTATGCATTTGTTTGTCCTATAACTACAGGTGAAGCTGTGGCATGCAACCATTTATATATGCCATTTTCCTTGTAATCTTCGTGATCTCATCATGTGCTAATTCTTCTCTTGTTCAATGTATTCCTGTACTTATACCATTGAATCCTTTGCATTTGCGCCACAATGCTCCTGGGCCGATGTGTGCCTTTAAATCTAGGTCACTTCCACTGAAAAGTGCTTATTGAAATTACACCACAGCCAACACATTCTCCCTAAAGACTGCTACCAATGCCACATCTGTAATCTTAAAAGCCATCTTTGCGCCATGGATACACAGTCCCAATGTCTATCATTAGACCAAAAATCATTTTTCTCTTGCCATAACACATCTGGTCATCCTCTGAGGCTGTCCTACTGTGAAAACACATTCATTTTTCTGTTTTGCAAAAAATATTTCTTATTTTTAGGTTGACACTTTTTATTCCCAGGTGCCTCTGTGTATCCTGTGTTGTGAAATCACCACGAATTTGTGTGGCTTAAGTCATAGCATCTGATCACCTACATTTTTGTTATTTTTTGGCATTTTTCAAAATTTGGCCGAAAGCCAGGTTTTAAATTAGCTTGAACATACAGTTTTTATATTATTCCCAATATTTTACAGTGCACACAGACAGTTACACCATAAAACGAGACAAAACAAACAGTCATAACATATAACAAATTAGACATACACACGGCCGGCTACATTTAAGTACACTTCCTAGTGTCACCTACCTCTGAAGGTACACTCCTGCCCCTACATATGTGCGTTTCTTTACAAAACACAAGTTCACCCCTTTCAAGGAATCTTTAAATTCTCTTGGTCTCCTAATCACCCCATTAACTGGGCTCTGGGTGCAAAACTCCTTCTAGCCGTCTTTAAATGCTGAGCAAATGGACGTATCTGTCACGCACCTTTCAACTTGGCACTTATGGAGGTCCTGGCGACTTCGCCGCCGATACTCTCTACTCTGTCTGTCCCTCTTCTGTGTTCACGGTTATTATCCTCCTTCGGTTTTGATCTTGCTCTCTGATTATGCTTTGGCCCTTTTTCCATGTTCACTGGTGTCGTTCTCTTATGGGTAGTGGTCTAGCTATTTTCTTCTAGCCCTTCCTCTATGTTCACTGTGCCTTTATGGTTCTGTCACTTCCTGGTTTTGTTGCGTTGCAACTCTATCGCTTGGTGTCCTTTCAGGTTAAAACGCTAGTGCTCTTGCTTTCAGCTTTCGTGCCTTTGCTTACTCTCCGGTTACCCTGGCACCGGCTTTCCACTCTTCCAGCTTTGCGCCATCCTCCCTCCTCATTATTACTCGCTCCTTTTCTACCCTTGGTCTTCGTTTTCCCCCTTCTTACCCCCCTTTTTATTTCCGGCTGTTTCAGTGCTCCGGCGCTTGTCTTCCCTAACTCCTCCTGTTCTTGGCTGCCATCTCCTTGGGGTCCTGCTTGCCTCTGGGTATTGGTTGCTTCCTTCTTTTGTCTCTGTCCATTGAAAACATATTTACTTACCTGCTTATCAGGGCTAGACCCCTCCTCCTGCTTTGGCTGTGCTCTGGACTCGTGAAACATCGTTTGCTTTTGTTTTGGAGAACCTACCTCATTTCTGTTTGAGCGGATTTCAGCATCACAACAACTGTTCTATTGGAGGAAGGAACGTTTTGTAACATTCTAAGAGAGGTTTTTTCAGTCTTGGCCTTTTCCTCTCGTTGGCCTCCAAGGAGGGGGATCCTTTGTCTGCCTGGTGAACTAAGGCAGCAGAGTGGCTTCCATCTGGGGAGGGACGTATTTCTTAAAAAAAAAGATAAAGGAACATAAGAAAAAGAGACATTCTTCTACAGACCACAAAGGTGAGGAGGAGGGGGAATTCATGCTTAGTGAAGATCAGGAGGAAACAGACAGGATTGACTTAAGTTCTGACAGTATCCTCTCTCTCTCTCTCTGGTGTCCTCCCCGGTATCTCCTCTTCTCAGGTATTTTCCTGGCATCTCTCTATTGCTCGGGTACCTTGAGTCAATATTTTTGCATATATATATATAGGCAAAAAATTGCCCAAGAAAACTCTTCATTGATTCTTAGGCCCAGGTAATCATATGTTTTGCCCTGCTCAATTCGTACTTCACCCAGTACTAAGTTTATTCTAGCAGGTCTTTTCCCCTTTTTCCCTCTAAGAACCATGGTATTGCTCTTTTGGATGTTGATTGTCGAGCCATTTTCGCTACAGAAGCCTGCAAAGATGTCCAGCTGGTGGCAAAGTCCCCTAGGTGTTAGTAGGACTGCATCGTCAGCAAACATTAAAACAGGGATCCTGTCTCGTGCCAGTGAGCCATCTGAAGGAATTTTCAAAAGTTCATCGATTTCACCATTTATGAAAAAGCAGAAGAGCAGTGAGCCCTGGCACACCCCAATCTCAATGTTTACTTTTCTAGACAGAACCCCATCGGTCCCACAGCGGATTCATGCGTCATTACCCTGGTGTAATATCCCAATGGCATTTAGACGATTTTTGGGAATACCCAAACCAGTCAGGATCAACCACAACCTTGTCCTTGTGACGGTATCAAAAGCCATCTTCAGATCTATAAAGACTGCATAGATGGGCATTTTTCTCAGGAGGGCTTTTTTATTGCACAACAGGCGCAGCCTCGGACACTGAAGCACCATACAGATATGCTTTTGGAACCCCGCCTGCAAGTTATTCAAGGCTCCAACCTCTCCAACCCAAGCCACCAAATGACCCAATATGGCCTTGGCAAAAATTGCCCCCAGCATCAAGAAGGGAGATTGGGCTATAATTGGCCGGATGGTTTCTGTCTCCCTTCTTGAAGATGGGGACAATAATGGCCTAGCTCCAAGAGGGGAGTGCCCTTCCCAGGAGCAAAGCTGCATTAAAAGTCTTATCCGGGTTATCCAGACTGATGGTTCATTCACAAAAAAGTCAAACGGGGTCATGTCCGGGCCTGATATGTTCCCTTCTTTTTGGCTCTCAAGTGCCAATTTATCCTCCGCTTTCCTAAGAACTAAAAGAAAACCATCTTGCTCTGGGATGCAGGCATTCTGGTTGGTCTCCCCCAGGTTCTACTCTCCTTATAGAGGGTCTCAAAATTGGCTGCCCAAGTCTCCTCAGGGATAGCTTCTGGATTAAATTCTGCCCCACGGGATGCCTCTTACTCACCAATTCCCAAAACTCCCCCATGTTACCATTTTGTATTGCTTTATGTAGTAGTTCCCATAGGGCCTTCTGGTATTCAGACTTCTTGGATTTTACAACCAGGGCATAGTTCATTTGTGCTTCATGCAGGGTACTATGCCTTCTGTTTTCACCAAGGTAATCTGCCTTATAAGAATGGTCTTAGCCCTGCGGCAATCGTCATCATACCACAAGTTTTTTACGGGTGGATTGGCTCAGAAGGGCCTTTGATGGTTTAAAAAAGAACTCTCCCAATGTTTCCATTAAATAATGTCTGCTCATCCCAGTCCGACACGACCTTGGCTTCTTGGGGCTGGACCAGCCACTCCCTTCTGAGATTCACTCCTGTAATTAAGTTGCTTTTTAACTGCGACACACTGGAAAAGAGGCCTTCCTTTTCTGGTCCAGCTCTGCTATAATGCATAGTGCAAACATCCCTACTTTACTTACTCCTATATATATATATATATCAGGAAAACTAGAGGAAACAGGGCGGACCGCACTCGCCGTGAATCTAGGGAGGGTCCTGCAATCCCGTGGCAGGAGAGGACCCAAGTAAAGAATGCAGAGCTCACACGTGAAAGATTAGGTAGTAGTTTTAATAATTAAAAAAGTGGACAAAGCCTGCACGAAGTGTACAGGACAAAATAGGGGGGGGAACAGCAGGACAGACAAAAGCAGGACGCCTGGTAAACGGCCCAACCACAACGCGTTTCGCGCTCAACTGAGCGCTTGATCACGTGGCACCACAGAATGGAGAGACACAAATAGCCGTTGCATGTAGTCCATCATCTATGTTAATTGGAGGAAGGTACTCTGGAAGACCGTAATGATGGCGGCCATATTTGAACTTAAAATCAACATGGGCCTGCAATGAAATGCATATAGTGTCCTGAGAAAAACTACAGAAACACAGTAAAAGATAAAGTGCCATAGAGTCTTCCAATGAACCTAAAAATCCAATATGAAGTTCCAATGGATAGGACTGATTATTGTGTAAGAAAATAATTTAAAAATTTGCCAGGCAAAGATATATGTAAGATAGCATACATTGCAGCTCATTAGTCTAGATAGACTGTTCAAAAGGCTCAGTGCCAGAATACAAAGCCAGAAACAGCTTTAAAAGCTATGATTGTAACATGCAAAGCAGCAATAAATATATCATATTAATACATAATTATTGTACATTTTGACCGAAATCAACATAAAGTGCAAATGCAAGTTAATGAAGAGCAGCATGTAAAGATGTGCAAAAAGGCAAGATCACATAGGCCCTGATGGCATAAAGTGCAAGTGCAAGTCAGTTAACAAGCAACATAAAAATTATACATATAGGCAGATGAAAATACCATAATAAAAGCTAGTCCGCATTAGGGCTATGTTATAAAACGGTGGTGCAACAAGCAATATACCATATTGATGTAGGCAGAAATGCGCATTTGGGCCCAAGATGACAAAGTGCAAGTGCAAGTTGGTCAGAGATGGCATGAATACATGTGCAAAGAGGCAAGATCACAAAAGCATTGGCAGCAAAAAGTGCAAGTGCTGATCAATTAGTAGGCAGCATAAACATAATGCAAGCCAACTAGATTGTGTAAGCACATAGGATTAACAGCAATTTAAGACATTTAACTGGGAAATGATATCATAGCTGAGGCAATGAGCATTTATATAAGGCTGGCATGATACCCAAATTAGAGCGGGTAAGGTTGAAATAATAATAATCTTAACAAAACCAGATAACCACAATGGAAAAGGTGTTGAAGAACACCAAAAGTTGGACATGCAGGACTACAACAAAGAATATATAGACATGAGAAGTGTCAAATGTGCGATAAGGTTGCAAAAATAATAACAATAATAACAGCCAGGAAAATACAACAGCACGGATAGCCTATCTTATTGGTGAAACTCTAAAATTCAAAGAGAAAAAAGAATCCAAAGAGAGAAATAGGAGGGAGGAAAAGAACAATGGTAGTAAATATAAGGAATATAATCAACTAATCAGAGTAGACGCTGGAATACATCAGTGATATAGGAAACAACAATCGTAAGTAAATAAATCGCACATGATGGGACCTACGTACCTATAAATGTATGAAGCTCCTCGTCAAGATTATGGCCAATAGGAAACTTAGTGTCGAAATCCAGAATATATCTGGTTTCTAGCTGTCTCAGTTTAAGTACACGATTCCCACCTCTGGGGTGAATCGGAATGTGCGCCACTGCAAAGAATTTGAGAAGGGAGTGATCATTATTGTGCTTTTCTTTGAAGTGCTTGGCCATAGGATATGCGGGATCAGAGTTTTTGATGGCCCTAAGGTGCTGTAATATTCTAAGCTTGAGCTTGCATGTAGTACTCCCGACATACCATCTCATGCAAGGACATGAGAGCACATAGACCACAAAAGTGGTATCACAATTCATTGAGTGTCTAATGGGCTGATGACATTGGGTGACCGGATGCAAGAAGGATTTGCATGAAATAGCATGAATGCAGGCCTTGCATTTGCAACATTTAGAAAATCCTATTGGGGATTCCGTCAACGATTTCATATAGGGTGAATTGGTATTAATGGGTGACAAGAAGCTGGAAACCAATTTGTCCCTAAGTGAGGGTACACGTTTATATGTGATGGTAGGACGTTTAGAGAGAAAAGGACCAAGATCCTTGTCAATGATGAGAATTCGCCAATGACGTTCTATAATTTTGCGAACATGATTAGATGCATTGTCAAATGTGACAATCAGGCGAGGGTCATCTTTGACAGTAGTTTTGACGGGCTTGATACTGTATAGTAGGTAATCCCTAGAAAGTCCACGTACCTTAGTGTAGGCCTGTTCTATAATTCTGCGCTCATAGCCTTGCTTGATAAAATCCTTAGCCGCCTGGGCACAATGATAATCAAAAGATACTAGATCAGTGCAGTTCCTGCGATATCTAATGAATTCCCCATACGGAATACTGCGTTTGCATGATGTAGGATGACAGCTGGTGGCATGTAGGGGCAGGCCAGTATTAGTAGGTTTTTTGTGTAATGCTGTGCATAAACCAGTTCTCTCAAGGGTCGCCACTACATCGAGATAGACAATTTTGGTCGTACTGTTGCATTCTGTGAAACTCAAATTGGACATGTTGGTATTTAATAATTTCACAAATGATAGCCATTCAACCTTAGTACCCTTCCATATAACGAAAATATCGTCAATATATCGCCACCATGCAACAATATGTGTGGCAAAACTCGATGTAAGTAGATCGCTTAAGAAAGTGGCCTCCCACCATCCCATTGTTAAGTTGGCATAGGATGGGGCAAAAGTACTACCCATGGCGGTGCCTCTTACTTGGCGAAAAAAAGAACTCTCAAATAAGAAAATATTGTTATTGAGGCAGAAAGAGAGCATTTCAAGGATCATGGAACTATGGCTGTAGAAATTCAATGAGCGAGTATCAAGAAAATATTTACAAGCATCCATACCAACTTGATGGTCAATGGAGGTGTAAAGAGAGACAACATCAAGGGTTGCTAACAATAAGCCCTCCTCCCAGGGTATATTAGAGATGTGTTGTAAAAAATCTTTGGTGTCCCGTAAATACGAGGGTAGAACTGACACAAGAGGAGATAAGGTTTCATCAATGAATTGAGCCAGATGTTCAAGGAGAGAACCGCACAAGGTAACAATAGGCCTGCCTGGTGGATGTGCAAGAGATTTATGTGTTTTTGGTAAAAAGTAGATTGTCGGTATGGTGAAACAAGATGGAACTAAAAATTTAGCAAGATCATCATCAATGAGACCAATTTCAACCCACTTAGCACATAGATCCTTAAGTTCAGACTGTATCTCGTCGAAAGGATTTTTCGAGAGTTGGGCATAGCACAGTCGATCTTTGAGTTGGCGATTGGCCTCCAATACATAATGTACACGATCTTGGATTACAATGTTTGAACCCTTGTCGGCCGGTTTAATAACAATATTCGGCAGGTTTTGTAATTCACTGATGGCCGTAAGATGAGCAGAGGTGAGATTATATTTGCTCTTGCTAGTACTGTTACGTAATTTCCTGAGGTCACTGATACACAGATCATAGAATGCTTCAATACATCCACCGACGGAAAATTGTGGATTGAACCTAGATTTCTCCTTAAGTTTGGTTCGCACATCCCAGTCAGGGTCAATGCCGAACTCAGTGAGATAAGTATTTGAAGGATCAAAGTCAGAGTCTTCAAGGGAAGCCAAGTCCATAAGGGATGGAAGATCAGAAATCAGAAGATCAGTATGCCCGGTGCGAGGTGTTGATGATTTTGGCATAGTGGGATTGAGGGAGAAGAATTTCTTGAGTCTGATCTTTCGAATAAATTTATCCAAATCAATACGTGACTGGACATAATCAAAAGTTTTAGTAGGACAAAAGTTAAGCCCAAGAGAAAGGACAGAGGCTTGGGCTTTAGTGAGGATATGCGAAGATAAATTGATGATTTGGCACAGCTTCATATTATCACTGGTTATTTTTTGGTTCCAGAGCGCGTTGCTCGGCTCTCTTGGCATGCTTCTGGCCCGTTTCCCACGCTGGCCTCGCCGAGTTGTTTTCCTCCTCGTGGTTTCTGTCCCCTTCCTCTTCCTTTCCCTCTGCCTCGCCCCCTTCCCCGTTGTTTCTGATTCTTCCCATCCTGGCATAACAGTCTCATTTCGTCTAAAAAATTTAACTTGACAGACGGTTCCTCGTTTTCACAAACTGAAACATCTGATTCGGACGAGATAGAGTCAAGATCACCGACAACTGCGGGCCGGACCGTTGGTTTTTTCAGTAATGAATCAAATCTTCTAGCGAACGTAAAGATCCTACCTGTCTCATAGTCAATTTTGTCCCTGATAAACTTTCGGTGCTTCCGTTGTTTAATATCATCTTCATATGTAAGTAATGATTCGTTGATTTTACCACGGAGTTGTTTCCCCTCCTCAGACTGCGACAATTTAGCAAGTTCTGTTTCTTTTTTTGCAAGCTCTTCCACTGCCTTTGTTCTATCTGATTTGGCATATTTGACTAAAATCGTGAGGAAGTGTGCTGAACATTCTTTACTGGCATCTCCCCATTCCTGGAGCATGGCAGGGTCCTGATCCTCAAAGGACGGCATTGTCAAAATTCATAGTCCTCGTGGTATACGTCCAACATCGAGGTAATTTTGTAGTGAGTATTCCTCCCACCATTTAGAGATTTCCCTTCTTCGTAATTTTTCTATGTCTTTGAGCAGAATGATTTCCGGATTAAGACTGACATTGTTCTTTTTAGTCCCAATAGAAGGCGCTGAAGTAGGCTTCTCTTGAGATTCATTAAAAAGATCCCTGGCCTGTGCAAGCCGAGCCGTTACCCAGGCGTCCTGCATGTCTGAGAATGCTGCGTGTATCCCCACCACTCGTGATATCCAAAGAAAGAGGGGAAGTAGTAATATATTATTATAAGGATATCAACTTCTAAATAAATAAGAAGCATAAATCACGTGTGAGCATGAAATTGCATTCATTTTAAATAAAGTAGTCACTGTATTCCAGATCCATTGGAAAGTGATACAATAGAGAGGCAAGTAGGCAGAAAGCTAGGGTGGAGTACGAGAGCATTATAATACCGTCAGCATAGTGAACAGGAAGAAATGTAAAACACTCGAGAAATAATCACCTACCATGCAACCACAGTCCACGCGTCCTCCGGCACGCGTCTGATATTAACAGCGGTAGGTGTTCTCGGGCTGCACTTCTTCCTCAATGCAACTCGACTTCTGTTAGCAGATGAATCTGCCCCTAGCGGCAGCGATCCCGCTTGGCAAAGCGACCCTAAGCGATGGACGCGCCGAAAGAAAAGAAAAAGAGCTACGGTGCGGGTCCAACACGGTACACTCCGTGTATTGATAGCAGGAAAACTAGAGGAAACAGGGCGGACCGCACTCGCCGTGAATCTAGGGAGGGTCCTGCAATCCCGTGGCAGGAGAGGACCCAAGTAAAGAATGCAGAGCTCACACGTGAAAGATTAGGTAGTAGTTTTAATAATTAAAAAAGTGGACAAAGCCTGCACGAAGTGTACAGGACAAAATAGGGGGGGGGGAAACAGCAGGACAGACAAAAGCAGGACGCCTGGTAAACGGCCCAACCACAACGCGTTTCGCGCTCAACTGAGCGCTTGATCACGTGGCACTACAGAATGGAGAGACACAAATAGCCGTTGCATGTAGTCCATCATCTATGTTAATTGGAGGAAGGTACTCTGGAAGACCGTAATGATGGCGGCCATATTTGAACTTAAAATCAACATGGGCCTGCAATGAAATGCATATAGTGTCCTGAGAAAAACTACAGAAACACAGTAAAAGATAAAGTGCCATAGAGTCTTCCAATGAACCTAAAAATCCAATATGAAGTTCCAATGGCTAGGACTGATTATTGTGTAAGAAAATAATTTAAAAATTTGCCAGGCAAAGATATATGTAAGATAGCATACATTGCAGCTCATTAGTCTAGATAGACTGTTCAAAAGGCTCAGTGCCAGAATACAAAGCCAGAAACAGCTTTAAAAGCTATGATTGTAACATGCAAAGCAGCAATAAATATATCATATTAATACATAATTATTGTACATTTTGACCGAAATCAACATAAAGTGCAAATGCAAGTTAATGAAGAGCAGCATGTAAAGATGTGCAAAAAGGCAAGATCACATAGGCCCTGATGGCATAAAGTGCAAGTGCAAGTCAGTTAACAAGCAACATAAAAATTATACATATAGGCAGATGAAAATACCATAATAAAAGCTAGTCAGCATTAGGGCTATGTTATAAAACGGTGGTGCAACAAGCAATATACCATATTGATGTAGGCAGAAATGCGCATTTGGGCCCAAGATGACATAAAGTGCAAGTTGGTCAGAGATGGCATGAATACATGTGCAAAGAGGCAAGATCACAAAAGCATTGGCAGCAAAAAGTGCAAGTGCTGATCAATTAGTAGGCAGCATAAACATAATGCAAGCCAACTAGATTGTGTAAGCACATATGATTAACAGCAATTTAAGACATTTAACTGGGAAATGATATCATAGCTGAGGCAATGAGCATTTATATAAGGCTGGCATGATACCCAAATTAGAGCGGGTAAGGTTGAAATAATAATAATAATCTTAACAAAACCAGATATATACCCGTCGGCGCATGCCGCAATCTTTTCACTACATAGCTAGCCTCAATAATACTTCATCTGCTTGCGTTTCTTTGCATCTGTACACGTGTAAAAACATGATATCTCCATCGTTTCTGTAGCATAAGCCTCTTCATCTCGAGCCCGAGATGTCACTTATCTTTAATACTTTCTTGATGCTTTATAGAATATCTACATTTTCTTGTCTCTGGATCTTCTAGGTGCATCAGTATTACTTTGCGTGATGTCACCAATCTGCTCTTTTGCTCTCTTCATGCTTCTTCTGGGATTTCATTCAAATGGCCATCATACTGTCTTGTATGCAGGTATGGCATTCTCAGTGCGAACCTTGCTTCCAGGATTCTCCTTGGTATCAGTATTTTCATTGGTACTGCACTTGTTTCACACTCTGGTTTACAACATATAGGCAATATGGATGAGGTGCTTGGGGGGGGGGGTTCTTGGCTCCTTCTCTACAATCCCCCCTCCGGGCGATTCATCAACCACTCTCCCATCATTAATCATATCTCGACATCCTTGTTTGAAGAAATGCTTCTTTGGGACCTATATCTTTATGACTCCTTTTAGGCATCCAGCTGATTTCACATGCTAATCCTTGTTCCAAGTCATGAGCATGCACTGTCCCCTTGAACTGCAATAGATCCATTTTCCCCACATACTTCTTTGGGTACAGGAACTTCATTCCCTCAGGTGCATGGATGCTGGCTTTCTCGAAAACTCAGATTTCTTCATCTGTCAACTCTTTTCCATCCGGATTCAACATTAATCATGATCTTCATCCCTATGGCTTTCTTTGCAGTCTTCTTGCATTGAGAGATTATCTTGATTATACAAAATCCAAGCATGATCATCATCATCACCAACAGGGCTCCAAGGTCATTGAACATATCTGCCATCTATTGTGGAACCCACGAAAAGAATGATCCAAACCAGCTATCAGCAATGTCTTCCACTTCGTCTATAATCTGGACATGTAGCTTCGTCAACATCTCTACAGCTTCCGTCAGGGTACCATTCTCGTCGTCATGAGAAGGTATGAATGTGCAACATGATTCTCCAATTCTTTACACAAACACCTCCATCCATAGCTGTGATCATGACCAGGACATATCTGTTCTGAAGAGTCATCAGTCGAATGGCTCTCAGCTCTTCCCTGATGGCATTGAATCCCTTTATGGTAGTTTGATTGTCTGCAACAACTCCCATCTGGTAATCTGCAGCCATTTAGTATTTGCTGCAGTCTGGATCCTTGGCATAAAGATCATTGTGAATATCGATAAAGTCTGACTGAACAATCTGTGCTCATATGGAATGGCATCAAAGGCTTCTATTGACTTGGCTGAGAAATAGTTCTCTCCCTTTATTCGACTTATCAGCTCTACAGATCTCTTCTTCCTCCGGTGAGCATCTGATTTTGGAACGCTGTCAATGTTTAAGTCTCTGCTAGGAATCACCAACGCTAGAACATGAACATTTACCCTGGAGCATCGTCCTCCCCAATCCTTGTGCAGATTCATATATGCTCTGGATCCACAAGCCCAGTAGTGATCGTTGATCACTGCTGTCCCAATGTTCATTCCTGGTGCATCAAAGAATCAACCACAGATCTGGTTCTCTCTGACTTTTCTCCTGCCATGGTTTCTGAAACACAGCTTTGCATTTTCCAAAAGGTACTATCTGCAAAGGTCCTCCTTTATCTTCGACCTATGTCAGTAGTTTAGCATGTTTCGGCCACAGAGGCTTGCATCCATGTTCCACAATGCTAATAGTTGATTCAAGAGACCAATTACCATCCATGCTCTGCAAATGACCACACCTTCTTCCCATCCATCTGGTGAAAGCACTGATCCCCAAATCTGCATCT
The DNA here is from genome assembly GCF_040938575.1 of Ambystoma mexicanum. NCBI lineage: Eukaryota > Metazoa > Chordata > Amphibia > Caudata > Ambystomatidae > Ambystoma > Ambystoma mexicanum. Next base: position 20,776,424 of record NC_090922.1, on the reverse strand, counting down.
GGCCTCTATTTTTCCAACTACGAATTTCTTCTGCAGATTTTCCTGGACTCTCAAGTCTTCGGTTTACTTCCCATCCAGTTCCAGCTCCTTTTACTCCAGGTTGTTCGCATCCGATCACGTGATTCTTAGTATGCATTCTTAGACTTGTCTTTGTGTCTTGGACAGAATTGTCAAGGTCACGCAGGTCCCTGGGGCAGGAGTGGAATTAACCAACCCCCCCCCCCCCCACAATGGTCTTGATGCGTGCAAGTCAGTGCTTACACAGACATTCGCGACCAGAACAGGGAAAGACGGTTAGGGTCTCATTGGTTGGATGGGCAAGGGAAGTTAGGGTAACCGGAAAAAGGGTTAGGTAGAGGTTATGGACAGGACTGGGGAGATTGGGAGAGGCTTGATTGTTGCACACCTTTATCACTTGCCAAACAAGGCAGCTTCCATGATGCTTGAAGGTTGGTACACTGTTCACAACTTTACCCCAAGAAAACTTAACTACTATTTTAAAATCACATAGAACTGGGTGAGTTATACAGTATGCCAGTTAATGATTCACTGACATTGAACATCAATGCTGGCACACTTAGCTCTTTCTAGTTGCCCTAGTCCGGTAACATGGTCCTTAGTGTCACCAGTCGGGAGCTGTCAGTCTTGTGCTGCGTCTTGGAGGTTTTGCAGGCAGGGTCCAAGCTATAAAGAAAGAGTACAGTGTTATTGCCTGTTAATGTGTTCATACAGTCATTCTCTCCTCATTCCGCATTCATACTCTCACACACACACTCCTGAAATTGCTAGTGACGTGCGGCACCACGTGTGGTTATTCACAGATTGTCCTCACTGAATTTACCCCAAAATAAAGCTGCCCAATAATGCTAGCACAAGCGTTGCCGTGCGTGGCTTGCAGCATTAGAGTTTGCCCTTTGTTCTGTGATGTAGGAGATACGTTCCTCTAATGACAAACGGAATGCATTTTTACACGTGTTCCAACCCCGGCCTAGTATCCGCCACAACGTGGTAGTACAACGTAATGCGAGAAATTAGTCGCCTCAGATGTGGCTACTTATCTTGGTTTGCAGGCGTAGGGGCGATTTGTATGGGCAGAATGAGACATGCCCCCTGCGCTTCCCCAGCTCACTCTGCAGTGCTCCCTAGGTCCTTCTGCAGCACTTCCCCACTCCCTCTGCAGCGCCTACCCAACTTATCTTTTGGTAGGCTAGGGGCCGGATCCTTGATCTGGTGCGGCGGGTCCCCCATGCGTGTGGTTTTCGCCGGAGCTGCTCTGCGTACGTCCTTCTCCTTGGAATCCTTGAGCAGAAGCCCCGTGCCTTGGAGCTCACGCATGCGCGGTAACATGGCCACGCCCAATCTGCTTCCGGATTGTCTGCCCATGCCCAAAGCATGCTGGGCAAAGTAGTTTTGATGTGCTTTCAGCCTACAGAGAGGACAAAGCAGTCTGCTGTAAGGCAGCACACCCTTCTTGGCAGGTTTTAAAGTATTAGCAATGTTTTCAAATGGAACATGGTGCAAAGCACCTACACACCTACCACCCTTTGTATTGTTTGTACGTTTTGTCTGCATGTTTTTTCTCTTCCTTGGTCTGCCCCTGACATCACTCTCCCCCCCACTTAAGGCCGGTGTTGGCCAGGGTTTGTTTGGGTAATTTTGATGAAAGGTGCGCAACAATCTTGGGGCATGGACATGAGTGGAAGGCTCTCAGGAGTGATCCTCAGGTCCATACCCAACCCAATCCACCAGGTAAAATACCTGCCCATTCTTATCTTGTTTGGAATTCAAGATAGCCTGAACCTCATATTCGGTTTCCCCTTGCACCATAATGGGGGTGGTTTTTGGGTCATAGTGGTCTTTGGGGCAGGCATTAACAACGAGGTATGGAATGTTGGATGAATCTTCATTTGGGGTGGTAGTTTTAAACGCATGGCCACTGGGTTAATAATTTTTTCGATGGCAAATAAGCCCAAATATCGTGGCTGTAATTTTCGGGGTCCATGCAATGGTATATTCCGCGTGGATACCCATAGCAGATCACCCACGTGATTTGGGGGACTGACTCGACGATGTTTGTCGGCGTAATTCTTGTATGTGGTTTTGGATCGAACAAGATTTTCTTGCAACTCCGTCCATATTTGTTCAATGCACTTCCGCTGCCCTGTTAATGTTGGAAGGGCTGTTGTGGAGGGTGTGTTAAGACGGATTTCTGAACTCTGTCCTGGCGGCGCAGAAGTTCAGAAGGCCAACCTAATTATTTGGAACAGGGTAACCTCTGGACAAGCCAGACCAATCAGGGTAGCGATCGCGGCGGTCAAGACTAGGTCTCAAGAGGGGTGAGGGTGACTGAAAGCCCGCAATGAGCACACAAAGCAAGGACACTTACAAACTACTCCAAACAGGTGTTATATTAAAAATATATACACATTTATTCCAAGGCCTTTAAAACAATGACCGTAGCGAGAAATCACAATACAACTCTAGTAAACCAACACATACCATACCAATACAATATATATACAAATACAGACAAGTCTCAAGCGTTAGATGCACGAAATGTGTAGTCCACCTAAAAGGGAAGGAAAACAGGCAGTGCAAAATAATGCTTAGACCCAGTCTGCCTTCAGAGGCACCTAACTAAAAGGAAGTCCGAGCCCTACGAAGAGTGGAGCCTTGTGCTCAAAAGTACCTGCATACGCTGGTGCCAACGGGCAAAAAGGGGAGTCTCTTCGAGGGAATCAGGCAGTTCAGTTTAGTGCACAAATGAAGAAGAACAGAGTTCCGCGACTCAAGCGCAGCCTCCACTGTGGGCAGAAGCCGAGCGCGAGTACGGAAAGGCGTGCTGTTTTGACACAGTGGGGAAAAGCTATGGGCTCCTGCAGGAGGGCGACCAGTTCCTAGCTATGCTACTCACCGGTCCCCGATGCAAGCAGACCCAGGCTTCTCCGCGTGAGTTTCAGTCGCTGGCAGGTTCAGGAGAGCAGGGGACGTCTCGTCGTCGTGTAGAGTCTGCAACAGCAGAGTTGAGTTAAAGATGTTCCAAACGAAGTGAACCCGCACAGTTTGTTACCACAGCAGGGCAACGGAGCGGCCGTGCGTATCTCAGCCAAATGTACACTACTCCCTTCAGACCTGGGAACGCCAACTGTACGAATCGTGTGAGAGTGACAAGGACTAGAAATACAATACAACCTGGCGGCGGTTACAGAGCAAGACTCCTGTGTACGCTGGTCAGTCTGCTGGATGGCCCAGAGACACTTCCGAAGGCTTACGAGCAGGAGATGGTGAAGATGCCGAGAATAGCTGTCCCGCTATTCCAAGGGTCGAAGTACCAGTACAGGCCTTCTGGTTCGATCAGAGGTAAAAGGGGTTTCACAAGGCGACAGCAGTGCAGAGGAGCAGTCCTTCAGCGGGTCACCAGCGATTCCTCGGTTCAGCCTCGTGGTTGCAGGATACTTGGCTCCTGTATTCCTTCGTTCGTGAGAACTCAGGAGATCGACCTGGTAGTGGTGTTTCCAGCCCCCTCTTATCCACGGTTCTCTTCGCGCCAAAACGGAGGGGACCCAATGGGAGATCCGCTCATCAACACTCACACCATATGTGGACCTATCACGGACTACGGTGGTCCCAGGCATTCACACAACCCTAGACTCTCTGGCACCCAGGATGTGTATTGGGACCAGACATCCCAGCCCACATCCGGGAGGCACACACAAGGCCTGTAGAAGCCCGCGAAAGCATCTGTGTTTCGCGGGAAAGTACATGCCCAAATAAGGAAGGCCCCGGGTCGGCTCAACCTGGGGAAGGTGAAGGGGGCAAGACGGTCAGCGGACAGGACAAAGGAGCCTCGTGGTCTGGCCATTTTGGGAGCCAGGCCACCATTTTGGGCTAGGCGCGAGAAACGCGCTTAAAACGCCAAAAGGAGATCAAAAACACAAGAAACGATCGCTGCCACCATTCCCGTCCGTGATTCACTTGCACCGATCAGTTACAATCCAAAAAGAGTATCTAGGGCCTGTAGAAGGCTAGAGACCCAAGAGAGCAGTAACTTAGCTTACAGTGCCCTCTTGTGTCATGTTGCACGAAAGCCGCAACATGATAAAAGAAACTACGGAAAACAGCGTTTCCCGGTACTGACTGTTTTAAGGGCATGTCAGTTTCCCCGTAAGAATGGAGCGAAAGCCCAGAGGAGTGCGGCAGAAGGCTGCACTTATCTGGCAAAGTCGAGATCAAGGTGAAAAACAACAGCAAAAAGTTTAGGGGTTGCCACATGGAAGGAACATTACCCACAATTACGAAATCTTTCCTAACACTGTGCAATCGCAACAGGGAGTACCCTGGGATGATGGCCATAGAGGCAATAAAAGGGCGATTGCTTGGTGGATGCATGGCTTGTGTTATATGCCAGTTCGGCTAACCACACATTTTGCACCCAGGTTGCTTCCCTGCTGGTGAGAAAACAACGCAGGTACTGTTCAAGCCCCTGGTTCACCCACTCCGTTTAGACGTCAGTTTCTAGATGGTAGCCTGATGTTAAGCCTACGTCCATCCCAATGACCCTACAGAATTCTTGCCAAAACCGGGAGGTGAAATGCGGCCCTCTATCGGTAACAATTTGATGTGGGAGCCCATGAAGGCGCACTACATGCTGGAGGAACAATTCTGTGACGTTGGCAGCTGTTGGTACCCCTATACAGGGAATAAAGTGTGCCGTTTTTGAAAAGACGTCCACGATCACTAATATGGAAGTAAAGCCCTGCACTGCGGGTAGATGTACTATGAGATCCATAGTAATGTTATGCCACGGTACGGAAGGAGTAGGTAAAGGGTGCAGCAAACCAGCAGGTTTACGATGGTCAGCCTTATTACGGGCACATACTTCACATTCACCAACATACCGTTGAACATCACATCGCCAAGTGTGCCAACAGAAATGACGTGACAGTAATTCTTGAGTTTTGTTCTGCCGGATGTCCTGCTAATGGTGAGTCGTGACACCAGGACGTGGCCTTTCTCTGAAGTTCTTTTGTAGGTAAGAATAGTAATTGTCCATGATAAGGAAGCCCAGCAATGACACTATGCTGTGGGTCCTGTGTACACAATTTGTGTAAGTATTGCATGGTTAGTTCCTTTTGTACGGCTTAGACTAAATCAAATGTGGCACCCACAACACACGCCAGAGGGACTATGGTTTGAGGTGTACTTTCAAAGTCCTTGACAACGGGTTCAGGATATCATGACAATATGTCAGCTTTCCCGTTATTGGTTCCTGGTGTACATGTGATAATAAAATCGAACTCTGCTAAAAATAAAGCCTGACGTAATTGACGCGGGATCAAGTTTTTGGCTGTTCTAATGAATTGCAGATTACGGGGATCCCTTATCACTGTTACTGTGTGGCGAGCTCCCATCAGGTAATGTCGCCACTCACTAAATGCGGCTTTAATAGCCAGCAATTTTCGGTCTGCAATTGTATATTTTGCTTCAGCTGGAAGTAACTTCCGTGAATAGTAAGCCACCAGATGGAGTAGACCAGACTCAGGATTTCTTTGGGACAAAATGGCCCATAAGGAAAAACTAGAGGCGTCCGATTGGTGTTAAATAGTACCCAAGGAACTCTATGGTGGTACGATGGAACTCATACTTCTCTAACTTAGCGTAGAGATGCTGTTCCCGTAGCATTTTCAGTACTGCACGGACATGTTGGCCATATTCTTGGGGACTTCGAAAGTAAATTAAGATGTCATCAATATAGACGACAGCACATATGTCCAAATACTCTTGAAGGACTTCGTCCAAGAAATGTTGGAAGGCAGCGGGCGCGTTGCAGCGGCCGAATGGCATAACCTGATACTCATGCAATCGGAATTTTGTACGGAAGGCGGTTTTCCACTCGTCCCCTTCACGCACCCACACCAAATGGTATGCGCCTCGAAGGTCCAACTTGGTGTAGATAACCGCGTCCTGTACTTGGTCCAAAAGAAATGGTATGAGGGGAAGCGGATACCGGTTGTTGATGGTGATCCGATTCACCCCGCGGTAATCTATGCAAGTCTAGAGCTCCACTGACTTCTTGGGAACAAAAAACAAGGGGGAGGAGACTGGCAAGTTATAATGTCGTATAAAGCCATTGCACAAGTTAGTAGTAATGTACTCACGGAGCTGTTCATTTTCTGCCTCAGTCAGCGCATAGATGCGACTGCATGGAAGAACGGCTCCCTGCTCAAGATCTATTCAGCATTCAAAAGGTCTATGCAGGGGTAGAGTCTCCGCTGCCTTCTTATTAAAAACATCTGCGAAGTATGCATACTCCTTGGGTATGTTCTTAGAGCATGCTTCGGCCGGCTGACTTTCTATGGCTCCAATAATACGAGGGGTCACTGTGGGCTTTTGTTTACAATGCACTTGACAGTAGGGGGAATTCAACTCTACCTGTCCGGAGGTCCATTGAATGCCTGGGTCATGCTTCCGCAACCAGGGTAACCCCAGGATGAACCCACATTGTGGGGCGGCAATCACATCGAAGGCAATTTCTTCCCAATGAAAATCCCCACACTGTAAGATCATTAATTGGGTACTGTGAGTTATAGGCCCAGAACAGAGAGGCGTTCCGTCCACTGCCTGGACAGACTATGGTTTTGGCTTTGGCTGAAAGGGGGATAAATAATTTATCCACATATTTGGCATCAATAACATTTCCCGTTGCTCCCGAATCCACCAGCATAGTCACAGACTTCTTCTGCCCTAAATAATTCAAGTAACCCAATGACATGACATGAGGGGCTTAATTGGAATAGCCAGCAATTGGGGCCCTACTATCCGAAAAGCTTGATTGGGTGACCACCACTACCACGGAGCTGACGCTTTCCCCTGATTCTTAGGTTTGGTAGGGCATTCGTGAACAAAATGTCCTGATAACCCACAATATAAACAAAAACCATCTTTTCTCCTCTGCTCCTTTTCTTCCTTGGACAAAGGTCCTTTGATGGAACCTATCTGCATAGGTTCCTCCCCACCTGACTTTTCCACAGACCCTTGGGGACCTGAGACTAACCTAATCGGACCACTGGGCGCGGTTCTCCTTTTCTCCTATCATGCCATCTCTCTGCCAGCCATAGAGCAAGATCTATCACATCCGAGCATTCACGTGGCTGTGGATCGACTTGGGCGATTAGGTCTTTCAAATCATCCCGTAATCCTTTATAGAATAATGACATCCTTTTCTCTACTGGCCCCTCAGCCTCACCTACCAGGAGGTTGAATTGTGTGACATATATCACTAGTTCTTTGCTACCCTGCTGAGTGTTAACAGCTCTCTATCCTTACACAAGGTGGCCGCTCGTCTATTGAATACTTTTTCAAACTCACCCAAAAGCCCATCAAAGTTGTATAATAGTGGCTCGTCCTTCTGCACCAAAGGATTGGCCCATGTGGTGGCATCGCCAGTAAGATATATCACATCACAAAGGCCGTCCTTGATTGGGCGGATCAAAAAGCCGCGGGTTTTGTCAGAAATTGAAGACAACACTGAGTGAGGAAGGTGGTGAATTTTTGAGGGTCTCCTGAATAACGTTCTGGGGGGGCTAGAGGAATTGTTGGCTCAGTTGACACTTGCAGTTGTACTGGGACTGGGGCTGAGCCAGGCAATGGTGCTGTCTGCACAGCCAGGCTGCAGACTTGCACCGATAGGGTAGCATATTCCTGCCTGGACGCAGCTAGTTCATTCTGCATATCCTGTAGGGCTTTTGCAATCTACTCCATGTTGCACAGGAGGGTTGGTTGCACCCACTCAGGCACCGCCATAATACGTGGGCTTGTGCTTCTGTCAAGGTCACGCAGGTCCCTGCCGCAGGAGTGGAATTAACCACTTTTTCTAAACAGGAGTTTCATTCTTTCACACGATTGTAACTAATGTCTGCTCATGCCAGTCCGACACAACCTTGGCTTCTTGGGGTTGGTCTAGACTCGCACTTCTGAGATTCACTCCTGTAATTCAATTGCTTTTCAACTGCGACACACTGAAAAGCGGCCTTACTTTTCTGGTCCAGCTCTGCTATAATTCGTAGTGAAAACATTCATACTTTACTTACTCCTATATATCTATACGTTCACTACATAGCTAGCCTCAAGAATACTTTATCTTCTTGCGTTTCTTTGCATCTGTACACATGTACAATAACTTGATATCTTCATCGTTTCTGTAGCACAAGCCTCTTCAACTCAAGCCCAAGATGTCACTTATCTTCGATACTTTCTTGATGCTTTATAGAATATCTACATTCTCTTGTCTCTGCATCTCTTCTAGGTGCGTCAGTATTACTTTGCGTGACATCACCAATCTGCTCTTTTGCTCTCTTTTCATGCGTCTTATGGGATTTCATTCAAATGGCCATCATACTGTCTTGTATCCAGGTATGACTTTCTCAGTGGCAACCTTGTTTCCAGGATTCTCCTTGGCGTCAGTATTTTCACTGGTACTGCACATATTTCACACCCAGGCAATATGGGTGAGGTGCTTGGGGGGTGGTACTTGGCCCCTTCTCTACACTGATGTTAATAAAGTTAACGGGTTACGGTCACTCACATGTCTAACAGTAACATTAAAATCAATAATAGTGGACAAAGCCTCCAAGTTCAATAAGATATAGTATATTAGACTGGAGCTCCCTTATTCCCCGTAAACTATTCCCATCTTCTGACAAGCCGGCCATGATCTTCATCGACTCAAATTGTACATTGAAATCACCCATTACACACATTTCTGAAGAGTTGCTGTGTTTAGATCTCCATTTCTCTATTGCAACCTGTTAATAGGGTGGTCTCCCCAAGTGCTGCCTCCCGGTTGTAAATATTAATTAATAAGCTATTTGTTGCATCTAATCCTAAATTATGAAGCTCCAACAAATTCCTGGGGGTAGTCTCAATAACCTTTATGTTTCTGTAAAACAAGGAGTGAATCAAAAAGAGTACACCCCCACTTGGCCTGCCCTCCTTGCCCTTTGTTGCTGGTATTGAAAATGTTGTATAGCCCTGTATATTCGGGACTATCAATGCTCATGTCTGCTGGAACCCAAGAATATTGTGGTTCCTTATTCCATGCTGAGATTTAGCCCTGCTACGTTCCAAGATAGTACTTGCACCTCCACTAGTCAGGGTCATAGTCCCCTCCTTTCATGAAAAAGCATTGGACACAGAAAATGTGTCTTAAGCGGTGGGGCTCACGATACTGAGCTGGGGTGCCCGCCTCTTCAATCTAAGTCACCCAGGAGGGATTAGTCCGCCCCATGGCAAGAGCCGTTTTCTTCAGCTTGCGTAACTTCTATTAGGTTTAGTGCTGAGTGGGTTCTCGACTCTCACCATTGCACATAGAAGCCGGTTGGGGTACAAGGGGCATGGGTCTTAGGGCATGGGAGATGGGTTCCAGGAGCCCTGATGGATGTTGGCGGTAAAGAAATTGAACACTGGCTGGAGCTACCATCCAAGTGGAAACCTATTGGGTGAGAGGGGCCCCTTATCGCATCCGCAAATGAGATCAGTTTTGGGGCTAACCAGGGAGATTGCTATTTCCAGTACCATGGGTGGAAGGGTTCGCTGCTCCATTTCTAAGAGGTCCTCCCATAGAATGCCCCGGGTGAGATGCTCTTCTATATTGGCTCTGCCCAAGCCACCATAGTTATTATTACCTGCCCCCTCGTACTGTTTGACCCATGTGAGGGCCACAATGAACCCTATTCCAGGGTCTGGCGCCGCTTTGTGCAAGCAGTGTGTGCATTCATTATCTGTCCCTGAAACTAACCCTCCAAGCTCTGCATCAGTAAAGTTATTTATTCTCAAAGGTTTCTCCTCCTGATCCTGGCGCGCAACATAATGATTTGCAACCACTTCTAGCTCTGCTAAGGTTTTGTCTGCCATCCGATACACACATTCTTGAGTTGTATTTGAACCTTCACTAACAGCCCATTTACAAATTAATTGGCTATAGACTGAATGAAATACTTCATTTGAGACAAAAATGTATCCATAAAAGTCAATACATCAGCAATAAAGATCAGACAACAAAATAATCAGCATAGTAACATTTATCTTTCTGAAATAAAATCATACAATTGCTCAACATCACTGTCAATAGGAAACCTAAAAACATGTTTTTTTTTAATTAAAATGGTATAGTTTATTTCTAAACTTTTCATTTATCTACAATTCTTAATTTTTATGATTGTGTTAAAACAAATTTAGTACAGAGTCTAAGGAGCTGTATCCTCTGGTTTTGAGTCTTTCTTTAGTATTTTCCAAAATTGAATGATCATAGATATAATTTTATTGTTGTTGCCTAGGAGAATTTGGTCCCATTGATCTTTTGCATCCAACTGTGTTATGAGTTTCATGTACATTTCCCTGTAGGTGTTTCTCAGGTCCGACAGATCCTAGCATTCCATTCCAATTTGTTTTTTTTTTTAAAAGGTCTCTGTGTTTTAGTGCTCTGAGGTAGTTCAGTTCATCCCACCACCTTAGAGTTTGCTAAGAGGATAATGTGCATAGCAAGTCTGCACTGATTAAAGCACATGTTACGTAAAAAGACATGTTAAGTGCTTTTCCTAATGTTACAGTAGACAGAACAAAACACATTCAAACGCATCAAATGTTCACTAGGTGCATTACTCAATAAACATATCAGTGTTGGCTGTCCACCGCTTGCCTGTAACCCCTTTGGAGGTAGCAAATTAAATCTTGCTTTTGTAATAAGAGAACACTCATGCTTAAAATGTGACCAGGTTAGATAATCTGATTTACTCTCTACGGTAAAGATAATGTGTACGATATGCAGGAATAAGTTCTGTATACTCATGCTACATGTTGAATCGCAAAGTTAAGTTCTGTATTACAGTGTTAACATATTTCTGGGAAATTAAAACTGTTCAGTAACACATGAAGTGGAATTTGCCATAGTAAGAATTTTATGTATGCTCACCATGGAATCGATAAACAATCACTTTCTGATACTAGTATATGAGAAAGAATACGACAGGTCAGCGTCGCCTTTTTATGTACCCAAGACCTTAGCCATAATTTAATTGGTTCCTTCACTAGGCTATCAGCGAAATACATCATCCCTAATTCTCTATGGGTAGCAAAAGATAGAGCCAAAATTGGGAGACCAAACAATTGCTTAAGAAAGCAATATTTTACAATTTGAAGACTAGTTAAGGCCACAATTGCCCATAGACCAGAGCCATTTGTGGCCATCCCTTTAGGTTTCATGGAAAATATTTTCAAGCACATACCTATAGGCTGAATTTTAAAGGGTTTAGGGAATCAATACATGCCACCCAGTGTTTGAATCATTCTTGTTTTCTGTTTTTTACTATGTATTGTCCCTCTCAATGTAGGGCTGAATGTTATGCCCAGATAATCAAATGTATCGCATACGCAAATCATGCCCCTACCAATACTAAATATAAGTGGTTTTGGGCACTTGTGGGGTGGATGGAATACCGGAACAGCGGATTTTATGCATTTATTGCAGAGTCCAAATTGCTCAAACTCTACATAGGCATGTATGGGTTTCTGTAGTGAATGTGGAGTACATGCAGTAAGGACTGTATCATCAGCATATGTGATACTAGGAAGGGTCATACCCCCCAAAATTGGGGTATCTAGCTTCATTTGTACTAAATAGTTATATATATGGGTTGTGTATAATGACAAGTACACATGCTTGGCACACACTTGATTTGACAGGGAAATAAGAAGGACAATGGGCCTTAGGGCCTGACCTAACGCAGGCCCTGTTATTATCTTGTATCTGGGAAATAATGGTTACCAAATCATCTGGGCATCCCATGTCCTTTGATATTCTCCACAATTTAACTCTATTGACCTTGTTGAAAGCTTCATGGACATCCATAAATTGAGGGTATCGTCAGCGGTACCCAGCACCTTTCTAAAACCCAGTTTAGTATGCGCTAAGACTATAATATGTTTAATATCACTGACAAATATTTTAAAGGTTGAATCTAGTAAGGAAATCAGCCTCAAAGACACTGGGAGGTTTCTTTGGCCTTTTTATAGATGAGGCATTTATTGGCAAACTCCTGGAAAAGATGGCCATCTCTCAGCTTAACCTTCATTCCAATTCTGTTGGCTGTCTCCATGACCACCAGTCTGGCTTCAGAGCTGCCGAAAGCACGGAAACTGCTCTCCTAAACATCCGTGAAGATCTGCTCACCAACCGTGACTCTAACATTCCCTCTGTCCTCATCCTCCTTGATTTCTCTTCTGCCTTCGACATGGTCAACCATGCCATCCTGCTCAACCGTCTCCGTGAAAACTTGGGTATCACTGATCAGGCTCTGGCCTGGCTGACCTCTTTCCTCTCAGAACGACCCTCCCAGGTCCAAGTTGGGTCCTTCCTTTCATCTATCTTCCTCTCTACCTGTGGTGTTCCCCAGGGTTCTAACCTTTCGCCCTGGCTTTTCAACCAATACCTGGCAACTCTCTCCCACTGCATTGCCATTTTCTGCTCAAATTTCCAGTGCTACGCTGACGACACTCAACTCATTTTCAGGCTGCCCTCTGCCACCTCCTCTCCCTCTATCATCTCTGATTGCCTAACTGCCATTCAAGATTGGTGTGCCGCCAATGATCTTTGTCTGAATGCCAGCAAGACGGAGATCCTCCTCATCGGCACACCTTTACCATCCTTTCCCCTCCCTCTCTGGCCGGCCTCCCTTGGCCCTCCTCCTACCCCCACCTGCGAGGCTAAGAACCTCAGGGTCATCTTTGACTCCACCCTTTCCTTCTCCGCCCACATCTCTGAGGTCTCTAAAACGTCAAATTTCTGACTGCACCTCCTCAGAGGTACTCTGCCTTTCCTCACCTTCCCGCAGAAGCTCATGGTATCTCAAGCTCTGGTTCGCTCTAGCTTGGACTATTGTAACAGCCTCTTTCTAAATCTACCTGCCTCTACTCTCCGCCCTCTGCAACTAATCCAGAACAGGACTGCGAGACTTGTCCTTGGCCTCAAGCCCTGGGATCGTATCTCTCCAGCTCTGAAATCTCTTCACTGGCTCCCAGTGGATGCAAGGATTAAATTCAAAACCCTCTGCATTGTCCACAAGGCTTTCTGGGGCCTGGGTCCAAAATACCTTCAGCTATCCCTCTGCAAATACCTCCCCTCTCGGGCTCTTCACTCCTCTACCTCCAACTCACTCAGGGTCAGTCATTTTTCTAAGAAACGAGCTGGGGGTAGATCTCTGTCTTCGGCAGGGGCCTCCCACTGGAACAGCCTCCCTGCCATTCTAAAACTTGAGGAGAACCATCTCTGGTTCCGGAAGCACCTCAAGACCTTCCTCTTTTCTTCTGCCTTCGCTCCCCCTCTCCCCTGCTGATCTGTTCTCTCTTGGCACCGTGCACCTGGCCACCCTCTGTCATTTGGGCCCAGGTACCTGCTCATCCTGTCACCCTCCCACACTGCCTCCGGGCCACCCCTTGCACTGGGGTCTGTATCTGTACCCATACAGCACCCCCTTTTTCTTCCTGCACTTATCGGACCTACCCTGTCTGCTGCCTTAAACCTAGCACTTGCAAATTGCTGGCTGCATTACCACTGTTAGTTGCCTTTATTATTTATTTATTGTTATTTATCTGTTTCTCCTCTGCTTCCCACTTTTCACCTCTCCCCCCTTCCATGCACTTTTCCCCTCCCCCCTCTCCCATGCACTTGCGCATTCTCAATGTCACTGGGCCTAGTAAGATCGCTGTTTTGTTCTCCCCTGTTCCCCTCCCTTGCCTTGTCGCGCTCTGAAACACTTGTATACAAGCGCAATAGAAATAAAATATCAATCAATCAATTGCTTTATTACATGAATGTGGATAGATTTCCAAATTAACTATGCTATTTAACCCTATATAGCCAGGAGTGAAACCCAAATGGTTGAGACTACGGAATAAGTCTGCTGGAATGCCATCTGGTTCTGGAGATTTGTTAGGTGACTGTTTCCGTACGGCAATTAGTATCTCACATGTCGAAAATGAAATTCAGAGTTATTAGTCATTGCTTGAGTATTTACGTTAAGGGAGGTTGGTACTATGGAATAAAGGGTGGTATAAGGATGCAGAATTAGGAGATCGGCACAAGAGTGGCAACATTTTTTTAAATGGAAATCCTTCCTATCCCTACTACTAAGAGGGGTTTCCCTGCCTCAACCAATAAGCTAAGTGTGTTGTCAGAATATCCAAAAAAATAAATGTCCACTGTTGTGTCAAAACCTATTTCTGTCCCTTACACTAATCTACTAATGGATAAAGTCTCTGGCCCCTTCTGAAAAGGGTCTTATTTCCTCTGCATTGGAGTATTTGACAGTTTCGTCACAAAAAACCTACCAGGAGAGATCTCTCCCTTCCCCTAGATTTCTCTTAGTGTTCCACTGTCATACGATGATTCCACTGTTTTCCTTCCTTTAATGTTTCACAGATTTAGGAAGGGTTAGGATTTCCTTCCCCAGGTTTCTTTTCAACTTTATATTTCATTGCGGGTTCTAGGCCTTAGCTAGCTGACCCATCTATCTTGTGCCCAAAGTCCTGCAAAGTAGAGTAATGGTCCTTCTCTGACTTCCTTGGATACTATGGGTTCTCTTCTTCTATGTTTTGTTTGACTACCTTCGTGGGTGAGGGTCTCAGACTGGCACTTGCATTCTTCTTGGTTCAGTACACCTGGTTCACTAGGCTACCAGGTACTGTGACTATGAGGACTGATGAGGCTGGGAAAGCCTTTTTGGGTGTGGGCCCCAGACTCACACTTGTTTTGGTCCATCTGGTATACTACCCTGCCAGGTACTGTGATTATGATGACTGATGAGGCTTGGATAACCTTTTTGGGTCCCACACTCACACTTGCTTCCTTCTATGTTTAGTCCACCTGATTTCCTAGCCTCCGATGTACTGTGACTATGCAGTTTGCTCTGGAGGCCTTGATTGCCTTGGCGATGTGGGTCCCAGACTCTGGGTACTCTGACTAGGATAAGGGGTCTGGATGCTTTGCCAACTGATTATATAAGCACCGTCGGGGTCCCAGACCTGAGACTCTTGTTTCTTTCCAGCTTCTAACACCATTGCCTTGAACCCCTTTGGCAGCCCCTCTTATCTGCGTACCTGTCTCTATGGTCCACAGTGGTTTTAGGGCTTCTTCGCCGGTCAACATCTCGCTGTTGCCAGCAGAGGCTCGGTGAGGGGAAACTTCCTTTCCGCAGTTGTTCTTCCTGTTCTGCACCTTCACAGTCTCTACAGGGTGTCATGAGCTTTTTCCTTGAGTGGACCCTCCTGACCGGACCCTCCTGGTGGTGGCGCGCTCCCCTTGTGGTGTCCCGGTCTGCCTTCTCTGAACTCTCGGTTCCTCCAGGGAGAGTTCGACATTACGTTGAGTCCCTCCTCAGTTTTTATGTAAACATCAGGTCCATGTCGACTAGACTGCTCTTGCAATTTCTGGCAGAGCTCCTCATTCCTCCAAGCCTCTTCTTCGTTTCAGTACTTATAATGTTATACTTTTACAGGTTGTTCCGAATATTCTTCGTCCCAGTTTAACAATAAGATTCATATGTACAGTCCCTGCTCTTCTCCGTCTCGGTGCGGGTTAGTGTATTCAAGTATTCTAGCTTCTAGTACATTGAGCTTTGGGAAGCTGTGGTACCCTTCTCAGGGTGAGAATGTGAGGGAGTTAGGAAAAGGGGGTTAGTTGGATACTGCGTTCTCCCTGGGTTGTCCCCCCCTCCATGTGATCCTCCCACAGTGCATCACCCCAGAGGTATTATTGGACTGCGGCCACACCACCCTGCCCCCATGGGAAGGGTCCACCCCTATGTGAGAAGCAACAACATCCAAGGATTAGTCACAGTGGAATCCACTGAAGATCTTGCACTGTAGTTTCTACACCTGTGTTTTGATGCAGGTATTTTGCTGTGGCTTTTTATTTGGAGGCCCGGCACTGACAATGGCAAGTCTGTCAGGAGGCCGAGTTATTAATGCATTTAGCAAATTCGTTTTTGTGGACCTACTATGATCATTAAACCATCTTTGCGCAGGTTTTGTTATGAATGAGTTCATAGATTTAAGAAAAACAGTACAGACCGGATCCATGTAAGTGGTTCCTGATGGTACTCTTGTTCAGAAGAGAATTGCCTAGCATTGCGGTGCTGGACTGCCCTTGTGGGGGGCAGGGGGAGACAAACACTGATATGAAAATGGATATTTCCCCTCTGTGAACAGTGCAGTGAGCTAGAACGTGGTTGTAGACCCTCCTGAGTGGAAGAAATTCCATAGAACTGGGTATTTGACCCATGTTCATTCTCAGTAGAGGGGCTCCCATACTCCCTTTCAATTTAATATAATTATATATGATGGATATCTCCAATCCATCCCGACTCTGAATTGTATCCATCTGAGGCAGAAAATTAATAACAGAACTACAACTAAAAATGTGTTCTTTGTTTACGTGCCATCTAACATTTGTACGTGAATTGCCTAGCTCTATCTTATCTAAATGTGGAATATGAATTTCAACATCTATACAAGGCATCTAATGAACTGTTAAAACAATCGTGTGATGGTCATTGAACAAGTCAGGCATAACTAAAATCGGCAATGATCAACCATTAATTTGTTGATATGCAAAAATAAATCAATAGTTGACGACCTGTGATGGCCTCGGAAAGTGTAGGCCCTAGGGTTGATAAGTGGGGAATCGACCATTAACTGATTGTAGGCCTTGTTTGATTAGTAACAAACTCAGGCATACGCCTTCAAAGTTTGTTTTTGGGTCAATCATGACAGGAGAGCAAATATTAAGAGCTAAGTCTTCCGTACTGTTGAAAAGGTTTTCATCCGGTCCTTGGCCGATTTTAGCATTCAAGTCCCCTCCAATGACAAACCACTGTTTTTTTGACAAAATGTTACTCAAAGCTATGTAAGAGATTGCTTCTGTAAGATCTCCTAAAAGAGATTAACGTCTACTGTTCAAGCAGCTATTGTAGAAATTAAATAGTGTCATACTAATTCTCCAATTACAGAATTCCTGTGATGTTGATTGAATCGAATGGAAGCATTTTATATCAAGCCCCAATGCTGTTTTCATAAGGGTCATATTTTTTTTTTATTTATTTTTTTATTTTACTTGTTATAATTTACAACAAATTTTTACAAGAAAAGAAAAAGAGAATATGGTACAATTCTCTACTCCAATTGTCTCATCACTTCGTCTGTCTGGTAGCATCAGTGGTTTCAGGTAACCCATAGACGGATCTTTTTTTCTTTTTCAGGTCACCTCCCCCGAATGATTCCACCTTGTGTTTTTAGAGTTTCAAATTCATGAAGAACTGGGAGACCGCTATTACGTAACTGGTGGTGTCTCCCTCGATTAAGCGGTTCCACCAGTCCTCCTCGTTGCACGTTCTTGACTCCTTGAAAAAGTGGCCCAAGTGTGCCGTTCTCAGCCTTATTAAAGCGCTACACACTAAGAGTAGGTGGCGCAGCGTCTCTGATTGCGTCTTGTTTTTACAGAATCGGCAACTGTTGTTGGATGTTAATTTCCTGATCGCTTTGATCTCATTTGTAGGCAGGAGATTCATTTGCACTCTTAGGAAGGTTTCACGTACAGTTTTACTTGGGAATTTTTTAAAGTATTTCGGTAGGTCATTTAAGCCTCTCGTTATTGGTGGCAAGTGGCTTATCAGTTTACTTCTTTGGTCCAAGGATGTTGTCTGTATCCAGTCGTATTCCTGCAATTTTCGTTTTACTTTATTCGGATTCAGGATGAGTTCTTCCTCAGAGCTATTTATTTCCACCAGTATTTTTTTATGTTCTTTCGTTCAACACATCAGAATTTTGCTTTTCTGTGCTTCGATTTCCGTGTGGATAATAGACATTACATTCGGGCAAGTGCTAGTCAGTGATTTCCTGTATAGCATTAGTGAGTTTCTAGCAACCATCGATTCCAGTGATTGCAGACACAGTTCCAGGCGTATGGTCTTAGCCGGTGTGGATTGCGGTAGGTTCAAAGTGTGTTTCCAGAACACGCCTGCTAATCGTTTCCGGAAATCTGAGGGTATCGCCAGTAGTGCGTCTGCACCGTAGATCAAGGACGGGACCACCTTCCCTTTGTAAAATTGAATCAGTGGGATTGCTGTGAATCGGCCAAATCTTCTGTCGATTATTTTTGCTTGACGTGCCAATTTTTTTGCCTTCTCTAGAAGGTGCAGTTGCATAGGGTGCTCTTGTTTGTTATTGCTGAGGATTACCCCCAGGTATTTAAATTGCACCACTTGTTCTATTTTCTCACCTTCCAGGGTCCAGCTAAAATTCTCTGTGCGGGTGGTTTTTTTCTCCATGATCATCACTTTGGTTTTGGCCCTATTAATCTCCAAGTTGTTCTTATCTATATATAGTGCCAAAGCGTTTAGTTGACGCTGTAGACCAATCGGAGTATAGTCCATTAAAATAAGGTCGTCCGCAGAGTAATCTTGGGATTTTTACCTTCCCTACTGTAGGTGGAAAAGACTATCTCCTGGCCGCTTTCTTCGATATCCCAGAGATAGGAGTTGAACAGTGTTGGTGCAAGAGGGCATCCTTGCTTTACACCTCTCGCCGTAGGGATTGACTCAGTTAACATCCCTCCTTTGTTTAAACGCACTCTTATGGAGGTGTTCTGGTGCAATGCTCTAATGGGCCCCAAGATGTTTTCTGGGCAATTTCTCGCTGTTAGTTTTCCCCAAAGTGTTTCACGGTTGACCTGGTCAAAAGCCTGGACCAGGTCAATGAAAGCAAGGTAGATCTTTTGGTCTCTTTCTTGTGTCTTGCTTTTTAGGGTGGTTAGTAGGAGAATGTTTGGTGCCGTTCCCCCATCTTTCACGAACCCTGATTGTAGGGGGTCCTCATGGCCTGATTCTCTGGACCATTTTTGAAAGTTTTCTAACAACAGTGAGCCGAACACCTTCCCAACAACGTCTAACAATGCAATCGGTCGATAGTTCTTAGGTTGGTCTCTTGGCTCCGACTTGTAAATTGGGACAATTGTTGCTGTAGTCCATGACACCGGTATCGATCTTGTTTCATTGCATTTTTTAAGTACCTCGTGTATAAAGTTTGACCATTCTACAGCATGTTCCTTCAGGTCTGCGTTAGTGATACCGTCGGGCCCACGGGCTCTTGAGTTGTTCAGTCGGACGAGTTTTCTTCTTATGTCCTCCTGATCCCATGCATTTTCCCAAGTTGAGTTTGGCATTTCTTGGTTATCGCGCAAAAAACCATGTTCGTTGTTGGGAAGATCGACATAGCTCTTTTTCCGGAATACTTTCGTAAAGTGGGTTGGCCATGCTTCTTCTCTCACATAATTATTTATCGGATCTTTTTGTGAGTCTGACGTATTCCTGATTAGGGTCCAGAAATCTCTGGTTCTCCTACTGCATATTGTCTTCAGCATACCTGCTGCATCGGCTTGGTTCATGTTTTCTCTGTGTTGTCTCAGCCAGTTTTTGTAGGCCCTTGTTGCTATTTTCATTTCATTGACTAGTTCAGCAGTAGGTGATTTCTTAACTTGTTGCTTTAGTTTCCTCATTTTTTTCCTTTCTTCCACAATTCCTTTGTTAAATTCGTGTCGGTGGATTTTTGATTTATCATTTTGCCGGAACTTTCTTTTGACTTCATATACTTTTAACAAAGGTTGATAGTAGATATTGTTTTTCGTGGTTGCTCGGTTGTATGCTTTGCTAGTGTTTTTGTATGAGTCTGTTAGCTCCACAACTGCATTAGCCGACAGTCTTAGTTTTGTACCACTACTGTCGGTCTCAATTTTTGCTTCCATGATTGGTTTTTTTCTTCTTGTACATGCCCATTTTACCTTTAATAGGTTGTGGTCACTATTGGTCGTTCTCACAACCTCGTACTCTGTTATAGTTTTAAGTAGCTCATCAGAAACAAAGATATGGTCTAGTTTTGCTGCAGAGTTATCTCTCTCCCATGTCGGTATTCTCGTGTTATCTGTGTGTACTGATGTTTGTACGCTCTGCAGACCCCAGGCAGTCATTGCCTTAATCCAAAGATGCCCACGTACCATATTCAATGGCACCTTCTTACAAGTCGCGTATTTCGAGTTGGGTTTTGGGCAGATCGCATTAAGGTCTCCATATAGAATGACAAATTTCGGTGTCCATTCCAGGTGTATTCTTTCTAGAATGTTATCCGCCATTTCCAAGTAGTCCTCGTTTTTAATCACTGCGGGATTCCAATATGTGTTCAACACAATTATGACTTCGTCCTTTGCAGCGTTTTAACTATTTACTGACAGCTGGTTCGACCAGTTCAATAGAGACCCCTGGAAATGGCTGTTTGAGATCACCGATTCGACGTAGTGTAGTCCCGATCCAGATCTAATGGCGGTCAACAGGCCCGAGGAAGGGCGCCCTTTGTTTGAACAATCCGCGGGGGCTGGGTAGGTTTCATAACCCTCCAAAAATGGCTTCTTAGTTAGCCACGTTTCCTGCAGGCAGATGACGTCAAACTCTCCCAAGTTGATAAGGGTCATATACCACCCGAGAATCTGCCATACTTCTCGGCCTGTATGTGATAAGTAGTAAAGTCATCCAACAATGGGGCTTGATCTGACCAGTTTTCTTGCAGTTAAAGCATACCGTAGTGGTTAAGAATGGCTTTCATCTCTTGCAGAACCAGCTTATTGTGAGAGCATGCAACATTCTAGAGAAAGTAAGGTTAATGGACAAAATCGAAATCAATATCTCTTCTAGTGGAAGTGGAATCTGATCATCTAGCAGGGATGTACAAAGTAGAAACTCAGTATTATTCACCATAGTGTAAAAATAAGGGGTAGGCTAGGTGGGATCTATAGTGCCCTGAACTCCACCCATTTCTTTTCTAGTAGATAAAACCTCGAAGGGATTTTCGGTGATGGCCAGCCAACTAAATCCCGGTGTATTAGAAACATAACTTAAAAGTAATACATTTAGGCCATTTAGGTTTGTGGATGGTAGGATGCCTTCCAATACCCTACCATTGATCTTATCAAGGTGGCAACAAATGACTATTCCGGTCCTAATTCACAAATAACCACCACTTGGGGGTGTGCCAAAGGTGATAGTGTATGGGGGACGTCCTGTCCATTTGAATGTGGATTGACATGTCTCTCGCTATGCCTAAAGGGAGGAGTAACGCTATTGGTTAGAGAGGGCATTTTCTTAGGGGGATACAAAAATGACAATGAAACCAATCTAGTGTTTCCCAATCTTTTTGGTGTAGCCAGATTTAATGTTAACAGGTTACAAATAGTCCCTGAATCCACAAAAGTGAGAACATTACATTCACTGTTGAATTGTTTCACTGTATATTGTACCCATTGGACACGTCTAACCATACAGGTTGTTTTTAGGATTAAAAAAGGGACCTTATATGTTAGTGTTAATCCAATGAGTGGATTCATTTATTAGGGAGACAGTGTCCTCCCTTTGTCCAGTTTTGAGTTTGGGGACATTTTTCACTGTGGCCACAAGTAGTGCAGCCGGAGGAAGATATAAATGTGACTTTGGCTTTAAGGATGTCTTCCGGTTTAATTGTTTGTTTTTTGAGTCCACATGTATAGGGATTTCCTACTAGTAGAGTTTCTTTGGAAGCAATACTATCTGCTTTTTTGTAGTTAAGAGAGGCTGACGATGAATTGCTGCCATAGAATCTTCCTGTAGGTTAGGAAGCGAAATGGGTTTTTTTGTTGGACGGAGCCCAGTATTAGAGATTGAAATAGCCTTCATGGACTCATCCAGTATGGCGAAGATTTCCATTATTCTCAGTTTAAAACTTTTCAGAAAGGGGAAAACCTCCTTTAAAATAAGTTAAAGTATGAATTTTCTCAGGCAGTGTTAACATTCTAACAATAGGTTCGGGAAGGGTCGAAACATCAGCAGGAGGAGTTTCTGAATAGTGCCTGGTCACTGAGGTTCCTAACTCCATACTGTCATAACTCCCTTGTGCTCCTGAAGTAAGGGGAATTGTATGTGTTATGGGTGGGATAATTGGTAATTCAGTACAAGTTGATGAAATAAGAGGCACATTTGAATTAGTTTCCCAAAGCGCTTCCTTGTAGCTAATCTAGATTGGCTGGTCAGAGCTATGCATTTAATTACCGGCCCAATCTGTCAGGAATAGATTTCTGTTATAGTAAGTCCTGTTGCTTGCAAATGTTTTCGTAGTTCCACAACAAGTGCCAGATTCTATTCTATTTGACCAGAGACTGAAGAGAGGGTCCCAAGAATGCTCCTCCTCACCCCCATGCACATGACAGGCTGAAGAGTCGAGAACACTCAAAGTCACTAATTCTTTGGACAAACCCCAAGTGCACCACTGGCTGGCATGTATACAGAGAGGTATCCCCTCAGGCAGCCATTTCAGTCTTATCCGGGACATATCCGTCCAGATCCAGGGAACCCAACGCACATCGAGGATCCAACCACTTCAATGGACTGTATCGATTAAATGTCATGAAAACACTGGGCCGAAGTCACTAGTGACACTACGACGTAGTAAAGCTAGTCATGAAGAACACACACAGCCCTGCACAGCATTACACAAACACACACTTGCATATTCGAAGAACATGCTTACGCTGTTCTGTAGACAGAGGGCAGATACATAAACATCAATGCTTTTATTATTTTTCTCATTAGCCAAAAGCAGTAAATCTAAAACGCAAGGCAACAAGAGATTCTGCGCAAACTTGCAGATGCTTATTAACCCTATGGAACTACAGGAGTATACATGGAGCCTGGTAGGGCCAAGTATGACTAACTTATAGATAACATAGCACAGTACGAGTATGTAGAAATCACATTATAAGTCAAAGGAAAATTACAGGAGGCCTCAAGCCACAGAACACCAGACAAGACGAGCAGGCTCAGGCTGCATGAAGCGAAGAGTAAGCTCACATCCAAGGTCAGAGATAAACAGTCACATTCCAAGCTCCAAACGATAAGGGACCAGCTGCAGGAAAACAGAATAAATCCACATAAATGCAGACCCAAAGAGGTCAATTTTGTGGTCCATAACTACGTGATGCAGCCGAACTAGACAATGGGCATTCACCCGTGCGTGGAGGGAAGATGAGTAGTTCTCAGCAACCCAGACGAGAAGTGAAACAAGTGTTGCAACATGGAAGCACACTTTCGTAGGCAAAGGTGGTCTACCAGATACAATTGGGACACAGTCACTTCACATTACATTGAAAAGGTTCACAGAGGGCTGAGAACTAAACAGGGTCCAGGCCTGGGGAGACAAGATCTAACCAATCAAGAGACAGAAATCCTGGGGTGGACGGCAGAGGGCAAGGGCCAATGGTAAGTCTATGACCCTGCAACAATGTAATCGATAGTTTCTTGGGGACAGGACAGATCAGCCACTGCGAGGACCAGTAGAATTACCTCTATATGGGTTAGCTATAGGTGATACCACTCTAAGCACCCAATCAGTCGGGGAGATAGGTTTTTGTGGGAGGGCCCAGGTGATGACGCCACTTGTGGTTAAAACTGGGGTGCACATCTTGTGGAGCTGAGAATTGAGATTGTCCTTTATGACCCCCAACGGTTTTCTGTAATAAAAAACAGTTGAACTTGCCCTTGGCTGAGTCCTCTGTTATTCTAGGCAGAGGGTTGTTGGGCCCTCGAAGGATCAATACCTACGACTCTGGTACACCGATTCCGCACCAACAAGTTGGTAGCAGAGGAGTGGGTTGGGCTACACCAGTCCGGCATGAAGTCGACTCTCCCGCTGCAGTGCCTGGAGGGAAGTGGAACAAATTGTGTGTTTTGAGACGACAGGGAAAGTGCGCCTGTGTAAAGGCTGCCAGGAGCCAGCCTGGAAAATATCCTGCCCGCGGTCCATGAGGAATCCAGCATACCAGAAGGGTGGTGTGGCAGGTTTGGGAGATGCAGCAGCCGAGCGGCATCAGCAGATCACGAAGTGTAAGTAGTGACTCAGCCACATGACAATCGAGAGGAAAGGGAAAGTAACGGGGGTGCAAGGGTGGCATTGAGTGTTGTTCAGTATTTTTGGAGTATTATCAGAGTATTGTCTAGTATTGTTTAGCATTGTCGAGTTTAGTAGGGATAGGAGTGGAGGTAGATATTTTTTTGGGGTTAGAGCGCATTCGATTTCGAGGTAAAAGGTTTTGGTGAACAACCTAGACTATTGACTCGAGGGCACGGATGACAGAATTTATGTAAATATTGGATTTCCTGTGGGTTGGGCATTTTAGCTCGGGTTATAGCTGATGGTATCCCTGTTAAGGTTTAGCAAAGGGAGCTGGCCTGGATTGCTGAAGGTGATTCGTCTGGTTAAGTCTCGCCAAGCTATTTTATTTACAAGGCGATGCTGTAGGTACAGATCGAACACAAGAAGAATATTGGTATCCCCTGTAAGGCAGGAAGACAGATGGGTTAACGGTATTATAGCATTGCACGTGCTGTAAGAGATCTTTACCACTACCTTGCTTAGTGAGTTGGTGACGTCACCCTTTAGGGTTTTGCATAGGACTTGGAGGGCACGAGGTGTTGTGGAAACGGTGTAGAGAAACTTGAGATTGACAGAGGAGGTTGTAGACGGCAGTAAGCAGAGGGCACATGCGCAAGATTGGTGGGTGTGCCTGAGGAGACGGAGAATTGTGGAAGGGCAGTGCGCGGAGCACGCCTGACAGGTTGCAGTGGAGCCAGAGAGGCTCCAAGAAAATTGAAAGAATTGCCACTGTATTGTCTTTTTTTCCTTAACAGCAGATTGTCAAAAACCTCGACTTGTGGTCAAGTAAGAGTAAACGCAATATATCAAGGAAAGTACGGGGGTGATACACCCCTACAGCACTTATCTAAGACCCTTACGCCCTATAAGGACAAGACTTGTAAATATAGTGCAGAATGGACTCAAAGCACAGAGGGTAAATTGGCTATGCAATGGCCACAATGCAGAAGTTTCTCCAATAATGTGCAGCAAGCACTACTGACACACTTACAGGACCCTTAAGGGGAAGAATTTAGCAAACCGCATGGCATTATTTGAGCTGTGGCTGAGTAGTGTTTCAGGAGGCTGAGGGGGAAGTGGTGAGTTGTCAATGGATGCTAAACCAACAGGAGGCACTGGGACCGGTGTCCCCAACCTACACCCACCCACCCTCTCCTGTGAGTGAAAACGCTGAGGATACAGACGAACAAGGGTTTTACCCATTACAGGAGTTAAAAGCAGCAGAGAGGTATTCAAAGCCCGTTATTAAACCACTAAATATATCAAGGAGGAGGGGCAGAAAGGAATCGGACAAGCGAGCAGTAGAAAGGGAACAAGCAGTGAGGTGATATGATCGTATCTGATATATGATCGTTTATTTATATAGCGCCTATACACAATGTGTTTCAAAGCGCTTCAAGGCAAAAGGAGGGAACAAGGCAAAATACAATGACATGCTTACAGGCCATGAACAGTAAGGATGTGAAATTAACTATCGTACTCGGCCTGATGACATTTCAGATAGTGCAAGAGCTAAGACATATATAAGGAACGGAGGGGGAGAGTGGGAAGGAAATGGAAACAGACAGGCGACTACCGTACTAGGCCCGACCACAATTTCTGGTAGAGCCGGAGAAAAACAAGAGGTGAAGGAGAGGATTGCAGAAAGGTAGGGGAGGAACAAAACAAGCGACTATCATACTAGGCCTGACGACATTTCAGATAGTGCTGTGGGGGGAGAACCAGTAAGGGGAGGGGGGAGGAGACAGACAACGTTGCTATCATACTAGGTCCAGGGACAATTCTGATAGAGTAAGTGCATAGAAGAAAGTAAGGGGGGAAATAGGCAAAGGGAGAAGGGAAAGGAGGAGAGAACAGAGAGTTAGCAGTCAAAAGAGTGGAGAAGCAAGAGGGGAGAGTGAATACAATTGCAGAAGTCAGTAGTAACACATAATGTTGCAACCCAGGATACAAGATGAAAATGGGAACAGCATGATTCAGGGCCACTATGAGTACAAGATGCAAAGGAAGTCCAGCATGAGAGCTGAGAAAGGGTTACGCGCCGTGAATGAATGAAGTCCATAAAAGTCAAATCCAGAATTGGCCACAAGACAGTGATGGTGAAAACAGAATTAGTAGATTCCTGCATAAGTAGGCTTGAGGGTGGTGAGGGGGGAGCAGGGTAGAAGAATCAGGCAAAACAGGCAACACCTGTGTGCGAGAAAGGTGGGGGCACAAGGGAACATCACGGGGGGACCAGAGTGGTTGGGGATGGCCTGTGAGGACAGAGGGAGTAACACATGTTGGAGCATGCTTACCTGCTGTCTGAGCAGGGGGTTGGGCCCGGGGTCCTCTTGGTCCAAACAGGAATTGCCCTTTTCTTCATCTGCCCTTCGCCTAGGACGCCCGGGCGAGGGACACCCTTGATCTAATAGTGAAGAGCAGGAAGGAAGAGGCAGGGCTAAGAAGGTGGGTGGTGCTTAGTCCAGGTGACCTAGATCCACTTGCACCTGCTCCCCATCTGCAAAGGAAAAGAGGCTGGAGGGCTCCTTAAGTAGGGAAAAAGTACGGCAAGCAGGAAGGCACCAGGTGGGCGGGGCTTGCTAAGTGGTGAAAAAGAGCGGCAAGCAAGAAGGCACCAGGGGGGCGGGGTTTGCGACGTGGTGAAAAAGAGCAGCAGGCAGGAAGGTACCAGGTGGGTGGTGCTTAGGCCAGGTGACCTAGATCCACTTGCACCTGCTCCCCATCTGCAAAGGAAAAGAGGCTGGAGGGCTCCTTAAGTAGGGAAAAAGTACGGCAAGCAGGAAGGCCCCATGTGGGCGGGGCTTGCTAAGTGGTGAAAAAGAGCGGCAAGCAAGAAGGCACCAGGTGGGCGGGGCTTGCTAAGTGGTGAAAAAGAGCAGGAGGCAGGAAGGCAACAGGTGGGTGGGGCTTAGGCCAGGTGACCTAGATCCACTTGCACCTGCACCTCATCTTCAAAGGAAAAGAGGCTGGAGGGCTCCTTAAGTAGGGAAAAAGAGCAACAAGCAGGAAGGCACCAGGTGGGCGGGGCTTGCTAATTGGTGAAAAAGAGTGGCAAGCAGGAAGGCACCAGGTGGGCGGGGCTTGCTAAGAGGTCTCAAAGAGCAGCAGGCAGGAAGGCACCAGGTGTGTGGAGCTTAGGCCAGGTGACCTAGATCCACTAGCACCTCCTCCCCATCTGCAAAGGAAAAGAGGCTAGAGGGCTCCTTAAGTAGGGAAAAAGAGCGGCAAACGGGAAGGCACCAGGTGGGTGGGGCTTAGGCCAGGTAACACTAGATCCTCTTGCACCTGCTCCCCATCTGCCCTCAGGTGCCGAAGGACATGAAGGAGGGGCTAGAGGATATAGCCACAAATTAGTGGGTAGGGGGAGAGATCCTCCTAAAGCTAGAAGGGAGGACAACGGTGGAAGCAGCGGGGGCGACCAAAGAAACGGAAAGCCTTAAGGGGAGCAGCGCAGCAAAGGACTGGGCAGAAATAATGGAGGAAGTAGACAGAAGAGAGAGGGAAGCAGAATAGAGATGCGAGAGAGCGCGCAGAGAGAGGCAAATGAAGGAAGAGAAAGAGCAAGAGCAGCGAGAAAGGAGGAGAAGGGTGCTCGTGGAGAGGGAGAGATGAAGAGAAGATGAGAAGGAAAGCAAGTGTTAATGGAGAGGGAACAAAGGAAGTGGCAGATAGAGCAAATAACAAGAGAGCATGCCTGCAAGGAGGAGCAGCAGAGCGTGATCAGAGCCATAAAATCATGGTGGACGGTGAGCATGGGCAGTGACAGAATGGGAGGAGGTAGGCGAATGGAGCCAGATAGCACGACTATACAGGATAATAGGACTGTCGCTGTATCAGACAGGACAGGCATGGGGTCCTGCGGAAAAGGAGGCAGGCATGACTTGCGTGACATTGACTTTACTGTGAAACCCAACACAGACACAACTTCTAGGAGACTGAGCTTCGTGGATGGTTTTTGCAGTAATATGGACACTCGGACAACAATGCAAGCGGTAGTGGGGATGACAGAAGCAGGCAATTCTAGCACGAGTCAATCGGGAAACGTGCAGGTAAAAGTATGACCTGGGACATGGGGAAAGGCACAGGGAGATTTAAGGGGTACAAGGACAACCGAACAAAGCGGTCAGTGGGCGAATTATGCAACCTAGATAACCTAGTCCCGTATGTACAAAGACTTTGGGATCTCCTAGGTCGAAAGAGAGGGGAGCCAGTAAAAGCATATACTGACATTGGAGATGCCAACAAGCAGATTAGACTGACGCGAGGAGCGAATGGGGAGGTAGGGTTTACACAGTTGCCCCTGTTGGAAAAGGAAGGGTGACAACCTCAATATATACCATAGAAACACATAGACAAGGAAAACTTGCGATGTAGGCTACACTCGGGTTCGGGGAAATGGATATATGAAATAGAAAGGATGATAGTGGGACAGAAGTTGGCAGTGGGGGACGTAAAGGGACTACTAGTGGCAATGCTCGCAGAGGCCGCTGATGACATACAGAGAAGGGCAGGGTACCCAGGAGTCACCACCCAGGACACAGCATGCAATGGTTTGCCGTTTGCAAACTGCTGAGCAGCCGTGTGGCAAGCTCGAAGGACACAATACCCAGACACGTCAGACATTAGTGTGATTATGGCATGCAAGATGGGCGAAGACGAACATCCCTTATACTATATTCAGACAATTTAAGAGCTTTGGTGCCTTGAAACGCGAGAACCGTGGGATAAAACAGTAGCAATATTTTACCACACATTGTGCCAAGGGCTACTAGAACCGGTACAGAAGCAGCTTAAGAAACAAGTGGGCATGTAGGCCAACCTATGGCCAGAAATACAGCTCACGATAGTACATCATTGCAGGCTATTGCAAAAAAACGTGAGGAAAAATCGTAAGGAAAGAAGCAAGAGGAAACAAAGTTAGTGCAGAGGGAGTTATCTAAATATGCAATGGAAGGGGCAGTGCTAACAAGCACGGGAGGACAAGAGACACCACAGCCACAGTAAGCAAAGCAGCTTGCGGCGGGAGGATTCAGAGGGCTGGAGAACATGCAGCATGGGTTTTCAGAAAGAGGGGAGCCACTTAGAGGATGCAGGTACGGGCCACCGATACATCACAACCAAGGGAGGATCACAGGTGCAGCAGGGCCCTGGGGAGTTTCCTGGGGATTTTCCAGGGCAGGGGAGGGAGCCACCACAGTGCTGTGTGGGCAGTCAGATAGGGCACATTTCGAGAGTGTGCAGAAGCAGGGGGGTGCAAGAGAATGAGGGGGTGGTGCAGTACCAGCAGCATAGCAAGGGGGACAAGACGAGTATTATATGCAGGACCAAGCACAACAGCAGCGACCGACACCAAGCGCATACCCGCAGCCACACCAGCCCATGACACAGACACCACAGATGCAAGCACCTATACAGACTCAAGATAACACACAGCATGCAAAAACAGCACAACAGGTGCCGCAGACACAGAATGGCACACTATCAAACAACAGGACAGTGGCACGCACAAACTCCATAGTCTCGGCACCCATTAGGAACTTGGGGGCGTCACCATGGTAGAGAACAATCCATTTTTGCAGAATGGGATGTGCTTAAACCCCCAACAGGACAGCCCACAGCCAGACTTGATGTGTTCCATCCTGTCAGTTACACCCAACCCTGCGGCGGAACCACACACAGGGCTGACGATCGGTGACAAGACTTTTTTCCTTTCTTGCAGACACAGGGGCGACTAAATCCTACATCCAGGAGGAGAGATACAGGCTGTCAGGCGATGCCATGAAAACTCAAGGATTTTCTGGGACTACGGAAGTGGTTCATTTCACTTTCTATAGGGGAACATGATCTATCCTTGCCACTACTTTACTCCCAACAGACACCTGTAAACATACTGGGAAGAGACTTTATGAGCAGACTTAATGTGACCATTTCATTTACGGAAAAGGGAATAGTGTGCTCCACGCCAGGGATACACTTTCTCAATGTACGAGTAATCATTCAAGCCTACTGTGGATGGAGGGTACAGAGGGGGTGCCAGTGGATGAGGAACTGTTTCGATATAGGACTGAGATTGCAATAGCATGGCTTCCAGCGATCCAAGGGACGATGTGGCGCATTCCAAATGAGTACCTATTCAAACCAGAGATACCATTGTATGAAGCGGAAGGGACAATAGCGCCACTACAATTGGAGGCAGTAAACGTGCAAGACAAGTGGATAGCGGTGCATAGGATAGATGACATGGGATGACCATTGCGAGCAGTAAACGTCGTTGCTGAAAGATACAGGCTGACCACAGTGACAGATGAACTATTCAGGGACAACAGATTAGTCCATGAAATGGTGTTAGAAATGAGTATCACTTATTGGGTAAGGATACATCGCAGGGAGTTACCGCAGAGAATGGCGATGGCATTGAAGGCACCTCTGACCTTTCTCGAAGAGGATCTGGCCAAGGTATCCAGCATCTTATGGACCACTAGTCCCTATGATGTGGGGCTCCTGAAGGGTGTGGGAGGGGTGAAAATAAAGTTGAAACCAGCAGCGATTTTACCATGAGTGAAACGATACCCACTCTCACGAGAGGCAGACGGGGGCATCTATGAGACCATTGCAGCACTAGTGAAGCAAGGCTGTGTACCCTGTTAAGAAGGCAACAGGAGGGTCATGGCATTTTATACAGGACTTGCGAGCTCTGAACCATATTGTAGAAGCAGAATATCCTTTAGTTCCGAATCCAGCAACAAGTATGTGCAGCATTCCAGTGGAATCTGCCTGTTTCACGATCATAGACTTGAAGAATGCTTTCTTCTCTATACCACTACAGCCAGACTCACAAGACTGGACTTCTATATAGAAATAAAAAAGTAGAAACATTCAACACTTCCCCAAGGGTACTGTGAATCACCCTCCATATTCAACAGGGTCCTCCAGATTTACTTTGGCAATGTACAGATGGAGAGCACGGTCATACAGTACGTAGATGAAATATTGATTTGCAGCACGACTGAAGAAAAGTGTAGAAATGACTCAGTGCATGTGCTGACAGTGTTAGCAGACAAGGGATACAAGGTGGACAAAGACAAACTACAGTACTGTCAGAAGGAAGTGCAATACATTGGTCAGATGATCTCCCAAAATGGCCGACAGATGACCCCAGAGAGGGCAGAGGCAATACGCAGGACAGAAAAACCCACAACAGTCAGAGAAATGCAGAAGTTATTGGGGTTATGCAATTATTGCAGGGAATGGGTCTTCGCCTACACCACTTAAACCAGGCCTCTACTGAGTGCACTGAAGGAAGCACAAAAAGGGGACAAAATGATACGATGGACAACAGAAATGACTGAGGCATTCAATATGCTGAAGGAGCGATATGCACAGCTCCATTGTTAGAGATCCATAGACTATAAAAAGGAATTATTTTTGTTCTCACACTACGATGGGTTGGTGATGACAGCAGTACTGACCCAGAAGAAAAGATTGGGCCAAGCTACTAGCATACTATAGTGGTAAGTTAGACCCAGTAATGAGAGGACATTATCCTTGCGAACAAGCTTTGGTGCAGCCGCATTCGCAGTAGACAAGTCAGCGAGTATTACCATGGGGTGCAGCACCACTCTTTACGTGGTGTATTCCCTCTTCGCAATACTGGAGAGACCAAAGAGCACACTGACAGCACACAAAGAACATCAGGGTACGAGGTGTTACCATCAAACTCAGCTCTCAAGGTAATGAGATGCAGACTTGTCAATCCGGCAGCCTTTCTCACCAACGTGCTACAAGAAGGTAACTACGCACATGACTGCACAGCGAACGTAGAAGAATTCAGTGACACTCGCATGGTACAGGAAGATGCACTTGAGGGTGGAGACGTGCTCTATATTGACGGATCATCTACAATTGACCAGACAGATGGGGTCAGACATACTGGGACAGCCGTGGTGAGGTTAAGGGAAGACTGAGCAAGTGAGGTAGTGGCCAGCGCATGATTGCCATCACACTATTCAGCATAAGCAGCAGAATTAGTGGCCCCAACATTGGCATTGGAGCACAGCAGTCAAAGTGAGGTGACAATTTACTCAGATTCAGCCTGCGTGACATCCACAATACACTCAGGACTGTCTCGATCAATGAGGAGGGGTTTCAGGTGGGCTGACGGGTCACCCGTGCAGCACGCACTGCTACTGAGAAGACTAGTGGATGTCATACATTATCCTCACCAACTAGCAATGGTGAAATGCCAAGCACACACCCGAGGGGAGGACCCCGTTTCAAGGACGAATGAAGCAGCAGATGCAGAAGCAAAGTGCGCCACAAATTTGGGAGAACTCCTGGAAATGGAGGCCTCGCAAAATGCATGCGACTATGCAAGGACAATGATACTCGAAGAGGGATACAATGTAGTACCAGTAACACAAATTAAGGAGCTGCAGGGAGCTGCACCGATGGAGAAGGACCTGTGGACTAGGAGGGGATGTCCAGTATCTCCGACAGATGCCATATGGAGGCAGTATAGTACAGGGGAAGTGTTTATGCCACTAGCATTGTTGCACACACAGCACTCACACAGCTACATTATCCAACACATACAGAGGAGGAGTTGCGCCCATATTGGAGAAACATGGTTCTGTCCTAACTTGGCGGAACACATGCCCGAATTTATGAGTAACTGCTGGGCTTGCAAGCAATTTACTGTAGAACAGACATTGAGAGTTGTGAAAGGAGCCATACCTCGGCCCATTTGGGTCCATTCCAACACCTCCAGGTTGACTATGTCGACATGACCTAAGTCTGCCAAGGGTACCGCTACATGATAGTGGTTGTATGCCCATTCTCTCAGTGGATTGAGGCTGGCCCCTGTTCTCATCCTGACAGCCTCAGAGCAGCAACATTTCTGGTCTGGGAAGTTTTCCCACGATGGGGCGTGTGTGAGGTCCTGTGGTCTGACAACGGCCCACACTTCGCCAACAAGATATAATGTTGTTGGGCATCCAACACAAATTTCCCTGTGCTTATCACCCACCAGCAAACAGGATGTATGAACGCTTCAATAGCCTCCTGAAAGAATCGATAGCCAAAACTAAAAAGAGTACCATTAAGAATTGGCTACATTGCCTGCCTCTAGCCCTGTTCGCATTGCGGAACAAGCCCAGGTCCGACCGCAATTTAACCCCACACGAGGTGGTGACAGGACGGCACATGCAACTTCCCCATACCCCTCCCACTAGGGCAATCAAAGATGCACAGAGTTCTGCAAATGTTTTCGTTCAAGAAATGTATGATTATGTTACTCCCTTGATTGCCAGTGCCTCTCATCTCTCACCAGATCCAATGACACCAGGGAGGCCCTGCAGCCAACTGGGGAAGCAGCAGTGCTGACAGCACAGAGAACTTACTTAAGCAGTCGCCTGTCTTTCATAGGGAGTGTCCTCCTCCGTAACTTTGTTCAGCGCTGGGATACACTCAGATTCACAGACAGTACATAGTTGAAGCATTGACAGAGAGCAGTAAGACACAGGGGAGAACTATCTGGAATCACATGAACAATGTCAAGTTCTACAAAGCTGTGGCCTCACCTGGCAACAAGATCGACAGGGCCAACGAGCATCAGCAAGAAGAGCAAGGAGATAATTTGGAACCAGCACTGCCGAGTAGAGGACACCCAATGGTTACTTACTCACGGGCAGCAACATTAGGGCAAGGATTCCTACACATCTAGAGTGCGTGTACACTGTCTGTTATTTTTCTCTCTACATACATTAGTCAAGAAACTGCGACTGTGTTAATTCATAATTGTTCATGTTGCCTAATGATTAAGAACCTGATACTTTTCCGAGCCAATTTGTCCACTTCATTAGAAGGTCGTCCTAATGTGTACTACCACGTTTTTATAGCATACTTTGCCCAAGCTTACCCACAACTCGAACGAGGAAACTTATCTGTCCTTGCAGTACTCAGAGACCCTAGAATTAGAACTGTGTGGGAACAGCTATTCATATTTGCAATGTCTGACTATATGATCCACGGGGCTTAAAACGAATACAAGCCTAATCTATTAACGTACAGTTTTTGCGCATTTCAGGCAGGCAACTGATATCTTTAAGCTGTACAAGGATCCAGTAGCACATGTAAATGGAAGAAATAATTAAAAATATGCTTATCTTGTCATGTCTTTTATTCCTGGGTATGGTTCTGGCATTTATCTTTAGGCGAATAGATCTTGTGTTTAGTGAAACCGCTGTATCCTCTATTAACAGTACCCCAACTCCATTAAGATATGTGTCTCAAACAACATTCCACAATGAAGATAGTATAAAGACTTGTGACATGATGAACAATTATTGGCAGTTAGACCAAGCTATACAAACATAACTGATGGCCCGCAGAAAGGCGAGACGAAACCAATAACCCTAAAGAAACTACCCAGGCGAAGAGATGGGTGAACGAAATAGGAGAACCAGGATGTAGGGAAAGACCACAGATGCTCGTGTATGGCCAAGTATCACAGAGGAGGGAGCGAAAGATGGAGTAGTAGGAAGCAAAGCACACACCCTATTACAATCACCAGTGAACACAGTGCAAGGAGAATAGTAATTGTTTATTTGTAAAGTGCTTATACACAAGTGAAGTGCT
Organism: Ambystoma mexicanum; assembly: GCF_040938575.1. Lineage (NCBI taxonomy): Eukaryota > Metazoa > Chordata > Amphibia > Caudata > Ambystomatidae > Ambystoma > Ambystoma mexicanum. The sequence goes on along the minus strand of NC_090922.1, from coordinate 20,741,732 downwards.
TCGAAGCACTTCAAGGATGGAAGGGAACAAGGGAATACAGTTCTTAGACTTTGAAGATTCCGAATGATCTAACAAAAATAGCTAGTATACTTGGCCAGTGGCATATTTACTAGTAAGTGCTTAACAAAAAGGAGAAAAAGGGGCGGGGTAGAGGCAGAGGAGCATACAGATAAATAAACTACAGTACTGGACTGGAGATATTTCAGACTGCTTGGTTGTTGGTCATCCAATTTCGAGTATCAAGCATGACCAAGCTACGGAGGAGAGGCAGAGGGGGGACGGGACAGACAGACTTGCAAGACCTAGAACATTCAAGGTTGTGCAAGTGCGCAGAACAGGGAGTGGGATGTGGATAAGGGCGCCCAGTCCAGCATGGGCCTGGGTTAAGTGCAGAGTGGTTGCTATTCTCATGGACATAATGCAGGAGTGTCAAGTAGAGAGCAGAGGCTGGAAGGCAAGTACAGGACTGGCGGCGGAGCCTCGGACCTGTGGGGCTCTGGAGGTGCACCAGACGATCAATGAAAATGACAAGTGCCTGAAAGAATGGGATGCAAGTGCCAAGTTGCTCACCTGGGTAGACAATGAAGCTGGGCCAATGTCATAATACCTCTGAAGAAGCCAGCGTTGTGCTACAAGAATGAAGGTGCAGTAAGAGTTGGAGATGTCATAGGATGTCGGAACACAGATAAGCATCCGGCAATGAAGGTCGGCACAACGGTACTGAAGGACCATTACTGGGCGTCTGGGTTCAAGGCATACGAGAAGCTGCCACCCAACTGGGGAGGAGTTTGCTCGTTGGTGCACATCAATATGCCATCATTGGTAGTGCCCCAGAAGGACATAAAGGTAGATGACTTCCAGAAGATGGATACTAACACAAGAAAGAACAGGTCTGTGGGAGTGGAAGGATAGGGAAGAAAGCAACAGTCTGTGGAAGTGAGTAGAGTGAAGAGAATCAACTCTTTCTCAGAGTCAGAAGCACCCCTAGATGATGTACCACCTGAACAAATGTTATTCAGCTGGACAGAAATGTGTTTCGCATCAGTGATTCCAGCCATCCAGACATACACAAAAACAAAATGGCTGCAAATAACCAGATGGGAGCTGATGCTGAAATCAACTCTACAGTGAATTGATTCAACGCAATAAAAGAAGAGCTTCGAGTAGTAAGTTTGATGGCTCTCCAGAATAGATATGTTCTAGACCTTCTGACAGCAATGGAAGGGGGAGTTTGCTCAAAAATTGGGAATTCCTGTTGCACATTCGTACCTGCCATTGACAGAGAATGGCACGTGGATGGAAGCAGTGACACGTCTGTCAAAGATGCATTCCAAAATGGAGGAAGACGCCAAAGGGATTGGAAAAGATCAAAGCTGGTTACGTACCTATGATCATGGATGCCATCATGGCTGACGGATGGGCTGAAAGTACTCTTGGGAGCACTAATATTAGTACAATGTGAAAATGGGAGCTGGGAAGGACAAGATAGTGGAAGAACGAGATAACCTGAGAACAAGAATAAGGGAATGTCCACTGTTCCCAACTGAGATGGTGATACTCGATAACCCATTCGACAATTGGATGTATGGGGGAAAGTGGGTATGGTCAAACCCAAAAGGAGAATGCAGTTATATGACCTCGTGTTTCGACGATCATGCAATTACTCTGGACATCTCGGCAGTGTTACCAAAAGGGCTACCAAGGATGAGGTTGACCAGGTATGGAGGAGTTGACAGGTCGACCGGAGGGGGACTGAAGAGAGGGTCCCAGTAAAGCCCCTGTTCACCCCCATGCACACGACAGGCCTAAGAGTCAAGAACGCTCAAATTCACTCATCATTCTTTGGACAAACCCCAAGTGAACCACTGGCTCTCACGTATACAAAAAGGTATCCCCTCAGACAGCTATTTCAATCTTATCCATTACATATCCTTCCAGACCAAGGGAACCCAATGGAGATCGTGGATCCAAACACTATAATGGACTGCATTGATTAAATGCAATGAAAACACTGGGCCGAAGTCACTAGTGACACCACGACGTAGTAACATTAGTCATGAAGAACACTTGCAGCCCTGCACAGCTTTACACAAACCCACACTCGCATACATGAAGAACATGCTTACACAGTTCTGTAGACAGAGAATAGATACATATACATACTATCAAAGCTTTTATTATTTTTCTCATTAGCCAAATGCAGTAACGCTAATACGCAAGGAAACAAGAGATCTTGAGCAAGCTTGCAGATGCTTATGGCAATGAACCCTATGGGACTACAGGAGTATAGATCGAGCCTGGTAGGGCCACGTGCGACTAACTTATAGGTGACATAGCACAGTACGAGCATGTAGAAATCACAATATAAGTCTAAGGACAATTACAGAAGGCCTAAAGCCACAGAACAGCAGGCAAGAGGAGCAGGCTCAGACTGCAGAAAGCGAAGACCGAGCTCACAGTAAAGGTCAGAGATAAACAGTCACAATCCAAGCTCCAAACAACAAGGGACAAGCTGCAGGAAAACTGAATAAATCCTCATAAATGCAGACACATAGAGCTTTTTTGTGGTCCATAACCACGTAATACAGCTGAACTAGACAATGGGCCTTCACCCATGGTGGGAAGACGAGCTGTTCTCAGCAACCAGACGAGAAGTGAAACAAGTGTTGTAACATGGGAGCATGCTCTCATAGGCCAATGTGGTCTACTACCAGATACAATTGGGACACAGTCACTTCACATTACCTTGAAGAAGTGCACAGAGGGCTGAGAACCAAACTGGGTCCCAGGCCTGGTGAGACCAGATACAACCAATCAAAAGACAGAAATCCAGGGGTTGATGGCAGAGGGCAAGGGCGATGGTAAGTCTACGAGACTGCAACAATGTCATTGTTTCTTGCGGACTGGGCAAGTCATCCACTGCGAGGGTTCAGTAGAATAACCTCTATATGGGTTTGCTGTAGGTAATTCCACTCCAAGCACCCAATCAGTCGACGAGATATGTTTTTGGGGGAGGGACCACTTGTGCCAAAACTGGGGAGCGCATCTAGGGTAGTGGAGAATTTGGGAGAATTGAGATTGTCGTGTATGATCCCTGTCGGTTTTCTGTAATAAACGACAGTTGAACTTGCCCTTGGCTGAGTCCTCTGTTATTCTAGGGAGAGGGTGGTTGGGCCCACGAGGAATCAATCCCAAGGCCTCTGGTATACCGGTTTCGCACCAACAAGACCTATCTCAGATAAGAATCCAGAATGTTTGATGGTCATAGGGCATGAGGTTTCCTTTTTCTTATTGCTAAACCTATAATTCGGAGGAGATAATGCCTTACGTTTTCTCATATCAAAAGAATTTGCCATATAAAACAAAGGACACTCAAAATAGATTGTTACTTATACACAGATATTGATATTGGCTGTCAGAGGAGCAGAGCGGGGGCCATGAGCTGGATTTTTTTTGCTGTTTTCCAGGGAGGAGGAGGGGCTCTCACCTTGCCTGCAGCTGCCCTTGCACCTGGGGCTCATAAATCCACAGCATACTCAAGGAGCAGAGCGTGGGCTGTGAGCAGGCTGTTTTTGCTGATTTGTTGTCTTTCAGAGCTACACCTAAAGGGGTTTGACAGTTGACCCGTGCGCACATTTCCTACAGTGGAGTGTCAATAAGCAGGGAGTGGACCTGCAACCCGTAGCCTTTGTGAACTGGCTCCTGCAAGGTGGGCCGTTTCTGCTGTTTGCTCACTTTTCGTGGGGAGCTGGGTGCCAAGAGCCATCAGATGTGAGGGGGAGGAGGGGCGGATTCCTATTCAAGGCCCTCACATTCATACACTGAGCAGGCTCCTGCTCCTGTTGGAATGTATTTGCCGCAGAGATCAAGTTGGTGGAGTGGACGGAACACTGTGACCAGTTTGGTGGATCAGACTGGCTGAGTAGCCTTTTTGTCTTTTTGACAGACCCGGCATTTCCCGCAACGACAGGGGTGACGGGTGTTGTGCGCCCACGGGGTGTTAGGAAATTGTGGGGAAGGAGGTCATCAGTATATAAACAATTATTGCTGCTGTATTTTAACGTGGACCTGCACTTGCACAACAAGGTGAGGAGCCATGACAAAGGGGGGTGCACTTGAATTAGACCAGACTGTTAGCCTCCCTCAGATGGCCCCTGCCTTCCTCCTCTTGCACCAATGTATTGTAGCGGACATAACGTCTGATATGGAGGACGCCATATCTCTTAAATGCAATTGCCCACATTAGGCTTGGACCAACACAGTATCAAAGTACAGCCACGAAGCCCTATTAAGATCACGGGTGATGCCTATCATTTTATTAAGGTGATTAACCATTTCCTGGAAAGCTCCTTCCTTGGACATCAGGGGCAGCAAACCTATTGTCAGCACTGCTAAGGGAAATACATCTGCTAGCAACAAAAGAGGGGTTCATGGAGTGAGGACATATACTGCAGGGAATGGTGGGTTCGATTGTACTGCAGCCAGTTCTGTTACTTGTGGAGCCCATAATATAGACTTGTCCTACTGAGGGGGGTTGACCTGGGCACAGATAATACAGGGGCCCAAGATCTAACAGCCCCCATACCTGCATTTGCAGTCACTATCTCTCCAACACCCCAAATCCCACACCTAAAACTCTGGAGAACCCCTGAGAAAACAGGCTCCCAACGACCATTATCAAAGACTTTGATGCAGACACAGCCCCAAAGCTGCAACACCTAATTCAAAGGGTACCAAAGATATCGGTCACCTGAATGCAGTGCCCAACCTCCCCTTAAGAGGGTGCCACAGGGGAGAGATCCCTCACCCCCCAGGACCAGATGGTCACCAACATCGAGAGACTCTGAATACCAGCTAGATGACCTGGGGGGCTACGTCTGCTGAAAAAGGGTGACATTTGTATGTTAATTGCGCCAGCAATAGTTCTCCCTGGACTTCTCTCTACTACTGCCCTTAATCAAGTTGACCAGTCACCACCACTGGGATGTAAATGCTCTCTTGTTCTGACAACCCATGGCCCTGAAAAAAAAACAGTTAATACTTCTGTTGCAAGAGTGTAGAGGTCCAGGAAGAGTTGTTGAGTGGAAAACTAGCCTAACATTGAGGTCAACGCAAGGGCTTCCCAACCTGCAATGAAGAAATGTGACATTACCCCAATGGTGGTTGTAACCCAGCCTGACATAACTGTTAATAGCATCAACTATATTGGTTGTATTGATGACACTTAAAAAGTGGCCCTTGAAGCAAGCCGACCTTGTCATCCTGTCTGGATACCAATAACCCACAGTAAAAATCTACGCCAGGGAGGACGTTGGCGGGGGCAGATCCAGGATGCAAGGTTGGGATGTGGGACTGGTATTGTAGAATTCAGTGTGGACTCAGATGCTGGTAGCTATAAAGTAAGCAGAACTCAGGAAGATCAAGGCAAAGGCATGCAGGGTGGCTACATGAGAGGGATCTGTAGGGGGGCGTTGATATTCTTGCACAGAGTCCCCAAAAGTTCTGGTGATCAGCCCGAAACAAGGGAATACTTTACAAATAAGTGTATCCACTTGTTTAGAATAGAGATGTACCGAACTTCAGCTTCAAGTAAGTATTCAGCCGAATTCCGGCTGAAAAAAAGCTATTCGGTTCAGGCCGAATAGTTTCTTGCTGTTCGTCTCTTGCCGAATACTTTGTAATTCTCATTTGAATACAATGCAACACGAATTCAGAAAGGCAAATATAGACTTCAGTTTGCAAAACTGAATAGAATTAGACCAGCCATTTAACCGCAAGACCAGACAAATTGTTATCACATAACTGTAAAATATCTTATATTGTAATCTGCTCTTTAGGGCATGTTGTGTTACAGATTCTTAGACATAAAAGGTGTTCACCTTTTATACTTAGCCAGCAACAATACAGGAAGAGCTTTTCTTTTGGTGAATGTTTAAATGCAATGCACAATTTTTTCAGTTGGAAAAGACCAACTGAAAGAAATTTGCATATTTCACTTCAGGATACATTCAGTTCCTGTCATGTCACTTCCCATTGCGTACATCATAGACCCCCTTTTCTTTTTTAAGGACTTGAGTCCTGAGTTTAACATTATCTGATATTTTATCAGGAATGATGAAAAGTGAGCAGCATTTGTTCCTATGGGAACCATTAAGAATCCACAATAGGTATTGGGGGCTAGCAGGCCTCGGTTATTTCAGGCAGAGTAATATACCCCCACGTAACAGGCCTCTCAGAGGAATTTATGTTGGTTAATCTCTGCAGTTCCTAAGTGGGCCAGTGTGTGACAGCGGGTAAAGATAGGTGTGAGGACTCTGTATGAGACAGTCAGAGAACTATGCTCTGTTTGTGGAGTTTGTAGGATGTAGAGTTGGGAGAGCCAGAGAATTCCTTGGATGGGCCAAGTCACGGACGAGACTTAGAGTCCGGCTTGGCTCCAAGTGGAAAACATGGGCTGAACCGGCAAAATGAGCATGTAAGTCTTTATTGCCCAAAGAAATCAAACCAAAACAAAAACAGCACTACACAGGAAAAAAGACGAAATTGACAAAAGCAACAGCAAATTTGGTGGAAAACTACTGCAAACATACTGGTTAGAATAGTACTATATTTCGATCAAGTATGAAGTAAATGTTAAAGCATATTTTAGTGCTGTATAATTTAATTGTTTTGGTGGCCATCAGAGTTACAGAAACAAACTTCCCCTATGTATGATCCAGAATTGTTACATGTATATATTTTTTAATGCAATGAACAGTTCGACCTGATGTGCACAATCAATTGTAATAAATGAACGGGTGCTTACCCATTCACCAAACAGGGAGAGTCCTCTCCTTTGTTTGGCCTATGAGGGGTTGGGGTGAATAGTTGTGAGATGGAGTTCACGCATTTCAGATTTCCTCTTTACTTCTGTCCTGCATGAGCCAACTTGAACCATTTTATACATTTCTATGCGAGCTGCAAAGACGTTTTGAAACTTCACTGCAACGACTTTGCAACTGGAGAGAGAATGCAATGCATCCGATTCACAAAGGCAGTTGCAAATTGCAATATCCATTTTGTTCATTGCAACCTAGTCCTTTTGCATTTGTGAAGCCTCCTGCTTTGACTGGCTCTGTTTTTGAATGTGCAACAACCTTCTGTACATTTGATCCCTTCATTTTGGTTAAATCTGCTTTTTTCTGGCTTTTATGCTTTTAATAAAGGTCCTGCATTGATTACAATGAAGAGAAATAAAAGTATAGAATGCATTTAAACTGGTGCTTTATTTTTTTAAATAAGTGTGTTTTTTCAAGTTTGGAACATGATTTATTAAATAAAGCAACTATTTGGCTTCATATTCGGCTTCGGCCGAATAGTTGACAAACTATTCAGTATTCGGTCGAATACTAAATATGCTATTCGGCACAGCCCTAGTTTAGAATGGTCTATGGATGCTGTTCCCTAATCAGAGAGGACATTATAAGCCGTATAAGAATACACAATGGGGGAAGAACTCTGAACTCCGTCCAAATTGAATTGAGGGAACATAAAATGGCCATGGGTATACTAGAAATTGAAAATTGAAAAGAGATGCTGTCAATTGTCTAGTAGTACCATTTAAATTAGTGCATCCCCCTACCATAATACCTCCCTCAAAGAAACAAAGATTCAGCATCCCCCGCTATCTGGAGCGAATGTAGTCTCATTGGGGAAATGATTTGAGGGAGCCACTAATGGGGGGTAGGATGGTTGTACACATGGCCACCTTAGTAGTCCCAAAGTGATCCCTCATTCCGGCAGATGTTGCCATATGGCTTGGAGCTGTAGTTATTGTATATATGTTATGTTTATGATGTACATGTGCACTTTGATGGCCTTATGGCAGGATAAAGTTATGATCATGATGACAATATTGGCTGTCAGTACGCATAATAGTTTTAAGAAATAGGCAAATATGTTAATATAACTTCTCTGAAATAGCTATCAGAGACTGACTAAAAAAAAGTAATATAAAAAAATACATTGTTAAGAAGGAATGCAAGACTCAATACTAAAAAAGAGCAAATACAAATTTGAAAAAATGTTTTGGCTTTAGTTATGAAAAATTAATTTCTCTTGTTAGCTATGACATTTGGGGAATCTGGTACAAGTGGTAGGCTCAAAGGCTATGCCCACAGTCACCTACCAAAATGAATTATGGGTGAACAATAGAAGTTCCAAATTTCTTCAAGGTTCCCATAGCAATCCAGATAATGCTGTCCCGGACGAGGGTACAATATGGAAGTCCAGTTACCTTTGCACCCTGTAAGCAAGCGAGTAAAGGGTACCGAGGAACGTCAAGAAGAGCCAGAGCCCAGTAGATTAGAACATTTTCAGTACACTTGCAGGGTGGAAAAATATGAGAACATAGTTCAAGTTTTTCCAGGAAATCAAGCCTTAAAAACGTATGTTTTCAGTCAAGGTCCTTCTCAAGGTTCCTTTTGTGGGTAATTAGTTCTATTATTGTGGTTCGATGTATTTTAGGGCAGTAGTATAGAATTCAGCAGTTCAGGTTTTCGAGCTCCTGGAGCAGAAACCAAGATTTGGCGAAGTGAGGATGGCCAGTAAGAAATTGTTATGGGACAGCACATTATCCTGCGTTAGCAGCTTAAGGGCCTAAAAAGTGAAGCTTCTCCTTGCTGATCTTCTGCTTAAACCACATCTTTAGGTTAGTCCAGTACAGTTTCATGTTCTCTCCCATCACCTCGCTCAGGCTCTTATTGGGCGCTTCTTGTAGCCCAACCATGTCACGCTGAGAATGAGTGGATCGAACCATTAATGTGGTCCATACTGCGCCAGCCTCAGTTACCTGCATAGACCACTGTGCCTCATCAGCAAATCTATTCATTGAAATGGCAAATTAAGTGGAGGGTCAAACCCACACATTTGCAGTCTGTCTTATGTGGATGCCTTCTGCGTTGTCAAAAAGTTACATTTTGCGCCTTAGTAAAGACTCCAGCTTTTGTTGTGGCACCATCTCCTGCTGCCTGTCTTGACCAGTGGTTATCTTCTGAACTGCCCAAGCCACCTCCTACAACCCTCCTTCCCTACCTGCTGCTCATCCACTCATTCCTTAATTATGCAAACCTGCTTGTCTCCATCTTATGTTTACTGAGCGGTCTCATCCAGCTTGGTAATGCCAGAATTCTGTGTGAATAACACTTTTAACCTTAAGAGTCCACAGGAAATGTTCCTTTGTTCGGTTTGCAGTTCCTTGTCTTGGTTGAATCAGTTTTCCATGGCCAAACCTCAGGTATCAAAGTTACTATTCTTTCCCTGGATAGGACCAACAGATCCCCTGTTCCTAGGTTCAGATCCAGCCAAGGGACATATTCTACTAATTTCTGTCTTACTTAAGGTGGTATGAGTATCCTCATGAGCTGATACATATCTGCCCAGCAAGGCTTATAACTTTAGGAAACCATTTGCAGCTCTTCTACAAAGCGCTGCTGTTCCGCTAGAATGTTCCAAAATTAATTTGCCAGGTTTTGCAAATCATTTGGCTTTCATGGAACATATATGGTAACGAGGTCTGGCGGTTGCTGCCTGTCCTCATCATTTTTTATATGGATATTTTATTTCTATCGCGCTCGTACACAAGTCTTTCAGAGCGCGACAGGCAAGGGAGGGGAACAGGGTAGAACAAAACAACTATCTTACTAGGCCCAGTGAAATTGGGAACGCGCAAGTGCATATGAGAGGGGAAAAGTGCATGGAAGGAGGAGAAGTGAAAAGTGCAGAGCTAGGTAGAAACAGATAAATAATAATAAATAAATAATAAAGTCAACAAACAGTGGTAGTGCAGCCAGCAAGTGGCAAGTGCTGGGTATAAGGCAGCAGACAGGGTAGGTCTGATAAGTGCAGGAAGAAAAAGTTGGCGGCTGCATTGGTTCAGATACAGACCCCAGTGCAAGGGGTGGCCCAGTGGCAGGGTGAGCAGGTACCTGGGCCCGGAGGACAGAGGGTGGTCAGGTGCACAGTGCCACGACGGAACAGATGAGCAGGGGAGAGGGAGAGTGAAGGCAGAAAAAAAGAGGAAGGTCTTGAGGTGCTTCCGGAACCGGAGATGGTTCTCCTCAAGTTTAAGAGTGGCAGGGAGACTGTTCCAGAGGGAGGCCCCAGCCGAAGACAGATCTAGCCCCAGCTCGTTCTTTGAAAAGGTAGAGGAGCGAAGAGCTCAAGAGGGGAGGTATTTGCAGAGGGATAGCTGAAGGTATTTTGGACCCAGGCCCCAGGAAAGCCTTTTGGACAATGCAGAAAGTTTTGAATTTGATTCTTCCATCACTGGGAGCCAATGGAGAGATTTCAGAGCTGGAGAGATACGATCCCAGGGCTTGAGACCAAGGACAAGTCTCGGAGTACTGTTCTGGATTAGTTGCAGAGGGCGGAGAGTAGAGGCAGGAAGAGGCTGTTACAATAGTCCAAACTAGCGAGAACCAGAGCTTGGGAGACAGTCAGCTTCTGGGGGAAGGAGAGGAAAGGCAGAGTACCTCTGAGGAGGTGCAGTAGGATGTTTGACTTTTTAGAGACATCAGTGATGTGGGCAGAGAAGGAAAGTGTGGAGGCAAAGATGACCCCAAGGTTCTTAGCCTCAGAGGTGGGGGTAGGAGGAGGGCCAAGGGAGGACGGCCAGAGAGTGAGGGAAAGGATGGTGAAGGTGTGCTGATGAGGAGGATCTCCGTCTTACTGGCATTCAGACAAAGATCATTGGTGGCACACCAATCATGAATGGTAGTTAGGCGATGAGAGAGGGAGAGGAGGTGGCAGAGGGCAGCCTGAAAATGTGTTTTGTCATCAGCGTAGCACTGGAAATTTGAGCAGAAAATGGCAATGCAGTGGGCAAGAGTTGCCAGGTATTGGTATTGGTTGAAAAGCCAGGGCGAGAGGTTAGACCCCTGGGTAACACGACAGGTAGAGAGGAAGATAGATGATCGGAAGGACCCAAGTTGGACCTGGGAGGGTCGATCGGAGTGGAAAGAGGTCAGCCAGGCCAGAGCCTGATCAGTGATACCCATGCTATCACGGAGACGGTTGAGCAGGATGGTATGATTGACCGTGTCGAAGGCAGAAGAGAGACAGAGTAGGATGAGGACAGAAGGAATGTTACAGTCAAGGTTGGAGAGCAGATCTCCACAGATGTTCAGGAGAGCAGTTTCCATGCTTCTGGCAGTTCTGAAGCCAAACTGGTGGTCATGGAGACAGCCAACAGAATTGGGATGAAGGTTAAGCTAAGAGATGGCCAGAAAGGGAGTAATGGAAATTGGGTGATAGTTAGCAGGACAAGAAGGATCAGCTGTGGGTTTTTGAGAAGAGGATGCACAAGAAGTGCTTCAGAGGGGAGGGGAATGGTCCTGAGGCAAAGGAGTGGTTGCAGAAATCGGCACGGCCCGGAGCAAGGGTGTCAACGTGGTACTTGATGGTTTTAGAGGAACTGGGATGAACCTGTTTTGACAAGGCTTCCATAGATCGGACTTGTCTAGCGACCTCATCAGGAGAGAAAAGAGGAAAGGACGAGAGGGAGCGTGGGGGGCTGGCTGAAGGAGGGTCAGCAAGCACAGACGGAGGGGGGAGAGGAGGAGAGGAGAGGGTGTACAGGATGTCCTGGGTTTTGTAGATGAAGTGAGGGGCAAGGGTATTGCAAAGAGCCTGGGAGGCAACAGGATTTCCCGCCAGTATTTGCCTAAGAGGTGCTTGTTGGACTCAAGAGTATCTCCCAAATACTATTCCTCCCCTCGTCACTGACGAAGTGTATGGGGGAGGCCCATTGATGAGCACGTATTTATCTGAAGGACATGGATGTAAATTTTGACAGAAATGACTTACAATGACATTTACAGATGGCAGAGGCATTCCCATGAACGGAGCCTGTAAAATGGCACAAAGATGAAAAAGTGGTGAGGAAGTTTATGAGGGTGTAAAAAAAAGTGGGACATATACAAGAATACATATATAATAAAACACGTGGCTTACAATTAACCTAAGGGTGCAAGTGCTTCAAACTAAAGAGAAGCACTATTTAAATAAGCTAAATTACATATTTATGCATCACTAGAAGTAATAGTGGGGTCAGGTAAGGATGATCTGAGGAGAGTGCGGAGGGAGAACCCACTTTAGCAAGTACGCGAAATTTAAGCTGAGCATTGAAGAGATCCATAGTTGGGCTGGCTTTGATTGTTATGGACAGTGTGTTCCATTGGAGTGGGGCGAGTAGGGAGAAAGAGCGGAAGCCAGAGGCGGCACAGAGTGGGCATGGGACATTGAGGTTGAGTGAAGAGGAGGATTGGAGGGAACGAGATGGTGAGTAAATTGACATACAATCAGACAGGTAACGAGGAGCAAGACCATTAATAGCTTTGCTGACTATGAAAAGGAACCTGAAAAGAGAGCGGTTGTGCATATTAAGCAAACCAGCATGTTGTCGGTAAGTAGAAGTGGGGGGATGGGGGATCTGGATAATGTGAGGGGTCATAAATGTGAGGCGGACCACTTTATGAAGTTCTTTCAACAAATGCCATTTTATTATATTCAAAAGTTGAACGCCTCACGATCCCTACCCTGACAAGGATTTTCCTGCCTAAAATTAACTAAAGGACACACTCTAACAAAGGATATCGGTCCCTCACACTGATGCATACAATAAATAAACAAGGAAAGGCATGGCGGTTCAAAATAATAATGATTGAGTTCACAATGTAACCAGAGTCTCTCTTCATAACCTTGGCGAACTCCCTTCCCCAGGTTTTAAACGTAATTCTGCTTTGCAGTTCAAGAAAGGAAAACAAGGAAATCCTTGTTTGCAACCAAGTTCCAACACAGTTTGATGCAACTTCAATTTGTCAACGTAAAGTTCCAACACAAAAGATATATGGTTCTTCCTCTTCTTAGGACAGGTTCTCAGTTCATCAATAGTACAAATAATTATCTCGGTCGGGATGATTTGCCACCATTGGTAATTTTTAAAGAAAATATAGCTTCTTTGTAGCAGCTTCATACAACTCTTCCTTTAGCACCACAAACAATATAAATGCTCTCTGTCAGGACTACCTACTTCTTAGCACTTCTTCAACTTCCCCTGGTCTACTTTCATGCCAGTCCCACAACCTCAGTTCACACCTGGTTTACTCATGCCAGGCCCACTGCTTCATAGGTTTGCCATCCGGGTACACCACTGCCCGAACAACGTTTCACAACATTAAATGCTGGTATGGTTAAGATCAACTGACAAGAGGTTCACAACAGCTTGACAGTTTTCAACGAATTACAGCTTCAAAACTTTCAACAACTCTTCAGGGAAAATAAGATTCACAGTTGTGCGTTTTCATACTCCTCTGCAAATGATGCTCCTTCTCCCTCTGGATATCATTCCCCAGAAGAGCAGCCTTTTTGGTACTCCTGTTTCCCCACTAGATAAGTAACCAAAGACTGACCGGGATAGGGTATTTTTCTGTTTCTACCATGGTTTTGGCAATGTGTGTTTATCCCAGCTTTTAGCATGTGTTGTATAAAAATATGGGCAACAGGTTTCAGAGCTTATAGACCTTGCATTAGCCCCCTTCTGCTGGTGGCAAACTTTGCTAGCTTGTAGCTGCCTTGGTCTTAGTCTCACTTGGCTTGGGCAATGCTTGCTGGTATTAACTCTCAGCAAAGTCGCCCCTTTGGATTTCTGGGTTTTCCAGAGACTTAAACTTTTAAGGTTACAGTAATTTGGCTTTGTTATAGTAGGTTTGTATTGCTGTTCCCTAGTTCGGTATTCAAAATTAACTTGGGAATCAATTTTACTCATCCATGAGTGCTGCGTCTGTTGCTTTACAATAGTTTGGTATTCAAAATTAAGGAATGAGTTACCTGGAACTCCGGTTCTCCAGCATCTTTCATAAATTCACATGTTGTGAATAATTACAAAGCAATATTAATACAAAATACATACGGGCGGAAGCAAGCTTGCAGCACAACTTACCACTGGAGACTTACTAACCTTGCGTAAAAAGGTTCTGCAGAACCGACTGGTCAACTCTAGATTCTTCTGCGGAATCTCTGTTGACACAGTAGAACCTCGTGAATGTATGCACTGATCTCCAGGTGGCTGCATGGCAGATGCCAGGCAGTGGGATCCCAGAGAGGAAGGCAGTGGTAGCAATCACCATTCTGGTGGAGTGAGCATGGGGCCTGCCTGGAAGCGGCCTGCCAGCCTGTTGGTGGCAGACGGAAATGTGGCCGCAATCCACGGCGAGATGGAAGACTCTGACAGAGCCTTCGCTGGCACAGCAGGTCCAAAAGAGACAAACAATTGATCCGTAGAACGGATTGACTTAGTATGTGTCACATAGTACTTGAGGGCACGCACCACATCCAGCGTGTGCAGTGCTTGCTCCTCTGGAGGCATCAGGGTGCCGAAGAACACTGCAAAACCACTGGTTGATTCAGATGGAAGGAGGACGGCACCGTAGGAATACATTTCAGGTTAGTACGAAAGATAGCATTCTCTTTGTGAAGCGTCAAATAAGGCGGTTTGCAAGAAAATGCCTGGACTTCACCCACTTGCCTGGCCAATGTTATGGCCACGAAGAAAGTGGTTTTCCAGGAAAGATGCTTGACGGATGTCTGGTGGATAGGCTTGAAGGACAGTTTCATGAGCTTTGAGAGCAGCACATTTAGTTCCCACGACAGAGCTGGGCGACGGACTTCTGGAAAAGACCTGAACAGCCCACTTAAGAATTCCCTCACCAGCCAGTGGTACCACAAGGATGGCACGGCACATATGTGAAACGGTTGTACCTGGAAATTGCAGCCATGTGAACTTTTATTGAAGAATGCATCAAACCTGACTGAGCCAAAGATAACAAAAAAGGCAAAATGTCTTGCAGCCGGACAGCCTGAGGCCGCAACTGATGGTTCCTGCACCATACCAGGAAGTGTTTCCACTTGCTCCTGTAGCACTTTAAAGTGGACAGAGCTCTTGCTCAGGCCAGGACTTCTTGGCAGTCTTGTGGGAGGGACAAGGATCCAAACTATAAGAACACAGGAGCCAGGCCGTCAGATCGAGCAAGGCCGGGTCGTTTTGCAGCGCTGTCCCTTGGTTCTTGGACAGGAGAGCCTGGCGCGGATTCAACTTAAGTGGAGCAGCTGACGAGATGGCGAGGAGGTCAGAGTGCCAAAACTGTCTCAGCCATGCAGGATCCACAAATATCAGTTTGCACCAGTACAGTCTGAAGGGGTGGATGGCTCGAGGCACCAGCGGGATCAGAGGAAATGCATACAAGTATTTTCCCTCTCATGGAAATACAAAGTTGTGCCCCAAGCTCTCCGGATGGACGAATCGATTGGTGGAACTCTTGCACCGGTGACAAAAAGGTTGATCTCCGGTATGCCCCACATCTGGAACAGGTGAAGTTGATCCTCGTGCAGCTCCCACTCGTGACAAGAGCTTAACTCCCTGCTGAGGGTGTCCGCTAGGGTATTCTGAATCCCCGGTAGATGGAGGGGAAGGAGAAACATTTGGTGCTGCAATCACCAATGCCAGAGGGCTTGTGCTTCCTTGGATAGCTGTGGGGAGCCTGGTTGTGGACATAAAACATTGAGGTTGTATTTTCGTTGTAGACCCATACCAGCAGGTTGATGTGTAGACTCTTTTCCTCTTTGGATCAGAGGCCTCTTGTGTGTTGGCCCTGACAGTGGGCACCCCAGCCCTCCATTGAGACATCTGTCGTGACAGTGGCCTGATGGTCTGGCAGCCTGAATGGTGCACCCTTTACCAGATGTTCCCTCACCGACCACCAGTGAAGGCTTCGTTTGAAGGCTTGTGTCAAAATGATACGATCGTTCCAGGGCCCCGACGCCTGTATCCAACGGGCATCCAGGAATTCCTGCAATGGCCACATGTGCAGCCTGCAGTGAGTGATCAACAGAATGCACAATGACATCATCCCCAGCAAAGACTTGTAATTGCGGACTGGGGTCATCTGGGCACTCCTGAGGCAATGCACCTTTGCACGAAGAGTTGCCATCCTCTCGTCCGAGGTCCTGTCGGTGCAGGTTTGGGTGTTGAGTCACGCTCCGAGGTAGAGCGCCTGTGTTGATGGACGTAGGCACGACTTTGGGAAGTTTATGGAGAATCCGAATTGTTGCAGACACTGGATGGTGGACGTCATTCTGACTTCTGCGGATGGGTAGGAGGAGGCTTTCACCAACCAGACGTCCAAGTATGGGTATACGGTGCAAGTGTGCCACTACCGGTGCAAGGCACTTGGTAGAGACCCGAGGAGCAGAACACAAGCCTAATGGAAGGGCCTTGTATTGATACTATACTCCTGCCATCACAAAGTGTAGGTAAGCTTGGTCTGAACGGCGAACAGGGAGGTGAAAATAAGCGCCCTTGAGGTCGAGAGACACCAAGAAATCTCCTTGTTGCAGCTGGGACTGTACCTGTTGCAGCATCACCATACGGAACTTAAGCACCTTCAGAAATGTGTTGAGCACCCTTAGATCTAATATGGGCCTCCAACACCCCGACTTCGTGTGCAGTGCCTTTTTTATTACCAAGAAGTAGCAGGAGTAGGCTCCTGTGGCCAATTCGTCCTTTGACACCCTTCTCCACTGACCCTTTTGCTAGCAGTGCGTGCACTTCTTGCAGCAGGTGTCATAACTTCTTTGGCTTGTGTGCGGGTGGAATGTACAGAAGAAAGTGTACAAACCAGAGCGAGAGACCCTGCTAGAGAAGGGATAGCACTAATTTATTGGATGTGTTATTTTTCCATTCCTTGATGAATCTTGACAGTCGGCCACCCACTGGAGCGCTGAAGCGGGAGGACCGTGCTCTGGGCTGGTCATGGTTGCTTGGCCCTAACTGGGAGGAGCTACAGTGGCACTGAGAACCCCTGTAGGATTGGGACTTGTTCCTGTACTGGCCTCCTGAGGAAGATGACTGGTACATGGAGCGGTTGTCCCGCATAATTCTACCATAGCGCCCTTTTCCAGAGCAAAAGGACTGGCGCTATTGCTGTAGCGTGCCAAGAGAGCGAGTGGTTTCCATGTCTGTTTTAATAGATTGCAAAGCCTGATCCACCTTTTTCCCGAATAAGTCTTTGCTGTCGAAACGCATGTCTAAGTCCTGGGATTGGACATAAGGCCAAAAGTCTGTGGCCTTTAGCCACCCTTGTCATGCGAAGGACCGCTCCATTGCCAAGCTGGCAAAATCCAGTTTCGGAGATATCCACTGATACAGTGATAGCATGGTCTGATGCCAATTCACCCTCATGGAAGATGCCCATACCTTTTTGCTTCTTGTCATCTGTCAGAAACTCTCAGATGGGCCCCAGCTTATACCATAACTCGCAATTATATTGTGCGAGAATGGCCATTGAGTTTGCAGCACTGATAGTTGTGCCTGCAGTGGTAATGATTTGCTTGCAGAAGGCATTGAAGCCCCCCACCCCTTGTCTGGGGGGAACAGAGCTGGAAGACTGGTTGGCTGACCTTTTCCTGGAGGCAGTGGAGACAACTGAGTCTGGTGTAGGTTGAGTGCCGAGGCCCGTGGGAGTGCTCTCGAGAGCCCTGTATTTTTTGTCAAAACTGTCCTTCTTTGCAAAGGCTGTTGTGGGGTGAGCCAAGGTGACTAGGCCAGTCTCCAACAGCGGAATGGACATAACTGATTTCCTGCGCTGCTCTCTGCACTTGTACAATACACTGTCCTTGCGCTGCTCCTCCGGGGTGATGCTGAACATCTTGGCAGCTCTGGCCATGAGTGCGTGCAAGGCCACCACCTCATCGGGGGTGGGGGGTCTCTAACCGGGATATCATCTGGTTACCCATCAGCTGTGATGAAATCTTCAAATTCATCCGCGCGAGACGTATGTGTACTTAGTCACTGTGAAAGAGTCTGATTTATTAAGGTTTCCATGACCACTGCAGGCACAGCATGGCAGCATCTACGGCATCTTGCAGTAGCTCTTCTTTTAACCTGCGAGACTACAGTAATTGACGGCACCTTATGTTCCCATGGTGTGTATTTACGGTTTTGTGAGAGCATTGATCTTCTTCAGTAACAGGAGTTCGGGGACAGCTCCAGGTTGGACTTTTACCACAAAAGAACCATTTGTGACATGGCCATTGAGACACTCCAGTCACTCTTTAGTTACCAGCAAGCACGATCATGGCCAATTAACAGGCATCACGATACAAGCCTGTTTGGGGCTTTCAGGCAGTTTGATAGAATACTAGGGAATGACGTGCGCATACACGTGGCTTGTGGATCTACTATATTAAGTAAACTCAGATAATCCAGTCATTCTTGCTACACCTTCACGTTAGCAGGAACCAGGGATAAGAATTATGTTTACAGCAGGTTACATCCACTCTTGTTAATAGCCGATCGTGAGACCCATGATTGATAGAAGCGTTTACTTTATTTTTGTTTTACAGTACTGAGACTGTGAGAGGTTTGGGATCTTTGAGCACTGCCATTATTTACAGCCTTACTGGAGTGCACTCCCCACTTTAAAGAGTGTTTTTTTTAAAGTCAGACTTCACAGTATGTTCTTGGAGGCATAAGACACACTACTTGCACCAACCGCGCCAGGTGAGAGTGCTTTGCCCAGATATAAGCTTTTAATACATATAGTGTGATTATGCAGTTGTTGACAGAAAGAGCTACCTCGTTGTTTTCCTTTTCTATTTCCTTCCCACATTTTTCTCACTCGTCTGTAAATATTACTGAACGCTACTGTCATGTTCAGTTTTGATCCTATCCACATCGTTATGTGGAAGGCTGGGTTAGGGTGGTGGCGGGACCCAGGGAAGAGAGGTGACGGGGAGGAAGGGGAGGTTACGTTATTCAATAAAGTAATAGAGTTCAGACAGGCCAAGACCGTGTGGGATTATTTTGAGAAGTGTATGCTGTGTCCCGGCGCCTCCAGTGCATGTTAGTGAATCCTAGGCACTCTCCAACAGCTATTCTAATCTGCTGCTTGTCCAGGTGTCTATTGTGTTCATTAGAACTATCTCACTATTGTGAAAACATTTATCAATTCTGGCACTCTGGACTCAGGGATGCATTTCTGTAAAACAGTGTATTCTGTACAAATATACTGGTTATCCTGATTATGACTCAGATTTGATGGGCACTACTACTGAAAATGGCCTCCTGCGTGGATGGCAGCTGTGTACAACATGGCATTTCTGACACGGTTAATGTCACAAACTACATGCAATATTAGGCTTTGGACGCTTGAATGTTTCTTTACCAAGTCTGTATTCTGCACAAATGTGCGTTTGGTACTTCTAAATAATGGATCTTGGAGGGGCGTGCCTTAGCGCTGAAGGAGATGGCCGCCTAGTTGCGCTGCTCCGCCTCGCTAAAATACATAATATGCATTAGGTAAAATATTGACTTACTTTTTTTCTTAAAATCTTCATCCCGCGAAGTGCCAAAGGGGCGGCAAATGTAACGAGGGGATTTTCGGAGCCGTTCCGGTCTGCTGGAGGAGCCTCTCTGGCAGCCGCGACGCGCACCAAAGGAGGACTCCGTGACAGTGAGTCAGACGCGCCGCCCCTCATGAGGAGAAGCACGGCAACGCGCTTTACGTGACGCGCCAGTCTGGGCCCAGCATCACAGGCTCATGAGAAGACTCTGCCACCTGGTGGGCGCATGTTATAAAGAAAAAAAAGAAAGTACTGCAAGGCTTCAAAAACGATTGCTAAGGACAGAGAGACTTAAAAACTGAGGAACAAGGTGAAAATGATATAAAGAGGTGAGGAGAGGAGGAGGAGGGGGTTGTGAAAGGAGGAAAAGGATATAAGAATTGAAGTGGTCAGTCAGAGAAATTGTCACAGATCACAACAAAAATTCTCAACACTGTACTTTTTGCCACTATTACTTCAACAATCCTTATTTGTAAGCATCATGGCTGTGACTGTTGTTCCCCAGCTCCCAACCTCCTCACCTCCATAACCATACAGGCTAACTCCTCTCCTCAATATACACTGCACTGGAGGATTGCTTCTAGTCTCCTTCATGTCACATTTATACCAGCAAGATATTTTCAAATGGTCAAGTTTCTGAAGTATACGCTTATTGTTCTTCTGTGTTTCCATTTTGGTCTCTTTACAAAAGAGTAACACAGTACATACAATATGGATGTAATAATTGTATACTACGGGCTGTCTTAAATGATATTCATAAAGAGTTTCTGCTAAACGCCTGCAAGCCTTCAAATCAACAAATCTCTCTATCTTTTTATAATAAGGAGGAAATATAACTAAGGCAAACCATCCACTGAGCTGACATATTCAAACTCATCTACAACTCTACGCAGCAATAAAGTCTCTGTAAAGTAGACTTTGTATTTAATCTCCAACTATGGCAACAAATAAAGCTAACCAAAAAAACGCACCCTCTACTAAAGACACCACCTCCTCCACAACGAATCTGAAAAGACCTAAAAGTGAATCACCACCCCCACTAGGAATTTCTGATCCTGCTATTGAAGTCATCCTAGCGGAAATTAGGGCACTTAAGCCCTTCAGGGAAAACACCAACACTAAGCTACAGCAACTAGACGAAAAGTGGATGGGTGTTAATAACAGAGTGGAAGAAGTAGAGAAAAGAGTTGGAGTGCTTGAAGATATATCCCCTAAAGTAGCACAGTTGGAAAAATCTATTAAAGACCTCCAAAGGCATAATGAAGACTTGGAAAATCGCAGCAGGCGCAATAATCTACGCATTTCAGGTTTAACAGAAGGAGCTGAGGGATCCGACCCTATTCCCTTCCTACAAAAATTCTTACCAGCTATTCCACATTTGCCCTTGGACACAAAACTCAACATACAACGGGCTCACAGAATAGGTCAACCCCCAGTTTCCTCCACATCTCGTCAGCTGCCTAGAACAATGATACTCTATCTATTGGAATATTCGCAACTACAACTCATTGTTTCAACAGCAAGGGAGCGTAAATCACTTATCTGGCATGGTAGTAAGATATATATCTCGCAGGATGTGGCCAGAAGCACAGCTCAGAGAAGAAAGGTTTTTCTATCCTTCCGCCCTGCTCTAAAACAATTAAATATCCGATATGGCTTATACCATCCATGCTCCTTTAAGATAACACATGAAGGTTGCACTGCTATATTTGATGATCCAGCTGATTTGAGATCTTTCATACAATCCCTAAAATGTGATGGCATGGATACCTCCAATCCGCCGAGTACCTCAACATCAACTACAACCTGAGGTCTTGTTTTCAATTCTTGATAAAGGTGTTTTATTATACTGTATGTTTATACTAGCAATTACCTAATGCAGTTATAACCCAATTACTCTAACAATATGAGGTGGGTACCGTTCAGGTGTCCCTCTTCCACTGATGGTCGCTCTTTTCCTTTTGGCGACCCAGTTGGCGTTACCTATCCCCGATATCTCTTTTCTCCTGAATCCCTCTCCCATGTCCTGTTTGATCTCTATAACCTTTTGTATTTCATTGCCTGAATTATCCCAAAATGTGATCAAACCCCTTTCTCCCCTTCCTGACCCTCAATGTTCTATCCTTCTGTATCACTGCCTGGGTATATATGTTTTTAACAACATTACTAAAGACCTGATTCTATTATCGTATCACAGCCATAGGTTGCATGTTTATCATTATATATCTGACTAAATGACCTTCAAGTGCATAACCTGGAATATCAAAGGATGTAAAAATCCTATCAAAAGATGCAAAGTAATATCTCATTTAAACAAATTTAAGCCAACAGTAGCTTGCCTACAAGAAACACACCTATCTAACAAAGAATCTATGAAATTTAAATCTCTTTGGGTTAAGGAGGTTATTTCCAGTCCTGCCATCTCTAAGAAAAATGGAGTGGCTATACTAATTAGTGAAAAACAACCCTGCAAAATCCTTGATCAAGACGCAGATACAAATGGTAGATGGGTCTGGGTAAAACTTTTAATTGACTCTACACAAGTATCTATTCTTAACATCTATGGTCCCACACTACCAGATCCCCCCTTCTGGACCGCAATCAAACAAATGATACTCAAAAATAACTTCATCAATCTGATAATGTGCGGAGATGTCAATCAGGTCCTTGATCCTTTTTTAGACCGAAAATCCAGCTGCATGTTCATACCAAATAAATCTCATAAATCTTTTACTAATTGCCTAGCGGAGACAGGATTAATTGACACCTGGAGACTATCCCACCCCACACAACTAGACTATACCTTCCATTCACCCCCACATAATACACTATCACGATTGGATTATAGTTTTGCAACCAAAACCCTATCTGGATCCATTATTGACTCAAAAATCGCTAATATTATCATATCAGATCATGCACCAGTTATTACTTCCTTCTGCCTCGCTGAGACGAACAAAACTGCTACTAGATGGAAACTCAATAACTTCCTTCTAAATGATCCACAGTTTAATCAATCGGTTCAAGCCTTCATTCAACAATACTTTGTTAACAATCTTGATAGTGATACCTCAGTTGTCAATAATTGGGATGCATTCAAAGCCGCCTTGAGAGGTCACATAATGGCTCTCTCCGGTAGGAACAAAAAACTTAGGAAAAAACATCTAGATGACCTTTACTCGAAACTCACCCTTGCTGAACAAAGGTATTATGCGGACACTAACTTAACAAACTTACGACAAGTAATAAATCTACGTTTTGAAATTAACAAAGAAATAACAGAACTTGCAGCAGGAACCATACTCAAATATAAAACAAAGATATACCAAACTTCAAACAAAGCGGGCAAAATGCTGGCTTCATATTTAAAAACTAAAAAAGAAAGTTCAAATTTCACATATCAAAGACACTAAAAGGTATATCTCATCACCGTCCTGACAATATACTTGAATGCTTCAGAACATTTTATGCTGATTTATACACTCCAGAAAGTTCTATTCCAAAAGTTGAAATTGATTCCTTTTTTAAAAACATCAGTCGTACTTCATACCCCAGATCAGACCTTTCTCACCTTGATAGCGATATTACCTCCTCACAGATCACTAAAGCCATCCACAGCCTGGGCAAAGGCAAAGCACCCGGCCCAGATGGACTATCAACTGAATTCTACATCAATTTATCCCAAATATTGACACCTAAACTCAAAACACTTTTTTCATACTTTATATCGTAAAAATCCACCTCTGGATCATTTTCAGAAGCTCTACTTATCATTTTCCCTAAACCTGACAAAGACCCTTCCCTCCCCAGTAACTATCGACCCATTTCTCTTATCAACATAGAAAGCAACATTTTTGCTAAAATACTTGCTAATAGAATTGAATCTTCCCTCCCAAATTTGATTAAAGCAGATCAAACAGGTTATGTAAAAGGACGTAATATATCCTCAAATGCTAGACTCCTACTGAATGCCATTAGTCTAGTAGCCAAGGACAAAAACGACAGACAAGGATATGCTGTCATCGCTTTGGACGCGGAAAAAGCTTTCGACCGTGTAGATTGGAATTTCATGTTCCAATCCCTACGATGGCACGGATTTGGTGAGAAATTTATCTCACTGGTAAAACTTCTATATTCCGCCCCCAAATCCGCTATATATTTAAATGGACAAACCTCTTCATTCTTCACCTTACTCAGAGGCACACGGCAAGGTTGCCCCTTCTCACCGTTATTATATATTCTCTCACTTGAACCGTTGCTGGAATCAATAAGATTAAACAAAAATATCCCAGGGATTCAAGTAAGCACCTCAATAACCAAAATTGCTGCTTATGCTGACGATATTCTTATCCTAATCAAAAACCCTAAATTCCATATACCTAACCTCTTAGACACTATCTCAGTTTGGTCATGTATCAGGATATAAACTTAACAGACAAAAATCAGAAATTATGCCATTAAATCCCTATTGCCTCAAGCATGACATTGAATCTTTTGGCCTCAAATGGTGTAGTGGATCCATCAAATATTTAGGACTTCGTTTTGCCCCTACAATTCAAGAAACCATCAAGGTCAATACTAAAACACTATTGGACACCCTGAAACACCTTACATCCAAATGGTCCCCTCTTTACCTCTCCTGGTGGGGGCGGTTGGATACTATTAAAATGATGCTGTTCCCTATTGTACTTTACTATCTTCAGCTTCTTTCTGTTCCACTATCCCTTTCCTTTTTCAAATCTATATATTCCATACTACTAAATTTTCTTTGGGGAATAGGAAAAAGCAGAAGAATTGCGCTAACTAAACTCAAAGCACCTTATGAAATGGGTGGT
The DNA here is from genome assembly GCF_040938575.1 of Ambystoma mexicanum. NCBI lineage: Eukaryota > Metazoa > Chordata > Amphibia > Caudata > Ambystomatidae > Ambystoma > Ambystoma mexicanum. The sequence continues at coordinate 20,717,460 of NC_090922.1, read as the reverse complement.
GTTAAATTCCCTGACTTTAAGCTATACCACTCTGCATTTCTCATAAAACAATCTCGCCAATGGTTCACAGACCCCGAATCTGCCGATATCCCTATATGGTGTACAATAGAGAAACATATAGTTCATCCACACGATATTACTGACCATATATACATATTTAAGCATTCTTCTAAGAACATTTCGGAACCTATTAAAGCATCCGTTTCAGCTCTACAATCCTTTCTCTTCCCCCATACCAAAAACCCCAATAAATACCGATCCCCTTTACTATGGCATAATAAGAATATTGTCATTAATAAAAAGATCCTCAATCATAAAGCATGGATTGGAAAGGGAATTCGATTCATCCAACACATTATAGATGGTCCTTCTATTCTCTCCTTCCAACAATTCTCTACCACATTCACCATACCCAAGACTGACTTTCAGTTTTACAATAAGTTAATCAACTCCTGCCTTGATGCACTAAATCATTTCTCCTATGAGATTCTTTCTCCAGACGCCTTTAGACTACTACAGCTAGCCATGACAGGTGAGGTCAGAGCCTCAAAAATATATAATATGCTAACCTCAACATTTAATATTTGTCCTAGTCGTCTGAAATGGGAACTTGACTTAGGATATAAGTTTGAGGACCACATATGGCTCCGCCTGTTTTCTAAAATCAAACAAGTATCGGTCTCAGCTAACATTACACAACACTACTATTTCTTTATACATAGAGCATTCATTACTCCGGCTAAATTAGCGAAGACTAACCCGAACTACGACGCTAAATGTTGGTCATGTGGCCCATCTCCTGCTACTTATATGCATATGTTCTTTGAATGTTCATATATTGTCAAATTTTGGTACGATATTTGGAAATGTATTCAGCGCATCTTCTCTGTAGATGTTCCGTTTTCTCCTTTAAGCATATTTTTGGGAAGTGTAGCCATTACAACATATATTTCCCTTGACTCTGCTAGATTATACGACCTACTCATATGCATAGCATTAAAATGTATTACAGCAAACTGGAAAGACTTTCAATTGCTCTCTACCAGAGCATGGTGGAATGCTTTATGTCAAACTCACAAATTGGAATTGTGCATGGCTAAAAATCTTAATACAATCCCTAAAAACAACGCTAAATGGTACTATTTCACATGTTATCTCAACTGTTTCAATGCAACTGCTCATGGCTCCTGAATATACATTCCTATGCTTACTTTACTAATCGAAGGATTATATTTATATAAAAATGCTTGTTTTTAACTATCACTGTAATAGAAGAATTAGTTTTATGCAATAATCTGTTATACCCATCTCCCCCCCCCCTCCACCTCGCTCCCTTCTGTTTCTGGTATGTTAGCTGTCTGTTTCCCTGTTTTGTCTCCCCATCTCTCTACTCATATCTCCATATCAGTTACTCATTACAGATATGCATTATGTTAATCCAGGCTTAATCAGCACTATCTACAATTTCTACCTCATTCTTGTTCAATTTAATGCATCAAATTTTTATATATCTTCAATATCTTAAACCCTGCCTTGTTAAAAATAGTTATCTCTGTTCATTCTTTATGTTTACCAGATCTACTCTAAGTCTGTAATGTGCTAACACATGTAATAATATCTGTATCTTGAATAATAAAAATTATTAAAATAAAAAAAATAATGGATCTTCATGATGGGGACAATTGTTCAAAATATGTTTTTTGGGTGGGTATTACCTTTGGCATTGTTCCACAGGATGGTATATTTGCACATTCCACCTTGGTCGTTCTGAAATGGCGATGCATGTTGAGGGTCCCTGTGGTCACCAAAACGGAATATACAGCTATTTTCCCTGACAAAGGACAAGATGTCCGAAATGCATAGGCACTTTAGCACACTGGCAAAAGCCAACACTAAGCGGTGATACTTGTTTGATGTAAATAATGAGTGGTTTTTGCCTCAATCATTGTTTAGTGTTTTTCTTACTTGAGGCAATGATTCCAGGAAAGACACATCTACATTTCATTTGAATGTTAATCTAGCTGACACGCTCGACAAAGGGTGTGCAACCCTCAACGCAGGCTGTATTAGCCGTCCACAGCTTTGTCACTATTTGCAATGCCCTGTGCAGAGACGTTTTCCATAGGGTATGCACCCCAAGTTTACACTTCTGATAAACACCACAACAACCAATTGCTTTAATTACATTTTACCCAGCTGTGCCCACTCACACTCGTGACGTATGTGTTGACGCTGCATCCTCCAGGTGGTCTGGAGCTGTGTCTGACAATTGCTGGGGTCTTGACGGGCGCTCAACCCCCTTCAGGGGTCGTGGAACATCATCCTCCTCCTTGGATGGCCCAGGCACATCTGAGGGAGGCTGTTGAGGTGGACCGGTATTGGCACCGGAAGCCTTTGTTGTAAAGGTCAAGGTGGATAAAATGTCCAGTGACATGTCCCTCTGGGGAGGCAATGGTGGAGCTAGCTGTACTGGAGGCAATTTCTCCCCATAGGGGATGCATGTAGGTCTGGCAATACTGGTAGCCTTATAAGGCTTGCCTCACCCCGTGGAAAATTAGGTTGCTTCCTAGTAGGGAGGTGACATGACTGCCTCCCCATCCATTTCCTCTACTTCCTCTGTGGAAGAGAGACTTAGATCCATTATGGTGGTCCCTTCTGGGAGTACTGGCACGCTGAGGTTCTGGTAACATGCTTGCGGTAGTGCCGCTAGTGCCGGCACTGAAAGATCCAATGAACGTGGAAGTGGCTTGGGCAAAGGCAGACTGACGGAAGCAGTTTGTGGGGTTGCGAGGAGCCACAGCAGCAGAAGTCCTGCATGTGGCGAGGGAAATGGAGGCGCACATCTTACCCGGTGAGTTCACAAACTGTTAGTGAACCTAGAGCGATCATTAACTGCTTGCGTGTCAGAAGCAGGCACTCGGTGAGCAACGCTCGCATAGAAGTAAAAGTAGTTCAGAGAACCATTCTGAATTGCAAAGCAGCAGAAGCAGCTCTTGCATATGAGTGAAAGTGATTCCCAAGTTCTCCAGTACTGGATCTTTCATAGATGCACATGCTGTGAATATTTCCTATTGTCGGGTGGGAATCCTCGGTAACATAGAGCAGTTTAAACTCGGACACTTTTGTGCTCTAGTACAGTTATGTTGGGTCATACTGCCCACAGCCAATAGGCACACCTCCCTTAACTCATCCCCTGTTGGCCATCTTCAAATTTCTTACCGCACGTTCATTTTGGGAGTCCTCACATTTTCTCTTCATTAAAAATGTATTCTTGACGGAAAAAGTTACGTTTACAATGTCTCATCGACAACCAGCACTAACGGTAATGCTGCAGGGTCTACAGACATTCCCGCCGCTAGTAATCTTATTTTCTGCCCGGTTGGGCCTACCTCATGGCCAAGTCCACAAGGAAGAGCCTGTTCAAAGCCTGTACCCACTGTGGCTGAAAAAGGCCTTTTAAGCCTCCGTCTCCCTCAGGCGTGGGTCATCTGCATTAATGAGCTGACTACTCTTGCAACATTGTACCTTTTCAGCCCCCTACTTCAACCCAGCACTTAGGGAATTATGGGACTTGAAGTCCCCAATGGAAACCTCATGGCTTTGAGCTCCTGTTTTACTTTTGAACCGTTTGTTCCTTATGATATTCTTTAAAGGATCATCATAAGGATTAGTAGTTATCATTGATTGTAAAGGGAAAGGCAATTCTTTTAAAACATGGTTATTCACAAAGTTCCTTTAAGTGCACCTTTCAGTGTTAGGGAGGTTTTTAGCTTTACAGGTCTCCCGAATTTTAGAAGGGTTTTGATTTCTTCCAAGGTCAAGGAATTTCTAATTGTTTTCACCCCTATTTATATGAGCATCTTGTGGAACAGCAAGATGTTTATTACAACAAGCCATTACATACTTTGGTATTGCGGAGCCATCCTCTAAAGAGGAAGACAAATACTGCGTCTCATCCCATGGAGTCCTCTTATTCCCCTGGGCCTTTTCTCCTCCCAGGTGATCCTCATACAGAACACCACCCTGAAGCTCAGGGTCAGAAAGCGTCTACCATTCCCTGGCCACCTGGGAGGAGAGATTAGGTAGGGAATTAGTGAGGAATCCATAGGATTCATCACAGTAGGGTGCATAGAGTATGGGTAGCAAAGTTGATGTCTTTGTCTAGAGGGAAGAAAAAGAGTAAATACAAAGGCCAAGAAGGAGGCTTGAGTAGCAGTCAAGTTTGCAGAGCACAAGAGTGGAGATTAGAGTTTTTGTAGACTGCCTAGTAAATAAAGGATGAATGTTCTGAATGTTGAGGAGGTCAATTAAAGCAGTAGAGGCAGTTGTAGTGATGAATTGTTCCAGTAGTAGGTCGCTATCAAAGAAGCCACCAAGATTGAAAACCTTGGGTGAGAGAGCGAGGTGGTTAGGCGGGAAGGAGGGAGGAGAGGGGAGGGGAGGAAGGAAATTGGAAGCGGGAGAAATAGGATTTCTATTTTTGAAGCCATCCAGTGACGAATTGCAGTGAAACAGTTTGTAATCCGTTCCTAGATGGCTCGGTTTAAGGTAAGAGATTAGTAAAATATTTGAGTGTCATCAGGAAAACGGCAATGGTGAAACTAAAGTAGGAGTTAAGTTCTTCTACGGCAAAGGTATACAGTGTGAAAAACAGAGGTCCAAGGACTGATCCTTGGTGGTCGCCGAAAGGGGGGGGTTCCGGGGTTTAGGAGTACTAAGATTCCGTATAATGAGGCATGTTTTTGTATTTTAATTGAATTTATATGTGCACGAATGAGTGAATAATCCTTTGCTGTCTTCCGTGCAGTCTGGGCTTCGAGTCAGGTTATCATTTGTTTATGGTACACGACAGAACACTGTAAATATAGGTTCCAGGCTGGGATCCAGTGGCTGTTTTGTTTATGCAAATACTGCCAGATTTTCCTGTAAATAATAAACAATAGTCATGGCTGATCTCCAAGCTACTGGATGTACTCTTAATATGGCATCCGGCCAAGGTCAGGTATTCTAGGAGATCTAGGAGGACAGTCCTTAAGTCTTGTTGAGTGAAGATCATGATATATGTTCCCTATTCCTTTAGGGCATGTAAACATATTATTGGGGAACATGTCGATGAGCTCTGGGCATGTTTTGAAGGCCAGTGCAATATAAAACAAACCATCCAGAAGTTATAAAAGAGAGATTCTGGGAGGCGTTAAGGGAGTGTTGTCATGGATCTTCACGGAATGCTTTGGGGGTGTCTCCATTCTGGTTTATGGAGAAGGGAGGGGCTCTTTTTTGTTCCTTTTTCTGACCTGCATTTTTGAAGCACTACAATTGGATATTTGTCTGCAGAGGCTGAAGCTTCTCCTTTTGACATTTTGAGAGGCTGGTGGCGTCGTGCGTCCTACTTATAACATCCAGTGACGTCGGCTTGACGGAGGCCCTCGAGGGACAGCGTATCGACGTCATCGACGCAGAAAATGTTTCCAAAGCAGCACAGCTGTGGTTATTACTGTCATAGATGTGGAATATGTCGGAGGACACAATCCCCTTGAAACACTGCTACCGTACTAATGGGGGTACAGCTTTGAGATTCCTAAAGTGGGGGCACAGTAGCATAAGCAGCGAGACCTAAGATTATGACACCCGGATAGCGGGAGAAACACCTAAAATGGAGGCACAGCAGCAAATGTACCAACTGCTAGCTTTGAGATTCCTAGAATGGGCACACAGAAGAAAATGCACCAACACCTAAAATGTGTGCACAATCGAAGTGTAGCAGCAGCAAGCATTTAGAATCCTAAAATGTGTGCAGAGTAGTAGAAGCAGCTAAACCTAAGATCGTGACACCAGGATATTAAGAGAAACTCCTATAATAGGGGCACAGACGCAAATGTAACTACACCTAGCTTTGAGATTCCTGGAATGGGGCACAGTTGCAGAAGCAGCGAGATTTAGGACTATGACACCTGGATAGTGGGAGAAACACCCAAAACGGGGGCACAGTAGAAAATGCAACAACACTTCAAACGCGGGCACAATAGCAAGTGCAGCAGCAGCAAGCTTTGGGATTCCTAAAAATGGGTGCAGAGTAGTAAAAGCAACACCTCACTTTGAGATTCCTAAAATGAGGGCACATTAGTAGAAGCAACAAAACCTAAGATTGTTGCACCATGATATTAAGAGAAACACCTATAATGGGGGCACAGAAGCAAATGAAACAGCAGCTAGCTTTGAGATTCCAAAATGGGGGCACACTAGTAAATGCAACAACACCCAATTTTGAGATTCCTAGAATGGGTGCATAGTAGTAGAGGCAGTGAGACATAAGAATTTGAGACTAGGATAGTGGAAGAGACACCTACAATGGGGGCACAACAGCAAATGCAACATGGGGGCACCTACAATGGGGACACAGTAGTCAATGCAACACCTGACTGAGATTCCTAAAATGGGGGCCCAGAAACAGCAAGACCTAAGATTGTGCCACCTGGACAGTGGGAGAAACACCCAAGATGGGTGCATGGAAGCAGATGCAACAACTGCAAAGGTGGCTATCTGGTGCAACAGAGTAGGGTAGTTTTACAATAATAAAACACTCTTAGCTGTGTAGGTTGGACCAAATGTTGTTACAAAATTAATTAGGTGGGGATTGGGTTGGTCAGTTTAGTGGGGGAAGTAATGGCTGCAACCCCTAGCCGTAACCGCACTCGTCAGTGGCTGCTGGGTGAAGGCTGCAGGCTCCTCAGGCTAACATGGGCCAGCACGGTGTGGAGCTGCTGCTTCCACGGGCGCAATCCTTTGCCGTGAAGTCCTTCGTCGAGAGGTCTCTGCCTGGGCATGAGGCTGCCCTACGAGTGTTGAAGATGAGGTGTTCCAAGTCACATGGCAGGTCCACTGGCCAATCGGCAGGCCGCAGGGGGGAGAGGAAAGGGAACAGAAACAGGTGCCGAGTGCGCTTAAAATAGTCTTATCTTTTTTATTGAGCTATATATGGAAGCACCAAGCACTTAATTACAGTTGATTAACCCCATTGAAGTATCTTATTCAAATTTGGCTTATATTTGCTTCATGATTAATTCAATTGACACAAAACTTCTTATAAGGCTTTTGTTTATAGCCATTGGAGCCCATGATTGTTTTCCATGTGGCTTTTAAATTGGATTTGATATTTTGAAGATTTATCATGATTTTTGGGATTGTATAACCCGATCCTCCCTCCAGCATCAGGCTGTTAGCTTTCAACTCTCTGCTTTTACAGGGGCGTGGTGCGAGTGTGAGGGATTGGGTTTTACCTGTTTTGATATCACATTGAGAAAAGGAACAGTTATTAAAGGCAAGGCATATTAAGAGATAATTCAATTCAGGGGGTCATTAATATGCATGAGGCGTTTAGTGAGAGCCAGTTAGCATTACAATTCCCTTTAAGAAGCTTTTCACTATAGGAGGCATTACTAATCAAGCTTTAAATAGATGACTGATTCATTATAAGCAGGGATATAGGCTAGAACATGGGAATAGTGTTTTTCATTACTAACCTTTATTATATTGAGTGTGTTATGTGTAATCACAATAATTGGAATATGTGTATTACTTTTTCTTCTAATAAAAAGAAATTAACTGTGCAGAAGGATGTGAGAGCATATATTGAGGGTTCTTTATTGAGAATCTTTTCATGAACAGACACACATGTGCTTCAAGTGTATCTAGGGGCATCTATGTATATTACAATATATTGTGCATGTTTCGATAAGGAGGCAGTTTAACAGTAGTCCATCTATAAATCTAATGACATTAGTAAATCAGTCATGTGTGGATGAATGAGTGTTGCTAGCCCACAACAGGGGGTTTATTGTCCACTCTCTTTGATACTCTGTTGCAGGTATCTGCTATTCTCAACCTCTATACCTACCACAACGCCTACTGGGGTAGGAGGGGGGGTCTAGCATAGTCCCTTTGGGGTGGAGGAACGGCTCTGGGGGTAGAGGTGATACAAATCACATCAAAATTATTCTCTAAGGCCACTATCCTCAAAGTACTTCGTGATCTGTTCGTAGACCACTGCTCAAAGACAACTGAATAGTGGGGAAGGAGAGGAACTGGGTACTCGTTTGCTGGAACATTTGCATGGAAAACTGCTAGTGTAGCAGCGTCATGAGGAAAGATCCACGTTTCTGTGACAGCAAGAAGTTAAAGTTGAGGATAAGAGTCAAAGTAACCAGTGATGGGAGAAGACTTGTTGCAGGGGGATTGTGCATTTCAGAGACCAAGTGAAAGACCGATAGGAGGTGGGGAGAGGTGCAGGTGTTGTAGGGCAAAAGATTGAGATAGATGAGGTTGGGGATCCAGAGTGCATGGGAGCATCTTTTTGAGGGATGTACATGCAGATGTGAAGGAGGAAGAGGTAGCTTGAAAGTGATGCAGAAGCTACACCAAGTTGAGGCTGAAGGCTATGAGAGAAGTCAAGGAGAAGGAGGAATTTAAGCAAAGTCAAGATGCATAATGGAGGGTAGAAGAAATGGACAAATGAAGAAAGGGTGTAGCCCAAGAGAAAGAGCGGTTAGGTGGGTGAGCGGAAGCAGTGGGTGGTTGTCTGAGAAGAAACAGCTATGTTCTGAGCTGTACATCTTTCCATCAGTATGACAATCTTAATGCAGATTTTAGGGTAACGCCAATTTTAGTCAATCACGGCGGAGCAGAAGAAATTCAGAATTACGAATGTCATACTGACGGAACAATATTAAATATTGCTGACAGATGCAAATCTGTAATGGGAATCTTCGATTTAAATGAACAGCATTGACTGCAATTCGACATAAGACTAACAGGGCCGTAGGGGACATGGAAAATATGAAAAAATATAGTAATTATAAAGTAATGGACTAGCGTGGGTTACAGATCTATCCATCAGTAGACTGTATTGGAATATGTATGGTAGTGTAATCATCAATTGAGATTTCTATATGGACTGTTTCTAAACATGGACTCTTTCTTTGTCTTGACAAATCCCTGAAGGGCGAAACTCATGACCATGTAGTTGGCAAGTCTTTTATTGATGACAACTTATCATATGGAATGTGAAACATTTATGTGGTTTTAAGTCACTTTACTAACATTCTCACTTTAATACTGTCCTGAGAATCTTTCTTTAGATCAATCTTACAACTCATGAGACATCAATAGACACACACCACTTGCATAGAATGTCCTCCAGCTATTATTACATAGCATCTCCACAGGGGTTAGGTATTGGTTGTTGTACACATTTCTCAAGCACAGGGTTGTGTGCCATCTATCCCTCTGTTTGCAGCTGTGTAACAACCCAATTTCATATGAAGGACGCTGCTTGAACAGGTCGAACAACCCTTATAAACTCTTAATTCTGAGTTGGGCTAGAATGGGACTATAGGCAACTGAAGGACGGATAACAGACCCAAAACAGCAATGTTCCTTGGTCCTGTGAGCTAGCAGAAGCCTTGCTGTGAAAGAATGGCCAGTGGTGGAGAGATCACTGTGTGTGGACGCAGAGATCAGGTAAAGGGTGCTCTCTGAAAAGTTCTGGCTTTAACAGGGGTTATGGACTTAGACCCTTTACAATCCTCACATGCCCAAACAGGGTGCAGACCTTTGCTGCTTTTGGCCCAACACTGCAGACACCCAGAGGGGACTGAATAAGGGAGGCAGTGTGTCACATGTCGCTCTGGGAGCCAGTCAGTGATCCAGATAGCTTCCAGACTTGCAGGCAGAGTCCTGGATTTTGTGGCCCAGGGAGCTTTTGTTTTACAGACATAACCTTCAGACGGTGCACAGGGTTCTCTGGCAAAGCAGGATGTGTCCAGAAAACAAAAGACATTATTGAAAACAAGCCGCCAGACACTCACATGCCCCTCACTGTGCTCTAGATGCCTTGCACAGTTGCTGGCAGAGTCCTGGTGGTTATAGGCCTAGTAAGCTTTATTTTGCAGGCAGGACCTTCAGATGGTGCACAGGGTTCCTCTGGCAAAGCAAGATGTTGGCAAGTAAACACAATTTGCTGAAAATGAACCTCCAGACAGTGTCACATCCCACTCTTGGAGGCAGAGTCCTGGGTGCTGTAGGCCCAGTAAGCTTCGTTTCACAGGCAGGATCCTCAGATGGTGCACATGCCCTCTTGCAGTTCCCTGTACACTCGGACCAGGTTGTATATAGGTAAAGTGCTTGCAAATTAGCACCTTCCAATGGCAGTGGTCCCTGTTGGGGCTGTATTTGCACTGCAGCTGTCATGCAAATTATGAATTCAACAATATCTTCAGCTAGTTCTCACTCCTGCTATGATGTGCTACTCCTCACCTTTCTCTATCTCCTTCTCTTCTACTATATGCATGTACAGCTGTGTACCTTTGTCGACCGCCTCATCAATCCCAAATATTTTGTCTGCCCTTGCAACCTATCATTAACTTTCCTCAACCATCTAAACTTTCAATCATTCCATCATGCTATTTCTAAAAGGAAATTTAAAACTTCTGCCATTCTCCCCTTTCTCCCTGACCAACAGTACTCTCTCCCCCTTCACACCTGATGCCTCTTCCACCAACACTGCCTTCTGCAACATCCAATCCCTACTATATGACTCATTAGCCTCTCAGTTACCACTGCTTACTTTACCCCCAAAGTCTAAGCATGATATGATATGATAGTTTATTTATATAGCGCCTATACACAAAAGTGTTTCAAAGCGCTTCAAGGAGGGAGGGAACATAGGAAAATACAGTACATTCAGTTAAAGTCCTTGAAGCAATACAGAATGTGAAAAAAACTATTGTAATAGGCCTGTCGACATTTCTGTTAGTGCAAGTGCAAAAAACAAGTAAGGCAGGAGGTAATGGAAAAGGAGACCAAAGCAAGCAGTAACATTACTATGTCTGACAACAATTTACGCAGTGCAGGAGGAATACAAGAGGAGGGTTGAGAGGGGGGCAGGAGGGATAGAGGGGAGAGGAGGAACAGGACACGCTGCTGAGCAAATTTTATCAGAGATAAATTTAAAAGCAGGGGAGGGGGAATGGAGAACAAAAGAGTAGGAGGGGAGAAAGAGAAGATACTATCAACGGTCAAGGAACAGATGATAGGAGTAAGTGCTAGGAGGAGAAAGACCTCGAGGGAGTGTCTAGGTCCCCAGAGGAGGGGGGAGATGCAGGCAAGAGAGAGTAGGAATTAGAGTGGGAAGTAGAAGAGGGTGGGTTTGAGGTACCCAGCACATAGAACAGGGGAAGCACCTCAGGGTAAGCACCTCAAGAAGCGTGAGTAGGGACAGCGCGGAGCAGGGGGCGGAGGGTCACGTAAGGTGTGGTGGCAGGGGCAGACGTGGAAATGCAATTGGTATTGCCAGGCAGTAGCGGGACCAAGTCTCGGCAGAGGCGGGCCCGCTTACAAACTTAAAGGATTGAGATGAGAAGAAGGGTGGGAGACGACCAGAGGGGAGAGGGAAAGAGGCAAAAGGGGGGGGGGGGAGATGTAGATGGATCAGAACAGATGTACAGGCAAGTTATATAGAGGTAGCAATTCAAGGTAAGTTAAAAACAGTGAATGCAAACAGTGGAAACATGCATAGATAATGGACCAAACATTTTTAGTGCGTTCGATTAGAGGAAGGGTGAAACATGCATGAGATACAGGTAAATCCCCCAATGTCATGGAGTGCAGGAGTTCGGTATAGAATGATAAAGTGCATAGACAATTTCAAACAGTATTTAACAATGAGTTACAAGATTCCACTGAGGTGGAATTAGAGACTGTAGATGATCGGTTCACAGAAAGATGGAAGGCGTGCAAGAACATGTGCCAAAGTCGAGAATGTTTGTTGTGGCACTGAGGGTAGGGTCCAAGGGCAGGTGGAGAGGCTGAAAGCAAGAGTCAACTGGAGGTGGAGGGCGGTGAAAAAGAGTCAACGATGGTGCAGCAAGTGATGCTGCATCCTCAGCCATGGGTCACCCCATTCATTCACTCTCCGCACAGGCATGCGTGGGCTGCTGCGCAAATGGAGGCATACCCACTCGCATGAGGACCTGCAACTCTTCTTCTCTGCCCTGAACTATCTCTCAAGTCCACTCTTTATAGAGCAAAAATGGAATTCTACCTAAACCTCATTGACTCTCACACAAACCATCCTTGCAAGCTACAAGGCACCCTAACCTCACTCCTCCCAAGTCTATGGCTATAAACTCTGCTCTCACAGCTAATGACCTAGCCGAATACTTTCATGCAAACATTAAAAAAATTAGAGACCCTCTCCTTACCTTCCTCGCACTCCCTCCTACATCTTACACTTCGCTTACTCTACCATCATTCACTGCCTCCATCTCCCACTCTAGTCACACTAATACTGGCAAAGTGCTATCTCTACTGATGAAGGCTAACCCTTCTTTTGCCCCATCAGAACCTCTTGCTCCTCAGCTAGTCAAGCCTATTGCCAGTTTAGTGGCCTCTCACCTCGCTAAATTCTTCAACCTCTCCTTCGACTCTGCTTGCTTTCCCTCTGTTTTCAAAACAGCCACAGTCGTCCCTCTCCTAAAAAAAAGCAAGCGGCTGATCCAAACCAACCAGCTGCTTTCGCCCTGTGTCTTCTTCTTGACTACTCTAAAGTGCTTGAAAGCGTTGTATTCAACTGTCTTACCAATTTTTTAGACATAGACAACCTTTGAGACACCAGACAAGCACGTTTCCGCTCCTGTCACTCCACAGAAACTGCTCTCATGAATGTGTCTTACTTCATCACCTCTGCTAAGCGCTCCAATTTATCCTCTATCCTAATTATCCTGGACTTGTCTGCTGCCTTTGACATTGCCGGTCACTCTGATCTCCTTATTGTCCTTTCTTCTTCAGATTCACAATTGAGCCCTTGCCTGGATGGAATCCTACATTCCTACATTGCACCTTGCCAATTCTCTGTCTTCTGGAGCAACACCGCTTCTCAACTCACTCCTCTAACCGTTGGTGCTCGACAAGGCTCTGTCTTGGGTGCGCAGGGCAATAATCTCCTACTTTGGGTTCCCATACCAACTCTTCGTGGACAACACCCACTTCTTTTTCTGTTTTCCTGAACTCTCCTCTGATCTCTCTATCAACATTTCAAACTGTCTCTCTGCCACTAAATATTGGATGACTTTGCAATTTCTGATGTTAAACTCTACCAAAATAGGTGTTCTTCCCTGCCAAAAGCTCTCTCTCATCTCTTCCTTTGCCTATCCAGTTCCCTCCCAACACTCTCCCCTACTCCTCTTCAGATAGACACCTCAGCTTCATCTATGAATAAATATTCTTACACCTTCTCTACTTTCATCTCCAAGACTATAACAGCAGCACGCCTCAACCACCTAAATATTATGAAAATCAGGCACCTCCTTCCTTTCAAAACCACCAAGCATCTCTTAACCCCTCTTGTCTTCTCTAAACAGGACTATTGTGCCAGCATCTAATTTGGTCTCCCCACCTATGCTTTATGTCCTCTCGACAAGATCATTAGCTTCACTACCTGGACTCTCTTTGAACTACCTCACTTCACGCCTACCTTCCTTGTACCGCCACCAGGCTGGATGGCTGATTATGCAAAACAGGGCCAGATTTACATTTCTCCTCCTAGTTCTAGTTTCAAATCTATCCACAGTAAGGCACCACTGTATCTATCCTCCTCTATTCAACTTTACAAGCCTTGTCAAAATCTCTGCTCTGCTTCCTCAACTATGTGAGGAACTCATGGTGACAAGTAAGACAGACACGTGATCACAGTTCAAGGGTGTTTATTGAACAATGAAAGTAATATGCGGGTTGGGAAAACACCTAATCTAAACCCAAAGATAAGATGGGGATGACAGGTGTCGACCATCAAATGAAAATAAGGCCGTGCTAGTGGCATCAAGCAAATAAAAGGGCCTATGCTAATAAAAACTATTGCCAAGAGAAGTGTTCTCAAATGATAAGTCAGGAGGTGGTAGCCCGGAACTCCCTTACCCACGTTTTGAGCACGGGGTAAGGTGGAGTTGATGGAGCAAAGCATAGTCTCGGTCCTCTCCAGCATGAGATGACAGTTCCAATGCCAGTTCTCAGGATGGTCGATGGCCAAGTCTTGTTTCCTTTGAAAGTATCTTGCCTTCGGGCCTGATGTGTTCAAATACTCAAAACCAAAATTTCCTTTAACAAATGACTTTTTATCTCCAACATTCGGTGTGGGTGATGGTTTCACCTCTGGGTCCTCTTCTCCTGAAATGACCCTTTTCATATTGTATTTCACAATTTCTGCTAGGGTGATGACTTCTCCCCCGGGTCCCACTCTTGTGGGCTGACCCTCCTTAATTATAATCCACAGTTTAAATAAAGTGATGTATGCAAACAAATGGGGGTCTGGGAATCTCTCTACCAGCACGAACACAGCCCAATGACCTGTTCTTGGGTGAATAACCCCTGGGAGAGACTCTACCAAGTCTTTAGCTCACTGTCCTTTTCACAGAGAAGAAATTTCCCCGCATATCAGCCTTTGTCCTGCCCTGGGGCAGTCCAGCGCCGAAATGCTAGGCAATTCTCCTCTGAACAAGAGTACCATCAGTAACCCCATACACGTGTTTCAGCCTTGTTGGCCATCATCAGTGAGGTGAAACTGCTGCCTCTCTAAGAACAGTGAGCAAGGGGTCCACGTCTGGATTGCCCTGTTAACTTAGGGTGAAACCCAAAGTTAATGTATGCAAACAAAGGGGGGTCTGGGAATCTCTCTACCAGCACGAACACAGCCCAATGACCTGTTCTTGGGTGAATAACCCCTGGGAGAGACTCTACCAAGTCTTTAGCTCACTGTCCTTTTCACAGAGAAGAAATTTCCCCGCATATCAGCCTTTGTCCTGCCCAGGGGCAGTCCAGCTCCGAAATGCTAGGCAATTCTCCTCTGAACAAGAGTACCATCAGTAACCCCATACACGTGTTTCAGCCTTGTTGGGCATCATCAGTGAGGTGAAACTGTTGCCTCTCTAAGAACAGTGAGCAAGGGGTCCACGTCTGGACTGCCCTGTTAACTATAAAATAAAGTGATGGCCTCAACCCTGGCTCCCCCTCTCATGGGCTAACCCTTCTCAATTTGAATCCACAAACAGTTTTAAAACACACTGTATCTGTGGGTAGCTAGATTCGGCCCCTCTTAGGATTTGCTTCCTGGGTTTCCTCTCACTGCAGGATTTACTACCCTTTCTGTCAGCCAATTTAAGGATCAAAGTCTTTTGATTGTACAGGGCTTTTGCTTGACCCTCATGTATGACCACTGAGTTCCTTTGCCAACCTTCCTATGGCCTTGCGTTTTCTGTAGTTTCTCAGATTGGGGCTCAACCAGAGTCTCTAGAGTGGACTCCAATGTGGTGTCGATTTCCCTCTGCTGATGGTCTCCCCTTGACACGTTTTAAAGTTCAATTAAAGTTTTTTTCACAACTTGCCACTTTGCGATTCTCACTCCACACAACCCAGTCTTATCGAGTCTCCCCACTACTCAACGTTTGTGATGAACTGCTTGGCGGTTTCTTTGGAGTCAAAGCCGGTACCACAGGCACAGGAGTCTCCTATGCTCAGCCTTATCTGCAAACGCTTGCCCTGTGTACTGCTGACATCTGCAGCAGGGCACTAGTGCCATTGTTTGCGTTCCCAGATTGTCCTCCACGACGGTTCTGCAGGGCTGGGACAAACATGGCAAGGTCATCTCTCTTCTTGCCACCCTCTCACTTCCCGCCGCGTGGTAGCCGTCTCAACGTGCTGTCTACCGTACTGTGCCCTCTGGCTCTACCTTTTATCCCTGTGGGGAAGGGAAAGGGTCATCAGGTGTGTGTGATTCTGATCAATTGCCTGACCCTGGTATTGGGACATGTTAGGTAAACGGCTCTAGTGTTAGTCTGTGGTCCGTTGTGGGAAAGTGTTTGGGAAGGAAAAGGGGCAGCAGTGGTTTGGAATGTCCTACGTGAGAGGATGCGGAAAAGGTGTTAAAGAAGGGAGGATACTGCATCTCACCCATCGATGTCCCGCTCCCCGAGAACCCCCATCCAGCTGATCCTCCTCACTGGTCCACCCCCAGGAACTGAATCCAATAGCGATGGCCGTGTCCTGGCCAAGTGGATGACAGAACCCTAGGGACTACCTAGGGAGACACCATCAGGTTTCTCACAACTACCCTTGTGGCTCTTTGCCCTCCCCGTGCTTCCTCGTCTTGTCTGTGCTTACTCCACTTGCATGGAATTCTCTTCAAAGCCAAACTAAAAGCCTACCTCCTCGCCTCTGATGTACCCTGTTAACTACCACTCATCTGCCTCCTAACTAGAATTCTTCCCTCACCTATAATCTGCCTCTGTCCCTCACTTCCTCTGCCTCTACTTTAGCACTTCACCCATCATGGTCATATCCCGAGCATAGCTGGCCTTACCACCTACCTGCACTTCAAAATGTAAATTGTCCTTAATCTATGTATGTCTACTTATGTATTGTACCTGGTGACTGTTCCATTTACTCCCCTTCACAACCTAGTCAGAATGTTCACCAAACTCACCCCATTGTAAGAAGCTCACTGCTTCCCATCAATTCTGATTACTTATCTATTGAATGTTCTTCTTTGATCAAAAGAGCATGGCTTCTCCTATATATAAATACATGAAATAAATACATGCTGTTGCCTCCTTTAGCCATGTCACAAACACGCCCCACTGCTTTGGGGCCATCTTTTGTTTTGGCTCCATCAAGGACATCCTAAGAGCCCAGTTTGTCTAAATTAAAAGTCCCTTCCATCGGAAACTGAGTATGTTTGTTCTGTCGTGTCAAGTAATGCCAAGAGTCCCTAAAAAATGTACAAATGGTACTATTAAATTGGTTAACACGTAGTCCGCAGACACCTTTGGAGCTTCCTCTACCTGATTTGACTGATCCTTACCCATTTCTTTCCCTATCTTTTATTACTTTCATGGGTTCCAATTGCCCAGTTACCCAGGGGCCCCTGTACAATTAACTCTTTGGCTCTGCTACTTTGCAATCCTGAGAAGGGAGGGAACCGATAACCAGAGACACCCTGGAGCAAACCTAACAGGGATATGGTGCACTCAACCTACAAACCTTAATCTATCCCTATTTAATTGGACTTAAATGTTTCAAATGTGCAATGCCCCCTTTTCATTTTTCCCTTTTATAAACCAGCGCCAGAAATATAGATAACAGAGAGGTTTCCTACGGGGACCTTCTCTTTCCAGGACCTGAATGAATTTGGTCAAAACATCAAACATAATGAAACCAACCAGACTAGTTCACCAGTCCCAGCATTTAGCCTGATCTATTCCAGGTCAGAAGTAATAAACAATTTCTAAAAGCAATGCAATAAAACAGGCAAACCGGATGACCAACACAATGCACCCAACCCAGAACCTCCATCCCGTTTCAGCATAGGCCCTAAACAAATCCCGTTTGCCGGTCCATTCCTGCAGCTACAAAAAGCCATCCACTTCCCTTTGTGGCCCTGTATGCACGTACCCACCCCCTGGAGTTCTTAACACGGACTCCTTACCCAATTGTGTATGCGTGCAGGTGCGAGGGGGCGGAAGTCTTCATGAGGAGGTAGCCACTTCTGATGCCATACCACGCTGCACGAAAGTCACTTGCATCTATTAATGTAATGGAAATTCAGCCAGATTAGCTCTCAGATTGAACAGGCAAAGGTGTATTAGCATAATCTTCTTTTAAGACCAACAGCAACCCAACGTATCCCTGAAAACCCAACTACCCCCCCTCCACCCTCTAGGTCGGCTGCCCTTCTACCCCTCAAGAGATTCTTAATACTGACGATTTTTGGCCGAGATTATCCTCTGGTAATGAGATGGCTCTTTTCGATTGAGGTGGGAAGAGTTCTAAAGGAATTAGAGTTAATAACAGACTGCATTGTTAGAGTTGATTTGAATTTCTTTTTCTTTCTTCCTTCTTTTTTCCCCTTTCTCTTCTTGATTTCCAATGATGAATGTTTTGTTTATTGTGATATTCAGAGTATGTATAGTGATTGATGAATTTTATCTGTTTTATCTTTGTGTACTGTTTGTTGAAATGTGCTTAAAGTAATATTTTGGCTACTGCACAATAAATAAAAAAGATTCAACCCCATATCCTTGAAAATAGCCTGTGCACAGACCCTGCAGAAATTGCATGACTGTCGGATCATGAAAAAAGAGCCTGGGTCCTCTTGAAAACCAAAATGGCATCAAGGTATTTATTTTTTATTTAATTTGCATTTTTAAAGCGCTCACACAGCCCGGGGGCATCGAGGCGCCGTTACAGGAATATGTCTCTCAGTTGTGTATTTATAAGGCGCCTAATACCCAGAGGTTTTTAACTGTGGAACCGGGGATCGTACCTGTGTTGCTTCGTGTCGTCTTGTTTCCAAAGCAAGCACGTTGCCTTGCAAGGCAAGCACGTTGCCCCTGGGACTATTTCACGGTTCCAATCTGCAGGTCTGTCTGGGCCAAAGAAAGCAGAAAACCTAGAAAAGGTATTTATTTTTTATTTAATTTGCAGCCCGGAGGCATCGAGGCGCCGTTACCGGAATATGTCTCTTAGTTGTGTATTTATAAGGTGCCTAATACCCAGTCGCGTCGCTAGAGGGGGCCTGGGGGGGCCCCCCCTCTGAAGTCCTGTGCCCCTTCTGCCCCCCCTACCTAAGGCGCGCAGTGACCATGTTCTCTGTTCGTGGTTTTGTGACACTCACTGAGGCAAATGTCTGCATATCACACGGCAATACTCCTTTTGTCTCAAAGCGAGTAGTGCTTGGCAGCTTGCAGCCCCTCCCATCAGAATGTAGCCACGAAACTACTAATGATGGGCCATTAGTCACTGAATTGTTTTGTGCCTGCATTTTGATGGGAGGGAGGGGAGCTGCGTGGGGTGTGGGTAGTTGGTGTGCACCCACGGTTCAGGGGGCCCCTGGGAGGGGGTCCCATTTGGAGAAAAAAAATGAAACATTCCCCCCCCCCCCCCAAAAAAAAAGTTTTGTTTCTTTTTGAAATCACTCTGCATTCATAAAGAAATGATTTCTTTAACAGAACTCATTTCTTTATTAAGGCAGAGTGACTACAAAAAGAAACGTTCTTTTTGAAGTCTGCCCTCCCCCACCTCCCCCACCCCATGACATGGTAGACCCTAGGCTTGAGGCTTCCATGTCATGGGGTTGGGGGGATCCCTATGACTTCAAAAAGAAATAGGGACTCATTACAGCTATGCCGGTCTGGAAACAACGGTGCTGGTAAGCTTACCGGCACCGTTGTTTCCGGACCAGCATATTACAAGTCTGCCTGCCATAGCCACCGTGCCGGCAGGTCTGACCCTGCCCAGCACAGCGCCCATAGTAGGCAGACCACCATGCAAGCACCAGCACCATTAGCAATTAACAGAGTCCTATGGGAATAGGGAGAAACAATTTACCGGCGCCTGACTTTCTGGGCTGCCGGAGTTGTAATCTCCCGGTGGCACTGGGAAGTCAGGCGCCGTAAATCATTCCGAGTCTGGCGGCAATCCTCCCGTGGCAACAGCACGGTTATCACCGGACTCAGAATGAGGCCCATAGTTTATTTTTGAAGTCACTCTGCCTTTATAAAGAAATTATTTCCGTTATGGTTCGGTCCTTACCGGAAATCATTTCTTAATGAAGTCAGAGGGCTCCCCTCAACCCCATGACGTGTGCGTGTGAGAGTGTATGGTGAAAGGGTGCACACAAATGTATGGGTGGCTGGCTGCGCGTGTGTGCTTGTATGGTGAAAGGATGCACACTTAAATGTATGGATGGCTGGGTGTGCGTGTGTGTATATGGTGAATGGTACCTGTGCTTATGTTCAGGGGTGCAACAAAACCTACATTTCGGGTGGGCTAATCCTTCAAATGTTGGTAGAGGCGCTAACTTCACGAGCGGTGGGAGGGGAAAACGTATTTGTGTGGGGGCATCTAACTTCTTTACACATTTTAATGAGACTATTCTAGTGCAGCTTCAATGTTACAAGCAGTTAACTCTCTCTAAGTCTAAAAGCACCCAGCTATGGACTACTGTTAGAATGAGTGGTCTCCTGGTCCCTCTCCACCCTACCAATCACTCCCCTGGCATGCAAGTACTAATCCCACATCACAATTTCAATTGCCTAAAAAATGTGGCATTTGAAGGCAGGTACTAACAGTGAAATGCTTTACATTGGTAATTTCTGGGCCCTTGTTAACAGTGAAACCCAGGTGCCGTTTAACATCTGAGTCCTATTCTGTCCAGCAGCTGCTCTAAAGGTCAGCCAGGTCGAGTCAACATAGCACAAAATTTCAGGGGGGGGGGGCGGTGCGGAAGCACAGTCAACTCAATGGTGTTGCACTACTACTTGTGTTTAATGCATCGATTACTTATTGGTAATCTTCATTACTCCTAGCCCTTTTCTTCCTCGTCCCAGTACTTATGCATGAGGCAGTACTTGTGTTTGATGCACTCTGCCTCATACACAAGTACTGGGGTGAGGAAGAGGTACATGGTGGTAATGTCTGACTTAGCTACCTGTAATCTTCATTACTCCTAGTCCCACTCTTCCTCACCCCAGTACTTACCTATGAGGCAAAGAGCCTCATACGTAAACTCTTGGACAAGAAGGAGGGACATGGAGGTAATTCTGGGCCAAGGAGCTGATTTTGGAGGTTGGGGTAGGGGGTGGGAGAGGGGAGGTGTGGAGCGGCGGGATTGTGTGATAAATCATAATGGTTGTCCATGTCCAGTCTAAGCAGGCATGATATGTGGCATTAGTGGCTAGAGAGGCATTTTGGTGCAGCCAGTCTAGTCATTCCTCAGTTTGGTATGACTTTCTTTTAACTGGGCATTTCTGATAAAGCAGTCCTGCTAAGTGTAATTACCGGGATAGATTGGCATTTCAGTGCTGCCAGTCTAGTAATTTCTTACTGCCGCATTGCATATTTTTCTGGGCCATCTGTGATAAAATGATATGATATGATATAAGTCATTTATAACGCGCCCGTACATAAGGCGTGACAAGACAAGGGAGGGAAGATAGACGGAGGACAAGACAAACGATCTTACTAGGCCATGTGTCATTCAGATGGTGCAAGTGCGAGAACGAGAAGTGCAAGGGGAAAGGGAGGAGGGGAGGGAAAAACAGGGCAGCAATGCTCTGAGTAGGTGCAGCCAGGGCAGCATGGCTCTGGGTAGTGCAAGGAGAACAAGGGATTTCAGGGTTACAGTTACAGCCCCTAAGTGCATGGTAGGCCCGGAGGCAGTGAAAGGGTAACCGATCAAGAAAGTGCCTGGACTCAGAGAGACTCTGAGGGTAGCCAAGCAACCAGTCGGTACAGCAAACAGGTAGGTCAGCAGGGGAGGGAGAGAGAGAAAGCAGAGGAGAAGAGGAACGTTTTGAGCTGCTTCCGAAACAGCAGGTGGTCTGCCTCAAGTTTGAGAGGAGCAGGGAGGCCATTCCAGAGGGAGGCACCTGCAGAGGTGAGAGATATACCCCCCACTATCTGCCTGGAGAAGGGTCTAGCCCTTAGAGAGTTGGAGGTAGCTGAGCGAAGGGCTCGAGAAGGAAGGGATTTTGGAAGAGAGCGTTGGATGTAGTGCAGGCCATGGCCCCAGAAATCCTTGCAAAGGGTCTTAAACTTGATCCTTGCCGCCATTGCGAGCCAGTGGAGAGATTTCAGGCTGAAGAGATGATCGCTGGGCTTGAGGCCAAGGATAAGATTTGCAGTCTTGTTCTGGATTAGTTGCAGATGACGGAGAGTAGAGGCAGGCAGATTGAGAAAGAGGCTATTGCATTAGTCCAGCCTAGAGAGAGCCAGTGCTCTGGATACAGTGAGCCTCTGGTGGAAAGTAAGAAAGGGAAGAGCCCCTTTGAGGAGGAGCAGCTGCTAGCGGGACATCTTGGCGACGTCGGAGATGTGAGGAGAGAAAGAGAGAGTGGAGTCGAAGATAACACCAAGGTTTTTTGCCTCTCAGGAAGGCGAAGGAGGGGGGCCCAAGGTGGGAGGCCAGACAGAGAGGGAAAGCAGGGGCAGGGGTCCCAACGAGACGTATCTCATGGCATTAAGGTAGAGATCGTTGGAGGTTCACCAACCTTGAATCGTAGATAGACAGTCAGGAATGTGCGAGAGAGGAGGAGGAGGCTGAGGGGAGCCTGAAGGAAAGCCGAGTCATCCCCATAACACTGAAAGTTAGAGGAGAAGGCAGAGATCAGGTGAGACAAAGTGTCCAGTAGAGGTTGAAAAACCAGGGTGAGAGGATAGACCCAGGGGGAATGCCATAGGTGGGGAGAGGTGGCGGAGAGAAAGGAACCAAGTTGGACCCGAGAGGTGAGGGGTGGTCCAATAGGAAGGCGATCAGTCACTACAGGGCCTGATCCGTGATGCCCAGGTTCTCACGGAGTCGATTGATCAGGATGGTGTGGTTGACCATGTCGAAAGCTGAGGAAAGAAGGAAGATGAGGACAGAAGGAATGCTTGAATCACGGTTAGTGAGCAGATCTTCACAGGTTTTCAGGAGAGCATTTTCCATGCCTCTGGCAGCTCTGAAGCCAGACTGATGGTCATGGCGACAACCAACAGATTCAGTGTGGAGAGTAAGCTGGGAGATGGCAAACTTTTCCAAGAATTTGCCCAGGAAAGAGGTAATGGAGAATGGCTGATAGTTTGCTGGACAGTTAGGATCGGCAGACGGCTTCTTGAGGTGTGGGTGCACAAGGGAGTGCTTAAGGGGAGAGGGGAATGTTCCAGTGGCAAAAGAGTGATTACAGAAATCGCCCAAGGCTGGAGAGAGGGTGTCAATATGGTCCTTGATGGTTATGGAGGAGCAGGGGAGCACCTGTTTGGATGAAATTTTCATAGATCGGACTTGTCTAGAAACCTTTTCAGGTGTTTTCAGAGAGAAAGAGGGAAAAAGTAGGATAAGAGGTAGAAATGGCCAAAGGAGGCCGAGAGAGGAACAGGGAGAGGAACAGGAGATAGCGGACAGGATGTTCTGAGATTTAGTGTGAGGCCAGAGCTGTACAGAGGGTCTGGGAGGGAACAGGAGAGGTAGAGACCGCAACAGTATTGACCATTTCCTTCCAGATTGTAAAGAGTTTGGCCGTGTTGTTAGAGGCCGTGGAGACGCAGGCTTTAATGTGTGCTCTCTTCTTTATGAGTGTTATTGCTTCGACTGAAATTTTGGTGCAACCAGTCGAGGTATGTCTAAATGTGGCCTGGAATGCTTTACTGTAATGTTATTACGTGTCTACAGTGGTCTACATTGTGCAGTCAGTTGGACGTGTTTTGATTGTGGCATGGCATTTTTAATAGCAAAGCATTAATATTCCTGTGCACTGCTGGTGACTTGCACGTATTGGATTGATGTTACGCTACAAAACAATTGCAAACACTATGGCTTCATAGCCAAATTTCATAAAATTGTGTTGTATATTGCATTAAAAACACATTTATATCTTTCTCCTAGTGCAGTGTGCGGCATACCCCTTCAGCAGCACGCTTGTGCGTATTGTGCAAGCGTGATAATATAGGCTGGCCTAGAATGTGGTGCGAGCCGTGATTTGTTGCTGAGTAGGGGGGGGGGGCCCTCATCATGGCTCGCAGGAGGGCCCCCACATTTTGTGTTACGCCACTGCGTCACTCATTACCTTTCATAGGCGCCCCCCTACTTTCGTCTTTGGCCCCCTCTATGCCACTCCTAAATTTGATTCCTGGTGACGCCACTGCTAATACCCAGAGGTTTTTAAGCGTGAAACCGGTGATTGAACCTGTGTTGCTTCGTGTCGTCTTGTTTCCAAGGCAAGCACGTTGCCCCCGGGACTATTTCACGGTTCCAATCTGCAGGTCTGTCTGAGCCGAAGAAAGCAGAAAACCTAGGAAAGATCATGTGGAGCAAGTAAAAGGATCTAGATTCCTCTCCTGAGACCAAGCCAAACTCTTACACCACCGGCATGCATAAATAGATTTGGTGGTGGGCCTTTTAGCAGAGTACGTCCAAGTATCCTCTGACAAATCTCACTCCTAATCCCTCAAAATTTCAGTAGCCAAGCATGAAGGTTCAGGCTGCTGAGGTTCAGGTGTAGCATTCGTCCTTCCGATTGAGGGAGGAGGTCCACTCTCAGCGGAAGGCCCCAGGGAGGACGACGAATGGCCATATCCAGCAACTCTAGGTACCATGTTCTCCTGGTCCAGTTCGGAGCGATCAAGATCATTGTGGACCCAAACGGGCATAGCCTCCTTAGGACCAGCAGTATGACTGGGATCAGTGGGAATGCATATAGCAGTTGGACGTTCCACTTGACTGTCCAAGCGTCCCCCAGAGATCCTCGTCAAAAATAAATTCCCTAGAACAGAACCACCAAGACTTACTGTTCACACTGGATGCAGAAGTATACATGAGGGAGCCCTCAATGGAAGACCACTTTCAGAACCTCCTGACCGAGATCCCACTTATCCAAGGCCGAAAACTGTCTGCCCACGGCATCCGTCAACACGTTCTCGTTGCCAGGCAGATGAGCGGCAATCTGTGACATAGGCCTGAACCACAATCGCATTGCATCTTTGCACAGAGGTAAGGAGCCTACAGCACCTCGTTTGTTAAGGTAGTCCATGGCTACTGTGTTGTCTGTCAGGATCAACACCCTTTTGCATTGTACAGATAGGAGGAAAGAGACCATGGCCAGCCTGATCGCACTCAACACCATTACACGGATGTGCTCCTAGCATATAAGCTGATACCAAAGGTCGCTCGCCATCAGATCTTGGAGGTGAGCATCCCAGCCCTTCAGGGACATGTCCGACTATTGTTAGTTGTAGCCAGGGTTGTGGCTGACCACAAGGAGTCTGACCAGCTGAGCACAGTTTCCAGGATTTTATTTAAACAATGAAAAAACTGCCTAACTTGCCCTATTGCCATGGGGATCTTTCCTGCCTAACCAGACAAAGGGTGCTCGTCCACCGCCAAAGTCCAAAGAAAACGCCCTCCGTCCCAAAACCTACTCTTAACTTGCCCTACCACTATAACTACTAACTACATAGTACCAGAATGTTCAGTTTCTGGCAACTTCCCTTTAGCTGGACTTCCTGGGCTTTTTCTCAGGGTTTTCCAACAACACACAAAGTTCTGGTAATTCCAGAAAATGGGTAAAAGTCAATAAAGGTTTCTTAAATTCCTTTAATCCTTTAAATGTCCTTTATAAAACTCTGTTGCTCTTGATATAGATTCACAAATTTGGTCTCCGTGAGGTTATGGAACTTTCCTGTATGTATAGTATTATTTTTACACCTCTTTTGGTGGTGGCCTTTTAATCTTCACTTCCTCACTTCACATCTTTCTAGATTCTTTATATTTCACCCTGTCCCTGATAGGGCGTTCTGCACCCTTTTTAATCTTTTGCTATAAAAACTCCTGAAGCCTCCAAAGGCTTACACTTCGGGTGTCTCAGACCTCTATGACCAGCGTTCAAACTTAATGCATTTGATTTCACAATGTTT
The DNA here is from genome assembly GCF_040938575.1 of Ambystoma mexicanum. Taxonomy (NCBI): domain Eukaryota; kingdom Metazoa; phylum Chordata; class Amphibia; order Caudata; family Ambystomatidae; genus Ambystoma; species Ambystoma mexicanum. The sequence continues at coordinate 20,691,966 of NC_090922.1, read as the reverse complement.
CTCCAAACTCTTTTAGGCGCTTGACACAACAACTCTTGTGGCCTCTCCAAAGGCTTATACCTAAGGTTTCTCAGGTTCCTGAACCAGTGTTCAAGTTTACTGTTCTCCACTTTCTTACTGTTTCTGATAAAGTCTTTCCGGTCTCCTTGGACCGTTACAGTTAATACTCTTATACTCTCTCGCAAGGTTGGCATTTCAGGTTTCCTCCAGTGCTCATATGCAGCTTTCACATTCAAATCACTTAGTCGCTCTGTGTCTCTCATCGAGTACTGTCGGCTACCTCCGACCTTTATATTGAACGACTCTTGTGTTTTCTTCCTAAGGCTGATACTTCAGATTTCTCACATTCCCGACATCAGTGTTCTTCTCAATGTTTCTTGTTGTCCCAATGGTGTGCAAAGTTCCCGAAGGGGGGCAGACCTTCCTCCCCAATGTACCACAAAGGTCTAGAATGCAACCTACCGAGAAGACAAGGGCGTAAGGGCAGAGGATGCCCAAAGAGCACCTCCTCAAAGCTGCAAGAAAAAAAGAGAAGATAAGTAGCATATACAGACAACAGACCAGTGACTCAAACCCTGGTTCCTCTCTTACCGGCTAGTGTCAGAGGTGATACAAAAAGGGAAATATACAAAGTCCATAGGCCAGGTGACCTATTCCCAGAAATAGGGAAAGAAAAACACCTGCGAGAGACCTGACCCGGGCGACAAAAGGATAGCAACTACAGAGAGAGCACGGTTATAATCCAAGCGAGAGGTAGATGTTCAAGTGCCAACACAGCAGATCCTACAACAGTTGATCCAAGAAAGTTTAATCATCAAATCCAAGGGGAATCCTAATGCAATCAGTGGAAAAAAAGCCCGGTACAAAATAAAGCATGTACTAAGTCCAGTCACCAAATCCAAGGGAAGGTCCAAATTCAATCCATGTAGAGAAAGCCAGGACAAAAGAAGAGCGACTGCAGAATACGGCAAAACCATCCAGGAGGATACAAACAAAAGCCGTTAAAACTTGAGGAAGGTCTTGAGGTGCTTTCGGGACTGGAGATGGTTCTGCTCAAGTTTCAGAGAGATTGTTCCAGAGGTAGGCTCCCAAAGAAGAGAGAGATCTGCCCTCAGCTCGTTGCTTGGAAAAGCGCCTGACCCATAAGGAGATGGAGGAGCGAAGGGCTCGAGTAGGAAGATACTTCAGAAGAGAAAGCTGGAGATATTTTTGTCCGTGGCCCCAGAAGACCTTATGGACAATGTAAAGGGTCTTGAATGTGATCCTTGCAGCCACTGGGAGCCAATGGGGGGATTTCAGTACTGGAGAGATACGATCCCTGGGCTTGAGGCCAAGGACAAGTCTCGCAGTCCTGTTCTGGATGAGTTGCAGAGGGCGGAGAGTAGGCAGATTTAAACTGAAGCTGTTACAGTAGTCAAGCCTAGAGAGAACCAGCGCTCTAGAAACAGTGAGCTTCTGGGGGAAGGAGAGGAGAGGGAGAATACCTGTGAGGAGGTGAAGTTGGTAGTTTGACTTCTTAGAGACATCAGAGATGTGTGGAGAGGAGAGAGTGGAGTCGAAGATAACCCCGATGTTCTTACCCTCGCGGGTGGGAGCAGGAGGTAGGCCAAGGGAGGCCAGCCAGAGAGTGAGGGGAAAGATGGGTTCTGATGTGCCAATGAGCAGGATCTCTGTCTCACTGGCATTCAGGCAGAGATCGTTGGTGGCGCACCACTCTTGGATTGCAGAGAGACAATCCGGGATATGAGAGGGAGAAGAGGCGGCAGTGGAGAGCCTGAAAGCAAGCTGGGAATCATCTGCATAGCATTTCAGGTTGATGTAGAGGGCAGCAATGCAGTGGGCAAGAGGTGCCAGGTATTGGTTGAACAGCCAGGGAGAGCGGTTAGACCCCTGAGAACACAGCAGGTGGAGAGAGAGAGAAGAGACCCAAGTTGTACCTGAGAGGGTCAGTCAGAGAGGAAAGAGGTTAGCCAGGCCAGAGCCTGATCAGTGATACCCACATTATCACAGAGCCGGTTGAGCAGGATGACATGGTTAACCGTGTCAAAGGCAGAGGAGAGATCAAGTAGGATAAAAACAGAGGGGAGATTGGAATCAAGCTTCGAGAGCAGGTCTTCACAGATTAGCAGGAGAGCAGTTTCCATGCTTCTGGCTGCTCGGAAACCTGACTGATGGTCGTGGAGACACCCACCAGATTCAGTGTGAAGATTAAGCTGAGAGTTTGCCCAGGAAAGGAGTGATAGAAATTGGGCGATAATTAGCCAGAAGGGAGGGGTCGGCTGAGGGCTTCTTGAGAAGAGGGTGTACAAGAGTGCTTCAGGGGAAGGGGAATGTACCGGAGGCGAAGGAGTGGTTGCAGAAGTCAGTCAGGGCTGGGGTGACAGTGTCAATGTGATCCTTGATGGTTTTGGAAGAACAGGTAAGAAACTGTGTAGATGAGGTTTTCATAGATCAGACTTGTCTAGTAACCTCATCAGGGGAGAAGAGAGTAAAGGCAAAGAAGGGAGAGGGGGCTGCAGGGGGGCCAGAGGGAGGTGGGAGCGTGGGGGGAGAAACAGGAGAAGACGAGAGGGTGGACAGGATGTCTTGAGTTTGAGAGATAAAGTGGGAGGCCAGGGCCGTACAGAGGGCCTGGGAAGGGACAGGAGAGATAGAGACTGTGGCAGAATTGGGCAGCTCCTTGCAGATTCATAGGATTATTGCACAGAAATGTATGGCTTAATACCCGTGACTATTTAAATAGCTGCATGTACAGCAGCAACCAATCAACTGACATGATACTTTAACGCGGCTACTTATGCCTAGTGTCATGCTGTATACCCACTAGTATTCAAACATCCAATAAAATTGTTTGTACATGTTTATCATAGCCGCAGCTTTTCTGCTCTCCCAAGCCCTCACCAAGTGACCCCAATCTCTATGCCAGCTACCCCCATGCCCCTGCCCTCTCTCATTCACACTATAACACTTGTCGGGTCTGTCAGCTAGCTGCGGGTATACCCAAGACTCTAGCCGGTATGTTACTCTATACCCGCACTTATGAGAACACCCAATAATATGGTTTATTTCTGTTTGTTATAGCTGTGGCTATTGGGAAACCAGCAAGAAAATGATTACCTGCTCTCGCAGGCCCCCACTAAGTGCCCCCCACACCCCTACCAGCTCCCTCCCACTTCCCTTATGACCAGCACACCCTCCCTGCCCCGTCCTATCCCCCTTATAACAGTAGTCGCTTCTGTGATGCAGTTTTAGTTGAGATGTCGGGTAGCCACAGCTACGCAGTCCGCCAAAATACAAGGCATACCATTGGTCCGTAGATAGCCGCGATTATGCACATTCCCTGCGATAGTCGTAATTACGTGTGTCACGCTGTCATTTGCGCCGTCATAACCACAGTTATGTTCTCCAGTTGTTGCTGCGATTAACCGCGTATGCGGCTCACCCAATCGCATCACTTGTAACGTAGCCACGGCTGTTCATGTTTTTTTAATAATTTACATATGTATGTGTGTGTGTATTCAGTAGTCGTAAGTTGTATTTTGAGATATATACAGCATAAGAGATAGTGGGAGAACGGTGCAGAAGAATGAATGAACCTGTAGTGGTAGAGTGGGTGGGTAGGGGCCAAGAGAGTAGTGGTAGGCCGGGTAAGGGTAGAGATTGTGTGCGTAGGGTGTATGGATGGGGAAGAGATGGTGGGGGTACGATGGTGCTACAAAACAAACCAGTAGGGTGAGTAGGTGGGGTAATCAGGGTTAGGTGAGGTGGAAGAAAATAAAGAGAGTTGGAGTATGGTGGGTGGTTGGGCTAGAGAGTATAGGGGAGGTTGGGTACATGTAGAAAGTGGGATACTGTAGATGCACAGATGTAAAAGACACTAGCCATGGCTACAGTAATATGTGCACAGTGATTATATCATAATTTGCACTTTTCGGTCTATTAAAAAAGAATATAATTAGATTGAGAACAAAGTTTATAGAAGAAAAATTAGTTTTAGTTCCACACAAATGTTTTATTTTTTTGACCCTCAAACAGTACATCTTTCATACAACATTTGTGTGTAGTACACCGTTATCTTCACATACAATAATCACTGGGAAAACAATCAAAAATGGATTAAAAAATGCATACCCTATCGCTTCCCAGCAAGCTCAAAAATAAACTGAAGGCCCATGGACCCCAGTCAGACATCCAACTCTGTCCCTTTAACATCACCTGATCTGCTCACAGTGGTCTTATAACTTGTGCTCATTTATCAGGCAACATGGCTTGAGGGGGTACGCTCCTTCCTCGCTTTGAAGATAAGCAGGGTTGGTCCCGGTTACCGCATGACTGAGTCCTGGATGCATATCGTTATTTTTCACCCCAACGTCCCTGTAAAAAAATCTTTTAAAAAAAATGTAAAACGTTTTCCTATAGTGGCGGGCACAAGGCTACAGATACCCTCGATTATCTGTAGTCATTACACCCACCGTTATCTGGAAAAACGGCAAGCCCCAGACATGCTTCCCTAACCGCCGCCCTCATGTGTGCCTACTGCTCCCACATTCATAATGGCCGCCAGACCTCTCCTGCCTTCTCCCATTCCCCCACAACGCTCACTGTTTCTGTGACACAGTTTGTTCTAATATGTCGGCTATTCGTGGCTATTCTTTCCGACAGCCATGGCTACAGAAAATCTTTGCGCTGCAAACTCAGTCCTGAGACCCACTCCAACACCCAAATTTCACTTGGTGTCCTCTTGAACCCCCCTACTCCCCCCACACCTCTAGCCTGATGGCATTTCCATATTTCTTAACCATTGACTATTTACTGTGTTTCATTTTCCGATACCCCCGGCTATATACGCAGCTATTTATCGCATAAAGGAAAAAAAAGATGGCAGCTTTTTCATTTCTGAAACGATGATCATGCTACGCACTATAGGAGATCACTATTTTTTTGGGAAGAAGGGGCACCCCCCTTCTCCATCAAATATTTTAGAAACTACTGCACAGAATTATCTCAAAGCAGAAAAAGGCCTTGAATCAAAGCTTTGTGTCTAAGTGTTTTCCAACCTGATCCAACTAGGTCCAGTGGTTTGGGCTGTGTGATCCGGCAAAAATTGACCTTTTTTGTCTATCGGACAATGAATGGGAAGTAGGCAGCAGCTTTGTTGTTTTTTTTGTTTTCTTAGTAACTTTTTTTTTTAAACAAATCCTTCCCAAACTTTGCAGTCAGTGGGAGGGGCATGTCCCTAATTGTCTTCCGAATTTCTGCCAGATCCACTGCACAAGGTAAAAGTTATTAGTAATGTATTTTTTGAGGGTTTCCTATGGGAGTCCCACTTAACTATAGAGCAATGTATTTTTTGAGGGTTTCCTATGGGAGTCCCACTTAACTATAGAGCGGCAACATCTACCCTATTATATACACACACACAGATCTGAGCCTGTTAAGTAATGCCACTCTTTCTATAAAAACATACATTTATAAAGGTGGGTGGGAGATATTCGCAAACTAGACAAAATTGGCATGCTTCTCATTTGCAAAACATTTCCTGTGGGAGGAAGAGGTGTGTAAATAAGACTTAGCCTTTCTGAACTGTCACTGCTATTTCACTGTGGGTTCATGTTTTCCCCTAGGAACTGAAGCAAAAAGAATGGCTTGAAAAATGTGTTTCTTTTTTGTATATCAAATACATTTAAAAGTCCATTCCATTGTGCTATTGTTAAAGGAGTCATATGTCCCCAGAAAATATTTTTCTTCTAATGTATGTTTATCTCATTGCTATTAAAAGACTGCTTGAACTGATTATATACGCCCTATATCTACATAAAACGAATGCTTAAAAAGTTGGATAAAACTTGACCAGTTGCTATTTTAAAAACCAAAAGCTGTACTGATTTACCAAAGAGTGCTTCAGATGCACTGAATCTTATGAACTTAGATTGGGGAATGATCCAACACAGAGGAAAAAAGCTAATTGTTGTGGATTTATCAGTACAGAATTAAAATAGTAAAAGTACTTTAAAATGTATGAGAGTTGGTACCTTAGATATATTTTAACACACCAAAAGCTCACTATTTTGTATAGTCAGACCCTGCAAGAGATGCTGGTAGCAATCTAGAAGCAAGTTAATTTTGTTGACATTTTTCACAAATATCTCCATTGCAAATTTAACACCTCCATTTTTTTTCCACTGTAACATGGACTTAAATACTGTACGAGAACAAAATCAGCATATGCCATTTTTGCAAGAGCATGCCGAGGGATTTTCTAAGCATCACCAAGTTATTTAATAGAAGATATTTGTCATTAAGAAAAATCTGGTTTAAAGTAAACACATTTAATTTGCCGTTACTGGATAAAGACTAGGACCTCCAAATTTGATTCAGAGAATAATGCAGCTCACAGCAATCTTCACACGGAGAACACAGTATAAAATCAGCAACATAATGCAGCAAATACATTCATAGAAGAAAACATTTTATTAGTAGTTCACTTAGACATTTTTAATGTAGGTTATTGTGTAAAACATTTTTGGAAATTGTTCTCTGAAGGCAAATTACAATGAATGCTAATTATTAAGAGTTACTTATTTTCTGGGCACTGTTTTTCGCCTACGAGGAAAATTACCAGGGCTTTTAAAATGTCCATATCTTCTCCCAAAAATATAACAAGAAAATGCACTTGCTACAGTCTTCCAGCACATTTTATTCAGCACTCTCGTGAACACAGCAAAATAATCTGTATAATGTTGGAGCCTCAATTATAAACAGGAAGGCCTCACACCTTGGAAAATCCTGCAGTACAAGCACAGAAAAATAACATCCAGAAAAATTATCTCCACATTTAAAAGAAAAAAAATAGGACTTCAGAGTCTTTGTGAATTATATCTGTATGCTTATTTGTCTCCTTCCATAAAGCTATTGCTGAGTTAAGCAGCAACTGCTCTCTTTGTCTGAAAGCACAGAGACTCTGTAAAACCTGGTTTAAGTGTATTGATAGGGAAACAGTGGGAACACAGAGGAAGCCTTATCGGCATCTACACGGCTTTTGTTTAAATCATAACTTTTTTCCAGAAGACAGCAACCATATACAATGGAATGGAAGCAACATATGGATCAAGTTCACAGACGGGACAAATTGACTTTCAATTCTAAATCTGAAAAATAATTTTGGCTTAACTGGTCATTGTCAGAAGACAAGATAGTATTTAACATTGTAATCCGTAACTAAATTCAAATTCATTTGTGTCCAAAGATTATAAATAAACAATTCTGAATAGGAAATGATTTGCAAGGTTCATGCAGAATGGACCGTCCAATCTTAGCCGCTTTGGCACTTTCCACAAACAATGGGAATTTCCCTGTGCAGATCCAATTAAAATCTGCAAACCACTAACACACTAAACATTCTTGACACAAGCCTTTGTGGCAAGTTCTAAGGACATAACTAAATACACAAAGCTTTGTTATGCGACACCCTGTTAACAAGAATGCAGTAATAACTGGCACTTCAATTGCCATTAATAGTAACTGTTGCATTTTACGAAAATGCTGGGTAACAAAGTTTTGAACCTGGATAGCCTAGCCAAAGGCCAGGAAGATTAGTTATCCAGCCTTACTTTTACTGTATAAGAAAAACAGTATTTCATTGGCAACCTATAAGAGTAGGTCATACACTAACATTACAGGTTTCTTTTGAATTTGTTGAAATGTCTTTGTAAACGGTGAAAAATGTGCAGCTTATGCTAGTGCTGTATAACCTGGAAATCGGGTTAGGAATGTTTTCAGCTCTTAGATAAAAATAACTGTCAATCCATAACCGAGATCTGAAAATATAAAACAAAAGGAAAAGTGAGAAAGAACTATCGCCAGTCACCAACTTATTTTGTAAAATACCTACATTGCTACAGAATATGCATTGTGCTTGTCTTCAAACACAAAACAAGGTGACTATTTGTTTACCCCAAGTGCGTGTGTTGTCCTTGACAGTACCTTTGCATTTAAGTCTGTGTGGGTATGCTTGCGCACGCACACTACGTTACAGAATGCCCAGCTTGAAGGTTGAGAATGGGATAACGGCTTGCCACTATTTTCATGCAATCTGGTATATCCAGTATTTAATTGCAAATTCGATCAATCAGAAGGTTGAAGGCTGAGTGGTGTGTAAAGATCACCAGAACCTAAGAGAGCGTATTGGTCCAGAATACAAATAATACACATTTTATATTGCATAGTTATGTTTCATGTTAAATGAGTTCTTGGGGAGGCTTACCAACAGTTGAAATCTAAAATTCCCGAGTGGTCTAATGTGTAAGAAAATAATGGGATACATTCCCTTAAATTAGGGTAACTCCACCAATATCAGGGGTTTTAAAACCCAAAATTTGAAGGAATGATATCCACAAATTCTTTTCTACAATCAATGGGAAGGACGTTAGCCTATTTTGCCTTTGTTTTTATCAATATGAAATGAAATTCATTAATATGGTTGAATAATGCAAACGCAGGTCTTGGTACCCGACAAAATCAACTTATCAGGTCACCAGAATCATCAATTGCATAAAGAGGTACAAGTGTACCATTTTGGAAAAAAACCAAAAAAGTCTCTTGCCATGAAAATGTACTAAAGTAAATGTGATCCTATGCTGATCTTCCAGAGGTTGGTCCTCAATGAGTAATATTTCAACTGTGCAATGGCAGCCACATTTGCAAATCCAAGAGCCAACCATGATTATTTGGTATTACATGTCAAAATTCAGGAATATTTTGACGCATCCCTGCCTGTTAACAGAAGGTTATATGTCACACACTAAAATAAAGGAACTTACATGGAGCAAAACTAGCTACATAATGCAGGTATTTGAGTTATGTGGCTAGAATTAGAAGGCAATTATTACATACAAACTGGACGTTGTACCATTTTTAAATAAACGCACTGACAAGCAATTATCACTTTCAAAAATAAAGAAAAACATGGTCATGGTACATTCTGAAATGAAGGCATTTTCTTTTATTGGAACATAACAGTGGTCAAATTGCTAACTTGCGGTTGTGGAAATTTCAAATGTATCCTGATGTTTTACTGATAAAACACAGAACCGTGATTGTTCTTGATCGAAAAGTTACTATGGATTAATAGAATGTAGACAATCAATAGGAAGGGGCTTTTTTTACAGGAGTAATTGGTTTCAGATGAGAAAGAATATAAGCGCAACAAACAAAACAAAAAAGAGGGGCAAAAGTGCAACACAGTTAAAAATAAATGCTTGCTTCAGTGGATGCTCCTATGTTAGGGCAGGGATCTCAGCTACAATGGTAGTTTACAGATGAGTTCCAGCACCTTAGACAGAGCTTATGCACACATTCGATCAACTAAGTCACACACACGCAAAATATAATTTATTGGATAAAGAATGTAGATTTCTTTTTCTGTATTTTAATTTGTGCAATGAAGCATTCGACATCCGAGAAACAGCAGCAACGTTACCAGGGTTAAGTGCCTCTTAAAAGCACTTAAGATCCTTGAATGCATTTATGGCCCGGGGTCTAGCAAAAAGCAAAAAATTGCCAATTCATCAAACATTCTTTGGGGTGGATAACATATGAATTAGCTTGCTTTTATGAAGGAGAGTTGTCATCAAAAGCAGAAACCAACCACTCATCCCTATATCTTCTAGTTTAAAAACAGTAAACCTTGAGATTTGTGGAGGGAACATGAGGAAGCAATTCAGGGAAAAAAACTACTGACAAGAGTACAAAATACAATATTTTGGATTTGAGTGCAGATGTTAAAGGCCAGATGTTCTTACCTGGGCAAACCTAGTAGAAAAACAACATACGTTCTCATGCTCATGCTTTATCCCATCCGACCTTCACTCTCAAAAGTTCAACCCCTTTGGAAACTCTGACCCAAAGGCTAAAGTAAGCTTTAAGCATTTTCAGCATTTTCGATTTTGAATATATTTAGTATCTTTTGAATCCTTGCTTCTTTTTTTTCCATCAACTCTTCCCTTCTGTCTTTTCAAAAGCAGTCTCGAAAGTGCAATTTTGCCAACAAAAATATCCTCTAGTAGGAAATGGCGGACGGAGGTCGACACCATTTATTTTCTTATTTTCTATAGCGTTTCTCTTTTTCAATAAAAAAGGTGAAAATATTTTTTATTTGTTGGTAGAGAACCTTTGGAGTCTCCTTTACGAATGTCACTGTCCTCGATGGTAGCAACCTCATGAAGGCATGCACTGCACCCTATCTGGGCCTGCCTCTTCATCGTCTGAGCTGTCAGAAGAACTTGGAGAATCGTCTGAATCAGCGTCGCCAGCTCCTACTGCTCCCTCTCTTCGACGCTGCTAAATAAATAAGAAATATAGCATTTACTAATGTGCACAGGTAACTTGCTGAATTAGTTAATTCATTGTTTTGTAAGGCGTCAGCTGCATAATCAATCCACTAGGTTCTGTCTGTGAAGAAGTTCACGGTTTAAGAAATAAATTACTTACCTTTCGTAATATTTCTTCTGATTAATAGTCATCGACACACAGATTCCTCAATTCTGAAATAACTCCAGATGTAGATTGGATGCAGACACTTAATACAGCCACATGTACGACCCCACGACTTGATTGGTCAGAGCCTCAAGGGAATCGCATGTGATTTAACAGGCAAATTTGCAGAACGGTATATTCCCGCATACCTCTGCTGTACTCAGAATCCCCAGCTTCAAAAAGGCTAAAAGGAATGGTACACCATCACAAAAAGACAACACAGGACGTCAGCAAACCATACAAACCACAAACTAAGGAGCAGGCGGAAGGGTGGTGAGTAATTTATGATGGAATCCATCAGAAAGTACATTATCAAAGAGATTAGAATAGCTCCTTTAATGGATGCATTCCTCCCCACAGATCACCCATATTGGAAAGACTCCCAAGGCAGTTCAAACCAGGACTGTCGTGTCGGGCAAAAGATTTTTTCAGCCACACAGTTACTGCAAGACAAACCATCCAAAATGCACATCTTCCCCAGCCATTGAATACATACCAATAAGTAGCTGACAGTTTTCCAGTAATGAGTCTCACCTAGATGAGGTAACCCCACAGACATTTCATTAACTAGGATCAAGGGGGACAAAACAAGACACAAGAAGGATCCTAGCTATTAATCCTAATCAATATATCTACAATGTGAATTTCATTTTCAAATGTCAAAAATTCATTAGAAACATGGTTAATTCAAAATGTTACAAACGTAGAAAAGCAACCTAGAAGAGTAAAAAGGTGTAATGATAATATAGCAACAATTCAGTAATGGCACACATCCTTGAAAGGTAGGTGCCTGAACATAGGAAAACCAAAATATATGAAAGCTAAAACCTAGTTGAAGTGCCCAGATGTGGGTCTTTAGCTTGCTCACCTAGATTCTATAGCTACACCTTACAAATGATGCCAACAACGCTGAAACATCTCAGGGGTTGCTTATTGTCTCATGCAAAAGGGATGTCACCTAGCAGTAAAGGTTGTACTGCCCCTTTTAGGGTGGCCCCAGGCCATATTTGCATTTTCCCTCTAAGTACTTCAACTGCTCTGGAATGCACTAAAAAAATAAAGATATGAATAGTATCTAAGTAGCCAACATTAATCCTACTTTTGGTCAGAAACAGCAGACATCTAAACCAGTTTGTGACATTTATCAAGGCACCAATTGGCAAACCGTCAAGCGGCATAAACTGCCTTCTTGGATAGCCTATGTGGCCAAAAGCATCACATCACAATCGTCTTAGAGGTCCCAATCATGGCATCAGAACCTCTGCAAAATGAAGCATGAAGATTCAGACTTCAGACGTTGGATGGAAATCTTGACCATCTTCTATCTGACAAAAATCCCTTCCTCAGCAGAAGTCTCCAGTCATGCGCAATCAGGTAGCTGGAGATCTCTCCATACCAAGTCTTCTTGCCTAGTCGCGAGGTACAAGGATTGTTCGTCCTACAAGCAAAGCAGTACCAAGGCATTCAGACTGGTGGGCATGAATGCAGACCACAGTGCCAATTCAAAACCAAGGCATCACCCACAAAGGCCTGAGGGTAAATTTACAGAAACAAAGGGATATCTTAAGTCATGCCGAAAGCAAACCGGTTTGGGGCATACTGTGCATCACAAAAATAACATCTTCCTTACCAGATGTGACACCAAAAATAGAACCTCCTATCTCAGGCTCAGAACTAGGTGGACATGGATTATTTGCATAAGGGAAGAGAGCCCATTCCACCCTGCTGGTTAAGGGAGTGCATCAGTGTGTTATTGTCTGTCAGAACATGCAGAACCTAAGCCCACCAAACGTGTAGTTATCATCATGCCTTATTTCAACAAAAAGTCATAAAAGCACAACAATGTAATAAAAACAATGAAAATACTATTACAGTGTAGCCATTTTATAACTAATTACATAGCACTACTATATCTAAGAGAACTAAAAAAGAATCAGGAATACAGAGAACAAACATAAAACCTACTCCAAACAAGGTACATAACTGCAACATAACGAAAATAATATAATCAAATTTCCATTAGCACAGTGCAGAAAGAAAAGTCTATAGATAGCCTGACAACAAAAACATGGGTACATTAATTATAATATTAACCTAATTTCATGAATTGATCCCTCTGCAACACTGGACTGCATACATTAATGTAAAAACAGAGCAAATCAAATCAGGATAGATGGTTGATCTGCATACAACTTCAGCATGTAACAGTAATCTCAATGCATCATTTATCTTACATTTTATGTTCTTATACATTGATATAAGGAACAAGCAAACAAGAAATGTTGTATGGTTTCCATCACTATCCACCGAATAAATTGAGAAAAAAAAAGCAGAACGGCCAAAAATGCTGAAACGTACCTTTTTTATTCTTTATTGTGCATTCAGTTTTAAAAAAAGTTAAACCCTTACGCAAATTCATTAACTATCACATCAAAATAAATTAAAAGACTATGTAAAATCATTAAAACCTTGCACAATTCATCCTACATCTGAACAATTCAGTACCTAAAAATGCTTTAAAATCCATTATATGAAAACAAAACAAAATAAAGCTTGATCGGCATGCCTAAAATCATTTCTCATTTATACCCTCTTTACTCCACTGGCTTAATCATTGTTAGAAATAGTAAAGAAAAATGTGCCCAATTGGTATGGCATCCTTGACCAACAAACGCCAAACGACCTGCTCCATATTACTTCCGTATCGGTCTGTATATTTCTTAAAATGTATTAAATGTTGTGTCATTAGTGCTTCACAGTATAAAAGAAGATGTGCTAGGGATTGAGTTGACTCTGAGCAGAATCTACAGCATTCAGAATGACAGTCTCCTTTTTTCCATTTAACAGAGTTTATCCTTGTCAGCAGGATATGTAATCTGAATCTAATCAATGAATATACAACTTTCCAGGAGGGGTATTTGCAGAGATATTGCGCACAAATTCCCAACTTTTTCAGGCCCAAGGTTGTATTCTGATTTCTCTTATAACCTCCCACCTGGTCTCATGTTCGGCACCAGTCTGCACACCACAATCTGTTTATAGCTTTCCGTTGGGTGGGGGGGCATTTAATAGCTCTCCTTCCAGGCCCCATTCTTCCAGTTTGTTAATGGTACTGTCAACAAGAACAAGACTGTTACTGAGGGGGGGGATTCTTGCAGTAGGATTTTAGATCTGTAGAATTTCAACGGAGGAACTATAGAAAATGTGCCAAACTTATGGCTAAAATGGCTCATCTGTGCGCCAGCTTTAGATGCCTTTGTGTAGAAACCTTCCATTATTAATTTCTTACCAGGAGTCTTAAAGATTTTCGAAGCTCAGGTACTTCAGGCTGTCAATCTCATCAACCTGTTCTCCATCGAGCCATACCAGCTTTTTCTTTACACGCTTTCCTACTGTTAGAGTTATTAGATGTGTTTTCCGGGTGTTTAGGACTAAGTCATTTTCTTTGCAATAAGTATGTAAACCCTCCGTCAATCTCTGTATACCCATTTTGGTGCAGTCCAACAGGATGATCTCGTCAGCATATGTTACCCAAAAGATCCTTGAACCCAAGATCTTTGGGGCAACAAAAGATGCAGACTTGTGGTGCGCTCCCAGATCAGCCATATAGGCATTAAATAGGAACAGTGCCAGGATGCAGCCTTGGCAAAGGCCGTTCTTTGCATCAATCTTACAAGACAAACCCTCCTCGTTCAGTCTAGTCCTAATTACCGAATGGTCGTGTAGATAGAGGAATGCTGCCAGGAGTCACCTTGGAAGGCACCAGTCTAAAAGCGTTGTCCATAATTTATTCCTATTTACACGATCAAAGGCTAAGGACAGGTCGACCGATACCACACATACCTCCTTTAGTGCTCCCTCCCATACCTGGTGCTGGATATGGTTTAGCACTGTGAGAAACCTGAAGTTGCCTCACCCGCTAGTCCTCGGGGATCTGTCATCCAGGTGGCCAGGATACAGCCATCGCTTTTGGATCCAGTTCCTGGGGGTGGACCAGTGCGGGAGGATCACCTGGGTGAGGGGTCTTCGAGGAGTAGGACCCGGATGGCGAGACGCAGCACCCCCTTCCCTGTAACACCTTTATCCCATCCTACCAGATAGGATACTTAGGAACTCAACCCCCCTGCCGCCTTTCACAAAACAAACACTTTCTCAAGGACAGCTTGCTAAGAGAGAAAACGGACTAACACCCGAGCTGTATACCTGACATGTCCCAATACGATAATCAGGCAGGGTCAGGCAATTACTGACCATCACACATACCAGACTTCCATTACTCTTTCTCACACGGATAAAAGGCAGAGCACGAGAGCACACTGAGCGAGGCAAAGCACACAAGGAAGCAGCAGTTCCAAGATGGCAGTATAACACAAGGCGAAAGACGCCAAAACAGAAGGGGATCGCAAATAGGGAAGTGCCCCTGACCTATTTGACGAGGAACCGTTACTTCATGAAACCTCGAGAATAGAAAGTGTAAGACCAGGATACCAGGCTGAAGAATCCTGTATTGTGTGTCAGAGATACCCAGGGCTAACCTGCATCGATAATGAAGGTGGGGATAATCGCCTGCCGCTGGGGGACTGTCCTTGGTTCCTACAACAAAGCAGTGCCAGTGAAATCAACACAGTTGGGGAGGCTGATACCAGACATGTTTGTTGAAGCCAAAGTTGCAATCAGCAACACTGTATGGTGAACGCTGAAGCAAACAGTGTATGAAGTGCATGTGATAATCAACGGGAGTAGAATTGGACAACAGATGAGATGATTGTACTTTGAAACCAAGATAGAATGCCTTAGAGTGGTCCGACACCGCATGTGTGCTCATTCGAAGGTCTCTGTAAGGTATCCAACTGAGAGGTGGCAAAAGCAAAAGAGCGACAAAGGATTGTGAATCGAAGTGGTCCTGCAATGGGTCAACCAAAATCTTGTGCAGAATCTAAAGTCTTCGATGTTAATATAGTAAAGAAAGTTTAATACAAAGTAGATAAAGTTGGTCTGAGCCCGAACAAGGGAAATCAGCGGAAATGTTTAAAGCAAGTTTGTGTTCAAATAAATTAAAATTGGTCCGAGCCCAGCGAAGGGAGACTGATTGAACATTGTGTTGAAACGGATCTTAAACCGGCGGAGGGTGAACCGGGGTGAACAGTGAATCACCCAAGCAATTAGGTACATAAATTGGATACATGAAAATCTTACAAGCATTGTGGAAGAGGATCTGAGCCCGGCTGAGGGCGATCCTAGGTGAATTGTGAATCACGTGTGAAATCCTCAGAGGAAAATAACGTATTGTTTGTCGCATCAGGCCCTCTGAAAGAAGAGACTTTGAAAGGCAAAGAGAAAAGGGCACCGGAAGGCCCTGATGCTAATGTATGAACTGCACCCTCGTGCTAGAGAAGCCAGACTGTTAAGCTCGAATGTGTCACCTTGTCCCGTGCTGAAAACGTGTGGAAGGGAGGCCAACAACCTGAATATCCTGACTTATCATTTCTTGGACACTTCTTTCTTTACATAACACTGTTTCGCACACTATTTGTATTTAAAGTTAAGGATTGGCAGTAGGTTTATTAGTATAGCCCTTTTATTTTGACAAGACACCACTAGGACTGCATTATTATTTGATGTTTTTAGCCTGCTCCCATCTTTAGATTTAGGATTAGATAGGTGTTTCTTAAACCTTTTCTTAAAGTTCAATAAACACCCTTGAACTGCAGCCAGTTGTGTCCGTCTTACTGTTGATACCATGCCTTCCACACAGCACCCAGCCTGCCAAGTTGGTGCCTACGTCTGCCCGGAAGCCCAATTGATTTGGCTTAAGTATGCCATCTGACCCAGCCCACTCTTCTAGCGAGGAGAGCAGAATCAGTCCAAATACTTTGGAGTCTGCGTACCTAGATACCCCGGGTTCAGTGCGCTATATAAGCAAATAAAATAAAAAGGGCCGCTTGTCTATAATTTTTGGGAGCATCTCTCACCTTTCTTAAAAATAGGAATATGTGCTTCCTTCCAGGTAGCAGAGGTGCACCTTGCTTGAATAATCGACTGAAAATTAGTGTAAAACATTCTCACCCACAACTCTGATTGCTTTCATAACTTTATTACAATGGCCGTTTCGAGACAGGCACCCTGGAGTTACTTCTATGACGTATAATAGTTTCAATATGTTCAATACTGGGTGACAAGGCCCAATTATCGGATTTCAGACTCTCCCAACTTACTAAGGTATCTACCGGCCGTTTGTATAATCTGAAAGTCCAAACTTGCTTAGCTACAGGGTTAGATTGAACTTCAGTCTGAAAGGTCTCTTTTTGGTTTATTCATTTCCAATAGTTTGCATCCCTCTTCATCCGAAGGCAAGAGAGCATTTTTTCACTCTCCCGTAGATAAGCAATTGCTTTTAATGATATTGATCTATGCTTATAACCCTGCTTCAATTTTCTCAACATTCTTTCGAGTTGTGAGGTGCCAGCACCTTACTGAATGATCCATCTGGCATTTCCCCTGTAGTCCCTTTTAATTTGGAGAAGAAGCGGATTGTAGGGTGGTCTTCTATTAGGCCCCTTAGGCTTCCTTGGATTCAGGGAGTTTTCTATGAAAGTTCGGAATTGATTCACTGAACATGCATACATACATATTACTTTCTCCCTGCACGTCAAGAATTTCTTCCTCAAGTTTATCATTAAACTCCTGTATATTGTTCTGAGCCCACAACAATTTATTTCCTTTTGAGACAGTAACTTCACACATTTTACTTAGCCTTCCGACCTGTTGAGGTAAAGAGAAGACTGCTGGTCTAGCATGGTCTCTGGGGAAACCATTACTCACTTTATAGCTATTTTCCCCAAACCCAATTCCTCAGACACCAGAATAAAATCATTCAGGGATGATTTAGATCCATTACTCCAAGTATTCCAACTAAACATACCTTGTTTCTGCTTCCTACCCAGCATGTTCAGATTTCATCCGTCAAAAAGGTCCCACCATCTCTTCCCCTCGAGATGCGGTGCAGTCTTCTCTATACAACAGAGCTGAAAATCAATATATTTCGTGGGGTTGAGCCAATTTACATTGAAATCTCCTGCTATTATTATCGACCACGCAGGTCGAACCTCTTTCCACCATGTCAGGATCCCATCAATATGGTCAACGTCCTTTGAGGTTGTTCCACATAATTACAATATACATCAATGACAAGCAGGTGGGAATTCCCTACCCTCATAGTTACATAGGCAGCCAAAACCCTGTGCATCGAGTCAACTTTTATCAATTTCAGAATAGATTAATTCTTGAAGTCTTGCTGCTCCACGGACTGTCATCTGTTGACAAATTGAGTAGCCATCCATAATCACTTTAGATAAAAAAAGTTTCTTGCAGGATTACCAGATAATGTTTACTCAATACCCTGCTCAGTTCGCCTCGGCCAAACAAATGATGGAAACCTCTAGTATTACAAGAACAGCGGCTCCCCCTGTTCATCCCTACTATGAGAAGCCTGTGGGCGGGCCAGCCCAAACCAAACCCTTTGATTTTCATCCTTATTTTGCATTTGGGTCTCCTTCCTTCCCACCAAAAAATAATTTGTTATTTTTCCGTCTAAAGAACATTGCAGTTCTTTATTCTGCGCCCCCCCCTATCACTCGCATTGCACCCAGACAGGGATTAGTGGATGGGTGGGTCTAGCATGTTATAAATTTCAAAACTTCTCTGCCGAACCTCATCAAGCGAGAATAGAATTCTCACTCTGGTTAGCCGAGAGCTAACTGTTACTTTCCCCACATCCCATTTCATCCAATCACAAAATTCTATTCGATCAATATCTTTGGAACAGATTTTGTTTAAGCTTGGAATATCATTTAAGATGGCCAGGACCATGGGTCTATTTAAATACTTGAGGTCCGAGTCTTGGAAGATGGCTTCCATAATGACACTCTTGAAGAGTTCATTCCGGGGATCCACCTCCCTAGGTTGTGGCCAAACGCTACTTTACTTTTAAAGTGATTTTTCTTCAATGAGTCAGTGGTCTCAACCTGTTGATGATTCAAATGCATATTGTTAATAAATTCCCCCCAAATCTGTCCCGAGACCTTCTTAGTTTCATTTGCATATTATATGGCATTTATAACGTGCCTATACACAAGTGTTTCAAGGCGCGACGAGGGAAGGGGAACAGAGGGAAGACAGACAACGATCCTACTAGGTCAGGTTTCATTCAGATTGCACAAGTGCAAGGGAAGAGGAAAGTGCGGGGGGATAGGCAGCAATCAATTCGGCCAAATTAGTTCTAGTACTCTTCTTACCAGGAGCCTCTATTTCTTTATCGCCCATCTTACAATCTTTAAAAGAAGTGGGCCCCTGCAGCAATCTAACATTGTCGGTCTTCGAGAGAGCTTGATAATATTTAACAATTTCTGCTAAGTTCATTCTCTTGGTGGAGGTACAGTGGAGATCATTTGAGTGGCTCCTTCAACAAGAACCAATGGGGCTTTAAAAGCAGGAATTAAGCACTCCTTAGGCCCTGCCCTGTAGAAAAACACAAGCCTTAGATTTCAACACCAGGTCTTGCTGCAAACACCCCAAACGAGCATCCCCTTCTAATATACCCAATGGGGCCTTTCAGAGGGCAATAACCAGTCATTAACCTCCCGAAGTTGTAGAGAGCCATATTCCATGGGTCTCAGAGAATTCTTTCTGTACAGGGCCCATAGGGAGGCATAGGGAAATTGATGTCCCCTGTAGTTTTCCCATACTGGAAGACGTGATTTCCCTGTCTTTATAGAACAGACCTGCACCCTCAAAATCATTTAAAGAGTATTGAGGGGCTATTACGCTGCATCCACTGGGTTTTGGTAGGTTTCCATGCTTTAAGAATATCAGAGCTACCTCCAGCCCTTCCTTCGTAGTTGCATTATTTTTTTTTTTTAGAGGACCCGACTCTGAATGCTCATTTATTGCTTTTACAAACCCCTGTGAGGAATTAACATTTACTTTCTTGGTCTTTTCATTTTTAGTTCATCACCCCTCCCCCCATCCCCCGATTGGTCAGCCTTCTTCATGGCTCTTTTTCCCTTGTGTTTTTTGTGAGAATTCATCCCTTTTTCCTGATTTAGGAGACTTTCCTGTGGAGGGGGTAAATCATCTATAAACACTGATTGGTCTAGACCATCCTTCCATTGCTCCCAGCCGCAGGAGTTCCTCCATTACTTCCGGATCAGTTGTAGTATCAAGAAACGAGGAGGATACTGATCCTACCTCCATCGAGAAACAGGTTCCACACTTAGCCAAAGATCCAGATCAAATCTGAACACTTAAAAACACCCTATTTGATTCCAGTTCTGCAGGTGAGTAAGTACCTTCGCATGGGGCTTCGAGCCTGATATTGATGTATTACTTTCCATAATTTGATTTTGAATATTTTCTATTTTTGTAGCAGTCTTAAACACTTTTTTGTGGAAATGCAGCGAAATAAATTCTTTTTGTATGTCCATCCGTTTTGTAACACTGCTGAAAACTAAATTTTTGAAGAAGCACTTCACTTCCTCTCTTTTAGGCAAGGTTTCTATAAGTGTTAGAATATTATTTAATTGTTCAGAGTTTTTACTGGTTTCTTCTTTAAGAATGTCAAAAACCTTTACCAAGGATGATAATACAAAGTTAATCACCGCCAAGGTTTGAGGGCCCAATAGGGCCCGGAGTGTTTGAGTATTCAGAAGCAATCAAGTAGATATTACAATAAACATCATAAATGATCGTATTAATGCTCTAGCCAATGTGATGGTATTTTCAGGAGATAGGAAAGGGCGACTAGCTCCTATTAATTTGCCTGTGTACGTAGCAGAGGAAACTACTGCATTGACTTGTCTATTTAGCGTGAGGGCAGAATCACTGTATACTTCGAGAGTTTTTCTCTCACTGGCTACCGGGATAGTGTTGCCATCAATGATGAATGATTTGTACTGCTGGCTCAGGTTAAGTTTTGTTTAGTTTCCAATGATGATAAGATCCATCTTATCATCATTAAGGCATAGTTCATTGCTAGTCATGTGTCATAGCATCCCGTAATAGGTATTAGAATCTGGGTATCGTCCTCAAAATTGGTATACGAGATACCCATATTGTCAAGTTTGTAAAATGCGTTGTAAAGAGTGGGTGAAACACAAGAGCCTTGTGGTACCCTGCATGTTACCGGGACTGTGGGGCTGCTGCAGATTCTGAGAAGACTGTTATAGATCGGTTGGACAAGAAAGACATTATCCAATTTATCGCGTTTGAGGAGAATTGGGCTGCTGTGTCTAGATGTTGGCATAGGATGTAATTTACTAAATCAAACGCAGCAGAGAGATCTAGTAATAGGAGGATACATGGTGCTCTGTTGTCCTTGTACTGATTCATTTGTGATTTCAAATCAAGCAGGGCCGTTTCCGTAACGTGACCTGGTCTGAAACCTGATTGTCTTAGACCTAGAAGGTGGTTGTCTTCGAGGGTTTTTTTGGATTGCAAATAGGCTGCGCGATCTAATATTTTCAGTAAGAAGGGAACAGTTGTAATCGGACGATAGTTAGTTGGAATATTGGGGTCCAGCGTGTTTTTTTTTTAGTAAGGGTAGAACGCAAGCTGTTTTTAAGTCATTGGGAACTGTTAATGGCAAATTAATTATTGATAAGATTAGTGATAAAAGGGGCAAGTTCCAATACACAATCTTTTACCAGGGTTGCCGGGCAGATATCCCCCCTTTGCATCTGGAAGGTTTTAGACTTTTAATAATGTTGATTATGTCTAGAGTAGAGAGTGGTGAGAAGGAGAGTTTGGTTACTTCTGGGGTGTCTAGCGGAGGTTAACTGGTTGAGGGGGCTTGGATAAGATTTTTCTGTTCGATTTTACATTGTAGGAGTGCGACTTTATCCGCCAATGCGTTTTGGATTTTGGTACAACATTGTGTGTGTTTGATCACAAGGTCAACGGTAGATGCTGGGGATTCCATTTCTCGTAGAATAGTGAATACTTCTCTGGTATTTGATTGAGCATTGAGAATTCTTTGATTGTAGACTACACTTTTGGATTTGATGGTTTCAAACTTATACTCGTTGGGTATAGTTTTGAACAAAGTTTTGTTTTCTTGAGATGGGGATTTAATCCATTTATTTTCTGCTGATCTTTTTTTGGCCCGTAAGGCTTTAAATTCCGGGGTAAACCAAAGATTAATGTATGCTTGAGGTTTGGATTTTTTACTTTTTAGTGGGGCAATTTTCCCCATCACTGCTATCATGGTTTTGTTTTAATGGCTAACTAGAGTAGATGGGTTGCTGCCCAGGTGCTGTGAGTTTAGGATAGGGGAAAGTAGAGGAAGCATTTTATTTCGGCTAACATTTTAAAGATTTCTCGAAGGGCCCAACATAGTTGGTATATGCTTATTTAATACCTTAGAGGTGATGGTGGTAGTGAATGAGATACTGTTGTGGTCGGACCAGGGTGAGGGGGGTATTGGCGCCCTTTGTCATGTGTTGATGTCGTGATTCTTTGTGTGAAGCCTTGGGCTTCTAGTGTGTTTGCTAAGAGGGTGATATTCAGGTATTGGTGATCATTCAGTCCTAAATTCAAGTCACCCATGATAATCGTATTCGAGTGTGGTTTCAGATTGTGAGCCACTAGTGTTGTGAAATCCACTCCAAAGGTAGAAATGGCGCCTGGGTGTCTATAGATGATGTGGAGTGTGAGAGTGCAGGTAGGTGTAAGGGACATTTTTACAGTCATGGCTTCTCCAGATGTGAAAGGTGGAATATCCAGGGATTCTTTAGCTAGTAGTGCTACTCCTCCTCCTCCTCCTCCTCTTGCTGTAGCTATATCTTTTCTATAGATAGTGTATCCTTCCGGGATGGCTAAGGAGAGGAGAGGGCCAGAGGCTGTGTGTAACCAAGTTTCTGTGATTGCAAAAAAGTCAACATCCTTAGTTTTTATTGAGTCTGCTATATCCAGAGCCTGGACTATGATTGATCTGGCATTAGGAAGCGCTCCTTTTAATGAGATCATGTGAGGACAGGTTGGTTTAGTGGCAGTTTTTAAGATGTGACTAGAATCTTTAATAGTCTGAAGGTTCATGGTAATGGTGTTGTTTTGTGGTTGTAAGACAGTGGCTATTTTATCCTGGGGCAGTAGAGTATCTGCCACTAGAGGTTTCTTCATGGGAACCTCGGGTAGTATAGAGGATAATCTGTTTCATCTCTGTGTGCCTGTAATAGGTTGTGATGTCCATAGAGTCTGTGCATTTTGGATGATAGAGGTTAAGACAATGTCTGTGACCAGATGGTTGTATGTAGATCTAGTGGGAAGGCAGTAGCGATTATGACTGTTTGGCAATGATGTGGTCATGTGTGTCTTGTGAATCCTTCGGGAGGAGAGACCGTTTCTTCTCAATTGGCCAATGATGGGTTGTGATTATTTGAGGATAGTAGGATTTTGGGTGGTGCTAGTTGAGGTTATAGGTGTGTTAGGCCTTGCAGGGGAGGATGTCTTGTAGTACGGAGTGCTGTATAATTAGTGACGCTTGGAGGGGAAGGGGTGCAGTCTTGGTGAGGAATGGTGTAGGGCAGGGGAGTGGATGTTGTTGAAAGCATGTAGACGGCCTAATCCCTTACCTAGGTGGATAAATGCACCAGCTGTACATGGCAGATCCATCGTTATGATATGGAGTAGTGGGTTCACTGAGTAGTGGTTGGCTAGTAAGGCTAGTATAGTGAGCCCAAGAAATGATGTTAGGGTCAACATATCCTTGGTGAGGATTAGCTGTACTAGGGACGTGGCTAGCGTAGGGTGCATGAAATCGGATAATGTTGATGGCAGATGGAAGTACTATATGTTGTTCAAAATCATAGGTTAATAATATAGGTCAGTAGCTAGTTCTGAAGCGTATCATGCAAGTCAAGGCTATTGGGTGTGATATGCAGTTAATGTAATAAATTTGTATACTTTTATTGTGGTGACATAATGGCAATGATACAAGTCTATCATATGTTAAAGAAGCAGAGCAAGGTGTACAGGCATTGCAGTT
Organism: Ambystoma mexicanum; assembly: GCF_040938575.1. Lineage (NCBI taxonomy): Eukaryota > Metazoa > Chordata > Amphibia > Caudata > Ambystomatidae > Ambystoma > Ambystoma mexicanum. The sequence goes on along the minus strand of NC_090922.1, from coordinate 20,668,394 downwards.
TCCATTAATGGAGGCATAACACATAATAGAGTGTAGAGGTCAAATTTGCTGGTTTGCGCTCGTAGGAAAGTCCGCCCGGTGGACTTGAGTGGGCCCGGAATAAGTCAATACAGGAAGTAACTACGGCAGTCATTTCAATTCATGCGAAAATTACAATTGCCAGTAGATAACATCATATGCAGTTATAGTAGTAATGGCAAAGACTGACAGTAAATTAAATGGCATCCCCATGATCTGCGCTATCCACAGCCACAATATGCATGAAACCGAGGCCTATGCACAAGCTTACGGTCAGAGCGTCACAGTCTAAACATTGCAAGCAGTCGTGCAAGTATGGCGATACCGTACAAATGGGACTTTGAGATTTTAGTGAACAAGCTAGGTCAAGATATACAGAGCGGTGCCTAATATAACATTGTATGGAATGATTCAAGCATTTTAAGTTCCGAAATGTTTAACGGCTGATGAATAATGTTATCTCTCGAGTATAGTAGCGCAAGGGCAGGTTGATAGGTTGTTCTTACCCTGTACGAGGTTGGGATGTACTGTGCAGATGGGCAACAGGGCTCCTCGGCCGCAGAACGGCCCGGCCAGGACCCGACAGATTATGCCCTTAGTCGTATGGGTACGGCTTGCACCTTCCGGTCACACCGGCGGCCAGTTAACGCAGCTGTGGGTTGCCTAGCAACTGATGACAACAGGCTAGCAAACGGGTGCGGCGGCCATTACCATCCTCATGGTTAATGGCGGAGTGCAGGCATCGGCAAATGGGGTAGATCCTTGGCATCTGGAGACGTCTGGACTCGATGGGGAGGTGGAAGACCTGAGATTCCGATGCAGAGCCGCACCTCTAGCTGCTCCTGGGGCGGTCTGATGTGAGGCCACAATCAGCTGCTCCAGCAGCATGCGAACACGGAGGGCTCCAAGCCTACGTCTGGACGGAATGAAGCGAAATGGCTGTACTTTAGCAATTGGATAGAAACGGGTGAACGTGATTATTTCGTTAAGGAACATTTTCGAATTAAAAAAATCATGAATTTGAAATCCCTGTAATGAAATAATCACATACTACATGACCTTCTCCCGCTATCCCCCACACTGCACCCGCACCCGTAAAACATACCTCCTGCTTCTCACATATCTGCGCTTCCTCTGCACAGCCACGGCTCCTTCCCTGCGAAGCGAGTTCCGCCTCCCCATTGAGGGGCGGAACTTCGACCGCAGGGTCCTTTTCTCACAATCTTTTTGTCCCCTGCTTCCCTTTATGGAAGTTGGAGACACTCCCGCAACCACCACTCTCCCTGATGGACAATATGGTATTACATTTTATGTGTGCCTGTAGTGTGTTCCGTGGCGCCTGTGGCAGCCCATTTCAATTCCTGGCTGATGCAAGTCTCTCGTCTCTGTGAGCTGACGTGGAGGAAGAGTCAGCACCAGACTTCAGTTACCTTCAGACTGCGCAGAGCACACACAGTGTGCCTGCAGTGTGTTGCTAGGCTCTGGGACTTGGGGTGCATCGTCCCAGGAGCAACAGGTCTCAATTGAGGCAATTTGAACATTCTCCAAGAGGACTTGGTGAGTGCAGATATAAGACAATTGTTTTGTCAGCCATCAGGAATCTAGTGTTCTAGCCTCTTTCTCAATCTCCCTCTGACTTCACCCTCTCCAGCTAATCCAGAATAGGGCTGCAAGATTTATCCTTGTCCTCAAGCCCAGGGACTGTATCTCCCCAGCCCTAAAATCTCTCCACTAGCTCCCGGTGGCTGCAGAAACTGAAAGTGCGAGTCGCCAACCGCGAACCTCAGGTACTTCTTGTGCTTTGGAAGGATCGGCACATGAAAATAAGTGCCCTTGAGGTCGAGAGACACCAACCAGTCCTGAAGTTGAAGGGCCTGGGGGACTTGAGAATGAGTAACCATCTTGAACTTGTCCTTCCTGAGGAGCTTGTTCAAACTACGCAAGTCCATGATGGGTCTCAGTCCCCCGTCTTTCTTCAAAATCAAAAAATAAGGGGAATACCATCCCTTGTTCCTCTACGCTACAGGCACCAGATCTGTGGTGCCTTTCTCCAGCAGGGATTGAATTTCCTGCGCAATGAGCGGATCCGGACTCTTCAAAGAGAGATTCCCTGGTGGACTGTCGTGAGGCCTCTGCCGGAAAGGAAGACAGTAGCCATGGGCTATGAACTCCAGAACCCAAACATCTGAAGTAATGGCACGCCATTCTACAAGATGCTGCGCCAGCCTTCCCCCAACCGGCAAACCATAGGACATGGCCTCATGACTGAGCTGAAGCGGCTGCGGCAGTACCTGAGGGCAAAGAGGCAACTGCCCGAGCAGCCTGGCACCTCGAGTACCCTGTTTTCCACCTCTGGCACTCCTAAGGTGGCCCCTCTGACTTGCAGCTCCTCTCGATTTACTGAAGGATGAGTAATATCGAAAGGAACCTCCCCTCCATTGCTGTCCCCTAGGTCGAAAAGGCAGAGGTTGGCGAACTGCAGCGCTCAACGACTTTGCTGCAGTTTTGGAGGTCTGCAACCTCTCAAGGCTCTTGTCAGCCTTGCTGCCAAAAAATGTATACCATCAAAGGGCATGTTGAGGAGCCGGGCCTGCACATCAGGAGCAAACCCTGACTTCCGCAACCACGCAAACCTGCATATTACGGTGCTCGCTGCCATGGACCGGCTGACACAATCTGCCATGTCCAAACCCGACTGAACGGCCTCACACATGGCATCCTTGCCATCCTGTACAATAGCAAGACAACCATCCCGTACCTCCCCTTCGGCAATATGTTCATCTGCCAAGGAAATACAGTTCCACAGAGGGTGCATGAAACGTGAGAAGGCACACATGGAGTTGGCTGCCTGTAAAGCCATACCCCCTGAAGAAAACACTTTCTTCGCCCAGCCATCAAAACGCTTGTCGTCCCTATCAGGAGGGACGGTAAGGTACGATGCCTGCTTTGCTGGGGCCGTGGCCGCCTACACCACCAAACTCTCCGGAGTGGGGTGCGTGGTCAAGTAGCAGGGGTCACTACTGGCTGGGCGGTATTTTCGCGGCAAAGACTATCTCACTGCCGGGAGACTCTCCGGAGCAGTCCAAGCTGCAGCCACCCTTCGTTGCAAAGCCATATGCAATGGCAGTACCAGGTCAGTTGGAGGACCTTGGTCGAGGATGTCCGTCAGGTCATCCTGCAGAAAATCCACAGGTGGCGCAGACCACCCCAAGTATTCTGTGACCCTCGACATAATGCGCCGGTACCAGGACTCGCATAGGTGCCAGGCTCGGCTGACAGAACTCCACCTCCGGAGAGGTGTCCAGACCACTGGCGTTGGCCAGTGACTGACGCAGATCTTCAATCTGGCATTGACCATACAAAATCTCGTCAGGCACCAAACCTTCCTCAGATCCCTCATCCCCCACAGAAATATAATCCAGAGGTTGGAAAGAGGGCACAGAAAAAGGGACAAAGACATTCTTAGCCTCGGCCAGAGCCTTTCTGGGGGGTTCCACTGGGCCACAGGGTTCCTCCGACAAAGCAGCCTCGGAGGGCGTCGAGGGAATGGGCGTCGACGTCGAGCGAGGCGCCAACAACTTCGACGGCGTCGACACAGGCCTCGAGGGCGGAGCCCCGAGCGTGTCCTTCGACAGCCTGGGCGGCGATGGCATCGACGACTTCCTCGGAGGCAGAGCCTCGAGAGAGTCCCTCGATGACCTTGGCGCCGCAGGCGTCTATGTCTTCCTCGAAGACTTCACAGGCTCACGCGGTCTCGAGGGCGTCGAGAACTGGGACTTGGAACGGGCATGTCTAGAGCGACCATCCTTGTCCGACCGGGACCTCGAAGGCGCCCGGTGGTCGCGACGACCGCTCGAGCCCGAAGGCGTACAAGTGGTGTCTCTAGCACGGTCAAAGCCGGCATCCTTCGACGGCGCGGACGGACCGGAGCCCTGCGATTGAAAAATCGCCATCATCTCCTTTCGGAAGGAATCCCATTCCTCAGGAGTCGAATGCTTATTGGGACAAGCAACGCGCCGACGGGCGGAGTCCTCGGATGAGCACGGGGAAGGCGACCTGTGATGGCACTTCCGTGAGTGCCTCGAAGAGGCAGAGGAATGGCGAGACCGACTCCTGGACCGAGACCCCCCCCCAGACTCACGACGACGATGCGGAGAGTCGCCCCTCGAATTGTTTGTCTAAAGTCCAGTGGATCGCGATTTCCGGGGCTTGGCCCCCTTACCCACCGACAGCTTCTTCTTACGCTCCCGCAAGGCCTTCGATGTAAGCGACTGGCAGTCGACACAGTCATCCGTATCGTGGTCCTCCCCGAGGCACCAGAGACCAGCGTCGTGCGTGTCCGTCAACAACATCTTGGACCCGCACACCCGACACTGATTAAAACCCGACCGCGGGGTGGAAGAAGCCGAAGACATCATTTCAATACACAAATGAACAGGTTCGAAGAACCGAAAGAACAGGATTCAGTAGAACCGAGGCGCGCCGAGATCTCCGAAGCGAACACGTTCGTGGAAAAAAATGGAACTGAGGCTACGGGCATTGTGCGTCCTACTTATAACATCCGGTGCCGTCGGCTCGACAGAGGCCATCGAGGACAGCGTATCGATGTCATTGAGGCAGGACGCAGAAAGATTTTCAGAAGCAGCACAGCTGTGGTGATTACTGCCATAGATATGGAATACGTCGGAGGACCCAATCCCCTCGAAATGGAGGCCACAATACCATTCAAAATCGAACCTGCAGAAGCAATGTAACAGCTGTCTTTTTTTATCCTCCATCCAATAGTTATGCAAACTCAGAAAGGACCAGGTGGAAAAGTTAGTAGTAAGGAACAAGTTATGATATGACATTTATAACGCACCTATACACAAGTGTTTCAAGGCAGAACGAGGCAAGTGAGGGGTGGGGGGGAAGAGAGGGAAGACAACAATCTTACTAGGCCAGGTGACATTGAGATCGTGCTACTGGAGGGGGGGAAGGGAGAAAAGTGTGGGGGAAAGGGGAGGGGCAGTGCAGTACATAGGATAACAGTAAATAAATAAAGACAATAAATAAAAAGGTGGCCAGCAGGTGGCAAGTGCAGAAATCGGGTGTCAAGTGCTGGTAAGGAGCTGTAGGAATACAGAAAAGCAGTCCCAGAGTGCAATGGTTGCCAGGGGGACAGTGCAGGTGTGCAACTGGCAGGGAGGGGACCTGGGCCCGAGATCAAAGGGCAGCCAGGTAACCAGTGCGGTTTCAGTTTCACCCAGGCGATCAGCAGGGGAGAGGCGGAGAGAAAGCAGAAGCTAAGAGGAAGGTCTTGAGGTGCTTCTGGAACCGGAGATGGTTCTCCTCAAGTTTCAGAGAGACAGGGAAGCTGTTGCAGAGGGAGGCCCCAGCAGAAGAGAGAGATCTACTACCAACTTGTTGCTTGGAGAAGCGACTGACCCTGAGGCAGTTGGAGGCAGATGAGCAAAGAGCTCGAGAAGGAAGGTATTTAGGAAGAGAGAGTTGAAGGTATTGAAGCCCCAGGCCCTAGAAGGCCTTGTGGACAATGCAGAGGGTTTTGAACTTAATCCTCACCGCCACTGTGAACAAGTGCAGTGATTTCAGTCCTGGAGAGATACGATCCCTGGGCTTGAGGCCAAGGACAAGTCTTGCAGTCCTGTTTTGGATGAGTTGCAGAGAGCGAAGAGTAGAGGCAGGCAGATTTACAAAGAGGCTGCTGCAGTAGTCCAGCCTAGAGAGAACCAGAGCTCTAGAGACAGTGAGCTGAGGGAGGGAGAGGCAAGGAAGAATACCTCTGAGGTGCAGCTGGTAGTGTGACTTCTTAGAGATGTGCGCAGAGAAGGAAAGGGTGGAGTCGAAGATGACCTTGAGGTTTATTGCCTCACAGGTGGGAGCACTTACCTGCAACTATTGTTCTCAAGCACGGGTCTGGCATGTATTCACATGCTCATGAATATGACCCGTTGTCAGGCTCGGAATCCCCGGTAAAATATATATTTTTTTAACTTTCACTTACAAAACTGTATTTGTCCCATAAACCAATCACTGCCCCCAGCCAATGACTTCCCTCTTCCTAAGCCCCTCCTCTCGCAGCCAGCTTCAGATTTGGTAAGCAAGTAAAGTGGCAGTATGACCAAGAAGAGCCGCAGAGGGGAAGGAGGGAGGGTTTGCATGTGAATCCATGCCAGACCCACGCTGGAGAACAATAGTTACAGGTAAGTAACTTGTTCCTTCTCCAGCATGGGGTCTGGCATGGATGCAAATGCTCACGAAAAACGAATACACAGCAGTACAACATTACACAACCACGGGAGGTGGCAAGGCTCAACAGAAGCAATTCACCCTTACTTCTGGAAAAGACTCACCTCAAGTGAACAGGTTGTGTAGCACTGCTTTGCCGACTCTGGACTCCTCCATGGAACCCCTGTCGACGCAGTAGAACTTTGTGAAGGTGTGTGTGGACCTCCACGTAGCAGCCCTGCAGATGTCCAGCAGGGACACACTAGCCAGGAACGCTGTCGTCGCAGCGATCGCCCTGGTGGAATTGGCTCTCGGATGGCCGGGCAACGGTCGGTTTGCCAACCAATGACAATGCATGATGCATCCAGAGGGCCACCTTGAGGTGCAAGCCTTGGAGGAGAACACGTCCCGCAGGCTCCTCAGTTGATGGAATCTGCTGGTGAACTGCTTGCATTTGGAGTTTGCATCTTGGGCCTGCCCCACTTGGCGAAGATGTGGTCCACCTGGTCCTGCCGAAGTTGGGGGAGTCTGCGATGGTGTTCTTGCCTCCCGCTAGGTGAAGTGAAATGAGGAACATTTCTTGTCCGACGGCCCAGTGCCACAGTTCCTAAGCCTCCATTGAGTGGGCTGGGGAGCTAGTGCCCCCTTGTTTCCTGATCTAGAACATTGTGGTGGTGTTGTCCGTGAAGATCCTCACCACCTTGCCGTTCAGAGACAGAAAGAACGACATGAGGGCCCAGAACACCGCTAGCAGCTCCAGGATGTTGATATGGAGATCCTTCTCCTCCGGCAGCCATAGGCCTCTGGCATGTAGACGTCCGATGTGGGCTCTCCAGCCTTCCAGGGAAGCGTCATTCATGACTGTCTCCTGCGATGGAGGGTTCTGAAACCCTGTGCCACAGGCGATGTTGGAGCTGTCGCCCCACCACCTCATCGCCCGACAGAACTCGTCCTCCAGGGTGATCTTGTCCGCGAAGTTTACCGACACCTGCATCCAGCCAGCGTCCAGGAACTTCTGAAGAGGTTGCATCTGTAACATGCAGAGCCGGATGAGGTAGATGCAGGGCGACACGCTGCCTATCAACGATTTGATGGTCTGCACTGTGGCCGTCTTCATCAGCAACAGCCGGTGCACCTTCCCCCAAACGGCTGCTACCTTCTCCTTCGAGGGCGAAGCTAGGCAGGACACTATATCGAGCCTGGCTCCCAGGAACAGCGCGTTCTGCCATGGTGTCAAGCAGGACTTTGGATAATTGATGGCGAATTCCAGATCCGTCAGCAGCTTGACGGCCGCCTCCGTGTGTCCGACAGCCAACTTCCAGGTATATATGAATCCCCCATAGACGCATATGGGCCGCCATCGGTGCCAGGCACTTCCTGACCACTCTGGGGGCCGATTTTAAGCTGAAGGGTAGGGCCTTGAACTGGTAGTGCTGTCCCTGCACTACAAAGCATAGAAACCTGCTGTGTTTCCTGTGAATGGGGACGTTGAAGTAGGCGTCCTCCAGGTCCAGCGACGTCAAAAAATCCTCTCTTTCCAGTTGGCCGAGTACGTGCTGCAACGTGACCATCCTGGATTTCTGAGACTTCAGGTACTTTTTTAGACGTCGGAGGTCTAGAATGGGCCTCCTGCCCCCCATCTTCTTTCTTACCAAGACTTATCTGGAGTAGACTCCAGAGCCCCTGAGTCGCTGGGGAACCAGCTCTATCGCCCCTTTTCGCAGCATGGCTCGTACTTCCTCCAAGAGCTGAGGGACGTGCTGCTCCCAACAGGCCACCGGCAGGATCCGTGGACACCTGTGGTGAAATTCCAGGGTATGTCCTAGGACGAGAGCATCCAGCATCCATATGTCGGTGGTGATCTTTTCCCACTTGCTGGCGAACCTAGTAAGCCGGCCTCCCACCGGGGTTCACGGGCAGGACCCAACGCATTGGCCGGTTCAGGCTTGCTTCGGTGTCCAGCCTTGCTGGCAACGACGACGCAGTCCTCCTTCTCCGTAGGTCTGGGAACGGCCTGTGCGGGCTTCCTGGGTCGTGGGTCTGGATGGTACAAGGGGGAGGATCTATTTCACTGACCTGCCCGCTTTCGGCAGATGGAGAGAAGAGCATAAAGGCTCTTTTGAAACAAAAATATAACCTTTTTACATGAAAAAAAAAAACACAAAAACCTAGAAGTAGCTCGCAGAGCAAAAAACAAGGACTCCCAACACTGAAGCATGTAGTAAAAATCTGAAGAAATACCGTTTTGTATGTTAAAGTGAAACTGTTTTTCTTTTACCGAGGATTATCAGCCTGATGGGGAATATTCATGAGCACGTGAATCCATGCCAGACCCCATGATGGAGAAACCTAGTTTGTGTTCATGGTTATCTTTATTAAATTCATGAATACTGGAAAATGATTCACAAAGATTTTGTAATCTGTGCCAGAGAGGATGATTCACAAAAAAAGTAGTAGCCAAATGAGACTATAGTAACTGTGCGCAACCTCATTAACTTTCTTGCAAACCTGCAGGCACAAAAACCTGAATATGTGCACGTTAAACCTCTTTATCCACAATGTATGTATTCCTAAAGATACAAAAAAATAATAAGTATGAAAATATTCTCAAATATGTAAGAATTGTGAAAGCCACATATACACTGCAGGGACAGAGATGACAAGGAATGACAACCAAATAAAGCAATGCTGGTGCTCCTCCCAATGCACACCCATTTCTGTCACCACAAACTTCTGCACGTAGCTTGGCGGAATGATGACCCCATTCCTCACCAGTGTGTTTCAGGCTAAAGTGCATGAACTGCAACTAAATGCACATCACAAGTATTAGTCTACTCAGCATTTGATAGACCAAGAACTGAACCTTGTCTTCTGATAAAGGGTGAAGATGTCATAAGATGTATCCAGTGTAATTGTCTATACTGTGGTGTGCTCCGTAATGCCTCTGCTCTAATGTCCTAAGATTGCTGTATTTCTGGTCCCGAGCAGCTGAATGATGACTCTACAATAAATGTACAGAGAAGGTTGAAGCGGTGGCGATGACCAATATAGGCCAAAAACTGCTCAAGCAAAAGACATTGCAATATAAAACACGACAAGAAGTTCATGTCACAATGATGTCCATATCTTTTTGAGTCACTATCAGAGAGCTAAGGCTAAGGGGCAGGCACACAATCAGAAATATCAATTGAGTAGCTAATATGGCAACCCTGTTCTGCATACCATGATGAACAGACTACTCCAGAGTGGCCCTCCCTCACACCTCAAGGTGTCAAAGCAAAATGAACCAGTAATCAAGAAACCACCCGGCTTAATTGTAGCAAGACATTTGTTGGACTTGTACCCATACCAACGACACAGCCCTCATCTATGTATATGATTGGTTATTTATAACGCGCTTAATACCCAGAGGTTTCTAAGTGCTGACCCAGGGATCGAACCTGTGTTGTTCTGTGTCGTCTTGCTTCCAAGGCGTGCACATTGCCCCTGAGCTATCCTCCCGAGAACGTACCATTGCCATGTCCAATTCCAAGCCATAACAGAGTTAGACATTACAAGAAATGGAATGCCAATCTAACTTGCAATTTCCTGATCTGTGACCTGCAAAAAAATAATACAAGATAAAAAATAAAAAAAACCTACGGTATAGTGTGTTGAGTCACATGTACTGTATGCAAACACAGTAATCACACCTCAAGGGTACGCAGCATGTCCTGCAAAGGAGCAAATGTAGCCTATGGTTTTGCAGATTCTCTTTCGTCTTAATATTCCTTCGGAGGACCCTCCTCAAAAACTGAAGGACTGCCTCTCGGCAGTTGGGACCTGGATGGCCAACATCAGGCTTAAGCTTAATGGAGAAAAAAACAAGATCCTTGTGGTTGGTTCCATCTCCGCTAGGCAATCGTGGACCTCGGAGTACTGGCCCACATCTTTTGGTCCTTGCCCTGAACCATCTCCACTAGTTAAGAGTCTTGGAATTAAAATCATGTCCTCTGGATCTGGAGAGACAAATATCCACAGTATGTCAGCCAGGCGTTGCTAAACTCAGGGTACTTAGGAAGGAGGAAGGTTCTTCCATTTCTCCCATGCAAGTTTAGGTAAAATATTGTGACCGCTGTGACCTCCGTTTGAACACTAACAAGTCTGAAATATTTCCACTGACGGGTAAGATGAGTGCACCTAGCAATCTGTATGGATTGCGATGGACTCCTCAACAGTTGAAATATTTAGAGATAGCACGCACGACACACATGGTACGCACTCTAAACTATGACACACTGGTCTGTGCAATATGCACTCAACTTGAATGATGGAGCCAGCTCCCTCTCTCCCTGATGGGACATGTGGCACTAGTAGAAATGATTGTATTGCCCAAACTATTCTACCTCTTTAGTATGATACCGTTATGGCCGGGCAGATCATTCTTCACTTAGATAACTGGTGCAAGCTCCACGTTCGTATGGAAGGGACAGGTAAGGGCCAGCTGGGAGCGCCTCACATTGCCTTATGAACAAGGGGGGGTTGACAGCTCGAAACTACGAGCTGTACTATCTCGCAGCACAAGCATACTATGCGATACATTGGACAGATGGCAGGTCACACGCATCATACGTAGACCTGGAAAGGCAGCGGAAGGATAGAATCTTACTGCTACACGGGATGGCAACCGGGAAGTGGGGGAATAGTGACCAACTGGATCCGGTGTTAGTTCCACAACAGGCATGGGCGAAGTTGATCCAACGTCCCCACGACATTGTACTCTACAGCCCGCACATGCCTATCTGGGACGTGCCATATTTGAACCCGTCAAGAGACAAAGCACTGGACCCTCACTGTTGGGGAGTAGGTACAGCACATTTTGGGGATTTATATCGGGAAGGTCAGTTCGTTTCCTGGGAAGATGTTAAGCTACAGGCGGGAGATACTCCACTGCAGAAACTGCAATATTTTAGACTCTGCTCAGCATTGGCATCTGTGTGGGAGGATTTCCTGCAGGAACCGGCCTCCCATCAGAGTCTGAACTATGCACTCTCCCCTAGTACGCTGAAAAAAACAGCCTCAGCATTAGAGAGGTGCAAACACCAGATATCAAGGTAAGGTAAGAAAGGGACATGGGGGGTTACCTCGCAGGACCACACTGGCAACAATTGTGTAGGCTCACAAAACAGATATAATCCAAATCCAGGTACAGGCTAATCCAGATTAAAATACTAAACAGAGTACATCTCACCCCGGCACGCCTGAAGAAAATGCATGTGACATGTGAAGGGAGATGCCCGAGGTGCGGAAATGAGGACGCCGATCTCATACACATGGTGTGGTTTTGCAGGGCACTCTTTACTGGAGTAAGGTGTGCGAGGCGCTGGAGGAAATGGTAGACCAGTCTCTCAGTTTGGAACATACGTCATGCATATTGGGCTGTGTACTTAAAAGGAACATATTGAAACGTAAATTAATAAATGTGGGCCTGTTGCTGGCCAAGCGTGCCATAATGATGCAATGTAAAAGTAAGGCACCCCCTACGGTTGATGACTGGGTGACAGATATCATAAGAGCAAATAATAGGGAAGAGGTTATGCTAGCTTGCTCCCACTAACTAACCGGCCAAGGGACATATGGGGAGGATTCCGCCAATGCCTGGTCAATAGGGAAGACAAGGGAACAGATGGAAATGCACTGCTGTAAAGGTTAGCGCATCGACTAACTGACTGGGATATGAAGCAATTGCTGTACTATGTACTATCCGATTGTATTGATATACGTTGTACTCTGTGCAAGTTAAATAAAAGTTTTTTTTTTTTAAAAACATTGTGACCGCTGCCATTATGGGGTCAATTGATTATTGTAATCAGATTTATCTTGGCCAACAGTAGGCTTTGCTCCAACGCATCCAGACACTTCAAAACTTTGCTGCTAGGCTTGCGCTTAATGCCCCTAGAATGGCTCATTCGCAGGACCTCTTCCATCGCCTGCATTGGCTCCTAGTTAGGAGCCGAGTGAGGTTTAAGGTCTTGTGTATGGTTCACCGCGTCATCCGCCATGCTAGTGCTGTTTTTCTTCAAAAAATACTTATGTACCAACCTAACGGGTCTCTTCGATCAGCCAACCAGTCTTTGCTGGTTGTTCCTCGATTCCAGCGGGCCCGAGCGCGGTGGTAGATCCTTCTACGTGCTTGCCCTTTCTCTGTGGAATGCCCTTCACACTCATATTCGTCACATGCCTTATTTGTCTTTTTGCGCTCTATAAGTTTCTATACAATACAATGGTGAGAGAAGTCTCATGAGCAGACCATTTAAATAAGTCATTCAGCACAAATTAAACAGAACAATAACACTCCGTAACTCCGTAACAGATGGAGGGATGAACACTGCCCTGCATCATCACATGGAAACAACAACATGACTACACAGAGACAATCTCATAGTGCGGCATGTGTGTGCCACCTGAAACTTAATGTGAGTTATTAAGTGGTTTACTACTGATGGTTACGCAAGAGACATATGCAATCTTTCATATGGCCAGAATACTACCAGTACTGTTCCTGCAGATCACAAATGATCAACATCAGAGATGTCAATATGACGGTCTCCACACCTGTGAGGCAGTTGTACCTCTGCTAGACTGCCGTAGATTGAGAGGTCAAATTCAGGAAGGTGAAAATGCAGTCCAGTAAATATGCAAATATGCAGACAGAGGAGATACAGCTGGAACAAACACATCATATTCAATGCATACAAACCAAATACACATTGGCATGTGCATTCAACAAAATATTTAAAGGCACGACATACTCAGAAATATGATTATGTAGTACACTCATCTATAGTGCCTTCATGACCAGTCATCTGAGGCATCAACACATTCACCCATTGGCCATTGGCCAGCAGTTCCGCCTTTCAGCACAACCAAACAACCCTGTACTTGGGCAAATCCGCAGGACAGAAGGAATAATACCGACCAACACACCCTTCAATGCAAGTACAAATGGGGAAAGCCACAACAAAGGTCAATAGAAACAATTAAAAGACTTTTCAAAAAATATTCCTGAGAACTAAAAGTGATAAGTTAATGAGATGCAACAAACTTTTCTAGGCATTAGAAGCAACCTTGAAAATTGGGCAAAACTATAATTTAATTTTCATTTGGTCATTTGTATAGCGCCTTTTACCATGGGTATGGTTCCAACTGGCTGTAGATCGACATCTCTGTGAGGGGCCGAAGTAAATGAAAGATAGGAAATGCTAGTATGCTTGTTTGCATAATGGCCATTACATGTTAGGTGGGCTTGGCCAACTCCCTGCCCATTAAATGTTAGGTGTGCTTGGCCAACTCCCTGCTAGCCACCCATGTCTAATTGGCATGTGTATGGGTGGAGAGATGTACACTAGGGAAATAAGTGGGTGTGTATGAGGATAGTCAGTTATGTGTGTAGCTACAGTTTGCATTTTTAACTACATTCTTATGGCAGAAGTGTTGTGCAAAGTGTCTTTCAAGTTGTATGTGACGGCAGATGTGTGCAGGAGTGTGGCCGCCTCTTTGGCTAATTTCAAAAGAGCGGAGGGCAAGAGGAATAATGCATTAGTTATAATCAGAATTATTGAAAGGGATGGAGTCAAAGGCTACCCTTGTCATTGATGCACAGGTGGTCACCTTTTGTAAGCAGTGGAGCTAGTTCAGCATGCGTCAGCTAGCTCTTAAAGAAGGATCACAGAGAGGTGGGAATGTTTACAAACAAGAACAAAGCATTTTATTTACATACATGAAACTTAGAAACAATTTAAAAATAAGGAGAGACAGAACATATGCTGTATTAGGCACGGAAAATATGCATTGCGTACAGTCAAAAAATAATTATGCATATAGGTGTGTTAGTAAGTAGTAGGTGACTATTATTTCATGTATTGCTGAACTAGCTCCACTGGTTACAAAAGGTGACCACCTGTGCGTCAATGACAAGGGTAGCCTTTCACTCCATCCCTTTCGATAATTCTGCTTAAACCCTCTAGAGTCAGGCCACCTTAAAAAAAAGAGGGTCCCTGCCCTTATCTTACACATTAGTTATAATCAGACATCTGGGTTGATAAATGATGGTTGATATATTCTGCATGCTTCCAGCCATCATTAAGTGGCTAGATTCAAGATGCCACATAACTGTAAAGGCAGCATTATGCCAACATCAGCATTCTGTGAAGAATCTGAGGGTGTTATCACTCCTAACCCCCTTGGATCCTCTGGGCAGGTGGCCAGGGAAAGGCCATCACTTTGGGATCCCAACCCTGGGGGCGGAGAAGCGAGGGAGGATCACCTTGTTGGAGGGTCCTTAAAGGGTGGGAGTGGGATGCCCTCAGGCGAGACATGGTATCTCCCTTTTCCTAATGAAAACGGTGTGCAGTAAAAAAAATCGAATCAATAATGTCAAAAGTCAATCTCGAAAACAATGTCGAATTTTTTATTTATATATTTTTTTGGGGTCCGGGAATAAAAAAAATGGGTAAAACAAAAAAAATTTAAAAAGGGGGTCTAGGGGGTGGGGGGAACCCCCCATTTCGAATAAAAAATGGAATAAAAAAAAAAAATCTACTTTTTGGTTTTCAAATTTTTTTTCTCGAGATTATGACTTTCGACATTTTGACATTCGATTATATGACTATAAACCAATGAAAACCAACTTAAACCTCCCCCGACCTTTATGGGTTATTTTAAGACAGCTCCCCTCAATTCCCCATATGGGAAACTTGACAGTACTGAGACGAACAAGAGACATCTGAGTGTAATGAACACCACACACTTTCACCAGTTTGGTACTGGGACGAGTAAGATGCCTGCAAGGTGGTGTGAAGGTCAGGCATGCACTCTTAAATATGGTCAGGCAAACCAGATTGTGCGAACACACCTGCCCACCTGTTGGAGGATTACAGATGTATTAAAGGAGGAGGAGGAAAAAGCAACACGAGGAGCAGCAGCAGGGAGTTCTGTATGAGAAGCAGAGAACTGTGCTGAAAGAGAGGCGAGCCGCTGGAGGGAACTGCAGTGGAGAGATAAGGGGTGTACAGCAAACAGCCGCTCAAGACTTCCATGACAGGTGTCCTGTAACAGCCTGGCGTGGGAGCAAGAGCTCTGTGGAACGGACTGGCAGCAAATAAGAGCCGGGTGGAAAGGCTGCCCTTTCCCTTTCGAGTGAAGTGCTCAATCCCCATTACTGAGAAGCCCACCCAGTGGTGTCACAGGGGCAGAGGTTGGACCCCAAGCAGCAGAAGTTGCAGATTGTGTGCTCCACGCTGCGAGGACAGCAACTGAAGAGACTGGTGAGTTTCTGAAACATGAGAAACCCGTTCGCTAAGTGCAACTGAATGAACATTTCCATCTGTGTTGAAATACATTGTAACTAACAGCGAACGGGTTGCGTGCGTTACCAAAGCATGTTTTCTAAAGTCTCCTATGCCTTTTTCTGCTGTGAACTTCAAAGAGACAGAAATACTTTGTATCAGAGTGGTCACGTTTCTTAAAGCAGAACGGTTTTGAAAGTCTCAGAGTATGGGGAAGTTCTATTAAAGTGAAAGGCACCAATATTCCATAGTGGGCTGACTGATAACAAGAGCATAAGCCAAATCAATGTCCAGAGAATGCCAAATTGAATGCAAACATTATAATTAAGCAGAAAATACTGCACGATTCCTTTAGCAGTGAATGGAACTGTGCAATGACTAAGAATCACTACATACTGCATTTTGGACACAACAGAACTTTTCCATGTTAAATAAAATCACTAAATGTTGGTTCCATTAACAATATGAAATCGCGAAAATAACAATTTCATGAAGAAAAGGAATGAACCTGCATTGGCCAAAAGAAGGATGAAGAAAATAGATGAGGCCCTTTTCGGTTGTGTGTTTTGAACTGTGGTGGAATACAAGACTTGGGAAAGGGAACCTTGAGACGTCTTCCCCTTTTCTCTCGAGTTGTGAATTACAGTGAAATACAAGTCCTGAACAGGGATTCCTGAAACTTCCATGATTCTTTCTTTTGTGCTTTTAAACTGTGACAACTTTGAGACTTCTTGTGGAACTGTTTTATACTTGGAGAAGGGAGCTGAAAGAAAGCTGCAAGCTGGAAGAAGCTCAGAATGTTTGGTTGAACGCCGTTTCTTTTGACTGTTACATCCCTGTACACTGGTTTGTTGTAGTTGTTAGGGCAAGGATACCACAGACCGACTTAAGTTGAACTCTTTGACTCAAGACTTTTCTTAGTTTCATTCAGGAAAGGGAAATCCCACCTTAGCATAGGGCAAGTTAGGCTTTCAACCATCCTGAAATTTAAGTTGATAAATATTCTTTTGTTCAACTTGATATCTCTCATCAGTGTCTTACTTCTTGATGCCTTCAGAATTCCCTGTATTGGAACACATTCTACAATCACCTAGAATTCATAACTTGGTCGCCCTCATGGCCTATACTAAGGGAAGATTCCCAAAATACACCACCCTTCCAAGTGCTATTTCAGTCAGTCAAACATGTTTTCGGCATAAAACCTTTAAGTACACAAATTCATACAACAATACAATTATAAAGATGTTCAATGCAGAATATTGTAGATTAAAATAACATGAGAAAGAAAAAACCTTCAGGTAAAATCACAAGTTATTTCTACAATGAAGTATTGACTTAAGAAAACAAACCTAAAACATTGATAATGATGATAAAACAGCATTACAAGTAATACAATTTTATAAGAAGCGGGCGCTGTAAAAAAAAGAAACTTGCATCATAAAACCCTACAAAAATGTATAAATGACTAATACCGGAATAGGACTTAATAGTTTAAAAACAACAATCCTTCTGAGAGGGGAGTCAAGCTCGCAACCTCGGAGGCTCTACGTGCTGTATATCAACACTCAAAAAGGGGCTGTATCTAGGAGGAAATATTGTTATTGATAACATTACATTGGGAGGCAGCATTTTTAGGAAACCTTAAAAACCATGCTGTGCGTATACGTCGCAGTGGCAAAAATATGGTGAAACTGCACAGACGGTCTTAAAAATGTCAGAGCCTCTCCTGTGTATCAGACACTGACTTCACTCAAAACAGGCTTCGAGTAGGAGCCTCTCAATTCTAGAGTCATGGTGTAGCTTAAACAGATAATGCACCATAGTTTCATTTACTGCCCCACACATGGGACAAGAAAGACCCAGAGTGAGTATCAGACCATGACTTGGTGAAAGATGCTATTTGCAATATTCCCATTCTCAGACGTATATACAATGCTCGTTCAAATGCCAGGGTTATTTGATCACAATGAATATTATACTCACCTGTCATCTAGAGGGATACATAATCTGGCCACAACTTAACATTGCTTTCAATTCCAACTGCTCCATTGTTGCAATATTTGCATAATTTTTTACGTCCTATTGATCTGCCACGTTTGATCGAACGGGCATGTCCATACATTGCTTGCTCCTAGTTGAAGGAGAACCTTTTTTTACATGTGCCGCCCACTTTTGCCCCCATCCAAAGACATTAGATGAATTAACGCCTCACAGTATTTCTCTAGACACTCAGTTTTCCAAAGTCTTACCTAATACAGAGCAGGCTTTAGGGCTACCTGGTCCCTAATTGGACTGGCATTGAGTTTGAGATAAACCAATGGAGTTGGAGCACTTAAGGGAGGAGGACCAGTTTTTTCAAGGATTTATGCTCGGATATGTCCAACCTCCCAGTCTTTACATAGCCCCAAAGCTCAGACCCACAGGTAGCTGCCGGTAGCACGTGCCTGTTGTATAATTCTAATGCCGGGAATACTGTACCACTGCCATGCTTAATTGAAAAGGATTGGATTGCCCTGCTATATTTTTCCAGGGTAATATCCGACTTAAGCACTTGCTCTGACCAACCACAGGACTCATGAAACCTAATGCCTAGGCAGTCTAAGTGTTTGACCTGCTGCAATTTAAGATCGTTCACATCAACTGACAATGGACTGAGCCTGGTAAATTGCAGCTTAAAAACGATAACTTTAGTTTTGTCCATGTTTAGGTTCAGATCTTTACACTAAGACATGAAAACATGTAGGGACTTTTTAAAACCTTTAGGGGTAGTCACGATGACTGCATAATCAGCATAAAATAGTGCTGGATATTTCTCTGCAGCCATCCTGGGGCAATCGACACTCCCTCACCAAAACATCTATGATCTCCTGGATCTAGGTAGAAAAGAGCAAAAGTGCCTGTACGCAGCCCTGTCTCACTCCTTTACTGACTGCGAAAGGCTGCGTCTGCTCACCCCCAAGTCCATAACGTACTGTTACTGAATTTTCTGAGTAAAACAATTGCATAGCTGTTTTATTTTATTTTTTTATTTTATATTCATATTCTCTCTCTCCCCTCCCCCCTCTCTCTCTCCCCCCCCGCCCCAGTGTAGAGCTTTATTCTCTGTACTATACGGTATACTTCAGGATCAATAAGAGCAAAAAATCACTGATCAACCGTACCCCTATTCTTTCGGAAGCCTGTCTGAAGGTCAGTGATAACATGATTATTGTCCACCCACTGCTGAAGGTGCCACAAAATCACTTTTCCAAAGGTTTTCCCACACAATCGAGTAGGGAAATTGGCCAATTACTAGAGGAGTTCCTATCACCCTTTTTATATATTGGTATAATTACCGCTGATAGCCATGACTTTGGTACTAGCCCATGTCCAATTACTGCATTAAAGATTTTACATAAAATTGTGGCCAGATTCCAACTTAGTCTTTATAGAGTTCAATAGATTATCTGGGCCTGACACACTACCACAGAGCTCTTTTCACTTCCACAATTGTTCTGTAGAAATGGACAGTCTGTTATCATGGAACAGCGCATTGTTTGGACAAAGATGATGACCCTTCAAAACAGGGACATCACTTAGGGGTCGCAACTGCACCCCTGTGGTCTCCCTTGCTACCCCTAAAAAAAACTTCTCGAGTGGCCGGCTTGCATGTTCATGCCTCTAAAAAAAAAAAAAAAAAAAAAAAAAAAACAGGAACAGGAGTTCCACAAGTCTAACACTTTCAGCAGTGACCCTAAATAAGAAAGAATAGGAATACCAAATAATTTGTCTTTCTGGAATTCTATACAATCATTGCTAGACTCATTAAAGGGGTTATTTCAGGCACACTTCAGGGGGTGAGTCACTGATTTAGTCTGTTCTTAAACACCTCAACCCAGCCTTTCATCCTTCTGAGGTCAATAAATGAGTACCAATCTAGGGTGGGTGATATTGTATGTATATTTGTCCAATATAAAGCGCTTAAGCGTAAGTGCTATATATTAACGCATCATTATCTTTTTGCCTTGGACGTCTACTTGCATTCACAGTCATTTGGTAATATGAGTCTATACACACTGATCTTAATGATACATATGGCGATCCATTCTTGTATGAAATGTATATCACATTTAAAGTGATATCGTAACCATATTTTATGTAGTGTACTTAGGAACAATGCTATAGGATGGCACTTCCTCTTTTGTCAAGGGGTGAAAGGTTGTGTTCCATCGCTTCCTGTGGTATCACTTTGGGGCAGGGTCAAATGGCATCGCTTCCTGTGATGTAATCAAAGGTCAAGGGAAGTGTGATGTCACTTCCGCTACCCCAAGCAATTTGGTGAAATGACGTCCCTGCTTCAAAACCTTTATATAAATTTAAGAAGTGGAACTGGCACACTTCTGCACTTATTGAACACTTCTGAGTTTGTTCTCCATTCAGCCTTTTGGCTGTAATTAATTATGCGTCATAATACCAAGTGCTATATGTGGCTGTCACAATGGAGCCTCTGGTGCAAATGCTACAATCTGTGCAATACAATGGCTACCCTCCAAAAATCCTCAGAGAGCAACACCCAGCTCGCCCTCCTGAATTATTCCAAATGCAGCACAATGGACAACTGCATGTTGGCTACGCTAATGAATGCTCACAGAGCAAAAGCCTTGGCTACACTTATAAATCATCTAAGAGCAGAATTATGCAAAAGGAAGAAAACTTGTTAGAATTTGGGAAATCCTTAAAAATATCATTGTTTAATTGACCAACCGCTGAATTGACTCCCGCCTCTTAGGTTTTCTTGTCTTAGATATGCGCCCTGATGCTTGTGGACTACGGCACGATACAAGCATATAAATAATAATAAAGAAGCAATGGCCACCTTTCTAATGATGTGGTTCAGCACATCGCCCACCCCCAAAATCCATCCAAAATCCAGCCCCAGGAAAAAGAAAACCAGCACAAAAAGGAAAACATATCAGAAAGCTTATTTTGACTGAAGGAAACCTTTTTAAAACCTCTTACAAAGTGAGGGAAGAGAATCTACTCACACTAAAAGCAAAAGCAAATCATAGATAAACTTCAAAGAGCAATTAGGAATCTGCATAAATTCTCAGACAACATCGCAAACAAAGTTTAAATATCAAAAGAACTAAAAGATATGAAACCAGACAACGCTCCTGGTCCAGATACAATACTTGGGCGATAATGCCTCAGTAGCATGGTGTCCCCCATGGCAGAAGGCTGCCATCGAGTTAACAGACCAGAGCGTAGCGAGGCCCTTTAACAGGAGTGGGGGCGGAGGGGAAGAGGGCGTTACCATCCTATTACATTATGCAATTGATGGTATGATTGACATCAGAACCTTAGAAAAACAATTTCAGTGCTACAGGTGTATTTAACTGTAGGAAATTAAGTTGAGAGAGCAAGATATTTTTTGGCAACAATTGGAAGAAAGAAAAAGCTACAATGAAGATGGCCACCGTGGAAATAGGAAATGGAGATCACCATAGAGCGGGGAGAGTGTGACTGAGTGAGTCTGGGATGGCACGGAAGCCGGGAGGTGGCAAGGGAAGGAGTGGGAGAGCAGTAAAGATCTTGCTCAAAGTGCGGGCTGCATTCCTTACTATCAGAATGGGCCTGCTGTTAATGAACAAAATGATGACAGACTAATCTTAATCTTTTAACTATTACAGCGGGATCTCAGGACATTTGCTCAAAATATGTTCCTAAAGCCGTATCCCAACATACAAACATGGGGAGCATACAGGGGAAATTATTCTGCACCATCTTACAGAAGAACATCCAGATATATTATATTTTAATACTACACTGGCGTAAAAGTACAATTCCACATCAAGACAGCTGACTGGGTATGGGTTTGAGTTTTTATGGCTGACCTCGCAGACACGGAAAAGGTTACTCACTATAGTGACTTCGGTACTCCTAGTCATTAGTCCCCTTTCCTCCATCCTTATGGGTGTCTATCCAATGGTACGGGACCAGAGCTCTTTATGCACAGCACAAAAGATAGATTCCCCTTCAATAAAACATGTAGTTGTGCAGTATGGCGTGACGGCGTGGCTGGTCCTAGTGATCCCACTCACAGTTAACACCCCCTAGTCCATGGAACCAATTGACAGATTGAAGTATAGTTCTGTAAATAAGGGGATGGCCGGCAGGGCATATGGCAGAAAGGGGAATATGGACTAGGAGTAAAGAAGTCATCACACTGAGTATTTTTGATTGAGTAGCACAAACCTTCCCAGGCGGAAGGAACATGAGATTTATCAAATAGGTTTTGTATGACCGCCTGGAAAAATCTGGAATCTGCCCAGGAACCTGTCGCCATACAGAAATGCGTGCAAAAAGCCCAAGTGACTTTGTTGCGGATGACATCGGAGGGGAGGTTTCTCTGAAAGGCAACCAATATGGCTTTAGCCCTAACCGCATGTGCGTGAAGGCGCATTGAGCGCAGTTACTGAAAATAACTTCACAGTGAAAATCTCAGAAATGTCTTGAGCAATGCAGCCAATAGGAACGTGTAAGCATCTTTTAGAACAAACGACACTCCCACATTAGACTGCGCCAGTTGATTTTCCATTTGAGTTTAATATGAAAAATGCAATTCATGTTGTTGCCCTTTAAGATGACATGTGTTTCGGCTTGGGCTGCCTTTCTCAAATCATAGATCATCTAGTCATAGATTGAAAAAACTTTCCATGTTCCAAAATAAAAAATTACATCAATATTCATGTCAAAAAAACACATTTCCAAGCAAGTATTGATAATGAGTTATAATGAGTAAAAAAGAAAGAAAATATAATTTATCATGGTAAAGTGATGGTATTTCTTAATATTCACAGAGAGTCAAGGGTTGGTGTAAGGGAAGATTGTTGGGGTTTGGGAGAAGGAGGAAAAAAGGAAAAAAATGAAATCAATTAACATGAAATGAGAGAAGAGAAATACAATATTGTATTATATTATGAAGCGCATCGATTTATCTTCCAATTCTTCTCATACTAATATTCATTATTCAAACTTAATAATTTATCCAATTTAGCACTGTGTGTTAGCAGTAGGTATTACATCGGTTTGTTGCTTCCATGCATTAATGAACATACAGAAGCGTTTAAATGCTGATTGCCCACGAGATGACAACCTATCTCTTACTCGTTAGTGAGGCACATAGTTTAGTAATCCATAGTATTACCACTTGTTATCTTTGTCTCTGGTTACTAGTTTGATCAATCTCCTCATAGATGTATGTGTAATTGGGTTTGATCCCTGCAAATAATTAATGCGCAATGAAAATAGCATTGCATTTGGTTCAGTTTCATTTTAAACACAAGTGTATTTGAGTTTCCATGTACACGGTCATATTGTGAATGTTTTCTATTTCAACCTGTAAGCAAATTTAAATTGCTTATATATCCATTCAAGCACCTGTTCCATGTGCATCCTCATATTTATACACTAAGTCTTATCTTGCGTGCATTATTGGGTTCTAAATTCCATACAAAAACTTTTGTAAACGTTTATGCGCGATCGTGTGTCCAGGCGTTGTGCCTTATACTATTTATAACTAAGTGTGGGCTCTGTAGTGCTGGTCGATCGTTTCTAAATACTATTGTTTGAAGAACCTGAAAAGTTCAGAAAAGGCAGAGCAGACTGTCTATTACTGTTGATCTGCGCTCCGAAAATCACTCGCGTTGGTGCACCCAGGACGCCGAATGGCGTCTCCATTAGAGAATTTATTGTTTGCTGTTGCCTAGGCAATGCTCCGGTCTTAGTCCATCTTCTGCTTTACTGCCCGTGGTGTGTCACCTAGTGGGCTGTGATTAGAAGCGCCATCTTTTGGGTATCTGAACTCGTACTTTGCACATTAGTCAATGCAAAGGAACCCAATTCTGATCCGATTCTCGTATTTTATGAGTATAATGGATACTATTTGTTAAATTAACTGAAGTCAATTTTACAAATCTAAATTGACATAATCAATCCCATTGTAATGGTAAATACAGACTGCCCTATTTAAACAGAGTGCAATCCCGGTTCTTACTAATTAATCAAAGTACATTTTAATTAATGGTGTGATTCTGTGTAAATTTTCCTTTGTTCCCTGTTCATTTTTGCACTAGAGGTGAGATCTACTAGTTGACATTACTTCCAAAATGTATCTGAATGTTATAAATCCATCATCTACCTTCAAGTATTTGAATTGTCCGACATTATAATTGGCTGAGTAACGACCTAAAATGTACTTATATTAGTGCTAATACATAGTTGCAAACACAGATCTTATAAATGACAATTCATAAATCTGCACATGTTGCCCACATGGTCTTATCCTTCATGCAAGTCCTCATTTCTATCTGTTTGTTCATTATACATTAACACATTACTACAAAAATGACACCATCTCATTGTCCGAATTTAGACCCTTGACTGCCATGTTGAGTTTGCATATAAGTCTTGCTTTGGCTTGTCGAAGTGCCTTTTCTTTGTTTCCTCCTCTTCTTCCAATTGAAATTTCCGATAAAATGTAGTATCCGATTTCTTTTCCATTTGATGTGTGACTTGCCAATGTAAGGCAAGGGGGAGCTGTAGGTCATGACTTCTTATCTTTGCCAAATGTTCTCTAATACAAATTCTTAGTTCCCTAGTGGTGCTTCCTATGTATACTTTGTGGCATACACATACAATACCATAAACCACACTTTTGGTTCGACAGTTTATTCCTTATTTTATCATGATCTCTTTGCCATAGTTGTCAGTGAACTTGGTGGTCTTATCATGATCATATCTACACATGGTGCAGTTTCTGCATTTTCTGAATCCTATATTTGGAGGTTGAAGCCATGTGTTGTCTAATGGGCTTTCGATATCAGGTAATAATGATAGATTTAGTTTATTGTTGAGTGTTTCCGCTTTTCTGAAAATCATTTTGGGTTTGGCATCCACATAGTCTCTGATATTCTCATCCAACTTTAGGAGGTACCAATGTTTTCTTAAGATTTTGTTGATAATATGGTGATTGCTGCTGTATTTGGTTACAAATCCTACTTTGGTTTGTTGTTCTGTTACTTTCTCCTTGCTGCTTGGTTTTAATGTCTGTTCTTGAGTAAATTCTTTTCTCTTGCTGTGTGCACGTCTAACACATTCCTGCGTGTAGCCTCTTTTGAGAAATCTAGATTTTAAGAGTCTGCATTCTTTCTCAAAATTATCTTGCTTCTGACAATTTCTTCTCGCTCAGATGAACTCACCTGTTGGTATGTTTAATATTGTAGTCCTTTGCTGACAACTATTTGCATGGAGTGCAGAGTTCACCTCTGTTTCCTTTCTAAACGTCTTTGTACTGAAGTTGTTTCCATCCATATAGATCGTTAGGTCTAGAAAGTTTATTGAGTTATTGTCACATGTCCCAGTACATTGAAAATCAAATTGACGGTTGTTAATTCTGTCTGTAAACTCTTGAAATTGCTCAAATGACCCTTTTCATATTATTAGAATATCAATAAAGCACGTCCAACGTATCAATCTGTTTGGGTATGTTTCATCTTTATATATAACTGTGTCCTCAAAAAGGCCCATAAAAAGGTTAGCCAGGGCTGGGGCATATTTCGTGCCCATGGCTACACCTTTTGTTTATTGATAGAAGCAGTTATTGAAATTAAAGATGTTGAAATCAAGTGTTAGCTGGAGCATATCTTTGATAATTTGGATATGATAGCATAATGATGCGGACTCATCTTTGAAAGAGTAGTCTATAGTTCTTATTGCCCAATGATGTTGAATGGATGTATATAGCGCCTTAACATCTAGGCTTGCCAACTTGTAGTCATTGTTCCATTCCAGTTTTCATTTTTTGAATCACATCGTTAGTATCTTTCAAATATGACTTGAGCTTGCTTGTTCTAGGTCTCAAAATATTGTCCAGGTATTCTGAAATGTTTTCAGTCGCCCATCCTATACAACTAAGGATTCGGCGACCCTCTGGTATGGTATCAAACTCCTTGTGTACTTTCAGGAGAAACTTTCAGGAGAAAGTACATAGTTGACGTTACTGGTTCTTTGATTATCAAATAGCTCCTTTCTTCGTCAGTCAGGAGTCCCCGTCTGTGCCATTTACATATGTTTTCCCCCAGCTGTTGGACAATTTCCTTTCTTGGGTTTGAAGGCAGTGTTATGTAACATCCTGGTGTTTTGAGGTGTTGATTAGCGATTTCTAAGTAGTCTGATCTTTCCATTAAGACAATATTTCCGCCTTTATCGGCTTCTTTGATCACCAATGATGTGTCTGATGCAAACATTTTTGAACTGGTTGTATGTTAAATTATATCTCTGACGTTTTTTTGGTATATTTTCCAATATTTTATAGAAGTCTTCTGTAACCGGTTTGTAAAAGGTATCAATAATGTTGTCAGGAGCTAACTGTGGCACACATCTAGATTTTGGTTTTAGTTCGTTTGTCGATAGCATGTTTGTTTGAATATTCAATTCCTGTAGTACATTTCTCATATTGAAAGTTCCTGGTTCATCTATTGATCTAAGTATGTATCCTCTATTTCTTTGATGGTCATCTCACTTCTTTCTATGTATGTTGGTTAGAACAACAGTGCACAAAGTCTCCCAGGCAAAGGGCATTTTGGATTTGAGCTGGCCTCAACATCTTGACACTTCCTAGAGGAAAAAAGAGGCTTGGAAAAGAAAGATCCAAGACTTCAGGCCTGCCTGGCAGTTCTACAGCGCAGTAAAGATGAAAGAGTAAAATCCACTCCTCTTTCTTTTTTATTCTAGAGGGGGTTGTCCTCCAATGCCTTGATCTGAAGGAGAATGGAGACTTCCAAGAACAGGAAGCCAGAGCCAATATGAAGAAGAGGCAGAGAAAGTTGGACAGGAGGAATGGGTAAACTGTAGGCTAGAGTGACTTCTGACAACTGTAAGGAAGGCATGGTATCACAAGTATGACACTGACACAAGAGTTACAAGTTTCAAAATGTTTATTAGATACTTGGGGTTTGGAGAAACTCCTACTTTGCCCTACAGCTATGACAGTAGTAGTCTCTACCATCAAATAATAAAGTGCACACAGTCCTAGTCAAATCAAAATGACCTATACTAACATACTAACAAAACCTAATGCCAGCCCTATCTCTCATACAAAAAGTGCATAAAGGGGCATATGTATGCAAAGGAAAATCAAAGTTATAACAAAGGATCAAAGTGGCTGAGTAGCTCTCCTCCCCACGTTGGACAGCACAGAGTAAGGCGGCCCCCATAGACAGGATGACGCACACTGGCTCGGGTTCTCAAAACAAAGGCAGTTCAAAACGAGGATCGAGGCCCACCTGGCCTTCCACGGTATAGTCAAGTATTCCAGCGTTCCAAAAGTTATTTCACAGTTCAACCAAAAAGTGCACGTAGGTCTCCCTCCGTCGGACTTGAACCTCTCAATCAACAAATAACTGATTCAACGCAGCCAGGCTCAGATCTCGCGATCACAGTACTTGCAGGGGTTCCCTTGCCCAAGCTTAATTCACATTCGTCAGGGGTTCCCCCTTCCCCTTACTTATCACACTTGCGGTCTCTCTCAGTCGGGCTCAGACCCTTTGTGATGTTGAAGACTTTCGAATGTGCAAGGCCTTCACCATAGACCTCCGCAGGACCACTTAGGCTTTCTTTTCAGTTCACACTGTTATGTTATTTGCCCCAGTGTCTCTTGGTCTTAGTAGTTCAGTACCATAAGCACAAAAGTTCAAAGAAATCTTTCTCTTCAAGCATTCACCTTTTCACGTCCCCTTTTGATGGGGTTAATCTTGAACATTACGCATTTCAGAGTTTTTTCACTTTGCTGCTTTATAACAAAGCATTTTGCTGAGACTCTCAAGTGGGCTACTTCCTTTCGCCAGACCACTGTTGCAGCCTCAATCTTTCCTTGACACAAACCGGCCTTTCATGTCTTTCATTAACTCGCCGGTTGTGCACCTTCTTTCTTGTCTTTGCGGCTTTGATTCACGATGCCACAGGCTTGGCCTCGCCTCCCCAATCCCTCAATCGGCTGTCCTGCTCCAGTAGGTTTACCTTCGCCCCGGAAGATCTGCTCCTTCTCGTGTTCCACCTTTTATCTGTGTGGGGAGCGTTAATGGGTATCAGATGTATGTGATTAAAGTCAAGTGCCTGACTTTGCCTGACCCGAGTAGCAGGATATGTCCAATGAGATATGCAAGTGTTTTTCTCAGTTACCTTCCTCGGCCCAGTGTTTGTGTAGTAAAGGGGTTGGGGGAGATTTGAGACATTGGGATCCTATAAAATAGGATGGGGGCCACACCTCAGAACAGCATAGGGAACTGCAGTATAAGGTACTGCATCAATGGCACTACAACCCCGAGAAGCTCCATCGGATGTATTCCTCGTCACTGGCAGAGTGCTGGAGGGGATGCAGGGAGGTAGGGACCATGGAGCACATCTGGTGGGGCTGCCAACGACTCAGGCATTTTTGGCAGGAAGTGAAGGCAAAAGTCCTTGAGATACTGGGAACCGACAGGTATTTTACGGGAACAGAGATCCTCCTGGGGGTACCTTACAGGGGAGACATGGGGCGGGGGGAGGAGCAGAAAGATTATGGGCCAATCTCATTTTAGCGGCTAAGCGATGTATAGCCAGACAATGGAAAAAGGTGGAATCCCTCTCTACAATACAGTGGTACTATGGCGTATGGGATGCAGTAGATGTGGAAAAGCTGACAGCAGCAATAAGAGGGTCTCTTAGACAGTCTGGCACGGTTTGGTCACCCTTCTTGCAATATGCAAGCAAAGACACGAAACACTTGTACATCCTGAGGAGATTGCAGGCACTAAGAATCTTGGAGGAAGAGGACGACGGAAGAGCAGTTTAAGAGGACTCAAGGAGGTTATAGCACA
This sequence comes from Ambystoma mexicanum, assembly GCF_040938575.1. Classification (NCBI taxonomy): domain Eukaryota; kingdom Metazoa; phylum Chordata; class Amphibia; order Caudata; family Ambystomatidae; genus Ambystoma; species Ambystoma mexicanum. Next base: position 20,639,926 of record NC_090922.1, on the reverse strand, counting down.
TTGAAAGGAACTGGTGGGGGAGGAGGAGGAAGTTGCTGTTGCGATTGCTGCAAACGAGTTTAAGTCTTATTTTGATACGTTATAATGGAATATGTTGGTAAAGATATATGACCAGTTTTTCTTGTTGTAAATCTTTATGAACAAATAAAGTTATGGTTAATAAAATAAAAAATAGGTCGGGCATGGGAAAGGGGGGGTATACTGCGTCTTACAATCGGTTGCCCTCACCCGCACTCCCCGAAGACCACTCACCTGGTGATCCTCCTGCACTGGTCCACCCCCAGGGTCTGGATCCAAAGATGAGGGTCGTGCCCTGGGGGGGGGGGGGGGGGGAAGAGAGAGAGAGAGAGAGAGAGAGAGAGAGAGAGAGAGAGAGAGAGAGAGAGAGAGAGAGAGAGAGAGAGAGAGAGAGAGAGAATCACCGGGGACTAGAAAGTGAGCCACCCTCTGGTTTCTCACAGAACCCAGGAATTGTCTAGAATTGTACACCAGACTAGATGGTAAGTTAAATCCTGCCCCCTACCGGGAAAGGATGGATATGCACAACAGCTTCATTGCTTTTTTTGGGTCTGACCTGCTAGAGGTGGGGGAACGGGAAGGACCCTTTAGTGTAGGATATCTGCTTTCACCTTTGAACACTAGGTGACCTGTCAGGTTGCCTGCTTTTCAATCATGGAAGCCAAAATCCTCCCAAGCTTTTAAATCTGAAATCAAAACTTGACTGTCTAGAAATCGGAAAGGTTTTTTAAGGCAATTTGGTCTTCACTGTCAAGTGGGAAGTCATCTTTTTGTTCAACTCATCAGTGGTCAAGTGAAAGATATCTGCACCCTCAAACAGAAGATCCAGAATTGTATCTTGAACATCTTGGCAGAAATGTGCTTCTTTGTGTCGCACTGTTCGATTCATGTCCACACCTATAGAAAAAGCCCTGCCAGCTGTGTGTCGATATAATGGATTGAGGAATCCCTTAAATCTTGTCAAAAAGTTTTGCTTTTGCCAAGCCCAACTTGAAGGCTGCCATCTTATCCGTAGGCATATACTGATGAAAATTGGTAATCTCCATCCATGAATACGGATTAGCCGCATCTAAGAAAACATTAGTGTTGGCAAGGCGCAGGTGCAATGAACTGTTGGAGTAAACTTTTGCCATAAGTAATTTTCCTCATTTGAAAGAGGAGATGGAGACTGAGCAGCGAAAGAGGATGTGTAGAAAGTCGTTTGAGAATAAAGTAGCTTGCGCTATAACAGAAGACATAGTTGAGGATTAGCAGCCAGGCAGAGCAAATAAAACTGCACTTCTGACAGAAGGCCCAGATGAGAGAAAACTTCCTCAGGGACTGGAAGTAGTAGGACATCTTTTCACCCGCCTCCCCGTTCCCATTTTACCGCCATGTAGCTGTGGAAAGCTTTTGCAGGCATAATGCTTAGGGTTACTCTGCCACAGAGAGCGGATCAGGGACCATTAGCACTGCTCCAGATGGAACGTCTGGTAACAGGTATTCTAGGCGCTACAGGAGCACCCGTCCCGGAGTCTGGACCAGACAACAAAGCAAGCGTAGCTGGTTGAGACAATGAAGGTGACAATGACTGGTCTGTCAGTGCGACTGGGACCAAAAGCAGAGAAGATGTGGTAGAATGACCTGGTTGGATGTGCTGAGCAAGAACTGTAAAAAGATTCTTAAATAATTAACCAATTCAATCAAAGTATTTTGGAAACAATGGATTACATAAAACCAATAAGCCACACAATGTATATATGGGATACATTACTCACCGTAATCGTATTTCTGATGCTTGTATCTGCTTAGATTCACATGCTGTGCATAGGCCGACATCTAGTGGAAGCTGCGGAGTATTACAGTTTGTTTTTCGAAAGTCGAAAATGGGCGTCTACACAGGCGTGCCAGTAATACTATCCCTAGTGTGACGTCCACTGTACCCAAGATCCCTCACGCGTCTAGGATCCTCAGATTGTATTTTTTCTGACATGAGGAAGCATGAGGAGTAGCGTGAGTACAGATAATCCAAGCAGATAGACAGAAAGGTAAGACTACAAGCAATCATGCGCCTTCTCTCGGAGGGGAGGAAGGGTGGGTCGCATGTGAATCTAAGCAGATACAAGCATCAGAAATACGATTACGGTGAGTAATGTATCCCTTCTGAGGCTTGTGGAATCTGCTTAGATCACATGCTGTGCATAGATTAGCGAGCAGTACCAGAAGAAGGAGGTGGGATGTGAGAAGGGTCATGAGCAAACAGGTGTCTTAGAACCGCTTGTCCCACTTGTGTATCTGTCTTGGAATGAGTGTCAATGCAGTAATGCTGAGTAAAAGTGTGAATAGAGCTCCAAGTAGCTGCTTTGCAAATGGTGTCGAGGGGAACATTTGCAATGAAAGCCAGAGTGGCACCAATGCCTCTAGTAGAGTGGGCCCTTGGCGTAAAAGGCAGAGTCTTTTCAGAAAGAGAGTAACACAGCTGTATACAGTTGAGAATCCACTTCGAGATAGCGCCCTTAGAGACGCGATCCCCCTCTCTGCCTGTAGCTACGGAGACAAACAGTTGATCTGTTTTCCTTAGCGGTCTGGTTTTATTTACATAGTATAGGACCGCCCTACGCACATCTAGGGTGTGTAGTTTCACCTCAGCCGAGCTTTGCGGGTTTTGGAAGAAAGCCGGAAGCTCGATGGACTGGTTTACATGGAACTTGGATATGAATTTAGGTGAGAATCTAGGGTGTGTGCGTAAAACCAGTTTGTCCTTGTGGATAGTAAAGAAAGGATCCTGCACTGACAGAGCCTGAATTTCACTGACCCTTCTTATGGAGGTAATGGCTACTAAGAAGGCCGTTTTATAAGTCAGGTGTTTGAGACTACTTTTATGCATGGGTTCGAATGGGGGTCCCATGAGCTTAGCTAGCACCACGTTGAGGTCCCATCCTGGCGGTGGGTTCGAAATAGGAGGGTGAAGTCTCTTTACTCCTTCCATGAAGGCTTTAACCACTGGTACTTTCCACCACGAGACCTTGTTATGGGATGTGGTGTAAGCCGAGAGGGCTGCCAGGTGTACTTTCAGCGAGTTAAAAACCAACCCTGCATCCAGCAGGTGGAGCATGTATGTCACAACGTTGGAAGGAGTGCAATCAACCGGGTTGATTTGTTTATTCTGGCACCAGATAACGAATCTTTTCCACTTATCAAAGTAACAGTGCCTTGTATTTGGTTTCCTGGACTCTTTTAGAATGTCCATACACCTCTGTGGTAATTTGAGATGTCCAAACTCTATGACTTCAGGAGCCATGCTGCTAGGTTCATAGAGTTGGGTTCCTGATGCACTGTTTGACCCTGTTGCTGGGACAGTAGGTTGTACCAGGCTGGGAGTCTGATGGGCTCACACACCGCCATCCTGCGTAGGTGTGGAAACCATGGTTGTCTCGCCCACATGGGAGCAACTAGGATGAGCGTCATCGATTCCTTGTTCATCTTGTACACCACTTTCCTGATGAGAGGAGTTGGTGGAAAAGCGTACGCAAACATCCCTGACCAGTTCATCCACAGGGCATTCCCTTGGGAGTCTGGCTGGGGGAACCTGGATGCAAATCCTGGGCATTGTTTGTTTTCGCTTGTGGCGAATAGGTCTATAGTGGGGAAACCCCACTGAGAGAAGAGATCTTCTACTACGTTTCTGTGAAGGACCCATTCGTGTTCTTCTGGGAGGGAGTCTCTGCTTAGAGCATCCGCTAGGGAATTGAGCTCCCCTGGAACATGTTGTGATGACAGGAAGATGTTCCGTCTGAGTGCCCATATCCATATTTTCTGGGCAAGCTTGGACAGATTTGGCGAACGAGTCCCCCCTTGCTTGTTCAGATAGAACATGGCTGTCGTGCTGTCCGTCCTGATCTGCACCGACAAGTTCAGTAGATGGGGCTCGAAGGCCTTTAGCGCTCGGAATACTGCCAGAAGCTCTAGCAGATTGATGTGGTTCTTGGCTACTGAGTGAGACCAGAGACCCTGAGCTGTGTGGTGGAGATGGTGAGCTCCCCACCCAGTCAGGCATGCATCTGTAGTCACCACGGTTTGTACTTCGGGATCGTAAAAGGGTTTCCCCTTTGCGAGATTCTCTCTTGTCCACCAGTGTAGGCTCTGTACGAGTGTTGGCGAAACGACCACTAGATCGTCCCACTGACCACTTGCCTGAGACCACTGTTTCGCTAACCATTCTTGCATGGGACGCATGCGCAGACGCGCGTGGGGGACCAGGTAAATGCATGACGCCATCATGCCCAGTAACCGCATAGCTTTGCGTACTGTTATCTGTTGACCTGACTGATAATGCGGAATTTGCCGAAGTATATTCCGAATTCTCTCTTCCGAAGGGAAGGTCAATCCTTTCTGACTATCTAGGATAGCTCCTAGAAACTGTTTTGAGGTGCTTGGCACCAGACTTGACTTTTTCTCGTTGATAGAGAAGCCTAATTCGTGGAGGAGGTCGATAGTCCTCTGAATGTTTGACCTGCAAATTCCTGGGGTTTCCCCCGTTATGAGCCAGTCGTCCAGATAAGGGTACACCGGGATTGCCTCCCTGCGTAGGTGTGCAGCTGCCACCGCCAGTACCTTGGTGAATACCCTTGGTGCTGAAGCTATCCCGAAGGGCAGTACCTTGAATTGGTAGTGGCGACTGTCCACCTTGAAGCGTAAGTACTTTCTGTGCGCTGGGAGCATGGAAATATGAAAATAAGCATCTTTCATATCCAAGGTTGCCATGTAATCCCCCTTTTTTAGGAGGGGGATTACCTCTTGTAGCGTGGTCATACGGAATTTTTGGGGCTTGACATACTTGTTGGCAGGCCGTAAGTCCAATACTGGGCGCATTGTCAAATCTTTCTTTGGTACAAGGAAGTAAGTTGAATAGATACCCTTGTTTACCTGGTGTCCTGGGACGAGTTCTATCGCGTCCTTTTCTAGCAGAATGGCGATCTCCTCGAGAAGGATCCTTTGATGCTCTAGGGAGTGCACTCTTTGTCGTGGAGGATGGTTCCGGGGACGCTGCAGTAGTTCTATACAATATCCTGCGGATACTGTTGACAGCACCCATCTGTCTGAGGTGATCCCTTCCCAAGCTTGGGTGAAGGTGGAAATGCGTCCCCCTACTGGGGTTGCGTGACAAGGGACCCTGAACTGAGCGTCACTGTTTTGGTGGAGGCGTGCCACCTCCCTTGTTGGGGCTGCCTCTGCCTCTTCCACGACCTCTCTTGTTACCCCTGCCGTAACTCTGGGTAGACTGCTGGTTGTTATTCCATTGTGTACCCTGTCCCTGGGCATAGTTGCCTCTTTGTGAATTTTGGCCGCGTGGGCGACGAAAATTACTATTCCCCCTCTGGTTAGGGGGTTTGTTGGTAAGCTGGCCAAGGGATTTGAGAGTCTCGTATTCATCTTTGGCATTTTAAAGTGCGTCTTCGACCGCTTTCCCAAACAATAGGTCGGGTTCCACTGGCTTGTCTATTAAAGAAGCCTGGGTTTCTGTCTTGAATCCCGACTGCCGTAACCACGCATGTCTCTTGATAACAGTACCCTCTGCTATCAATCTCCCTGCGTTGTCAGCGGCGTCGAAAGTTGCTTTTAAAATGCAACCAGACACGGCTCTCCCCTCTGCCGAGATCCGAGCCAGCTGGCCCTTTAACGGTTCTGGAGCAGAGGCAATGAGCGCCGCGACTTCTTCCCATTGATGGCAATTGTAACTAGCCAACAGGGTGGTGGAATTCGCAATCCTTGCTTGGTAGGCGGACGTTGAGGCTACCTTCCTGCCAAACCCGTAAAGTTTTTTGCTCTCCTTGTCGGGAGGAGCTTCTGATGAAGATAAGGGCGTGCCAGCCCTTTTTCTAGTGTTGGTAACCACTAGGGAATCTGGTTTAAGATGTCCCCTTATATACAGAGGGTCACCAGGGAAGGATCTATTCTTCGTTGGATGGACTTGAGGATAGGGATGGTCTGAGCGACCGGTCTCCTTTCTCCTACAAACTCCTCCGCGAAGTCCCTTTCCTCCTGTACACCGTGGGTGTCGATGTGGAAATGTTCCGCTGCTCGAGCGAGAACCTCGTTGAGGAGGGGCTGGTTATCAACTGGAGAGTCGGTAACTGGGGCTTCGCTTTGTACTGGGGAATCTACTCTGTAAATTTCCTGCTCATTTTCTCCCTCCTCCAGGTCCTCATCCTCTGCAAGGTAATCTGTCCCGGTTTGTTCTTCCATAAATTCAAACTCCTGGTCTTCTTCAGGGAAAACTTGTCCCTGGTAACTGGGGAGTGGAGTAGAATATGGAATGGAGTAAGGCTGAACCTCGAAGGGTTCAGGTCTTTCGAACCGGGGCTTTTTACTTAGCGGGATAGGATCGGAGGAGCCTGAGGGTGTGGCCCCTTGAGGGTTATATGAAAGAAAATGTTCAGGGTTCTTATCATAAAAATCAGCCAAGGAAGACATCCTAGACATAACCCTGTCTATGTCTTCACTGGACCATTCCCTGGAACAGGGTATTACTTTAGTAGGTGATGATTTATGGGACTTTCCAAGGGTAGACTTGTGTTTGCTTGTCTGCCTAGGGTGAGAGGATGGCTTTACAGGAGTTGAAGGCTGTGCTTTCCGCTGTTTCCCCCCCTCCCCGTGCGTGAAAAAATGTTTTCCCTGTCCCTTGGAGGCCCCAGAGACTTTCGACGCCTGGCGCCGAGGGTCTGGAGAGATATCTGTGTGCTTTCGTGGGGCCTCACTGGTGTTAACCGCGGTCTCGGTATCTTGGAGCGCGGCCTGGGGGTGGAAGTCGTCTTCGTCTCCCGACGATCGAACTTCCGTTAATGTGTGTAGCGAGGCACTCTTGGCAAGAGTGGATGATTGCCTTGCGTCGTGAGGTGATCTCGATCGAGAGCGCCCAGAGGACACCGAGTCGGACCGTTCTTTTTGTGCCTCTTTCCGGGAAGTCGACGTCGTCGAGATCCGGTTGGTCTTAGTGTGTTTAGTGTGTGTTAGGTGTGTAGCGCTTGCGTCGCCGGGGGTCTTCCCCATAGCCGCCCTGCCGGACGACCTTCCGAGGTCGGGGACCTGCGCTCGCCGGCTGTCTTTCGACGCCGTAATGCCCTCGCCGTCCGAAAGTACGGCGTCGCTGCCATCGCTGAAGGCGCCCTCCGCTGCCATGGCCTCCTGCCTGGCGTGGTGGGCCCAACGCTTTGTCGAACGGTCCTTAAGTGTCTTAGGTTTAAACCTACTACACGCTCTGCAGTTCGCTTCGGGGTGATCCCTCGGCAAGCAGAGATTGCACGTGGCGTGCCTGTCGACCCAAGGGTATTTGCGATTGCACTTGGGGCAGAATTGAAAAGGGGTACCCTCCATACGCACCTTAAGGCAGCGGGCTGCTAAGTGTAGGAATATATAAAATGTAACTATATATCAAGAGTGAAGAGTATGTACCACCCCCCACTCTCCCTACTTGTAAGGGCCGAGGCCAGCGGCCTGCTAGGCCCGGGCCGAGGCCAGCGGCCTTCCGAGGCCCAGATCCGTCGTGCAGCAGTCGACGGTCGATGACTTCTCCAGCCGTCGTCGAGGTCGAGGGTCGACGTAGGGGTGGGGAAGCGAATGAATAAGAATTATAATTATAATAACAGCAAAAGTATGGCTAAGGCCAGGGAACTCCGCAAGATGCTTCCGACCAGTATGGCGGAAAAAAACAATCTGAGGATCCTAGACGCGTGAGGGATCTTGGGTACAGTGGACGTCACACTAGGGATAGTATTACTGGCACGCCTGTGTAGACGCCCATTTTCGACTTTCGAAAAACAAACTGTAATACTCCGCAGCTTCCACTAGATGTCGGCCTATGCACAGCATGTGATCTAAGCAGATTCCACAAGCCTCAGAAATATATATATAAAAGTAAAAATGTGTTTGTGGTGGGATTTGTGGCCAACTGTTGTTCCTTATACAATTCCAGACCATTTCACCAATCTGCACCAAATTTTGCATAGTTACCTGGTATGACCCTCCGGACATTACTGGCTACATGACATTTGGACAACCCACCCCGTTCCCTGGATTTCAGCACCTTCACACTTGAGACAGTTGCCTGAAATCAGCAAAACATCAATATAGTCATAGAAGGACCAGTCCTGACACGAGGAACAAAACTCAAGGACCAGGTCCTAAGATGCACGGTTTCCAAAATATTTGCACTGGAACAAACTGCACCACGCCAGAGTGAGGCGAGGTGGAGAGAGAGCACAGAAGGTCCCAGCATGCAGCAGCACCAACTCTGCCCCCACCTCTGTTCCAGGGTATTTCAGCCAGCCACACACACCCATTCTCAAGTGATAAGCGAATCGAAAGAGCGACCTACATCGGCGCAGGAAATTGAGGGGTAAGGAGGACAAATCCCCCCACAATCTTAAGTAGGGGGGATATAATGCATTTATCCCCCCACAATCTTCCCACAATCAGAAGCGAGGGGAATGCAGGGGTTTAGCTCTGCTGATTCAATGCATCTTGCTGGATCGGCAGACTGGCCTGCCAATCTATCAGATTGGCTGAAGCTTTCCTTGCATGGAAGGGCAGCTCGGTGATCACACTTGGGAAGGACTCTGAGAGAAACAATGCAGCATTCCATACAATACTGCTCCTAAATGACCTTGCACATTGATGCCTAGCATTGCTTCCCTCTGATACTTCTGATACTTCCTTCCTGGCCAGTGATGAGCCACTGTCATTTAAATATATAAAGTGAGCTCCATAGCTTTTTCACCATCAACCTCCTTCAGTCAGTGCAAGATGAATTGCTGCCCTGCCTTAAAACACTGGCCAGAGGGAAACTCAAAGCAGGCTATCTGGCCACAGATACACTCCAGTGCAATGCTGGACATTTACTTGCTTCCCTAAGACCCACAAACTTAAGAGTTATGAAAAAATGTCAAGTCTCTGAAAGGCAAAAACAATACAGGCACAATTTAGCAAGCATGCATAGAATTGGTTTCTCAAAATGTCTTCAAGCAGCTATCGTGATCCAAGCGGGGTAAGCAGTGATGCTGCATGCCCTGTTTCAGAAAGCAAATTGCAGTAAGGTGTCTTTATACAAGTGCCAGTTGCATGCCATTCAGTGCAGCACCGCATTTAGTTCTACATGTTGCGGGCTCCTATTTGGAGCCCTTAGAAACAGATTTTCAATTGGAAATAAACATCTTGCATGATCAAATTAGCAGCTTAAATGCTTTGAGTAAAAGTGCTACTCCAATTTTTAGCAATGCCACAATGAGAAATCTTGGCTTGGTCTGATGTTATCTTGACCATTCCCAAATGGCAGCAAAAATTACTACCTTCTTGCACTGAGCTGAAGAAACATGGAGTTACATGCCCTCCCCTGTACCTTGCTTTTTAGGACTTTTTTTATCAACAGGATTAAATTCTAAGCATTTTATCATTGGCTTTGTTCTGGGAACCACGCTTAATTTGCACTTTATATTTATTAACAGAGGCTCCAGGATACTAAAGTAGAGTACATTCAGATACCTATGCTATATGGGATACATTACTCACCGTAATTTTATTTCTAATGCTTGTATCTGCTTAGATTCACATGCTATGCATAGGCCAACATCTAGTGGAAGTTACGGAGTATTACAGTCATTTTCGAAACTCGAAAAGGGACGTCAACAGGGCGTGCCAGTAATACTATCCCTAGTGTGACGTCTACTGTACCCATGGAGCTTCACACGTCGAGGTGCCTCAGATTGTTTTATTTCTGACATGAAGTTGCATGAAGTGTAGCGAGAGTACAGATGTAGTAAAGCAGATTATGTACCAGATAAAGTCAGAAAAACATCTATGCACCTTCTACTCCAAGGACAGGAAGGGTGGGTGCATGTGAATCTAAGCATCTACAAGCATCAGAAATATGATTACGGTGCATAATGTATCCCTTCTGAGGCTTGTGGAATCTGCTTAGATCACATGCTATGCATAGATTGGCGACCAGCGTTTGGAGAAGGTGGTGGGTTGGGAGAAGGTACAGTGGCAAATAAATGTTTTAGCAACGCTTGTCCCACCTGAGAATCTGCTTTAGAGTGAGTGTTAATGCAGTAGTGCTGAGTAAAAGTGTGGACTGAGATCCATGTAGCGGCTTCGCAAATGGCGTCCAGTGGGACGTTTGTGATAAAAGCCAAGGTAGCTCCTATCCCTCTAGTGGAGTGAGCTGTTGGTGTGAAAGGCAGTGTCTTGCTTGATAGAGAGTAGCAGAGCTGTAGGCATCTGACTATCCATCTGGAGATGGGGCTTTTGGAAATGCGGTCTCCTTCCGTGCCTGGAGCTACGGAGACAGTTGGTCCGTTTTCCTTAGCGGTCTGGTCTTGTTTACATAGTAAAGGACCGCCATCTAGTGTATGGAGTTTTTTCTCAGCTGAGCTTGATGGATTTTGAAAAAAGCCGGTAGTTCGATTGTCCGATTGACTTAGAACTTTGAAATGAACTGAGGTGAAAACCTAGCGTGTGTTCTTAATACCAATTTGTCTTTGAGAATAGCAAAGAAAGGTTTTTGCACTGACAAAGCTTGTCACTCACTGACTCTCCTTATTGAGGTGATAGGGACCAGGAAAGCAGTCTTATATGTGAGGTGTTTAATGCATATGCTCAAAGGGGGGGGGGTCCCATGAGCTTTGCAAGTACTACATAGAGGTCCCAACCTGGCGGCGGGTTTGAAATAGGAGGGTGGAGTCTTTTCACTCCCTCCATGAAGGCTTTAATGACTAGGACTTTCCACCAGGACACATTACTTTGAGAAGTGGTGTACGCAGATAGAGCTTCTAGGTGAACCTTCAATTGAGTTAAATACTAGCCCTGAGTCTAGTAAGTGAAGCATGTAATGAAGAATGTGTGATGGTGTACATTCTATTGGGTTGATTTGCTTCGACTGGCACCAAATTACAAACCTCCTCCACTTGTTAAAGTAACAGTGTCTAGTGTTTGGTTTACATGACTGAGGATTTCCATACACCTTTGAGGTAGGTTTAAATGTACATACTCTATGACTTCAGGAGCCAAGCTGCCAAGTTCATAGACTGAGGTTGAGGGTGTATTGTCGAGGCCCCGTGCTGTGTGAGCATGTTGAATGGGAAGTTTGATCAGGTTGCACATCGCCAGTTTGCGCAGATATGGATACCAAGGTTGTCTCGCCCACAAAGGAGCAACTAGGATTAATGTCATTTGTTCTTTTTGAATCTTGTTCACCACTTTGCGAGTTAGGGGAGTTGGGGGAAAAGCGTAGGAAAATTTCTCTGACGAGTTCATCCACAGGGTGTCCCCCTTGGAGCTGTGTTGGGGAAACCTGGACGCGAAGTCTGGGCATTGTTGGTTTTCTCTTGTTGCGAACAAATCCAACAGGGGGGGCTAGCCCCATAGTGTGAAAATGTCATCTATGAAATTCTAGTCGAGCTGCCAGTCGTGCTCTTCTGGTAGAGGATCTCTGCTTAGTTAGTCAGCCAGAGTATTGAGTTCCCTAGAACATGTTGTGATGTTAGGAACATGCCCCGCTTGAGTGCCCACTTCCATATTCTCTCTGCTAGCCTGGACAGACTAAGAAAGTGTGCACCCCTGCTTGTTTATACAAAACATTGCAGTGGTGCGGTCTATGAGAATTTGTACTGTTTGATCCACCATGTGTGCTTGGAAGTCTGTAACGCTTTGAGCACTGCTAGAAGTTCCAGAAGATTGATGTGGTTCTGTGCTGTGATCTGAGTCCACAGAACATGCGCTGTGAGATGTAGGTAATGTGCCCCTCACCCGGTGAGTGATGCGTCTGTTGTAACAACTGCTTGGACTGCCGGATCGTGGATGGGTTTTCCCTTTAATAGGTTTTCATTTGTCCACCAGTGCAGAGCTTGTACTAGGGTTGGCGAAACGACCACTCGATCGTCCCAATGACAGCTTGCCTGAGACCACTGTTTTGCCAGCCATTCTTACATTGGGCGCAGGGGCAATCGTGCATGTGGGACCAGGTAAATGCACAATGCCATCAACCCGAGTAGGTGCATTGCTTTGTGTACGGTTATCTGGCGACTGGCTAGATACGAAGGTATTTTCAGCAGAATGCAAAACAAATGTGGGTCTGGGAGTCTCTCTCCCAGCACGAACACAGTCCATTGACCTGTTCTTGGGTGGGTGGCCCCTGGGAGAGTCTCAACCAAGTCTTTAGCTCATGCCCATGTATTCTTGGCTTTCCTTTCAAAGGACTGTTGCTACTTTTCTATGGGTATTTGCTCCCTCCCCTTCTACCCACTAAAACTCCTTAAGTGCCTTTAATGTCTTCAGATAACTATCATTGAGGTTTTTTGCTGCTTCACCTTCTGTGCCAGTGGAAGAACCCTCCATTAGCTACCACATTGCTTAGTTTCACACATACATGTTCTTGTATAGCTCACACTACTAATTAAATCACTTCTAGACACTTTAGTTATCTTTACATTGCTGTTTCACTTCTGTGCATGTTTATTCTAAGTGTCTACATGTGTCCAGATTGAGGAATAGCAATACTCAAAATATGTTGTGAAAAACGGTTTAGCTTTTAGCATTGTAATTTCGCATGATGTAATTTCCTTTGGTGTCACCATATCCACAGTTGAGGTGTCCCACACAAATTGCTGCACTTGGTCCCACAAATCATAATAATGGTCCTGCGTGAAGAGACACAAGCAAAATCTTTCTGGCAAGCCACTCACACATTGAAAACACACTGACATAAACTATAGGTTTAGGGACCTAAAAGAAATGAATAAACTCCTCTGCGTTTATTGGCGAGTGGATGTTTTTATTTGTACTTCTATTACAACTTTCACTGTGGCATTCAGTGTGCCTTTTAAGCTCCCCACATCCACCCGGGCATCATATTAGCTGTGAGAAAGCTGCAGGAGTGGGCATCTTCGAGCTCCAAATATTTTTCAATTAACCTGCCTGCCATTTATCATTAAATTGCTTTGCTTAGACTTAGCAAGGAGAGAATTCTTTGCATGTGATGGGTTCATATTCCATTTTGTTGTTATTATTATTATGGCAATTATTGAGTGCAGACATAGCTCCCAGAAGCAACCAAGCATTTTACAGAGCTATACAATAGACACACACGCAGCACTTTACAGAGGTATACAATACAGACACACAAAAAGCGCTTTACAGAGGTATACAACAGAATCAATGAATATCAGAGCACTTTTCAGAGGTCACAACAGACAAGATATACAGCGGGGGATAGGATAGAGAGGGGTTCATAGGGAGTTACAGCTATATAAAGTGGTGTGGAGGAGATGGGATTGTGAAAAGAATTTGTTTCAGGTTATTGATAATGGATAGGTGGGGTTTTCATCAATAATCTGATCTGCAAACCACTCTCAATTCTACCTGTGAATGTTGTCTGACAGTGTGAATACAGTATGCATATTAATGGTGTGAGCATGTCTGTCTTGGTGACTCCTCTCACTCGTGTGTTATTGACAGCATTTTTTTTTTAATCAACTTTATTTAATAATTATACAAAACATAATACAACTGAGTAACAGAATGGGAACAAGCAAAAGATTACTCCATATACACCAGTGCAACAAAATGCAAACTACTACTAAAGTAACAGCTATTCAAAACGAAATCCGAAAACATCCCCACCCTCCTATCTCATGGCAAGACGTGACAACACAAAACACAAACAAAAAGGACAAAACATACAGCATTTTGAGCGAGCATCCACCAGAAATGTGCTGTTATTGCCCTGTGGCACTAGCACTGTGAGCTTCCCTAAGCAGTGGCATGCCAATGGAACAGAAATCACACTGAGTTTCTTCCTACTATGCCACCTACGTGCTTTAGGATACCAGCAGGGTGACATTCTCTACCAATGAATGAATACTCAGACATAATCCTTCAACATTGTTTTTGCTGACAATATTTGGATTATTTGGTTTTTGAACCCAAAATTTATTTTGAAGAAAACTGTAAACCTCTCACTAATTCAGCTACTGTTGCAGGGGTTCAGCAGTGCAGAAACATATACCAGAGTTGCATTTCCTTATTCAGAGAAAACTCATTCAAATACTGATTTGACCTTTTTTAACATAAGGCAATTCCCTGCTGTAAGATCTCAAACCTTTGAAAGTTTGTTCTAACAGCGCAAACATACTTTGTCTAAGACTGTTCCTGAAAACTTGTTTACAATCAGTTTTAAATATTGTGGCATAGTTGAGAAATCTGCAACTTATTTGAAGCGTGACCATTTTTAAAACTGCCCGTATTGCTGGGGTTTTCTTTTAAAATGTATTAAACATGTGTTTATCAGAGTTTTAAAGCTTAGGCACTCGGCTGGCCTTGCATTATGTTAGTTTGAATATGGGTTGGTTTGTCTGTTGCAAAGTCCCGTAGGTGTCCCCTTTGCCCCGCCCCTCCGCCCCATTATTTTATGCGTCTCCTACACTCCTGGAGACCTACAGGATCAGTGTTATGTCTATCTACAGAGTCCGTTTGGAGAACAGGTCTTCTGCTAGTACATTAATAAAATGCAACACACTTCTCAAATTCAACATGATGTGATATTGCATTTATAACACCACTATACACAAGTGCTTCAAGGTGCGACGAGCCAAGGAAGGGGGAACAGAAGGGGGACAGACCACGATCTTACCAGGCCAAGGGGCATTGACATCGCAACATAAAAAAATAAAACACATCACACAGCCATAAAAATAATGTAGTATTAGCTTTCAATTAAAGCGAATGTTATCCTTGTGGGCAGCTAGTAAAACAGATTATTTTGTCAAAATACTTTGGATTTTAGAAAAGATAAAAGCTAGCTAGCAATCATAGGAATGTCAGCCAATAATGAATAGTACAGTTAAATGAAATGAAACCGTTTTAGAACAGTAAACAAATGTCTCCTCAATGAGGTGAGGAGCCAACAAACCTAGTCCACCCCTGCCTCAGGACCTCTATCTATAGCCATCCCAGCTGGTTACACCCTGGTCCTCTGTGATAGGACCTCCAGAAAAGGCGGCAGTATCGCCATCATCCACAAGGTCTCCCTTTCACTGCACACCATCCAATCTGCTACCCTACCTAACTGCAAACTACTGTCCGCCAAGCTAAAATGCTTTCCCACCAATTCGACCACCCACCACCTCATCTACCGCCCTCCAGGACTTATTCTCACCTTTGAGGATGACTGGACACAAATCATCTCTGTCAACCTCAAACCCTCGCCAAAACTGCTCCTCCTTGGCGATTTCAACCTGGGCTTCAATGACCGAGCAGGCATTGATGCTACCTCACTATCTAAGTCACTAAAAGCCCTAGGTTGCACCCAGCTCGTCAGCTAACCCACCCACACCCATAGTTGCATCCTTGACTGGCTCGTGGATCACAACAGCAACATCACTACCATCTCCAACCACCCATGCTCCTGGTTGGACCACCATTCAGTTTCCTTTTCCATTCCCGTCCCTCTCAGACAAACAAAGCCTATAGCGGACCCAGCCATCAGCATGGCTCGCAACTGCCAAAACCTCACCCACAGCCTCCACTCCATCAGAGCCTCCAAAAGAGCAGCAGAGACAGCTTGGCGCAAAGTGCCCTCGGCCACCAACAGAGCCCGCGGGTCTAGTGCCTCCCACCTTTACAAACAATCCATCTCGACTTCCAAAGCATGTATCTACAATGAACAAATCTCTAAAGCCACCTCCAGCTCCCGTGAACTCTTTGTCATACTCAAGGAACTTGTGGGCTTCACACCTCTCCTGTCTTTATCACAAAAGACTATGCTTGATGCAACACCATCCAAGATACCCTATCAGGAAAGATTTCTCTCCTGTAAGCCAAAATCAGAACCAAACAGGCATCCGTAAAAGCCCCACCCCCTCCTGTCCCACCCAAACAAGACCCCACCGACATCCCCCCTTCCAGTTCCGTCACTATTCCTACCCTCGCCAACATCAATAATGGCCTCAAGCACCCTCTCTGGAAGGGAAAAGCCTGCCCAGCTTCGCGGGTCAAACAATGTGCTGAACCCCTTTTCCCTCTCATAGCCACCATCATTAACACCTCCTTCAAAGAATCCTGGATTGCCCCGCTGCTAAAAAAGAAAAAAACACTCTCGACCCAGCAATTGCTACAAACTACCGACCCATTACAACAGTACCTTTCCTCCTAAAAAACATGGACAGTCTCGACTACCTGCAGATCCAATCTCACCTTGAGCACTATCACATCGTAGGAGTGCGCCAATCAGGCTTCCGCCCTAAACATGGGATGGAAACAGCCCTCCTCAAACTTAACGAGCTAGATGTCTCCAATGACCAGGGCTCCCTCTCTCTCCTCCTACTGCTGCTCGACCTCTCAGCTTCCTTCGACCTTGTAGACCACAACATCCTCTGCCAAGGTCTCTCCTCCTCTGCCCACTTCTCCAAAGATGCCTCCAAATTGATCTCTTCCTTCTTGGCTGACAGATCCTGCAGAGTATTTACCGGAGAGGCCGCCGCCACACCCACACCCATTATCTGTGGCGTCACTCAAGGTTCCTGTGTCTCGCCAACAATATACAGCGTGTACATCAAGCCCCTCTTCGACCTCCTAGACGCTCTGGGGGCGTTGCATATACCAACTATGCAAAGGACAAGCAGATGCTCATCCCCTCTCAGGCGACCACCCTACAGACACTCTCCGAAACAATGCCATCTACGAAACCATCCAGTCCTGGATGGCCGCTCACAAGTTATGCCTCAATGACGAGAAAACCGAACTCCTCATTGGCCTCCCAGGCCGCATGCCAAATATCACAAGGCTTACAAAGCCTTCACTATCGACGGCCACACAATACCTGTTGCTTCTTCCATCAAGACCCTAGGCATGTACCTGGACTCCTCGCTTTGCATGCAGTGACACGTCAACCACATCACCTCATCCTCAGGATTGCCAGCAAACTCATCAACGCTAGCAAACCATTCCTCACCTCCCAGAATCGCCTCGAAATCGCCCATGCCCTAATAGGATACAAACTGGATTACTGCAATGCCCTACTTTGCGGAACATCGGAAAAGAATTTACAGAAATTGCAAACAATCAGAATCAATGCCATCTGTGCTGCGAGAAAATCCACTCACTGGCTACCGGTCAAGGACAGAATAAAGTTCAAGGTTCTATCCATCACCCACCATTACCTTTCTCATGGCGCCCCCTGCCCACCGGGCTGAAAGACAAAAAATAATAAAAATCAACCGACACGCGGCAAATAGACCAGATCTGCTTACCAGCACTGTCTCGTGACACCCAGGTTCAACCGAAAGAAAGCAGGAGGGGCTAGTATCCTATTCCGCGCCCCATCCCTCTGGAATGACCTTGCACCCACCTAAGCGGCGATCCTTCCTACTTGTCTTTCAGGAAATAGCTCAAAACACATCTTTTCAACACCGCTTTCTGTCTCAAACTAGTGCCTAGATGCTCATGGGCTTTACACGCTTCCAACAAATGTACTAAATAAATAAATGAGGTTTGGACTGGACAAAAAAAAATTAAAAAAACACCAAGAAGTACAAAAATCCTCCTTTGGGGCATCACAAACAGTTGGTGATTGATCACATTTTGATCTTACACACATTTACAATTCTTCATTTCAATCGCCTAAATGATTATTAAAAAGAAAATAGAATTAATCACAGAATAGATCGCATATTTTTAAAACAAATTTGTACATATTTAAAAGTTATCAACATTTCTTAAGATTATCAGCCAGTCTAATGTCAGTATATCATGCCAAATCCAATTTTGCAAGTACACCCAATTCATCCAACATTTGCACAATCTCATAAATTAAATGGGTTTCCTCACCCACAGACATACGATTCCACAGATCATTTAAGTCTGTAAAGTCATTTATCAAACAGAAAATGCTCCCCAGGTGTTCTGTCCTCGGGCAGTCGACAAGTATGTGCCGTAGGGTTTCACCTTTGACAGATGTCTTCAACCTCCTTTTTTTTTATTTTGTTTGTGCTTTGTTAATTTCCCCGGTTGGTAAGATGTTTCATCTGAATCTTAAGAAGTGTGATCTTGTAATAGGGCATGGAACTTGGTTGCGGTAATTTTGCAAGTTGCCAAGTGTGTTATCAATTATTGAGAAGGTGGAGTGCAATTTATAGTCTCTTGTGCGTGAAATGGTGTTAATCCAATACATTTCTCGAAGCCCCTTCTTTAAATCTAATGGGTTACCTATTAAATATGAACAGTCTTTATTTACTCCATACAGAAGGGTATTCACCACACTTTAAATCTTATTCAGGAATGGAGATGTTCCTGCTGTCAGGTGGTTCAATAGGTTTTCATATAAGGAGGTTCTTGTAGGGGCCAGGTTATTCCTTGCCAGGGTTAGGACCCGCCAATGAAACCAGTATTCCAATCACAGGAGGCCCAGTTCAAATCGTAATGAAGCATTGGGACAGATGGGGGCAGTCTCAGCACATTTTTCCAGAGTCTACCCTCCAATCTCTCCCATGGAATACAATATGCTGTCTGTTCCATTTCCATCCAATACATTATTTTTGGTATCATTTTCCCAACATAAATGCAAATGAAAGGATTTACTGTGCATTTACACATCTTACGTTTTCATTTGGGCAGTCTGCTGGTCCAGATTCTTTTCAATATGGTCAATGACAGGCAATCTACTTGTGTGCCTATTTAGATTGAATCCCAAGTAGGTCACTGCCTCCTTGCTCTTGATTGGTATTCTGTCCATCACCCATTTGTGCCTTGAATGTTTCCTTCTAGTGTTTCCAAACATAACAACGTTACTTTTGTCCTGATTCATTACTAAATAATTTACCTTCGCATATTCTGACAAGACTGTCAGTAATCTCTGTAGTCCTATGTGAGAGCCATCCATAAGGGCTATGTCATCAGCATAGGACAGCCAACTCCCACTTTTGGTCTAATCAGAGCTGCTTTTCCCAATGCTTCATCAAGGTCTGCCATACATAGGCTGTATAAGCATCCCTGGCGGAGTCCCTCTGACATCAGCAAACTACAGGTCAGTCATCCCCCCGCAACCATTCGCACCCTCACTGTTGTCCTTTCATGCATATACTTTAAGATGGACAATAGTGGTGCTGGGAGACCCCATCTTTTTAGCTTTCTCCACAGCAGATCCCCATTTACCAAATCGAAAGCCTTGGAGAAATCTATTAAGGCCACAAACATTTGATCTGGCAGTGTCTTTACTCCAGATCCCGTTCCATTTTTTATGACGGAGAGTATCATACCATTGAGGGTTGTTGACTGTCCCTTTCTAAACCCACATTGGTTTCTCTGAAGTATGTTAATTTCTTTAATACAGGTTTCCAATCTTTGTAGTATTAGATTTAGCAATCGCAGTCCAATAAAGCCATTGGCTGATAGTTATTAGCAATGGATCGATTGCTCTTTTAAAAGAGTGAAACTATGGGTTCTTTCCAGGAGAACGGTGTAGCTCCTGCTCTCAGAATGTTCCTGAACAAATGTGTCAGGGTCAAGGACCAAAGATCCACATCTGACTTATGTTTGTGAGTCCATTCGGTCCAGCTGCATTAGAGTTAGAGGATGTTGGGATCAAATTCCTAACTTACTGTTGATTGAACTCCACCACCCATGGACCATTTGTGTTTAGCCCCTCTCTGAGTCTTCCCACATATCAGCCCAATAAATGTGTCCATTCATATTCCCCTACTGAATCGCTTTGCATCATAGTTTGGTCTACAGTGTCTGCATTAATGATGGCCCAAAAGTTATGTGGATTCTTTTGTAAGAGCACTGACAGCATTCTTTCACTATTGTGCTTAATCATTAGTTATTTATGGTTCCGTATCCAATTTTGATAGGTTCTTACTAAAGCACTTTTCTTTTCCTCATATATTTTGCTGATTAATACCTCCTTCCTCAGTACTGCTAATTCTGCCTCATGTTCTTTCTTCCTGATCCATATTTCTACATTAAATGTATGAACATGCATTTTATGACTCTACGGACCACCGCGCCATACGCCAGAAACAGGCCCAGCGGAAGTCCGAACTTCAGACACCATTCCTCATGGTAAGCAGCTTCCCTCCCTCAAATAAATTCCCCACCGTCTCGCACCCCTTTTCTCGAAGCCTCCGTATCCCTACCCTTCCAATCGCCTGGCAGAGTCCCTGATCTATGCCCCATGGAAGTTTCCCATCATACAGTCCCCCAGTTCTTCCTGTGCCAGCATATTTCCTCCGCGTCCCTCTTACTGCCTCAAACACGATGGACCTCCCCTTACTGCCTATTGGATACCACAACAGCTCCACAACTCTGCGATTCGGCAGTAAGTCACCTATCAGACCTTTCAGAGCATCCCCCCGGGCTGACCCCATAGCAGCACCAAATGCAGTTCCTCTGCCACAAAATATTTCTAGTAGTCTGGCAGTCCCAGTCCACCCTCCTCCCTAGATCTCCGTAATACTGCTAGAGATAGCCTCCTTCTCCCCGCATTTCACAGTAACTCCAGGATCTTGCCATCCAGCATTTTGAAGAAGACTTTTTTTTGCCACATATGGAATGTTGGAGAAAAAGTAAAGAAGTCGCAGCAGAATCACCATTTTGCATAATGCCACTCTACCCATCAGAGAGAGAGGCAGGCTGTTCCAAAATTTAACTGAGTCTCCTACTTTTGACAGCGCCCTCCCCGTGTTATGTACAAACGTCTCTTCGATGTCGTGGAATATCTGCATTTATCAGGTACTTAAATGATTCCCTCTCCTAATTTATCCCCATCTTTGGTAGGTCCTCCAATTGACTATCCCGTAACCATCCGAATGGAAATAGTACTGATTTTTCTGCATTGATAAGAAAACCGGACATTAACCGGAAATTCCTCAGTATCTCAAGCAGCTCCAGGAGGTATACCTTTGGGTTTGTTGCATATAGAAGTAGGTCATCTGCATATAGTGAGACTATAGGCCTCAGCCCCCCAACCTCGATCCCCGCCTCCATCATTTCCTGCCGCAGAAATGACACCAATGGCTCCAGGGCCAAGGCAAATAGGTTTGGGGAAGCTGCACACCCCTGCCGTGTCCCCCTGCCCAGTTCCCATGAGCCAGATACCCAATTATTGGTCTGCACCATTGCCATCGGTTTGTTATATAGGAGGCCCAACCATCTGCAAATGTTTTCCCCAAACCCAAATTCCCCGAGCACTCGAAATAGCCACTTCCACTCTGGCGAGTCAAACGCTTTCATGTCGTCAAAGGAGGCTATCGCCATTTCTTGTTTCCAAGTCTTCACCTGATCCATTACATGGTGGAGGTGGACAATATTTCCAGAGGTATTCCTACCCCCAAAAAACCCACATTGGTCTGAGAGGACTAATCTCGTGCCTTGAAACACTTGTGTATAGGCGCGTTACAAATGCCATATCATATCGTATCACCTTCGCCCGCCTGGCTGGCAGAATTTTCCCCAAAATGTTCCCGACAACATTTAGTAAGGATATAGGCCGATATGCCATACAATCCAATGGGTCCTTCACCTCCCTCAAAATCACCATAATCACTGGCACTCTTGTTGATTCCGGGAGGTGACCCGTCTGAAATGCTTCCTCATATACCTTTCCTGAGATGTGGGGCTAGGAGGTCAGTAAAAATGGAGTAAAACTATCGGAAACCCGTCACTACCAGGTGCTGTACCTTTCCTCATATTGCGGATCGCCCACCGGATATCTCCCTCCTCAATTGGAGCCTCCAGTTTCTCTCGAAGGTCCTCCCCTAGTTTTGGTAGATGTAACGTCTACCTCCACATAATCGCTCATGTACTTTTTTTATAGAATGCACCATCCACTTAATATATAGGCCTCCAGGGCACATTTGAAGAGGACTTATCCAGCCTCCTAGCAAACACCACCAAGACTCCTCTCAAATACTCATTCTGGGGGACTTTAATCTAAGATTTAATGATCCAGAGGACAAACAAGCGCAAGCAATTGCAACACTGCTCACTGAATATGGCCCAAACCAATAAGTCCTCTCCTCAACTCACAACAAAGGCAGGACCCTAGACTGGGTAGCCACCTTGAATTGTCCCACCATCATTACTAAAATCAGCCCCCAACCATGGACTGGACATTATCTAATAGACTTCTGCCTAACCCTAGATAAAGAATTAGCTAAAGAAAAAATTATGGTAGCTCCCCTCGCCACCAGATCAAAGAAAAATATCACCCCAGACAAACTTCTACCTCTTCTCCTCCCCTCTATTAACTCTGATCCTAACACTCTAGTGGATCTTTATAACAATACCATGATCAAGGCCCTCGACACCATTGCGCCCCTTAAGCTACGAAAGGGTAAAACAGCAGGCCCACCTCAATGCTTGGTTCACCCCCCAACTCAAAGAACTAAGATCGCAAAAGAGGAAACTTGAAACTATACGGCGGAACTCACCAATGGCCGAAAATAAACTGCAACTAAAACTCTTAGCTAATAACTATAAGAAGAAAATAATCTGCACTAAGAAAGATATCTTCAATGAAAGAATCACAAATGCCTGCTCCAATACAAAGGAACAGTTTGTGATCTTACATGAACTACAATTACCTATACCTCCTCCCGACAACATACCTAAAGACAAACATTCAGAACACCCTAGCCAATAAAATAACAACTCTGCAATCTAAAATTGTCTTAAAAAAGCCTCCTTGCCCTCTAGGGCTATGGCAACCACCTCCCCTACCACCAACGATGAGCCCAACCTAGCTGCGTTTAAATTCACCAGAGTATCCATACTGGAAGCTGAAAAAATTATTGCATCCCTGAAGCCGTCTAACATCAAAGGTAACGACTGCCCTGCTCAAATAATCAAGAATGCTGCAAGAGATTTAGCCCCATTCATCTCCAAACTAATTAATGCCTCCTTCTCATCCAACACCGTCCCAAGTAATCTAAAAGAGTTATGGGTTTTACCTCTCCTCAAGAAACAAACGCTAGACCCTTCCATCCCGACCAATTACATGCCCATTACCACGGTCCCTTTCCTTCTCAAGATAATAGATAAAGTAGCCTACCTACAAATCCAAAACTATCTTGAGACTAACCAGCTCTTGGGCTCCCGCCAATCCGGATTCAGCCCACAACATGGTACGGAGACAGCTCTAATTGACCATTAGGCACAAATTGACAAGCTCATTGACAAAGGAAACACTGCCATGTTGCTTCGCCTCGATTTGTCAGCGGCTTTTGACTTGGTGGACCACGCTGTCTTATGCGATTACCTCGCATCGGCCACTCACTTCTCGAGCGAAGCCACAGCCTGGGTCCAGTCATTCTTGGACAACAGAAATATGCAAGTCTTCTCCACCTCGGCATCAGCAGATCCCATTCAAACCACATGTGGTGTCCCACAAGGTTCTTGTGACTCACCAACGATGTATAATATTTTTACCAAACCTTTATTTGACAAATTGGATAGACTGGGTGTAACCTACACGAACTACGCAGACGACACCCAGATCCTCATTCCCCTTTTGGGCAATTTTAGCGCTGATACGGCTTTGGTAAATGAAATATACACCCTCATTCAGGCATGGATGGCAACCCATGGCCTCTGCTTGAATGACGATAAACTGAAATCCTGATTCTTGGCTCAGCCTCCAATCGAAAAAAACTTGACAAGAGGTAGTCCGCTTTCAACATTGACGGCAACATAATTACAGTAGCCAAAGAAGTGAAGACGCTAGGTTTATACCTTGACTCTACACTTACCTTAAAAAAAACAGGTAAACTCACTGGCTTCATCGACTGCCTACACCTGCAAACTCATTAGATCTTGCAGGCCATTCCTTACTCAAGCTAGCTGCATTATTGTAGCCAATGCCCTCATTTTTTCCAAACTCGACTACTGTAATGCCCTCTATATTTAGGAGCCAACAAATACATCATTAAAATTCAGCCGCTACAAAATAATGCCATCAGAACAGCCTTGAACTTCCCAACTTAAGAACATGTATCCAATACAAGGAGAGAGAATCACTGGCTCAAAATTAGTGATAGGATCCTCTTCAAAACAGTGTCAACTTTCAAATGCCTAAACAACGCAGCCCCATCTTATCTCATGGAAAGAATAACCAGAACCTCCACCCGCCCTTCTAGAGCAGTTAATTCCCACTGCCTACAACTACCTAGATTCAGGTAAAAAAGAAAACTGGTGGAAACAGCTTCCCAGTCAAAGCTGCTCAGTACGGAACACTCTCCCACTCGAGCTAAGAAGAGATCAATCCCAGTATAGCTTCAGACGCAATACCCTTAATTGGCTACGATCTAATGACCATTATGAATAACATGCACTAATATACTAACCCTGCCACTATCTGTACTGACTTTGCTCTGAATGTAGGCTTGAATGTATGTAATTGTCCTTACATTGTAACCAAGCCTTAAGTATTCTTGTACTCTGCTGCGCCCAGTTACCTAAGGGTTTGGTGCGCCCCACAAATAAGTAAAAAACAAACACTGGCATAAAGGCTTCATTGATCCTCTCCTGAGTACCCACTAACTTCCCCTTTTTGGTCCTAATTTGGGTAATTACCTGGCCCGGGTTGTCTCTGCTAATCAGCCAGTCCAGTAATTTCCCCGCCTTATCCCCCCTCCCCATGCAAACGCACATCCTGCTTGCTGTTATCATAATTTGACAGGTCCGCCAGGGTCTTCTGGTGGAGTTGAAGCTTTTGCGCCAACTCTTCCACTATCTGGGTAGCCCCTGCCGCCTCCCTGTCCAAGTCTGCCACTCGGACCACTGTTTGCCACAGTGTGTCCAGGAGCCGCTTTCGCATACCTACTGTCATAGATAAGCACCTCCCTCTTATAGTCGCCTTAAAGGCCTCCCAGAGCGACTCCATCGACTTAACTGATCCCTCATTTAAAAGTAGGTTTCAAACCCTCTAAGTATTTCGCTAACAAAAGCCCCATGCTCTAATGCCTCTTTCTGTAGTAAGAGTAACACTGTAGCCCCAAATAGTTCAACCACAAGGGGGTAGTGGTCCGATAGGGTGCGCCCCAGGTATTCTGGCCTCTCAAAGTGTTGAAAATATTCCCTCCCTGTTAGGAGGTAGTCCAGGTGAGAATATGAGCCGTGCACGCTTGAGTAATAGTAGAACCTCTTTTCCTCCCCATGCCTCGCTCTCCATACCTCCACCAAATCAAGGTCCCTCATCACCCCTTGGAGTGACATTGTCATGTGCTTTCTTAGAGGGTCCTGTGCCTCTGGTTCCATCCAGACACTCATCCAAGTGACAATTAAAGTCCCCTCCCCACACAATCATCTCACCCCTATATGGCCCCGGCATACATAGGACTGACGGGAAGTACTCCCTGGCGTCGGTGTCCGGCGCATATGAATTAACTAGGCATATTGCGTGGCCTTCCCATAAGCCCACTATCACCACTGTTTTTCCTATCTCATCTTTCAATACTGTTTCCACCTTTAGTGGTACCTGCCTAGCCACCCAAATGAGCACTCCCCATGCTTGGGGTCAGTAGGTCGTCCCAAATACCTGTCCTCCTTATAGTTTCCCCAATTTCCCCAGCTCTTCCTTACCCATATGCGTCTCCTGTATCAAGGCAATTTGTATTCCTTGCCGTGTCAGGATTTCTCACACCCTCCTTCTCTTCTGGCTCAGTCCCAGTCCCCAGACATTCCATCTAAACTGTTGGAGCCACATTCCCAGGAACACTTCCCCATTCCCTTCAGGGTCTCCCCCCCCCCAATCCATCCCTCTCCAGTGTCGCCAGTCCCCATTCCCGTTGCAGATACCGCATTATTCCTTGTCATTACCGTCTCAGGTCCTTTATTCCCTTCCTGTATTTCAACCTCATTCCTGCCAAAACCCGTCCCCAAACTAGTGTCTTCAACTCTATCCCCCCCCAACTTCAACTTCCCTTCCCATCCCCAACTAATTCTCTCCCCTCCCACCTCAAACACCCTAACTGTGGTGCAAGGGCGGCACCCCTTCGTGTTCTACCCTCCACCCCTAACTGTGGACCCCTTGTCTTGCTCATCCCTCCTTTCCTCCGTAACTAGTGGGAGGCAGTCAATGACATTGCATAACTATAGGGGGCGGGGGGTTCTGCTGCACCCCTGTTACTACTCCTCCGATGCAACTTCCCCCCTCCTAAGTTTCCCTCCTCTGTGGCGAGTTTGTATGGGCCCATTTTATACTCCTCATGCCCCCTGTCTCCATCGTCAGTCGCCTGTGCCTGACTGCGTTGTTGCGTCGTCGTCTTGCCCCCTCCCTCTTGGGGCTCTTATCCACTCTGCATGGGGTCCAGCCAGTCCCAGACTTCTATCGGGATGTGAAGAACCATGCCTTGTCTCCTGATAGACCCTTCAGCTTAGCCGGGAAGAACATAGTTTCCCGGAGGCGGCGTCTTACTGCATCATATGTCCTCCTCTGGCGCTGTACTTCCAACGTGAAGTCTGGGAAGATGCGCAGTTGCGGGTTTCTGATTTCATAAAAACCCACTCTACGGGCTTCTTGTAGAATGGCATCCTGGTTTCGGAAGTTCATTATTTTAGCCACCATCACCCTGGCGGGGCCCCCTGGAGGTGACGGTCTGCCCGGCACTCTGTGCGCTCTTTCCACAGTGAAAAACCTAGACATCCCTTTCATACCCAATGCTTTCAGGATCAAGTTCTCCACAAAGAACTCTGCGCTGGGGCCTTCTCTCTCCGGCACTCTGATCAGACGGATGTTGCAACACCTGGAGCTGCCTTCTGCGTCTTCCGCTCTTGCTTCGAGGGTTCTGGTCATCTTCCACTGTGCTAACCCTTTGCTCCACTTCTGTAACCCTCTCACCCATTTTACATAGATCAGCTCTCACCAGGGAGACATCTACCCCCACTTCCTTGATGCTCTCCTGCAGAGTGGATCTGTTAGTCTGCATTGCCTCCATTAGCAAGTCTAGGGTCACTCCGCTGCCCCCTCCTCCTGATGCTCCTTCCTCCATAATCCTGCCCACCCCCTCCTGTTTTTGTGCCTCATCTTTCATCTATGTGTACTTTTCCATCCATTGATGTCCCTTGACCATGTTGGAGACAGATGTTCACACTATTTAGTTACAGTTCCGGCCTACCGTCCCGCACGTGCACTGCGTTTCTTGCAGTATGGTGGGTTCCCTCAATCTGGCTCCCTCAATGTTATCTGATAAGGATATCTAACAGTATGGGATCTCCTTAGGGCTGTGTGGATTGCTGCTTGTGCACTTGGATGTGTGAGGGTATTATTGCTGATGAGCGCTTCCCTCTGATTTCTCCCTCGGGAGGGGCTTCTCCCCCTGGGTTTCCTGCACACCCTTCTTCTAGTGCCGTGTGCTCATAGATGGAGCGCCGCTATAGCGTGATCTGACAGCAAGGTGTTGGTTGCTGCGTTGGAGCGTAGTAGTTCAGCTCAAATATCTGGGTTCAGTTCCTTCCCAACCATGTTTTGAATCATAGTATGGGGTCTCTTCCCACCCCGGCCCCCAGGTTCTGGGGCGCTGTGCGATATCCCTGGTGGGCCCCTGTTATTGTGGCATCGCCGAGCACCAGGCTTTAAAGTCAGCCACTAGGCAGTAGATGGGCTCTTCACAGTGCAACGGCCGTAGCCTGACCCTGGGTAGTGCTTCTTTCGGTAGCCATCTCTTTGTCACTGCGGGGGGATCCCGGGTTTCTGATATCTCCCGCTCACCTTTCAAATATTCTGTCTCTTCATTCCCGTCCGGCCGCCACGTTGTGGACCTGCTCTTGGGTCCTCCAGCCTTCCGTTGCCACCCACATCACCCTCCGTCCCCAGGGTGCTGCTATGTGGGCCGTCTGCGTTTCCTTGTTGCTGTGTGGCCGCGTAGCACCCCTGCTCCTTGTTCAGCTGTTCACACGGCTCCTTCGCCCTGCAGCCTCGGCGTCCTCCAACTGGGTGCAGTGTCGGGTTCCTGCTTCACGCGTCGGACCAGAGCTACCTCACTTATGGAGGGGCCCCGCCTTTGTGCAGTGTACACTGTGCCTTTTCCCGGACCGGGTCAGGATATTCGCAGCTCCCTCCTGCGGTCTGTGAGCCGGCATTTGTCTTGCAGTGGCTTAGTGTCCGGGGGTTCTCTCCCTCCGCCCTAGGTGTGCTGCTGTGCAGGGCCGCTTGGGTCTTCTCGTCGCTGTGTAGCCGCGTAGCTCCTTCGATATATTGCTTTTTAAATTATACATTAAGGATGCAACAGATATACTTGCATCAATTTTATCCTCCAGAGAACTGTACAAAGCTGAAAAATGCTTGATCCTGACTGAATATGAAACATTTACATTCAGGGTTACAAAATGGATACACATTTTGGGCCCGGTTTACTAATATCCCAAAATTCCTTGAGTTGGGTTTGGCCGCACCATTAATAAGCTCTTTGCATGCTTCATCTTCTAGTTTTATCTTGCTTACCCTAAGTGCGTTTTTGGAGTTTGCCTGGGTTTTCCCCATCTCATCTCGAATACTGGAAGTTTATTTTAAAGATAAAATTAGATCCACCTTAGCCATTCTGCATCTAGGTATTAAACCACCAATTCTTTTAATGGGTTTATGATCATTTAAGAAATGCCTTGAAATAATCAGCACGTAGGCATAGTATGCTTCTAGTATTGCTTCTGGACTTGCTGAGGTGGTAGTTATTATGTCAAGAAGATGTTTATTTGAACTGATTATCGATTAATGTCCTCACTAAGCTTGGAATCCTATCTCAATCTTTCTTTAGAAGTCAGTGGCAAGATATTATGACTATGCTGCACATTCTCACTTATTTGACTTTCATGGGGCTCGTTTACATTTAGGGATATAGCATGATGATCGCTAACAAATCCAGAAAAACCCTAAAATCAGATACAACACTCAATTTTCAACTGAAATACAAAATAGTCAATTGCTGATTTGCTGAATGGCTGATTAAGGTGTGCTTCCTTGGAATATCATTTGGTGGGTACGAATGATGGTTGACCCCACTCAATTAATCCACAAATATAATTTGAGACCATTTGCACACGATCTTGGAACTAACATATTTGGCACTTGAATAGTCTCTTCTATGGGGTCTAATACGTCTAACGCCGGTCTATTTTCTAATTTATACATTAAAACCACCACCAATAATTAGCCATGATATCCACCTTCCCTATTTTTTCTTTTATTCCATTAAAGTGGCGGCTTGCTGATCTCTATTCATGTTATAAAAATGGCCAAGGTATAATGAAAGCCAGCTTTCTTTTACCATTAAAATAAAAAATTACAAATGAGGTGAATTACAGAGGACAATCATAATATAAAGTCCTAGCGATACTTTGACAAAAATAGATATTCCTCCGATCGGTCTGCCTTTACTCGTTTTAATAGCCAGAATTTGATAAGGCAGGTAACCATCTAGATATAATTCAATGCAAACCCAGGGTTTCTGCAGTATAGTATCAAAATATTTAATTCTAAGAACAATTTACGGATTATTGAACTCAATGAAATAAACAGCTAGCTAACCAGGCAGAGTTTCCGGTGAGTGGCCGGTTCATTAATAAAAACACTCTGCTGTTCCTCACCTATGTTTATTACTATAATGACTGCAAATATCATTAGTATTAACCATCACCTACGAGTGCATGGTGTGCTGAAATGTGTCTAAAAAAAATCTTTCCAGGTAGAAGATGAGGATGGAGTCCAAGAAGTAGTCATGGCCAAGTACCAGGTATGGTGTGACTGAGGCAGAGGGGCAGCGTACCTCATTGAAGAGAATGACACTGGGTAAGAAGTAGCCCAAGTGGAGGACACTGGAGACAAATCTACGTACACAAATTCCTCTTTGTTGACTGTACATAGTGAAGAGATTTGCGTTGGGCAAAGGCCTGATATTTTTCTTGTTGTCAAGCCGACATTTTTGTGGCAGCTGTGATGCAGTTGCTTTTAGAGATTTCTGTGGTATATGTCGAGGCCCTTTGGTGTTCGCTTTGATCTGTTAGGTGTACCTTCTGAGAGACAGGAGGAGAATGGCAGAGTGCAGAGATCAGTGCCAAAGATCCAGCTGGGATCTTTGGGATGGCAAACCCTCAGAGCAAGCTCCAGCAGGTTGGTGGCCCAGTAGGTTTCTGATGCTCAGGCACCATCTCTGGGTCTTCGTTGCAGGTACCAATAGAACCTCAGGGAAGCTTCTGTTGAGCAGTGGCTAGCCGCAACAGGACTTTAGTCACTCCCACCAGAAAACTCAGAGCAGGGTGCTGCTTAACTTACCTGAGCTAGACTATTTTGAAGAACTTCATATGAAATGAGACAGAGGAGGCTTTATGACCATTTCCTCCCAATGGCCTAATGTTCTGCAAAGAGCATGCAGGATGAAAGTGTGGCACAACACACACTCCACCCACCTATGATAGGGGCCCAGGCTAAGGTCTGTGGGAGTCTGTCTCAGCGTAATGTTTGCTGTAGGAGGAGCTTAACAAACCTTGTTATACCAGTCGTAAAAGTAAAACAGATGCTGCCCAAGAGCAACTTGAAAAAGAAAGAAAACAGGAAATACGGAAATACGGCATGGGTTAAAAAAAGTGACCACACTGAGCAGAGCATGCAGTCCTGCCAAAGCAGAGAAAAGGACTAACGGGTGTTGCCGGTGAGCAGGGTCACAGGGGCTGGCCCAGTTCATGCTACTGCACTTTACCCACAAATGAAACTTATGTTAAAGAGAACACTATCTTTTGCGCTGTGAAAAAAAGAGCTCCGGTCCTGTCCCTTTGGGAGGGAACATCCATGTAGGAAAGGGGACAGGATGGAGGAGAATAATAAATTAACAAGTAAATCAGAGTGTGATATACGTTGATGAAGTAAGCATCTATGCGACCAGTGTGTCCATACTGCAATCCATCTAAATTTCTCCAGGCCCTACTATTCTTCTACTAGAAGTGCCCTGGCGCTATGTACATCTACCTTCCCATGCCCAGCTTTTCATCTTCACCTCTATTGTTGATTTGGACATGCCTCCTCCTCCTCGCACATGGCTTTATCATGCCCTGCTGCAGTTTCCCCCTTTCCTCCTCATACTTCATGTGCCCCAGGTTTCGTCTCATCCTTTGTCTTGCCATACCCAGCACGGTCAACCTCCTTTGCAGAGTTCCATGTTTCTCCAGTTCATTCTCCTCTTTGTGCCCTATGCAGTGCACAAAATGCTTGCCTACTCATCACTGGGTGTTACACTGTGTGCAGGGAGTGGAGCTTTGGATGCCCTGTGAGGAGCCGCCCTGTGCAAAGGGAGCTGGGTTTGCTCAGACTCAGTAGCTTTTTAAATACACACACAACCCAAAAAGGGAAACTCTTTGCATGTTTTGTCAATTTCTGTACCACTTATACCACCAATCTGGCGCACAGGGATACTAAAACCTCTTGGCATGTGGTGTGGGGAAGATATGTAATGAAAGGAATGTACCCTGTCAAAATGCAGTGTGAAAATGAAAACAAAGCCCGACAATTTTAAAACGGAGCAAGAACTGAGACAGATATACTGCCTAAGCTTATCTATTCACCATGAATATATAAGTGACCCGGTGGCCAACCTAGAAGTAACAACTATGTGACGAACCCAGGAAATGAGTCCCTTCTCTCGAAGGGGGAGTCATCCCTTTGGGACAAGGGAGGGGAGCCTGTGACGCTTAACACTCCCTGGGGGACATAGCAAGCAGGATCTCGTGTGGGGCGAACCCCCCACATCCACTCAAGGGACATAGAATCACCAGATAAATATTGTACTACACCTCACTTGTAAGCAGAGTCCCAAATATTTGCCCTTGTTCCAGGGAGGAACATAGGAGAACTGAAGTCCATGCTGAAAGGGGGAGAGCTAGTGTGAGGGCAAAAAAGCAAAGCTTGAGCTGGAGTGCAGAGGAGAGGTCTGAGCCTGGAGGCTGGGCCACACAGACTGTTTGGTGGGCGGAAGGAGAAAACCTGGAGCCTGTGGTATGCTGCCAAGTCTGGTAAAGCAGGGAGCCTTAGCTCACAACGCCCAGCAAGCAAGAGACAGAGCTGCTGCTGTCACAGCATACCAGTGTTCAGCAGTTCCAAAGTCCTGTCAGTGGCAGACAGAAGGAACCAAAGTGGAAGACACGAACATGAAGACACTTTGGTTCGATAGCAAATGGAGAAGCCACCTTCCCAGACGAGCACTGCCAGCGAAACCAGGTACATTGCTGACGGGGAGGAGAAGGAGGAGGGTGGTAGGGCACCAGAATACCCCACAAGCGGGCGAGAGCAATATGAAATCCAGACGGCCAGAGTGGCCGAAAAGCCCAAGCTAGATTGAGCCAGAAGATACTCCTGGAGGAGGTGCGAGTAATACAAAAACCAGACTGACTGACGGGGCAAATAGCTCACGCCGGGCTGAGCCACAAGATATCCCATGAGTGGGTACGCGTGATACAAATGCCAGGGGCCTGAGAGGCTAGATAGCCCTTTCTGGGCTGAACCAGCAGGTATCCGAGAAGGGGTTAAAAGCAACAAGAAACCAGGTACCCCACAGAAGGGTAAGAACAGTGCCAAGCTGGGCCTGATTGAAAAGCCAGAAAGTCCACACTGGGCTAAGTGTTACAATAAACAAGGAGAGACTGAAACACCATGAAGAGATGAAGAAATAGATTCCAAACGTAAGCCCAAAGCCTATTGTATACCTATTGCATAAAGAAAGTAGCTGGTTTACAGGACCAGTTACTCCAATGAGGAGTAAGGAACAAGTTACTTACCTGTAACTGTTGTTCTCCAGCATGGGTCTGGCAGGGATTCACATGCTCATGAATATTCCCCGTCGTCAGGCTGGGAATCCTCGGTAAAGAAAAATCAGTATCAGTTTCGTTTCTGATCTGTCTTTCGTAGTAGTAACCAATCACTGATCTCTGCGTCATACTGACCACAGCCAATGACTGCCATCTCCCTAAGCCCCGCCTCTGGCAGCCATCTTCAGATTTGGTAGCACGTGAAGTGGCAGTATGACCAAGTGAAGAGCCGCAGAGGGGTAGGCGGGAGGGTTCGCATGTGAATCCATGCCAGACCCATGCTGGAGAACAACAGTTACAGGTAAGTAACTTGTTCCTTCTCCAGCATGGGGTCTGGCATGGACTCACATGCTCATGAATATAAGAATACATAGCAGTACACACATGCACAACCACGGGAGGTGGCAAAAAGGCTCAACATTAAGCAATACAAAAACTCAACATTAAGAATCTCTTACCTCCTCACCAGGCTCACCTTAAGCGAACAGGTTGCGCAGCACTGCTTGGCCGACCCTGTACTCCTCCCTGGAATCCCGATCGACGCAGTAGAATCTCGTGAAGGTGTGCGTCAACCTCCACGTAGCAGCCCTGCAGATGTCCAGCAGGGGCACACCAGATTGGAACGCCGTAGTAGCAGCGATCGCTCTGGTCGAATGGGCTCTCGGACGGCCTGGCAGCGGTCGGTTAGCCAACCGGTGGCAGTGCATGATGCAGCCGGAGAGCCATCTGTAAATAGAATACTTCGAGAGAGCCTTCCCTTGATTCACAGGTCCAAAGTTCACGAATAGCTGTGATGTCCTCCGAAAACTCTTTGTGCAGTCCACGTAGAACTTCAGCGCTCTAGCCACATCCAGCAAGTGCAAAGTCCTCTCGGCCGGCGACGAAGGAGATGGGAAGAAAACAGGTAACACCAGGGATTCGTTAAGATGGAAGTCCGACGGCACCTTGGGCATAAAGGAGGGGTGCGTCCTAAGCACCACCCTTGAGGCATGGAAAGACAAGTACGGTGCTTTGCAGGATAGGGCCTGGATCTCTCCCACTCGTCGTGCAGAGGTAATGGCCACCAGGAATGCAGTCTTCCACGACACAAATTTCATCGGTGCAGAGTGCATCGGCTCGAATGGGGGCACCATGAGCCTGGTCAGCACCACGTTAAGTTCCCACGCCGGGGCCGGGACCTTCACTGGCGGGAACGACCGGAACAGTCCTTTCATAAACTCTTTTACCAGTCGATGGGACCACAGGGATGTCCGTCCTGTGGTTCTGGTATATCTGGAGATCGCCGCCAGATGAATCTTAATGGAGGCATGGGCTAGCCCAGCCCTTGCCAGCGATAGCAGGTACGGCAGCACTTGAGGGGCCGTAATCCGTAGGGGGTTGATCTTCTGTGCTCGGCACCAGATAGAGAACCTCTTCCACTTGTGACCGTAACATTTGAGAGTCGAGGACGCCCTGGCCTTTGCAAGAACCTCTCTGCAGTCGGCCGGTATATCGTACCCTCCAAACTCTAGCGCTGCAGGAGCCAAGCCTGCAGGTTCAGCGACGCCGGGTCGTGGTGGAAGATGGCGCCTCCTTCTCTGGAGAGAAGATCTGCGTCCGCCGACAGCTTGATGGGAGGGGACGTTGACAAGTCCGAAAGGTCCGGGAACCAGATCTTCCTCGGCCACGCCGATGTGACGAGGATCATCCTGCACCGGGACCTCTTGAGCTGGTTGATGAGTCGAAGCAGCAACGGCAACGGAGGGAACGCATACAGGTATAGGCCGTCCCAGGGGAACGAGAACGCATCGCCCATGCTTCTCGGCTGGGGAAACCTGCTGGCGAACCTCTGGCACTTCCGAGTTCCTTGCTGTTGCGAACAGGTCGATTTGGGGTTTGCCCCATCGTCGGAAGAGTTGATCCACCTGATCCTGGCGCAGTTCCCACTTGTGACACGCGCGCAGCTCCCTGCTGAGCGAGTCGGCGATGGTGTTTCTTTCTCCTGCCAGGTGGAAGGGAACCAGGAACATCCCCTGGGCGACCGCCCAGTGCCACAGATCCTGTGCCTCCTTGGATAGGGCTGGGGATCTGGTGCCTCCCTGCTTCCGTATGTAAAACATTGTCGTGGTGTTGTCCGTGAAGATCCGCACCACCTTGCCCTTGAGCGACGGGAGGAACGATTTGAGAGCCCAGAACACGGCTTGGAGTTCCAGGATATTGATGTGCAGGAGCTTCTCCTCCGGGAGCCAGAAGCCTCTTGCGTGGAGATCTCCGGTGTGGGCGCCCCAACCTTCCAGGGAGGCGTCCGTCGTCACCGTCTCCTGGTACGCCGGCGTCTGAAAGTCCTTGCCCGCCGTGAGGTGCGCTCGAACGCCCCACCACTGAATCGTCCGCCGGAACACCTCATTGAGGGGGACCTTGTCTTCGAAGGTGCCCGTCGCCTGCATCCAACGGGCGTCGAGAAATTCTTGAAGAGGGCGCATCCGTAGTCTGCAGAGGCGCACCAGGTAGATGCAAGAGGACATCATCCCCAGGAGGGACTTGATGGACCTCACCCTGGCCACGTCCGTGGCTAGCAGGCGCTGCACTTTGCCCAGAATGGTCTTCTTCCGACGGTGCCGCCAGGCGCCTCACCGTATCGAGCTTCGCTCCCAAAAACAGGGCCACCTGCGACGGCACCAGGTGGGACTTTGGGTAATTTATGGCGAATCCCAGGTCTGTGAGTAGCTGGACAGTCCTTGCAATGTGTTCGACGGCGAGTTCCCTCGTCCTTGAGCGTTTGAGCCAGTCGTCCAGGTAGGGGTAGACGTGAATCCCCTGTAGGCGCAGCCGCGTCCCCCCAGGTGCTAGGCACTTGGTAAAGACCGTGGGGGCCGACTTCAATCCGAACGGCAGTGCTCTGAATTGGTAGTGGCGTCCCTGGACAACGAACCTGAGGAACTTTCGGTGACTTTTGAGGATGGGAACGTGGAAGTATGCATCCTCCAGGTCCAACGACGATAGAAAGTCGCCTTCCTCCAGCTGTCCCAGCACGTGCTAGAGGGTGACCATCCTGAACCTTTGTGACCTGATGTATTTGTTCAAACGACGAAGGTCCAGGATGGGGCGCCAGCCGCCCGTCTTCTTCCTGACGAGGAAGTAGCTTGAGTACACCCCGGAGCCCCGGAGCCTCTTCGGGACGAGCTCGATGGCGCTTTTCCTGAGCATCGCCCGTACTTCCAACAGCAGTTGCGGGACGTGATTTTCCTTCCTGGCCACAGGTGGAACGTGGGGGCACTTCTTCAGGAATTCGATAGAGTGTCCTCTTGCCAGGGTAATCAGCACCCAACGGTCGGTGGAGATGGACTTCCACATGCCGACGAAATTCGTCAGCCGGCCTCCCACCGGGGTGCTACGGTGGGGGCCCGAGGCCAAGGCCGGTTCAGTCCTGCTTGGAGGTGGTGGCCTTGCCGCCCTGGCCACCTTGCCGACGACGGCGAGGCGCTCCCTGCTTGCCGCGACCGCTGTAGGCCTCCTGAGACGAGGAGCGTGCCGCCTGGCGGTAGGACGACGAGCCACCGCTGGATCCCTTGGAGGCCCCCTGTCTGCCTCCGGAGCTCCGAAAGGGCCGTCGTTGCTGAAGGGCTCCTAGGGCGCGGGCCATCTCCGTCTTTATGGCTTGGAGGGATTCGTCCACCGCCTTCCCGAACAAGTTGCTGCCGTCGAACAGCATGTCCAACACCCTGGTCTGGACGTCCTGATGGAAGTCGGTCGCCCGGAGCCAACCCCGTCGTCGTAGGCAAACTCCGTTGCCCAGCTGGCGGAACCCGGTATCGGCAATATCGGTTGCCACCGTTATGGCGTCGTCCGACGCCACCTCGCCTTCTTGAAGTATTTCCAGGGCCTCGGACCTCTTGTCGTCCGGTAGGAAGTCCAATATGGGGGCCATCTTAAACCAGAGCTCCCTGTCGTAACGGGCCACGATCGCCAGGGCGTTGGCCGCTTTGATCGTCGTCGCTGCCGACGAAATGACCCGTCCAACTTCCTACCCTCGCTGTCCAGAGGGGAATTCGACTTTGAGGCTCCTGACCCCGCCGCTTTCTTCTTCGCCGCCGCCGAGACGACCGAGTCTGGCGTTGGCTGGACCCTGAGGCACAGGGGAGCGGTCTCGGGGACCCGGTACTTCTTCTCGTACCGGTCCCATTTGGCTGGTGCCGTGGAGGGGTTCTTGAGTACCGACAGGCCCTCCTCCCAGATGTCATCGATTAGAGGCACCGCGATGACAGTCTTCCTCTTGGCCTCCCGGCGCTGATAGAGGAAACCTTCCTTTTTCTGCTCCTCCGGGCAGAGCTGGAACAATTCGGACACCCTGGCGATCATGGCGTGGAATGAGCCAATCTCGTCGGGCGGAGAGGCCCGTGCGACGGGAGACGGGAGACCCGTTCCGTCATCGTCGCCCTCAGAACCCGTCGTCGAGCCCACTGCACCGTCATCTCCCGACTCGTGGGAGGTTGAGGAGGGAACTGTAGGCCTTACGGGGGCGAGTGGAGGAGAGGGTTGGGTCCTCCGTCGTTTGTTCTGAGGACTTCCCGACGGGACAGGTTGCGGGTCCTCCGGCCTGGGCCGTGGTAATCTCGTCCTTATCTCAGAGCATAAGGACTGGATCGCAGACAAAACGTGCGCCGAGCTATCCCGAGGCCTAGGTTCCGGCTGTGCCGGAAGGGAAGGCTGCTCTTCCTCGCCATCGTCATGTTCCTCGGTTATCTCCCAAGGATCTTCCTTACGGG
The DNA here is from genome assembly GCF_040938575.1 of Ambystoma mexicanum. NCBI lineage: Eukaryota > Metazoa > Chordata > Amphibia > Caudata > Ambystomatidae > Ambystoma > Ambystoma mexicanum. The sequence continues at coordinate 20,602,352 of NC_090922.1, read as the reverse complement.
ATCGAACGTTCTCGAATTGGACTTCGAGATTCCTCGCGGCCTCGGTCAGTTCCTCCTCCGAGGCTGACTCCGAGCTTGAGGAGTCTACCGTGCACCCCCTCGCTTCTTCCATCATGGTGGCCATGACGATGGGCTGAAAAGAGGATTCCCTCCTTGGCGGCAGGGAAACTCTAGTCCCGGAGGCAGTCTCCGCTGGCGGGGTCTCTGCCGGCTTGGCCAGAGTCTCTGCGATCACCTCGATAGAGGCCTTTGCCTGCTGGGTAGGGGCCTTCACCACCTTAGGTGCGTCCCGGGCCTTCTCTTTAGGGGGAGGGGCGACGCCTCGCTCCCCCTCTCCCGAGATCGGACGGGGCTTCTCCTGAAGCTTACCCGGGGTCTCGGACTTCCTCTTCCCCGAACCGGAGCGCTGGCTCGTGGTTGACGGTGCCGGGGAAGGTGCGCACTGCCTGGCGACCCAAGAGCCCGACCTTTCGGCACTCCCGGAGCCAGCGGACTCGCGGCACTTGGCCTGGTGTTGGGCCCCCGTCGCCGGGGCGCCCGCACAGGACTTAGAAGCCCGCTCCGACCCTTTCTTCTTTTTCTCACCCGTTGAGCCCTTCTCCAACTAGCTGGCGAGACGGGATCGAGGGTCTCTCATGGTCCGCTCCGACAAGTTCTTGCAGAACTGGCAGTCCTTCTCTACATGAGTCTTATCCCCATGAAGACAGTAGAGGCATCGCGAATGTTCATCCTCCTTAAACACATTCTGCAGCCCGCATCCAGGGCAGCTGCGAAACAGCTTGGGTCCGGGTGACGAACTTGCGTCCTGGGCCATCTCGAAGTAGGCCGCAAATCTTCTGGAATCCTCCAAAAGGTTGATTCGACGAAATCGTCACCCTTGAGGGGCGTAGGAAAATCCTGCAACGGGTACCCGTTAACGGGAGTAGAAACGGTGGAGCTTGAGGCTCGATTAACCGAAAAATGTGAAAATTCACCCGAAAAAGCGCGAAAACGCAGCAAAAGCTCGAGAGCTAAGCACGAGGACTCCCAACACTTGAACATGCGGTAAAAATCTGAAGATGGCTGCCAGAGGCTGGGCTTAGGGAGATGGCAGTCATTGGCTGTGGGTCAGTATGACGCAGAGATCAGGGATTGGTTACTACTACGAAAGACAGATCAGAAACGAAACTGATACTGATTTTTCTTTACCGAAGATTCCCAGCCTGACGACGGGGAATATTCATGAGCATGTGAATCCATGCCAGACCCCATGCTGGAGAAACACTTTAAACTGACAAGGACATTTGTGTGGGGATCTGGAGTCCTGTCTTCTAGAAAGAGAAAAAATAAAGGGCTTATTTTGAAATGTACAATCAGGCCTTGGCCTGAAAGAGGAGGGAACCAAAGAAACAATTGCATGGGTGTCGGGAACCAGCCACCACAAGCCAAGAAAAGGGGGAAGTAATATTTTCCTATATCAAGTTTAGGATTCCTTTGTTATTCATTGCAGGGATAGATAGTGGGATTGATTAGCTTTGGATGGAAGACTGGGTTTTTCTAAGAGATCCTGACGAGCACCAGTTTATTTTCTTTTGACGCTTAAGGAAAACCATCATCATAGTTGCAGAGATAGGCGAGGTATTGTTTCCTTTAATAAAACCTCTACATTCGAACCATGTCTTCTTGTCCATCTCCTAGATCTGACTCGCCTCACGAGACTCAGGATTACTTTTAGGAGATGAACTGCCAAATCTGTGGAACTGGCTTAACCTTCCCTGTTCCCAATAGAACAAGATCTGCAAAAGAAATTCAAAATATGGCTAAAATGATATGTCACTACCATAGTGACTAACGTACTCCGAGTCCGTAGTCCCCTTCCCTTTCCTCCATACTGTATAGCGGCGTCCCTCGCTAGGGACGGGAAACGGCACCTTTTAAACCAGAAATAAATGTCTTCCCCTTTAAATTAAGATGCGCTCCCCTGACTGCGCCCACCGGCGCCAGCTCTCAGTCCCCTTTGAAGCATCAACAACATTGCAATTGCTAAATGACACTGGTATATTATGGGGGAGGATGGTGGGACGTATGGAGGAAAGAGGACTAGAAGTACGTTGGTCACTACAGTGAGTAACCTAATTACTCCTCTGTCCCGTTTCCTTTCCTCCATACCATATGGGTGATTACAACTGAATGCAGTCCTGGGAAGGAGTTGCCCCTCTAAGAAAACAAGTTCTTCAAAACTGCCTGGCCACATGCTGCATCTGATCTCACTCTGGCATCCACGCAGTAGTGTTTGCAAAAGGCCGATGGGAATGCCCAAGAAGCCGCCTTGATGATCATCTGCCATGGAACCGGTCTTTGGAAAGTCACAGCCGTGGAGAAGATGTCACCTCCAGAATTCTTGTAGGCTCCTATGGCCACTAGGTACGTACAGCAGGTGTCTACCTGCACACCGAAGTGAGCCAGATCGCAGAGAAAGATAATACATCATTCAGTGAGCATGTCAGAGGATCTATCTTGTTTTCCTTGGCCCAGTGACAGAACCTCGTCCATTTTATCTTGTACTGACTCCTGGAGGCGTCACTTCTTGCCCCCTGAATGATAGCTAGGTTATCATGTGACAAAAGCAGATGTTTCAGGGTGACCTGTTCTGGAACCAAGCAGCCAGGGCTAATTTCTGCGGAGTGGGGTGAACCACTGTGCCCCGCTGCTGGGAGAGTAAAGGGGGCTTGACGCAGCGGGAGGTGTACCAGAGGCCGATCCGACAGTTGGAGGCGGGGAGGGGAAGCGTATGTATTCATGTGGTTCCACAGAACCTGCAACGCGTTCCCCAGAGAGCCTCTGCCTTGCCCCATCCAGGATGCAAACTGGTGTCATCTCCTGTTGCTCGTGGTGGCAAATCGCTATACCTCAGGGTGGCCCCACCTGTCGAAGATCCTCTTCAGGACATCTACATTCAACTGCCACTCGTAGTTGCCGACCCCCAGCCTGTTCAGCCTGTCCGCCTCCAAGTTGGATTCCCGCAGGAGGTGGACTGCTGATAAGTGAATGTTATTTGACAGTGCCCACTCTGATATGTCGATGGATAGTCTGCAGAGCGGAGGAGACCTGGTACCTCCCTGCTTTTTGATGTAATACATCCCTGTGGAGCTGTCTGTCTGGATGCAAACCGACTTGTTGTTGACAATCGGGAGGAACGCTTAAAGAGCAAGCCAGATGCCCATCATCTCGAGCAAGTTGATGTGTTCCAGTTGTGCCTGCCATGACCAGACTCAGTGGACACTTTGGCTGTCCAATGTAGTCCCCCCCGCCCCCACATGCCTCTAGGGACGAGTCTGTGGTAAAGCTGATCTCCGGTAATGGCTGCCTGAATGGCCTGCCCGCTACAGGTTGGCGTCTGCCCTCCACCACAAGAGGTCCTGGTGAAGGTGCTGTGGCATGCTGACTAGAGCCACTTGGGAGCCAGTGTACCTGATGTTTTTTTTTTTTTAATGGTTTTTGGTTAAAATGAACCTTTTACAAACCATTCACTTTCCATTTTCATACTTCACATAGATAAAACAAGACATTCGTCAACATTTTTTTTAAAATTAGAACCATTTTTACATAAAATAACTTAAATAACTTTTCCAACTAATACCAGTGAAGTCGAGGTCCTACCACCACAGATCCTCAGTAACGTGTCAAAAGCATGATATCACTCAAATGGCTAATCCTTTAGCACTTCTCCTTGGGGGTGTGAAACAAGTTTGACACCGGGATACAATATGACAGGGATCCTTATTTGGATGTACTCATCCCTAGGTATAAACCTAGAGCTCAATCTTGCTACTATCTAACATTTGTATGCCTGCGATTGTCATTTCTTGCGATTGCCCACCAATCAGTCTTTCCCACAGAGAATCTTGCGTGTGGTGTATTAGTAGATGTACAAATTTACCAAAGAAAAGTTGCGTACCAAGAGCTGTGCCTTCAAATGTCAACAACAGATGTTTAGTAGATTGAAGTTCTGGATTTTTACAAATGTGACACAGCTTTAATGCTTGATCACCCATTCCTCTTTTTGCCAAGACTTCACCCGTATGAATGACATCAACCTAAGTCTTTAACATTTATTCCTAATTCACCAATCAGGAAACTATCAAATACTTGTTTAGGAAGCCCAGTTTTTGATCTATTACCTGAAGGGGGGTTTGGATTAGCACCAGTCCTGATTATTCCAATAGTAAGGATCCAATCCATTTCATCCCATTTCTTTTTAGCCTTCAAAGGATCATCCATCAATAATTTGCTCTCAATATCGGCATCCGTAAGTAGGTTTTCCGCCTGGAGATTGAGGTTACCCAGGATTTTTGATTTACCCATTTCCATATGTACTTTTATGGCTGAATATAACAAGTCCTCCTGTGCACTAGTAATCTTTGCCAGGGTAGTATCAATTTCCACCCTGCCTGGGATTTTAGCGACCTGAGGCCCAATTCGAACCTGATGTTGTCCATCGAGAGGCTCATTGGCAGCCCCAGTGCTCGTTCCCACAGGAGCCCTTCCCATTTTTGCCATGAGGTGTTCCACAACTGTAGTTTTGCCTCCAGGCCATAAAGTAGGACACAGACTATTTTGGCATGGTAGAATTTTAATGCCGGGATAATACAGAATTTTCCATATCTCCCAAGTATTTTCGTCATCTGGGCTGCCAAAGGTTTTATTTTCATTGCAATGTTGTGCTCCACCTTATATACTACTGGTGCTGCATATATTTTGTAGCCAAGATAGACCAGCTCTTCTACTCTCTTTATTAATTCTCCCGCCATAGCCCATTGATGAAAAGCAACCTTTTTGTTTTTCTGCCTATAGACCAACACTTTCGATTTGGCTGGATTTAAGGAGAGCCCATTTTCACTTACATATTGGTGAAGATCACTAAAAAAACCGTTGTAATCCGATCGCCGTTCTGTCCAGGACTACCACGTCATCTGCATAGGCGAGCCAGTGGAGTTTTATCCCATTCAAAACTGGGCTTGCCAGTGCCTAGGGCGCCAGAAAATCTCCTGTGCCTGCTGTATAAAGATTAAAGAAAAATGGTGCCGCCAAACAGCCCTGCCTCACCCCCCAGTTTACCCTAACAGGTTCCGACAGATGGCCCTCCTCATCCAACCGTACTCTAATATCATTCTCTGTATGGAATTCTATTAGCATCCCCAGCATTCCCTCTGGGATTCCCTTGCCCTCGGTTTGTTCCAAAGCCTTCCCCTATCTACCTGGTCGAAGGCTTTGGAGAAATCCACCCAAACCCCATTAAGCTGTTCTTCTCCACTCATCTGTGTTTTTTCACTTAGCAGATTTAACACCATACCGTTTACATCAATAGACAGTCCCCCTCCTAAAGCCTGTTCGGCATTTTGAGAGGATTTTTACTTCTCTCTCCCAAGTCTCCAATTCTCCTAGCAAAACCTTCATAAAGGTCTTGCTGTCAATATCCAAGAGGGCGATAGGGCGGTAGTTTGCTGTGACCGACCTATACGCCCCCATGAATAGAGGAATTATGGTTGCACAGCCCCAGGAGGGTGGCAGTTGCTTTCTAGCCAAGATCTCCCTAAATAGCAAATTAAGCAATCTTGCCCACAACCCCGGGCTTTTCCTCAAACTGATAAGTGAGGAAGTTCGAGCCCGCCGCTTTCAAGGATGAGCCTTTCATGAGTAGTTGTTCTATATAGGTTTCATCAAATTTTAGGTACCAGTTCTCTTGTGTATCATATAGACCTGATGTTTTTTTAGGCTTTCCGAAGACCGAATTCAGGTGATTGATCCAGTCTTCTTCAGAGACCAGATTACATTGTTGTTTGCCCGAATGTCCCTCGAATTGGTGGATAACAGACCAGAATTCCTTCGAATTCCTTTGCCCCAAAAGTTCCAGCATGTGTACTCCATCCCTTTGATGTTTTACAATTTTCCTCGACATGGACCAATCTTTATAGTATTTGATCAAAGATTTTTCTTCAGCTTTATTAACCTCTCTGTTCCCCTTATTTTTTTTGATCATCCGTAACTTCCTATTCTGTTCTTTTTTCTTTAACATTGTCTCTTCATCATATGCATGTCTATGCCTTTGTTTCGGGCCATCTCTATTAGGCTTTGGTGGACAGATTGACCAGATGAACCTTGTAAATCCTGAAGGGGAACCGTTTTCCCGTTGAGTACACTCAGGAAGAGCTAATAACCTTTCATTGAGTCACCCCTGCTCCCCCGCCTTATATTTGAGCTATTTAGAAATTCCACCCAGGAGTGGCCATTCTCTGTCACCATCCGTCCAGTTTTCATTGATCTTTTATCTATTGGAGACATTGGGAGTTTAGGTCCCCTCCTAGTATTATTTCAGCACCTGCAAATACAGATTTCGGTTTCCCCAAAGACTCTGCAATGTTGTGCAAAAAAACACTAAACCCCGAACACGCGGGGTTCCAATATATATTACAGAATAGCACATCCAAGTCTTGTTATTTTCTCTTCAGTGTTTCTTTACTTATTTGGAGACCTTGTGTGTTACACTCAAAGGGCGATATATCCTTAAATTTGGAGCGTTTAAAGGCCATAAGCATACCCCCACTGGGGCGGCCTCTTGCCTTCTGAGATGCTGCTTGTGCCTCTACATGGAACCCCTCTACTACAAACTGATTTATCATCCATGTCTCCTGCAACATAAGGACATCTCCCTCCCCAAAAAGCTAGTTTTTCAAGGACCTGGATGTGAAATTGTTAGGGCCCCGTATTCCAGCAGATTTTCAGCCCCCCATTTTCAAAGAGATTTTTGGCCCAGACCAAGTTTCTGTAAAACCTCTGTCAAAATACCCGGGAGCATTGACAGAGCATTTTCATTAGATGTAACACTTGGAGTTGCTACAGTTCTGGGCATCACCTGGGGGCCCGTATTAGACGGTTTTCTACTAACTTCATTCGATATACCTTTCAGACCACTTCCACCAAGCGATAAAGCTTCTGGCCTAGACCTTGACACCAATAAGTCTAATTTCTTTAAGTCCCCTTTTGCAGCTTCAATAGCCTTGTGTAGCCTCTCTTGATGCAAATCCAATATCTACCACTAAAGGATTGTCCAGGTCCGGAGATCTATCTCACTCTATATCCCGGCTATTTAGAAGGAAAAGGCTCAGCACTTTCTCCGAATTGACAGGATAACGCCTCCATTTAGAGATTTTATCTGATTTTTATTTGCAGTTAATGACATCCCTCCCTCCCCCGAGTACTATCCTCAGAGTCTGACTCACTTAACTCTTGTTCCGCCCTTATTTGTGTTGACAAGGTATTTGCCAATTTCCTCATGGCTGTGTTTGTTTCATAGTTCTTATTTTTTCCTCTTGATTTTTTCCCCCCTTTTTCTTTTGGACACTCTTCTCCTTCAATCTTCTTGTCCCCTCGCTTCTCTCCCTTTCTTTTTTCCCCTCCTAAAAAGACGCCCTGGACACAAACTTCTTCCTCATTATCATTAACCAGAGTCTTGGGTTGGTTTGTTGAGTTGGCCTTTGGCGGGGATAAAGACCACCTCTTCTTCTTGTAGCCCTTCACCTACATTGGCCAGTCTCTGAAACACTTCCAACACTGACTCCGAAAGTGGGGTTTCATTCATCTGAGGGTTGGAGTCTTACTCCAACATTTTCCCATCTGTATCAGATTTCCTTTGGTTTAAGATTTGTAATTGCATCAAAATATCCTGTTTGATTGCTAGATGCAAGTCTTCGTATTTTTTACGTTCTGCCAATGATTGTTGTATGGCAGACAGATCTAGTCCTTGCTTGACAGTCTCCATTCTTACCTCCTGTAACCTCTGTAGAACATTTGAACGTTGTTGAAGCCTACTATTGCCCCATCTAGAGTAGCCATCTGCTTTGTCATTTCTAAGAGGGTCCCTGTTTGCGATTGCACCTCTCCCTTCAACAATTCGAAAACTGACACCAAGGAGATAAGGAAATAATTTAGTGCAGATAATGTATTTTCATTAGATTGCCTTTCCCGCACTTGTGGTTTCTCTGATTGGGGGCTACTCGATTCTGGTGCCCTTTGTCGCTCTTCTAGACTTTCTTCATTTCCTAATACTGCACACTCTTGATTCTATTCCAAGCTAGGTGCATACATCTCTTCTGATGTCAACTCACTTATAATCACTCCTGGGGTTGTAGGCTCCGGGCTGCCTACTGAACCATTGTCTCTTCTCAATTTCTTCCGGGAGTTCAGGAGTATTGTCTCTCGACCATGTCATTTCCTCCTCACACACACTTTTGTGTCTTCTTTTACCAAAGTGATTGTCACGACTCGCTCCCTTCGCTCCCTTTCCCGCCACTTGGGGGCATGTTTTGGGGTTTATTCCCTACTGGACATTTCCTCCCAACCTAATGCTACAGTGCTGTGATGAATAGGGAGCGCTAAAACCTTATTTTCCAAGTTACTTCCCTTCCGGATCCATTCCAGGTTTTTGGCAGCCAGCATGCTACTTTAATCAAATGACTATGCTTCCCAGAATGCCTGGCTCAATGCTTCACCTCCTCCCTTGCAGGACAAGGTTGGGTGGAGGATAGGCAACACCTGTGGCTGCAGGTGCAGCAGGCGGCACACCTGAGGGGTGTGCTCGTTAAGCAGCTTTAAAAGCCTCAGTTTGCTTCAGTCCAGCGCTGGTCATCGTTGCAGTGTTCCTGTTGTGACTGGTCCCTTGTTCCTAGCTTTTGTGCCTAGTTCCTGTTTCTTGTTCCTCCGCCCTGGATTTCGGATTCATGTGCTTAATTGATTTCTGCTTTCTGGATTTCCCTTTCTGTCTTTCTCTGTCTGCAGGCAGCCTTTCTCCGTGCTTTACCCTTTGATGCAGCCCAATTTGCCTGTGTTTTCTGTTTCTTTGATGCTGTCCTTTGCTACTGAAAAACTTGATGCATTAGTCTTTCCGTTTTTAGATTTAGCTTCCTGCCTTTTCTCCTTGGATGGGTGGGGAAGGTTTCCTTTTGTGATATCATTTTCCCTGCTCCTGATCCTTACTTTCTATTGGGATCCATTCCATGTTTTCCATTGCACTTCTGCATTTATTTCCCATTTGATTATTTAGGTGTGGGGTGCTGTTGTAACTAGTCCCTGTGTGAATGCCTTTTGTTTTCCTCACTATTTCTTTAATCGCAATTCCTACTTGCTCCTTGACTTAGGTCTTATGTATTTAGTTATCCTTCACCCATTGCTGTTATAGCCTTCTGGGTCCCTGTTTGATCAACTGGGTTCGTGGGTTAACTGACATTCAAGTGGTCTTTCCGGTTCTCGTGAGTACTGTTTCTAAGTTCCTTATTCAGTATCATCCAGAGTGTCAGCACACAGATCCTGTCCTTGCTTGCCCTCTACGTGGGCTTAGCGCTGTCAGTATCTGTAATAGCATAGTGGGTAAGGAGTTTACAGACTTTCCTTTCAGTCATAAGGAGGTTCTAAGTGCTTACCCCACATCCCTTCTCATATATTGGTATTTTTGTTTCACTCTATCTGCACTCCTGGGTTTTATTATATATGTGTCATGGTTCTTGTGTGCACGTTGTTTGATTCAAGGTTATTCACTGTGCGATTTTGTGCACATTTCCCTTGCCATATTCGCTGCCTTTGTACTCACCTGATTAATCCTGACAGAATGACCAGCCCTAAATTCCCATTGAATATGGCAAGTTTAAGAAAGAAAGGCAGCAAGGCCTCTAACAAGTTTGTACAGAAAGCTTCCCCTACATTTACCTGTGACAATCAAATCACTAGTCCTGACTTAAATGAACTCCTTGTCACGAATGGGCATTTACGTGCAGAGTATTTTTCCCACAGGATGGCACATCTTACTTTGCCTGATCCTAGTTCTGTCTTTTATTCTGATCCGGATTCTATGTCAGCACAAGCCTTAGCAGCAGAAAACAACACACTGTTAGACTTATTATACAAGAGTACCTCTGTTGTTGAACCCCATGATTCCAGTTGTGCTTCACCTCAGATTGAACAGTTTCATGGTACAAACAAAGAATGGAGGGGTTCCTTGCATAACTTCTGTTTTCTACCCTCAGTCTAAAGCATACTCCTTGGCACAAGTACATACTGTAGTCCCTAATGCCAAGAGGTCTAATGTCAATAGTTTGCTTAAGGGAAACACAGACCAAGTTGGTAAGAGAAAGTATAAATCACAGAACCTGCAAGCAGTAGATGACAATGTACAATCAGTGCACAACCAGATTGCTAGTGCAGGATCAGGCCTGATGCCACTATGCCTCCCCCTGTGCCTACTGATAGTGATGTACAGTTAATGCAGGGCATGCTAAGAGCTAAGCTTGAGGAGTTAAGACAAGAATTCATTTCTTTACAAGAGGAGAATATGACCTTGCACTCTTTACTGAATACACCTCAGACTTTATCCGTTGATGTTGATGAAGTGAACACTGTTCAGCCCCTGAGTGCAGAGACTTTGGTAAACCTTGATATTTGTCAATATGTTAGATCTATTGGGAGTTAAAGTCTTTCTTCTAGCACAGCGCTTAATCTGGGCACAGTTTCTGACAATTGTTCTGCTGTTTGTCAGGGATTGCAGGTAGCTGAAGATTTACAAGCCACTCCTTTACCTAAAATTTCCTGTGTAGCAGTTTGTCATAAATCTGAGCTTGAACACATACATGCTTCTGATTTCCAAACACAATCCACAATGGTGACATACACAGAATCAGTCACTACTGTAGGCTTAGGATCTGCCCTTGATCTTGCTGCTGAGACTGAAGTAGACTCTCAAGTTGATGTGGAAAACGATGCTACCTCTGTGTTCGCTCTTCCTTCTGCCAATTTTGGTCACAACGAACAGTCAGAGACAGTACAGATTTCAGGTTTTGATGGACTCATTCCACAGTATACTGAACCAAAAACCTGGCAGACGATTCCTGAACTGTTGATTGTTAATCTGCCACTTTCAGAAGCTAAGACAGAGGAATGGACAATTGACGAAATCCTGATTAACAGAGACTTTACTATGGTGATTCCTCTGGTTGATATTGACTTCTACAAAGGAAGAGGCTCTGTGCCATCCACTAAGGAGAGGGACTGCAGGGGTACAGCTCAGTCTTTGGTTACTGGTGCCAAGGAGTCAACTGCCCTAAAGGTGTTTTCCATTCCTGAGCCACAAATGTGTCTGTTGACTTCTGGGAGTTCAGTCTGTCCTCCTACAACCATTGACTCTTCTATTATCCAGTCCACAGCTCTGCAGTCATCTTTGGCACACGTGTCTTCAATCAATGAACAACTGCTATGTCTGCCATTCACTCAAGAGCCTTCACCATGTACGTGGTCAGTGCCAAAGACCTTGACAAGTTTGTCTTCAGCTAACGAGATGGCTCCAGCTTGCTTGCCTTCAGCCTCAGAATTTCCTCTGGCATGCCTGTCTTTGGCTACAGTGACTCATCCAGCAGATTATCCTTCAGCCATGGAGCCTCCGGTAGTACTTTCTAAGTGCATGTCTTCGGTCCAAGAGCCTACTGCTAGTCTGGCTTCAGTTCATGAGAGACCTGTATCCTGCTCAGCCTTGCGGCCAATATCGGAGGTGTACCTGTCTACACTGTCAGATCCTGCTGCATATTCTTCTGCTCCAGAGATTCCTCCTGAATCCCAACCATTTATTACCGATGAAGGTCCAGCCTGCCCTTTGTATGCTTCAAGGGGATCACCAGATCGCCTGCCTTTTACACAAGACAATTCTCCGAACTGCTTGACTGTAGCATCAGAGCCTCCCGAAGATGCAACATCTGAGTCTGAAACTTCTGCCAGCTCTCACTTCAGAAACATCAAGCTGGATCATGACTCGGGAGAGCCTTACATGCGAGGCCATTGGACTTGCCTGGAGTACTACGAGAGGGAGACGGATACCATCCACCACCAGGATAGCGAGCTGGGTGGTTCGCATCTGGGGTCCGGTTCGGATCAGCCGCTTGACAGCTTTTTTGTTGCCGGATCACACATGAGCCTGAGGGAGGGAATGACTGCTGCAGTTCAAGATGTGCCTGTTATTGCTCCTGCTGCGAGTGTGCCTGATGTACTAAGTACTGCGTCTATCACTCCTATCAGTATGCCAAACGTCCCTGCGGTTGTATCCCACGTGCAACAAGGTGGCTACACGACTGTCACAGGGAGTGCCAGCCTCGAACAACCCATAGGATTTCAAGGCCTCCAAGGCATGGAACATATGCAGTCAAACCTTAGTTACTTTCAACCACAAGCCTTTTCCCAGATGGATGACAGAAAAAGATCCGAACCTCTACCTCGGCTGCCACCTTCTTTTTCTGAACATAAACATTTCCTGAAACCTGCAGTTTCCTCACCTCCTGCGTGTCCACTCTCGGCAGAAAGGCTAACAGGGCTTCTACCATTGTCTAAGGCATGTTGCACCAGCCTGCCTCCCTCCTCAAAGACTTATAAGTGTCCACTCCCAGTGACTGAGCTTCCTGGACCTTCCAACTCTGCTTCAGGTCCTGCAAGTCCTTCATGCCTTTCTTCGAACCATGAGTCTCTTCCTCACCAGAAGCCTTCCTATGACTCTTCTAGACTGCAGCTTGATTCTATTCATTCCAGTCCATCTGCTTTTGCCCACAGGCCACTGTTTCCATCAGTGCTACCTCCAAAGACAAAGCGCTCCTATCATGGAAGGAAAATGTTTTGTGCGGGAGACGGTCGCCTGGAGACGGCCGTGAGAGGGGGTATACTGTCACGACTCGCTCCCTTCGCTCCCGTTCCCGCCACTTGGGGGCATGTTTTGGGGTTTATTCCCTACTGGACATTTCCTCCCAACCTAATGCTACAGTGCTGTGATGAATTGGGAGCGCTAAAACCTTATTTTCCAAGTTACTTCTCTTCCGGATCCATTCCAGGTTTTTGGCAGCCAGCATGCTACTTTAATCAAATGACTATGCTTCCCAGAATGCCTGGCTCACTGCTTCACCTCCTCCCTTGCAGGACAAGGTTGGGTGGAGGATAGGCAACACCTGTGGCTGCAGGTGCAGCAGGCGGCACACCTGAGGGGTGTGCTCGTTAAGCAGCATTCAAAGCCTCAGTTTGCTTCAGTCCAGCGCTGGTCATCGTTGCAGTGTTCCTGTTGTGACTGGTCCCTTGTTCCTAGCTTTTGTGCCTAGTTCCTGTTTCTTGTTCCCCCGCCCTGGATTTCGGATTCATGTGCTTAAGTGATTTCTGCTTTCTGGATTTCCCTTTCTGTCTTTCTCTGTCTGCAGGCAGCCTTTCTCTGTGCTTTACCCTTTGATGCAGCCCAATTTGCCTGTGTTTTCTGTTTCTTTGATGCTTTCCTTTGCTACTGAAAAACTTGATGCATTAGTCTTTCCCTTTTTAGATTTAGCTTCCTGCCTTTTCCCCTTGGATGGGTGGGAAAGGTTTCCTTTTGTGATATCATTTTCCCTGCTCCTGATCCTTACTTTCTATTGGGATCCATTCCATGTTTTCAATTGCACTTCTGCATTTATTTCCCATTTGATCATTTAGGTGTGGGGTGCTGTTGTAACTAGTCCCTGTGTGAATGCCTTTTGTTTTCCTCACTATTTCTTTAATCACAATTCCTACTTGCTCCTTGACTTAGGTCTTAAGTATTTAGTTAACCTCCACCCGTTGCTGTTATAGCCTTCTGGGTCCCTGTTTGATCAACTGGGTTCGTGGGTTAACTGACATTCAAGTGGTCTTTCCGGTTCTCATGAGTACTGTTTCTAAGTTCCTTATTCAGTATCATCCAGAGTGTCAGCACACAGATCCTGTCCTTGCTTGCCCTCTACGTGGGCTTAGCGCTGTCAGTATCTGTAATAGCATAGTGGGCAAGGAGTTTACCGACTTTCCTTTCAGTCATAAGGAGGTTCTAAGTGCTTACCCCACATCCCTTCTCATATATTGGTATTTTTGTTTCACTCTATCTGCACTCCTGGGTTTTATTATATATGAGTCGTGGTTCTTGTGTTCACGTTGTTTAATTCAAGGTTATTCACTGTGCGATTTTGTGCACATTTCCCTTGCCATATTCGCTGCCTTTGTACTCACCTGATTAATCCTGACAGTGATCTTTAATTTTCTTCTGGATTTTTGTGGTTGTTACTGTGAATTCCAGCCCTTTTTTCCACAGTTCCAAACCAAGATGTTGTTCTTCCATCATCCAACACCCTTTTGACGGTGTATGTAGAGAAGCCTCCATGTGTACTTGGGCTTCAGTATTTTGTCTTCCTTCTAGTAGATTAATATTCAGCCCATCTTGTTGAACATGGCTCTCTTGGTCATTTGTAGATAAAGCCCCTTCAGATATTGTCCCATTCCATTCTGGGGCTCTTCTATCATCCTTACTCAGATTGCTTCTTAATTTCATACCTATGTTATACATTTTACCTTCCTTGCCCCTGTGGCAGAGCACAGAAAGGTTTTTTCCTTTGTTGGTTATCTAATCAGTTGTCTCTCTTTGGAATAGAGCAATGCAACTTAACTGAAGGAACCACTGCAGACAAAAGAGAGCACTGCCTCAGACTCTAACGCTCAGCCACTATTACTGGACGTAGATGTAACAGGCAAGGCACACCAGATGCCTTACACAGAATAGGGTGCACGGCTTTTCAGGAGGCGGCGATCCCCAAGACCAATGTATAGGTCTCCGAGTATCTTAACCAGTCGAGATCAAAGGAACAAAGTCCCGCAGTTTCTCGACTGAGCGCTGGTCCGCTGGTAGACCTTCGTGGCTCACTTTCTGCCGCCTTCCCACAGCAAGCAATCGCCCTAAGGAACGTGCTCCAACCAGACGATGTCCCGATTTATTGATATCAACCAGCAGCCCGATATATATCTAACCGGTTGTTATTCTTTAGTCTGTTAGATGACCTGAAAAAATATACAAATAATCCTCCCCTGGTCCCCTGGTCCGGACAGGTCCTTTGCTTTCACCCTTTCTTTTTCAAACTCTTTTTCAAACTCTGACTCAGGGGTGAGCCACTTCCCTAAGGTAATCCCCTTCCTGTGCCTCATTGTGTATATAGCAATACAGATGGCAGCGCTGGGGTGTTACCAAAGCAATAATGTGGAAATGATGAGAATACTCACACTGGCTTCTACTTGGCCTGCTGGTTTGAGTCATCCAAACGTCCCACGTCCAGCCAAACAGTCCAAACACGGCACCCTTTACACGGCAGAGCTTAACGCTGCAAGGAATGCTGGCTCCCTTTTTTTGTACAGCTTCCTGTTTCTCCTTTGAGCAGGAGGAGGGGCCAAGGCGGGACCAGGGATTAATAGAAGCTCTGCGCGACGCGGCGCAGCCCGGCAATTGATGTTCAGAAATCATCAGTTGCAAAGCAAATCCTCACAGGTAATGCTTCTTGATCAGATAAACCACAGTCCAAACAGTTGAAACAGCACCCTTTACGCGGCACGGTTTCCTGATTCCAAGAGACTGAAAATGTATCTGCAGCCTCCTCATGTTGTGCCTTGTGTGTGGCACAGCCAAGAGGCAAGCCACCATTATTCCGAGCAGGTGCTGGTACCACCATATTGAGGTTACTGGTCTGCTTGGAAAATGCCCCGTGACCCTTTCCTCTGATGGGATGATATTTTCTGCCCTGGTATCCCAAATTAAACCCAGGAACGTTAAGGACTGCGTGGGCAGGAACTGACGTCTTGAGGTTGATGGAGAACCCCAAATCATATAACATGTGCATCAGTGTGACCACTGTCTGCTGTACTCCACCGGTCGACTTCGCTGGAACGAGCCAGTCGTCGAGAAATGGATAAAGGTGGTGGCCCTCTGCCCTGAGCAGCGCCGCCACCACATTCATTGACCTTGTAAAGACCCTCAGATCCGAATTGAGGCCAAGGGAGGACCTTGTATTGGAAATGAAATCCCATGATCCTGAACATGAGGAACAAACGATGGGGTTCCCAAATTGGGACATGTAGGTAAGCATGCTTCAGATCCAGGGAGCACATCCAGTCTCCCCCACAGACTCTCCGCAATGAGTGCTGGATTAGCCATCCTGAAGTTTTGAAGTGGTTAAGAAAGGTCTAGAACAACTCTCAGGCCAGCCTGGTTCTTTTTCTGTATGGCGAATATACGGGAATAGAAGCCCATGCCTCGCTGTGAAGCTGGCACCTCCTCCACTGTCTGACTCTCAAGGATCACGCGGATTTCGGCCAAAAGAGTTGCTGTCCCAATTAGTGGGACTGGAGGGGAGGAAAGGGAGGTATCACCAGACGGAACTGAAAGAATACATGGGTCTGCGAACCTTGTCCGCCAGGCATGAATGTGAAGGGTAAGCCTGCCCCCCACCGGAGACTTGTGGATCTGGATGGCACCGTCAGTTTCTTTCCTTCTGTGGCTGGTGCCTGGGAGGGTTACTGGAAAAACCCTTTGTGCGAAGATTTGTGCCGCTTGCGCTTGTGCTGGCTGAGCAACCTGTCGGCTGTCTAGAAAGGCACTCCTCAAAGCCTCTGAAGCCCCCGAAGGTATGACCTCGGTGAGAGCGTACATGACCTTGGCTATAGGCCTTGGGCGCAGTTTTAGTCAAGATTAACAAGGATTTCGCTGTTTGGGAACCACCTTTCTTTTTGTCAAGCTCCTCATCCGTAGTCAAGTGAAATAAGCACCCCCCCTCAAATGGCAGGTCGAGAATGCGCTCCTGCACATTGGGGTTAAACTTTGTCACCTTGAGCCAAGCTCTCCTCATGTCGGCTGTGACACAGAGAGCTCTGCCCGCAGTGTCAATGTGAGCCACTGTAGACTCCATATCATCCTGGGACACTACCTCCGGCTCTGCCAACCCTGCCTTGAATCTCGCCTGGCTATGTGCAGGGAGCTCCGGGAGTAAGTACGCTTTCTCCCGCCAAAGCTTTTGGATCACCGCTGCTAACATGGCGTCGGCATTGGCCTGGAGCAGGTGGAGCGTGGTGTTCGAGCATATCTTTTTGCCATAGGACTCCAGCAGCTTTTCTTCCTTCCCAAAGAAGGCTGGTGTAGGGGTAGATGAAGAGGTCTGTGGTTTAGAGTACATTGAGGCCACAGCTATAACAGAGGAATGAGGTTGGGGTGCGCAGATAGTAAGAGTGAGTCCCCCATCCACCTGCCTATACTTGGTGTCTCTGCGCTTATTCGAAGGCTGCGTGGAATGCGGGTTTACCCAGCACATTCTAGCCAAGGATTCTACATCCTTCTGCAGAGGTGTGCCCGTTCTTGTGGTTGGGCAGATGGTCTGCACCTCTGCCAATACCCCCGCCTCAGGTTGTTCAATCTACCACTGCGGGATCCCCAGGTACTATGCCACACCGACAGCCTTTCCTGGAAAGCCCTAGCTTAGGAGGGAGTATCCTGGTCCTCCTCTTTGTCCGTGTCCCCTGCTGTGTCCTGCAGGTCAGGAGCTGCTGGTGGCATGCTGGGTGAGGGCAGCAGTGGCATGCTGACTAGCAGTGCCAGAGGCTGTGGTGGGGGCTGCGCCAGAGCCGCCGTGACTACCTGCAGCAGTGAGAGCGTGGGAACCTGGGCCTGAACAGGAACCAGGGTCTGGACCAAGGTCAGAGCTTGAGGTGGTACCGGAGGGTGCATGTCCTTGATGACCGCCCCCTGAGAATAGTGCCTATGTGAGGAGACTTCATGAGAGTGAGGAACTTCTCAAAGAACCTATCCTTGCATTCAGAAGGGCTAAGTTGCGTGGGAACATGTCCCTGAAGTTGCACCTGCTGCTGTGTTCTTGCTGCCCCTTGTCTCTCTAAGCGGGGGGTCTGTGCATCGCCTCTGTGCGGATGTGGTTGGGTATGAGGTGGCCTGGGTAACGGGGATTGTCCAGAGTGGGAAGGCTCAGGATGCACCATCTTGTCTGGCCGGGGGGGGGGGGCATTTTGGAATGCCCAGCACCACGTGCCTGCTGTGTGGTGCCTGATGAGATGGGACCAGTCTCCGCCTGCACGCTTAAGAGCAAAGGCTTGGACCTTCCCTGCACCTCAGTTGGAGACCTGGGAGGCAGTGTGCCCTCGGCCATGATGCTTGTAGTGCTAGTGTTGCATATAGGCGCCCCCTCGGAAGCGAGACCAGTGTTGGAGCAGAGCCCCTCGAGGAGATCCCTGGTACTAGAGCCTTGTGACACCCTCAGCAGTGGGACCAGGAGGATTATGGGACCCCTTGGCCTATTGGCTGCTAGCTCAGTCCCCTTGCTGGTCTTAAAACCTGGAAAGCCCCTCCCGCTTGGACGCTTCCCAGGGGAGGAGTCGCCTTTGCGGGGTACAGAGGTGAACAGGGCACCTGCCTTAGGCCTGGTCTTCCTCCTTACATATGCCTTGATGTCTTCTGGTGGTGATCTTTCTAACAGCTCCCTCCACCTGGCTAAGCACACAGAACAGCCGTCCCAGCCGTGATCGGGGCCAATGTACCAGAGGCAAAGTGCAAGGATCTGACGTGGGGAAGGCAGCCTCACAGGCGGGACACCTGCTGAAACCCGGAGTCGTCGACATGCGCCGGGAGGAGCGGGGCACCAGAGGACAGAGTATTATTCTAATAGTTGCTATGTAGAAAAAGGGGAAAAAAAGAAACTATCCCAGGGAAGAATGCCTGGAATTACAAGGCCAGAGGCCTAACACAGGAGCGCTGGGGAAAAGCAGTCTGCTCCCGTCGACACGGAAAAGAGGACTGGGGAGTGGCACCGGTGGGCGAAGTCAGGGGAGCGCATGCTCCCAGGGCCACGCCCCATGCACATCTAAATTTAAAGGGGAAGACAATTTGTTCTGGTGAAAAAGGTTCCGTTTCCCGTCCCTAGCGAGGGACACCCCTATATAGTATGGAGGAAAGGGGATGGGACGTAGGAGTATTACTGTAACACAAACTGCCTCAAAGTAAACCAAGCTTAGGCCATGATTTCCCAGGACAAAATTAACTGGTCCTTGAACTTTTAGGTAATGCATATGTACATACAGAGGTGAGGGGGTGGGTGGGGAGTTATGAAGGGGCGAACAAATTGAGTCCAGTGCAGCAGGGCCCTGGGTTAAGTGCAGAGAGGTTGCCCCACTCATGGAGCGTAAACTGAAAGTGCAGTAATGCTGAACAAAGTGCAGCGACCCGGAAGCAAGTGCAAAAGACTGGCGGGGAACCTGGTACCTGTTAGGCTCTGCAGGTGAACCAGGCAACCAATCAGCAAAAACTGTACAGAGTTACGGCGGGGAGGAGAAGGAGCGAGGAGAGAAAGGAAAGGAGGTGAGCAAGGGAGAGGCAGAGAGAAGGAAGGTCTTGAGGAGGTTCCAGAACATAAGGTGTTCTGGCAAAAGACGGAGAGAGGCAGGGAGGTTGTTCCAGAGGCAGGCACCAACAGAGGATAAAGATCTAGCCCCAAATCTCTGTTTGTGAAAGCAGCTCTAGAGGGAGAGTATTTAGGAAGTGCGTTGTAGATAGTGCAGGCTCTGGCCCCAGAAAGCCTTGTGGATTATGCAGAGGATCTTGAACTTGATCCTTGCAGCCACAGGGAGCCAGTGGAGGGATTTCAGGGCCTGAGAGATGCGGTCCCAGTTCTTGAGGCCAAGAATAAGTCTTACGGTTCCGTTCTGGATGAGTTTTAGAGGACAGAGAGTAGAAGTAGGAAGACTGAGAAAGAGGCTGTTACAATAGTCCAGCCTAGAGAGAACCAGGGCTCGCGAGGTGATAAGCCTTTTGGAGATGTCCGAGATATGAGAAGAGAAGGAGAGAGTGGAGTTGAAGATGACCCCAAGATTTTTTGCCTCATTGGAAGGCGAAGGCACAGGGCCAAGGGAGGCAGGCCAGTGAGAGAGTGGGAAAACAGGAGCAGGGGTCCCAATGAGTATGATCTCGGTCTTACTGGCATTCAGGCAGAGATCGTTATCAGCACACCAAGCCTGAATTGTGGATAGACAATCCGGGATAAGCGAGGAGGTGGAGGAGGCGGCCGAGGGTAGCCTGAAAGACAGCTGTGTGTCATCCGCATAACACTGAAAGTCAGAGGTAAAGGTAGAGATCCTGTGGGCCAAGTAGATGTTGAAAAACCAGGGGGAAAGGTTAGATCCCTGAGGGACACCACAAGTAGAGAGAGTGGTAGAGGAGAGAAAAGGCCCAAGTTCCACCCGGGAGGGCCGGTCAGAGAGAAAGAAGGCGAACCATGGCAGGGTCTGATCTGTGATGCCCAGGGTCTCACGGCAAAGCATAACATAAGCAGTGTCGCTGAGCGATTTACTATGCGATTCTGTAGGTTTGCTATTTAAATTGCCACTTGTGTAGCAAAGTTAGCTATTTAATTTACCCTGTTCAATGAAAGCACAACTCATCCTGCATTCCTCTCTTGCCTTCATAACTCTTTCCACCCGCTTTTCTCTGTTCACTGCAAGTTAAAAGTGTCTACTGGAGATAGAGTATAGCAGTAAACACCCCTTTCACTCATGTGCCAAAGGCATGTGTGTGAGTGCTACACATTTTATTTTTCAAATTGCAAACCAGAAATAATCAGGATAATGTTATTAAGCTAACTGTATCCCGTCTGCCAAAGACCAGTATGTGTTAAGTAATTTTTTTTTAAAAGGCTTTCAGTTCCTTTTGTAAAAATATAATAGGTTATGTAATGCATAATTACATTATTGCTACTGTAAAACACTGCACTGTCTCCATGCTTTACAGTGAAGTGTATCTAAATCTCAGTGTCAACTAGATTTCATTTTGTGGACACTTTGTACATGACCACACGGCCAAATGCTTTGATGGCAAACCTAGTCCTGTGGCTTGCTGGTTACATACAGCTTGCAACTGGTGCTCAACCCATGAGCTGATCCCATACTCCTTGACTTCTATCTTACCATGTTGGTTTATACCTGCTACCCTCAAAGTGAGATGGCCCCAAACTATAATATTCTGTCTAGTTTTCCTAGTTCTCTGCCTGCTACGCCATCTACTCTGCTTAGTCTTTTACATAATGAATACACAAAGCTAACTTGATATTTATAGTAGCGATCAATAGTTTCAGCCAGTCTGTACATCTACATACAGACCTACTGCAAAACTGTACACTGTAGTTGGCCTACAGAGCTCACTTTGTTCTATGATTATGATTGTATTATATATTTGCACCTCCAGTAGAGAGAGCTTGCCAAACTGTTTTAAGAGCCTTTCTAATCAGATCTATTTATTTGTGTCTATTCAGGCAGCTAACCTTTTTACAGACACTCATTCAGGGCTTGCAAAGCATTTTCGCCCACTTGCATAGTCGAGTAGATTTTAAGAAGGGCCATTACCATTTGCAGGGGATGTTGGAAACTTATATTTAACCTTTACTTTGTTTGCAGTAAATGTCGAATAAGTTTCACTGTGCATGGCTGGCCTTTGGGTGACACCAGTGTGCCAAACTAAAGTGGGTTTGTGGTGACATGCACCATTTTACAGAAAGAATTTGCAAAGGCCTGACTTATCTCACTAATGTCTTACTTCAGCAGTATACAAAACTGCTGTATTGTTGCTCATTTTATATCTTGGGTACCAGTATCTTATGGTGGCATTAAAAACTAAATTGATAATCAAATGGCTTTGTTTGCTAATCAAGAAAAATGTAATTAGCAAACTTTGCTAATCAATTTTTGAAAACTAATTTATGCCTTTCATGGAGACGGGTGATCAGGATGTTGTGGTTTACCATATCAAAAGCAGAAGAAAGATCGAGAAGAATGAGGACAGAGTTAGTGTCAAGATTTGAGAGCAGGTCTTCACAGGTGTTCAGAAGAGCAGTTTCCTTGCCTCTGGATGCTCTAAAGCCAGACTGATGGTCATGGAGACAACCAACAGATTCAGTATGGAGGGTAATTTGAGTGATATCCAGCTTCTTCAGGAGTTTTTCCAGGAAAGCGGTGATGGAGACAGGGTGTTAGTTTGCCAGAAAGGATGGGTTGGCAGAGGTTCTTTTGAACAGAGGGTGCATAAGAGACTGCTTGAGAGGAGAGGGAAACACTCCAGTGGCGAAATAGGTTGCACAGGTCGGCCAAGGCTGGAGCGAGAGTATCTATATGGTCTTTGATTGTTTTGGAGAGGCAGGCGTCCACTGATTTGGAAGAGGCTTTTTATATACCGGATTTGTATAGCGAACTCATCAGGTGTGACTGGGGAAAGGGAGGAGAGAAGAGTGGGGGCAGCCGAAGGGGGCCCAAGAGATGTTGGTGCAGGAGGGGGAGCGGAAGAGAGTGAGGACAGGATGTCCTTTGTTTTAGTGGTGAAATGTGTGGCCAGGGCTGAGCAAAGAGCCTGGGTGGGTGCTGTAAAGGATGCGGCTGCAGTAGGGTTGGCCAGCTCCCTGCAGACTTTAAAATGTTTGGCAGTATTTTTAGATGCCACAGAGATGCAGGCTTGAATGTAGACTCTTTTCTTGGAGCGGATGCAGAGTCTATTTTGCCTTTGAAATAGGCAGCAGGCCAGTTTGTCAGAGGGTGTACCCGAAGATCCTCATTTCCGTTTCGCTGCCTTACACTTGCGTTTAAGGGTCAGCCAGATTGGAGTCGTACCAAGAGGTGTAGTTTCTGGCAGGCTTCAGTCGGACCCTCATGACCGGGGCAAGAACGTCAAGAGTGTTGGATATGGAACAGTGAAAATTAGAGAAAGGGCTGTATCAGGGTGGTAGTCAGCCACAGCAGTAGAAGGAGGAGGAGCGTAGGTGGAGGAAAAGGCAGCCACTGAGTCTCTTTTCATGGGTTGGATGACCTTGAAGGCAGGAGGTGGTTTAGGGTGTGCCGTTGCAAAAGGAGAATAGAGCTTCAAGTGAGGAGAGAAGAGAATGACCAGTCCATGAGAGTGGGGTAGAGAGAGGAATAGAGAGTGGGATGTCTGTGGAGATGAGAGCATCCGAGGTGTGGCCAGCAGTGTGCATTGGGCGAGAGGTTAGAATGGAAAGAGCAAGGGAGTCACACAGGTTGCGGAAAGGTCCTGAGGAGGCCGGAGAGCCAAGATGAATGTTTAGATCTCCCAGCCGGAGGAGGTGGGAAGAGCAGGAGAGGAGAGGCCAGGTCAGCTATAAAGCCAAAGCTGCAACATACAGAGCCTCATATAATGCTCAGGAAACAACTATTTGAAAGAGTCATTTAACCAATAGTCCTGTAAAGTTTGTGGCCCTACTTTAATTGAAGCTAACCCTAAATGGGACATAACCCCCTCAGACAACATGCCCCTTCTATTCTGAAAACATGAGCTGAGGGTACACAGAAACCCAAACACCACCTGTCGGGCAGAGCTAAGGTGATACTTAAGGCTGCTCGATAGAGAAAAACAAAACACAAAAGGCAAGATATTCTTAAGAAAAGTAAAACACTTCTCCACAGAGCTGCAAACAGCTTAACCAAACCCCACCAAAGAAGATGGTCACATGCAATAAACAAAGAAAAAGAATAACCTGTCAAAGCCACTATCCAAATCAGACATCATACATTGCCATACACCCAAGCACAGCACAAACTGAAATGCTACAAACATTTGAATGTGAATTACACCCTGCCAGAATACTTGCAGACAGCGAACAACATCAAGCTGACAACCGAGGACTGGGTCAGTGTAAAAAAAGAGATTAAAAAGAAGATGGCAGAGAGAAACATGGCAAACTAAGTGTGACTAGATCTGCTATAAAATATGATTGGGCACTAGAGTCCATATGCTTTGACCGAGAAACGTCTACAGTTGAGAACCTCCACCCCCAAAATGTTAAAACGAACAAAAGATACGCATCTTAACAGAAGAACTTCAAAAAGCCATCTCAATAAAGTATAACTGTATTAAACTGTGTGGAAAATCTTGTACACCACCTACGGGATCAGATCACAATAAAAACTAAAGAAATAAATTCTAAGCAGGATGGTTTATGAAAGCCTTAATAGCAAATATGTGTCCTTTCATGAAGGAAAATTGCAAACCTGATTTAGGCCAGATAAACAAGGTAAAGTAGTTCAGCATTGTGTAGGTCATGGACTTTTCTGCCAACACCACAGGCCAAATCATCTCTTCCAATTTAATGTACACAATCTTGTAGGCAATCTTCTTGCTTCTTTCAGTAATGTCCGGCACTCTCATTGGACATCATACGTCCATATATAAAATACTAAGGAGACATACTAAGGAGACATACCAAAGTTCAGCGATTGAAGGCTGTAATGGGGCAAGCTGTTCTTCATCTTCGGCAAGGGATCCTATCTGTACGTTAGAGTCCAGTGTGATTATCTTCACAGATGTATCAGGTCCGGGTACCATAAATGAAGTGGCCAATCAAGGGCTATGACAATCATCACCATTCTAGATTGTGTCTGATTCACAATTTATTTTAGCAACAGATGAATTGCAAAGGAAGCACTCTTACCAGTTGATCGAAAAGGCATTCCCTTTCGATCTTGGTTCCAGGTATCTGGATGCAACGTTCGGGCATTTTATGTTTTTTGTTACAAGTAAGTTGAGTGGTGCTTTTCCCAATTTTGTGAAGACAATCTTTAAAGACACTCATTTTGGACACACCAGTGGACAACTTTAAAATTCTGTTCAATTAATTCCTGTCCAGAAGCCATTTCTAAATGCTTTTAGCTTTCCTTTGGAGGGTCCTATATTTTGTGCTCTCTTTTATGTTCAGGTTATATACGGTTACTGTATTGGTCACCTAAATCAGGATGGAAATTGACCATCAACAGCGGTAAAAGTTCTACGTCGAAAGGACTACCAATCCAAGCATGTTTACGTTAAAGATCTTCTCTTCCTCAGAGAGTCGGCCATCCAATGTGGGCACCCTAACCTTCCACTGATGCATTTCTCACTATAGATTGTTGTGTGGGTTATGTTTGAAAAGGATAATTTTGAAGTGAGGAGTTTGGATTAGGCCCTCCACTGCGTTGGGAGGGCGTGGCTTGAGCTCTTCATGTACAGCATGTTTCTATTGGTGCCACTGCCATTTCAAGCGTTTCGGAAGCAGCATTGGGAGAGCCCGATGAGCTGCACCTTTCACGGTCCATGCCAGATGTAGTGATCGCAAGTGCCATTAGCAGCACGTTGGAAGCATTCTGGGGGAGCAGGGGGCTGGAAGGTGGGGGGAAGGAGGGGAGTGTAGCCGCTCCATTCATTACCTGCTCAAATTGCAGGGACCCGAAGCATGAATAAGGAGCAGGCTGTAGCAGAGGAATAGAAAAAAAAATTGAGAGGCTCACTGGACTGCGCGATCTACGTCTAGTGGACCACACAGATAAGTGGAAACGAGCAATGCTCTTATACTGTGTATATGTTGTCAATTTCTATCCTGCAGTGCCCCTGGAGTTTGAGTTCTGCTTTCTATTTCCCTACTCCCTCTGATGTTAATGGGCTCTGTCAACATATATGACTTTCAATAGGTTCTTCGATTACCCACACTGCATATTTCTCAAGTCAACCCATGTTTACTCTTGCATATTAGTTAAATATAATTATAATTGTTTTATAACACGCTTAATACTTTAGACGTTTCGAACCGCGAGTACATATATATGTATTTTATGTCTGCAGTTGATTAGTGTACTGCAGTGTTGGCTATTACTCCCATATGGTTAAACAAACAAATGACAAGTGGCAAATGACAAAGGTCAAGTGGTCTATACCTTCTGATAATTGACATCTCTTTTCTTCATCGTGGTCAAAAGAAAAGCAAAATGTCACATCACACTCTGACCCACTGACAGAGGGATAAAAACCTCTGCCACCATTACCACCACCTGTGAGGCAAATGCCATTATTGATGAAATTGAGATTTTACAATCAGATCTCCCAGAAAAGCCAAAGTAAAGGCCAAAGCTTATTATGCAATTCATGGAACAGAACCTGGAAAAACTATTTTAAGTGTGAAAAGTTCCTGTCTAGCCATGTGGTAGCACCTGCAGTTGTACTTCCACAACATGCAAGCCAGAAGGCTGGCACTAATCATCTGGTAACGGTAATAACACACTCTTTCCCTAACATTAAGGCCTCATTATGCTCTTAATGTTTCGTTTAATCAATGCATATTCAATGTCAATCTTCCTGGTGGAAATTGTGTGCTAAAGGGCAATCAATATGACCCACTGCTGATCCTAGCTGACCAGTGATCGAGGTGGACGGGAGCGGTGCACCTCTACCTTTTTTTGGTAAATGTTTTACTGTTCCTACACTTTTATTTAAAAAATAAACCGTTACGGAATGGTTTACTTTTAAAATCAAAGTGTAGGAAGAAATTTAAACGTGCACTTCTGGGCACTGCAGTGAATGTTCGCTTAACAGCAGGTGTGTTTGTTTGGGGGTTTGGATTGCACTTGGGAGGGGGTGCAGAATTTGGGTTTGTAGAATGTGGGGGCTGGGCAGCAGGGAACATAGTTCCACTACTTCTTTTTGTACACTTCGACCAATGTAGCTGACCAGAACTGTATGGAGAACTCTACCAAAACAGAGATGCTCTTCTTCCCTGCCAAATACTTTCATCTCTCCTGCCTAGCCAGTCCCCATGTGACAATCTCCCATACTCCTCTTCAGCTAGAAACCTCAGTGCCATCTATGACCCTTCTCACTTCTTACCTACTTTGATCTCCAAAATTGCAATGGCAGCTTGCCTCAACCTCTTAAATATTAGGAAAAGCAGGCAACTTCTTCCTTTCAACACTGCCAAGCATCTCTTAACCACTCGTCTTTTCTAAACTGGATAACTGTGCCAGCACCATCTTTGGTCTCCCCAACTATGCTTTGTCCTCAACAACATGATCATTAATTTAGCAACCAGGACTCTCTTTGAGCTTCCTTAATTCACAACTACTTCCTCTTACCGTCACCAGGCTACATGGCCAGCGATAGAAAACAGGGTCAGATTTAAATGTACTATCCTGGTCAGGGGCGTAGGAGACGCATACAATCTGGGGGGGGGGGGGGGGTTGGAGGGGACACCTTGGGGACTTTGCTACATACACAAACCAACCCATATTCAAATTAACATCAGGCGAGGCCAGCCGAGTGCCAAAGTCTTAAAACTTTGAAAAACACATATGTTTAATACATTTTAAAAGAAAAACTCAGCAATAAGGGCAGTTTTAAAAAATTCCACGCTTGAAACAAGTTGCAGATTTCTCAACTATGCCACAATATTTAAAACTGATTGTCTAAGACTGTTCATGAAAACTTGTTTACAAAGTATTTTTGTGCTGTTAGAACAAACTTTCAAAGGTTAGCGATCTTACAACAGGGAATTTGAGGAACGAACGTTTTCTTAATATCTTTCATGATATCGATGTAGTAGTGAGGGGGCGTTTAAAGTGATCAGTGGACATGTTTTAGTTTCGAAGAATGTTTTGAATGGTACACTAAAGATTGGTTGCCTTATGTAAAAAAGGTAAAATCAGTATTTGAATGAGGCTTCTCAGTATTTGAATGAGGCTTCTCTGCATAAGGAAATACAACACTGGGATATGTTTCTGCACTGCTGAACCCCTGTAACAGTAGCTGAATTAGTGAGAGGTTTACAGTTTGTCAAAATTAATTTTGGGTTAAAAAAAAAAACAAATAATACAAATATTGTCCGCAAAAACAATGTTGAAGGATTGTATGTCTGAGTATTCATTCATTGGTAGAGAATGTCACCCTGCTGGTATCCTAAAGCACGAAGGTGGCATAGTGGGAAGAACCTCCCAGTGTGATTTCTGCTGGTTGTAGGTCAAAGGATCGACAACCAAAGGATCGAATGGTCAAAGGGTCGACACCAAAGGACCGAAAACATAAGGATCAAAACATTTTTTTAGGGGGGGGTTAGAGGGGGGATCCCCCCAAGCCCTGTTTTTTTGTGGTAAAAACCACTTTTTTTGGTTTTAGTTTATGGAAAAAGTAATTTAAAAAAAAAAATGTGATCCTTTTGTTTTCGGTCCTTTGGTGTCGATCCTTTGACCATTCGACCCTTTGTAGTCGACCCTTTGACCGGACACCATTTCAGTTCCATTGGCATTCCACTGCTTAGGGAGGCTCACAATACTAGTGCCCCAGGTCAATAACAGGACACTACTGGTGGACGCTCACTCAAACTGCTGTCAATAACACAGGAGTGAGAGGAGACCAAGACAGACCATTCACATGCACACTGTATTGACACTGTCAGACAACATTCACAGGTAAAACAGAGTGGTCTCCAGATCGGATTATTGATGAAAAAACCCACCTATCCATAATCGATAAACACATTCTTTTCACAATCGTCTGCCCCTCTCCTTCACGCCACCTTGTATAGCTGTAACCCCCTCCGAATCCCTCTGTATACTCCCCCTATATATCTGGTCTGTTGTGACCTCTGAAAAGTGCTCCGTCATACATCTGTTCTGTTGTATACCTCCGTAAAGTGCTCCGTTGCTTCACAAAGCTATGCCTGCGCTCAATAAATACCATAATAATAATACATGTTCTTAATATTAACCCATCACATGCAAAGGATAGCCAGCATTTGTGTAACCCTCGCTAGAGAGAGAGAGAGAACGAATAAACACACTGCTGCTGCTTTCCATTTTGGGTCCCCAATTGAAACTACTGCTGAAAGGTAGATACTGTGTTATGTGTTGGAAAATCAAAAGCTTAGAAACCTCTAATCATCTGTTCATTGAATGTCCAATCCTATGCATATTGTATATGTGCACATATGAGACCTTCGTTTAAAAGAATGATTCATTCAATCTGCCGCAGGTTCACATTGTGTTGCACAAGGTCTTGTGCCATATAGCAAAGATGTTGCTTAGTGACACAGCCTCCCTTAGACATCACAAGTAACAGGAACAAATCTGTATTACTGTATCGAAGAAACCCCCGTTTTGATTTTCAATTAAAGTATTTCGGCTCTGCCCTAAGCCTGTACATGTACTTCATCTACCATGACTGACGGTTTTCCCACGCTAACTATATAAACTTTACATCTATATTGTGATAAGGGTTTTTCACGTGAAACTGTCAATTGACCAGTGTTTACAGATGGGAAAGTTTGGGTGGACGTGACCCATGCTTTTCTTTTTCTTTTATTACTGTTTATTGCTATTCATATTTATGACTGTTTATATTTATATTGAAATTGTGTGAATTGGCTATTATGCATTTATCAATGGTTCAGTAGGAAATGTTGTTTGACTAAACACAATAATGCTAAATAAAGTGCCTAGAAGTGATTTAATTAGTAGTGTTAGCTATACAAGAACATGAATGTGTGAAACAAAGCAACGTGATAGCTAATGGAAGACCCTTCCTCTGGCACAGAAGGTGAAGCTGCAAACAACCTCAATTGGAGGTATTTGAAGAATTTAAAGGCACTTAAGGCGTTTTAGTGGGTAGAAGGGGATGGAACTAATACCCCTAGAAAAATTAACAGTAGACTGAAAGGAAAGCCAAGAAAACATGCGCATGGGCAGATAGGTGGGGAGACGTTAGGAACTGGGGAGATGCAATGAAAAAACAAAGAACAAAGAAGGATATAAGGAGCAGAAAATGGAGAAACAGGAGGAAAAGGAGAATGCACAGACACTAAGCAAGAGAATAGAGGAGCAAAATATACAGAAAGGATGTCATATGACCATTTGGGAAGGAATGGGGTGGTGATGGGTAGCAGGATGAATGACAGAAAGAGCATGCAAGTGGTAGAGAAGTAGCTATGAGTTCAAGCTAGAGCTGGAATGAAAAAAAGGACATGCTGAATTAAAGTAGGGGCTGGCTGGGGCAGATCCAGTCTATAGATTCTCAGGGAATACATCTGGTAAAACCCCTTCTTCTGTGGGATAGACAGGGCTAAACAAGGTCATTTTACTTAAGGTAGAACGCTGCCATACATAGCCTCACCAGTGACCTGCGGTCACTTACTAAGATGGCACTTAATATGACGCGATGACGGGCAGAATTTAACCCTTGCAGTGCCTGTTATGTAGATAGCCTCTCTGACTCTCTTCCTTCAAAGCTGGCGCATATGGGACATCATAGGTAGAGGCTGTTTAAATCCACCGCAATACACACCACAAGGTGCATATGAATATGATATGATAGGTTATTTATAACACGCTTAATACCCAAGTTTTCGAATGGCGCGGTCCCGGGGATCAAACCTGTGGTGCTCTGTGTTGTCTTTATTCCAAGACGAGCACATTACCCCTGAGTGGTATGAGCTTGAGTAACTAATGCGCCATAACAACAAGAGCATTAACGAGAAAAGGTATATGCCCATTAGCATCACATGCATATTTACAAATATCACCTATGCAATTAATGTCTGCAATATGACACACTCAGACACTCGAATAAGGAGTCGAATTTCAGGAGTAAAGGAATAAATTTACCTGCACAGCTACGGACACTCTACACAGCTGCTACTAAGCACCTAGAAGGTTGTGTGTCTTGTGAGTACCTACTATATACTACAGAATGCAATTGCTCCTAACTGTATTTTTAATAGATTGATTCAACTATCTAATGCTAGTAAACTAATACTAGTATTAATGCAGCTCCCTTGTTTACTTATAGGGCAGCCTCAATGTCTCCAGGGAACTCTGCTGAGGTGAGTCTGTTCCTTTGTCACATTTGGATATTGGTTACAGTAATCTGAGTGATCGCTTTTCCTTGCAATCAACATGAAGACAGTCCTGAAGAAGGTGGCTCAACTACCTAGTCCACCAAAACCAGTTGACTTACAAGTGGAGACGGCACTGACATTTGTTGCCGCACACCACTTCTATCTGAAGGGTAGAGTGAGAAAGCGTAGCACTTACTCACCAAGCATAGTCTTCCAAAGGGAATACCATTTTAATCTGGGTCTACTTACCTCCAGTAATGGCAATTAAAGAAATTAGTTTGCCCCAATACTGGTTGGTATTTGAACTGTACCCTACATTTTAAAGTATTTCGAAGCAAGGGTTGCATGATTAACCTCTCCCACTATGTTCTCTACGCTGACAGCCGTACATGCATCAGGGTCTGGGCCAGCATACAGAAACGTGCAAACGTTCGCAAGAATTGAGCTAAAAAACATGAGTGTTGTTCTCTTTTTCTATCTACTTTTAGATAGGCAGCCCACCAGGGCAGCCTAGGGACAACACCCCTGAGAGGTAGGGACAGTTAGAACTTTCTCTGTCCCTGCTTTTGTAAGCTACCATGCTGACCTTGCCTAGCTTTAAGGCCCAGACCCCTGGTTGTCATGATCTGTTAAACACACTAGCAGTCTTACAAATCATATGCTAGTTGAACAGGTGTAGGTTGCCTTCACTCTGACACCTTGCCCCCGAGACATAGTTCTTTATCTACAAACATTATACATGCTTGTTGGCGCGTAGACACTAGGGTTTGCCTGCCCACCCCCTCCTCATGTGTTACTAGTTATAGCTTGGGCATAACCCTTTAACCTGATACTAAACTGTCATACTCCCCCCTTCTTTCTAAGTCTAACAGTATTTAGCATGTTAGAGTAGTCATAAAGACACGAGAGCGCAGCGTGAGGAGTCTTAGCAACATGTATTTTTTGTTTTTTATTAAGTTTGGTTTATTTCAAACCTTTCATACATCCAATTTAAAAACAAAAAATAAAGCAATCATTTCCATTATTTCCTGGCCAATTAATACAAAAGCAGTACAATTAAAATAAACATTGCAAAAGAAAATCCACCAGCAAAAGAACAGAAAGAGCAACAAACAAGTCACGCCCCGAGAGTTTCCAAAAGATCACCGCGTTGCATTACTCTAAGGGCCGCAGTTCTACCAAACCCTCTCTATTTTTTTGCAAGCTCCAACACCTCCTCTATGAATTTTGTCACCTGTATAATCGTTGATTTATTATCCCCTATTAGGAACATAATCCACCATTCCTTAACCAAAAGTGTTTGACAGTCTTTAGTAATCTCATACATATACTTTGCTCTCAGTTAATTTAGGGCATTGCAGTCTTATTAGATGTTGAGTGACTCGATCATTGTCTTCTGGCCGCAAAATCTGCAGTCCGAACTCTGGCCACCCAACATCTTTCTATACCCCAGAACTTCCCTAGTTGGCAAAATGTTCACCCTTAATCTTAAAAAGAGGTTTCCCCATGGGCAAGGGAATTTAGGCAAGTACATTGGTAAATAATTTTCTTCTCGACCTTCCAGTCCCAGATCTCTACTAGCTTGTATTTTGATCTCTGTGCTAGTGTATCAATACAGTCTGTAAGTAAGATTTGCTGTTCAACTTTAACTGTATTTCTTGAGAGTGTTATTTTATGAGAGATCTAAATCCTTTAACCAAGAAGCACAACCTCTTTTCCAAGAACTTAAACAAGAATCCATCTCCTTTGCAGGATCACATTTGAATATGTCGAAGGGAGGGAGGGGCCTCAACGTCACATTTCCCATAAAGGGCCATGTCTGCCATTTGATCACTGAGCGCATCAATTGAAGCCCCAACTCGAATCGGATCCTTACACTTGGAAGGGAGTGGGGAAGTCGCTGCACTCTTCTAAAAGTATCCCTCCATACTCTGCCAAAGGTTGATGGGCCAAGACATCTAATCCCTGCACTATAACTCCGAATTGGCACCACCTTAGGTTTAAAAAAGGTGATTACTGGGACGAGGAAACATTTCCCAATTTAGTTTTATGGGGGATGATCGCCTGCATCGTGAGCCTTTTACATTTTCATCTAATGTTCTCCAACCATTGCGTTTCACTGGCATTGCGATTTACAGTGATACCTAGATAGGGCAGTGAATCTACATGCTCCAGGGAATCTCTGCCCACCATCCATTTAAATATCAGACTTTTTTGCCCCCTCCAAGGTTCGATGATCATTATCTTATTTTAAGACCATTCTGCTAAAATACTTTACCAGTTTATTAAGCCTTCGCTGAAGACCGATTTGTGTCGGGCCCAAGATAAAGTCATGAGCATAAAAAATCCAAGGGACAGCTTTGTTATCAATTCTTAGAGGGAACTACTTGACTGTTTCCTGTCCCTCCTCAATGTTGGACAAATAAAGATTAAACAAGGATGGGGTCAAGGAACATCCCTGCTTCAAGCCTCTAGATGGAGTGATTTGTTTCGGAGAGATGTCCCAGGGTAGACAATCTGACTCACACACTCGTGTTTGAATATAGGGCTACGATCGCCTCAACCTCCGGACAACCCCAGGATAATAGCTTTTTGCACACTCTTTTGCTACTGATGCTGTTAAAAGCTTGTTCAAGATCTATGAAAGCTACATATAGCTTTGATTTAGCCCCAAGGGTTCCAATCTTGAGAGTATGCATCTCTTGCCCATCTAAGAAAATGACGGAGCAAAATGGAGGCATAGATCTTACCCAAGGTGTCTAGGAGGGCGATTAGTTTAATTGTTTGGATCCTCTCTGTTCCCCTTCTTATATACTGGGATGATCAGGGCAGACTTCCAAGACTCAGGCACTTTCCTACACTCTAGTATTTGATTAAAGAGCAGGAAGCACAATTCTGCTTGACGCAAAGGGTTTTAAGTATGTTATTATTCAGTCCATCAGGGCCAGATGCTCTTGATGTACTACGTTTATTTATAAGGCTCACAATAAGGGTTTTATCAAGTTCAATGGCCCATTTTAAACCTTGTTCCTTCGTTAGGTTGGATCTACCAACCTCCCCCTTCTCCAATACCTGTTGAGTGTTTAGGGCAGATCGCTCCAGAATTCCTAGACAACCTTCTAGCAAAGAGCTGGGAGAAATGTTCAATCCAGTTGGCTTCTGATACATGAGGCAGCATACCTGCCAGTTGGAATGACTTGTTTAACATAGCCCAAAGGTCTCTCATATTTCTTTTAGCTATAGTTTTGAGCATTTCTACAGCATCGTGCTGGAGTCCCTGAGCTCTGGAGGCAAGAAGCCAATTGCGTTATTGCGGTTTCTTTTTTTTATTCGGTCAAATTTATCATTTTGTCCCAAGAAGGGTAATCTTTCTTAAGTCAGAACGAAATACCTTCAGCTGTTCAAACAGCTCCTTGCTGTAATGGTGTTGTCTAGTTGCTTCATGGCGAGGACCCAGTAAAGGTTTGGATTTAAATTGCAGCAATAGTCCTTCGTAATTCAGGGAAGGCCCCTCAACCAAGGTCAATTGTTTCATGCCCTCCACAATCACAGGGACTTCCCCTGGTTGGATTCTAAGCCCATTACCTGCTTGCTTCACCTTGATATTATCTGCCATAATTCTGGGCATAAGGACACCACTCTGATTCCAATTGAGCTCCAGCAAGTGATGATCACTGTTCCCCCATGGGGATAATCACCAATTTAGAGATCCATTTGTGGATATTGCTAGAGACAAAACAGTAATCCAGACAGGAGTGTTGATTACCCCTGGACCATGTGTACTTGGCTGGTATATCTCCCCTGGTTTGCCCATTCAGCATGATAATGTCACGTTCTTTGAGTTCATCTGATAATAAGGCTTTTCCCTTGAGACTGGTCGATGATAATCCTATACCAGTATCATCAAAACATTTTATATTTAAGACGCCACGGATAATGATGTGCTGATTACGATCTTTAATAAGTGCTTTTTCAATTAGGAACCATATCAACAAACAGGGTGACTTTCAGGAATACATGGTTCCAATATATGTTGGAAATTGCCGGGGAGACTTTCGGAAAACCCCCAGTTCATTCACAGCTAAGATTTACTACTTGACCAAATGGGTTGGGATTTCTAGTTTCCAACAGCCTTAATCCTCTACCCAGCTTTACCACAGTAAGCAGACTGGATGAGGGGCGTCCCAATACGCTCTTTTTTGTCGGGTTACAACTAATCTCATACCCATCAAAAATTGGTGGAACACAAAGCCAAGTCTCCTGAAAACAGATGATATACTTTTTAAGAATCAAACCCTCCATCTGGAAAAGGTGCTCAGGTCCTCTTGTGTTCCAGGAGCACCAATGAAGAGGCTCCCATCCTCTTCTTCCGAACATCAATTCTCGCTTCTCCGGGCTAAGGCCCCTGCCAACCATGACCAATCGTGACCAATCTTGGTCAATCATTACCGTCCTCTTACCATGGGTTGAACAATCTGCAGTTATAATTGCAACTCTTTCAGTCTAAGGGACGTCAACAGATCCTTGTATGTTGGCTCCTGGGAGGCCCCAGCTGTTTCAGGAGAGATTTTTCTCTGTAATGTCTCCCTTTCAGCTCTACACATAGGTTTTCTATGGGAGGAAGGCACAGTTAATTGTTCCCATGATGAATCAGGAAGGTTTTTTTCCCCGATTTTTGAAAGCCTAAGGGGAGAAGATCTCCCACAGATTCCAACAGAATATTCTGCAGCAACCTAGAGTGAAAATGAAGAGTAACCCAATCTAGCCGGGTCTCATTAACGAATTGGACAATCCTTAAATCCTCAGATTTAATGTTTCTCAGTTTTGGTGTACAATGCAAGAGTCTTAGAACATTTTTCCTATTAAGAATCAACCCATTCTTGGTGGGGATAAGTCTTTCTATCGTAACTTCCAAGGAATGCACACCCTCTTCGATCTCAGGTTTTACACTTTTTTTCTTGGTTCTTCAGTTTCCATAGGACATGATTTTTTATCGCCATTCCACACCTCTTTCAATTTAGTGTGAGATGTCCTATTCCTTCTTTTCTCTAGAGTACAAAAATAGGGGGGATAGTTTTTGGTCCACTTGAACCAGAGAATTACTAGTTCTTCGGGAATTAAAGGTTTTCTTCACTTGATATCGGTAGTTGGATCGACAGCTCTTCACCGTATATGGTTTCCTCAGGTATTTCTTCCTCATTGAGTACCCCGTCTGAGTAGGTGGATAGATCTAATCAACGGAGCATCTCCACATCAATTACTACCTCTTCATTATGTAGGTCACTACTTGCACCTGATCTTGACAATTCCTTCTGATCAGATACTAATTGCGTCTGTGAAAGCGTTGTCAATTTAAGCAAGAATGCCCTTGAGCCATTAGATTTGGGTTTATGTACATTATGTTGGTTTTTGGTATTTTTTGTTGCAATCATCTCTTTGCTCTTTGTTTTGTCAAAGATCAGAAAGGGCTTGCAGTCAGTAGACTTGTGAATCACTTCACTGGTTGTTAAGCTTGCAGTAGGCTCAACATCCGTATCATCCATTTTCATAACTCCTTCCTTAGGAGAAAAATTCCCATGTTTCTCTTCCATTTGGACATTTACCTGCATATTATTCAATGTTGGGTGTGAGTGAAGTCCCAATTGGGTTACATTAGTCAAGGGGTTTTGTTCAACCTCAATTCTGTTAATCAATTATGGCATCACGCAGAAAATCGAGTCTTACCATTGGGACTGTATTCTCAGGTCCAGTGGGTAGTTGCTGAGGCTGTGAGGGTTCTGTAGGAGCAGGGTTGCAGGCTGCTTGTTCTTTAGACCTACTAGTATTCTCCTGCTTCTTTCTTGCCCAGTTTAGGATCTCCAAATTTGCAGTCATGAGCAAATGTATTTCATTTGCTCCCCCCTCTAGCAAGATCGAATAACCTATCTTGCCATTGGGAGGAGGTTTCAGCTTCGTCATCTAGACCTCTTACTGCGTCCAAAAAAGGTTCTAACAACATGAGTTTTGCATGGGTCGTAGCCAGAAGAGCAGCTTGATTCTTGATTGTGTCACTCATCGATTCATAGAGTTTAACAAAGGGATTCAATGCCACTGTCAAACTTGACATTATAATGGACTGTATACTTCCTAGCAAGGGTTTTGTTTGCTAGTAGGTCCATAAAGATCTACTTCTCGAGTGCAGTGACCAGTCTGGTAAATCTGATTCTGAGGAAGACGTGGAGGTCGATCTTGTATACTTTGTTCTCTCTCCTCCCAAGCCTCTTCGGGGGGTCGTGGTACCAGCCTCAAACCTACAAACTTGTTCCTTCTCTTGTTCCCCCTTTGCCATATTTTTGAATGGGGTGGCATTAGGTTCTAACCGTATGGAGAGCGATTTATCAATAAACCATGGTATTTTACTCATGGGATCAACCAGGTTTTTGCCCTTCGAATTTTGTTTACATAGTGAGGAGGTCAGTGAGAGGGTCAGGGGAGGTTGATTGTAGATATCACTCAATCTACTTTGGCTCTCCATTGTGGTTTTACCTGTTGCGTGAAAGTCTTGTGGCTATAGCAGTTGAAATTCAAGGCGGGTAGGTGATAGAGTTGGGCAGCTATTAGTTGTGCTTGTTGCCTCCACCCTCATAGGATTTATTTCTGCGTAATTCAGGGAGTCCGGACCCGTAAACACATCTTCCAGATAGGCATAGTCCATATTCTACATAGAAACATCATGCCACAGTGAGGATGGATGTTTGTTAGCTATAGTTTCTGATTTTTTTTCTAATCCAATTCCACATCCTCATAGGAATTGTCCACGCCTATCTGAGGTATGATTGACAGGGCAGTTTGAAGGCCCTGTTTGAGGAACATTTGCAATGAATGCTATGGTAGCCCCTGTGCCCCGAGTAGAGTGTGCTCTAGGCATGAAGGGCGGTCTCTCTTAGCAAGAGTGTAACACAGTTCACGATCCACTTTGATATCGCTGATTTAGAGACAGGATCCCCTTCTCTACTAGCTGTCACTGAAACGAAGAACTGGTTTGTTTTCCTTAGTGGCTGAGTCTTGTCTAGATAATAGATAACGGATCTCCTCACATTCAGTGTGTGCAGGCTTCTTTCTGCCACGTTAGTGGGGTTTTGGAAAAAGGTGTTGAGTTCTATGGACTGGTTTACCTGGAACTTTGAAATAAATGTAGGCGCAAATCGTGTGTGAGTACGCAGGACCACCTTATCTTTGTGAATCGTGACAAAAGGGTCTTGAACTGAAAAGGGCTGCAGTTCGCTAACTCTCCTTATTGAGGTGATCACCAACAGGAAGGCGGTCTTGTACATGAGTGCTTTCAGGCTAGCTTTGTACACTGGTTCAAAGGGAGGCCCCATTAAATACAACATTCAGGTCTCACCAGGGAGAAGGGTTTGAGATAAGGGGATGGATCCATTTACCCCCTCCATAAACGCTTTAATTACTGGAATCTTCCACCACAAAACTTTGCTTTGGGACGTGGTGTATGTGGAAAACACTACTAGGTAGAACTTTAGGGAATTGAAAACCAGACCTGAATCTAGCAGGTAAGTTAAGTACAGGACAATATGTTTGGTGTACAATCAACGGGATTGATACCTTTGTTATTACCCCAGATAAAGCGCTTCCATTTACTGGAGTAGTAGTGTCTGGTGTTTGGTTTCTGTGCTTCCCTGAGTATGTCCATACATCTTTGAGGGAGTAGGAGGTTACTGAACTCTATGAACTCATGAGCCAGGCTGCTAAATTGAGAGTTTGAGGGCAAGGCTGTAGTTTCTCTACCCTGTCTTGAGATAGCATGTTCAAAGGGCATGGCAGTTTCCTGGGAGGGGAGACTGACATTGTCATGAGATGGGAGAACCAAGGTTGGCGGGGCTACCAGAATCATCCTGACTTGGTGCATCTTGTATACTAGTCTGTTGAGCAGGGGAATCGGGGGAAAAACATTTCCCTGACCATGTTATCCAGAGACCGTTCCCCTTGGAGCAGTTATGAGGGTACCTGGAGGCGTAATCTGGGCATTTTGTGTTCTCCAGAGTTGCAAACAAGTCCTTCTCTGGGAAGCCCCAGTCTGCAAAGACGTTGAGTACAATGTCCTTGTGTAGTTGCCATTCATACTCTACAGGAAGGGGGAAGTCTGTGCCGAGTACGTCTGCCAGAAGATTGAGTTCCCCTGGAAAGTGATGTGACAGGAGGAACATCTTGTGTTTGAGAAACCATTTCCATATGTTCTGCGACAGGTTGGACAATCCTAGAGAGTGAGTGCTCTACTGTTTGTTCAGGTAATACATGGCCGCAGTACTGTATGTGAGGACTAGAACGGTCTTCCCCTGGAGGTGTGTTTAAAATGCTTTCAGGGCCTTGAACACTGCCAGCAATTCCATATGTGATTGGATGCTACCGCTGGGGACCACATGCCGTGAACCGTCAGTGGAAGGAGGCAAGCTCCCCACCTCGTCAGATGCGTCTGTGCTTAGAGTGGCTTCTACTGCAGGTGTGGTGAAGGTCTTTCCCTGCAGAAGGTTTTCCCTTGAGCACCACTGCAGAGACTGAACAAGGGCTGCTCAGACAACCACTAGATCGTCCCATTGTCCGCTGGCCTGACACCATTGTCTTGATAGCCACTCTTGCATGGGGCGAATGCGCAAGTGAGCAGGTGGAACTAGGTAAATGCAGGAGGCCATCACTCCTAACAGTTGCATGGCTTTGCGTACGGTCACTTTGTGACTGGTTACATAGTGAGGGATCTGGAACAGCATGTTTTGATCCCTCTCGTTGGAGAGAAAGACAAGACCGTCTTTGGTCCGAATTAGAACCCCCAAAAACAGTTTTACTTGGCTGGGGTCTAGACAGGACTTTTTGTCATTGATCTAGAAGCCTAGGCTGAAGAGGAGATCTACCGCCTTATGGGCATTTGTCAGGCATGTTCCGTACGAATCCCCTGTTATGAGCCAGTCGTCAAGAAAAGTATAGACTGGAATGGACTGCCTGCGCAGGTAAGCAGCTACTTCAGCCAGTACCTTCATGAACACCATTAGAGCTGAGGCAATGCCGAAGGGAAGAACCTTGAACTGATAGTGAGCGTCTTCTATCATCAACCGTAGGTACTTTCTGTGTGCTGGCAACATTGAAATATGAAAGTATGCATATTTCATATCCAATGTGGCCATCTAATCCCCCTGCACCAGCAGTGGGATTACTTCCTGCAATGTCGTCATACAGAATTGTTCGCTGGAAGCAGGTCTAACAAGGCACATGGTGAGATCCTTTTTGGGTACAAGTAAGTACATTGAATAAAAACCCTTGTTTACCTGGTGAATGGGGACGACTTCTACGGTGCCCTTTTCCAGAAGGATCTGCACCTCTTCCAGCAGGATTTGCAGATGTGCTGGCGATAGCTGTCTGCTCTTTGGCGGGTGATATCGATGTGGCCGGTGGAACCCGATGCAATAACCGTGGGTGACATCTTCAGCACCCATTGGTCTGATGTGATCCCCTCCCATGTGTGAATGATGTTAAACGTCACCCGACCGGGGAGGCATGGGAGGGGACGCGGACTGGTGAGTCATTTCGATGCAGAGGCCCGGGAGCCTCTTGAGGTGGAGTTTGTGCCTCTACCCTTGCCTCTGTGCTGTCCTTTTTGCTGATACGGACTGTTGCCAGATGAGCCTTGTCCAGGGGACCATGGGGTCCTGCAGTGCCATATTGACCATGGGGAGATCGTTAGAACGACTGACCTCAAAAGGAACGGCGAGAGTTTGAACCTCCCCGCTGTTGAAAGGGCTTGGCTTTAATTTGGTTGATCAAGTTCAACGTATCATGTTCTTTCTTAGCCGTCTCCAAGGCGTCATCAACAGCCTTACCAAATAAGTTTGGCTCTTCTACAAACTTATTTATCAGGGAGGCCAGTCTCCGGCTTGAAGCCTGAATTTGTTAGCCAGGCATGTCTCTTGAGGCGAGTCCCTTGTGCCAGAGTGCGTTGTGCCGTTTCAGCTGCCTCATAATGTGCATCATGGGTCACCTGTCTACACTCAGTGACGACCGCCAGCATGTGTGATCGCATGGGTTCCGGGACCGCTTGGAGGCCTTCTTGGAGCAGGCCCCATTGTACGTCACTGTAACTAGCGAGAAGGGTCATGTTATTCTGGTGGAATAGTCCGCAGATGTGGTAATTTGTTTGCTAAGGGAATAGAGCTTTTGGCAGTTTTTATCCGGCAGGAGCCTCAGCCGTGGACAGCGGCACCTCTACCCTTTTTCTGGAGGTTGTAACAACCAGAGAGTCTGGTGTGGCATGACCTCGAATGTACATGGGGTCAGATGCAGAGGGGCGAAACAATTTCTCAACCCGAGGGTTGACAGCCCTTGTGAGGGACGGAGACAAAGAAGGAGCAAGGTGTTTCTTTATGGAGGTTGAGCAGAGGAATAGCCTGACTAGTAAGAAGTTTTTCTTTGAGAATTCCCTCAACGAAGTCAGAGTTCTGGACAGCCTCCAGTGTAGCAATCTGAAAGTGATATGCGGCTCTCTTCAGGATGGCATTAAATACCATCTGGTCCTCTATTGGCGATGACTGCCTTTGTTGAGGTGATGAAGGCGGGTCTAGACAAATAATGTCTGAGTCTGGGGGTATGAGTGGGTGAAAGCCAAGGTCCTTGATCTGCTGGCTGATCTTGTTCCCAGTCTGGGTCCTGGTCAGCGGTGTCCTGATCAAAAGGATTGTCCTCATATGTTTCTTCAGGGTCTGAATAACCAAATACCTCTGCTTGATAGATTTGAGACTGAATTGGAAGCTTCTGCAGCTTTGGTGGAATGGGGCAGGAGTCCTCCTCCCAAGGCCTCTTGGGAGTAATTATTTTTCTGAGAAGCCAATGAATTGTGACATCTTATCTATATAATTCTCAAATTTTTGCCTAGTCCACAGGGATGAAGCAGAGGGATCGGGCGGGGAGGGGGGGGAGGTGGTGAAGGATCTTCAGCAGGGGGAGAGTTACCTGATAATGCCCTAGAGAGGGGCTGGGGGCCTTCAGAGCACTCCTCTCGACGAGGGGGCTCTTATGGGCTATTCCTCCCCTGAAATAATGGCTGCGAGACTCAAACCTGTTTTTCAACAGCTGAATGTTGTTTCCACGTGCCTACAGGCGTCGCCGCGGTTGCTGACTCCGCCGAAGCCTTAGGTGCGAGTGCGCCCTTGGACGACTTGTCTGTAGCTGTGTGTTTTTTTTATGGGGACGC
Source organism: Ambystoma mexicanum (assembly GCF_040938575.1). Classification (NCBI taxonomy): domain Eukaryota; kingdom Metazoa; phylum Chordata; class Amphibia; order Caudata; family Ambystomatidae; genus Ambystoma; species Ambystoma mexicanum. Next base: position 20,560,574 of record NC_090922.1, on the reverse strand, counting down.
CCTTTTGAGATGGAAGCCCAGTCGCATGCCGAGAAGACGGTTGCGGGGAGGGCAGCGGACCGTGAGGCTCGGCAGGCAACGTGGAAGTCTTCGGCGGGCCTGTTGGGGTCTGGCGCTTCTTCGACGTGTCCATCGAGGACGCCTTAAAGGTTGTGTTTGGTGTTACGTGTGTTCCTCGGTCGCCGGGGTGTGAACTCCCCATAACAGAACCGGAAGTCAGTCTGTTGGGCTGGCCATCTGTGAACCGGAGGGTTCCGCCATAAAAGGTCTATGGCTTCTAGGTCGGAACCCGGGCTGCCGTTAGAGTCCTCGTCATCCAAGGCGACAGAGCCCACGGGGGAACAACTTTCAGCCTGCATCGTGTAGGCTGCCCACCGCTTTGTAGCCCTGTCCTTTAATGTCTTGGGACGAAAGAGTTTGCAGGATTTACAGGAACGCTCGTCATGGTCATGAGGTAAGCACCTATTGCATCTGCAATGGGTGTCTTCCATGGGCATTTTCCGTTGCATGACGGACAAAATTAAAATGGCATCGTCTCCATAGCAGAGGTAGAATGCGGGTGCCAGACCAAAGAGGGGAAAAGGAAATGCATTCTCAAAAAGAATCAACCCAGGGCCCCACTATCCCTACTGTAAGGGCCTGGCTGGAGGGCCGAGGCCACGTGGTCGACGGACGTCGATCAATACACCAGTCGCCGAACAGCAGTGGATGTCTTTGGCGTAGGAGTCCATGAAGTAGTCATCTAAAAGAGCCTAGATGATCCTCGGTCGTGGGACAAAGAAGTAAGTAATGAGCAATATCAACTCTTGCACGCTCCGCATAAGGCGACCAACTAGCTGGGTGGAAAAAAATAATCTGAGGGACCTCGATGCGGGAGGGGTTTTGGGTACACTACACGTCACGTTAGTGATAGGTTTACCGTCACGGCCATGTCGCCTTTCGATCTTCGAAAGAAAAGATGCAATACTATATGCACAGCATGTGATTCTAAGCAGATTAACAAGCATCAGAAATATATATATATATTCACTAAAAAAAAAAAACTGTGTTAAGGGGATTTTATGGTTAAGTTGCACTTCTAAAAACCTGTGAAATTCACTAAAAGAAACTTTATAACCGTGACATTATAGTTCGAGGTAAAACCGAAAAACCCCTGAAATTCGCCAGTTATGGTAGGCTAAGCAACCATGCCCGCCCTCCCCACTTTGCACTGCTAACACTAACACCCAGGACATTAAAGTTGGCAATGTCATTGATGACATCACTGATGATATCACATGTGTAGCCCTCTTGTTTTTGTACATATATATATATATATATATATATATATATATAGCAAAAAATCTTTTTTAAAGGGATGTCATGGTTGACAGTAAAACCGAAACTCCCTTGACATTCGCTAGTTATGGTAAGCTAAGCAACCATAACTCGCAACACCTACGTGCATTGGTAAGGCTAACACCCAGGACATCAAAGATGACATCACAAATGTCATTGATTACATCACTGATGACATCACATGTCTGGTTCCCTCTTTTTTCCTTTAGTGACATATTTTAGCCAGTAATACTTAGGAACAAAAAAATCTAAAAGTACTATATTTGTAGACTTACACTTCAAATATGTTCTTACAGTAATTCATTTGGGGTTCACTCTTAGCATATGAAACATATACATAGGGAGAATACGCACTTGAAAGATACCAATGCTTTCTGTGTGTGAAGACAATCAGTATGGTTATCAACATTTTCTTATTTGTCTGCTGTTTTTTTATTACTATACTTTGTGGATATGCTCATATTTGTATTCGCATTACTCTTTTTAAGGCGCAGTCACATCATGTGATAGCTATTCATAGGGAAGTAGTAGGTTTGAAGTGGAACAATCATTTCTGTCCATAAAAATATTCAGGTAGGTTATGAACAATTTCTGGGTCTACTGCTGCTTTTTTACATAATTCACTTTCACTGTATATACTCATTTTTGTATTTGTTCTTATGTCTGTGTTTTGTGTGTAATAATTAAATTATATAGGAAGTGGTTTTCATTACCTATGTATAACATATTGCACAGTACACAAAACTCTAATAAAAAAGCATTTACCATTTCACTACTTTACATGGGAAGATTATGAATATTGCACCTTCATGATGTATGCTGCATACAATGCTTATGTCTATACATGAGTACATTATTACACTGTAAAGAACTTCATAATAGAATGCTATTTATGTCAATGCATTGCTTAATGCACCACATAGCTAATGTCATCTATTCCAATGACCCTTGACAGTTCTTTTTGTAGTCATACCCTGCAAACGTGGAAACACTGCACTCTCCATTATTGGAGGAAAAATATAACAGCGCAGAAAGATAATACTTCAGTTATATTGACACAAGTAGAGTTTCGGTAATTTAAAATTAAAACGCGGGTCGGTTTAGAGTGGTGAAAAGTAAACTTACATAACTTAAACTTACTGGTTGTTAAGCTTGCAGTAGGCTCAACATCCGTATCATCCATTTTCATAACTCCTTCCTTAGGAGAAAAATTCCCATGTTTCTCTTCCATTTGGACATTTACCTGCATATTATTCAATGTTGGGTGTGAGTGAAGTCCCAATTGGGTTACATTAGTCAAGGGGTTTTGTTCAACCTCAATTCTGTTAATCAATTATGGCATCACGCAGAAAATCGAGTCTTACCATTGGGACTGTATTCTCAGGTCCAGTGGGTAGTTGCTGAGGCTGTGAGGGTTCTGTAGGAGCAGGGTTGCAGGCTGCTTGTTCTTTAGACCTACTAGTATTCTCCTGCTTCTTTCTTGCCCAGTTTAGGATCTCCAAATTTGCAGTCATGAGCAAATGTATTTCATTTGCTCCCCCCTCTAGCAAGATCGAATAACCTATCTTGCCATTGGGAGGAGGTTTCAGCTTCGTCATCTAGACCTCTTACTGCGTCCAAAAAAGGTTCTAACAACATGAGTTTTGCATGGGTCGTAGCCAGAAGAGCAGCTTGATTCTTGATTGTGTCACTCATCGATTCATAGAGTTTAACAAAGGGATTCAATGCCACTGTCAAACTTGACATTATAATGGACTGTATACTTCCTAGCAAGGGTTTTGTTTGCTAGTAGGTCCATAAAGATCTACTTCTCGAGTGCAGTGACCAGTCTGGTAAATCTGATTCTGAGGAAGACGTGGAGGTCGATCTTGTATACTTTGTTCTCTCTCCTCCCAAGCCTCTTCGGGGGGTCGTGGTACCAGCCTCAAACCTACAAACTTGTTCCTTCTCTTGTTCCCCCTTTGCCATATTTTTGAATGGGGTGGCATTAGGTTCTAACCGTATGGAGAGCGATTTATCAATAAACCATGGTATTTTACTCATGGGATCAACCAGGTTTTTGCCCTTCGAATTTTGTTTACATAGTGAGGAGGTCAGTGAGAGGGTCAGGGGAGGTTGATTGTAGATATCACTCAATCTACTTTGGCTCTCCATTGTGGTTTTACCTGTTGCGTGAAAGTCTTGTGGCTATAGCAGTTGAAATTCAAGGCGGGTAGGTGATAGAGTTGGGCAGCTATTAGTTGTGCTTGTTGCCTCCACCCTCATAGGATTTATTTCTGCGTAATTCAGGGAGTCCGGACCCGTAAACACATCTTCCAGATAGGCATAGTCCATATTCTACATAGAAACATCATGCCACAGTGAGGATGGATGTTTGTTAGCTATAGTTTCTGATTTTTTTTCTAATCCAATTCCACATCCTCATAGGAATTGTCCACGCCTATCTGAGGTATGATTGACAGGGCAGTTTGAAGGCCCTGTTTGAGGAACATTTGCAATGAATGCTATGGTAGCCCCTGTGCCCCGAGTAGAGTGTGCTCTAGGCATGAAGGGCGGTCTCTCTTAGCAAGAGTGTAACACAGTTCACGATCCACTTTGATATCGCTGATTTAGAGACAGGATCCCCTTCTCTACTAGCTGTCACTGAAACGAAGAACTGGTTTGTTTTCCTTAGTGGCTGAGTCTTGTCTAGATAATAGATAACGGATCTCCTCACATTCAGTGTGTGCAGGCTTCTTTCTGCCACGTTAGTGGGGTTTTGGAAAAAGGTGTTGAGTTCTATGGACTGGTTTACCTGGAACTTTGAAATAAATGTAGGCGCAAATCGTGTGTGAGTACGCAGGACCACCTTATCTTTGTGAATCGTGACAAAAGGGTCTTGAACTGAAAAGGGCTGCAGTTCGCTAACTCTCCTTATTGAGGTGATCACCAACAGGAAGGCGGTCTTGTACATGAGTGCTTTCAGGCTAGCTTTGTACACTGGTTCAAAGGGAGGCCCCATTAAATACAACATTCAGGTCTCACCAGGGAGAAGGGTTTGAGATAAGGGGATGGATCCATTTACCCCCTCCATAAACGCTTTAATTACTGGAATCTTCCACCACAAAACTTTGCTTTGGGACGTGGTGTATGTGGAAAACACTACTAGGTAGAACTTTAGGGAATTGAAAACCAGACCTGAATCTAGCAGGTAAGTTAAGTACAGGACAATATGTTTGGTGTACAATCAACGGGATTGATACCTTTGTTATTACCCCAGATAAAGCGCTTCCATTTACTGGAGTAGTAGTGTCTGGTGTTTGGTTTCTGTGCTTCCCTGAGTATGTCCATACATCTTTGAGGGAGTAGGAGGTTACTGAACTCTATGAACTCATGAGCCAGGCTGCTAAATTGAGAGTTTGAGGGCAAGGCTGTAGTTTCTCTACCCTGTCTTGAGATAGCATGTTCAAAGGGCATGGCAGTTTCCTGGGAGGGGAGACTGACATTGTCATGAGATGGGAGAACCAAGGTTGGCGGGGCTACCAGAATCATCCTGACTTGGTGCATCTTGTATACTAGTCTGTTGAGCAGGGGAATCGGGGGAAAAACATTTCCCTGACCATGTTATCCAGAGACCGTTCCCCTTGGAGCAGTTATGAGGGTACCTGGAGGCGTAATCTGGGCATTTTGTGTTCTCCAGAGTTGCAAACAAGTCCTTCTCTGGGAAGCCCCAGTCTGCAAAGACGTTGAGTACAATGTCCTTGTGTAGTTGCCATTCATACTCTACAGGAAGGGGGAAGTCTGTGCCGAGTACGTCTGCCAGAAGATTGAGTTCCCCTGGAAAGTGATGTGACAGGAGGAACATCTTGTGTTTGAGAAACCATTTCCATATGTTCTGCGACAGGTTGGACAATCCTAGAGAGTGAGTGCTCTACTGTTTGTTCAGGTAATACATGGCCGCAGTACTGTATGTGAGGACTAGAACGGTCTTCCCCTGGAGGTGTGTTTAAAATGCTTTCAGGGCCTTGAACACTGCCAGCAATTCCATATGTGATTGGATGCTACCGCTGGGGACCACATGCCGTGAACCGTCAGTGGAAGGAGGCAAGCTCCCCACCTCGTCAGATGCGTCTGTGCTTAGAGTGGCTTCTACTGCAGGTGTGGTGAAGGTCTTTCCCTGCAGAAGGTTTTCCCTTGAGCACCACTGCAGAGACTGAACAAGGGCTGCTCAGACAACCACTAGATCGTCCCATTGTCCGCTGGCCTGACACCATTGTCTTGATAGCCACTCTTGCATGGGGCGAATGCGCAAGTGAGCAGGTGGAACTAGGTAAATGCAGGAGGCCATCACTCCTAACAGTTGCATGGCTTTGCGTACGGTCACTTTGTGACTGGTTACATAGTGAGGGATCTGGAACAGCATGTTTTGATCCCTCTCGTTGGAGAGAAAGACAAGACCGTCTTTGGTCCGAATTAGAACCCCCAAAAACAGTTTTACTTGGCTGGGGTCTAGACAGGACTTTTTGTCATTGATCTAGAAGCCTAGGCTGAAGAGGAGATCTACCGCCTTATGGGCATTTGTCAGGCATGTTCCGTACGAATCCCCTGTTATGAGCCAGTCGTCAAGAAAAGTATAGACTGGAATGGACTGCCTGCGCAGGTAAGCAGCTACTTCAGCCAGTACCTTCATGAACACCATTAGAGCTGAGGCAATGCCGAAGGGAAGAACCTTGAACTGATAGTGAGCGTCTTCTATCATCAACCGTAGGTACTTTCTGTGTGCTGGCAACATTGAAATATGAAAGTATGCATATTTCATATCCAATGTGGCCATCTAATCCCCCTGCACCAGCAGTGGGATTACTTCCTGCAATGTCGTCATACAGAATTGTTCGCTGGAAGCAGGTCTAACAAGGCACATGGTGAGATCCTTTTTGGGTACAAGTAAGTACATTGAATAAAAACCCTTGTTTACCTGGTGAATGGGGACGACTTCTACGGTGCCCTTTTCCAGAAGGATCTGCACCTCTTCCAGCAGGATTTGCAGATGTGCTGGCGATAGCTGTCTGCTCTTTGGCGGGTGATATCGATGTGGCCGGTGGAACCCGATGCAATAACCGTGGGTGACATCTTCAGCACCCATTGGTCTGATGTGATCCCCTCCCATGTGTGAATGATGTTAAACGTCACCCGACCGGGGAGGCATGGGAGGGGACGCGGACTGGTGAGTCATTTCGATGCAGAGGCCCGGGAGCCTCTTGAGGTGGAGTTTGTGCCTCTACCCTTGCCTCTGTGCTGTCCTTTTTGCTGATACGGACTGTTGCCAGATGAGCCTTGTCCAGGGGACCATGGGGTCCTGCAGTGCCATATTGACCATGGGGAGATCGTTAGAACGACTGACCTCAAAAGGAACGGCGAGAGTTTGAACCTCCCCGCTGTTGAAAGGGCTTGGCTTTAATTTGGTTGATCAAGTTCAACGTATCATGTTCTTTCTTAGCCGTCTCCAAGGCGTCATCAACAGCCTTACCAAATAAGTTTGGCTCTTCTACAAACTTATTTATCAGGGAGGCCAGTCTCCGGCTTGAAGCCTGAATTTGTTAGCCAGGCATGTCTCTTGAGGCGAGTCCCTTGTGCCAGAGTGCGTTGTGCCGTTTCAGCTGCCTCATAATGTGCATCATGGGTCACCTGTCTACACTCAGTGACGACCGCCAGCATGTGTGATCGCATGGGTTCCGGGACCGCTTGGAGGCCTTCTTGGAGCAGGCCCCATTGTACGTCACTGTAACTAGCGAGAAGGGTCATGTTATTCTGGTGGAATAGTCCGCAGATGTGGTAATTTGTTTGCTAAGGGAATAGAGCTTTTGGCAGTTTTTATCCGGCAGGAGCCTCAGCCGTGGACAGCGGCACCTCTACCCTTTTTCTGGAGGTTGTAACAACCAGAGAGTCTGGTGTGGCATGACCTCGAATGTACATGGGGTCAGATGCAGAGGGGCGAAACAATTTCTCAACCCGAGGGTTGACAGCCCTTGTGAGGGACGGAGACAAAGAAGGAGCAAGGTGTTTCTTTATGGAGGTTGAGCAGAGGAATAGCCTGACTAGTAAGAAGTTTTTCTTTGAGAATTCCCTCAACGAAGTCAGAGTTCTGGACAGCCTCCAGTGTAGCAATCTGAAAGTGATATGCGGCTCTCTTCAGGATGGCATTAAATACCATCTGGTCCTCTATTGGCGATGACTGCCTTTGTTGAGGTGATGAAGGCGGGTCTAGACAAATAATGTCTGAGTCTGGGGGTATGAGTGGGTGAAAGCCAAGGTCCTTGATCTGCTGGCTGATCTTGTTCCCAGTCTGGGTCCTGGTCAGCGGTGTCCTGATCAAAAGGATTGTCCTCATATGTTTCTTCAGGGTCTGAATAACCAAATACCTCTGCTTGATAGATTTGAGACTGAATTGGAAGCTTCTGCAGCTTTGGTGGAATGGGGCAGGAGTCCTCCTCCCAAGGCCTCTTGGGAGTAATTATTTTTCTGAGAAGCCAATGAATTGTGACATCTTATCTATATAATTCTCAAATTTTTGCCTAGTCCACAGGGATGAAGCAGAGGGATCGGGCGGGGAGGGGGGGGAGGTGGTGAAGGATCTTCAGCAGGGGGAGAGTTACCTGATAATGCCCTAGAGAGGGGCTGGGGGCCTTCAGAGCACTCCTCTCGACGAGGGGGCTCTTATGGGCTATTCCTCCCCTGAAATAATGGCTGCGAGACTCAAACCTGTTTTTCAACAGCTGAATGTTGTTTCCACGTGCCTACAGGCGTCGCCGCGGTTGCTGACTCCGCCGAAGCCTTAGGTGCGAGTGCGCCCTTGGACGACTTGTCTGTAGCTGTGTGTTTTTTTTATGGGGACGCCCTTTTGAGATGGAAGCCCAGTCGCATGCCGAGAAGACGGTTGCGGGGAGGGCAGCGGACCGTGAGGCTCGGCAGGCAACGTGGAAGTCTTCGGCGGGCCTGTTGGGGTCTGGCGCTTCTTCGACGTGTCCATCGAGGACGCCTTAAAGGTTGTGTTTGGTGTTACGTGTGTTCCTCGGTCGCCGGGGTGTGAACTCCCCATAACAGAACCGGAAGTCAGTCTGTTGGGCTGGCCATCTGTGAACCGGAGGGTTCCGCCATAAAAGGTCTATGGCTTCTAGGTCGGAACCCGGGCTGCCGTTAGAGTCCTCGTCATCCAAGGCGACAGAGCCCACGGGGGAACAACTTTCAGCCTGCATCGTGTAGGCTGCCCACCGCTTTGTAGCCCTGTCCTTTAATGTCTTGGGACGAAAGAGTTTGCAGGATTTACAGGAACGCTCGTCATGGTCATGAGGTAAGCACCTATTGCATCTGCAATGGGTGTCTTCCATGGGCATTTTCCGTTGCATGACGGACAAAATTAAAATGGCATCGTCTCCATAGCAGAGGTAGAATGCGGGTGCCAGACCAAAGAGGGGAAAAGGAAATGCATTCTCAAAAAGAATCAACCCAGGGCCCCACTATCCCTACTGTAAGGGCCTGGCTGGAGGGCCGAGGCCACGTGGTCGACGGACGTCGATCAATACACCAGTCGCCGAACAGCAGTGGATGTCTTTGGCGTAGGAGTCCATGAAGTAGTCATCTAAAAGAGCCTAGATGATCCTCGGTCGTGGGACAAAGAAGTAAGTAATGAGCAATATCAACTCTTGCACGCTCCGCATAAGGCGACCAACTAGCTGGGTGGAAAAAAATAATCTGAGGGACCTCGATGCGGGAGGGGTTTTGGGTACACTACACGTCACGTTAGTGATAGGTTTACCGTCACGGCCATGTCGCCTTTCGATCTTCGAAAGAAAAGATGCAATACTATATGCACAGCATGTGATTCTAAGCAGATTAACAAGCATCAGAAATATATATATATATTCACTAAAAAAAAAAAACTGTGTTAAGGGGATTTTATGGTTAAGTTGCACTTCTAAAAACCTGTGAAATTCACTAAAAGAAACTTTATAACCGTGACATTATAGTTCGAGGTAAAACCGAAAAACCCCTGAAATTCGCCAGTTATGGTAGGCTAAGCAACCATGCCCGCCCTCCCCACTTTGCACTGCTAACACTAACACCCAGGACATTAAAGTTGGCAATGTCATTGATGACATCACTGATGATATCACATGTGTAGCCCTCTTGTTTTTGTACATATATATATATATATATATATATATATATATAGCAAAAAATCTTTTTTAAAGGGATGTCATGGTTGACAGTAAAACCGAAACTCCCTTGACATTCGCTAGTTATGGTAAGCTAAGCAACCATAACTCGCAACACCTACGTGCATTGGTAAGGCTAACACCCAGGACATCAAAGATGACATCACAAATGTCATTGATTACATCACTGATGACATCACATGTCTGGTTCCCTCTTTTTTCCTTTAGTGACATATTTTAGCCAGTAATACTTAGGAACAAAAAAATCTAAAAGTACTATATTTGTAGACTTACACTTCAAATATGTTCTTACAGTAATTCATTTGGGGTTCACTCTTAGCATATGAAACATATACATAGGGAGAATACGCACTTGAAAGATACCAATGCTTTCTGTGTGTGAAGACAATCAGTATGGTTATCAACATTTTCTTATTTGTCTGCTGTTTTTTTATTACTATACTTTGTGGATATGCTCATATTTGTATTCGCATTACTCTTTTTAAGGCGCAGTCACATCATGTGATAGCTATTCATAGGGAAGTAGTAGGTTTGAAGTGGAACAATCATTTCTGTCCATAAAAATATTCAGGTAGGTTATGAACAATTTCTGGGTCTACTGCTGCTTTTTTACATAATTCACTTTCACTGTATATACTCATTTTTGTATTTGTTCTTATGTCTGTGTTTTGTGTGTAATAATTAAATTATATAGGAAGTGGTTTTCATTACCTATGTATAACATATTGCACAGTACACAAAACTCTAATAAAAAAGCATTTACCATTTCACTACTTTACATGGGAAGATTATGAATATTGCACCTTCATGATGTATGCTGCATACAATGCTTATGTCTATACATGAGTACATTATTACACTGTAAAGAACTTCATAATAGAATGCTATTTATGTCAATGCATTGCTTAATGCACCACATAGCTAATGTCATCTATTCCAATGACCCTTGACAGTTCTTTTTGTAGTCATACCCTGCAAACGTGGAAACACTGCACTCTCCATTATTGGAGGAAAAATATAACAGCGCAGAAAGATAATACTTCAGTTATATTGACACAAGTAGAGTTTCGGTAATTTAAAATTAAAACGCGGGTCGGTTTAGAGTGGTGAAAAGTAAACTTACATAATATGTACTGCCTCCATTCTTTTTCACCAAGTCAGACACCAACGTATTCGCACCGAATAATCTTCGTGGACTGATATTGCATGTGCAATTTTTTTCAAACCTTTCATTCCTTGAATTGCTTCTAAAGTTTCCCTTTCGCTCAAGGTCAAAAAACAATTGGCCCTTACACATTCACTCGGATGCGTGGGCCTATTGAGCGTGCAATAAAAAAAGCAACTCATGTGACCTTCACTCAGAAGACAAATACATTCTTACTTTGCAACAACACATTGAAATTCAATTATGAGAACTGCTACTCCCATACACATCCAGAATCGCTGTTTCCAGCAAACAGTGCAGATGGCGGGCTTACTTTTCAAAACTTAGCACGGCTGTCTGACGACAATATTATTCCAAAAACATTGTAACCCAGACGCACTAATTGGTAGTGGTACAGTGAGCACCAACTTCCATTTAACCGTATGGTTTTGTTGACAAGAAAACTCCACTTTTTCAGTTTGTGCTGCCACATCCCATCCCAGCCTCCTTAAAGGTTACCTTCTGAAATTGTATTTCATAAGTGTGACAAGTGCAATGCTGTCTTGTTTTGTATGTGTTACTGGCAATCTCCGCGTACACCAAAACATGAATAAAAGATGGCGGGGGCACTGAAGAAAGCTGACGTACTTCACACTGTTCCACAACCAATCAGGAAAAACGCCACATGTCTGCGGACACAAACCTTTTCCCCCATTCAGTCCAAGGGGAAAAGAGATGTTTTCGGACCTCCCTCCCCCTTATAACTTTTCAGCCCCTGGACCAAACATCATCAAACTTTCCAAAGAATTTCAGAGTGGCCGATATACTTTCTTTGCAAAGTTTGGTAAGGATTCGTCCAGGGGGAGCAGAGTTATAAGGCACCCAAAATGTGCTCTTCCTATGGAAACAGCAACTTCACCATAACTACACAGCCACTAACGTGGCAGGGTAGGGCCTGAGCGCGCGAGGCCCACCCAAAATCTGTAAATGCCCACTCCGCAGCACTGTGTGGGCATTTACAGAAACGAATGTCCCGGCCGCTGGCCCAACTACATTACCTTCAGGCCCCACTTGTCAGACAATCCTGGCTACACCTCTACGCCTTTCTGCAATTTGCTTTCTGAAACAGGACATGCAGCATTACTACCAAACTCGCTAGGACAACGAAAGCTGGCTGAAGAAATTTTTGATCAAACAATTCTATGCATGCTTGCTAAAATGTACCTGTACTGTTTTTGCCTTTGCGAGATTTGTGACATTTTTTCATAACCCAAAGTATTTTGGTCTTAGGAAAGCAAGAAAACAGGGGTGTTATTTCTAGCATTGCACTGCAGTGTATCCGCGACCAGATAGCCTGCTGTGAGTTCCATTCTAACCAGTGTTTAAAGGCAGGGAAGCGATTCCACTTGCACTGACTGAAGGAGGTCGACGGCAAAAAAGCAATGAGGCTCACGTTATAGATTTTAAGGACAGTGGCTCATCACTGCCCAAGAAGGAAGGATCGGAGGGAAGCAATGCTAGACATCAATGTCCAAGGTAATTTAGGAGCACTATTGTAAGGTATACAGCATTGTTTCTCTCAGAGTCCTTCCTCAGTGTGAGAGCTCAGCTGCCCTTTCATGAAAGGAAAGCCTCAGTCACTATGTGATAGATTGACAGGCCAGTCTGCCCATCCAGCATGATCTCTTGAATTTGCAGAGCTGACTAGGCCTCTCAGTTCTTAACATTCCAATGCATTTGCAAGGAGAATTGCAAATAAACCTTTTATCAACCTGACTGGAGCAGCAGAAAAGGTCTATTTCAGATAAGCATCCTTGCAGCAGACAGCAGTAGAAAGTGCAACACTTCAGATGGTAGTGTGTTAGAAATCACACCTCGAAATAAATAACTCTGGGGAGAGTAGGAAATGACACCATTTTCTTTTACTGGTCTCAGTATGTCCGATATGATCTCTCTGAGCACTAACGTGACATGACGTTACCAAAAGAAAAGCCCTGTTTACAGGAAAAACAATTACAAATCTCTAACAGCAGTCCAGACAGGACATTCCCCTTCCTGCTCCATCTGGCCTCGTCACTCGTCTTTCTTAGCCTGAGCTGCTGAGCAGCATTTCAAGGGAAGGCGGACAAGAAAGCACATTTTGAAAAATACACATTTCTTCAGTTGGAAGTTGGAAAAATAAAACCCCTGCTTTCCTCTCCCTTCTGATTGTGGAAAGATTGTGTGGAGGGTAAATGGCATTTATAGCCCCTGCTAAAAATGTTGGCCAACTCAACTATCCAAGCCTTTTTGTAAGCTCAGGTTTGCCTTGACTACGCTTGTAGCACCACACCTCTCCTGTGCTTCCTCTCACTTACGCTTTCTCTTCCTGCTCCAATTACTTTGAATTCTCTTCCCCCCGGAATCCGATAAACAATCCACCCAGATGTATTCAAAACCAAACTGAAAGCTCATCTCCTCACCTCCAAGTTAGCCTTTTAACCTACCTCTCCATCTGCATTTAAGCTAACATTTTTTCCCTTGCCACTAACCTGCCTCTTGTCTGTCGCTCACTTTCTCTGCCTCCACTCTAGCACTTCAACCTGTTCAGAATGTCACTCGCACTCACCCCATTGTAAGAAGTTCACTTCTTTTCCTTAAATATGATATCTAGTATGCCTTCTTTTGTAACCAAAAGAACATTATTCTTCCCCGTATATAAATATAAAAAAAAATACATTTCATAATGATCTCTGTAATATCCATGCAATAGGCTCCAAATACTTTCTGAAACCAATTTGAAACTTAGCATTTAGGTTCATACCCTCCAATAAAATATTTGCAAAACTTTACTACAAGAATCTAAGAGCTATCGCCCTTTTTAAATATCGGCACAAAATAACATCTATGCCACAACTCTGGAACTGAAATTTATTTTTATAGTGTTGAATGAGCCATCCCAGAGATTGCGGTTTGCTTTATGGGTTAAATTAGATAGTCCAGGCTGGAAGCTCCAGACCGCTAGACTTTTATATTCATTCTTCAATATTTCTCATTTCAAAATGCCTTTCCCATGATTGCAGCTCTTCGTTTATTATTCTTATGCATTCCCCATTTAATCGCTCATGCAATCATTCAAATGGAGCAATCTACAACACTTGAAACACTTGTGTATAGGCGCGTTATAAAAGCCATATCATATATCATACACTAGTTCCGAAATGGAGATAGTTTGGACACATATTTATAGTCTGTTTATGTTATTTAAACATTTCTAAAAATCCCCAGAGCGATTAAATCTTAAAATGTCCATCACTGTTTCATTGTCTCCAATAGCAGCAGTTTATTGGATGGCATTTCTTTGGTTGCGGGAACAAACTATTTGCTTACCCCTTTCAACTGCAAAATGCTGGTAGGAGGCTAGCCCCCCCCCCCATCCACACCCTCTTCCCTCACCTAAACCCCACCCCACTTTCAATTTACCTAAACCCAACTCACCCCCCCCCGATCTACCCTTTCACAGTGAAAACAAATATATATATTTTTACCTGAAACCAACATGGCGAATACCATCCATTTATATCCTCTTAACCAATTTTTAAATATAGATCTTAACTTTTGTTTACAAACCATTTAAACTGCTCACCAATTTTCTGTATTAGTTACGTGTCTTATATGCCTACGAAGCTCTTGTTTTCTTACTTTACTTTTGTGGTCAAAAGAATGTAAGTGTGACTTCCCAATTTGATCGGATTGTAATGTCGAAGGAAGAAAGATATGGGAAATCTTGTCAACCATCATTTTGAAATAATCCAAGATGAAAAATAATGGTCCATATGAGTGTTAAACTATTAAAAAGTATGGGTGACTAAGAAATTCTTGTTCTTGAAGTGTTCACCTGCAACTGATTAAGTATAGGGACAACCTTTAACTCCACAGCAGGTAATTCATAAGTTAGTAATAAGCAGGAGTAAAATGTTGTAAGCTACTAGCAAGACACAAAGCCACTCACCATCGCAATACTATAAATATGAAAAGAACACAATTTCTTACTAAGAGTCATTTTTTACTAGCGCATTTTGGGCCCTGAACAGGAGTGATCACTGACTTATCAAGAAACTGTGATAATACATCTCTTCTGAGCAGTAAACCTATTCAATGGTAGAGCAACTATTTCCCCTTCACCAGGTACTCTGGTTAGGTTGTCACCCTCAACATTTCCATTTAATTGTACCATCCTTCAGAAATCCATATATTCATTCCAGTGCAATCCTCTCAAATCAAATTTGCCACCTCAATAACTCATAACAAGTGTCTATATAGTTGGATACAAGGTGCAAGTAGAGACAAAATAACTGAAATTGGCGCAAAAGAAATTAAGAGCGCCCACTTAGATTATTAAATCTGAGCCTAAAGTATTCTTCCATCCCGAACATAAATCGGCCATTAGCTTATCAAAGTTTGTTCCTATAACTTCGTAGGATTCCAATATTTGTTTACAAGTAAAAGGTCTTTTAGGTTAGTGCCTGAGTCAGAAATAAAGATAACCACCCACCATTACAAAATCTGAAGGTACACTTTAACGTTTCACATTTGCACCAAGCATGGGGCGACCCATCATTCCCTTGATGTCAGATTTCATCAAAATAGAGCAATAATCAAAATAAGGTTGCTGCAGAAGCCACACTTCTTGTAGGAATACAATGCTATAATCTAATTCTGAAAAAAAGTATGGTCTAAAAAGCTAGAGTGGCCTATGGACATTCATTTTATTGGGGTTGAAGTTGCATTTTATATATATATATACTCACCGTAATCGTAGGCCGGCATCTAGTGGAAGCTGCGGAGTATTACAGTTTGTTTTTCAAAACTCGAAAACGGGCGTCGACAGAGGGCGTGCCAGTAATACTACCACTTGTGTGACGTCCACTGTACCCATGATCCCTCACACGTGTAGGACCCTCAGATTGTATTTCTTCTGACATGAGGTAGCATGAGAAGTAGCTTGAGAACAGATTATTCAAGCAGATAGAAAGATAAGACTACAAGCATCCATGCGCCTTCTCTCAGAGGGGAGGAAGGGCCGGCGCAGGTGAATCTAAGCAGTTACAAGCATCAGAAATACGATTACGGTGAGTAATGTATCCCTTCTGAGGCTTGTGGAATCTGCTTAGATCACTTGCTGTGCATAGATTAGCGAGCAGTGTTAAAAGGAGGTGGGATGTGAGAAGGGTCATGAGCAAATAAATGTCTTAGAACCGCTTGTCCCACTTGAGTATCTCTCTTGGAATGAGTGTCAATGCAGTAGTGTTGAGTAAAAGTGTGAATAGAGCTCCATTTAGCTCCATTTAGCTGCTTTGCAAATTGTGTCAAGGGGTACATTTGCAATGAAAGCCAGAGTGGCCCCAGTGCCTCTAGTAGAGTGGGCTCTTGGCGCAAAAGGCAGAGTTCTTTCAGAAAGGGAGTAACATAGATGGATACAATTGACTATCCACTTCGAGATGGCACTTTTAGAGACGCAATCTCCTTCTACAGTTGGTCTGTTTTTCTTAGCAGCCTGGTCTTGTCTACGTAGTAGAGGACCGCTCTTTGCACATCTAGAGTGTGTAGTTTCATCTCAGCATCTCAGCATAGCTTCTGGGTTCTTAAGAAGGCCAGAAGCTCAATGGACTGGTTAACATGGAATTTAGAAATGAACGTAGGTGAGAACCTAGGGTTTGTTCGTAGAACCGGTTTATCCTTATGAACAGTAAAGAAAGGATCCTGCATTGACAGAGTCTGAATTTCACTGACCCCTCTTATGGATGTAATGGCTACTAAGGCGGCAGTTTTATAGGTCAGGTGTTTGAGACTGGATTTATGCATGGGTTCAAAGGGTGGGCCCATGTGCTTAGCAAGCACCACATTGAGGTACCATCATGGTGTTGGGTTTGAAATTGGAGGGTGGAGTCTCTTTACCCCTTCCATGAAGGCTTTAACCACTGATACTTTCCACCACAAAACCTTGTTATGGGAGGTGGTGTAGGCCGACAGTGCCGCCAGGTGTACCTCGAGTGAGTTAAATACCAACCCTGCATCCAGCAGGTGAAGCATGTATGTGACAATATTGGAAGGAGTGCAATCAACTGGGTTGATTTGCCTATTCTGGCACCGGATAACAAATCTTTTCCATTTGTCAAAGTAACAGTGCCTCGTGTTAGGTTTCCTAGATTCCTTTAGGATGTCCATACATCTCTGTGGTAAGTTGAGATGTCCAAACTCTGACTTCAGGAGCCATGCTGCCAAGTTAATTGAGCTGGGTTGAGGATGCACTGTTTGACCTTGGTGCTGGGACAGTAGGTTGTACCAGCACGGGAGTCTGATGGGTTCGCACACCGCTAGTCTGCGTAAGTGTGGGAACCACGGTTGCCTCGCCCACATGGGAGCAACTAGGAGGAGCAGCATTGATTCCCTGTGCATCTTGTTGACCACCTTCCTCATGAGAGGGGTTGGTAGAAAAGCGTAGGCAAACATCCCTGACCAGTTCATCCACAGGGCGTTCCCCTTGGAGTGTGGCTGAGGGAACCTGGATGCGAATCCTGGGCACTGCCTGTTTTCGCTTGTGGCGAATAGGTCTGTAGTGGGGAAACCCCACTGTGAGAAGATGTCTTCTACGACTTCTCTGTGTAGACACAATTCGTGTTCTTTTGGGAGGGGATCTCTGCTTAACGCGTCTGCTAGTGAATTGAGATCCCCTGGAACACGTTGAGATGACAGGTAAATGTTCCGTCTGAGTGCCCCTGTCCACATTTTCTGGGCAAGCCTGGACAGATTTGGCGAATGAGTCCCTCCATGTTGGTTTATGTAAAACATCGCTGTCGTACTGTCCGTTAGGATCTGTACTGACAGGTTCAACAGGTGGGGTTCGAACGCTCGAAGCACTCTGAAGACTACCAGAAGCTCTAGCAGATTGATATGATTCTTGGCCACTGAGTGAGACCAGAGACCCTGAGTTGTGTGGTGGAGGAGGTGTGCTCCCCACCCTGACAGGGACGCGTCTGTAGTTAATACAGCTTGTATCTCCGGATTTTAAAAGGGTTTCCCCTTGACAGGTTCTCTCTTGTCCACCAGTGAAGACTTTATACAAGTGTTGGCAAAACGACCACTAGATCGGTCCACTGACCACTTGCCTGAGACTACTGTTTCGCCAACCATTCCTGCATGGCTCGCATGCACAGGCGCGCATGGGGGACCAGGTAAATACATGACGCCATCATGCCTAGCAAACGCATCTCTTTGCGCACCCTCATCTGGCGACCGGGCTGATTATAGAGGAATTTGCAGTAGTAGATTCTGAATTCTTTCCTCTGATGGAAAGGTCAACCCCTCTTCAGTGTTTAGGACAGCTCCTAGGAACTGTTTGGAAGTGCTTGGCACCAGGCTTGATTTTTTTTAGTTGATAGAGAAACCCAATTGGAAGAGGAGGTTGATCGTTCTTTGAATGTTTGATCTGCAAATTACTGGGATCTCCCCCGTGATGAGCCAGTCGTCCAGGTAAGGGTACACTGGGATTGCCTCCCTGCGTAGGTGTGCCGCCACCACAGCCAGTACCTTGGTGAATACCCTTGGAGCCGAAGATATACCGAAGGGTAGCACCTTGAACTGGTAGTGCCGACTGTCCACCTTGAAGCACAAGAATCTTCTGTGCACTGGGAACATGGAAATATGAAAATAGGCATCTTTCATGTCCAATGTTGCCATGTAATCCCCCCTTTTTAGGAGGGGGATTACCTCTTGGAGAGTAGTCATACGAAATTTTTGGGGCTTGACATACTTGTTTGCAGGGCTCAAGTCTAATACTGTGAGCATTGTCAAATCTTTTTTTGGCACAAGGAAGTAAGTTGAATAAATACCCTTGTTTACCTGGTTTCCCGGGACGAGCTCTATCGCGTCCTTTGCAAGAAGATTGACGATCTCCTCGAGGAGGATCTTTTGGTGGTCCAGGGAATGTATTTTTTGTCGTGGAGGGTGGTTTTGGGGACGCTCGAGCAGTTCGATGCAGTATCCTGCGGACACTGTGGACAGCACCCATCTGTCTGATGTGATCCTTCCCATGCTTGGGTGAAGTTGGAAATGCGCCCCCCTACTGGGGATGCGTGAGAAGGGACCCTGAGCGGAACGTCACTGCTTTGCGGGAGGCGTACCGGCGCTGCTGGGGCTGCCTCTACCTCTACCACAGCTCCTTTTGTTTCCTCTGCCGTAACTCTGGGTAGTCTACTGGTTGTTACCCCATAATGTACACTGTCCCTGTGTATAATTGGAGCCCCTTTGGGAATTTTGGACGAAAATTACTATTCCCTCTTTGATTAGGGGGCTTATTTGTCAATTGTCCCAGGGACTTCAGAGTATCATACTCGTCTTTGGCAGTCTTTAATGCGTCCTCAACCGCTTTGCCAAACAGAAAATTAGGCTCCACCGGCATGTCGATTAGGGATGCCTGTGTTTCGGGTTTAAACCCTGACTGTCTTAACCGCGCATGCCTCTTAATGACAGTGCTCTCTGCTATGAGCCGGCCAGCGTTGTCTGCGGCGTCAAAGGTTGTCTTCAGGCTCTTCCCTCCGACGCAATCTGGGCCAACTGACCCTTTAGTGGTTCCGGTGCGGAGTCAATGAGGGCAGCTACCTGCTCCCACTGGTGGCAATTGTAACTTGCCAGCAGAGTGGCGGTGTTGGTAATCCTTTCTTGGTAAGTGGAAGTGGAGGCTACCTTCCTTCCCAACCCATAAATTCTCTTGTTCTCCTTGTCTGGGGGGGCCTCAAATGATCCCCGCTCTCTTTCTGGTGTTTGTAATTACCAAGGAGTCAGGCTTCAGTTGACCCCTTATGTAAAGTGGGTCTGACTGGGCGGCCCTGAACAATTTCTCGATTCTGGGGTTTAGGAGTGAGATTAGGAGTGAGAAGGGAAGGATCAATTCTCCTTTGGATGGACTTGAGAATTTCTATGCGGAAGTTCTCTGCAGCTTTTGACAAGACCTCATTTAGGAGGGGCTGTTTATCTACTGGAGAGTCGGTAACCTGAGGTTCTTTGCTAACAGGAGAGTCTATCCTGTAGACCTCTGCAAAGTCTTCCTCCTCCCCATCTTGGCCCTTGTCATCTCCATAATAATCAACCTCCGTTTGGTCGTCCAACATTACTAAATCTGTATCCTCATCATACTGTTGAGGATCTTCACCATACTGTTGGTAGGATTGTATGTAGAAAGGGTCTGAACCCAGGCCCTGTGTTGGAGTCCCAAACCGAGGTTTTTTACTAGGGGGCTGAGGGTCTCTGGATCCTGAAGGAGTAGCGTTATCTGGGGTATAGCTGAGGAAATGTTCTGGGTTTTTAGAGTAGAAATCAGCCAGGGAAGACATTCTCCTCATAACCCTGTCGATTTCTTCACTGCTCCATTCTTTGGAGCTGGGAATGACAACTTCCTGAGAAGTCTTTTCTTCTATAACCGTCTTGGACCTAGGGGCAGAAACAGGGGTCGTGGATTTTTGTTTATCTGAAGACTTCTGTTTTTCCCTATGTGTCTGTGGTGCAGAAATAGGTTGAGAAGACTTTTTCTGCTGTTTACCCCCATTCTCTTGAGAAGAAGAGTGTTTCCCTGATGTTTTCATCTTCTGTGAGCTTTTCGATGGCTGGCATCGAGATTCGGGGGTACTCTCTCTCTCTACCGAGTGTGCCCGTCGGGACTCGGAGGCAGTCGCGCACGGGCTGCCGGAGCCGACTCCTGGTTTGCAGCCTGGGGGTGGAGGTCGTACTCGTCTTCTGACGAACGTACCTCTGTGACTTGGGGAAGCGAGGCACTCTTGGCAAGTGTGAATGGATGGCTTGTGTCATGCGGCGATCTCAACCTGGAACGCAGAGGGGACACCGATTTCATGGACCGCTCTCTTTGTGCCTCTTTCTGAGAACTCGACACGTGTGTCGAGTCCCGGTTGGACTTAGAGTGTTTATGTGTAGTAGTGGTGTGGGTAGCGCTTGTGTCGCCGGGTGTGTTCCTCATAACTGCCCTGCCGGACAATCTTCCGAGGTCGGGGACTTGCGCTTGGGCGTCTTTTGACACCTCTGTGCCTGCGCCATCCGAAAGTATGGAGTCACTGCCATCACTGAAGGCACCCTCCGCTTTCATGGCCTCGAGTTGCCTGGCGTGGTGGGCCCAACATTTGGTCAAGCGGTCCTTTAGTGTTTTCGCCTTGAACAGGCTACACGCTCTGCAGTTCGCCTCGGGGTGATCCCTCGGCAAGCAGAGGTTACAGGTGGCATGCTTGTCAACCCAAGGATACTTGCGGTTGCACTTGGGGCAAAATTTTAAATGGAGTACTCTCCATATGCACTTATGGCAGCGGGCTGGTGTGTGTAGGAAATATTAATAATAAGAGTGTAGAGTATGTTTCTACCCCCCACTCTGCCTACTTGCGGGGGCCGAGGCCAGAGGCCTTCCAAGAACCCGGGCTGAGGCCAGCGGCCTTCCGAGGCCCAAAGTCCGTCGTGCAGCTCTCAACGGTTGTTTATTCTTCGGACCGGCGTCCATCTTCGATGTCTCGACGTGGGAGTGAAAGAACGAGGAAATTAATATTGATTTTTTGCAAAAATGCTGAAAGCCAGGGATCTCCGCGCAATGCTTCCGACCAGTATGGCGGAAAAAAACAATCTGAGGGTCCTACACGCGTGAGGGATCATGGGTACAGTGGACGTCACACTAGGGATAGTATTACTGGCACGCCCTGTGTCGACACCCATTTTCGAGAATTTTCAAAACAAACTGTAATACTCCGCAGCTTCCACTAGATGTCGTCCTATGCACAGCATGTGATCTAAGCAGATTCCACAAGCCTCAGAAATATATATATATGCTTCAACAAAAACCTGTACACTTCACTACAAAAATACTTTCCACATCCCCTTTATGCTTCAAATTAAAAACGAAAAACCCCTGAAATTCGACAGCTATGGTAAACTAAGCCCCCAACCCTGCCACCGCCCCTGTGCACTGCTAACACTAACACCCAGACCATTGATATCATCATTGACATTTGAGATTGTCATCTCAAATGTCAATGATGATATCAATGACAACATCACTTGTTTAGCCCCTTTCTTTTCCTTCCCTGCCATACATATATATGTACATTCAGTAAAAACATTTCACTAAAGGAATGTTATACTTCACAGTGCAACCAAACACCACTGCACATTCCCCCATTATAGAAAGCTAAGCAACCATAACTTGCGCCATCTACGTGCATTGCTAAGACTAACACCCAGGACATCAAAGATGAGATCACAAATATCATTGATGACATCACTGATGACATCACATGCGTGCCTCACTTATTTTGGTGCATTGAAAAATGTAGGCTACGTGGTTTTATTCACTGACCAGCACAATATGAAAAATGAAAAGGTGCTGTATAGCAAAACGTTACCCTTGTGTGTTCTTAAAGTACTTTCCTTAGGGTCTGGTGTCAGCTCATGATGCACATGCATGGGGCAATGGCAGGCCTTAAAAACACAATTAATTTGTATACAGGAAGATAAACTGTCGGATGTTGCTAGTTCTTTCTACCTTACTTCAGTTTCCCTGTATGTGCCTCTCATTTATATACATTGGGTCGTCATATTTATTGTTTGTTATAGCACAAGTGTGTATTAAGTCTAGATTTGTGAGCTAGTTATTACATGTGTAACATTACACAATCACCCCTGACATCTTGCTACCAACATAATGGAAAGAACCCCTTGTAAGTAGGGACTTTTTAGGAATTTTTCACATGTGATGTCATCAGTGATGTCATCAATGATATTTGTGATCTCATCTTTGATGTCATGGGTGTTAGTCTTAGCAATGCATGTAGATGGTGCGAGTTATGGTTGCTTAGCTTACTATAATGGGGGAATATGCCATAACGTACCCTTAAAGTTTTTTTTAGTAGGGAATTGTACAGGTTTTTGGAAGATGGAACTTAAGGATGACATTGTGGCAATAAAGGTGTTGTGCAGAATATGGAACAAGTTACTTACCTGTAACTGTTGTTCTCCAGCATGGGTCTGGCATGGATTCACATGCTCATGAATATTCCCCGTCGTGAGGCCGGGAATCCTCGGTATAGAAAAAAATCAGTATCAGTTTCGTTTCTGATCTGTCTTTCTTAGTAGTAACCAATCACTGGTCTCTGGGTCATACTGCCCCCAGCCAATGACTGCCCTCTCCCTAAGCCCCGCCTCTGGCAGCCATCCTCAGATTTGGTAGCACGTAAAGTGGCAGTATGACCAAGTGAAGAGCCGCAGAGGGGTAGGCGGGAGGGTTCGCATGTGAATCCATGCCAGACCCATGCTGGAGAACAACAGTTACAGGTAAGTAACTTGTTCCTTCTCCAGCATGGGGTCTGGCATGGATTCACATGCTCATGAATAAGAGAATACATAGCAGTACACACATGCACAACCATGGGAGGTGGCAACAGGCTCAACATTAAGCAATACAACAACTCAACATTAAGCATCTCTTACCTCCTTCACCAGGCTCACCTTAAGTGAACAGGTTGTGCAGCACTGCTTGGCCGACCCTAGACTCTTCCCTGGAGTCCCGATCGACGCAGTAGAATCTTGTGAAGGTGTGCGTCGAC
The DNA here is from genome assembly GCF_040938575.1 of Ambystoma mexicanum. Classification (NCBI taxonomy): domain Eukaryota; kingdom Metazoa; phylum Chordata; class Amphibia; order Caudata; family Ambystomatidae; genus Ambystoma; species Ambystoma mexicanum. Next base: position 20,537,247 of record NC_090922.1, on the reverse strand, counting down.
CTCCACATCGCAGCCCTGCAGATGGCCAGCAGGGGCACACCAGACAGGAACGCCGTGGCAGCAGCGATTGCTCTGGTCGAATGGGCTCTCAAATGGCCGGGCGGCGGTCGGTTTGCCAACCGGTGACAGTGCATGATGCAGCCGGAGAGCCATCTGGAAATGGAAGTCTTCGAGAGAGCCTTCCCTTGATTCACAGTCCCAAAGTTCACAAACAGCTGTGATGTCTTCCGAAAACTCTTTGTGCGGTCCACGTAGAACTTCAGCGCTCTAGCTACGTCCAGCGAGTGCAGAGTCCTTTCAGCCGGCGATGAAGGAGACGGGAAGAAAACTGGCAACACCAAGGGGTCGTTGAGGTGGAAGTCTGACAGCACCTTGGGCATGAAGGAGGGGTGCGTCCTCAGCACCACCCTCGTGTCTTGAAACGTCAAGTATGGCGGCTTGCAAGATAGGGCCTGGATCTCTCCCACTCGTCGTGCGGAGGTGATGGCCATGAAAAACGCTGTCTTCCACGACAGAAACTTCAACGGTGCCGAATGCATAGGCTCAAATGAGGGCCCCATGAGCCTGGTCAGCACCACGTTGAGCTCCCACGCCGGGGCAGGGGCCTTCACCGGTGGGAATGATCGGAACAATCCTTTCATAAATTCCTTCACTAGTCGATGAGACCACAAGGACGCCCGTCCCGTAGTTCTGGTGTATCGTGAGATGGCGGCCAGATGTATCTTCATGGAAGCGTGAGCTAGTCCAGCCTTGGCCAATGACAGTAGGTACGGCAATACTTGAGGGGCCGTAATCCGCAGAGTTTTAATCTTCTGCACACGGCACCAGACAGAGAACCTCTTCCATTTATGTCCGTAGCACTTGAGAGTTGAGGACGCCCTGGCCTTTGCAAGAACCTCTCTGCAGTTGGCCGGGATGTCGTACCCTCCAAACTCCAGTGCTGCAGGAGCCAGGCCTGCAAGTTCAGCGACTCCGGGTTGTGGTGAAGAATGGCGCCTCCTTCTCTGGAGAGAAGATCTGCGTCCGTCGGCAGCTTGATTGGTGTGGACGTTGACAAGTCCAGAAGGTCTGGGAACCAGATCTGTCTCCGCCACGCCGGTGCGACGTGGATCATCCTGCACCGGGACCTCTTGAGCTGGTTGATGAGTCGGAGCAGCAACGGCAGCGGAGGGAATGCATAAAGAAATAAGCCGTCCCAGGGGAACGAGAAAGCATCGCCCATGCTCCTCGGCTGGGGGAACCTGCTGGCGAACCTCCGGCACTTGGAATTCGTCGCCGTCGCGAAGAGATCGATTTGGGGTTCGCCCCATCGTCGGAAGAGTCGATCCACTTGATCCTGGTGTAGTTCCCACTCGTGGCACGAGCACAGCTCTCTGCTGAGTGAGTCGGCGATCTTGTTTTTTATTCCTGCAGATGAAGAGGCACCAGAAACATCCCTTGGGCGACGGCCCAGTGCCACAGATCCTGGGCTTCCTTGGATAGGGCAGGGGATCTGGTTCCGCCCTGCTTCCGGATGTAGAACATCGTGGTGGTGTTGTCGGTGAAGATCCTCACCACCTTGCCTTTGAGGGACGGAAGGAAGGACCTGAGGGCTCAGAACACTGCGCAGAGCACCAAGAAGTTGATGTGGAGCGACTTCTCTTCTGGGAGCCAAAGGCCTCTCGCGCGAAGATCTCCAGAGTGCGCTCCCCAACCTTCCAGGGAGGCATCCGTCGTCACCGTCACCTGGTGAGCTGGGGTCTGAAAGTCCGTGCCCGCCGACAGGTGAGAGCGGGTACCCCACCACCGGATCGCCTGACGGAACGTCTTGTTGAGAGGGATCCTGTCCTCGAAGCTGCCCCTCGACTGGACCCAGCGGGCGTCGAGGAACTCTTGCAAGGGGCGCATCCGAAGCCTGCAAAGGGGCACCAGATAAATGCAGGAGGACATCATCCCGAGGAGGGACTTGATAGATCTTACCCTGGCCATGTCCGTGGCCAGCAGACGCTGCACCTTGCCCAGAATGGTCCTGGTCCTTTCCTCCGACGGCGAGGCCAGCCGCGCCACTGTGTCGAGCTTGGCTCCCAGAAACAGGGCGACTTGCGACGGAACCAGGTGGGATTTTGGAAAGTTTATGGAGAATCCTAGGTCTGTGAGCAGCTGGACGGTATTCGCAGTGTGCTCCACGGCAAGCTCCCTTGTCCTTGCCCGGATGAGCCAGTCGTCCAGGTAGGGGTAGACGTGGATCCCCTGTAGGCGCAGCCGCGCCGCCACCGGTGCGAGGCACTTGGTGAACACCCTGGGTGCCGACTTCAATCCGAACGGGAGACCCTTGAACTGGTAGTGCCGCCCCTGGATCACGAACCTGAGGAACTTTCGGTGTCATTTTAGAATGGGGATGTGGAAGTACGCATCCTCCAAGTCCAATGATGACCGGAGATTGCCCTCCTCCAGCTGTCCCAGCACGTTATGGAGGGTGACCATCCGGAACTTCTGTGCCTTGATGTACTTGTTCAGTCGTCGCAGGTCCAGGATGGGGTGCCATCCTCCGGTCTTCTTTTTTACGAGGAAGTACCTTGAGTAAACTCCGGAGCCCCGAAGCCTCTTTGGGACGAGCTCAATGGCACCCTTCTTGAGCATCGCCCTTACTTCCAACAGTAGTTGAGGGACGTGATTTTCCTTCCTGGCCATGGGTGGAACGCAAGGGCACTTCTTCTGAAACTTGAGGGCGTGCCCTTGGGCCAGGGCGTCCAGCACCCACCGGTCGGTGTATGTCATGATCTCTGCTTCCAAAAGGTCAGGGTTTTCCCAACTCCCTTGGAAGCAGATCCATAACCCAGGTTCCGAGTGCCAACCAGTCCCAATTGGGACCTTTTGGACCCAGTCCTGGCGCCAGTGGCACCAGGCTCATAAATATGCCCAGTCCCAGCGCTGGAAGCGCCGGGCTCATAATGCTTGGGTGGACTTACCTGCAGCAGACCATGCTGCTTACTTGCCTGCCAGTTGAGCCTCTGATCCTCTTCTGTTTGGAACTACTTTTCCTGTTGGGTGGGGCTGGAGCCACTCCCTAGATTCAGAACACTGGAACTCTTCTGGAAGGCAGGAACTCTTTTTTTTTACCAGGAACTCTTTTCTTACTTAGGCGTGGCTGTGGAAGGAGACACCTAAGCACTACAGGAGGCTATTTAAACCACACCCGGTGGATGAATCTTGCTTTGCGTTATTCTGCACCCTCTGCAGCAGAACGCTCATCGTGTCTTCTGCATCCGGTCCTGGGCCTAAGGAAAAAGGCTTACCATCCTGAATCCAGTCTTCAGCAACACCTATAAAGACAAGAAAGAACAGGTTAGCATTCCGGCATCTGAAAGGCAAAGTCTTACCTACTCTTCGTGCACTCCGGAGGTCTTCACACTGCATTCCAGCATCTGAAAGACAAAAGCTTCGCACGCTCCGGAGGCCGTCGGCGCTGCATCTCGCATCTGAAAGACAAAACAAGGTGCGTTTAAAGACATTGGGGAACTTTAATACTCACGTGCCATTACTCCTTTCCACATCTAACCCAGTGGGTATCCCGGCACCCTGCAGCCGCTCCGAACTTGTACCTGCAAAATAAAAAGACAGTTAGAGCGCTTCGTGAAGCTGGCAACAAGCGCTTACTTACGTGCTTCCAGGCACTTCTATTCATCACACGGGCTCCATCTTCAACTCACTTCAGCCCGTCATCCGCCATCGCCGGAACCCTGCAAAACAAGAGACATCATTACTAAAGACTTTAAAGACATTTGAGTTACTCAAAACTTACCGTTCGTGCAGTAAACGACGGACAGCAGTCCTCTGAAGTCAAGAGGCCTGCGCTACCTATCCAGTGAAGAAACTGGTTACAGCACCCTGCCCTGAGGCAGATGGAGAGCTCGGCATTCACTTACCTAAGACATCTCACTCTGCACGTCAGGCATACAGGGCACAGAGGTCCAGCCCAAAGAGCCAACCGGGTGCTGCACATCACCTTTGAAGATACGGTAGTCGCCCAGTCAAGACCGGCGCCTCTGCGAGAATCAGGTGAGCGTTACAGAACGCAAAGCCTACCGCAAAACTCTCGCCCAGGCGCTATGGAAACCTCGGATACTGACCACCTAGCCCGGTTACTTGGGGAACTAAGGGCAGAAGTGCATGCAGCTCGTCAGGAAACGAACGCTCTAAGAAGGGAACTAATTATTTCCAAGGAGAGAACAGATGATCTTGCTAGACAATTGCTACAGTCACAAGCCGGACAGACCCTGCTACCCGCATCAGGGGCAAATCTTCCTTCAACATCCTCTATGAATTCAGTGCAGATCAACCTACCTGGGAATGTACCTCTGGCTCCGCCCGAACGATTTTCTGGTGACCCAAAGAGGTTTGCGGTATTTATCAATCAGTGCCGGTTGCACTTTTTATGCCGGCCAGCAGCCTTTCCAACTGATCAAGCTAAAGTAGCTTTTGTACTTTCGTACCTTAGTGGCAATGCGGCAGACTGGTCGATCCCTCTAGTTAATCAAGATGATCCAGTTCTCCATGATTTTCAAGCCTTTCAGCTTAGTATGGAAAAACTGTTCGCAAGACATGCACAGGGGCAGGCCTTGGACAATGAGCTTCTTTCGTTGCGACAGGATAATGAAGACCTTTTGGCTTATATTGCATCTTTCAATAGACTAATAGTGGAAACTCAATGGCCTGAGGACAAAAGGATTACGCTGTTTTATAGAGGTCTACGTGGAGAGCTCAAAGACGTTTTAGCCCAAGTAGTGAATCCCCCACAAGACTGTTTGGATTATATAGACTTGGTCGTTCAAATAGATCACAGACTGCAGAACAGGAAGGCCGATCGTTCCAAGTTTGATGCTCGAGTATTTTCCAAACCGCCCACTCCTTCCAAAGGAGTAGACTCCGGGGAACCCATGCAAATAGGGGGTCTGAAAGGTCCTCTAACACAAAGGGAGCGGGAAAGGAGAAAACAGTTGCAATTATGCCTATATTGCGGAAACTCAGGGCACTTTCTTCGAGACTGTCCGGTGAAACCTGCCAAGAAGGCAGTAGGAGCTGCAGTTACCACAGTTACAAACTCTGAGCAGGGAAACGACCTCGCCCGACAAGAATAGAGGTCCTCTTGCCGAGCGTGAAAACCAGTTCCGTGACCTCGCATTTCGTGATACCTATGGTCCTCATTAGCCCTGATAATCCGGGTCGATTACATGCAATTGAAGCTTACGTCGACAGCGGTGCCATCGGCAATTATGTGGATCATGAAATGGTTTTGAGGATGAATCTAACTCTTTGTCCCAAGGCTGTAAAGGACGTCATTACTACGGTGGATGGTACGGAAATAGCCTCCGGGCCAGTAACGCATACCACTCAAGAGGTGACGCTAGTAAGTCAAGATGGACACCATGAGAAGATCGTGTTCGATGTGATCAAGGCCCCTCAGTTCCAGATTATTCTAGGAATACCTTGGTTAGAGAAACACAATCCTCTGATCGATTGGCGAGCAAGAACGGTCCAGTTTCCAGAATGTGTCTCTACGTGTCACCCTCCACCTGGTGTTGCACTGGCAGCAATTTCTTCAGAGACTCCCCAGTTACCTCCCGAATACCTAGAATACCAAGATGTTTTCCGGAAGGAGCAGGCTAACTCTCTACCTCCTCATAGGTCTTATGACTGCCAGATAGACCTGATACCTGGATCTACTCCTCCTTGTAGTAGAATTTATGCCCTCACCGAGCCTGAGAACCTTCACCTTCGACAATACCTGGCAAATGGGTTTATTCGTCCCTCCAAGTCCCCTGCCTCTTCAGCTTTGTTCTTCGTTCCAAAAAAGGAAGGAGACATTAGAACTTGTATCGATTATCGCTCCCTGAACCAGATCACCGTTAAGAATAGATATCCGTTACCTTTGATCCCTGAACTCCTGGACCAAGTCAGAAAAGCATGCATATATACAAAGCTGGATCTTAGAGGAGCTTACCACTTGGTACGAGTAAAAGAGGGCGATGAATGGAAGACGGCCTTCCGCACCAAGTATGGGCTATTTGAATATCAGGTCATGCCCTTCGGACTCTGCAATGCCCCGGCCGCCTTTCAATATTTTATGAACGATGTCCTCAGAGAGTTCATAGATGTGTGTGTTGTTGTTGTTTACATTGACGACATTCTCGTTTATTCTTCATCGGAATCTGAACATCGGAAACACGTGAAAATGGTCCTCGAAAGATTGCGTCAACACAAACTTTTCGCTAAGTTGGAAAAATGTGTTTTCAACGTGACTGAAGTTGAATTCTTGGGATTCATATTATCACCTGGCGGAGTGCGTATGGATTCAAAGAAGGTCGATGCAGTTCTCAAATGGCCATCACCATCCTCCGTAAAAGGTGTGCAAAGCATGTTAGGCTTCGCTAACTTTTACCGCAGGTTTATCCCCGAGTTCTCTCGAATAGTCCAGCCCATCACTGCCTTATTAAAGAAAAACAAACGTTTTGAATGGTCTACCGAGGCGGAACAAGCTTTCCAGGATTTGAAGACTAAATTTATCTCTGCACCAATCTTAAAACACCCTCGCCCCGAACTCCCCTATATCGTGGAAACTGATGCTTCAAGCCTTGCCATGGGGGCAGTTCTATCACAAAAGGACCCGGTAACCAATCAGTTGCATCCCGTGGCATTTTGGTCCCGAAAATTCTCGCCTCCTGAAGTCAATTACACGATTACTGACAAGGAACTTCTGGCTATCAAGTCTGCCTTTAAGGCTTGGCGGCATTATCTGCTGGGGGCCCCGACACACCGTTACTGTGATTACGGATCACCGAAACCTGCAATATTTGAAAACCGCAAAAGCCCAATCCTCTAGACAACTCCGTTGGGCATTATTCTTTGCCGAGTTTGACTTCATAATTACCTATCGACCTGGTACCAAGAACGGTAAAGCCGATGCCCTTTCTCGGATGGGAGTGGAAGAACACTTGATCAACCCTAAACCTGTACCAATCATTCCCGAACAGAGAATTCTGGGTGTAATCACCACAGAATCCATAGAGGAAGTTAAGGATAAAGCCAGGCAACTTGTAACTCCAGCAGACATACAGAATTGGCATCTGCAGGGAAAGGACTTTGCAGTAAAGGACAACTTATTGTATTTCCAAGAACGATTATACCTACCCAGCACAGATTTACAGAAAAAAGTAATCTCTTGTTATCACGACTCCTTAATGGAAGGTCATCCCGGTATAGCCAAGACCTCAGAAAAGATCAAGCGCTACTTCTGGTGGCCGTCTTGGAAAAAAGATATCAGAGACTTTATAATGTCCTGTGGAGTATGCGCCCAAAACAAGAGTCAAAAGGAAAGACCAGCAGGCCTCTTACGCCCTATTGACATCCCACCTCGCCCTTGGCATACGCTTTCTATGGACTTCATCACCGATCTACCTCCATGCTCCGGATACAATACGATTCTAGTAATCGTGGACTTATTCTCCAAGATGGCGCATTTCATTCCGCTCAAAGGCTTGCCAACAGCAGCAATTCTGGCCCGAGAATTTCTCGAAAACATCGTCCGACTGCACGGTTTTCCTTCGGTTCTAATTTCGGATCGAGGTAGTCAATTTATTTCTCATTTTTGGCGAAGTTGCTGTCGGTCGGCTCAAATTGATGTGAGACTATCGACCAGTCACCACCCTCAGACCGACGGACAAACCGAGAGGACCAATCAAACTCTGGAACAGTATTTACTCTGCATGCTGCAACAAACTGAAAAAACTTGGAAAGATATCCTTTGGATAGCCGAGTATGCCTACAATAACTCTGTCCATTCGGGAACTGGGAAAACCCCGTTTTTTCTTTTGTACGGCAGTCACCCTCGAACCTCGGAGTTGGATCCCCTCCAAGATCTTGAAACACCAGCAGTAGACTACCTGCATTCTACAATCACCCAAGCCTTTAAGGAAGCTGTTTCTCACCTTCAAAGGGATAAAGAACAATACAAGAAAGGAGCAGATCAACATCGGAAGGAAGCCCCTCACTATCAAGTAGGGGATCAAGTCTGGTTATCCACCAAATATCTATCTCTAAAAGGGCCACGCACATTCAACCCAAGATACCTTGGTCCCTATTCCATCACTACCATAGTAAACCCAGTAGCGGTCAAGTTGGACTTGCCCCCGCACATGAAGATACATCCGGTCTTCCACGTCTCTCTATTAAAACCCGTGCAACCTCAAACCCGACTAACCAAATCTCCAAAACCTATCCTAGTTGATGGAGAACTCGAGTTTGAAGTCAAAAGCATTCTGGACTCCAAGATCTCCAAATCTAAACTATTCTACCTAATTGACTGGAAAGGCTACGGCCCCCAAGAGAGATCCTGGGAACCTGCTGAATATGTCCACGCTCCTCGCCTAATCAAAAGATTTCACCGAACATTTCCTGACAAGCCAAAACCCCCGGAGAAGCCCGGTTTGGGAGGGGCCTTGAGGGGGGGTACTGTCATGATCTCTGCTTCCAAAAGGTCAGGGTTTTCCCAACTCCCTTGGAAGCAGATCCATAACCCAGGTTCCGAGTGCCAACCAGTCCCAATTGGGACCTTTTGGACCCAGTCCTGGCGCCAGTGGCACCAGGCTCATAAATATGCCCAGTCCCAGCGCTGGAAGCGCCGGGCTCATAATGCTTGGGTGGACTTACCTGCAGCAGACCATGCTGCTTACTTGCCTGCCAGTTGAGCCTCTGATCCTCTTCTGTTTGGAACTACTTTTCCTGTTGGGTGGGGCTGGAGCCACTCCCTAGATTCAGAACACTGGAACTCTTCTGGAAGGCAGGAACTCTTTTTTTTTACCAGGAACTCTTTTCTTACTTAGGCGTGGCTGTGGAAGGAGACACCTAAGCTCTACAGGAGGCTATTTAAACCACACCCGGTGGATGAATCTTGCTTTGCGTTATTCTGCACCCTCTGCAGCAGAACGCTCATCGTGTCTTCTGCATCCGGTCCTGGGCCTAGGGAAAAAGGCTTACCATCCTGAATCCAGTCTTCAGCAACACCTATAAAGACAAGAAAGAACAGGTTAGCATTCCGGCATCTGAAAGGCAAAGTCTTACCTACTCTTCGTGCACTCCGGAGGTCTTCACACTGCATTCCGGCATCTGAAAGACAAAAGCTTCGCACGCTCCTGAGGCCGTCGGCGCTGCATCTCGCATCTGAAAGACAAAACAAGGTGCGTTTAAAGACATTGGGGAACTTTAATACTCACGTGCCATTACTCCTTTCCACATCTAACCCAGTGGGTATCCCGGCACCCTGCAGCCGCTCCGAACTTGTACCTGCAAAATAAAAAGACGGTTAGAGCGCTTCGTGAAGCTGGCAACAAGCGCTTACTTACGTGCTTCCAGGCGCTTCTATTCATCACACGGGCTCCATCTTCAACTCACTTCAGCCCGTCATCCGCCATCGCCGGAACCCTGCAAAACAAGAGACATCATTATTAAAGACTTTAAAGACATTTGAGTTACTCAAAACTTACCGTTCGTGCAGTAAACGACGTACAGCAGTCCTCTGAAGTCAAGAGGCCTGCGCTACCTATCCAGTGAAGAAACTGGTTACAGCACCCTGCCCTGAGGCAGATGGAGAGCTCGGCATTCACTTACCTAAGACATCTCACTCTGCACGTCAGGCATACAGGGCACAGAGGTCCAGCCCAAAGAGCCAACCGGGTGCTGCACATCACCTTTGAAGATACGGTAGTCGCCCAGTCAAGACCGGCGCCTCTGCGAGAATCAGGTGAGCGTTACAGTGGAGATGGACTCCCACACGCTGACGAATCTCGCCAGCCGGCTTCCCATCAGGGTGCTTCGGCGGGGGCCCGACCCAATCTTGTTTGGAGGCCACCTGACTTGCCGCGTCCCCTGTAGGCTTCCTGGGACGAAGATCTTGCCGCTTGGCGGTACGTGGAGGAGCCACTGCCGGATCCCTTGGAGGCACCTTGTCTGCCTCCGGAGCTCGGAAAGGACGGCCGTCGTCGTTGGAGCACTCCCAGTGCCCGGGCAGTCTCCGTGTCTGTCTTGATGGCCTGAAGGGACTCAGCAACCGCCTTCCCAAACAGGTTGTTCCCATCGAAGGGCATGTCCAAAACCTTGGTTTGTACGTCCTGGCGGAAATCCGTCGCCTTGAGCCATCCTCGTCGTCTCAGGCAAACGCTGTTGCCCAACTGATGGTAACCGGTGTCAGCGATGTCCTTTGCCACCGTGATGGCGTGGTCCGAAGCAATCTCACCTTCCTGTAGGATTTCAAGGGCCTCAGCCCTTTTGGCGTCCGGAAGGAAGTCCAACAGCAGGGTGCTTTTGAACCACAACTCCCTGTCGTAGCGGGCTACGATAGCCAGGGCGTTGGCCGCCTGGACAGTCGTCGCTGTGGATGAGATGACCCGTTGTCCCATTGTGTCCAGCTTCTTGCCCTCGTCGTCCGGCGGGGAAGTTGATGTCGAGGCCGATGCCCCCCCAGCTTTCTTCTTTGCCGCCGCCGAAATGACCGAATCCGGGGTAGGTTGCGCCCGAAGGTACAAGGGGCAGCGTCAGGGACCCGGTACTTCTTCTCGTACCATTCCCTCTCTGCCGGCGCCGAGGCAGGATTCTTGAGGAGGGCGAGTCCCTCATCCCAGATGTCATCAAGAAGCGGTACGGTGAGGACCGTCTTCCTTTTAGCCTCGCGCCGTTGGTAAAGGAACCCTTCCTTCTTCTGTTCTGGGCAGAGCTGGAAGAGCTCGGATGCCCTGGAAATCATGGCATGAAAGGATCCAATCTCGTCGGGCAGGGACACCCGGGCAGGGGGCGACAGGGGACACGTCCCGTCGTCGCCTCCGTCGTCATCTGTACCTGTCGTAGCCGTGTCCGTGCCTGAATAATCCCCGTGGGTAGCAGACCGGGGGGAAGGCAGAGCAGGCTGCAGAGGTGGGAGAGGTGGCGTAGGATGCGTCCTCCTCCTCTTATGCGGTGGACTTTCCGAAGGTCCTGGCTCCGGTTCCCCTGTCGGGTCTGGCTCAGGTACCTCCGTCGGGGGAAGGGGCAACCTTGTCCTTATCTCCGAGCATAAGGACTGAATCGCTGACAAAATGGCCGCCGAAGTGTCCTGCGGCGCCGGAAACGACGGGCGCGAGGGCTCTTGAGGAGCCTCGTCGGTGACACCGTCGCTCTCATCGTCGCCCTCGTCGGGATCCCTCCCGATGGGTTGGGCCTCTTCCACGACTTTGATGAGCTCTTCTTCAGAGGTCGTGTCCGTATCCACGATGGCCACCTGTCCCTCCCCCACCTTTTCCAACGAGGACTTTGTGGGGGTCTTCTCAATGGGCCTGAAAGATGACTCCCTCCGCGGTGGCAGGGAGACTCTGGGTCCTGAGGTCGCCTCCACTGGCGTAGCCTCCACAGGCTGAGCCAGGGCAGCGGCGACATCCTCTATCGAGGTCTTAGCAGGGTGAATTAAGGCCATCGTCACCTTCTGTACGCCTGGGGCCTTCACCTTGGGGGGAGGGTCCGAGCCTCGCTCCCCCTCTGCCGGAATCTTCGAGATCGATCGGGGCCTGTCCAGAAGCTTTGCCGGGTTCTCGGACTTCCTCTTACCCGAGCCAGAGCGTTGGCTCGTGGTTGATGGCGCCGGGGAGGATGCGCCCTGCCTGGCAGCCAAAGAGCCCGACCGTTCGGCGTTCCCGGTGCCCGCGGACTTGCGGTGCTTGGCCTTTTGTTGGGCCCCTGTCGCGGGGGTGCCCTCACAGGACTTAGAAGACCGCTCAGACTTCTTTTTCTTCTTCTCGCCTGACGGGCTCTTCCCTTCCAGCCAGTTGGCGAGACGGAGGTGGCGATCCTTCATGGTCCGCTCAGACATGTTCCCACAAAACGCACAGTCCTTCTCCGTGTGCGTCATGTCCTCATGGAGACAGTAGAGGCATAACGAATGCTCGTCCTCCTTGAAAACATTCTGAAGCTGGCATCCAGGGCAGGTCCTGAACAGCTTCCCGGGCGTCGAGCTTCCTTTTTCCTGGGCCATGTCCGGGGTAGGCCTCGGAACTTCTGGAATCCCCCAAAAGCGTAACTCAATGAAATCTTCACCCATGAGGGGCATAGAAAACTCTGAAACGGATCCCCGTTGATCGGATGTAGAAACGGTGGAGCTTGAGGCTCTATTTAACCGGAAAATGAGAAAAATCTCCTGAAAAAGCACAAAAACGCAGCAAAAGCTCGAAAGCTACAGCACGAGGACTCCCAACACTTGAACGTGCAGTAAAAATCTGAGGATGGCTGCCAGAGGCGGGGCTTAGGGAGAGGGCAGTCATTGGCTGGGGGCAGTATGACCCAGAGACCAGTGATTGGTTACTACTAAGAAAGACAGATCAGAAACGAAACTGATAATGATTTTTTTCTATACCGAGGATTCCCGGCCTGACGACGGGGAATATTCATGAGCATGTGAATCCATGCCAGACCCCATGCCGGAGAAACACTGTAATCATATGATTTTGAGAGATATGTAGTGTATACGTACTTGACATACATTTAACAAAGAATATACAGAACCCCCTCCCTATTAATATTGGAAAGGGACAGACTGAGCGCCTGTTTGCGGACAGGGGCGGACAGGATCAACATTACCCAAAGAGGCGGGGGGTAGCTGAAAATGTACCATTGTCTTACGCAAAAAGTATGCAACGTAGAAGGACATAAAGATATCATAAGTAGTAATAAGTAAATATGGAAACCTGAAGCTGGGAAAAGAAAACAACACATTTAATATCCATGTAGAATGAAGAGGATGGTACCATAAAAAAAGAAGATGCCTCCATCTTAATCACTTCACAGAAACTCGGCAGCCTGGAACGACAGTGGAAGGACGCAGTAGGACGAAGGGAGATTACAGCAAAAGACTGTAGGTCAGTTTTTTTTATATGGGTGTGTTTTTTTTGGTATGTGGTGCAGAAGTAATAATTTCTTTCGGTTGTTTTGACTCAGAAAGGTCTAGTACTTTGGAGTGGCTGGAGGAGTATTTCCTGCATGGGGAAATGGCTGAAGACAGCGACAATAATGGTACACATTGCTCTGCATATGGAAAATAGTGACCAGTATTTTATAGGCATTTAACTTACGTATTTTTTTTTTTACAGACCAGGAAAAAAAAGAGGAAAGGGCAACAAACGAGACAGAAGACGACAGGATAAAAAGGATAGAGCAGAAAATTGACATATTGAATGAGAATTTTAAAAGTTTACGGGAGTTTGTGGAGGACTGTGTGAGAGGAAAAGTTTGTTACCATGGCCCCACCTGTAACTGCCCTGCTTCTCCATTCCCGTCACCCATCCCCAAACTTTCAAGAGTTAAATAGACGTTTTGACGAAAGATCCATCCCTTCTTCCCCTCACAAATCTTCTCCTCATAACCAGCCTGGGTTGAATCCTAATTCCCCCATATTTGTTCCAGTGTCCGCTTCCCTCGCTATTTCTTTAGAAAAGTGTGTGTAAGTGTGTGTGTGTGTGTATAAGTGTGTGTAAGTGTGTGTGTGTAAGTGTGTGTGTGTAAGTGTGTGTGTGTGTGTGTGTGTATGTGTGTAAGTGTGTGTGTGTAAGTGTGTGTGTGTGTGTAAGTGTGTGTGTGTATTTTAAATGTTTTTGTACAGTAGTTGTAGAGAAAGTTTGTGTTTACATTTTTTTTAAAAAAGACAAAATGTTCGCGAACAGCGCGCCTGTTCGACCTATCCGCAAGGAATGGAATGTGGGTGCTGTAAAGGCAGTACACCTACCCTTACTAATGTCAAGTAAGATGGAATTGATGTTTGACTGCACCATCTGTTGAAATTGTGCATACACAAACAGAAAGGGGTGTCCAAAGGATATTATACCTCGCCGTACCACTTGGAAGCGAGATGATACATGTTAGTAGAACACACCAAATGTCCGGAATGGGTCTAAATGAGCAAAATGGGAGTGTGAGAAGGACAGTATAGCTGTCCGTATCGGGCGCAGCCAACATGGTGCCATCGTAGAACAGGCGGGGTGGGCGGTAAGTTGGTAGGCAAACAAAATGGAGTTGTCCTAAGGACACTGGAACTGTCCGTACAGTGAACATGGCATGCGTGCACATGCCCAGTACAAACTTAAGTATAGCGAACATCGCCCCTGTCCGTAACTGTCTGTCTCACTTGTGTCGCACTTTGAATTACTTTGAGAACCTGAACACTGTCCGCAGGACACTTGCATGCATGCACACGTTTAATTCTTTGCATTTGCTGTCCAGGGGACTTTCATTACTGGCACGGATGTGTTGAGGACGCCATCATGTGACTGCACCCACACTGAGCGTGGGGACTAATTTGCGCGGTTGGTGTGCTTCCGCAACAGTACAAAAGAACTTGTAGACACAAGGCAAAGTATTGTAGAGTGTAAAAATTTAATTTCACATATCCCAGACAATAGCTGACCTCAGGATTTGCTGTGTAAAGTTTTTGTACCGCTGTGCAGGGATGAAGATGGTCACGAGGCACACCCCTCCACCCCTACAAATGGCTACATCCCCAAGAGCATCTTCATTGTCCTTCTAGCTATAGCAGATTGAGGTGTACTGCCTTTATTGCTGTAGTGACCAAAAGGAAACTAATCGGTATGGCTTCCATGGCTGCTGTTGGATCATTAGCCCTTAACCCACCACCACCACCTCCCCAAAGGCCTGCCGAGAGAGATATGGGTGAGGATGTAGAGAGGAGGAAGAGAATGAAGTGGAGGAACTCCGCACTATGAGCACTCGGCGGGAGTCGTGGGTGTGGCGGTTGTTTTCCGTTTATGGGAACGTACCAAAAGCACATGCGAACCTGGTGAAGTGCAACCAGTGCAAGGAGGTGCTGAGTCGTGGGAGATGAACAAGTTACTCTCTTACCTGGTAACTTTCTTTCGATGGGATGGTCCGACGACGTATTCCATATCTATGTCAGTAATCACCACAGCTGTGCTGCTTCGGAAAATCTTTCGGCGTCTGCGTCGATGACATCAATATGCTGTATTCGAGGACCTCCTTCGACGGCCGACGTCACCGGATGTTATAAGTAGGACACACGACATCCGTAGCCTCAGTTGTATTTTTTTCCCAGAACATGTGGCACCAAACTACTGCCAGTATAACCACAGAAAGCCTTGCGGAAACGTAAGCTGCAATCGCGTAAGAAATTCTGTAGCGCGGAAGGCAGGGAGGGAGCGAGATGGAATACGTTGTTGGACCATCCCATCGAAAGAACTTTACCAGGTAAGAGAGTAACTTGTTCTTCGAGGGGATTGGGTCCTCAGACGTATTCCATATCTATGACAGACTCCCAAAGCAGTACCAACGTAAGGAGGTGGGAAAAGAATTTAGAATATAAAAATTTAGAATGCCCAATCAAATTGCAGAGTAAAGGACCGCCTTGCCAAAGGCCAGCAGCCATACCCCTGGTAGAATGGGCACGCAAGCCTACCGGAGGGTCCTTACCCGTCAATCGGTAACATTCAGAAATTGCCAAGATAATCCACCGAGACAAAGTCTGCTTAGTAACAGCTTGTCCCAAACGCCTTCCAGCGTAACCAATAAAAAGTTGATCATCCACTCTGACCCGGGACATGAGTGAAATATAAAAGCTTAAAACTCTCCTAGGATCCAGCCTATGAAGCCTCTCCTCTTCCTTACCAGGATGCGGAGGAGGATAAAATGCTGGAAGAATAGCCTTCAGGCCTAAATGAAATTCTGACACCAATTTCGGAAGAAAGGAAGGAAGAACTCTAAGGACAACCCTGTCCTTGTGAAACACAATGAAGGATGGCTTAACTGAAAGTGCCTGTAACTCACTCACTCTGCGAGCGGAAGTGACCGCAACCAAAAATACAGTTTTAAGGGTTAACAGTCTCAAAGGACAAGAATGCAAAGTCTCAAAGGGAGCACCCATTAGAAACTTGAGAACAAGGTTCAGATCCCAACCGGACACCTGGAACAGTGACGGAGGGAATACATTAATGAGCCCTTTCAGAAACTGAGAAATTAAAGGGATTTTAAAATAAGAACACTCCTCAGACGAGCGCTTAAATATAGACAACGCCGCCAGGTAACCTTTAACGGTACCCACTTGCAGGCCCTTGTGGGCCAAAGAAAGCAAAGAAGACAGAATCACAGGAATGTCACATGAAAAAGGATCCACATTCTTAATCCTGCACCAGTCGTAGAACTTTCTCCAACGGCAACGGTACAGGGACTTAGTTGCCGGCCGTCTGGCCGACAGCAACACCTCCATCACGTCTTCAGGGAGGTCCCAATCCTTATATCTCAACCTTTCAGAAGCCAAGCGTGAAGGTTGAGGGATCTGACCTCTGGGTGGAGAACCTGACCCCCCTCCTGTGAGAGCAGATCGTCTCGGTAGGGAAGACGACGTGGAGGGCAGATGGACAAGTCGAGAAGGTCCGGGTACCACGTCCTCCGGGCACCTGCAGGAGCAATGATGATCATTCGGGAACCGAACCTCCGTAACCTCCGCACCACTTGCTGGATGACGGGTACTGGAGGAAACGCGTACAGCAGTGGGAATGACCACTCCACCACGAACGCGTCTCCCAAGGCTCCTCTTGGAGGAAATTCCCGTGAGCAGAACCTCTCGCACTTCCGGTTGACACTGGAGGCGAAGAGATCCACTTGAGGGGTCCCCCAAAGGGCGAAGATCTCCAGGAGAATCTCCTGAGCCAACTCCCACTCGTGAGAGATCGCGCTCTGCCTGCTCAGAGCGTCCGCCTTCTCGTTTTCGTCTCCGGCCAGATGAACTGCCGAGACCGAAATCTCCTGCTGGATTGCCCAGAACCAGAGCTGTATCGCCTCCCTGCACAGAGGAAGTGACCCTGCCCCCCAACCCCTTTTGTTAAGGTAGTGTGACCACTGGAGTTTGAGAGCCTCTTGCAAAGATCCCATCCGCAACCTGGCCTCTGGCACCATAAGAATGCAGGATGCCATGAGGCCGAGCAACCTCAAGAACTTGAATGCTGGGAGACTCTGGGCATGTTGAAACTTGTGCACCATCTGCTGAATGTGATGAGCCCTCACCTGGGGAGGAAAACACTGCCCTAGGGACGTGTCGAGCACTGCTCCGATGTACTGGAGC
This sequence comes from Ambystoma mexicanum, assembly GCF_040938575.1. NCBI lineage: Eukaryota > Metazoa > Chordata > Amphibia > Caudata > Ambystomatidae > Ambystoma > Ambystoma mexicanum. The sequence continues at coordinate 20,520,110 of NC_090922.1, read as the reverse complement.
CGCTGTGTTGGCGTCAAATGTGACTTCTTTAAATTGAGGGAGAAGCCCAGCATGTGAAGGGAGTGGCAGGTGACTGACAGATGATCCAGGACTTGCTTGGGAGGGCGCGCCCTGATAAACCAATCGTCCAGGTATGGGTAGATGTGAATCCCCCCTTTCCTGAGATACGCTGCCACCATCACCATGAGCTTGGTGAAGACCCTCGGGGCGGAGGTCAAGCCGAACGGCAGGACCCGAAACTGAAAGTTCGAGTCGCCAACCGCGAACCTCAGCAACTTCTTGTGCTTGGGATGGATTGGCACATGAAAATAAGCGTCCTTGAGGTCTAGAGTCACCAACCAGTCCTGAAGTTGAAGGGCCTGGAGGACTTGAGAAAGAGTAACCATCTTGAACTTGTCCTTCTGAAGGAGCTTGTTCAAACCGCGCAAGTCCATGGTGGGTCTCAATCCCCCGTCTTTCTTTGAAATCAAAAAATAAGGGGAATACCATCCCTTGTTCCTCTCCACTACAGGCACCAGTTCTATGGCGTCTTTCTCCAGCAGGGATTGAATTTCCTGCGCAAGGAGCAGATCCGGACTCTTCAAAGAGAGGTTCCCCGGTGGATTGTCGTGAGGCCTCTGCCGGAAAGGAAGACAGTAGCCGTGGGCTATGATCTCCAGAACCCACACATCTGAAGTAATGGCCCGCCATTCTACCAGATACTGCACCAGCCTTCCCGCAACCGGCGAACATGGGCCTCATGATTGAGCAGAAGCGGCTGAGCGGCTGCTGCGTTGCCTGAGGGCAAAGAGGCAACTGCCCGAGCGGCCTTGGCACCTCGAGTACCTTTTTTTCCACTTCTGGCACTCCTACGGTGGCCCCTTTGAATAGCAGCTCCTCTCGCTTTACTAAAGGATGAGTAATAACGAAAGGAAGCTCCCCTCCATTGCTGTCCCCTAGGACGAAAAGGTGGAGGTTGGCGAACTGCAGCGCTCAACGACTTTGCTGCAGCTTTTGAGGTCTGCAACCTCTCAAGGCTCTCATCAGCCTTGCTGCCAAAAAGATGTACACCATCAAAGGGCATGTTGAGGAGCCGGCCTTGCACATCAGGAGCAAACCCCGATTTCCGCAACCACGCAAATCTGCATATTACGGTGCCCGCCGCCATGGACCGGCTGACGCAATCTGCCATGTCCAGACCCGACTGAACGGCCTCACACATGGCATCCTTGCCATCCTGTATCATAGCAAGAAAACCATCCCGTTCATCCGCTTCGGGAATATGTTCAGCCGCTAAGGAAACACAGTTACAGAGAGTGTACGTGAAACGTGACAAGGCACATACAGAGTTGGCTGCCTGAAGAGCCATACCCCCCGATGAAAACACTTTCTTTGGCCAACCATCAAAACGCTTGTTGTCCCTATCAGGAGGGATGGCAGGATACGACACCTGCTTTGCTGGGGCCGTAGCCGCCTGCACCACCAAACTCTCCGGAGTGGGGTGCATGGTCAAGTAGCAGGGGTCGCTACTGGCTGGGCGGTATTTTCGCGGCAAAGACTTGCCCACTGCCGGGAGACTCTCCGGAGCAGTCCAAGCCGCCACCACCCTCCTTTGTAGAGCCATATGAAACGGCAGTACCGGGTCAGTTGGTGGATATTGGTCGAGGATATCCGTCAGGTCATCCTGCAGAAAATCCGCTGGTGGAGTAGACCACCCCAAGGACTCTGTGACCCTCGACATAAGGTGCCGCTACGAGGATTCGGCATGGGTGCCAGGCTCAGGCCTACAGAACTTCACCTCCGGAGAGGTGTCCAGACCACTGGCGTCGTGCAGCGACTGACGCAGGTCCTCAATCTGGCTATGTCCAGAGATCATCTCGTCTGGTACCGTATCAGGAACCATCCCATCTTCAGAACCCTCATCCACCTCAGAAATATAATCCAGATGGTGGAAAGTGGGCACAGAATGGGGGACAAAGACATGTTTGGCCTTGGCCAGAGCCTTTCTAGGGGGTTCCACCGTGCCACGGGGTACCTCCGACAAAACAGCCTCGAAAGGCATCGAGTGAATCGGCGTCGACGACCGCATCGACGGCTTCGACACAGGCCTCGAAGGTGGAGCCCCGAGCATGTCCTTTGACAGCCTGGGCGCCGATGGCGTCGACGACTTCCTTGGAGGCGGAGCCTCGAGAGAGTCCCTCGACGACTTTGGCGCCACAGGCATCGACGTCTTCTTCGAAGACTGCACAGGTGCACACAGTCTCGAGTTCGTCGAGGACCGGGACCTGGAACGGGCATGACTAGAATGATTCCCCTTGTCCGAGCGGGACCTTTCCCGCGAATCGTGCCGACCACCCGAGCCCAATGCGTACGAGCGGTGTCTCTAGTAAGGTCACGCCCGACCCCACTCAGAGGCGCGGACGGACCAGTGCCCTGCGATTCAAGAATCGCCAATATTTTCTTACCGAAGGAAGCCCATTCCCCCGGAGTTGCATGCTTGGTGGGATAAGCGACCCGCCGACGGGCAGAGTCCTCCGACAAGGAAGGCGACCGATGACGGCGCTTCCGTGAGTGCCTCGAAGAGGCAGAGGAGTGGCGGGACCCACACCGAGACCCCCTAGACTTACGACGCCGATGTGGAGAGTCGCCCATCGAATCGTCCGTCGAAAGCCCAGTGGACCTCGACTTTTGGGGCTTGAACACCTTACTGACCGACAGCTTCTTCTTACGCTCCCGCAAGGCCTTGGACGTAAGCGACTGGCCGTCGACACAATCATCCATGTCGTGGGCCTCCCCGAGGCACCAGAGGCAGGCGTCATGCGAGTCCGTCACAAACATCTTGGACCCGCAGTCCCCACACTTCTTGAAGCCCGTACGCGGGGTGGAAGAAGAGGAAGACATCCCGATAAACTTCACAAACGAACAGGTTCAAAGAACCGAAAAACAAACTCCAAAGAGTCGAGGCGCGCGGAGATCTCCGAAGCGAACACATTCGCGAAAAAAACAGAACTGAGACTACGGGCATCGTGCATCCTACTTATAACATCCGGTGACGTCGGCCGTAGTAGGAGGTCCTCGAAGATGGCGTATCGACGTCATCGACGCAGGACGCAGAAAGATTTTCCGAAGCAGCACAGCTGTGGTGATTACTGTCATAGATATGGAATACGTCGGAGGACCCAATCCCCTCGAATTGGTGTGTTCAGTTTTGGTACGACAACCATGAAGCGACACCTCACTTCGTTCCACACTGCGGACATTCGCAAGGTGGTGCCATGTGAAGACCGTAGTCGATTGAGTTCCTCCACAGCATCCTCCGTGTCCGATCCTCCCACCACAAGAGACACTCCTGTAGGGGAACGCCTCCCTCCAGCTGCCTCACTAGCCATTCGCAATGCTGTTGACCCTTACCTTTCAAAGGTGACAGTAGTGTGCACGTATTGTGACGCAGTACTCTGCAGGGGGGAGAGTTTTCAAAGTGCTTTTGAGGCTGCAGTCAAGAGCACCAGAAGATCTGCTCCTTACCTAAATAAAGCTCAGCCTAAATCTTTCGCGGTTCATTTGACGTTTCTTATCCCCGTGGCTGGTGTCCCTTCCTTACCCTTCTTTGAACTCTTCTCCTAGTGTGCCGTGTGCTTTTAAGCAATAAAGGTGAAAACAACAAAAATTACAGAAAAGGCTCTTTTCAGTGCCACCTTTCTCAGTATAACAATAGAACTATGAAGTAACGGTCGTAGACCCCAGCGGGGTTCTGAAAAAGAAGGGAAAGTGCAAGCGGAGCAAACACAATGAAGTGTACGCTGGGAGTAAGTGGCGGCTCTGAAAAGAGCCTTTCGGTGGTGTGTTTTGTGGGTCAAAAACTGTCGATTGGTGAAAATGGAATGTCAGATAGGTTAGTGTGATTGCAAAAGAGGTTGCAATGCATTTTGTACATTGCAAAGAAAAATCTGATTGCCAGCATATGTGAGGTGGACTCCATCTCTGCGCAAAATGAAAGTGCTGCGAAACAAAATGTTTTCATTGTGGAAAGAGGACATGCCAACATCTCTTAAAAATGCACACACAGCCTTATTCACATTGTGTCTCGCTTTCTCCATTTGTGGACAGAACGCAGCCATATGTGTCTTTGGCCAATACGGGAAAAAAGTATTTTACAATTTGGAAACGTGTCCATGAGCTTCGCGAGTACTTCCTTCATTGCAAATTGGAAAGAAATTCCAGATAGATAAATGGCCTAAACTGTTTCCTCCGCAATGAATGATCAGTATATCTGTAGGACGCTCTGTCAGTAAAGTAACACAGAAAGGTACCAAGTCCAGCCATCTCATGCCAGTGCACTTCCACATGAGGACATCTGAGATTTGTAGATAAACTGCAGCTTTCTGCATGCACCTTCAACCAATGTATCCATGAGTCTCCCAAAATCCAGATAATCTGTTTTCGAGCATGGAAAGCCATGGCTGTGTGGTCTCCTGTCAGGGAGAAGACGGTCTTACTAAAGTACGTCGGTCAGAACACACCTACTGAACTTTATGGACCAATCCCTAGCTCAGCTCATTCTCATTTACATACGTCTCCACCCCTGAATACCCGTTGGTGATATATGTTCTGGCTGCAAACTACCGCCATGTTCGCGGACATGTAGAGCATCAGAGCGTGACGACGGTACATTAAAGTACTATTCCCCTTTTTCCCTTTTAAGGTAGGCTCTGAAAGAGCAGTTTTTTTTATTTTTGGCCAGATACTGTACAGACATCTGGTATTTTATGTATTTTTTTGTATTTTTTGACCTTGCTTTACTCTTGCACACATTACAGAACCTTCTCTAAGGCAAGCCATACATTCAAAAGAACATCGCATTTCCCAAAGAAGTTAGCGCAACACCATCTCCTTCAAAGTAACCCGCATTGCTTGGAGCAATGTTATCATGGCAGCAAAAAAACATACAAGCTCGTAGCATGAATGCACGCATGCCGCGATTGATGATACACCTCCCGATGCTTTGATCTTGACAGAAAACAGAATTGTTGCTCCATTGTACTCTAGGGAGTAAAGCAGAAAAAAATACTTTCGTTGTTGGGAAGATGGTCATGAGTGCTTCAACCAACAGTGCCAAATCTGCCAACAAAGTATGTGAAGTCACGTATCCCAAATGGCAAGCACTGTAGTGCAAAATTACCACATGAGGAGTGGTCATTGTACGCATGGCTCTACAAACTTGCAGAATTGCTGCAGCATTGGCAACAGTGTCAGCGCTCCACACCAGCTCCACTCCTCTCACATCGAAATGGTGTGCCACATGCCAACTCTCGGTATAGTGTTGTAAGCCTTGCACAAAAATGTCTCCAAGCATTAAAACCCTGACCCTCTCCACCTCTGCCATCTTCAGCGTGCGCACCATCTTTCGATACAAAAGAGTAATGTGAACATCTGATTGGCTGTTGCCTACAGTCGCTTTTCCATGCACGATTTGCTGTAGAAACCCGTATGTGACACGCCCTACCAGCAGACAAGCGTTGCCTACGTGCGGCACGAAACTCTTACCCAGTCCTTCCATCATTTCTACAGCGGTACCAAAGCGAGTCCCTCATTGGACACAACTAAGCAGTCGCACAATCATCCACCAATCACATTGAACATTGCTAATTTTAACTCCGTCATCAACATTGCGCACTTCAAAATGACTGTCGATGATTCTGAATGGAAGTCGCATATCATTGCAAAGCACCTACTTGACAAGCTACTGTGCAAATAAAATTAAAGAAAATGTCTACGTACAGCTCCATGCATGTGCACATGCATGAGTATAGAGAACAGGTATGTATATTTTAATCAGAGTACATGTGGAACCCTTATGATTTTATTTAGACAAAATGATGCTGCTAAATGTCCATAGGGAATACATAACGCTCCCCCTTTAAAGTGCAAGATGTCCGATTTGTCATTCACAAATTGCATGACTGCTTAATGTCGTCCGCATAACCTGTACATATGTTGCAAGCATGCCTATTAGGGCAGAACTCAATTTTGTATGTGAAAATGTCGGAGTTCTGTACTCTGCACGGCCTACATTAATGCTACGTGCAATGTGATCGTATGAGAATAGAAAGCGGTCCCGATTGCGGTGGTGACATTTCCTTGTGAGGGTCTCCCGACTTTTCGGCATTGTGCTTTTAATTTACAAGTAGAAAATGTTTCCCCATCTAGTACTATGCCCTATCGCTTACAAACCTCTCTCCTATGCATAGTACACTTTGTAAACAACAAGGCATTTCATACCCTTAAAAGTTTTAGCTATTTTGAAGGACCATGCAAAGACTGCACAGAGTGAAGTCAAATGTACACGTGCACTGGGTTGAAATATGAAAGTTGAATGCTCTGACAAAAGAAGCACAATTAATGTGTGCAGTATCATCACTGCTGCAAACACACAAAGTAATTGATTTTCCTTTTTTAAATTGCAGTGAAGACTACTCTCGTGAGAATCAACAGCATCTACAGTGCAGACATATCCGAAGAAACCTACTCATCTTGCACAAAAAAAGTAAGTACAGTACAACCTTTATATTTTAACTACTCCTGAAAGAGGCTGCGTGTGTTATTTGTTTTTTTTTTTTTTGGGCATCAAAGCAAGCATTGATTTGTAAACCATTCTACCTACAAATATCCATTTATTGAACAAAGAATAACAGGCAGAATGGCTGACAAATCCCTGTGTGTTTGGTACTCAAATAACATACGTAATCCTTAGAAGGTTAGATTGTGAAAAGAAATTGCTGTAGCAAGGTTTTGGCATTTCGGTTATTAATAATGGTTCTCGTCACAAGTAGGCCACTTTGCACTCTCATCTGATGCACATTGTAGTAGTATACAAACAGTCAAGTAGCCTTACCAAATCATTGCAGGAGTTCAATGCACTTTGACACACCATGACAAAGAGCTTCCCCATCAGACTCATGCACACATACATTGGACAACAGACCAAAGTATATATTTCTTTGTCAACAGACACCAAAGAATGCCTACCAAAAAGCAAGTCCGTAGAAAGGAACGCAGAAGTAGTTCAAATAAAAATAAAGGTGCCAAATGTAAGCATCCACCTGTTGTAGAGTTTGTACAGAATGTTGGTACAAACCAGCTAATGCAGTTGGGTAACAAAATAAAGGAAGTCTCAACTACCAAAACTGTACCTCCACCATCAAAAAGTGTCACAAAACACAAAAAAGTTATCAAAAAAAATGCCTACCAGTACAGCTAACAATGTTCCTAATAATCCTGACAGTGTAAGAACAACCCATAGTAAAAAAAAGTATTTTAGCAAAAATGTTTCGTCACAGAGTCCTTCAGAATGTACTAAGAAGAGGACCGAAATCATCCTCACCCCTTAAAACCTACCGTAGAAAGTTAATCCTACAAGCTCTCGTGACAGTGCAATCCTTCTCAAAAGGAAGTTGTTCATTTTAGTGTTAAATAGGATGAAAGCACTAACAAAAGTAAGTACAAAACTACAAAAGAAACTCAGCAATAAACGGAATGTGAACAAAAATAATTTCTTACATGTTTGTGGTGGTGAATGGAGTCACACAACCACCACAGAACCATATTTGAATGAAGAAGCATACAAACAAAATCAAACACACAATTGCCATCCATAGCAGTGGACGAGGGTATAAGAAAATCAATACTACCATTATGGAACAAGAAACACTGCTTACAAAACTATCCCCTGCAAACTCAGAATTACCTCTCGATTCAGCAGAACCACACCGTCCAGTATACAAATGGCTATGCACATCAATCTGTGCCATTCCAAACAAAGCTTTCAAATCTTTACGTCAGTTCCTCAATCAATATGTAAAAGGTAAAGATAAAAGTAAAATGAAAGTGCTGCAAAATATGGATATTTTTCCAGTGTGGAAAGACACAGGACTAAAAGGACATTCATTAGCCTGCATTTCTGGGGCTATTTGCAAAAGTACCTTCCATGATATCAAAAGAATATCAATACATCATTCCAATGTAAGAAATTTAGTGTATAAAATATACTATGCAAAAAGTCCAGCTTCAGAATTAGGCAATTTAAATACCACTCTTCTGCATGGTACACCCAAATACCTACAAGAATAAATTGACCGTATTCAGAAAAAGTATTGTGGAACTGAGAGCCACTTAGAAAATGCAACAGTTTTGGAACATGGTAGCAACAATTCTGCACATAGCAACCTTCTATTACACACATACAGAAAATAAATAGTAAAATTTAAAAGGTCATCGGCTGAAGTACCAAACCATGTGTGTGTGTGTGTTGCAGAACGTTTTACAAAAGGAACAAAAATGTGGCCATATCATACAAAATAGAAGACAATGAAGACTCTAAATGGTTTGAATTAGCTTTGTACCTTTTAGCTGAAAACAAATATGAACTAACTGAACGCCTAATATGTTGCAGTTACTGTACTGCAAAATTAGACAACAACCACACTCCTTCACGTGCTATTACAAATAATTTGTAATTGTTTCCATTACCAAAAATCCTGCAACAGCTCAATTTGTATGAGAGCATGATAATTCAAACAGTTCACCCATTTCAAGCAATTATACGCCTTCATCCAAAAAAAGCAAAATTACCTTCCTCTGAATTGGTGAAACGCATTCGTGGCAAAGTAGTTTATCTGCCATTAGATCTAACGGAAAATGTACACACTTTAGGAGTGGAACGTTCAATAGAGCATTCTTTAATAGTCTTGGTAAATGCAGTATCAACAAAGGACAAAAAAAATTGGCAACAATTAGTGGACTTACACAAAGTTAGACAAGAATTGCAATACCTAAAAGACAATAATTAGTACTACAAGGAAATGAATATTGATGAAAGTTTAAGGGAAAAAACTGAAATAATTCAAGAGCCATCAGAAACTGGACAATTCGAACTTCTGGATCCAGCTACAGTATCCACTCTTTTGGACCTTTACACAATTCATCCATTGCATTCCAATGAAAGCATAGATGATGCACTAGAAACTTACCAAATGCGACAAACCAAAGGGTCACCAATGAGTATTTGGGAAAAAAGTATAGAAGCACGTGCTTTTCCGCTGCTATTTCCTACTGGCAAAGGTGGAAGATACGATAGACCCACTCAGATTGGGGCATCAGAATACCGCTCATTACGAATGTATTCGCAAGATCCCAGACATATTCCACCTAATCTATGAAAGTGAATTAGCAACACTATGTTATGGAATTGCACACATTCTTAAATCTGGAACCCACTTTCAAAATATGTCAGCTACGCAGTTAATACAAAAAGTACAGGAAAAAGATGACGTTTTACAATCAAGTATAACAAATTTGTTTGCAAACATGCGTGGTACAAAGGAATACTGGTTCAGACGGCACGGAGATGTGCGTTGCATGATCAGAAACCTTGGACCACCGACTTTGTTACGCTAATTGTGCAGAATATGCATGGGAAGATTTACATGAGTTCCTACGCATAGCAAACAGCAACAAAAACAACAGATATATTAACAACTGGAGAACTTTGCTCTCTAGATCCAGTTAATGTCTCAAGATATTTCCATCATCGTTCCATTGTCATGCTACACTTTATTTGCAATAAAACTGTTCCTCCCCTTAGAGAAGTGCAGCACTTCTTTTGGAGAAAAGAATATCAAGCGAGAGGAGCACCACATATTCACATGCTGTTAGGGATCAAAGGTGCACCGAAATTTGGGCACGGCAGTGATAGCACTGTTTTGCAGTTTATCCAAAAATATGTCACATGTGAAATCCCTTCATGAGCTGCATGGGCAGATTTCACAATTTCAAAGACACAAATGTGGCAAATATTGTCGCCGCAAATACAAAAACAAAGGTAAATACTACACCAAATGCTGCTTTGGTTTCCCTAGACCAGTTACAGAAACAGGTGAAGTAAACAACTTCATGTCTTCAGTTTGACACAGTGTTAAAGGTAAATCACCTAAAAACACGTATTACATAAAAAGAAGGGAAGAATCAAAATATATCAATGATTACAATGCAATCATTGCCCTCTTATGGAATGCAAACATAGATGTGCAGTACATTGCAGACAATTCAACTGCTGTTGCATGATATGCTACAGCCTACTTACCAAAAGCAGAAAAAACAGAGCTTCAAGAAGACCTCTGGGATGACCTAGCATCAGACAAAACATTATCACAGAAATTGTACAGACTAGGCATAAAAATGCTCTCTCATAGAGAATGTGGGGCCTATGAAGCAGCAGATCATTTAACCGGCACTGTTTTGTATGGAAAATCAGACAACATAGTATGGCTCAGTCTTGGTCCTGCAAAATCTAGAAAAAGAGTGCTAAAATCATATGAGGACATAGAAACAATTGCCAGAAATGATCCCAACAGCCAGGACATTCTAAAGAACAATTTACTGGACACATACTATCCGAACAGGAGTACCACTCTGGAAAGCATGTGTCTATAGCATACAGCTCAAAACTTTGCATACAAAAATAATGTAAAACCCGATGAAAGCAAACGTAGATATAGAGTGACCGATTGTGAAGGGAGCTTAGTGAAACTTACCAAAACGAAGCTTAATTAATCATGTAAAATTGTCATTAAAAACTCTTCAACAGAAAGAACTATATTACATGTCTCTGTTACAACTTTTCAAACTATGGAGAAAAGAGGAAGACATACCAGATAATTATGACTGCTATGAAGATGCTTTCAAAGCAAATGAAAGCACTATCTCTGATGTGAACTTTACGCAGTACAAAACAATGTTAGACAATGAGCAGCAACAGGAAGAAGAACTTCAGGCCCAACTAGATAAGGACTCTTCCGACAATAGTCAACCTTCTGTAACAGGAAGTCAAGAACCACTAGGACAACCACTAATAGCAAATGAGGCTGAAGTAGCTATGGCAGAAGTAGAAAACACCATGTATCAGTATCAAGAAGATACAGAAGTCTTAACTGTACAACAAGCAAAACTTAACAACGATCAACGCACCATTTTTGAAGACGTAACAAAGACATTGTACATGGTGTACAACATGAAAATAAAGAATGTACCTGTCAAAATTACAAACCTATATTGCTGTACGTCATTGATGATGCTGGATCAGGGAAAACATTCTTAATCAAAATCATCAGCAAGTTCCTTCAACAATTGAAAAACAACAAACTGTCAGCTGTTGTAACAGCCCCCACAGGTTTAGCTGCCTACAACATAGGCGGTGTGACTTTACACCGATTACTACTGCTTCCAGTGGAGCATCAAAATAAATTAGACCACTACAAACTTCCTGCAGAAGCTGCAATGGAATTACGTAGAGTATTGAAACAAATGAAAATGCTAATAATAGATAAAGTGAGCATGGTCTCCAACTTATGTTGGCTTTGATTCATCTCAGATTGCAAGAAGTACTTGAAAATAATGAACAACTCTTTTCAGGGAAACACATTATCATTTTCGGAGATCTTCTACAATTGACATCAGTGAAAGGTGAATCGATTTTTAAAACCTTAGGCCACAAACTCTGCCCGAAAACTGTTGGTAGCATAGGTAATGTTAACCTTGGCAACATTTCCAAAACAGAGAATTAACTGAGAACATGCAGCAATCTGTAGATCTCACTTATTCCAATATTTCAAAAAGTATTAGAGTTGGTGTATTATCGCAAGAAGCACAAGTTGTATTGAAAAACCGGCATATACATGTACTTTATGGCGATAATGCATGTGCAACTGATGTTATGGAACAAATAGCGCTCACAAATGTCAATAGTGTTGCCTTTATGCCAACTCTTGCAAGCGGTTTCAAATTCAATTAAACAATGTTAAAGAAAGAAATGCAACCAATAATAGAAATCAGCAGAACAGACAAACTAGATCTACATGGTATTAGTTAGTGAGCAAGCCACAACAAGACTAAATAGTTTAGAAAATTCAATCTCCAACACAGCTGGGTTGGATAAAATATTGAAATTATCCTTAAATTGACGAGTAATGCTTAAACGTAACCTGGACGTAGAGCAAGGGGTAGTTAATGGAGCACTGGGCACAGTTGTTGGCTTTCAATCATACCCACGTGATAGCAACATTCAGTTTGTAAATATTTGCTTTGATAAAGTTTCAGAAGTGAAAAGGATAGGGCGCTCAATTGCTCGATTGCTTCTCTTCAAAGACATGTATGTACGTAGAGAGCAATTTTCTCTAACTCTTGCATATGCAGTTACCATTCATAAATCCCAAGGTCTTACCCTAGACAAAGCATTGATAGATATAGGAAACACAGGGTTTAAGGAAGGCATGAGCTCCGTAGCATTATCACGTTTATGTACACTTGACCGTCTATTGCTAATAAAGTTTGATTCAAGTAAAGTCAAAACTGATATTCCTTGCATTCTAGAATACAATAGATTGCGTTCACTGTACACTCATCTGAAACAATAACCTGTTCCAGATAAAGTGAAACGTGGCAAAAGAAAAGTAAATGCAACAGAATTCAACAGAAAATTCCACAAAGAAAAGAAGGTAAAGTTTCATCAATTACTGCAAACATAGAACAACCTATTAGGGAATGTAAACCAGGGACATCGGCAAAGAAGCAACAGAAAAACCGAAAAATACTCTCAGATACAGAACTTGCTGGGCCATTCAAATTTGCAAATGAAAGTGGGGTAAGTTGCTATGCAAATGTAGCAATGAATATTCTATTTCAATTGCCACCAATTGTTAACAATATTTACCTCCACAGTACAGACCAATTGTGTTTGCAAATGTTAGTGCTGCATAGAAATGCAACAAGCAATCCTGACAACACATATAGTGTTAATGGAGTAATGCAACAATTGGACTACTGTGCTGGAATGATGAGATTCACTATGAACTCACAAGAAGATCGACAAGAATTTCTAATGTACATACTATTAGTATTGGAAAACAAAAGCATACCTTTAAATTAAAATCTTCCAAATTTAGTACATGTGGAAACATACATGCACTCTTTCTAGGAAAGTGATACAGGAAGAAATCCCAAATGAGCGATTTGTGTATGTTTCCATACCAAATTGTGAGAGCATTCCATTTCAGCAACTTGTACAAAATGCAAACCATGGCAGATTATGTAGTGTTTGCAATTAAGACAATCGCTCCACCTTACTGATACGATCACATAGTGCCTACATAATACTTATGCTTCTACATTATAATGCAGATGGCACCAAAAACAACTGCAAACTGACTGGATTCACACACGGTCAAGTGTCACTTGGAAAGAAAACCTTTACAACAGTAGGAATATTCTACCATGCAGGAGCTACAAACAATGCAGGTCACTACACTGCATACATTAAAAAGAATTCTGGATGGTTCAAATGTAATGATAGCACCATTACTCTAAAGCAGAGATTGCCAGCTAACCTAACAAATGCATATTTAATGTTCTTAAAGCCAATATTTACGAAATAATGTGTACTTCAAGATTGTCAACAAATTATGTGAAAGACTACAACCAGTTAGAATACGCCCACAGGTATCTAACTACCCAACAGGATGGAAGAATGACACAAATAAATAATTATCACAAATCATTGGAAACAAATGCACAGGTAGAATACGCCTAGAGGTATCTAACTGTTGTTAAAAATCGGCAGGAAGGCAACAAACAAAACATTAACAGGAAAGATGAAGGAAACAGGATATAACGACGACACAAAAGAATGATGATCATGAATCTGTAGGAACAAATGCACAGTTAGAATACGCCTAAAGGTATCCAACTGTTGTTAAAAATGGGCAGGAGGGCAACAAACATAACATTGATCAGAAAGATGAAAGAAACACTCAAAGGAAACAAGGAAGTAGTTAGTACCATAGGAAACAAAGGTTTTTTTTAATCCGACAAGGTTTTTTTTTCCCCAGACCCAACGTTTAGAAAAGCAAACACAGAAACTGAGTGCAATGCACAGTACACTGGTTTGTAAACTAAATATGAGGGTAAAAAAAAGGTTAACTGTCTATTATGCAATGTAGTAAATTTTCAAAAAATGCTAACACTAACACAACTTTTTCTTTCATCACAGAAATGGAAAAAGTGATACTTCCGTCAAGTACGGTAGCCACTTAAAAAATGGATGTGGATTCTGAGAAAAGTGAGGAGTAAGTGTACTGGCAGTCATTTTCTACAAATGGGAATCTACATGTCTAATCTATGGTACTAATATGCTGCAGTGCCTGTAGGCTGGCCCTTCCATCTTCGGTGAGTAACCTACCACCTACACCTTACGACCAAGGTACAAGGAGTATAGTTCCGATCCACAACCATCGCTGCAAATATCAAAACCATGGTCCTTGTAAATTAGCTACTTATAAATTTACTTTTCGGACCATCGTCTGCAGCCATGAAGCTAAGACACTAGGGCGTCAACACAACTTGCGCATTACACCACACCCATATTGACTTGTAACTCCACTGCTTATGACTTCAGTCTTGGGTCTCTCCACAAACACCTCAGTGATGTGTTGTAGTGGTGGTTTTTCTATAGGTGTGATATCCTTCAGTGCTTCTGGCCAGAGGCTCCACTCCTAGCTGTATGTCCATAGATCCTACATGGGATGGGTGTGCAGTGGCTTGCACGTCTATTACTTATAACTTTGTTCTTGGGTGCATGGCCTTTGGCCATGCACCCAAGACTGGACGTACTCCCCACTACTTGCCAATCGAAATGCAATACTACTGATGTATGCATGGGTGGCACATGCTACGGTGGTTGTGGCCAGGGCCTAGAGTTTTGGAAGTAAGGCCGACGGCCATGCATCCAAGCCTCTAGGCCCTGGCCACAACCACCATAGCATGTACCATCCATGGCGGCGTACTGATGAATTCAATAACCTTAGGAAAAAGTATAGCAATTACGGCATAGTGTCAATTTCAACATTCCCTAACACAACACGTGTCTTTACAACTGTAACAACTTCCCAGTGCGTGGGCTGAAATACTGGCCTTATTGGACCCCTCATTTTCTGTGCATACAAGGAGGACATACAACATACCACATTAAGATGATCACTCCACACAACTTGCCAATCGAAACGCAATACTACGGGTGTATGCATGGGTGGCACATGCTACGGTGGTTGTGTCCAGGGCCTAGAGTTTTGGATATAAGGCCTTCGGCCGACGGCCATGCTTCCAAGACTCTAGCCCCTGGCCACAACCACTGTAGCATGTGCCACCTATGGCGGCATACTGATGAATTCAATAACCATAGGATGCATCCAAGACTCTAGGCCCTAGCCACAACCACCGTAGCATGTGCCACCCATGGCGGCGTACTGATGAATTCAATAACCTTCGGAAAAAGTATAGCAATTACGGCATGCTGTCAATTTCAATGTTCCCTAACACCACACGTTTCCTTACAACTTTAACAACTCCCCCGACCACTGCACGGGCTGAAATACTGTCCTTATTGGACCCCTCATTTTCTGTGCGTACAAGGAAGCCATAGAACATATGTCATTAAGAAGGTATTAGTGTATTATTGGGTGCATCCCCACAACCACCTCAGTGATGTGTGGTAGTGGGGGTTATTCTATAGGTGTGTTATCCTTCAGTGCTTCTGCCCAGAGGCTTCACTCCTAGCTGTAGGTCTGTAGATCTTACATGGGATGGGTGTACAGTGGCTTCCACGTCTAGTACTTATCACTTTGTTCTTGGGTGCATGGCCTTTGGCCATGCACCCAAGACTGCACGCACTCCCCACAACTTGACAATCAAACCGCAACACTACGGGTGTATGCATGGGTGGCACATGCAGCGGTGGTTGTGGCCAGGCATGCCTTAACCAAGCATGCCTTTTAATAACAGTGCTCTCTGCTATATGCCTGCCGGCGTTATCCGCAGCATCAAAGGTTGCCTTAAGGATGCAACAGGACACATCCCTCCCCTGACGCAACCTGTGCCAACTGGCTTTTTAAAGGTTCCGGTGCGGAGTCGATGAGTGCAGCCACTTGTTCCCACTGGTGGCAGTTGTAACTAGCCAGCAGAGTGGTGGAGTTGGCAATCCTTGCATGGTAGGCGGAAGTGGAGGCTACCTTCCTTCCCAAAGCGTAGATATTTTTGCTCTCCTTGTCGAGGGGAGCCTCAGACAATGATAGGGGCGTTCCCGCCCTCTTTCGGGTTTAGTGACTACCAGGGAGTCTGGTTTCAGTTGCCCCCTTATAAACAGCGGGTCTGACTGTGCTGCCCTGAACAACTTTTCGATCCTGGGGTTTACTGCCCTGGTGAAGTTGGGATTAAGAAGGGAAGGGTCAATCCTCCTTTGTATAGATTTGAGAATAGGGATGGCCTGGGCAATGGGTCTCTTTTCTCCCACTAATTCCTCGGCGAAGTCCCTTTCTTCTTGAGCTCCCTGAGTATCTATGCGGAAGTGTTCTGCCGTTTGGATAAAACCTCATTTAGGAGAGGTTGGTTGTCGACTGGGGAGTCGGTAACCGGAGGTTCCTTGTCTACTGGGGAGTCTACTCCTTAGACTTCTGGGTCATCTTCATCCTCGTCATCCCCATAGTAGTCCGCCCCAGTTTTGTCATCCAACGCTGCCAATTCTGGATCCTCATCCTGTAGTGGATCCTCATTATACTGAGAGTATGGCTGTACGTAAAAAGGGTCAGAAGACCGACTTTGTATTAGTGCCTCAACTCGATGTTTTTTACCAGGGGGTTGCGGGTCCCTAGACCCTGAGGGAGTAGCCCCGTCCGGGGTATACGAGAGGAAGTGCTCTGGATTCTTGGCATAGAAGTCTGCTAGTGATGACATTCTGGACATAACTCTGTCTATGTCCTCACTGGACCATTGTTTTGAGCTGGGAATTACCCTCTCTTGGGGGTGTTTCCCTGCAATCTCTTGACTGGACCTATGGGCTTGTGCAGGGGTCTCAGAATGTTTAACAGAGGACTTGGAGCTGTCTTTAGGTATCTGTGGTGCAGAAGAAGGCTGAGAAGGCTTCTTCTGCTGTTTCCCGCCCTCCCCGGGAGTAGAAGAGTGCTTCCCTGGGGTTTTCACCTTTTCTGAGCTTTTCGACATCTGGCGTCGAGATTCGGGGGTAGTGTCCCTTTCCAGAGATTGAGTATGTCGGGACACAGGCGTAGGCGTCGAGCGGTCTGCTGATGCCAACTCCTGGAGTGCGGCCTGGGGATGGATCGAATCTCCATTACTTTAGTAAGTGAGGCAACAGTGGATGGTTGCCTGGTGTCATGCGGCGATCTTAATCAAGAACGCCCAGAGGACACGACAAGCGCGTCGAGTCCCGGTTGGACTTCGAGTGTTTAGTGGAAGTAGTGTGGGTAGCGCTCGTTTCGCTGGGTGTTTTCCCCATAGCTGCCCTGCCAGACAACCTTCCGAGGTCGGGGACTTGCGCTTGGCTGTCTTTCGACGCCACGTTGCCCTCGCCGTCCGATAGTACGGCATCGCTGCCATCACTGAAGGTGCCCTCCGCTTCCATGGGCTCTCGTTGCCTGGCGTGGTGGGCCCAAGGTTTGATCGAACGGTCCTTTAAAGTTTTAGCCTTGAACCGGCTACACGCTCTGCGATTCGCCTCGGGGTGGTCCCTCGGCAGGCAGAGGTTACAGGTGGTGTGTGTCTGTCAACCCAAGGGTACTTGCGGTTGCACTTGGGGCAAAATTGGAAAGGGGTACCCTCCATATGCACCCTGTGGCAGCAGGCTAGTGTGTAGGAATATATATAAAATATATGTGAGTGAAGAGTATGTACCACCCCCCACTCTCCCTACTTGTACAGGGCCGAGGCCAGAGGCCTTCCCAGGCCGGGGCTGAGGCCAGAGGCCTTCCGAGGCCCAAAGTCTGTCGTGTAGTTCGACGGCAGTTTTCTTCTCTGGTCCGGCGTCGAGCTTCGGGTTCCGATGACTCGACGTGGGTATTGAAGAAAACAGGGAAATATATATTATTTAGCAAAATTATGGCTAAAGCCAGGGAACTCCGCGGGATGCATCCGACAATTATGGCGGAAAAAAAACAATCTGAGGGTCCTTTACGCGTGAGGGATCGTGGGTACAGTGGACTTCACACTAGGGATAGTATTACTGGCACGCCCTGTGTCGATGCCCATTTTCGAGTTTCGAAAAACAAACTAATACTCCGCAGCTTCCACTAGATGTCGGCCTATGCACAGCATGTGATCTAAGCAGATTCCACAAGCCTCAGAAATATATATATATATTTTATTTTATTTTTTAACTTAATTTAGCATTTTATATCATCTGAACATTACATAACAGGCAGCTCATGGCAGCACACATTTGAACATGGTGTCAAACATTTCACATCAAGTTATCCAAGTTTGCCAAACAGTCTTAACTCTGCAATTTCCCTTACACTCAGTCTACAGTTAAACTGCAGTGTAGCTACCCTGGCCATCAATTGTGATAAACTACAGTGTAATCATTGTCATAGGCTTGCTGAGCTGTGCGAAGCATTATCGCTGTTTATCCTGGTTACCAAATAGTTCTCGTACTGCACCCAGATATCTATTGGTCTGCAGGCTGCCAAACAGATTTTCTGTAGAGATCTTCTGTGCCAAAGCAAATCATGACATCTTTGAGCCAAATTTCAACAGTAGGTGCTGGAACCTTGCCCCACACTTTTGACACACAAATATCAGCTATTACTAACAATAGCCAAGCCAACTGGCGTACAATAGCTGGGATGTCCTTGGTATATCCCAGTATTTCAATGAAATGGGCTGGATTCAACTGTACTCCAATTATCTCAATGACCGTCTTAAAACCCCTCCGCAGAACCTTTGTATGGTTCCACAGGACCAGACTAAATGTAGAAAATGTGCTTGATCGCTGTGACACTTGACCTTCCTTACTACTTTCGGGGTGGCCTTTGGACTTTCATGAGGTAAAATTTACAAGCCTTTACTAAAGGGGACTACTCTTACAGAGGTAACTATGTATGTACATTTGTTAACCAAGACCGGCCATTTTCAAATATCGATTGAGAATAATCGATATTTAGTAATATTACATTCCTTTCACCATGCATTTGAACAGTACATTTCAAATGAAGCATTTCCTCTGTCACTTTTGCCTTAATATTCAGTGCCACCACTTCTTCTATCACAATCCTTCTTTAGGCGCTGCATTTAAGAATATTCCAAAATATATTCCAAGACTAGAAATGATTCAATGTCAGCCATCAGCATATTATACACAACTCTTGAGGACAAGTGCAAAGATCAAAAACTAGCCTATTAAAATCAACAACTTACAACTGTGTAATGTCACGAGATATTATAGCCCGCAAATAAGAGATTACTAAAAAAAAAAAAAAGTAGAACGATGTTATGGAATATGGTCACCTTTAAAATTCCTCTCAATTCCCATTAAACTAAAATTCCTCTCAATTCCCATTAAACTATTAGAGTGAACAGTCCACGATGAGCTTATACAAGAAATTCCATGGTTTTTCCTACAAGAAGCACTTTTAGCTGTCCAAAGCGCTTTAAAAGAGTCGGCTGCAGTAGGTAGTGGTTGTGAATCATAAGACTATGAAACGATCTCAGAGTTAGCTTTATGATCAGCTGGCTTATGAATACTTTCTCCCAACACCTAATCTAAATCAGCTATTTTCCAGTTCTTCTTGAATACTTGGCAGTATGCTAAAATCCTCACTTGGACAAAGTTAACCTTCTATCTTTTTAGGTTTTCTATTATTACCTTTTGACTATTCCAGCTTCCCTTTTTTTTCTGCTTCTGCACTCGATTTCCATCATCATCCAAAGCACCCAAAGCTGACATTGCACTATTAGCTTCTAAACCCAAACAACGACCTTAACATTGCCTGGATCACTTATTGTCATTAGGGTCTTGCAGTTTCATTATTTTATTTTATTTCCAGCTTGACTCGATCTTCCATGATTTTTACTAAAACCCTTTAGTAGAAAAGTATTTCCGTCTATGCAATAAGGTTACTATTCATTTTTAATATATTTCCGTCATTAATGCCTCCCGCTGTCATGAGAGGTTAAAGGCAGTGGATATGGCAAGGAAAAGGTGCGCAAGAACACACAGTATATAGCATTATGTCAAACAGGCACTCAGGAATCAAGATACATGTACACGAAAACCTCAGATGTGCAAATAGAGCATGATAAGAACACAAATATGTGAAAAGGGATGTGGGCCAAGCCTGTAGAAGCTCATTTTGAGTACAAAGAAAGTCGGCAAGATCCTCACCCACAATTGTTGTTCCAGGTAGTGTTGGCGCTAAGCCCACATACAAGACAAGCAATGACAGGATCTGTGAGCGAACACCGTATAAATTAACTTAGAGACAATACTCACGAGGACGAGAAACGCCACCTGTAATGTCAGCAAATAGCATGAACCCTGCTGATCAAACAGGGACCCAGAAAGGCTATAACAGCAAAGGGAGTATAACTTAATACATAAGACTCGTGACCAAGGACAAGTAGGAATAGTGCTTACAGAACAGCAAGGAAAACATAAGCTTTCACACAGGAGCTGGATACAACAGCACACTACACCCATCAATCAATAGGGAACAAAGAAAAGTGAAAGGGAAACGTAAGAAAAGGCTCAAAGAGAAAGTAAAGGAACAGTGATGTCTTTGTTACTTACCTGCAACTGTATTTCTCCAGCATTGGCATCTTTCATAGATTCACATGCTTGAATATTCCCTGTTGTCAGAGTAGGAATCCTCAGTAATTTGAAACCTATCATTAAAATAAAAACCCCATAGGGCCTATGTAGCCATTCACTTGTGTAGGCCCTGCATCTCCTTTGGTCATTTTTAACCCTAACTAATGAGATAGCAGGGCTTTAGCTCCACTCCAGGCAACCATCTTCAGATTTTGAAACGTGAAGGTTGATAGGTGAGAATTGACTGTATATAGAGCAGCCACTCCCCCCAGGGGAGGAGGGCGGGTGCATGTGAATCTATGAAAGATACTAATGCTGGAGAAATAGTTACAGGTAAGTAACAGACTTCTCCAGCATTGGATCTTTCATAGATTCACATGCTTGAATAGAATACCAAGCAATAAAAACCATAAAACGTGAGTGAGCAAAAATAATTATATATGAGTTGTACTCTGTGTAAGTAAGCAATCACACAGAACACGCACGTTAGATAATCATGACGATGGGGAAGGAGGGATATACACATGCTACTCCTACCTTACGCAAACAGGTGTTGGGCTGCCTGTCCTACTGCTGTTTCCCTTCTGGTATCTTCTTCCAAGCAGTAAAGCTTGGCGAAAGTGAGGAGCCTGCTCCATGTGGCCGCTCAACATATATCCTTTAAACACATTTCCGCTTGGAATTCTGCCGATGCTGCTCTTGCTCTGCTGGAGTATGCAATCGGCGGAGACGGTTGTGTATCGCCTTATCTGTTAACAGTGGGTGATACAGCTCCACACCCAGCAAGCTAGTCCCTGTTTGGAGATGCATCACCCTTTGCTACGGCCCACAAAAAGTGAGGAAAAGTCTCTTGGAAGGTCTGAAGTCTTGTCATTTGTATATAGAACTTCAGTATTCAAGAAACGTCCAGCGAATGCAGTTTCCGTACAGTTTCTGTCATATGATTGCTGAAGAAGGTAGGTAATACTATCCGCTCAGACAATGTTATCTTGGACATCACTTTAAGGAAGAACCTTGGGTGAGGTTGAAGAATGACCTTATCTTTCTGGAAGATGGTGCAGGGCGGCTCAACGGAAAGTGGTTGCAGCTCCCCAATGCGCCTAGCTGATGTGATGGCCACCAAAAGGCTATGGTCCAAAATAGAAATTGTAGGTTGCACCTATGAATGGGCTCATGGGGCCTTCTCATCAGTGCTGTTGGGAAGGTATTAAGACTCCAGGGACAGCAACTGTAACTGCTGTTTCAGAGACCAGAGACTCTTGGTGAGGCTTTGTAGTGTATGCGGAAATGGCCAAACGGTGCACCTTGACAGATGACTGTGCAAGTCCACTCTTTGCCAAGTGAAGCAGATAGGGCAAGATCTGCTCCACAGAAGCTGAGAAAGGGTCTGTGTTCTATCCTGTGCACCATACCTTGAAACACTTCCACTTCTTGGCATACATACCAGGCGTGGATGATGGTGCCTTGGCCGCTCTAAGGATGCCCCAGCCCTCAAAGTCTAGTGTTATGGTATCTTTGCTGCTGAGGTACCAGCCCCTGAGAGACAGACTGGCGGGATCGTGGTGGAGCAACTTGCGCTTGTGTTGCGACAATAAAGTGTTGTTTACCACACTTGACGGGCCCATGCCAGGGCTATCATGATCATGGTACATGGTTGTTCCTTCATTCTTCTGAGCACACGTGGTATCTGCAGGGTCGGGCGGCAGCTGCAACGTAATTTCGCTGTCCAATCCACTGAGAAGGTGTCTCCAAAAGGGTGTTTCTCTTGGTATGTGGAAGCAAACTGGTTTAATTTCTTGTTGTCGATTGTGGAGCTGTAGTCTGTGCCACCGCTTCTGATGCTACTTGTAGGGAATCTCCCTCTATGAGCCAGTCGTCCAGGTATGAAAAGACCTCTACTCCTGATCGCCTGAGATAGGCAGCGAGTGGTGCCAGACATTTTGTGAACACTCCCAGTGCCGATTTGAGTCCAAAGGAGAGCACCTTGAACCGGAAATGGTGTTTCTCCACCGAGAATCAAAGAAACTGCTTGTGCAAGGTGTGGATCGGAATATGAAAGTAGGTGTCTATCAGGTCGAGCATGGCTAGGAAGTCCCTCTTGTTCAGCCACGGAACGACCATCTGGAGTGATATCTTGAATTTGAGGCAGCGTACACACTTGAGGGCCCTTCCATCTAGTATTGGACGCCACTGCCCATTCTTTTTCTTCATCAGTAAGAAGTGCGAATAAAACCCTCTTTCTCTATGCTGAATTGGGACCTGCTCTATTGCCACCTTATGCAGTTAACTACCGCCATCAGTTGGTTCCAATAGTTGTGTGTTTCTTGATCAAGGTCGCTGGAGAAAATCTATGGCATAGCCTCTATGTACCACCCACCTGTCCGACGTGATATCGTCCCTGTGTTGTAGGAGTTGAGCTAGGAGTTGAGCTATGCGGGAGGCGCTGCGTTCGGAAGTGAATTATTCTTGGCTTCTGCTCTGCCCTGGCTGGATCCCCTTTTTCCTCTTTGGGGCTGGTACCTAGAGGATGTCTGATGGTATCTGCCCGTTGTTTGTTAGGAGCCGGATGATGAACCTTGCGTCTGGAAGGACTGGACATAACTATATCTAGCGCTAGAGCTTCGAAAAGAGCGAAAGGGACAACGCTCCTGAACTGATTGCATTGCTATGCCAGTGTCTAGCTTGACGCCTTTCATGTGGTCATCAATCTTTTTTCCCCAAAGAGCTCTTGGTCGTCAAAAGGCACGTCCAGAAACTGTGCTTGGACCTCTGGTCTAAAGTCGGTGGCCTTCATCAAGGCTTGGCGTTGCAAGACCATGCCATGAGCCATTTGTTGAACACCACAGTGACCCACATCCACTGTGGCATCAATCATATGGTCCGAAGCTCGTTCATCGTCCATGATTATGGATTTTGCTTCATCTTGAAACTAGACTGGTGGGTGTTTGACCAGTCACAACGCAGAGGAATCAGGGGACTTGTACTTCTTCTCCGGTCTTGCCACCAGCGCAGGTGTGGAGAGCAGATTGGCCAATATCTTCTCTCTCGCAAATTGTGTCCAGAATCAGTATTGTGGTAACTGATCAGTGTCTTTTGTCTCTATGTTCTGTGAAGGCATCATGAAGCAAGACACAGACAACAGACTTAAAGTTCAAAACAAAACACTTGAACTTAAATGGCAGGATGGAAAAAGGCTTAATTTGCCCTATACTAAGGTGGGATTTTCCTACCTGATTGAAAATAATTAAAGTCTGAGTCCAGGAGTTCAACTTTAGTCTGCCTTTGTCCAAACCTTACTTGTCCTCACAACTAAATATATCCAATGTGTTGGGATGTCAGCAACCAAAAGAAACCGTGTACACAAAATTCTGAGCTTCTTCTAGCTCACAGCTTCCTTTCAGCTCCCTTCCCCAAGTGTAAAACAGTTCCACAAAACGTCTCAAAGTTACCTATCTTAGGTTCAAAGTGATAATGTTTTAAACAATCCCCGGGGTACCCTTGCCCAAGTTCCAAGTAACAGAGTTCAAACAAAAAAACTAATCTTGAGGCTTTGTCCTTAAATCAATAAATGGAGCTCATCAATTCTCAGGGTTCCATTCCCCAAGACATCACAAGTGTTCTTTTCTTCTTATGACTCTGTCTCACTTGTGTCCCTTTTTCCTAATTTGTTATCATTTAAACCTCTTGGCTATATAGGGTTTTTACTACAAGGTTTAAGTTAATTCTACTTTGTTTTATTTCCAATGTATATTCAAGTCATTTGAAGCTTTTTTCAATTTGGTATTCAATACGCCTTTCTTTGGCTCAATTTTAAATTTCCATTTTATCCAAGCTTCATTATCACCTTTATTAAGCCTAACTTTTAAAGTTCCATTCAATTCTGAATTAAAGATACAGTGGTTGTGCTTACTTTTAAAGCTTAATTCACTTTGGAATTCCACATGCAGTAGTTCTGCTTCATTTCACAGTTTTTTTACAGTTCGGTATTCAATGGGCATTGGAATGGCTTGAGATGCAATTTCTATTCAGCCCGATGTCCAATATTAATTAGTTTGACTTCAATTGAAAAGCCCAGCACTCGTTGAGACTTTCGTAAACGTTCCCTCTGAGACACGCAAACACTCTGATACAAAGTATTCTTCGACAATAGAAATTTTCATTCATTCGCGCAACAGGTTTTTCAGCTGACAGAAACTCACTGGTCGCTTTGATAGCTTTCACAGCAGTATAGGGCACACAGACTTCTGCTGTAGGAGTTCTAACTCCTACCCCTCAGACACTCCTATGTCGGCTTCTTGAAACAGGGGGACAAGCACTTCTGATTCAATGGAAAGGGACAGCCTCTCGACACGGCCCTCTTCTCTACCCTCAGTCAGGTCCATGGAGCCCCAGCTCCCATGTCATGCTTCCTGGGATCATCTCGCTCTGCAGTCTTCAGCATCTTGGCATGCTGCACACGGCAGACCAACCCACAGTAATTTCCACCAGCGGCTTGCCGCTCCTCCAGCAAGGTTCCCTGCTGATCACATAGGCCTCCCTACTGCTCCTTTCTGTTTTGCTTTCTCCTTGTTATACACCTGCAACCCTCTAATAGGTTGCAGGTGTGCTTGCACAATTAGACTTGCCTGACCATGATTAAAAGGGACATGCCAGACCTTCACAACACATTGCAAGCATCTTCTTCGGCCCAGCACAAAAGTGGTAAAATGGCATATTGTTCATTACTCTCAGTTGCCTCTTCCTTGGCTCAGTACTGTCAAACATCACATGAGGGGAAATTATGGGAGATGACTTAGAATAACCCATAAAGTTCAGGGAAAGGTAGGGTTGTTCGTCAGTAGGAAAAGGGGATACCATGTTTCGCCTGGGTGTACCTCGCTCCCAATCCCCAAGGACTCTCCACCCAGGTGATCCTCCCTTGCTTCTCCACCGCCAAAGTCGGGATCCAAGAGTGATGGCCTTTCCCTGGCCACCTGAGAGGAGGATCCAGAGTATTTTAGGAGTTAGGATACCCTCAGGTTTCTAACAGTTCAGAAAGAACTGAGGTCTTCTCCTTAGCAACTTGAATTTTAAAACTCTCAGCTGATTTGGTGATGGTTGAGTGAAAGGAGACCATTTCATCTGGTGGGGAAAATTCAACGAATTTGGTAGAAAATAAGGTGATGGCAAAGCAGCAGTAAGTGCCTACACGTTTTTAAGTAATAAAGTGAAAATAGCTCAGAGAGCTCAAGAGGATTCCGCTATCAGAAGAGCACAGTGAAAAATCTGAAGATGGCTGCCTGGTTTGGAGATTAAGCCCTGCCACTTCATTGGTTAGGGTCAAAATGGACCAAAGGACGTGGAGGGACTACACAAGTGAATGGCTAGATCGGCCCTATGGGCTTGCTATGTAGCATTTTCCTTTGGGGAAAAAGTTGTATTTTAATTAAACCTTTTAAATTACAGAGGATTCCCAGTCTGACGACGGGGAAAATTCAAGCATGTGAATCTACTTATTTATATAATTGGGCATTTGTAAGACACTTATACATCAATAACATGTTTCAAAGCACCCACAGGGCAAAGGGAAGGGAACAAGGGAAACAGCAAGACAATGGAAAATGCAAAATACAAGAAAAAGCAATCCTACTAGGCCTTGTGAACATTTGGATTGTGCAAGTGCGGAGGGGGATAGGGGAAGGGAGTAACTGCTAGAGGTCCACAGAGGGATGACGTGCCAGGGGGACCGTTCCAAGGCAACAGGTAAGTGCAAGAGCCAGTTACGAGGGCAACAGGTAAGTGCAAGGCAGTGACCACAGGATGGACAAGCGGTCATAAGCCAATACAATAAGTGCAGGCCTTTGAGGAAGCGCAGGCAAAGTGGTACCAGAAGGCAAGTGCAGGGGGAGGGCGGGTGATTGGACATAAGGCCAGAACCCAGAAGGACACATAAGGGCCCAGGCCACCAATCACAGCTACTGTGGGGTTTAGCAAGGGAGGGGAAGAGGGAAGGAAGAGGCGACGAGGAAAGTATTGAACTGATAGCAGCACTTGAGGAGATCCGCTCAAGATGGAGAGAGGGGGAGACTGTTCCAGAGGAGAGAGCCAGCTAAGGAAAGGGAACGGCTGTCCGCTCTCTGCTTAGAGAAGCACTTGACAAGCAGACAGTTTGAGCCAGAGGATCGGTGGGCTCTGGAAGGAGAGTATTTGGCGAGAGTAAGTTGCAGATAGCGTGGTCCCTGGCCTCAGACAGCTTTATGGATGATGCAGAGGGATTTAAATTTGATCCTTGCAACAACCGGGATCCAGATGAGAGATTTTAGGGCTGGAGAGATACGGTCCCTCCGCTTAAGGCCAAGGTTAAATCTCACAGCCATATCCTGGATTAGCTGGAGGGGGCGGATAGAAGAGGAGGGTAGATTAAGGAAGAGGCTGTTGCAGTAGTCAATCCTGGAGACTACAAGGCATGAGGTAGAGCACTAGGAATATTGGGGTACTGCGCAGATCATGTTCTTAGAGCAATGATCCTGCTGCCGGTTTATTAGCTCCCAAGGACAGTGCTCATTTATCCCAATGGTTAGAGAGGAGAAAGGTTTGTAGGAACCAATTATACCTAGGCGCTTGGTGTGTTATTTCTTTGTTGGTTGGTTCACTTCTGTTGACTGAGAGAAATGATCAGTCTGGTTTGAGAAGGGTTTGTGGAGCTTATTTTATTAGCATTCAAGGTGGCGATACGTGTTTAAACCCAACAAGGGTCTTTATCAAGGCAAGTAGAAAAAAATACTGTCTGGTGTGCCCGGAATAGGGCTTCTGGAAAGTGTTCTGCTGAATAGCAAGCTTCAAGGCTAGGATGGCCTCTGCAGTCAAGATGTGTGGTTACAGTGATCTTTTCGAGGAGAGTACCAGCGCTCTGGAGACATTATGCTTGTGGGGGAACGTGAAGGAAAGGAAGGATGCCCCTGAGGAGGTAAAATTGGAAATGGGCCTTTGTGGCAATGTCCAAGATGTGAGGAATGAAAGAGAGAGGAGTTGAAGATGACTCCCAAGTTTCTGGTCTCAGAGGAAGGAGAGGGGGCAGGGAAGGGCCCATCGAGGGAGGCCAAAGTGAGGGGTGAAAAGCGGGAACAGGAGTCCCAACAGGTAGAATCTCAGTCTTGCTGGCATTGAGACAGAGGTCATTAGAGGTACACCACAACTGGATAGCGGACAGGCAATCAGGAATGACAGGAGGCCGTCAGAAGAGATGCAGAGGGTAGCCTGAAGACTTGGGTCTCATCTGCATAACACTGGAAGTGTGGTGAAAAATTAGATATAAGGTGAGCAAGAGGAGCAACATAGAGCCAGGGCGAAAGGGTAGAGCACTGGGGAACACCACAGGTGTAGAGGTGGGGGAGGAGAAATAACCCATCATTTGCTTTCTCCAATGTTGGCGAAAACAAAATTACAAGTGCAAAATCTCCCTCCATCCCCCATCCAGGGAAGGAACCAAAATGATACAAAATAGTCAATTTATAAATGAGAGGTGTCTCAAGGATCAAGGTTACACTGCAGAAAAGAGCAAAGTCAAAGAAATAAATAAAGACAAACTGGGCTGCACAGGAAAAGTAAAGCACTGGAAAGTGCAGACTGCAAAACTGAGGAAGACAGAAAGGGAATCCAGGAAGCAGACATTACTGACAAGCACAGTAAATTCGAAATACCAGAACAAGAAATGAGAAACTAGGAACCAGAAATTATGCATAAGAACAGGAACAAGAAACCAGTCCCAAACAGGAACACTGCAACAATGACCAGGGATAGGCTGAAGTAAACTGAAGCTTTTAAATCTGGCTAACGATCACACGCTTCAGCTGTGAAGCTTGCTAGCACCTGCAGCCTCAGGTGTTCCTTATTATCCATTCAACATTGTCCTGCAAGGGTGGAGATATAGCAGTGAACAAGGAATACTGTGAAGAGAGTCTTGACTAAATAAAGCATACTGGCTGCCAAAAACTCATCCCGAAGGGAAGTGAAATGGAAAATAGGGCTGCATTTCAGCTTCCAAATCAGCACAACTGTGTGGTGTAGAGATCAGAAGGTCAGTCCAATATGAAAGTTTCCAAATCATGCCCCCAGTGGCGGTAACTATCAAAGGGAGTGAATTGTGACACTCACATGTTCTTCACGTCTTCTTCTATAATCATTTACCCCACCTTTTACTCCCTATATAGTTTTCACTAGTTCAAGTTTGCCCAGGACAAATGCACTTCTATCAAGCAATAGGTTTAACACATTAGTCTTGGAGGACAGAACATTGTCCGCGCCCGTCACATAGGACACAGTAGGTGATCAGATACAGTGCTTGGCAATACGATCATGAACACTGTACATAAGCACTTCCATTGCAATGGAAGACCACAATGTTGGACACCACAACCCTACAGGCCCCCAATTCAGCCATCAGGACTGCTTTATAAAACATTTTTAAAAAAGACTTTAACATGTCCACCCGGTGCAACCAGCAGGAAGCCCTGCCGCACTCCCTTGCGGTACATTGGAACAATGCACCCAGAATGAGGCTTTCTTCCTGCATGTCATTTCAGAACTGCTCAATCTTCAGGCACATATACCAGAAATGAAATGGTACCAAAAATCCCCACATTCCCTCCAGCATTAAGGGGATTAATTTGGATCCATCCTACCAAGAGGAGAGAGACTCCGACACCACTGACCTAACAACTCCACACTTAAACATGCTTATGCTGAAGGTATATGTAGGATTGAATCCCAAACCATCCTGGTATTTTAATGGAACACAGCAAAACCCAAAGTAATAATTGCATTTTCAACAGTATAGTTGACTACAAGCATGGGCAATTCAAAGTATTTCAAGAAACACCTGCCATACAAAGGCAGATGGCATCTACCTCTCTCCACACATTTTCATGGTGATAAACGAGAAAGGTTAGCTTGATGGCCCACTCCATAAGCTCTTTGGGGAGGGACAAGAATTTGAATGCCCCCCGCAGATGAAGAGCATGCATTTTGTCAATCCATTCCTGCACACTGTTATGATGAGTGTGAAGAACGGTTCCTCTGAGACACTTCACATTGATTAGATGAGCCAGCATTGTCGGTATTGCAGTCAGGAATGTCCTGGTCTCCCCTGCTGTTGTGAATTATCTATCCTGCCCTGTGGGAAAAGTCAATCCCAAAGGGAAATGCTCAACTGTACTTGTTGATTTCTTTATAAAGAAAATGTGCCAAATATTTCATCCATTGGCATCTTTACAGTCAAGATTGACACATTCTACATTTTAGAACAAACAATGGGATTGTCCATCAAGGTCAAAGTGTTCAACTTTTTGCTTCCCAATGCACTAGTTCTTTTGCTTTGTAATCAGGGTATTGTGTTGTTCTCCTCTCCTTTTCAGAACTAATATGAATGGTTATAATCCATGGATTATGCATTTTGCACTTTAATCTATTGTATATGAATTGGGGATCATGAATTGGCTGCATTTTGTTCTCTTCTTTTTTTCAGATGGAGTAGTGTTTTAAAATTGTCTTTTTAGATATGGACACTGTATTTTGTAAGTAAGAAGAAATGGTACATTTTGTTATGTAATTTGGTTTTGTATTTCTATGTGTTTGATGGATTAATTGATCCAAATAAACATATTGACTGACTGAATCAGGAAACTGGACCAAGATATAGTGGGATTTTCTTTTTGGTCCTGTTGTTTCAGCCCACTTCTTAGAGTTTCAGCTGCATGATCATCACACAAAACTGCATCAAATGGGCCTTTCAAATTTCTCTCAACATTCCCATCCTCCAGTCCCTCCTTCAAATCCTGAACCTGTTTTGAAGGTCCCATTTCCTTGCAGATTTCTTGGTCCATACTTCCTGTTTGCAGAGCCTTTCTAGAGTCATGGGTGCTAAGGATTATCAGTGATTTGCAAAGCAGCAGTTTTCAGGGAGTTCACCTTGTCACCCACTGCCTCCACTTCCTTCTAAATGGTTGTCACTGTAGTATTTAACTCTGATTTACAACTGTCAATCCCATTGTCAAAATCACTTTGATGTCAGATCTTACTTGGCTGAACTCTGGAAAAAAGATCTTCACTTGTGAAGGCCTTAACTGGATTCCTCAGCCTGGTTTTGAGCAAACTGCATAGAATTTTCCCTCAGTTAATATCCCCAGTTGGGGGTTGGTAAATACACCACAGTCACTAAGCACATATATAAACAATGCTGCAGTTTTTTTAATGTGAGGGCACTTTATGTTATCAATAGAGATGCATAAACACTCCTAAAAATCAATAGTAGGGCAAAAGGAAGCAAATATTGTTAACACCAGTGTTCTACTACACACATCCCCTTCCAAACCCTCAGTCTTCAAGAGTTCGGTTCAACATTCTACCCTGGGCCAGTTTGCTACAGTTTTTGCACCGATGTGATAACAACCTGAAGGCACTTGTCAAGAACCTCCTTTTTCTGGTGCTCCAGTTGGTGTCTAGGGCTTTGAGAACCACCCTTCCCCACGAGTGAGCAATAAATGTGTTATTTCATGGCTGGCATGGGGATCACATGACTAGCCAGCCCATATTTCAAACACAAACAAAACAGGTCTTCTGGTTGCGGGTGACTGGTTGCCTGGTTCACCTACAGAGCCTTACAGGTCCCAGGCCCCACCGTCCGTCAGTCTTTTTGCACTTTCCTTCGGGCCTCTGCACTATGTTCAGACTACTGCACTTTCAGCATACGCTCCATGAACAGGGCAACCTCTTTGCACTTACCCCAGGGCCCTGCTGGACTGTTGCATGCATGACCTAATGTACTAGGATTAGTAAGTTTGTCTGGCCTGCTTCGCCCCCTTTTTTGTCCCCCTCCCTAGCTTGGTCACAACTGTTGTACTGCAATTGCACTAGGAGAAATGTTGTCAGGCCTAGCATGCTACTTTTCACTTTAAGATAATTTGGAAACTTCAAGACCTAAGAATGATTACTCTACTCCCTTGTTCCCTTTCCGCCTTGAAGCACGCCACCTGTGTATAAACGCTATATAAATAAAACATTACAATTCACTAAACAAAAAAGTCAGAGAGGATATTTTTTCCACGGTAGTGTCTCTCAGAACGTAAACCAAAAAATAACGAATAAATAAAAATATAAACGGTTTCTGCCAGGGATAGTTTGGGACCTCAGGTGCGGCTTTCGAGGGCTACAGAACACTGACGTTGTAGGCTTCTAAGGTTACAAAACCCTTCTCACAGGGCGCATTGTTCCCTGTAACCCTTCTCACAGTCTCACATGTCTGCATTTAGTATTTTCATATCATTCAAAATGTAGCTGAGCTATCTGACTGATTTTGGTGGCCCTCATCAATGAGGTGGATGTAGAGCTGGGGTTCATGCTCCAGAAGAGATATTGTATGTATTACAGTGACATTTTTTGTTTCAGATGAAAGTACAACACAAGTTTACATTAGAAAAAGTTGACTTGAATAATTAAAGTGTGCACAATTAGTAAAACAAATGTATTTAATTTTGATACATCCTTTTAATACCTTTTAGATGAGGATTCCTTTTGTTTTGACCGAAGTGCAGCCACTTTAAGGCAAAGTTAGTCTTAAAAAATATTCACCACAGCGAATACAATTCGACCAATTCCCTTTTGGGCACAGGGAATCTATAGTTTAACGGAGTAACACTCCATTGCTTGTGTGAACACAGGTTACACTCTCCAAGGGTGTGCTCATTCCTCCCCCCACCTCCAACACCTTTATGTGGCAAATCAGCTGTTAGGAAAGATTTTATTTTTGCTGCTATCCTCCCATATACCTCAATGGGAGGGACAGCCTATCTTTTTGCTATTGTCAGCATACTGACCTCATTTTGGGGAAAGTAAAGTCATATCTTTACTTACCTTGCTTTAGCTTACTTATTATTGGGAGACTGATCCGTCCCTAAAACTATTAGTAGAGGAAGACGCTTTGTCCCTTAGAGGAATTGTTATTTATAAACTGCACAAATCATCTTACCGTGAAGTGCAATTGTGCCACTTTTTCCCTAGAACATATTTTGCAACTTTAGTGTTGCAGACACAATGTGCCCAAGATTGGCCGCCGGCAGCAGATATATTTCCACCATGTTTTTACTTTGCTCTCATGCACTTTTGCATTTTACAACATTGTGCCATTTAAAGGACGTTATGCTCTAAAATGCACGGTTATGAGATTGCAACCTGTCCTTTGGCCATTTTGTGCCTTGGTTTTCTTCCTGCCCTCTCAGGTCCGGAATTTACATATATGGAAATCCCTTTCCTGGGCCAAGCCTCTGCTTCATTTAAAGGATGTTATGCTCTAAAATGGCCTGGCTCTGAGATTGCCACCTGTCCTTTGGCCATTTTGTGCCTTGGTTTTCTTCCTGCCCTCTCAGGTCCGGAATTTACATATATGGAAATCCCTTTCCTGGGCAAAGCCTCTGCTTTCCTGGGGAAAGTGCTGATCTATGTGTGTAGCCACATGAGGATGCTCGTCGGTCTGGACTCAGCCCGCATCCAAGTCAAAGTGTGCCTGTTGCTAGGCAGATGTGTTTGCCAAAGGATGTCCATGATTGGACAGACGCTGCCAGTTTGAATGATGCAAATCCTTAACACCGGTGGGATTGGGGGAGACTCCAGTCCAAATCGTGGATAAAAGGAGGACTCCTGCAGCCAATCGAAAGATTGTTGGAGCCAAGACCCTATCTAGAAGTGCAGCCCACTGACGATCCAACCAGCATTGCCTCAAGCCATATCCAGGCTAAGCCCTGCTTCTCTTTACAGATCACCAGAAGGCCCCGTTGGCGCTTTGACCCCTGGTGAACTGATGGTAACCTGTCCCAACCCATGCTTGAGTATTCATGCCTGTGGAGTCTTCAGAAGTGTCCCTGGACCACTGGTTATAGACTGAACAGCTCCCCTGGGCTACCTTGTGTACCAGTTGTTGTTCAGAGTTCATCCTTGGAACTCTGCAGATCTTCCAACTTGTGTGGGAAGACGTCTTTCTCTGTAGTTTCTGCCTTCCTGACAGAGAAGACATGCAGGGCCCATTCCTTTGTTCATACCACGAGGATCGCCTGTTGCTCCCTGACCGTGTTGATTACTGGTGCGGTCCGCCTTCGTGTGCAGGTGGTGTCCTCTAACATCCATTTCTCCTTGGTGCACTTCATCCTGTTGTGCAAAGGGTGTCCAGTCGTCCAGACTTCAGTACCATCTTACCAGAGCATGACTAGTGAGACACAATCCCAACGATGAAACCAACCTATGCATGTGCGGCCTCCCTCGAAAGCCTAGAAGTGGGCCCAGCGGATTCAGGACCCCCCTGAAGTGGTTGCTGAAGAATAGGGTGGCATGAGGGTAAAGTCCTAACCCTACCCATCTCTCCATTACCTGACTAACATCAGTCAAGGATGCCCACCCCCCCCAATGGGCTTCCCCAAGTGTGGTGGAATTGGGGGAGAAACCTATAAGAAATTGCAAATCACATAGTAAATCCTCCTGCAAAGTCACACTTTGGAATTGGTAACTGCTGGCACTAGGCCACATTTCCAAGCAGAGTATGACTTTTTAAGAATTCGGGGCCTGAATGTAGGTTTTCTTGTGGATGTTCAGTTTTCTAACATTGTACTTATTTGTGTGCAACTGGCTCTAAACTGCTAACTATTGTTTCTTTACTTACTTTACCATACACAGTTGCCTGAAGTATTGATTTTAACATCGCTGACAACTGCTCTACTGTTTTAGAGGTAATGTTATCTGACCTTGCATTTGTATAGCGTTTCCTGCCATAGTTCTTGGCTTTCGGAGCACTTTGCCTGTAAGAGAGGCAAAGGAGGAGTATGGTAGAACATTCAGTAGCGATAGGGAGAAGCAAAGTTGGGTAGAAAGTTGGATTAAGGGCGCGGGATCAATGAGATACACAGTTAGACATGAGAAGGAAAAGGTAGAGGGGCTGTGTGTGCAATCAAACCACATTTATCGTGGGACTCAACTGTATTATATGGGTGCAGGGCCAAGAGAAAGATGGCTAGAGAAGAGGTGCTCTCTGCACAAGGGTGGGGGGGGGTTGCAGGTCTGAAAATGATTCACTGTATGGTGAGCCTCGGCATGTTGAAGCCATGCACAAGAAAACAAGTGCGGCAAAGCCCTTGCGCTTACTTCCACGGGCCTCCAACATCATTTGGGAGGAGATGTAGGTTAGAAATCCGAATTTGCCACGTTTGCAAAAGCTGCCTGAAAAGTGAGCAAAGAACCCTCATTTTCTGGTTTCCTCATTTATGTCATGGATATCAAAACCATAGACCTGTGTTCAAAGTGCTTATGGCCAGACTTTGAGCCTTACATATTGTCAAGGTGAGCCAAGGCATGGTTTTAGAAAACCATGCCCCCAAAAACGAATGCAGCGTTCAAAGCCCCTCTACTTACTCCGCTAGACCCCAAATGGCCAGATTCTATAAATGGTAAAGCTGGAAGGAAAATATGGGCCCATTTAAACGAGGTTAGGATTTCGACGATCATGTGCTAGTGTCTAAAAAAAAAGAAAACGGTGAATGTATGTGTACAAATGCTTAAATTGTAGTTGCCAACAATACATACCCAAGGTTATCACTGCTTAGAGTGTTATTCAAAGGCCTAATTAATAATTGCATATTTCTGTACATATTCTGTCTAGCATGAATTTTTGGAGTGATCTGTGTGCATCTCACCACAGCCCACTACCATTCTAACACCCAGCAAAAATATGAGCTACCCAATCAAATCTAGTATAGCACGCATGGGCGCAGCCCCAGGCACGGTAAATCCCCCGAGGCCCCGCCCTCTGGCGCCTCACCTCAATCCCCTTTTTTATAAATCGGATGCTTGAATACCTAGCTATGTTGACAATTTTAGCCCCTGGCATACTAGCAGGGGAAGGTGGGTGGGACATATGGAGGAAAGGGGATTAAAGACCAGGAGTACTGTAGTTACTACGGTGAGTAAGGAACAAGTTACATACCCGTAACTAGTGTTCTCCAGCATGGGTCTGGCATGGATTCACTCAGTAAAAGAAAAAACAGTTTCACTTTCAAACTGTATTTCTCCTTTAAACCAATCACTATCCTCTGGGTCATACTGTCCCCATCCAATGACAGCCCTCTCCCTAAGCCCCTCCTGTGGCAGCCATCTTTAGATCTGGTAAGCAGGTAAAGTGGGAGTATGACCAGGTAGGGCCGCAGAGGGGTCGGAGGGAGGTTTTTCATGTGAATCCATGCCAGACCCATGCTGGAAAATAACAGTTACAAGTAAGTAACTTGTTCCTTCTCCAGCA
Organism: Ambystoma mexicanum; assembly: GCF_040938575.1. Lineage (NCBI taxonomy): Eukaryota > Metazoa > Chordata > Amphibia > Caudata > Ambystomatidae > Ambystoma > Ambystoma mexicanum. Next base: position 20,484,120 of record NC_090922.1, on the reverse strand, counting down.
TGGGGTCTGGCATGGATTCACATGCTCATGAATAATGAATACATAGCAGTACAACATTACCATTACACAACCACGGGAGGTGGCAAGGCTGAACAGAAGCAATTAACTCTTACCTGTGGAAGAGACTCACCTCAAGCAAACAGGTTGCGTAGCACTGCTTGGCCGATTCTGGACTCCTCCCTGGAATCCCTGTCGGCACAGTAGAACCTTGTCAAGGTGTGTGTGGAACTCCATGTAGCATCCCTGCAGATGTCCAGCAGGGGCACACCGAGAGGAACACTGTCGTTGCAGCGATCGCTGTGGTGGAGTGGGCTCTCCGACGGACGGCCAGCAGTCGTTTCGCCAACCGATGACAATGCATGATTCAGCCGGAAAGCCACCTTGAAATGGAAGCCTTAGACAAGGCCTTCCCATGCTGGACCAAAGTGAAGATCTTCCCGGAGACCTGGTGTAGCGGGAGATATCCGCAGGATGCACCTTAAAACAAGCGTGTGCCAGGCCGGCCTTGGCAAATGAGAGCAAGTATGGAAGAACCTGCAGGGCCATCACCCTCAGTGGGGTAATCTTTTGCAACCGGCACCACGCAGCAAAACGCTTCCACTTGTGACCGTAACACTTCAAACGCCCTGGCCTTGGCAAGGATCTCTCTGCAGTCCACAGGCAACTCGTATCCACCAAACTCTAGGGCTGCAGGAGCCAAGCCTTCAGGTTCAGCGTCCCTGGGTTGTGATGCAGGATTGAGCCTCCTTCTCTGGTGAGAAGATCCGGAACTACCGGCTGCTTGACTGAGGTTGACGCCAACAGACTGAGAAGGTCTGGATACCAAATCTGCCTCAGCCACACCAGAGCGATGAGTATCATCCTACAATGGCACAGAGTGTGTTAATGACGCTTAGCAGGAGAGGCAGAAACATGTACATAAACAGGCCCTCCCACAGGAAGGAACGCGTCCACCATGCTCCTTGGTGTGTGGAATCTGTTGGCAAAAGTCAGGCACTTGGAGGTCGCCACAGTCGCAAATAGATCAATCTGGGGCCTGCTCCACTTGTCAAAAATGCAGTCCGCCTGGTCCTGCCGTAGTTCCCACTTGTGGCGGGACCAACTCCCTGCTGAGGGAGTCGGCAATGGTGTTCTTTACTCCATTTAGGTGAAGAGGAACATTTCTTGTCTGACGGCCCAGCGCCACAAGTCCTGTGCATCCTTGGAGAGGGCTGGGGATCGGATGCCCCCCCACCCCAGTTTCCAGATGTAGAACATTGTGGCGGTGATGTCCGTGAAGATCCTCACCACCTTTCCCTTCAGAAACAGAAGGAACGACTTGAGGGCCCAGAACACTACCCGTAGCCCCAGGATGTTGATATGTTGATCCTTCTCCTCTGGAAGCCACAGGCCTCTGGTGTGCAGACATCCGGTGTGGGCTCCCCAGCCTTCCAGAGAAGCGTCCGTGGTGACTGTCTCCTGGTAGGCAGGGGTTTGAAACTCTGTGCCCCGGGTGATGTTGGAGCTAATGCCCCACCACCGTTTCGCCTGGCGGAACTCCTCATCGAGCGGGATCTTGTCCGCGAAGCTTTCGGACACCTGAATCCAGCGAGCGTCCATTAACTCCTGAAGAGGATGCATCTTGATGGCCGAGCAATGACTTGATGGTTCGCACCGTGGCGGTCTTCATTGACAACAGCCGCTGCATCTTTCCTTGAATGGCTGCTACCCTCTCAGAGGGTGACACCAGGCAGGACATCGTATTGAGTCTGGCTCCTAGGAACAGCGCGTTCTGCGATGGTGTCAAGCAGGACTTCGGATAGTTGATCTATACTCCTTATATGCAGATGGGCCGCCACCGGTGCCAGGCACTTCGTGAACACTTTGGGGGCCAACTTCAAGCAGAACGGTAGGACCTTGAACTGGCAGTGCTGTCTCTGCACTACGAAACGTAGAAACCTTCTGTGTTTCCTGTGAATGGGGACGTGGAAGTAGGCATCCTCCAGGTCCAGCAACGTCAAGAAGTCTCCTTTTTCCAGTTGGCCGAGCATGTGTTGCAACATGACCATCCTACATTTTTGGGACTTGAGGTATTTGTTCAGACATCGTAGGTCTAGAAAGGGTCTCCAGCCCTCTGTCTTTTTCCTGAGCAAAAAGTATCTGAATAGACTCCGGAGCCCCGGAATCACTGGGGAACTAGCTCAATTGCCCTTTTTTGCAGCATGGCCCGCACCTCCTCCAAGAGCTGAGGAATATGCTGCTCCTGATGGACCACTGGAGGGATCCGCAGACACCTGTGCTGAAACTCCAGGGTACATCCCTTGGGCGAGAACACCCAGAACCCATCTGTTGGTGGTGATCTTTTTCTATTTGCTGCAGACCTAGTCAGCCTGCCTCCCACCATGGTGCACGGGTGGGGGCCCAATGTCCTGGTCATTTCAGGCTTGCTTCGGCGCTGGCGTCCTGCCCTGTGGGTGACAGCAATGCTGTCCTCCGCCACCATAGGCCTGGGAACGGCCTCTGAAGGCTTTCTGAGTTGTGGATCTGGAAGGCTGACAGAAACATGAGGAGAAACTTTTGGAAGACCTGCTCGACTTTTCTCTGGAGGGGCGAAAAGAGCAGTGCTGCTTGAGAGTACCCAGGGAATGGGCCTTCTCTGTATCTGCCTTGATGGCCTGTAGGGACTCGTCAACAACCTTCCCGAAAAAATGTGATCTCCGTTGAAAGGCATGTTCAGTTATTTCGCTTTTACCTCCTGGCGGAAATTTGTGGCCTTCATCCAGCCTTGGCAATGAAGGCACAAACTGTTCCCCATCTGCCGGAACCCTGTGTTGGCAACGTCCAGTGCCACTGTGGTGGCATGATTCGATGCTACCTCCCCTTCCTGGAAGAGAGCGATTGCCTCTATCTTCTTGTCATCAGGGAGGAACTCCAAAAATCGGACACAGCGTGTACCACAGCTCCCTGTCGTACCTAGCTAGGATCGACAGTCGTTGGCTGCCTTGATGGTGGACGCCACAGTGTAAATCACCTTCCTTCCCATGGCGTCCATCTTCTTCCCCCTCGCTGTGCGGAGGGACTGAAGACGACAACGACGGGTTAGCCAACTGTCTCCTTGCGGCTGCTGAAACCACTGAATCCGGTTATGGTTGCAACCTCAGGCACTTCGGTGCAGATTCCGGAACCTGATACCTCTTCTCCAGCCTATTCCGTTTGGCTGGAGCCGTGCAAGGGTTCTTCAAGAGGGCCAGGCCCTCCTCCCTCACATTGTCCAGAAGGGTCACCGCCATGATTGTCTTCCTCCTGGCCTCGTGCCTCTAGTACATGGAACCCTCCTTCCTGGTTTCTTCGGGCACAAGCTGGAATAGCTCGAAGGCTCTAGCGATCATGGAATGGAACGAACCCACCTCACCCGGTGGGAACGCCCTAGGCTGCAGAGACCCGCTGCCCACTGCGACGATATCCTTGCTGTCCGTCATTGTGGCCGTATCCGTCCCAGTTGTCTGGGTCTGCTGGGGGGAGGGGGCCCAACACAGATGTGGATGCTGAAATGGGGGCATCAGCTGATGCTTCCTCTTTGCTGGCAGCTGATCAGGGACTGGGGGACCATTGGAACTGGGCCGTGTAGCATCCTCTTCTGGATCTCCAACACCAAGGTGTGGAGGGTCGACAGGATGTCCAGAAACACATCCATCGGCTGAGCTGGCGTGATCGGAACACTAGGCCTGCGTCGTCGCTGTTGTCCTCTTCTGCGTCATTGAGGACTGTGTGTAAGGACTCCAGGTCCTTGTCGTGGGTGGACGAAACTTCCATGGTTTGGCCCGCGGCCTGGGACTGATCTGGCCTCCTTGCCCTCCCACCTTTTTCCACCCTGAGGGCTGGAACCAGGTTCTGAGACAGTGTCCTCTTTTCCGGCATGCCAGCAGACTTTGCCAAAGTCACTGCAGCGGTTTTGCCCCTCGGGGGCAGGGATACCTTTTGGGCTGCAGGGGCAACTTTCAAAGGGTGAACCCCCTTAGTCTTTGTGAGAGCAGCCGCCACTAACTCGATCATCGACGTAGTCTTATCCTGTGCCGATTGGGCCTTCTTTGGCAGTTCGGCCTTCTCCTCCATCCGTGACTTCTCAAGCTTCTCCCGCAGTTTAGTTGGGTTTAAAAATGTCCATTTGGAGGAGGAGCTCGATTGTCAGCTGACAATGGAGGCGGAGGATGATGTTGAGTGCCCCCTATCCACCGCGGGTCCCACATGCGGTTCTTGGCCTTGTCTTGGGCCCACACGGATGAGGAACCCTCAAAGGACTTCGAAGACCTCTCCTCAGACCGGTAGGTCATGGGTGAGGCATGACCCTGCTCGGAGCACGGGGCAGAGGCCTTGGCTTTCAGCCACGCCACCAGTCTACTGTGCCTATCCTTCGTCTTCCTGGAGAAACGAAGGCATATCTTGCACTCTCCTTCCTTGTGGTCTGGATGCAGCCAGTAGAGGCACTGCAGGTGCTTGTGCTCAAAAAACACATTCTGTAGCCCGCACTTGGTGCAGGACTTGAAGAGGGATCTTCCCTCCTTCTCCTCCATCATGGTCAGAGGGTGTAAAGTAGGCTGGATGGCCTTCTGGAATCTTCGATGATCTTTGCCCTTGAGGGGTGCGGAAATTCCCCGACAACGGATCCCCGCTGTCGGCAGATGGAGAAGAGAGCATAAAGGCTCTTTCAGAACAGAAATAAAAGCTTTTTTCCATCAAAAACACAAAAAAACGTAGAAGTGGCTCGCAGAGCAAACTCGAGGACTCCCAGTACTGAAGAGTGCAGTAAAAAAAAGGGGAGAGGGCTGTCATTGGATGTGGGCAGTATGATCAAGAGGACAGTGATTGGTGTAAAGGAGAAATACAGTTTTTAAGTGAAAGTGAAACTTTTCTTTTACCGAGGATTCCCAGCCTGACCACAAGGAATATTCAGGAGCATGTGAATCCATGCCAGACCCCATGCTGGAGAACTTTAATTACTCATACGTCCCTGCCCCTTTCCTGCATCCTTTGTTCAGTGATTCCACCGAACAAAACAAATGGGTGGAGCGGTGACAATCTGCCTCATGCTTAGGAAGAAGCAAAACGTTTCCTCAGAACCACCCGACCAAACTCTGCATCCCGCCTGGAACTGGTGTACAAGGAAACACGCTTACAGAAAGCAGACAGAGTAGCCCACGTAGCCGCCTTGCTAATGACTTCCCAAAAAGTGTGCCTCTGAAAGCCGACCGCTGTAGCTTTGGCCCTGACTGCATGCGCATGAATCCGCGCAGGAACTGTCTTACCTAGGGCCACTTAAGTTTCTGAAATGGCCTGGATCATCCAACGGGCGATGGGGGCTGATGTGGCAGGATTGTGCTGATACTATAGTTTCTAGCAACCACAAGCCCCCCCCCTCACCCCCCCCCCGCCGCGAGGACTCAGATCCTTCACCATGGCTTAGCCTGAGGCCTCTTGCTACACTGGGCTCTCCTTGCATGCCCACACCCCGCCTTGGCTCAGTAGGCCACAACCTAATTCTGCCCTCAGAACCCACGAGACACCCGCTCTCCGTACCTTTCCCTAGCTGTGTACAAATACCACATTATAAGGAGTATTCCGGTGTTTACGCCAAAGTTGGGTACTGATCTTGTGACACAATCTACCGTGCATATAACTGCCAGGTTTCTTCACAAATTTCTGCTTCTTAGTGTTAGGCAGAATTATATGCAATACCCTTTGAAAACACCACACACAATTAAGACTACAAGTGACAGTACAAATTCACCTTTAGTACAAGCCTGTACGACACAGTAAAAGTGGTAGCGATGGCTGAACAGCCAGACTTATCTCAAGAGTAAGTGAGCAGTATCAAATAGTTACACAAAGGACAACAATTACTATGATTCAAACAAACACTGACTCAAGGTTTTCAAGTAAAGGAATATACATTTATTTACTCTTCAGTTGTATAACATTTCACTAAAGTAAAACAGTTTTAAAAAATCACACTCTTAATACACCACACCACCCCCAATAAGTTCCAGACAAGTTAAGCTCACAAAATGAAGTGGGAGCAAAATGGCACTCCAGCAATTTAAAAGGGAGGGAAAGACAAAGTTAATAGAAATTGAACCACACCAACAGGTAAGTACTCAGGGCAATTGAGCAAGAGGGACTACAGTGATAGAATCAGGTAAAAAAGGCATAGGGCCAAAGTCACTAGGTCAAAAGTCCTTTGCGCAAGATCACACAGTTCAGGGTAGTTTGTAGTAAAGTTCGTGCCACGAGTTCCGGATGGAGTTGGTCAGCGGAAAAGTTAGTTCAAAGAGAAAAGAAGGACAAGCCCTCGGATTGGAGAAAGATTTCACAGACTTTCCCGTGGCTGAACGAAACGAACAACCGGATTTGCACAGTACCTCAAAACGGAGAGGGAGCTGTAGCTGAGGCAGACGTTCCTGGTAGTTCCTGTAGGCTCACGGTTCCTGAAGCGACTGTCGGACTGACAAGAAGTAGGAAGACTGGAGATCCTGCACTACCCAGGGAAGGAACCAGCAGATGATCAAAGCAACGAATAAAAGGTGCGCTCCTTAAAACCCAAGCAGGGTCCGACCTTCCTAGCTATCCGGCCCACTGTAGCTCTGTACAGCGAATTTGACCATAGGAGGGGTCCTGGCTTTAAGTTTGGGTGAACTGGTTGGTCCCACCAGCTCAAGGGAAGAAGATTCCTGGAGGATCCTCTCTGTCATCCGATTCTGAAGATTCGGACCTCTAGCAGGGCTTCGCTGGGCAGTTAAGTCGTTGTAGGGGTCCTCTTCTGTCCGCTCCTCGTCGGTTCTTTCGTTCCAGTGGCGGCTCTGCCTTCCCAGTCCCAGAGACCTGCTTTTTATGCAGTTTTCCCCCATTCACACAGCCTGGCTGTCAATCACACAGCAGGGTGGCTTGTCCTGGCAAGAACAGTCACCCAGCCAATCAAACAGGAGTGCGACTTGGGTTACCAAGGGAACCCATGGCGGGGGTCCTAAGACCCCTCCCTCACATCCTGCCTACCCAGACTTTCAGGTACCTTAAGGAGGGCTTCTGTGCAGAAGCCCGCGAAAAGACGGCGAACAAAGGAACCAAACCTGGTTTGGCGTGCAGAGTAAAACACGAGAAAGACTTTTACAAAAAGAAATGGCGAATAAACCCAGCCGGAGCCAAAATAAAATATATTTGGTCAAGCGGGTTTATGTTATAGGCTAATAAAATAGCCTAAAACAATACCATGATTATTTAAGATAACTGTGGTGTGAAAAATAGGGTAGTTAGCACTGCCACCAGCCAAGTCTTGATAAAAAGGGAGCGAAACAGTGCTCCAAGAGAAACAGAGAAAAAGGGATAAGAATTAACCCTTTCCAATACTCCATGTAAGATGTGGTGTACTGGGTCTGTGGTTTAAAGAGACTACATAAAGTTAATGGTAACTTTACATGTTTCTGGGAGACAGTAGTCAGTCCCAGAAAAATGGATTCAGTGGGAAGTCTGAAGGACAACCCTTTGTCAATGCTCTGAAGGTGCTGTGTAACAAAAATAAAATGATGCCCATGGCGTAGGTGAGGCTCCAGAGCCCAAGATCACACAATTGGAAAAAACACACACAGCAAAATACATGTAAGAGTGGGAAAAAGGCTCACACTCTTACCAGGTGAAAAAAAATAAACCCTAGAAAGCCAGCAAAGCTGCTGAGGGACTCAGTAGATAAGGGAAATTAGCCATTTTGAAGAAATCTCCCTAACACTTAGTATTACCAAATGTCTGCAAACGTCATGAAAACTTGCCAGGCTATTTAACATGAGCTCTGATCGAACACAGTGAGAGCTCTCCGTCTGGCACCTGTCCCACGTCATTCTGTATTACTGAATTCTGCTATTTGTCTTTCTCTAATAACTTGGTTCACCTCTTAGCTGTGTCCTGACTCGTTATTGCTACGTCACGCCCCGAACGTGACAAACAGTGCCTCCGACTTCTGGAAAAATATTGTCCGGGAGAGGTAGAACTTGAGCACTCTCCTCGAATTCAGGGAACGCAGGGCCCTTTCTGCCTCTGACTGAGGGGTCAGAAAGAAAACAGGCAGGCAGATTTCCTGGTTCAAGTAGAACAGCGAGACCACCATGGGCAAGAAGTTCGACTGAGTGCGCAAGATGACCTTGTCATTGTGGAAGGTGGCGAAGGATTTGCACAACGACAGCGCCTACAACTCACTGATTCTGCATGCAGAGCTGGGCGATTCTGTACACAGAGGTTGAGCGATTCTGCACGCAGAGGTGAGCGCCACCAGTTGGACCGCCTTGAGCGTTACTCACCTGATGTCAACCGACACCATCGGCAGGAAAGGTTTGCGCTAAGGCGGCAAGCATCACGTTCAGGTCCCAGAAGGGATGGGACCTATGAACTGGAGGAGACAGTCTGGACAAGCCCTTGACCACCAGGTTGGTCACTGAGAAAATGTGACCTGGTGAGATTTTGTACGCCCTGATGGCTGCCAAGTAGGTGTAGCAAGCATCCACCTGGACCCCTGAACGAGGCAGGTGTGCAGAAAAAGACAACACATTGTCCAAGAAGCAAGCAAGAGGTTTGAGCCCCTCGCTGCGAGCCCGGAGGTTAAACCTGGCCCACTTACTCTTGTACTGAGAGCGTGTGAAAGGCCGCCTGTATGATCTCCCAATTACCTTCAGAGAATTTCAAGTGGTGAAGTTTTAGCTGATCAGGAGCCAGGCCAAGAGGGCCAACCTGGCCGGTTCCAGGTGTTCCAACGCCCCGCCCTGCTGCGTCAGGTAGTCACTGCTAGGTATAGGGATATGGATATGCCACTGGGAGTGTAGCTGGAGGAGGTCAAGAGAAACACCCCCTCTATGGCCAGTGGGGGGCAATCAGGGTGAGGCTGCTGTCTACCGAGACCCGAAACTTTCAGAGGGTTTGCTGGAGCAATGGAGAAGGAGGAAAAACATAGCACATGTGGCCGTGCCAGCAGAACTGCAACCTGTCACCCAGAGATCCCCAGCCCCCGACCTGCCCATGAAGCAAAGAGGAAGGACTCTGAATTCAGCAGAGGCGCAAACAAGTCCAGATTCGGAAACCTCCACATCTGGAAGAGGGGAAACAGAGTTGGTGAGCAACTCCCATTCGTAGGTGTTGAACTGCAGGCGGCTGATCAGGTCCGTTTCTGCATTGCTGTCTCTTGGGTAATGGACAGCAGAGATCTAGATTCCTTCCAACAGGGCCCACTCCCAGATGGACACTGCTTCCATGCAGAGGTGGGAAGAGCGGGTCCCGCCCTGCTTGTTCAAGTAGAACATTGTCGTTGAATTGTCTGTCCTGAACAGAAACGCCTTGCCCCTGATGACCGGCAAGAACGCCTTGATCGTCAGGCTAATCGCCCTGAGCTCCAGCACATTGATATGCAGGAGCGCTTCCGTCCTGGACTATGTACCGTGAATAGAGTAGCCATCCAAGGCCACCCGCCAGCCCATGAGGGAGGAATCTGTCGTCACTACCAGAGTAAGCTCTGGTGAGAGAAGGGGGCTCCCACTGCCACATTGCAGTCCATAAGACACCAGTGAAGATTCAGAAGAAGAGAAGGGGGGCAGAGCTGAGGGGTGGTCAGCCTGTCCAACTGCGCCCCAGTTTCCTGGTCCCAAACGGCCACCAGGTGGAGTTGTGAACATGCCTAATTTTGAGACGGATGTGCCTCACTGCTAGCACACAGGATGCCATAAGTCCCAGCAGGTGCTGGAACCACCATGCCAAGGTGGTCGAGTTGGCTAGGAAGTGACAAATCGCCCTCTAAAGGGAAAGAACTCGGTCAGTTGTGGGTAACACCTTATGAACGGTCAGGTCCCATCTTACTCCAAGGTACACCAGGTCCTGGGAAGGGGTCAACTGCGATTTTCTCTGGTTGAGGGAATAATCCAGCTGGTGAACAATATCCGCTGACAGGAGTGACCCGCCCCCTCAGGCGAGCTGGCCCTAACCAACCGTTCGGCCAGATAAGGGCATAGATGTTTGCCCTCCAAGCGAAGGAGGCCCGCCACCATGTTCATAAGCTTTGTGAACACACAAGGAGCTGAATTGCGGCTGATTGGCAGCACGCTGAATTGGAAGTGGTGTGACACAAACGTGAACCGCAGGAATTTCGGCCGCGGTTCGAAGATGGGGATGTGTAGGTGTGCATCTTCTTTGAGGTCTAAGGAACACATCCAGTCGCGTGCACACAAACTCCACTATGTGGGCAGGAGTGATCAAGGGGTAAAGACAGGTTCAGGAACGAAAGGTCTAGGAATACTCTAAGGCCAGCCTGGTTGTTCTTGGGTACAGCACACCTTCTGGAGTAGAAACCGGAGCCCCTGTCTAATGGAGGCACTGGTTCCACTGCCTGCATGTCTAAAATAACATGGATCTGCCGCAACAGCGCAGGTGACCGTATCTGCAAGAGTGGGGAAGAAGAGGGTGGGGGAGAAGGAAGAGGAAAACTGAAGCCTGTGGAGACTACTGAAAGAAAGCAAGGACTTGTGAAAAAATGCTTTCAGCTGTTCATAAAGAGTGCTAGCTGACGCACCGCAGGAGAGCTGTGTTCCTTGACCAAGTTGTCATTCTTGGGAGCGGCAAAGGGGGAGTGAAAAAAACCTTGCAAAGTCCTCTGCTTCTTCTTCCTGTAGTTGCTGGGGGATCTGTCTGGCCCATGCACTCTGTGATCCATAAAACCCTTAAAACCTCTAAAGGAGCAAGGTTTGGAGTCAGACCTGTGGTTCTATGGGAAGGACTTTTGCCCTGGGTTCGTCAGGATGGCAAAGGACTTAGCAGTCTGGGTGTTAGTTTTCTTTTTTTGTAAATTCATCATCAAGTGACTAGTTTAACACATCAGTCTCTTCAAACCGAAGGTCGAAGATCATATCCTGCACATCCGAGGAAAACTTTGTAACGTGCATCCACGCTGTCCGCCTCATCTCGACACCCAGGCAGAGGCCCCCGTTTGCCGTGTTGACATGGGAGACCGAGGAGTCCATAAGATCCTGCACAATTGCACATCCACTAGCCCTGCTTTGAAAGAGGCCTGACTCTACAGGGGAAGGTCCACAGGAACACCCCAATCTCCTGCCACAGCTTTTGATTTGCCGCAGAGAGGATGGCATTGGCCTTGCACAGGTTCAGCCCGGCGTTGAGATAGCAACTCTTACCGGAAGACGTGAGGGCCTTGTCCTCTTTGGACAAACAGTTGGAGGTGGCCCCAGTCGCAGAAGGTGGCTTGGAATACAAAGATGCTGCCGCAACAACAAAAGAGTATGGTTGAGAGTAGGACGCCAGAAGGACTGGTTCCCCATTCAGTAGCCGAAAGCGGCCGTCCAGCTTTTCGTTCACATGGGCGTTGGCCCAAGGCTTTTCCCAGACCTTCTTAGCTTAAGAGAGGACGTCCTTTTGTAGAGGAACGCCCGAGGGCTCTGTGGCATGCAGGGCCAGGACCTCCGCTAGCACTACCGGCTCTTGGAGGCATGACCTGGGGGACCATTTACTTGATGGGGTCCTTGAAGAACCCTGCCATCTGGAGGGAGTGCAGGAGAAAGCGTTCGAAAAAACAATCCTCACAGGTCACCAGTTAACGAGGAGCACAGCCCTCTGCCGTGCTGGACCCTCTGTCTTGGTCAAAGCACTGAGGCATCTGGTATGGGTAATTGAATGGCTTGGCAGGATAAATGCAACCTTGCAGAAAATGCCCGCCTGGGCCATGGGGCCCCACACTGCTCCCCGAAGGAGGAGACTTGGAAATGCCATGCCTTGTGCCCTTTCTAAAAGCAACAGGGCCGCCTGAGGCCTACCTTCAGAATCCTAGATGGACACTGGCCGTGCAGGCGCTGCCACGTACTTGCCATGTTTGTGCCAAACCTTGGGCGGGTAGGCGTGAATGCCCTGAATCCTGTGCAGGGTCCAACATAGGACTGTTTGTAACCAGACCCTGAAGCAGAAGCACCACAACCTCAGAGATGGCTCTGGTAGGCTGTAAGCCCGCAGCTGGGGAGCTGGTTGTTGTATGTGACCATGCCTCAGGCTGCCGCCTGGAACCAGAGCTCAAAAGCCCCTTGCACCCCAGAGCAGAAGACAAAGGGCTGGTGCGCCCTCAGTGGATTGCCCAGAAGAGACCCTGTGCTCCTCGGCATGCGAGCCAGTAGCCTTAACGGCCTCTGGTCTGCCACCAGTACAGAGTCCAAGGTACCCTTCCCAGCCGGAGGCCCTGTGAAGGAGACTCTGGGCTCGGAGGCATTGGAGAACAAAGGATCTACCTTCTCTTGACACAAGGCCCTGGCGATGAATTCCTGAAGATGAAAGGGTAGTGAAGAATTGAAAATCTCCCTCCAAAGGGAAAGCGATTCTTCAAGGATCGGTGACCAAGAGAGCTGCAAGCCGTACACGTGTCCAGTGGTTGTCGGGTCACAGGCCCTCCAGGCAGAGCGCATTGGGGGTCTGAGGCCGGGAACGACTGATCGCAGGATGCGTCGCATCTCATGAAGCCTTCTGCAGCCGACATGCGCCATGGGAGGAAAGGCACCAAAGGGGGGGTGAAGAAATTAAAAAACAAAAAAAAGGGGAGCACACAGAACATGGAAAATGTTACTGCGCCTAGCTGCCAGGTCCGACACTGTGCATGTGGAAAAATGGGACCAAGGTGAAGCAACGGAGGGTGGTGCTTTGGGGGCGTTCCATGCCTGGGGGCCATGACCCCTCGCGCTATTCTAGATTTAAAGGGGTAGCTCACATTTTCACTGCCAAAGGTTTCTGGTACTGTCCCATGCTGCGGGACGTCCAGAAGGATAGAGGGAAGAGGACGGGACATATGAGTATATGAGATTATTACACTTGCTAGTGTCTAGAACCACAACTGCGATATACTGCAGCTCAATAATTTGAGCAAGATATTGGAAGACACACTATTAAAGGTAGTTTCCATGTGTTGTATTGCTGAATTTTTCCTTGTAGAAGATTTTATTTTTGAATTGTTACCAATTTCAATTCAGTGCAGCAGCAACACATGGTGAAAGGAAGCCTCTACATATATAGGAGCTGTACATAACAAGCCCCACACATCTAACCATTTCAATAAGCTACTGCTCATAATAATCCTGTATATAGCCTAGTACAAGGACCAAGCAAGTCGCGATTAATATTTATTCATAAGCTCAAGTCCCTTCAAGTACTTCAAGATGATTCATAGTGATTACACAGTGCGCACAGAAGGTCTTATAAAATATTTGCACCCGGGGAAGTGCACTCAGCCAATCAGGTGCCTGGAAAAGAAGGCGAGAAAACGCCAACACCCGCTTTTTCCAGCCATCCAAGGCCCTTCCCCGGGTGGTGCCATTTTGATTGTGGCAAGGCACCGGGAAGCCTCCACACATCCCCTCTCTGCACTCACCCCCAAATACATACACACCCTTACCCCACCGCCCCCCTCTGTACCCACCTCACTTACCTGCTGGACCAGAATTTTGTGCTCCGGTCCCTGTACTACTCCTGCCTGTGGCCACCATGGATATAGCAAAGGCACTAACCTGCCACGTACGCCCTCCAATGTGGGGGGGGGGTAACTACATCAAGAAATTGTCAACTGCTCCAGTAGCCTGTTACCCACTTAAATAATTACCTTTTTCAGTTCCCCTCTACAATTCTTCTCACGTGACAATATTGTACACAAGCTTGGAAGTCGGCAGTATGCGGGTGCTATATGAATATCACTGCAATATAAATTGCACTGCATTAAAATTAACAAAAAACACCAACAAAAATAAACACTGTGCTGTTCACCTACCCTGTCAGGGGGACGATTCCTCAGGTGGTGCATGAGAAACCAAAGCATGTGGTTGTCAAAGAGATCTGTGTGCCGAAGACTTTCTTCATCCCGTTCTCGCTTGTTTTTCTTGATGATCTAAAACAAACCACCAAAAAGACAATTTGAAAAAGTCCAACCACAGTTACACATTTCCTAACTAGTCCAAAAGGTAACATATACATCATTAGGTTTGTTTATGATTTCAATTACCAACTATCATAGCCTTTGCTTCAGCACATTCTTTTTTTTTTTTTATTAATTTTTATTGGCATTTCGTATATAACAACAATGGAACAGTTAAGTCAAAACTCCCCCTACCCCCACCTCCCTCCTCCCCTAATGCTTGACCCAGGAAAAAGCCCTCCCCATAATGTCCCCGAAACGATCCAGGGGACCAAGCAAAGACTGAGACCCAAGCATCCAACCGATAAGATAAAACTTCGTAAGACCAGATCACTGAATGCAACTGCCCGAATCCTCTTGCGGGGCTATAATTCTCAGTAATGACATAGCTTTTGGGCACCAGGCCCTGCGCGCTCCCTTCTTTAAGTAGACAATTAGATCAGACCAGTCTGTCCCAAATCTCATACCTTCTCCTTGTAGGGAGTAACTAAGCCATTCCATTGCCAACAGCGACCACATTTTGGCTACCCATTCATGCTCTTGATCCTTAGACTTCCATCGGCGTACCAACACCGATGCCGCCGACATCATCATAATGACATACACCTTTCGGTGGGACCTGATGGGAATCTCCCCCAACACTCCCCCCAGGCAAACCATATCCAGCCCTCTATTCCTGCCTCCAACCTTCCCCAGGGTACGAACCACTGCCTGCCTTATTTGGCCCCAAAACAGGTCTAACTTCGGGCAATCCCACCATATATGAGCCCACGTTCCGATCCCCCCGCACCGCCTCCAGCTGTCCCGAGATGAAGGGGAGATCCTATGCAATCTGACCGGGGTGAGATGCCACTGGGCCAAAAGCTTTAGCCAGATCTCGCGGATCAGGATCGATCTAGTTAGCTTTGGGATTTGGGACCAGAGATGTTGCCATTTCTGCTCTTCAATTATGGCCCTGTGTCCTCCTGCCATTTCTTCATATAGGACCTAGGGGGGAGAGTTTCACCTTGTTTACTATGCCTATAGATGGATCCCATTAATCCCCTGTCCCCTGAGTGCGAGTCTAAATAT
The DNA here is from genome assembly GCF_040938575.1 of Ambystoma mexicanum. Lineage (NCBI taxonomy): Eukaryota > Metazoa > Chordata > Amphibia > Caudata > Ambystomatidae > Ambystoma > Ambystoma mexicanum. Next base: position 20,469,095 of record NC_090922.1, on the reverse strand, counting down.
TTCTCGAACAGCATCAGGGATCGGGAACCCGCCTGGCGCATCTCAGGATGAGAGAGCCAATGCCGCAGTTGCAAATACCCATATCTATGGCGTTCGTTCAGACCAAAATCCTTCTTACACCTTTCAAAGTCCTTAACTGACCCCTCATGGTACATATCTCGTAGCATTCGACAGGCCCCTTGGAACCAAGCATCAAAACTCCTGTTCTTACACCCTGGGGTGAACTGCGGATTTTCAAATAGAGGAGTGTACGGGGAAGGAAACGTGGTAAAATGAGAGCCTATCACTGCAGAGTCCCATGCCTTGCCTACAACAGAGGTGATTTCACTAGCATACATTTGAGGGGTTCTATCCGCCCTTGGCTTCCAAAGCATTCCCTCCAGGTGCCCTGCCTCCACTGCTCTGTCCATCTGCCTCCACAGCTTGTTCCGATCATCTCTCTGCCAGTCTCTGAGAATTCTAATCTGGTCTGCTAGAAAGTACACCCTGAAGTCCGGGACACCTAACCCCCCCCCCCCCTTGAGCAGAGAGCCCTCATAAGAGATGCAGCCATCCTTGGTTGTTTCCCCTTCCATATAAACCGGCTCGTAACCCTGTGCAGCACTCTGAAAAAACGACTTGGAACCGCGATTGGGAGGGCTGCGAAATAGTAAAGCATCAAAGGTGGTACCGCCATTTTTAGAACATTCATGCGGCCCAGCCAGGAAATACTCAGGGGACCCCAGTCAACCAATTTTGATTTAATTTTCCCAAGCAGGGGGAGATAGTTAGCCCTAAAAAGTTCTCCCACCGTTCTCGTAAGGAGCACCCCCAAATATTTGATATGTTTATCTGCCCAGCTAAACTCATAGGTGGTTTTAATATGCCTCTCTGTCGAAGGCGACAGTACAAGACTCAAAATTTCGGACTTACTGGAATTTATCTTTAGCCCCGCCACTTGCCCAAAAAGGTCTAGCTCATCAAAGAGAGCCCGGAGAGACTCCCTTTGGTCCGTTAATGAGAAGAGCAGATCGTCTGCAAAGGCGGCCACCTTATATACCTGTCCACCAAACGTTATGCCGTGTATATGTACAGCAGCCCTAACTGCTGTTAAAAAGGGCTCCAACTGGAGAAAATATAGCAGAGGGGAGAGAGGGCAGCCCTGTTTAGTACCCCGAGAAACCGTCACAGGTCCTGAGATTCGACCATTAATCGCCAATCTAAGGGTCGGGTTTTGATAGCTAGCCATCACCTGGCCTACGAAGCCTGGACCAAACCCCATCCTGATCAGCGTAGCTCGGAGGAAGCCCCACTCCACGCAATCATGCGCCTTTTTGGCGTCAACAGCTAGGAGAAGAGCCAGAACCCCCTTCTTGTGAGCTTTTTCCATCAGGTGAGCCAGTCTCCTTACATTATCTGCCGTTTGGCGACCCCTAATAAAACCCGCCTGGTCGGCCCGGACTATAGATGGCAAGATGTTGTCCAGTCTGGCTGCCAAGACCTTTGTGTACAGCTTAGCATCAACATTTATTAATGCAATTGGCTGATATGCCCCACAGCGCTCTGGGTTTTTGCCCTTCTTGTGAATAAGAACCACCTTCGCTTCCTCCATAGTCCGTGGCAAAATCCCGTTGACCCTATATGGTTGAATAGCCTAGTAAGATGGGGGATTAAAGTTTCTTTGTGTAGCTTATAAAATTCAGCAAGGAAACCATCCGGACCGGGGGCTTTACCAGCAGCCAAAGAAGATAATGCTTTCCTAACCTCATCAGTGGTAAATTCCCCCTCCAACTGTTCCCTCTGTTCTCTCGTTATAGAGTTAACCTGAACTCTCTCTAAGTATCTCACCTTCGCACTAGCATCTGGTTCACTAGAGGAGTACAGGTCTGAGTAGAATTTACAAAACTCTCTCTCAATATCACTATTGGAGGTGTACGTCTGATCCCCCTCTCCTTTGATTCGTGCAATCGTTTTCTCACTGTCTTCCCTCCGGAGCATCTTGGCTAACAGGCGATCGGATATATTCGCCTTAACATAATATTTCTGTCGCAAACGGAGGAGAGACTTCTCAGCTTCCCTAGACTGTATAAGATTCAACTGGGCCCTGAGTGTACGGACCTCTCTTTCTATAGTTCTCGTTTGTTTCTCGGCCATCTTGGCTATTGCCTCCTTGAGCCTATTTCCCAGCTGCTCCTCTTCGAGACGCAGTTCCCGTTCCCTCCTTGCTTTAATCCCCATCATCTTACCCCGTATCGTAGCTTTAAGAGCGTCCCACCATAATTGCGGCGTGGTGTCTCCCCAGCTATTCCGAACAACAAACTCTTCAAGCTCTTAACCAGGGTAGGGTCCTTAAAGAGGGACGCGGGATACCTCCACTTCCACAACCCCGGGGGCCCAAGTGGTCTAGCGAGCACCAGAATGACAGGGGTGTGGTGAGAGACCGCAATAGGACCTTATGTGATGTCCTGCAAATTCCCTAAGAGGGAACTTGACAGCCAGGCGTAATCTATACGTGAGTGTGTTCTTTGCGCATGCGAATAAAAATTGTATCCCGGGTCATCCCCCCGAACTTCCCTCCAAGCATCAACTAGTCTCAGATCTCTCATTTTAGCCTTTAGGTTCCCCGAGGGTCCCCCTGCGAGTCCCACAGCAGTCTACTCCTATCCCTGCGAGGGTCCCAAGCCATATTAAAGTCCCCCGTGAGGATGATCCGGCCCTGCGCAAATTTGCTCAGTTTATTGAGGGTTTGTACCATGAATGGGTCCTGTCCCGTATTGGGTGCATATATTGTTGCAATAGTGTAAGTCTCGCCCCTACCCTCCAGTATTATCACCAAATATCTGCCCTGAGAGTCCCGCTGAGAGGCCTTGATCGTCAAGTCCACCACATCTCTCACAGCAATAACCACCCCTCCCTTCTTGGCGACTTGAGTGGCTTGTAGAAGCCGGGAGTAACCCCATAGCCTAATCCTGTGGGAATCTTGGGTTGCAATGTGGGTTTCCTGCAGCGTGACAACCTCGGGTTTCTCCCTCCGCACATACACCTCAACGTTCACCCTTTTGTATGGGGAGTTCAACCCATTAACATTCATGGACATGAGTTTCAGCTGACCCCATCCTGGGGGCCCCTCCAACTTGGAGAAGCGTCCTCGCTCCTTCATCACCTGGGCCTCAGAAGTACACTGGATTCGGGTCCCCATAGTAGAAGGTAAAGCCTTGCTCGGTGCCTGGGGCTTCCTGGGTCAATAGCACCCCCCCACCCCCTCCCAAAACACCCCCTGGGTGAGCTCAACTGGCACTTTGCCCCCCTCGCATCAGAACCACGAGAGCTGAGCTCAAACATACTCCCAGTCTGAAACAACACGGGACTAACCCATCCCCTTCCAAGACAATCACCCCATCCCTCCCCGCCCGCACACCCCGATGCAGCTAACAGCCATGAGGACGATGCCTATTCCTCCTTTCGCAAATGCCCTCCCCGGCCTTGCCTTGTTACTCTTCAATCGTGGGTGAAACGCCAGAGAGCCCTCGCTGTGCAGAATCCCCTCCTCCCCCCAGGTGTGGAGGGGTTCTCTGAGATAAGTCGATCCCGTGGGGGGAGCCGTCTCGCCGGGCGCCTGGAGAGTACTTTAATCCATTCCCAGGATTTAAGTGCTTTACGGGGAGCCTCTGTCTCAGGGGGCCCTGTGTGATTGTTGATCCTCTATACCTAGTAGCTCCAGGCCCCGTTCACAGGACGTGATGTAATGCTGCTTGCCCTGCCACATGAATTGCAGACCAAACGGATAAGTCCATTGATATCGAACTTGCTGTGCCCTTAGGTGTTTCAGGACTGGACTCATTTGCCTCCTTTTAGCTAGAGTCACCTGCGCCAAGTCTTGATACAGAAAAATCTCAGAACCATTGCAAGTGATGCTGCTCGCCTTTCTAGCCTTCCGCATAATCGTCTCCTTAGTCACATAACTATGTAAGGCCACCAAAACGTCCCTTGGCCTCACGCCAGGTGCGGACCGGGGAGGCCCCACTCTGTGAATTCTATCGAACTGCAGGTCCAGGCCCCACTCTCCCTCCAGCAAGTCCGTGAAGATGTTTGTAAGAGTTTGCGCGAGGTCCTGGGCCTGGATAGTTTCCGGAAGAGCCTTGACCCGAATATTGATCCGCCTGGAGCGATTTTCCAGCTCCTCAGCCTGCAGCTCTAGATTCTGCGTTGCCACAGCTAGAGTCTCCAGCAAATTCCCTGCCTGACAAGCATCATCTGTCAGTTCTTGGATGGCCTTTTCAGTAATGTCGACCCTTTCTTCCACCTTGTTTATGTCGCGTTTGATTTCCCCGAGTCCTTCCGCTAAATCTTCTCGCAGGAAGTCCGTCTGCCTTTGGCCTGCCGCAGTAATTTTGTCGACCATCTCACCCAGAAACTGCTTTAGGATTGCATGTGTGACTAAAGCATCCTGGGAGGGCTGGGTGGAGAACTGGTGCGCCCCCACCCCACACCTCCCTGTCGCCTCCTCTAGCAAGTCCCCCTCCCTTTCAGGCGCCCGGGACCAAAGCTCGGCAAGGGTCGCCTCCTGGGATTTTTTCAAGCTCTTCACTGCCGAGGAGGGGTCCTTAGCCTTGTTTCTGGACATTGTGGAGAGCCCGTCGTAGCGCCTCAGATATCTTCAGCAGATCACTGCATTAATTAGAGTTGGAACCCTTCCACAGCTTCAGGGGTCCGCCGGCGCCCGAGGACAGGGAGGGGAGCAGATCACCCAACCAATACTGCCAGGCAAAACGTGAGGAAGGTCTTCAGCCATGGGTGTAGCGGCCCACCCCCTCCACTGTACAGCTCACCGGCGGCACCCCTATGCAGGTAAACCTCAGATCCTACGTGGTCCAGACTCAAGGGGTGGGTCAGCAAAGAGGGTCAACCCCCCTCAGGTAAAACGCTGGGATCCCCAGACAAACAGGAGAAAGAAGAAAAAAAACAAAAAAAAAAACTGTCTCTTTAATAGTCAGGGACACCTCGATCTGAAGGGTGTCCCTGACTACGTGCTCCAGGACAGACCTCTGGCCGTGTACTGCTTTGGGGGGCCTGGATAGACTGCCGTTCCCCCCACCGCTCGGTGCCTCCCTCCGTCCCGGGCTCTGTTTCAGAATCTCCCTTCCGCCCGTGCTCCTTACTTGTACCCGGGCCGTCCGACAAAGCAACTGAGGCCTCCCCTCTGAGGCCCACCGACAGACCACGAGCCCGCAGGGAGCTCCACCTCGCCGGAGCCCACGCTCCTCTTCGGCCCGCCTCCCGTGTAGCCGCCGGGTGCCGCGCAGGCCAGTCACCGCAGTCAACCCAGCGGGCACCGGACACCTCCTCCTCCACTCTAAATGGATGTCGGCGCCCCCCGCAATCCTCCCGCGGCAGGTCTCTCCACCAGCACACCACCGGCAGGCTATTCCAGACAGGGGCCCACCCGCAGGAGCCAACAGGCAGGGACCGGGGGAGCCGCACACCAGACCGCAGTGCCGGACCGCCAGCCCGGGGAAACAGTCATCCACGTCGGGAACGCCCACACTACACTGCACACGGACAGGAGACCGCAACCATCAGCCGGAGAGGGCAGAAAGAGAAGTCCGCTTCAGGCGGCACCGTCAGGAGCCGATCCGATCGGGGAGCTCAGGCGACACAGTGTTTACCAGCCGGAGGCCATCTTGGAAAAAACTTCAGCACATTCTTGACGGCATACAATTGTTTCAGTAACAGGTTTGCCTAAAGGACAAAAGTGAGAATACTGGATTGTGGTCTGCGGTTGTAGCCCAAACAGAGCTACTGAAAAGTCACTATTTACTTGGGAGCCTACCGGACGGACATTTTCACATACACCACCAAAATACATTTGTTACCCTTCTCCCATATCTCTGATAAATTTAGGTACATCCTGAAACAGTGAAGATCTAATAACCAGAGTAACAATGATTGTTTTGAAAATGGTGAAGTGCTAGAGTTTAAAAATCACATGTGGTAGTGAGAATACGCCTCGTACTGAACTCCGATGTTACAGTAACATTTTGCCACAATCATATTGTGTGATGAGAAAGGTTTTTACTTGTGTAAACACTGGGAAGATTAGACCTACGATGGTCACAAAACAGAACAGCAAGTGATCATTGGCAGTATTGGACAGTGATTACTAATATTCTTATTGGTAATTTTGCTCACCTCTTTTAATCCAGAGAGTTCTGTTGGTGCCTCTGCCGTGGGCACCCAAATCTTAACATCATAATCAAGGCCACTAGTTGCCAAGACTGGCAAATGAGGATGAGGCTCTAAACAGTTCACCTGCAATAAGAAAAGAAAATTGCATGTACAGTCTATGGCATTTTGTGCCAAAACACAGATAATGATGGCGACAGTGTGCGGTCTTTGTGGGCAAAAGGTTTAAGTTACTTACCTGTAACCATTGTGCTCCAACATGGATTCAAATGCTCATGAATATTCCCCCTCGTCAGGCTGAGAATCCTCGGTAAAAGAAAAAACTGTTTCACTTTCACTTAGAAACTTTCTACTTTAAACCAATCACTGTCCTCTGGGTCATACTGCCCCATCCAATGACAGTCCTCTCCCTAAGCCCCTGCTCTGGCACCCATCTTCAGATTTAGTAAGCACGTAAAGTGGCAGTATGTCCCAAGAAGAGGGGTCTGAGGCAGGGTTCACATGTGAATCCATGCCAGACCCATGCTGGAGAACAAAGGTTACAGGTAAGTAACTTAAACCTTCTCCAGCATAAGGTCTGGCATGGATTCACATGCTCATGAACAACAAATACATAGCAGTACAACATTAAACAACCACGGGTGGTGGCAAGGCTCAACAGAAGCAATTACACTTACCCCAGGAACAGACTCATCTCAAGCAAACCGGTTGCGTAGCACTGCTTGGCCGACTCTGGACCCCTCCCTGGAATCCCAGTCTACCCAGTAGAATTTCGTGAATGTGTGAGTCGACCTCCACGTAGCAGCCCTGCATATGTCGAGCAGGGCTACACCAGGCAGGAACGCCTTTGTTGCAGCGATGGCTCTGGTGGAGTGGGCTCTCAGACAGCTGGGCAGCGGTCGGTTAGCCAACCGATGACAGTGCGTGATGCAACCGGAGAGGCATCTTGAAATTGAAGTCTTGGACAAGGCCTTCCCCATGGTTCACAGGACCAAAGTTCATGAACGGCAGTGAAGTCTTCCGAAAATTCTTTGTGCACGAGACGTTGAACTTCAGGGCACAATCAACTTCCAGTGAATGCAAGGCACTTTCCGCATGAGACAAAGATTTGGGACTAAATCCGGTAACACCAAAGGCTCGTTGAGGTGGACCTCCCATGGAACCTTCGGCATGAAGGAGGGGTGTGCATGTAGCACCAGCCTCGCTTCGTGAAAACTCAGGTATGGTTGTTTGCAGGATCGGGTCTGGATCTCACTTACCCTTTTGACAGAGTTGAGGGGCACTACGAAAACCGTTTTCCACGAGAGGAACTTGAGCAGGGCCTGATGCAGAGGCTCGAAGGGGGCCCCCATGAGCCTTGTCGGAACCACATTGAGTGTCCACGCCAGGACAGGAGCCTTCACCGGCGGGAAAGATCTAAACGTCCTTTGAGAAACTCCTTAAGTCGATGGGACCAAAGCGAAGATCTTCCTGGCGAACTGGTGTAGCGGGAGGTCACCACCAGATGTACCTTGATGGAGGCGTGGGCCAGTCCGGCCTTGGCCAAGCATAGCGAGTACGTCAGGATCGGTGGGGCCGTGACCCTCAAAGGGGTAATCTTTTGTGACCGGCACGACGTAGCAAAATGCTTCCACTTGTGATCGTAGCACTTCAAGGTCGACGATGCCCTGGCTTTAGAGAGGACCACCCTGCAGTCCACTGGCAACTCATCCTCCAAACTCTAGGGCTGCAGGAGCCAAGCCCTCAGGGTCAGCGATCCTGGGTTGTGATGTAGGATTGCGCCTCCTCCTCTGGTGAGAAGATCCGGTACCACTAGCAGCTTAACCGAAAGCGACACTGACGGGCTGAGAAGGTCCGAGTACCAAATCTGCCTTGGCTACGCCAGGGCGATCAGTATCATCCTGCATTGGCACTGTGAGTGTGTTGATGACTCGTAGCAGGAGAGGAAACGGAGGAAACATGTACAGAAACAGCCCTACCCAAGGGAAGGAGAATGCGCCCCCCCAGGCTTCCCAGTTGGTAGAATCTGCTGTAAAACGTCTGGCATTTGGAGTTGGGCGCCTCAAACAGATCGATCTGGGACCTGCCCCACTTGATGAAGATGCATTCGACCTGGTCCTGCCGAAGTTCCCACTCGTGGCAGGAGCACAATTCCTTGCGATGGGGTTCTTGACTCTAGGTGAAGAGGGACAAGGAACATCCCTTGTCCGACGGGCCAGCCCCACTAGTCCTGCACTTCCTTGGAGAGCGCTGGGGATCCAGTGCGCCACTGTTTCCTGATGTAGAACATGGTGGAGGTGGTGTCCGTGGGGATCCTCACCACCTTGCCCTTCAGTGACGGAAGGAATGACTTGAGGGCCCAGAACACTGCCCGTAGTTCCAGGATGTCGATATGGATATCCTTCTCCTCTGGCAGCCACAGACCTCTGGCGTGCAGAAGTCTGGTGTGGGCTCCCCATCCTTCCAGGGAAGCGTCCGTGGTGACTGTTTCCTGATATGGAGGGTTTTGAAATCTTGTGCCCTGGGCGATGTTGGAGCGGAGGACCCATCATCCTATCGCCGACGGAACTCGTGTCAAGAGGGATCTTGTCCGTGAAGCTTCCCGACACCTGTATCCAGCGAGCGTCCAGGAACTCCTGAAGAGATCCCATTTGCAACCTGCATAGCCGGATGATATAGATACAGGATGACATCATGCCGGGTAATGACTTGATGGCCCCGTACCGTGGCCGTCTTCATCGACGACAGTCGCTGCACCTTTCCTTGAATGGCTGCTACCCTCTCCTCTGAGGGTGACGCCAGACAAGACACCTTATTGAGTCTGGCTCCTAGGAACAGCGCGTTCTGCGATGGTGTTAAGCAGGACTTCAGATAGTTGATTGAGAATCCCAGATCCGTCAGTAGCTGGACGGTCGTTTCAGTGCATCGAACGGCAAAAACCTGCGAGCGGGCCCGAATGAGGATGTCGTTGAGGTACAGGTACACGTGTATGCCTGTAGACGTAGATGGGCAGCCACCGACATCAGGCATTTTGTGAACACACTGGGGGCAGACTTCAATCCAAAAGGTAGAACCTTCAACTGGTTGTGCTGACCTTGCACTACGAAACACAAACTTCTGATGTTTCTTGTGAATCGGGACGTGGAAATAGGCATCCTCCGGGTCCAGTGGCATCAAGAAGTCTCCTTCCTCCAGTTGGCTGAACACGTGTTGCAACCTAACCATCCTGAACTTTTGGGACTTCAGGTATTTGTTGAGACGTCGCAGGTCTAGGATGGGCCTCCAACCCCTCCGTCTTCTTTCTGGCTAGAACGTATCTGGATTAGACTTCGGAGCCCCAGAGCCGTTGGGGGAACTAGCTCCATCGCCTCTTTTCACAGCATGGGCTGTACCTCTTCCAGGAGTTGAGGGATTTGCTGCTAACTGGTAATCTGATGGATCTGCAGACACCTGCATTGAAACTTCAGGGTGTGCCCTTCGGCGAGAGTGTGCAGCACCCATCTTTCGGTGGCGATCTTCTTCCACTCGCTGACGAAACTCGTTAGCCCGCCTCCCACTGGGGTGCACACATGGAAACTTGACTTCCCGGGCATTAGGCCTGCTTTGGCACTAGTGTCCTGCCCTGCCTGCGACAACAATGTGGTCACCTGCTACCGTAGGCCTCGGAACAGCCTCTGTAGGCTTCCTGAGTCGTGGATCTGGAGGGCTGATGGTACGAAGAGGAGAAACTTTAGGCAGACCTACTCGACTTTCCCATGGAGGAGTGAAAATAAGAGCGATGCTGCTGGAGAGTGCACAGGGAACGGGCCATCTCTGTATCCGCCTTGATGGCCTGGAGGGATTCATCGACAACCTTCCCAAATAAGTTCTCTCCGTCGAAGGGCATGTCCAACACCTTCGCCTGGACCTCCTGCCAGAAATGTGTGGCCTTTATCCAGCGTTGGCGACAAAGGCAGACACCATTCCCCATCTGCCAGAACCCTGTGTCTGCAACGTTCAACGCTACTGTGATGGCATGATCAGACGCTGCTTCCCCTTCCTGGAAGAGGGCGATTGCCTCCATCTTCTTATCCTCAGGGAGGAACTCCAGAATAGGCCCCAGCTTGTACCACTGCTCCCTGTCGACCTGGCTAAGATTGCCAGTGATTTGGCCGCCTTGATAGTGGACGTTGCGGTGTAGATCACCTTCCTTCTCATGGTGTCCATCCTCTTCCCCTTGCTGTCTGGAGGGACAGCAAGTCGTCGTCTGTAATCAAAGCCGTCCCTGTGTCTGGGTCTGTTGGGGAGAAGGGGCCCGATGTGGAGGCTGAAATGGGGGCGCTGGATGCCGCTTTTTCGTTGGCTGATCGGGGACCTGGGGGCCACCGGAATCGTGTGACGGCATCCTCCTCTGGATCTCTGACACCAAGGTGTGCAGGGTCGACAAAATGTCCAGAGACACGTCCCTCGGCTGAGCTGGCGGGATCAGAAAACTAGGCCCTGCACCGTCGTTGACCTCCTCTTCAACGTCCTCATGGACCGTGTGCAAGGACTCCTGGTGATCGTTGTCCGTGGACGAGACATCCATGGCTTGGGCCACGGCCTGGGAGGGCTGTTTCGGGGCCTCCTTGCCCACCCTTTTCCCCCCTGAGGGGCTTGAACCTGAGCTAGTTTCCCCCTTCTGGCGTGCCAGCTGACGTTGCCAAAGTCACCGCGGCGGTGTTGCGCCTTGGGTGTAGGGATACCTTCGGTGCTGCGGGGCCTTCATTCACAGGCTCAGCGACCTTAGATGCGTGATAGCAGCCGTTGCCAAATCCATCGTCGACAAAGTCTTAGCCTGGGCTGATTGGGCCTGCTTGGGCTGTTCGGCCTTCTCCTCTGTCTGCGGCTTTGCAGACTTCTCCCACAGATTAGCCGGGTAGATTTCCTTTTTGAGGAGGAACTCTATTGTCGGTTGGCCATGGAGGTGGAGGGTGATGTCGATCGCCCCCTATCCATCTTGGGTCCCACTTCCGTGGCAAACCCGGTGGACTCGGACTTGCGGTTCTTGGCCTTGTCTTGGGCCCCCATGGATGAGGCACCCTCAAAGAACTTAGAAGACCGCTTCTCGGACCGGCTGGTCCTGGGCGAGGCATGACCTTGCTCAGAGCATGGGGCAGAGGCCTTGGCGTTAAGCCACGCTGCCTGTCTCTCGTCTTCTTGGAGAATCCGAGGCATATTTCGCAATCCACCTCCGTATGGTCTGAATGCAGGCAGTAGAGGCATTGCAGGTGCTTGTCTTATACAAACACATTCCGTAGCACATATTTGGTGCAGGGCTTGAAGAGGGACCTTCCCTCCTTCTCCTGCGTCATGGTCAGAGGGGGCGAAGTAGGCCCGATGGCCTGCTAGAATTTTTGATGATCTTTGCCCTTGAGGGGCCCTGAAATTCACTGACAAAGGATCCCTGCTATCCGCAGATGGAGAAGAGGGCACACAGGCTCTTTTGGAACAAAAATAGAACTTTTTTACATTGAAAACAGTGCAAACTCGAGGACTCCCAACACTGAAGCATGCAGTAAAAATCAAGATGGCTGCCAGAGGAGGGGCTTAGGGAAAGGACTGTCATTGGATGGGGGCAATATGACCCAGAGGACAGTGATTAGTTTAAAGGAGAAATACAGTTTGTAAGTGAAACTTTTTTCTTTTACTGAGGATTCCCAGCCTGATAACGGGGAATATTCATGAGCATGTGAATCCATGCCAGACCCCATACTGGAGAAGAAATGTTACTCACATGAAATAAAAAAATAAGAAACTGAGAACATACTTCTTCACAAGCATAGTGGCATCTATGCCCTTGACTAGCATGCTATCAAATCTTGCAAGCAGATATTCATATTTTTGTTGATCACTGTGTTGGAATGCAATCTGTGAGGGGGAGAAGACTAACCTTTTTTGATTTTGAATAATAATATGTAGGTATTTATCTTTTAAAGTAGAATCTGCTAATCAAACCCCGTTTTTACAATGCTCAAAATGCCAAACATACTGCACACATGTATCTTGCTGTGACCGTCTTCTGACATCCCCTGCAGCTGCCTTGCAATAACAGCAGGGCAGGTTAAAAGGTGACACGTGCAAGTGGCTATTGCGCCCTCAAACACTTGTGTATAGGTGCGTTATAAATTCCATATCATATCTATTTAACTGTATGCACCATGGGTTCAAACCGTTGTGATACACTAAAAAACGAAATAGAAGCCATGTCTAGTTTTGACATGGTGGCTGAGAATGCACAACTATACATTGTCACAGTTGGCCTTAATAATGTCAAGAGCCTGATAGATGGTTGAAGGATTCTTATTATTACCACTTTAATTTTGATTGTAGAATGCTCTTGACAATGCTGGTAGGCTGGACTAATGGGTCGTCCTAACTGGTCTCTCAATCTTCAGTGGGATCCCTCAACCACAACAGAGTCTTCCCTAACACCCAGTGCGAGCGCGAATCCTAAAGATCAGTGACCCCTACTACCTGCTCTGTCCTGTATGATGGAGGAGGAACTAAAAAGCCTCCTCGAACTACATCTCTGGAGCTTACTAAAGGTGTCCTGCGCAAAGATTGTCACAAGAATGGTCTCAGTTGGCATCAGTGATGTTCTGAATGGTCCCTGTCGGACAAGCTCCCTCCCTCTCACCCCTTAAATTCCCTCCCCCTGATCTTGCCTCTGTACGGCCTTTCCTCTCTACTAATTTGGATCAGTTTCCCTGGGATCATCTGCTAACCTCGGGTCTTACTGGTGGATACCTGAAGGTATCATTGGGTGCCTACTTTTTTGTGGGGTTCTGGGGGGCGGAGATTTGGGAATATTCTACTCCCTATTGTTTATTTTATTTATTATTAGTACAGTATAGCCAGTAAGGGTTTTTTGTACACAAATAAAATCAATTTAAAACAGTACAAAACAATATCAAATATTTACAATTACATACAATATTCAAGATTGATTCAAAATGCATCCATAATTTTATCATCTAATAATTGAGGGTAACATTACATCATAATTCTTTTCCAAAACTCTAAAATGTCCACATTAAGATCATGACCATAGGCTAAAATATTAGATCTTCGGGCCGCTTGGAGACCTTCACAATCCATTTATTAGCAAGGTTAGTAAAGTTCTGTTCACAATCGTATTCTCAAACAGCTTTTTTAATCACCGTTCTAAATCTATTTGTTGTAAGATGCAACAGGTCTATTCCTATTCACTTCTGCCGAATATAGACTTTTTACCGTTTTTACTGTAGAAGCAGAGAAACCTGGATGAGTGCACAAAACACTAAAATTAATACTCAACAGGGAGTCAACATGTGCATGACTAAGGTTCCAAATGAGGTTCAGAGCGTTCAATGTCACGCCGTTTCTTTAGATAAGCATATTAATCTAACAGAATATATTCAATGGGCATGTTCTTTCTAATATTTAACATGGTTTTTAGGCAGACGTTTTCCAACCGCTGCAGTTTATAACTGTTTATGCCCACAAATGTTCACCCCACATAACATTGGCTTCTTTTTCCCTTTATACACTTGTTACAGCAGCAAGTGGGAAGCCTGCATGATTTCTAACAAAATTCACAATGCCATTCAGACATTGCTTCACTCATCTCTAAATTCGAAAAGTCAGCATCCCAATTTAGTTTGAGGTCAAAAGTCACTCTCAAGTACTCATTGGAGTGAACCAATTGTATGCTATGATGTCCGATTTTAAAATTCATTGTGGGGGCCACAGGAAGTTTTCTTTCGGTTAAATGTCATTGACTTGGTTTTAGAGGCACTAATGCTTATGCTGTTTCTATTGGCATAGTCATTAAGCTTACTCAAGAAGCACTATTAAAGAACATGCTTTTCTGCCTGCCGCACAGAGGATCCCCCACCATGCGGTGAGCGCCCTTCCTTCCGACCTAGTAATGAATATAAATGCATTTAAAATCCCTTTTCTCCGCTCCATGCTCAGAGCCTGCTTCCCCCTCCTCTGCTGCTGAAAGGCCACCCCCAGGGGTGCTCCGATAGGGAGAAGTAGTCATCATATGAATAGAACAGCACTATATCACCGTCCTTGCCAGGGCAGCCCTCAGCGAAGGGCCAGAGACAAAGGCCAGCTCCACCACTAAGCAGCTCCACTCTGTTTGCCCATGTTCGTCTGGGACGTCTGATGCAGACAACCTACAGTGAAGGATAGGGTAAGTGTGGTGTAGGGAGGGTGTACAGCCATTACTGTACTCCAGTAAAACCCCACCAGGCGGTTTACCCATGATCATCTAGCCTAATTGGGTAAGGTAGCCATTTTGGCACTGAGTCTAAGTGTGTAAGATAGCCATACTTCACATCCAAATGTGGTTATAGCTGTTATATTCCCCTGCTGGGCTCTGAGATATAACTGCAATGTGCCCTATAATTAGCCATTGTGTTCCGCACCACGGCTAATTTGTTTTGAATGTTGGCATGCCCTGTAACTAGACATCGTAAAGCGATACGGGCGGGAAGCACAACCATTAATGTGCTCCAGAAACCCAGCCACTCTTACACTACTATGTAAACAGTGCTAACCTTCTTTACTTTCAGACTCCGTCCACAGGGTTCACTTATGGCTTTTCCTTCCTTCACAATTTTCTTTTAAAAAAAAAAATTTATTTATGCCAACTGTACATGATACATCACATTTAATTGTACATTTCTTGTATTGTTCTTACAGTTTTGTTTCCTCCCCTCCCTCCTCCCCAACTCATAACCCCAAACTGCCATGATTCGAGCCACCTTCCTACAAAATCTACCGATTTCGGGCAAGCCCAGAACATATGTACCATTCCTGCATCTACTTCCCCACATTTTGGGCATGTCTGTATCGCTGCATGTTGGAACTTCGCTATTGTCTTAGGTGTCATATATGCTCTGTGGGTTACATATAACTGAATCTGTTGTAAGCGTGCGTTTCTCGATACTCGTTTATGGTATCATTGCACTCTAACCCATAACCCATCCTCCATTGCCTCGCCCACTTCCTCCTCCCAGTCTGATCACGTTTGCACGATTTCTTTCCCAATCTTGGACATGAGTAGCTCATATATGCGGGATACCTCGTGTCCTCCGCCCGATATATCATAGAACAATTATATCATTGCATCTGGCTGGCGTGATAAGTCCTCCTCCAATCATTTCCCGTTTACTATCCCTACTGTCCGTAGATATTTGACATAATGCCCCCTGTGTAGCTCTTCCCCCACCACCAATTCCTCAAACTCCTTAGGTTTCCTGTCTACCCATACATTCCCACCAATTCCCATTTCATTCTGATGTTCAGCCTCAGTTGTTCATCTACTCCTTCCAATGCCACCAGCTGTGTCTGTGGTGAACACTTGAACGGATTGGCTATCAGTCGGCAGGCCCTCCCCCACATTTCTCTACCCAGGCCCAGCAGTCTGCCCTCTGTGTTCCTGTTTCGGCAGCAAAATTCTTTCATTCAAAAAGTAAGGGGTGCTTTCGACGCTCCACAACTGGAATTCCGATGTCTGTTCTTCCGACAGCCACCTCGCCACATATTGTAGCTGACTAGCTAGGTAGTAGACTTCGAAGTAAGGCAGTCTGATGCCTCCCTGCTCATATGAGTTTAGTAGCTTCCACAATGCTATTCTACTCCTTGAGTTATGCCAAAGGAACCCCCTGCATGTGCTTTGTAATTTCGAGAAGAATCTTAGGTATTGCGTGTGGAATGTTTGCAAAATAGTGTAATAGCCTTGGCAGCACCACCATCTTTAATAAAGCCGCTCGCCCCATCATAGACAATGGTAATTTAACCCAGAATTCCATGCTTTTTTCTATTTTGGACACCGCCTTTTCAGTATTCTGTTTGCGTTCTTCTGCGGGGTCATGGTAAATATCTACTCCCAGGCATCTAAATGTGTCAGTAACCCAAGTAACCGGCAATACCGGCAGCTCGTGATTGGGCGTGCCTATGCATCTTCCTAATGGGAATATACTCTATTTTTGCGGGTTGACCGTTATGCCAGATAGTCTTGCATATCATTCCATAACTTCTAAGATGTATTGCAAATTCTCCTCTGGATAATGCAAATAGAACAGCATGTCATCCGCATATAGTGATATCAAGTGCTGCCTGCCCTTGGTGCTAATTCCGACTTCCCCATATTGCTGTCTCAGATACGCCGCTAGTTGTTCTAGTGCTAAGTTAAAAAGCATCGGGGACCACAGACATCCTTGCCTAGTGCCCTTACTTAGCTGCCATTGTTCCGAGATACTAGAGCCTGTGTTGACCCGTGCTATCGGCTCACTATATAACAATCTCACCCATCTCAGGTACTTGGGTCCTATCCCATATTCCTCCACGACCACCAGCAGCCAAGGCCATTTAACCAAGTCGAACGCTTTTACTGCGCCGAGTGAGACTACTGCTACCTCTTGCATGTTCCTCTGGTTGTAGTCTATAACATAGTGAAGTCTCTGCAAGTATCAGTTATATTCCTATGTGGAATGTACCCCGTTTGGTCTGGGTGTATCAGCTTACTTATGACTGGTTTAAGCCTATTAGCCATCGCTGCCATCAGGATCTTACTGTCCTGATTAAGTAATGAGAGGGGTCTGTAAGACTTGTATTCTGTGT
This sequence comes from Ambystoma mexicanum, assembly GCF_040938575.1. Classification (NCBI taxonomy): domain Eukaryota; kingdom Metazoa; phylum Chordata; class Amphibia; order Caudata; family Ambystomatidae; genus Ambystoma; species Ambystoma mexicanum. The sequence continues at coordinate 20,452,295 of NC_090922.1, read as the reverse complement.
CTGGGTTATTGGGCTTCAGGATCGGGATGATAATCGCTTACCGTAGGGTTTCGGGTAATTTACCTGTACTGAGCGCCTTGTTGAACATCGCTAGCAAAGGGGGGATTAACGCCGTTTTATACATTTTGTAGAACTGGCTAGGTAGTCTGTCTGCCCCTGTGGTCTTGTTAGTGGGCAATAGCTTAATGACATGCTCTACTTCCTCTGATGTTATCGGGAGTTCTATGCTTTCATTTTCTGCCTCCTCTAGTTTGGGGAGTGTAATCTCTGTTAATGCTTCTCGCATTTCTATCTCTTCCTCTGCGTTGGAGTCTGCATACAGTGGTTTGTAGTATTCTAAAAAACATTCATTGACTTCTTCCTGAGTCTCATGAAGCTGCCCACATGTCCCTCGCATTGCTCTAATGGCCTCCCTGGTAGTTTCACTTTTGTATAACCAGGGTAACAATCTGCCTGGTTTATCCCCTTCTGCATGTTGCCTCTCCACATATTTCTGGTAGCTTAAGTTACCCAGTCTCTCCCAGTGGTTTTTACAGTCCTGCTGCAATTGGGTCATATCCTTAGCCACTTGTGGTGTTCTCGTGCTCTCCTGCATCATCTATTCCATTTTCCTTTCTGCCTCTTGTAGTTCTTGTTTTATCACCTTTTGCAACCCTCTGGATTTAGCCATTGCCGCCGCTCTTATGACCACCTTGAATGCCTCCCATAGTGACTCAGACGAGTCTACACTGCCTGTGTTATGTTTACAGTATTCTACTACGTTGACCCGTAGGTCTCCCCGGAACACCATATATTTTAAGGATTCCGCTCTGAGTCTCCATGTGGGGATCCTAGCTCTGGGTGGTCTGATCTGCCATGTCAACACCAGCGTGGCATGATACGATAGTACCAATGCTTTATATTCTACTTGTGACACTTCTCGTATTAGGTCTATGTTTATGAATATGTAATCCAGCCTTGTGTAGTGATTTTGTGGGGCGGAATAGTGTCAATATCCTCCATCGTGTGGATGGTGCTCCGTCCATGTGTCTACCAGATGAAAGGCTTGTAGCAGGGTATTAAGGGCCTTTGCTGCCGGGGTTGAGCGTGTCATTTTGTTGTCTGACCTGTCCAACAATGGGTCTAGAGTACAGTTACAGCCCCCCCCCCCCCCCAGATCACCGCTCCATCGATGTACGGGCTGACATTGGTGTACAGAGCTCTAAAGTAGGCCGTAGTGTCTTGATTGGAAGCATACACATTGATTATGCTCACTTCTCTATTCTACACCAGACCCTTCAACAATATCATCCTGCCTTCATTGTCCATGGTGGATTGCAGCAGCTTGAACAGGACATGAGGTGCTATCCGTGTAATAACCCCTCTTGCGTACGCTGAGTATGTGGCTCCTAAAGTCATCCCTTTCCATTTCCTTTTGATAACATCCTGTTTTTCTTTGGTCGAATGCATTTCTTGCAACAGTGCTATATCTATTTCTTGTCTTCTCAAATACATCATAACTCTGTTACGTGTGATATAATTGTTTAGCCCACGCACATTCCAGGTTACTATCTTCAGCACTCCCATTTTATCAATTTCCCTGTCGTCTCATCCTCTTCCCCAACTCTCGTCTGTAGGCCTTTCCCCTTAAAATATCCCCAACTTCCCACCCCTCCTAACCTAACCCCAACAATTGCCCAGCTCCAGAACTGAATCTCAGGCATCCCTGTTTCTCCCTCCTTTTACAGCCCGTTGCCGTTACTAAGAGCGCAAAAGGTGGATACTGTGCTACCAGTATCCCAACTAACTAACCTATTGGGGGTAAGAACGGTTCCTACGGGCCTCCTGCATATTGCTAATAATCATAGGCCTCAAGGCTCAGTTCTCCAATAGTCCAAGTGTCTCTATCACTAACCTTCGTGTCCACACCCCCGCCCTTGGGTTACACATTAGGGCCCCGTCGACGGGTCACTTATCACTCTCCTTGCCGTCACGGTCCCTCTGCTCTGATGGCATGTTCTGAGAGTCCATCCAACTGTTTACTTCTTCCGAGGTCTCGCAAAACAGGGCCCGGTCCTTATGCAGTACTTTCATCTTGGCCCGGTTCCAGGAGCATGAACTTGAGTTGGGCCTTGCACAGTCTTCTTTTCACCACTCTGTAGTCCATCCGTTGTTTTTGTACCAAAAAGGTATAATCCGGGTACGCTGTAACGGACGCCGACGCTCTGCTGATGGTGCTCCCGTTTCAAAAATGTTTCATCATCTTCTCTCTGTCCTTATAATTCAATATTTTGGGTATTATCGGCCTTGGCGGAGCTCTGGGTTGCAGTCTCCGCATCAGTGCACTGTAAATCCCTGGGAGTGCGTGCCCCCTCCAATTTCTTGCAATAACATGTCTTCTATATAATTGGTCGGGTCCTGTCCCTCTTCGCCTTCCAGTAGCCCTACGATCTGAACATTGTTGGCCTGGCCCGGCCTTCTGCTTCCTCCGCTCTGTTTTCCAGATTCTACACTTGTTTCATATAGGAGATCACTGTGGTATTGTCTTTGCAGCTACTGGCATAGACCTGTACCTCTTTTTCTAGCGCTCCTGTACGCTCTGACAGTGCTCTGACATCTTGCCTTAAGAGGTCCATGTCTATCTGCATAGCATCTATTTTGAATTCCAGCGACAACTACAGTTCCGCTATAGCTGCCAGTATTTGTTTGTCCATTCGATCTTGTGTGGCTCCCTCAGTTGGCTCTTGTGGCTGCAACTTAGCTCCTTCTAGTGCTTTTGCAGGTCTGGTAAACGCATCCAAGGATGACTGTTTGCCTTTCTCTTTGTTTGCCTTAGACGCCATCGTTAAAGTCTTCTACCTTAAATTCCTTTGTATGCCTGGAATCCGTGGTGGTGTAGATTGCTTCCGTCTTCCTCAGTAGAAGGGGAATGTCTCTCTACGTTTTCGTGCGGGGTCTAATCTTTAGATTTTAGGCACCATGGGCAGTCTCTCTGCGAGTCAGGGTCTATCTTCCGCTACCCCGTACTGTGGCCTCAGTCTGTTCTTTCGGTACCTCCCTGTTACTTCTCTGGGCGGGGTACTGCTCTGGGGGTCTCTTCTAAGTCCGTTGGTAACCCTTGGGTGCGTGGGCTTCTATGGCGCCTCTGTGCACTCCGGGCTTCTTCCGTCCCTTGTGGCGCCTTCCTGACTCATCTCCTCACCTCTCAGAGTACGCTCAGGCTATTAGTAGCCACTGGTTTATGCACTCTGCTGGGATGCCTTCGCTTATGCTTCCTTCCTTTCCCAGCGTACAATGGTTGGCCTGTGCAAGGAGTGCTCGCAGTAGTAACTGTACGGACCGCCGCACTGGTCTTCTTGCTTGCTCTTCCAGACACCCGTGTGCTTTTTACTTTTTAGGGTACCAACGCGCCTGTGCTGGCTTGTTTAACTGCGGGCAGGGCTGTCAATCCTCCTTTCGAGTGCTGTCTCCCTTTACCAGTTGCTCCTTGTAGGGTTCTTTGTCTGCAGATACATTTATTGGCCTGGAGTTCGTCACCTTGTGGCATCCGTATTGTGTTTGTGAGCCCCGTCTTGCAGGGGCTGCTGGTACTCGCACCGTGTGGGTTTTGTTTTTAGTCTATTTCAGGTGTAGTAAGGTCTGAGGGAGCACTTGGTAATCTTCGTTGGTGCTCGTGTTTCATGTCTCTAGCGATGGTACTTGCATCTGTCTGCAATCCGTTGGTGTGTGTGCCTCTTTAAGCCCCCTGTAGCCCACGCAGCACGCCATAGCTTAGTTAGGTTGGTGTCTCTCCTATTCAGGGCTGTTCCGTGGTGTTTTGCCTGTCTTGTGTTTCTGTGCCAGGTCCCCGGGGCCCCCTCACTCGCGTCCCTCTGGTGCCTTTCCATGGCTGGGGCTAAACTCCCCCTACTCAGTCTTCTCTTCCTCGCACCGGACTTGCCCGTACCACTTTCTAGGGCTAGTGGTCTCTCTGTGCCTCAGGTCAGCTGTGTCTCCTCAATAGATGCTGTGGTGCTTATCTGGCCGCTGCGTGGATGCCTGTTCCTGGCGTACATTCTTCAGCCGCACACCCTCTGTTCTTCTCGTATCGTCAGATACAATGTATCCTCCACTTTATAGCGTTATTGTCCCCGCCTGCCAGAAACTTGTATCACCGCTTGTTCTGATTCCTCCTGGCTATTGCTATCCTCCAGCGTCTGCTCGTGGACTCCGGTGTAGATTCCTCTTCAGAACGGGGCTCTGTTACTGTTTATATTCGCTGTGCGGCTTTTCAATGTCTTTATTCTTGGACAGGTGCCATTTTGTTGCACTCGCCTGTGAGTCCGTCCCAATTAATTTTCCTCTGCTTTCAGTCAAGGTTGCACATTTCTTCATGGTTTTCCCAGCACAGTATGCATGACTTGTTCACGCAGCTGCAGCTTTCAATTCTTGTGCATAAATTGTTTTGTTTGCTTGTGAAGCCTTCAGATCTTCGTTGGATCAGCAGGAGCTCCGAGATGCACGTCCTTTACGTGGCCATGTAGCCACGCCCCCTTCACAATTCTTAATGACTTTTTAAACCGTTCTAGTGGACATCCCTTGACCGGGTTCACGCTCGTCAACACACTGTTTCTTGGGACTTTAGACTTTCCCCCTTCTCGTCAGCAACCATCTTCTGGGTTCACTCTTGCCAACTTCACATTTGTTTTCAATGTTTACGGGATTCATTTCCTTTGCTTTCTTATAGTTTGTAGGTCAGAGGCTTTCGACTGTATGGGGGTTTTGCTTCACCACCTGTATGACCACTTTGACCTATTTTGACGGCTCTCCAATGGCATTCTGGTATCTGTAATTTCATTCAAACAGGGAACGACCACAGTCTCTCGAGTTAGCACCCATGTGGTGCCGGTTCCCTCTGCAGCTGGTCTCCCCTCAACAGTTTTACAGTTCTTTGAACTTGGTACAATTTGCCACTTTACGTCTTTCATTCATCACATAACTGGAGTCATGGACGGTACCACGATAGCAGGAGTTTCCCTCGCTCGTGCTTATCAGCGTCGACATGCTCTGTGTACAGTTGACATCTGTTGCAGCACACTTGGGCTATTGTCCTCTGTCTTATGATTCCCTCTGGGTAGGTTTCCTGGGTGTGTGTCAAAAAGGTTGTATCTCTCCTTGTCAGCCTCTCGAAATTCACCACCTTTCTCCTCCTTATGAACTGCTGGGCCTGGGTAGCTGTCTCGTTTTGCGGTCTGCCTTGCTCGTACTGTGCGCTCTTGCTCCACCTTTTATCCCTGTGGGGAAAGGAAAGAGCTGTCAGCTGTGTGCGATTCTGATCAATTGCCTGACTTTGCCGGACCCTTGTAAACAACTCTGGTGTTATTCCGTTCTCTGGTGCGTGCACGAAAGTGTTTGTGTCAGAACGGAAAAGTGTGGAGCGAGGGGGCAATGGATTTGAATGTCCTATGTTGTAGGATAAGGAAAAGGTGTTGAAAGAAGGGGGATACCGCATCTCACCTGTCAGTATCACACTCCCACTCCCAGAGGACACCCCATCCAGGTGATCATCCCTCACTTGTCCACCCCCAGGAACTGGATCCAATAGCGATGGCTGTGTCCTGGCAACCTGGATGACAGATCCCTGGGAACTAGCTAGGGAGACGCCTTCAGGTTTCCCACACTTCACATTAGGATCAATTTGTGAACATTCGCCATGCCTCAAATTTACATAGAATTGTGAACATTACCCATAAGTCAAATTTAGACAGAATTGTGAAGATTAGCCACCTAGAAGAACTTTGAGAGTACTTAATGTACTAACCCCCCCATTCCTGTTCCCCACCTACACACCTCCTTCTTGTACTATACACGCCCATGGGCTAGCCAAGTTACCCCATGATGGTGATTGGTCTCGTTGGTTATAGCCTGGTGTTAAACACCCCTTGTTGGACAAAAGGCTTATTAGTCAGTTGTCCTATTGACTTTAGAGTGCCGTGCTCTTCCTTGGCACTTTAGTGCATCCTCAACTGCTTTGCCAAATAAAGCGCTCAGTTCGATGGGCATGTTTAGGAGTGTGGGCTGCGTCTCCAGCATGAAGCCTGACTGCCTTTACCAGGCATGCTGTTTGATTAAGGTGCATTCAGCTATAATAAATGCGCCCTGTATCCTCTCCTGCAATTTGCTGCTGTAGAGGGTCCCACACATGACAACTATAACTTGCCAGTAGAGTGGTGCTGTTTGCAATTCTGGTCTGATAAGCAGCGAAGGATGCAAGCTTCCTGCCGAGAGTGCATATCTTTTTAATCTCTTTTTAATCTCCTTGTCGGGAGGTGCCTCTGCCCTGACTGAAGGATGGGTATAAATTGGGTTACCAATCTCTTGTCCCCCAAAATGTCATCCACAAAGTCCTTGTCCTGTTGGACTTCTTGAGCTTCTTGAGTGTTGGGTGGCTTTTAGTAGTAGCTTGTTGCATTGGAGCTGGTTGTCTATGGCGGAGTCAGCCGCAGGCTGATCCTGGTCCCCTGGAGATGTAAATATCGGGGTCGCAATCATGATAGTATTGGTCTTGGCCTTGAACGTATTGGTTGCCTTGAGACCCTGGATCCTGCGAGTCTGAAGGATCTACAATATAAGTCCTGTTGGGGGTCTTAGATACGTGAGGCGATAGAAGTTTGGGTATAAGTGCTGGGTTAGGAGCCGTCAAACCTCAACACCTTAGAAGGTGGTTCACCACCAGATACCCTTTCATCCTGTGCAGAACCCTATGGGCTTCTAAACTCCTCTGGATGGCGATCCATGAAATGTACAAAGCAAGAGATTCTTCTCATCCTGTCAAAGCTTTCAGGTGTCCATTCAGTGGACCTTTGGAAAACAGGAGGGCCATGCATCTCTTGAAGGGGGGTCTGCCTTTTATGTTGTAGTGCTTCTCAAAGTGTGTCCTTAGAGGGAGTGTAGCCAGTTTCTTGGACAAGTTATTGCACATACGACGCATTAGAAGAGGGTGCTGAATGTTTTGGTTTCGACATGTGCCCTTCGGTGGACGAAAGGAGGGCCTTTTTTGGCAGTGTCCGAAAAGTGCCTACTCGGCACTTGTTTAGGAGATCTTTCATGCAGCGAACTTGATTCGATGGCCCAGAGGACAGATGACTTTGAATGGAACTTCTCCTTGGAACGGCCGACGACTTGTCTGCGTTTGGCCGGGGGGTATGTCTTTAGTGTGTCGTGGAATGTGTGCGCTGTTGCTGCTGGGTGTCTTCTCCGTAACAGGACCGCTTGACTACTCATTGGAGTCGGGGGCTTGACGTGGGGTTCTAATGAACCTCGATTGTCTTTGCGCTTAGTGCAGCAGTCTTTAAAGGTCTCTGGTTGAAAACGCATGCAGGATTTGCCGTGCTGCTCAACTGGTCAGTGCAAGTCAGTGGTTGCACACCTGTTGAGTGTCCTTCCAGCGATGTTTCCAACCGCAAGATGTGCAAAATTGAAAGGTGTATTTTCCATTTGGATTGGAAAGGCAGTACAACGATAAATGGGGAGGGAATGTGGCAAAATAGGCATTCTCTAAAAGTAAGAGTGTATGACTCTTCCCCCCACTCCCCACCAACTCCATTCAACTAAACATTTCAGCATGCAGACTGTGGCAGGTTAACAAATTAGCTTTCCTTGCTGCAGCTCCCACGGTTTGGAATACAATTCTCTTGAATCTCAGAGAGAAATTCTCAACACCCGTCTTTAGAAAGAAACTAAAAGACATTCCTATTAAGCTAGTTGGTTCATTCCTTGATCATGTACAGGTCCCTCTACTGACAGAGGGTCCTGCCTAGCCTTTCCTGTTCTAGGTAGATGTATTTTAATGTATGTGTCAGTTTTTCCTGTCCATCTGGTGCACTTAAGCCCCCGGATCAGTGGTGTGCGATATAAATGAATAAAGTAAAGTAGCGTAAAAGACTGAGGCCTGGTAAGGCCTATTTAGGCCACAGTCACTCATCAAAACAAGGCTCGTCGTCGACGCTGGGTCTCTCCGTCGAGAGCCGTCAAAGCTGTTCTTGAAGGCGCCAGGCGAAAGTATAAAGTTAAACTTATAATAGCTAAGGCGTTAGCCTGGAGAACTCCGAAACGTATGACAGAGTATGATGGCGGAAAAACACAATCTGAGGGACATCGACGCATGTAGGACAATGGGTACAGTAGACGTCACACTAGGGATAGTATTAATAACACACCCAGTCAAAGTCCCTTTTTGAGTTTTGGAAACAAATGAACAAGTTACTCTCTTACCTGGTAATGTTCTTTCGATGGGATGGTCCGACGACGTATTCCATATCTATGACAGTAATCACCACAGCTGTGCTGCTTCGGAAAATCTTTCGGCATCTGCGTCCTGCGTCGATGACATCGATACGCCGCCCTCGAGGACCTTCTCTGACGGCCGACGTCACTGGATGTTATAAGTAGGACGCACGATGCCCATAGCCTCAGTTGTAGTTTTTTCCCAGAACGTGTGCCACCAGTCTTCTGCCGGTCTGTCACACAAAGCCTTGCGGAAACATAAGCTGCAATCGCATAAGAAATTCTGTAGCGGGGAAGGTAGGGAGGGAGCGATATGGAATACGTCGTCGGACCATCCCATCGAAAGAACGTTACCAGGTAAGAGAGTAACTTGTTCTTCGAGGGGATTGGGTCCTCCGACGTATTCTATATCTATGACAGCCTCCCAAAGCAGTACCAATGCAAAGAGGTGGGAAAAGAATTTTAGAAAACAGAAATTTAGCATGCCCAATCAAATAGCGGAGTAAAGGACCGCCTTGCCAAAGGCCAGATCCTGCCCACGGTTGGAATCGAGGGAGTAGTGAAGTACAAAAGTATGCACCGAAGCCCAGGTGGCTGCATCACAGATGTTACGAATAGGAACACCCACTGCAGGGCAGTAGAGGCAGCCATACCCCTGGTAGAATGGGCCCGTAAGCCGACCGGTGGGTCTTTACCCGCCAAGCGGTAACACTCAGAGATAGCCAAAATAATCCAGCGAGAAAAAGTCTGTTTCGTCACAGCCTGTCCAAATGCTTTCCAGCGTAACCAATGAAGAGCTGATCGTCCACTCTGACCCGGGACATGCATGAAATATAAAAGCTTAACGCTCTCCTAGGATCAAGCCTATGGAGCCTCTCCTCCTTACCAGGATGTGGAGGAGGATAAAATGCCGGAAGAACAACCTTCTGGCCTAAATGAAATTCCGACAACACCTTCGGAAGAAAAGAAGGACGAACTCTAAAGACAACCCTGTCCTTATGAAACGCAGTGAAGGGTGGCTTAAATGAAAGTGCCTGTAACTCACTCACTCTGCGAGCGGAAGTGACCGCAACTAAAAATACAGTTTTCAGAGTCAACAGTCTCAAAGGGCATGAATGCAAAGGCTCAAACGGAGAACCCATCAGAAACTTGAGAACAAGGTTCAAATCCCAACCGGGCATCTGGAAAGGTGACGGTGGGAACACATTAGTGAGCCCCTTCAGAAACTGAGAAATTAAAGTTATTTTAAAATAGGAACACTCTTCAGACGAGCGCTTAACTATCGACAGCGCCGCCAGGTAACCTTTAATGGTACCCACTTGAAGGCCCCTGTGGGCCAAAGAAAGCAAAAAAGACAGAGCCATGGCAATTTCACATGCAAAAGGATCCACATTCTTAACCCTGCACCAGTCGCAGAACTTTCTCCAACAGCAACGGTACAGGGACTTCGTTGCGGGCCTTCTGGCCGAAAGCAACACCTCCATCATGTCTTCAGGGAGGTCCCAATCCTTATACCTCAACCTTTCAGAAACCAAGCATGAAGGTTGAGGGACCTGACCTCTGGATGGAGAACCTGACCCCCCCCCTCCAGTGAGAGCAGATCGTCTCGGTAGGGAAGACGACGTGGAGGGCAGATGGACAAGTCGAGAAGGTCCGGGAACCGAACCTCCGCAGTACTTGTGGGATGACGGGGACTGGAGGAAACGCGTACAGCAGTGGGAATGACCACTCCACCACGAACGCATCTCCTAAGGCTCTGTTTGGAGGAAATTCCCGCAAGCAGAACCTCTCGCACTTCCGGTTGACACTGGAGGCGAAGAGATCCACCTGAGGGGTCCCCCAAAGGGCGAAGATCTCCAGGAGAATCTCCTGAGCCAACTCCCACTCGTGAGAGATCGCGCTCTGCCTGCTCAGAGCGTCCGCCGTGTCTTTTTTGTCTCCGGCCAGATGAACTGCCGAGATCGAAACTTCCTGCTAGATTGCCCAGAACCAGAGCTGCATCGCCTCCCTGCACAGAGGAAGTGACCCTGCCCCCCCCCCCCCATTTTGTTGAGGTAGTGCATGGCCACCGTGTTGTCCGTCAGGATCAGGACATTCTTTCCTCGCACAGTCGTCAGAAAAGCCTCCAGCACTAGCCCGACGGCCCTCAGCTCCAACAGATTGATATGGAGTCTGGACTCCGACGGAGACCAACGACTGTCAACTCGTTGGCATGAACTTCCCATCCCGTGAGGGATGCGTCCGTCACGATCGTCACCTCCGGCCAGGGCAGTCAAAATGGAGCCCCCCTCATCAGATTGCCTTCGTCGATCCACCACAGAAGGTCCTGGGCGACCGAAGACGGCACCTGAACAGCGTCCGACATCCTGCCGGAGGACTGAGACCACTGGAGCTTGAGTGCCCATTGCAAAGATCTCATCGGCAACCTGGCCTCTGGCACCAGAAGAATGCCATGAGGCCGAGCAGTCTCATGAACTCGAACGCTGGGAGAGTCTGGGCAAGTTGAAACTTGTGCACCATCTGCTGAATGTGACGAGCCCTCAACCTGGGGAGAAAAACACTGCCCCAGGGACGTGCTCCGATGTACTGGAGCCTCTGAGTTGGTGTCAAATGGGACTTCTTTAAGTTGAGGGAGAAGCCCAGCTTGTGGAGGGAGTGGCAGGTGACTGACAGATGATCCAAGACTTGCTCTGGAGAGCGCGCCCTGATCAACCAATCATCCAGGTAGGGGTAGACGTGAATTTCCCCTTTCCTGAGGTGAGCTGCCACCACTACCATGAGCTTGGTGAAGACCCTCGGGCGGAGGTCAATCCGAACGGCAGGACCTGAAACTGAAAGTGCGAGTCGCCAACTGCAAACCTCAGGTACTTCTTGTGCTTGGGATGGATCGGCACATGAAAATAAGCGTCCTTGAGGTCGAGAGACACCAACCAGTCCTGAAGTTGAAGGGCCTGGAGGACCTGAGAGAGAGTAACCATCTTGAACCTGTCCTTCCTGAGGAGTTTGTTCAAACCGCGCAAGTCCATGATGGGTCTCACTCCCCAGTCTTTCTTGGAAATCAAAAAATAAGGGGAATACCATCCCTTGTTCCTCTCCGCTACAGGCACCAGTTCTATGGCGTCTTTCTCCAGCAGGGATTGAATTTCCTGCGCAAGGAGCGGATCTGGACTCTTCAAAGAGAGATTCCCCGGTGGATTGTCTTGAGGCCTCTGCCGAAAAGGAAGACAGTAGCCGTGGGTTATGATCTCCAGAACCCACACATCTGAAGTAATGGCGCGCCACTCTGCAAGATGCTGCGCCAGCCTTCCCCCAACCGGCGAACCATGGGACATGGCCTCATGACTGAGCTGAAGCAGCTGTGGCGTTGCCTGAGGGCAAAGAGGCAACAGCCCTAGCGTCCTTGGCACCTCGAGTACCTTGTTTTCCACCTCTGGCACTCCTACGGTGGACCCTTTGACTGGCAGCTCCTCTCGCTTTACCAAAGGAAGAGTAATAACGAAAGGAACCTCCCCTCCATTGCTGTCCCCTAGGACAAAAAGGCGGAGGTTGTCGAACTGCAGCGCCCAACGACTTCGCTGCAGCTTTTGAGGTCTGCAACCTCTCAAGGCTCTCGTCAGACTTGCTGCCAAAAAGGTGTTCTGTGTCAAAGGGCATGTTGAGGAGCCGGGCCTGCACATCAGGAGCAAACCCCGACTTCTGCGACCACGTAAACCTGCGTATCACGGTGCTCGCCGCCATGGACCGGCTGACGCAATCTGCCATGTCCAAACCCAACTGAACGGCCTCACACATGGCATCCTTGCCATCCTGAACCATGGCAAGGAAACCATCCTGTTCGTTCCCTTCGGGAATATGTTCAGCCGCCAAGGAAATAGTTCCACAGAGTGTGCGTGAAACGTGACAAGGCACATATGGAGTTGGCCGCCTGAAGCGCCATACCCCCTGCAGAAAATACTTTCTTCGCCAAGCCATCAAAACGCTTGTCGTCCTAATCTGGAGGGATGGTAGGATACGCCTGCTCTGCTGGGGCTGTAGCCGCCTGCACCACCAAACTCTCCGGAGTGGGGTGCTTGGACAAGTAGCAGGGGTCGCTACTGGCTGGGCGGTATTTTCGCGGCAAAGACTTGCCCACTGCCGGGAGACTCTCCGGAGCAGTCCAAGCCGCCGCCACCCTCCTCTGTAGAGCCATATGAAACGGCAGTACCGGGTCAGTTGGTGGACCAAGGTTGAGGATGTCCGTAAAATCATCCTGAAGAAACTCCCCTGGGGGAGCAGACCATCCCAAGTACTCGGTGACCCTAGACATAAGGCGCCGGTACGAGGAGTCGGCATGAATGCCAGGCTCAGGCCTACAAAACTCCACCTCCGGAGAGGTTTCCAGCCCACTGGCATCATGCAGTGACTGTCGTAGGTCCTCAAATTGGCTATGGCATGAGAGGATCTCGTCTGGCGCCGTATCAGGAACCATGCATTCATCAGAGCCCTCATCCACCTCTGAAATAAACTCAAGATGGCGGGAAAAAGGCACAGAATGGGCACCAAAGCCATGCTTGACCTTGGCCAGAGCCTTTCTAGGGGGCTCCACCGAGCCCCCTAGTCAACACAGCCTCGAAAGGCATCGAGTGAATCGGCACCGGGAGAATCAGCGCTGGGAGAATCGGCATTGACGACAGACGCTGCGGCGACAGCATTGACAGTGTCGACACAGGCCTCGAAGGCGGAACCCTGAGCGTGTCCTTTGACATCCTGGGTGCCGACAGCGTCGATGACTTCCTCGGAGGTGGAGCCTCGAGAGAGTCCGTTGACGACCTCGGCGCCACAGGCGTCGATGTCTTCTTCGAAGACTTCACAGGTTCACGCGGTCTCTAGCGCGTCGAGGACCGGGATCTGGAACGGGCATGACGTGAACGATCCCTCTTGTCCGAGCGGGACCTCTCCCGCGAATCGTGCAGACCACCCGAGCCCGAAGGCGTACGAGCGGTGTCTCTTGACCGATCACGACCGACCCCACTCGGAGGTGCGGACGGACCGGTGCCCTGCGATTCGAGAATCCCTAACATTTTCTTCCCGAAGGAAGCCCATTCCCCCGGTGTCGCATGCTTGGTGGGATAAGCGACCCGCCGACGGGCGGAGTCCTCGGATGAGGACGGGGAAGGCGACCGATGCCGGCGCTTCCAGGAATGCCTCGAAGAGGCAGAGGAGTGGTGGGAACGACTCCCGGAGCGAGACCCACTGGACTTTCGACGACGACGCAGAGTTTCCCCTCGAATCGTCTGACAAAAGCCCCGCAGACCTCGACTTCCGGGGCTTGGACACCTTACCTACCGACAACAACTTCTTGCGCTCCCGCAAGGCTTTGGACGTGAGCGACTGGCAGTTGACACAGTCATCCGTGTCATGGGCCTCCCCGAGGCACCAGAGGCAGGCGTCGTGCGAGTCCGTCATCGACATCTTGGACCCGCAGTCCCCACATTTCTTAAAGCCTGGACGCGGGGTGGAAGACGAAGTAGACATCTTCATCAAGGATGAACTTCACAAAACGAACAGGCTCCGAAAGAACCGAGAAACAACAGAAACTCCAAAGAGTCGAGGCACGCCGAGATTCCCGAAGCTAACACGTTCGGGGAAAAAACGGAACTGAGGCTAAGGGCGTCGTGCGTCCTACTTATAACATCCAGTGACGTCGGACGTCGGAGGAGGTCCTCGAGGGCGGCGTATTGACGTCATCGACGCAGGAGCCGAAAGATTTTCCGAAGCAGCACAGCTGTGGTGATTACTGTCATAGATATGGAATACGTCGGAGGACCCAATCCCCTGGAAATTAGTACATTGGAATCTGTGCTATCATTGCTGAAGGATACTTGTGTTAATCCGGATCAGATCACATTTTTACGGGCCGATTTAAATGCACAATTTGAGCCTCCATCAGCCTTCAGTTCCATTCAACAAGACAATAGTTGTATGTAATGGTAGGCTAGAAGAACAAGTTACTTCTTACCTTGTAACGTTCTTTTGATGGGATGTTCCTCCGAAGTATTCCTTATCTTAGATATCTCCTTCCAGCTTCGCTGGCCTCGGAAAATGTTTCTCTAGAGGGCGCTGCGCGTCGACGTTCGCCGAGTCGATGTCCCTCGCAGCGTCCGTTGCTCAGTTCCGTTTTGTAGCCCACAATTTTTCTTTCTGGAGTAATCACCCTGAATGAGCGTAAGCTGCAACAACAAACAACTGCAACAACAAGCGAAGTAGTACTGCGGGGATGGATGGGAGGGTCGATAAGGAATACGTCGGAGGAACATCCCATCGAAATAACGTTACAAGGTAAGAAGTAACTTGTTCTTCGAAGGGATTGTGTCCTCCGACGTATTCCATATCTTAGATAGGCTCCCATAGCAGTATTCTGTTATTGGAGGTGGCAGTACTGACTTCCTGCTTCCTTTTATTGATGAATAGAGTGCAATACTGCCCTTCCAAACCTAGTCTCTTGACTGGAGGAGGAATCCAAGTTGTAAAACCGTGTAAAGGTATGGACGGATGAACATGTGGCAGCCGCACATATGTCTTTAACCGGCACTCCTCTTTTGAGGGCCGATGAAGCTGCAATACCTCTGGTCGAATGAGCCCTAAGATTTTGAGGGGGCTCTTTTCCTGCCAGTTTATAACATTCCAAAATGGCTAGAATGATCCATCTGGAAATGGTCTGCTTAGTTATCGGTAACCCCAGCTTGTGACCTGCGTAGCCTACAAACAGCTGGTCTGCTTGTCTTATCCTAGCCAGTCTACTGATATAAAAACTTAAAGCCCTTCGTGGGTCCAGCCTGTGTAACCTCTCTTCCTCTTTCCCCGGATGAGGAGGAGAATAGAAAGATGGCAGGGTAATCTTCTGAGTGATATGGAATTCAGAAACCACCTTTGGGAGGAAATTAGGCTTCACTTGCAGGACAACTTTGTCTTTGTGAAAGATTGTTTGAGGGGCTTTACAAGAAAAAGCTTGTAACTCGCTCACCCTTCTAGCAGATGTAAGTGCTATTAATAAAACAGTTTTAAGGGTAAGAAATCTTAATGAACAAGAATGGAGTGGTTTGAAAGGTGTGCCCATCAGGAAAGTTAGGACTAAGTTTAAATCCCATAGGGGAACCTGGAATGGTCTTGGGGGATAAACGTTAGTTAACCCCTTTAGAAACTGTATTACCAAGGGTAACTTGAAATAGGATGGTTCTTCCGCAGTGCGCTTAAAGATGGATAGCGCTGCGAGATAGCCCTTAATGGTGCCAACTTGAAGGTCTGAATTCGCCAAATAGAGTAGAAAGGACAAAACCATTGGTGTACCACATGAAAAGGGGTCGATATTCTTTTCTCTACACCTCCATAACATCATCAGGGAGGTCCCAATCCTTGTACCTCAGCCTTTCAGAAGCCAAGCGTGAAGATTGAGGGTTTTGATGTCTGGATGGAGAACCTGACCTCCCTTCTGTGAGAGTAGATTCTCTCTGAGTGGAAGTCGAATTGGAGGGCAGATGGACAAGTCTAGAAGGTCCAGGTACCACGTTCTCCTGGCCCAATCCGGGGCAATTAGGATCATGATTTTCCGGAATCTTCTCAACCTCCTGATCATTTGAGGAATGACAGGGACCGGTGGGAACGCGTACAGAAGCGGAAATTCCCAGTCCACTATGAACGCGTCTCCCAGAGCTCCTCTCGGGGGAAATTCCCTTGAACAGAACAGATCGCACTTCCTGTTGACACTGGTGGCGAACAGATCCACCTGAGCGGTTCCCCAAAGGGCGAAGATCTCTTGAAGGACTTCCTGAGCTAGTTCCCACTCGTGGGAGACTGTGCTCTGCCTGCTCAGAGCGTCCGCTGTCAAGTTCTTCTCTCCGGCTAGGTGAACTGCCGATAGAGAGATTCCTTCTTGGATTGCCCAAAACCAGAGCTGCATCGCCTCTCTGCACAGAGGTAGTGATCCTACGCCTCCTCTTTTGTTGAGGTAATGCATGGCCACTGTGTTGTCTGTCATTATCAGGATATTCTTCCCTTGTACAGCTGGCAGGAACGCCTTCAGCGCAAGTCTGATGGCCCTCAGCTCTAACAGGTTGATATGTAGTCTGGACTCCGATGGAGACCAACGACCGCTGATGGTCAAGTCGTTGGCGTGGGCTCCCCACCCCGTGAGTGAGGCATCCGTGACTACTGTTATCTCCGGCCAGGGTTGCCAAAACTGTTCTCCTTTCAGAATGTTCTCCTGACAGGCCCACCACTGAAGGTCTCGAGCCACCCTGTCGGGAACCTGAAGAAGATCTGTCATTCTTCCTGAGAATTGTGACCACTGAGTCCTCAGTGCCCACTGGAGGGATCCCATTCTCAGGCGAGCCTATGGCACTAGGAAAATGCAGGATGCCATGAGGCCTAGCAACCTCAAAAAGCCGAAGGCTGGGAGACGTTGGGCATTTTGGAACTTGGTAACCATCTGTAGAATATCTTGAGCCCTCACCTCTGGTGGCGAGGCTTTTCCTAGGGAAGTGTCCAGGATTGCTCCGATGAACTGGAGTCTCTGCGATGGTATCATTTGTGACTTCTTTAAATTGAGGGAGAAGCCCAGTCTGTGAAGGGAGTGGCAAACGTGATTTAGCTGGATCTGAGCTTGTTCCGAAGATACAGCCCTGATCAACCAATCGTTCAGGTAGGGGTAGACGTGAATCCCTTCCCTCCTTAGACTTGCAGCCACTACCGACATTAACTTGGTGAAGACCCTCGGGGCGGAGGTCAGCCCAAATGGCAGCACTCGAAATTGATAATGAGAGTTGCCAATTGCGAACCTCAGGTATTTCCTGTGTTTGAGATGGATAGGCACATGGAAATAAGCATCCTGAAGGTCCAGAGCTACCAACCAGTCCTGGAAATGAAGGGCCTGAAGGATCTGAGAAAGAGTTACCATCTTGTATTTGTCTTTCCTGAGGAATTTGTTCAATTCTCGCAAGTCCAAGATGGGTCTCAGTCCTCCGTCTTTCTTTGGAATGAGAAAGTAAGGGGAATACCAGCCCTTGTTCCTCTCCGCTACAGGTACCGGTTCTATGGCACCTTTCTCTAGCAGGTCTAAAATTTCCTACAAGAGGAGCAGTTCTGGAGCATTTTGAGAGCTGATCCCCGGTGGATGACTGAGGTATGCGTAGGAGAGGCAGGCAGTAACCTTGGGCAACTGTTTCCAATGCCCAAGCATCTGACGTGATAGCCTGCCATTCCGCCAGATGTTGAGTTAACCTGCCTCCTACAGGTGTCCTGTGAGGGAAGTCCTCAGAGTGGTTTTGGGGCGGCTGATGCAGATGCCGATGGTAAAGGGGCACCTGCTGCGGCTTTTGAATATCTACCCCGTCCACCTCGGGTAGTTCTTCTTTGTCCCCTTTGAGCCGGTCGTCCTCTACCTCTTCCGAATGCGGAGTAGAAGCGAAAGGACTTGCCCCTCGCAGAGTTTCCAGTGGGACAAAAAGGTGTCTGACGGATTGCAGCGCCTAGAGATTTTGCTGCTGCCTTTGATGTTTGCAGTTTTTCTAAACTGTCATCCGCATTTTTCCCAAACAAAGAAGAGCCATCGAATGGCATGTTCAAGAGCCTGGCTTGCACATCTGGGGCAAAACCAGACTTTCTCAACCAAGCGAATCTCCTGGTTGTTGTACTTGCCGCCATTGCTCTGCTGATATTGTCAGCTGAATCAATGCCCGTCTGGAGGGATTCGCACATAGCGTCTTTACCGTGCTGTATGATATTTAGGAATGCCTCCCTTTCTTCTCCCTCCGGGATGCAGTCAGCCGCTGTAGAAGCACACTCCCAAAGTGTATGGCTGAATCTAGCAAGGGTGCAAGTAGCATTAACAGATTTTAACGCCATGCTACATGCCGAAAAAACTTTCTTTGCCATAGCATCATATTTCTTATCGTCCCTGTCCTGTGGGACAGTAGGGTAAGCAGTCTTGACGTCAGTAGAAGATGCTGCCTGTACCACCAGACTTTCTGGGGATGGGTGTTTTGACAAAAACTCTGGGTCTGCAGAAGATACCCTGTATTTAGTAGACAGTTTTTTATTTACTGCCGGGACGACATCTGGGGTCTCCCAGTTCGTCATGATTTTCCTCTGAAGAGCTTTATGAAATGGCACTACAGGATCCTCCTGTGGACCTTTATCAAGAATATCCGTAAGGTCATCTTGTTGGAAAGCCTGTGAAGGTGTTGACCACCCCATAAATTCTGTGATCCTGGCCATTATGGCTCTATAGGGGGTTTCAGCATGCTCCCCCGGGTCTGGTCTAGCGAACTCCACCTCAGGGGCAGTGTCTAACCCACTTGCCTCATGTAAGGAATCATGGAGATCCTTTAACCTGCGTTCTTCTGAGGATAACTCCTCTTGAACTGGGGTTGCAGGTCCCTGCAACTCAAATGTCTCTTCTTGGTCAGATAGTTCTCCCTCTTCCATAATTGAGGACATAGTTCTCAATTGTTCTGAACTCACAAAGGGTGTGAAACCCATCTCCAAGGCAGAGGGTGCCAAACTTGTTGTAATCGGCCTCGAAAACGTCAAGTTTGTTGATGCCGACGTCGAAGGCTTCGGGCGTGGCGTCGAAAACAAAGGCGGAGGCCTCGAGGTCCTCGATAAAATTGTGATTCTGCTTGAGGAAGTCGACAATCTCGACGCCATCGTCATCGAGGACCTGGGGATAGCCACTGGGTGCGCCGCAACCGTGACTTTCCTTGGCGTCGACGCCGGTGTCGAAGATGGCGTTGAGTCGACACACCCGTGTGTCGAAGGTCCCTTCGACAACGGCGTCGAAGACACCGACCTCGGTGTCGACGGAACCTTCGTCGACAGAACCTTCGAAGGTTTCGAGGTCATAGCTTTACTCGAGGGTTCGTGACGCGCTCGAGAAGCTTCCTTCGCAGGGTACTGCGACTCGCAACGCTGCGCGTGGCCTTTATAGGCAGGATGACGTCGACACGGCGGCTGTCGAGGGACATCGACTCGGTGGACATCGACGCGCAGCGCCCTCTAGAGAAAAATTTTCTGAGGCCAGCAAAGCTGGAAGGAGATATCTAAGATAAGGAATACGTCGGAGGACACAATCCCTTCGAAGGGGATATTCACACAAAGTACACCTTTAGGTTTATAAACTAGTCACATTGATTATACCCTGCTTGACCTAGCTGGGTGGGGCCTTTCAAACTATTTGCATGCGTTACCCAGAGTGGAAAGCAAGCAGGATCCCCCCCATTTCATGCGACAGCATAACCTGGAACATTCCCGTCACTTGAGCAATTCTGTAGATCAAAACCTTAGTGTAATCCATACTACAACCCACACAAAAACTTGTCACAAATAGATGAAACAAGGACAGTTTCTTTCTTGTGATCTTTATTTTAAGACTTTCTTGTAACATCTTCTAGAACCCAAGACTCTGATCCACTTGTGGATGAGCGTTTGGCGACATTGGATAAGCCCCAGGTTACTATATCTTGTAGCTCTTCAAGAGGTGAACACCCAAAACGAATAGTTGTATTGATGAGGAATGGAAGATCA
Organism: Ambystoma mexicanum; assembly: GCF_040938575.1. Lineage (NCBI taxonomy): Eukaryota > Metazoa > Chordata > Amphibia > Caudata > Ambystomatidae > Ambystoma > Ambystoma mexicanum. The sequence continues at coordinate 20,432,492 of NC_090922.1, read as the reverse complement.
ATAAGGATGAGCTGTTGAATGGTAAGCGTTAACGTTATGCGTTAACCTTCTGGAACAACCAGGGCTGCATAAGAGGAAAGCAATGAGAATGATAAGTTATGGAAAAGTCTCCCAGTCGCAGTCTCCACTGAAAACAAGCATGCCTTTTGGTATGGTTACTACTAATGTTATAGACGGAACCTTCGGCATGAAAGAGGGGTGCGTATGCAGTACCACCTTTGATTCGTGGAAAGTCAGATATGGCTGCTTGCAGGACAGGGCCAGAATCTCACCCACTAGTCAGGCTGAGGAGATGGCCACAAGGAATGCCATCTTCCACGAGAGAAACTTGAGTGGGGCTTGATGCATAGGTTTGAAGGATACCCCCATAAGTCTTGTCAGGACTATGTTAAGTTCCAAGCTGGGGCAGGTGCCTTCAATGGCGGAAATGATTGAAAAAATCCCGTTGAGCAACTCCTTTACGAGTCTGAGGAACCACAACAAGGATCTTTTCAAGGATCTGGTGTAGCGTGATATGGTCGCCAGGTGTACCTTGATGGACGCATGAGCCAGACCAGCTTTTGCCAAGGAAAGCAAGTACAGAAGAATCTGTGGGGCGTGACCCTCAGAGGGGTAATCTTCTGTGACCGACACCATGTAGAAAACCGCTTCTACTTATGGCCATAGCACTTTAGTGTTGATGACGCCCTGGCTTTGGTGAGGAACTCCCTGCAGTCCCGCTGGCAGCTCATAACCCCCAAACTCTAAGGCTGCAGGAGACATGCCTTCAGGTTCAGGGATCCTGGGTCGTGATGAAGAATTGCGCTTCCCTCTCCGGTGGACAGATTAGAAATACCTGCAACTTGAATGGAGGCGACGCTGACAAGCCGAGTAGATCCCGATACCAAATCTGCCTCGGCGACGCCAGGGCGATGAGTATCATCCTGCACCAACACTGTCGGAGTGTGTTGATCACACGTAGCAGGAGAGGAAACGGGGGAAAGGCGTACAGAAACAGACCCTCCCACAGGAAAGAAAATGCACCCCCCTCCCCTCCCAAGCTCCTCGGTTGGTGGAATCTGCTAGCAAACTTCTGGCATTTGGGGTCTGCCCCATTTGACGAACAGACGGTCCACCTGATTCTGAGGAAGCTCCCACTCATGGCAGGCACACAGTTACCTGCTGAAGGAGTCTGCAATGGTGTTCTTGCTGCCCGCCAGATGGAGCAGGATGAGGGACATCCCTGACCGATGGCCAGTGCCACAATCCCAGAGCTCCCTTGGAGAGCAATTGCGATCGAGTGCCCCCTTGCTCTCTGATGTAGAATATGGTGGTGGTGGTGGTGTTGTCTGGAGGATCCTCACCACCTTGCCCTTCAGAGACGGAAGGAAAGACTGGAGGGCCTCGAACACTGCCCGTAGCTACAGGATGTTGATGTGCAGATCCCCCTCTTCCAAGAAAAGTCACAGACCCCTGGCGTGTAGATGTCGGGTGTGAGCCCCCCTGACCTTCCAGAGAGGCATCTGTGGTGACCGTCTCATGGTATGGCGGGGTTTGAAATCCCATCCCTGGGCAATGTGGGAGTGCACCCTCCACGACTATTGCCCGCCGGAACTACTTGTTGAGTGGGATCTTGTCCGCAAAACTCCTGGACACTTGAATCAAAAGTGCATCCAAGAATTCCTATAGGGGTTACATCTGCAACCTGCAGAGACGGGTGAGGTAGATGCAGGACGACATCATGCCCAGTAACGACTTGATGACACGAACCTTGGCCGTCTTTGCCGACGACAGTCGCTGCACCGTCCCTTGATTGGCTGCTAACCTCTCCTCTGAGGGTGACGTCAGGCAGGCCACTGTGTTGAATCTGGCACTGAGGAAAAGCATGTTCTATGATGGCGTTAAGCAGGACTTTGGATAGTTTATTGAGAACTCCAGCTCTGTCAGTAGACGGATGATTTTCTTCGTGTGCTCGTCGGCCAGTTCCCGGGAGGCTCATATCAGCCAATCGTAGAGTTATGGGTATACGTGTATGCCCAACAGACGCAGGTGGGCCACCATCGGGGCCAGGCATATTGTGAACACTCTTGGAGCTGTCTTTAAGCCGATTGGTAAGGCATTGAACTGGTAGCGTTGGCCTTGTACAAAGAACCATAGGAACATTCAATGATTCCTGTGGATAGGGACGTGGAAGTAAGCATCCCCTAGGTCAAACCAAGTCAAGAAATTCCCTTCCTCCAGTTGGCCGTACACGTGCAGCAACGTGGCCATCATGAAAATTTAGGACTTCAGGTACTTGTTCAGACGGCGTAGATCTAGGATGGGTCTCCAACCACCCCACACCCCTGTCTTCTTTCTGACCAGAAAGTATCTGGAATAGACTACGGAGCGCCTTAGCCTTTGAGGAGCGAGCTCTATCTCCCTCTTCCGTAACATGGCTCGCACTTGTTGCAGGAACTGAGGGATGTGCTGCTCCTGATGTGTAACCATTGGAATACGAGGGCACCTGCGTTGGAATCCCAAGGCGTGTCCCTTGGCGAGAGAGCGTCCAGCACCCATCCGTCGGCGGTGATCTTCCACTCGCTGATTAACCCCGTCAGCCGGCCTCCCACTGGGGTGCAGGAGTGGGGCCCGACATCTTGGGCGGTTCAGGGTTGCTTGGCCGCCGGCACCCTGCCCTGTGGGCGACAGCTATGCTGACCTGCGCTACAGTAGGCCTGGGAGTGACCGCTGTATGCTTCCTGCATGGAGGATCGGGGAGATGGAGTGCCAAGGGAACGTCCGTCTCTGTGCCCGTCTTCATGGCTTGAAGGGATTGGTCGACCAACTTCCCAAACTGATTTTCGCCGTCGAATGGCATGTCCAGCACTTTTGCATGCACGTCATGGCGAACGTTAGTGGCCTTCAACCATCCCTGCCGAAGGCAAACACCATTTTCCATCTGCCGGAAGCCAGAGTCTGCGATGTCTAGTGCCACAATAATGGTATGGTCCAACGCCACCTACCCTTCCTGGAAGAGAGCGAGAGCCTCTGCATTCTTGTCGGGAAGGAATTCCAAGATAGGGCCCAGCTTGTATCAAAGCTCCAGGTCGTATTGTGCCAGAGCATTAGCCGCTTTGATTGTGGATGAAGCAGTGTAGATGACTCTCTTCCCCAAGGCGTTCATCATCTTCACCCCTTCTCACACTCTGTGCTGTAGGGACCACCCTGGCCGGGTTGGTACCACTCACTGTAAGCAGTCGCCCCAGAGGATGTCGAAGTGGTCAACTGCGTTTTCGGCTTTGCCTGATGAGTCTGTGAGGCCGTCTCTTCCTCCGGCCTTTGTTTCTCTGATTTCTCGCGTAATTTGGCAGGGGTGGAGGACTTCCTCTTTCAGGAGTAACACGATTGCAGGCTGGCTAAGGAGGCCGATGGCGACGGCGATCTATCCGACTTCAGACATGCATCAACGGTGAACCTGACGGAATTGTTCTTGATGTTCTTGGCCTCGTCTTGAACCCCCACGGATGAGGCGTCCTCAAAGGGCTTCAACCTCCTCCTGGAGGGAGACTGCTCCTCGGACCGAGCGGTCCTGGGTGAGTCATGAGCCTACTCAGAGCATGGGTCAGAGGCCTTGCTCGACTTGAGTCATGCCGCTAGCCTGATCCACCAGTCCGCCTTCGACTTCTTCGACAAGCCCAGGCATATCTCGCACCCATCCTCATTGTGGTACGGGTGCAGGCAGTATAGACACTTTAGATGTTTGTCCTCCACAAAGAGGATCCTTAGCCTGCATTGGGAGCAGAGCCTGAAAAGTGTCCTTCCATCCTTTTTCTCCTTCGGTAAGGTTGGAGGGCGCGAAGAAGGCCCAAGATGCCCTTCCAGAAACTACGACAAACAATCGCTTTTGAGGGGCATGCAACTTCAGCGACAACAGATTACCGTTGCCAGCCGATGAAGATAGGATCACACGGGCTCCGATGGAAAAAAGTTTCTGCAAAAAACGCAGAGAAAAGTTCAAAATAGCTCAGAGAGCAACTCGAGGACTCCCAACACTGAAGCGTGCTGTAAAAATCAGAACATGGCTGCCAGAGGCGGGGCTTAGGGAGAGGACTGTCACTGGATGGGGGCAGTGTGACCCAGAGAACAGTGATTGGTTTAGAGGAGAGCAAGTTACTTACCCCTGATAACGTTCTTTTAACTGGATGTTCCTCCCACGTATTACTCATCTTTGATATATTCAATATCCAGCTTTAGGCAGAGGGTGCTGTGCGTCGATGCAGTCGACTCAATGTCCCACGAGGGCCTCCGTGTCACGTTTGATAGGAGCAAGCAGATTATCTTCTATGTCTGATATTTCAATGTCCACCTCCCCTTTCTCCTCACCTGTCTCTTCCGGGACGAGTTCTCATCTGGAGGTCTTGTTCTTGGGTCTTTTCTTCTTTGTGAAGAGATACGGCCGTCCGCGGGAAGAAGCCACCCTGATTCCCTGATAAACAGGGAAGCAGCCGGCTCCCGTCCCGCAGGAACCAATATGAGAGGAAAAAAGCAGCCGCTTAAAAAAACCTCTCTACGGATGTAGCTGGTACTGATGCTGTTCAGGAAGCGATGACCAATGTCGTCCGGAATTGCAGGTAAGAGCAGGAGCAGCAGATATGAAGATAAGTTTCTCGATGCTGCAAAGAACCGGAGAGTCCGGATTGCGGAGATGCTGGTACTGAGCAAGGAGCAGTGCAAAGGAAGCACCGGCAGGAACCAGGGACGCGGTCCGAGAGAAAAGAAGGAGAGGGGAGACCCAATACGTTACGGGAACCGTAAGGACGGGATAACAGGGAAGGGGAAGGGAGGAGGAGAAAGCTAGGAGGAAAGAATCCGCGTGAGAAACAGCGGAAAAGCAACAGGTACGGAGCAAGGTAAGAAGTAGCACGGCAACAAGGCAAAAGGAAACAAAGTTGCAACGCACAGAGCCCAGAGAAGGGCGTGGCTAAATACGGAAACAAGAGAAAAGACTAGACCGTCAAACCAGGAAGTGAAAGGAAAAAACACGGGACAGTCTAATGGCGCCACCAACGCCAAGCCTTCCATAGCCGCCAGCGACCACCAAAAGACGGCGGCATGACGGTATGCCCCCCCTCCCCAAGGGACACCCCCCCCGGCTTACCCGGGAACAGACGGTGAAATCGTTGAACCAACGCCGGAGCGTGCACATGAGACACCGGTTCCCAGGAGTCCTCTGAGTGAGGGTACGCCCTCCAGTGGATCAAATACTCCAAGCGACCCCGCCGATAGCGGGAGTCACGAACGGAGGCCACCTCATACTCATCGGAAGGAATCACCGTGGGGACCGGATCCCGTGGCAAAGGGCGATGATATGGATCTCCCTTGCATTCCCTCAGGAGAGAGGAATGGAAAACAGGATGGAGACGGTGCATGTGCTTGGGCAACAGGAGGCGGAAGGCCACCGGGTTGATCCGGCGAAGTATAGGAAAAGGACCCAGGTACCGGGGAGACAGTTTAGAGGGGTGAAGCCAGCGAGGCAGAAACCTAGTAGCCAACCAGACCTTGGTGCCCCTCCGCCATGCTGGAACGGGCAAGCGCTTAAGATTACAGTACAATCGATACCGAAGACTGCTTGCCCGCAAACAACCGGCGGCTGACTTGTGGGCTTCCGAGATACTGGTAAGTAGGGCATCCACAGATGGAGTGGTGGAAGGGGGAAAGGAGAGAGAAGGAGTAAAGCTGGGATGGAAACCATAGGAACAAAAAAAAGGACTGAGACCAGTGGCACTGTGCTCGGCATTGTTATAAGCAAATTCCGCGGTGACCAACAGACTAACCCAATTATCCTGTTGGGCATTCGTGAAGCACCTGAGATACTGCTCCAGTGTGGCATTGGTTCTTTCAGTCTGCCCGTTAGTCTGCGGGTGGAAGCCAGACGATAAGGCACGTTCAATTCCCAGTCTATCACAAAGCTCCTTCCAGAACCTCGAAGTATACTGAGAACCTCTGTCAGAAATAATCTTGTCCGGAGTACCATGCAAACGAAATATTTCTCTGGCAAATACAGCCGCCATCTCGGCGGCAGTGGGAAGACCAGCCAAGGGAGTGAAATGTGCCATCTTGGTGAAGCAGTCGACAGTTACCATGATGCATGAACAACCTTCCGAGGGTGGCAGATCCACAATAAAATCCGTGGAAATAAGGCTCCAAGGTCTCTTAGGAAGATCCTGCTGTTGGAGAAACCCAATCGACTTCTGAGTGCAATGTTTGGATCGACAGCATACAGGACATGACTTGACGTAGGTTGAAACTTCTTTGGCCATGCCGGGCCACCAAAACCTGCGATGAAGCAATTCCAGAGTGTTCTTAACACCTCTGTGACCTGCCGTTGGGTCATCATGACACCACTTTAAAGCCGAATGACCGGGTGAATCTGTCTGGCAGGAATAATCGCTGTTGCTTAAAACATAAGCCATCTTGAATGGATATGTCCTTTGAGAGAGGAGAGCCAGAAAACATGCTGGTAGACTGTGTGGCCTTGCCAAGAAAGACTCCACCGTACAGATTACCTTGACTTCAGGAAGCATGAGACTAGGGTATTCCTTCTGAGACCTGTCTGAGTAAGGCCTTCTAGAAAGGGCATCAGCTAGGATGTTCTTGGATTCTGGCAAGTAGGTCAATGTGAAATCATATTGGGAGAAAAAATGCGCCCAACGGGCCTGACGGGAGTTGACACATTCCATCTTTTGCAGAATTTAAAGATTCTTGTGGTCAGTTCTGATTTCAAAGGGGTGGTTAGCCCCTTGTAGGAGATGTCTTCATTCTTCGCATGCGGATTTCATGGCCAGGAGTTCTTTTTCTATTACCGAATAGTGTGTCTGGCTGTCATTCAATGTCTTGGACATGTAGGCAACAGGATATTCCAAACCTTTTCATGTTCCTGTAGAAGAGCTGCACCAATCGCAGCGGAGGAGGCGTCAGTTTCTACAATGAATCTTAAACTTTGATCTGGTTGATGAAGTACCGGGGCAGAGCAGAATTCCTCCTTCAGTCGTTGGAAAGCCAAGCTTGCCTCAGAAGACCAGACAAAGGGCATTGAAGACTTCTTTAACAGCTTTGTAATGGGAAGGACTCGATCCGAGAAACCTTGGATGAATTTGCGGTAAAAATTAGCTAGCCCTAGAAACCTTTGAACGTCTTTGATGGAATGGGGTGTGGGCCATTGCAGTATGGCGTCGATCTTAGCGGGATCCATGCGGATTCCCTCCGAGGACAGGATGAAGCCAAGATAGCTTACCTCAGATGCTTGAAAGACGCACTTATCAGCATTGACCTTAAGTAGGTTGTCTTGCAGTCTTTAAAGAACTTGGTGAAGGTGATTAGAATGGAGTTGGGCGTCTTTAGAATAAACCAGGATATCGTCAAGGTAGACGACGGCACAATGAAAAAGCAGATCAGAAAAGATGCGGTCCATGAATCTTTGAAAAATCGATGGAGCGTTGACTAGACCAAAGGGCATGACAATACTCGTAGTGTCCGAAAGGAGTGCGAAAAGCAGTTTTCCATTGGTCGCCCGAGCGTATCCGCAAAAGGTGGTAGGCTCTTCTTAAATCGATCTTAGAAAAGATTTTAGCCCCTTGAACTGCTTCCAGAATGTCTCCGATCAGCGGCATGGGATGCCTATCCCTAAGCGTGACTTGGTTGAGGCCCCTATAATCGATACAAGGACGAAGTTCATTAGAACCTTTCTTTGGAACAAAAAAAAGTGAAGCCCCAGCGGGAGAGAATGAAGGTCGGATCAGGCCATGATGTGAATTAGAATCCAGATATTCCTTGAGAGCCTTCTTTTCCTTGAGGGAAAGAGAAAACATTCGCCCAAAAGGAACAACCGCATTGGGCTGGAGAATGATTTGACAATCTTCTGGTCTATGCGGAGGTAACTCCTGAGGGCCATCATCCGTGAACACCTCCTGATAGCGGAGATATTCTTTGGGGATGCTATTTACCTTCAACACATTTGATCTGGAGGCTAAATCTGGAATAATGTGGACAGAAGTATGCAGGGTCTGCGAAGAACATGACTGACGACAAAATGTTGAAGTAAATGACAGATGATTCTTTGTCCAATCAATGATCGGGTTATGCTTCCGAAGCCAAGAGACCCCCAAGATCACTGGAAAATGTGCTGCTCGGATCAGGTCGAATTGAATGGTTTCGTTGTGATGGAGGATCTTCATCTGCATAGGAGGAGTGGTATGGGTAATGAGACCCGAGCTCAGGGGTTTACCATCAACTCCTTCCACCTTTTGGTCCTCGTCTTTCTGCAAACGGCGCATGCCTGCCTTGTCAGCCCAAACCAAGTCCATAAAGCAACCGGCAGCGCCGCAGTCCAGTAGCGCCAGGACCTCATAGGACTGCTGAGAGATGAACAACTCAACTCCAACTACCATGAGACGGTTGTCTTCCGTGGTATTCATGGGTGTTACTGATAAAGAAACAAAGGGACCAGTAAATCCCCCTCGGTAACTTGTCCCTACTAGCTCCGAGGAATGGCGTTTCCCGATCGTCGTGGTGGTACATCAGGACAGTCTCTAAGAATGTGCTGGTTGGATCCACAATACATACACAGGTTGTTCTCCCTGCGTCGTCTTCTTTCTTCCGAGGTAAGTGGCCCTCGAGTAGTCCCAATCTGCATTGGCTCCTCTTTCGACGGACAGGTAGGAGAGGGAAGGGTAATCCCACGATCAGCCGTAGCAGGAAATCCACGCTGCTTTCGACGTTCAGACTGCCGCTCTGAAAGGCGGAAATCCAGCTGTACCACTGTAGACCACAAGTCGGTTAACGTAGCGGGTCTGGTTACCCTTGCCAATTCGTCCTTAAGGTCTTCCCTCAATCCTCGACGAAAAATGGTGTACTGGGCGTTCTCTTGCCAGCCTGCGTCTGCAGCCACCCGTTTAAAGCGGGAGATGTAGGACAGAAGATCTGAATTTCCCAGTCGAATATCAAGTAACTGTTCACTGGCAACTACCGCAGTCTCTTGCCTTTCAAAGGCCAATTTGAACTGGGCGGTGAACACGGCGTAACCGTGTAGTAACGGGCTGGCACCGGTCACAAGTGGAGTAGCCCAGGAAAGAGCGTTGCCCGTAAGATTAGAAATCAGAAAAACTATGCAGGCTGTATCTGAGGCATAGGTCTGAGGTCTGAAGGTGAAATAGATTATGCAAGCCTCCATGAATTCTTTAAATCTAGTAGGTGAACCATCATATTTACCGCAGGCTAAAGGCATGGGAGGTAGATCACTCCGGGACTGTTCGAAGCAGTCGACTTGCTGTCTCAGAGCAGTGTTTTCGGCCTTCACAGCCTGTAATTCTAATGTCACATTCTGCATTGCTGTAAGCAGCTCTTGGACCTGTTCCGGGGTAGTCATTGATATCTCCTTTTGGCGTTGCAAACTGTCACGTTTGATAGGAGCAAGCGGATTATCTTCTATGTCTGATATATCAATGTCCACCTCCCCTTTCTCCTCACCTGTCTCTTCCAGGACGAGTTCTCGTCTGGAGGTCTTGTTCTTGGGTCTTTTCTTCTTTGTGAAGAGATACGGCCGTCCGCGGGAAGAAGCCACCCTGATTCCCTGATAAACAGGGAAGCAGCCGGCTCCCGTCCCGCAGGAACCAATATGAGAGGAAAAAAGCAGCCGCTTAAAAAAACCTCTCTACGGATGTAGCTGGTACTGATGCTGTTCAGGAAGCGATGACCAATGTCGTCCGGAATTGCAGGTAAGAGCAGGGGCAGCAGATATGAAGGTAAGTTTCTCGATGCCGCAAAGAACCGGAGAGTCCGGATTGCGGAGATGCTGGTATTGAGCAAGGAGCAGTGCAAAGGACTGGAAAGGAAGCACCGGCAGGAACCAGGGACGCGGGCCGAGAGAAAAGAAGGAGAGGAGAGACCCAATACGGTACGGGAACCGTAAGGACGGGATAACAGGGAAGGGGAAGGGAGGAGGAGAAACTAGGAGGAAGAATCCGCGTGAGAAACAGCGGAAAAACAACAGGTACGGAGCAAGGTAAGAAGTAGCACGGCAACAAGGCAAAAGGAAACAAAGTTGCAACGACAGAGCCCAGAGAAGGGCGTGGCTAAATACGGAAACAAGAGAAAAGACTACACCGTCAAACCAGGAAGTGAAAGGAAAAAACACGGGACAGTCTAATGGCGCCACCAACGCCAAGCCTTCCATAGCTGCCAGCGACCACCAAAAGACGGCGGCATGACACTCGGTCTCGAGGATTATGTCATCACAGGCATATAAATCACGCGCAGCGCCCGTATGCACGAGTTCTGTTTTTTCGTGTCATTCTCCCGTTTCAAAAAGGATTTGCCCATACTGAGCTCGGAAGGAGCAAAAGCTGTAATAGCATGGGAAATTCTACTGAGGGGTAGGTTGGGAGAGCGATGAGTAATACATGGGAGGAACATCCAGTAGAAAGAATGTCATCAGGGGTAAGTAACTGGTTCTTTGAATGGATTGTGTCCTCCCACGTATTCCTCATCTTTGAAAGACTCCCAAAGCAGTGTTTTTATTGGTGGAGGGATTACGAATTTTGCCATCAATGGTTTCCATAAACAGAACGGAGGACAGCTTTTCCAAAGATTCCATCCTGACTTAGGGTAGAATCGAGGCAGTGCAGGTGTGTATTGCAGACCAAGTAGCTGCCTCACAAATGTTTTTAATAGGAACACCTCTTTGCAGAGGAGAAGAAGTAGCCATGCCCCTAATGGAATGGGCCCCCAAGCCTTCTGGAGGATCCTTGCCCGCCAGCCTGTAGCATTTGGAAATAGCTAGAATAATCCATCTGGATAAGGGTCTGCTTTGTTACAGCCTGTCCCAGTCTATGACCTGTATTACATATGAATAGCTGGTCATAGACATGTTTTGACAACCTTGAAATGTAGAAGCTCAGAGTCTGTCGTGGATCAAGCCTGTGCAACCTCTCCTCTTCCTTGCCAGGATGAGGTGGAGGATGGAAAGTGGGTAACACAATCTTTCGTCGTAAATGAAAGTCTTTCATGACCTTAGGTAGAAATGAGGGCTTGACCCTCAGGACAACCTTGTCCTTATGAAATACTGTAAACCGTGGTTTAGAGGCTAGTGCCTGAAACTCACTCACTCTACAGGCTGAAGTTAGTACCAACAAGATGCTCTTGAACATTAGTAACCTTTAGGGACATGAATGGAGTGGTTCAAATGGTGCACACAAGGAACGTAAAAACCATATTAAGGTCCGAAACGGGAACCTGAAAGGGAGATGGAGGGTACACATTAGTGAGTCCCTTCAGAAATTGTATCACCAAAGTCATCTTAAAATATGAAGTTTCCTCAGATGATCGCTTGAAAATAGGAAATGCTGCAAAGTAACCTTTAATAATCCGAACCTGGAGCCCCAGATTGGCCAAGTGCAGCAGAAAAGAGAACACCTCCGGTGTTTTGCAAAGTAAAGGGTCCACATTCTTGTCCCTGCACCAGCTGCAGAATTTCTTCCAACAGCAGCAGTACAAAGACTTTGTTGCTGGACTTCTAGTAGAAAGCAAATTCTTCATTACATCACCCGGGAGGTCACAATCCTTGTACCTTAGCCTCTCAGAAACCATGCGTGAAGGCTGACTGTCTTGACCTCTGGAGACCCTGACCTTCCTCTTGCGAGAGAAGGTCCTCTCTTTGTGGAAGACATATCGGCGGGCAGATGGACATGTCCTCCTGGCCCAATCCGGGGAAATTAGGATCATGGATTTCACAAACTTTCTCAACCTCTTGATCACATGAGGAATGACATGGACTGGAGGAAACTCATACAGGAGTATAAACTCCCAGTCCACCACAAACGCGTCTCCTAGAGCTCCTCTTGGTGGAAAGTTTCCTGGATTAGTACAGGTCGCACTTTCTGTTGACACTTGTCGCGAACAGATCCACTTGAGGGGTTCCTCAAAGGGTGAATATCTCTTGAAGGACTTCCTGAGCTAGTTCCCACTTGCGGGAGACTGTGCTCTGCCTGCTCAGAGCGTCTGCCATCGTGTTCTTTTCTCCGGCCAGGTGAACTGCAAACAAAGATTCCTTCTTGAAATGCCCAAAACCAGAGCTGCATTTCCTCTCTGCACAGTAGTACTGACCCTACACTTCCTCTCTTGTTGAGTTAGTACATGGCCACTGTGTTGTCCGTCATTATCAGGACATTCTTTCCCCGAACAGAGGGCAGAAAAGCCTTCAGCGCAAGTCCGATTGCTGTCAGCTCCAAAAGATTAATGTGTGACGGACTCCAATGGAGACCAACGACAGCCGATTGTCAGATCGTTGACGTGGGCTCCCCACCCCGTGAGTGAGTGTTCCGTCATTGTTATGTCTGGTCAAGGTTGCCAAAAACGTTCTCCCTTCAGAATGTTGTCCTCGCAGGCCCACCACAGGAGATCCTGTGCAACCCTGCTTGGAACCTGAAGTAGGTCTGACATGTTGCCCGCGAACCGAGATCACTGTGTCCAGAGATCCCATTGAAGGGATCTCATTGTCAGGCGATCCTCTGGCACCAGAAAAATGCAGGGCACCATGAGGCTGAGCAACCTCAAAAAGTCGAAGGCCTGGAGACGCTGAGCACTCTGAAACTCGGGAGACCATCTGCAGAATGTCTTGATCCCTCACTTCGGGTGGCAAGCTCTTTCCCAAGGATGTATCCAGTACAGCCCCAATGAATTGCAGCTTTTGAGATGGTGTCATGTGGGACTTTTTTTAATTGAGGGAGACGCCCTGTCTGTGGAGAGAGTGGCAGGTGACATGGAGCTGATCCAGGACTTGTTCGGGAGAAAGCGCCCTTATCAGCCAATCGTCCAGGTAGGTGTAGAAGTGAATTCCCCCCTGATGAGACTTGCTGCCACCACCGCCATCAGTTTGGTGAAAACCATCAGGCGGAGGTCAGACCGAATGGCAGAACTCGAAACTGATAATGAGAACCACCAATGGCGAACCTCAGGTACTTTCTGTGCTGCAGATGGTTTGGCATATGAAAATAAGCATCCTGAAAGTCCAATGACACCATCCAATCCTGGAGTTGGAGGGCCTGAAGAAGCTGAGAAAGTGTGACCATCTTGAACCTGTCCTTCCTGAGGAATCTGTTCAAGTATCTCTAGTCCAAGGTGGGTATCAGTCCTCCGTCCTTCATTGGGATTAGGAAATATGGAGAATACCATCCTTTGTTCCTCTCTGCTACAGGTACTGGCTCTATAGCACCTTTCTCCAACAGGGTTAACAATTCCTGCACAAGGAACAGATCTCGAACCTTTAAAGAATGGCTCCCCAGTGGATGATCGAGAGGTCTCTGAATGAAGGGGAGGCAGTAACATTGGGCTATGGTTTCTAATGCCCAAGCATCCAAAGTAATGTCTTGCCATTCTTTCAGATGCTGAGACAGTCTGCCTCCCACTGGGGTGTCGCGACTCAAGACCACAGAGGTTTTGAGGCGGCTGAAGCAGTGGCTGTTGGTAAAGATGCAGCTGCTTGAGCGGACTTTGCACCTCTCCCTTGTCCACCACAAATCTTCTTTGGCCTCTTTGACCAGCCATTCCATTCGCGCTTCCAAATGAGGAGTAGTAGCAAAAGGATCTACCCCTCCAAGAAGTCGCACTGGAGTGAAAAGGCAGAGGCTGCCTAATAGCGGACCCCAAAGATTTAGCTGCCACGTTCAAGGATTGCATCTTCTCAAGGTGTTCGGCAGCCTTGCTACCAAAGAACAAGTTACTTTCTTACCTGGTAACGTTCTTTCAATGGGATGGTCCGACGACGTATTCCATATTTATGACATGTAATCACCACAGCTGTGCTGCTTCGGAAAATATTCGTCGTCTGCGTCGATGACGTCGATACGCCGCCCTCGAGGACCTCCTCCGACATCACTGGATGTTATAAGAAGGACGCACGACGCCCGTAGCCTCAGTTGCAGTTTTTTTTCCCCAGAACGTGTGGCACCAGTCTTCTGCCAGTCTGACACACAAAGCCCTGCAGAAACGTAAGCTGCAATCGCATAAGAAATTCTGTAGCAGGGAAGGCAGGGAGGGAGCGATATGGAATACGTCGTCGGACCATCCCTTCGAAAGAACGTTACCAGGTAAGAAAGTAACTTGTTCTTCGAGGGGATTGGGTCCTCTGACGTATTCCATATCTATGACAGACTCCCAAAGCAGTACCAATGCAAGGAGGTGGGAAAAGAATTTAGAAAACAGAAATTTAGAATGCCCAATCAAATAGCGGAGTAAAGGACCGCCTTGCCAAAGGCCAGATCCTGCCCACAAATGGAATCGAGGGAGTAGTGACGAACAAAAGTATGTACCGAAGCCCAGGTGGCTGCATCACGAATAGGAACACCCCTCTGTAGGGCAGTAGAGGCAGCCATACCCCTGGTAGAATGGGCCCGCAAGCCAACCGGTGGTTCCTTACTCGCCAAGCGGTAACACTCAGAGATAGCCAAAACAATCCAGCGAGACAAAGTCTGTTTCGTCACAGCTTGTCCCAAACGCTTTCCAGCGTAACCAATGAAGAGTTGATCGTCCACTCTGACCCGGGACATGCGTGAAATATAAAAGCTTAACGCTCTCTTAGGATCAAGCCTATGGAGTCTCTCCTCTTCCTTACCAGGATGTGGAGGAGGATAAAAGAACCTTCTGGCCTAAATAAAATTCCAATACCACCTTCGGAAGGAAGGAAGGACCAACTCTAAGGACAACCATGTCCTTATGAAACACAGTGAAGTGTGGCTTAACTGAAAGTGCCTGTAACTCACTCACTCTGCGAGCGGAAGTGACCGCAACCAAAAATACAGTTTTAAGAGTTAACAGTCTCAAAGGGCATGAATGCAAAGGCTCAAACAGAGCACCTATCAGAAACTTGAGAACAAGGTTCAAATCCCAACCGGGCACATGGAAAGTTGACGGAGGGAACACATTAGTGAGCCCTTTCAGAAACGGAGAAATTAAAGGAATTTTAAAATAGGAACACTTTTCAGACGAGCGCTTAAATATGGACAGTGCCGCCAGGTAACCATTAACGGTTCCCACTTGCAAGCCCCTGTGGGCCAAAGAAAGCAAAAAAGACAGAACCATGGGAATGTCACATGCAAAAGGATCCACATTCTTAGCCCTGCACCAGTCGCAGAACTTACGCCAACGGTACAGGGACTTTGTTGCGGGCCGAGAGCAACACCTCCATCACATCTTCAGAGAGGTCCCAATCCTTATACCGCAACCTTTCAGAAACTGTTAGGGCGAATTCTCTGTTTGGGCTGAATTTCCTAACCTATTGAGTCCCCAGCAGCTTTGCTGGATTTTTTGGGGTTTATTTTTTCTCCTGCCAAGAGTGAGACTCTTTTACCCTCACCCTTGAGCATGGTTTGAGTGTGTTTCTTTGACTCTAGATGTGTTAATGGGCTATGGGGTCTTTTACTCCATAGGGCTTCATGTGTTTTTGTGATGTGTGTTACACAGCACCCTCAGTGATGTAACACAGGGGTGTCATAGTGACCCCCCAGTATAGACTCCATACCCTGGGACTGACTACTGTTTCCCAGGGCATGTAAAGTCATCATTGACTTTACTAGTCTCAAATTCTGAACAGAATCAAACCATCATATTGTGGACGTACTGGCCGGGGCAATTTGATTGCCCCGGGGTTTTTTAGTCGAGGGGGCACGTCTCCGTCCCCCCTTATCGAGTTTTGGCTGGTGGCAGTGGAAACTACTTTTTATATTCGATCGCGAATATATTCCTATGGGATTTTCCCATTGTTCGAGGCTACCAACTTTAATTATTTAATTCTCATAGCCTCAAACATACCGCCGGTTTATTCAATTAATATTAATTCTCCGGTTGGTATTTTTTGCCAAGACTCGGTTCTAAAATGGCGTTTGTGTTCTCTTCTGTGACTCCAACCCAAGTCGAGCCCTTTGTTCCACTTTTTGGTGGGCTTCTCCACAGAAGCCTCCAAAAGTGGTGCCACTCTGTCTGGGTACCACAGGAGGTGTGGGAGGGGGTTTAGGTACCCTGGACTGAGTTACCTAGGCAACTCAAGTCGCACTCCGTCCTGATTGGCCCAAGTGGTGAGCCGGCCGGCTCACCACTTAGCATGTTTGAGTGACAGCTAGGCTGAGTGAATGGGGGTTTGCTGCATAAAAGCAGGGCTTTGGGGACTGGAACTTCAGAAGTCGCCACAGGACCTAAGAATCCGATGAGGGAGAAGCTGAACCGACCTGCTATGACGACACCACCGGTGGAACCCTGCTGAACCGTCTCACCACTTTTTCCCAACGACAGATGAGATCTCCAGCCCGGAGAGTCTTCTTCCTTCGACTGGTGGGGATAACCAGTCTGCTTCCTTTTTCGCTTCCTGGAGCTTCTCGTGGCCGCCTTGCCTGTGCCAAGCACCCCGGCAACCGGGATACTACCTTTTACCACTACCGCGAATCAAAGGGTAGTATCTTTAACCGGAAAACTCTGCGGCTGGTTTCTTCCCTGGCAGTGCAACGACCTTCATGTTTCCTCCACGTCGAGATCTTCTCTTCCTCTGGACGACGCCGCGACTTGCACCCGCTGCCAGGAACCACTGCCCCCGCTGGAGGATCCTTTCCACCTAAGGTACCGTGTTCCGTCTAGCTTCCCTTGCAACCGACTGTACGGGGTAGATTTAGCCCCCGGCTTTCGAACCTGGGTTAGCCTGGGACACCCTGGCTAAACCTTTCTAAGCCTAACTAAAATCTTTCCGAACTCCCTGCAAGACTTTGTAAGCCTGTTGTCATCGTGTGATCTTGGGTGCATTTGTGCCACGCTCTCTCCAAGAGTGGGCCCGGCCTATGGACTTTGGCTCACAAGTAACTTTTGACTTTCCTGCCTTGCTTAAGAGTTCCTAAATATTAGTGTGGTGTATTTTCCTACGTTCTGCCTTTTTCCCTCCCTTTTTCGTTAACTTATTGGAGTGCCATCTATAGTTAAGCGCTCACCTCTGTTTGGAAATAAGTGGTGTTAACTAAGACTTGTCTGATAAAGGATGTATATATAATAATAGTAATTGTGTTTAGAGTGATTTACAATAATAGTGCTGGAGTGTTCCAATAAGTGTGTTTTTAAATAAATAATTATATACCTTGTTACCAAAGCTCTGGTCAGTGTTTGCTTGTGCTATTTTAACCGAGTGCCTATTGTGTATACTTTACATACTGCCTAACTCTTCTTGACTGCTCAGCCACAGCTACAAGGTAAATCTGGGTGGTACAGACTGCTACCAAGTGGGTTTACTGCCAACACCTGTAGTCCTAAATCTTTTGCAGTGGTCCCCAAGGGAACTGCACAGGTTTTTTCCTAACAGAAACCAAGCGTGAAGGTTGAGGGATCTAACCTCTGGATGGAGAACCTGACCCCCCTCCCGTGAGAGCAGATCGTCTCGGTAGAGAAGACGACGTGGAGGGCAGATGGACAAGTCGAGAAGGTCAGGATACCACGTCCTCCGGGCCCATGCCGGAGCAATGGGGATCATCCGGGAACTGAACCTCCGTAACCTCTGCAGTACTTGCGGGATGACGGGGACTGGAGGAAACCCGTACAGCAGTGGGAATGACCACTCCAGCACAAACGCGTCTCCTAAGGCTCCTTTTGGAGGAAATTCCCGCGAGCAGAACCTCTCGCACTTCTGGTCGACACTGGAGGCAAAGAGATCCACTTGAGGAGTCCCCCAAAGGGCGAAGCTCTCCAGGAGAATCTCCTGAGCCAACTCCCACTCGTGAGAGATCGCGCTCTGCCTGCGCAGAGGGTCCGCCGTGTCATTTTTGTCTCCGGCCAGATGAACTGCCGAGATCGAAACTTCCTGCTAGATTGCCCAGAACCAGAGCTGCATCGCCTCCCTGCACAGAGGAAGTGACCCTGCCCCCCCCTTTTTGTTGAGGTAGTGAATGGCCACCATGTTGTCCGTCAGGATCAGGACATTCTTCCCTCGCACAGTCGGCAGAAAAGCCTTCAGGGCTAGCCTGACGGCCCTCAGCTCCAACACATTGATATGGAGTCTGGACTCCGACGGAGACCAACGACCACTAACTGCCAACTCGTTGGCTTGAGCTCCCCATCCCGTGAGGGATGCGTCCGTCACGATCGTCACCTCCGGCCAGGGAAGCCAAAATGGAGCCCCCTACATCAGATTGTCTTCGACAGCCCACCACAGAAGATTCTCGGCGACCGAGGACGGCACCTGAACAGGGTCCGACAACCTGCCGGAGGACTGAGACCACTGGAGCTTGAGTGCCCATTGCAAAGATCTCATCCGCAACCTGGCCTCTGGCACTCGAAGAATGCAGGATGCCATGAGGCCGAGCAATCACAAGAACTCTAACGCTGGGAGACTCTGGGCAAGCTGAAACATGTGCACCATCTGCTGAATGTGATGAGCCTTCACCTGGGGAGGAAAACACTGCCCCAGGGACGTGTTGAGCACAGCTCCGATGTACTGGAGCCTCCGAGTTGGTGTCAAATGGGACTTCTTTAAGTTGAGGGAGAAGCCTAGCTTGTGGAGGGAGTGGCAGGTGACTGACAGATGATCCAGGACTTGCTCGGGAGAGCGCGCCCTGATCAACCAATCGTCCAGGTAGGGGGAGATGTGAATCCCCCCTTTCCTGAGGTGCGCTGCTACCACTACCATGAGCTTGGTGAAGACCCTCGGGCGGAGGTCAATCCGAACAGCAGGACCCGCGGACGGACCAGTGCCCTGCGATTCGAGAATCGCTAACATTTTCTTCCCGAAACTTGTGCTTGGGATGGATCGGCACATGAAAATAAGCGTCCTTGAGGTCGAGAGACACCAACCAGTCCTGAAGTTGAAGGGCCCGGAGGACTTGAGAGAGAGTAACCATCTTGAACTTGTCCTTCCTGAGGAGTTTGTTCAAACCGCGCAAGTCCATGATGGGTCTCAAAACCCCGTCTTTCTTGGAAATCAAAAAATAAGGGGAATACCATCCCTTGATCCTCTCCGCTACAGGGACCAGTTCTATGGTGCCTTTCTCCAGCAGGGATTGAATTTCCTCAGCAAGGAGCGGATCCGGACTCTTCAAAGAGAGATTCCCCGGTGGATTGTCTTGAGGCCTCTGCCGGAAAGGAAGACAGTAGCCGTGGGTTATGATCTCCAGAACCCACACATCTGAAGTAATGGCGCGTCACTCTGCAAGATGCTGCGCCAGCCTTCCCCCAACCGGCGAACCATGGGACATGGCCTCATGACTGAGCTGAAGCAGCTGCAGCGTTGCCTGAGGGCAAAGAGGCAACAGCCCGAGCGACCTTGGCACCTCGAGTACCTTGTTTTCCACCTCTGGCACTCCTACGGGGGCCCCTTTGACTGGAAGCTCCTCTCGCTTTACCAAAGGATGAGTAATAACGAAAGGAACCTCCCCTCTATTGCTGTCCCCTAGGATGAAAAGGCAGAGGTTGGCGAACTGCAGCGCCCAACGACTTTGCTGCAGCTTTGGAGGTCTGCAACCTCTCAAGGCTCTCGTCAGCCTTGCTGCCAAAAAGATGTTCCCCTTCAAAGGGCATGTTGAGGAGCCGGGACTGCACATCAGGAGCAAACCCCGACTTCCACAACCATGCAAACCTGCGTATCACAGTGCTCACCACCATGGACCGGCTGACGCAATCTGCCATGTCCAAACCCGACTGAGCGGCCTCACACATGGCATCCTTGCCATCCTGAACCATGGCAAGGAAACCATCCTGTTCGTCCCTTTTGGGAATATGTTCAGCCGCCAAGGAAGCAGTTCCACAGAGTGTGCGTAAAACGCGACAAGGCACATACAGAGTTGGCTGCCTGAAGCGCCATACCCCCTGAAGAAAATACTTTTTTCGCCCAGCCGTCAAAACGCTTGTCGTCCCTATCAGGAGGGATGGTAGGATATGACGCCTGCTTTGCCGAGGCCGTAGCCGCCTGCACCACCAAACTCTCCGGAGTGGGGTGCTTGGTCAAGTAGCAGGGGTCACTACTGGCTGGGTGGTATTTTCGCGGCAAAGACTTGCCCACTGCCGGGAGACTCTCCGGAGCAGTCCAAGCCGCCGTCACCCTCCTCTGTAGAGCCATATGGAATGGCAGTACCGGGTCAGTTGGTTGACCTTGGTCGCGGATATTCGTAAGGTCATCCTGAAGAAAATCCCCTGGGGGAGCAGACCACCCCAAGTACTCGGTGACCCTGGACATACGGCGCCGGTACGAGGAGTCGGCATGAATGCCAGGCTCAGGCATACAAAACTCCACCTCCGGAGAGGTGTCCAGCCCACTGGTATTGTGCAGGGACTTCCGCAGGTCCTCAATTTGGCTATGGCCCGAGAGAATCTCGTCTGGCACCGTATCAGGAACCATGCCATCATCAGAGTCCTCATCTACCTCTGAAATAAACTCAAGATGGTGGTAAGCAGGCACAAATTTGGAACAAAGCCATGCTTGACCTTGGCCAGAGCCTTTCTAGGGGGATCCCCCTGTACCCCGGGGTACCTACGACACCACAGCCTCGAAAGGCGTCAAGGGCGTCGAGTGAAACGGCGTCGAGTGAATCGGCGTCAACGTCGAGCTCGGCGCCGACAGCATTGACGGCTTTGACACAGGCCTTGAGGGCGGAGCCCCGAGCGTGTCCTTCGACAGCCTGGGCGCCGATGACTTCCTTGGAGGCAGAGCCTTGAGAGAGTCCGCCGACGACCTCGGCGCCACCAGCGTCGACGTCTTCCTCGAAGACACCACAGGTGCACACGGTCTCGAGCGTGTTGAGGACCAGGACCTGGAACGGGCATGACGAGAACGATTCCCCTTGTCCGAGCGAATCGTGCCAACCACCCGAGCCAGAAGGCATACGAGCGGTGTCTCTCGACCGATCACGACCGACCCCACTGTGAGGCGCGGACGGACCAGTGCCCTGCGATTCGAGAATCGCTAACATTTTCTTCCCGAAGGAAGCCCATTCCTCCGGCATCGCATGCTTGGTGGGATAAGCGACCCGCCGACAGGTGGAGTCCTCGGAAGAGGACGGGGAAGGCGACCGATGACGGCGCTTCCGGGAGTGCCTCAAAGAGGCAGAGGAGTGGCGGGACCGAGACCCACTGAACTTCCGACAACAATGCGGAGAGTCGCCCCTCGAATCGTCCGTCGAAAGCCCCGCAGACCTCGACTTCCATGGCTTGGACACCTTACCTACCAACAACAACTTCTTGCGCTCCCGCAAGGCTTTGGACGTGAGGGACTGGCAGTCGACACAGTCATCCGTGTCATGGGCCTCCCCGAAGCACCAGAGGCAGGCGTCGTGCGAGTCCGTCACCAACATCTTGGACCCACAGTCCCCGCACTTCTTAAAGCCCGGACGCGGGGTGGAAGACGAGGTAGACATCTTCACGAAGAAATTCTTTACAATACCAACAGGTTTGAAGAACCAAGAAAGAACAAACTCCAAAGAGTCGAGGCGCGCCGAGATCTCCGAAGCGAACACATCCGCGGAAAAAACGGAACTACAACTGAGGCTACGGGCGTCGTGCGTCCTACTTATAACATCCAGTGATGTCCACCGTTAGAGGAGGTCCTCGAGGGCTGCGTATCGACGTCATCGACACAGGAGCTGAAGATTTTCCGAAGCAGCACAGCTGTGGTGATTACATGTCATAGATATGGAATACATCGGAGGACCCAATCCCCTCGAAAAGATGATACTCGTAAAAAGGCATGTTAATGGGTCTAGACTGCACGTCCGGCGCAAATCCCGACTTCCTTAACCACGCAAATCTGCGAATTACAGAGCTTGCCGCCATAGCTCTGCAGACGTTGTCAGCAGATTCCAAACCTGACTGAATAGACTCGTACATGGCTTCCTTGACTTCCTTTACAATGGCCAAGAATTCGTCTCTTTCCTTCCCTTCAGAAATATGCTCAGCTGCCATGGAAATGCAGTCCCATAGAGTATATGAAAACTTTCCCAAGGCACATGTGGAGTTGGCTGATTTAAGAGCCAAGCTCCCAGCAGAACATACTTTTCTTGGCCAGGCATCTAATCTTTTATCATCCCTATCCGGTGGGATGGTCAGATAAGCTGCCTGTTTCGAGGTAGCGGTTGCTGCCTGCACCACCAGACTTTCTGGGGAAGGTTGTTTCGACAAGTAGCTGGGGTCGCTACTTGATGGATGGTATTTCCTTGTCGGGTTCTTATTTACTGCCGGACTTGACTCCGTTGCTTCCCAATTAGCACTTCCTCTCTTCTGATGAGCAATATAAAAAGGCAAGATAGGATCCCTTTCAGGACCTTTATCTAGGATATCTATAAGGTCCACCCTTTTCGAATGGGGAGGGCAGAGGTCTGCTCCATCCCAGGTAATCCATTACCTTTGTCATCAACTGCTTGTAAGAGGCAACTGCATGCTCTTCTGACTCAGGCTTTCCAAATTCCAACTTCGGTGAAGGGTCCACTCCAATGGCTGTCTGCAAATTTTCATACAGGTCTTTCAGTCTGGATTCCTGTGATCTGAAACTATCAGGGACATTTGTTGTGCCATACTGCAAACCAAAGGGCACATCATTATCAGACAGCGTGTCCTCATAAATAGGAGGTCAGAGATGGAACAAGTTACTTACCTGTAACTGTTGTTCTCCAGCATGGGTCTGGCATGGATTCACATGCTCATGAATATTCCCCGTCGTCAGGCTGGGAATCCTCGGTAAAGAAAAAAATCAGTATCAGTTTCGTTTCTGATCTGTCTTTCGTAGTAGTAACCAATCACTGATCTCTGCGTCATACTGAGCACAGCCAATGACTGCCCTCTACCTAAGCCCCGCCTCTGGCAGCCATCTTCAGATTTGGTAGCACGTGAAGTGGCAGTATGACCAAGTGAAGAGCCGCAGAGGGGTAGGCAGGAGGGTTCGCATGTGAATCCATGCAAGACCCATGCTGGAGAACAACAGTTACAGGTAAGTAACTTGTTCCTTCTCCAGCATGGGGTCTGGCATGGATTCACATGCTCATGAATATAAGAATAAATAGCAGTACACACATGCACAATCACGGGGGGTGGCAAAAGGCTCAACATTAAGCAATACAAAAATACTCAACATTAAGCATCTCTTACCTCCTCACCAGGCTCACCTTAAGCGAACAGGTTGCGCAGCACTGCTTGGCCGACCCTGGACTCCTCCCTGGAATCCCGATCGACGCAGTAGAATCTCGTGAAGGTGTGCGTCGACCTCCACGTAGCAGCCCTGCAGATGTCCAGCAAGGGCACACCAGATAAGAACGCCGTAGTAGCAGCGATCGCTCTGGTCGAATGGGCTCTCGGACGGCCTGGCAGCAGTCGGTTAGCCAACCGGTGGCAGTGCATGATGCAGCCGGAGAGCCATCTGGAAATAGAAGACTTCGAGAGAGCCTTCCCTTGATTCACAGGTCCAAAGTTCACGAACAGCTGTGATGTCCTCCGGAAACTCTTCGTGCGGTCCACGTAGAACTTCAGCGCTCTAGCCACATCCAGCGAGTGCAAAGTCCTCTCGGCCGGCGACGAAGGAGACAGGAAGAAAACAGGTAACACCAAGGGCTCGTTAAGATGGAAGTCCGACGGCACCTTGGGCATAAAGGAGGGGTGCGTCCTAAGCACCACCCTCGAGGCATGGAAAGTCAAGTAGGGTGCTTTTCAGGATAGGGCCTGGATCTCTCCCACTCGTCATGCGGAGGTAATGGCCACCAGGAATGCAGTCTTCCACGACACAAACTTCATCGGCGCGGAGTGCATCGGCTCGAATGGGGGCCCCATGAGCCTGGTCAGCACCACGTTAAGTTCCCACGCCGGGGCCTTCACTGGCGGGAACGACCGGAACAGTCCTTTCATAAACTCTTTTACCAGTTAATGGGACCACAGGGACGTCAGTCCTGTGGTTCTGGTATATCTGGAGATCGCCGCCAGATGAATCTTAATGGAGGCATGGGCTAGCCCAGTCTTTGCCAGCGATAGCAGGTACGGCAGCACTTGAGGGGCCGTAATCCGTAGGGGGTTGATCTTCTGTGCTCGGCACCAGATAGAGAACCTCTTCCACTTATGACCGTAGCATTTGAGAGTCGAGGACGCCCTGGCCTTTGCAAGAACCTCTCTGCAATCGGCCGGTATATCGTAGTCTCCAAACTCTAGCGCTGCAGGAGTCAAGCCTGCAGGTTCAGCGACGCCGGGTCGTGGTGGAAGATGGCGCCTCCTTCTCTGGAGAGAAGGTCCGCGTCTGCCGGCAGCTTGATGGGAGGGGACGTTGACAAGTCCAGAAGGTCCGGGAACCAGATCTGCCTCGGCCACGCCGGTGCGACGAGGATCATCCTGCACCGGGACCTCTTGAGCTGGCTGATGAGTCGAAGCAGCAACGGCAACGGAGGGAACGCATACAGGTATAGGCCGTCCCAGGGGAACGAGAATGCATTGCCCATGCTTCTCGGCTGGGGAAACCTGCTGGCGAACCTCTTGCACTTCGAGTTCGTCGCTGTTGCTAACAGGTCGATTTGGGGTTTGCCCCATTGTCAGAAGAGTTGATCCACCTGATCCTGGCGCAGTTCCCACTCGTGACACGCGCGCAGCTCCCTGCTGAGCGAGTCGGCGATGGTGTTTCTTTCTCCTGCCAGGTGGAAGCGAACCAGGAACATCCCCTGGGCGACCGCCCAGTGCCACAGATCCTGTGCCTCCTTGGATAGGGCTGGGGATCTGGTGCCTCCCTGCTTCCGTATGTAAAACATTGTCGTGGTGTTCTCCGTGAAGATCCGCACCACCTTGCCCTTGAGCGACGGGAGGAACGATTTGAGAGCCCAGAACACGGCTCGGAGTTCCAGGACGTTGATGTGCAGGAGCCTCTCCTCCGGGAGCCAGAGGCCTCTTGTGTGGAGATCTACGGTGTGGGCAAATCAACCTTCCAGGGAGGCGTCCGTCGTCACCGTCTCCTGGTACGCTGGCGTCTGAAAGTCCTTGCCTGCCGTGAGGTGTGCTCCAACGCCCCACCACTGAATAGCCCGCCGGAACACCTCGTTGAGGGGGATCCTGTCTTCGAAGGTGCCCGTCGCCTGCATCCAACGGGCGTCGAGAAATTCTTGAAGAGGGTGCATCCGTAGTCTGCAGAGGCGCACCAGGTAGATGCAAGAGGACATCATCCCCAGGAGGGACTTGATGGACCTCACCCTGGCTACGTCCGTGGCTAGCAGGCGCTGCACTTTGCCTAGAATGGTCTTCGTCCGTTCTTCCGACGGGGCCGCCAGGCGCCTCACTGTATCGAGCTTCGCTCCCAGAAACAGGGCCACCTGCGACGGCACCAGGTGGGACTTTGGGTAGTTTATGGCGAATCCCAGGTCTGTGAGCAGCTGGACGGTCCTCGCAGTGTGTTCGACGGCGAGTTACCTCGTCCTTGAGCGGATGAGCCAGTTTTCCAGGTAGGGGTAGACGTGAATCCCCTGCAGGCGCAGCCACGCCGCCACAGGTGCTAGGCACTTGGTAAAGACCCTGGGGGCCGACTTCAATCCGAACGGCAGTGCTCTGAATTGGTAGTGGCGTCCCTGGACGACGAACCTGAGGAACTTTCGGTGACTTTTGAGGATGGGAACGTGGAAGTATGCATCCTCCAGGTCCAACGACAATAGAAAGTCACCTTCCTCCAGCTGTCCCAGTACGTGCTGGAGGGTGACCATCATGAACTTTTGTGACCTGATGTATTTGTTCAAACGACGAAGGTCCAGGATGGGGCGCCAGCCGCCCGTCTTCTTCCTGACGAGGAAGTACCTTGAGTACACCCCGGAGCCCCGGAGCCTCTTCGGGACAAGCTCGATGGCGCCTTTCCTGAGCATCGCCCGTACTTCCAACAGCAGTTGCGGGACGTGATTTTCCTTCCTGGCCACAGGTGGAACGTGAGGGCACTTCTTCAGGAATTCGATAGAGTCTCCTCTTGCCAGGGTATCCAGCACCCAACGGTCGGTGGAGATGGACTTCCACACGCCGACGAAATTCGTCAGCCGGCCTCCCACAGGGGTGCTTCGGTGGGGGCCCGAGACCACGGCCGGTTCAGTCCTGCTTGGAGGTGGTGGCCTTGCCGCCCTGGCCACCTTGCCGACGGCGGCGAGGCGCTCCCTGCTTGCTGCGACCCCTGTAGGCCTCCTGAGACGAGGAGCGTGCCGCCTGGCGGTAGAACGAGCCATCGCTGGATCCCTTGGAGACAGCCTGTCTGCCTCCGGAGCTCCGAAAGGGCCGTCGTTGCTGAAGGACTCCTAGGGCGCGGGCCGTCTCCGTGTCCGTTTTTATGGCTTGGAGGGATTCGTCCACCGCCTTCCCAAACAAGTTGCTGCCGTCGAACGGCATGTCCAACACCCTGGTCTGGACGTCCTGACGGAAGTCGGTCGCCCGGAGCCAACCCCGTCATCGTAGGCAGACACCGTTGCCCAGCTGGCAGAACCCGGTATCGGCAATATCGGTTGCCACCGTTATGGCGTGGTCCGACGCCACCTCGCCTTCCTGAAGTATTTCCAGGGCCTCGGACCTCTTGTCTTCCGGCAGGGAATCCAATATGGGGGCTAGCTTAAACCACAGCTCCCTGTCGTAACGGGCCACGATCGCCAGGGCGTTGGCCTCTTTGATCGTCGTTGCCGCCGACGAAATGACCCGCCGCCCCATGGCGTCCAACTTCTTTCCCTCGCCGTCCGGCGGGGAATTCCACGTCGAGGCTCCTGATCCCGCCGCTTTCTTCTTCGCCGCCGCCGAGACGACCGAGTCTGGCGTTGGCTGGGCCCTGAGGCACAGGGGGGCGGTTTCGGGGACCCGGTACTTCTTCTCGTACCAGTCCCGTTTGGCTGGTGCCGTGGAGCGGTTCTTGAGAACCGACAGGCCCTCCTCCCAGATGTCATCGATTAGAGGCACCGCAATGACAGTCTTCCTCTTGGCCTCCGGGCGCTGATAGAGGAAACCTTCCTTTTTCTGCTCCTACCGGCAGAGCTGGAACAATTCGGACACCCTGCCGATCATGGCGTGGAATGAGCCAATCTCGTTGGGCGGCGAGGCCCGTGCGACGGGAGACCCGTTCCGTCGTCGTCTTCGCCCTCAGAACCCGTCGTCGAGCCCATCGCACCGTCATCTCCCGACTCGTGGGAGGATGAGGAGGGAACTGTAGGCCTTACTGGATCGCAGATAAAATGGCCGCCGAGCCATCCTGAGGCCTAGGTTCTGGCTGCGCCGGAAGGGAAGGCTGCTCTTCCTCGCCATCGTCGTCTTCCTCGGTTATCTCCCGAGGATCTTCCTTATGGGATCGAACCTTCTCGAATTGGACTTTGAGGTTCCTCACGGCCTCGGTCAGTTCCTCCTCCGAGGCTGACTCCGAGCTCGAGGAGGCTACCGTGCACCCCCTCGCTTCTTCCATCATGGCGGCCACGACGATGGGCTGAAAAGAGGATTCCCTCCTTGGCGGCAGGGAAACTCTAGTCCCGGAGGCAGTCTCCGCTGGCGGGATCTCTGCCGGATTGGCCAGAGTCGCCGCGATTGCCTCGATAGAGGCCTTTGCCTGCTGGGTAGGGGCCTTCACCACCTTAGGTGCATCCCGGGCCTTCTCCTTCGGGGGGGCGACGCCTCGCTCCCCCTCTTCCGAGATCGGACAGGGCTTCTCCCGAAGCTTACCCGGGGTCTCGGACTTCCTCTCCCCCGAACCGGAGCGCTGGCTCGTGGTTGACGGTGCCGGGGAAGGTGCGCCCTGCCTGGCGACCGAAGAGCCCGACCTTTCGGCGCTCCCGGAGCCAGCACACTCGCGGCGCTTGGCCTGGTGTTGGGCCCCCGTCGCTGGGGCGCCCGCACAGGACTTAGAAGCCCGCTCGGACCCTTTCTTCTTCTTCTCACCCGTTGAGCCCTTCTCCAACCAGCTGGCGAGACGGGATCGACGGTCCATCATGGTCCGCTCCGACAAGTTCTTGCAGAACTGGCAGTCATTCTCTACATGAGTCTTGTCCCATGAAGACAGTAGAGGCATCGCGAATGTTCGTCTTCCTTAAACACATTCTGCAGCCCGCATCCAGGGCAGCTGCGAAACAGCTTGGGTCCGGGCGACAAACTTGCGTCCTGGGCAATCCCGAAGTAGGCCGCAAATCTTCTGGAATCCTCCAAGAAGTTGATTCGACGAAATCTTCACCCTTGAGGGGCGTAGGAAAATCCCGTAACGGGTAGCCGTTAACGGGAGTAGAAACGGTGGAGCTTGAGGCTCGATTAACCGAACAAATGTGAAAATTCACCTGAAAAAGCGCAAAACACACAGTAAATGCTTGAGAGCTAATCACGAGGACTCCCAACACTTAAACGTGCGGTAAAAATCTGAAGATGGCTGCCAGAGGCGGGGCTTAGGTAGAGGGCAGTCATTGGCTGTGGTCAGTATGACGCAGAGATCAGTGATTAGTTACTACTACGAAAGACAGATCAGAAACGAAACTGATACTGATTTTTTCTTTACCGAGGATTCCCAGCCTGACGACGGGGAATATTCATGAGCATGTGAATCCATGCCAGACCCCATGCTGGAGAATAAGAAATCCTTCATTGGTAAACAAGAGAAGGTTTTCTGTATCTCAGGTAAAGGCATCAAAGGCTTCAATGAAGACGCTTGACTACAATGGTGCCGATGGGGCCGCTGGTGTCGATGGCGTTGACTACCTCGACTTGTCTTTCGACTTATGACTCGAAGGATCAGTCGAGGATTTCTCATTTTGTCAAGGCCTCAACGGCTCTCGGGGATCTGGCCTTCGTCCAGGGCTCGAGGACGCGCAGGATTTGTCTCAAGCCCTTTCCTTACCGGCTTCAGAAGGCGTGGTAGGAGCATGGCCTTCCTGCTGCGAGGGTTTCTGGTTCTCGAATCTCTTAAGCATTTGTTGATTGAATGTTTCCCATTCGGCTGGAGTGGAGGCCTTAGTAGGGCAAGATAAAGTCCTCTTAGGAGAGGAGTCGGACGAGCATGTCGAAGTAGGCGATTTATGATGCCTCTTCTTCGACTTCCTCGACTATGACCAGGAGTGTTGGGAGCCACTCCTTGACCTGGACTTTTTTGCCTTCTTTCGTCAAGGAGTCGCCTCTCGCTTTGTCAGAAGGTTTCTTCGACAGGTATTTCTTAAGGAGTATACCTACTGCCAATTTCCCCTTATGCTCCTTCAGAGCTTTTCTGGTCATCAACTGACACTTTGAACAGGCTGAGGTCTTGTGCTCCACACCGAGACACCACAAGCATACTCGATACGGATTGGTCAGCGACATATTGGCATCGCAGTCTTGACACTTTTTAAATCCGGTCTTTGGGGTAGTCTGTTTCGAAGAGTGAGACATTTTCGGATATTTCTCAAGGACATTTCTGAATCGCGCCGTAGTTCTCGAAGCGCAAGCTTACTCGGAAAAACGGAATTGAAGCCAACGGGTGCTGCACATGCAATATATGCCTGTGATGATGTTATCTTCGAGACGGAGGCCCTCGAGGGACATCGAAACGACTGCATCGACGCACAGCGCCCTCTGCTGAAAATGGTTTCCGAAGCAGGTGAAAATGGATATATCAAAGATGGGGAATACGTGGGAGGACACAATCCATTTGAAATACAGTTTTAAAGTGAAATTGAAACAGTTTTTTCTTTTACCGAGGATTCCCGGCCTGACGACTGGGAAAATTCATGAGCATGTGAATCCAAGTCAAACCTCATGCTGGAGAAGAACAAGTTACTTACCAACTGTAACGTTCTTTCGACTGGATGTTCCTCCCACGTATCCCTCATCTTAGATAATCTGCCAGCTTGCTGCTTTCTTCGGAAATCTTTTTTGCCAGAGGCCGCTGTGTTCGAGGCCACGTAGTTTTAGTTCCTCGAGGGCCGCCATAGTGTGTCGACGTCATCCGTCGTATAAATGGACCGATCCGCGCCCGTTGGTCTCAGTTCTGTTTTTTCGGTGTTAATGGTCGCATCAGTTGGATCAGGCATCGAAGGCACCAGAATTTTTAATTATGTACTGAATGAAGGACGGCTTTTGCAAAAAGGTCTCGTTGGTAAGAGGTGGAGTCTAAACAATGTTTTACAAAGGTGTGCATAGATGACCAGGTGGCCGCTGCACAAATGTCCTGCACAGGAACACCCATCTGAAGAGCTGTAGAAGTTGCTCTGCCCCTGGTTGGATGAGCCCTTAATCCATCTGGAGGCTCTTTCCCAGCCAACCTGTAACATTCAGATATTGCTAGGATTATCCATCTGGATAAGGTTTGTTTGGACAAACCAAGGCCCAATTTGTGTCCAGTATAACTGACAAATAACTGATCAGTTTGTCTAAATCTTTCAAGTCTAGAAATATAGAAGCTGAGAGCCTTTTTAGGGTCCAGCCTATGGAACCTTTCCTCCTCATGACTAGCGTGCGGAGGAGGGTAAAAGGAAGGTAAAGTAATCTTTTGTGACAGATGGAAATCTGAAACTATTTTAGGTAAGAAAAAAGGTTTGACCTTCAAAATAACTTTAAACTTGTGGTAAATAGAGTGAGTTGCAGGCGCTTACAAGAGAGCGCCTGCAACTCACTCAACCTGCGGGCTGAAGTTAAAGCCACTAGTAAAACAGTTTTAAAAGTTAGGAGCCTTAAAGGGCAGAATGTAAAGGCTCAAAAGGGGCACACAAGAAATTTTAAAACTAAATTTAAGTTCCAAATGGGAACCTGAAAAGGTGTAGGAGGGAACACATTTGTTAACCCTTTAAGAAATTGGACAACTAAAGGCATCTTGAAATGTGAAACTTCTTTTAAGGAGCGCTTGAAGATAGAAAGCGCTGCTAAATATCCTTTAATAGTACCAACTTGGAGCCCCGAGTTGGCCAAATGTAAAAGAAAGGAAAGCACCATGGGAGTGCTACATTGAAAAGGATCCACATTCATATCTCTGCACCAGTTACTGAATTTCTTCCAATGACACCGGTACAAGGATTTTGTTGCTGGCCTTCTAGTCGAAAGCAAAATTTCCATAACGTCGTCCGGAAGGTCCCAATCCTTATATCTCAGCCTCTCAGAAGCCAAGCGTGAAGGCTGAGAGCTTTGACCTCTGGATGGAGAACTTGACCTTCCCTTTGTGAGAGGAGATCCTCTCTTTGTGGAAGATGCATTGGAGGGAAGATGGACATGTCGAGAATGTCCGGGTACGACGTTCTCCTGGCCCAATCCGGGGAAATTAGGATCATGGTTTTCCTGAACTTTCTCAACCTCTTGGTTACTTGAGGAATCACAGCGACTGGAGGGAACACGTATAGGAGTGGAAATATCCAGTCCACCACAAACGCGGGCCAAAGGGCTCCTCTTGGGGGTAATTCCCTTGAGCAGTACAGTTCGCACTTTCGGTTGGTACCGGTCACAAACAGATCCACTTGAGGGGTTCCCCAAAGGGCGAAGATCTCTAGAAGGACTTCCTGAGCTAGTTCCCATTCGTGGGAGACTGTGCTCTGCCAGCTCAGAGCATCTGCCGCCGTATTTTTCTCTCCGGCTAGATAAATCGCCAATAGATTCCTTCTTGCATTGCTCAGAACCAGAGCTGCATTGCTTCTCTGCACAGTGGAAGTCTATCCTACGCCTCCTCTTTTGTTGAGGTAATACATGGCCACTGCGTTGTCCGTCATTATTAGGACATTCTTTCCCTGTACAGAGGGCAGGAAGGCCTTCAGCACTAGTCTGATTGCCCTCAGCTCCAAAAAGTTGATGTGTAGTTTGGATCGGAGACCGACTGCTGATTGTCAGATCGCTGGTGTGGGCTCTCCACCCCGTGAGTGAGGCGTCCGTCAATACCGTTATCTCCGGCCATGGTTGCAAAAACTGTTCCCCCCTTCAGGATATTTTCCTTGCAAGCCCACTATAGAAGATCTTGAGCTACTTTGGCCGAGACTTGCAGAAGAGCTGACATCTCCCCCTAAAACTGGGACCATTGAGTCCTGAGGGCCCATTGAAGGGATCTCATCCTCAGTCGAGCCTCTGGCACCAGAAAAATGCAGGAAGCCATGAAGCCTAGCAACCTTAGAAAGTCGAAAGCCGGTAGATGTTAGGCATTTTGAAACTTCATTACCATCTGCAGAATGTGGTGAGCTCTCTCCTCGGGAGGCAAGGCTTTCCCTGTGGTAGTATCCAGGACTGCTCCGATGAAGTCTTTGGCATGGAATTATTTGTGACTTCTCATAATTGAGGGAGAAGCCCAGTCTGTGTAAGAAGTGGCAGGCCATGGTCAAGTGTTCTTGAGCTCGTTCTGGTGAACTCGCCCCGATTAGCCAATCGTCCAGTTAAGGGTAGACATGAATTCCTCCTCTGCTGAGACTCGCTGCCACTACCGCCATCAGCTTGGTGAAAACCCTGGGGGCAGAGGTCAGCCGAAATGGCATAACTCGAAACTGATAGTGAGATCCGCCAATTGCAAACCTCAGGTACTTTCTGTGCTTGAGATGGATTGGCACATGAAAGTAAACATCCTGAAGGTCCAATGAAACCCGCCAGTCCTGAAGCTGAAGAGCCTGAAGGATTTGAGAAACGGTCACCATCTTTAACGTGTACTTCCTGAGGAACTTGTTCAAGTTTCTTAAATCCAAGATGGGTCTCAACCCTCTGTCCTTTTTGGGGATGAGAAAATAGGGGGAGTACCAACCCTTGTTCCTCTCCGCTACAGGTACATGTTCTATTGCACCTTTCTCTAGCAGGGTTAAAATCTGCTGCACAAGGAGCGGGTCTGGAATTTTTACAGAATTGGCTCCCGGTGGATGATCTTGAGGTATTTGATGAAAAGGAAGGCAGTAACCATGGGTCACTATCTCTAGTGCCCAGGCATCTGACGTAATACCCCATCATTCGTCCAGATACCGAGTGATTCTGCCTCCCAGCTGGGTTTTGTGGGTTAAGACCTCAAAGTGGCTTTGCAGCGGCTGCAGCAGTGGCTGAGGAGATAGTAGCCGCTGCTGTGGCTGATCTAGCACCTCTCCCTTTTCCACCTCGAAAGGGTTTTCTCTGTTGGCTTGTCTGGCCTGCCCCTCCCTTTTCCAAAACAGGAATAGAAGCGAAAAGGGCAACTCTTCCAGGAAGATGAGCCTGCGTAAGAGTGTTGTTGAGGCTGTTTTACAGCGGCGCTGAGTGATTTTGCTGCCGCTTTTGAGGTCTGCAGCTTCTCCAAGCTCTTGTCCGCCTTGCTGCCGAACAGCCTCAAGCCGTCAAAGGGCATATTGAGTAACCTGGACTGTACATCAGATGCAAAACCAGATTTTCTCAGCCAAGCAAATCTGCGTAAAACTGTGCTAGCCGCCATGGACCTGCTCACACTATCAGCAGTGTCCAGTCCTGACTTGAGGCACTCCTCCATAGCCTAATTTCCATCTCTTGCTATCGCCAGGAAACCATCCCATTCCTCATCCTCTGGGATGTGTTCTGCCGCTGCATTCAAGCAGTCCCACAGGGTATGAGTAAATCTAGCTAATGTACAAGTCACATTAGTAGATTTAAGGTCCATGCTGCCGGAAGTGAACACTTTCCTCGCCCAAGCATCAATATTTTTATCGTCCCTGTCAGGGGGCATGGAGGGATAAGCTGACTGCTTATTTGCAGTCGCAGCTTGAACCACCAAGCTTTCAGGTGAAAGATGCTTAGACAGATACTCTGGTTCTGAAGGAGAAGGTCTGTACTTTCACATACATTTTTTATTTATAGCTGGTAAAGATTCTGGGACCCATTGGAACAACGCAGCCTACTTTGGTGAGATGTGTCGCTCCTCGGCCCCCACGTTCGTTGATCCTTGGCAAATTCTGTAAGTAGCTTAGGTACTTTTCCCTGTACCATGGACTGACTCGTTATTCGAACTAGCACTTATCCTTTTCTTCTTACTTTCAGCTTTTTGCGGTTAGGATTTCTTCTGGGTACCGTTGAGCACGACATTATTATTGATGTAAGTGTTTATCTATTTTCTTTTACTACATTCCACCAAGGCTCTACTTCTTTTCATAATTAGAGCTATTACTTGTATTGCAGACTTAATATTGATCTATTGTTGGACGCGGGGTCCTATCAATCATTTACTTCATGAATACATACACCTCTAGGATTGTTTCCCCTATCTAGACACCCACTTGCTGGGGTAAGTGCTGTCCGCTGTTCTTCCGACCATACTGAGTTAATACCTTTTGACAGCAATCTCTCTCTCTTGACTGCATGTGCGGATTGATTCGATAGAATTCTGGTTATTTTGAGCCGAGCCAAGCTCTTTTTCTCCACATTTCTAATAATAGCTACACTAGCTGATTTACCTCTAGGATATAGAGGACCCTGATTGATCTAAGTATGTATTAATACGTGATTTGTTAAAAATTGCTAAAAAGTAGTTACTGTGTTAAAGAATACTTTATTGTTGAATTACAGTGTGAAATTTTACACTAAGATGTTTCTTTTCTACTTTTTAGAAATCTGATGAATTGTGATATTGCCCCTGAAGAAGAGTTTGTACTCGAAACGCGTTGGGCTTCTTTATTTGTATAATAAAATATTGTGTTTTACTGAAATATTGAAAAAGAGAGTTTCTTATATCAAATTTTCAATTATGCCAAATGGTTAATATGAACTATTGATCACCTACTTGAATGTTTGGTCTGATCTTCAGACATTAGAAAGTGTGCAGGGGGACGGGAGTTCCTAAAGGACTCTTTAGGAACAACCACTTTTTTGTTCTTACATATCCAACCTAGATGCCAAGGTTGAGCCTTTGCCCCCCGCACCTCAAAACTCCATATAAACATTGTAGAATGTCTTCAACAATACCCTTGCAGGTATTTAACCAAGAAAACTTTTAAAATAGGTGTGCCTTAGTGTTATCTGCTGTTCTTATTGTTTGTTTCTCCTCCCACGTTGTGGAGGGGTTGGCATCGGAAACCCTAACACTGGCACCCTGCCTTTACTAAGTTATGTCTTTTTCAAAAATTAATGAACTCACGGACAAATCAGCTACCACATTGGCGTTTTCTGATGAAGAGGCCATACGGATCCTTGGACTTATTAAAGACACCAGCAAAGAACCGTTGGGGACAGATAACCCCCAAAATCTAATTAAAAAATTGGAGGGATTAATCCGTAGAGAAATCTCGCAAAAACCTCATGCCACCACCTTGGCACAGTATTTTAAATCCAAAAGAATTCCCAGAGGATTAAGGATTTATCTACGCCCTACACTCTGCAAAGAGAACTTGGAATTTGTTCAACGGTGGGAACAAATTTTGAATAAATGCTCGCTGGATCTTATTCTATTAACAATTGAGGAATTATCAAAATCATTATCACAAATCAACCAGGAGATCGAAGAGATTTCTTCACAACTGTCCAAATTTAAAACAACGGCAGAACTGGGATCTATCTTAGAAGATATCAATAGCAAACTAAACAACTACAAAAAGGAAATAGAACAGCAGAAAATAAGGAAATTCAGGTGAGATACTCTTGGATTATGCCCGGGATATAGTCTACTCTTGGCAGGAGTTCTATAACAGCAAACAAGCCAACTTTACACCAAGACAACCAAAACCACGACCCACTAACAATAATACGGATAGTAGCGAAGCCGCCAGCGGTGAGCTTGAAGAACGTCCTTCGACTAGCGGGACGACATTACCAACAGTGGGAATTACTCCAAGTGATATTTCTACTCCCACAATTGGGACCGTACCAGCACCAATACCACCACCTGAGATTTTTTTTAGGAGGAGGAGAAAAACCAGACGAGGGAAAAAGAAAACCCCGTCAGAAGAACAAACATTGAAGGAACCAATAATAGTCAATATCTCTTCCAAACCTCTTTCTCAGTCACAAATAGATACTCTCAATTTAGGTATCTCATTTATTCCAACTACCAAGACAAGTCTGTTTGAAGAGGAGGTCAATCTGTTCAAATTAATTCGAAAAATGGAACTGAAAGTCTTTTTTGATAATCTCACTACAGTTACAAGCACAAAAGATAAATGTCCTTATCTGGAAATAAAAAACAAAAGTCATTTTCATCCACAAATTAATCATCCCCTGATAAATTTGTTTAAATTAAAAACCACGAGAGCACTTAGACGCTTGAAATACACGACCTCTAGCAAACAAAATATCAAAAAACACCAGTTGAAAATAATCAAAGATCTAGCTGAGGATAATAGTATAACTATTAAGAAAGCAGACAAAGGAGGGGCTCTCGTTATTATGGACACCTCATTTTATAATGAAGGCTGTTTGAAACGGTTATCCGATCAAAACACCTACCTTAAATTGGATAGTGACCCTGTTAGCAAGATTAAGGCTACGGTCAAAACAACCATAGAAAAAGCCGAAAATGCAGAATGGATATCAGAGAACACAAGTGAATTTCTGATTAACAACAATCTGGTAACACTGGTGTTCTATGTACTCCCGAAAATTCATAAGAACAGAACGGACCCACCTTTTAGGCCAATTGTCGCGGGTACAGAGAGCATCTTTCATCCCTTGGCAGTATACCTGGATACAGCACTGCAACCGCTAATTCAAAAAACAGAAACTTATCTAAAGGACACAACTCATTTTCTACAGAATATCAGAGATTTGAACTTGGAGAAACCTAACCTTATACTATTCACAATGGATGTTACTAGTCTCTACACCTCTATTCCACATAACCAGGGCATTAATGCCCTCGAATGGTTCTTACTAAAACATAAAGAAGTTACTATTCACAAAGTATTTGCAATTGAACTCATTAACATCATTCTCTTCAACAATTACTTCAGGTTTAATGGACAATTCTTTCTGCAAACATCAGGTACATCGATGGGATCATCGGTGGCACCCTCATATGCCAATATTTTTATGTATTTCTTCGAACATACACATGTTCTAGATAATGTTGCTTGGAAAGACAAAATCAAGAGCTGGTTTAGATACATTGATGATATCTTCGGCATATGGAAAGGAACCACTTTTGAAATTCTGGGAATACCTCAACAAATGTAACGACAGGATTAGGTTGACAATGGACATAGGTAAAATAACTGTACATTTTCTGGATGTCACCATTGAAATTACGAATGAGGGTCTTAAAACACAGATCTACAGGAAACCGACAGATGTGAATAGTAGTCTACATTTCCAAAGTTTTCATCCAAAACATCTTAAAGAAAATGTACCTTACAGTCAACTTCTCAGAGTGAAAAGAATTACTTCGGAAGCAGATAAACTAGAGGAAGAATACATCAACATGAAAACAAGTTTCAAAGACAGATGTTTCCCTGCAGACCTGATCGATAAAGCCATACTCAGAACTGAACTGCATAGCTGAGAGGACCTCCTGGACCCAAAAGCCAAAATGAAGAAAACTAACTTAATTCACTCTGAAGAAAACTACCTTAATTCACTCTTTGAAATATTCCAGTCAGAGTTTTCAAATCAAGAGAATTATTCACAAAAACTGGGAGATCATAAAAACAGATCCACAACTGAACAACCTTTTACCGGAACCACCAATGCTGGCATACAAGAGGGGCAGAAACTTTCGCGACAAATTGATTAAGGCTGAAAAACAGAAACCTGGTAATCAAACTGCTGTGTAAAACAAAAAATGGGACTTTTCCATGCCTTAATTGCCAACACTGTTCAAATGTGATTAAAGGCGATCACATCCGCCATGGCAATACTGGCAAAAAGATACCTCTGAAACAATATGCTACATGTGACTCTAAAAATGTTATTTATGCCTTACGCTGTCCATGCTGGAAATATTATGTTGGCAAATCCACCAGGAAAGCAAAGGAGGGATGGACAGTATTCGCACAAAAAACATTAAATCACCAGTATACAGACATTTCAGAGACCATCAGCATACAGTAGCACAAATGCACTTTGTAATACTAGAAACTATACATCCACTTCCTCGAGGAGGTAACTTACAGAAGTTACTAGCCCAGAGAGAACTTTTTTGGATTCATTCCCTAGACTCCCTCTCCCCTTTGGGGATGAATGAAGACTTATCTGGGCCCTTTTTTATAAATTTGTTTATACATTTTATAAATCATGTATCCAAATTTACAACCTTTTATCATAAAAAATGTACTTTATTTTAGTTCCATTCTTTTGTAGTAGGTCTATTTTTCATGTGACTGTGTAAGATGGTACACCCTTAGGTGGGCAGGCAGTACATGTATTTTCTAAAGACTCCTCAGTTTTGGACATTTATGACATAGTGCCTGTAGGAAGACTGACAATTTCACTGATCTTCATTTACTTTATCATCTACATTGCTTATTCTTTTACGTAATGAGTATTTTACTGTCTTACGCTACTTCCTTTTCCGTAGTTTTTTTACAGCCACCATCACGTTCTGACGAAGATCGTGTCACTATGGTGACGGCGCTATGAGTATTCCACACTTTGCTTACTTCCTAACGCTACTCTCCTTCCTTACGTGAATACTTTTACTTTTTAAGCGTTCGCGCATGATAAATGACATCATTCTCATGACGCCCTACATCTTTCCATCAAACGCACATGCATACGCCTTCTTGATACGTCACGGCGCTGTGTTTACTTTCCTTCCTTAGGGCATTGTGCATGTTCGCATATGACGCAAGCCTTGACCTTTTCTTTAGGCGCACGCGCAATCTTCTGCGCATGCACTCCTTTAATCTCCTTTGAGTATAAATAAAAGGCACCCATTGGAACAACGCATCCTACTTTGGTGAGATGTGTCGCTCCTCGGCTCCCACGTTCGTTGATCTTTGGCGAATTCTGTAAGTAGCTTAGGTACTTTTCCCTGTACCATGGACTGACTCGTTATTCGAACTAGCACTTATCCTTTTCTTCTTACTTTCAGCTTTTTGCGGTTGGGATTTCTTCTGGGTACCGTTGAGCAGGACATTATTATTGATGTAAGTGTTTATCTATTTTCTTTTACTACATTCCACCAAGGCTCTACTTCTTTTCCTAATTAGAGCTATTACCTGTATTGCAGACTTAATATTGATCTATTGTTGGACGCGGGGCCCTATCAATCATTTACTTCATGAATACATACACCTCTAGGATTGTTTCCCTATCTAGACACCCACTTGCTGGGGTAAGTGCTGTCTGCTTTTCTTCCGACCATACTGAGTTAAGACCTTTTGACAGCAATCTTTCTCTCTCTTGACTGCATGTGCGGATTGATTCGATAGAATTCTGATTATTTTGAGCCGAGCCAAGCTCTTTTTCTCCACATTTCTAATAATAGCTACACTAGCTGATTTACCTCTAGGATATAGAGGACCCCGATTGATCTAAGTATGTATTAATACGTGATTTGTTAAAAATTGCTAAAAAGTAGTTACTGTGTTAAAGAATACTTTATTGTTGAATTACAGTGTGAAATTTTACACTAAGATGTTTCTTTTCTACTTTTTAGAAATCTGATGAATTGTGATATTGCCCCTGAAGAAGAGTTTGTGACTCGAAACGCGTTGGGCTTCTTTATTTGTATAATAAAATATTGCGTTTTACTGAAATATTGAAAAAGAGAGTTTCTTATATCAAATTTCCAATTATGCCAAATGGTTAATATGAACTATTGATTACCTACTTGAATGTTTGGTCTGATCTTCAGACATTTGAAAGTGTGCAGGGGACGGGAGTTCCTAAAGGAGTCTAGGAACAACCACTTTTTTGTTCAAAGATTCTGGGATTTCCCAATTTGCCATAACTCTTTTGTAGAGCTTTGTGGAAAGGAAGGATCGGATCCTTCTGAGGTCATTCATCAATAATATCTCTCATGTCATCCTGGTCGTAACTCAGGGACACTGTCTTCTATCCCATGAAGTCGACGACTCTTCCCATGAGGTTCCTATACCCAGATTCTGCGTGGTCAGTAGAGTCTGGTCTTTCAAATTCTACCTCAGGTGGGGTATCTAGGCCACTGGCGGATGGAGGATGTCAAAGGTCGGCCATTTTGGTACTTGGGTCTATTAATTCTTCAGGAACTTCTCTTGTCCCAAATCTACCACCAGCTGATGTAATTTCTTCATCAGAGGAATGTTCTTCAAAAACATAAGACAGATTTAAAAAATTCCTGCCTGGCAGACTAAGATGAGAAATACGTGGGAGGAAACATTACATTCAAATTACCCATTTATGCGTTCACAGTTAATTGGTTTAGAACTAATGC
This sequence comes from Ambystoma mexicanum, assembly GCF_040938575.1. Classification (NCBI taxonomy): domain Eukaryota; kingdom Metazoa; phylum Chordata; class Amphibia; order Caudata; family Ambystomatidae; genus Ambystoma; species Ambystoma mexicanum. Next base: position 20,392,315 of record NC_090922.1, on the reverse strand, counting down.
TGAATGTTGTCCCCAATGTCTGACTGTTAAGGAAGATATTGTACACTGTTAATATTTTTTTGTACTTTGTTTTATTGTTTGCTTTAGGTCAAAGCTAGTGGGATTTGGCTGTGGAATTTGAGGAATCCTAATATAGGCTTCATTGTTGATAATGTAATATTGTGAAGAAAGACTACTTTTTTAAGAGGCTACTGTTGTAGCCACGTTACTCCATTGGGCATGGTGGAGCATGACAGAGGAATTACCGCCAGCGGAAATGAATATGTTACAGGAAAAAGTCAAAGGAGTGGTGCCAGACATGAGACAGTGAAAGCAGAAATGTAGTGTGGCGGAGCTGCGGGTCTTCACAGACAATGTTTTGGCTCAGGCTGCTGAGCTACATGGTCTTCATGGCTCAAGGCACAAGAAGACATCAGAGCAGAGGAAGGCTGCCATCAGGGCCAGCATTTGTGACAAGGTTGCAACAATGGGCACAGTCCCACGGAACAGTGAGGACTTCTGAAAATGCTGAAATGACCACACGGCCAGAGTCTGCAGCCTCCTGTCGAAACACTGCTGTGAGATGTCTGCCACAGGAGGCAACAAAGTGGAGCCCTTGTTCTGACCATGTGGGAGGAGAAAGCAAACTATATCCACCATATGGAAGGGATTGAAGGTGTTGGGAGTGCTGAAGTTGGAGGCAGCAGCCAAGGTGAAGTTCGTGAGTAGGAACGTACTCCCTCCCATGATAAGGCACTGGACAACAGACCATCCCATGCCTGTGTCCCTCTGCATAGATGAGCTGAATACACAGCAGAATATGCAACCACATGGCAATGAGTATAAAGGCAATACCACCACGTGCATATGCAAGGGAAGGTGGGTGACTGCACACACACACACGGTAGTGGAAATGTGCATGTGCTCCCATTATGGGTGTTGGGGTTGGAACAAGTTACTTACCTGTAACTGTTGTTCTCCAGCACGGGTCTGGCATGGATTCACATGCTCATGAATATTCCCCGTCGTCAGGCTGGGAATCCTCGGTAAAGAAAAAATCAGTATCAGTTTTGTTTCTGATCTGTCTTTCATAGTAGTAACCAATCACTGATGTCTGCGTCATACTGACCACAGCCAATGACTGCCCTCTACCTAAGCCCCGCCTCTGGCAGCCATCTTCAGATTTGGTAGCACATGAAGTGGCAGTATGACCAAGTGAAGAGCCGCAGAGGGGTAGGCGGGAGGGTTCGCATGTGAATCCATGCCAGACCCATGCTGGAGAACAACAGTTACAGGTAAGTAACTTGTTCCTTCTCCAGCATGGGGTCTGGCATGGATTCACATGCTCTTGAATAAAGAATACATAGCAGTACACACATGCACAACCACGGGAGGTGGCAAAGGCTCAACATTAAGCATTACATCAAACTCAACATTAAGCAATTCTTACCTCCTCACCAGGCTCACCTTAGGCGAACAGATTGCGCAGCACTGCTTGGCCGAACCTGGGCTCCTCCCTGGAATCCCGATCGACGCAGTAGAGTTTCGTGAAGGTGTGCGTCGACCTCCACGTAGCAGCCCTGCAGATGTCCAGCAAGGGCACACCAGATAGGAACGCCGTGGTAGCTGCGATCGCTCTGGTGGAATGGGCTCTCAGACGGCCAGGCAGCGGTCGGTTTGCCAACCGATGACAGTACATGATACAGCCGGAAAGCCATCTGGAAATGGAGGCCTTTGAGAGAGCCTTCCCCTGATTGACAGGTCCAAAGTTCACAAAAAGTTGTGACGTCTTCCGAAAACACTTTGTGCGGTCCACGTAAAACTTCAGCGGTCTAGCCACATCCAGCGAGTGCAAAGTCCTTTCGGCCGGCGACGAAGGTGACGGGAAGAAAACAGGCAACACCAAGGGTTCGTTGAGGTGGAAGTCCGACGGCACCTTGGGCATGAAGGAGGGGTGCATCCTGAGCACTACCCTCGTGTCGTGAAAAGTCAAGTACGGGGGCTTGCAGGAAAGGGCCTGGATCTCTCCCACTCTTCGTGCGGAGGTGATGGCCACAAGAAACGCTGTTTTCCACGACAAGAACTTCAACGGAGCCGAGTGCAGAGGCTCGAAGGGAGGTCCCATGAGCTTGGTCAGCACCACGTTGAGCTCCCACGTCAGGGCCGGAGCCTTCACCGGCGGGAACGATCTGAACAGTCCCTTCATGAATTCTTTCACCAGACGATGAGACCACAAAGACGTCCGCCCTGTGGTTCTGGTGTATCGGGAGATCGCAGCAAGATGAATCTTGATGGACGCGTGCGCCAGTCCAGCCTTGGCCAGCGTCAGAAGGTACGGCAGTACCTGGGGAGCCGTAATCCGTAGAGGGTTAATCTTCTGTGCGTGGCACCAGACAGAGAACCTCTTCCATTTGTGTCCATAGCATTTAAGAGTTGAGGACGCCCTGGCCTTTGCAAGAACCTCTCTGCAGTCGGCCGGTATGTCGTATCCTCCAAACTCTAACGCTGCAGGAGCCAGGGCTGCAAGTTCAGCGACTTCGGGTCGTGATGGAGGATTGCGCCTCCTTCCCTGGAGAGAAGATCCGCATCCACTGGCAGCTTGATTGACGGGGACGCTGACAAGTCCAGAAGGTCCGGGAACCATATCTGCCTCGGCCACGCAGGTGCGACGAGGATCATCCTGCACCGTGACCTCTTGAGCTGGTTGATGAGCCGGATCAGCAATGGCAATGGAGGGAACTCGTATAGAAACATGCCCTCCCAGGGGAACGAGAAAGCATTGCCCATGCTCCTCGGCTGGGGAAACCTGCTGGCGAACCTCCGGCACTTGGAGTTCGTCGCCGTCGCGAACAGATCGATCTGGGGTGTGCCCCACCGTCGGAAGAGACGGTCCACTAGATCCTGTCGTAGTTCCCACTCGTGGCACGAGCGCAGCTCTCTGCTGAGCGAGTCGACGATGGCTGAAAACACTGCACGGAGCTCCAGGACGTTGATATGGAGGGACTTCTCCGTCGGAAGCCAGAGGCCTCTCGCGTGCAGATTTTCGGTGTGCGCTTCCCACCCTTCCAGGGAGGCATCCATGGTCACTGTCTCCTGGTGGCCGGGGGTCTGGAAGTCCATGCCCGCCGTCAGAGGCGCGCGGGTGCCCCACCACCGGATCGCTCGTCGGAAACTCTCGTTGAGTGTGATCCTCTCCTCGAAGCTGCCCGTCATCTGGATCCAGCGCGCGTCCGGGAACTCCTGCAACGGGCGCATCCGGAGCCTGCACAGGCGGATGAGATAAATGCAAGAAGACATCATTCCGAGGGGGGACTTGATGGACCTCACCCTGGCCGCGTCCGCAACCAGCATCCGCTGCACCTTGCCCAAGATGGCCCTTGTCCTTTCCTCCGACGGAGAGGCCAGAAGCGACACTGTGTCGAGCTTCGCTCCCAGAAACAGTGCGTCTTGCGCGGGCACCATGTGGGACTTGGCATAGTTTATGGAGAATCCCAGGTCCGTGAGTAGTTGGACGGTCCTTGCCGTGTGCTCCACGGCGAGCTCCTTCGTCTTTGCTCGGATGAGCCAGTCGTCCAGGTAGGGGTAGACGTGGATCCCCTCTCGGCCCAGCAGCGCTGCCACCGGTGCGAGGCACTTGGTGAACACCCTGGGTGCCGACCTCAATCCGAAGGGAAGGGCTCTGAACTGGTAGTGACGCCCTTAACCACGAACCTGAGAAACTTTCGGTGTCCCTTTAGGATGGGAATATGGAGGTAGGCATGCTCCAAACCCAACGACGACAGGAAATCGCCCTCCTCCAGTTGACCCAGGACGTGTTGGAGGGTGACCATCCGGAACTTCTGTGCCTTGATGAATTTGTTCAGTCGTCGTACGTCCAGGATGGGACGCCATCCTCCCGTCTTCTTCTTCACGAGGAAGTATCTTGAGTAAACTCCGGAGCCCCGAAGCCTCTTTGGGACGAGCTCGATGGCGCCTTTCTTGAGCATCGCCTTTACCTCCAAGAGAAGTTGAGGGATGTGATGTTCTTTCCTGGCCACATGGGGGACGCGCGGGCACCTCTTTAGAAACTCGAGCGCGTGACCCTGAGCTAGGGCGTCCAGCACCCAACGGTCGGTGGAGATGGACTCCCACACACTGACGGGGCGCTTCGGTGGGGGCCCGACCCCACGGCCGGTTCAGTCCTGCTTCGACGAGGCTTTGCCGCCTTGTCCTCCTTGGCGACGACGGCGGGGTCCGCCTGACTTGCCTCGTCCCCTGTAAGCTTCCTGTGACGACGAACGGGCCGCTTGATGGTAGGTGGAAAATCCGCCACTGGAACCTTTGGAGGCACCCTGTTTGCCTCCGCCGCTCCGAAAGGGCGGCCGCCGTTGCTGGAGAACCCCAAGAGCCCGGGCTGTCTCCGTGTCCGCCTTGATGGCTTGAAGGGAATCGTCCACTGTTTTCCCAAACAGGTTGTTTCCGTCGAACGGCATGTCCAAGACTCTGGTCTGCACGTCCTGGCGGAAGTCAGTAGCCTTGAGCCATCCACGCCGCCTAAGGCACACGCCGTTGCCCAACTGGCGAAATCCAGTGTCAGCGATGTCTGTCGCAATCGTAATGGCGTGGTCCGAAGCCACCTCTCCTTCCTGCAAGATCTCTAGGGCTTCCGCCCTCTTGTCGTCTGGTAGGAAGTCCAGCAGGGGGGCCAGTTTGTACCACAACTCCCTGTCGTAGCGGGCTACGATAGCCAAGGCGTTGGCCGCCTGCGTCCCATCGTGTCTAATTTCTTTCCCTCGCCGTCCGGCGGGGAGGTTGATGTAGAGGCCGCGCACCCCCCCGCTTTCTTCCTGGCCGCCGCGGAGACGACCGAGTCCGGGGTCGGCTGTGCCCGAAGGCACAAGGGGGCCACGTCCGGGACCCGGTACTTCTTCTCGTACCGATCCCTTCTAGCCGGCGTCATGGATGGGTTCTTGAGGAGGGCCAGGCCCTCATCCCAAATATCGTCTAGTAGAGGTACAGCGAGGACCGTCTTCCGCTTGGTCTCGCGCCGTTGATAAAGGAAACCTTCCTTCTTCTTCTTCTTCTCTTCCGGGCAGAGCTGGAAAAGCTCGGATGCCCTGGCGATCATGGAGTGAAACGATCCAATCTCGTCAGGCGGGGAAGCCCGGGAGTGGAGGTGACGACGGGAGATCCTCATCGTAAACCTCGTCGTCTGTACCCGTCGCGGCCGTGTCAGTCCCCGTATCATCCCCACATGTCGTGGACGGGGAGGAGGGCTGAACAGGTCGCGATGGCTGAAAAGGAGGTGGAGGGTGAATCCTTCTTCTCTTAGGGGGAGGGCTCCCAGAAGGGCCTGGCTCCGGGTCCCCCATCGGGAGCGGTTCCTACGTTGGTGGTAACGGCAGTCTCGTCCTTATTTCCGAGCACAAGGACTGTATAGCCAACAAAATGGCCGCCGAGTTGTCTTGCGGCACTGGTTGAGGGAGATCCGACGGGCGATCAGGAGCCCCGTCGGCATCCTCGACGCCCTCGTCGTCTTCCACGTCGGGGTCCCCCCCGACAGGATGGCCTTCCACGCCAGAGCCGTGGCCTAAGACTTCGATCAGCTCCTCCTCGGAGGCTGAGGCCGAGTCCACGATGACCTCCTGCCCCCCCTTTTTCTTCTCCGGAGGTTTCACGGGGGTCCTGTCGATGGGCACGAAAGAGGACTCCCTCCGCGGTGGCAGGGAGATTCTGGGCCCTGGGGTCGCCACCACTGGTGTAGCCTCCACAGGCTGAGCCAGGGCCGCCGCGACTGTCTCGATAGAGGCCTTGGCCGGATGGATCAAGGCTTTCACCACCTTAGGTAAGCTCACCGCCTTGGGGGGAGGGTCACCACCTCGCTCCCCCTCCGATGGGGCCTTAGGGCACGACCGGGGTCTCTCCAGGAGTTTCGCCGGGTGCTCGGCCTTCCTCTTACCTGAGCCAGAGCGTTGGCTCGTGGTTGATGGCGCCGGGGAGGATGCGCCCTGCCGGGCGCCTGTAGAGCCCGACCGTTCGGCACTCGCGGTGCTTGGCCTTCTGTTGGACTCCCGTCGCCGGGGCGCCATCAAAGGTCTTAGAAGACCGCTCGGACTTCTTCTTCTTCTTCTCGCCTGACGGGCTCTTTCCTTCCAGCCAGTTGGCGAGACGTTGATGGCGGTCCTTCATGGTCCGCTCCGACATATTGCCGCAAAACGCACAGTCCTTCTCCACATGCGTCTTGTCCTCATGTAGGCAGTAAAGGCAAAGGGAGTGTTCGTCCTTCTTGAAGACATTCTGAAGCTGGCATCCAGGGCAGACCCTGAACAGCTTTCCAGGCGTCGAGCTTCTCTTCTCCTGGGCCATGTTCGAGATGGGCCTGAGAAACTTCTGGAGTCCTCCAAAAGCGTGGCTCGACGAAATCTTCACCCTTGAGGGGCGTAGACAAATCCGACACGGGTCCCCGTTGATCGGATGAAGAAACGGTGGAGCATGAGACTCTTTTGACCGAAAAAAGAGAAATTTTTTGAGAAAAAACGTGAAAAATAGCACTAACGCTCGAGAGCAATAGCACGAGGATCCCAACACTTGAACGTGCGGTAAAAATCTGAAGATGGCTGCCAGAGGCGGGGCTTAGGTAGAGGGCAGTCATTGGCTGTGGTCAGTATGACGCAGAGATCAGTGATTGGTTACTACTACGAAAGACAGATCAGAAACGAAACTGATACTGATTTTTTCTTTACCGAGGATTCCCAGCCTGACGACAGGGAATATTCATGAGCATGTGAATCCATGCCAGACCCCATGCTGGAGAAGGATGTTTTTCATACTTCACTATTAAATACAAGTGTACTTGAAGAATTGCTAGGACAATCCTTTTTATATGACTGGTGTATTCAAAACATGGCTATATACAAAAGTGAGCAGCAGGAAAATAGTAATGTGTTGCTAAATTATTCATTCGTTCTTGCTGCACCAGGCGACTATCCCTTCCCTCCTACCACTCACTCTGTGGCAGCACTGCACCTGCAGGCAATGAGTCATCCTCTGGGGGAGGCATGTCCTCATCAAGATGCAGGGGGACCTTTCTCCTGAGGCACATGTTGTGCAGCATAGCAGAGGCAAGAAATATTTGTCCAACCTTCTCTGGCCTGTATCTCAAGACCCATCTTGTCCAGTGTAAACTCTGAAAACAACCTTTCAGCAGGCCAGAGGTTCGCTATATGCACAGCCTGGTCCTGACGTGTTCCTCCTTGTAGGCTGCCTCCTGTGGCGTATGTGGATTGCGCAAATGTCTCATTAGCCATGGTAGCTGAGGGTATCCAGAGTCACCTGCAAGGGCAAAGGTCACAGGTGTCAGTCACAGTGCATTGTGCTTGTGTTGCAATTTCCAAAAACATGCTGATGGATACTCTGTTAATGCATTTTTTGCGCATTGATGTACAACATGGTTTTCCATCCAACTAATTGAATATATTGTCATACTATGGGGGAACACATGCATTGTGTTCCACCGTGGACACAGCTCACAACCAGCAGTCAAGTTTCACGACCTGTGATTGGCAATGCAGAGTGCATGTTGCCCGTGTTGGGCCGGTGCATTGCAATTATGCATTTGCCCTGATGGGTGATGTTCTTGTGCCTGTTTGCAGTGTCTGCGTTCCTTCCATTATAGCTTCACATACAGGGTAACCAGATTACATGCCACCACTTTCTGCCAGTGTTGCATTGTCTTTGTGCAGTGTTGAACTGTGACATTGGATGTGTAGGTATGTGTTCCCTATGCATTGTGGTTCCTGCAGTCCTCTGTGTATTACTTACTTGTCTGGGTTATATGCATAACTGACGACTTACTGCATTGTCCTGCATGGCCTATTCATGTGGGTCAGTGACTCATTTGCAGGGTGAGAAGGCAGGTCCTGCATGGACAGGGCATGCATTGATCAGTTGCGGTAATGCGCCCCGCCCACTTTCACATAGCATTTCACTTGTGCTGAGAGATTAATTTGTGTGATGGGGCACTTGTACTCGCCCAGTATCCATGTCCGTTGGTCACAGTGGGACTCCAGGTATGCAGGTAGTTAACTGCTACGCAGGACCATAGCATCGTGTATGGAACCAGGGAAGCAGGCAGAGCAGTGTGTGAATCTTAGGTCAGCATAACAGATGACCCAGACCTTCATGGAGTGATGCTGTTTCTTGTTGTGGTATGCCTCTTTGGATGCATGGGGGGCAAACAATGACACATGAGTGTAGCCTGGAGCAGCAATTATGTTGCACAGGTGGGCTGCTGCGTAGGAAAGTGCCTTTGTGGCATTCATCTATGCTGAGGAGGTGGCCAGAAAGATGTTCCCGGAGGCATGGCACAGGAGTGCTTCCAGCATCTACCCAGGAACCAATGTAAATGTGGCCTGAGACATGCCATGCTGCGTGCCCAGTGTGCTGGTAGGTGCCAGTTGCTGCAAGGAAATGAAGGACCGACAAGTTTCAGCAGCGAGAGTAAGGCAGTTATGTTAATCCTGCTATGTATGCTGTCATGGATCAGTGAGAGTAGCTCTACAATGGTCTCCCTGTTCAGCCGGTACAGAGTAATCAGCTGGATATCAGTTAATGTACAGGGTGAGGGCCTGGCGCAGTGAACGTGTGCATGCCTTACATGGCATCTTCTCCTCTCTGCGCCCTGTGCTGCTTTTCCGGCCTCTGCAGCTCAAGCAGGAGCTGCATGTCCCAGTTAGCCACAGCTAGTGGCAGCATGATATTGGAAATTGTGTTTGGGTCAGATGAAGACCTTATATAGCCTTTCGGAGTGGATTGGGTGCAAATGTGACTTGTTTTCCATCACCTGTATGCATTTAACTCCATCTTTTAGGTAGAGGTAACTGCACTGTGTTTTCGGCGGAATTACCGCCAATGTTCGGCAGTATTTCAACTTGTGATACAGCAGAAATACCGCTTTGCATCCGCAGGCGGAATTAGGTTGGCAGTGATTCCGCCAGGGCTAATACCCCCTGCAGAATTAGCACGATCCTTTAATTTGGCATTGTGGTAAAAGCGGAGGTAATTCCGTTAACGCCACTTTTATTGTACACCGCCGAAATCGTAACAAGCCCCATTGATGTGAAATAGGACATCACCCGAGACAAAAATGCAGAGTGAGCGCGTAAAACCACAGTCTTGAAAAACTTAAATCGTGCTAAATTCTTCACACAGTTAGGACCCACGAAGAGAACAACCTTCCCGGTAAGAAGATTGGTTGTTCCAAGGATAACCTTATAGCAAATCCAACAAGAATTTTAAAAAAAGCTAGAAGAACAAGATTGGGTCAATACCATCGATGCAGCAAGCATCTACAAACTGACAGCGGATTGGCCAGCAAACCTTAAGAGACTGAACCAACTTCCTGAATACTTGAAGAAGTTTCCAAGTCGCTCCCACAGAACAACTTACCTCAGAGCCTGTTTAAACCTATTGGTAACAAATGAAATAATTTCCATTAGAGGAAAGACAACGCTAAACAGATGCCGATACTGTGATAACCAAGATCAGGTGGAAACATTAAGACACATCCTATTGACATGACCAGGCCTAACGGGAAAAAGAACCACTTTCTTGGGACATCTTTTCGCCGGACAACAACTCCTGGATGAAGAGACCTGGTGGAACTACTTAATGGATGAAGAGAAAACCTCACAAGCTATAGCCGTGGCATCATTTTTCCAAAATATATTCCAGCTAAAACTGAGGAAAATAAATGAGGATAGCTATGTATAGACCATATCGGGATAGTGGTACTAATGGAAATAAAATCATTTTATTTCTTTCTTCCTCTTTTCCTTCTTGTTCTTCTCTTGACCTCTTTTGTTTCTTTTCTTTTCTGGCCATCATTGGGATTTATTTTCCTCGTTGGCCTGGGCTGACAATCAACGTTTTAAAATGTAGCAAGATTATTTTGTTCATACTGTACAGAAAGAATTTATGTTCCATCTTGTCAAAACTGTTAATCAGTTGAATCAAGTAAATAAAAAAAGAAACCCCAATTCTGTGAAGGCTAAAAGTTCAAAGAGTTTGAGAGTTAATGATGCAAAACGATCTTCAAATCCCACACTGGATGAGGTCTCGCAACAGGAGGATAGAGCCCAGCGGCACCCATTCAACAACTGCACACGACTGGATTAGAAGGGGAAAAGACTCCAGAGTGCTGCAATAGGCAAGAACAAAAGTAGTAAATGAATACCAGACACTGCTAGATGAAACAAACCGTGGGATCTCATTAAATGCTTGACATGTTTTTCAAGGGCCCAATAAAAGAACCTGGTCCACTTGCTTCTGTACTGGGCCATGGTAGAGGCATTCCTGGGTACTTGAATTATTTATATGTTTCCAACTGAAAACCTGAGAGGTCTTAAAGTGAGCTGCTCAGGAACAAAGCTGCTAAGTTCAGTAATTAAGGGGAAGATGGAGCACCCTGACCCGCTGTTGCTACAGCAGATAATACATGGACGGAAGAGAAATCTGACCCTTCCCTCTGAGCTTCCACCATGTGGGGGAACTAAAAACGAGCTGGCCACTGCAGAGCCATCAGAATGAGAGTGGCATTCTTGCTGCTGGAGAACCTCTCCAGGACCCTGGGAAGATGAGGAACCAGTGGAAAGGCATAAAGAGACAGGGAGTCGCCCAAATAATTCCTGCCCACTCATCCTGGGGCATAAACCAAGGGCACCTGTTTTCGGGTGAGCTAAAGAGATCCATCTGTGGAAGACCCCACTGTGAATAAATAGCATCCAGATTGGACTCTATCTCCCTCTGCGGGTGTCATTCTGCGCAGAAGGTCAACTTGCGCTTTGAGAACTCATGGAAGATGTAAAGGCTTCAGGGAAGTCTGTTGCTGGATAGCCTGTTCCCAAATAAATCCTTACTGCCAACTGACACAAGGGAGGGGATCTCGTTCCCCTCTGCTTTTTCAGGTAAAACATGGAACTAGAGCGGTCGGTCTGCATGCAGAATGGCTTCCCTTGGGGAACAGGAAGGAAGACTTTTAGGGCATTGAAAGTCATGCACAGTTTAAAGAGGTTGATGTGTGGTAGTCTCCTGCTCGGACGATAGGCCATGTATCTTGAGAGGTCTCAAGGTGGTTCCCCAGTCCGGTAGAGAGGTGGCCATAATTACATTCCTCTTGATAAATCTTCTGAAAGGTAACACCCTGTGTCAAGTTGTTAAGCTTGCTCTGCCATGCCAAGTACTAAGCCAGAGGAGCTCGAATCAGGATACAATCTGATTGCCTCTGCATTTATTGGTTCTAGGCACTCACTAACTGCAACTTGCAACAGGAAACGTCTCGTTTTCAGGCAGGCTAGTAGGACACATAGTAACACAGTATGCAGCCATCCATCCATCCATCCATCCATCCATCCATCCATCCATCCATCCATCCATCCATCCATCCATCCATCCATCCTCTGAATCAACCCCAGGCAGAGGCAACTGCTTCCGCCGGAAGTGGCCCACTGCCATCAAGTTGTCTGCAATCACGTGGTGAGATGGTAAAATATTAATGTTCAGAGTCCCATACAAATCCAAGAAAAATGTCTCTCTTGGATGGAACCAAGGTAGCTTTCTGAGGGTTTATGCAAAATCCCAGACTGAATAATGTGTCCGCTAGTGGTTGGGTAAATGCCGCTGCTGGTAGGGCCGGAGGGGCCAGGGCCAACCAATTGTCTAAGGAAGATTAATAGAAAAAAACAAATGGTAACCCTTGGAGACTACAGAGTAGCCCCAGGTCCAGAGATGATCTGCAAGTGAGACAAATGACGAGGAGTCTGCAGCTGACAAATGTTGGGAGGACCAGTCATTGCTTCTTTGGATCTGCAGAGGCTTCAAAGGAATATCCGGCATGGAAGCACTTGGAAGAGGTATGTGGCTGCTTCCCTATGTGGTTGCTGGAAGACCTATGTGGGTTACTGCCTCCCCGTTATGGTAGCCACGATACCCACCAAACAATCTCTGCCTAGCCTCCTTGGCAAAAGGATTATGGAACGGGTTTGTGCCCAGGTTTGGAGAGAACCGCAAGCAGTATAGGCGAGGTCTCCCTCTTATTAAGCTTGGTCTGTGGATGGATAAAACAAATCCTGGCCGTCAAACGGCAGGTCCACGATCCGGTCTTCGACTGCCTGAGTGAACTTGGACGTGTACATCCAGGCCACTCTGCACATATTAGTGCCCAATGCCATGCCTCTACTGAAGATATCAAAATGACGCATGGAAGCTTCCAAGGGGCCCTGAGCAATGAGCTTAGCATCTGTCAGACCTGATTTAACGGCTTGCTGCTTCTTGGGAGGGAGGAAGGAAGCCTGGAATCACCAAATGGCCTGGGCCACCTTTGGTTTGCAGTGGCCAGAAGCACACCAGGGTTGGCCTGCCCGAGGTGCAAGGAGGTGTTGGCATAGACCTTACACTTGTAAGCCTCTAGATGTTTGCTGTCCTTGCCCAGAAAGGCCAGTGGTGATGATTAGGTCCAGCCGGCAATAAAGGGCTTAGTGTAGAGCGATGCAGAGGCAACCTGAGGGAAGTTGCAGGTGTAGGGTGCGGTGCAATTTCTCAGATGTTAATGGCCTGTAGCAGGCTTCAAGTCTCCTGTTGGTAGTTTGCACAGAGTGGGGTCCCTGCCCTATCATGCAAGCCACTGCCAAAATGTCTTTTTTGATGTGTACTCTGGCCCTCCTGGATGAATTGAGGGCCAGTACATCTGTAAGGATGCCAAACTTCTGGAGTGGGAACTCCAAGGAACTCTGTCTGGCCAAGCATCCTCTCATATGGAAGGTCTTGGCAGAGTGTGTGATGCGCATTTCTGTTTCACTCAGAATACTTACCCGGCAGGATAGAGGGATCGTACTGGGTATGAGTGCCAAGGTCCTTGCTGGGGGTCGAGGTTGGAGCTGGCAGCTGCTGATGAAGCAACCTCTGGAGGCAGCAGTGGTGGGCAACAGAGGTGTAAGCAGAGGCGGCTGAGCTGGGGCTAGCTCAGAGTCACTAAAGTCGTGGCCAGCATAGGCGTGAACGAGTTGAGGGAGCCAGGGGCATCAGTTCACTTACAATTCCCCTAACATAATCACCTAGGACTCTGGACTTCATTAACATTTAGAACCAGCCAAAAAAGTGGTCCGCTGGGCAAAGGCTGGGTCGCTGTTGACTTGGGTGTCGCCAGCATAGGAGGAGGAAGAAGGAACCACAACGAAGTAGATAGAGTCCGGTATGGCTGTCTATGTCGATGCATCCAAGCTGTAGGTGTCCATAAAGTGGATGCCGATGATGAAGTTGGATAAGAGGTGTGCCAGTCGCTAGAGTGCAAGCCCACTGCCAGCCCACATGAGGGACAAAAGATCTTTGAGGTACTGTTGGAGACAGTAGCACCAGGGATTCACTGCCTCTGGGTTTATATCCCCACCCCCAGAAAAGAACTGTTGTCAGGGACTGGACCAATCAGAGGTGTCACCTTGGCAATTTTGCATGAGTGCTCCCTGACGTGCCAATGTGCTCCTAATGCACCAGCTTCTTTTGAACTGCCATTTTGTGATTTATGTGGCTTGCGGTGTAGGGGACCCAAGGGTCTTTACTTACCAAGTGGAACCCTTAGAGTCAAGCGTCACGAGACACAAAGGATGAATCCCAGTAGCAGGGAAGTTGTGAGCCTTGAGCACAGGTCTGGGAAGAACGGGTCTGGGATGCACGGAAGTACCCTTTGCGAGGACATCAGCGGTTAACTCCTGCCCCCTCAGAACATATTCTGGTGCTAGGCTCCTAAAAGCCCTCTACCGAAGTGTCAGTTTCGGCCATAAAAGCCTCTGGGCCACCCACAGTATGTCTTGGAAGATCGGAGGATCCATTCCATGTGCAACAGTCACAGTGAAGGAGTTGTCACGTGTGCTGCATGTGAAAGACTGCTTACCTCAGAGGAACGTTGAGACCACCAATGTTGATTTCTGACAAATGCCTTCATGGAGCACGTAGGAGAAAAAAGATCCTTCTAGCGGCTAGGTCTTTGGCGATGTACTAGGGAGTCAAGAGCTTAACACAATACGCAAATGTTCCAAATGTGGTCAGGCGCAAGACACCTCAGGCAGTGATTGTGTGTGTCTGAGGCTGGTAATTTCCTGATGCAGAAGGCGCAGGAGGGAAAGTCAGTTATCACTAGCATATGCTAAAGGTAGAGCATTGAAGTGGGTGAGAAGCAGCGTTAGAAACTGTAAAAGAAAATATCTTTTAGACAAGGGAAGGTTGAAACGACAAAAGGAAGAAAGCTGCAGCGGTGCATAGACATCCAGTCCTGTCGAGTAGTAAAAATGACTGACAAGCGAGAATAGTAGGAGAAGACAGCATGGGCGAGGTTCACAGAGGAACTACCTTGCATGGGGCAAATTTAAAGATTTTGTGGTGCAAAAGGCTCCGGTCCCGTTGGACGGACTATCAGTATGGAGAAAAGGTGACAGGAGGTAGGTGTACTTACAAACCTGTAATCCTCAGCGTAGTAACCCAAAACGGTTGATCATTCTCTTTACTGGTACTCACGTGTTTGTGCCCTTGCCTCAGTGGGTCTATTTCAGTGCACTGTCACACAATGTAGCCTCTCGGAGTCCCGGGAGTCCAAAAAGCAGGCAAAGGTTTTCACCAAGGAATTGTGAGTTTACTTGTGGTCCTCCTCTGTACAGAGGCTCCCATATCCGAAGAAACTGGTAGAGCTTCACTGCAGGAATGGTCTTGGATGGGATGCATAACCAGTAGAGCTTGTGCAGTAGTGTTAACGGAGGATAGCACTGGGGCAATGCGCTGGTCTTGGAAGCAAGACCAGAGCAACAGAGGTTTGAATCCCAGATCCGCGCTTAGAAACCGAACTCAGGTACGGTATTAGGTGCGTTATAAAAAACAATTAAATAATAAATCAATTAAAGTACTTTGGTGAAGAGTTCCTCTTAATTTTTCAGGGGCTCATCCCAGCACTGAACAGAGTAATGGGGGATTGAAGCACTGGGAGGTGGGGGAGAATGGATTCCCCATCGCAAAAGTACTTCTATTCGAACATTTTGGATGACTATCCAATCATTTTAGGCTGCCACAATCAATGTTTGTGGGTCTGTTCCTGGCATTAGTTTGGACTGTATATTCCGATTTCAAGTCACAGGCACCCTTTCACACTTTCCTTATCCAGGCACATTTTGTGCTGGCCCAGCAACAAGGCTCAGCTAGCAAACCCAATAAGGCAACCTCCCTACCATCCATTTTCCCCATCCAGGCCTGGGTTACTCGCCCTGCATGGTGCCATTTGTTTCACAATACCCCACACATAGGTCACAAGGTCTGGTCGCAGTATGCCACAATGGATTTTAAGTAACTCAAAGGGCAGCCTGTACACTTACTACCATCAGTAAACTACCACTGATTAGACTTGCACCTGCAGCCAGTAGCGAGAGAGTACCTGCACAGGACAAAATAAGGTAAATGGTGTACAGAGAATCTGGGGTTTAGAGTAATCTCAGAAGCACATCAATAACATTTGCACACTTGATGAGGCTTTAGATTAGATATCTTGTAAAAGCTGAGTAATTGGTTATGGAAAATGCAAATAATCATAAGGGCCCCTTGCAAGATTCTGAGGTTAAGACTTTCATCCTGACACAAAGAATACGCAAATATGGTGCAGTCCTTAGATGTGGATATGCTAGCACTCAGACTCTGCACATCATGATGCGCGCACAGGTTGTGTTATGCAACAGTGCCCCGGACTCAATGTTTTAACAAATAAGAAATTATAGGGTTTGCTGGTTGGTATATGTAGGAAGGTGGACATGGACTACTAGAGGCACATTACTGTACATGCTAACTGGTATTCCCCCCACCCCTCCCCGCCCCCACACCAGGCGCCTGGGATAGTTTCCAAGAGACCAAAAAGCCACTGGATGGCAGAAACCCTATTCTGATTAGCTAAACAATTCTTGATGTAAGCCACCAAAACATGACAGAGAGAATTAAATTAAACAATTGTTGATGACTCCTCAGGAATGTTCTATTACATGGCTTTTTGTCTGCACCAATGGAGAGGAGGACCGAACATGTGTAAATCCACTGAAGACCAAGGCGTGCTGCTCACAAAAAGCATAGCGAACACAAAAAGCTGCCCTGCAAAGTACAACTAGAAGCATTTGTCATTGAATGCTCATTTTGCCTTCAGAACAAGCTTTTAAATCAAATAATCTCAGACATCACTGTGGGGGTTGGGTGACAAAATGACTGCAGCTCTGCAATATTAGTGACAAACACCTACTTGAGCCATAGCTGCTACTAAACCAGCTATGATCCCAATCATAAAGGTGAAACAGGCACAGCCCAACAGGTATACCCTCTTTCACATCTTTTGGTAACGTGAGCCGAGAGCAGACTATACTCTTCAGAAGTGATGTGAGCTAGCACAGAAGCATCCAAAACCGCAATAGTACTAGGGTACCAACATAAAAAATGTTTCAACAGAGTACTATAAAATAGGATCTTTAATTAAACAAAAATACAACAACCAATAAAAACCCTACTGGCCCACCCATTTAACGGAAAACACAAAGTAAACACTTCAAAGGGGCACTCTGGATTTATGGACAGGGATGCTCATGCAAAGATTTCAGCAGCCAAATGTCAGCGTTCATGACTGGCACTTTAGAAAGGTAGCGAAGGGGGCTTAAACGTCACTGGGGTCCTTTAAAGCAGAATCACACTTTAAAAGGGGGGAGGGTGATTATTTTAGTATCAAACCGTAATGGCAACACCCCTAGTTACCTACACTATTACACAGAGATGGACTCCTAGTCATTCATCATAGTGCTCTAGTCACTCACACAGGCTGTCCCTAGAATGCAATCGTGTGCCGCCCATCTACAAGGGATAGTCAGAAGGAATGCCTTACCACTTTTCAAGTTGTGTCAGAGTTGAAAAATAGCAGACATGAGCAACACAGTTTGCTCCCGACTGCAAAAGCATTCAATGGTCCTGTAGACATTATAAAGTACTGAAAAGTACTTCTACCCCAGGATGACCCATATTTTGGGGTTATTGATATCTATTTAGATTGAAAAGGCCTGCTGGAAGTGGCACATTCAAATGAGCAGGCTCACAGCCCACGGTGTGCTTAGAATCCAAATACCTCACGAGGGGGTGAGAGAAGCGACAACTAAAGTAGGCCTGAGCAGGCACATAGCTCACACGAGGCTGAAAGTATAAATACCCCACGAAGGCGGAGAGACACTTTTTGTGAATATCAACCTACCCAGGGTCAGGAGAACCGGTTATGTCTCACAAGGCGAATACACCACAGAAAACAGGATAAAGCAGCAACTTTTTGGCCTGGCTGACAAGGGTGTTTTGGCCAAGAGGAAAACAGAAATTTGGGACTACTATAACAGGCCGAAGGCTGGAAAACACTTTGAGAACTCTTTGGTGGGTGTCAGAAAACCAGGCACCACTAATGTACCTAAAGGAGAGCAACCTTATCCGGATTTAAAACTTATATTGTCTTTTCATGGTGGTAGTGCAGATATTGGGATAGAGTAGGTTTTTGACAGAGGACTGGATTTTCTCTGAAAGACGTCCTGATGAGTACTAGTTTATTTTTATTTTTTAGAGTAGGGAACTCATCTCAGATGTAGGGTTTAGGCAGTGTTATTTTAATAAATTGGCTTGTTTAAACATGTCCTCTTGTCCGTCTCCTATGTCTGACTTACCACAGTGGATAGGCTATATAGAAAATGTGGAAAATTCAAAGCATGAGAATCTATGCAAAATTCAATGTTCAATAAAGGCAATTGCCATGGAATGTGGGCACGTAGCCATCAAAGGGTGCAGGAAACTGCGTTTTAGGTTTTTATAAGTGACAAATGACAGCTGAGAGGGCTTAAGGGTATCATGATTAAACCCATACATGCTGTGAAACGCTACATGTGGGGGGGAGGACTCCATTTACTCAAGCTATTTGTACTGAGAAGTATATCCCCCGGTTTATGGGCCAGTGCTACAGAACATTACTAGAGGGCCAAGCTGTGGGGATTTTTTTATTTTTACACAGAAGACTACAATACTATAACCTTAGAAAATTAGAAAACTGGGCAAAAGATGAAATATTACACCCAAGAAAATCATCTTGGGTTTGAACATAGTATGTACTGTGTACTCTGAAGCCGGGTTTGAAATTGACAGGAGCTGGGAGCTATTTAGTTCTTGTTTATAGCCTAGAAGAGCCTAGTTAGCTTAAAATCAACAGTTACCAGGAGCTGCTTTTGGAACCCCAGGCCAACTGATACCGAACAACTATGTAAACTGAACCTTGTTCATTTTTGACAACCTATAACTAAACATTAGGACACTTCAATATGACATTCAAAGCATAAGGAGTCATAAATAATTGATACCATTATATATTTGCTTTTAAGTGGAAGTTAGATTTGTGTAACGCTATGCACTACCTCCTCGTTCCACAGTGGTAGATCCGCGTAACTGGTTAGTGTTTGATACCCAGAAGCTGCTTGCAGCTCCTGCTTATCCAATCCTAATTTCGAGCCCTCTGAAGAGTCTGTGGTTAGTGAGGTTTCTGACTCTGGTGGAGACAGTGGCGTAACACAAAATGTGGGGGCCCCCCTGCAAGCCTTGCTGAGGGGGGGGGCCCCACCACTGCCACTGGGCCCCAGTGCTGGCATGGACAGCATGGGCACCCCCGCCACAGCAGGGGCAGCGGGGGCCCCCATTACGCCAGTGGGTGGAGAGAAGGAAATCCTGACTAAAATGTGGAATTACACTGTTCACCGTTCTAGATCTTCTAACACCTCGATTGATGGGTACCTTCTAGGATTGTAATCTACTCGATTAATCCCAGACAGATGCAACTGGTGTCTCATATTCAAGTGTGCGTAGAGGGACATTTTGATTTCACATGACACACTCAACAGCCCCTGGAACAACAGGGAAGTGGCAAAAGGCCTGCCACCTAGAAGCGATACCTTTCCTCAGGGAAATAAAGCCCATCCAGAATTTTGACTGAATTCCGAAGAAGGACTGAATTAATGTAGTGGAGCAGTCTGCTCCTGACTCATTGCTTAGGTCAACCAGTCACTGATGCAATTGACGAAAAGCAGAGGTGCCGCACTGAGCCTAAATAGATATTCTTTGTATTGGTAATGTTTATCCTCATCCAGAAACATTAGAAAGGACCACAGCAGGAGCCAAACATCGATGTGCTGATTGGCATCTTTCAGTTTTATGGAGTTTTATAGCATCTAGGGCATCTGGAATTCACAGAGGAAACCAGAGACCGTTCAGAATTGCAGAAAAAAGTCCTGTGGTCTTTTGCACTGCAAAGAGAAGGGAAAAGAACACATGCATAATGCTGATAACCAAGATTTTATGAAGTTTCACTATCGGCTACTGTAGCATCACTTGACGGAAAGAGGAGAGACAAGAAAGGGAAGGCTCTACCATGTGGTTAGAGTCGTGGATAATATCTTACCATGCTTGCAGACACACATTGCACATTGATATTCTCAGATCACAGAGGGGATACCGTCACTTTTCTTTTTAACTGAGACCTGTGAGTTGAGGAATCCTTTGCCTAGTAAACATTTTTGCATTTAATTGCAAGAGGACTTGCGCTTCTAGCTCAAAAGCGGGAAAGGCCACTTGCTGCCTTGATCAGTAGTTGGGATTGACTCAGGAGAAGGATTTGGATGGCGGTTTACTGAGTGTACAGAGAAAAGTTTACTTAATCTTCTATATGCTTGGTAGAAGACCTTTAATGCCAATGGAGACCTGGTGTCAACATCTTTGTGACATGTCACCTGTACCTCACAGCCTGAACTGAAAGGGAGTCACTGAGGGCCTAAATGGGGCAATAATTCCAGAATCTAAGGCACTAGAGGCGAATATTTAGCAAGGGCCTCTCTGAAAAGAGTCAGACAAACCCCTTGTCAGGATAAGGCCAAGCAGCTGGAGAATAAAGTGATGTAGAACGAGTCGCTGTGTGCTGGCTTGCTGCAAGTGCCTTTCACCGCCACTCACTTTCAAAGGGGGCCCTCCTATCCGCCCATTGCTCCCCCGGCCCCACAGCCTTGAATGGTGGACTAGCCCCCCAAAGACAAGGTCACCCGCCCGTGCCCGTCCACAAAATCCCCCTTTTCATTGCTGGTTTCTGGGCCCAGTGTTATACATGCTGCTGGGCCTTGCTTGCCGGCACCGTGAGCTGACATGCTGAGACCTAGAAGGATACCAAATAAATGGCCCAAGCAAATACCCAGTACTCAGGGTACAGTACTGTGAGCATTCATGAGCAAGGGGCACACAATGTGTCATTACCTGCAAAACACCACAACCATGCAACAATATAGTATACAATTAAGAGTCGTTTGGACCACATCACAAAGACTGTCCATAACTGTACTATTAGACATAACCTAAAAATTGTTAGAATGAAAAATGCACACTGGAATTAATATTCAAGGAAGCAAGCAGCACATGCAGTTTCACATGAAATAAAGGTCACAAAAATCAAATAAGATTTGAAGTATTGCATCAGATGAATTGGGACACGATATTCAGAAGGAACATGAGGTGCACTGCTTTAACAGACAAACAGTGGCAAGAAATTCTTGAGTTGTGCTCACTAGTTAAAGAGAGCTACACACGCGCACAGAACCCGGATTAAGACTACTTGCTTTGCAAAGACTGAATTCCATGCTCCTGGAGTCAAACATGGAATGTAAACCATGGCTCAGAACAACCCAAGGTGGAGGCAGTCTATTTTCAGGGGAATGTGCGGAAGATATAAAGGGTCAAGAAGAATCCATTTAGTTGTTTTGGGTTGTGCCGCCTATAAGCCAGAGGACAGGTGGTGGTGGTGGGCCTTCCCATATCAACTATCAAGGGTTGCCAGTCTGTCCCCATTGAACACCACTTATGATGTTGGAGACCTCTACACAGCCCTTTGAAAAACCACAATCAAAGACTTCTGGAAAAGATTTGAGTGGCAGCATAACAGTTGCAATAAGGCCATGCGGTCTTCAGTAAGCTTAATATTTACAGTAGTTCCAGGACCTGCACCAAAGCAGATTGGCAGATATGCAGGGACCAAACAAATGTCTCCCCGGAGATGGAAGAAAGATTAAGGCTGGATTTTTCTATTAGCAAAGAAACAGACTGGTTGTTTTGGACAGTTTTGGGCATCTGAACCTTCGGTGGTGTGTTTTCCTCCTAAGCAAAATAGTGAAAATGTTGTAAGCTGGTGTTGGTACAATGTCATAATGTATTTCAAGCACAGCAAAGTCTCAAAGTATGCAGTCTCGGTCAGCATAGCTGACAGCAGCAGTTTCTACAGCACTGATGCAAATGAAGTCATATTAGGATTTTAACATGAGAAAACGCCAGGGCAGTGGGGTTCAGTCTGTGCATTTCAGCGAAGGCGTGTGGCGGGGGAAGGTTTATCAAAGAGGAAAAGCAAACACTTGAGTGGGGAGCAGGCGCACAACAGTATGAAAAGAGCTGCATATAGGAACAACTTTCAAATAAGAAACTCTGCAACAATGATGTCTTGACATCTTAAATAGATCCCTGACTAAAGAAAGATAACTTGAAGACAAAGCTTGCAGAATGACATTTCAGAACTATATTTTACTTAACAGCAGTAATCAACATACCTTTGCATTTGGAATACATCAGGAGTATTGAGTCCTGTTTACACAGCACCAGTTCCAATCATTTCCCTGTAGAAACTATTTAAAAAGAAACTCACCACACCTCCTTTATCTCCTTCCATAAACTGCACAATCTGGCTGGACGATTTCTCCCACAGGAAGATGTGTCCGCAGTCACTTCCACTGACAACGAACTCGCTCTTGGGGCCATAGAAATTTACACCTTTCACTGAAATAAATGATATTCTGAGGCAAACTGAAATTTCTTCCAGATAAGTGAACAAATGCCAACATCATATTCACTCAAAAAAAAATAATCTGGCACGCAACACTATACATTAGCTTTATGTGCAGCCAAGGACCATTTTATTATTATAGAGCCATGCATCTTCTGTGATCCGATGCAACATCCTGCAACTAGGAAATAAAACATCAGGTAGGCCAGGTCCAGACCCCAATTTTGCTGGACTAATCATGTCAATTCTACACGATTGTTCTCTCAGTGAGAAGGATCCACAACTTCATAACAGTTTGAGGTAAGAACCCTATGACAATATCACAAACCGGCTGCTTTTCAGAATTGTACACCTCTCCCTGGCATCCTTACTCTGGTTCTCACCAATGCTCTGGGGGTTCCCCGGGGCGGTGTTAAGGGTCAGATCCAACCTTGGCCTTATAGCATTTGCCTCTGAAGCTCTCTCCAAGACAAATACATTTGAAACGTTTATATGTGAAACCCAAACACCAAACTAGTCACCAGTTCAATACAGTAACATTTATTTACCAAATAAACTGTTTCTGTGGTCTCTGGCTCCTTTCCACCAGCTACTGTAAGGAAACTTGAGCCGGCCCGAAAACAAGGAGCCCAGAAATTAATTTTACTTACCTGCAACATTCGTTTTGCAAATTAATTTTATCAATATCAATCTTGTGTTTGGATCGGGGAATACCTAAGATTTTTTATACTGTATTTGAGTTTTACAATAAACATAGCAAACATACTTCCACAAGTTTCTTTCCTTAAAAGTTTACAATTATATAATGACATTTAGGAATGCTTAAGAATATAAAATATAAAATTCAATTACAGACATTTAGGAGGTAGGCGAGATAACTAAATACAATTAGCACAGAGCATACTGTTTGAGGAGGGAGGGGATGAAAGGAAACTTGTATCAGGGCGTAGGAAGCTTGCAAGGATCCACAGCTGAAGGCAACTCACAGATCCCATTACCAACCAACATGTGTAGATACACATCAGGTTGATATAAGGGTTGTTACAAATAGCCCATGTAAAGAAAAACATTCAGTAGATCACGATGCAGACTAGAACTCTTTTCCTTTGCATGATTTCCTGAGAAGAAACCAAACTGACCAGCAGTTTTGCAAGCATTGAACATGACTGGCAAGTTCTAGGTTCTTGGAACAGCACAAGATGCTGGCCATAGAACCCAAGCATCGCCACCAACTGAGTCAAAAAGCAAATGACAGCCATCAGGTTCATCCTGGTCAGAACATCTGTTCAGTATACCTCAATCTCAGAGCAGGAGGATAACAAGTGGGCCATCAAATCATCCTTTTTTATTTCATGACTAGCACATATTTATATCTATATGACCAGCCTAGCACATCTTGACTGGCGACCAGTACTGGCTGTTGATGCTCAGTCATACTCATTGGGTTTGCACCGATCTTCTTCCATACTGAATTGCAGATCACCAAGATAAGGTCTTCCTCACACTTTTCCTTGAAGCATGATCGATCAGACAGGCCATATGGGCTTCTATAAGCTTAAAACAAGCAGAGCGTATACAACTGTTTGTGCTACAGAGCCTAGCTTAGGAGACTGCAGCCTGCGTCTCTCCGGATATTCTGGACTATAACTACCATGATCCCTCAGCATTGACTATGCTGGCTAGAACTGGTGGGATTTGTAGCCCAGAATATCTGTAGAGTCAAAGGTTGCAGACTCCTGACCTAGTTTGTCACAGTAATGTTGGCAGAAATGAACAGAGACCAAAGTCTCAAAATGATCCTGCAGGAGGGTGCATCTATGCTTTCCCATCATCATCAACTTTATTCGGCCGTAAGGTCATCAAAGTATATCATAACAAAAAACACAACACATGGGTGATTACAGTAACGCAGGTTATAGAACAACCTTTCCAAAAAGAAAAAGGACAATCACTAGAACCCCAGGGCTTATCCTAATATAAATAACCCATGACTCAGTTATGTCCTGATCAATTGGGCAAATTAGCAAACTTTCCTCTTCCATTAGTAAATCCTCAGGACCTTTTCCCCCCCAATTGAATTGGAGCAATGGATTTTGTGGCCTGGTTTCCAGGGAATAAACATTAACATGGTGGGAATACGGACTGATTTCGATCGTGCTGCATGGTGATGGACGGCGTCTGCTGGCAATACCCTGAATGCCCTCTCCCACTCTTAATTCCCTCAAGTCAGTGCGTATGAAGTCAAAGGCGACCCTCCATTATAATAAAATCTTGTACAGTATCTGATTATGGATGCGCATCCACATACACTCGTAGGTGCACTTGTTAATGAGCAATTCCCTAGATTACAGGCGGTCAGGGGTTATTTTAGGTACTCTGTGCAAGAATACCTGGCCCCCCTTGCGGGTCCACTTCATGTTTCCAAGCCTCACACCTTGGCCTGGGGGCTAAAACCGCATTGGACTGATGCCGTCGGGGCTAGGTTTGGTCCTGCATAATCTGTCCCTCCACCTGGCCTACCACCCATATGTATGGCTCTAGCCCCTTGTCCATCTGCCCACATTTAGCCTGCTGTGATAATCCCGCAATTTTGTTCTGTTTGCTTAGAGTTTGAGCGGAAGTACCTGGATCTGCTACTAACTGAGCTACTAGCTGGGCCCTCTTCTCAGAGTGGGCATTGATGTAACCAATGTGATCACCAATGGTATTAGCCAATTTTCGGCGGCTCTTCAGGGCAGTGTGTTTTTTTTCCCACTAATAGCTAGTAACCCCCAGTATTAAACTCCATTCTGGGTTTACACTCCACTGTGGGTCCTCCTCTTCTTCGATCTGCAAGGACAAGCAGAAACAGCTATTTTAAGGCTGCTTGTTCTACTAGGACAAAGTTACATTTACATCCTGTTAATACCTCGTCAATTTGGTCGGGGTGAGAGGCAGGGATTGTGGGCATACCAGGAGGGGAAAGGGTACAGGTTAAATGAATACATGGCTGAGTGCCGCTTCCAGCACACGTGGCCCACCCCTCATCCTTATGGACTCTTGATGAAATTAGGGGGCTGAACCTAGGTGGCATCTACCCCCCACCCTTGCAGTCTCTTTGACAGAGGGCTGAGCGCTGACTTCAGATTTGCATGATCTTTGGCCATGTTGAAACTATTAGTAGAAAAGTTCGAAAAAGTTTAATCCGTACAATTACCCAAAACCTTATTCTCAATGACGTTCTTAGGGGATATAGCAAAACGATTTGGGGCAGTTAGGTCATGAACCCCTGAATCATCCTTCCGCAGGTGGGTTCCCCCTAGGCTGAGTGGGTCCTCGAAAATAGCACCCCAGGTAGAGTCGCTAGCTGCATGATTATCTGACCCTCCACTTCCTGGGCTGTGGACGGTCATTCTGCTGCCGTTACAAAATGGATACTCCACTAAATCTACTACATCCACAGCATTATACTCAGTGGCTTTGCTCTTGATAACCTCCAGGTTGTTCCCAAGGAAAAGGTTAATCTCCTTAAAGAGCTTGTAAGCATCCCCTGTTAGCTTAATGGGGCTGCACGGCTGTACCTTGACACCGCCATCGTCAGCGCCAGCAGCACTAGATAGCACTGGCATTTTACATTTGACAGTATTTTCGTCTTTGGATGTGCAAACATCGAAAACTTCATGGGAGGGAGGCAATCGCTGCCATGGGGGACAAAATTAAGGTTGAATTTAGCACCACTGCCAGGCTAAAGCAGATGAACACGTAGCGGTAACAAGGCTGTTGACAGTTCAAAGCAGCAGCCCCCACCCCTGTCGCATCTTCATAAGGCTGGTCACCTTGTCATAGATAATCGTAGTGCAAGATTGGACATACCCCCTTCATCTTGTCCCGCAGACTTTTGCAACCTACATGAGGCCACTACTTGCTCGATTCCAGAGGCTCTCCTGCCTCTCGGCTCTCCAACTTTCTTTTCGGGAAGTGGAAGGATCTCCAGTTTGTGCAGGGATAGCTGGGAAGCTAAATGGCAAAATATCAGATGCTCAGGAAATACACAACGAACAGGCGCAGCTTCAAAGGCAGCTTTGAGGACAGCAGCAAGTGGCGAGCAGATGTAGCAGAAATCGCATTTGTTAATGCACTCTAACGCCTACAAGTACCGAACCGTACAGGCAGCCAGGAAAAGCAACAGCAGCAAGTAGCAAATGGCCCTAGCAGACCCAGCAGCCCAGCAAAACAGCCTGCTCGCTGCCCCCGCTCTGCTTCATGGCAGGGTGAAAGTTTATTGCATCCAGGTGCAACTGGCCAAGTGAAACCTCCCTCCTCCTTGCAAAGTGAAAGCAGGGAAAACAGCAAAACAGCCTGCTCCCAGCCCCAGCGTTCTCGTTCTCGTTCCTCCAACTTGTAATTCAAATTCAGGACCTCCATGGATACTACTGTTTCAGTGAGAGAGGAGCTCAGTTGAGTCTGTTTTGGAAGCCAGACAATGCAGTGCAACACAGTTTTGAATCGAAACAATCTCTGGTATTAAAGCACATTAACTGTTGCATTTACTTTTCCTGGACATTTACAAAAAAAGGAAGATACCGTATCACTGGAAAATATCATATGTGTTGTTGTTTAAGAAGGGTAATCGCTTATGTCCTAAAAATTACCATCCAATTACGTTAATGAAAGTTGAATCTAAAATCTTTGCGGCTATTGTACTTGAAAAACGTACCGCATGGATGGAGAACAGCGTACTAGACTACAAACCGATAGGTTTTCGAAAAGCTATTGGGACTGATGCCAGAGGCCTTCTGGTGGCACAATTATTGAGTTCAGTCAGACAAAAATCAATGAAACATCTGTATATTGCGTCCATGGATTTAATATCAGCGTTTGAGTTTGTAGATAGACCAACAGTGGAAAACACGGTCTTCATTTGGTATTGAAAGAGTGTTGCTAAATGTTATCATTCACCTATACACAGAAACTGCAATTAGGGTAAGGTTGAACAACAAAGGTCTTTTGTCTAACATCATAACTACAGGCAATGGGCTTAAACAAGGGTGTAGACTGGTGGCTACAATCTTCAACCTTTACGTTTCAAAAGCAGGCAAATCCCTAAATACAAGCGGGTGTATTGGAACCAAGATTGGAGGGATAACCATTAGATGGGTTGCCTATGCTAGACGATTTTTTATTAATGGATTGCACCAAAATAGGCCTCCAGAGACTAATTAAAGACTTTGGCACGTTCATAGAAGAAAGAAAACTGAAAATTAATCTCAGCAAAACTATAATCTTTCAAGGTGGTTGTAAAAGTGTGACCCCGTCCTTTTCTTGTTGAAGTTGTAATGGTGTTAAAATCAAAAGTCAAGAGGTACTACGTTATCTGGGTTATGTTTTTTCTAGCAACTCTTGTGTCGTGCTGAGAAATAGTCTTATGAAAAAAGCTAAGGAGGCTTTAAATCAAATAAGGGCTATAGAAAGAAAATTTGGAAAATTTACATTAGCACCATGTATTCTACTCTACAGGCTAAAGGCTATCCCAAGACTAACATATGGGAGTGAATTTTTTACCAGAAACTATATGGCCTCTTCTACATCAACTGGAGGCTATGATCTGGCGGAAAACAGTATATTACATCCCGAAATGTGTTCCGCTTGAACTGATCCAGTATGAACTTGGTCTATACTCACTTACCACTATTGTGTATAACAAAAAACTGACTCTTGAGAAAATGTCTGGTTGCTGAGAGTAGTTCAATATACTATTACATGAGAGATGAAACAAATGGACATTTTATGTACAAATTGAAACTAGACTGAGAAAAGATTGCTTGATCTTGGGTTGTCAATTAAGTCCCTACTCAGGAATCCAGTTAAGGTTAAGGAGATAGTCAATGCTTATGACTGGTTGGAAAACAATGTAGTCTTGCTAAATTCTAAACTTTACTATGAAAGCGTTTCCTATTGGAAATTTCTTCCTACACCAGAAGAATATCTGATGAAATACCCGTCAAGGGAATCTAGAAATTCAATTATGCGTTTTAGATTCAATGTATTAAATACAAATGAGATACTGTCAATTCGAGGGTTGAGCACTGGAGGGAATAATGTATGTCGGTTTTGTAAGCTAAATGGTGTTATTGAATCTCTGAAACATTTATCACTGGTATGTCCCATATTATTGGAGAAGAGACTAGAAGGTTTTTCAATGTTTGTAATCAACACAGCATGCGTTGATAGAGACAAACTTTGGCATGAAATGCTTCATGGCTGCTCCAATGCATTGAAAATGAAAGTGAATGGATTTTTAAAAAATACATGCTCTCTTGCATGCCAACTGTTGCGAGGTGTTTTATGGTACATTCGTGGCAATGCATTTACAATTTAATCTGCGTACCTAGTCTATTATCTATATCATGACTATATTCTAGCCATATGAAGTTTCCCTGTGACAGTGTGGATCTATGGCAGGATCACATTATAATATGGAATAGTAACCACAGAGATATGGGAAACTAGATAAAATGGGCATAGGCCTATGAGTCAGCAGTATTACACGATTTTAAAATGTGAGTTAGAGAATGTAACTGATGGAAATGATATGTAAAGTGAGAACTCCATTCTCTTTATACATTAATGAAATTTACTTTTGTATTGTGATTTGTATGCAATTTTGTCATTGAAATTTTGTAAAGTTTTTAATAAACCAAAACAAATAAAAAATAAATAAAATAATTAAGCACATTATAAAAGAACAATTATAATTATAATCATAATTGTTCCTTATGTCCTCCAATGTTAGAATGCCGCAGTCTACCCAACCTTCCCTTTTCAGGATTCTATTTTTGGACAAAACGGCAGGGTCCATACAGATTGAGTCACCTCTGAAGCAAATTGCTGTGTTTGATGTGGGATTCAACATCACGCCAAATTGTAATAATGGGTATTTGTAAGGGGGTCGTATACAGTTGAAGTTTAGAATCACGGGACAGAAGGGATTTGCACGTTGTTGGAGTGACGGCTGATATTAGTATAATGGACTAGAGCGAGCCGGCGATTATGGGGAAAGCCAATTATGAACGTCTCACAGTACAAAAGCGTTTTGATGTTACCTAATGTCAGGGAATCCAACCTCTCCCTGCCCACATCGCTACACTTTTTGCGGACACACCAAGACATTTTAGGACAGACTGCGCTACCCCAGAAGAAACCAATAAAGGTTTTCTGCATTTGATTCATTTTTCTCTTTTTCCAAGGAAGAGGCAGCATATCAAATGCAGAGGGCATCTGAGAGTGGGATCATTTGGATGCTAGTCATCTTACTCCAAAGTGTAAAGTTCAGTTTGGCCCACCTCTTCTTGTCTGGGTTAGCTTTGAGCTACCAGTTTCACAACATTGCATAAAAGGGTTTATCTAGGATCTCTTGGAGCCTCAATCCCCAAGTAGGTCAAACTCTCCTTTGTCCACCCACATGCCAATGTTCAAATATTTTATGGACCTGCTGTTGCAATAGGGAGCACATACATTTCATAAAGTTTACTTTCTGAAATCTTCATAAACCGCTGAACAAAAAGAAAAGTTGCAGATTCAGGTCTTCAGCTCTTATATAAACATCAGGAAATAATCAGTATTTGTGAGCATTTTGGACAACATAAGGCCTTTGTGGATACCCTCTATTGTCAGATAGCCTCTTAACTAACAAGGGTTCAACTGCCAAATGAAACACATAGGGGGCAGAGAGTATCATGTCTAGTGTCCATACATATGGAAAACATACGAGAATAAATTACCAATAGCATTTCCATACAATGTTTTGAGACTTTTTTTCAAATTCAGATCAAAATAAAAGGCTTGCAGAGCATACATCAGGTGTTTCTGGCCCAGTGTAATGCTTTTTCAGCATCAACACATCGCAGCAAGCTGAATGAAGGAGCAAGGGGTGATCTGCTTTCTCATATTGTAGATCCCAAAACGCCATCTCATTCCCCACCAGATTTTTATGTATGCATTTTGGCAGGTTTAAGAGAACACCAAAACCTTTGGCAAGAGTTTGACATATGCATTAAGGGGATATATTTGGTAATATGTTGTATGTCCTTCAGCAATTAAGGTAATTAGAGCCTGATCGACAGTGACTAGAATACTAGCTCCAGATTAAATGTAGTAAACCAGGGTTGTGAGCAGAGAGGATATTAATTTCTGAAAAAGTGTTATAACATTCTACCAGGAATTCAGCATGTCCGTTTTGTTACAGGTCACTGGTCGACTTCTGAAAGCGGTTGTCTTTTAGTGACAAATTAACATAGAAGCTAACCCTGGAGAAGGACTAAAGATCTGCGTCACAGGGGAATTGTATAGTCTGTCGTAGTATCCTCAAGAACTGCTTGGAATCTGTTCATTTTGCAACAGGATTAGCGCAACATTTGTGATAACAAGCACAACACGCTTGGAGTCCTGCACTTTTTTTAGTCTGCAAACATTGCTCACAGTACACTCGACATACATAAAATAGCATCTTCTCCAGTCTTTGGGTAAGTAGACTCTAAGGCACATCTTGCCTCTTGAAGGCATGTACAGTTTCCGGACCATCATGTGCCTTATAAATCTATCCAACCTACTTCCTAACAGAGAAACACCCTTTTTGGTTTTGGCATATTTGGTGGTGCTAGCGCCACCTAATGCCAAAATATTCCTACAGGTAAAAGGGAGAAAGGGCCGTTTGGGGGAAGTCTCTCTCATTGGCATGGCAACTGGGTGATAATTATGAAATGACCCAAGTACCAGCTGCACATTGATTTCCAGGAGCTGCTAATGCCACCAAATCACTCCCTCGCATAAAAAACAGAATAAAGCTGGCAAAATATGAGGTAACCTAAAGGATATGGTCAAAGAGTGGTACTGTAACTTCTGCGGCTTAGTTTTCAGTGCATATCTGTAAGGGCAGCACGTGCACCAAAGCTGCCAAAGCAGCTGCCAAAGCAGCAGCGAAGGATTACAGCAAAAGCAGCAGCGAAGGATTACAGCAAAAGAACCAGTGAAATGCCACTCATGGCGTGGGGGAAGAGGGTCTTCCAGAGAGTCTGAATCAAGATAGGTAATCAAGAGGAGTGGAAGTTGCACCTTTTTAGAGGCCTGAAAGACAGCGACATCATTGGGTTGGCTTGCCACCCCCTTTGTGCAGAGGGGCTTCTGGCAATGAAATTAGGACAGTCCTTTGAATAACTAGCAGGGGTGGACCTCATGGTTCTGGGGGCTGACCAGAGCTGCTGTGGTTTCATCTGGCTACGGGGGTTGGTTGTTCCATGTGCCTTGCCAGAGTCAGAGTGTAACCCAATTTGGAGCCTTATATCACTCAACTGAGTCCTCGGAAACGCCAGCAAAGGAAACGTCCAAACCCTGGGCTCTAGTTTTTCCAAAAGATGACATAGTGGATATAATCAAAAAAGCAAAGAACTTGCGAGCACCTGGCCCCGATGGGCTCACAAACTTTACGATCAAACAGTTTCCAGAGATATGGGCAGAACTTTGTGAGACACTCTTCAAAAGGATAGTCCAAATCCATCAGACTCCTGAATCTTGGAAGTGTGCGATCATCGTACCTATCTTTAAAAAGGGTGACAGATCCAATTAAAAAAAACTATCGGCCTGTTGCATTGTTGGATGTGTTAGGTAAAATCTACGCCACAATGTTACAGCGAAAACTAGTAGCCATGGTCGATGACATCAAGCCATGTGGATAAACGTCAAGCGGGCTTCGTAAAGCAAGTGGGCTGTTCGTTAAACTTATTATTGCTAAATATAATCAAAATGGAGGCTATTAAATCAAATACAAAGGTGTATTTAGCATTTATAGATTTTTCGTATGCTTTTGACACCATTGACAGAACACTCTTGTGGGCCAAATTGAAGAGTTGGGGGTGCTTGTTGGACTTAACTGCAGCCATCAGGGAACTCCACACAAAGACGTCTATTCGAGTTCGTCTGGACCAATCTGGTTGTCTATCTGCCTCCATCATCACCTTTAAAGGAGTAAAACAGGGTTGCCCGTTGGCCGCAGCAATTTTTAGCCTCTTTATCTCGGATATAGGTGATTCAATCAACGAGGTCAAGTCTTTTCCGCCAAAAGTCGCCAGCACACATTTAAGCTGGCTGCTTTACGCAGATGACCTGATCGTCATGGATGTGACGCCTATCGGGCTACAAAGAAAATTAAATGCAGTGCAACGATACGTCACATCCAACAATCTAGCGATCAATACCAAGTGTGAAATATTGGTCCTGCACAACCAGAATGGCGGCGGAGTGTCCAACAGAAAAAATATAAAATGGTCTTTAGGACAAGAAACGCTTCAGATCTCTAAGAATGGTAAGTATCTGGGGATGACAATAAGCTCTTCCATAAATGACTGCCCTGGCTGGTGGAAACCAAACAGAAATGTAAACAACTAGCAAGCCAGGCACTGATCATTCAACAAGAGATTTGGTAAATTTTCATTACGACCTGTCTTTTTCTTCTATCAACAGAAGGTCATTCCGGTTGTGATATATGGGGCAGAAAATGCCCTTGGTTGTCCCCATGAGACCTGGGATTCCTTAGAAAATTGTTTTTGGTCTAAGGTACTAAACCTCCCTAGGGGAGTGAATACTTCTTGTATAAGGTATGAACTTTCGCTAATATCGCTGCATGCGAGAATATGTTGGAGCCTGTTGAACCTGTACCGAAAGACCAACATTCGTGCACAGATTCCACAATTTGATATCTTTCACGACGTCTTATCCACTAACTCCAAAATTGTTTTCATGTGGTCAAACAGATGTGAGGCAATCCTAAAAAAATATGACATCAAAATTGACTTGCTTCATGAGAACCCGGATGCGGCTAAACTTAAAATCTGGCGTGCAGATTGGGATGAAACCTGTGTTGAAAGATCAGCCGCTAGTCGAATGAGTGACGTGCCATTAGAAGCACGTGCTTTCAACACTCTCCAGAGCTATGTGGTATTATTTCCAAACCCGCAGGCACAGAGATTGTTTATACTGTTTCGACTGAACATGTTCAAAACTGTTGATCGACTTCGCCTATGGAAGGGCTATGGCCACCTGTCACCTGAATGTAGGGTGCGTTCATGTGCAAAGGAATCACTTAAATTAAGATCTGAGAGGACTATTCACTTAGGTCCCTGGAGCCTAAACCATCCATCCTTGTGTGCAGACGATTGATGGAGGATGATGTTTCATGGAACTGATCTAAAACTAATACTTCCTCTAACAATGTTATTGGAAATAATTGAAAACTGTCTGACACCAACGGAAGGGATAACTCCTGTAAAAAGTATCATTGGGTGAAAGACTGTATGTTGATGTTTGATGAAGAAACTATGGAAATGGAAGGTCTGTTGGTGTTTATGACATGATATATGATATATGTTAACATGTGTGTGTAGATGTTGTTGTTATTTTAAAGGTTTGTATAAACCAATAAAATTAAAAAGAAATTAAAAAAAAAAGTGTATGCCAGAGGCTGTAGCTCGTGCATTGCGCATACATCTCTAGTAGGGCAGGGGCAGTGCTGCTACTGAAACTGTTATAAAAGGGGGTTGAGGTCTGGGGCATGAGACACAGCAGTATAGTTTCAGTTTTGTATACTTAATATCTGGCATGCTTCGCAGCTCTCCAAATTATGGCAATACGATATTGGAGTTGGGCAGCGCTCTGGTAAGGATCATACCATGTGGAAAAGTAGAGGCACCCACATTAGAATGTGGTGCGGCTGATTACACAGGAGACGATGTAGCCCCTAGGTACTCTGCTCCGGTACTGTGTTGCGCACATCAATAAAAACATTCATTAAAACTCTGGTGCAGAGAGCAAGGCTGCACGTTCTTCACTCAAATTTTCCTCTTCCAGTAGTCGGCCCTCATGCAGGAACCATGTATCAAGGAGAAGTGCTGAGCAGGGACTTGTGCAGTCGTGTGCTGTGCAGGTTCGTTCTTTCTATACTTCCCATGCACTACCCAGTGTTTTTTTTATGTTTTCCAGGAGTGTTTTCTTGTATCCAACACTTTAGCCTGCCAGTTGTTTCTAAGTTTATCACACTTTGTCAGATACTGAGACATAGGCAAACACTTATTTGCCCAGGGTTACAAAATGCGGTCAAGTGTTGAGATTACAGCTTCTGGTTTCCCATTCAAAATTCGGGCAAGGTTTAAACTAGGCTTTGCTGAGAATTCTTGTGTGGTTTCTGGATTTCTAGAGTTGGAGGGCTCAGTGATTGCGGTCAAACATGAGTGGTTTAGAACCGGGAACAGCCTCTGGCAGGAGATTTTGTCAGGATCTGGGGAACACTTCGAGGCAGGTACATTAAAGCAAGCTAATGCAGCATTTTTTCCAAATCCTTATTCCTCACTGGCTTTGTATTCTGATTTGAAAACTTAAGTTGGGCACAGGTCTCATTACTACAAAAACTCACCAGCAGGCAGAAGGGTGCTGATTTTGGCATGTTTAAATGTATTGCCTTGGTCTAAAAGGTTTGGCTGGATGAATTGGTCTGGTAAATGTGGGTGTAAAACAGGCTTTGATAAGGATCTGGTCAGGGACGCCATTTCACCAAAAGACCAGGGCTAGCTGAAGTGACATCATAGGAAGTGATCAAGCAACAAGAAAAATTGGGGTCACGGGAACCGTACCACTAGAAAGATCTAGCAGGGTAAATTGCTCTCAATCTAGGAGCTCAATGAGGGGATAGGCCAGGTCAAGGATAGTATAAAGTCAATCAATCTTTATTATTCACATGTCAAATTACATAAACATAGTGCTGAATCCATGGTAAAACAGCATAAAAACAGTCAATCAATGTTAAATGTCTACAGTAAAAGTGCATAGTTATCTACTGATCATCCTGCAATGCGGGATAGACATAAAGTGCACAGTGCGATTGCAATTTAGAGACATAACGCACAGAGAAGAAATCCAATTTTCAAATTTAATGTCAAATAATTCCAACCAGAAATCTATATATATATAGAAAAGGAAAAAAGAGAAAAAAGGGAAAAAAGAGAAAGGAAAAAGGGGCGAAGACAAAACACACAAGGTGTGAAAACAGGAAGTAATCTCCCCTGTAATCTTCTAATATTGTCCCCGATTCCAAATTATATTTAAAATGATCTGACAAGTTAAAAATGCAATAATTGTAAACAGATTTGCACTACTTGTCACCATTCCGACCTAAACACTCAACGACCAGTACCTGATGCAGTTCCCATCATTCTCGTGTACTGCACTGGTATCTAAGGGTAGGTAGTTTTGACGACCTGTAAAAATTGTCTAAGGCGTCTATCTCTTTAAAACTAAACAGAGAGAGAAGACTTGACAGTCGTCTTCCTCAGGACAGGGCAGAAATGGTTATAGTTTTTCAGGAACGCAAACAATTTATAACAGACAATAGATGGACATCTTAATGTTGTTCCATGTGTCCTTTCGTAGCCGGGTTCTTCCTCTGTATACATAGATAGTAAATGCGTTCAATCTTAATCTGATTCAGAACTAAACCAGAAAGATAAAAGAAAAAGAAAGAAGAAAAAAAACAAAGTAGAATTAAAAACAAGATTAAAAATCCTTGACCCAGCCTAGGACCCCCACAGTAACTCCATACAAGCAATTATAATATAGTTTTAGACAATAGTTAAAAAAACTCTTCACGTAAAGCTCACTCGGAATCATCATGTGGAAACCTAATTAGCTCAGGGGATGTGTAGAAACATAACAACCCTGCATCCTGGCCGCGGATCTACAATTAAATGAATTCAGCAAGGCGGGTTATGGGGAGAGGAAAGCCTGAATTAATAAGGGTATTCACTGCAATCCCAGTGGCATATGAGCTAACCTACAGAACAGCTCACCTCAACAGCTCAACATTCAAAAAACAAAAAATTCATACCTTCAGAATTGAAGAAAAACACTCCTC
This sequence comes from Ambystoma mexicanum, assembly GCF_040938575.1. Taxonomy (NCBI): domain Eukaryota; kingdom Metazoa; phylum Chordata; class Amphibia; order Caudata; family Ambystomatidae; genus Ambystoma; species Ambystoma mexicanum. The sequence goes on along the minus strand of NC_090922.1, from coordinate 20,356,481 downwards.
CTCGGTGAGATCACGAAGGAAGAAGCGATGAAGCGAAAAAAAACCCTCTATTCAGGAGCAGTAATGTCTTGGTAAAGTCAAGATTGATATGTTGGTGAACTCGGTATGAGGCCCGCCTGTGCAAAGTTTGCCGCTGCAAAACACAGCCATAAAGAAAGGAAGAGAAAAGAGAAGCCATGGATGAACAAAATAGAAAATAGAAAAATCCAATCCAGTCAACTAAGGGCAGAAAGCATCTGCCTCAACGCATCATGGGTGATTATAGATATTGATATTAAAGTAACCCAAGTGCCCATAGATGGAACAAAGCAACTGACAATATAACCCTCATTGGAAAGGAGGGAAATCACTAAGTAATACAACGTGAAACTGAACGGCATTTGCTATCCCAAGTCGGCCATATGTTGGGAAACGGCCAATAAGCAGCGATAAAGACCCATTGTAATCACAAGGCTACTCCCATGCAATATCATGTACCAGTGATTCTACAGACATTGTTCAAACGGCCTGCCCAATACAGTCTAACGCAAGGTAAGGAAAAGGATAGGGAAGACCCTCTCCTAGATTCCGGTCCTGACTCACCAAAGTCAATTCAATTTAATTTAAGAAAGACTCAATGCGGTGGTTGCAAAAGTGCGAAAATTCACCAAGACGGCATCCGCATACTTACCCGAGTTTCTGGAAATGTGCCGCAGCTGGGCGCGTATCGTCCGCGTTCGTGTCTTTTCACAGTCAAAATATAATCCGGCCAGCGAGAAAGAGGTCCTGCCGTATACGTCCGATCCTCCTAAAGTTCCAAGATAGAGCGGCGCTCCAATCGCATCCGCTTCCTAAAGTATCGGGTATCTCGGACACGTGACTGTGTCATATAGTCATATGACTAGCAGATGTAACAATGCTCTCAAAGCAACAGAGCGTTCACGCAGGCAATCCAACTATGGCGCGCGAAAACACTGATCCACACTCAGCGGAAACAAAGAAGGAGACACCCCCCCGCACCCAAGCCGCTGAAAGGTAAGATCGGGGTGTATATATACATTTATTAGTACAACACTTTGTTGCATGGGCTAGATTGATTGATAAAGTTCTCATCGAGAACAGGTGGCATGCTTCTGCAGGGCAGGGCACCTTTACAGCTCATCATTGGTATTTTTTTATTTTCGCTTTCCTTTTCTTTTCTCTCAGTACCTATTGATGATGGCGGCAGAAGATTCAGTATTTTTTTCAGAGGAACAATTGGCTGCGGCAATCGAGGTACCCTTCTTTTTCGACAACATTGATGCCATCGTCGGTGCTGGGGATAATTCTAGCATTACTAGTGAAACTCTCTTAAAATTGAGGAAGAAAAAATTCCGTACGGAAATGCACAGTCTGCTTACTGAATATTTGAAAAATAATATTATTCCGCAGGGCCTAGTGGTACGACTAGAACCGTGTCTATTTATTGATGACACAGAATATAAACAGGCATTTGCTGGTGTAGCGATTAAATGCAGCCGCGATTTAATGCTCTTGACGATCAATACAGCACTTAAGAAGAGCATGATAATTGGGGAAGAAAATTGAAAAAGCAGAAACTGCATTTTCTTTAGATACTTCAATTGCCAATTTAAAGGAGGAATTGGATTTAATTGAAAAGCAAACCAAGGAGTTTATCAAAATAACTAATAAAAAAATGGATAAACTGAGGAAAGACATTTTGGCCTTCACTAAGGAAGGCATGTTTCCTTATCTTAATGCTGAATACAAAGGACCAGGACATTGATCAAATCCCAATAACTTACAAATGGGCCCTGTGCCATATAACAAGAGGGTTACTTTTTCGGATACGTCTTCGAACGGCAGTACGTCATATCCTAACAGAGGGACACGTAACAGAGGAAACAGAAGAAACAGAGGACAGCACAGCGGAAGAGAGGAGGTAGACCCTATTGGCAATATCCTCAATATGGCCCGCCACCACCTTTTGCTCAACATGGCCAGAGAACCACGTTTCCGGCCCCAAATCTCCCTTTTCCTCCTCCAGAACTAGGACCCCCACCATTAGACAACCAATTTCACACAAGGAGACGGTTCTACCGGAGGTAATACCCAAGTCAGCGGTATATAATATCTCCGAGAGGACTTTAAACCCGCTTGAAATTTCCATGCTTGAGAGAGGGTTTTCATTTGTACCCATGCAAAACCCCTCCAAAATGGATACGGAAATTGAATTACGTAGTCTATTCCGGAAAATCAGACAGATTTTTTCGGGACCAATGAAGGGGAACAAATTGACGTGGACTGTAACACCCCATTTAGATGTAAGTCCACTTTTACGCCTAGTCTTAATATGGTCTTGGAAGAAACAGCGATTTTTGAGAAGGCTGTACTTAGAGACTTTCATTTGCTACACAAACGTATTGACAGTCACTCACATACACCAAGCTTTAATTTTTCCAAAAAAGAACGGAACAGCCTTAGGAAACTCAAAGAAGATTCCACCATTATAATCAAGCAGGCAGACAAGGGGGGAGGCATTGTTGTCCTTGATGCCGCATAGTATGACCAAGAGGTCATGCGTCAACTTGGTAACCCCTTGATTTACCACAAACTGAGTGGAGATCCTACTGAAGGGATTATTAAGGGGATAAATGTTATCTGTATGGCAGCACGAGAGGCGGACATCATTAGTGAAAAGTAACTGTTATTTCTCACGGCCAAAGGGACCAGAGTCAAGCTGTTTTATGTATTACCTAAAATACATAAAGACCCCATTAATCCTCCAGGCCGCCCCATAGTTTCTTTATGCAGCTCCATATTGGAACCATTGGGCCAATTTCTTGATTATTTTTTGAAACCTCTGGCTGCCAATACTGATACTTACGTATCCGATACTACAGATGCTATCAAACATCTCGAGAATTTACCTTTTAATCCGGAACACGAGATGCTAATAACTTTGGACGTAGAGTCGCTTTATTCTAACATCCCTCAAGCTGAGTCTCTACAGGTCATAAAAAGTTTTTTGGACAGTCGACCTGACATTCAACATATACCAAGTGAATTTTTGATTCAGTTATTAGAACTAGCTCTTACCAAGAATTACTTTAGATTCAAGAATTCTTATTACCTACAGGTAAAGGGTACGGCAATGGGGGCATCCTTCCCCCAATTATGCCATTTTGTATATGTGGCAGTTTGAGAAGTCTCTGATTTTACATGTCTCTAATCCTTTTTTTTCGGCGATACGCCTATATAAGAGGTATATAGATGACATAATAATTGGTCTGGGATACCACAAAGGGTGATTACACAACTTTTCTCCCATGGATCAATTCTTTAAATCCCCATCTCAAATTCACTATGACTACCAGTAACATCTCACTTCCGTTCTTGGACCTAGCCATCAAGATTGATATGGACCACATTTTCGTAGACCTATTTCGCAAAGAAACAGATCGTAACACCATTTTACGATTTGATAGTTTCCACCCAGAGGCCCTTAGGGAGAGTATTCCCTATGGGCAATTTTTGAGAGCAAGACGGAATTGTACCAAAATTAGTGATTATTCCAAACAGGCTGGAATCATCTCCACCAGACTATCAGCCAGAGGCTATCCGCCATACTTACTCAAACAGGCACGGAAGAGAGCCAGATATCAACATTGCGACACACTACTGACCAGGCAGAATAGTCCTGATATTACCAACAAACGTATTGTATGCGTGACTACCTTTAATTCCCATCACAAAGAGATCAAGAAAATGATCCAGAAACAGTGGCATCTTCTCCAACTTAATAATCCTGACCTGGAGCGGCCGTTGTTTGCCTTCAAAAAAGGAAAAAATTTGAAAAACTGGCTCCTACAAGCAGACCGAGCCAAACCTGCCCCTCGCAATCTACTCTTCATTCGCAATGGGGCTTCCAACCCATCTTGGGGCATTTCCCATGCGGCTTTTCTAACGCCTGTAAATATACCACCGCCTGCTCTACTGTCACCATCAATAATAGTGTATGGTCCCTCAAGCAACACACTACATGCAATTCAACCAACGTGATCTATGTGATTATCTGCCCATGTGACAAATCCTATATAGGTAAAACAGCCAGACCTATAAAAACAAGGATTTCGGAACAGAAATCGAGAATCCGGACCAATACTAGTAATGCCCCGCTAGTGTCATATTTTTTGGAACTAGGTCACAATTGTGACGACTTTAAATGGTGGGCAGGGACAGATTGACTTAACACGGCAGCTAGACTTTCCCAAAGGGAACAATGGTGGATGTACCAGACGAATAGTTATCACATTGGTTTAAACCATCAAGAAGAATGGATCCACTGTATTACTTAAAGGCCATTTGTAAGCATGATACAGATTGCTTTGGCTGATGTTAGACCTACTTTCAGATGAGCTGTTTATGGGGAATTTGGTGTTCCATGCTACGTTACCTTATACGCATAGCACTCTTTCTGTTAGATCTGGTCTGGCCTGTGCTTTACCCTAAATCATCTTCAGTACTACTGGATCTTACCATACAATAATGCTGGTTTTTATATATATATATATATATATATATATATATATATATCTTTTCTTTTCTTCCATGTATCCTTGATGAGTCGTTTACCACACAGGTGGTCATTGATTTGTGATACATGGACACCAGTTTAATTCACATGAATTATTTATAGATATCGACACAGTGGTGGAGTATATACATCCCGATCTTACCTTTCAGCGGCTTGAGTGCGGGGGGGTGTCTCCTCCTTTGTTTCCGCTGAGCGTGGATCAGTGTTTTCGCGCGCCATAGTTGGATTCCCTGCGTGAATGCTCTGTTGATTTAAGAGCATTGTTACATCTGCTAGTCATATGACTATATGGCACAGTCATGTGTCCGAGATACCCGATACTTTAGGAAGCGGATGCGGTTGCATCGCCGTTTTCCGCTCTATCTTGGAACTTTAGGAGGATCGGACGTATACGGCAGGACCTCTTTCTCGCTGGCCCGATGATATTTTGACTGTGAAAAGACACGTACGCGGACGATACGCGCCCAGCTGCGGCACATTTCCAGAAACTCGGGTAAGTATGCGGATGCCGTCTTGGTGAATTTTCACACTTTTGCAACCACCGCTTTGAGTCTTTCTTAAATTAAATTGAATTGACTTTGGTGAGTCAGGACCGGAATCTAGGGGAGGGTTTTCCCTTTCCTTTTCCTTACCTTGTGTTATACTGTATTGGGCAGGCCGTTTGAACAATGTCTGTAGAATCGCTGGTACATGATATTGCATGGGAGTAGCCTTGTGATTACAATGGGTCTTTATCGCTGCTTATTGGCCGTTTCCCAAAATATGGCCAACTTGGGATAGCAAATGCCGTTCAGTTTCACGTTGTATTACTTAGTGATTTCCCTCCTTTCCAATGAGGGTTATAGTATATTAATATTGTCAGTTGCTTTGTTCTATCTATGGGCACTTGGGTTACTTTAATATCAATATCTATAATCACCCATGATGCGTTGAGGCAGATGCTTTCTGCCCTTAGTTGACGGGATTGGATTTTTCTATTTTCTATTTTGTTCATCCATGGCTTCTCTTTTCTCTTCTTTTCTTTATGGCTGTGTTTTGCAGCGGCAAACGTTGCACAGGCGGGACTCATACCGAGTTCACCAACATATCAATCTTGACTTTACCAAGACATTACTGCTCCTGAATAGAGGGTTTTTTTTCGCTTCATCGCTTCTTCCTTCGTGATCTCACCGAGGAGGAGTGTTTTTCTTCAATTCTGCAGGTATGAATTTTTTGTTTTTTTAATGTGGAGCTGTTGAGGTGAGCTGTTCTGTAGGTTAGCTCATATGCCACTGGGATTGCAGTGAATGCCCTTATTAATTCAGGCTTTCCTCTCCCCATAACGCGCCTTGCTGGATTCATTTAATTGTAGATCCGTGGCCAGGATGCAGGGCTGTTATGTTTCTACACATCCCCTGAGCTAATTGGGTTTCCACATGATGATTCCGAGCGAGCTTTACGTGAAGAGTTTTTTTAACTATTGTCTAAAACTATATTATAATTGCTTGTATGGAGTTACTGTGGGGGTCCTAGGCTGGGTCAAGGATTTTTAATTATGTGTTTTTAATTCTACTTTCTGTTTTTTTCTTCTTTCTTTTTCTTTTATCTTTCGGGTTTAGTTCTGAATCAGATTAAGATTGAACACATTTACTATCTATGTATACAGAGGAAGAACCCGGCTACGAAAGGACACATGGAACAACATTAAGATGTCCATCTATTGTCTGTTATAAATTGTTTGCGTTCCTGAAAAATTATAACCATTTCTGCCATGTCCCGAGGAAGACAACTGTCAAGTCTTCTCTCTCTTTTTTGTTTTAAAGAGATAGACGCCTTAAACAATTTTTACAGGTCGTCGAAACTACCTACCCTTAGATACCAGTGCAGTACACGAGAATGATGGGAACTGCATCAGGTACTGGTCGTTGAGTGTTTAGGTCGGAATGGTGACAAGTAGTGCAAATCTGTTTACAATTATTGCATTTTTAACTTGTCAGATCATTTTAAATATAATTTGGAATCGGGGACAATATTAGAAGATTACAGGGGACATTACTTCCTGTTTTCACACCTTGTCTTCTCCCCTTTTTTCTTTCTCTTTTTTCCCTTTTTTTCTCTTTTTTCCTTTTCTATATATATATTTCTGGTTGGAATTGTTTGACATTAAATTTGAAAATTGGATTTCTTCTCTGTGCATTATGTCTCTAAATTGCAATCGCACTGTGCACTTTATGTCTATCCCGCATAGCAGGATGATCAGTAGATAACTATGCACTTTTACTGTAGACATTTAACATTGATTGACTGTTTTTATGCTGTTTTACCATGGATTCAGCACTACGTTTATGTATTTTGACATGTGAATAATAAAGATTGATTGATTGATTGATTTTATACTATCCTTGACCTGGCCTATCCCCTCATTGAGCTCCTAGATTGAGAGCAATTTACCCCGCTAGATCTTTCTAGTGGTACGGTTCCCGTGACCCAAATTTTTCTTGTTGCTTGTTGAGTTCCTCCCCTGGGTTCACGGTGTCTGGGGACGCTCATCCTTGATCATATATCATAGGAAGTGATGACACACGGCCTCCTGATGGGTCTAACACCTGTGTTTCCACCCAGAACATTCAAAAACACACCAACATTCCTACTCATTCACCCAATAGTCACTCACTCGTACACCTTCTTTGAAATCCACTCTCACTGCATTCTCCACACAGGCACACATCGACCTAGGACATTCAAACAAACGCACTATCACATTTCTTCTCATTCACCGACCACTCACAGAACCATAGCACATACATCCGTCACACACTTCCCACATGCAAAATACAGATCACATTTAAAAAACGAAACAAAATTTCTTACCTATGAAATTTGCTTCGGTCCGTCACTCCAGGCCACCCTCGGCTCCTCCGTGCCGCTCACAAACAGGGAGCAGGGAGCTGGGAGAGCTTCCAGGTTCCTGTATATGTGCTTCAAGGAAGCCGGAGAAGAGGTTGGAGCTGAACGTGGCACGCGACACGTGCCACATGTCATGATCAGCGCACCCTGAGCGCTTCCTTCTCGTGCTGCAAACACCAGTCCATCATTCACCCTGATGGGTGAGGACTGGAACGGGCCCTCAGACCTGGTTTTGATACAGGGGTAGCAAGGGAGACTGCAGGGGTCAGTCACGGCTGTGACCCCTGCGACCCCCAAATGATGTCTCTGGATCTGGTCCATTTTCTTTTCATCTGTCCACACTATCATGATTTGAGAAAGGAATGGCTAAAACCACTTTTTAGGAGCAATCAGATTAGGGTTATTAAGGAAGCAATGTCCTTTGTTTTAAACTCTGAGGATACTAATTTTTTGTATGATTTGGACACATTTTAAAAAAGAGTGTTAAACTTGAGACTACATATTTTGTACAATACGGGTGAATAGATCTATGTCTGAATAGATCTATGTCTTTAGCCACCAAGAAGTACATCAGACTGTTTAAAACTTTTATGCTTGGAGCCGGAAGATTTAAAATTGGGTTTTGTATTGTATACAAATTTATAAAGCACTGCAAATACCCGGGGGCATTAAGTCGCTGAAGCAGTAGACTGCCGGAGAGGGAGGCATGGAGAACTGACTCAGAATAGACATGTTTTCAGCTGCCTGCGAAAGTCGGATAATGCCTAGATACTCCTAACATGCGGCGGGAGAGCATTCTGCAATGTGGGTGCCAGCAATGAAAAGGATCTGCCACCCATCCAGGTCCGCCAATAGCAGGGGACAGCCAGCAAAAAGTGACCAGCTGAGCCAAGGTTTCTCTTAGGTAGGTAGGGAACCAGCCTCGACCGAAGGAATAAGGCCCCTGTACCATGGTTGGCCTGGTGAACAATACATAGAATTTTAAACTCTACCCGAGACTTAACCACGAGCCAGTGGAGGCGCCGCAGAAGGCCTTGAGAGTGAGCAAGTCTAGGGGCACTGAAGGCCAGCCTGGCTGCCGCATTTTGTAGAATTTGGAGTCGCTGAAGAAAAGCCGCCGGTTGACCCAAATAGATGCCATTGCAGTAGTCAATGGCGCCCTTAATGGCAGCGTTGACAATTTTACTCCTAGCGTTATTAGGAAGGAAAGGAAGCACCTTCCTCAAGACCCTGAGTTTAGCAAAGCCGCCGCAGCATACCGGGGAGATCTGTGCCTCACTGGAGCTGGACGGCATAATCTTAATGCCCAGGCTTTTCACTATGCTGGCAGGTGGAGGACACAGCTCAAGGCAGGTAGGCCAGTAATCAGGAGTCCAACCAGTGGATGACTTTCCGATAGCAAGTATTTCTGATTTGTCACCATCCATTGGCAGACAGCAGAGAGACAGTCTTTTAGAAGGGCCGGGGGACTATCAGTCAGGGCATTTAGACAAAAGAAGATTTGTGTGTCTGCGTACATGTAGAAATGAACACTAAAACTGGCAATAAATCGAGCCAGGGCAGCATATATAAATTAAAAAGCAGAAGGGAGAGCGCCGATCCCTGGGGAACTCCACATTCAACAACTGTGCAAGACGAAATAAACGGAGACAGAGACACCACCTCGGTGCGCCCTGATGAGAAAGAAGAAAACCATTTCAAAGGAATTCCTGAGACACCGGCTTCCAGGAGACACTGCAGCAGTCTCGAGTGGTAGACAGTGTCAAAGGCCGCCGAGAGATCGAGTAGGATGAGGGCACTCGTCTCTGTGGTGTGATGCCAGTGCAATGTCATCATGGAGAGCCACCAATTACTGATTCAGACCCCATCCCAAGACAGAAACCCGCCAGGAAGGGGTGAAGCATGTCATTAACCTCAAAGTGAGTAGAGAGCTGGGGAGTGACAATAGCTTCCAGCAGTTTGGACAGAGCAGGAAGAAGTGATATAGAGCGATAATTTCCTGCCATCTCAGGATCTAGAATGGGCTTCTTGAGCAGCGGGAAGACAACTGCATACTTCAAGAACGGGGCGAGGATTCTGGTACTGCATGAGAATTGGAGCGTCTTGCTGATAGAAGGGGTCAAATTCAGTGCCGGATCCTGTAAAATATATAGAGGAATTGGATCCATAGGAGAGGCCGATTTAAGTTTGTGGAGCGCCTCTACAACCATGCTAGGTTTAGGAGATGGACAATACAAGGATTCAATGAACTTAGGCATGATACTTCTCACAGCACGAATGCTCTCTCATCGTGCATTTTTATGAAGTTGTATTTATTTTGTCTTCTGATTATGTGTTTTTTGTGTGTTTTTTTGTGTGAAATGTTAATGGAGAAATCCAAAATAAATCTTTGATTGATCAAGGAGACGTGCGGAGTGTAAAGAATGGAGGGGGGCCTGTACTTCTGCTCTCTATATGGTAGAGGAGAGGCACAGAGGACCCCAGCCAAGATTCTCTATTATGGTAGCAATGGACGAGCAATCAAGGCCTAGCTTCTCAGGAGGTGATGCAGGCTGGTTCTTAAGTACAGTGTAGTGTCCAAGCACCCACAAAGGAATGTCCACACACTATTACTGAAAACACAGCCTTTATATAATTAATACTCAAGGTTATGTACACTATCACAATAACTCACTTTGTGCTCAGAAAATCTACAATGGCAAATACATACAGTTATAAAGTGGTACCTCAATTGTTATCAGATCGCATTAAAGTGCATCAACTATACTCTGGTTAAATGTCACACAGATCACTTAATAAAGGCAACCAACAATAGACATAGAAGGAAAGCAGTGGGTTAGAGCAATTGGCAGAATACTGGCCCCTACCCCTGGACACAGTTCTGTGCGGAGATCCCCCCCCCCTCTCACCTGGGCAACCTCTAAAATAAAGAGATATAACAAGCCCAGTCCATATATTGTTCTACAAGTCTTATTTCCTTCTATAATGTTTCTAGCCCCCCAAAGTACCTGGTGGAGCAGAGTTCTTGGAAGAGGCATCGATGGATCCTTCTTGAGTGACTCCCTTTAAAGCAGGAGCCACGGATTGTCAAGAGGCATCGAAGGTGGTGAACTTGGCGTCGACAGCGTCGATGAAAAGTTTGAGGGTGCCAAGACCACAGCGTCGATCCAGGTGGTGCTCGTCGGCGACGTCCTGCGAGGATGAGGTGTGCGGGGCACCTCGGCAATTGATAGTTCAGGACCGCAAAGAGTTTCGGAAGAACTGTGGCCCGACAAGGGCGTCGAGTCGTCAAAGTCTTTGCGGTCTTTGGGTGGCGAGAAACCCACCGGCGGATTCTCCTCGGCGCGTCAGTGTCCTCGACTTTCTCCAGCGGGATAAAGCGGTTGACGGTGCGGACAAGGGAGTCCTTCGATTCAACAGTTGTAGGCAAAGGAGCGGGCGGCTCCGGTCATCAGTGGCACAGAGTCAAGCGGTCCCCTCTTCTGGGCAACATGGCTTTGACGGGCTTCCAGCGGTTACGGCAATACTCCGAACCTTGGTCGACAGCAATGGCCTTCGACGGCATCAATGTCTGGGCGCTTCACTTCGTTCTCCTCGGCGGTCCCCGTCTCTGGTCGGCAGTCTTTCAAGGGTCTGACTTCCATGGAGCTTTGGCGAAAGTTAGCGGTGCTCGATAATCACTCGGAGCACGGGAAGGGGGCGCCTAGCCAGGTCCTCTCTCGGATCAGTCCTCGACGAACAGGACAGCTGTCGGATCGGGCAAAAGCAAATGCAGCAGCAGTAGTTCTTCCAGCTTGGCGTCGAGGATCAGCAGTTCCAGTTACTCTTCAAGTGTAGACTCAGCTTCTGAACAATTTCCAGTGGAGAGAGGTCCCCAGATATACTATTCTGTCTCTCATCCACACTGCTGGGTCACACTCAGCAGCCAATCATACAAAAGGGCATTCATGCAGTCAGTCAGCCAATCAGGCCTACAGTGCATTCAGGCCATAATCCCCCCTCTCAGACACTCGCAACAAGGAACGTGGATTGGGACAAGTACCCAGCCATTCAACACTACACACTGCATTCAGGCCAGTTTCGGGCAGGGCTGGCTCAGTCTTTGTCTCTCACACCAGAAACCAGACATCCACAACAAGGAGTGCATATTGGTCACACACTCCATTCACCCAGGTCCCACCCACAGGGTGTACCCACAACATACAGTCACTGGGAAGGCTCCAGCCAGTCTGGCCTGGCCTTCACAACAACACCATATATGGAACTTCCACCTAACAGCCAGTCAGGGGGAAGGGACAGAGTCAGGGCTTCCCAGGACTTTGATATGATATGGCATTTGTATGGCATTTTTTTGTAGGGAAAACAAGGTAACAGGCAATAGAAAGCAAGAGGCCACAGGGGCCATCTTGTTTCCTATCAGGAATCAACTGATTCCAATGGCAGAGCCTGGGTATCCCAAAATGGAGGATACCTAGAGCACCTGCCAAATTCAGCATAGAGCTGCCACCAGCCCATACCCTGCTCTGTGGGCCACACACAGGTGCCCAAAAACATACACTAGGGGCACAGGGTTGCACCCCCACCCATCAGTGCCATAACGGTATCCCATGGGTCTGTACACCAAACCAAAAACAGGAAGAGCTGCACTGCCAGGAGTCCCACATGGACTCATGGGCAGAAAACAAAAAAGACCACAAATGAAAAAGCACTACAGGACAAGGTCAAGGAGGCCCTGTCCCTCCAATGCATTTCCAGCATCACACTGAGCAGGGACTTGTGCAGTTCCTTGGTTCCTTCCTTAGTTCCTTCCTTCCTTTGTTCGTTCCTTCGTTCCTTCCTTCCTTCGTTTGTTCGTTCGTTCGTTCATACGTACGTATGTTCCTTCCTTCCTACTAGGAAGGTTTTTTTTGTATTTTTGTAAGGATTGTTTTCTTTTTATACAACATTTTAGCCTGCCACTTGGGTCTAATTTTATCACACTTTGGCAGATACCGAGAAATAGGGAGACACTGATTTGCTGAGGGTTACAAAATGCGGTCAAGTGCGACTATCGAGATGGCAGCTTCTGGTTCCCCATTCAAAATTCGAAGAGGTTGGTTTTTGCGTTCAGGGAACACCCACTTTTTCAGTCTCTTGAATGACTCAAGAGTGTCGGGCCACCACAGTGAGGCGTATCTCCTGTGCTTGCCATCAGTGAGAAGGGTGATTGATGGTCCTCTTTGGTCAGGCTTTCTGATTTCCCTTTCCATTATTTTGCCTCTTCTGTACAGTCTACACATGTGGTTGTAGAATTTGCTAAACGTGTGAGGGGCTGCATCACATCTCTGTGCAATGCGAGAAGAGAACAAATGACTTACCCCTGGTAATGTTCTTTTGACTGGATGTTCCTCCCACCTATTCCTAATCTTCGATTTACCCCGGTATCCTGCTTGCAGCTCGGAAACGTCTCAGCAGAGGGCACCATGCGCCAACCTTGTGTCCTTCGAGGGCCTCCGTCCTCCTAGAGTACGACTTCGACTCTGGTATAAAAAGCATGCAGCGCACCAGTTTGCCTCAGTTCGTGTTTTTCCTCTCACCAGTACATCAGTCTTGAAGATGAGAAATACTTGAGCGTTAACGGAGAGGAAAGTGTAAATCACGAAAACTCCTTCTTGGCAGAGGGGATGGCTGGGAGTGGTGATGAGGAATACATGGGAGGAACAACCAGTCGAAAGAACATTACCAGAGGTAAGTAATTTGTTGTTCGAATGAATTGCGTCCTCCCACGTATTCCTCATCTTTAATATTCTCCCATACCAGTGCTTTGTAGGAGGTGGGGAAAAAAGATTTGAATTTTGATGTATGCTGTGTAAAACAGCCTTTCCAAATCTGGATTCTCAGCCCGAAAGGGAATCTATACAGTAGTGCTGACCAGGCGGCAGCATTGCAGATGTCCTGAAGCAGTACCCCTTCTTTGGAGGGCTGAAGAAGTGGTTACACCTCAAGTTGAATGGGCCCTTACACCTTCGGAAACCTCCTTCCAAGCCAAGTTATAACTTTCAGATATACACAGTATAATCCACAGAGACAGCGTTTGTTTAGTAACCACCTGTCCCATTCTGTAGCACGTGTAACCAACAAAAGGTTGGTTGCCCAGTCTTATCTTAGAAACCCTGTTCATATAGAATATCAAGGTTGTTCTGGGGTCAAGTCTGTGTAACCTCTCCTCTTTAGATGGGTGAGGAGGAGGGTAGAAAGCTTGTAAAACAATGTTTTGTGTCAAATGAAATCCAGACATTTTTTTGGTAGAAAAGAAGGACGAACCCTCAAAACTACCTGGTCTTTGTGGAAGACCGTTAATAGTGGTTTAGATTATGAGGCCTGAAGCTCTCTCACATCTTTCCAATAGCATCAAGCCTTTGATCCTCTCTGTCTGCAGGAAACATGGGATAGGCTGCTCCCTTAGAAGAGCAGTGGCTGCTTGAACAACAAGGCTTTGAGGACTTGGATTTTTCAAATGAAACTCCAGATCCACGGATGAGGGTCTGTATTTCTTAGTGAAGTCCTTGTGGACTGCAGGGATGGGGTCCAGACTTTTCCAGTTCTCCAAGACACTATTCCTGAATCCAGTATGAAAAGGAAGGACTGGGTCCTTAGGTGGCCCCTTATCCAAGGTATCGGTCAAGTCATCTTGTTCAAACTCAACAGATGATCTACCCCAGCCCCGGCATTCCATAATCTTTGCCATTACTGATCTATAAGAAGCATCAGCATGTCCTGAGCCTTCAGGGGTGCCAAAACCAACTTCCTTGGAAGTATCCAGACCACTGGCATCCTTCAGGGTGTCCACAAGGTCCTTAATTCTTGATTCCTGGAATATCAGTTCCTCTGGAACACCAAGTGTGCCATACTGTTGTTCCTCCTCTACCTGCTCCTCATAAATAGAGGACATTGACTTAATAAAATTCTCTTATGTGGTTTGCAAACCTTTGATGGTTCCAAAAAGGACATTGAGGGTCTCGACATGTGCTTCACTTCAGTGCCTTCAACAGTGTCGAGTGGGTCGGAGGAGGGGTATCCCTTCGAAGCGCCGAGACCGTGAGAGGCGCACAGGATGCCTTCAAGGTCTTCAAATCCTTCAAAGCCTTTGACAACCTGCTGTCTGAGCTCTTGGGCATGAGGTTAGCGGTTTTCATCAACACCCTGTTGGCCTTTGGCATGATGGGGTGGGGAGTCTCTAACAACTTCTTCGAAGGGGCTGACATCGCCGACTTATCAAACACTTCCAACATCTGCAAGTGGAATTTTTCCAGCTCTGCTTTACTAGCCCCCGTCTTCGAAAAGGCTTACCAGATTCCCTTTGGGACAAAGAATATGTAGAGGATGATCTGAAGCGATGATGCCTTTTCTTAGATCTGCTCGAAGACGATGTAGAGGAATGACGAGATCTCGAACGCTTAGCACGCTTACCATGCCTCTTGGCCCAGTGTGGAGATCTCTCCCTTGGGCGTATCTTCGGACGATTATTTTGTGGGGGTCACTGAAGACGACTTTGGGGATTTGCCCAAAGCAGGTTTCCCCTTCCTCTCCTTTAATGCTTTTCCAGTCAAACAGGCACGAGCCACTATCATCGACGATGTGGCCCGACCCAAGGTACCAGAGACATACCCAATGAGGATTGGTTATAGACATCTTAGCCGAACACTCGGCACATCTCTTGAAGCCTGTTTTTGGGGTATGACTCGACATTTTTATTAACTACCCAGTTATTGAACACACCAAGGTGAAGAACCGTTTCAAGCAGCTGTGTGGAAAAACTGAACTGAGGCAATGGGCGCAGTGCGTGCCTTTCACACCAGCGTCAACGACATGCTCGAAGACAGAGGTCCTCGAAGGACACAAGATTGACGACGCACAGCACCCTCTGCTGAGAAGAATTTCCGAGCAGCAAGCAGGATATCAGAGTATATCAAAGATGAGGAATACTTGGGAAGACACAATCCATTCAAAATATTAATTTGCATTCGGAAATGTAGTTATTTTTTAATTTTTTGTTTTTATTAGTTTCAATACAAACCTTTAAAATATTACAAAATATCACTTGCATCTCTTCATAAAACCTTACAGCATTCAAGTGCTTAGTAAACCATCTTTCTCCCTGATCCCTTTATTCGAAAGTCAGTTCGAACTCGGTAGGCATTTTTAACTTGCTTTCAATCACAGCTAACAAAAAAGTCAATGGGATTATTAGATTCACGTCGGTGTCGTTGAACATTCTCAGCCACCAATCCTCAGCACACAAAGATGGATGTTCCTCGCTCCAATGGCCCAAATGAATTGATCTCGCATTTCTCAGTTCGGTACAGAACACCAGGTGTTTGAGGGACTCCACTTCGCGGGAGCAGAGGCAACAAGATAAGTCTGAAGATGCATTACAGGCCCATGTACGTGTCCGCTCTTTAGTTTTAAATTCATTTAAACGAAACAGCATGAAGAGTCTGCTCGCATTGGGGTTCAGGAAATATCCAATTGAGATATTTGCTGAAGGTCATGAGAGCCCTCATGACCTGTGGGGTCGACCGGTTTCAATGGCTAGTAGTGATTCAAACCATCTTCTTCAGGACCGTAGTTCGGGATAAGGAGTAGATCAGGGTTTCAGGAGTTTGAAACCAGGACAAATGCTTTGGTCAGACTGGGCTGGAGCTGTCAGTGCAGTCTCTCTGGATCCGTCTACCTGTAGGTGTCCTGCTCGCGGTGCTGCTGCAGCTCGAAATGAGCTGGTTTGAATCACTACTAGCAATTGGAAGGAATCAGATATTGCGTGAACTACCTCTCCAGTACACCCCCAGATGCTATGAGGGTGCATTTTTAGAAGAGCTCTCTCCGATCTCTTGGCCCCACGGCTAAAGAAGTCTCCCCTGTGTTTTTACTCTGGTGCATCTCCAAACGTTCAACACTTCTGATTCTCTGTTACCCACGGGAACCATTAAAGAATTAACACAGAACACAGAAAATGAACAGCCATCCCGATCTTGATCGGACCATCAGCTCACAGTTCCAGAATCTAATCCACAGTTCTGAACATTGAAGCCTTTACCCCTTTTGGATTTGCTACCCTCCTGACTTTCCCTGCCCTTGTGAATTAGAGGCGACCCACCTTTAGTTTTTTTGCCTCAGGATTTTTTCCAAGTATTAAAAAGTTATTATTTCCTACAAAACCGTTGTTTTTTGTGCTACCATCCTTGATATATTTAACGGTTCTAAGGAATTCAACGGCTTGTCCGTGCCCTCTTTTTTGTTTATCTCAACAACATACCCTGTTTATTATTACATTCTCTAGCGTTGACCAGAGGATGCGAGAACCGCCCAGCGCGTTTTCCGCTCCATAAGTTAGGATTGAAGACACTTTCTGTTCATAAAAGTTCCGTAGTGGTGTTAATGAAAACTTTCTGCATCTTTTATGCAGAAGCAGAGCCTTAGAATCCAGTTGACGGCATTTCCTCTTAGATTCAATGGCCCACAGGCCATCATAAATACTGGTGCTTAACAGCATGCCTAAGTATTTTACGCTGTTAGAAACGCGCAAAGGATCTTGGCCCAACTTCCAGACGAACTTTAAGTCTGTTGTGTGTTGTATTGCACTTAGGTTTTTGAGCAACAGGATTTCACATTTAGGTGCGTTGATTTTCAGTTTATTCAGGGTCATGTATTTTTGCACTGCCTCGAGCTTTCTTTGAAGACCGATAGGAGTCACGTCCAGTATGACCAAATCGTCCGCATAAAGCAACCAGCTAACATGTGACAAATGAAACTTTGGTGGAAATGCTCGCACAGCATTCATAGCATCACTAATGTCAGAAATAAAGAGATTGAAAATTGCCGCAGCCAAAGGGCATCCTTGTTTCACTCCCTTGCGAGTATTAATCGGTGCAGACAAGTTGTCCGATTGGTCTAAACGGATTCTGATTGTGGTTTCCGTGTGTAACTCCTTAATTGCCTCTAACAAACCGACTGGGCAACCCCAAGAACCCAACTTTTGCCAGAGAATCTCACGGTCTATCATGTCAAACGCATAAGAAAAATGGACAAAGGCAAGATATACTTTTGTCTTAGTACGCAAGGCTTCCATCATCAACAAATTCAGGATTAATAGGTTTAAAGAGCATCCAACGTTTTTAACAAATCCAGCTAGTCTTTCGTCTACTCGTTTTGCCTTTAGTGAACATTTAATCAGCTTGTTTTGCAGCACTGTTGCATACATTTTTCTCAGGACGTCCAACACTGGGCAATCATTTTTAGGACAAGCCCTATTGCCTTTCTTGAAGATTGGTACAATTATAGCGGTTTTCCATGACATGGGCGTCTGGCGTTGTGAATTTATTCTATCAAATAATTCTAGACACATTTCAGCCCAAAGGTCTGGGAACTGTTTAATGGTAAAGTTTGTCGAACCATCTGGTCCAGGGGCCCTAGAGCTTTTTGCTTTTACTATAATGTCTATGATTTCGTCTTTCGAGAACGTTAGGTCCCACAGTGTTTCATTGAGGGCAGTTGGAGCTGAAATGTCGTTATTTTTACTGTATAAAGTCTCGAAATGAGTCAACCACTCAGACTCGCTCACCAGACAGGCTTGCAGTGCAGTCTGCAATGTTTCGATGTTGTTAATAATGCGCCAGAAATCTCTGCTGTTCTTATTTTTTAAGGTCTTCATCATCGCCTCAGCGTCTTGTTGTTGCAGCAGATATTTATGCCCTTTTAGCCAATTTTTATAGGTTTGTTTCGACACCCGATTTCTTGGAATTCTTACACATACTGCCAACTGATTATTCCTACGAATCTCTGCTCGCACCAGTCTCTTTTGCTGCAAAACCTCAAGGTCAAAGCAATTGGTCTTTGTGAAGGACAGTTGTTTGAGGCCTATGTTTTTTGGTTTAAAATGAGTTAACAATGATGCGTATTCAATCTCCGAACATTCCGTCCGAAACTGATTACAGAGCTGAGCAACCTCAATTTCGTTCAGCCTCAATCTTATTCGGTTGGCTTCTACAGGAAGCTTCGTTGTCCATTTAGTTCTTGGATGGGACTAGACCGTTATAACATTTTATGGTCACTGTTACTCATGGGGAGGACTTTCAAAGATTTCACACGAGAGTGGAGTACATCAGAAACAAAGATGTAGTCAATAATAGATGATTTATCACCACGCTGCCAGGTTGAGCCTGGAGGTATATCACCTTCTGTACAACCGTTTAACATTGATAATACTTGTGCATTTAATTCTTACAACCATTCCTTGGCTAATAAGGCTTTATCCGATTTTAGAGGCTTAAAATAGTCCATATTTAAGTCTCCGCAAAGTATTATGTCTGCCCTTTGTGGGAATTATATCAGGCTGTCAATGATTGTCGAAACTTGATCGATGAATGAGTAGGTGCCTGATCTGCTGAGATTCCAGTACAGGTTTATCACATATATAATGTCCACAGCATCCTTGAGCAAAGTGTTCTTTCTTATCTCTGATACTTGGATATAGGGTGAGTAGTTAGTGGATTTTAATAAGCGGTAGCCTGAAGATTGCTTAATCATGGTTAGGAGGCCAGCCATTGGAAGCCCCTTCTCGGCCTTACAGGCAGGATTAAGGGCGCATTCAAACTCCGAAGAGACTGGTAATTCACTCATCCAGGTTTCTAATAGGCAAGCAAAATGAATGTCTTGCAGCCAATTGTTGTTGAGTAGATGAGAGAAACCTTGCGTGTTCCATGACACAAATGTGCAGACTTGAGCCACTGCATTCGTCTGACGTTAACTTCTAGGCTTATCATTCAGTGATTTAGCAAGCCAATTACAGTCACCTTTTTGTTGTTTGGGGACAGGGCTGCTTGACAGAACGATCTTGGTGTTATCGTTGGTTCTGTGACCGTTCATGGTGATACTGATTTTATCCATTGGACTGGATCTTGGTTCTGATTGAGTCTCGACAAAAGAAACGTTGTGGGGGGCCGGCCTCGATAGTCCATTTTGTTGTGAGAATTCAATTAATGGAATATGTACTGCGGTTGGTCGATCGACAAGGTGATTTGGCTGGTTCTTCATACCTGTAAAAGATTGAGTGAGTTGTTTGAACTGGCATAGTTAATGACGTGATCTTGTTCGTGTTTTTGATATTGGCATCCGTTACTTTGTAGATATCAAAACCCAGTGACATTAAGGCGTCTGCTGCTTCAAGGATAGTTCCTGCGATTATGTTCGATACTATGTGCAGTACCACCTTATCGTTGAGGTTTTCGTCAAGGAACTCGACAATTATGTCCCGTGAGCCCAGTGCTCGTAGGCATGGGATATGATGTAGTAGTTTTATTATGTTGGTGCGATTCAAGATCAACTTGTCGAATGAGTAATCTCTCCAACATAATTTTGTCCACCAAATTGTAGTCCAAGTGTCGATCTGCATCAAGCACTGTACGTGCTATCAGCAGTTTACAAACTGTTTTCATTGGTTGTCTTTCCAAATTCCGTGCAATTAATGTTGTTGACGAAGTTGGAGTACTTGGGAGGTCTCCCGCCAATACCGGGTTGGCGGCATCCAAGGGCAATCGAATAGGCTTCAAGATGCCAGAACGATTCCTTTGCGAGCTGGCTGCTATCCGCTCTTTTTTCCTGTAAAGTAGTGAACACAGGGCTCAGGGGTGCAAGTTCGCTTATTGGCGGGTCAGCGGATTTCAGGATTATTGAACAAGTTCTACCGCTATTAAAAGCTTCAGTCCTAGTTTGTAGTTCTCCTATAGGGTGGGGTAGGGTCGTCTTGGGGCACGCACTTACGCCGTCCGGAGGGGTTTTTGATAAAACCTCTCTCTGCGCCTCAGTCAAATCAGGCACTCTTGCATCGTCAATTCTTGCCGGCTGAAGAGCGGGCATCTCACTTTCATCACGGTAGGAGTCATACACAGAGAGGTTCAAAAGATCATCAGGGAGAGCGTGTGTAGCATCATCAATATGAATAACTACGTCCTCGTGTAAAACAACTGGTTGAGTAGCTAAGATGTTATTGATTGCATTAGTTGGTAAGTGAGGTAGTGTAAGCGTATTGTCTGCTTTCTCTACAGTCTGTATCACATTGATGTTTCTCAAACATTTTTGTGCACCTCTTAAATTAATCGTCTTGCGCCCAGGAAGGTTTTTAGCCTTCTTTAATTGCGGCAGCTGATGTTGCTTCCGTTTTGTAGTTTTCTGTGGATTGGAATCTGCACCACTAAAGATAGGAAAGACACCCACTGTCTTGACCAGGTCAACAGCAACGGCTTTAGTGACACTAATTGAATCGGGAACCAGCGTTCGAAGTGCAGAACTACCCGCAACTTGATCATTCAGCCGTGCCATATTGCCAGAGCTTCTTGATTGATGAAAAGCTGTGTTGAATGAGATTTCTGCAGCGTTTTCCCTTGTGAATTTTCAAAAACGAAACCACGATTGGGTGTAGATGGTGAAAGGCCAACAATCGAGATTCCATTTTCTACGCCCCTCTCAGAGTCCGGGTACATTGGAGTCACACCTATTGGTGCCGCAGGAATGTAAACCTTGAGGCCTGTGTTTTCTACCGGAAGAGCTGGCATTTGTTTTGAGGCATCAACCACCGGGCCCTGTGCAGGAATCAACGGCTGAGGCTGTGCATTTGGAAGCGAAGTTAGGTCAATCTGTGTAGTACACCAGACCTTTAAGTGGTTTGGTTGGAGATCCACCACTGCATCTGTGTGATTCTTGCGGAAGAGGGCCAGTGCCTCTTTTGACACTTCCGCAAATAGTTTTTTATCAATGGTGTCATTGCGTTTGTCATTTGCCGAAGAGAGTACTGCCAGAAATGTTTGGGTTACCTCATCCTGTTTGTTGTTGTGTGAGCTGTGCAACTCTTCCAAGTGCAATAGTTTTGAGTTCATTAGGGCTACTAAGGTCGTTAGGTCTTTTGTATTTTCATTGGTAGACTCAAAGTTTGGTGAAAGGCACCAAAGAAATAGCCATTGAAGAAATTAGTGTTGCTTGCAGTTCATTCATAGGCACATGTATACATGAGGCCACTCGGTCCCCTGTGACCTTCCGTGCCACTTCATTAGGACGTGTAATACGGCCAGTGCCAGGATTGGCCCTCCTTACTTTAGGAAATGGTCGATCGACAAAAGAGGAGTCGGAGTTGAAGACTTGTCCGTAGTCGAATACGCACTAGACTGATGATACGATTTTTTTGATGTTTGATGGCAGAGTTGATGATTGGAGCGGGAATGGTCTTTTCTGAGATTCCAGCAGGGTTGCAGGTGACACCTGAGTTGATTCACCTGTAGACGACACCTCTGCCATTCTAGCGCGTTTATAATTGACAGACCCCCAGATGTCTTCATTAATGTCAGTAAGTTTGTTGCCGTTTCCTTTTCAGGGACATTCTTACAGGAGAATCATTTTCTAGGATAGGATCCTGAAGTTCTTTTAGTGAGCGTGCTTTGTTTATAACGCGAAGATTTTGTAAAACATTATTTACAACCTCTAGTGAATTTCTCCTGTCAGGACGAGCCTCTCCTTACATTGGATCCTCCTGAAAAGATCCGGTGGATGACACAGCTGGAGCACTGTTGACTAGTATAGGTGCAATGGAAATAGAGGCAGTACAAAGATCCAGTGGTGGAGCTACATTAAACACATCGTCCTGAAATACTAGCTCTGTGAGATTTTCATACATGGACGTAGCCCGAGATGATGCCAGCAAGACTTTCGTATTTACAGTACACGCTTCTTATTTGCGAGCTATTTTGCCAGCACCTGTGGCCGTACTGCTGTATAACCTACTTGGATTGGGCTGGTTAACTGCCGCCTTGTCTTGTAATGAGTTAACCTCAGAAGCAGCAAGGCGCGGTCTCAGCGAAGAGTACAGCGTCAAGCTCGTCGTCCGACCTGTGCGAGGGAGCCGCGCCAGAGCTCTGCCCCTCCACAACAGAAGGCGCAACCGCTGAACCTGCAACAAGACCGCAGTGATGGCAAAGGAAGCAGAGGAGACGGAGGAAGCGGCCGCCCACCGCACCAGGTCGCGCAGAGACCGCACGCCCACACCCATGAGCGTGCCCCCAACACCACCGAACAAAAGCGCAGCGGCACACCCCACCAAGGACGGCAGCCTTCCCAATGCCACCGCGGTGAGTCCATTATCAGGATTGTCTGGGGGAGGGGGAGAGCTCCTTGGGCTACACTTAAAGACACGGTGTGAGCTTGTAGAGAGTTGACTAGCAGTATATCCTTATTGAGGGTGGCATTTAAGGGAGTATCATTTAAGTCACTTAAGTCATTTGAATCATTTGGAATATTTACAACAGAGACTACTGCCTCAAAGTCACCCGGTTCCTGAGGCTTATTTAAGTCTTCAATGACAGATGCACATGAGAAGTATCGACTTACTTGATTCTGTCTGGAGTGCTTTATTACGCGTTCTTCAGGCCTGACAGAACGTTTTGTTTGAGCTCTAGTCCGCGGTGATGCCATTACCACCGGCACCGGCGCAGCTAGTTCAGTAGACATCGTGCGAGTAGCATGCGAAGGAGATGCGATTTCTCCACTGTCCCCCACGCGCCACTCGCCAAACAGCCAAACAATGTCAGCTTGCCCTTTCTCCTCAGGACTTATGCCGCAAGGGTGTGGGAGGTGGCCTTTTATGGTCAGCTGACCCTCGAAGTTCTTAAAGGCACACGCACCTCCAGGTACCTCCAGAAAGGAGTGTAGGAAAGTAGATTGAAACAGTCTTCACTCGCCACAGCCAAACAGTGTCAGCTAACCCTTTCTCCTCAGGGCTTACCTAATGTGGTTATTGGACTTTGCCACCTTTATGCGTTTATGTGTTTAACTGTAAAGGACTACAACCTAGAGCCGAAAAGTCTAGTTAGCACAATTATAGTCCTACCAGTGTCCTCCACCCTCCCCATTGTGGACATGGCAGAGATGATAATTTCAGAAACTGCCCCAAATGAATGTATAGTGGCCATTTACTGTTGTACCTATGGACTCCCTTGGGGGGGAATGAAGGGGTGGGAGAGCGTGTGCAGATTAGAGAGAAATTGTGCTTCTAGAAGGCACACTGCACAATAGGTACAGTACAGAAAACTGATTGCTATAAGTGTGTGCTTTAATGTACCACGGTGCATGCTATGGCGAGAGGGTCTGGTGAAGAAGGAGACGCACCAGACAATATGTGGACGAGTGCCCTGCACAGTTCGCTGTGCAAGCCCACCAATGTAATGTACCACCCGAAAGAGTAAGTAGTACCTGGTTTCCAACTTTAAATGCACCCTGAAATTTGATTTTGTCAAACATTGCAGGGACTGCTCAAGGCCCGGGAGCTGGGTGTCCGCTCCACGTCACAAAAAAATAAAATAAAAAATGTAATTGTGTTTTTATATTGCACTGCATTCTGAAGTCCAACCTCCAAGTGCAGGACTGGGTTGTGAACTCGTGGTGCTCTGCATGGTCTTTGCTCCCAAAACAAGCGCATTGCCCCAGAGCTTTTCTCATTCTTTGCACTTGTGTAGAAGTGCTTTTCAAATAAACAATTACAATTCTTTTTAGGGTTTTCGTATCTGCAGATCTAGTCCTGCCCGTGGCTCACTGTTTGGATGTCCTCCCTGGGTCCCTAAAGTGTTCTAGCTGTCTTTGGCCATCTGATCATTGAGCAAAGGGTGCCAGTCGCCCTGGGGACACGGACACACACACACACATTTCTCTGGACCTTTATATTTTGGATGCACATTTGTTACTCTAAAACATAAATCATGATCATGCCCAACAACCCGTCAAACCAACCACACGCCATGGGCTACTGAAATGGGAAATAGATCAGAACCTTCAAAAGTAGGTACAAATCTTCGATTATTAATAGACAACTTGGCACTTGAACCACAAGTCAACATAGTAGTAACAAAGTGCTTCTTCTGCCTACTCAAGTGATACTACCTTTTCTCACTTCCCCACACAGAACACTAGCAGTCATCTGTCTGGTCATGTCAACAATTGACTACGCCAACAGCTTTTAACTACAGTGAATACAGATAGCAGCAGCAAGACTACCCCTGCGACTTGCTAAGAGAGCACATCACACCAGCACTGTGAACCAGACTACCAGTAAAAATAATAAAATGATATTTCTTTAAAATGGTCTGTATAATTCATGGCCAAGGAGCAGGATTCATCGAAGAAAAAATCTACATCTACAAAAACATTCAGGTCCAGCAATGGCATTAGCCTCGAACTAAAGCAATACTCCAAGTTGAAATTTTGTTGGTCAGCATTATCCTGCATCTCAGCAAAACTTTGTAATTCACTCCGAAAGGAAATACGGACAGAACAACACCTACAATTCAGAAAATTAGTAACTCACCAAGATAAGCAGAAAATACCATCAAAGAGAAATGGCCAACCACAACACAAGCACAGCCACTTAAAACCAAAAACAGAAACCGGATAAATCGAAGGCTGCGCTAATGAAAAAGCATATTTTATTTGAATTTATTTTATTGTTTTTTTTATAACGCGCTTAATACCGGTGTTCGGGTTCTATGCCCGGATCTATGATTCAAACCGCCATTGCTCTGCGTGGTCTTGCTTCCAAGACCAACGCGTTGCCCCTGTGCAATCCTCCGCACACAAGGACATTGCATGGTATTAATGCAAACCACCATCTAAAGGATATGAGTTTTCTATTGCGTTATGGATCATCTTCTGCTCGGCAGTGGTGGCTATGCAACCGTCAGCCCCCAGACAATGCCTGAGGTCTCTTTTCTTTGTTCACAAGAACTCGTTTTAGTCTCGGCCACCTGGTTGCACCCATACTGTATGTATGTGATAATGTGGTTCAGTTCATGCCTACCCACTGAAACATGGGAGGTTCTGGCCACCAGCCACATTTAATGCAAGGCATCCTTTTAATGAACACACACTTGTGGGAACAAGAGGAATTAAAAGGTGCACATTGGTGTATATTTTCTATTTTAATTAATAGCTTTGTTGATCCTATCGAGGAATGGTCATGGATCAACAATATTAGAGTTCCCGACCCTAAACTATCAACAGGTCGCAGTATTAAGCAGCACATTAAGTTTAAAGAAAATACCAAATACAATGCTGCAACGGAACATACACAGTTTTCCCATAGCATGCACTTAATTAAAGGCCTGGGGAGTGGTTGTTAGGCGGAAACCTGTGCAGTTCCCTCTGGGACCACTGCAAAAGATTTAGGACTACAGGTGTTTGGCAGTAAACCCACTTGGTAGCAGTCTGTACCACACAGATTCACTTGGTAGCTGTGGCTGAGCAGTCAGACTTCCCTCAAGAAGAGTTAGGCAGTATACAGAGTATTCACAATAGGTCAAGAGAACACACCAGAACAAGTAAACACTGACCAGGGCTTGGTGTAAAAGAGATATAATTATTTATTTAAAACCACATCTAGAAAAACACACAGGCGCTAATAGTAAGCAATTAAAAAACACGGTTACTAAAAGATATACACTCCCTTGAAAGAATATTAGACAAGTCTTAAGTAAAGCCACACTTATTTTCAGACAGCGGTGAGCGCTTAACATAGATGGCACTCTAATAATTTGTTTTAAAAAGGGAGAGAAAAGCAGAGAATAAATTGATCCCAACACTTTTTCACGAACACAACAAGAGAAGAAGGCAAACTAACACCGTGAATTCAGAGTCAGTAGGCCGGATCCGCTTTAAGAGGATCAAAACGAAATGTGTCCAAGGTCACACGGTTGCAGTGCACAAAAGTCTTGTAACGGTTCAAAAAGGAGTTGGACCAAAGAAAGGGACCAGTTAGAAGGTCAAGGCGGCCAGCCCAGTCCAGAAGGTTAAGGAGTTATTATTACCTTGTAGCAATCTTTAAAAAGGGAGGCCTGGCGGACACGGTACCTTAAAGTGATGAGAATACTCCAGCGGGGCAGTTGTTCCTGGCAGCGGATGCAAGTCGGTGCTTCATCCGGGGGAAGAGAGGATCTCGTCGGGAAGGAAGACAGGAGTCCGTTGCACTGCCAGGGAAGAAACCAGCCGCAGTGTTTCTCAGGTACAAGGAGCGGTCCGTTGATTCGCGGTTCAGTGGTAAGTGGTTATCCGGCAGCCAGGGTGCTTGGCACGGGCAGTTCGACCACAAACCGATCTGGGGTGCGAAGAAAGAAGGTAAACTGGTTGTGCCCACCAGTCAGGGGAAGAAGCCTCTCCAGTCGGGAGATCTTCTCTGTCGTCGAGAAGTGGTGAGTCGGTTCCGCAGGGCTCCACCGGTGGTGTCGTCGTGGTAGGTCTGCTCAGCTTCTCCCTCGTCGGATTCTCAGGTCCTGTGGTGACTTCTGAAGTTCCAGTCCCCAAAGCCCTACTTTTATGCAGCATACCCCCATTCACTCAGCCTAGCTGTCAATCAAACATGCTAAGTGGTGAGCCGGCCGGCTCACCACTTGGGCCAATCACAACTTGAGTTACCAAGGTAACTCAGTCCAGGGTGCCTAAACCCCCTCCCACACCCCCTGTGGTACCCAGACAGAGTGGCACCACTTTTGGAGGCTTCTGTGGAGAAGCCCGCGAAAAAGTGGAACAAAGGGCTCGACTGGGGTTGGAGTCACAGAAGAGAACACAAACGCCATTTTAGAATAGAGTTCTGGCAAAAAATACCAACCGGTGAATTAATATTAATTAAATAAACCGGCGGTATGTTCGAGGCTATGAGAATTAAATGATTAAAGTTGGTAGCCTCGAACAATGGGAAAATCCCATAGGGAAATATTTGCAGTCGAATTTAAAAAGTAGTTTCCACTGCCACCAGCCAAAACTCGATCGGGGGGACGGAGACGTGCCCCCTCGACTAACAGACCCCGGGGCAATCAAATTGCCCTGACCAGTACACCATAAATCATGTCCAAGAGTGGGAGAAGGAGAGTCTCACTCTTGGCAGGAGAAAAAAACAAACTCCAGAAATCCAGCAAAGCTGCTGGGGGACTCACTAGGTTAGGAAATTCAGCCTAAAGAGAGAATTCTCCCCAATAGTGGTTGCGAATGCGAGGTCCAGGATTTGCTAAAAGGCCGGCTTTGCTCTTTGTAGGGTAATAAAGATAGCTGAATTGGTTAAAGCACTGGGGCGGAGTCCTGGTTCAAGTGAGCACGATCAATGAGGCAGCCATTGTAATATAGGGTGGACGCCTTAGTACTTGTGTAAATCATCTAAACTTAAAAGTTAAATTGAGTAATCTCAATTTCCGCCACCCCTTTTGTTTTACCCCTGCGCCCCCTCCCCTCTCCTTTTTCTGGCTCCAGTGCTCCCCTTCCTTGCCTGCCACCGCCTGGCTCTCCGTCTGAAGGAGCTTCGGTCTCCCTGAAGTTTGCATACTTAAATTCTTATCCAGTGCTGCAACTTATCTTTCATGTGCTGCTGGAGTGAGTGGAGTGGCAGGGAATGAGATCCGTTCCTTGCAGCTTCCATACCTGGCAGCTGCTCTAAAGTCCCTGCTCTGATATCGCTTTGCACTGTGGTCTCAGACAGGTGCCTTTAGCCTCGGGGTGCCTCAGGCTATTGTTTGTTCAGTGGCAGGGGGTCCTTGGAAAGAGAAGCGATTCAAGTGACACTGGTCTTTGCATGTTGATGTTGAAAGTCTTGGGGTGGTAAACAAGAGCTGTTTCACAAATCATGGACAGGCTGAGAGAGAAATATATAGTTTGGAGCAAATGTTTTATATTAGTTTTCTGCTTCCCTTCACTCATTCCTCCCCGCTCCTCTCTTCCCTTCTCCCCACACATGGTTGCTTTCCTTTTCTTTTCTAAATTGCAGATTACTAGCTGCCCATGGCTTATTTAACAGAAACCGTCCAGTTTAAGCTCTTGTGAAATTAATAATCTATTGTATAGACCTGTTGTGTTATGGTATACACGATTTGGGCTGTACTCGCAATGTGTACATTAAAAAACTCCAATGAAACGTTTTTGCAAAGAAATATGGGGGGGGGGGGTCAAATAGCGACAAAGGGGACGGGATGTGGGTGTCAGAGGTCATCCTTCAAGAAAAACGTAAACAGCAGGGTCAAAATAGTTGTGTTTCTGCCTGGCAGGAGACTGAAGTAATGTTGCACTGCATGGGAAATGTTTTGGTCCAAGCATGGAGGAAGAGGTGCAAGCATGTCACTGCTGCAGCGAAAGTTTTAGTACCTGAGTGCTTAAATGGCCATTTTTACTTTTTGGTTTCAACAGTTTTTACCCTTATTGTATTTGTGTATTTTATCAATGATGATGATGATTTTATTGTAATTTCATGGCTCATTGTGTGTGGCTTTTATGGCCTATTTTGATCTAAGGAACAAGTTACTTACCTGTAACTGTTGTTCTCCAGCATGGGTCTGGCATGGATTCACATGCTCATGAATATTACCCGTCATCAGGCTGGGAATCCTCGGTAAAGAAAAAAACAGTTTCAGTTTTGTTTCTTAACTGTCTTTCTACTAGTAACCAATCACTGGTCTCTGGGTCAACCAATGACTGCCCTCTACCTAAGCCCCTCCTCTGGCAGCCATCTTCAGATTTGGTAGCACGTAAAGTGGCAGTAGGACCAAGAGAAGAGAAGAGAAGAGGGGTAGGAGGGAGGGTTTGCATGTGAATCCATGCCAGACCCATGCTGGAGAACAACAGTACAGGTACGTAACTTGTTCCTTCTCCAGTATGGGGTTTGGCATGGATTCACATGCTCATGAATACAATAATACATAGCAGTACACACATGCACAACAACGGGAGGTGGCAAGGCTCAACATTAAGCATTTCAACAACTCAAAATTACGAGGTAGATGCACGAGGACATCATGCTGAGTAGGGACTTGATGGACCTCACCCTGGCCACGTCCATGGTCAACAGCCGTTGTACCTTGCCCAGGATGGCTTTCGTCTTTTCCTCTGACGGCAAAGCCAATCGCGCCACTGTGTAGAGTCTGGCTCCCAGGAACAGGGAGCGTCGGTACCAAGTGGGATTTCGCGAAGTTGATAGAGAATCCCAGATCCGTGAGCAGTTGAACGGTCTTTGCTGTGTGATCGACGGCGAGTTCCCTTGACTTTGCTCGAATGAGCCAATCGTCCAGGTAGGGGTAGATGTTGATCCCCTGAAGGTGCAGCTGCGCCACCACTGGTGCCAGGCACTTGGTGAAGACCCTGGGTGCCGACTTCAGTCCGAATGGAAGGGCCTTGAACTGATAGTGTCGCCCTTGGACAACGAATCGTAGGAACTTCGATGTCCTTTGAGAATGAGGATGTGGAAGTAGGCATCGTCCAAGTCCAGCGACGATAGGAAGTCGCCTTCTTCCAGCTGTCGCAGCAAACGCTGGAGGGTGACCATCCGGAATTTATTTCGGACGAGGAAGTACCGCGAGTACACTCCGGAGCCCCGGAGCCTCTTCGGGACGAGTTCTATCGCGCCCTTTTTCAGCATTGCTCGTACCTCCAGAAGTAGCTGTGGGACTTGGTTTTCCTTCCTGGCCACAGGTGGTAGACGGGGACACTTTCTTTGGAATTCCAGAGTGTGCGCGTGGGCCAGCGCGTCCAGCACTCAAAGATCGGTGGAGATGGATTCCCACACGCTGACGAATTTCGCCAGCCGGCCTCCCACTGGGGTGCTTCGGTGGGGGCCCGATGCCGTGGCTGGTTCAATCCTGCTTCGGCGAGGCCTTGGCAACAATGACATCCTCCAGCCTTGCTGCGGCCTCTGTAGGCCTCCTGCGACGATCAACGGGCCGTTTGGTAGCACAACGCTTGGTAGTATGAGGAACCGCCACCAAATCCTTTGGACGCACCTTGAGACATGCCTCCGGAGGTCCGAAAGGGTGGCCGTCGCTTATAGAGAGAATCCAAGGCCCGGGCCGTCTCGGTATCTGCCTGGATGGCCTGCAGTGACTTGTCCACTTGCCTTGCCAAAAAGGTTGTTCCCGTCGAAGGGCATGTCCAGTACCCTGGTCTGCACGTCCTGACGGAAATCGGTGGCCTTAAGCCAGCCACGCCAGCGAAGGCAAATGCCTTTGCCCATCTGGCGAAAGCCAGTGTCGGCGATGTCTGTGGTCACCGTGATGGCGTGGTCTGAAGCCACCTTGCCTTCCTGCAAGACTTCAAGGGCTTCCGCCCTCTTGTCATCTGGGAGGAAATCCAGGAGGGGAGAGATCTTGAACCACAGCTCTCTGTCGTAGCGTGCCAAGTGTCATGATCTCTGCTTCCAAAAGGTCAGGGTTTTCCCAACTCCCTTGGAAGCAGATCCATAACCCAGGTTCCGAGTGCCAACCAGTCCCAATTGGGACCTTTTGGACCCAGTCCTGGCGCCAGTGGCACCAGGCTCATAAATATGCCCAGTCCCAGCGCTGGAAGCGCCGGGCTCATAATGCTTGGGTGGACTTACCTGCAGCAGACCATGCTGCTTACTTGCCTGCCAGTTGAGTCTCTGATCCTCTTCTGTTTGGAACTACTTTTCCTGTTGGGTGGGGCAGGAGCCACTCCCTAGATTCAGAACACTGGAACTCTTCTGGAAAGCAGGAACTCTTTTCTTACCTAGGCGTGGCTGTGGAAGGAGACACCTAAGCACTACAGGAGGCTATTTAAACCACACCCGATGGATGAATCTTGCTTTGCGTTATTCTGCATCCTCAGCAGCAGAACGCTCATCGTGTCTTCTGCATCTGATCCTGGGCCTAAGGAAAAAGGCTTACCATTCTGAATCCAGTCTTCAGCAACACCTATAAAGACAAGAAAGAACAGGTTAGCATTACGGTCTTCAGTGACAGCTCTTCACTTACCTGGTCCATCGGCTGTCACCAACGCCTCGCGCTGCATTCCGGCATCTGAAAGACAAAGGCTTACCTACTCTTCGTGCGCTCCGGAGGTCTTCACACTGCATTCCGGCATCTGAAAGACAAAAGCTTACCAACTCTTTGCACGCTCCGGAGGCCTTCGGCGCTGCATCCCGCATCTGAAAGACAAAACAAGGTGCGTTTAAAGACATTGGGGAACTTTAATACTCACGTGCCATTACTCCTTTCCACATCTAACCCAGTGGGTATTCCGGCACCCTGCAGCCGCCCCGAACTTGTACCTGCAAAATAAAAAGACAGTTAGAGCGCATCGTGAAGCAGGCAACAAGCGTTTACTTACGTGCTTCCAGGCGCCTCTATTCATCACACGGGCTCCATCTTCAACTCACTTCAGCCCGCCATCCGCCATCGCCGGAACCCTGCAAAACAAGAGACATCATTACTAAAGACTTTAAAGACATTAGAATTACTCGAAACTTACCGTTCGTGCAGTAAACGACGGACAGCAGTTCTCTGAAGTCAAGAGGCCTGCTCCCCTTATCCAGTGAAGAAACTGGTTACAGCACCCTGCCTCGAGGCAGATGGAGAGCACGGCGTTCACTTACCTAAGGTGAGAGCGTTAACCTTTGGGGTTCTACAGGAGAAGAGAAAGGGAAGAAGAGAGAGACATTCAATAACCCAGTTCATTAATCCCACATTTTCTATCTGCAGACATCTTACCCTTCGAGCCAGACATACAGTGCACAGAGGTCCAGCCCAAAGAGCCAGCCGTGTGTTACACATCACCTTTGAAGATACGGTATACGCCCAGTCAAGACCGGCGCCTCTACGGGAATCAGGTGAGCGTTACACCAAGATCGCGAGGGCGTTGGCCGCTTTGATGGTCGTCGTCGCCGTCGCCCCATGGCGTCCAGCTTCTTCCCCTCACTGTCAGGTGGGGAAGTGGAAGTTGATCCCCGTCGCCCCTGCCGATTTCTTCTTGGCCGCTGCGGAGACCACCGAATCCGGGGACAGCTGAGCTCTGAGGCACATCGGGGCAGAATCTGGGACCCGGTACTACTTCTCATACCGGTCCCTCTTCGCAGGCGCTGTGGATGGGTTCTTGAGTAGCGACAGTCCTTCGTCCCAGATGTCGTCTAATAATGGTTCTGAGAGGACAGTCTTGCTCTTGGCCTCCCGTCGCTGGTAGAGGAAACCTTCCTTCTGTTCTTCAGGACAAAGTTGGAAGAGCACCGAAGCCTTGGCGATCATGGCGTGGAAAGAGCCAATTTCGTCAGGGGGAGGGAGGAGGCCCAGGCAGGAGGTGATGGGAGATCTGGCCCGTCATCATCACCGTCGTCGTCCGTCCCCGCCGTCTCCGTTCCCGTCTCGTCCCTCGGTGGAGGGGAAGGAGGTGAGGGCTGGAAAGGAGGTGGGAGGATGGATTCGTCTCCGCTTGGTCGGTGGGCTTCCCGACGATCCAGACGCCGCTGGATCGTCCGTTGGGGTTAAGGGCAACCTTGTCCTTGTCTCCGTACACAGGGCCCGGATAGCCATCAAGATTGCTCCAGAGTTGTCCTGTGGCATAGGCACCGGTTGCAACGAGAGCGACGGCTGGGAAGTAGGGTCCTCCGTCTCCTCCACGATCTGCGGCTCCTCGTCGGCTCCACTGTCGTTGTCTATGTCTGCCTCATCGGGATCCCTCCCGTAGGACCAGACTTCCTCGAACTTCTTGTCCAGGATGTTTGCAATGCCAACCAGCTCATCTTCAGAGGTGGTATCAGTGTCCGTTATGGCTACCGTGCCCCCCCCTCTTTCTCCACCCGGGGTTTCATGGGGGTCTTAGCGATAGCCTGAAAAGAGGATTCCCTCCGGGGTGGCAGGGAAACTCTAGGCACGGAAGTCGTCTCCACTGGGGTTGCCATGACTCCTTCGATCGAGGCCCTAGCCGGGTGAATCAGGGCCTTCGCGACTTTGGGCGCGCCCGAGGCCTTCACCTTGGGGGAGGGTCATTGCCTTGCTCCCCCTCTGCAGCCGTCGGGATCGACCAGGGCTTCTCCCAAAGCTTACCCGGGTTCTCCGACTTCCTCTTCACCGAGCCAGAGCGTTGGCTCGTGGTTGATGACGTTGGTGACATCGCGCCCTGCCTGGCAGCCAAGGAGCCTAAACCATCAGCGCTCTCGGTGCCCGCAGACTCGCGGTGCTTTGCCTTTTGTTGGGTCCCTGTCGCCAGAGCACCCTCAAAGGTCTTAAGAGACCGCTCGGACTTCCTCTTCTTCTCACCTGCTGCTGGTCTTTTCCCCTCCAGACAGTTGGTGAGTCGAACACGACGATCCTTCATTGTACGTTCGGACATATTCTTACACAACGCACAGTCCTTCCCCACGTGCGATTTGTCATCGTGAAGGCAGTAGAGGCGCTGAGAGTGCTCATCTTCCTTGAAGACATTCTGTAATCCGCATCCAGGGCAGGTCCTGAACAGCTTGGATCCAGGCGTCGTGTTTCCTTTGTCCTGGGCCATGTCCACACGTGGTAGGCCTCAAAGATCTTCCGGAATCCTCCAAGAAGTGAAAACGCGACGAAAATTCACCCTTGAGGGGCGAAGAAAATTCAGAAACAGGTCCCCATTGATCGGAAGTAGAATCGGTGGAGCTTGAGGCTCGATTGACCGAAAAAAATAAGAGTAAACTCTTCGAAAAATTGCAAAACGCAGTTAAAGCTCGAGAGCTATAGCACGAGGATCCCAACACTTGAACGTGAGGTAAAACTCTGAAGATGGCGCCAGAGGAGGGGTTTAGGTAGAGGGCAGTCATTGGCTGGGGGCAGTATGACCCAGAGACTGGTTACTAGTAGAAAGACAGTTCAGAAACTAAACTGATTTTTTCTTTACCGAGGATTCCCAGCCTGACGACAGGGAATAGTCATGAGCATGTGAATCCATGCCAGACCCCATGCTGAAGAAATAAAATATCAAAGAAAGTAAACATTTGCACAAATAAAGATTGCAGATTTTGCAAATTTTTCAGGAAGTCACGAAAAACTGTGGTTCGTATTTATGACATATGCTGAGGCAAACTAACACTGCTGCTCAGATTACCAAGTCCATTTTAACAGGTTAATTGCTCATGAGGTGGCCATCGCATATCCTCCCCAACCATTAGCATTTGCAGAGTAGGTTGATGGTCACCTTCAAGCAGCACCTGCTTTAATTGAAGATGCCACTTTACTGTGATTTTATGACTGCAGCTCGGAGGATAAAAGTTACAAATTGATGGAAACTGTAAAGGTCTCATGGAGCAAGACCAGACAAAAAACTTCAAGTTCAAAGTAAAATAAATAAATCAAATGTTAGGATAGTAACTTGTCCTATGCCAAGATGGGATTCCCATACCTGAATAGTCAAGAGTTCAATTTAAAAATCTGTGTGTCCAAAACCTATACTTGCCCTCACAACTAAAGCTGAACAATGCGTAGGGATGTCAATAATAAAATAAATTGTATTTAACTCAAAGTTCTGAGCTTCTCCCAGACTCATTTCATATCCCCTTCCCGAAGTGTAATAAAGTTCCACAAAATCTCAAGATTACCTTTCTCAAGTTGAAAGTAATACAGTTCCAAACAGTACTCGGGGTTCTCTTCCCCAAGTTCCATGCAACACAATTCATAACCAAAAGATCTTGAGGCGCTGTTCTCAATTCAACACGTGTGGTTTATCAAGTGTGCGTTCCCTTCCCCAAGACTTTATCTTCACCACTTATACTTGCTTCAGTCTTTTCAAAAGGTTTCACACAACTCAGGTTCCACTTGACCCTCCTTCTGGTTTGCCCCACTAGTTCACTTACAGTGTTTTCATTGATTTGTTTTACAATGTCTTTGGTTTTCCGCATTCAGGGCTCACAGGTCTGCGCAGCTGTCAGACCACACAGTCCATCCATCCATCCATCCATCCATCCATCCATCCATCCATCCATCCATCCATCCATCCATCCATCCATCCATCCATCCATCCATCCATCCATCCAACACAGGTTGCACAACCAGGATCCCTGGACTCTTCAGCCCACACAGGTCCTTTGTCACTGGCTCATAAGCACCAAATCACCTTACCTTAGTTCCTCTGTATGAGCCTCCGTTAGGGAGAATTCTCTTATAAGGCTAATTTCCCAAACCTAGTGAGTCCCCCAGCAGCTTTGCTGGATTTTTGGGGTTTGTTTTTTTCTCCTGCTAAGAGCGAGACTCTTTTACTCCCACTCTTAGACATGATTTGAGGTATGTCTTTGACTTGTTATGTGCTTATGGGCTATGGGGTTTCTTTTTACTCCATAGGGTTTCATCTGTTTTTCTGTATGTGTGGTACACAGCACCCTCAGTGCAGTACCACAGGGGTGTCACAATGACCCCCAAACAGACTCCATACCCTGGGACTGACTACTGTCTCCCAGGGCATGCAAAGTCACCATTGGCTTTACTAGTCCAAAATTGTGAACAGAACCAGTACAAACCATCATATTGTGGAAGTACTGGTAAGGGGTAATTCGATTGCCCCTGGGTCTGTTTTCGAGGGGGCACTGTCCCGTCCCCCTTCGTCGAGTTTCTGGCTGGTGGCAGTGGTTACCACGCAAAATATTCCACCAGAATATTCTCTATGGGATTTTCCCGTTGATTTTTAACGCATCACTTTTTGGTGCAATGTTAAAGATATCGTCGGTTTATTTTTTTAATATTAAATCACTGGTTGGGTCTTTTTGCCAGAACTCGATTCTAAAATGGCATTTGTGTCCGTCTCTGTAACTCTGACCAAGGTCGAGCCCTTTGTTCCACTATTTTGGCGGGTTTCTCCACAGAAACCCTCCAAATGGTGCCACTCTGTCTGGGTTCCACAGGAAGGGTGGAGGGGGGAATTGACACCCTGGACTGCGTTGCCTAAGCAACCCAAGTCACACTCTACTCTGATTGGCCCAGTGGTGAGCCGCCCGGCTCACCACTTAGCATGTGCGATTGACAGCTAGGCTGATGAATGGGGGGTTTTCTGCATAAAAGCAGGGCCTTTGGGACTGGAACTTCAAAAGTCACCACAGGACCTAAGAATCCGAAGAGGGAAGAAGCTGAGCCATCTGCAACGACGACACCACCGGTGAAGCCCTGCTGCAACTACCTCACCACTTTCCCCGACGACAAGAGAAGATCTTCTGCTGGACGAGTCTTCTTCCCCTGAGCTGGTGGGATCAACCAGTTTGCTCTTTTCGCCTTCCAAAGATGTCTCTTGGTTGAATCGCCCGTGCCAAGCACCCCGGCGGCCGGATAGCCAAGCTCCCCACTTTTGACCGCGAATAAAAGGACTGCACCTTTTAATCGGGAACTCCGCGGCTGGTTTCAACCCTGTGCAGTGCAACGACTCCATGTCCCCTCCTCGACGAGATCTTCTCTTCCCCTGGTTGGAACCACGAACTTCAACCACTGCCAGGAACAACTGCCCCCGCTAGAGCTTCCTTTCTCTTTAAGGTACTGTGTCCTGCCTGGCCTCCCTTTCTACAGATTGCTAAAGGTGACCCTTAAATCCTTGGCTTCTAAACTGGGTTGGCTCCAGGCCTTCTAACTATATCTTTTGACTCACCCCAACCTCTTTTGAACACTCTGTAAAGACTTTCAGTGCACTTTAAACCGTGTGATCCTGGGCACATTTCGCTTTGCTCCATTTAAAGTGGGCCTGGCCTATGAACTTTGGCTCTACAGTATAACCTGCCTTTCTCCCCTTGCTCTGAACGTTTAAAAGTGTTGGGAACCGTTTTATTCTTCTGCTCTGCCTTTTTCTCTCCCTTTAACTGCTTTATCAGAGTGCCATCTTGGTTAAGCGCTCACCTCTGTTCTAACAAATAGTGTTTTAACCCTGACTTGTCTGATAACTATTAAGGGAGGTGTGTATACTTTACCTGACTGTGTTTTAACTTGCTTTTTATTGAGAGTGCTAGTATATGCCATAAAGTGTGTTTTAAATAAATAATTATATACTTTTTATACAAAGCTCTGGTCAGTGTTTGTTTACTCTACTATGTTTTGGCCCTATTGTGTATAATCTGCATACTG
Source organism: Ambystoma mexicanum (assembly GCF_040938575.1). Lineage (NCBI taxonomy): Eukaryota > Metazoa > Chordata > Amphibia > Caudata > Ambystomatidae > Ambystoma > Ambystoma mexicanum. Next base: position 20,319,134 of record NC_090922.1, on the reverse strand, counting down.
CCCTAATCTTCTTGAGAGAAGTCTGACTGCTCAGCCACAGCTACCATGTAAATCTGGGTGGTGCAGACTACTACCAATTGGGTTTACTGCTTACTCCTGTAGTCTTAATCTTTTTTGCAGCGTTCCCCAAGGGAACTGCACAGGATTCTGCCTAACAGCCTCTTGGCTTCATGTGCTGTTTTACACTCCTCTAGTTTCCCTTTGTCAGCCTTGTGGCTCTGCCATCACGTGTCGCACACCTCTTGCCAATCTTTGGCCTCGCCACACTGCATTCACTCATATAAGTTCACTGTGGGGGAGGGGTTGTTAATTACCCCACCTTTTAGGCGCTTTGTCACACTTGCACTCGTCTCAGTAATTCACTTTCACATGGGCGCTTGGGCAGTTCTCCGTTTGCTTTGCCCATCAAGTTTTATCCCATTCAATATTTAATATGCTTCGTTTCAAGATTTCAATCAATTTGTTATTCACTATGTTCAGTATTCAATATGCACTTGTGTTGCTTAATTTGAAGTTTCCATTCATTTCAGTATTCAATATGCATTAGTTTTGCTCAATTTACAGTTTCCATTCAGTTTGGCATTCAATATGCATTTGTTTTACATAATTTTGCAAACCATTACCTAATTTCGGTCAGATAGGAGCGTCCAGTGTCTGCCATGTGTTTCCCCCTGCATGCCAGCAACCTAAATGCTTCTCCACGGACGCAGGCGGCATCCTCTTCTCCTGGCTTTCTTGCAGCTCCTGCTACCTGCTCTCTGTTACGGCGGCTCCCAGACCTGCAGCAATTACACGGGCCACTTGTTCTGGGTCCCTTAAGTCCTCTGGGATATATGCCGGCGTCCTGGCTCCTTCAATGTTCCCACCACGGCTGCCTCCTCATAACAAGGGTTCTGTGGCAGGTCTTTCACCCACGTGCCTTCCTGTCACTCCTCTTGGTGAACTCAGTCTCTCATTTTATACAACTGCAACCACCTTACAGGTTGCAGGTGTGCTCTCTCAATTCGATCTGCCAGATTTTGATTAAGGGGACATGCCTGACTCTTACATCACTTTGCAGGCATCTTCTTCAGAGGTGAAATTATGTAATGTTCACTACTCTTAGTCGCCTCTTCCTCGTCTCAGTACTGTCAAGTGTCATGTGTGGGAAAACGAGGGGAACAACTTTGTAGTAACCCATAAAGGTTGGGGGAGGATTAGTTTGGTCCTCAACAGGAAAAAGGGGATACCATATCTCGCCTGTGTACACCCCACTCCCAATCCCAATCCCTAAGGACTCTCCACCCAGGTGGTCCTTCCTGACTTGCCACCCACAGGGTCGGGATCCCAGAGCGAAGGCCTTTCCCTGGCCACCTGTGCATAGGATCCAAGGGGAATAGGAGTGAGAATAGATTTCTCACAGTACTGAAAGTTAGAGTGTGATCCGACTATGTGTGGGTCCAAAGTAACTGGCCCCTTTTTGCTTTCAATGTTACCTTCTAGACAGTGCATCTGGACAAAAATAAATGTATAAACTACACTTTCCTCTTATGGATTAAGGATACAATCATATTTATGCTTATTCGGATCACAGAAATAATGCTTTAAAGAAAAAACGAAATCACAAAAACAATTACATAATATGGATTTAGGTTATAAGGCATCTGTAGATATTAAAGATGGGAACATTGCCTTAATAGTGATTAAGGTTTTTAGTCCCTGATGTTCCCTCCATAAAAACTGGTCAAGGATTGCAGGTCTGGAAAGTATCTCTCAGATAGTGGTCTAGTTTCAGAATGAGAGTCTGCAGACCATCTCTCTTTATATGAAAGCCCCTAACCTAGAAATAGAGCCTTACCAGCCATTGGTTTCACTCCCACCAGTCCAATACCAATAAGGATCGAGCACACCATTTCACTCGGAGGCTGGAAGAGTCTCTGTTAGTACAAATGGGACTAGAACCAAGGAAGTAATTTTTCCTTTCCTTGTCGTTCTGGTTGTTCTCCTTCATAAATGGTTGTAAAGCAGATTACAACGGTTAGGGAGATTTGTCTACAGCCAAATGACGAGGGTTGTAAAATCCTCTAAACTATAGCAAGACATGGTTTTCAACTGGAGGATAGACTCAAGTCTCTGAGGGAATTAATAGCAGAGCAGTCAGGCTTCACTCAAGTGAGGAGGTAGGCATGTAGTTAAGTACAATTTGTCCCAATAGTCAACACCAGATAGTGCACCACCACACTGGTATAACGAAAAATGTACACATTATAATAAAATTACACACGGGTCCAAATGTTTTTAGGTTCAAATAAGTACTTTGAGTGAAACAGAAGATAATAAAAAATGCATTTCTTGTATAAAAACAGTAAAGGGAGATAGACCGGCACTACCCACCCCTAGGCTATACTCTATGACTTAACTGGTGGTAAACGGAGTACCTACAAGGCTAAGGGGTGAGGGGAGACACCATTGCACAATATTAAATACATGATACTATTTATACAAATTAACATTAAAACATTATAAAAAGGTAACATATAAAAACAAAAGAAGAATATCAGGATCCAAATGCCCACCTGTGAATAAGCACAGTAATCCCCACAACTACTAGTACGTTGTAACACAAATTCACAACACACATGTAGAGCATATACCAGGCACAGCAAACCTGAACGGTCTCATTACACTGCAGGGAATAAAGTGACAAAAAATAACAAGCATATATACATTGTAGCATAACACTTACCTAGACAGGATGACCATGTTAGGCTGGGAGGATAGCTTGGGGGCAATGCGTTTGTCTTGGAAGAAAGACAATGCAGAGCAACACAGGTTAAAATCACGGTCCCGCGCTTAGAGAGTGCATTATAAAATCAAAATTAATTCAAAATACAAAATAAATTGGTGGCATCAGCTAAAAGTTCAGCCTTCAGTAAAAATAAAAACAGGGATGTAATAATTTGCTTTTCCGAAGGGTGACCCAGCACCCAGGTGCGGAAGCAATGGCCATGTAGGCACCAGGAAAGCATAATAATAAAATCATGAGATCCAGGAGGCTCAGAAGGCATGAATAAGTGAGAATTAAACAGTCCCACAATAAGTGCAACAGTAGACAACCAAAGGCAGCCAAGGTGAAGAGGAGAGATGGGGTAATGGTGTCCCACCAACCCGTCTGGCCAATACAAGCCTTTCTACCTCAAGGTGCTAGAAAAAAGGAAGGTAAAATGGGCAGATGTTTTACTTTGTTTGCACTTACTGAGTGGTTTCACCGAAGCGCTTCACAAAATAATTTAAAAAGTAAACTTTTTTTTCCTCGTATGAACAGTACAGAAATGAGAGATGAGCCTTGAGGCTGGAGCGAAAGATATCAAGGGTATGATATGATAGTTTATTTATATAGTGCCTATACACAATATGTTTCAAAGCGCTTCAAGGAGGGAGGGGACATAGGAAAATACAGTTACATTCAGCAAAAGTCCTTGAAACAATACAGAATGTGAAAATAACTATCATAATAGGCCTGTCGACATTTCTGATAGTGCAAGTGCATGGAACAAGTAAGGCAAGAGGTGATGGAAAGGAAGGAAAACCGAGCAAGCAGTAACATTACTAAGTCTGACGACAATTTACGCAGTGCAGGTGGTAACAAGAGGCGGGGTGGGGGGGGCAAGTGGACGGAGGGGGGAAGGAGAACAAGACACGCTACTGAGCAAAAAGTCAGTGATAAATTGAATAGTAGGGTAGGGGTAGGGGGAGAAAAAAAGGGGGGACAGACAAGCTGCTATCAAGAGTCACGGAACAGATGATAGGAGTAAGTGCTAGGAAGCGGAAGTCTAAGAGGGGGGAGAAAAGGAGGGGGAGTAGGAGGGAAGATGAAGAGGATGGAAATGAGGAGGGGGGGTGGAGCGCAGAGCAAGAGGGGGGGCAAGCAGGGTGAGGGCACACAGATACTCACGGGGAGGCAAACAGAATCTCAGGGGGGCAAACAGACACTCACGGGGGGCAGGGGGGCACACAGATACTCACGGGGGGCAGGGGGGGAACACAGATACTCACGGGGGGCAGGGGGGAACACAGATACTCACGGGGGGCAGGGGGGCACACAGATAGTCACGGGGGGAAGGGGGGCACATAGATACTCACGGGGGGGCAAACAGAATCTCAGGGGGGGCAAACAGACACTCACAGGGGGCAGGGGGGCACACAGATACTCACAGGGGGCACAGACAGATACTCACGGGGGGCAGGGGGGCACACAGATACTCACGGGGGCAGGGTGGCACACAGATACTCACGGGGGGGCAGGGGGGCACGCAGATACTCACGGGGGCAGGGGGGGCAGGAGGGGCACATCGATACTCACGGGGGGCAGGGGGGCACATACTCACGGGGGGCAGGGGGGCACACATACTCACAGGGGGGCACACATACTCACGGGGGCAGGGGGCACACATACTCACGGGGGACTCACGGGGGGCAGGGGGGCACACATACTCACGGGGGTCGGGGGGCACACATACTCACGGGGGGCAGGGGAGCACACAGATACTCACGGGTGGCAGGGGGGAACACATACTCGCAGGGGGGGCACAGATACTCACGTGAGTCAGGGGGGCACACAGATACTCACGGGGGAGCAGGGGGGCACACAGATACTCACGGGGGAGCAGGGGGGACACATACTCACGGGGGCAGGAGGGGGCACACAGATACTCACGGGGGTCAGGGGGACACACAGATACTCACGGGGGATGGGGCGGCACACAGATACTCACGGGGGCAGGAGGGGGGCACACAGATACTCACGGGGGCAGGGGGGCCACAGATACTCACGGGGGGCAGGGGGGCCACAGATACTCACGGGGGGCAGGGGGGCACACATACTCACGGGGGGCAGGGGGGGAACACAGATAGTCACGGGGGGCAGGGGGGCACACAGATACTCACGGGGGGCGGGGGGGCACACAGATACTCACGGGGGTGGGGGGGCACACAGATACTCACGGGGGCAGGAGGGGGGCACACAGATACTCACGGGGGCAGGGGGGCCACAGATACTCACGGGGGGCAGGGGGGCACACATACTCACGGGGGGCAGGGGGGGAACACAGATACTCACGGGGGGCAGGGGGGCACACAGATAGTCACGGGGGGCAGGGGGGCACATAGATACTCACGGGGGGCAAACAGAATCTCAGGGGGGCACACAGATACTCACGGGGGGCAAGGGGGGCACACATACTCGCAGGGGGGCACACAGATACTCACAGGGGGCAGGGGGGCACACAGATACTCACAGGGGGCAGGGGGGCACACAGATACTCACGGGGGCAGGGGGGCACACAGATACTCACGGGGGCAGGGGGGCATGCAGATACTCACGGGGGGCAGGAGGGGCACATCGATACTCACAGGGGGGTAGGGGGGGACACAGATACTCACGGGGGCAGGAGGGGGGCACACAGATCCTCACGGGGGCAGGGGGGCACACAGATACTCACAGGGGGCAGGGGGGGCACACAGATACTCACGGGGGCAGGAGGGGGGCACACAGATACTCACGGGGGCAGGAGGGGGCACACAGATACTCACGGGGGGCCAGGGGGGCACAGATACTCACGGGGGGCCAGGGGGGCAGGAGGGGCACATGGATACTCACGGGGGGCAGGGGGCACACAGATACTCGCAGGGGGGGCACACATACTCACGGGGCAGGGGGGCACACAGATACTCACGGGGGGCAGGGGGGGCACAGATACTCACGGGGCAGGGGGGGCACACAGATACTCAAGGGGGGCAGGGGGGCACACAGATACTCACGGGGGTAGACAAACACTCACATGGGGCCGGCGATCCGGTGTACCGCGGTGGACAGCAGTAGACAGGGCCTTAGGATCGGGCCTTTGGGGGAGGGCCGGCCAAGCCTGCCGGCCTCCTTATTGGCCAAGATGTAGAGAGCCATGGCCAATCCTGGTCCCATGCACACACCAGCCCTAGCACTCCGGTGCATAGCAGGCGCACACAGCCATCTTGAAATGGCAAGTAAGCAAGAAAACGAAATAGCGCACACCCAAACGGCGACAAAGCGGAGCGTTAACAGGCTTCAAAAGTAGCACAAAGTCAAATGTTGCTGAGCATCAGGTCCATTACTACAATTGTGTACCTTCATTTCGTTTTTCTGCACAGGACGTGTGCCACTCGCCGAGGACCAGGGGATGCATGCCTGCAGCATGGAGGTGCACCCAGTGCACTGCGAGGCATCAGATAGTAGGAGGGAGAAAGGAGCAGCAGCCGCTCCGGCGGTCGTTGCAAGAACAAGGCGATAAGGTGGGAGGTTTCATAATTTAGGCACCAGAAGAGAAAATTAACAGAACTGTGAATGAGCAGAGGGAGGCCTAAGAGAAACGAGATGGCAAAGATGCTGATAGTGGAGAGAGTGCGTAGGAATGTAAGGTGAAAATGTGATGAGATGGAAAGTGCAAAATCACAAATGACCAAGTTACGGGCCGTAGGGGACAGTGGGATAAAGAATGGAGAGAAAACGATGGAGGAAATAGGAAGGAGAGAAAGAGAATGGGGGGAAATTGGAGGATTGAGGAAAAAGTAGAGGGAAAACATCTAAAAAAATATATAGAAAAAATACATCTAAGATTGAATTGCCTGGTGACAGGAAGAAACGAGAGTGAAAGAAAAACAGAAAGAGGTCTCAAAGTCATCAGGATAGAAATGACAGGAAAGATTGAAGGATTCAATACGAAATGCAAGTGGAATAGTGTGGATAGAGAATAGGAGACAACCCTGGACTGAGCACTTGGAGGCGACCCAGGACTGAGCTTTAGGAGGCACCACAAGGAAGGGTGGTGAGGGGAAGAGCTACTACCAGACAAGGAAACAGACAAAATCTAAGCATGAAGATAGGAGTTAAACCATTGGAAATCGAACCAGAGAAGCCAAGGGAAGAAAGAGAAGAGTTGGGTGATCAACAGTGTCAAAAGCCGCAGAGAGATTCCAAGATGGCCGCCGGCACAGCCTGACATGGCGACGACGCTCCTCGCGGACCCGCTTAACGAAGGTGCCCACCACCCTTTCAGCGATCCCCCACGGGTAGCAGGTGCATCGCCGCAGAGTCGCGGAGAAAGGTGGAGATCCAGGAGAGCTCTGATCTGCGAGGACGCGGCGGCCGACGGGTTGGGAAGAGCTAGGAGCGGCAGCGCCGAAGTACTTTGGCGCGTCACGCAGCCCGGCTCCACCGGAGGCTCTGCAGAGCTTGGGACGGCGAGGTGAGGCTGCCGCCCCACGGGAGCAGAAATGCACTGGAGGTATACCAGCGTGTGGACCACTGCTGCGGTGGTGCCCGAGATGGGACACGGACACCCCATCAGAAGAGTGAGGAAGGAGGGCGGCGCAGTGCCGGCGGATGATCCCCCACTAGACCGCAAGGCGGGGGAGTCTGGAGCTGAACCCCGCTCTTGTGGGAGTCCCCCCGGAAGTTCAGCGCCCGTTGCAGTGGAGCGGGGGGTTCGGTTGGGGCCCCCCGGCGAGGGACACTTGGTGCGGGTGTACCTGCGTGTGAACGCAAGTCGTCATAGGAGAGAGAGTCAGGCAGGAGCAGCCTGGCGAATGGTCAGCTCCTTGGTACTTTGGAGCAACATACTGGAGACGGCGGGGAAGCTCTTATCAGCGGAGAGCACAGCCCGCCGCCAAAGCCGTATGTGAGAGGAAGCAGTTACGTGTGGCTTTCGTGTAAGATTCGCTCGACCTCTCCTGAGGTATACAGGTGCGGGAGATAAGGACGCTGTTAGAGGTGAGAAATCGCCTGATACCTTTGGGGACCCCGGGGGCAAACAGGGAGCTGGGCCTGCCCCCCCCCCCCAGAGCAGCGAGGAAGTTAGGGCGGCAGGAGAGGCGAGGAGGGGGACGCAGCGCAGGACGAATCTATGGCGGTGAGAGGCGCTGTCCCCCATTGAAAGCTCCACCCAGGCCGCAGGGAGAACTCCCGCACCCCCCCAGTCTGGTGAAGATCAGCAGAAGGCGAAGGGCAGCCGACACATCTTTGGTGGAGCAACCCGGCCCGGAGGGGGAAGCACGGCTGGACTATGTCTACCAAACCTAAAGGGAAAGGAGGGAGGGCGCAGCAGGTAGCAGAGGAAACACAGGGCACCCTGCAAACGATGTGGCAGACGCGAAACACAAAAGATGGACTCGAGGCCCCTGGGAGTTCGGAAAGAGAGGAGAGTGCTCAAGGCACGGCAGACGACATGGCGACAATGCCAAGGCGAGAGCTCCTGGGGGAGTTGCAGGCATTACAAGTAAACCTAGCAGACATTTCAGGACCAATTCCAGCTGATGCGGTCTGACAATGCAGCAATAGGAGAAATGAAACAGGAAATGAAGCAACTAGGAGAAAGAGCAGACATCCTGGAGAAAGGCCTCCAAGAAATTGATAAGGACACTACAGCTAACAGCGAGGCAATAGAGAGACTGGATACAGCTACCAGAAATCTTGAAATACAGTTGGAGGACTTAAGAGAACATATCACGTAGGATCAACATCCAGGTGAAAATGCTGCCGGAATCGGTGACCGACAAAGACTTGAAAGGGGTGCTTCAAAGCATCTTTGCGGAGATCCTAGAAGAAAGCCACTCGGAAGTAATAGAGCTGGATCGAGTCCATAGGGTTGGCCGGCCAGCCAAGGGCCGGTCAGCAAAGCCTAGAGATGTCTTAGCGGCATTCGCAAGGTAGGAAGGAAGAGGTCCTTAGGGCGGCAAGACAGCATGAACCTATCAAGTTCCAGGACCAACAGATAGCGCTGTATCAAGACCTGGAGGCTAGTACACTGGTGAAGAGGAGGCAAATGGGCCCGCTGCTACGTCTCCTCAATGAGAAAGCAATTAGATACAAATGGACCTTTCCGTTTGGGTTGCTATTCGAATGGGAAGGCGCCCAAAGGCGTATCACCTCTCTACAGGAGGGAGCCGATCTGTTGTGCATCGACCTGGACGGGCCCCCCTCTGCATCCGGGATGGGGGCGGCGAGCGAACGTTCAAGACTGAGGCCATGGGAGTGGTCGACAGTTGGAGACAAGAAAAGAAGGAGACCACGGAGCGGCGACCTCCAAAACACAGGAAAGCTGGGGGACGCAGGAGGTGGCTCCCCCGCTAAGTCTTAGATTGCACAGGTACTCATAGGGGTGGTGGGCCCCCATAGGGATGCGGCAGGCTAGTGGTCTCACGAGGAGCATCCATGTTGTAATCTGTAAAGGCGTAGATGCCCGAGTCAGGAGTGGAGGGAATGTGGGAAGGTTTTGGCCTTCTAGGGGGGGGGGATGGGAGGGAAGGAGAAGTGGGCAGGGGGTTGATATCGAGCAATTGATAGAGGGGAAGAGTAGACAAACACCTTCACATAGGGGCATTATCCTCTGGATTGAGCTCATCTCAAGTATTTGACGCATAATGTGAGGGGTTTAAATACCCCTCTAAAGAGGAAGAAACTTGGACTCTTTACACAGAAGGAAGGACCGGACATAATGGGGCTTCAGGAGACTCACCTTATACACAGGGATCAGGGCAGGTTGAAATTGCGCGGTTAAGACCGGATTTTTCATGCTTCGGGGCAAACTAAGGCGAGGGGGGTGGCCCTGGCTATTAAGAACTCAGTCGATTTTAAAATCTCTGACATAACAAGGAACAAAGAAGGCTGATACATTGTGGTAAGGGGGACGCTCCACGAGGCCCAATACACACTTGCGGTGGTGAATTCTCCTAATATTGGTCAGGAGCAATTCTTACAGCGGGGTTTGAACACTCTGGAGGAACAGGCTTGGGGCCATATGGTCTTAATGGGAGACTTAAATGTAGCCTGGGATAGGGAGAGGGATAGGTCTGTCATTCAGAGAGACGGGGGGCGCGGTAATGTCCACGGGTATGAAAAATAGGATTGGTAAAATGGGGCTGCGTGATGCATGGAGGGAAATAAGGTGGGAGGAGGAGGGTTATACTTTCCTCTCAGGGGTACATGGCTCCCAGTCCAGAATCGACTACATTTGGGTCTCGGCCGGGTTGGTGGGTGCTATACGGGAAGTACACACAGGCCCGATCAGCATTGCGGATCATAAAGTGGGTTCGGTGGTATTAGACCTGGGTCGAAGGGCGAGGGGGGTGTGGGGATGGAAAGTCCCGGGAGCCATTCTTAGAGATTCTGTGGCCCGGGGAACTCTTGAAGAGAAAACGAGGCTATACTTTGCCACTAATAAGATAGGGGATACAGATGAAGGCATTAGGTGGGACGCATATAAAGCTACACTCGGGGGAGAAATAATTGCACTTTCTGCTCATCGAGCTAAACAACTTAGAGCTTTGGAAGCGGAGGTGGAAGCGGCTAGGCAGGCGGCGGGTAGAACCCCCTCGAGAAGGGCGATGCGCACATATAGGAAGGCGATGGGCCAATTGGAGCTATTGCGAACTAAAAAGGCGGAGGGGGCGCTTCTAGCAGTAAGGCAACAATATTATGCAAAGGCCAATAAGGCAGACGCCCTAATGGCCCGCTTCTTAAGGGGCAAAAAGGCAAGAAATGCTATTTCGGCGCTGCAACTGGGCCCGGGAGAGCGGATCACTAGGCAAGAAGACTCGCAGGAAGCCCTGGCACAGTACTATGACAGTCTGTATGCCTCCCAACATCCCCAGATTGATAAACAAGAATCATTTCTCCAGGGGGCTCGACTGCGGGAAAGAAGTAGAGACGCGAGGGAAGCCCTTAACAGAGAAATATCAGAGGAGGAGGTTAGGGGGGGTTATAAGGGCGCTCCCGGCAAATAAAGCACCCGGCCCAGATGGCTATACTGCCGCATTCTATAAATTGTTTATTTTGCAGTTGGCTCCGCACCTAACTTAGTTATACAACTCGTTCCCTCAGACCGGTCGAGTTGCTCCGTCCATGGAAAAAGCCAAGGTTACTCTTGTCCTTAAGCCACAGAAAAACCCAAAGGAGAGAGCTTTGTATCGCCCCATAGCTTTAATAAATACTGATGCGAAGATTTACACTAAGATCCTGGCTAATAGACTCGATTCCATCCTCCCGTACCTGATCCACCCGGATCAAGCAGGGTTTATTAGGGGCAGGCAGACCGCAGACAATATCAGGAGAGTGGCCCATATAGTTGAAAAAGTACAGAAAACGGGCGTTCCCGCAGTCCTGGTAGCACTAGACGCAGAGAAAGCTTTTGACCGCGTGGAGTGGGCCTTTCTATTTCGAGTAATGGAAAAAATGGGCTTTGGAGGGGAGTTTCTGACGATGGTCCGGGCCAATTATCAGGCTCCATCCATTCGAATAATGGTAAATGGCATGGCTTCTAGACAGGTGGCCATACAGAGGGGGACTAAACAGGGCTGCCCGCTTTCCCCAATCCTCTACGCAATTTATTTGGAACCGCTTCTACAGGCAATAAGGGAAGCGGCGGAAATCAAAGGCGTTCCCTTTGGAGGCGAGCATCACAAAGTCGCAGCGTTTGCGGACGACATGCTACTTATGCTGTCAGCGCCAAGCGATTCACTTCGGGCTAGTATTGCCCTCTTGGAAGAGTTTGGGGCGGCCTCGGGCCTGAAGATCAATGCCAACAAGTCAGAGGTTCTGGACTTAACTCTAGGGGTAACGGACAGAGACAGGTTGAGGGGTAGTACCCCTTTACAGTGGAGCCCGGGTGGGATTCGCTACTTGGGAGTAAAAATCACGGCCTCCCTGGCAGGCTGGTATGAGGCTTATCTCCCTCCTCTTCTTAAGGCAATTCGGAAAGACTTCCAACGGTGGCATGGCCTCAGGGTATCATGGTTGGGGCGGATCGCGGCGGTAAAGATGGTCACTCTCCCGAGGCTTCTATACTTATTCCAGGCAATCCCAAGACCGATCCCGGCGAGTTTCTTTAATGAACTGGGAGTGTTAACTAAGAGTTTCATATGGGAGGTGAAAAGACCCAGGGTGGGAATTAGGCTTCTACGGGCAGCTAGGGGAGGGGGGGAGGTTTGGCCTTACCGAATTTTAAACGCTATTACGAAGCAACCCAAATTTGCATTATCAGGGAGTGGCTGAGGGGAGAGGAGGCGGCTCATGGCAAGATATGGGTGAGAATGGACAGGGCTGTGGCTCATCGCAATTTACCAGAAGTGCTGTGGCTCCCCAAACCGCATAGACCCGAACATCTATAGAAGAGTGCTATTACCAAACTTATGGCCGATACTTGGGACAAGTTAGCGGGATCTGCGGGGATCACCACTTTTCCATCTCCCTTCACACCCATTTTTGAGAATGAAGATTTCACCCCAGGCTTGGAAAGGGGAGCATTTGTCAAGTGGCGGGAGTGCAGCTGCAAAAAGTTGGCTGATATGTTCCGTGGAGGGGAGTTACTGTCCTATGACTGTAAGAGGGAATTTACGATACAGGAAGGGGAAAGGCTGCGATATGCGCAAATACGGCATTGGCTTCTGCACCCAGGGGCCAACCAAGCAGCTACACGAGAACCTACCCCATTTGAGAAATGTCTTCTTACTAATGATGGGGCGAAAGGCCTCATATCCAACATCTACAAAATCTTGAACAAAGACAAGATAGGCACGAGCTGGCCCTATATGAGGGACTGGGATCGAACTGTGGGGCGCGAGATCACTAGGGAGGAATGGGAGAAACTATGGAGGAGGATTCCCAAACTGGCCAAAGCGTCCCAGCTACAGGAAATCTGGTATAAGGTTCTTTTTAGGTGGCATTACACCCCGGTCCGGCTACATAGGATGTTCCCTGGAAAATCGGAAAAATGCTGGAGGGGCTGTGGGATGACAGGGTCAGCATATCATATTTGGTGGGGGTGCCCCTTGATCGAGCCTTTCTGGGAAGAAATTCGACGGGCGCAGGAGCAGGCCTTCGGGGAGGTGGACAAAAGAACTCCTGCACACATTCTGTTAGGGTTCCGGAAATCACTGAACCAGGAGGAAACGAGAAGTAGGGAAAAGGCTAAAACTATTCTGGTCCTGGCAGCTATGTTGCAAATAGCTCAGAGATGGAGGGGGCCGGAGGTGCCTCAGTATCAAGAACGGTACCGGAAGATTTGGGAAATAGCGGCTTTGGAATGGGCTACGTTCGCCAAGGACAATAGAGTGCAGAACTTTGCAGCAGAATGGGGAGAGATCATGAACTTCCTTAGGGACGATTTTAGGGTAATGTGGTGCCCGCAGCGCCTGAGGCTATTGGACCTACACTGAGCGTGGGGCGTTTGCTCGAGAGGGCGACGATCTGGGAGATATTGCTCAATGTCGGGGGCGGGGGGGTGGGTTGGAGGGAATGCTTCTTTTATTATTGTTGTTCATCGTAAAATTCAATAAAAAGAGTTTTCAAAAAAAAAAAAGCAGCAGAGAGAGTCAGAATAGAAGAGAGTTTATGTTGAGCTGAGAGCATAAAGTTAGACATATGAAGGGGAGCAGTGTCTGGTGTGTGCATTATGAAAGGCAGATTGAGTACATGGTAGAGCTCACCCATTGGCCAGCTCAGCCACAAACTATCCTATCGGGGACCGTCAGGCTTTAGCCGGCCTCCTCACCAAAGACCTACTTCCTGGGCCCCACTCAATTAGCAAGGTCCTCCCACACCATCAGAGTTTGTGATCGTCTGTTCCCTTATCAGACCGAGTGCACTCCTCGAGGCTGTGCTGCTAACTACACCTTGAAGGACTGAGGTAGGATTTTAGGCCAAGATCTACTACAACAGCCTTTTTATCTCTTGCTTTGAAAAAAAAAATGCATTTTTCATCATTTTGATTCCTCGCATGTTGTATTTCTTGTGCGCTTGCCGCACTGCCAGCAGTACCCCCTTGCGACCATATCCTTCTTGGGTGCACCGTGGCTGCTTGCCTTACACTGGTGAAAGTTTCTCCGTTGGCGTTACGCAGCAATTTCAAGATGGCTGCCACTCTTATCCACTGTGTGAGCCCTGCCTAAGTGCTCACCCATTGGCCAGCTCAGCCACAAACTATGTCATCGGGGACATGCAGGCTTTAGCCAGCCCCCTCACCACAGGCCCACTTCCTAAGGCCCCGTCGGCTGCCGGTTCCCTGTGTGAGGACGTCCTGCACCCCTCACGAGCACATTGATGATGCTGCTCCCACACTTCCAAGTGGAACTTTAACTACTGTGACACTCTCCCTTCGTCAACAATGGGTTAGTGGCCTCTACCACGACATACACTACACCTCTGACCTCCCAAACTCACTCCATCTCACCTGGACTCCCACTCCTATTGCCTGTTACTGTGTTGCTTTTTCACCTTCTGCTAACTTTTTGAATTTAGCTGTGTTTTCACCTTCTACTAACATTCTGACTTTTCCTGTGCCCAGTGACTACCGTGTGCTATTCTGTCCCGCGTTTCTCTTCACCCTCCACATCACCTATGGCGCTCTGTTTCTCCCATCGTTTCTGTTTCTTCATTGACTTAGAAGTTCAAAAAGAATATCCTGGTCTCTAACCCTGGTCTCCCTATCACTGACACCTACAGTGGAGCATCCTCTAAACAGACACTCATTGACATCCTCTGCCAGACCTGTGGACTCCTCATATGGTCTGCGCTCTCTTCTTCACCCATTAATGGTGGCAGCCTGTGGGATTGATTCCTTCCTTCCTTCCTTCCTTCCTTCCTTCCTTCCTTCCTTCCTTCCTTCCTTCCTTCCTTCCTTCCTTCCTTCCTTCCTTCCTTCCTTCCTTCCTTCCTTCCTTCCTTCCTTCCTTCCTTCCTTCCTTCCTTCCTTCCTTCCTTCCTTCCTTCCTTCCTTCCTTCCTTCCTTCCTTCCTTCCTTCCTTCCTTCCTTCCTTCCTTCCTTCCTTCCTTCCTTCCTTCCTTCCTTCCTTCCTTCCTTCCTTCCTTCCTTCCTTCCTTCCTTCCTCTGCCACCCCTCTGGCTCCTTCGACACGTCTGCAGGGCATACTTCTGATTTGTACCCCTTCCCGGAAGTCTTTCAAGGCTAGCAATCTTCTCCATATTGCAACTCTCACTCGGCTGTCAAACACTCCTCTGACATCTGCCGGCTCCTGGAAAAATGTTACCTTGATGTCATCGGTCTCACCGAGACTTGGTTCTGTCGCGAGCTTTGACACTCTCCTCCCTGATGGATACATGATCCTCTCCATGCCCAGATCCACCCGTTCCGGCGGGGGCGTAGCCTTGATCTACCCAGAGTGTATGACTGGCTCTGTGATTCCTATGCAGGCCTACTCCTCCTCCGAAGGCCTTGCCTGTAGGCTTTCTGTCTCTCCCAGCCATTCTCTCACCATTGCTACTATCTATCGGCACCTGGTCAGACTACTGTTTTCCTCTCCGATTGGGCTGACCTGTCCTCCCTCCTGGATCCTGGATCCGACCACTCAACTCCTCCTACTTGGAGACCTCAATATCCACCTGGAGGTTTCCTGTCCCTCTTCTGTTCTCTTTCGCAACCTCTGCAACTCTCTCTATTCTTCCCTCTGACCCGGCTCACTCTGCAGGGCACACTCTGGATGTTCTCATCTCCTGTGACCTCCCCCTATCTATCCCTGTCACCACTCCTCTCTCCAGGAGCAATCACTCTCTCCTTTCCTCCCATCTCTCCCTCTCCACGGCGCAGGCCAAGCCTACTCCAGCACTGCCACCTACCTTCTCGGTCATCCGGCCCATGAAGCATGTGTCAGTTGAGGCTTTCGCTGCCACATTCCCTCCCCCTGCTCCACCTTTGGCTGACTCTTATCCTGACACTGCCCTTTCCAAGCTCCACTCTGCTATCGCTGATACTCTTGATGTTCTTGTCCCCGTTATGAGGATTCGATTGAAGCTTAAAGGTAAGTGCAACTCTTGGTACGACTCTGACCTAGTCACCCTTAAACACAAGCGTAGGGTGGCTGAAAGGAAATGACGGGCATCTTGTGCACCCTGACAAACTGGCCTGCTGCCAGCTCCAAAGGCAATACCGGCTCTCTATCTGCACTAAGAAGAGAGCACACATCCAAGCCTGCGTCTCTGCGGCATCTAACAACTCGGCCAAACTCTTTAAAATCTGCAAAGAGCTGGCCAATTCTGCTGCAGTCTCTACTTCGCCTGTCCCCTCCCAGACCCTCTACACAGCCCTTGCCTCTCATTTCATCTCCAAACCCTAGCACATCCCGGGAGGATAGCTCAGTGGCAACATGCTCGCCTTGGAACCAAGACGACATGAAGCAACACAGGTTCGATACCCGGGTCCGCGCTTAGAAACCTCTGGGTATTTAAGCGTGTTAGAAAAATATGCAACTAAGACAACAATAAAAAAAGAATTCTGTAACAGTGCCTCGTTGCCCCCGGGCTGTGTGAGCTCCTTAAAAATGCTAATGAATAAATAGACATCCTGTCCACCCTCTCATTCTCTCTTCCCCTCTCTGCGCTACCTCTGGCCCCCCTGCAGCCACCTCTTCTCTGTCTTTCTCTTCCTTTCTTCTGTTCTCCCCTGACGAGAATTCCAGACAAGTCCGATCTATGAAAGTCTTGTCAAAACAGGTTCTCCCTCTGTTTGTCCAAAACCATTAGGGACCATAAGACACTCTCGCTCCTGCCCTGGCCGACATCTGCAACCACTCCTTCACCACTGGAGCCTTCCCATCCCCTCTGAAACTCTCTCTTGTGCACCCTCTTCTAAAGAAAACCACTGCCGACCCCTCCTCCACGGCTAACTATCGCCGGATCTCCATCACTCTGTTCCTGGGCAAACTTCTGGAAAAGCTGGCCATCTCTCAGCTTAATCTTGACACAGACTCTGTTGGTTGTCTCCATGACCATCAGTGTGGCTGCAGAGCAGCCAGAAGCACAGAACCTGCTCTTCTGAACATTTGTGAAGACCTGCTCTCCAACCTTGATTCTAATCTCTACTCTGTCCTCATCCTATTTCATCTCTCTTCTGCCTTTAATACGGTCAACCATGCCATCCTGAACAACCGCCTCTGCGATAATCTGGGTATCACTGATCAGGCCATGGCCTGGCTGACCATCCTCTCCAACCGACCCTCCCAGGTCCAACTTGGGTCCTTCCTTTCCTCTATCTCACTCTCCACTTTTGGTGTTCCCCAGGGGTCTAACCTCTCTCGCTGGCTTTTCAACCAATACCTGGCACCCCACGCCCACTGCATAGCTGCTCTCTGTTCCAATTTCCAGTGCTATGCGGATGACACTCAGCTCGTTTTCAGGCTCCCCCTGCCACCTCTTCTCCCTCTCTGTCTGTCTGCAATCCAGGAGTGGTGTGCCCCCAATGACCTCTAGCTTAATGCCAGTAAGACAGAGATCCTCCTCATCGGCACTCCTGCACCTTCCTTTCCTGTCACTCTCCCACCTGCCTCCCTTGGCCCTCTCCCTGTGCCCACCCGTGAGGCCAAGAACCTCAGGGTCATCTTCGACTCCATGTTTTCCTTTTCTCCACACATCTCTGATGTCTCTAAGAAGCCAAACTACCAACTGCACCTCCTCAGAGGTATTCTTAATTTCCTCTCCTTCCCCCAGAAGCTCACCGTCTCTAGAGCTCTGGTTCTCTCTCGGCTGGACTACTGCAACAGCCTGAATCTGTCTGCTACTACTCTCCTCCCTCTGCAACTCATCCAGAACAGAACTGCGAGACATGTCCTTGGCCTCAAGCCCAGGGATTGTATCTCTCCAGACCTGAAATCTCTTCACTGGCTCCCTGTGGCTGCAAAGATTAAGTTCGAGACCCTTTTCGTTGTCCACAAGGCCTTCTGGAGCCTGGGTCCGCTATACCTTCAACTCTCCCTTTGGAAATAACTTACTACTCAAGCTCTTCACTCCTCCAACTCCCTCAGGGTCAGATGTAATCTTCGAGCAACAAGTTGGGGATAGATCTCTTTCTTCTGCTGGGAACCCCCTCTGGAACAGCCTCCCTGCCTCTCTGAAGCTTGAGGAGAACCATCTTCGGTTCAGGAAGCACCTCAAGGTCTTCCCTCTTTGCTTCTGCCTTCTCTCTCCCTCTCCCCTGCTGATCTGTCTGTTTCGGCACCGGGCACCTAGCTACCCTCTGATTTCGGCCCAGATTCCTGCCCAGCCATCCGCACTGCCTACTGGCAACCCTTGCACTTAGGTCTGTATCTGCAACCCTACAGTCCCACTCCTGCACTTAGACACCCGTTGTCTGCGCCTTTTTCTTGCACTTGCCACTTCCTGGCCGCACTACCTGTTGTTGATGACATGTTCAGCACTTTTCCACCCCTTCCCTGCCCTCCCCACCCTCAATCCCCACTGCACTTGCACGTTCACAATGTCACTGGGCCTAGTAAGATAGTTGTTTTGTTCCTCCCTTGTACCCCTCCCTTGTCTCGTCACGCCCTGAAACACTTGTTTATGGGTGCGATATAAATAAAATATCATAATTGCTTAAGGTGATAGGCTATTTGGGAATAAACTAATCTTTCCAGGAGTTTAGAGAGGAAGGGAAGAAGAGAGATAGGGCAGATGTCAGAATGGGTGGGAGAATCCAAAGATGGTATCTTAAGTAAAAGAATGACAGTAGCATGTTTAAATGATAAAGAAAAAGTAGAAGTCCGAAAGGAAGCATTGAAAACTGCAATGAGGAAAGGTAGTAATAGGTAGACTTGGGGAACAAGAGAGACAGAGATGGGATCAAGTGGAGAGGCAGTTGGGTAAGCACGAGAGAAATGCAGAAGTGTCAGTCAAAGGAGAGAGCTATGTTAGTTTGCTGATCAGGAGATGGGAAGAAAGATGGACAGGGAAAAGGAGGATTAAGGAGTAAATAATTCAGTTGTAAAGTAGTTTGCAAAGACAGAGAACAAAAGCGTAGAAGAGATTGAGAGATCAGGAGAGGCAGAGAATGTAGTTTATTAAAAAAGTTGCAAGAGACGACAAGGGTGGTGAGAAAGGGAAGCAGTGAGAGAGAAGAACAAGTTACTTACCCCTGGTAAGATTCTTTCGACTGCATGTCCCTCTCACATATTCCTCATCTAATGAACATCTTATCTTATTCAGCTGCTTTGAAAAAGAAATTTCGGCAGATGGCACTGTGCCTCAATGCGGTCGACTCAACGTCACTTGAGGGCTTCCCTCGCGAGAGTCGATGTCATGTATATATATATATATATATATATATATATATATATATATATATATATATATATATACATACACATTACTCACCGTAATCATATTTCTGATGCTTGTATCTGCTTAGATTCACATGCTGTGCATAGGCTGACATCTAGTGGATAATACTATCCCTAGTGTGACGTCCACTGTACCCATGATCCCTCACGCGTGTAGGACCCTCAGATTGTATTTTTTCTGACATGTGGTAGCATGAGGAGTAGCGTGAGTATAGATTATCCAAGCAGATAGATAGGAAGATAAGACTACAAGCATCCATGCGCCTTCTCTCAGAGGGCAGGAAGGGTGGGTCGCATGTGAATCTGAGCAAATACAAGCATCAGAAATACGATTACGGTGAGTAATGTATCCCTTCTGAGGCTTGTGGAATCTGCTTAGATCAAATGCTGTGCATAGATTAGCGAGCACTGTTAGAAGAAGGAGGTGGGATGTGAGAAGGGTCATGAGCAAACAGATGACTTAGAACCGCTTGTCCCATTTGAGTATCTGTCTTGGAACGAGTGTCAATGCAGTAGTACTGAGTAAAAGTGTGAATAGAGATCCAAGTAGCTGCTTTGCAAATGGTGTCAAGTGGCCTCAATGCCTCTTGTAGAGTGGGTTCTTGGCGTAAAAGGCAGAGTCTTTTCAGAAAGGGAGTAACATAGTTGGATACAATTGACTATCCATTTGGAGATGGCACCTTTAAAGACGCAATCTCCTTCTCTGCCTGTAGCTACGGAGACAAACAGTTGGTCTGTTTTCCTTAGCGGTCTGGTCTTGTCTACATAGTAGAGGACCACTCTTCGCACATCTAGAGTGTGTAGTTTCACCTCAGCAGAGCTTTTGGGTTCTTGGAAGAAGGCCAGAAGCTTGATGGACTGGTTAACGTGGAATTTAGAAATAAACTTAGGTGAGAACCTAGGGTGTGTTCGTAGAACCAGTTTATCCTTATGAACAGTAAAGAAAGGATTCTGCACTGACAGACCCTGAATTTCACTGACCCTTCTTATGGATGTAATGGCTACTAAGAAGGCAGTTTTATAGGTCAGGTGTTTGAGACTTGCTTTATGCATGGGTTCAAATGGTGGGCCCATGAGCTTAGCAAGCACCACATTAAGGTCCCAACCAGGTGGTGGGTTTGAAATTGGAGGGTGGAGTCTCTTTACCCCTTCCATGAAGGCTTTAACCACTGGTACTTTCCACCACAAAACCTTGTTGTGGGAAGTGGTGTAGGCTGACAGCGCTGCCAGATGTACTTTTAGTGAGTTAAATACCAACCCTGCATCCAGCAGGTGGAGCATGTAAGTGACAATATTGGAAGGAGTGCAATCAACTGGGCTGATTTGCTTATTCTGGCACCAGATAACAAATCTTTTCCATTTATCAAAGTCACAGTGCCTCGTGTTAGGTTTCCTAGATTCCTTTAGGATGTCCATACATCTCTGTGGTAAGTTGAGATGTCCAAACTCTATGACTTCAGGAGCCATGCTGCCAGGTTCATTGAGTTGGGTTGAGGGTGCACTGTTTGTCCTTGGTGCTGGGACAGTAGGTTGTACCAGCATGGGAGTTTGATGGGTTTGCACACCGCTAGTCGGCGTAGGTGTGGGAACCATGGTTGCCTCGCCCACATGGGAGCAACTAGGATGAGCGTCATCGATTCCCTGTGAATCTTGTTGACCACTTTCCTCATGAGAGGGGTTGGTGGAAAAGCGTAGGCAAACATTCCTGACCTGTTCATCCACAGGGCGTTCCCCTTGGAGTCTGGCTGGGGGAACCTGGATGTGAATTCTGGGCATTGCCTGTTTTCGCTTGTGGCGAATAGGTCTGTAGTGGGGAAACCCCACTGTAAGAAGATGTCTTCTACGACTTCTCTAAGTAGACACCAGTCATGTTCTCTTGGGAGGGGATCTCTGCTTAAAGCTTCCGCTAGCGAATTGAGATCCCCTGGAAAATGTTGAGATGACAGGTAAATGTTCCGTCTGAATGCCCATCTCCAAATTGTCTGGGCAAGCTTGGACAGATTTGGCGAACAAGTCCCTCCCTGTTTGTTTAGGTAAAACACTGCTGTTGTGCTGTCTGTCAGGATCTGCACTGACAGGTTCAACAGGTGGGGTTTGAACGCCTGAAGCGCTCTGAATACTGCCAGAAGCTCCAGCAGATTGATATGATTCTTGGCTACTGTGTGAGCCCAGAGACCCTGAGCTGTGCGGTGGAGGTGGTGTGCTCCCCCACCCTGACAGGGATGCTTCCATAGTGACTACAGACTGTACTTCTGGATCGTAGAAGGGTTTCCCCTTTGACAGGTTCTCTCTTGTCCACCAGTTAAGACTTTAAACAAGTGTTGGCGAAACAACCACTAGATCGTCCCACTGACCATTTGCCTGAGACCACTGTTTCGCCAACCATTTTTGCATGGGTCGCATGCGCAGGCGCGCATGGGGGACCAGGTAAATACATGAGGCCATCATGCCTAGCAAACGCATCGCTTTGCGCACCGTTATCTGGCGACCGGGCTTGTAAAAAGCATTTGCAGTAGTAGATTCCGAATTCTTTCCTCTGATGGAAAGGCCAACCCCTCTTGAGTGTCTAAGACAGCTCCTAAGAACTGCTTGGAGGTGCTTGGCACCAGACTATTTTTTCTCGTTTATGGAGAAACCCAATTCGAAGAGGAGGTCGATCGTTATTTGAATGTTTGACCTGCAAATTACTGGGGTCTACCCCGTGATGAGCCAGTCGTCCAGGTAAGGGTACACCGGGATTGCCTCCCTGCGCAGGTGTGCCGCCGACACCGCCAGTACCTTGGTGAATACCCTTGGAGCCGAGGCTATACCGAAGGGCAGCATCTTGAACTGGTAGGGCTGACTGTCAACCTTGAAATGCAAGAAACTTGTGTGCTGGGAACATGGAAATATGAAAATAGGCATCTTTCATATCCAATGTTGCCATGTAATCCCCCTTTTTTAGGAGGGGGATTACCTCTTGGAGAGTAGTCATGCGAAACTTTTGGGGCTTGACATACTTGTTTGCAGGGCATAAGTCTAATACTGGGCGCATTGTCAGATCTTTTTTTGGCACAAGGAAGTAAGCTGAATAAATACCCTTTTTTATCTGGTTGCCCGGGACGAGTTCTATCACGTCCTTTGCTAGAAGATTGATAATCTCCTCGAGGAGAATCTTCTGGTGGTCCAAGGAATGTACTTTTTGACGTGGGGGGTGGTTTCGGGGACGCTCGAGCAGTTCTATGCAGTACCCTACGGACACTGTGGACAGCACCCATCTGTCTGATGTGATCGTTCCCAAGCTTGGGTGAAGTTGGAAATGCGTCCCCCTACTGGGGGTCAGGAGTCAGGTTGCCCACGTAGTATAGCCGAAGAATTCTTCTTCCTGATGTACCCCTCTGGCTTAGGTGTGAACAAGAAACCAGAGCGGTCAATCAGATAAAAGAAAGGATGCCAATGGAGTCCCAGGTGCTGCGGAGGATGCCAGATGCCAACTGAGAAGATACGGGCGAACCGGATGATGACAAACGGTGTAGGCGCTGGACCTGCAAGTGAAGTGTTCTTATTAACACAACACAAGCAGCAGGGTAACCTATGTGAGAACAGCGCCAAATTCCCAGACCAAGATAAAGACAATCACATAGTGTTTTGCCTGAATGCGGGTATAATCTATAATCACCAGTCCCCCCCTCCCCTTCTTGTACACTCAATGAAGGTCAAAATGGCTTACCATAGTTTTCCTGTTTCTTTCTCCAGGACAGAATCCCTGAAGTGGGAAACAGGAAGGTCCAAAGTAGCAATCCAAAGGAGAAGAGGTCCAACCTATTCCGACGGCACAAGGACACCTAACCAGCCACCTGACCCAACGGCACGAGGACGCCTTAGTACACACTGGAAGTCTCTAGTCCGTGTACTGAACAAACAAGGAAGCCCCAAGTCCCAATAGTTCAACAAGAATGACACAATCCCAAAGTCCAGAAGCGATCCCACGATGTGAAGCAGCAGCCAGACGGGGTCCAGAAGCAGCCAAGGTAACGTAGTTCAAAAGGGGAAGGCAAGAGGAAATCCGATAGCGGTCCGAGGTCAAAACACGAGTCAAGGCAAAACCAAAGTACAAAATGTTCCAAAGAGCAGTTCCAAATCAGCGGTCTGGGTTGAAGAGCCAGGAAGTCTTGAAGTCCAACGGGGAAAGGGAGAGGAAGGAGAAAAGGGCAACAGGGAACAAGGTACAGGAATAACAAAGTGCAAGGTACGAAGCGCCACTAATTACAATCAGAAGCGCCAGGCAGAGAGAGGGAGGTGCTTATGAAGGGCAGGTCATGTGACAACGCCGTGTATTGCCCGTCGTCGATCGACAGAGGAAAAGAGAGGACGCCAGCGTTGCCATGCCAACTTCCAGGCACCTGGCTGCATAGTCCTTAAAGGGCTACAACCCCGTGTTTTGATCGTGCCGGTACGGCCACACAACACTGGGGATGCGTGAGAAGGGACCCTGAGCACGGCGTCACTGTTTAGCGGGAGGCGTGCCGCCTCTGCTGGGGCTGCCTCTACCCTTACCATGGCCCCTCTTGTTTCCTCTGCTGTAACTCTGGGTAGATTGGTGGTTTTTACTCCATAATGTATCCTGCTCCTGTGAATAGTTGGAGCCTCGTTGTGAATTTTGGCAGCGTGGGCGACGAAAATTACTATTGCCTCTTTGATTAGGGGGCTTGTTGGTCAACTGTCCCAGAGATTTCAGAGTCTCATACTCATCTTTGGCATTCTTTACTGCGTCCTCTACCGATTTGCCAAACAGTAGATTAGGCTCCACCGGCACGTCGATTAAGGATGCTTGTGTCTCGGGTTTAAACCCTGACTGTCTTCACCAAGCATGCCTCTTAATGACAGTGCTCTCTGCTATTAGCCTGCCGGCGTTATCTGCAGCATCAAAGATTGCCTTAAGGATGCAACCGGACATGGCTCTCCCCTCCAACGCATCCTGGGCCAACTGGCCCTTTAAAGGTTCCGGTGCGGAGTTGATGAGGGCAGCTACTTGCTCCCACTGGTGGCAGTTGTAACTAGCCAGCAGAGTGATGGAGTTGGCAATCCTTGCCTGGTAAGCGGAAGTGGAGGCTACCTTCCTTCCCAACCCATAGATTTTCTTGCTCTCATTGTCGGGTGGAGCCTCAGATGATGATAGAGGCGTTCCCACCCTCTTCCGGGTATTAGTAACTACCAGGGAGTCAGGCTCCAGTTCCCCCTTTATGTAAAGTGGGTCCGATTGGGCTGCCCTGAAGAATTTCTCGATTCTGGGGTTTACTGCCCTGGTGAGGTTAGGATTGAGAAGAGAAGGATCAATTCTCCGTTGGATGGACTTGAGAATTGGAATGGCCTGAGAAATGGGTTTCTTTTCTCCTACTAGGTTCTCAGCAAAGTCCCTCTCCTCCTGTGCCCCCTGAGTGTCTATGCGGAAGTGTTCTGCCGCTCTAGTCAAGACCTCATTTAGGAGGGGCTGGTTGTCGACTGGAGAGTCGGTAACTTGAGGTTCTTTGCCTATCGTGGAGTCTATTCTGTAGACTTCTGAGTCATCTACCTCCTCCTCTTGGTCCTCGTCGTCCCCATAATGGTCCACCACAGTTTGGTCGTCCAACGTTACCAAGTCTGGATCCTCATCCTGTAGTGGATCCTCACCATACTGGGTGTAAGGCTGGATGTAAAAAGGGTCTGAAGACCGACCTTGTGTTGGGGTCTCAAACCGAGGTTTCTTACCAGGGGGCTGTGGGTCCCTAGACTCTGAGGGAGTAGCACTGTCAGGGGTATAGGTGAGGAAGTGTTCTGGGTTCATGGAGTAGAAGTCTGCTAGGGAGGACATTCTAAACATAACCCTGTCTATATCCTCACTGGTCCATTTCTTGGAGCTGGGAATGACCCTTTCTTGAGAGGGTTCCCCTTCTATGACTTGACTGGACCTAAGGGCTTGTGCAGGGGTCTTGGCTAGCTGTTTATCAGAAGACTTAAAACTGTCTTTATGTAACTGTGGTGCAGAAGAAGGGTGAGATTGTTTCTTCTGCTGTTTCCCCCCTTCCCCATGAGTGGAAGTGTGTTTCCCTGGTGTTTTCACCCTCTCAGAGCTTTTCGACGCCTGGCGTCGAGATTCAGGGGTAGTGTCCCTTTCCTTAGAGTGAGGACGTCGGGATTCGGAAGCAGCCGCCGAAAGGTCTGCTGGCGCCGACTCCTGATGAGCAGCCTGGGGCTGGCGGTTGGCTTCATCTTCGGACGAGCGTACCTCCAGGACTTTGGTGAGTGAGGCACTTTTGACAACTGTGGATGGTTGCCTGGTGTCGTGAGGCGATCTTGACCGAGAACGCCCAGAGGACACGGATTCGGTGGACCGCTCTTTGTGTGCCTCTTTCCGAGAACTCGACACGCGCGTCGAGTCTTGGTTGGACTTCGAGTGTTTAGGTGTGGAAGTGGTGAGGGTAGCGCTCGTGTCACCGGGTCTGTTCCCCATAAATGCCCCACTGGACAGCATTCCGAGGTCGGGGACTTGCGCTTGGCCATCTTTCGACGCCTCGTTGCCCTCGCCGTCCGAAAGTACGGTGTTGCTGGCATCACTGAAGGCGCCCTCCGCTTCCATGGCCTCGCGTTGCCTGGCGTGGTGGGCCCAACGTTTGGTCGAGCGGTCCTTTAGTGTCTTAGACTTGAACCGGCTACACGCTCTACAGTTCGCCTCGGGGTGGTCCCTCGGCAAGCAGAGGTTACAGGTGACATGTTTGTCAACCCAAGGATACTTGCGGTTGCAATTGGGGCAGAATTTGAAAAGGGTACCCTCCATACGCACCCTGTGGCAGCGGGCTAGTATGTGTAGGAAATATCTATATGAGTGTAGAGTATGTTTTCACCCCCCAATCTCCCTACTTGCAGGGCCGAGGCCAGAGGCCTTCCGAGGCCCAAAGTCTGTCGTGCAGCTCTCGACGGTTGTTTCTTCTCCGGGCCAACGTCGAACTTTGAACTTCGATGACTCGACGTGGCAGTGGAAGAAACTTCGAAATATTATGATATTTAGCTAAATATGGCTGAAAGCCAGGGAACTCTGCGGAATGCTTCCGTCAAGTATGGCGGAAAAAAACAATCTGAGGGTCCTACACGCGTGAGGGATCATGGGTACAGTGGACAGTATTACTGGCACGCCCTGTGTCGACGCCCATTTTCGGGTTTCGAAAAACAAACTGTAGTACTCCGCAGCTTCCACTAGATGTCGGCCTATGCACAGCATGTGATCTAAGCAGATTCCACAAGCCTCAAATATATAATTCGGCATGAGGAAGGCGTAAGAACAGAACTGAAGCCCACAGGCGCTGCAAGTGATATATATATATATGGGATACATTACTCACCGTAATCGTATTTCTGATGCTTGTATCTGCTTAGATTCACATGCTGTGCATAGGCCGACATCTAGTGGAAGCTGTGGAGTATTACAGTTTGTTTTTCGAAACTCAAAAATGGGCGTCGACACAGGGCGTGCCAGTAATACTATCCCTAGTGTGACATCCACTGTACCCAAGATCCCTCACGCGTCTAGGATCCTCAGATTGTATTTTTTCTGACATGAGGTAGCATGAGGAGTAGCGCGAGTACAGATAATCCAAGCAGATAGAAAGAAAGATAAGACTACAAGCAATCATGAGCCTTCTCTCGGAGGGGAGGAAGGGTGGGTCGCATGTGAATCTAAGCAGATACAAGCATCAGAAATACGATTACGGTGAGTAATGTATCCCTTCTGAGGCTTGTGGAATCTGCTTAGATCACATGCTGTGCATAGATTAGCGAGCAGTACCAGAAGAAGGAGGTGGGATGTGAGAAGGGTCATGAGCAAATAAATGTCTTAGAACCGCTTGTCCCACTTGTGTATCTGTCTTGGAATGGGTGTCAATGCAGTAATGCTGAGTAAAAGTGTGAATAGAGCTCCAAGTAGCTGCTTTGCAAATGGTGTCGAGGGGAACATTTGCAATGAAAGCCAGAGTGGCCCCAATGCCTCTAGTAGAGTGGGCCCTTGGCGTAAAAGGCAGAGTCTTTTCAGAGAGTGAGTAACACAGCTGGATACAGTTAATAATCCACTTCGAGATGGCACCTTTAGAGACGCGATCCCCCTCTCTGCCTGTAGCTACGGAGACAAACAGTTGATCTGTTTTCCTTAGCGGTCTTGTTTTATTTACATAGTAGAGGACCGCCCTACGCACATCTAGGGTGTGTAGTTTCACCTCAGCCGAGCTTTGCGGGTTCTGGAAGAAAGCCGGAAGCTCGATGGACTGGTTTACATGGAATTTAGATATAAATTTAGGTGAGAACCTAGGGTGTGTGCGTAAAACCAGTTTGTCTTTATGGATAGTAAAGAAAGGATCCTGCACTGACAGAGCCTGAATTTCACTGACCCTTCTTATAGAGGTAATAGCTACTAAGAAGGCCGTTTTATAAGTCAGGTGTTTGAGACTGCTTTTATGCATGGGTTCGAAAGGGGGGCCCATGAGCTTGGCTAGCACCACATTAAGGTCCCACCCTGGCGGTGGGTTTGAAATAGGAGGGTGAAGTCTCTTTACTCCTTCCATGAAGGCTTTAACTACTGGTACTTTCCACCACGACACCTTGCTATGGGAAGTGGTGTAAGCCGAGAGAGCTGCCAGGTGTACTTTCAGTGAGTTAAAAACCAATCCTGCATCTAGCAGGTGGAGCATGTATGTAACAATAGTGGAAGGAGTGCAATCAACTGGGTTGATTTGTCTACTCTGGCACCAGATAACGAACCTCTTCCACTTGTCAAAATAACAGTGCCTTGTGTTTGGCTTCCTAGATTCCTTTAGGATGTCCATACACCTCTGTGGTAATTTGAGGTGTCCAAACTCTATGACCTCAGGAGCCATGCTGCCAGGTTCATTGAGTTGGGTTGCTGGTGCACTGTTTGCCCTTGGTGCTGGGACAGTAGGTTGTACCAGGCTGGAAGTTTGATGGGCTCGTACACCGCCATCCTGCATAGGTGTGGGAACCACGGTTGTCTTGCCCACATGGGAGCAACTAGGACGAGCGTCATCGATTCCCTGTTCATCTTGTTCACCACTTTCCTGATGAGAGGAGTTGGTGGAAAAGCGTACGCAAACATCCCTGACCAGTTCATCCACAGGGCGTTCCCCTGGGAGTCTGGTTGGGGGAACCTGGATGCCAATCCTGGGCATTGTTTGTTTTCGCTTGTGGCGAATAAGTCTATAGTGGGGAAACCCCACTGAGAGAAGAGATCTTCTACGACCTCTCTGTGAAGAACCCATTCGTGTTCCTCTGGGAGGGAGTCTCTGCTCAGAGCATCCGCTAGGGAATTGAGCTCCCCTGGAACATGTTGTGATGACAGGAAGATGTTCCGTCTGAGTGCCCATATCCAGATTTTCTGGGCAAGCTTGGACAGATTTGGCGAGCAAGTCCCTCCTTGCTTGTTCAGGTAGAACATGGCTGTAGTGCTGTCCGTCCGGATTTGCATTGACAGGTTTAGTAGATGGGGCTCGAACGCCTGAAGCGCTCTGAATACTGCCAGAAGCTCTTGCAGGTTGATGTGGTTCTTGGCCACTGAGTGAGATCAGAGACCCTGAGCTGTGTGGTGGAGATGGTGAGCTCCCCACCCCGTTAGACACAAACATCTGTAGTGACTACTGCCTGTACTTCGGGATCGTAAAAGGGTTTCCCCTTTGCGAGATTCTCTCTTGTCCAGCAGTGAAGGCTTTGTACCAGTGTTGGCGAAACAACCACTAGATCGTCCCACTGACCACTTGCCTGAGACCACTGTTTCGCCAGCCATTCCTGCATGGGACGCATGCGCAGGCGCGCGTGGGGGACCAGGTAAATGCATGACGCCATCATGCCCAGTAAACGCATTGCTTTGCGTACCGTTATTTGTTGACCGGACTGATAATGCAGAATTTGCAGAAGTATATTCCGAATTCTTTCCTCTGAAGGAAAGGTCAACCCCTCCTGGGTATCCAGGATTGCTCCTAGGAATTGTTTTGAGGTGCTTGGCACTAGGCTTGACTTCTTCTCGTTGATTGAGAAGCCTAATTCGTGGAGAAGGTCGATAGTCCTTTGAATGTTTGTACTGCAAATTCCTGGGGTTTCCCCCGTTATGAGCCAGTCGTCCAGATAAGGGTACACTGGGATTGCCTCCCTGCGTAGGTGTGCAGCCGCCACCACCAGTACCTTGGTGAATACCCTTGGTGCTGAAGCTATCCCGAAGGGCAGTACCTTGAATTGGTAGTGGCGACTGTCTACCTTGAAACGCAAGTACTTTCTGTGCGCTGGGAACATGGAAATATGAAAATAAGCATCTTTCATATCCAAGGTTGCCATGTAATCCCCCTTTTTTAGGAGGGGGATTACCTCTTGTAGCGTGGTCATACGAAATTTTTGGGGCTTGACATACTTGTTGGCAGGCCGTAAGTCCAATACTGGGCGCATTGTCAAGTCTTTCTTTGGCACAAGGAAGTAAGTTGAATAAATACCCTTGTTTACCTGGTGTCCCGGGACGAGTTCTATCGCGTCCTTTTGTAGAAGAATGGCGATCTCCTCGAGGAGAATCTTCTGATGTTCTAAGGAGTGTACTCTTTGTCGTGGAGGATGGTTCCGGGGACGCTGCAGTAGCTCTATACAATATCCCGTGGATACTGTTGACAGCACCCATCTGTCTGATGTGATCCCTTCCCAAGCCTGGGTGAAGTTTGAAATGCGTCCCCCTACTGGGGTTGCGTGAGAAGGGACCCTGAACTGAGCGTCACTGCTTTGGTGGAGGCGTGCCGCCTCCCTTGCTGGGGCTGCCTCTGCCTTTACCACAACCTCTCCTATTACCTCTGCCGTAACCCTGGGTAGACTGTTGGTTGTTGTTCCACTGTGTACCCTGCCCCTGGGAATAGTTAGATCCTCTGAGAATTTTGGCCGCGTGGGCGACGAAAATTACTATTCCCTCTCTGGTTAGGGAGTTTATAGGTTAACTGGCCAAGGGATTTGAGTGTCTCGTATTCGTCCTTGGCATTGTTCATTGTGTCCTCGACCGCCTTACCAAACAACAGATCGGCTTCCACTGGTTTGTCTAACAATGATGCTTGAGTTTCTGCCTTAAACCCAGACTGCCGTAACCACGCATGTCTCTTGATAACAGTACCCTCTGCTATCAATCTGCCTGCGTTATCCGCAGCGTCGAAGGTTGCTTTCAAAATGCAACCAGACACGGCTCTACCCTCTGCGGAAATCCGAGGTAATTGGCCCTTTAACGGTTCAGGAGCAGAGGCTATGAGAGCCGCGACTTCTTCCCACTGATGGCAGTTGTAGCTGGCCAACAGGGTGGTGGAGTTAGCAATCCTTGCTTGATAGCCGGACGTTGAGGCTACTTTCCTGCCGAAACCGTATAGTTTTTTGCTCTCCTTGTCGGGAGGAGCTTCTGACGAAGACAAGGGTGTCCCAGCCCTCTTACGAGTGTTGGTAACAACTAGGGAGTCTGGCTTTAGATGCCCTCTTATATAGAGAGGGTCAGACTGAGCTGCCCTGAAAAGTTTTTCAACCCTGGGATTGACTGCTCTGGTGATGTTTGGGTTCACCAGGGACGGATCTATTCTCCGCTGAATGGATTTAAGGATAGGGATGGTCTGGGCAACCGGCCTCCTTTCTCCCACTAACTCTTCTGCGAAGTCCCTTTCCTCCTGCACACCGTGGGTGTCAATGTGGAAATGTTCTGCTGCGCGAGCGAGAACCTCAATTAGGAGGGGCTGATTATCGACCGGGGAGTCGGTAACCGGGGCTTTGTTCTCTACCGGGGAATCTACTCTGTATGTTTCCGGGTTATCCTCTTCTTCTTCCTGTTCCTCATCATCCCCATAGTAGCCCGTCCCGGTTTGCTCTTCTATCATACCAAATTCTAGGTCTCCACAAAAGGAAGCCTCTTCTTGATACCGTGAGTACGGTGTTGCGTAAGGTTGTACCTCGAAGGGTTCAAACCGGGCCTTCTTACTCGGAGGGATAGGATCAGTAGAGCCTGAGGGTGTGGCCCCTTGTGGATCAAACGAGAGGAAATGTTCTGGATTTTTATCATAAAAATCAGCCAAAGAAGACATTCTTGACATGACCCTATCTATGTCTTCACTGGACCATTTTTTGGAACTGGGAATGACTCTCTCAGCAAGTCTATGGGATTTGTCTTGAGTAGCTTTGCTGGTTGTGGACCTATCAGCAGACCTGGGCTTGTCTGTCTGTTTAGGGGGGGGTGGAGTGTTTTACAGGTGTGGAAGAAGGTACAGGTAGTTTCTTCTGCTGTTTTCCCCCCTCCCTGTGCGTAGAAAAATGTTTTCCCTGTCCCTTAGTGGCTCCGGAGTTTTTCGACGCCTGGCGTCGAGGATCGGGAGAGGTGTCCCTGTCCTTCGAGCGTGGGGCCTCGCTGGCTTTAGTTGCGGGCTCTGTCTCCTGGAGCGCGGCCAGGGGGTGGAAGTCGTCTTCGTCTTCCGACGATCGAACTTCTGTTAGTCTAGGGAGCGAGGCACTCTTGGCAAGAGTGGATGATTGCCTGGAGTCATGCGGCGATCTCGATCGAGAGCGCCCAGAGGACACCGAATCAGACCGTTCTCTCTGTGCCTCTTTCCGAGAACTCGACGTCGTCGAGTCTCGGTTGGACTTAGTGTATTAAGTGTGTGTAGTATGTGAAGCGCTTGCGTCGCCGGGGGTCTTCCCCATAGCCGCCCTGCTGGACGACCTTCCGAGGTCAGGGACCTGCGCTCGGCTGTCTTTCGACGCCGTAATGCCCTCGCCGTCCGAAAGTACGGCGTCGCTGCCATCGCTGAAGGCGCCCTCTGCTGCCATGGCCACCTGCCTGGCGTGGTGGGCCCAACGCTTCGTCGAACGGTCCTTAAGTGTCTTAGGTTTAAACCTACTACACGCTCTGCAGTTCGCTTCGGGGTGGTCCCTCGGCAAGCAGAGAGTGCACATGGCATGCCCGTCGACCCAAGGGTATTTGCGGTTGCACTTGGAGCAGAATTGAAAAGGGGTACCCTTCATACGCACCTTGAGGCAGCGGGCTGTTAAGTGTAGGAAATGTATAGGGTGTACCTATATACCAAGAGTGTAGAGTATGTACCACCGCCCACTCTCCCTACTTGCAGGGCCGAGGCCAGCGGCTTACCAGGCCCGGGCCGAGGCCAGCGGCCTTCTGAGGCCCAAATCCGTCGTGCAGCAGCCGACGGTCGATTTCTTCTCCAGCCGGCGTCGAGTGTCGAAGTTCGACGTTGGGGTGGGGAAGGATGTCAATAGATTAATAATTTGAAATTTTAGCAAAAGTATGGCTAAGGCCAGGGGACTCCGCAAGATGCTTCCGACCAGTATGGCGGAAAAAAACAATCTGAGGATCCTAGATGCGTGAGGGATCTTGGGTACAGTGGACGTCACACTAGGGATAGTATTACTGGCACGCCCTGTGTCGACACCCATTTTCGAGTTTCGAAAAACAAACTGTAATACTCCGCAGCTTCCACTAGATGTCGGCCTATGCACAGCATGTGATCTAAGCAGATTCCACAAGCCTCAGAAATATATATATATATATATATATATATATATATATATATATATATATATATCACATGCAGCGCCTGTGGGCTTCAGTTCTGTTCTTACGCCTTCCTCATGCCGAATTATCAACATCAGTTAATTCTGGACTGTACTAGACTCTGAAGGAACGTAAAGTGTAATGGCTGGAAATTCTACAGCGGGATATGTTAGGAGAGGTGATGAGGAATACGGGAGGAACGTCCAGTCAAAACAACATTACCAGGGGTAAGTAACTTGTTTTTTGACTGGATTGTGCCCTCCCTCGCATTCCTCCTCTCATGATAGACTCTCAAAGCAGTGTTAGGTTTTGGAGGAGGGAGTATGAATTTTCAGTTTTAATGTTTGTCATGGATTGAGTGTAAGACCGCTTTCCCAAATCCTCCTTCCTGGCTAGAGGATGAGTCCAGACAGTAATGCTTTGTGAAAGTGTAGATGGTAGAACAAGTGGCTGCCGCACACATGTCTTTTATAGGCATCCCTCTTTGAAGAGCGGGAGATGTTGCCATGTCCCTTCTGGAGTGGGCTCTTAAGTCTTCTGCGGGATCTTTCCCAACCAACCTGTGGCATTCAGAAATGGCAAGAATTATACATCTGGATAAAGTTTGTTTAGTAACTTCCAGTTACTGGAAGTCCCAGTTTGTGGCCAGTATAGACGAGAAATGTAAAAGCTCAAGGATCTTCTTGGATCGAGCCTATGTAGCCTTTCCTCTTCCTTGCTAGGGCGTGGTGGCGGACAGAAAGTTGGAAGCACAATTTTCTGGGCTAAATAGAAACCGACACAATCTTTGGTATCTGTATAAAGAACAGTTAATGGAGGCTTACTAGATAGGGCCTGCAATTCACTCACCCTACGGGCTGATGTTAATGCAACGAACAGAATGGTTTTAAATGCAAGTAGTCTTAACGGACATGTGTGAAGTGGCTCAAAAGGAGCACACATCGGGAATTTTAATACCACATTAAGATCCAAAATTTGGACTTGAAAAGGTTTAAGAGGGAACACATTAATGAGCCCCTTAAGAAACTTTATGATCAATGGCATTTTAAAATAAGATACCTCCTCTGGGGGACGCTTGAAAACTGAATGCACTGCCAAGTATCCCTTAATGGTCCCAATGTGGAGCCCCAGATTAGCCAAATGTAACAAAATAGACAACACCATAGGTATATTGCATTGAAAAGGGTCCACATCCTTATCCCTACACCAACTGCAGAATTTGTTCCAACATCAGCGGTATAAGGATTTTATTGCTGGCCTTCTGGCCGAAAGCAGAATCTCCATTACGTCGGTCGGGAGGTCCCAATCCTTGTATCTCAACCTCTCAAACTATGTGGGAAGGTTGAGTGTCTTCACCTCTGGATGGTGAACTCCTCTCACGACAGACGGTCCTCTCTTTGCAGAATACGGATTGGAGGGCAGATGGACATGTCCGGAAGGTCTGGATACCACGTCCTCCTGGCCCAATCCGGAGCAATCAGGACCAGGGATTTTCTGAACTTTCTCATATTCCTGATCATGTGACAAATGACGGGGACTGGAGGAAACGCGTACAAGTGTGAAAACTCCCAGTCCACTAGGAACGAGTCTCCTAGAGCTCCTCTTGGAGGAAATTCCCTGGAGCAGAACAGTTTGCACTTCTGGTTGACACTGGTTACTAACAGATCCACTTGAGGAGTTTCCCAAGGGGTGAAGATCCTTCGAAGAACTTCCTGAGCTAGTTAGCACTCGTGGGAGAGTGCTCTGCCTGCTCAGAGCGTCCGCCGCCATGTTCTCCTCTCCGGCTAGGTGAACTGCCGATAGGGAGATTCCTTCTCGATTTGCCCAGAACCAGAGCTGCATTGCCCCTCTGCACAGTGGCAGTGAACCTACGCCTCCTCTTTTGTTGAGGTAGTACATGGCCCCTGTGTTGTCCGTCATTATCAGGACATTTTTTCCCCGTACAGAGGGCAGGAAGGCTTTCAAAGCTAGCCTGATAGCCCTCAGTTCCAATAGAATTAAGTGTAGTTTGCACTCCGATGGAGACCAACGACCGCTGAATTTCAGATCGGTGGAGTGGGCTGCCCACCTGGTGAGTGAGGCGTCCGTCACTACTGTTATCTCTGGCTACGGTTGCCAAAAGGGTTCTTCCTTCAGAATGTTTCCTCACAGGTTCACCACAGGAGGACCTGTGGGACTCTGCTCGGAACCTGAAATTGGTCTGACATCTTGCCCGAGAATTGGGACCACTGTGTCCAGAGAGCCCATTGGAGGGATCTCATACTAAGGCGAGCCTCTGGCACCAGTAAATTGCAGGATGCCGTAAAACCGAGCAACCACAAAAAAGTCGAAGGCCAGAAGACGCTGGGAACTCTGAAATTTGGTGACCATCTGCAGAATGTGTTTAACCCTAACCTCAGGTGCCAAGGCCTTTCCCAAGGATGCATCCAGGATCGCGCCATTTAACTGGAGTCTCTGAGATGGTATCATGTGGAACTTCTTGTAATTGAGGGAGAAGCCCAGTGTGTGGCAAGTTATGCTGAGGTGTTCCAGGGTTTGTTTGGAAGAACGGGCCCTGATCAACAAATCGTCCAGGTAGGGGGAGACATGAATCCCCCTCTCCTGAGACTTGCTGCCCCCACCGCCATCAGCTTTGTGAAAACCCTTGGGGCCGAGGTCAGCCCGAATGGCCGAATTCGAAACTGATAATGAGAACTGCCAATGGCAAACCTCAGGAACTTTCTGTGCTTGCGATGGATTGGCACATGAAGCAAGCATCCTGAAGGTCCAATTACACCATCCAATCCTGGAGCTGGAGGGCCTGAAGGATCGGCGAAAATGTGACCATCATGAACTTGCCCTTCCTGAGGAACTTGTTTCAAACATCTGAAGTCCAAGATGGGTCTCAATCTTCCGTCCTTCTTGGGGACTAGAAAATAGGGAGAGTACCAGCCTTTGTTCCTCTCCATTACTGGTTCTATAGCACTTTTCCCTAGCAGGCTCAAAGTTTCCTACACAAGGAACGGATTAGGAATCTTGAAAGAGTGGCTCCCTGGTGGATGGTCCTGAGGTCTTTTTAGAAAGGGGAGGCAGTAACCTTGGGTTACTGTTTCCAATGCCCACGCATGTGAAATAATGCCAGACCATTCTTGCAGATGCAGTAAGAGTCTGCCTCCCACCAAGGTATTGTGGGTCAAGGCCTCAGAGGTTTTGAGGCAGCTGAAGCAGCGGCTCATAGTAAAGTAGCGGTTTCTAAGGCGGACTTTGCACCTCTCCCTCATCCACCACGAGGGAATCTTTCCTGACCCCTTTGACCAACCAGTCTTCTCGCCCTTCCAACTGAGTAGAAGGGCAAGTACTTACCTCGAAGATGATCCACTGAGGTGAGGGTTGTGGTTGTCTGATGGCGGCCGTCGCCTTCGAGGTCTGCAGCTTCTGCAGGCTTTCATCAGCCTTGCTGCCAAACTGCTGGGTTCCTTGAAAGGGCATGTTGAGGAGCCTAGACAGCACGTCCGATGCAAATCCAGACTATCAACCACGCAAACCTGCATATTGCCATGCTTGCCGCCATGGGTCTGCTGATGCTATCAGCTTTGCCCAATCCTAATTGCAGAGACTCACAAATAGCTTTATTGCCATCTCTTACAATGTTTGAAAAGACGTCTCTTTCTTCCCCTTCGGGAATATGATCAACCGCAATAGCTACACAGTCCCACAGGGCGAGCGTGAATTTTGCTAGGGCGCAAGTGGCATTAGCAGACTAGAGCGCAATGCTTCCTGCATAAAATACCTTTCTTGGCTTGTTTTGTAGATGCTGCTTGAACAACTAGACTTTCATTTGTTGGGTGTCTAGATAGGTAGGTAGGGTTGCTACTGGCTGGCCTCTATTTTTTGGTGAGGATTTTGTTTACCGCTGGACTGGACTCAGGAACCTCCCAATTAGTCATGACCCTTTTCTGGAGAGCTATATTAAAAGTATTAATCCTTTAGTGGATCTTTATCCAGAAAATCTGTTAGGTCATATTGCTCAAACTGCGGAGCAGGGCCGCCCCAACCGAGAAAATCAATGGACTCTAGTCAACAGATCTAGTCAACTCTAGCCCATAAGAGGCATCATCATTGTCTACTAGGTCTGGCTTGCCAAATTCCATTTCCGATAAGGTGTCGACCGCACTAGCAGTTTGCAAATTGTCAAACAGAGCTTAAAGTCTGAATTCTTCAGAAATAAAACTTTCTTGGACGTTCGGTGTGTCCAGTTGCAATCCAAGTGGTGGAGGGTCCTTGTCAGAGGGTTCATAAACCGCAGATTGATGAAAGACTTGAAAACGTTTTTTCGGTAAAGGCTTGTATGATTTCTGAATCTCTTTAGGTTGTGAAGGCAAAGTGCCAATGGTTTCAACATAGGCGTTGATGGCTTCAACACTAACAGTGTCAATAACTTTTCTGTCGATTGTACCTTCGACAGTGCTCTCGAAGGACTTGACGTTTCGACTCGAAAAAGTCTTCAACGATTTCTCATTGTGTCGAGAGCTCGAAGGATCTCGAGGGGTCGGGGGATGTGGAGGCGGGGGAGGGGTGCGCAGGAGGTAGTCTTTGGTCCTCCTTTGTCTGCCTTATGCGGCTCGACAGGAGCATGGCATTTTACCTCTTCCTACGAGGGGATTTTCAACATTTCCTGTCTGAGTAGAGGATTCAGTTGTTCAGGTTATACTTCTCTCCGGAGAGGAATCAGACAAACTCGAAGAGGGAAACCTATAATACCTTTTCTTGTACTTCCTCGAAGAGGACGAGGAATGGCGTGACCCGCTCCTGGAGCGTGATAGTTTCTTTGATCTCTATCTCGTCGGAATATCTTTTTTTTTCAATGGAGTCATCGAAGGGGATTTAGTAGTGGTCCTACCCGCTACTAGTTTCCCTTTACGCTCTTCCAGAGCCTTACCGGTCATCGACTGACAGGATTGACAGTCTGCCGTTTTATGTTCGACTCCAGGGCACCACACACCCCCCTGATGGGGGTCAGTGAGGGACATCTTGGCACCACAGTTGTAGCACTTCTTTAACCAGGTCTTCGGCGTTGTAGAAGCTGAAGACCACGACATTGCTCGAATCAGTATGCCGTATTTCTCGAAGTGAATTTTATCGAGGAAAAACGGAACTGAAGCCAACGGGTGCTGCATGTGCTATGTATGCCGACAATGACATTGAAGCACCCGAGAAACATCAAGTCAACCGCATCGATGCACAGCGCCCTCTCCCGAAAAGAAAATCCAAAGCAGCTGAAGCGGGAAGATTTCAGATCATAAGATGAGTACGTGGGAGGACGCAATCCAGTCGAAGTAGCGTTATTGGGCCGCCAAGAAAGAGAAGGGATGACTGAAGGATGTAGATTTTTTCCAGCAGTGCCCTGCTTTTCGCAGGGTTGAGCGAAATGAACAGAGAGCAGGGGGCAGCCAAAGCTGCAAGGGTTTGTAAGAAGGAAAAACATTGGAGTGATGGTGAAGTGAATCCAAGGTAGAGGACAGGTTGTTATTGTTAGACTGGATTTCTAAACTCTGGCCTGGTGGACAGATGTTTAGGAGGACAATCTAATTATAGTGAACAGGGTAACTCTGGGAGCTTAGCCAAACCAACCAAGGTAGCATGGAGAGTGGTCAAGGCTGAGTCTCGGGAGAGGCAATGGTAAGGGGTCCACAATGAGCAATCAAGGATTACACTTAAACAGGTAAGTAGACACATTATTTATTACTGGCCAAAGACGCACACTATGAAAAATGACTAATAACGGGTAGTAATATCACACAATACTAAAAAATAGTAAAATACATATATACAAGCACAGTGAGTTAGAGTAAAACATCCAGTTCATCCCCACAATACCTGAAAGGGAAGTTAAGTAAATAATTATTACAACAATAGTGAACAGGAATATGAACCCTAACTTGTAAAGTCCAACCCTAAGTGGTATGGGGCCTTGTGCCCAAAAGTTTTAGGAGTCCCAATAGTTTTAGGGAGTGGGAAAAAGTTAGGAGGAGGTTCCTGTGGATGTAAAAAGGTTCCAAAAGAAGCAGAAGTATATTGGTGAGCAAGACTGTTCCTAGCTTTCAGCAACAAGTATTGCTAAAGCCAAACAGTTAAACAATTAAAAAGTTCACATTTTTAAAAGGGCAGATGGGGGCTGCAGGTAAGTCCCACTGTAACTTATCCCCCCATACTCCAATTTTACTCCATACTTGGCAGAACGTTGGAGGATCACCTGAGCTAAGTTTTCCCGCCGTTGGTTTTGGTCGAAGAAGCCCAGGCGCTGCAGGTGTAATAAGAGTTCTGGTCGTGCCCAGGAGCTGTGTGCAACCGCTTCTTATGGAAGCAGGCACCGGTGCAGAAATCTTCAGGACGGGAAATTCAGTTTCAGGGAGGGTCAACGATGCATGGCAACAGCAGGGGACACAGATGTTGCGGTCCAAGTCGGTTCTCTAGCTCTGTAAAGGTATCATGAAATAAAACAGACAACAGATTCACTTTGCTAAAATAACAATTGTTTGTTGCATAAATGTCAGTATGGAGTAAGCTTGAACTTTCCTTATGCTAAAGTGGGATTTCCCTACGTAAAGAAACTAAGGGTAATCTGAGTCATTAAATTAAACTCAAAAGTCTGTGTGTCCAAATCCTATACTTGCCCTCACAACTAAAGATATACAATGTCTAGGGATGTCTGCAACCAAAGAAACACTGTTCCAAATAAAGTTCTGAGCTTTTTCCAGCTTCTGGCTTGCTTTTCAGCTTTCCCTTCCCCAAGTTCAAAACGTTCCACAAAAAGACCATGGGGTTCCCTTCCGCAAGAAGGCAGTAGTTCTAGCTTCAAAATAAGGAACAAGTTACTTACCTGTAACTGTTGTTCTCCAGCATGGGTCTGGCATGGATTCACATGCTCATGAAAATAACCAGTCGTCAGGCTGGGAATCCTCGGTACAGAAAAAAATCAGTTTCGTTTCTGATCTGTCTTTCCTAGTAGTAACCAATAACTGATCTCTGGGTCATACTGCCCACAGCCAATGACTGCCCTCTCCCTAAGCCCCGCCTCCGGCAGCCATCCTCAGATTTGGTAGCACGTAAAGTGGGAGTATGACCAAGTGAAGAGCCGCAGACGGGTAGGCGGGAGGGTTCGCATGTGAATCCATGCCAGACCCATGCTGGAGAAGAACAGTTACAGGTAAGTAACTTGTTCCTTCTCCAGCATGGGGTCTGGCATGGATTCACATGCTTATGAATATAAGATTACATAGCAGTACACACATGCACAACCACGGGAGGTAGCAAAAGGCTCAACATTAAGCAATACATAAACTCAACATTAGGCTACTCTTACCTCCTCACCAGGCCCTTCAGGCGAACAGGTTGCGCAGCACTGCTTGGTTGACCCTGGACTCCTCCCTGGAATCCCGATTGACGCAGTAGAATTTCGTGAAGGTGTGCGTCGACCTCCACGTAGCAGCCCTGCAGATGTCCAGCAGGGGCACACCAGACAAGAACGCCC
This sequence comes from Ambystoma mexicanum, assembly GCF_040938575.1. Classification (NCBI taxonomy): domain Eukaryota; kingdom Metazoa; phylum Chordata; class Amphibia; order Caudata; family Ambystomatidae; genus Ambystoma; species Ambystoma mexicanum. Next base: position 20,278,914 of record NC_090922.1, on the reverse strand, counting down.
AGTAGCAGCGATCGCTCTGGTCGAATGGGCTCTCGGACGGCTGGGCAGCGGTCGGTTTGCCAACCGGTGACAGTGCATGATACAGCCGGAGAGCCATCTGGAAATGGAAGCCTTCGAGAGAACCTTCCCTTGATTCACAGGCCCCAAAGTTCACAAAAAGCTGTGACGTCTTCTGAAAACTCTTTGTGCGGTCCACGTAGAACTTCAGCGCTTTAGCTACATCCAGCGAGTGCAAAGCCCTCTCGGCCGGCGACGAAGGCGTCAGGAAGAAAACTGGTAACACCAAGGGCTCGTTGAGGTGGAAGTCCGACGGCACCTTGGGCATGAAGGAGGGATGCGTCCTGAGCACCACCCTCGTGTCGTGAAAAGTCAAGTATGGAGGCTTGCAAGATAGGGCCTGAATCTCTCCCACACACCGTGCGGAGGTGATGGCCACAAGAAAAGCTGTTTTCCATGATAGGAACTTCAATGGTGCCGTATGCATAGGCTCGAAAGGAGCCCCCATGAGGCAAGTCAGCACCACGTTGAGCTCCCACACCGGGGCTAGGGCCTTCACCGGCGGGAACGAGCGGAATAGTCCCTTCATAAATTCCTTCACCAGGTGATGAGACCACCAGGACACCCGTCCTGTTGTCCTGGTGTATCTGGAGATGGCAGCCAGGTGCATCTTGATGGAGGCGTGAGCTAGTCCAGTCTTGGACAACGACAGTAGGTACGGCAGTACTTGAGGGGCCGTAATCCATAGAGGGTTAATCTTCTGTGCCCGGCACCAGACAGAGAACCTCTTCCATTTGTGTCTGTAACACTTGAGAGTTGAGGACACCCTGGCCTTTGCAAGAACCTCTCTGCAGTCGGCCGGTATATCGTATCCCCCAAACTCTAGTTCTGCAGGAGCCAGGCCTGCAAGTTCAGCGACTTCTGGTCGTGATGAAGAATGGCGCCTCCTTCTCTGGAGAGTAGATCCGCGTCCACGGGCAATCTGACTGGTGGGGACGGCGATAAATCCAGAAGGTCCGGGAACCAGATCTGTCTCGGCCACGCCGGTGCGACGAGGATCATCCTGCACCGGGACCTCTTAAGCTGATTGACGAGCCGGAGTAGCAGTGGCAACGGCGGGAAAGCATAGAGGAACAGGTTGTCCCAGGGGAACGAGAAAGCATCGCCCATGCTCCTCGGTTGGGGGAACCTGCTGGAGAACCTCTGGCACTTGGAGTTCGTCGCCGGCGCGAAGAGATCGACCTGGGGTCTGCCCCACAGCCTGAAGAGTCAATCCACTTGATCCTGGCGTAGCTCCCATTCGTGGCACGAGCGCAGCTCCGTGCTGAGTGAGTCGGCGATGGTGTTCTTTATCCCTGCCAGATGAAAGGGTACCAGAAACATCCCCTGGTCGACGGCGCAGTGCCACAGATCCTGGGCTTCCATGGACAGGGCTGGGGATCTGGTTGTACCCTGCTTCCTGATGTAGAACATCGTGGTGGTGTTGTCGGTGAAGATCCTCACCACTTTGCCCTTGAGGGACGGAAGAAAAGACCTGAGGGCCCAAAACACTGCGCGGAGTTCCAGAATGAAGCTGTTTTTCCTCCGGGAGCCAAAGGCCTCTTGAGTGAAGATCTCCGGTATGCGCTCCCCACCCTTCCAGGGAGGCATCCGTCGTCACCGTTACCTGGTGTGCTGGGGTTTGAAAGTCTGCGCCTGACGTCAGAAGAGTGCGAGTGCCCCACCACCCGATCGCTCGTCGGAAGGTCTTGTTGAGCGGTATCCTGTCCTCAAAGCTGCCCCTCGCCTGGATCCAGCGTGCGTCGAGGAACTCTTGCAGTGGACGCATTCGAAGTCTGCACAGGCGTACCAGATAGATGCAGGAGGACATCATCCCGAGAAGGGATTTGATGGATCTTACCCTGGCTACGTCCGTGGCTAGCAGGCGTTGCACCTTGCCCAGGATGGCTTTCATCCTTTCGTCCGACGGCGAGGCCAGCCGTGCCACTGTGTCGAGCTTGGCTCCCAGTAACAGGGCGACCTGCGAAGGGACCAGGTGGGATTTGGGGAAGTTGATGGAGCACCCCAGGTCCGTGAGTAGCTGGACGGTCCTCGCTGTGTGTTCTACAGCAAGCTCCCTTGTCCTTGCTCGGATGAGCCAATCGTCCAGGTAGGAATAGACGTGGATCCCTTGCAGGCATAGCCACGCCGCCATCGGTGCTAGGCACTTGGTGAATACCCTGGGTGCCGACTTTAATCCGAACGGGAGGGCCTTGAACTGGTAGTGCTGTCCTTGTACCACGAACCTGAGGAACTTCCGGTGTCCTTTTAGAATTGGGATGTGGAAGTAGGCATCCTCCAAGTCCAACGACGACAGGAAATCGTCATCCTCCAGCTGTCCCAGCAGATGCTGGAGGGTGACCATCCGGAACTTCTGAGCCTTGATGCGCTTGTTCAGTCGCCGCAGGTCCTGGATGGGACGCTAACCTCCTGTCTTCTTCTTACGAGAAAGTATCTTAAGTAGACCCCCGAGCTCCGAAGTCTCTTTGGGACGAGCTCGATGGCACCTTTCTTGAGCATCGTCCTTACCTCCAGCAGCAGCTGGGGTATGTGGTTTTCCTTCCTGGCCACGGGTGGCTTACAAGGGCACTTCTTTGGAAACTCGAGGGCGTGCCACTGGGCCAGGGTTTCCAGCACACAACGGTTGGTGGAGATGGACAACCCAGATGTTGACGAATTTTGCCAGCCGGCCTCAAACCGGGGTGCTCAGGTGGGGGCCCGATGCTACGGCCGGTTCAATCCTGCTTCGTCGCGGCCTTGCCGCCTTGCCCTCCTTGGCGACGATGATGGGATCCTCCTGTCGTGCCGCGTCCTCTGTAGGCCTCCTGCGACAAGGAGCAAGCCGCTTCACGGTACGGCAAGGAACCGCCGCTGAATCCTTTGGATTCACCTTGCTTGCCTCCGGAGTTCCAAAAGGACAGCTGTCGTTGAAGAACACCCAAGGCCCGAGCCGCCTCAGTGTCTGCCTTGATGGCCTGCAGTGACTCGTCCACTGTCTTGCCGAACAGGTTGTTCCCGTCGAAGGGTATGTCCAGAACCCTTGTCTGCATGTCCTGGCGGAAGTTGGTGGCCTTGAGCCAACCGCGCCGGCGAAGGCAAACGCCGTTGCCCATCTGATGAAAGCCGGTGATGTCCGTGGCCACCGTAATTGCATGGTCCGACGGTCTCAGCCCTCTTGTCATCCGGGAGGAAGTCCACAAGGGAGCGATCTTGAACCACAGCTCCCTGTCATAGTGTGCCACGATAGCAAGGGCGTTGGACGCTTTAATCGTTGTCGCTGCCGACGAGATGACCGGTCGTTCCATGGCGTCCAGCTACTTCCCCTCGCCGTCCGGCGGGGATGTTGATGTTGTTGCCCCCGCTGCTTTCTTCTTGGCTGCCGCAAAGACCACTGAATCTGGGGATGGTTGTGCCCTGAGGCACATAGGGGCAGAGTCTGGGACCCTGTATTTCTTCTTGTATCGGTCTCTCTTAACAGGAGCCGTGGACGGGTTCTTCAGGAGCGCCAGCCCCTTGTCCCAGATGTCGTCCAGTAAAGGGAGTGAGAGGACAGTCTTCCTCTTGGCCTCCCGCCGTTGGTAGAGGAAACCTTCCTTCTTCTGTTCTTCGGGGCAGAGCTGGAACAGCTCAGATGCCCTGGCGATCATGATGTGGAAGGAGCCAATTTCTTCAGGGGGGGTGGAGTCGGGGGCTGGGGGGAAGGCCCGAGGAGGTGGTGAAGGGAGGTCCATTCCGTGTCGCCACCGTCTGTTCCGTCTTATCCCTCAGAGGAGGGGGTGGAGGTGAAGGCTGGAAGGGGGGAGGAGGACGGACTTGTCTCCGCTTGTTAGGCGGGCTCCCCAACGGACCAGGTTCCGCTGGGTCTTCGGTGGGGGGTAAGGGCATCCTTGTCCTTATCTCCGTGCACAGGGCCTGTATAGCCATCAAGATGGCTCCTGAATAATCCTGTGGTACGGGCACCGGCTGCAATGGGACCAATGGTTGGGGTGGGGTGTCCTCCGCAGCCCTATCTTCCTCGTTGGCTCCCCCGTTGCTTTCCTCGTCGGCCTCGCTCGTCGGGATCCTTCATGTGGGCCTTGGATTCCTTGAAGTTCTTGTCCAGGATCCTTTGGAAGCTCGCCAACTCATCCTCAGAGGTGGTATCCATGTCCGTTATGGCTACCGTGCCCCCCCTTTCTCTCCTGCTGGGGTTTCACGGGGGTCTTCTCGATAGGCAGAAAAGATGATTCCCTCTGGGGTGGCAGGGAAACTCTATACCCTGTAGTCGTCTCCACTAGGGAAGCCTCCGTAGGTTTCGCCAGGGCTGCCACGACTTCCTTGAAGCCGGGTTAATCAGGGCCTTCACGACCTTCGGCGTGCCTGAGACCTTCACCTTGGGGGGAGGGTCGCCACCTCGCTCCACCTCGGCTTTCTCAGTCGGAATCGACCAGGGCTTCTCCTGAAGCTTACCTGGGTTCTCCGACTTCCTCTTCACCAAGCCAGAGCGTTGGCTCGTGGTTGATGGTGTTGGTGATAATGCGCCCTGCCTGGCAGCCGAGGAGCCCGACCGATCGGCTTTTGTTGGGCCCCCGTCACATGAACACCCTTAAAGGTCTTAGAAGACCGCTCGGATATCTTCTTCTTCTCACCCGCTGCTGGGCTCTTCCGCTCCAGCCAGTTGGTGAGTCGAACACAACGATCCCTCATTGTCCGTTCGGACATGTTCTTAAAAAACGCAGTGTCCTTCTCCACGTGCGATTTGTCGTTGTGAAGGCAATAGAGGCCCTGAGAGTGCTCATCCTCCTTAAAGACGTTCTGAAGTTCTCATCCAGGGCAGCTCCTGAACAGCTTGGATCCAACAGGCGTCACGCTTCCTTTGTCCTGGGCCATGTCCACGCGGAGTAGGCCTCAAAGATCTTCTGGAATCCTCCAAGAAGTGGAAAACACGACGAAAAAGTGCCCTTGAGGGGCGTAGAAAGTTCCGGAAACGGGTCCCCGTTGATCGGAAGAATAGTCGATGGAGCTTGAGGCTCGATTGACCGAAAATATAAGAGTAAGCTCTTCGAAAAAAAGCAAAACGCAGTAAAAGCTAGAGAGCTACAGTACGAGGACTCCCAACACTTGAACATGCAGTAAAAATCTGAAGATGGCTGCCAGAGGAGGGGCTTAGGTAGAGGGCAGTCATTGGCTGGGGGCAGTATGACCCAGAGACCAGTGATCGGTTACTAGTAGAAAGACAGTTCAGAAACTAAATTGAAACTGATTTTTTTCTTTACCGAGGATTCCCAGCCTGACGACGGGGAATATTCATAAGCATGTGAATATTCCCCGTCATCAGCATGTGAATCCATGCCAGACCCCATGCTGGAGAACTTTGGGTTTGGAATTTTTGTTATTTGGAGCTCTTGAAAAGAGTAACAGGACCCGAACAAGAGGGGATGGTATGCCGTTTCAAGCTGTAGTTCATTCCATTTTATATATATTTTTTTAAAACACTATGTAAATTTACCCGAGAAGTATTCTACATGCAGCCGCATGCCTCATCAAGAGTCTACGCAGATACAACCACATCGCCTTGGCCCTCATCAACCTTCACTGGCTCCCACTGCACGCATGAATCACCTTCAAGTCTTGCTGCATCATCTAAATGCAATCACCCTCAACTCACCCAGCTAGCTCGTAGGAAAACTCAGCATGGCTGGCGGACAGTGCACCACCAGAAGCCAGGACACAGCTAGACTTGAAATCCACTACTGCAAAAATGAAAGTAACAGAAAACCAGTCTTCTCTGCCTATGCCTGAGGGCTATGGAATCTCCTCCCCATCAGCATCAGACTCGCCCCCATGCTCTTACAATTTAGAAAAGAACTCAACAACTAGGCCCAACACGTCGACCCCCACACCACCTGACTGCTGGACACTGTTGGCCCGTCTCCTCCCTGCCACGCTGTACACCTCTACCCCCTCCTCTGTAGCCTACCCTCTGCTGTTTATCTGTTCTGTGTTCTCTGAAAAGGGCTCTGTTAAGCATCTGTACTATTGTATAACTGTAAAGTGATCTGTTGCTTCTCGAAGCTAGCTCCACGCTCAAAAAATACCATAATACAATAAGAATAAATGTAGCATGCAATCATATTTATATTTGTAACTTTTATATGAAATGTCATTAAGACAAAAAACATTTCAGGCTGATTAGCTGAAAGTTAAACGATATTTGACATTTGTTTAATCATGCAAATTAGACTAAGGCATATATTTTTGCACAGAAATGTTGCAAATCATTGATTCGTATAGCTTAACCTCTGTGGGGGGGGGGGAGCCTGTTCTTCTGAGATAAAAAATTGTATAGAAGCAGCAGAGGGAAACATTTAAAAATCTGATGTCACAGGATGTGCCGAGGTGACAATCAAATGGATGGATTCACCTGAGTGAGAGCAATCTTTTAACTGATATGGAACATTATCATATGGGAGGAACATGGTCTCTAAGACTATTACGATTATTTAATGAAAAAATCTCCAAAAAGACATCACAACAAGTGGGAGGGAAACTGGGGTTCGAAGTTATTCCCATCAGACTGCCCTCCTCATTAATATTCCCAATGAGTATGAAGGGAAAGGTTTAGTGTGATGTGAATTTTTTTCGGAACAATATCCGATGACAAACACTGGCCAATTAGGTTAGAGAAATAATACCCCTCTCTAAAGGGAGGGGGTTTCTTATCTATAAAAAGTCCAAACTCAAGGATTCTGGGGACTCACTGGCTCACTTACTGATTGGAATAGACAGACTGACAGAATAAGACTCATTTTAGATTATTAGCAGAGCACTAAGTGAGGCCTAACTGGAAATAATAACCCAGACCTTCTACATCAGAAGAGACCACTGGCAGACCTCCATCTTGGTGACTGATGCCCACCTGTTCCTAGAGGGAGAAAATTGAACCAGTCCTGATGAGGATGTGCCCGGATATCTGATTTTTTTCATAGCGAAATGTCCGATGGAGAAAGAAATTAGTTATTTGCTCAAAATTAACTTTCGGTTTTGTCTCCCGCTGACGTTTCCGACAACCCGCTCTCCCCCCAACCCCTTACTTGCATTCGGACCGCGCATCTCTGTGTTCCGTCGCCTATGCCATCCCTCTGCGATGCTGGTTCTTCAATTCCATGAAGGGAAATCTGTGCTGCAGGATCCTTCTTTATATCGTAGTTCACAGGGGACACTCACGCAAACCCCAACGTGATTACAGTTACCAAGGGTACGATGGACACCCCTGTTCCCCTTGTTCACAGTAATCGCAGCGAATGGTAGATGTATTCAAAATGTTCGGCTGTACATAATATTGATAAAGCTGAAATTCAAACACATCTACCATTCATTTTTGTTCCTGCTGTTTTTTACGGATTCTGATGAGCCTATATATCTTAGACAGCGCAACATAATTTCTATGCAAAGATAATATTATGGGGAAATAATTCTCAGGGGAGCGATACTCTATAGGGAAATTGATTAAACCCCAGCACATTTTATTTATGAAAGCACTGAGGGAGCATGGGTATATAAATGGACTGTACATACAGAAAAAATAATAAATATTTCAGAAGTTTATGTGCTTCTGGAATTCTAGATTTGACAGAATATGGCCTATAGTGTGTATGGATCCCCTGCCTCCTCTATGTAATGAGCAAGCACAGAAATAGTATTTGGGGGGCAATAGGATATGTAACTATCTAAATCTGCCTGCCTCTACTCTCCGCCCTCTGCAACCTATCCAGAACAGGACTGCGGACTTGTGCTTGGCCTCAAGCCATGGGACGGTATCTCTCCAGGACTGAAATCTCTATACTGGCTCCCAGTGGCTGCGAGGATTAAGTTCAAAACCCTCTGCATTGCTCACAAGGCCTTCTGGGGCCTGGGGTCTAAATACCTCCAACTCTCTCTTCTTAAATATCTTCCTTCTCGAGCTCTTCGCTCATCCGTCTCCAACTCCCTCAGGGTCAGCCGCTTCTCCAAACAACGAGCTGGGGGTAGATCTCTCTCCTCGGCAGGGGCCTCACTCTGCAACAGCCTTCCTGCCTCCCTGAAACTTGAGGAGAACCATCTCCGGTTCCGGAAGCACCTCAAAACCTTCCTCTTTGCTTCTGCTTTCTCTCCCCCTCTCCCCTGCTAAATTATTGACTGAAACTGCACTGACTCTGCAACTGGGCCACTCTCACCGATCTCGGTCCTTGGCCCAACCATTCTCCACTTGCACTGCCTCCCCGGCAACCACTGCACTGTGGGACTGTCTCTGTATCCCTACAGCCCCCCTTCCCAGCACTTGTCTGCACTTATCTTGCACTTGACACCAGCTGGCCCTATTTGTTACTCTACTTCCCTGTACTGCACTTTCTCCCTTCCCTTTCCTCTTGCACTTTTCCCTTCCCTCCACTCATGCACTTGCATGATCTGAATGACACCTGGCCTAGTAGGATCGCTGTCTGTCTTCCCTTTGTTCCCCCCTCCCTGCCTCATCGCGCCTTGAAACACTTGTGTATAGGCGCGTTACAAATGCCATATATCATATCATAACTGTACATACTGGGGTGGGTCAGAATGAGGAGTCGGACACAGAGGACACGTTACCTTTCTTTTACTGAAAATTATAAGGAAAATGCCTATCTTCCCCTAGTACTAAAAAGGGATTACACTGCCTATCTAAATTAACTATAGGTGCTTGTCTGTCATCAGAAGTCCCCAAGTAATAGTCCTCAGTGCCAAAACTAACTCTACCGGAACCTACCACCAATATGAACAACTCAAAATGGGCCAAAATAATGTCTGTTTTTTTTGTTGTTTCTCGTCTTCCCTTCGGCTCCTTATAGTATCTCTTGTGGTTATTGACATAAACCTATGTCTGTTTATAATATAGTTTTCTGAAAGTTAACTTCCCTGATAGTCTCTTGAGATCCCCTTTATGAGTTTGTATAGCTCTTCCCAAGTACTCATGGGACACACTTGCCTTTTCTTGTATATCTCTTATATTATTGCGGTCCAACTTTCCTTTGGTTTTGTATGACATTATCCAAATTTTGACTCTCCCACTGCTGGGTTCTCGGTATTAGATTATCCTTTATGATTCTGTCCCCTTGACAATCTTATTTCACAACACTTGTTATACATATTTACGGCATACCCTCTCCACTCTTCAAGCCCTGGTACCCAAAGTACCTGGGGGATTCCCTTACTCCCAAGGTATTTGCTTCCACTCTCCCTCTACTTCCAAAACAGCGTTGTTAGTCACTCTCTGTATTGATTTCAGATACCTATATTTATGCTCATATTTTGTTCGATTTTCACACTTATGACTTTGAGAAGTTTCTCTCCTCACAATATGTTGCTCCGGAAACCTTCCGGGGCTGGCCCTCACTCCGGTTTTCGTCTTCTCGGTTGCACTTCCCTGCTTTTGCCTTCGCTGTAGTGTTCTTGGCTCCTCTGGAATTGGGTGCCGTCTACGGATGCGAGCGACAGGGAGTTGGCAGTACTCCTTTCTCTGATGGTCTTGGCGCCGTTAGCTGGGTGTTTCGCCCCTCACAATGCATCTGTGATCACACCACCACCTTGCACAGGTCTTCTCTCCCGGTTGAGGCAACAGATCTTCGGTGTCTCACTCTGACGTTTCTTGTCCTTACAAAAGTCACGTGCTGCACGGCTTTGCTCTGCTCCGCCTCTCCAAGACGTAATCCTGTTAGGGGGCTTCCCCGAAATATCATACTCTCTTTCTTCATGAGATCCACTCGTTCCAGTTATATACACGTCTCTTTTTAAAGAGACACCTTTTTATTTGTATGGCTGTTTTTTTCCAACATTATCTGAAGCCAAATATAAGGATGACAGATTAGTCTTCATATCAGACAGTCCCATATATGCAGATATAGTTTTTGGTCTAGGGAGTTTGTCGGAACCAGAGTCCTTGTCCCTAAGAGGGAGTCAATCCCATTGTGGTCCCACTTGCCCAGGCCCCTAGGTACGGTCTTACGGAGCAGGCTCACTTATCTAGCCTCAAAAGCAGGTGGCGCCCACCTGTGGAGAAGGAGCGAATACCATGGATGTGTCACAAAACCTAGAAAAATAAGGTAGCAGTGAGTTTTGTTACTGGCACTGAACCATTCAAGGGAAAGGGTGATTAAGGGCTGCCCATTTTCCCGCCTTTAACTTGTCCATTGAGATATGTACACTTTTACACAATAATGCAATAGAAGCACCATTGAACCTAGCGAACCGGCATGTTCAACAAATTTTTCTCTTTAGAAAAGATTTACATGAAGGAATGTCAAGTACAAGGAACAGAGGCTGAGATTGGCTGAGAAGTCCCAAGTTAATTTGGTTTTCTATAAAATGACAGCTTTAGCCAGAGCCGCATTCACCTCTCAATGCATGGTAGATGCACGCTCAGGGTAAATAGATGTAAAGATGCCGAAGTGAAGCGGCCAGTATACGGTCACCCTTCGCTGTAGTCTCCATTGACATTAAAAATTCTTAGATGCATAATTTGTGTACATTTATTTATTTTTACATTTATTAAGTGCACATAACCCTAGGGCATCAAGGCGCTGTTACAACCAGGTACTCTTAGCTTGTGGAGAGGATGGAAGGGAAAAAAAAAACAGAAGAGCATTGAGCATGCAGTGTCATAGGGACTCATTGTCTCGGAATGATAGCTCAGGGGCAACACGCTCCTCTTGTAAGCAAGACAACACAGAGCAAAACTGGTTTAATCCCTGGGTTATAATTAACCAATACAATTACAAAAAAGGCTCCAGGTAAAGAGCCAAGTTGTCAGTGCCTTTCTGAAGGCCCTGTAAGATTGTTCTGCTCTTACGCGTGGTGGCACCTCCACTTTTGGCTCGCTTGGATTTGGGCAGGACACATCTGTGGGTGCAAGCCCTCCTGGCAGGTCTGGAGGAAAGGGCTTTCACAAAGCTTTGAGTCAGATATGGCGGGGCAGAGTTGGACAGGCATCAGTGTGTGAAAGATAAGGTTTTAAAGATGATCCTTTCCTTGACCGACACCAAGTGGGCTTTTGTTCTTTCCTTGGATATGTGCTCTCTTTTAGGGATGTTGAATGCCGCTCGGATAGCAATGTTCTAGATCACTTGTAGTGTATGGATGTGTGTAGATTTACTGGCGAAGAGCGTGTTGCAATATTCTAGCCTGGCTGCAATGATGGCTGTTACAATGGTGAGGCAATTGATTGGGGATAGGAATGGTCTGGCAGCATTGATTAGCTTCGTCGTGTAGGCGGCTGAGGTAGCAATGGCGTTATCTGGAGTGTCAGGGAGAGTGAAGAATCCAGGTACAATTCTAGGGTCTTCAGTGATGTGAAGACAGGTATCAAAAGCCCATCTATACTGAGTTGGCATATTGTGAGCAGAGGATTTTGATGACAGATTTAAATTAGTTCAATTATTTTTCTTTTATTAATAAATAGACCACCTGTGCAACCTGTGTGTTTCTTGTCCCGAAAGGGAATGGCGGCGGAATCAATAGTTAAATTGGGGCTCCCAGGTTCATAAAAAGAACATCATTCAATAAATAAAAATTGTGCACGCCTGATATCGGGTAGGAGGGAGAATCCTGCCCCACCACCTCCAAACTAGTTGTCGTCTGATTATAACATCCTACAATATGTTGATTTTGTTCAGCTATCATTTGTGCCTAATTTCTGGTTATGAGTTACCATCATAAGAAATTGAATTACCTGAGATGGGGTGGGTGTTTTGCACATTTTATTGTAAACAAATATCTTGTAGGTTTTTTGATCAACTTGGATCGTGACCAATCAATCATATTTTTTTTTACAATATGAGGCTTACTAGCAGATCATGCCACTTGTGTGGATAACATTCTCCTCTCCCTCCATTGTATCACTTTCCTATGCTTTATTTTTTTTATTGGGCATGTATAGTGCGCCTATACAGCAACAGGTGTTTCAAGGTGCCACAAGACAAAAGAAAGGGGGATGGGAGGTGGGGGCGGGGGGGAGTGGAATGGAACAGGGATGAAGAAAAAAACGGTCCTACTAGGCCTCGTCATTCTGATCGTGCAAGTGCAGTAACAAGAAGTGCAGGGGAGGGGAGAAGGGAGCAGTACTGGTAAGGGCAGAAAAGGGCCCATTGGTTAGGTGAGTGCTAAGAGGAGCCAGATGGACAAGTGCCAGGGAGAGGCAGAGAGTGCAAGCGAAGAATGTCCATGTACGTCTGATATGCAGAGAGTTGGAGCTAGAAGACCGAAGGGCCCTATCAGGGAGGTATTTACGGAAAGAGATAGTTGGATGTAGCGGGGTCCCAGGCACCAAAAAGCCTTGTGGAGGATGCATGGTGTTTTGAACTTGATCCTTGCAGCAACTGGGAGCCAGTGGAGAGATTTTGGCGCCAGAGAGATGTGGTACCTGGGCTTGAGGCCAAGGCTAAGTCGCACAGTCCTATTCTGGATTAATTGAAGGGGGCGAAGGAAGGATTTAGGCAGATTGAGGAAGGAGGAAAAGGCTTTTGAAGTGGTCCAGCCTTGAGAGGACCTGGGCTCTGGAGACATTGAGTTTATGGGGGAAGGTGAGGAAAGGGGGAATACCTCTGGGAGGGACAGCTGGAAGTGGGCCTTCTTGGCAAGGAGAGAGAGGAGTCGAAGATGACACCGAGGTTTTCTGCCTCACAAGAGGGGGAGGGGGAACCATGAAGGGGGCCACAGAGTAGTATGGAAGGAGGGAAATGGCGTCCCAATGAGAAGGATCTAAGTCTTACTGGTATTAAGGCAGATATTGTTAGTAGCACACCATCCCTGATTAGCAGTTAGACAATCAGGAATGAGAGGAAGAAGAGGAGGCAGGGAAGGTTGAAGGACAGCTGTGTGTTGTCCGCATAACACTGGAAGTGATGTGAGAGGGCAGAGATCAAATGGGCTAGAGGGGTAAGGTAGATGTTGAAGAACCAGGGCAAGAGGCTAGAGCCTTGAGGGATGCCGCAGGCCAAGAGTGTGATGGAGGGGAGAAAGGGGCCCAATTGAACCTGGGATCGTCGGTCAGAGAGGAAGGAGGTCAAACAGTGCAGTGCCAGGTCCGTGATGCCAAGGGTATCATGGAAACAGTTTATAAGGGTGGCATAACTGACAGTATCAAATGCAGAGGAAAGGTCAAGAAGGATGAGAACGGAGGGCGAATTGGAAATCGAGATATGAGAGCAAGTCTTCACGAGTGTTCAGGAGTGCAGTTTTCATGCCTCTGGCTGCTCAGAAGCAAGACTAGTTGTCCTGGAGGCAACCAACAGATTCAGTGTGGTGGATCAGCTGATGCAGAGGACCAGCTTCTCCAAGAGTTTTCCCAGGAAGGGGGGAATGGAGATAGGGCAGTAGTTAGCTGGGCAGGAGGGGTTGGCAGAAGGCTTTTTAAGGAGAGGGTGCACAAGGGAGCACTTGAGGAGTAGAGGGAAGGAGCCATTGTCAAAGAAGTGATTGCAGAAATCAGCCAAGGCTGTAGCAAGGGAGGCAATGTTGTCCTTGATATTTCTGGAGGAGCAGGGGACCACCTGTTTGGAAGAGACTTTCATAGAGGCCTGAGAGCGGGTGAGTGAGAAGGGAGGGGTGTCAAGGAGAGTGAGGACAGGATGGCCTGAATTTTAGTTATGAAGTGCGAGGTAAATGCAGTGCACAGGGTCAGGGATGGCAGAGGAGAAGTGGAGAATGAAATAGGATTGGCGAGTTCCTTGCAGGTTTGTTTTTTTGAAAATCGATTTTATTAGCATTTTAGTCATGTAACATCAAACATCATTGCAATCCACAATAGCATTCCCTCTAACAAGTCCCCACCCCCTTCCCCCATGCCATGCCATTCTAAAGTTCACTCCTGTGTTTGGACAGTTCATTAGTATTCTTGTCTAGAGTCCGGGTTCAATCCCAAGACACTCCTGTACATAAGGATCCCACCTCCCTATTTCGGTCTATCCCTGGGAATGCTCCCCAGCCGGTCCAACCTCTCCAATATGCTGTCTGCCCCTTTCATTTCTACTCCTACACCAATTGCTCAACTCTACTAGCCAATCGCCCATATTTCTCAAAAAAATGGGGCCAGACTGCTTCGATATTAACCCTAGATTCCGCCAGCAAATTGGTGAGGTATACCATGCCATAAATAGCGCAGATCTTAGCCACACAGTCTTTCTCAGCAGGCATGCGCCGGGTCTTCCACAGCTGGGCCAGACAGCATCTTGCGGCTACCAGCAGAACATGAAGCATGTGACCCTATGCCTCTTCACCATTCCTACCAGGCCGCACCGCAAAAGGGACGAACCATGGGGAGCGGTTCCTTAGAATCCTGTCAACCCCCTTGATCCAGGAGAGGACATCTTCCCAGTATTCCCTCACTCTAGTGGATACTGGGCAGCTCCACCACATGTGCATGTAGTCACCCTTCTCTTGGCGGCACTTCCAGCAGAGCGAGTCGTAACCTTCTCTCATGCGCGCTACAGCCATTGGAGCGTAATGCCACCTATGCAGGAGTTTAAGGGCTTGATGTTTGTTGTTCGTTTGTTTTATTATTTATAATGCGCGGATGTACCCAAGGGTATCAGGGCGCAGCCTTTACAAGAATTTGCAAAGCTTAGTTACAAAATATAAAATGTACATATTGACAATGGGTATTATATACATAGCATCAATGAGGCAAACAGGCATTATATACATGAATACTGGTAGGCACACGTGGTTGCAATGTGTGCGGGTAGCACGAAGGGGATAGCCTTGGCACTTCACTATCTTGGTAGGCCTTCGACTTCAGCCGTGAAAATACCTTGGATTGGAAATTCTGGTAGGGCATGTCTACTCTGAGTTTGGGAGGCAAGGAGTTCCACAGTTTGGCTGCTTTCACCGGGAAGCTGTTACCCCCTATGGTGGCACGTTTGAAGCTGGGGACAGAGAGGCAGTCTTTGTATGCAGTTCTGAGGGGTCTCAAGGAGACTTGTCTATGGAATCTGTTAATCAAGTAGGTTGGGCGGCATTGTTAAGAGATTTGTAGGTAAGTGATGCCGTTTTTAAGAGAATTGTGTCTCTAGTGGAAAGCCAGTTGTTCTGTTGGCTAAATCCTGAAGTGTGCTCTCTTCTGGGGATGCCTAGAGCTGCTCTAAGTGCATTATTCTGGAGGGTTTGTAGCTTGCTGGTGGTGGCCTTGGAGGATCCCAGGTAATGGGCGTTACAATAGTCAAGACGGGATAATATAAGGGCTCTAGCGAGTGTGAGGCAGCTAGTGTCTGACAGAAATGGTTTGGCTGCACAGATTAATTTGCACGTATATGCAGAGGAAGATTGTTAGGCAGAAACCTGTGCAGTTCCCTCTGGGACCACTGCAAAAGATTTAAGACTACAGGTGTTTGGCAGTAAACCCACTTGGTAGCAGTCTGTAAACCAGATTGGTAGCTGTGGCTGAGCAGTCAGACTTCCCTCATGAAGAGTCAGGCAGTATACAGAGTATTCACAATAGGTCAAAAGAACACAGTAGAACAAGCAAACACTGACCAGAGCTTGGTGTAAAAGAGATATAATTTTTTATTTAAAACCACATCTAATAAAACACACAGGCACTAATATTAAGCAGTTCAAAAACACGGTCACTAAAAGATATACACTCCCTTAAAAGAATATTAGACAAGTCTTAAGTAAAGCCCCACTTATTTTCAGACAACGGTGAGTGCTTAACGCAGATGGCACTCTAATAATTCGGTTTAAAAGGGAGAGAAAGGCAGAGCATAAATTGAAACAGATCCCAACACTTTCAAAAGAACACAGCAAGAGAGGAAGGCAGAGTCAAACCGTGAAGTTAGAGTTCTGAAAGCCGGATCCGTTTTAAGAGGATCAGAACGAAATGTGTCCAAGGTCACACGGTTGAAAAGTGCACAAAAGTCTTGAAAAGGTTCAGAAAGAGTTGGACCAAAAGAAAGGGACCAGTTAGATGGTTAAGGCGACCAGCCCAGTCCAGAAGGTTCAGGGGTTATTATTACCTTGTAGCAATCTTCAGAAAGGGAGGCCTGGTGGACACGGTACCTTAAAGTGGTGAGAATACTCCAGCGGGGGCAGTTGTTCCTGGCAGCGGATGCAAGTCGGTGCTTCGTCCGGGGGAAGAGAGGATCTCGTCGGGGAGGAAGACAGGAGTCCGTTGCACTGCCAGGGAAGAAACCAGCCGAGGAGTTCTCAGTTAAAAGGAGCGGTCCTTTTATTCGCGGTCCAGTGGTAAGTGGTTATCCGGTTGCTGGGGTGCTTGGCACGGGCAATTCAACCACAAGAGGTCCTGGGATGCGAGGAAAAGAAGGTAAACTGGTTGTGCCCACCAGTCAGGGGAAGAAGACTCTCCAGCCAGGAGATCTTCTCTGTCGTCGGGAAGTGGTGAGTCGGTTCCGCAGGGATCCACCGGTGGTGTCGTCGTAGCAGGTCGGCTCAGCTTCTCCCTCGTCGGATTCTCAGGTCCTGTGGCGACTTCTGAAGTTCCAGTCCCAAAAGCCCTGCTTTTATGCAGCACACCCCCATTCACTCAGCCTAGCTGTCAATCAAACATGCTAAGTGTAGGGCCAATCACACAAGAGTGCGACTTGAGTTACCAAGGTAACTCAGTCCAGGGTGCCTAAACCCCCTCCCACACCCCGTGTGGTACCCAGACAGAGTGGCACCACTTTTGGAGGCTTCTGTGGAGAAGCCCGCCACAAAGTGGAACAAAGGGCTCGACTTGGGTTGGAGTCACAGAAGAGAACACAAACGCCATTTTAGAATAGAGTTCTGGCAAAAAATACCAACCGGCGAATTAATATTAAATAAATAAACCGGCGGTATGTTCGAGGCTGTGAGAATTAAATAATTAAAGTTGGTAGCCTCGAACAATGGGAAAATCCCATAGAGATATATTCGCGGTCGAATATAAAAAGTAGTATCCACTGCCACCAGCCAAAACTCGATCAGGTGGGACGGAGACGTGCCCCCTCAACTAACAGACCCCGGGGCAATCGAATTGCCCCGACCAGTACGTCCACAATATGATGGTTTGTACTGGTTTCTGTTCATAATTTGGGACTAGTTAAGCCAATGGTGACTTTACATGCCCTGGGAGACAGTAGTCAGTCCCAGGGTATGGAGTTTATTGTGGGGTGTCACTATGACACCCCTGTGTCACTGCACGGAGGGTGCTGTGTAACACACAAAGTAAAAACACATGAGACCCTATGGAGTAAAGGACCCCATAGCCCATAAAACACATTAACAGTCAAAGGAACACCACAAATCATGTCCAAGAGTGGGAGAAAAAGAGTCTCACTCTTGGCAGGAGAAAAAAACTCCAGAAATCCAGCAAAGCCGCTGGGGGACTCACTAGGTTAGGAAATTCAGCCTAAACAGAGAATTCTCCCTAACAAAGATGCCAGGGAGCTCACTTGTCTTTTGAAGGAGAAGTTAGAATCCAGGTAGAATCCCAGTGTTTTGACCTCGTGTCCAACTTTGATGTTGTTCCCGTCTATCATAAAGGCGTTTTAGGCCAAGTTTCTTTAAACTGGACGTGGTGCCTAGGACGAGGAGCTCTGTTTAATCATCATTCAGGCATAGTCTATGAGTGGCCATCCATGCCTGAATTATGATATACACCAGATTTAGCAAGGCCAAATCCTTTCCATAATCTCCAGAAAGCGGAAGGAGGATCTGGGTATCATCTGCGTAATTGGTGTAGGTGATACAGAGATGATCCAAATCATCGAAAAGGGGCTTGGTAAATATGTTGTACAGTGTGGGGGAGTGTCTGTACTGCGCAGACCCCGTGGTCTGCCTGCACATTCAAAGCCACAATTCGTCCCCAATTTCCTCACCTAAATCGAAGTCTCGCTCCCACTTCATTCTTGAGGCCAGAGGTTCTCTCTGAGCTGCCAGCAGAATTTCTTTATATAATCGTGCTATTCGCCCTTTAGAACCCTGTTGGGTGATCAAAGATTTCTCAAATTCCGTTAGTTCCCGTCTGAGATTCAACCCCCCACCTTTCCCCCGTCAAGGCCCCTTTTAGTTGTAGAAAGCTGAAGGGCGTCAGTCCCCGCAAACCCAGGGCTTCCTCCAAATAACCCCTGGATATGAAAGCGTCTCCTACCCACAGTTGGCCCGCCCTACTGAGCCCTACCTCATACCATTGCTGGAACGCCAGTGGTTCCTCTATTCCATCCTGAAGTGGGGGCACCCAAACACAACTCAAGGGATACAGTCAAGAAGTGAGCCATCCGTTTTCCCCTCCCTCCCACCAGATCAACCACAGAACCTCCAGGACTGGGCGGTGCAGGATTCTGTTCGAAATGCATGTTCTAGGGACCCACAGCCATTTGTTCAGCGTGACCGGAGACCACACCTCATTGTCCATTGCAACCCACTGTTTCCCCGGTTCCGGGGCACAGTGATCCACCATTACCCGCATCTGGGTTGCTTTAGAATAGACTGTCAAGTCTGGATACCCTACTCCCCCCCTCTTTGGGCCGAATCAACGTGTCCTGGGCTATTCTATGTTTCTTCCCTGCCCAGAGGAACCGTAGCAGGACACGCTTCAACTCTAGCAAAAAGATTTGGGGACAGTCACTGGGAGCATCTGAAACAGGAACAAGAATTTGGGTAGTATCACCATCTTAATCAAATTGAGCCTCGCCATCCAGGAGAGTCCCAAGACCCCCCCATCTATCCAGATCACGCTTCACTGCAACCCACAGGGGGGAAAAATGTGCGGAGAGGAGGAATACCAGGTCCTGTGTCCGCTGAACCCCCAGATGCCAAAACATCTCCGTCTGTACCTTAAAGGGGAGCCCTGCAATATAGGTCCTTTCCCTCTCCGGCATGTCCCCATGGTGAACGCCACGGATTTACCCAGGTTGATCGTAAAACCAGACACCCTCCCATAGTCTTCCAGGCTCTTCAGGATGTGGGGGGCCGAATGCGACAGGTCAGAGACGTAAAGTAATGAATCATCTGCAAAAAGGCTCAGTTAATTACACCCCCCTCCAGCCTCTACCCCCTTGATGATCTGGTTATTCCTGACCAAGATCGCCCATGGTTCCATTACCAGCGCATAAATCAGTGGGGACAAAGGGCAACCCTGACGTGTACCCCATTGCAGTGGAAAGGGCCCAGATTCAGTCCCATTAACCACTACTCTTGTCGTGGGGTTCGAATAGAGGGCCGCCAACCACCCCATCCACCTTGGGCTCATTCCCATAGACACAAAGACCTCTCCCATTAAGTCCTAGCTCACATGGTCGAATCCCTTCTCGGCATCAAGGGACAGGAGGAGCACCCCCTTTTCTCGTGCTGTCCGGGAACTCATTATGTGGAGAGTCCTGTGCATACGGTCCACACCCTGCCTATTCAATACAAAGTCCACCTGATCCGTGTGAATCAAGCGGGGAAGAGACTGTTCCAGACATGTCGCCATGATTCTGGCGAAGATCTTGGCATCCACTTGAGGAGTGATATAGGCCTATGCAAGGTGCATTCTACCGGGTCCTTCCCTTCTTTCGGTATGGCAGCTACCAAAGCCTGGAGGAAGGTTGGGGATATCTATTTCCTTCCCGTGATTGAACTGTACAATTTGGCCATGGGTTCAGCCAACAGAGATTGATGTAGTTTATAGAAGTCAGCCGTGAAGCCATCCTCTCCCGGGGCCTTCCCAACCCTCAGCCCTTTACTAGCCATCAGGAACTCCTCTCCAGTTATTGGCCCTCCAAGGTCTCTCTTTCCGATCCCTTCAGTCTGGGGAGGCCACACCTAGTCAGGTAGTGCTGGATATCCTCCACCGACTCATCCGCTGGCCTAGTGTATAAGGCCTTGTAGTAGCTCGCAAAACAAACCGCTACCACTTCTCCACCCCTGGAAATCTGCCCCCCCCCCCGAACCTGGAAAACAAGCCACCTTTCTTTGCACTCTGCAGCCCCTAACCCTGCTAGCCAGGAGGGTCCCCACCCTGTCACCACTTTCGTAGTATCTCTGGCGGGTGTATCGCATCTTCTTGAGAACCTCCCCCATTAGTACAGTATCTAGTTCCTGTCTTTTGTCTCATGTCACTTAGTAGGGCCCCTCTATCAACATCTTCCCGTTCAGCTGTAGGCGCATGACCTTCAGCTCCTCACGGATCCTATTCTCAATTAACGCCCTTTCCCTCTTCTTGCGGGCTCCCTCCACTATGTGTAGACCCCGGAATGTAGCCTTGGCAGCCTCCCAGACCATTGGTATGGCCGTCTCCCCATTGTAATTGGTCTCAAAATATGCCCGTACCTCCTTTCCCATAAATTTTCGAAACACCTGGTCTCTCAGTAGCGTGTCATTACATCTCCACCTGTAAGTGCGCTGCGGCTTTGGGAGCCGCCAGGCCATCATCACCAGTTTGTGATCAAACCAGGTGATAGTTTCTACCCTCTGGGTACCCACAAGGTCTTCCTGTTCCCTCACGACCAACAAAGTCAATCCTCCTGTATGACTGGTGAGGGGGTGAAGAGAAAGAGTACCACCCCCCGCTGTCAGCCAGGCCATGCGTCCACCCAAAAATGTTCCTGCAGGAGGTCACTGAATGAGAGACTGTCTCTTGTGGGGTCGCTTAGCCCCTGACATTTTGCCAACCGCCAGTCTAGCTGGGGATCCAGTATCAGGTTGAAATCTCCCCTCAGGATCAGTGCCCCTTTTGCCCACTCATCCATTACCCTAAACACCTGTCGTAGTAAACCCAGTTGTCCAACATGCAGGGCGTAGAGAGTGGCAAACTTAACACGCACGCCTTCCCGAGTGCCCTTTATGGCCAGGAACCTCCCCCCGAAACCTCTCCTGATCTCAGCCCCTTCCAGAGCAAATTACTTCCCCAATATTATCCTCACCCCTTCCTTCTAGGAGGTTTTATGAGGCCTAGAAATTCCCAGCAATCTCCTTTCCTTTGATTGATGACTCTGCCCCCCTCTGGTAGTGCATTTCCTGCAAGAAGAGGACAGCCAGCTTCTGTTTACGAAACATGTTGCCAGTTAGGGAGTATGTTTTGCGAATTGAGACCCTTCACGTTCAAGTTGCCAATTAGTACCTCAGCCATAGCCCTTCTTCACCTTCCCTCTTCATATCTCCTTTGTCCAACTAGCCCCATTGCATCCTCAGCATCTGGATAGCATGGCATATGTGGCCCTCCCCAAAACCCCTCCAGCTGAGCACTCAGGCCACCTCCCTTACCCCCAAATATTGAGACGTTTGCCCCCATCCCTCAAACTTGCCAGAGATGATTGGCAGACCAGCAGGGATTCCTCCCCTGCCCTGGGTAAACCATATAACTACTCTCCCACTCTTAACGCCTTAGGGTAAGAGCATGCAAAGGTGGGGGAAAGTTTAGGCACCTTGGTGATCATTGGTCTCCTCACCTCTCTTCCCTCCCAATCCCCCAGTGTCCCCTTGGCCGTGTGCCCCCCCCTGAACCCCCTGGGCTGGCTCCGATATTTCGTATTATCAAAGAAAGTGAACAAGATAACCAAAAACAGCAACTTCATCTCAGGCGGTTGGTCCCGCCCCCGCCCCCCAACAGGCAAGAAGCCAGGGTGAAATAATCAAATAATACAATTATCCCGACAGTCTGACCTCTGTGGGGGCCCCAGATTTCAAAGTACTACAGCATGTGCAGTGGAAAACAGCATGAGCCCACTCCCCGTCTCCTCAGGAGGCCTCTCCCCTAGGAGGGGGAATCTACAGCTTCTCGAACTTTGAACCTCTCTTCCCTCTACTCTTCCCTCGGATCGCTTCTGGGCCTCTAGGTCCCCGAACGGGGGTCGGGCCCCTCGCTCCACTAGGGTGCCGCCTCGGGTGCCAACCAGTTCTTCCGTAATTCTTTGGATCCCCTCTTCTGACACCAGAGAGTGCCTCTCCCCTTCCCACTCAAACATCAGTGAGAACGGGTACACCACCCGTATCTCACACCCTTTCCCTGGAGCCATTTCATGAGGGGGCCCCACATCTCTTTAAGTTGCAGCAGAGTGTAGGCAGAGAGGTCCTCAAAGGTCATCACTGTAGAGTTGCTGTAATGTAGTTCCTTGACCCTCTTCGCTCTCTCGAGAAGCCTCACTCTGTCAGCATAGAAATGCATACGTGCCAGGACTGTCCGTGGGCCCCTTGCACCTCCATCTGCCCTGTGAACTCTATCATCAGCTTGTCCAATCCTCTATGCCTAGGGCCATCCTAAATATATCTTGCACCGTGCCCTCCAGGCCCTCCGGGGTCTCCCCCTCAGCCAGCCCAAAGATCCGGAGGTTATTCCGCCTCTCGCGGTTTTCAATGTCATCCACCAGAAGGTGCAGCTCTTCCTCCTGTCGTTCCATCTCCATGAAGCGGGCCTCCATCTGTGTTTCCAGGAGCCCCGTTGAGGTTTGGTTCGCCTCAACTCCTTCCATTCTGTCCTCCAGTGTAGTCAGCTTGGCTGGCAGGTCTGTAATTCTGGCACCCATGTCCGTCCTCATACCCCTAATCTCCTCCAGTATGGTCTGTATGTCTGACTTGATGGAGGACAGCTCCGGGGGTCCGGTGTGGGTTTTCTGGTTCTGCCATATTTTCTTCAGTGCGAAAGTGGAACCTAGCTAGTGTCTCTTTGCAGCTCATATATCGCCTGAAAACTCCCCCAACCTGTACTTTGGGGATGTGAGATATGGCATCACCAGATCATCTTCACGACCCTCAGGCTTTGGGTCCCGAGCCCACAAGGCGCGCAGTCTCAACAGGTCCAGGCGGGCAGGGACCAGTTGGGTTCCGGGACGTGCTACAGCGCCAGAGGGGATGCTTTCCAGGGGGTACCCGCGCTGGAGCAATGACTGATCCAAGTGTTCAGCATCGAAGTATGGTGGCCGAGACCACCTACCGAGAGCTCCACAGCGGGGAGGGGGTAAAGGGTGGTCACTGTCCACCTCCCACTGTCCGCATGTGGGTATCCATCACAGGCGATAGGTCCCTCCAGTAGGTTACCAATGGAGATCCTGTGCCTGTTGCTGGCCCTCTATCCCTCACCTCTTGGAGTCGGACCAAGAGGTTCACCACTTCGCTTTTCCACCCTCAGGCGGTACATGTGGCGTGCCTCACTTTAGGGCAATCTCTTAGGCGGGGAGGATTCCGGCAACAGTACAGCACCCTGGTGGCCTAGGTCTGCTATCCTCTATGAGGTGGCCAGTCCTTCACACAGTTGGGTTGTTCCTGAGGGCACAGTGTGCCTTTAGTTCACACCCTTCCCAGGGACTGAGCACCGAGGGGCATGGAATTACTGGCCAAGTTTGGGTAGTGGCACGTTAGTCACCAGAGTTCGAGGGACGTGTTAGTTGACTCAGTGCTTCTGGGGCCGTAGCACTCTTCCCTGGCCAGCTCAGGCGGGCCGCGTATAATGACCAGGCCCCCACCACACCAGAGCTGCCCCTCCCCAGGGCCGGGTCCTCGTGGGCCAGAGGTGCAGGAGCGTGGCTCGCGCCTCCTCCCTCCCGTTGCGGCAGTCGTGGGAGTCCTCTGCACAGCCCTCAGAACAAATCGCGGGGGGGGGGGGTTCCTCTCTTTTGTCTTTTCTCCGCCTGGGTGTGGGGGGCGGGTTCTGGCATGCGACAACGGCTCTGGCATGCGACACCGCACCTGTGGGGGGTGTCTCTCCACCTCTGTCTGGAGGTCATTCGGGCGCAGAGTCTCTCCCCAGGCCGCAGGAGAACTCTGGTCACGCTCAGATCCCGGTTGCAGCCATGGGAATGACACTGGCAGCTCCTCTCTGCAGAGCCGCGGTCCTGTCAGTATCCCTTTCCCTTTCTCAGTAAACTGAGTACGATGCTGGCAGAGGGGCGCCGTTCACAGCCACAGTGTTTTCTGTGCACATAGACTGTCTTGGGTCCTCACTGCACGATCTTTCGGTCGGCCCCAGGTTCAGACACCTGAAATGTGTGGTTTAGAGTCAGGTATCTAGCTATTTCACACAATATCACCTCATAAGCCCCAGGGCTGGGACGGAGCTTAGAACTCAGGCAGCCATCTTGCCTGTGCCCCCTGGTGGAATCCCTTGCAGATTATGAACAGTTCAGCCATGTTAGTGGCCCCAGAGATGCGTGTTAGGATATAGGCCGCCTTCGAGCGGATGGGGAGTCTGTATTGCCATTGGAGCAGGCGGAAGGCCAGTTTGTCAGAGGATGTGCTCGAAGCATGTCAGTTTCACTTCGTGTTATCCCTCCTTTTCCTCCTCAATTTGTTCCTCGCCTCCTCTGCACTTTCCTCTTCACTGAATTATAACTAGTTCTCATCCTCTTAAGCCAGAGTAGCCCTTCCTCTTCATTACAGCATTTCTGCTTCACCTACTCATGTTGTCTCGTCCTCTCTCCAACACCACGGTCTCCTGCGCTGCCTCCTTAAAACATCCAACCCTCTACACCTCCAACATCGTACTCCCCTCCCCCCCATCTCCCTGACTAGATTTGTATGCACCAGGTGGCTCAGTCCCATGAACAAGCACTGTGAGATTTACATCACCTGTTACTCCTGCCTACACGAGCAGGACGATTGCTACACTAGAAACAGAACTATTAATTTGCGAAAGGTTTCAACTAGATACAGAGAGGCTCTGCAGACCGTGCCCAATGTGTATGCTATATTGAATACCATTTGTTGTGTGGTATACCGATGGTTGCTCTCTAGTGCAGAGGCCCTTTGTAGAGATGAGAGGAGCTGCTTGTTCACCCCGTGCTGGCATACAAGCAGTCCAGATACGGGTGTCTGGGTAAGCTGGGCCTTATGCTTCTTTTGAAAGAACTATTTGTCAAGATTCATGACCATGCCTTCGAAGAGTCACTGCATAGCCATTCTTTGAAAATGCTTATAATTTCTAGAGACTCATTTCTTCTTTTCAAATTGAACTTGTCAAAGATGTGTTTGACGAGATAGATTCTCCTAAGGCACGCAGTTTCAGGGGAACTGATTGACCACCAGGTCTATCATGTTTCCCTATCGGGCTGACCATTACATTCTGTTCATGGGGAGGATTCTCCATACATGCAGGTGAGGGACGCACTCCCTGTCACTATGGTTCTGTTCAAGCCTCAGGAATTCCTTGCTTGCTGTTCCCACAAGGCCTGCCTTTTCTCTGCCTGGGTGCCAGTGCCCTAGCAGGATCCTTTGTTAACTCGTCCCTTTAGATGAATAGGGGTTCATTGATCTGGCCCACTTGAGGGCCGCAGGGTGTCTCACACTTGAGGCTGCTAGGGTTCCATTCCTGGAGATAGATATTACACTTGTATACGACTGTGGAGTGAAGTATCCTGCACGCACCACCTTCAGGACCAGCATCATAGAGCGGGTGGTTGAACCTGGCCCCCAGAGCCATCAGAGTCCCATCACCCTGCCTGCAACATGTGACTGAATTGCAGTACCATCGCTGGTTAGTGTTTCTGTATCATTTGTAGAGCGCAAGTAACACAGCTGCTTCCTTGAAAGACATGTTTATCTCCATTAGATTTAATGGTAAATTATAACTAACATTAGTTTGTAAACCACCTATCACTCCATTATCATGGTCAAGTTGGTTAGTTATGCTGGCTTCATACAAAACAGAAAAATGTTTGACCCATAATTTGCTTTACGGCTCATTGAAGCATTAGGTTTCCTGCACCCATCTGCTATCAATGACCAAAATCTGCGAGAATCTTTAATGGATAGCTAGGTTTAAGACTTCCTGTGCTCGCTGGTCCTCTTAGTTTGAACTAAGCAATTGCTTTTTTATATGCTCACCTAGAGGAGGTTATATCACCCTGAGACGGAATATCTTGTTTTAGTACTGAAAGAAAGTTCTTCTTTACTTCTTTGCACTCTATCAAACCATTTTAATTGGTTTGCAGGGCTGGGCAGTTTTCTCTATACTTACAAGCATACTTTCAGTCATAAAACGTTTTTGAAAGGTCTGTATAAAATTTAAAATTGCAACATTTTCCGCAAAAAGATTTTGCAACCATCTAAGTCCTCACCTATTGTGTTAGAGCCAGTCAACAAATCATTTTTGCTCACAGATGGATTTCCTGAGGCCAGTATGCAATCAGTACAAGGATGTTTTGATAGCTTTTGCAGCAGCCAACTACTTCCAGATCAAGTGCCTTAACGCAATAAGAAATGGGGACTACAAAGCAGTCATGATGCAGACTGAAGTGAGGAAACCTCAGCGCTGTGTGCTCGCTCAGTGAAACAACATTTATACCATTTCACTAGGAAACTTAAAAGTCAGGCAACAAAGATTTGGAACCCACTAATGACAACAGTGGTGATGACCCTTACATGGAATTCAAGCTTAACAGGTTTATTCCGTCCCTAGTATTGATCTTTTTAAAAAGATTTGATTTTCGCAAACCAAAAAAAGAAAACGTTCAAACCCCCTAAACATACACATCTGAAGTGGAATGAGACAGCCCTTATCTGATCTTTGTTGGGAGACAACATCTCCATCAGACCTGCAGACAAAGGTGGTGCACTCGTCATCCTTAACACAATAGATTATGAGACTGAATGTTTTAGACAACTTAATGAAACAACTATTTATCTTAGAATAGATAAAGACCCCACCGATGTATCCGGGAGAATTTTAAAACACTACTTAATCAGGCTGAGGGACATGGCTGGATCAATGGCAACATGAAGTACATTTTGTTTTGTAAACACCACAGGATACCTACATTTTATGTTCTTCCTTAAGTACATAAATAACCCATACATTCTCCCGTCAGACCCATAGTCCCTGTTACTTATAGCATTCTTCAACCTCAGAGTCTATCAACTACTTCCTTCAACCGTTGGAACAAAACACTGAAGACATGACTCATTTTCTCAGCATCCTTCAGGAATTAACATTGGAGAAGCCATTGAATGGTTGAGACTAGGAAAAACGCATTGGAGGAAGAAGCATGGTAACAATTAGTTTTGCCAGTTGCCAATAGGGTCTCCAAGAAATTCTGGGATTTCGTTGTAGGTGGACCTGCATATAAGCGGGTGAGGAGACACAAGGAAAATCACCTGGGAGCCAGAACCTGGTCAGATCATTTTACATCCCTGTTTAAGGGGCACGCAGCCAGGTATGAGGGTAGTGACCGGACCTCCACCATACGTCGGACCTTGAAGGAGGTGGAAACAGCAGTTAAACAACAATCGCAAAACTGGACACCTGGCGAAGATGTAGTGCCTGCAGACTTATTCAAGGGGGCATTGGTCCTGTGGGTTCCATTGTTGACAATATGTTTTAACTCCTTTTTACAAACTGGAGTATTTCCACACTCGTGGAAATCTGGAATTATTTATCCTGTATTCAAAAGGGTGACCCAGAAAATCCTCTAGCATACAGGCCGATCTCCCTTTTAGACATCTCCTTCAAGGTCTTTGGACATGTAATTTTGAAGCGTCTCGAGGACTGGGTCCACCATAACCAAATCCTCTCAGAAACCCAATAAGGCTTCTGCCCGTGTCTGGGTACCCGAGACCAAGCTCTTAACCTATACTTGGTTGGGGCGTCCTCTATCTTTGCAAAGGGTGAATCGATCTATCTAGCCTTCATGGACCTAAGCACAGCCTTTGATAGAGCGGATGGGGCCTCACTTTGACAGGTGCTTGGGTCCATGGGCTGCCCGGGTGAGTTAATACAAGTACTACAAATCATACACGAGGATACTAGAGCCTGTGTACGATTCAGGGAACATGGGCAGTGTACAAACTATTTTGAGGTACCTTCGGGAGTACGCCAGGGAAGTGTTGTAGTCCCAGTACTGTTCACTTTGTATATCAATAGCATATACAAAGCCTTGGTGGACTCAAAGGCTGATTACCCATGGGGGGGGGCATCAAACCACTCCCTGCATTTGCATACGCAGATGACAGTGCTAATGGCGTGCACCCCGAAGGCATTACAGAAACTAATAGATGTTTACACCTCTTTCATTTCAGACTTGAAGCCAACAGTCAATACTAACAAATCGACAGTAATGGCCTGTTCTTGAGGGGTGCGCAAGAAAATTAAAAGGTGCAACATGTTAAGTAATGGTGCCATCATCCCTCGAATTGCCAAATTTGACTACCTGGTCATTTGTTTTACTGAGGACTGTCGGGGGCAGTCTTACATCCAGAAGCAGAGCACTATAATGAGACAGTCTTTGGGAGGCATCTCTTGATTTGTGAACATGTGCGAAGACCAGACAATTAACCTCATTCTTCAAGTTTACAAAGCACAAACTAAAGCTGTAACTAATTATGGTGCAGCTCTGTGGGGCAATGAAACAATAACGAGCATTGAGGTAACTGAAAACATTTTCTTGAAGAAACTGTTGGGCCTGCCGTGCTCCGGCACGGATTCCGCAGTACACACAGAACAACAAGTTACTTAGCCATGGTAACGCTCTTTTGACTGGATATTCCTCCCACGTATTCCTCATCTTTGACACTTGCTGTCCAGCTTCAGCTGCTTCGGAAAAAAAATTCGGCAGAGGGCGCTGTGCGTCAATGGCGTGGAGTCGATGTCCCTCGAAGGCCTCCGTCGCACGCGCAGCGCCCGTTGGTCTCAGTTCTGTTTTTCCTCCTCTTGCAGCAGAGATACCCGTAAAACACAGGCGTGACCATACTCAGCCTTGATGGAACGGAAGCTGTAATAGCATGGGAAATTCCACTGAGGGGTAGAATGGGAGGGCGAGGAGGAATACGTGGAAGGACCATCCAGTCGAAAGAACATTACCAGGAGTAAGTAACTTGTTCTTCGAATGAATTGTGTCCTCCAACGTATTCCTCATCTTTGACAGACTCCCAAAGCAGTATAGTGTTTGGTGGGGGGAGTAGAATTATAATTATACATGTTCATGGACAGAATGAAAGAATGCCTTGCCAAAAGTACAATCCTGACCAAGGGAAGACTCCAGGCAACAATGCTTACTAAACATATGGATGGAAGTCCATGTTGCTGCTTCACAAATTATTCTAATTGGTACGCCCCTTTGAAGGGCTGTAGATATAGCCATGCCTCTGGTGGAATGAGCTCTTAAACCTTCAGGAGGATCTTTTCCTGCCAGCCTGTAACATTCTGATATTGCCAGAATTATCCATCTAGATAAGGTCTGTTTGTTAGCAGCCTGACCCAGATTGTGTCCTATGTATCCGATGAAGAGTTGGTCATCAATTCGTAATGTAGACATTCTTGAAATGTAAACCCTCAAAGCTCTGCGAGGGTCTAACCTATATAGTCTTTCCTCCTCGTAACCAGGATGAGGTGGGGGATAGAAAGAAGATATAACAATGTTCTGAACTAGATGAAAATCCAAAAATTATTTTGGGTAAAAAGGAAGGTTTGACCTTTAAAACAACCCTATCCTTGTGGAAGATGGTAAAGGGTGGTTTAGATGAAAGTGCCTGCAACTCGCTCACTCTACGGGCTGATGTCAGAGCAACCACTAGGACGGTCTTGAAGGTTAAGAACCTTAAAGGACACGTGTGCAGAGGTTCAAAGGGTGCACACATTAGGAATTTTAAAACCAGATTAAAGTCTCAAAACGGAACCTGGAAAGGAGTTGGAGGGAACACCATTGGTGAGCCCTTTTAGAAATTGAGTCACCAGTGGAATTTTGAAATAGGAACATTCCTCTGACGGGTGCTTAAAAATGGACAGCGCTGCCAGGTAGTCTTTAATGGTACCAATCTGGAGCCCCAGATTAGCTAAAGATAGAAGAAAGGATAAAACATCCGGTGTTGATCACAGAAAATGATCTACATTCGTTTCCTTGCACCAGTTGCAGAACTTATTCCAACGGCAATGGTACAAAGACTTTGTGACTTTGTTGATGGCCTTCTGGCCGAAAGCAACACCTCTATAACGTCATCCGGCAGGTCCCAATCCTTATATCTCAGCCTTTCAGAAACCAAGCGTGAAGGTTGAGAGTCCTGACCTCTGGATGGAGAACCTGACCCTCCTCTCGCGAGAGAAAGTCCTCTCTCTGTGGAAAACACATCTGAGGACAAATGGACATGTCTAGAAGGTCCGGGTACCACGTCCTCGTGGCCCAATCCAGGGCAATTAGGTTCATGTGTTTACCAAACCTTTTCAACCTCCTTATTACATGAGGAATGACAGGGACTGGAGGAAACACATACAGGAGTGGAAACTCCCAGTCCACTACGAACACGTTTCCTAGAGCTCCTCTTGGGTGAAATTCCCTGGAGCAATATCTTTCGCACTTCCGGTTGACCCTGGTCGCAAACAGATCTACTTGATGGGTTCCTCAAAGGGTGAAGATCTCTTGAAGGACTTCCTGAGCTAGTTCCCACTTGTGGGAGACTGTTCTGCCTGCTCAGAGCGTCTGCCGCTGTGTTCTCTCCGGCTAGGTGAACTGCCGATACAGAGATTCGTTCTTGAATTGCCCAATACCAGAGCTGCATTGCCTCTCTGCACAGTGGTAGTGACCCTACACCACCTCTCTTGTCGAGGTAGTACATAGCCACTGTGTTGTCCGTCATTATAAGCACATTCTTTCCCCCGGCCAGAGGGCAGAAAGGCCTTCAGCGCTAGTCTGATTGCCCTCGGCTCCAAAAGATAGTTATGTAGTTTGGACTGCGATGGAGACCAACAACAGCTGACTGTCAGGTCGTTGGCACCCCATGAGTGAGGCGTCCATCACTACTGTAATCTCCGGCCATGGTTGCCAAAAGGGTTCTCTCTTCAGAACATTGTCCTTGCAGGCCCGCCACAGAAGATCCTGTGAGACCCTGGTTGGAATCTTAGGTCGGTCCGACATCTTTCCTGAGAATTGGGACCATTGTGTTCTTAGAGCCCATTGAAGGGATCGCATTCTCAGGCGGGCCTCTGGCACCAGAAAAATGCAGGATGCCATGAGGCTTGAGCAACCTCAGAAAATTGAAGGCCGATAGAATGGGCATTCTGAAATTTGGTCACCATCTGAACAATGTAATGAGCTCTCACCTCGGGTGGCGAGCTCTTTCCCAAGGATGTATCTAGTACAGCTCCGATGTACTGGAGCTTTTGGGAAGGTCATATGGGACGTCTTGTAATTTGAGGGTGCAGCCCAATCTGTGAAGAGAGTGGCAGGTGACGTTGAGATGATTCAGGACTTGTTCGGGATAATGCACCCTGATCAGCCAATCGTCCAGGCAGGGGTAGACATGAATCCCCACCTCTCCGGAGGATCGCTGCCACTACCGCCATCAGTTTGGTGAAAACCATCTGGGTGGAGGTCGGCCCGAATGGCAGAATTCGAAATTGATAATGAGAACCGCCAACTGCGAACCTTGGGTATTTCCTGTGCTTGAGATGGATTGGCACATGAAAATAAGCATCCTGAAGGTCCGATGACACCAACCAATCCTGGAGTTGGAGGGCCTGAAGGATCTGAGAAAGTGTGACCATCTTGAACTTGTCGTCCTTCCTGAGGAACTTGTTCAAGTATCTCATGTCCAAAAAAGATGGGGCTCAGTCCTCCGTCCTTTTTGGGTATAAAGAAATATGGGGCATACACAACCCTTGTTCCTCTCCGCTACAGGCACTGGTTCCACAGCACCTTTCTCTAGCAGGATTATAACTTCCTGCACAAGGAGGGGATCCGGAATCCTCAAAGATCGGTTCCCCTGTGGTGTGTGCGGAGGTCTTTTTATAAAAGGAAGGCAGTAACAGTAGGCTACAATTTCCAAAGCACAAGCATCCCAAGTAATGTCTCGCTATTCTTCCAGAAGCTGAGACAGTGTGCCCCCCCCCCCACTAATGAACTGTGACTCAAGACCTCAAAGTGGTTTTGCGGCGGCTGATGCAGAGGCCGATAAGGAGGCTGTTGCTTTAGCTGGCTTTGAACATCTAACTTGTCCACCACGAGGAAATCTTCCCTGGCCTCTTTGACTGGCCATTCCTCTCGCCCTTTTAACTGAGGAGTAGTAACGAAAAGATCTACCCCTCCAATGTTGTCCACTAGGACGAATAGGCTGAGGTTGCCTAATAGCAGAAACTAAAGATTTGGCTGCTGCCTTTGAGGTCTGCAACTTCTCAAGGCTCTCGTCAGCCTTACTGCCAAAAGGTGAGCCCCGTCAAAAGGCATGTCGATAAGCCTAGATTGCACATCAGAAAAAAAACAGACTTTCTCAACCACGCAAATCTGCGCAGAACAGTGTTGGTAGCCATGGATCTACTGATGCTATCCGCAGAATCCAATCCTAATTGAAGGGATTCGCACAAGGCCTCTTTGCCGTCCCTAACAATAGCTAAGAAGCCGTCCCTTTCATCCCCTTTGGGAATGTGCTCTGCTGCCATGGAAATATAATCCCGTAGAGTATACGAAATGCGAGGGCACAAGTGGAGTTGGCAGATTTTAGTGGCATGCTCCCTGCAGAAAATACCTGTCTCGCCCATCCATCTACGCGCTTGTCATTCCCATCAGGAGGGATGGTAGGGTACGCTGCTTGTTTGGAAGTAGCCATAGCTGCCTGCACCACCAGACTCTCAGGAGTGGGGTATTTTGAAAGGTAGTCGGGGTCACTGCTCGTAAGGGCAGTATTTTTTTGTCAAGTTCTTATCAACTGCCGGATTGGATTCCGGAGGCTCCCAGTTCCTAGCCAGCATTTTCTGCAATGCCATATGAAAAGGAAAAATAGGATCAGATTGTGGACCCATTCCCAAAATATCAGTGAGGTCGTCTTGCTCATAAGGCAATGGTGGCCTACTCCAACCCATGTATTCAACCACTTTCGACATGAGCTGCCTGTATGATGCATCCTCATGCTCCACAGGCTCTCGTTTGCCAAATTCAAGTTCTGGTGAGGTATCTACCCCACTTACTGTTTACAAGTCATCATACAGGTCCTTCATTCTGGACTCTTCCGAGATAAAACTCTCTGGTACATTGGGTGTACCGTACTGTAAGTCAAATGGGGCTTCATCATCCTCAAAATGCTCATCTTCTTACAAAATTGAAGTAAGAAATTTAAAGAACTCCTTTTTAGGTAGTGGAGCATATATCTTGTCTGGTTTTGAAATATTAGGCTTCGACAAAGTCGTCGACACTTTCTTTATTGGTACCGACATAGGAGGGGCACTCTCCATTGACGGCTCAGCTGGCATGTATGGTGTGGCCTAGCGGGCCTCGAAGGCACCACTGGCATCGAAGGTGCCGACGACCTTGACTTTTCCTTTTGTCTCGTATGATCCTTCGATGCAACATCGGATCGAGGCCTCGAAGGCTCACAATGAGGATAAGGCCTTTTTCCCCAGGCTCGAGGGCGCACAGGATTTCGGAGTCGACGGTGTCGAAGATGAAGACATTTTTATCGGGGTGATTGTAACAACGCCGTCACAAGATGGGGCATGCTGAATTTCACTAAAAAGTTATCGCTGTCGCAGAAAAACAGAACTGAGGCCAACGGGTGTTGCGCGTGCTATATATGCCTTCGTTGACATCATCCTCGACGGAGGCCTTCGAGGGACATCGACTCGGCGCCATCGACGCACAGTGCCCTCTGCCGAAAATGTTTTCCGAAGGAGCCGAAGCTGGACGATAAGTGTCAAAGATGAGGAATACGTGGGAGGACACAATCCATTCAAATTGGACGTCACATTTGGGATGATTGGCACATGGCACCTTTACTACATTGGCTATCTTTATGGTCAAATCTAAGAGCCACTCTCAATCATAGTATACTTAAAGGCCTACAGTCAGGGTCCTTCTGGCGCAGGATCTCATGGCTGAATTTTATTTCAAGGTGTGTATCTCTGCTGAACGTCCCAAGCTTGTATTGCCCTTCGGCTCTTAACACCAGCTGACTAACAAAACGATGTTCCGTACATTAATTGTGAACTGGAAAACATCCAGGCTCCTGGTGACCTCAAACAGAAAACATCTACTAATTACACAGTTAGACTTAATACAACCATACTTGCACAGCAATAAAAACACAGATCGCTGGCCACTGACTAGAGCCTGTTTCAATCTCTTGTGGCTTAGAGACATCACAAAGAACTGGTCAGGATTTAAGAAGTACACGGTCTGTCCTGGCTGTGGCGCAGGAAAAGACGACCTGCTGCACTTTTATTGCAATTTTATTGTGACATTAGAAAAAAGACTCCCGTTGCCGAAGGAAGCCAATTTGAACCAATGCCGACCTGCCGTAACTTTTTTTTATTCTCGCCCTGATCAACCTCCGTGGCATGGGGGTGCTGGGAATAAGAAAAGTGTGGAACAAAAGGAAACATCTATTGAAAGATCAATTTTGATTTGCATGTTCGTTTTCACTGCTGCTACTCAACTGATCTGATTATCCTTATCTTTAATTTTAATGTCTAAACTGTGATGGATTCTATATGCGCTGTAATGCTTTTTTTTGGTTCTGGTTTATGGATTTATCCAAATAAACTTAAATAATGATGATTTCTTTTACAAGGCGGCTTAATAGGAGCCTCAAAAGATTTAATTATGACCCTTCAGAGTTCATTGCGCAAAATACCTATTTTTGCTTTACGGGACAACTTGTTTTCACATCTATGGGTGTCACTATAGCACCCTCATATGCCAATTGTTTTATGTTCAAGTACGAGACCGATCAGGGGAGGCATGGTTTACAGCCATGGAGCAGGTCGGCTGAGGTCTGCTCCCTCCTGATCTGGCATAAACCGACTGAAAAGCATGCTTAATCATTGTAAACTACGCCGGAAAAGAAGTGAGATAGTCTATGAACCTACCCAGAGTGCTCTGCTGTAGGAGGGAGAGCAGTGTCGAGTACAGAACTCCGAAAAGCGGGACTGCCACCGGCACCCGGTAACAATATGGCAGCTGCAGTGTAAGGAAGACAGCTGCAGGGCTTGTGAGGCTCAGGAAGCAGTAGGAGCCCCGAGCAGGCCTGCGGATGGGAGGCGATGTAGTGAGTGGCAGCGTTGTTGTGGGCACGGCAAAGGAGTGTATGCGGACGAGGAGGAGCATACCGGTACCGGAGGGATCAGCAGAGAGAAGCTGCGTGGAGACCAACGGCTGTGGGCTCCCGCCAGGGACCACAGATCAAGCTGGAAAAACCCGGACTACGCGGCCACAAGAAAGGCAAGTAGTACACCCGGCCCCCTCACAAATAGGTCCACATACAGGGACACACTGTGGGAAGGACAGGCACTCCCCGGAGAACCTGGGCGGGCTGCGAAATTAGGAGGCAGCACCCACGGGCCACGCAGTGCGCAGAGGAGGCAGTAAGGTCTGGCGGGACCTCTTCCACCAGAGGCACCAGACACCCGTGGGGGGAGGGGCTGGCGGCCTGAACAGAGTGTACCTGGGCTGGCGGTGACTGGAGGGAAGTGCCCTGGAGCTCCAAGGGAGCAGAGACGGTACTGTGGCAGGTTGGCCACGGCCAACCCCATTAACTGGAAGGCCCCGGGAGCAGCATTTTTGCACTTTTCGGCAGGGAGCGGTTTAACACCAGACGGCCAAAACAATTCATGGCTAGGGAATGCGTAGCTCATGTGTTTGCTGTTCGCACATTAAAACCAGTGCCCACCGCGCCCAGTCATTACAGCTGCACAAGCAAATGCGCATTTGTGCTGTCTACTGAACAAATTTTAATGCACAGTTATCTGGAACACAAAGAACAAATAGAGGACGGCTGCACTGCAGAAGGAAGTGGGCGACAGGGGTGACTGCCCCTTCTGTTATGAATAATGCCCCATCATATCGGATGCCCCCACAAAGCCTGCCCACATTGAAAGCTCTGACTGCTAACACTAAAACTGCGTCGAGGATCTTCACAGCTGCGCCTTGAGCCACTTATAAATGGGGCTTGGTACAGTAGGGATAGGCAGACTGGATGCCTACCTAACGGACAAAAACGAAAGCAGGCCAATCAACATTAGACAGCTACGCCAGGGCCATACAACAGGCTCCCGGGGGCAACATTGTCCCAGCACAGGCAAAAGGTGGTAAAGCCATGGAACTGCACAACCTGGTGATGCAAGCCATGGCGGATCTCAAGGCCTTGTTGGGGACACAGATTGCAGTTGTGCAGATAGATGTCAGACTGCTGTCCCAGGATATACGTAGTCTGGCAGAACGCACTACTACTCTAGAAACTCAGGTGAAGGAGAATACCGGGGAGATCCGAGAGACGCATGGTAATGTCCATGTCTTGCAGCAGAAGTTCAGAGTAGAGGCGGCAGAAGGACGGGCCTGCAGGAAGAACATCCGCATAGTTGGCCTGCCAGAAGGGGAGGAAGGCACAGACCCTACAACTTATATAGAGAACATGCTACTCCAGGAAATCTGACCTGGGAACATTACGCAGGGCTTCACCAATGAGCGGGCTCACTGGGTACCGACCAGCCGTCCACCCCCTGGATCGCCTCCCAGACCGATAATTGCGATGGTCCTGAACTACAAGGACAGGGAGAAAATACTTGTTTTCTCAAGGCAGGGAGGAGTACTGAAGAGAGCTTCGGCCGACCTGGCATTACACCTTTCAGGTGCAGAAGAACAGAGCACAATTCTTTGCGGCTAAAGCTAGGCTTCGGTCGGCAGGCCTGAAATACATGCCGATTTACCCAGCCCGCCTGAAAGTTCTACACAAGAACATGGCCATGTTCTTTGACCTCCCGGAGGAGGCGCAGTCATGGATGGATAGGGAAAAGATGAGCCCTGATGAAGGAGAAGGAGCTGAGGATCAGGCGGGGCACAAGGGGAGATCGGCAGGGCTAAAGCCTAGACATGTTTGACGGTCCGGCAGTTGGATAGGAGCCTCCGCTTGCTGGTATGACATCCTTTGTAGGTTGACAGGCATCATAAGACAAAAGGGCTCTGGTGAGAGGGATGGCTCCTTCTTAGAGGAGATACGAAGAATCTAAGCCTTGTTTAAATGGCAAGATGGTAATGGCCAGCGCCTTACATCACAGGAGGGAGGCCAGACCTATGGCTGAAGTTGCCACGCCCTCCGAGTTCAATTTTCGGGAGCACTGGTTTTTGTGCCCACACGTGATTCACCAGCCCCAGCTATGCTTACTGGGAGCGAATGTGAGGGGAGGATATGCCTGAGCAAGCATGGGGATGCTGGGCGATTATTATTTTTTGTTGGGGAAGTTAAAAGGGAGAGGGTTTTGCCTGTAAGCATGTCATGGAACAATAGTAGTACTATAATTTTGAATGGATCACCGCATACAGTTAAAGGAGAACCATTTTCTGCAGATGCGGGTGGACTGCCAGAAAGGAACGCAAGCTTATTGGAACAGTAAACGTACTTAGTTGGAATGAACGGGGTCTGAATGCTCATATTAAAAGGAACAGGGTCGATTCATACCTAAAGAGGTGTAAAGTGGATATCGCCTTGTGGCAGGAAATGCATGTTACGCAAACGCTGCGAGCAAATAAATGTAGGGGACAAATATTTGGTTCCCCATACTCTGCCCACGTCAGGGGGGTCCAGATATGGGTTGCGTCCACGGTACCCTTTTGTGGTTACCCATATTAAAACTGATAATGAGGATAGGATGGTGTTGTTGCAGGGCCTACTAGAGCAAGTAGATGTTTGCCTGATGAACCGTAACGCTCCTACTCACGATGCTGTTACGTTTTTTCATTGTCTATACCACCGGCTGGGACCATATAGGGATGGCAACATCTTATGGGGTGGGGGCATTTTTATTAAATGTTAAACCCATCCTTGGACAGATCTGATGGGAAATACCATAACCCTGCTCCGCCTGCCAGCACACTACTCATTTGCTTTAGTGGACGCTTGGAAAGGACTCCACCCGGATACTAGACAATACTCACGCTGCTCAGCAGTGCACACACAAATAGATTACTTCTTTGTGGGACAGGAGTGGAGACATCTCATCACGCGTGTACAGTACAAAGGAAGGGTCCTGTCCGTCTACACCTCTCTCAAACTACAGTGGCAATACATACCCCCAAGAGCTCCAATTCCGACATGGAAACTTTTTGAAGCGAATCCCTGAAAGTTCCCCCATTCAGAGACTGCTTAAAAAGACAGCATTGTAGACTATGTCACACAATGTAGGGAGCGTATCTGGGGCAGGAATATTTTGGGAAGCATTAAAGCTAGAAATCAGGGGAGCTGCCATTGCTGGGGCATGTAGTGTCCAAGCAACTTTCAACAAGGAACTGCCCTCCACGCAGGAACGGCTGAGGAAATTGGAGTATGCCCAGGCGAAGCTACCAGGCGAGAACAAGAGGGTTATGGAGCTTAAACGGAGATGCATGGAGTGCTGGGAGAGGCTGGGTAGACGCAGGTACGCTAAATACATTGAGGCAACATAAATAGGGGGATAACCATGCCGACTTCTAGCATCGCTATATAAAAAAAGGAGAAGCAGGGGGCTATCCACTCGATACGTACAATATATGGGGATCTATGCCACACCTAAACCGGGGTGAACAAGGCTTTTCAGTCATTTTATAAAGATCTCCATCAGGAGGGGCCCCAGAAACCAGGGGCTTATTTGGAGGATGTGTTGGGAGAGATAGCACACCCCGGGCTGAATCAGGAAGCGAGAGTCAGTCTTGAGGAGCCCATCACCCTGGAAGACATACTAAGCACGATCACAGAATTGCTGACGGGGAAGACATCCGGATCGGATGGGCTGCCTAGTGAATTGTACAAGGAATATGCTGGGGAGATGGCCCCAACATTTGCTCAATACTTTCACAGAGGCAAGCATCCTTCTCTTTAGTCTGAGGGAATCCCTTATTATATCTCTTCTCAAACACCACAAAACCCCAATGGAGTGTAGCTCATATAGACCCCTCTCGATGCTCAATCAGAACAACAAGGAACATCTCTCAAGGAACATCGGAGGAGCGATGACACGACGTGGAGGCCATCCACCTGCCTCACCATGCTAGCTGCTTTCCCTTCATTCTCTGGTGTACGCGTGGTATGTTTTGCTTGTTCGAACGGCGGTGCGTTAACTTTAACAAGAATCGAACTTTTTTTGCTGTTGATATACTGGCATTTTGCAAAATCGGACTTCGGAGAATGCATCTCTGAAAAAATGCATTTCCTCCCTGCATTGTGACATCTTTGTGCCTGTTCCTGGGCACCCCTCAGCCCTTCTTCTTGGTTTCAGGCCTTCCAACACGGCCGCCTCCTTTCTTCATGTTTTGGTGCCTGGCCCGGCTCCCCCTCCCATTGGCTGTCACACGGCTTGATAAGGCAATCACAGAAACCAGGAGGCGGGAGCCGGCCCATCCACCTAAGGATCACAACAAGGCCCTGTGAACCCCTGTCCACCCCAGTACGCTGCCACGCTGCCCCCCCTTCCGCCCATGATGGTGTGTGTGTGTGTCCCACCCACCCCTTTCCCCCGTGATTGCGTGTGTCCTCCATGCCCCGTGTGATTGTTTGTGTGCTCCCACCACCCCTGTGCCGGCCTGTGGGCCCAACCTGTCCCCTGCGATTGTTTGTGTGCCCCCCTTGAATGGTTAGTGTGCCCCCTCCTCTGCCCCCATTTATGGCTTTAGCTATAGCTGCCTGTCTGTCTGTGCCCCCACTTTTTCTTGCTCCTCTCCTATCCCTCCCCTCCTACTCTACTCTGAAAAGTTGTCTGGTGTAATACGTTGGTCGCCTGTTTTATGTCCCTCTCCTCCCCTCTCACCCTTTATCCTTCCGCCCTCCCCTCCTGTTAAATTCTGGCACTACCTCAACTGCCGTCGGGCACAGTAACTCTAGCCGCCTGTCTTTCTCATCCACTCTCCTCTTCCCCTCCCTTTTTTTGTTCATTAGCACTTACTCCATCATTTGTCCAGTGATCTTGTGGTAGCAGCTTGTTTGTCTCGCCCGCCTCCCCTCTGTTTCTCCTCCCACTTCCCCCGCCAGCAATATTCTGAATCATCGTCAGACCTAGTAGGTTAGTAGCTCATTCTGTTCTCCTTCACCCTCACTCCATACCTCCCCCCTTGTTAATTTTCCAGCACTACGTCAATTGTCAGGCATAGTAATGTAACTGCTCGTTTTGTCTCATTTCCCCGCCCCTCCTCCCTTATTTTGTTCCTTGCCTCTGAAATGTCACCAGGCTTATTATTTTTCACATTCTCAACTGTTTCAAGGACTTGCAAGAACGTAAGTGTTATTTCTCTTATGTTCCCTCCCTCCTTGGAGTGCTTTAAAACACATTGTGTATAGGCACTACACAAATAAACAATCAATTCAACAAGATACTGACATCCATTCTTGCAAATAGGTTGAAGAAGGTGATACACCCAGACCAAACTGGCTGTGTGCTATGCTGTAGCGTGACATGGAATCTGAGGAGGTTACACCACATGACACACAGGACAGCATCTTGGGAGACTCTGGGCGCTATAGCCACGCTGAATGCGGTGAAGGCATTTGATCTGGTAAGGTGGGACTGGCTCTATGGAACTCTGCATAGGTTTGGCTTTGGGCAGACATATTAAGTGGGCTCAATTGGTGTACACAAGACAGATGGCACAGGGTGAAAACATGGGCAGGTGCATGGAAGCATGGGAACTGGAGAAAGGAACAAGACAAGGCTGTCCATTGTCCCTGCTGCAGTACATCCTTGCTATGGAACCAATAGAGCAGTACCTCCGGGCAGAATGCATAGAGGCGGGTATGGAGATAGATGGGACCAGACACCAGATATCATTGTATGCCGATGATAAGTTGCTATATATCCAGAACAACAAAGACAATTTAGAGCTGTTATTGGAGGCTTTAGCACTGTTTGCAAAACTGTCAGGGATGACAATCAGCAAAGACAAATCATCCCGGTTTCCAATAGCCGGGTTGCATAGGACAGAACAAAGGGTGCTGCCGGTCCTAGCTTTGCAATGGAAAACGTCCACGTTTAGATACCGGAGGTCAATCTATACCATGATCCAGCGAAAGAACACACCTATAATACGGGGAATGCCCTATTGGGCATTAAAAGCTCAATTGAGTTTTGGGCTAAGCTGCCCATGTTGCTGATGGGGAGGGCGGCCCTGCTGAAAATGGTGGTACTCCCTACACTGTTGCACTTCGTCAATGTCCGGTTTTACATGCCCAAATACTTTAAGCCACTGGACCCCA
Source organism: Ambystoma mexicanum (assembly GCF_040938575.1). NCBI lineage: Eukaryota > Metazoa > Chordata > Amphibia > Caudata > Ambystomatidae > Ambystoma > Ambystoma mexicanum. The sequence goes on along the minus strand of NC_090922.1, from coordinate 20,237,814 downwards.
TTTGTAGAGGTTTTCTGTGGTTAAATGGAAGAAATAGGATAGCGTTATCAACACTACACAGGCCATATAAGGAAGGAGGCATCAGGATCCCACATTTTGAGCGATATTACATAGTGGGGCAAATGCAATTTCTGGTAGATTGGCTCGCATATGACCCAACTTTGGACACGCTAATGTTGCAGCCCACCTGGGCACACCACTACCTGAAGAAAATGGTGTGGATCACAAAGTCCTGAGGAGGGCAATGGTCGCACCTAGTGTCCCTGAGGGTGAATATGTAGGAGAGGGTACTCGCAACGATAGGGCTACGAGACCAGTTCTCAGTACATATCCCCCTGGTCTCAGTAGTAGCCTCCACAGCACAGGTGAGACTGGGAATACATTCACATTGGGAATCTCACAGGGTGGCCACAATAGGGGATATATTGCACGATTCCGCCTTCATACCCTTTGTAGAGCTGGCGGAAAATACAGGGCTGCACGCTGGCCAATATTTATTACATGGTACCATCAAAAGGGAGATTATACGCAGGTGGCCCGTGTACAGCTAACTACAGGAGAAGCATTCCATAATGGACACTCTGTATGACATATCGGAGGGAGGGCACAGGATATCACAGATATACGATTTCCTACTACTTCACCGACCTCCCCCCCCCCTTTGGTGGTAAGGAGTAAGTGGGAAGATCTGGGGGAGCCCTTAACAGATGCACATTGGGGGCGGTGCTGAGATACCATAAAAGGGTGTCACGGAATTCGAGACTGCAGCTCATAAAAGTGCTGATAACAGACTGGGCATACATGACACCATAAACAATCTCCAAGTTTCCGGGCACAGAGGTGCATGCGTGTCCCAGGTGCAAGGCGGTAGATACAGGGATATTTCATATGTTTTGGACTTTCCGGTAGTGGGGCAATACTGGCAGGAGGTGGCGAACAGACTAGATAGAGGAGGTGTGCGACTTGACCTTCTTTCCCCGGGGGCATACCGGTTGGGCCGTTTTCCATGCCCCAGGGGAGAAAAACACATTAGTAAAATGAAGGATATGGCAGTCATTCTAGCCAAACGTAGAATTATCATGGCATGGAAATCCCCCAAGGGTCCGGATGTGGAGGAGTGGTGGTGTCACGCTCACCTGGTCTCCACGGGGGCATAGCACGTGGCTGCACGAATGATGTCTGCACTGGCGTGGTACTGCGCAGTTCATGATGCTTGCTACGACTTCTCTCTTGTTATCACCCCCACGAGGCGTTTGTCTGCAAAATCGGAATAATATATTAGCTACTCAGTGGGGTTGGATTGGACCCACCTCCTCAACCACCTGATGCCATACTCCTCTTTGATCTCACCTTAGAGTTTTGTAAGGTAGGCTCTCCGTCCTGCAATCTAGCAGGGGCGCAATTAACACAGTCTTTACCTGGATCGAGTTACTTCACTGATCCGGTGAGTGATTGCCGAATCTTGGATAGCTAGGTCAAACAGGCAAGTCTCTATGCCAATGGTTGCTTGGTATAGGTGTGTGAAGTCTTTATTCCCAAAGTCCTTTTTTGATCTGTGTTTTGTCTTTTCTTTCAGGCGCGGTCTCGAGCGGATTTTGAATGGAGGATCGACTCTTCCATAGATGCTGAGCAGATTTCCATCAGGTGAGTAGAAGCGCAAAAGTGTGGCGCTGAATGTCTGAGTAACTCTTTTCCTTTCCGTGCGCGACTAGCCTGCGGTTTCTTTTCCTTCTTTGCAGAAGCGGCACAGCTCTGGAATGAAGAATGGAAGAACCGCTCCGAGGATGTTCCGAAAGAATGCTGACCCCGGGTGAGTATTAGATGCGTGAGCGGATACCTTCCCTTCAGCAGGTGCGGAGGTCCGAGGAACGGCTGAAGGAGCAACTGATGGATGGAATGCTGCAGGTAAGGCCTTTGCTGTTGTACTGACTTCGTTTTCTCTTGTCTTTCTTCCTCCAGGAACCGATGGATGGATTTCTGGACGGGCGTGGCTGTAGCAGTTCGATGACAGGACAGACACAGTGAGCGTTACGCTGCAGAAGTGCAGAATAATGAGAAGCGTGTTCTGCCTGCAGGGCGTGGCTTAAATAGCCTTGCAAATAGTTCCAGGTAAAGTAGTCCCTTTACCACACCCTGCCTTTCAGGTAAAGTAGTCCCTCAGCCACACCCTGGGTAAGCAGAAAGGCTCAGCCTCACTAGACTGAGTAAGTAGTTCCATGCGATTTAACCCATCTTATGAGCCTGGGGCCAACGACTGAGTCCAGGAGGTTCTGGGACACGCCCTTGGGGCTTGATAAGCCCTTATGGGAGTCAGTGACTGGGATGGGCCCATCAGATCCAGAGGGTTTTGAGCACGAACCATGACAGCTGGCGGGACATGAAGTGGGCAGTGGCTGAAACAATGACATGGAGGGGCCGGTATGGGGTTGCCGGGCGGAGACCGCAGCGGGGGTCACGGAATGGGAAGTCTTATAGCAAACCCTGTTCAATGAGGGCGCCGAGAGTGAAGCGTAGGGGAAGGATCCCCATTAAAGGGAAGCAGTGTTCCACTCACACAAGCAATATGGTGGTGAGAGGACAATGGTTTTTCAGGCAAAGAGGGAGGGAATGGGGTGGCGGAAGGGCGGAAGGGGGTTGGTTGTATGGGAAGTTAATGATGCATTTTGTTGGTAATGCTGAAGACACTGCATGTGGCAGTGCTGTGGAAATTACGAGACCGATCATGTCTTAAAACATCCCATACGGCATAGATAACCGAGATCTTGGGGTCGCTATATTGACATTTTTTAAATTTGGACTAGCTTTAGAGACAGATTACTAGATTTTGTCAGATGTCAGATATTTCAATATCATCAACCAAAGAATTCAGTTCACCATTCAACTTGGTGACCCTGAGATGAAGTTTCTCGATGTCAAAGTCATGCCCACCAGAACAAGTCTTGAGGCCAACATCTACCACAAACCCACAAAATGCAAAACAACCTTTTGCATAGACTGAGCTTTCAACCTAACTTGGTTTAGGAACCTTTCATATAGTCAGCTTATTCGAGTTAAGGGGATCATCAGTGACCACGAAACCAGCAAAATTGAACTAGATAGGATGATCACCAAATTCAAATAGAGAGCATACTCTAATAATGACCTCGACGTCATGAGAAACAAAGTGGACATCTTAGACAGAGACATAATACTCTTGGCATAAGAAGACCAAGAATCCGCCCGATTTGGTTTTTGTCTACAAATTCTCTATCCAGAGTAACAGGATGAAAAACATTGTTAGGAAACACTGAAACATCATCACTGTTTAAAAGAAAAAATCTTCCATTCACAGCTCCACCAACATTCACATATAAACAGAGCCATAATCTTAGAAAAACACTTCTACATACTGGTAGACACAAGCTCTATTTACCCCAAAAGAAATATTCCTGTGCCTCCATTGCACCAATTGCAACTCTGCAAGGGTAACATAATCTACCACCTAAAGACAGGCGCCAAGATTTGCTTCTGATTTTGCCATATGCCACACGCTGCAGATTATATATGCAATCAAATGTCCCTGTGGCATCTATTACTTCTGTCAATTCAAGCCACCAGCCAAATTCTGCTGGAACAACCACAGATCCATCATCCGGACCAACAACCTCCCTTCACCTGCTACCAGACATTTATTGAAACACCAGTTGTCTCAAATCTGTTTCACAATCTTAGAAGTTGTGACTACTGAACCAAATGCAGATCTCAGTAAGTGTTTTAACTGCAGAGAGAGTTTCTGGGTAGATGTTTTAACTCACTTACTCCTGGCAGCATGAACGAGGAATGCAATTTATCTTGTTTTCTTTAATGTTTTATCTACCTCTATTTTGACTTCATAGCCGACTGCATGTTTTTATACCTCACTTTTTTCATGGTATCATTCCCTGTATATCTGTATGGATGTCAGGTTACCGTTGCCTTCCTCTCACCACCTGAATTTAGTTTTCCCTCTCATCTGTAACTACTTGTGAAGAATACCTTCCTTCCTACTATTTGTCATCTATTTTGTCTCCAACTTACTTTCTCTCTATTTAACACAGCTTGTTTTCCTCATTTTTCTTTCATCCAATTTTCTATTTTTTATTTTATATGTTTTGCTATTTGTTTATGTAGGTTTCTATTATCACCATTGTTCTTATTGTCTCATTACATATACCTTTTTTTCCTTTGGTTTATTAATTCCCATTCTTTTATTACTTTTTGCTTCCGTTTTATTTTCAGCCGAGCGGCTTTCTCCCTGGCCCCCATAGCCTCGTGCCAAATTTTCATGATTGAGTACATATGGGGCGCCTCCCGTGAATGAAGTCACTGCGCAGCACAAAGTGACGCCAGCACATGACACCATACCATCAACGCCGTGCTGGTTTACCCCGTACATAAATATGAGCAATTCAACTAAGGTGTTATCCTTCAGCTGCTGCACACCAGAATGCCTTTTGGGGCCTTCCTGATATCATCTACATGTTGTTCTAGTAGTTTTCATCGCAGGTCTCTGCTATTTTTTTTACAATAGAGCTTTTAGTCTTCATTACACCCTTGAACATACAGGTATTTTTACAGGTTGATATTTCCTTTGATTTTTTCATTTCTACAGAAGCTGGACTTGTTTTGTCACTCTGGATAGGTACAATCAGCAGCAGGAAGAGGGAGCCTTCCTCACTGCGTTCTCATTGAGGGTGGAGTTTGGACCTAGGAAAGAACTCTTAACGCCAGTTGGCATGGCCTAAGGGCACAGAATGCAGTCTGCAGCCTGAAGCCTGAAGCCTGAAGCTAAACCAAGGCGTGCCACTTGAACTTGCATGAGGCCTTCTGGTGACATCCTGGAAACTAGCATTTAAGGTTGATGGCTGTAACAGTCTTATGTTTGCAAGCACTGTTGATATTTCAACACTTCTGTCCGGCTGCTTGATAAAGACTGCGTGGAGCATACTTTGTTGGGTGCTCTTTTAAACAGGTCTTCGTTGGGGAGTACTAAATGGGAAAGGTTTAGCAAGAGGCCAAATGATCTTGGCAGCAAGACAATCTGTGCGCGTTCTAAGTTTTACAAACTAGCTTTAACACCTGTGCAGGCAGATATCACAATCCACTTGTCCACAAATCATAAAATTGGCAACTAATTAACTGGTATAAGGGCGTATTACCGAGCGCTCTAAAGTTCACAAAGTCCCTGCTCGGTGAGGCCACTATCTCAGTCAAGTTATCATTAATGTTGCAAGCTAAAAACAAACTCCACTAAAAGCATTGCGTCTAAAGCACAGCTTACCTCAGATCAAACTTTCATCGATTGTAAGAACCATCAAACTGTACACTTTTTTGGCATCCCTGTATGAACAAATGATGCAAGAGTCATTATGGAAGTAGGAACTTTCAAAAGAAATACAGAAAAACGTACTCAAACGCCCCCAAAAAATTACTGTTTGATGGCTCTTACAACCAATTAATACATTTTAGATCCATGGTATTCCATGCTTGTGAAGAACAAATGTCTTACTTCTCAGTAATGTTCTTTCTGATGGATGGTCCTCCCCCAGATTCCTCATCTATTACCATTTTATCCCAGGGCAGATGTTCTTCAGAAAGTTTTCCACCACCAGGGGGTACAGCACAGCTCTGACAGACACCTCTACGCTGGACATGACATAGGGGCCGGCATATATTGACTTCAGTTCCACCCCTTTCTCTAGCACTCTGATGCTGAGGGACCGCAGCACTAAAGGTGTACAAGGTATCCGCCAACGGGCGGTAGGTTGGGAGGGCAATGAGGAATCCGTGGGATGGACATCCTTCAAAAAGAAGATTGAGATGTAAAGTAATTTCTTCATCGAATGGATTCCTTCATCCCACAGATTTCCCATCTATGATAGAGTACGTGGATCTGGAGGAGGAAGGAGAGCAAGAGGACATGACCTAGACCAGAAAACTTAGGAGGACTGCCCTGCCGAAGCGGACATCCTTCCCTGAAAGTGAACACAAGTAGTAATGTTTAGCAAACATGTGAAGGGAAACCCACGTAGTCGTTTAGCAAATCTCCATGACTTGGACCCCCCTCTCATGCAGAGCAGATGTGGCAGCCACACCTCTGATAGAATGAGCTCTGAAACATTCAGGTACATCTTTTCCAGTCATATCATAGTATTCTGAAATGTTCAGTCACAGCGCTGCTGGCACAAGAATCAGCATAACCCACAAAAAGCTGTTCATCTTTCAAGACATCGCTCGTCCAAGAGAGAGGAAGTAGTTGAGAACCTGTACGGGTCCAGTCGGTGGAAACGCTGCTTTGCCTTGGAAGGGTGAGTTGGAGGAAAAAACATTGCAAGGTGGCTCTTTTGAGAGAGAAAGTTTGAGACCACCTTCAGAAGGAAGGAGGTCAAACTCTCAACGTTACCTTCTCCTTGGAGAAAACAAAACAAGGAGTATCATAATCGCTAGAGCTCACTCACCCGCCTTGTAGAAGTGATGGCAAACATGAAAATCACCATGGCGTGAGCAATCTGAGAGAACAGGGGATCAAATGAAGTGCCCATAAGACATATCAACACTAAACTAAAATCCCACGCTGGAAGCTCAAACTGGGAAAGTGGAAACTGGTTAAAAAATACACTAAATAATTGCCCAACAGTGGGAATAGTTCGGAAAGAACTTTGCTTGGGGCTCTTTAAAAGACAGATAGCAGCGATGCACCCATCACATTGCCAATTTGCATGTAGGCTGCTCTGAGCCTAGGACAGCAACAAATCCAAAACACAGGTTATGGAATAGGATAAGGGGTCCAGATCCCTCTCCTGGCAACCAAGCCGAGAATCTATGACATCTCCACGCATAAAAAAAACGTAGTGGTGGGACTGCAACCTGAGAGAAGTCCATCCTGGACGTTTGCTGACTCCTCGTTTCTCAACCTCTCAGCTGCCATGCAGGAGACGTTTGAGGCTGCTAAGGTTCTGGTGGAGACTGGGAGAGCACGTCAACTCCCCTGAGGAGGATCCAGGGAGGGCAGATGGACAAGTCCAGTAACTCAAGAGTGCCATGTTCTCAGAGCGCAGTCTGGAGCAATTAAGATCGAAGTAGACCTGAACAGGTACAGTCTCCTGAGAACCAGCGGAATGGCAGGTATCAGCAGGAACGCATAGTGTAGGCTCAAACGTTCAGTTGACGTTTAATGAGTCGTCCAGAGCTCCCTGCCAAGGACATTCTCTGCAGCAGAACTTGCATTTCCTGTTCACATAGGAAGCAGAGAGGTCCACTTGAGAAGTTCTCCAATGGTAAAAAAATCCCCTCAGGAAATTTCTGGCAGAGCTCGCAATTGTGGGACGCAGAAGTCTGTCTGCTCTAGGCATCCGCCATGATAATCTGTTTTCTGGGAAGGTGATCTGTTAGGGAGAATTCTCATTTTATGGCTAATTTCCATTATCTATAGAGTCCCCCACCAGCTTTGCTGGATTTGAAGGGTTTGTTTTTTTCTCCTGCTAAGAGTGAGACTCTTTTTCCCACTCTTAGGCATTTTTGCTATCTGTGTTCTAGGCTATTGTTGTGTTTAATGCATATGGAGTTTCTCTCCCCTCCATAGGAACCATCTTTATTCACATGTGTTACACAGCACCCTCCGTGCAGTGACAGAGGGGTGTCGTAGCGACCCCCAAACATAGACTCCATACCCTGGGACGGACTACTGTCTCCCAGGGAATGTGAAGTCCCCATTGACTTTACTAGTCAATCTCTGCGAACAAAACCAGTACAACCCATTTTACTATGGAGGTACTGGAAAGGGTTAATAGTTTTTCCCTTATGTTCATTTTCGAGAGGGTAGCGTACAGTCCCTCTCTCAAAAGTTTCTGGCTGGTGGCAGTGGTTACTACCAAAAATGTTCAACCGCAAATATTTTCCAATGGGATTTTCCCATTGTTCGAGGCTACCACTTTTACTGACAGCCTCTAACATACCGCCGGTGTATTTTAATATTAACTTTACTCAGATAGGTTTTATTTGCCAGAACTTTAATCTAACTTCTTTCTCGTGTCTTCCTCTAAACTCCTAACCCAGGTCAGGGATCCTTTGTTCGTCCGTTTGGCGGGGTTCTGCCGAGAAGCCCTCCTTTCGGCGCCACTGAGTCTGGGGTGGGTCCATTGTGTGGGAGGGAGAGTAGGACCCCTGGACAGGGTTGCCTCAGCAACCCATGTCGCACTCTATCCTGATAGGCTGGAGGGTCTCCCGCCAAGATGACCGCTCCACTGCGTGAGTGACATCTAGGCTGTATGAATGGGGATCTTTTTGCATAAAAGCAGGGTCCTGAGGACTGGAAGAGCAAGACGTCGCCACTGGAACTAAGAAGCCGAAGAGGAGAGAAGCCAAAGACATCTGCAACGACTGAACCACCGGTGAAGCCCTGCTGCAGAGTCTCACCATTTTTCTCCACACGACGAGAGAAGATCTTCACCTGCAAGAGCCTTCTTCCCTTGAGCTGGTGGGGCCAACCAGTTTGCCAATCGCCTTCCCGGACCTGCCTTGGTCAAATCTCACGTACCCTGTACTCAGAGGCCAGATAGCCAGGCACCAGTCCACCCGGACCGCGATTTAAAGGAGCGTACCTTTTATTCGTCGGGCAGCACCGCGGCTGGTTTCATCCCTGGTTAGTGCAGTAACTCGAACCTTGCTCCAGGACGAGAGCCTCTCTTCCTCTGCTGGATCACCCGAACTGCAGGAACTTCCAGGAACAACCGCCACCGCAGGAGCCACTTCTTCATTTTAAAGGTACTTTGTTCCGCCAGGCTGCCCTTTCTTCGCGGTAGCACTAAAGGTGTTTTAAATCCTTTACCTACCTGTTGGGTTGGCCGCCCCTCTCTTAACATTGTCTTTCAATTCTGCATCCACCTTTTCAAAATCGTTAACCAAAGACTTCACTGCAGCTACAAGAACATTTCGCTCCTGGGCCCTTACCTTGTACCACTGACTCTGGCACAAGCCTACTCACTCTGGCTACATTTAATAGAACTGCCTTCTTTAGATTGATTCTCAACTAGAACTGTGTTGATGCACCTACTTCTTATAACTACCCCTTTCTTCCCCTTTCTAAACCTTGTGAAATGCCATTTTGCTCAGTTTTCATTTAAGTATTGCCTATACTGATGCACTGTCTTGCTTAATCTGGTTCACAAACTTATGGGAAGTGTTGCTAGGGTGTATAAGAAGATATTTCTATAGAACTCGTGCTTTCCCTCCCTTGTGAGAAATTGATAGAGTACCCGTTGTGTGTAGTTTTCACTGTGCCGCTTTGCTCAGTTTTCACTCTGGTTCACTTGGTCTACAATTTAACTAGGGATTGTGTATATTTTTCCTCTGACTTATTTAACTTGCTTTAAGAACTGTGATGGATGTGTTTATCTAGAAGTGTATAAAATAAATATATATCTACTTTTTAATACAAAGCTTTGGTCAGTGTTTCCTTGTGCATAGTACTGTAGGACTCTTGTGTAAATCCTAACTACTGCTCATCTCCCTCCTGAGATAAGTCTGACTGCTCAGCCACAACTACCAACTAAATCTTTGTGGTACAGACTGATACCAAAGGGGATTTATTGCTCTCACCTGTAGTCCTAATCTTGTGTAGTGCTCCCTAAGGGAACTGCACAGGATTCTGCCTAACATGATCTATCAGAGACAAGTCGTTCTTCACAGCCTAAAACCACAGCTGCATTGCCTCTCTGCATAGAGGCAAGGAACTTGCACCACCTCTTGCATATGGTCACTGTATTGACAGTTCGGACAGCACATATTTGCCTTTACAGAGGGGAGGAAGGCGATCAGAGCCAGCCTGACTGCCCCCAATTACTCCTAAGGAGACCACAGGTCGGATAGATGAGTGCCCCAACCCTTTAACAAGGCATCAGTGGCAATCGTTACATTAGGCCAGAGTTGCCGAAGCAGTGCGTCCCTCAACAAATTATCTTTGCAACCACCATGCAAGGGCTTGAGAAACTGGACTCGATGCTTGCAGAGGATTTTACATTTTTCCCTGAAATTGAGACCACTGGGATTGGGGGTGCCACCGAAGCGATCTCATAAGCAGCCGTGCCTTTGGGGACACGAGAATGCAGGCGGCTGCGAGAAGTAGGAAGGCTGAAATAGTACAAGCATCCTAATTCCAGGGACAAGTTTCTATCAGAAATGTTTGCCACTCAGGCCTCAGGCAGACTCTGCCCGAACGAGTGTTTAAGACCATCCCAAAAAACCAAAGACTTTTTGGAAGTTTAGGGAAAAGCCCATGGTGTTCAATAGGCTGTATGTGCCCACACCTGTTCTGGGGATTGGGTCCAGACAAGCCAGTTTAGGTGGGGAAAGACATGGACACCTTCCCTCCTGAGGCAAACCGCCACTACTGCCTTCACTTTGGTAAAAACTCAGTACTGAAGAAAGACCAAACGACAGGAGTCTGAAATGGTAATGTTGTTGGCCCACAACACATCTCAGGTACTTTATGTGCTTTACATGGAAGTAAGCATCCTGAAGGTCCAGTGACACCAACCAGTCCGGCAGGTTGAAGGGTAGCAAGATCTGGGATAGGGTTACCATCTTGTATTTGTCCTTGTGCGGGTACAGATTCAGCGGCCTCAGATCCAGGATGGAACATAAACCCTGTCCTCCTTCAGAACCAAAAATCGAGTACCATCCTTTGCCTCGTTCTGAGTGCACTACCAGTTTGTTTGCGCCCTTGGATAGAAGCGGACAGTCTTCCCCCAAAAGGAGGTGGTTCAGAGGCAAGGCAGAGTTAGGAGGAGGCTGTTTCAGGGGCGTAAATGAAAGGGAGCCAATAACCTTAATGAACGATTTGTAGGGCCCAAGCGTCAAACATGGTGCAAGACCATTCCAAGCTGAACCACAAAATTCTCCCTCCCACTGGGGTCTTGGGGGAAGAGGTCCATCACACAAGGGGTTCTGCACTTTGGGTGACTGAGAAAGGGGCAATTCCGCCTCCTTGAAATCCTATGCACCTAATTGGGGAATCTGTGAATGTGTGGTCTTCCTGGCAGACACTGACCACTCCCACGCGGGGCGTAGGGTCTAAATCTGCGACTTCTGCATGGTGAGATGACAGGATGCTGGGCAGCCAGACCCAAGAACTTAGAGTTAGGGAGAATTCTCTGTTTAGGCTTAATTTCCTAACCTAGTGAGTCCCCCAGCAGCTTTGCTGGATTTTTGGGGTTTATTTTTTTTCTCCTGCCAAGAGTGAGACTCTTTTACCCTCACTCATGATTTGAGTGTGTTTCTTTGAATCTAGATGTGTTTAATGGGCTATGGGGTCTTTTACTCCATAGGGTTTCATGTGTTTTTGTGATATGTGTTACACAGCACCCTCAGTGCAGTGACACAGGTGTGTCATAGTGACCCCCCAGTATAGACTCCATACCCTGGGACGGACTTCTGTCTCCCAGGGCATGTAAAGTCACCATTGACTTTACTAGTCTTAAATTCTGAACAGAACCAGTACAAACCATCATATTGTGGACGTACTGGCTGGGGCAATTCAATTGCCCCGGGGTCTGTTAGTCGAGAGGGCCCGTCTCTGTCCCCCCAGATCGGGTTTTGGCTGGTGGCAGTGGATACTACTTTTTATATTCAACCGCAAATATTTTCCTATGGAATTTCACATTGTTTTAGGCTACTATATTTATTTAATTATTTACGGTAGCCTCGAACATACCGCTGGTTTATTTAATTAATATTAATTCTCCGGTTGGTATTTTTTGCCAAAACTTGATTCTAAAATGGCGTTTGTGTTCTCTTCTGTAACTCCAACCCAAGCCGAGCCCTTTGTTCCACTTTTTGGCAGGCTTCTCCACAGAAGCCCTCCAAAGTGGTGCCACTCTGTCTGGGGTACTTAGGAGGGGTGGAGGGGAATTTAGGCACCCTGGACTGAGTTGCCTAGGCAGCTCAAGTTGCACTCCATCCTGATTGGCCCAAGTGGTGAGCCTGGATGACGATGCAACTTGCACCCACTACCAGGAACAACTGCCACCACTGGAGGATCCTTCCCACTTAAGGTACCGTGTCCCGCCTGGCTTCCCTTGCTACCGACTGTACGAGGTAGATTTAGCCCCCGGCTTTCGAACCTGGGTTAGTCTGGGACACCCTGGCTAAACTTTCTTAAAGCCTCTCTAAACCCTTTTTGAACCCTCTGCAAGACTTTCTAAGCATAGTGTAACTGTGTGATCTTGGGCGCATTTGTGCTCTGCTCTCTCTAAGAGTGGGCCCAGCCTTTGGACTTTGGCTCACCAGTGACTTTTTGCTCTCTGCCTTGCTAACAGTGTTCCTGAATCTTAGAGTGGTGTACCTTTTCATATTCTGTCTTTTTCCCTCCCTTTCTCACAAACTTATCGGAGTGCAATCTAGTTAAGCGCTCACCTCTGTATGAAAATAAGTGGTGTTTTACTGTGACTTATCTGATAAGGAAAACGGGGTGTATATATTACAATAGTAACTGTGTTTAGAATATTTTACAATAAGAGTGCTGGAGTGTTTCAACTTTGTGTTTTTAAATAAATAATTATATACTTTGATACCAAAGCTCTGGCCAGTGTTTGCTTGTATTATTGTATCTGAGTGCCTATTGTGTATACTTTCCATACTGCCTAACTCTTCTTGAGGGAGGTCTGACTGCTCAGCCACAGCTACCAGGTAAATCTGGGTGGTACAGACTGCTACCAAGTGGGTTTACTGCCAACACCTGTAGTCTTAAATCTTTTGCAGTGGTCCCTAAGGGAACTGCACAGGTTTCTGCCTAACACTTAGATTACACTTTAGAGGATTTGGAACCTCTGCAAGGAATCATCAGCTTTAGCCCAAAATAGGTTATGTCCATCAAAGGGCATATCCTGAGCATTGCCCGTACATCCATTGTAAACCCAAAGTCCTCATCCAAGAATGTCAAATGACTACTGATTCAGTAGCCATAGCACACCCCACAGAGTCCCCCAAATAGCAAACTTTGCAGGGACGCTTCCTTGCCATCCTGAACAATGGCAGCAAAGCCCTCTCTCACTTCCCCACGGGGAAGGTGTTTGACTGCTATACAGACCGATAGCCAGAGGCCAAAAAAAATTTGGTCAGGGCATAGGAGGCATTTACCACTCTGAGGTCAAGCCTGCATGAGGCAAAAACGTTTCTCTCCCATGCGTCCAATCTTTTGTTTTCCCCTGTACAGAGATATAGAGCGGAAAGTGGACATCCACGGGTTGACAGTATGGGGCCAGTACCACTGAGCGATCAGGGGAGGCACGGGCCGACATGAAGTCTGTCACAAGGAGCTGGGTGATGGTTCCTTGCCAATTCCCGATCCTCTGCCAGGACACGTATGTTTCTCCCAGGCTTCCAGCTTTGGGGTCTCAACTGTTACAATAACGGACATTAAGGTGTCCTTTTTAATTCCATCATCCAGGAAGTCCATTAGTTCAGGGGTGTCAACCACTTTGGCCATACATCGTTGGAAAGAGGCCTGGGGTCTACCCAGAGTTGGCACCAGTAGGATATCCAACTCGAGAGAAGTGTCAAGGCCAATGACTTCTTGTAGTCCTGAAGGCAAATCCCAAAAGTCCTGACCATCACTGTACAACTCCCCTGGGAAGTCCTCCTCCTTTTAAGGACATAGTGTCTACATCCCAAAGGGAATGGGGTCACCTTCCCCATCAAAGGTCTGACCCATCTTCAACATAAATATCAACATAGGAAGTGAAGCATGCTTTAGACGAGATCTGACTGTCGGCGCCAAGACCAACCGATGTCGTCAATGTGGAGGAGGCTGGTGCCAGCATCAAGGTCTTGATGCCCGAGTGTGGAGTGTGCTGGTGCCAGGTTGTTCCTCCACCATGTGAGCTTGGGCTAAGGCATTAGGCATGCAGGTGCAATTCTTCGTGGGGTCCCTACTGACATGTTTAAACGCTGTGGGCCCCAACAGCGAAGGGGCAGAGGGCGCCAGAGCCTTGGCAAAGATGTCAAACATGGATGGAGTATTGGGTGAGAATAATTACCTGTGGATCCGCTTCTGGGGAGTTGTTGGAGTGAAGACGACTAGTGGCGAGAGGAACTACTCGTTGGACAGGCACTTTGACCGAAATCCCTTTTGTTTGCCCTTTTCCTTGTGCAAAAAAAGAAGGGTTTAGCCGCCTGTTCCCCTAGAGCCTTAAGATGCTGGACTAGAACGACCCAGTCATGGGGGTAGTGTTCCTTTCCCAAGCAGCACAGACAAATCCTGTTGTGGTTGAAGATAGACATCTGTTAGCTGAAAACCATGCAGAGCCTTTGAGGAATTAGTCATTTTATATTTGCAAAAATCAAGTAGATGTGTTCCTCAAGTGAACAGAGCGCAGAGAAAAAAGGAACCAGGGTCACAGGGAGTAGTATCTACATAAATACTGGCCTTGTAGTCATGTCCAGTGAGGGGTTTGTAAAGACATCCAGCGGAGCGGCACTATGCCTCCTGGTGACAGAGAATTTCCCGAAGAACAGCTGCGAAGGGATGAGATTATCGTAGATGAGGAATCCGTGGGAGGAATTCTTTAGATATCATTCTTTAAGATTATCCAACTAACAGTCATGTTTATCAGAGAGAATATATGAAAGGATATTATCCCACAAAGTGCCTAATCTCTTATGGATAGCAAACCATTCAGCCATAGAAAATATAATCCATGTGAGCAGCAAAAATACAAAGTGATAAACGTTTGTCGGCTTTAAGAAAAAACTATAATTTTTGTAACTCATCAAAACAAAATTAACAAAAAACAATTCTGACTACAAACATGATATATTCCTTTTAATTAACAGATGATATTGTCATGGTGTGGGATGGAATAAAGTATTAACTGTAAATGTATACCAATAGCTTAAATATAATTTTAATGCACACCTTTACCCTACACACTAAACTTCAAAGATGGACCTACTCATTCATACATTTGGGGGGGGGGGGGGGGCAGCCAATGCAATTCACAGAGAGCGGCAGGGCGCAGGAAGGCACAAATGCGTGAGAGAGTGTCAGGACCCGAGGGCGTGGGAGCATGAGAGCCGCAGGGCGTGGGAGCGCTAAAGCAGCAGCAGGGCCGCGGGAGCGCTAAAGCAGCAGCAGGGCCGCGGGAGCGCGAAAGCGGCAGCAGGGCCGCGGGAGCGCGAAAGCGGCAGCAGGGCCGCGGGAGGGCGAAAGCGGCAGCAGGGCCGCGGGAGGGCGAAAGCGGCAGCAGGGCCGCGGGAGGGCGAAAGCGGCAGCAGGGCCGCGGGAGGGGGAAAGCGGCAGCAGGGCCGCGGGAGGGGGAAAGCGGCAGCAGGGCCGCGGGAGGGGGAAAGCCGCGGCAGGGCCGCGGGAGGGGGAAAGCCGCGGCAGGGCACGGGAGCGGCAGGGCATGGGAGAGCGAGAGCGGCAGGGCATGGGAGAGCGAGAGCGGCAGGGCATGG
Source organism: Ambystoma mexicanum (assembly GCF_040938575.1). Taxonomy (NCBI): domain Eukaryota; kingdom Metazoa; phylum Chordata; class Amphibia; order Caudata; family Ambystomatidae; genus Ambystoma; species Ambystoma mexicanum. The sequence goes on along the minus strand of NC_090922.1, from coordinate 20,222,343 downwards.
GAGAGCGAGAGCGGCAGGGCATGGGAGAGCGAGAGCGGCAGGGCATGGGAGAGCGAGAGCGGCAGGGCATGGGAGAGCGAGAGCGGCAGGACATGGGAGAGCGAGAGCGGCAGGACATGGGAGAGCGAGAGCGGCAGGACATGGGAGAGCGAGAGCGGCAGGACATGGGAGAGCGAGAGCGGCAGGACATGGGAGAGCGAGAGCGGTAGGGCATGGGAGAGCGAGAGCGGTAGGGCATGGGAGTGTCAGGGTGGGGCAGGGTGCGGGCAGGCAGGCACAAGAGTGGCAGGGTGTGGGCAGGGGATGGACGGGCACGAGAGTGACAGTGTGCAGGGAGGGCACGGGCATGAGAGCAGCTGGGTGCAGGCAGGCCCGAGAGAGTCACAGCATGCGGGCAGGCCCGAGAGAGCAGCAGGGTGTGGGCAGGGCATGGCCGGGCACGAGAGCAGCAGGGTGCAGGAGGGCACGAGAGCAGCAGGGTGTGGGCAGGGCATGGGAGGGCATGAGAGCAGGAGAGTGGCAGGGTGCGGGGAGGGCACGAGTGGAGCAGTGTGTGGGCAGGTGGCTGGCAGGCCCGAGAGAGTGGCAGGTCGCAGGCAGGTCTGATAAAGCGGCAGGGCACGGGCAGGCCCGAGAGAGAGAGCAGCAGGGCACGGGCAGGCCCGAGAGAGAGCAGCAGGGCACGGGCAGGCCTGAGAGAGCAGCAGGGCGCAGGCAGGCACGAAACCATGGGAGAGCAGCAGGGCACAGGAGCGCGAGAATGGCAGGGTACGAGAGTGGCAGGGTGCAGGCAGTGCATGGGCAGGCACAAGAGCGGCAGGTTGCAGGGAGGGCGTGGGTGCAGGCAGGTCACGGGAAGGCCTGAGAGAGCGGCAGGGTGCGGGCAGTCCCGAGAGAGCAGCAGGGCGCATGCAGGAGAGCACAAGAGTTCTTAAGACTGCCACCTGTGACTTCTTGAAATTCAGGTAGGAACCCAAACTGAAGGAGATAGCAGGTGTTGTGAAGATGGGATACCGCCTCATGAGAGCTCTCATGAGTCAGTTATCCAGGTAGGAGAGACAGGAAACACATCTATCACAGTTCTTAAAGCAAGTTGAATTTGGTCAAAGAAAGTATAAGTTAACTCCCTAGTTAAATTGCAGACAAGTTTGAGCAAGAGAGAAAACTGATCCAAACGGCACAGTGTAAACCAAACACAAATGTCACTCTAGCAATTTCTCACAAGGGAGGGAAAGCACAAGTTATACAGCAATATCTTCTTACACAAACTAGCAACACTTTCCTTAAGTTTGTGAACCAGTTTAAGCAAGGCAGTGCATCAGTATAGAAAATACTTAAATGAAAACTGAGCAAAATGGCATTACACAAGGTTTAAAAGTGGGAAGGAAAGGGTAGTTACAAGAAGTAGGTGCACCAACACATTTCTAGTGGAGAAGCAATCTAGAGAAGGCAGTTCTAACCAATTTAGCCAGAGTCAGAAGGCCTTTGCCAGAGTCAGTGGTACAGGGCAAGGGCCCAGGAGCAAAATGTTCTTGTAGCTGCAGTCAAGTCTTTGGTTAACAATTTGAAAAATGGATGCAGAAGTTGAAAGACAATTTTAAGAGAGAGGGGCGGCCAACCCAACAGGTAGGTAAAGGATTTAAAACAAACTTTAGCACTACCACACAGAAAGGGCGGCCTGGCGGAACAATTTACCTTATAAATGAAGAAGTGGCTACTGCGGTGACGGTTGGTCCTGCAGTTCGAGGGTTCCAGCAGAGGAAGAGAAGCTCTCATCATGGAGGAAGTTTCGAGTTACTGCACTACCCAGGGATGAAACCAGCCGCGGTGCTGCCCGACGAATGAAAGGTAGGCTCCTTTAAATTGCGGTCTGGGTGGACTGGTGCCTGGCTATCCGATTTGACCCAGGCAGGTCCGGGAAGGCGATTGGCAAACTGGTTGGCCCCACCAGCTCAAAGGAAGAAGCCTCTTGCAGATGAAGATCTCTCGTCGTGTGGAGAAAAGTGGTGAAATGCTGCAGCAGGGCTTCACTGGTGGTTCAGTCGTTGCAGATGTCTTTGGCTTCTCTCGTCTTTGGCTTTTTAGTTCCAGTGGCGACGTGTTGCTCTTTCAGTACTCAGGACCCTGCTTTTATGCAAAAAGATCCCCATTCATACAGCCTAGCTGTCACTCACACAGTGGAGTGGTCATCTTGGCGGGATACCCTCCAGCCTATCAGGATAGAGAGCAATATGGGTTGCTGAGGCAACCCTGTCCAGAGTTCCTACTCCCCCTCCCACACAATGGACCCACCCCAGACTCAGTGGCGCCGAAAGGAGGGCTTCTCGGCAGAACCCCGCCAAAAGGACAAACAAAGGATTCCCCGACCTGGGTTAGGAGTTTAGAGAAAGACACGAGAAAGAAGTTATATTAAAGTTCTGGCAAATAAAACCTACCAGAGTAAAGTTAATATTAAAATACACCGGCGGTATGTTAGAGGCCGTCAGAAAATGTGGTAGCCTCGAACAATGGGAAAATCCCATAGGAAAATATTTGCGGTTGAACATTTTCGGTAGTAACCACTGCCACCAGCCAGAAACATTTGAGAGAGGGACTGTACGGTACCCTCTCGAAAATTAACATAAGGGAAAAACTATTAATCCTTCCCAGTACTTCCATAGTAAGATGGGTTGTACTGGCTTAGTTCACAAAAATTGACTAGTAAAGTCAATGGGGACTTTACTTGCCCTGGGAGACAGTAGTCAGTCCCAGGGTATGGAGTCTATGTTTGGGGGTCGCTACGACACCCCTGTGTCACTGCACGGAGGGTGCTGTCTAACACATGTGAATAAAGATGGTTCAAAGGAGGTGAGAGAAACCCCATAGACATTAAACACAAAAATAGACTAGAACACACATAGCAAAGATGCCTAAGAGTGGGAAAAAGAGTCTCACTCTTAGCAGGAGAAAAAAAAAAAAACCCTTCAAATCCCGCAAAGCTGCTGGGGAACTCTATAGGTAAGGGAAATTAGCCATAAGATGAGAATTCTCCCTAACAAGGTCACCGATAACAAGTAATACTGTGTTGTGGATGAATAGGCACATAGAAATAAGCGTCCTGAAGATCTTCAGTCATCATGAGTCCTGGAAATCTGGGGTCTGAACAATTTGGCCCAAAGTCACCATAGAAAATGTGTCCTTTCTCAGCAACTTGCTCAAAAGTCTTAGTTTCAAGATGGGATGAACTATCCCATCCTTTTTGGGGACACAAGTAATGCTAGAACCATCCTCTTCTCCAACCAGCATGGCTGTGGGGAGGATATTTGCTGACGAAGAGTGAGTGGTTGAGTGGTACGGTGGATTTTTGAGGAGTGCTAGGTATTACCCTTAGGCAACAAGCTCAGGCTTCCTAAGCTCAAGAACACAAAAAAGGAACAAGTTACTTACCTGTAACTGTTGTTCTCCAGCATGGGTCTCGCATGGATTCGCAAGCTCATGAATATTCCCCGTAGTCAGGCTGGGAATCCTCGGTAAAGAAAAAATTAGTTGAGTTTCTGAACTGTCTTTCTACTAGTAACCAATCACTGGTCTTTGGGTTATACTGCCCCCAGCCAATGACTGCCCTCTAGAGAAGCCCCTCCTCTGGCAGCCATCTTCAGATTTGGAAGCACGTAAAGTCGCAGTAGGACCAAGAGAAAAACCGCAGAGGGGTACGAGGGAGGGTTCGCATGTGAATCCATGCCAGACCCATGCTGGAGAACAACAGTTAGAGGTAAGTAACTTGTTCCTTCTCCAGCATGGGGTCTGGCATGGATTCACATGCTCATGAATACAAGAATACATAGCAGTACACTGATGCACAACCACAGGAGGTGGCAAGGCTCAACATTAAGCATTTCATCAACTCAACGTTAAGCATCTTACCTCCTCACCAGGCTCACATTCAAGCGAACAGGTTGTGCAGCACTGCCTGGCCGAATCTGGACTCCTCCCTGGAATCCTGGTCGACGCAGTAGAATCTCGTGAAGGTGTGCGTCGACCTCCAGGTAGCAGCCCTGCAGATGTCCAGCAGAGGCACACCAGACAGGAACGCCGTGGTAGCAGCGAACGCTATGGTCGAATGGGCTCTCGGACGGCCGGGCAACCGTCAGTTTGCCAACCGGTGACAATGCATGATGCAGTCGGAGAGCCATCTGGAAATGGAAGCCTCCGAGAGGGCCTTCCCTTGGTTCACAGGTCACAAGTTCAAAAACAGCTGTGTTGTCTTCCGAAGGCTCTTTGTGCGGTCCACGTAGAACTTCAGCGATCTAGCTACATCCAGCGAGTGCAAAGTCCTCTCAGCCGGCGACGAAGGTGACAGGAAGAAAACAAGTAACGCCAAGGGCTCGGTGAGATGGAAATCCAACGGCACCTTGGGCATGAAGGAGGGATGCGTCCTCAGCACCACCCGTGTCTCGTGGAATGTTAGGTATGGAAGTTTACAGGAGAGGGCCTGGATCTCTCCCACTCATCGTGCAGAGGTGATGGCAACAAGAAACGCTGTCTTCGACGATAGGAACTTCAACGGCGCTGAATCGAGAGGCTCGAATGGAGGCCTCATGAGCCTGGTCAGCACCACGTTGAGCTCCCACGCCGGGGCCTTCACTGGCGGGAATGATCTGAACAGTCCTTTCATGAACTCCTTCACCAGGCGATGGGACCATAACAACCAGCGCCCCAGAGTTCTGGTGTAGCGGGAGATAGCCGCCAGATGGATCTTTATGGAGGCATGCGCCAGCCCCACCTTGGCCAACGATAGCAAGTGCGGCAGCACTTGAGGGGCCGTAATCCGCATAGGGTTAATCTTCAGTGCACGGCACCAGACAGAGAACCTCTTCTATTTGTGTCCATAGCACTTGAGAGTCGAGGACACCCTGGCCTTTGCAAGCACCTCCTTGCAGTCCGCCAGGATATCGTACCCTCCAAACTCTAGTGATGCAGGAGCCAGGCCTGCAGGTTCAGCGACCCCGGGTCGTGGTGAAGGATGGCGCCTTCTTCTCTGACGAGAAGATTCGCATCTGTCGGCAGTTTGACTGGGGGGGGACGTTGACATGTCCAGAAGGTCCGGGAACCAAATCTGTATCGGCCACACCGGTGCGACGAGGATCATCCTGCACCGGGACGATCTGAGTTGACTGATGAGTCGCAGCAGCAACGGCGGGAACGCATACAGAAATACGCCATCCCATGGGAATGAGAAGGCATCGCCCATGTTCCCCAGCTGGGGAAACCTGCTGGCGAACCTCCGGCACAGGCACTTGGCATTCGTCACCGTCGCAAATTAGTCGACCTGGGGATTGCCCCATCATCGGAATAGGAGATCCACTTGATCCTGCCGCAGTTCGCACTTGTGGCACGAGCGCAGCTCCCTGCTGAGTGAGTCGGCGATGGTGTTCTTTATTCCTGCCAGATGGAAAGGCCCCAGAAACATCCTCTGGGCGACGGCCCAGTGCCTCAGATCCTGTGCTTCCTTGGATAGGGCTGGGGATCTGGCGCCCCCCTGCTTCCGGATGTAGAACATCGTGGTGGTGTTGTCGGTAAAGATCCTTATCACTTTCACCTTGAGGGACGGGAGGAACGACCTGAGGGCCCAAAACACGGCACGGAGCTCCAAGACATTGATGTGCAGAGACCTCTCCTCCTGGAGCCAAAGGCCTCTTGCGTGGAGAACTCTGGTGTGTGCTCCCCATCCCTCCAGGGAGGCGTCCGTCGTCACGGTTTCCTGATGTGCCGGGGTCTGGAAGTCCATGCCCGCTGCCAGATGCGCGCGGGCGCCCCACCACCGGATCGCTTGACGGAAAGTCTCTTTGAGAGAGATGCTGTCCTCGAAGCTGCCCACAGCTTGCATCCAACGGGCGTCGAGGAACTCCTGCAGTGGTCGCATCCGCAGCCTGCAGTGGCGCACGAGGTAGATGCACGACATCATGCAGAGTAGGGACTTGATGGACCTCACCCTGGCCACCTGCATGGTCAACAGCCGTTCTACCTTGCCCAGGATGGCCCTCGTCCTTTCCTCCGACGGGGAGGCCAATCGCGCCACTGTGTCCGAGGAAGAGGTCAACTTGCGACGGTACCAAGTGGGATTTCGCGAAGTTGATCGAGAATCCCAGATCCATGAGCAGTTGGATGGTCTTAGCTGTGTGGTCGACGGTGAGTTTTCTTGACTTTGCTCAGATGAGACAGTCGTCCAGGTAGGGCCGCTACTGGTGCCAGGCACTTGGTGAATACCCTCGGCGCCGACTTCAATCTGAAGGGGAGGGCTTTGAACTGGTAGTGCCGCCACTGGACCACGAATCGTAGGAATTTGCGATGTCCCTTTAGAATGGGGACGTGGAGTAGGCATCCTCCAAGTCCAGCGACGGTAGGAAATCGCCTCCATCCAGCTGTTCCAGCATGTGCTGGAGGGTGACCATCCGGAATTTCTGTGACTTGATGTACTTGTTTAGACGACGAAGGTCCAGGATGGGTCGCCAAACGCCGGTCTTCCGGACGAGGAAGTACCGCGAGTACACTCCAGAGCCTTTTTGGGACGAGTTCTATGGCCCCCTTCCTTAGCATCGCTCGTACATCCCGCAGTAGTAGCAGGACGTGGTTTTCCTTCCTGGCCATGGGTGGTATACGGGGACACCTACTCTGAAATTCCAGGGTGCGCCCGCAGACCAGGGCATCTAGCACCCAACAGTCGGTGGAGATTGACTCCCACACGCTGATGAATTTCGCCAGGCGGCCTCCCACAGGGGTGCTTGCGTGGGGGCACGACGCCACGGCCGATTCCGTCCTGCTTGGCCACGGTCTTGCCGCCTTGGCCTCCTTGACAAGGAGATCCCCCTGTCTTGCCGCGTCATCTGTAGGCTTCCTGCGACAAGGAGCGGGCCGCATGACGGTATGACGAGGAACCGCCGCCTAATCCTTTGGCGGCACCTTGCTTGCCTCCGGAGCTCCGAAAGGACGGCCGTCGTTGTTAAAGAACACCCAAGGCCTGAGCCGTCTTGGTGTCCGCCGTGATGGCCTACAGCGACTCGTTCACTGTCTTGCCGAACAGGTTGTTCCTGTCGAAGGGCATGTCCAGAACCCTGGTCTGCACGTCCTGGCAGAAGTCAGTGGCCTTGAGCCAGCCACGCCGGCGAAGGCAAAGGCCGTTGCCCATCTGGCGAAAGCCGGTGTCAGCGATGTCCGCGGCCACCGTAATGGCGTGGTCCGAAGCCACCTCACCTTCCTGAAGGATTTCCAGGGCCTCAGCCCTCTTGTCGTCTGGGAGGAAGTCCAGCAGGGGGAGCGATCTTAAAACAGCTCCCTGTCATAGTGAGCCACAATCGCGAGAGCGTTGGCCGCTTTAATAATCGTCGCCGCCAATGAGATGACCCGCCGTCCCATGGCGTCCAGTTTCTTTCCCTCGGCGTCCGGAGGGGAAGTTGAAGCAGTCGCCCGCTGCTTTCTTCTTGGCCACCGCAGAGACAACTGAATCCGGGGACGGCTGCACCCTGAGGCACATGGGGGCGGAATCTGGGACCTGGTATTTCTTCTCATACCGGTCTCTCTTAGCAGGAGCCGTGGACGGGTTCTTCAGGAGCACCAGCCCCTCGTCCAAGATGTCGTCGAGTAACAGGACCGAAAGGACAGACTTCCTCTTGGCCTCCCGCTGTTGATAGAGGAAACCTTTCTTCTTCTGTTATTCGGGGCAAAGCTGGAAGAGCTCAGATGCCCTGGCGATCATGGCGTGGAAGGAGCCAATTTCGCCGGGAGGGGAGGCTCGAGCGGGTGGTGATGGAAGGTCCATTCCGTCATCGCCACCGTCGTCATCCGTCCCTGCCGTCTCCATTCCCGTCTCACCCCTTGCAGGAGGGGAAGGAGGTGAAGGCTGTGAAGGCTGTACAGGCTGGAAAGGAGGAGTGGATGAGTTCTCCTCAGCTTGTTCGGTGGGCTTCCCGACGGTCCAGTCTCTGCTGGATCGTCCGCTGGGGGTAACGGCAACCTTGTCCTTATCTCCATACACAAGGCCTGAATAGCCATCAAGATCGCTCCCGAGTTGTCTTGTGGCATAGGCACCGGTTGCGACGGGAGCAACGGCTGGGGAGCAGGATCCTCCGTCCCCTCCACGGCCCGCAGATCCTCATCAGCACTGCCGTCGCTTTCTTCATCTGCCTCGTCGGGATCCTTCCCGTAGGCCCGGACCTCCTCGAACTTCTTGTCCAGGATCTTTAAGACGCCAGCCAGCTCATCTTCAGAGATGGTATCTGTGTCGTAATGGCTACCGCGCACCCTTCTCTTTCTCCACTCGGGGTTTCACAGGGGTCTTATCGATAGGCTGAAAAGAGGATTCCCTCCGCGGTGGTAGGGTAACTCTAGGCCCAGAGGTCGTCTCCACTGGGATAGCCTCTGCAGGCTTCGCCAGGGCCGCCACAACTCCCTCAATCGAGGCCTTAGCTGGGTGAATCAGGGCCTTCGCGACTTTGGGCGTGCCCGAGGCCTTCACCTTGGGGGCAGGGTCACCGCCTCGCTCCCCCTCAGCTGTCTCTATCGGGATCGACAGACTTCTCCCAAAGCTTACCCAGGTTCTCCGGTTTCCTCTTCCCTGAGCCAGAGCGTTGGCTCGTGGTTGATGGCGTTGGTGATAATGCGCCCTCCCTGGCAGCCGAGGAGCCCGACCGATCGGCGCTCCCGGTGCCCGCGGACTCACAGTGCTTTGCTTTTTGTTGGGCCCCCATCGCCGGAGCGCCCTCAAAGGTTTTAGAAGACCGCTCAGACTTCTTCCTCTTCTCACCTGCTGCTGGGCTCTTCCCCTCCAGCCAGTTGGCGAGTCGAGTACGACGATCCCTCATCGTCCGTTTGGACATGTTCTTACAAAACGCAGTGTCCCTCTCCACGTGCGATTTGTCATGAAGGCAGTAGAGGCACCGAGAGTGCTCATTCTCAAAGACGTTCTGTAGCCTGCATTTAGGGCAGCTTCTGTACAGCTTCGGTACAACAGGCATCATGCTGCCCTTGTCCTGGGCCATGACCATGCGGTGTAGGCCTCAAAGATCTTCTGGAATCCTCAGAGAAGTGGAAACTCGACGAAAAGAGGCCCTTGAGGGACGTAGAAAGTTCAGAAAACGGGTCCGCGTTGATCTGAAGTAGAATCGGTGGAGCTTGAGGCTCGATTGACCTAAAATATAAGAGTAAACGCTTCAAAAAAATGCAAAACGCAGTAAAAGCTCGAGAGCTAAGCACGAGGACTCCCAACACTTGAACATGCAGTAAAAATCTGAAGATGGCTGCCAGAGGAGGGTCTTAGGTAGAGGGCAGTCATTGGCTGGGGGCAGCATGACCCAGAGACCAGTGATTGGTTACTAGTAGAAAGACAGTTCAGAAACGAAACTGACCACTGGGAATATTCATGAGCATATGAATCCATGCCAGACCCCATGCTGGAGAAAAAAACATTTCTCCCACAGGCACTGAAGGTGCCGAAGCAAAATCAATGAGTCTCTGTCAGCTTGTGGACTGTAGGACGCAAGCAGGCCCCCTCGGGGGTCTTGGAAACAATACCCTCACTCTGAGTCGAAAATAACTGACAGGCTAAAAGGGAAAAATTCTTGCGGGGAGCTTCCCCTGAGGAGGGAGTACTAAGTGATACACCGCATATTATCCTGATGCTCGATAGGCAGTAGCTGCAGGAAGGGATGATATGAACACAGGATTAAATGAAGTGTAAACACAGTATCCAGGTAATGCAATGAAAAATGTCAGATGCAGAACTTGAAAGGGCTATCTAGAAGACAGGGGTGGACTGGACTAATGGGCCACAGGTCTGCTATATCTAAATAGCAGTTATAATGAACTGAACAGGATCCTGGAGTTTGAGCACTGATTTCAGTTGCAAGAACACGTTTTCTTGTTCCTATTTCTCTTATGTGAGCTTCCTGTAACTGCTTGGTGGCAACGCAAGGATGCGACCAAGCAGTTAGAGGAAAACACTTAACAGCGTGGTCACACACCGGCTGTAGCCTGGAAGGAAGGACCTATGGGTCCTGCTTCTGGTGCACCCCTGCCACAAGCAAAGTGATGGAGCAGTAAGTTCCTAACACTTTAGTTATCAGAGAGGGCATGGTGGCCCCCTAGCGTTTGGCTTTTATAGAGCACCCATTCCTCGTCCCAGACACGTGAAACCTCTATGGTTGTCGTTAACCTGTAAAATGGGTCTTGCCCCTGTCCCTGTAGGCAAATGAGAAGCCCCTAAACCCACAACATATGCCAATGTTCAAAACAGTCGAAGCAAAGGAAAGTGCCTGCACCTGCTGCACCGCTAGGTCACTGCTTGTCCCAATGACTTAGCAGTTGCTTTAGATGCCTTAAATCTCTTCAGAGAATCGTCAGCCTTTGCGAAAGGAATAACCTCCTACTTTGCTTGTAACATCGGCAGCAAAGCCTGACATCCTCAGCCATGAGTTTCTTCGAATAACCACAGCTGTTCCCATATGCTGTCAGCTGTATCCAGTCTTGTCCAGAGTGAATCACACTGTCTCCTTACCATCCACCACAATGGCATGAAAGCTATCTCATCTCCCCCTCTGGAAATTTGTCTGTGGCCTCAGACATAAACTTCCACAAGGTGTGGGTATATATGGCTATGGCGTAGGTGGTATTAATGACTTCAAAGCCACTCTCTTTGCCCCAAAAATCTTCTTACCAGAGAATAACTGCTTGCTCTCAGATGGTATGATATTTAACATCTTCTGTAGCTGGGTGCACCAGACACTCGGGGATAGCAAGGTCATATAGGTGTTAATGTTAAAGGATATTTGTACCGCACACTATCACCACCGGAGTGGTGCCCTGGCGGCTCTGAAAGAGGGAGGTCGGTGAGTTAGTGGGAATGAGATGGAAAAGTGCAAGAGAGCAGTGATGTGCTGTTGGCAGCCTCAGCCCGGTGGGTCCATTGGCTGGGCTTGGGGTGTTTTACGGTCGGTAGTCATTGTGTGCTGTTGTGCAAGTATATGTGTGGTTTGTTTTGTTGTTGCAGTGTAGTGAAGTTTGTGCGATTTTCTGCGTTTTAGGCTTGTGGTTGTGTTTGGTTAGAGTTTGAGAGGTTTATGCAGAGGGATGAAATTGTTAGTGGATTGGTTAGTTAGCAATGCTGTCCTTGCAATTACGTCTAGGTGTGATGCTTGCCATCATTCACCACTTCATCAGGGTATGGCGCTTGCTAATTTTCAATATTCTGTCTATATGAGAGGCAAGCTAATGATCACGATTCCATTCAAGTGTTGCGCTTGTTATCATTCACAGTTTCATTTAAGTGTTCTAACATTCACATTTCTATCTAGATGCGACGCAGGCCATAGGGCGACATCTAGTGGAAGCTGCAGAGTATTACAGTTTGTTTTTCGAAACTCGAAAATGGGCGTCGACACAGGGCGTGCCAGTAATACTACCCCTAGTGTGATGTCCACTGTACCCATGATCCCTCACGTGTGTAGGACCCTCAGATTGTATTTTTTCTGACATGAGGTAGCATGAGGAGAAGCGCGAGTACAGATGATCCAAGCATCCATGCGCCTTCTCTCAGAGGGGAGAAAGGGTGGTTCGCATGTGAATCTAAGCAGATACAAGCATCAGAAATACGATTACGGTGAGTAATGTATCCCTTCTGAGGCTTGTGGAATCTGCTTAGATCACATGCTGTGCATAAATTAGCGAGCAGTACCTGAAGAAGGAGGTGGGTTGTGAGAAGGGCCATGAGCAAATAAATGTCTTAGAACCGCTTGTCCCACTTGGGTATCTGTCTTGGAATGGGTGTCAATGCAGTAGTGCTGAGTAACAGTGTGAATAGAGCTCCAAGTAGCTGCTTTGCAAATGGTGTCAAGGGGTACATTTGCAATGAAAGCCAGAGTGGCCCCAATGCCTCTTGTAGAGTGGGCCCTAGGCGTGAAAGGCAGAGTTTTTTCAGAAAGTGAGTAACATAGCTGGATACCGTTAATCCACTTAGACAGGGCACCATTAGAGACGCGATCCCCCTCTCTGCCTGTAGCTATGGAGACAAACAGCTGATCTGTTTTCCTTAGCGGTCTGGTCTTGTTTACATAGTAGAGGACCGCCCTACGCACATCTAGTGTGTGTAGTTTTACCTCAGCCGAGCTTTGTGGGTCTTGGAAGAAAGCCAGAAGCACGATGGACTGGTTCACGTGGAATTTTGAAATAAACTTAGGTGAGAACCTAGGGTGTGTGCGTAAAACCAGTTTATCTTTATGGACAGTAAAGAAGGGATCTTGCACTGACGGAGCCTAAATTTCACTGACTCTTCTTATAGATGTAATTGCTACCAAGAAGGCCGTTTTGTAAGTCAGGTGTTTGAGACTGCTTTTGTGCATGGGCTCGAATGGGGGGCCCATGAGCTTAGATAGCACCACGTTAAGGTCCCATCCTGGTGGTGGATTTGAAATAGGAGGGTGAAGTCTCTTTACACCTTCCATGAAGGCTTTAACTACTGGTACTTTCCACCACAACACCTTGTTATGGGAAGTGGTGTATGCCGACAGAGCTGCCAGGTGTACCTTCAGTGAGTTAAAAACCAGTCCTGCATCCAGCAGGTGGAGCATGTATGTAACAATAGTGGAAGGAGTGCAATCAACTGGGTTGATTTGTTTATTCTGGCACCAGATAACGAATCTCTTCCATTTTTCAAAGTAGCAGTGCCTTGCGTTTGGTTTCCTAGATTCTTTTAGGATGTCCAAACACCTCTGTGGTAAATTGAGATGTCCGAACTCTATGACCTCAGGAGCCATGCTGCCAGGTTCATTGAGATGGGTTGAGAATGCACTGTTTGACCTTGGTGCTGGGACATTGGTTGCACCAGGCCGGAAGTTTGATCGGTTCGCACATGGCTAATCTGCGTAAGTGTGGGAACCACGGTTGTCTCGCCCACATGTGAGGAACCAGGACGAGCGTCATCGACTCTCTGTTCATCTTGCTGACCACCTTCCTGATGAGGAGTTGGTGGAAAAGCGTACGCAAACATTCCTGACCAGTTCATCCACAGGGCGTTCCCCTGGGAGTCTGGTTGGGGGAACCCGGATGCAAATCCTGGGCATTGTCTGTTTTCGCTTGTGGCGAATAGGTCTACAGTGGGGAAACCCCACTGAGAGAAGATATCTTCTACGACTTCTCTGTGTAGACACCATTCGTGTTCTTCTGGGAGGGGGTCTCTGCTTAGAGCATCCGCTAGAGAATTGAGATCCCCTGGAACATGTTGCGATGACAGGAAGATGTTGCGTCTGAGTGCCCATTTCCAAATTTTCTGGGCAAGCTTGGACAGATTTGGCGAACGAGTCCCTCCTTGCTTGTAGTGCTGTCCGTCCGGATTTGCACTGCCAGATTTAGCAGGTAGGGCTCGAATGCTTGAAGCTCTCTGAATACTGCCAGAAGCACTAGCAGGTTGATGTGATTTTTGGCCACTGAGTGAGACCAGAGATCCTGAACTGTGTGGTGGAGATGGTGAGCTCCCCACCCTGTCAGGCATGCATCGGTTGTGACTATCGACTGTATCTCGGGATCGTAAAAGGGTTTCCCCTTGGACAGATTTTCTCTTGTCCACCAGTTTAGGCTTTGTACAAGTGTTGGCGAAACGACCACTAGATCGTCCAACTGACCACTTGCTTCAGACCACTGTTTCGCCAACCATTCCTGCATGGGACGCATACGCAGGCGCGCGTGGGGGACCAGGTAAATACATGACGCCATCATGCCCAGCAACCGCATTGCTTTGAGTACCGTTATCTGTCGACCAGACTGATATTGCGGAATTTGCAGCAGTATATTCCGAATTCTTTCCTCGGAAGGAAAGGTCAAGCCCTCTTGAGTGTCTAGGATAGCTCCTAGGAACTCTTTGGAAGTGCTTGGCACCAGACTTGACTTTTTCTCATTTATTGAGAAGCCCAATTCGAAGAGGAGGTCGATTGCCCTTTGAATGTTTGTTCTGCAAATTACTGGGGTCTCCCCGTGATGAGCCAGTCGTCCAGGTAAGGGTACACCGGGATTGCCTCCCTGCGTAGGTGTGCTGCCGTCACCGCCAGCACCTTGGTGAATACCCTTGGAGCCGAAGCTATCCCGAAGGACAGTACACCTTGAACTGGTAGTGTCGACTGTCCACCTTGAAGCGCTAGTATTTTCTGTGCGCTGGGAACATGGAAATATGAAAATAGGCATATTTCATGTCCAATGTTGCCATGTAATCCCCCTTTTTTTAGGAGGGGGATTACCTCTTGGAGAGTAGTCATGCGAAATTTTTGGGGCTTGACATACTTGTTTGCAGGCCGTAAGTCCAATACTGGGCGTATTGTCAAATCTTTTTTTGGCACAAGGAAGGAAGTTGAATAAATACCCTTGTTTACCTGGTGTCCTGGGACGAGTTCTATCGCGTCCTTTGCTAGCAGATTGACTATCTCCTCGAGGAGGATCTTCTTGGGTTCCAAAGAATGTATTCTTTGTCGTGGAGGATGGTTCCGGGGACGCTCTAACAGTTCTATGCAGTACCCAGCGGATACTGTGGACAGCACCCATCTGTCTGATGTGATCCCTTCCCAAACCTGGGTGAAGTTGGAAATGCGTCCCCCTACTGGGGTTGCGTGAGAAGGGACCCTGAACTGAGCGTCACTGTTTTGGTGGAGGCGTGCCGCCTCCTTTACTGGGACTGCCTCTACCCTTACCACGTCCTCTTTTATTACCCCTGCCGTAACCCTAGGTAGACTGTTGGTTATTATTGTTCCACGGTGTACCCTGCCCCTGGGAATAGTTAGATCCTCTCTGGGAATTTTGGTCACGTGGGCGACGAAAACTGCCATTCTGATTAGGGGGTTTGTTGGTTAGTTGGCCTAGGGATTTGAGTGTCTCATATTCGTCCTTGGCATTTTTCAGCGCGTCCTCGACCGCCTTACCAAACAGATCCAGCTCCACCGGTTTATCTAACAAAGATGCTTGGGTTTCAGCTTTGAATCCAGACTGCCGTAACCAAGCGTGTCTCTTGATAATAGTTCCTTCTGCTATCAATCTGCCGGCGTTATCCGCGGCATCAAAGGTTGCTTTTAAAATGCAACCGGATACGGCTCTTCCCTCCGCCGCAACTCGTGCCAACTGGCTCTTTAAGGGTTCTGGGGTGGAGTCTTGGAGTGCCGCGACTTCTTCCCACTGATGGCAGTTGTAGCTGGCCAACAGGGTGGTGGAGTTGGCAATCCTTGCCTGGTAGGCGGAAGTGGAGGCTACTTTCCTGCCCAAACCATACAATTTCTTGCTTTCCTCGTCGGGAGGGGCTTCGGACGATGACAAGGGTGTTCCAGCCCTCTTATGGGTGTTAGTAACAGCCAGGGAGTCTGGTTTCAGATGGCCCCTTATATACAGTGGGTCTGATTGGGCTGCCCTGAAAAGTTTCTCAATCCTGGGGTTCACTGCCCTGGTGAGGTTAGGATTTAAAAGTGAAGGGTCTATTCTTCTCTGAATAGATTTAAGGATAGGGATGGCCTGAGCAACAGGCCTCCTTTCTCCCACTAACTCTTCTGCGAAGTCCCTCTCCTCTTGAGCACCCTTGGTGTCAATGTGGAAATGTTCTGCCGCTCGGGACAGAACTTCATTCAGGAGAGGTCGATTGTCGACAGCGGAGTCGGTAATCAGGGGTTCTTTCTCTACCGGGGAATCTACTCTGTAGGTCTCAGGGTCTTCCTCTTCCTCTTCTTGGTCCTCATCATCCCCATAGTAGCCCGTACCAGTTTGCTCTTCCAACATGCCAAAATCTGGATCCTCACAAAAGGATGTATCCCCTTGATATTGGGAGTAGGGCTGTATATAGAAGGGGTCCGAAGACCGTGTTGGGGCTTCAGACCGGGACTTTTACTTGGAGGTATTGGATCCTTAGAGCCTGAGGGTGCTGACCCGTCGGGAGTATAGGAGAGAAAGTGTTCAGTGTTTTTTGTGTAAAAATCTGCCAATGAAGACATCCTTGACATAACCCTGTCTATGTCATCACTAGACCATTCTCTAGAACCGGGAATGATCCTTTCTGGGGCTTTCTCCGCCTCATTCTGACTAGACTTACTGGTTTTAGCAGGTGTTCTTGGGATAACAGGACTGGGACTTGTCTGTCTGTTTATGTGGAGTGGGAAGTTTTTGAGGTGTGTGAGGAGGCTGAGACTGCTTCCTCTGTTTTCCCCCCTCCCCGTGGGTGGAAGAGTGTTTTCCCTGTTTTTTCGCCCCTCCGGAGCCTTCTGACACCTGGCGTCGAGGTTTGGGGTAGTGTTCCTATCTTTAGAACGTGGAGGTAGGGACTCGGTAGCCGCCGTTACGCGGTCTGCGGGCGCCGACTCCTGGAGTGCGGTCTGGGGATGGAAGTCGGCTTCGCCTTCAGACGATCGAACTTCCGTTACCTTGGGGAGCGAGGCACTATTGGCAACAGTGGATGATTGCCTGGAGTCATGCGGCGATCTAGATTGAGAAAGCCCAGAGGACACTGATTCGGACCGTTCTCTATATGCCTCTTTCCAAGAACTTGACGTGCGCGTCGAGTCTCGGTTGGACTTCATGTGCTTTGTGGAAGTGCTGTGGGTAGTGCTTGTGTCGCCGGGGGTCTTCCCCATAGCCGCCCTGCCGGACGACCTTCCGAGGTCGGGGACTTGCGCTCGGCTGTCTCCTGATGCCACGTTGCCCTCGCCGTCTGAAAGGCACCCTCCGCTGTCATGGCCTCCTGACACCTGGGGTGGTGGGCCCAACACTTGATCGAATGGTCCTTGAGTGTTTTCGGTTTAAACCTACTACACGCTCTGCAGTTCGCCTCGGGGTGGTCCCTCTGCAAGCAGAGATTGCACGTGGCGTGCCTGTTGACCCAAGGGTACTTGCGGTTGCACTTGGGGCAGAATTGGAAAGGGTTACCTTCCTTGTGGCAGCGGGCTAGTAAGTGTAGGAATATATAAGAATGTACCTATATACCAAACAAGTGTAGAGTATGTCCACCCCCCACTCTCCCTACTTGCAGAGCCGAGGCCAGAGGCCTTCTAAGGCCCAGGCCAAGGCCGGAGGCCTTCCGAGGCCCAAATCCGGCGTGCAGCTGTCGACGGTCGAATTCTTCTCCGGGCCGGAGTCGAGTGTGGAAGTTCGGTGACTCGACGTTAGGGTGGAGAAATGGGTAAATATAACAATATTTAGAAAAAGTATGGCTATGGCCAGGGAACTCCGCGAAATGCTTCCGACCAGTATGGCGGAAAAAAACAATCTGAGGGTCCTACACGCGTGAGGGATCATGGGTACAGTGGACGTCACACTAGGGATAGTATTACTGGCACGCCCTGTGTCGACGCCCATTTTCGAGTTTCGAAAAACAAACTGTAATACTCCGCAGCTTCCACTAGATGTCGGCCTATGCACAGCATGTGATCTAAGCAGATTCCACAAGCCTCAGAAATATATATATCGGTCCAACAGGCATCATGCTGCCCTTGTCCTAGGCCATGACCACGCGGTGTAGGCCTCAAAGATCTATTGGAATCCTCAGAGAAGTGGAAACTCAACGGAAAGAGGCCCTTGAGGGACGTAGAAAGTTCAGACAGTTGAAGAACGAACACAGAATAAAGGGTAAGAGAACCCTAACCACCATTGAGAGAATAGTTGTGGAGTACATTTGGGTGACAAATGATTATGGGCTTAGGCTACATTCTTCTAGCTAATCAACACAAGGGTGGCATTTTTGACAAAACTATGGCCCTTTCTGAAGGGGTGGATGGCTGCACTGAACGCCTGTAACCCCATGCAAAGCACGGACTATGAATAGTTTATAAACACCACAATATGATATTGAATATCGAAAAGACTTACAGTAAATCTGTGTGAATTTTTAAAGTCACAGTTAATTGCAAATGCTTTTTCTTTCATTCTCTACATCGATTACCATGGATGCTTGCACTTCCCAAACCCACACCAACCTGGGTGGTATGTTTTTACAAAATATTTCCTTTTTTCATGTGGTCAATCAGGATTTATTTTTATTTGATATAATTGCATTTATCCTTCTACAACTGGTAATGACAATGTATTTACTTTTGTTCAAATATGGCTTATATGGATACATATAGCCTTGAGAACGGCCATACCGGTCGAAACACGTGTCGGCTATACGATTACTTCACTGCATGACCAGAACACAAAGAAAATATCATTCTGGATCTAATGTGTGAACAGACAATATGATGTATTGCACCATAGTTACTAACTACAGACTGGGAATACTAGTTTCAAGCGCGGAGACAGTCTTGCAATAGTTTATAACTTATTCTTATTGCAGTGTGAATCTTTTGTGGAGGGTTCTCGGTTTGTGAGACTCCCGCTGCTGGATGTTCTATTTATTACAAATATATTGTTTATCATTGAAATTCAACAGGTTGGGTGAATAGCGCACAGGATAAATTATCAATCCACTACAATCTCAATTAGTATATATGTGTGTCGAAAAGCCTGCTTTTATATTTCTTTGCCAAATCCATGCCATCTGTATTTGCAGAGCAGGGTTGTTGTCACAGCTCTAGGACCGGATCAATGTTTCTCTCTGGGTCCCTTTATCGAGAATATGTCGGGTCATATTTTTATACAAGCATAGATAGCACCCCTAGGCCTAGAATCTCCACCACTTTGAATTGTATGGAGGAAGGCCACATTAGGGTGGTAATACAAAGAGCTCTCCATTATGTCCAGGTCCGGTGAGGCATCAGGGGCGCTGACGTACCAGAGGTCTGCTACCTGTCAAGTAAAGTTCAGGTAAGCAGTAATCAACTCCTTGGCAACCTGGTCCACAAAGCCCAGGAAGGCTCCAGGCAGAAGGCCATAAGATCGCCCTTACCATAAATGTCTTGAATCAGTGAAATGTATCGCTCTTTCTCAAGAAATTAATCTAAAAATCAGGCTCCTGCAACAGAGAAAAAAAGACCACCCTGCTCGATGCCAAAGTCACTGATGGAGCAACTTACCAGCCCTGTGTGTTCAACATGGGCGCTGAAGTTATGATTGCCATTCTATTTTTCGGGCCATGATCTGAAACTTCTGGTGCACTGATTTACCTTTTCTTGCCATTCTCATGCAATTCAGGAAAAGCTTCCTTTCCTGCCAGGGCCCTTGACATTTGGGAAAAATGTACAGCAATTTTAAGATGAATGCCTCCCACTCTTCAGATGAAAAAGGGGCTGAAGAACAAGTGCTTGCTTCTCTTGTTATGGACCGAGGAGGACAAGTGTAAAATGAGGGCTGTTTTTCAAGTGTGGGAAATTAGACACACTGCCCTGTTCTGAAGGCCTACTTTGGGGTGGGGCGAGTTGAATGAAAATTAGCCAGATAGCACCCTACAACCAATTTTGCCACCCATTCATGGATCATCTTGAGGTTCATGGCTGGAAAGGAGCTGCACTCTGAGACACAATGGTGAACTCTCAAGCACCAGATGCAAACGGTGTGGAGGTCTGTTATCGTCATTTTAGAGGTGCAGTCCCTGAACCTTTTAAACCCTCAAGTTTTTGACGAACATAGACAGACTAGTATGACAGTAAAATCTGAGGACGAGAGCACGCTACAGCAAGCGGAGTGTGAAGATAAAATTAGTGGAGGTCATGGGACATGGTATACCTATGAGATGCACACTCACTTTCGAAGGCAAGGAGAGTTCTGTCGAAGGGGGTCGGTGCAGAGGCAACACCTCGACAGCAGCCGATGAACGTTTGCAGTACCTGCTGCCGCTGGTAGGATGTATTTAAGATGAGGACTCTACTGGAGTCCATCTACTAGACGGGGATAGTTCACAGGATAGGATTCAAGTAACAATCCAAAGCAGAGAAAATAACAGTTTATTATCAAACAATCTAGAAAGGGCTATTCATTAATTGCAAAAGGCATTCAACTCACATTATGTCATCTTGGAATTGCTCTGTGTCTCCGTTAAATTTAACAGTTTAAGATTAATAAAAACTTGCTTGATACAATCAAGGTTTTGATTTACATTTGTGTAGTAATTTTTGCACAGAATCAGATAATGTTAAAGAGAAATGCTAAATAGTATCGAAAATCAAATGTATCATGCCCAAAACTGTCAATTTTAAAAAAGAAATGCTAGTTACCTGTTGCATTATTGCGATGACCTTTATATCGTTTTACATACTCCGCACCATCACTGTGACCAGAGTTGAAAAGGTAAATATCTTCATCATTGTAGCTGACAAGGAGCTCTGTCATAAAAGTAAAGAAAGACAGTGTCAGTGATAATCAAGTCAAAATATTACAATTACTGCAGTTTAATACTCTGAGAAGCTTCTCTACTTTAAAAATGACATCACAATTGCTCTTTTTTAGAGGTGTACATTTAGACTTCTCTATGTATTAATGTAACATCTTTCAACTTTTGCATTTTAAACAACTAGAACAGAAAATCGAAATCAAGGAGAAACCTAACAGGGAGATTGGTATAGTTTTAGACGGAAACTCAAATGCTCACTCAATTATTTTTCTTCAAGTGTGGAAATGGTTTACTTTCATGTGCCTATTACTCTCCTTGTGCATATCTGACTACCTACGTCGGGGAGTGTTGTCTGAGAATGCACTGGGAAACCTGGGACAGGCTGGAGTCCAGATTCTGGAAAAGAATTTCAAGGTTACCAAAATGCATACCGAGTGGTGCAATAAGACATGAATTGGGACTTCATTCTCTCCATGTGCAAGTGGCGTGGAAAACCTTAACCTACAGAAAAGCAGAACTCATTGACTGTCCACTGCAATACCAAGTGCTAAAGTCTCAAAACGAAATCGACGAGAAAGGTCTCAACATCTGGAGACACAAATGCCAAGAAATAATGAGAAACATAGGTATCAGTATGTCATCTCTGCATAACAATCCGAAAAAAAGCAAAGGAGGCACTTCTAACGATTGACTGGGCTCAAACAGAAGAAATACGTGTGAAATCAAAACCTCACACACTCTACTAAACTAACTTTCCAAAAAAGCTCCCAAGCTACATAAAAAAAAGAGTGAAAACCCGAAGCACAGAGACGCTATACTGTGTTTTAGATTAAATATCTTAAGAACTCAACAGAATCTAAAGAAATACAGTATAGTAGAGGACAAGTGTTGTTTATGCAATAAAGAAGAAACACTACAACACTTGATGTTCTGTAAAGAACTGAAATCGGAGAGAGAAAGGACACTTCTACATGCTCTGCCAGCGACATGTGGTCTGGATTCTGACGCCTGGTGGGATACGCTGTATGTTGTCCTCAATAAAAAAAAACAGAGGCTTGGGTATGTTCCTAGATGTTACACAAAAAAAGACTGTCTGAACAAGACCAATCTGAAGGATCATGAACAAGTCTCAATTTCACCCAGACAAAATTGCCAAACAGACGATAACGAGGCCTAGAAACAGCTGACAGTAACACTTTTGATCACAAAGGCCTTGGACTGAAACCGGAATAACAGAAAATTGTAAATGTTTGGCTTGGTGAATAAGACTGTTTGGGAAGTTAAATAAAAATAGTATTAATTTATAAGGAACAAGTTACTTACCTTTAACTGTTCTCCAGCATGGGTCTGGCATGGATTCACATGCTCATGAATATTCCCAGTCAGGCTGGGAATCCTCGGTAAAGAAAAAATCAGTTTCAGTTTCATTTCTGAAATGTCTTTCTACTAGTAACCAATCACTGGTCTCTGGGCCATACTGCCCCCAGCCAATGACTGCCCTCTACCTAAGCCCCTCCTCCGGCAGCCATCTTCAGATTTGGTAGCACGTAAAGTGGCAGTATGACCAAGTGAAGAGCCGCAGAAGGGGTAGGAGGGAGGGCTCGCATGTGAATCCATGCCAGACCCATGCTGGAGAACAACAGTTACCGGTAAGTAACTTGTTCCTTCTCCAGCATGGGGTCTGGCATGGATTCACATGCTCATGAACATAAGAATACATAGCAGTACACACATGCACAACCACGGGAGGTGGCAAGGCTCAACATTAAGCAATACAACAACTCAACATTAAGCATCTCTTACCTCCTCACCAGGCTCACCTTAAGCGAACAGGTTGCGCAGCACTGCCTGGCCAACTCTGGACTCGTCCCTGGAATCCCGGTCGGCGCAGTAGAATCTCGTGAAGGTGTGCGTAGATCTCCACGTAGCAGCCCTGCAGATGTCGAGCAGGGGCACACCAGACAGGAACGCCGTGGTAGCAGCGATCGCTCTTTTAGAATTGACTCTCAGACGGCCGGGCAACGGTCGGTTTGTCAACCGGTGACAATGCATGATACAGCCGGAGAGCCATCTGGAAATGGAAGCCTTCGAGAGGGCTTTCCCTTGGTTCACAGGTCCAAAGTTCACAAACAGCTGTGATGTCATCCGAAAACTCTTCGTGCGGTCCAGTAGAACTTCAGCGCTCTAGCTACATCAAGCGAGTGCAAAGTCCTCTTAGCCGGCGACAAAGGTGATGGGAAGAAAACAGGTAACACCAAGGGCTCGTTGAGATGGAAGTCCGACGGCACCTTGGGCATGCGTCCTCAGCACCACCCTCATATCATGAGAAGTCAAGTTTGGAGGTTTACAGGAGAGGGCCTGATCTCTCCCACTCGTCGTGCGGAGGTAATGGCCACAGGAAACGCCATTCTCCACGACAGGAACTTCAATGGTGCCGAATGCAGCGGCTCGAATGGCAGCCCCATGAGCCTGGACAGCACCACGTTGAGCTCCCACGCCGGGGCCAGAGCCTTCACCGGCAGGAATGACCGGAGCAGTCCCTTCATAAACTCCTTCACCAGGCGATGGGACCAGAGAGATGATTGCCCAGGGGTCCCGGAGTAGCAGGAAATCGCCGTTAGATGGATCTTGATTGAGGCATGCGCCAGCCCTGCCTTGGCCAGCGACAGTAAGTACGGCAGCACCTGAGGGGCCGTAATCTGCAGAGGGTTATCTTCTGTGCACGGCACCAGACAGAGAACCTTTTCCATTTGTGTCCATAAGACTTGAGAGTCGAGGGCGCCCTGGCCTTTGCAAGCACCTCCTTGCAGTCCACCGGGATATCGTGCCCTCCAAACTCTAACGCTGCAGGAGCCAGGCCTTCAAGTTCAGTGACAGCGGATCGTGGTGGAGGATTGTGCCTCCTTCTCTGATGAGGAGATCCGCGTCCGTTGGCAGTTTGACTGGGGGGGGGCTCTGACATGTCCAGGAGGTCCGGGAACCAGATCTGCCTCGGCCCCGCCAGTGCGACGAGGATCATCCTGCACCGGGACCGTTTGAGTAAGTTGATGAGTCGCAGCTGCAACGGCGGGCACGCATACAGGAACAGGCCGTCCCAGGGGGAACGAGAAGGCATCGCCCGTACTCCCCGGCTGGGGAAAACCTGCTGGCGAACCTCTGTCACTTGGTGTTCACCGCCGTCGCAAACAGGTCGATCTGGGGATTGCCCCATCGTCGGAAGAGGAGGTCCACTTGATCCTGCCGCAGTTCCCACCTATGGCACGAGTGCAGCTCCCTGCTGAGTGCGTCAGCAATGGTGTTTTTTTATTCCTGCCAGGTGGAAGGGTACCAGAAACATCCCTTAGGCTACGGCCCAATGCCACAGATCCTGGGCTTCCTTGGATAGGGCTGGGGATCTGGTGCCTCCCTGCTTCCGGATGGAAAACATTGTCGTGATGTTGTCGGAGAAGATCCTCACCACCTTGCCCTTGAGGGATGGAAGGAAAGACCCGAGGGCGCAGAACACGGCTCGCAGCTCCAGGACCTTAATCTGTAGTGACTTCTCCTCCGGCAGCCAAAGGCCTCTTGCGTGGAGATCTCCGGAATGAGCCCCCATCCCCAAAGGAGGCGTCCGTCATCACCGTCTTCTGATGGGCCGGGGTCTGGAAGTCCATACTCGCCGTCAGATGCGCACGGGTGCCCCACCACCGGATCGCTTGTCGAAAGGTCTCGTTGAGTGAGATCCTGTCTTCGAAGTTGCCCGTCGCTTGCATCCAACGGGCGTCGAGGAACTCCTGCAGTGGTCGCATCCGTAGTCTGCAAAGGTGCATGAGGTAAATGCAGGAGGACATCATGCCGAGCAGGGACTTGACGGGCCTCACCTTGGCCACGTCAATGGTCGACAGCCCTTGCACCTTGCCTAGGATAGCCTGCGTCCTCTAGTCCGATGGAGATGCTAGTCGCGCCACTGTGTCGAGCTTGGCTCCCAGGAACAGGGCTACTTGCAACGGTAAATGGTGGGATTTCGTGAAGTTGATCGAAAATCCTAGATCCGTGAGCAGTTGGACGGTCTTCCTTGTGTGTTCGATGGCGAGTTCCCTTGACTCTGCCCGGATGAGCCAGTCGTCCAGGTATGGGTAGACGTGGATCCCCTCTAGGCGCAGCCGCGCAGCCACTGATGCTAGGCACTTGGTGAACACCCTGGGCGCCGACTTCAGTCCGAAGGGAAGGGCCTTGAACTGGTAGTGCCGCCCTTGGACTACGAATTGCAGAAACTTTTGATGTTTTCTCAAGATGGGGATGTGAAAGTAGGCGTCCTCCAAGTCCAGTGACGATAGGCAGTCGCCTTCCTCCAGTTGCTCCA
Source organism: Ambystoma mexicanum (assembly GCF_040938575.1). Classification (NCBI taxonomy): domain Eukaryota; kingdom Metazoa; phylum Chordata; class Amphibia; order Caudata; family Ambystomatidae; genus Ambystoma; species Ambystoma mexicanum. The sequence goes on along the minus strand of NC_090922.1, from coordinate 20,197,753 downwards.
GCACGTGCTGGAGGGTAACCATCCGGAACTTCTGGGACCTGATGTACTTGTTTAGACGACAAAGGTCCAGGATGGGTCGGCAACCGCCGGTCTTTTTCCTTACGAGGAAGTACCGCAAGTATACTCCGGAAATCCGGAGCCTCTTTGGGACGAGTTCGATGGCTCCCTTCTTTAACATCGCTCGTACCTCCAGTAGTAGTTGCGGGACGCGATTTTCCTTTCTGGCCACAGGTGGAATACGGGGACACTTTCTTAGAAATTCCAGAGTGTGCCCGCGGGCCAGAGCATCCAGCACCCAACGGTCGGTGGTGATGGACTCCCACACGCTGACGAAGTTCACCAGCCGGCCTCCCACTGGGGTGCTCAGGTGGGGGCCCGACACTACAGCCGGTTCAATCCTGCTTGGCGGCAGCCTTGCCGCCCTGGCGACGACGACAAGATCCTCCTTGCTTGCCGCAACCCCTATAGGCCTCCTGTGTCGAGGAGCTGCCACCAAATCCTTTGGAAGCAACCTGCTTGCCTCCAGAACCCCGAAAGGGCGGTCGTCGTTGCTGAAGAGCGCCTAAGGCACGAGCCGTCTCTGTGTCGGCCTTGATGGCTTGCAGCGACTCGTCCACTGCCTTGCTAAACAGGTTATTCCCGTCAAAGGGCATGTCCAGGACCCTGGTCTGCACCCCATTGACGGAAATCGGTTGCCTTGAGCCAACCGTGCCGGCAAAGGCAAACGCTGTTGCCCATCTGGCGGAAGCCGGTGCCGGCAATGTCCGTGGCCACCGTTAGGGCGTGGTCCAAAGCTACCTCTCCCTCCTGTAGGATCTCTAGGGCTACCGCCCTCTTGTCGTCCCGGAGGAAATCCAGTAGGGGAGCGATCTTAAACCATAGCTCCCTGTCGTAGCGGGCCACAATCGGAAGGGCGTTGGCCGCTTTAATGGTAGTCGACGCCGACGAGATGACCCGTCGTCCCATGGCGTCTAGTTTCTTCCCTTCGCCGTCCGGCGGAGATGTCGAAGTTGATGCCGCCGCCCCGCCGCTTTCTTCTTGGCTGCCGCGGAGACAAACAAATCCGGGGTAGGCTGTGCCCTAAGACACATAGGGGCGGAATCCGGAACCCGGTACTTCTTCTCGTACTGGTCTCTCTTGGCAGGGGCCGTGGATGGGTTCTTCAGGAGCAACAGCCCCTCGTCCCAGATGTCATCGAGTAACGGGACCGAGAGGACCGTCTTCCTTTTGGCCTCCCGTCGTTGATAGAGGAAACCCTCCTTCTCTTCCACGGGGCAGAGCTGGAAGAGCTTGGATGCCCTGGCAATCATGGCGTGGAAGGAGCCAATTTCGTCAGGAGGGGCGGCCCAAACAGGTGGTGATGGGAGGTCCATCCCGTCGTCACCTCCGTCGTCATCCGTCCCCGTCGTAGCCGTCTCTGTTCCCTTATCATCCCTCGGCTCAGGAGATGGGGAAGAAGGCTGCGCCGGCCGAGAAGGCTGGAAAGGAGGAGATGGATGAATTCTCCTCCGCTTGTTTGGAGGGCTTTCCGAAAGTCCAGGCTCCGCTTGGTCATCCGTTGGTGGTAAGGGCAACCTTGTCCTTATCTCTGTACACAAGGCCTGGATTGCCATCAAGATCGCCCCTTAGTTGTCTTGTGACCCAGGGACCGGCTGCGACGGGCGTGACGGTTGGGGAGTGAAATCCTCCGCCTCCACGTGCACCTCATCGCCACCGCCGTCGCTTTCCTCGTCCGCCTCTTGAGGATCCTTCCCGTGGGACCGGACCTCCACGAACTTCTTGTTCAGGACTTTCACGACTCCAGCCAGCTCCTCTTCAGAGGCTGTATCTGTGTCCATGATGGCCACCGCCCCCCCCCCTCTTTTTCCACCGGGGTCTTATCGATGGGCTGAAAAGAGGATTCCCTCCGCAGTGGCAGGGAAACTCTAGGCCCTGAGGTCGCCTCGACAGGCTTCGCCAGGGCCGCCATGATTCCCTCGATAGAGGCCTTAGCCGGGTGAATCAAGGCCTTCACTACCTTGGAGGCGCTTGAGGCCTTCACCTTGGGGGGAGGGTCACCACCTCGCTCCCCCTCAGCTGTCGTCGGGATCGACCGGGACATCTCCCAAAGCTAACCCGAGTTCTCCGCTTTCCTCTTCCCCGAGCAAGAGCGTTGGCTCATGGTTGTTGGCGTTGGTGAAATTGCGCACTGCCTGGCAGCCGAGGAGCCCGACCGTTCTGCGCTCTCAGTGCCTGCGGACTTGCGGTGCTTAGCCTTTTGTTGGGCCCCCGTCGCTGGAGCGCCCTCAAAGGACTTAGAAGACCGCTCAGATTTCTTTTTCTCACCCGCTGCTGGGCTCTTCCCCTCCAGCCAGTTGGTGAGGCGGGCACAGTGATCCCTCATCGTCCGCTCGGACATGTTCTTGCAAAACACACAGTCCTTCTCCACGTGCATTTTGTCTTCATAAAGGCAGTAGGGACATCGAGAATGTTCATCCTCCTTGAAGACATTCTGCAGTCCACATCCAGGGCAGCTCCTGAGGAGCTTGGGTCCGGGCGTCGTGTTTCCTTTTTCCTGGGCCATGTCCACGCAGGGTAGGCTCAAAGATCTTCCGGAAGCCTCCGAGAAGTGAAACTCAATGAAAATTCCGCCCTTGAGGGACGTAGAAAAATCCGAAACGGGTTCCTGTTGATCGGAAGTAGAAACGGGGGAGCTTGAGGCTCGATTGACCAAAAAATGTGATGAAATCTCTTTGCAAATTTGCAAAACGCAGTAAAAGCTCGAGAGCTACAGCACGAGGACTCTCAACACTTGAACGTGCGGTTAAAATCTAAAGACGGTTGCCAGAGGAGGGGCTTAGGTAGAGGACAGTCATTGGCTGGGGGCAGTATGACCCAGAGACCAGTGATTGGTTACTAGTAGAAAGACAGTTCAGAAACGAAACTGAAACTGATTTTTTCTTTACCGAGGATTCCCAGCCTGATGACGGGGAATATTCATGAGCATGTCAATCCATGCCAGACCCCATGCTGGAGAAAGGCTTTAATAAATAAAATAAAAAAATCTGACTACCTATGTTAACCACTTTGTGAGCATGCACAGTTCAGTTAGTGAGCCATCATCCTGATCGAGGCGTCAAAGAAAATTCTTCCCTCCCCAACTACTGCAATTCTTTACAAATCAGTATGATTTTTTGCTCTGTATAAAAAAAGGGGTGATTTGTGGTTATTCATTTGACGAGTGGCAATGCTGAACATTTTTTATGCTACTGGAAAATGACCGTGAGTGTTACTAGAACAAATATTATTTACCACAACTCGTGTGGCTGGCAAAAAAATGCAGACATGCTACCTTAGTTACCAGATGGAATATTGGCAACCAGAAGAAGTGTGCCAATAAATACCAACATGAGTTCATGCACCACTAGAATGAAGTCATACAGGGGTGCCAGCAGAGCACCCCTCTCAACTTAGGCATCAGAAAAATGATTGCATTAGCACTGAAGCACCGAAGAGAACAATAATCGGAAAACCTGTTCCACTGCTCACCATCAACATTACAGTGCTATGAGAACAGCGCAGTGACAACAATTGCTCCAAACCAGCCCTACAGATAAGTGAAACCAGCCATTCTTACTCTGTAAATAAAGGAAAATACCCTCAATACAAGGAAATCGGGAATACAAATAGAAAAAAAACGAGGACTAAGGAACACAGGAGACTATCCCCTGATTCAGCCTACAAAGTTCCACTGTTATTTTAGGAAGAGTGGGCACAGGAAGGAGCTATAATTTTACTGCCTGATCTGAAGAGTAACTTTACAGAAAAAATCCCTTGGTTAAGCAGGAATTACTTGGTGGAAAGACGTTTCGATTACAAAAAGATATTGTGTTACAATGTATATTCCCCTTTCCCAAAAAAGTACCTCCTTTACAATGAAAATTACTTTTTTCTCCCTGATAAATCATTGGTCCCCAAACTTCCAGAAATATAGAGTAAAACATTCATGTCATACAAAGCAAAATAACTAGGCACAGAATCTAGGGTATAGTGGTTTACTTGCCCCTTCCTCGACTAGCTGAAACTATTATATAAGAGCTTCAAGGAGGTTCCTTAAGAAGCCCCTACAAAAACGCAAAATTGTGCCTCATTACCTATTAGCACACAGGTCAAGATCATGATGCCTTTCGAAATACCAATGTTCACCATGGTATTTGTATTTATTAAGTTTATATAGCGCTTTACGCCAAAGCGCTTTACAATATAACAAGAATACATAGCATATGTTAAACCAGAAGGGTATTAGCAAACATGAGACAAACCATTAAAAAGCAGTAAGTAGAACAATTTACCTGGGATAAAGAACGAGTGAAGGACTCCCCACCCCCCCCACACTTGCATTTTGGCTGCACTACCCATGTGCACCTGCCGCTCCTTGCGCGCCTGGGCGCACCGAAAAATGTCAAAGTTGCTTTTGCTAGGTCTTTACATTGATTTTATTAGCACCAAATGTATTCTGTGTAAAATGATGGCAAGCATTTAGTTTGAACACCATCAATGCCGACACTATGGCCATGTGTTTCGCCAAAACGCTTCCTCAAGACTTGCTTTTTGATAACTTCAATAATATACCATGTCCAAAATGATGCACAAAATAAGCATGGCTTAAAGTTATATCTAATACTAGAATGCTGAATTAATCAGCTCTCGCTTCTAACAGTCTACGGTTATATCAAATATAAAACATTTCGAATGTACACCTTCTTTGCTGTAACACTTGTGTACGATACAAACACAAATAAAACATCAATATCAATATATGTCTTTATATGCAAGTTGAAGTTTCCATTGTGCCAGTTAATATTGTAGCTATATCAATTGATTAATGATGTCTTCTACAGGTATCCTATGTTCGTGCTCATGGAGAACAAACACATGGTGATAGTGTCAGCAATGATGGTGTTGAAACTAAATGCTCGCCATCATGTCCTACAGAATACATTTTGTGCTAACAAAATCGATGTAAAGACCTAGCAAAAGCAATTTTCAAATGTATTTAGTGTACCAGGGTGCAGTCTTAGGGAAACTTCTTTTGCATTTCAGTACTGAGTTTCTGGCAGTTGGGTTGTATGCCTAGTTCCCCCATCGCACTTGTCAGCCCAGGTGATTGCAACCCTTTGCAATTGTCACTGTTGAATGTGCTTTGCGCCTGGTTCTTCCCAAGCTCTGCCGCCAAGCAATGGAAATGAAGAACAGACTTCATTTCCACAAAGAAATGAAGTCCGTTCTCGATTTCCATTGCTTTACTGAGCTCACATTTTTAACTTGTCCTGGTACTAATAGCATTCTTGCGTATGCCAGCAGGCAATGCTGCCTCTAGGTGACTTGTGGCCCTCCCTTATGCACTCCTGCTTCTCTCAGGCCCATAATATTTGCCTGTGGGCATGGATACAGAGAGCAGGATTCCAACATTCACCTTGGTACCCCCACACTTGCCTTTCTGCAGCATCCCCCATGCTAGCTAGCTGCTCCTTCTTCCTCACAATGCTCCTTCTTCCTCACGATGCTCCAGTGGGTGTGTGGTGGGTCTGCATTCTTTCTGTCTGCCCTTTGGCCATGCCTCCAGTCAATGGACATGAAGTCCATTCTTCATTTCCATTACTTGGAGAAGGAGCCACAGGGGAGCCATGGGCAAGGTGGACCCCAACAGGGCTTCCCCATGTCTGCCTTTTCTCCTTGCCTCATGTGCTAATTGGGCAATACTATGATCCTCAGCCTTCCTTATTTGCCCGGGGTCCAAAAGTCAGGCATGCAGGCACATAAGAAGCACATAAGAGGCCATAGCACTTAAATAGCACTACTCAGAGGCATAACGGTGAGCGCATTCAGCTCTAACTAGGGGGCCCTCTTCCGCAGTTCACTGTAAACAGTTAAACAAGATGGAGAGGGTGATAGAGGCTCTAAAGACAGAATACATTAACATATGCTGAGCAGAGAAAAGAATTAGGTGTGGCTACCTAGATTATTACTAGATGTTGCTCTCCATCAATGTAAACAAACAGCAAGTTTTCTTCACTATATTGCTGAAACATCTGACTCATTTTAAAAGTGGCTAATTTGTTCCTCCTTCCCACCCCCAAACAAACTCGTATACTAGTTTACAGGGCTCAGTAAAAAGTGTGGCAGGCTGTATTGGGAATTGTAGCATTGGGAATTGTAGCAGTAAAACACTCCCAGGGATATTTGCATACCCACAATATAAAGCCTTACCATGATATTGGGCACTTTGAAATTTCTTGATGTATAAGCACCTTACAAATGCACAGTAAAATTAAAATAAATAAAAATGATGAGCAATTTAAGAAATTGTTGGTAATCTGCATACACAATTATTTTGCAGTGTAAACGCGATTCTTTGAAACATCCTCTTCCCCTAAATAACATAGGCTAGGCTATCAGTTGTCAGTGAAGTCATTCATTTATAGGAGAGATTTGAGTTAGCAAAACATTCCTTAAAATCTATGTCGAATGGAATGAAAACTTGGATAGTATGCTGACTGCCAGAAAAGCATTCTAGATTTGATTTTGGAATATATGGATCATGTTGCCCTAGAGCTGTGCACGGGTAGTGCCAGGAATATTATCATTCCCATATTCCTTTACAGGACAAGCAAATGAGATTGCTGTGTTGCCCTCTTCTTATACAGTAATGTTAGCACTGCTAAAGTAGGCAAGGCTAAGAATGAGCGTATCTGAATGGATAGTGCAAGTATAACACTTGCATATCATCCTGTTCCCAAGGCATCAAGATTTGATAGCTGGGTCGGGCCAACTAACTGCAGGGTGGAGGATTGGACCGGAAAAGGTACCTAGGCCAGCTTTGGAGAACCTCTGGAGAGGTGGCTCTTCATGAAAGAGGAGGAAGAATGCTGTTGTGAGGATTCACTCGGTGGGTGGGATCTCTTGCACTGCTTCTTTTATCCTTTTACTTACATGGAGGGGACCTCTCCCTGGACCGCCGCCAAGCACGATCTCGAACAAGACCATGCAACATCACCTTTCGTCTTGCTGCCGGTTCTCTGAGGGCCTTAGGGTGCGTCGACTAGCACAACCCACAATCCTGGGTATCATGCTCATAGTCAAAGCAGTATAAACAGATCTGGTGCAGATCCGAAACCGACTGCCGCAATATGCACATGGTTTGAACCCAGAGGTTTTCACAGGCAGGACGACGATGGTTTTGATGGTTCACACGAGCGTGTTCCTGAAGCGAGCAGTGTGTGAGGAAAAAAGGAATTTAGGTCAAGGGGTGCAGTGCTTCAACATACCGCCGCCTTGACATGTCCGGTGCAGAATGCTAAAGAGGTATCGGACAGGGCAGATGCGATGTGCCCCCTGGCGATGGAAAAGTTTCAGAAGGACAGCTGCCCTGTGGATCGGACATAATAGATGAGGAATCCATGGGAGGAAGGAATCCATTACAACCCAATATTAATAATTGAAAAAGTATATACTTATTTCACCACATATTCATGTTGATGTCTATGAATTCAGCATGATCATGCACATCTAGTAATCCATATTGCAACAATGTGTAATATTGCTACTAGAAGATATGGATGAAAATATGATTCCAATTCGAAAGTGTCTAGCCTCACCTTGTCACATGAAAACAAATTATCAACCTATGAAATGAAGGGGGGCATTATTTCAGTGTCAACCTATTTAGCGAATGGAAAAACTGCACCAATCACAAATTGTGATGTCAATAAGAGTGTGGGAAAATTAGACATTACATAGGCAGAAACAGATATGAAGTGGACAAAGAGCCCTGGGATTGTAAAGGCTGGAGACAGGTAAATCTCTGTCCAACTGGATGAGTGCCAAGCTCGGATAATATCTGGAGATGCGAGGGACCAGTCGCCTTGTCCAAGAGGAAGCTTACATCAGATTTTACCTACGCAGAACGGATATATTTAGGCGCTTAAGCCCTTGGGCGTCAAAGCGCAATACCAGAGCTCTATAACAGACTAAACTGATAGGTCTAGAGGCAGATGAAACGAAGAACAGAGGGGCCTAAATGACTGGCAGTTTATCTGAAAGCTCTGATGGTACATGCTGGCTCTGTGCTTTAAAGGAATGATACAAAAAGGGAGTATACAATTTCCCCAATGCAATAAAATGCATGTCCTCTATAATCATTGCCAAGTTCCTAGAGTGGGGGAAACTGGGAAGGGGCTCATTAAGCGAGGCGCTGATTCCAAATGGAATGTTTTAGTATTTAGTGTGAAAAGCACTTTACTTTTTAAATATATTCAAACCCAAGTGAGATCTGATTTAGTGTTGAACAAATACAATCTTCCGGCACACAATGTCTGATAAATTGGAACCAATTTAAAGTTGTAGCATGTGTGATGAATCCTATGGATTCCTCACTAAGCCCCTGCCTAAAGTCTCCTCCAAGGTGGCCAGGGAAAGGAAGGAGCTTTCTGATTCTAACCTTGGGAGTGGTGTTCAGCAGGAGAATGGCCTGGGAGGAAAAAGGGCCCAGAGGAATGGGAGGACTCTGTGGGATGAGACGCAGCATTTGTCCTCCTATACAGAGGACATCTCCTTATAACCAAAGTATGTAATGGCTTGTTTTCATAATAATCTGCCTGTCCCAGAAGTTCAATATCTTAATTTAGGTAAAAACAACCAGAAACCATTTTGCATTGAGAGAAATAAAAACCCCTCTAAAACCAGAGAGACGTATAAAGATACAAGTTCCCCTAACTCCTAAAGGAGCAGTAAAGGAAGGTCTATAAATAATAACTGTTTAAACTCTAAGGAACTTTACTCCTCTTTTCAATCAAGTCTGGTGGCTAATCCTTCTGATATTTCCTTAAAGGAAATTACAGTGAACAGAAGTTTAAGAAGGAACACCAAACCAGAAAAACTTCAAGTCCCATAATTCCCTAAGTACTGCGACGAAGAGGAGGGCTAAAGAGTACAATGCTGCACGAATGGCCAGATTATTAATGGAAATGAAACACCTGAGAGAGACTTGGAGGCTTAAAAGGCCCGTTCAGGCAGGCCAAGGGACAGCAGGTCGCCCAGAACGAGCAGGCAGAGCAGTACATGCAGCAGACGCAGAAGCTGGAGAAGAGAGGACGCCGGGACCGCTGTTAAGCAGAAGACAGTAGCAGCTCCTGGGAGGGTCTGTGCCTCTAGAAGACTACAGTGCAGAGGCTGCGCAGCAGGAAGAAAAAGCAATGGAAGATTTCCTTCCTAAGAGGCTATCAGCAGGAAGAAAAAGTAATGGAAGATTTCCTTCCTAAGAGGCTATCTCCGGTGGCTGGCAAGCACCAGGGAGCACCAGGAGCGAAAGAAGCTCAGTTTTCAAGTGGCATGGGCGACGGACCAGAAGTAGTTGCTAGTCGGGTCACAAGGAGCCACAGAAGCAGAAAAAACCTGTGAGCTGCGAGGGGATCAGACGCACATGCCTTTCTCTGCGAGTTCACCAGCTTACAGTGACTCTGGAGCACTCAGAGACCGCTCACATATTCAATGTAGGCATTTCACTACTAAGAAACACTTGCGTACGAGTGAAAGTGATAGTAGAAATACCTTTGAATCTCACACTATAAGAAAGCAGCAAAAGTCGATTTTGTTAAAGCCAAGTTACCAAGTTTAAGCGTGTGAGTTTATGGAAAACCCAATAGCCTGATGGGGCACTATTTTTTAAAAGCATATACATACTACCATTGCCAAGCCAAGAGAACCCAAAAACAAGGCAATCAAACCCAGCAGACAGCGCCTAAGGCAAAGGGGGACTAATGAAAGGCCCAAAGGTTGTGCAGCTTGATTCTCACATTTTGAGAGACATATAACCCCTACAAGTATGAACATACATTGGCAAAGCCAAGGAAGAAACAGAAAAAGACCCCATCCATGTCAGTATTTGGTTATTTGTACAGTGGGGAAACTAGACTGGCTAAAAGGCTGCCTTACTGGAAAAGGTTATTTGAAATGAGAAGAGCATCATTTGCAGGGGAATATTGGATCAATACCAATTTGAATTTTGTTTTCCTGAAGATTTGCTAAAATGTAATGCTGCAAAATACTGAACATTGTGAAGCTGCTGGAAAGCTATTCTAAGTTGTTCTTTGTTAGGCAGAATCCTGTGCAGTGCCCTTAGGGACCACTACACCGGATTAAGACCGCAGGTGGCAATACAAGTTTTACCTTTGGTACAAGCCTGTACTACTATGTCAGAGTGGTAGCAGTGGCGGAGCAGCCAGGCTTATCTCAAGAGTATATGAGTAGTAGCAGAGATTACACAAAGGGACCACAATCACTGTGACTCAAGCAAACACAGACTCAAGGTTTCAGGTAGAAAAATAAGTACATGTATTTTTAAACCATTCGTTATAAACACAACACTTCTATTAAACTTCAATAAAAACCACACGTTAAATATACTAAAACTAACCAATTCACTTTGTACAGTAAGTCTCAAGGTAAGTACCCTGTGTTTGAATGAACCGGTGTTATGAACAAAACACGTTACCACAAATACGATTGCGATCACTTTTTGACAGATCGGTCTACTAAACAAACGCGTATCCGTGACATGAAATGCTACCGGAGCAAAAACACACATAGCACCTGAGATACGCAGAGGGAGTTGGAGGCAAAAATCACAGCCAATATTTTGGTTAGGCAGGCAGAATCAAGAAACACTCAGAGACAGGAGGTCAAAAGTCAAAGGGCCGGAGCCAGGGTCGAAAGACACCAGGGCCAGTTGCCGAATATCACACGGTCAGACAGTCCATGATTCAACGTAGCCAAAAGTACTTCGATTTTGTCAATATTCGGAAGCAAAAGTTATAAGTAGGGAAGACAAGGGCAAGCCTTGGAAATGAAGAAAAAGGGATTCACCCAGTTTCCTCAAGTAGAACACAGTACCTTGTTCCAATGGTGCAGCTGGTGCCCTGGCAGTTGTTCCTGTTGGTTTCCCGCAGAGCCACGATTCCTGGAGCTTCGTTGTGAAGGACGACGTCTGAAGGGAGTCTGCACCACACAGGGATGAAGCCGGCAGCAGCGATAAGGAATAAAAGGTGCGCTCCTTAAAAACAGGAGAGGCTCTTCAGGTGGCTATCCGGACCACTACAGCAGTGTGCAGCGATTCCGACCATGGAAGAGGATCCTCTGGCTGTAGAAGATGAGCTGGTTATCCCCACCAAGCTCAAGGGAAGACTACTCCGGACTGGATCTTCTCTGAGTCGTTGAAGGGCAGATAGCCCAGGACTGCAGCAGGGCTTCACCGGGACGGGGTAGTTGCAGCAGCCGCCGTTCTCTCTGCTTCTCTTCGGTTCCTTGTAGTTCCAGTGGCGACTCTCTGACTTCTAGCCCAAGAGACATGCCTTTTATGCAGCCTGGCTGTCAATCACCCAGCAGGGGGGTTGTCCAGCCCAGACAACTACCCTGGCCAATAATGACAAAGTATAACTTGGGTTTCCTAGGATACCCTGTGCAGGGGGTGACTACACCCCTCCCTCACATTCAGCCCACCTAGACACCCGGGCGTCTTGAGGAGGGCTTCTGGGCAGAATCCCGCCAAAAGACAGTGAACAAAGAAGGCGAACCTAGTTTGCCGCGCAAAGTAAAACACAAGAAGGACTTTAACAAAAAAAATGGCGAATAAACCCAACCGGAGAAAAGAAAAAGACGATTTGGTCATGCGGGTTTATGTTCGAGGCTAATATAATAGCCAAGAACAGTACCACGTTTATCTAATATAATCGCAGTAAAAAAGTTAGGGTAGATACCACTGCCACCAGCCAAGTCTAAATGTTAAAAGAGCGAAATAATGCTCTAGGAGGTACAGATACAAAGGGATATGAGTTAACCCTTTCCAGTACTCCATGGAAGATGGGGTGTACTGGATCTGTGGTAGATTGACTAAGTAAAGTTAATGGTAACTTTACCCTTTTCTGGGGGACAGTAGTCGCCTCAGAAATGGAGTCGAGGGAAGTCTCAAAGACAAACCTGTGCCATGGCACTGAAGGTTTTGTGTGACACACAAAAAGAAGGGGGCTGCTGAAGTGGTGTACTTCAGAGTCTACAATCACAAAAACAGGTAGAAACACATAGCAAAACCCAGGTAAGAGTGGGGAAAAAGCTCTCACTCTTACCAAGTGGAAAAAATAAACTCCAGAAGTCCAGCAAAGTTGCTGGGGGACTCACTAGGTGAGGGAAATTAGCCATAAATGAGAATCTCCTTTACATTCTTCACCACAGAAGCACTTACTATTTGTGAAATGCTGTTTGGGCAAGGGAGTATACCTGGATGGCAAACCATTGAAGTAGTAGGCCTGGCATGAGAGTAAACCAGGTGTGATTGAGGTAGTGAGCCTGACATGGAAGTAAACCAGGTAGAAGGTGTTGAAGTGCTGTAACGTGGTCCTGAAAGACAATTTATGTTGTTTGTGGTGTTAAAGAAAGAACTGTATAAAACTGCTGTAGATGAATCACACTCAGCTGTGGCAAAACATTCTGACAAAAGCGATTGCTATCGACGAATAAGAAAATAGTCTGCATGTGAAGATGATAATTTTGAAGTTTGCTCTTGCTCAAGGAACAGAACAAATCTTCCGTGGTGTGTTAGAACTTGTTGTCAAAACTGTATTGGAACTTTGTTGCAAACCATGATTTCTTCAATTTTGGAACTGCTTGAATCTGGGCAAGGGGAATTCGCCCAAATTACAATGATATATGATATTTATAATGCACCTATACACAAGTGTTTCAAGGCGCGACAAGGCAACTGATGGCAAACAGAGGGAAGACAGAAAACGATCTTACTAGGCCAGGTGACACTGAGATCGCGCAAGTGCGGGGGAAGGGGAAAAGTGCAGGGGCGAGGGGGCAGTGCAGTACATGGGATCGACCATAAAAATAAATAGAATAAATAAAAGCAATAAATACAAGGTGCAGCCAGCTGGTGGCAAGAGCAAGGGTAAGTCCAGACATCAGGTGTGCTGGTAGGGGACTGTAGGGATACAGAAAACAGTTCTTGTTAGGCAGAATCATGCGCAGTACCCTTTGGGAACACGACACACTATTAAGACTACAAGTGTAAGTACAATTTCACCTTTTGGTACAAACCTGTACTACACAGTAAAGTGGTAGCGATGGCTGAGCAGCCAGACTTATCTCAAGAGTAAAGTGAGCAGTAGAACAAGTTACACAAAGGACCAACAATCACAGTGATTCAAACACTCAAGGTTTCTTGGTAAAAGAATATACATTTACATAGTCAGTTTGAAAACATTACACTAGCAAGAGCAGCTCAATATCACACACTAAGAAAACACAAATACTCAACCGATAAGTAAATGAACAAGTTTAGCTCCCCTGAAGTGGGAGCAAAATGGCACTTCAGATACTTTAAAAAGGGGTAAAAAGACAAGGTTTTAAGACAAGACAGCACAAATATTTGCATAGGCAGGGCAAAGGGTTTCAGTAAACTACAACCAGCAATTCAGTTCATGGGCCGGAGCCTAAGTCAATGGTTCAGAGTCTTTGTATGGGATAGCACAGTTCTGGTAGTAAAGTTTAGGGAAGGACAAGCCTTCTAAGTTGAGAAAGTTTCCACAAACTTTCCCAATAGCCTTAAAGATTTTCAGTACCTAAGTGAAGAAGAGCTGTAGCTGAGGCAGTTGTTCCTGGCAGTTCGAGCAGTTCCTGAGCTTCAGTCATGGGGACAAGAAGGAGGACGTTCCTGCACTGCCCAGGGATGAGGCCAAAAGCTTTAGCAAGACGTCGGTTTAAGGTGTGAGTGCCTTAAAGTCCACAAGCTGTTTTCCTTCCCTCTGGCTATATGGTTTTCAACAGCACTCTGATGAAAATTCGACCAGATGGGGACGGTGACCAGGTGGCTTGCGAGTTGGTTGTTCCCACCAAACTCAAGGGAAGAAGTTAACCTTGAAGGGCTTCTCTGTTGATGGAGTTTCAGGCAATTCGGATCTGCAGCAGGGCTTCACCAGTCGTCCAGGAGTTGCAGCAGTCCTCTTCCTTCAGCTCATCTTCAGTTCTTTCGTTCCAGTGGTCGACTCTGCTTTCCAGGTCCCAGAGACCTGCTTTTAAACAGTTTCCCCCAATTCATTCCAGCCTGGCTGTCACTCACACAGCAGGGTGGCTGTCCTTGCCGGACACCCAGCCGGCCAATCACGCCAGAGTGCATTCAGGTCTCCTAGGAGAGATAGGTAGAGACAGAGATAGAGGAGAGGAAGAGGAACGACCCAAGTTGGACCTGGGAGCGTCGATCAGAGAGGAAAGAGGTCAGCCAAGCCAGGGCCTGATCGGTGATACCGAGGTTATCACAGAGTGTTGAGCAGGATGGCATGGTTGACCGTGTCAAAGGCAGAAGAGAGATCAAGTAAGATGAGGACACAGGGGGTGTTGGAATCGAGGTTGGAGAGCAGGTCTTCATGGATGTTCAGGAGAGCAGTTTGCGATTCAGTGTGAAGATTAAGCTGGGAGATGGCCAGCTTTTCCAGGAGTTTACCCAAGAAAGGAGTGATGGAGATTGGGCGATAGTTAGCCGGTCAGGACGGGTTGGCAGAGGGTTTCTTAAGAAGGATGTGCACAAAGGAATGCTTCAGGGGGTAAGGGAAGACTCCAGTGGTGAAGTAGTGGTTGCAGAAGTCAGCCAGAAGAGGAGACTGTTCTATTATTAATTCAACTGTGATAGCTATTTATATATATCTTCTTGTTACCTTTTGAACTGCCATATATTACCTTATTGATTTATTGTATGTATGAATGTGAGGGACAGATCCTTTGTTAATGCATTTCCTTTAGTTCATTTTAGGAAGAGAAATTCTCGTCGGGGTAGGGATAGTTAGGCTTTTATCCAGCCTTTTCATTTAATAAAATGTCATTTTTTAAAAAAATCTTCACAAAGTTGTACGCTTCACATTTATGACCCCTCATGCATGTCATTGTGAAAAGTATCCTACTTTCTGGGCATATTCAAAGCCAAAGGAAGGGTAGATTAAACACAATAGCATTGCTTTGTAGGGTGCACAGTCCCTTGACCAAAGCCAAGAAAATTGTACCTCAAGCATTTTCACAGGTATAGTTCATAAAAGACAAGGAACCAAAGCGCCTGCTTCATAGCCTAACAAAGAATTCATAGAACACCTTTGAAAGTCTAGTTATTTAAAAAGATATTGGGATAAAAGGGAGTTTAGCTGACCCTAATGCTAGAATGATGCAGTTTTAGATTAACAGTAGAATTTCACCAATATCTTTGTGTTTAAGAGTGGGAGAACCCTGAATTAGATGCACAGCAAGCATCCAAGGGATTTTTTTTGGGGGGGTGTGGGGGTAGTTGTCCTTTTAGAAAATCATAATTTTAGGTTGATAAATAGTGCAGATAAATCAATATTCTGTGAGCTTTACATCGATTACAGCTTCCCTAATCTCAGATTTTGATACAACCCACTAACGTTTGCATTGTATTTGCATGCATATACTAGAAACCAATCATACCACATTGCATACAGGAACACATTACTGATGGGAAATATCTAGCAAATTATCTTTGGGGTAACATTTATCTTTTATGCAATGCATGGTGTACATAGATCCTCACCCACTAACTGATATTAACACATTTGCTGCTCTATTATCTCTACCTGTCCAGTCACCACCCTCACCACTCTTGCACCAAATTCTTTATCAGATGTGTTACCTCTGCTACTCCAGTCTTGAGTGGCATTCTCCAGAAAAAGGGAGCCATACTCCTTCATAACATTGCCATTGTATGCTGGAGGACCCCTGCCCCACCTGGATGTCATGAGGGGCAAGGTAGAACCAGGTGTTGCCACCAAGGGGAAGCCTTTATTCTTGGCACAGTTTGTCCCTTGTTAGGAAAGATTTTATTTTTTGCAACTTTCCCTCCATAGATTTCTATGGCACCCGCCATTCTTTTTGCTGGTTTTGAACCCCGTCCTGACTTTTTGCCCATTGGTACGGGGAATCTAAGTAGTCCTTAAGACCGTCAGTACTGAGAGACCATGTGTCTCTCTATGAATTCTTGTATTGTATTTTTACAATTCTACACATCAACTTACAGGGAAGTGCAGTTAGGATACTTGTATCCCTACCGTATTATATATAATGGATTTTTGGTTACTTTTACAATGTGTTTAAGAGAGTGTCTTGTGTTCATTATTATTTCTCGGTTATGCACAGAAGGGTCTGAGTTATAGCTCTGTTCACCATTTTATATTTAGATTCTAGACTATGCAATGTTGCTTCTTCCCGTTTATGTTTCTGTGATGCATAACTAATTATTCTGCCACATATTGATGTCTTTCAAACATCCCAGGATACAGACATGTTGCTGACTGATTCGTTCTCCACCAAGTATAGGGTTATTTTGGTCTCTCTGTGTTTAACAAAATAATTATCTAATAGAAGATGTCCATTTAACCTCTGTTTTTTGTGTTCGATCCCCTGACAAACTGTCCACAGTTAATTCAATACCAGCATGATCAGAGATAATATTGCCTATATCAGCTTGATTTGTGTTGCCCACAGATTTTTCTACTTACTAAAAATAGGTCTATACCTGATGGTACTCTACTTGGTATCCAATGGAATGTATATTGCTTAATTCATTGTTGCAATTCATGTCAAATAAATAAGACCCCATGAGTGCACAAGATTCAAAGGACCCTTTGATTTGCGTATGAATTACCAGTCTCATCCCATCTTTCAGTCCATCCAGCAAGGTATTAAAAACTCCTCCCAATAGAATGATTACTCCCATGCTTTTTAGAACTGTATCTATTTCCGAAAATAATACTTACTGGGCCAAATTAGGCGTGTAAATATTAAGAAGAGTTAAATGTATTTTCCACAATCAGGTTAACCACTACTGCTCTGCCATCCAAGTCTATGTCTACTCTTTCTACAGAGATTCTTAAGCTCTTTCTAAACAGGATAGAGACTCCTCTGGAATTACCAGGATAGCAACTGGAGATCTCTTTCCCGTTCACTTATTTAATATATAATCAGCATGTTCTAACAGCAAAGGTGTTACCTGCAAAAACACAATATTGGCTCTTATCGTAAGAGTGTAAGGACCTTCCTTTTTTTAAGGATACTATTAACTCCCTCCCTGACATTACAACTTAACTGTAAACAAGACATTTTATAGTAAGGTAGCTTTAATATCTTTCATATTTTGTATTTCTGTAGTAACTAGACAAGTTACAGTATTCGTACATACATATATATGCGTGCATCTAACCACTGTTAAGTCTCTAAGACTTGGCACCATCATTAACAAGATTCTTACAAGCTTGGGTCAGGTGTAGTTAGAGTATATAAAGCATAGATATTTCTAAGTGAAGGCTGAAGTAGAATGGGAAGGTTAAACTAGACATTTTGTCAAAATAAATCTTGAGTCTAACATGCATCTCTTACCATAAACAGTAACAATAACGGCTGATACAGAAAAACATAAAAATTAAAAAACATGACCATCACCCTGGTATGAAAGTGGCTGTCGCTTCCCACCCCCTATCCGGTACAGTAATTAGATTTATTTTAACAAACGTAGGTTAAGCATACCGTATA
This sequence comes from Ambystoma mexicanum, assembly GCF_040938575.1. NCBI lineage: Eukaryota > Metazoa > Chordata > Amphibia > Caudata > Ambystomatidae > Ambystoma > Ambystoma mexicanum. The sequence goes on along the minus strand of NC_090922.1, from coordinate 20,180,134 downwards.
CATCTAGATCATATACCAGTTTCAACTTCAATTAAGCAAATCTTTACCTGCAGTCAAAATGACATAGGCTTTTTAATGAATACATCTTAACCTGTGAAGTAACTAGCTAACTAATCTATATAGCTTCAAGCTAATAGTGTGAGGTGGGATCTAGAGCGCGCAGAAGCAATATAAGTAAATGAAAAGGGGAGGCGCTGTTGAGCGGCATTTGGGAATGGCCGCCTGAGAGCTAGGCTCCGACGCCCACCGAGAATCCTACTGCAAATATATCCTCTTGCAGTCCACTAATCAAAATCCCAAGTGATTATTCTATGAGGGGATTGGTTTGAGCACTAGCAGCTTGAAAAAGGGACCGCTTGCCCAAATAGACCCAGAGATACCAGACCCAAAGGAGCAGTGCTGCCCAGGCTGACTGAGGAAAGTGACGCGGCCTGGAGGAGGAGGAGCCGCCACCCACTGTACCAAAGGCGCAGCTCCAGCAAGAGCGGGATAGACATCACTGCGGCACCTGAGACGAGGCAGAAACACGATGAGGGCCTTCAGATACATCTATGAAGACCTGTTGGGGAGGAAAACCAGCATAGCCCATGCGAGGCGAGGGAGTCACGGTCACTGCCGGGCTACCCGCAATGTGCACAGTCTGCCGGAAAGTTGCATGCCGGCGTCCTACGTTGAGCCGGCTGAGTGGAATCCCCCCCCCTCCCCATCCTCACTCTGACCTCTGGGGTATTACAGTGAGGGATTGGAGGGACAGGCTTACCACGGAGCATACAGCTCTCCCTTCCCTTCCACTCTGCGGTACTGCTGTAACCCCGGAACAAGAACTCCCCTTGAGAGAAGCTACCCTAAAGGGGTCCCCCATCACTACGAAAAGCTGACCGGCCACTTTGGCCAAACCGTGCCTCGCGCGTAGGAGCCATAGCAGGCCCTTGGCCTAAAAGTCCTTAGCAACACAATTTAGAATTACAGAAGAGCGACTCCTGTGACCTTGTTGATCTGCGGCATAAGGGAGTGAGGGATCGAACCGAACCACGACTAAACACCAACAGTGCAACAAACCTTAGAACTACGTTTTGATTCCGGGCAGAGCAGGCAAATAAGTGAAATGTGAGCATTAAACGCTGAAGAGGGAGATACAGAGCCACAGTGTTATTAAAGCAGCAAACTCCAGGATATATCCAGACACGGTAGGCACGCTAGCCTAAAGCAAGAACAAGGGAAGGACCCACGATTGGAAAAAGAGGAGTGGTGACCTGGGGCAACACTACTACGAACATAAACATGCTATTATAATGATAATGCTAAAATACCTAAATAATTCTGTTCAGTAAACAAGCCAGAAAATGAAGCACTGAGATCACAGTTGAAAATGTGAAAGGGATCCATTAACAAACTGCGCTCCCAACAGAGCATTAATGGGAAAGATGGACTGAGCAAACGCACACTACATGGACATACGAAACAGAAGGGTTCCGATCTCAGACACCAGATTACAATGAATCACTACAAGAGCAACTATTCTGCATGAAAGGAAAGCCAAGTGAACTGGGGCGGGGAGATCAGAGAAAATATAGCAGCAAGCGTCTGTGGATGGCACTAGACCACCTATGAGGGCACATTGATCTAGAAATAACCCAGATACGGACTGAAATGGAAGCCGCAACATAAATACTTGACCATTGGCAAGGGGGCGCAACAAACCAGATCCATTGTGCACTGAAAAGATGATGAAAGGGACTGTCAAGAAAAAGGGCCCCATGGACTTGTTTACTGGACCTCACCTCACGCACAATGCAAAGCATTTTTATGGCTAGAAAAGTTAAATTAGATGACATTGTCTCAAGAGGAGCTCGATGAAGGCAAAACTCGAGAAGGAGAGTGGTAGAATTAACGAAGTTGAAGGCAGAGTCAGCAAAACTGAGGACACCCTCGAGCGACATAACCAAGGTATTACAAATATCAACACGGAGCTCAACAAGATGAGAAATAAATGTGATGACAGAGTCTAGATCTAGACGTAACAATATCCGTATGGTGGAGTGCCGGAGGCTACATGCAGCGGCCAGATGGAGTAGTTCCTTGAGAATCTTCTGAAAACTTAGTTTGACCCCACCAAATTCTCGTCGCAATTCCTAGTGAAAAGGGTGCACCGGACCCTCGCCCCTCCGGCATGCCCTGGTGTGCACCCACGAACCATAATAGCCGAACTATTTAACTATAGAGATCGAGACACCATTCTAAAGCTTTCCAGAGAGGCAGGATAAATACACTATGAATCCAGCAATATACATATATAACCTAACTTCGCTGCTGGAGTGCAAGCGCAAAGGAAAACATACAATTCAGTAAAGCGTCTCCCAAGGGCGCGCCAGGTCCCATACTCCCTGATCTTCCCTGCGAATCTCAGGATCCAACAGGGAGGAAGAACCCACTTTTTTCGAAAACCCAGCTGAGGCACTGAGCTATGTGGAGGCCTCGATCCCCGCCCCGTGCCTCGCCAAAATGAGGCCCTACCAGCTGGGGGCAGAGATCATGCCAGAAATAATGGCTGAGGTGAAACACAAATCTTCATGAATACCCTTCATAGAGTCAAGGAAACTGAAGATGCAAGAACATGAAATGGGCAAATAAGCTGGGGTACGTTGCAGCCGAGCCAGAAGGACCGGGCAACCAGGCAGCGCCCCGCGGAATTTCTATGGTTATTGGGAAATATCATCAAGTTGCGGCAGATGGTGTGGGCGGGGGGTGGGTGGAGGGAGGGCGGTCAAAACTCTGTTCAAGATACAGCAAGAGGGCTAGACCGGGTTGCCTACTGTCCGGTACGATTAAAGGGGAGTGCGAGATGCACCACATGACTAGTATAACGAGAACAGATGGCAGCCACACTACGGACGCCGGGGAAATAAACAATATGTTTATAAAATGTTATCAAGACTTATCCTCCAACACAAAGTGACCAATGATGAGCTGGAAACTTTGTGGAAACTGAATTGCCCAGACAAGATTGGGGAGCAAGAGGGAAGCTAAATAGCCCTGTAACACTTGAGGAAATAACCGAAGCTATAAAGTCTCTTAGATCTGGAAAGGCCCCATGGCCCGGACAGACTAGGTACGGCACTGTACAAAACATATATAGACATTCTTGCCCCCCTTCTGCTAAAAGTATGGGAAGAGTCATGTGACTTGGGCAAGCTGCCACCGTCCCTTTCAAAAGCAATGATAACTGTTCTCTTAAAACCTGGCAGACCCACTAATGAGATGTCCGCATACAGACCACTCTCACTTATAAATACAGATGCAAAAATATTTGCCAAAGTATTGGCAAACAGGCTGCTCCCATACATATCCGAACTGGTGCACTCGGACCAATGGGGGTTAATTCCTGGCAGATCAACCGCCCTTAACTAACGCCATTTGGAACAATGGCCCAGATATCCCCCAAAGTGTCGGCGATAGCAGTGATACTCGATGCCGAGAAGACCTTTGTTTCCGTCTCCTGTAACTTCCTGATCGGGGTGCTACGGTCGCTTAGGTTTGGGCGAGGGATTCATCAACTTCGTAAAACTGTTTTTGTAGAACCGACCGCCAAGGTACAAACCAATAGAAGATATTCCGACACAATAAAACTAGCTAGAGGCACACGACAGGGCTGCCCTTTTCCCTCTACTATTCTTTGCACTAACCATCGAACCGTTTGTATGCCGGATAAGGACACTCCACGGCCATAGGGGAATACATATTCGGGGACCCCTTTATATGATCTCGTTATATGCTGACGATACACTGCTGTATCTCAGAAACCCTGAAGCAAATATAGAACCTATACTTGAAGTCAGCAAATGTAAACAACACTCTGGGTATAAGCTAAACACAGAAAAGTCAGAGCTATTTCCCCTAACAGATAACACCACAGTATCCAAAAACTTCCACGGATGCGATGGTCAAACAACACTGTCAAGTATTTGAGAGAAAAGGTAGCACGCACACAAGTTACAATACGAACATAACCATGAAGAATACCTCACTATGCTGGAACACAAATTGAATTTATGGACCAAACACCCTATGTCACTATATGGCAGAGTTGCAATACTAAAAATGATAGTGCCCAAGCGGTTATATCACTTTAATACCATTCCAATATGGCCTGGACGCAAGTTCTTTGCTAAATTACGATCACTAGCAGTGGTGTTTGTGTGGGGAAATGGCACCAGCCGCATGAGGTGGGAATCCCTCACCGAGCCATATAAAGTGGGTATTGCCGCCCCAGACTTCGAGTTGTACTATCTAGCGGCTCAGGAAAATTATGCAGGATATTGGTACGGGGAAAAGACTGATCTAGCACGCACAAAACTAGAGGCAAACTGAGCGTCCCAATAAGCTTAAAGTTGGTAATACTAACTAACCGATATGTAGAGGAATGCCAATATGACCCGGTCCGTGCCACTGTAGACGCATGGAGGAGTATAAATGTCAGATTGGATAATCAACACCCATATTCTAAAAGCATGCCTCCCACTACACAAGATGTAGATATCCAAATGTCATGGGACCCAAACAGAGAAATGACTCTGGAAAATGACTCTGGTGGATCTGTATCCAGGGGGAAGATGTGTTACCTTAGAGGAATTTAAGGACAAACTGGGAAACGACCCAATACACACATTACAATATTATCGAATGCGTGCAGCAGTAAAAAAGAAATGGCCAATATTCCTGTCAGAACGCGAAACAAATGAATGTGTGGATATGGTGGCACAGGGAAACAATAAAAGAGGATTGTTAGCAAAGAAATAGCCAAGGTACAAGAGGAATCAGCCCAGGGGATCTGCGCGAGATCAAAATGGGGAAGGGAGACAAACACAGTGATAGATGATGTGAAATGGCAGAAAATGTGTAGTCTCACCAAAGAGGTGTCACTCAATGGGAGACTTTGGCTAATACAATTTAAAATACTGATCAGATTACATTACACACCAGCACAAAACCTCACGATTTACCCCTAACAATCCATAGAAATGCCCGAAATGTTGAACTGAAGAGGCGGACACTATACATGTGTTTTGGAAATGTCCTTTATTACAAAATTATTTGCAACAAGTGCAGAACTATTAAGTGACGTGACAAACGTTCCTCGAGCACTCCTCCTATTGAAATACCTATTAGGGGATATAGGTAAGACTAACATTAAAATAAGAGGACTTTATATGGGATGTGTTGTTGCGAAAAAATGTATTTTATTGAAATGGAAGGCGAAACAGGCACATACAATCCAACAGTAGCTTAAGGAACTTGCATTTGCCAAGGAGAGGAAGGAGGGATATGCGAGTACTGTGACTAAACCAAGTAAACCTAGGGACATATGGGAACCGTATAGAAAACAAATTAATAAATATCATATATGGATGAAATGTCATGGTAGCAGAATGTTGTAAGATGTGGACAAGTATTCAAAAAGACCATGTTTACTGCATAATCTGTGCTGCTGGAAACTAACATGATAAACGAATGACAACATAAGCATATCTGTAAAGGCAAAGTTGATCCACTTGTAAACCAATGCAAACATATTAAATAAAGTAAATAAAAATAGTGTAAACAGGACTGCCTTACTGCCAATTAACCAGCCAAACTGTCTTTCTTATCTATCTAGTCTTTACAGAAATAAGCACAGAAATACAGATTTCAATTTGCTGTATTAACACTTGAAACATGCAGATATTTTGATTAATCTGCCAGTACAGAGAAATATCCCTTCCTATGAGTTGATCGAAGGAAATCCTTTAAATCAGGCACCCGATAGAATTGGGATTAGTCCAAAACTGCCTTATAGTGAAGCGAGCACACAGCGCCACATGAATTAAACTATGCTAGAGTCACCCATCGTAAATACCCCTCATTACCGGGCAGTATGAACAATACATTCATGATTATCTGGAGGCAACCGAAAATGCCTGGATTCTCCAAGCGTATCGTGACGAGCGTGCCCCAGTTGGTAAGGCAGAGTTTATCCCAGTTTATAAATATAATCATGATATGGTGATAGCCAGGCGAGCTTTTAGATCAGACATGAGAAGGCTAAAAAGGTCTAATAATGATGCATCAGGGAGCCTTAGGAGAAAAAGAAAACACAGATATTGAAATTGGCCCAAAGCTTCTAAAGCCGCTAGGCTCAAATTTGATGATGCAGAATATATGCTCATGGTGCTCTGCAAAAATAATACCAAACTTATATGGGAACTGCTAAATAAATGGGGGAAATTTCAAACCGGCCCATTCCTCAAACCAGATGCCAGAAGCCAGCTGGGTGGACCATTATTCTAGGCTCTTCTCCAGTGGGGAAGAGAGTTCCCACCGGGAACCCCCGAACCCGAGTGGAAGTTGTTCTTTTAGTTTAGACATAGAAGAAATCAAATCTATGATCTCTAACTTGAGCCCCTCGAGAGCGCTGGCCCAGATGGTCTGGTAAATCATGTCCTAATAAGAAACGCTGAGGCCTGGGCAGATTTAACTATAATGATCTTTAGACAAGCCATGGCATAAAAGCATATCTCTTCTACATGGAGAGAGGCCATATTAGTTCCAATCTTTAAGAAGGGGGACCGTAGGGACCCAAAAAACTACTGCACTATAAGACACTATGGGCAAACTATTTCCTGGCCTACTAATACTTGATCTAAATCAGTGGGCAGCACAGTCTGGATGGGTGGACCCGCGTCAGACGAGCTTTGTAAAGGGGGTTGGTACCCCCCTAAAGTGTTCCTTCTAAATCTATTGAAACTTAGATCAATCAAAACTAACAGGAATGTGTACGTAGCCTTCATGGTTCTCAAACAAGCTTTTGATTGTGTCAATAGGGAACAGTTGTGGCACGAACTGTCAATGTGGAACTGCCCTCCAGATTTGGTAGAAGCATTAGGCTATTATATTCAGATACATCGTTTCAGGTAAGGCTCTTGTCGGGGGGGGGGTGCTCTCGGAAAGAATGTGGACATTTAGGGCTTGAAACAAGGCTGCTCTTTAGCGCTGGTTCTTTTTAACCTCTATATGGCGGACCAGAGAGAGTCCCAACAAGGGATTTGTGCTTTCTCCCCTCAATTCAGAGAGGTCGAGCTGCCTTGGGTCCTATACGCAGACGATTTGGTCTTAATTGACCAGACGCCGATCGGACTCCAACTTAGACTAGATAGCTTTGTCACCTACTTAAAATTGAACAATATGCGGGTCAATGCACAAAAAAGTTTAGAGAGGCCTCAGCCTATGTGTCAAGTCCGTCCTGCACCTTTATCACAAAACTTTCGAGGAAGGTCATCTTAGAGTGGGCCATGGCTATAAGCGTACCCTGATCTTTCAATGAGCCTCTGTCCCGTTTTTTCCTTCCAAAGGACCGTTCTCCAAACCAATTTGCAGGGCTCTTTTTGGATCTCTTCTAGGGATTGAGTATTGACCACTCTTCGATGAACCGGAGTCTATTACCGACCTCTGCATCAGGCCATTCTGCAAATGTCACCTTACCAGGCTCTCAGTTTCTTGGACTTCCTCGGTCTAGTGCAAGGATCCTGGGGCTTGACCCATCCTTACCCCTCAGTTCTGGTGGAAGTTCTTCCTGATCTGGTACAGGTTGCCATTTCAAATCTCTGTTATCCCTGTTGCAACACAGGCTGGTTAACAGCCCTCTCACCTCTTCCAAGGAAGTCGCAACAGCAGGTAGGCTCCATCAATCTTTGTGCTGAGATCTTAGAGATTAAGGCCAAGATATCTTTCGACAGTCGAGCCACCAAGACCGAGTTCTTTACTTCTCACTCATTTGTGCTCTCTCTGTACTCCACCTCACCTTTAGGATGTTCACTGGCCTCTAGGATGTGTGGGGGAAGGGGGGGGGAGGCTCCTTCCTCCATGTCAGGATAAATATTTGACTGACAGACTCTGTGTCCCCGATTGCCAGTCTAGGCGTCCCGCAGATCATCCCGACACCGTTCTCCAATTTTGATTGCCTGCACGGATATCCGATGCACCTGCAAGGGGCTCCGGGTTCCTTCGAGATCGAGCAGAGGATTTACTATTTATTTTTTCATTGCAGCCTTCAGCACTGTGGAGTCTGACCGCTGGATGGGTGCTACATCAGATGTCTCTAAATAGAGGATTTTTGCATGCAACCTTGTGCGTGGCCTTGATATTCATCTCCCTCTTCTATATTCATCACTTCCAAACCTTGGGGTGATATCAACTCAAATGTTCCCCTCCCATTCAGAAATGGGGTGTTATATCCCACTGCGGGAAGGCTTGCCTTGTTGTGGTCTTCCAGATTAATTCCCAATATTTCGGAATACCCCACTGCTGGCACTTTCTCTCCCACCATATTGACATTTTTTGGCTTCCAATTCTTACCGGCACTTCCAGGGGCTTCGAGCAGCCTCATTTGCTGGCGTGTCCTTGTTCCGGCCAGTGACGGTCCTCTCGGCACCTGGTTACTTCGGAACCCCCGCCCCTGTCGTGGTATTGATCATTTCCCACTGGATGAGGAGGGGGTGATGTAAGCTCTCTTACTTACTCACTCACCTTCACACTAACACAAAACACTCGGCTACACTTCGCCACGGCTCAGCCGAGTATTGAGATTATATAGAATCCGCCTCCAGCATAAGGAACAGCCAAGGACAACAGACTCCGGTCTGAAACCAGCTGGCCCCATCAGCAAAGACTTTCAAAATGGAAGGGTATACCATATAAGAGGTTTTTACTCTTGACCAGCAGTTTTGCTTCTTAGATCATTTTCCTTTGGGATACATTCTCTTTGCAATAGTAATTTATTTTATAAAACATTATTTTGACATTTTCTCCCGACTTCATTTCTCCCAGGTCTCTGTACTTCCTCAAATATCTCTTTTACCAGAAATCTAATTAGTCGAATCAGATTCGGCTAACTGTCCAATGTGCGATGCCGCCGAGGTGACCCTTGCACATTTATTTTTATTTTGTAAGCCTACTGAGCGGCTAAGGCGGTTCTACATGAGACCCTTATTGCTGGAAGCAGGTATCAAAACACGTGGCCATGTATTAGAATTATTGATCACACCTAATCCCTTCAGCGGCAGGCTTCCTGATCAAATACCTACACAGCATGGTAGCTGAGAAGAAAGATGATTGCTTATTAATTTGGGCTCCAAGCTGAGAGTACTTCTCTCCTGGTTTTCTAAATAGTGTATGCATGGCAATGCATTTATACCCATTGATACATGACAACTAAAACCTTATGCTGCAGTAATATTTCTTTCCAGTGGATCAAACCTGTTTCCTACATAAAGTCTTTCTATGAGGGCTAACAAACTGTTTGCTGTTTTGTACTTGATCCATTGAGCATGGCTGCTGAGGAGAAAGATAGTTGCTTATTAACTTGGGCCCCCAGGAAGCGAATATCTTTCTCCTGTTTTTTTTTTTAGAAATGTTACGCATGGCAGTGCCCTCTTACAAAATTATACATCAGGATTAAAACTTTACGCTGCCATAAGAATTGTTTTTAGTGGATTACACTTATTTTTCAACCAATGACCATTAAGCAGGGTATTTCAAACAGTAAGCTGCTTTGTATTTTATCTACTGTGTAATGTATCTAATCCTGATGACTATGTCTAACAAAGTTTTTTGAAAAGAAAAAGAAAATCAAGTAGGGCGACCTGTACAAGATATCCTGTATTTCCCACCAAACGTCTTGCGGGGGCGATGGCAACTCGCAGAGCAATCTTCCAGGACAAAACCTTTAGAGAGCTGAAAAAAGATCATATGAGCGTGGAGAGGACCACGTTTAACACCCATGCTGGAGGAGTCGCTCTGCCAGGAGGGAGCGAACAGAACAGCCCTCTAAGGAATTCTCTGATGAGCCTCTATGACCACAGAGAAGGAGTCCGGGGGGAACGCATGAATCTGGAAAAGGCAGTCAGGTATACCTAAATGGAAGAGTGACCTAGACCGGCTGGCGCCAATGACTACCGGTATGGCAGGACATCAGAAGCCTGCGCATGGAAAGGGCCGAGGCCAAGCCCATAACACCAAGCAGAGAACCGCTTCCACTTGCTCTTATAGCAGGAAACCGTGGGACAGTTCCAAATTCTGAGAAAGGGGGAGGCTAGGTCATGGTGCAGCACTGATCCCTGGTCTCTGGACAGAAGATCAACTTGGGCCGGAAGCAGGATGGGAGGCTCCACCAACAGGATGAGAAGATGTAAGAACCAAGGCATAAAATAAGCAGTGACGCATAACAATTTGCTATGCAATTCTGTAGGTTTTCTAATTAAATTGACACTTGTGTAACAAAGTTAGCTATTTAAGTTACCTTGTTCAATGAAGGCACTGCTCAATCTGAATTCCCCTCTGGCTCTCAGGGCTCTTGCCACCCAGTTCTCTGCTCACTGCAAGTTCAAAGGGGCTAGTGGAGAGAGAGTTCAATAGTAATCCCCTCCTTCAATCTTTTAAGTGCCAAAGACCTATATGGGAGTGCTAAGCAAGATTTGTTTTTCTTTACAAACAATTGAAAAACAGTAGTAATCTAGTTGATACTATTATTACGCTAACTACATCTTCTTTGGCAAATACCAGTATGTGTAACTTTATTAAAAACAGTCATGCAATTCCATTCCTCACAATTTAAGTTGTTCCATAATGAATAAATACAGTATTGCTTCTGTAAAACACTGCATGGTGTCCATGGTTTACAGCACAGTTTAGGTGAGTTTATCTAAATCTCAGTGTCAACTTTTGTTTTTTTTGTTGGGGAAGATGCATCACATTGATGAGTAAACACTTGAAAATGTACATGATCACACGACCAACTGCTTTTAATGGCAAATTTAGTTCTGTAACCTGCTGGTTGCATCTATCTGTGCAACTGGTGCTCAACGCATGAGCAGTTTTATACCAGTTACTCTGAAAGGGAAATAGCAGCACCCTGAAAGGGAAATGGCAGCAAGTTTGACCAGTTCTCTGCCTGCTATGCCATTTCGTCAGAGTAGTCTCTTACTTTCTTTCCTCTCACATAATGAATACACAGGGCTAACTAGATGTTTACGCAAAAGAATGATCAATAGTTCCATCCATACTGCACATCAACAAATCTCATGCAATACCACACACTGTAGTTAGCTTCCAGAGCTCACTTTGCTCTATGATTAGGATTGCATTTTATATTAACATCTGCTGGAGAGAGCTGGCCATTCTGTTTTCAGAATATACAAAACAAGAGGGTGTTCACATTTGGAAGAATTTAAAATGAATAAATTAGAAGTAACTATACATCAAAAGATGCTGTATGTCAATGAATCACACAATTTAAAGTGTTCAAGTGCTAGGTATAAGAGACTAAGTTATTAGAGCAATCAGAAATTATTTCTTTGCAATACAAAATAATAAGAAATTCAATGATTTATTAAATGAATGTATGCAGACAAACAAAAACAAGAAAACAAACCAACACATATATTTTCCTAGTCATGAACAAATGGATTACCAGACAATGTGTCTACAAATAAGGTAAATCAATGTTGGAGTAAATACAGTATCCGTGAGGACAGTACATCTATGAACATTAGTACATATCATACAAATGGATTACAAGGCAATGTGCCTACAAATAAGGTAAATCAATGTTAGGGTCAAACGAAAAATTCATTTGAGGTCATACATAAACATAGGTAGTGAATTGAAATGGCTAGGGTCAAACTGTTTTCAGAGCCTTTTTATCGCATCTATTTATTTGTGTCCATTCATGCAGCTAACCTTTTACATTTTACAGACACTCAGCCAGAGTTCGCAAAGTCCACTCGCATAGTGCAGTAGAATTTATGAAGGGCGAGTACCATTTGCAGGTTATGTTTGAAACTTGTATGTAACAATGACTTTTTTGCAGTAAATGTCAAAACCGTTTCACTGCACATAGCTGGCAACAGTGTGCCAAGTATAAAATTGTATCGTGGTGACATGTACCATTACGCAAAAAGCACATTTTCATTATTTGTCACCCATTGCTATGGGTTGCGTGCATTTCTTTTAGGTCTAGTAGGTAAGACAATGCATTACTTACCGTAAAAGCATTTCTGATGGTTGTATCTGCTTAGATTCACATGCTGTGCATAGTCAGACATCCAATGGTCACTGCAGAGTATTGCATTTTGTTTTTCGTAGTCGAAAAGGGGACGTCGACAAGGTGTGTCTGTAACACTATCCCTATAGTGACGTGCATTGTACCCACAATCCCTCATGCGTCGAGGTCCCTCTGTTTGTATTTTTTCTGCCCTGAGGGAGCCTATTAGACCTGAGTGAGTACAGAAACGTTAGAGAGAGATAAAGGATGTCTATGTTCCTTCCATCTGAGCGGAGAGGAAGGGTGGGCGCATGTGAATCTAAGCAGATACAACCATCAGAAATGCTTTTACGGTAAGTAATGCATTGTCTTCTGATGTTTGTTAATCTGCTTAGAATCACACGCTGTGCATAGACTAGCAAGCAGTACCCAGAGTTGGAGGTGGGTTGTGAGAAGGAACAGTAGAAAAAAGATGTCTTAATACTGCTTGTCCCACATGGGAATCAGATCTAGAGTGGGCATCTAGACAGTAGTGTTTTGTAAAGGTGTGTACAGAACTCCAGGTTGCAACTTTGCAAATGGACTCAAGAGGGACATTTGCAATGAATGCAATGGAGGCCCCAGTGCCACGAGTAGAATGTGCTCTTGGCTTGAAGGGTAGTTCTCTCTTAGCAAGAGTGTAACAGAGTGATGCATTGGGCAATCCATCTAGATATAGTGGATTTTGAAACTGCATCTCCTTCTCTTCCTGTTGCCACCGAGACAAAGAACCGATTAGTCTTTCTCAGAGGTCTAGTTCTTTCCATATAAAACATGACGGCTCTGCACACATCTAGTGTATGCAGACTCTTTTTTCCTAAATTTGAAGGATTTTGAAAGAACGTTGGTAGTTCTATTGACTGGTTGACATGGAATTTAGAAATACATTTTGGTGCAAACCTAGGATGTGTGCGTAGAACCACCTTATCCTTGTGAACTGTTACAAAGGGGTCTAGTATAGAGAGCGCTTGTAATTCACTTACTCTCCTAATGGAGGTGATAGCTATTAAGAAAGCAGTTTCAAGAGTGAGGTTCTTAAGGGATGCTTTGTGCATGGGTTCAAAGGGTGAGCCCATAAGCCTGGTAAGTACCACATTTAGGTCCCATCCGGGAGCTGGCTTAGCTATAGGAGGGTGTATCCTCTTTACTCCCTCCATGAAGGCTTTAACATCTGGGACTTTCCACCATGACACTTTGTATTGAGAAGTGGTGTATGCGGAAAGTGCAGCTAGATGGACTTTAACAGAATTAAAGACCAATCCTGAGTCTAATAAGTGAGTCAGGTAAAGAACAATTTGTGTGGGAGAGCAGTCAACGGGGTTGATGCTTTCATTTCTACACCAGATGACGAATCTCTTCCACTTGCTAGAATAGCAGTAACGAGTGTTAGGTTTTCTAGCTTCCCTAAGAAAGTCCATGCATCTTTGAGGGAGCTGTAAATGTCCAAATTCTATGACCTCAGGAGCCAGGTTTGCTAAGTTCATGGTCTGTGGGCATGGGTGTATTGTCTTCCCCTGTCCTGTGACAGCATGTTGTACGGGTAGGGTAGTTTCACCGGTGGAGATGGAAACATCTCCATCAGGTGAGCGAACCATGGCTGTCAGGCCAACTTAGGGGCCACTATTATCATGGTGACCGGTTCCTGGTGCATCTTGTGCACTATTTTGTTGAGAAAAGGAGTTGGGGGGGAAAAGCGTAAACAAATTTTCCTGACCTGACCATGTTATCCAGAGGCTGTTCCCCCTTGGATCGGTTCTGGGGGTACCTGGAGGCATAATCTAGGCATTGGGAGTTTTCCAGAGTTGCGAAAAGATCTATTTCTGAGAATCCCCATTGTGTGAAAACGTTGAAGACGATGTCTTCTCTTAACCGCCATTCGTACTCTGCGGGCAGAGGGAAGTCTCTGCCGAGTTCGTCTGCTAGCAGATTGAGTTCCCCTGGTACATGTTGTGACAATAGGAACAAGTGTTTGAGAGCCCACTTCCAGATGTTCTGGGACAGCTTGGACAATCCTGGAGAGTGCGTGTCCCCTTGCTTGTTCAGGTAGTACATGGTTGTGGTGCTGTCTATGAGGACAATCACTGTCTTCCCCTGCAGGTGTGCCTGGAAAGCCTCCAGTGCTTTGAAGACCGCTAACAGTTCCAGCAAGTTTGTGTGTTTGGACGCTACACTTGGAGTCCAAACTCCATGTGCAGTCTGATGGAATAGGTGAGCCCCCCATCCTGTGAGGGATGCGTCTGTGGTTAGAGTGGCTTCCACTGCGGGGGTGGCGAATGGTTTCCCTATTACAAGGTTTTCATTCAAACACCACCGCAGCTAGAGAACCAAGGCCTGCCAGACCACCACTAGATCGTCCCATTATCCGTTGGCCTGACACCACTGGCTGTGGAGCCATTCTTGCATTGGGTGCATGCGCAGGCGCACGTGAGGTACCAAATATATACATGACGCCATCATTCCTAGCAAACGCATTGGTTTGCGTACCGTCACCTCTCGACCGGCAACATATTGAGGGATCTGAAACAGCATATTTTGGACCCTCTCGTTGGAGGGGAAGACGAGGCCGTCCTTTGTTCGAATTAGAGCCCCTAGGAATTGTTTGATCTGGCTGGGTTCTAGGCTGGACTTCTTCTCGTTGATGGAGAAGCCCAGTTGGAACAAAAGGTCTACAGTCTTTTGGGTATTTGAGAAGCATGTCTCGTAAGAATCCCCTGTTACAAGCCAATCGTCAAGGTAAGGGTATACTGGGATGGACAACCTGCGCAGGTGGGCCGCTGTCACTGCCAGTACTTTCGTGAGTACCCTCGGTGCTGACGCCATGCCGAAGGGTAGCACTCTGAACTGGTAGTGTTTGCCCTCTATCATGAACCTGAGATATTTTCTGTGCGCTGGCAACATTAAAATATGAAGGTATGCATCTTTCATGTCCAGTGTTGTCATGTAATCTCCCTGTGAAAGCAGGGGGATTACTTCCTGTAAGGTCATCATGCAAAACTTTTGAGGTTTGACAAATTTGTTCGCTGGGCGCAGATCTAGTACAGGGCGCATGGTTAAGTCCTTTTTGGGTACAAGGAAGTACACTGAATAAATACCTTCCATTACCTGTGATAGAGGCACAACCTTTATTGCTCCTTTTAGTAGCAGCAGTTCCACTTCTTGAAGAAGGATGGCGAGGTGTTCTGGTGATAAGCGTAGTCCCCTTGGGGGTCTGTACTTGGGGGACCGACTGAATTCTATGCAGTAACAGCGGGCTATAGTTGACAATACCCAGCGGTCTGATGTTATTCCCTCCCGTGCTGGTAGGAAAGATGTTAGCCGGCCCCTGACCGAAGATGCATGGGAGGGGACCCGAACCTTGGGGTCATTTGGTGTTGGTAGCCGGGGATCCTCTGGGAATGGGGCCCCGACCTCTACCCTTGCCACAGCGTTGTCCTCTTTGAGTGTATTGCCCACTGGTCCCCTGAGTAGGGGACCAGTTGCCTGCAGTGTACTGCTGTTGTCGTTGCTGTTGACGTTGGCCTCGAAAAAAGCGTTTGTTGCCAAATCCTCGCTTATTGGGAGGCCTTGAGATTTGGTCTAAAGTCTTTAGGGTGTCGAAATCCTTCTTTGCGGTCTCAGTGCGTCATCTACCGCTTTCCCAAAGAGGTTACAATCCTCTATTGGTTTATTAATGAGTGACGCCTGGGTTTCTGGCTTAAAACCTGAGTTGCGTAGCCAGACATGACACTTCAGAAGTATCCCCTGGACTAAAGAACGGCCAGCCGTTTCTGCAGCATTAAGTATGTTTTTTATGATGCTCTGGTTAACCAGAGTCCCTTCTGTTACAGTGGTTAACAATCGAGTTCCTAAGGGCTCGGGGAGTTTCTCGAGGTCTTGCCGTAACTTTCCCCATTGGGCATCAGCATAACTTGCCAGTAAAGAACAAGTTACTTTCTTACCTGGTAAGTTCTTTCGATGGGATGGTCCGACGACGTATTCCATATCTATGACATGTAATCACCACAGCTGTGCTGCTTCGGAAACTTTTTTCGGCGTCTGCGTCCTGCGTCGATGACGTCGATGCGCCGTCGTCGAGGACCTCCTCCGACGTCATCCGATGTGATAAGTAGGACGCACGACGCCCGTAGCCTCAGTTGTAGTTTTCCCCCCCAGAACGTGTGACACTAGCCAACTGCCAGTCAGACACAAAGCCTTGCGGAACGTAAGCTGTAATCGCAAAGAAATTCTGTAGCGGGGAAGGCAGGGCGGGAGAGATATGGAATACGTCGTCGGACCATCCCATCGAAAGAACGTTACCAGGTAAGAAAGTAACTTGTTCTTCGAGGGGATTGGGTCCTCCGACGTATTCCATATCTATGACAGACTCCCAAAGCAGTACCAGAGCAAGGAGGAGGGAAAGAATTTAGAATCAAAATTTAGAATAGCCAATCAAATAGCAGAGCAAAGGACCGCCTTGCCAAAGGCCAGATCCTGTGCTCGGATGGAATCAAGGGAATAGTGACGTACAAATGTATGTTCTGAAGCCCAGGTGGCCGCATCACAGATGTTGCGAATAGGAACACCCCTCTGCAGGGCAGTAGATGCAGCCATACCCCTGGTAGAATGGGCCCGCAAGCCAGCAGGTGGGTCCTTACCTGCCAAGCGGTAGCACTCCGAGATGGCCAAAATAATCCAGCGAGACAAAGTCTGTTTCGTCACAGCTTGCCCTAAACACTTTCCAGCGTAACCAATAAAGATTTGATCGTCCACTCTGACCCGGGACATGCGTGAAACATAAAAGCTTAAAGCTCTCCTAGGATCAAGCCTATGGAGCCTCTTCTCTTCCTTACCAGGATGCGGAGGAGGATAGAATGCCGGAAGAACAACCTTCTGGGCCAAATGAAATTCCATCACTACCTTCGGAAGAAAAGAAGGACGAACTCTAAGGACAACCCTGTCTTTGTGAAATACAGTGAAGGGTGGCTTAACTGAAAGTGCCTGTAACTCACTCACTCTGCGAGCGGAAGTAACCGCAACTAAAAACACAGTTTTCAGAGTGAACAGCCTCAAAGGGCAAGAATGTAAAGGGTCAAACGGAGCACCCATAAGAAACTTAAGAACAAGATTTAAATCCCAACCGGGCACCAGGAAAGGTGACGGAGGGAACACATTAGTGAGCCCTTTCAGAAACTGTGAAATTAAAGGGATTTTAAAGTAAGAACACTCTTCAGACGAGCGCTTAAAGATGGACAGCGCCGCCAGGTAACCTTTAACGGTACCCACTTGCAAGCCCCTGTGGGCCAAAGAAAGTAAAAAGGACAGAACCATGGGGATGTCACATGCAAAAGGATCCACATTCTGAACTCGGCACCAGTCGCAGAACTTACGCCAACGGCAACGGTACAGAGACTTTGTTGCTGGCCTTCGGGCCGAAAGCAACACCTCCATCACGTCTTCAGGGAGGTCCCAATCCTTATACCTCAACCTTTCAGAAGCCAAGCGTGAAGGTTGAAGGATCTGACCTCTGGATGGAGAACCTGACCCCCCTCCTGTGAGAGCAGATCGTCTCGGTAGGGAAGACGACGCGGAGGGCAGATGGACAAGTCGAGAAGGTCCGGGTACCACGTCCTCCGAGCCCACGCCGGAGCAATGAGGATCATCCGGGAACCGAACTTCCGTAACCTCCGCAGCACTTGCGGGATGACGGGGACTGGAGGAAACGCGTACAGCAGCGGGAACGACCACTCCACCACAAACGCGTCTCCTAAGGCTCCTTTTGGAGGAAATTCCCGCGAGCAAAACCTTTCGCACTTCCGGTTGACACTGGAGGCGAAGAGATCCACTTGAGGGGTCCCCCAAAGGCCGAAGATCTCCAGGAGAATCTCCTGAGCCAACTCCCACTCGTGTGAGATCGTGCTCTGCCTGCTCAGAGCGTCCGCCGTCACGTTTTCGTCTCCGGCCAGATGAACTGCCGAGATCGAAACTTCCTGCTGGATGGCCCAGAACTCGAGGTGCATCGCCTCCCTGCACAGAGGAAGTGACCCTGCCCCCCCCTTTTTGTTGAGGTAGTGCATGGCCACTGTGTTGTCCGTCAGGATCAGGACACTCTTTCCTCGCACAGTCGGCAGAAAAGCCTTCAGGGCTAGCCCGACGGCCCTCAGCTCCAACAGATTGATATGGAGTCTGGACTCCGACGGAGACCAATGACCGCTGACTGTCAGCCCGTCGGCATGAGCTCCCCAACCCGTGAGGGATGCATCCGTCACAATCGTCACCTCCGGCCAGGGAAGCCAAAAAGGAGCCCCCTTCGTCAAGTTGCCTTCGACGGCCCACCACAGAAGGTCCCGGGCGACCGAGGGCGGCACCTGAACCGAGTCCGACATCCTGCCGGAGGACTGCGACCATTGCGTCTTGAGCGCCCACTGCAAAGATCTCATCCGCAGGCGAGCCTCTGGCACCAGAAGAATGCAGGATGCCATGAGGCCGAGCAGCCTCAACAACACGAACGCTGGGAGCGTCTAGGCATGCTGAAACTTGTGCACCGTCTGCTGAATGTGAAGAGCCCTCACCTGGGGAGGAAAACACTGCCCCAGGGAAGTGTCGAGCACTGCTCCGATGTACTGGAGCCGCTGTGTTGGCGTCAAATGGGACTTCTTTAAATTGAGAAGCCCAGCCTGTGAAGGGAGTGGCAGGTGACGGACAGATGATCCAGGACTTGCTCGGGAGAGCTCCCCCTGATCAACCAATCGTCCAGGTAGGGGTAGACGTGAATCCCCCCTTGCCTGAGATGCGCTGCCACCACCACCACCATGAGCTTGGTGAAAACCCTCGGGGCGGAGGTCAATCCGAACGGCAGGACCCGAAACAAAGTGCGAGTCGCCAACCGCGAACCTCAGGTACTTCTTGTGCTTGGGATGGATCGGCACATGGAAGTAAGCATCCTTGAGGTCGAGTGACACCAACCAGTCCTGAAGCTGAAGGGCCTGGAGGACTTGAGAGAGAGTAACCATCTTGAACTTGTCCTTCCTGAGGAGTTTGTTCAAACCGCGCAAGTCCATGATGGGTCTCAATCCCCCGTCTTTCTTCGAAATAAAAAAATAAGGGGAATACCATCCCTTGTTCCTCTCCGCTACAGGCACCAGTTCTATGGCACCTTTCTCCAGCAGGGCTTGAATTTCCTGCGCAAGGAGCGGATCCGGACTCTGCAAAGAGAGGTTCCCCGGTGGATTGTCGCGAGGCCTGTGCCGAAAGGGAAGACAGTAGCCGTGGGTTATGATCTCCAGAACTCACACATCTGAAGTAATGGCTTGCCACTCTACAAGACGCTGCGCCAGCCTTCCCCCAACCGGCGAACCATGGGACATGGCCTCATGACTGAGTGGGAGCGGCCGCAGCGTTACCTGAGGGCAAAGAGGCAACTGCCCGAGCGGCCTTGGCACCACGGGTACCCTGTCGTCCACCTCTGGTACCCCTGCGTTGGCCTCTGACTGCCAGCTCCTCTCGCTTTACTGAAGGACGAGTAATAGCGAAAGGAACCACCCCTGCACTGCTGTCCCCTAGGACGAAAAGGCAGAGGTTGGCGAACTGCAGCGCCCAACGACTTCGCTGCAGCTTTCGAGGTCTGCAACCTCTCAAGGCTCTCGCCAGCCTTGCTGCCAAAAAGGTGTTCACCGTCAAAGGGCATGTTGAGGAGCCGAGACTGCAAATCAGGAGCAAACCCCGACTTCCGCAACCACGCAAACCTGCGTATCACGGTGCTCGCCGCCATGGACCTACTGACGCATTCAGCTAAATCCAAACCCGACTGAACGGACTCACACATGGCATCCTTACCATCCTGGACCATAGCAAGGAAACCATCCTGTTCGTCCCCTTCGGGAATATGTTCAGCCGCTAACGCAACACAGTTCCACAGAGTGTGTGTGAAACGAGACAAGGCACAAATGGAGTTGGCCGCCTGAAGCGCCATACCACCAGAAGAAAACACTTTCTTCGCCCAGCCATCAAAACGTTTGTCGTCCCTATCAGGAGGGATGGTAGGGTACGACGCCTGCTTTGCCGGGGCAGTGGCCGCCTGCACCACCAAACTCTCCAGAGTGGGGTGCCTGGTCAAGTAGCAGGGGTCGCTACTGGCTGGACGGTATTTTCGCGACAAGGATCTGCCCACCGCCGGGAGACTCTCCGGAGCAGCCCTAGCCGCCGCCACCCTTCTCTGTAAAGCCATATGGAACGGCAGTACCGAATCAGTTGGGGGACCAACATCAAGGATGTCCGTTAGATCATCCTGCACAAACTCCCCTGGGGAGCAGACCATCCCAAGTACTCAGAAACCCTAGCCATAAGGCGCCGGTACGAGGAATCGGCATGAGAGCCAGGCTCAGGCCTACAAAACTCCACCTCCGGAGAGGTGTCCAGTCCACTGGCATCATGCAGTGACTGTCTCAAATCGTCAAACTGACTATGGCCCGAGACAATTTCATCTGGAACCCGACTAGGAACCAGGCCATCAGAATCCTCATCCGCCTCTGAAATATAGTCCAGGTGGCGAAAAGAAGGCACCCGAGAGTGCTTGCTCTTAACCAGAGCCTTCCTAGGGGGTTCTCCTGTGCCACGGGGTACCTCCGACACGAAAGGCGTCGGCGTCGAGAGAACCGGCATCGGCGTCGACGAAATCGGCGTCGACGTCAGATGCAGCGCCTCCAGCATCGGCGGCGTCGACACAGCCCTCGAGGCCGGAGCCCCGAGCGTGTCCCTCGACGACTTGAGCGTCGACGGCTTTGACGACTTCCTCGGAGCCGGAGCCTCGAGAAAGCCTGTCGACGCCCTCGACGCCTCAGACGTCGATGTCTTCCTCGAAGACCTCACAGGTGCACACGGTCTCAAACGCGTCGAGGACCGGGACCTGGAACGGGTACGTCGAGAACGAGTCCCCTTGTCCGAACGGGACCTCTACCGTGACTCGTGCCGACCACTCTTGCGAGCGGTGTCTCTCGACCTCTCACGACCGACCCCACTCGGGGGCGCGGATGGCTTAGTACCCTGCGACTCAAGAATCGCCAGCATTTTCTTCCCGAAGGAAGCCCATTCCTCCGGCGTCGCACGGCTGGTGGGGTAAGCGACGTGCCGGGCAGAGTCCTCCGAAGAGGACCTAGAAGACGACCGGTGTCGGTGCTTCCGAGAATGCCTCGAAGAGGCTGAAGAGTGGCGAGACCGACTCCTAGAAGGAGACCCACGAGACTTCCGACGATGACGCGGAGAGTCACCCCTCGAATCATCCGTCGAAAGCCCCGCAGACTTCGACTTCCTGGGCTTGGACACCCGACCTACCGACAACTTCTTCTTACGTTCGCGTAAGGCTTTGGACGTGAGCGACTGGCATTCGATACAGTCATCCGTGTCGTGGGCCTCCCCGAGGCACCAGAGGCAGGCGTCGTGCGAGTCCGTCACCGACATCTTGGACCCACACTCCCCGCACTTCTTGAAACCCGGACGCGGGGTCGAAGACCAAGTAGAAGACATATTCACACGAAGGATTTTCACAAAACGAACAGGTTCGAAGAACCGAGAAGAACAGAACTCCAAAGAGTCGAGGCGTGAACCGAGAATCACGAAGCAACACGTTCGCGGAAAAAACGGAACTGAGGCTACGGGCATCGTGCGTCCTACTTATCACATCGTCGGACGTCGGAGGAGGTCCTCGACGACGGCGCATCCACGTCATCGACGCAGACGCCGAAAATAGTTTCCGAAGCAGCACAGCTGTGGTGATTACATGTCATAGATATGGAATACGTCGGAGGACCCAATCCCCTCGAAGTATTATTATTGGCAATTCTGGTGGAAAAAGCTGCCGAGGCTGTAATTCTCTTACCCAGGGCGTAGAGTTTCTTTCCTTCCTTGTCCGGGGGTGCTTCGCTAGTTGATAGCGGAACCCCTGCCCTTTTCCTTGTGGTAGTTCCCACCAAGGAATCTGGTATTGAGTGATCCTTAATGTATAATGGGTCCGAAGGAGAGGGAGTAAACAGTTTTTCAATTCTCGGGTTGACCCCCCTCTAACCAACGCAGGTGTAGACATTGATGGGATGATTCATCTCTTAACTGAGGCGAGGAGGGGAATGGTCTGGCTAGTAAGAGGTTTTTCCTTAATGATTTTTTCTGCAAAATCAATATCGGGAGTAATTTCCCCAGTCTCAATTTCAAAGTGCGCTGCTGCTTTCCGTAGTAGCGTGTTGAAAGTGGGTTGGTAATCTAGAGGTGACGGGTTCCTGACCGGTGTGGTCTGAGCAGAGGAAAGGTTCAGGATCTCAGGGTCTGTAGACTCTGTTGGGGACTGCCAAGGCTGTGAGCCACCTTCATCTGGGTCTTTTTTGATGCCCCCCCACCTATGTCAGGGTTTTCCTCAAAACCTTCTTCTTCGAAGTTCTGTTGGTCTGAAATATTTAAGAACTCCTCATCCTTTTGGAAGTGAGAGTCTTCTTCAGTGAGGTCATAAGTATTAGTCTCCATTTGAGGGGGGTCAAATAGTCTAGGTTATTTAGCCCTGGGGTCCTCATGAAGTACCTCCCTTGGCCTCTTGGGTGTTTTCTGTTCAGGAGTGGACATCTATCCAGCTTGTCCATACATGATTGGAATCTCTCAAATGTCCAATGTGGTAACCTAGAACGGTCTGAAGGCGAAAAAGGAGGCTCCTCTGCCTGTAGCCGTCTAGATTTGTCCCATAACGTGGAGGATAAAGTCCCTTCGCCTTCTGAGAAACCTTCTCGTAGGCTTGGGGGCCTTCCTTCGACGGTGGGAGCGGTTCCTGCCTCCCTTCCGGCATTATCGGCGTCTCTCTGGCCTTGTGAGCGGGCGTCGGCGTATCACTCGCCGTCAGTCTCTGGCTGTCAGTGGAAACTATACGAGCCAAACTTTCGACTATTAATTTGTCCGTCGAGGGTTCGTTTGGCATCGTGCTGGGCGGTGCCGAGTCTCTTTCGGCGACGGTCGCACTCTTACGAGGCGCGTCGCATGGCGTTTTGGTGGTAGCGCCCTTGTCTGCAGGTAGCCCAGTCGCTAGTCGCGTCTGCAGTGGCGGGCCGGGCTTGCGACCCTTACGGTTGGTGGAGGCCCGGCGTCTGTTGGCACTAGGGCTTTCTTCGTCTTTGACGAAGAAGTGCCGTGGGTTGTGTGTTTATGTTTTCTGTGTTCGTCAGTGTCGCTGGGGTGTTCATCCCCATAAGTAGGGCGTGAGCCGAACTTGTCGGGGCCAGGGACAGACGCTGAGGAGCGAGTACACTCCTTAGAGAGGTCTACAACTTCCGAAACGGTGGTCGGGTTATCACTGTCCTCGTCACACTCGGCGGCGGCGGGTGAGGAATCAGCTCTAGACATAGCATAGGCTGCCCACCTCTTGACCCTGCGGTCCTTTAAAGTTTTTGGTCGTAGAAGTTTACAGGCCGCACAGCCTTCCTCGTTGTGGTCGAGGGGTAAGCAACGGTTACACCGCTTGTGCTCATCTTTCCATGTGAATTTGCCATTACAGCGTGGGCAAAATCTAAACGGAGTCCTCTCCATAGCTGAGGATACAATTAAGAGTGATAACGACCCCGAAGGAAAGGGGGTGAAAGAGAAGGGCATTCTTAGAAGTAGAAGAAATGTCCCACGACCCCACTCTCCCTACTGTTTTAGGCCGGCGAGGCCAGGCCACGTGTTCGGCGGAGCCGAAGGATCTCCTCCATCTAAGTCACTGCCGTCGAAGGTCTTACTCGGCGGTGAAACAGCTTCGCCGTCGAAGGAGGGATCTAATGTAATGTATAATAAATAACGACCAAAGGGTCGAGTAAATGTTTTGCAATTTCTCTCTCGCGTTAAGGCGACCAATATCTGGGCAGAAAAAAACAATCTGAGGGACCTCGACGCGTGAGGGATTGTGGATACAATGCACGTCACTATACGGATACTGTTACAAACACGCCTTGTCGACGTCCCTTTTTCGACTACGAAAAACAAAATGCAATACTCCGCAGTGACCACTGAATGTCGGACTACGCACAGCATGTGATTCTAAGCAGATTAACAAACATCAGAAACTAAATTACTTAACCTGCAGGTCTAGTGGAATTTTAAAGAATTTGCAAGGCCTGATGCGTCTCACTAATATCTTATTTCAGTAGTACACAAAAATGCTGTATTGATGCTCATTTTATATTTTGGATGCAACTAACTTCTGGTGACATTAAAAATATTACACCATTGCTAATCAAATGGGTGTGTTTGCAAATCAAGAGAATTTTTATTAGCAAACTCTGCTAATCAGTTTCTGAAAACTAATTTATGCCTTGGAGAACCAGTATTGCCTCGGCCAAGCTGGGGCCAGCAATATCAGTTTGCACTCATGCCGTCTGAACACGTCGATCACTCGAGGTACAAGAGGAATTGGAGTGAACGCTTACAGGCACATGCCTTCCGACAGGAAGGTAATGGCGTCCCGTATGCTCCTCGGGTGAGGAATTTGCTGGAAAATGCCACACAGTTCTTGTTTTCCCATGTTGCAAATGAGTCGACATCTGGTGTTCCGCCTGAAGATAAGGCAGACTTGATCGTATAGAAATTCCCACTCATGGCAGGATTGCAATTCCCTACTGAGGGAATCTACCACTGTGTTGTGTACCCTTGGTAGATGGAACATGAGGAAGTTGTTGTAGGCTACAACCCAAGTCCATAGGGGCTGAACTTCCGTTGACAGAACAGAGGACCGGGTGTCTTATTTGCGGATGTAAAACATGTGTTGTCGGTAAAAACACAGACTACCGGCTGTGTATTTGCGGTAGAAAAAACATCAGGACCAAGAACACAGCACACAATTCTAAAATACTGATGTGCAACACTCTTCAGGAGACCAGAGACCCCTGGCATGGAGACTGCCTGTTTGGGATCCCCAGCTCTGCAGTTACTTGTCCGTAGTGACCTCATGGTCCGGCAGGTGAAAAGGTGCCCCCTGAGTAATTTTGGAGTGAAGAGCATCGCAAAAGGTGCGTGATAACAGAATCCGGTCTTCCCACGTGCTGGAGATTTGTTTCCATCAAGCAATTCCTGGAGAGGCTGTATTCGAAGCATGCAGTTCTGGATTAAAGGGATGCATGACATAATCCCTAGCAGTGACTTGAACATGTGGACTGACGCTGACGTACTGTGCGATCGCAATACAGTTTTTGCTAACATGGTCTTCCCTCGGTCCCCTGAAGTGGTGGGGTGCAGGACAGCGCGTCCAGTCCTGCTCCTAAGAACACAGCGTGTTCCAAGTGGGTCAAGCAGGATTGGGCAGCATTAATCTAATCTAAAACGCCAGCGAAATTGAGCAATGGATCGTGGTCTCCTTGTGTCGACGAGCCAGTGGAAGACAGTATGCCTGGAGCAGTAAACCGAAGTATGGGTAGACATGCCCCCCTGAACACCATGGGTGAGTTGCCACTGGAGCCAGACATTTTATGAATAGCCTTGGAGCTGAGCGCAGGCCAAAAGGCAAGGCCTTGAAGTGAATGTCATCCTACAATGGCGAAACATAGGTACCTTTGGTGCCAAATATGGATTGGGACATGAAAGTAAGCGTCCTCCAGGTCAAAAGGTGACAGGAAATCCTGTTCCTGCAGCTGCATCAGAATATGCTGGAGGGCGACCAGCCTGAAGGTTTGAGCATGCAGGAACTTGTTAAGGAGGCATAATTCGAGTATGGGTTTCCCGCCCTGTGATTTTTTCTTTACGATAAAGTATCTCAAATACACTCCTTGCCCTTGTTGTTAGGGGACACGCTCAATCGACCCCCACCCCCTACTTGCCTGAATCCAGAGACTTGTATCTTTTCTCCAATCTGTCCTTTTTTCAGAGGGGCTGAAGAAGGGTTTCCCACGGTCAAAGACCATTTTCCCAGATGTCCTGCAAGACAGGTATGACAACCACAGACCGTTTGCTCCAGTCGCTGGCACAAGAAGAGGCCCTCCTTTTGCTCCTCTGGGATGAGAACCAAGAACTTAGCATCCCTGGATATAATGGAATGGAAGGAGATCATTTGATCAGGAGGACCAGTCACAATGGAGAGGGTCCTCTTGTTTGTCATCCCCTGGTATGACATTATCAAACACTTCCAAGGTATTAGTGCAAGTAAACATCACCTTGGGAGAAGTCCTCTGTCTCCATAAGGGGGGCAGGAGGAGGAAGAGCAGGTGTGCAAGCTCATGAAGGGTGTCCAGCTGGTGGTGGAGGAGCAGGCAACAGGCCAGCAGGGAACTCTTGGTGTGGAGGCACAGATGGGGCAGGTAGCCAATTTGCAACTCTGACACCAAAGTTTGTAGTGTGAATAAGATGTCTAAGGAGAGGTTGCATGGCTCTGGTTAAGTGGGAGCCAGCCTTTGACATGGCCCAGCAGGAGCAGAGACCACCCTTGGTGGGATGGCATATTTGTGGAAGCTCCAGTCAGAACAATTGGTAGACACTCCCCTGAAGTGCCATCCACGTGTGCATTGTAGTTGTCAGAGAAGACAGCTCCTTGCTGCATCACTGGCAGGTTGCATTATCTCCTCTGGTGGAAGGATAGTGTGTCCAGGAACAGCATGAGGAGTGTAAAGGGGTCAGAAAAAATAATGGATGGGTACGCCTCGGTCTAGGCAGTGCAGAAAGAACAGAAGTAGAATATGCAGCCGAAGCCAGACAAGGAGGTCTGCACCTTCGTAGTGTACGAGCTGGTTGTGGTGAAAGACGCCAATGGGGTCCTGCGCACCGTAGCTGTTGGCGAAGAAGTTGTTGTCGAAATTGGCATCGACTGGGCTATAGTAGATCAGCAGAACATGCTGATGGGCATTTTTTTGCAAAGAAAGCAGCCTGTGTGGACAAAATCATCGTAGATGGGAACGTAGATGTTGACATGGACGAGGATGCGGCCCAAACTGCGTTCGAATGACACTTATTAGCTCTTTTCCCAAAGGAAGAGACATTGATCTCTTGGATGAAAACGGTGCGTTTCGGTGGCCTGCTCCGTCTGAGTGATGCAAGGCTACGAACAGAGGCTGTATCAGAGGCTCCAGCACCATCGTCTAGCCATGTCACTAACCTCTAGTGACTATCTCGAAGGGTCTTGTTGGAGAGCAACTGGCGGATGGAACAATGGCTGATCTTGTGGTCAGAATAAAGACAGAGGCAGTTGTCTTGGTGATCCTCCACATAGACTTATTTAGATGACAGGTAGCACCAGCCTTGACAAGGCTTTTCTTCCCAGTGTCAGCCATAGTTTTACGGGCAGGTTCAACTCAACAGGAGGACATCAAAAGTAGTCGAAAACATTGATGAAATAGTAGCAAAATCGTCAAATAAATTGAGAGATTTTTTGAGGACCCTCAACACTGAAAATGCAGTAAAGAAATCTGACAATGTGGGAATACACAAACAGCATGTGAATCTATGAAAGATGCAATGATGGATAATTCTTATGTATGCCAGCTTGGAGTCATACTAGAATTAATAACATTTTATAAGTCAAAAAAGAAATGGAACTATGTGGCATTGAGAAAAAGATCAACCAGCATATTGTATCAGAAGCATTATCATGGCATGTTCCTGCGTTCTTTAAATTCAGGGAAAGGGCCAACACTCTACATCAGAAAATCCCAGGCAAAAGGCACAGCACAAGACCACACTCTGAACAAGGCCGAACGCATGAGGAAAGAGCTATTCCAGGACGGCAGTTCAAACGGAGGCGAAAGGTGGTGAGTCCTGAAAGGACATCAAGGAGGGAGTTGCCCTTGTCCTTTGCAACCCAGACCCGCGAAGCTTCTAAGGAAACATAAACCCGTGAATCCCAGCTAGCGGATGGTGTGACAGATGTTAACTGTACATGG
The DNA here is from genome assembly GCF_040938575.1 of Ambystoma mexicanum. Lineage (NCBI taxonomy): Eukaryota > Metazoa > Chordata > Amphibia > Caudata > Ambystomatidae > Ambystoma > Ambystoma mexicanum. The sequence goes on along the minus strand of NC_090922.1, from coordinate 20,152,177 downwards.
AACCCTCCCGCACGGATAGCCAGGCCTGGGAGACAAGATTGCCATTGTGGTACCATCTCAGCGGCAAAAGAAACGCCAACGAGTTTAGCAGAGCAGGTGAGTTGGAAGAACCTGATAGTGGACCGGACTGTTAAGCAAAGGGTTGCAGTGGCAACATTAAGAAGATTAATAGACGGATGTCTTTTTGTGAACGAACTTGGTACCAGAGATAGAGTGGTCCGGCACCACATGGGTGCTCAATTGAAGGTCTCTACCTGGTACCCCTCTCCTGTACCCTGAACAAAGGGAATGTGGAATTACAAACTTATTAAAACTACAAGTACTAAGAGGCCATAGGGACGGGCGGTGTGAGGTCTCAAGGTGTTCATACAAGGGTCAAGCCAAAACCCTTGTACAATCCAAAGTTCTTGACACGTTGTAGAAGTTTGAACGATTGTGAAATTGTGAACCCGACTGATGGAATTTGTGAAAAAAGGTGCTTGCGCCCGGCTGAGGGGAACGCTGTGCGAACAGTATTTTTGTGAAGCCAGCACTTGCCATAGGCTAACAGAGTGACCTGGCAAGACATGATCAGCCTTCGAAAGTCTCAGTTTAAAATTGGCTAGGCTTTGGGAGGTCTGAGCCAGGATGAGGGGGGACCTAACTTGAACATTGTGAGATTGTTTGAAAATACATTGAAACTTTTGAATATTACAAATGAAGAGATGATTGAAAGGCGGTAGTGAACCAGACTGTGGGATTCAAGAGGAGAAAAGTATAAGGAAGTGAAACTCAATCTGTGAAGAAGCTAAACTACATTTTGACAACAAGTATCAACCCGACTGAGGGATGTCCACAGTGAGTGGTTGGTCTGAGCCCGACTGAGGGAGGCTGACGACAGAGAAGGATTGGAGCCCGGCTGAGAGGGATCCAAGGGTGAAGGTTAATCACCCAATGTGAAGATTAACTGAAGGAACTTTTGTTTTGTTGTTGTCATATCAGGCCCTCTGAAGCAAGAGACTTTGCACAAGAAGAGACTTAGGCACAGAAGGCCATGATACAGAGAAAAGGAACTGTAAGGTCGTGCCAGAGAAGTCCAGGAGTGTGCTGTGCTCAAGAGTCCCACCTTGTCCCGTGCTAAAAACATGGGGAAGTGAGACCCCGGCCATAACTTCCTGACTTACCGTTTTGTGAACACTGCTTTCTTTTCTTGTGAACATTACCCCACACTATTTTGTAGCATAGTGGTAAGGATTGGCAATAGTTATAGTATGGCCCCTTTTTATTTTGACTAGACCCTACTAGTACTTTAATTATTTGATGGTCATAGCTTGCTCCCATCTTAGATTTGGGTTTAGAATAAGCATTTATCTCACTCTACAATTTAATAAACACTCTTGAACTAACCACTTGTGTCTGTCTTAATTTGATACCATGCCTTCCTTACAGTAGTGTCATGGCAAATCAACCACAGACTTCAGGTAGTTTGGTAAGCATCTTTAATCGCAATCAGGAAAGCAGCATACAGATTATCCACAAGACAGGACAAAAAGACAATCATGGAGCATTATATGGTGCAGCAAACCCTCATTCCAGGTTTACAGGGTTTTTACACAGTAATGCACACAGGTTCTTCTATGGAAGTTGGTGGTCCATGTGCGCACTTCATGATTCCCGCAATTCAACTCAGGGGAATTCTGAGGGTTCTCACACTTTTACAAAATGCTGCAGACCTTCTTGGATACATTTCTAGCAAATCAGCAGTTTCTACAACAACATCAATTCTCACATGGCTCAGGCAGAGACTGTCCACCTAATGAAGCCGGCATCGAGGAAGAGATCTAAACCACGCTTATTTAAGCCAAACAGGAACGACATCAAAAGCAGGCAAAGCAGAAGTGAGACGCACCTAGTAGTCTACCTAGAATTACATTTCAGTTGAGACATACACTCACCGACATGGGACAAAGCAGTTAAAGGTAGTAAGCTGTAGGGTAAAAAGACAGACCCAGAGCGACAAATGTAGAGGCCATGCTAGGCCCCATTTTGAGAGTGGAGCTGGCTCAGTATTGAGTTCCATTGAAATATAAATGCCAGTACAAAACAGTGATTTCACCATGAGGCCTAGTGAATGAGCGAGAATGGGCCTCCCTCCATTTTTAGAATTTAAGAGTATTCAGCAGGAAAAGAGAACAAGTTATTCTCTTACCTGGTAACGTTCTTTCAATGGGATGGTCCGACGACGTATTCCATATCTTTGACAGTAATTAGCACAGCTGTGCTGCTTCGGAAAATTTTCGGCGTCTGCGTCCTACGTCGATGACGTCGATGCGCCGTCCTTGAAGACTTCCTCCGACGGCCGACGTCACCCGATGTGATAAGTAGGACGCACGACGCCCGTAGCCTCAGTTGTAGTTTTTTTCCCCAGAACGTGTGACACCAGTCTTCTGCCAGTCAGATACACAAGGCCTTGCGGAAACGTAAGCTGCAATCGCATAAGAAATTCTGCAGCGGGGAAGGTAGAGAGGGAGCGATATGGAATACGTCGTCGGACCATCCCATCAAAAGAACGTTACCAGGTAAGAGAGTAACTTGTTCTTCGAGGGGATTGGGTCCTCCGACGTATTCCATATCTTAGACAGACTCCCAAAGCAGTACCAAAGCAAGGAGGTGGGAAAAGAATTTAGAACACAAATTTAGCATGCCCAATCAAATTGCGGAATAAATGACTGCCTTGCCAAAGGCCAGATCCTGCCTCGGATGGAATTGAGGGAATAGTGACGTACAAAAGTATGTACAGAAGCCCAGGTGGCTGCATCATAGATATTACGAATAGGAACACCCCTCTGTAGGGCAGTAGATGCCGCCGTACCCCTGTTAGAATGGGCCAGCATGCCAGCCGGTGGGTCCTTACCCGCCAAGCGGTAACACTCAGAGATAGCCAAAATAATCAAACGAGAAAGTCTGTTTCGTCACAACTTGTCCCAAACGCTTTCCAGCGTAATCAATGAAGAGTTGATCGTCCACTCTGACCCAGTACATGCGCGAAAAATAAAAGCTCGACGCTCTCCTAGGATCAAGCCTATGGAGCCTCTCCTATTCCTTACCAGGATGCGAAGGAGGATAGAATGCCAGAAGAACAACCTTCTGGCCCAAATGAAATTCCGAAACCACCTTCGGAAGAAAGGAAGGACGAACTCTAAGGACAACCCTGTCCTTATGAAACGCAGTGAAGGGTGGCTTAACTGAAAAGTGCCTGTAACTCACTCACTCAGTCTGCGAGGGGAAGTAACCGCAACCAAAAACACAGTTTTAAGAGTTAACAGTCTCAAAGGGCAAGAAGGCAAAGGCTCAAACGGAGCACCCATAAGAAACTTCAGAACAAGGTTCAAATCCCAACCGGGCACCAGAAAAGGTGACGGAGGAAACACATTAGTGAGCCCTTTCAAAAACTGAGAAATTAAAGGAATCTTAAAATAGGAACATTCTTCAGACGAGCGCTTAAATATGGACAGCGCCGCCAGGTAACCTTTAATGGTACCCACTTGTAAGCCCCTGTGGGCCAAAGAAAGCAAAAAAGACAGAACCATGGGAATGTCACATTCAAAAGGATCCACATTCTTAACTCTGCACCAGTCGCAGAATTTACGCCAACGGAACAGAGACTTTGTTGCCGGCCGTCTGGCCGAGAGCAACACCTCCAACACGTCTTCAGGGAGGTCCCAATCCTTATACCTCAAGCTTTCAGAAGCCAAGCGTGAAGGTTGAGGGATCTGACCTCTGGATGGAGAACCTGACAGCCCTCCCGTGAGAGCAGATCGTCTCAGTAGGGAAGACAACGTGGAGGGAAGATGGACAAGTCGAGAAGGTCCGGGTACCAGGCCCACGCCGGAGCAATAAGGATCATCCGAGAACTGAACCTCCGTAACCTCCGCAGTACTTATGGGGTGACGGGGACTGGAGGCAACGCATACAGCAGTGGGAATGACCACTCCACCACGAACGCGTCTCCTAAGGCTCCTTTTGGAGGAAATTCCCGTGAGCAGAACCTTTCGCACTTCCGGTTGACACTGGAGGCAAAGAGATCCACTTGAGGGGTCCCCAAAAGGGCAAAGATCTCCTGAGCCAGCTCCCACTCGTGAGAGATCGTGCTCTGCCTGCTCGGAGTGTCTGCCGTCTCGTTGTCGTCTCCGGCCAGATGAACAGCCGAGATTGAAACTTCCTGCTGGATGGCCCAGAACTCGAGCGGCATCGCCTCCCTGCACAGAGGAAGTGACCCTGCCCCCCCTTTTTGTTGAGGTAGTGCATGGCCACCGTGTTGTCCACCAGGATCAGGACACTCTTTCCTCGCACAGTCGGCAGAAAAGCCTTCAGGGCTAGCCTGGCGGCCCACAGCTCCAACAGATTGATATGGAGTCTAGACTCCGACGGAGATCAACGACCGCTGACTGTCAATTCGTTGGCATGAGCTCCCCATCCCGTGAGGGATGAGTCCGTCACAATCGTCACCTCCGGCCAGGGAAGCCAAAACGGAGCCCCCTTCATCAGATTGCCTTTGACGGCCCACCACAGAAGGTCCTGGGCGACCGAGGGCAGCACCTGAACAGGGTCCGACATCCTGCCGGAAGATTGCGACCACTGTATCTTGAGTGCCCACTGCAAAGATCTCATCCGCAGACGAGCCTCTGGCACCAGAAGAATGCACGATGCCATGAGGCCAAGCAACCTCAAGAACTCAAACGCCGGGAGCGTCTGGGCAAGTTGAAACTTGTGCACCATCTGCTGAATGTGAAGAGCCCTCACCTGGGGAGGAAAACACAGCCCCAGGGATGTGTTGAGCACTGCTCCGATGTACTGGAGCCGCTGTGTTGGCATCAAATGGGACTTCTTTAAATTGAGGGAGAAGCCCAGCTTGTGAAGGGAGTGGCAGGTGACGGACAGATGATCCAGGACTTGCTCGGGAGAGCTCCCCCTGATCAACCAATCGTCCAGGTAGGGGTAGACGTGAATCCCCCCCTTTCCTGAGATGTGCTGCCACCACCACCATGAGCTTGGTGAAAACCCTCGGGGTGGAGGTCAATCCGAACGGCAGGACCCGAAACTGAAAGTGCGAGTCGCCAACCGCGAACCTCACTTACTTCTTGTGCTTGGGATGGATCGGCACATGGAAGTAAGCGTCCTTGAGGTCGAGAGACAGCAACCAGTCCTGAAGTTGAAGGGCCTGGAGGATTTGAGAGAGAGTAACCATCTTGAACTTGTCCTTCCTGAGGAGTTTGTTCAAACCGCGCAAGTCCATGATGGGTCTCAATCCCCCGTCTTTCTTGGAAATCAAAAAATAAGGGGAATACCATCCCTTGTTCCTCTCTGCTACAGGCACCAGTTCTGCTGGAGAAAGGCGCCATAGGGCTTGAACCTCCTGCACAGCGAGCGGATCCGGACTCTGCAACGAGATTCCCCGGTGGATTGTCGCGAGGCCTCTGCCGAAAGGGAAGACAGTAGCCGTGGTCTATGATCTCCAGAACCCACACATCTGAAGTAATGGCACGCCATCCGACAAGATGCTGTGCCAGCCTTCCCCCAACCGGCAGACCATGGGACATGGCCTCATGACTGAGCTGAAGCGGCTGCGGCGTTGCCTGAGGGCAAAGAGGCAACTGCCCGAGCGGCCTTGGCACCTCGAGTACCCTGCTTTCTACCTCTGGCACTCCTACGGTGGCCCCTTTGACTGGCAGCTCCTCTCACTTTACCAAAGGATGGAGTAATAACGAAAGAAACCTCCCCTCCATTGCTGTCCCCTAGGACGAAAAGGCGGAGGTTGGCGAACTGCAGCGCCCAACCACTTTGCTGCAGCTTTGGAGGTCTGCAACCTCTCAAGGCTCTCGTCAGCCTTGCTGTCAAAAAGATGTTCACCATCAAAGGGCATGTTGAGGAGCCGGGCCTGCACATCAGGAGCAAACCCTGACTTCCGCAACCATGCAAACCTGCGTATTACGGTGCACGCCGCCATGGACCGGCTGACGCAATCTGCCATGTCCAAACCCGACTGAACTGCCTCACACATGGCATCCTTGCCATCTTGGACCATAGCAAGAAAACCATCCCATTTGTCCCCTTCGGGAATATGTTCAGCCACTAAGGAAACACAGTTCCACAGAGTGTGCGTGAAACGTGACAAGGCACATACAGAGTTGGCCGCCTGAAGAGCCATATACCCTGAAGAAAACACTTTCTTCGCCCAACCATCAAAACGCTTGTCGTCCCTATCAGGAGGGATGGTAGGATACAACGCCTGCTTTGCTGGGGCCGTAGCCGCCTGCACCACCAACTCTCCGGAGTGGGGTGCTTGGTCAAGTAGCAGGGGTCGCTACTAGCTGGGCCGTATTTTCGCGGCAAAGACTTGCCCACTGCTGGGAGACTCTCCGGAGCAGTCCAAGCCGCCGCCGCCACCCTCCTCTGTAGAGCCATATGGAACGGCAGTACCGGGTCAGTTGGTGGACCTTGGTTGAGGATATCCATGAGGTCATCCTGAAGAAAATCCCCTGGGGGAGCAGACCACCCCAAGTGCTCGGTGACCCCAGACATAAGGCGACGGTACGAGGAGTGGGCATGGGTGCCAGGCTCCGGCCTACAAAACTCCACCTCCGGAGAGGTGTCCAGACCACTGGCGCCGTGCAGGGACTGACACAGGTCCTCAATCTGGCTATGGCCCGAGAGAATCTCATCTGGCACTGTATCACGAACCATGCCATCATCAGAGCCCTCATCCACCTCCGAAATGTACTCAAGATGGCGGAAAGTTGGCACAGAATGGGGAACAAAGCCATGCTTGACCTTGGCCAGAGCCTTTCTAGGGGGTTCCACCGTGCACAGGGGTACCCCCGTCAAAACAGCCTTGAAAGGCGTCGAGTGAATCGGCATCTACGCCGAACGCGGCGCCGACAGCATCGACTGCGTCGACACAGGCCTCGAGGGCAAAGCACCGAGCGTGTCCCTCGACATCCTGGGCGCCGATGGCATCAACAACTTCCTCGGAGGCGGAGCCTTGAGAGAGTCCCTCAACGACCTCGGCGCCACAGGCATCGATATCTTCCTCGAAGACATCACAGGCTCACACGGTCTCCAGCGTGTCGAGGACCAGGACTTGGAACGGGCATGACTAGAACGATTCCCCTTGTCCAAGCTGGACCACTCCCGCAAATCGTGCCGACCACCCGAGCCCGAAGGCGTACGAGCGGTGTCTAGTCCGATCACGGCCGACCCCACTCGGAGGTGCGGATGGACCAGTGCGAGAATCGCTAGCATTTTCTTACCGAATGAAGCCCATTCCTCCGGCGTCGCATGCTTGGTGGGATAAGCGACCCGCCGACGGGTGGAGTCCTCAGATGAGGACGGGGAAGGCGACCGATGACGGTGCTTCCTTGAGTGCCTCGGAGAGGCAGAGGAGTGGCGGGACCCACTCTGGGACCGAGCCCCACTGGACTTCTGTCGACGATGCAGAGAGTCGCCCCTCGAATCGTCCGTTGAAAGCCCTGCGGACCTCGACTTCCGGGGCTTGGACACCTTACCGACCGACAGTTTGTTCTTTTTACGCTCCCGCAAGGCTTTAGACGTAAGTGACTGGCAGTCGACACAATCATCCGTGTCATGGGCCTCCCCGAGGCACAAGAGGCAGGCGTTGTGCGAGTCCGTCACCAACATCTTGGACCCGCAGTCCCCGCACTTCTTGAAGCCCGGACGCGGGGTGCAAGAAGAGGTAGACATCTCGAAGGACTAGAACTTCACAAACTAACAGGTTCGACGGACCGAAAGAACAAACTCCAAAGAGTCGAGGTGCGCCGAGATCTCCGAAGCGAACATGTTCGTGGTAAAAATGGAACTGAGGCTACTGGCGTCGTGCGTCCTACTTATAACATCCAGTGATATCGGCCGTCGGAGGAGTTCCTCGAGGGTGGCATATCGACGTCATCAACGCAGGACGCCGAAAGATTTTCCGAAGTAGCACAGCTGTGGTGATTACTGTCATAGATATGGAATACGTCGGAGGACCCAATCCCCTCGAATTATTGTTATTATTACCTGCCAAACCTTGCTTATAGACCGTAGGTACGTTTGAGTGTCTGGCGGTGTAGACAGAGTCATCTGAGTAAGTGAATGTGTAAGTATTCCAATCAAACCAATATGCAAACATATCCCCCCGCCCCAACCTGAAGATCTGTCGCCTGAACACGCGCTGGTCAAAAGAACACACCGTCAGCACTAAACCAAGAACATATTACGCCCCAAAGAATCAAACTACGGCTGTGTACAACAATCAAATGGTGTTGATTGAATCAAATGTGGGGGGTGGGAGGGTGCGCTGAGCTACACAACAGGAGCCAAGACCCTCCAGATGTGGTTCGGCCCATCTCCAAGCTTCTCGGGGATCAGTAAAATGCACTGTGGTGCCTTTATGGTAGATTGTCAGTTGCGCTGGAAAAAGTAGACCATATTTCACGTTCATGGAGTATAAGCGTCGAATCAGTTGATCAAAGGATTGTCTGGTGCGTTGCACTTCTCGAGTGTAGTCTGGAAAGAAGGCAAACCGAGATCCGTTGTATGTAATTGATCCCTTCGCACTGCCCATATGGAGCAATGCATCTCTGTCTCTATAGTTCAACAGTCTGGCAATGACCATGCGTGGTGGTGCACCTGGTATAGATCTTCCTGATGGCATGTGGTGAGCCCTCACCACGGAAAAAAAGTTTGAGAAAGTCTTGGGTGAAAAGACGTCCACCAAACACTGCTCAAGAAAGAGTTCCATACTAGGCACATCCATTTTCTCGGGGTGCCCCAGGATGCATACATTATTGCATCGTGATCTTCCACCTCCTTCATCAATGCAGGCCTCATTGCCTTGAGATGTGTCATCACTTTGGAGATTTGTTGATCGACATTTCTCAGTCCGTCTTCCACCCCAGAGATGCAATGCTCTGCCTTCCCCATACGGGAGGATAACTTCTGTAAATCATGTTGGATAAATGACAACTCTGCTGTGATGCTGTCCATTTTCTTTTCCATGGAGGAGCGGGAGTTGGCTATGGCGGCCATCACATCTTTTAGGGAGAGGTGCTCATCCGTTGCAGAAGTGTCGGATTGTGTTGCTTGGTCAGCAGGGGCATTAGCCAAACTCGTTGCATACGGTTCCATTTTGCTCTGTGTAGACTTCTTTCGGTTTTTCCTTGACCATGATGTGTGAGTGGGTCAGAAGAACGTAGCACCCAGGTATATTTTACAGCGTGGACAGATACACCCCAACAATTGCACCAATAGCCGACTGCTAGTATGCTCTCAGGTAGTAAACCTCACAGGATCCGCAGTGCAAGCCAGGGAGGTGATTTTTCAAGAAGTTCCCTCTGCTCAACGGTGCCCTTAGCGATGGTTTATGCAGTAGGCATCACGGTTCCCAACAGTTGAGAGCCAGGGTTTCGCTATAGATTTAGGTTGAGGGAAGCGCGATGTTGGACAAGGTGTGGCACACCGACAGTAGTGTCATGGTCACACCCCCCCCCCGCCTCACAGAAAATGCATTTTATTCAATTGGATTGTGTGTGCGCGCCACAGTTCGTATGTTCCAATATATCCTTACAATGTAAACAATTAAATTCCTCAATGTCCTCCACCCCCCGGGTCCCGTCTCCTTCCCGACAAGGGAGAGTATCCAGGTACAGGGCAGTCCCAAGTCGCTGCTTTCGTACTCACTGGGCCCGCACTGTCCTGGCCCTGCTAAGTCGGTGCCTTTGTTCCAATTAGTAGCAATAGCCAGGTATTCATAGGTCTCAAGTTAGTCACCTTAGAGAGTCTTGTGGAACAGTGTCAGAATTCTCCTTCACAAACTTGACCCCGTAGTGTAGAAGAAGAATTATTCCCACTTAGGTACAGGTCGATACACAATAGCAGAAAATCCCTTAACTCCAAGGAAACAAAGAAAATGCCAAATCTGAAGCAGTGAAAGTCTGCCGAGGCGGGGCTAAAGTAAAGGATGTCACGTGATTAACGTCGGATTCCCAGACGCCGGTTACCTCCCCTTAGCAAGGGCCTCCATACCTTCCCTTGGCAACTTCCAGCCACCAAGGAAAGCCGTGTTTCGAACTCCTGGATGCCAATGCCCACGTTTTCTCATGGGAGTTACATTAAGAGAGGCATGAGCCGTTTGTGATTTCTGCTAACAACGCCACGAGTGCCTAATCATGACATTACCCTCCCCTAAAGATAGGCCCCCTCTCCGAGAGGCCCAGAAATTGGCAATCAACCGAGAGGCATGTATATTACCAACAGGCTCCCACGTCCGATCCTCCGGACCATGGCCTTTCCAATCCACATAGTATAACCTGACACCCCAGGAGACCTTGGTAGCCAGAATCCTATTGACCTCATACTCCTCCTCCCCTGCACATGAATAGGAGGTGGATGGGACAGAATACTGGTAGCTGGGTGGAAAGGCTTAAGAAGGGAAACGTGGAAGACCGGATGCACCTTCCACTTCGTAGGAAGGAGCAAACGGACAGCCACCGTGTTAATCAAAGCTGTGATCTCATAAGGCCCAATGAATCGAGGCAGTAGCACCCTTCTCCCAGGAATGTGCAAATTCCTAGTGGAGAACCAGACTTTTTCACTCACCGCATAATCTGGGGAAGGAGAACAGTGGATGTCAGCAAAATGTGTGGCACGGTTCTGTGCCGTCACTAAAGGTTGTTTAACTTGATTCTGTATGGAAACCAGATGATTGACACAAAAAGAGGCCGCCGGGTTGTTAGCCGGCAGAGCAAGAGAAATAGTCAAGGACCTGGGAAGGCGTCCACACAAGGCAAAAAACGGGGAGGGCTGGGTGGAAGAATGGAGAGAATTATTGTACGCGAATTCTGCCTTACTAAGGACAGAAAGCCAGGTTTCCTGGTACTGATAGGTCAGACACCTGAGGTGTTGTTCCACGGTAGAGTTTAGGCGCTCCGTCTGACCATCCGTTTGTGGATGATACGAACTGGAATACCTATTGTCTATACCGAATGAAGCTATAAGCGACCTCCAAAAGTGAGAAGTGAATTGTGAACCTCTATCCGTGATGATAATGGAGGGCAGACCAAAAAAACCAAACACATTCTTCAAAAATAAATCTGCCAACATAGGAGCTGATGCCAGGCCTCGACAAGGTACAAACTAAGCCAACTTGGTCAGGTAGTCAATGACAACCCATATGGTGTCCAAACCAGAGACTGAAGGTAATTCGACTACAAAGTCCATAGATTTCATATACCAAGGTTGGTCAGGTATTGGCATGGATTGAAACAGACCCACTGGTTTGGCATTGGTGCTTTTGCATTGGGCGCAAACAAAGTGCAATATACTCTGAAACATCCTTCAACATAGATGGCCACCAACACCACCGATGTAGGAGGTCTAAGGTTTTCTTAATGCCAGGATGTGCAGCTACCATAGAATCATGGTACCATTGTATTTCTTTTCTACGAGTGTTATCATCCGGAATATATAGCAGACCTTTAACATAAGGTAAATACCGTACGACATCTATGTTGAGTTGTTTAATCTCAATTTGATTTTTCTTCACCCATTCTTGTAGATCCGTACGGAGCGTGGGTTGAAGCGTACAACCGCACACTACCTGATGTTGCAGAAGGAGAGGCCCATTGGTTCGTTTGACAGAAGAAACCCTGTGCATATGTGACAAGGCGTCCGCTTTGGTATGTAGTGAACCAGGCCTATATGTGATATTGAAATGAAACGAAAGAATTTGTGCCACCTGGAATGACATGCAGTGGAACACTTCACTGATTGCAATGCCACCAGATTCTTGTGATCAGTAAATACCTGGCAGAAAGGGCCGTGACCAATAAGTGATGCTGCCAATTCATGAAAGAGTCCCGTACCGCTAAAGGTTTCCTTTCTGTGATAGTATAATTTCTTTCATAGGAGGTCAACTTGCGTCAATGGAATGCAACAGGATTTAACCTGTTAGCTTCCCAGCATTCTTGTGATAAAATGGCACCAAGAGCAATGTCAGAAGCATCCACCTCAATCACAAAAGGGAGGGAAGGATTCACGTGTTGGAGAACAGGGGCTGTGGTGAAGCCGGTTTTGAGGGCGATAAAGGCATGATTTGTATCTTCATCCCAGCGGAAAGACTTTTTACTACTTGTAAGGGCGGTGAATGGAGCAACCACATTAGAGAAATCTTGGATGAACCTTCTATAGAAGTTTGCAAAGCCCAGAAATGACTGAGTGGCTTTCAGCGACGTGGGTGTAGGCCAATCCAAAACCGCCTTGACCTTGGACTGACTCATTTGGATTCCTTTGCTCGTTATTTCATAGCCAAGGAATTCCACCTCCGTGGCATGGAAAATGCACTTCTCCAACTTGGCAAACAGATTGTTGTCACAAAGTCTTTGGAGGACTTGGGTGACATGTAGTACGTGTAACTCATAAAATGAAGAATACACCAATATATCATCCAAATATACAACTAGAAATTGGTCCATCATGTAATGAAGACATTGTTTGTAAAATACTGAAAGGTAGCTGGTGCATTGCATAGCCCAAATGGCATGACTATGCTCGAATAAACCATACTTAGTCTTAAAGGCGGTTTTCCACCTGTCACCGGTACGTATTTGGACCAAATTATACGCTCCTCTCAGATCCAACTTGGTAAAAATAACTGAAGAACCCAACTGGTCCAATAGGACTGAAATAAGAGGTATGGGGTATTGGTTCCTAATAGTGATAGAATTGAGGGCCCTGTAATCAATACAAGGACGGAGGACCCCCCCTCCTTCTTGGGAACAAAGAACAACGGAAAAGCTGCAGGAGAAAGGGACGGGCAGATAAACCCTGACTTAAGAGCCTTATCGATATACTCTTTAAGAACAAAATCTTCCTTGTGCGTTAATGAATAGATCCTTCCAGAGGGTATCTTGGCTCCCGGAACCAGATCAATGGGACAATCGTATGGCCTGTGGGGAGGTAAAATCGTGCCTCCCCCTTTGTGGAAAACGTCTTTGGAATCAACATATTCATTAGGCAAAACACCCGTGACCACAGCTCGATTATAGGGGCAACATCCATTACAGGGCGACAAGGATTGCTCACCGGTGAAGTAGAAACCCAACACCTGTTTTCACAGTATTCCGTCAATAATTCAATACTGCAGCGTGACAGTCTATGACTGGATTGTGCACCCTAAGCAATGGAATCCCAAGTATGAGCTTGAACTGTGGGGCGGAGATGAGATCAAAAGATAATATCTCAGTATGTCCATGTACGGTTTCCATAAGTAACTCAGCTGTCTGTTGGGTCACCAAACCGGATAACCAGGTCGAACCATCCACAGCGTTCACAACCGCAGGAATTTCTTTCTCAATAATAGGCAATGCCAATTCTTTGGTATATAGGGTATCAATATAACTCCCTGTAGCACCGGAATCCAGTACTGCAGTAGCTGGGATCGCCTTACCTGGAGTAACCGTAAAAGCAACCGTCATTGTAAATGGTAGCACTAGTTGTGAGTCCATTGATGAAGTCGAGCTCGGTAAATGGACTCCCTTCATTGCTGAGCTTTCAAGTTTCCCTGTTTCTTAGTACAAGATTTCAAAATGTGATCAGAAGAGCCGCAATAAAAACACAAATTGTTCTTCTTTCAGCGTTCTCGCTGCATAGGTTCTGCATCCATAGCTGGTAAGGGGGTTACTGGGATGGAATGGAACAAACCCCTTTTTCACCTTTCCTGGCAGACCTACAGGCATCTATTTGTAGAACCAATTCCATTAGTTCTGGAAATGTAACCGGAACCGCATGGCATTGCAAGGGTGTCTTTAAGGGAGTTGGACAACCCTTTGTAAAACAATGAAGCTTTTTTATCGTCTGGCCACCCTGCTTCGACAGCCATCTGATTGAATTTGGCCAAATAGTCAAGGAGTGTTAGATCACCTTGCTGTAAACTTAATAACTCCAATTCCATAGTTTGGGCCTTATAGCGGGTGCCAAATACCTTATTCATAGCCTCAATTAGAGCATCGCAATCAAACAGCGGACTCCCTTCTTCCAAAAGAGGGTTGGCCATGCTACTGCAGTGCCCCCAAGATGGGACAATAAAAACGCAGCCTTAGTGGAAGCGTCAGGTAAGGACCCTGGTCAGCACAAATAGTGTAAACAACATTGATTTAGGAAAGTCCTAAAGTGCTTTGGGTCCCCATGAAATCTCTCCGGAGGAGCCAACGGAAACTGTCATGCGATGTAAACCGGCCCACATCAGCTCGTGAGGGCTCACTAACTGACCCAGAAGGAGCTGTAGGCAGAAGAGCCGGTAAAGAGGGAGGATGCATAGCAGTCTGTAATTCCAAATTTTGCTCTTGCGTAGTGGCATGAGCCATAGCCATGTCAGTCCGCAGGTCTGCCACTAACTGGAGAATGTTAGCCAGTGTCTCGTTGGGGTCCATTTTGTAAGGTTTCTGAATATGTCAGAATTCTCCTTCACAAACTTGACCCCGTAGTGTAGAAGAGTTCTTCCCACTAATGTATCCCTCTGAATGTACAAAGAAACATGCAGAGGGATCAATGAATTGAAAGACTGGATAATAGCAGTCTGTAATTCCCAAATCAGCCGAGGGAAAACCAAAGGCAAAGTTCAAAAGCGGCCTGGGTAGTAGTAAACATGCGGGCACAAAATGAAACTAAAGGAGAGAGCGAAGCAGGTCCAGGGACATAATGTAGAGGGTCCGTAATACCAGAGAAGTCACAGATTACCAGAATAGACAAGGGCACTCCAGGGACAGGTCGATACACAATAGCATAAAATCACTTAACTCCAAGGAAACAAAGAAAACGCTAAATCGGAAGTAGTGAAAGTCTGGCGGGGCTAAAGTAAAGGATGTCACGTGATTAATGTCAGATTCCCAGACGCCGGTTGCCTCCCCTTAGCAACGGCCTCCACATCTTCCATGACAACTTCCAGCCACCAAGGAAAGCAGTGTTTCGAACTCTTGGACAATGATGCCCACGTTTTCTCATGGGAGTTACATTAAGAGAGGCATGAGCAGTTCGTGATTTCTGCGAACAACGCCCCGAGTGCCTAATCATGATAAACAGGCCAGGGGAGCCAACGGTCAAAGCGCAGTGTGTTCACCACTGACCTCGATTGCGGCTCACTTGTTGGGTGGCGTGGTCCGGAACCCAGTAGAAGCTGGGGTTTCTATATCTGATCGCAATGTCGGGTAGCGGTATCCCGCTGGGGTTGGGAGGCCAGGAACTTGTTCTTTCAACAAGCAGTCAGTGAGGTGCATTATTATGTAAACAGTCTGTTTACGTCACAGACCATATGATGCATTGAAGCCGTACCGTTGCAAACACTCAGCTCCTCAATGGTCTGCACTGCCCAGATATCATCTCCCTCCCAGCGTGGTGCAATGGTGGGGTGCTAGGCGGTCCTACGTAGCAGCGCAGCCCGCGTTCTTACCGGGTCTGCGATGTTCCAATCCTGCCAGGCCGGTGTCTGTCTCCTTTGGCAGCAGCACGGAAGGCGCGCACAGGTGTCGGAGTGGCGCCTTGCAGTGTTCCAGTTCCTCGGTCGGTGTTATGAAGATGATGGACCAGCGGGTTTCGTGATGCAGGTTTGCAGTGCGGTGTGCGCTCTCCTGTTCTCATCCAGGCGAAGTTACTGATTTGCGGATAATCGCTCCACCGAGGTGGTCCATGGGCTCAGAGGGTCTCAGCAAAATGGCGACCAGCGAGGGCCACTTTTCGATCTTCAAAAATCAGCAATTATTGCTTCCAGATCTTCACAGGACCGTCACTGTTACCACCACACCTGTGTCAGTTCATGAACAGCAAAGTTGTGTTAACAATATTGGGCAATGAATCAGGATAATAATCAGGATATACACAGCACCCACGGAGCTGCCAGCAGACATGTCGTCACTCGTCCATCTCCGAACACCGCCCCTCCCCCCACCCATGTCATTTTGAGATGGCAAGTCTTTCTTCTACCTCAGCCTACATCATACATATATCCTAACTTCTGGTCCTATCAGCAGCCAGTGGGCATCTTGGTGGGAGGTGAATGGAGAGTGCTAGCCAATGGGAATTGTGATAATGTTGGAGTGTCATCAGCCCTATAAGAGGTCAATTTTGCATCAGAACAGGGCTTTTTCACTTTATTCCTAGAGATAGCCTACTGCCGGACTATTGCGAGGAACAATTAGCAGAGAGGCCTCAATCCTTGCATTGGAGAAAGTGAGAGAAATCTGGAAGCTAGCTGGGAGCCAACCAGAGGAGCCAGAGGGAGTCTGGGTGCAGGAGAAAAGCCTTGACTGAAAGCCCTTGACCAGATCTGTCCTGTCCTCAGAGGAGCCGTGCTGTTTTTCCCTGACCAAGGGCTCCCATATAAGTAGACTAATCCAAAAGCCATCAATTTTGTGGGGAGCTAACAGTCTCAGCCCTTTCCATTAATGGGTAGTTGGGGAGGGGGGAGTGAATCTGGGTAGGCCATTGGCACATTGTATTAAATCTAATTAATTCCACTATAGAAAATCATTGTATCCATTTAAATTGCATTGTGTTGGGAACAACCCTCCTTAATACTTTCCATTGAATTTTGGGGAGGGGGAAGCTGTGCAGATCCTTAGCGCATTGAATTGAAGTTAAATCAATTAATTCCCATACACAAAATTACAGGAGTGCTGTTAAAATTAGAAAACTAACAAAGTTCATGCCCAGTGTGTTACAGCCAGCATAGACCATAAAGGCTTGGGTGACTGGCCTTCTGAAACCCCCGACTCCTGTCCCGAAGGGGGGGGTGTCCATAATCCCAAAATAAGTAACCCTATAATGCAGCTATTCAAGTGAATGTTTTGCCAAACCTTAAATATTCTTACTATACACCAGTCTGGTTCCTAATCCATTGGTGACATAGGGTATTTGTTAGGGTGGGTGCGAGACGGGTTGGAGGCCTCACTAAACTTGAATCTGTAGAAATACTTTCGGTGCGTGCCACCTTGTTTGGGGGAGGGGTGGGATGGTGGGACTCCTTGAGTCGAGTGTGACTGCCTAATAAACTGCAACAAAGGCACAGATTAACTCGTCAGATGCAGATGTTTGACCCAACAGAAGAAAGGCAGACATATATAAACGGATGACCCCATTTACTTACTGCTACCACAAATCCTTCATCTGAGACCTTCACACTAGTCTCATCCAATTTTAGCTTCAGAGGAGCAGACACTGCAGAAAGGTATATCATGGCAGTGTACTTCAGTGGTATTCAAATACAGTATTTGCGTTGGAGCATCTTTTACATTGAGTGTGGGTAAAGATGCATTGCTATTTGGATATCAACATGAAACAATACAGGACCAGAAGCAGAACAAGTATCATGAGGGCAATCTGCACAATGAAAGTTCCCAATGAACATAATGAACCTAGGAACCGAATGAATGTAGGAAACCTGTGACCCAGGATCAAATGGTCTCAACCTGAACTTGGATCTCATGAAGGGCAGCTAAGTGTGGCAGATGTGACTATATCAGTGATGTTGCCATCAGAATTTGGATTATAAGGGCAACATTCACTCTTTACGAGAGCGCACACACCACTGTTGGATGCTAAGAGGGTGTCGAGTGCCATACAGTTCTGAACCAACACAGAAAGAAAAGCCACTTGTTCGAGGGACAGGAGGGACATGGCAGTGGCATGCGCAACATATTCTACTATCCTGGATGAGATGCACCCCCTGTACGAGCGCTCTCTTAATGTGCGCTTCAGACTAGGATTTCTACCTACAGCATGCTACACTCAATATTGGTCTGTTCTTAATACTGGTTTATGTCCCCTTTGTGACGCTGCTGATGAATCCCTCGTGCACTTTACATTAATATGTCTGGTTTTATTGTCCTTGAAACACATGTCCCTGAGACCCATCTAGTTGTTATTGAACTTAAGGACGCTTTTTTTTTCTTTCTTGGATTGGAAGGTTCTCTCCTCGACAGCGAGATATGTTAATCGTGCTTGGATTTTAAGAAATAAATTACTGTCCAGCGCCTGAACAAAAATGTGAGGCATCCTGAGGGGGCTGAAAGCATGCTCTCCTTTCAGGAGCTCCCTTGTGCAGAGATTCTACCCCTTGGGAACTGTGTGTTTTTAATGTTTTATTCAATTTTGTCTTGTTTCCACTATTATACCATACCTGTGCTTGCCTAATCCCCTTGTGTATGGTCCTTTTATGCTTGTATGTTTGCTAATGGTTTAAGCCGAATAAAGAACATTAAAACAATCAGACCAGTCCAGGATTTTGCAGCATGAAATGGCAAATTTTGTGGCATGAAATGGCATATTTTGCGGCACAAACCTTTATTTATTACGGCATTTTTGCGGGATATTTTGTATTAACTGGAGGGTGTAAGATTTCCACATTGCAGGAAATAGGCAGAGTGCAAGGCTACAAGAGAGCCAGGGTATCATTATTATGTATCATTTGTATTAATTTAATAGGAAGAGTCCCAGATGTCTCTGGCTTGGCAGAACAGTGTTTGATTTGGCTACATTTTTGGTTTAATGTGCATGCCTATTTAATAGTATTAACTAAATTGATCATTATCAGTTGTAATGCTGAAAATATTCCCTTTCTATGTTCTCCAATCCCCCAAACACCCACACACCTCTCACCAACACACATCACACATCTCACCAACTCCCCATCAAAACTTGCATTCCTGAACCTCTCATTCTCTCATACAAATACTCACGTGCTATGTCACACTGTCAAGTCACAATTTCCACTGCCCATCCCCTGCCACACTACAATTCATACTCCCAACTCACACCTTACACTCAATTCCTCCCGCAATATACAGTCCTTCATTCTTTTGTGCTGCTTCTGCATCTTGCATCCTTTCTCCCATTCTATCACACTCTTCCCTCATTCTTTTTCCCAATCTACAGCTCACTGCCTCTTTCCGGCCAACCGCTTCCTCTCTGCTTTTTGGCTCACTGACCACATGCTCCCTCTACTTTCTGTACCTCCGCTCGCTCTCAGATTTCGGGCCCACTGCATCACTGCTTCCTCTGCTCTCTTGTGCACCGCTTCCTCCTCTGACCCACTGCTCTCGCTCTGCTTTCTTGCCTATCACTTCACATCTCACCCATCACTCTCCCTCTCTCTCCTTTCCCTCTCATAGTGTAACCATTTTTCTATTTTTTTTTAAATATAGATTTTGACCCAGATCCTAAAAAAATGGGGCATTTTAAAATAGAGCCGAGGATATGCTATTTTTAAACAACCCATTTTTGGAAATGAGCAGGTCACTTTATTCTCAAAGGTGACCGGTGCATTTCCACAGGCTTGAGCTGTAGGGCGAATTGTGCGCTGGCCAGCTGCCTTGAATGATGTTCTGGGTTGTTTGACCGAAGTGTAATTATTTGCAGCAGAATTGACCATAGTCCATTTTGCAGCAAATTGATTTGCACTTCAGCCAAACAACCCAAAACGTACCTTTCACCACCACCCCCTCCCCTACTTAACTGCTTGGTCACTGCCGCTTCCCCTACAACCCTGCGTTGTCAGATCCGTCCCTCTAACGCGGGTCGGATCTGACTTTGCAGGGTCCCTTTTTCGTTATTTTCTTTTTTTTCCTGTCCACGCCTCCAATTTTAAGGAAGTGGGGAACACCCCTGCAACTCCCTAACGCAAATAATACTGAACTTGGGGAGCGGGTGACACCCCCGCAACACATGTTCGGTATTTATAAAAAAATCGATCGAATAGTACTGGACGAAATAGGTCAAATTGTACCATTCGATCGATTTTTGTCATCAAAATGGGTAGTACCTTGAATAGAATCGCTCTACCGACAGTCTTCTGCAAACTCCCAGCGCCTTTCCCAGTGACAGGCCCTTCCACTGTAAAATGCGACCCAAAAAATCCATTTTTATCCTGTTTGAGGAACAGAAATGCAAGTGACACAGCAGCGGTTCATACCTTAAAAGAAATGCATGCTAGGGTCAGGAAAGACCCTGTCATGCAGTGGCACCCCCACATCCCGTGCGTGTAGGGTTGCCTACAATTTCTGCACATTTAAAAGTGCATCTTGCTTGGAAATGAGTGATGCGATTTTAAATTGGCAGAAACGCCACTTTATTTGATCAAGGAGGAGAAAAAGGCCATCTGAATGGGCGCACATATAAAATGGCCCATTCATGTGTCCCTTGTGGATTGGGCTGCTCATTTCTTGCGGAAAAAAAGTTGAGAACTTGGCACCCTGAGTAATTATTTTTTAAACAGTAATTTTTACAGATTATTTTTTTTTTTTTTAAATGGCAAATTTTTTTTTTTTTTTTAAAGGTGCTGTTTTTGCAAAATCGCTATAAGCTGGAGGGTCTGAACAATATATATTCTACTAGCCTGGATAATTGATCTCAGTACAGCTTGACCTGCGATCCAGGAACGAGGAAACCCATACCGGTGACAAAGCTTTCCCGTCCCTCATCTGGCGAGAGTGGGACGCAAAGGAACAAGACTGTCGGATAGCTGGCATGACATACCCCATGTAACAGTGTACCTCCCGAATTTATGGTCAACCAAGGATAGGCTTAAGCCCCCACAGATTAAGTAGGTCCCACGATAAGTGACAAACCCAGCTTTAGAGAATGAGAACCCTTTGGTAAAAGTACATTTATCCTTGTTGATTATTACACTGGTATTGATAGCAAGGTAATATTGACTTTTACTTTTTCCTATGATAATACACCCTGGTTTGTGTAGCAAATAAGGGCAGCAGTCTGAAACGAAAGGTGAAGCGCTGCTGGTCTCTGATAGCTGACCCGGGGAGGGAAAACTTGAGGACAGTAAACCCCACCTAGGAAAGAAAACCACCACAGGGTCCGTTATCTCAGGATCGGGTAACCAACTGGAGATCCAGGCAGACGTATCACCAGTTAAAAGGAACAGGTGATATATGACATTTATTGTGCGTCTATGTTTCAAGGTGCAACGAGGCAAGGCAGGGGGAACAGGGGGAACAGTGGGAAGACAAAGACAACAACCTTACTAGGCCAGATGACATTGAGATTGTGCAAGTGCAGGGGAGGGGGGAAGGGAAAAGTGTAGGAGTGGGGAGAAGTGCAATACATAGGATCAACAGTAAAATAAATAAGAACAAATAAGAACAAAAGGTAAAAGTGCGCCCAGCTAGTGGCAAGTGCAGGGGTAAGTGCAGACATCAAGTGTCAAGAGATGGTAGGGGACTGTAGGGATATAGAAAACAGCCCACAAGTGCAGGTGTGGCCCGGGAGGCAGTGCAGATGTGCAACTGGCAGGGGAGGGGACCTGGGCCCTAGATCAGAGGTTAGCCAGGTGACCAGTGGAGTTTCAGTTAGGAGTTCAGCAGGGGAGGAGAGAAAGCAGAAGCAAAGAGGAAGGTCTCGATGTGCTTCCGGAACCGACAATGGTTCTCCTCAAGTTTTAGAGAGGCAGGGAGGCTGTTCCAGAGGGAGGCCCCAGCCGAAGATAGCGATGCACCACCAACTCGTTGCTTGGAGAAGCGACTGACCCGGAGGGAGTTGGAGGTGGATGAGCGAAGAGCTTGAGAAGGAAGTTATTTAGGAAGAGAGAGTTGAAGGTATTGAGGTCCCAGAAGGCCTTGTGCACAATGCAGAGGGTTTTGAACTTAATCCTCGCAGCCAGTGGAAGCCAGTGCAGAGATTTCAGTCCTGGAGAGATACGATCCCTGGGCTTGAGGCCAAGGAAACGTCTCGCAGTCCTGTTCTGGATGAGTTGCAGAGGGCAGAGACTAGAAGCAGGCAGATTTAGAAAGAGGCTGTTGCAGTAGTCCAGCCTAGAGAGAACCAGAGCTCTGGAGAAAATGAGCTTCTGGGGGAAGGAGAGGAAAGGAAGAATACCTCTGAGGAAGTGCAGCAGGATATGTGACTTCTTAGAGATGTCAGAGATGTGAGGAGGGAAGGAGAGTGTGGAGTCGAAGATGACCCCGAGGTGCTATATGGAACCCCAAGGACAAATCATGTGGGAGATTAGCACACATCCAACCATCAGAAAAATACACTAGTACTGTCAGGTGAGGTGCAGAAATGTGTTCTCAATGCGAACCGAGACGCAAGCAGATCGGCAGTCTTATTCTTGACATGTGGTTCTAAAAGCAATTACAGTGAATCAGAGGTAAAGCAGTGAACTGACAATGACGATAACTGTAGTCCTAAAACAGGACATGTTGTGCCAATTGTGCCACACATGTACATCACGGTCAGGGGGGGCAGGGGTAATGGGAATTGTAGGGGAAAGGAAGCAAGGCTGTCAAAGGCTAGTTCGCTCACTCAGTGATCGCAAAGTTAGCGATTACCATAGTACCAAAGCCATAGAACACCAAGATCATCACTACGAAGAGTATGACCAGCAAATAATAACGTAAGGATCCAAACTCTTCCGGGAAGAGTAGGTAGACACAGCGTTCACACTCTGCCAATGTACTACCCCATCCACCAGGTGTTTCTCCTGCCTGCTGACAGATGCAGCTGTACTTTGCTGTACATGAACACTATATCCTCAAGATTACTGACCTGAGAGGACCTCTTCGGGGTTGCAGAGAGTATCTTCCCTGCGCTGGGTTGTGAGGTCCGTGGGTGTCAGATGCTGGAGGTGGTTGGCGAGGAGTGGGACCTAAATCACAGTGGTCCCCTCTTGAGACTCTGTCATTTGATGAAGACGCTTGAACAGTAACTCCTGCAGAGACCCCTACCACGATGAACAGGCCGTGTAGCTATGGGTTTCGATTCAAAGCCTGCGCGTATAGGTAGAGAGGAAGTTGTGGAGTGAGATTCAGTCTTTGTTCGAGGATGGTCTGAAGGATCGAGCTGGGCTGGAAGTGGCAGAATTACAGTGGCTGGAGCTCTGGCGGGTTCATCGTCCAGTGGAGCAGTGCTGGTTCTTGGTAGCAGGTGACCCGGAGAGTCTGGTCTGAAGCTGGCTGCAGGGGCTGGCATCTTCTGGCACTGGGCAGCATGCATTCAGCAGGTGAAGCCGGCACACTTGACAGCGATCTGGGTCATAAGCAGAACTTGATATGGAACTTCTGCTGGTGCACGTACACCTAGTCTTCGGACTGCAGTAAGTGACAGGATTCAGTAGACCTTTGTGGTGAAGTAGCCTTGACCTGAGAATGGAGAGTAGAAATAGTCAACAATAATTGAGAACAGTCTTGTTTTTCAGGTGCAAGTTCAACAGGTGCAGGGCTAACGAGGGCACAGTGGCCATACACATCAGGCGGTCTTTAAGGACCTCATGTGGAGACAGCCCATGCTTGCGGTGTAGGCGATTGCCCATGTGGGGCAAGGAAATGACAGCACCTGGGGCCATTTCAATCCTGTGACTTGACATACCTTAGAGAAGCAATGCTTCAAATTACCGTTTGGCAGTCGACTGTGATGCTAAACTAGGGGTGGTAGGCACAGTGAAACAGTTGAGAAATCCCCAGTGCTTTGCACACCTCCCTGATAACCTGACCAGTAAAGTGGGTGCCTCAGTCACAGTATATGAGGAGAGGGAGCCCAAAGATGGGAATTAACTCGCCAAGTAATTTCTTTGCAACAGTAATCCTTCAGGAATGGAATTCCTAGTACCAGATGTGCAGATTGTCTCATATGGGGTGAGTACTGAAAACAAGGCAAACGCACAGAACAAATTTAAAAAACGGCTTGGGCAATAGTAACAAAGGCGGGATCGTACCAATCACAGGTCACTTGGATGGTCAGAGCTCCTTTACCTTAGTGAGAAACAGAGTGTGCCAGTTGGGCCAGGTACAGTAGGAGTGCTTTGGGCGTCACCAGGCAGCCTTCTGGTGAACACCAATGGGAATCAGCATGCAACTTACAATAATGTTACGACCAGAATTCCTTTTCAAACTCAGGTGCTTGGTCTTGAAACACAGCCAGACTGGAAAGGTAGGCAATAAGTGACTTTTAGGAATACAAGAGTTTCATTAGGATCCAAGGATCCATTTCAGGCTGGCGAACAAGCTGCTTTATCAGCTAGAGAGTTGCCCACAGCAGAAGGATTGCGACCACAACATTTACTATGGCATGGCCAGACAGGAGTTGCAATGCATGTAGTAAAGCAGACATATATTTACCATTTATGATAGGGGTACTTGAGTAGGTCAAGTAACCCCTCTGTTACCAGAAGACACTGAAATCGTCAATCACTCCATGGGCATAGTAAGAGTCGGTATAAATGGTGGCCGACTTGTCTTTTTCTAGGCTGCATGTTCGAGTGAGTGCCACAAGCTCAGGTACCTGGGGGGATTGAGAATTTGGTAGTCGATAGGTTTCAAGCACAGCGTGGGGGGTGCATACGGAATACCCCAACACTGGTACCCTTCCCAAATGAATACATGACCAGACTACGAAGAAGATCAACTCATGGTTATGAAATGGAACATCTCTCAGATCAGCATGTCGGCACAATTTGGTTTCAACAACTAATAGGCAATCATGTGGTTCTCCATCCTGGGCAGTGGGAAACAAGGAAGCAGGGTTTGGAGCAGATGTGGAGGGCAACATTAGCAGCTAAGATGAGGAGCTTTTCATACTAGGTCAGTCAGGAATTTCAAACCTGCTGCATCTTCCCCTTGAGCAAGAGAGCCAACATAAAGTGGGACACGGCTACAATAACTGGATGTCCCTGAATGAAGACATCGGCTTTCTCTATTAACAATGTAGCCTCCGCAACAGCACGCATGCAGGCAAATCGGCAGCCATAGGGTCCTGAACCACACTGTGGTAGGACAGAAGCTGGCGCTCATCACTCTACAAACTTATTTAGGGCCTAATTACGAGTTGGGCTGTATGCAGTCAAAGTGGTGATAACATAATTACCACCACTGTTACAGCACCGGCAAATCAAGGGAACATGGAAGTGGGAGCTAATTCCGCCAGCAGAATTACTTTGGATTTTATTTTATTTATTTATTTTTTTATTTGTAAAGCGCCTAGCATCAAGGCGCTGTTTCAAGAAAGTGTCTTAGTTACAAGAAGTAAATGGCAACGCAAGGGTTACAGGTAGCAAATGCCTAAAAGTGAGATCCTGGGTGGGATGATACAAACAGTTTTGTTTTGATTGCTTTACTGAAGGCAGTGTGGGATTCGATGCTTACGATTGTGGGCGGGAGTAGGTTCCAGTTGGTGGCTGCTAACACCGGGAAGCTTGAGCCGCCTGCCAGGGCTTTGAGGCTTTTGGGGATGGCAAGACGGTTGGAGTAATTGGATCGAGTTGGTCTGTTTGAGGGGGGCGCGGAGAATATCAGAGTGGTACCGTGGTGCAGTATCATGGAGGCATTTATGGGTAAGTGCCAGAGACTTAAAGAGGATACGTTCCTCAATGGGAAGTCAGTGGACTGATTTCCTTGTGGCTGAGATATGATCTCGTCTGGAAACGCCTGCTGCTGCTCTGAGGGCATTGTTTTGCACTGTTTGTAGTTTCCTGATGTTCTTTGCTGACGTGCCTAGAAGGAGCATGTTGCAATAG
This sequence comes from Ambystoma mexicanum, assembly GCF_040938575.1. Taxonomy (NCBI): domain Eukaryota; kingdom Metazoa; phylum Chordata; class Amphibia; order Caudata; family Ambystomatidae; genus Ambystoma; species Ambystoma mexicanum. Next base: position 20,126,628 of record NC_090922.1, on the reverse strand, counting down.
TCGAGGCGAGATCCAATGATTGCTCTGGCGATGGTGAGGGAGTTTTGTTGCGTTAGGAATGGTCTGACGGCTGTGATAAGTTTTGAGTGGTAAGCAGCTGCTGAAGATATTGCATTCACCTGTCTGGTCATGGTGAGGTTCGAATCCAGGTATACTCCCAGAGTTTTGACTGACTGAGATGTAGGGATGCGAGTGTTGTCGATGAGAAAAGAGTCGTATTGTGAGCCCAACTTTCTGATTGTGCCCGGGGAGCCAATGATTAGGAGTTTGGTCTTTTCGCTGTTCAGACAGAGCCCGTTTTCCGCCATCCAGGATTGGATGGTGGCATAAATGGCATTGAGGGTTGTCTGGTCCGCTTCATAGTAACCCGAGAGAGGAATGAGGATCTGCATGTCATCAGCATAGTTGGTGTAAGTGATGCCCATGGAATCTAGGTAGTTAAATAATGACCTTGTGAAGAGGTTGTACAAGGTGGGAGAAATTCAAGAGCCTTGGGGAACTCCACATTTGATTAGATGTGGTTGCCGCAGGCCTGGTCTGAGAAGACCTTCATTGCTGTACCACTAAGGAAGGAGGAGATCCATGCTGTGGCATTGGGTGAGAAGTTGCCAGCGGTATAGAGATGTCGGCAAAGGGTATCGTTGACAACCAGATCGAAGGCCGCGGATAGGTCAAGTAGTAGTAAGAGGGCAGGTTTGCCTGCGTCCCTGAGGTCATCTATTTGGATCTTGAGGGCCAAGAGGGTGGTCTCTGTTCCGTAGTTACGGCGAAAGCCTGACTGTCTGAGGCCCAGTAGGTGAAAGGTTTCAAGGTATTTCTTGGCTTGAAGGTATGCAGCTTTATCCAGGATTTTCAGTAGGAAGGGTACTGTGGTTATAGGCCTGTAGTTCCCCGGTGGATCTGGAGGTGATTACCGTCAAGAAGCAAAATGGTATTTATGCCACATTACCAGGTGAAATACTACAAAAATGAACTGTAATTCTGTGAAGAAAAACAGTACAGTTAACTCTACCTACAAAGTGGAGGTAAATGCATACAGGTGATGGAAATCAAGTCACATGTGAACCCTATCCACTCAAAGATTCCATAAGGCCTGCACCTGACCCAAGCACCCTTTCAAACACCATGCTGCCTCTAGCTGTCATGACATGCAGTATCCCATGTTCCACAATGAGCTGCAGAGGCAGGAACAGCAGCACAGGGCGCAGCGTTGAGGGGTGGTTGGGGGTCAGGGGGTGGTGGACACCATGCAAGGCGAGCGCCCATTCCCCGGGTCAGACCCTCACCTTGGACATATACTGATGCCCAGATCATTACCCTGTAGCGGCTGAACGGTGAGACTATTGCAGAGATACTGGCCATGATCCTCAACAACATCCAGAGCAGGATCAATAACAGGACTGTTGCTAAAGCTGTGTCAATGCCACATTTTCCTGCCTGTGGCACCTTCCAACACAGTGTGGGCACGCTTCATGGCACGTTCCCAGCCTACTTTTTCACTTGTGCTCAGGCAGGTGCTAGAAGCATTCCTGTGCGATGCATCCTGGTACATCTACCTGCCCACCACCCTGGCACAGATAAATGCCACAAAGGCATGTGTCTACGCAGCAGCCCACAGGCCAACCATAATTGCAGTGCTTGACTGCACAAATGTGGCACTGGTTGCCCCCCCCAACCTTTTCACCACCCAGGCATACGAAGAGGAATACCTCCGCAGGAAGCAGTTCCACTCCATGAATGTGCATATTACATGCAACACTGACCTGACAATAACACTGCTGCGCCCGCTTTCCTCGATCCACTCCTGGTGCCTTGGTCCTGCATAACAGCATCCTGCCTGCTACATGGAGAGCCACAGAGGGCAACAGACATGGGTGCTGGGAGAGTACAAATGCCATCACACAATACAATCTTGGAGCACCAGTTGAATGCCATGTGAAGGGTGGTGGAACATTACCACTATTGATCAATGCATGTCATGTCAAGGCCCCAGAGCGACCCGTTGCTGTGACCGTGTGTGGACATTGAATAGAATGGCCTGTAACCTGTTGGTTGACTAGGTAGCGATGGGGGAAGACTGTGTCCTGTTGTATTCCCAGGAAAAGCATTTGCTGGGAGAGAGTTTTAAAACATTTATTCTAGTTGATCGAGAAGCCCAAGAACAAAAGGCAGGAATCATGGCCTGTGTGTGCTTGTGGGCAAGGTGCAGTGATGGGGCTCTGACCAGCCAGTCCAAATAATAGTAAACGTTAATGTCAGACTGTGATGCTGGAAATGCATCAGCGGGACAGGAGCTCTAAATCCTTGTCCTTTATTGCTTTTTATCATGTGTTCTTTTTTTTTTAACTTTTATTTTTGCTGGCAGAGGCAAACAGCATACACACACATCTGAGGTATAAAGACAAATGTGTAGCATATACATGCGCATACAGAGCATATTGGCAGATGGACGACAGCAGTCAAGAAACAACATATCACATAGCACCAAGATACCAAACAGTTAATTGAGAGGCTAGGAGGACTCATCCATCGAGGAAGTGTCATTTAAGCTAATCAAATAGCTGTTTAATGCAGACCATATGTTTTGAGGTCGAGAACACACTGGGAGCATACCCAGGAACAACTCCTCGCAGTTTCAGGACCACGTAAGTAGATTTAACCATTTCTGAAATGTAGGTGGAGTAGGGCTCTTCCAGCTTTGTAAAACACATTTCTTGGCTACAACACAGCTCACATTCAAGAACTTAACAATGTCCTTAGCCCCCCCCCAGACTGCCACACTCCAAACAGAACCCCCATTGGATCGGGATCAATAACAGTATCGGTGATTACAGACAATGTCTCTATGATTTTACTCCAGAATGTGGCCAGTTCCCGGCAGTCCCAAAACATGTGCAGGTGGTCAGCACCCCCCGCACCGCAGCGGGCGCATAGCCGAGGATCAGAGCGAACAAACTTCGAGATTCTACATGGAGTGTAATACAGCCTGTTGAGTAGTTTATATTGTATGGTGCGGTAGCGGAAGTTTAGGGACACCCTGATGGTATGGGAACACATCTTCTCCCACTGTTGGTCAGTGAGATCCAGTTCCAGCTCGGAGGCCCAGTCATCACGAGCCCTGGATGGAAGGGGAGAAGCAGCGGTCAGGAGGAGCTTGTATAACGAAGAAACTACCCTGCGGGCGCCACCCGAGTTAGCTATGTAAGCAATCCCAGGAGAGTCCTGGGGCTCAATGGGGAAGACCGGCCAAGCCTTTCGAAAGGCAGCGCAGAGTCTGTAGAACTGCAGGAGCTCCAGAACCGAACCCCTAGTGCCCCGGCCTACACGTTTGCGGCGTTATAAATTGTCCCTCTGGATAAAAATCAGTAAGGGCACGGTAACCCAGGGCCTCCCAGTGTCACGCTAATGCGGTATCATGTGTGGGTTCCAGCCCGGGAAAGCTCCAAGCGGGGAGCCATTTGTAGTACGGATATTGTTCGTGAATATCTGGCTCCAAGCCTGCACCGTGGTCTGGACCGGGTCAATGGGCAAGTCTGGCACATACTGCCGGTTTAGAATCAAGGACATGACGTCAGTGCCTGCTGCTGCCAGAACCTCGAGTTTGACGTGGGGGCGGGGTGGGGGCCCAGGGTACCAGTGAGATGCGAACTGTGCCTGTGAGGCAGTCCAATATCGCAGCAGGTCCGGGGCAGTGAAGCCCCCTCTGTCGTAGGGTAGCGACATATCCGACCATTTTTACGCACGGCGCCAGAGTGCCATAGGAATTGAGCAAACAATTTGTGCAGGTTCGTGAAGTATCTCCTACCCGGCCAGACGGGAACATTACCAAATATATAACAACTTGGGGAGCAATATCATTTTTACCAGCAAGAGTCTTCTGGCCAATGATAGTGGAAGGGTACACCAGCGCGTGATTTTGGCCTCGGCCTGCTCTGCAACAGCCCGGTAATTGTCTGCTAGTAGTGCATCTTTGGAGAGGGACACCTTAACTTCCAAGTACTTGATCCCATCCGGGGACCAACGGAGCGGGTACTCGGTGGTGGGCTGTATTGTGGAGCTAGTAAGGGGTAAAATCTCAGATTTAGTATAATTTATAGGGAATCCAGAGTATGTACCTATGCGGGTGACTTCTGTAAGATTGGGTCCAGATGAACAGCTGGGTCTCTTATGAAGAGCAATACATCGTCCGCATAGAGCGAAATAATCTCAGGGGAGTCTTTCAGCCGCACCCCTTTGCGCGCATGCCGCTCCCTGACATAATCGGTTCTATAGCCAAGGAAAATGGGATCGGGGAAAACGGGCAACCTTGTCGGGTGCCTCTGAAAAGTGGAAACAGACCCGACGTCTGGGAGTTAACTCGCACCCTGGCCACCGTGGAAGTGTACAATAACCGAATATATGCTATCATGTTAGGCCCTAAGCCCATATTTTCCAAAACCAACCAAATATATTTCCAAGACACCATGTCGAACGCCTCCTGGGCATCCAGTGTGACGGCAACGGCACTCGCCCCCTGGTCAATGCGTGACATAACATTAAGCAGCCTTCTGATGTTGTGGGATGCTGATATCCCGGGTACAAAGCCTGACTGATCATCGTGGACCATGTACGACATGACCGGGAGGAAGCGGCTAGCAATCACCTTGGCGAAGATTTTGGTGTCCAAATTCATCAGCGAGAGGGGCCTATAGGATCCGCACTCGTTAGTGGGTTTACCGGGTTTGAGCAGGACAGTGATGACGGCCTCACGCAACGATGGGGGAAGGATGCCCAGCCGGAGTGACTCGTTCCAAAGCTCTAGTAGTTTGGGGGCCAAAATGGCCACGTGCTCCTGATAAAACTCAGCTGTCAGCCCGTCAGGGCCAGGTGCTTTTCCTTTAGGGAATTTGGATATAGCCTCAACTATTTCATCCAGCAGGATGGGGGAATCCAATTGGTCAGTGGTTGCGGGGGAGACGATAGTCGTGGGGATCTGCTCGAGGTAGTCGCGCATTTGGGATTCACTGTGCTCGGGGGGGTTGGGTGTACAACTCTGAATAGAAGTCCGTGAAGACCTCCAAAATATGTTGGTCAGACCACCGTTCCGACCCCAGGCGGTCCTTGACGCAAGATATCTGTGCTTGGCCCCACTAACCCCTAGCCAATGTCGCCAGCGTCCTGCCAGGCCTGTCCCCCTCCCCATATATACGAGCCGCCTGTGGACGACTTAAGTAGTGGACTTCACTAGTGGCCTGTTCGTTAAAGGATTGGAGTTCCTCACTGATCTGGGATAGGACAGCAGGGTCAACGGATGTGGGATGAGCACCCTCAAGTTCGCGCAATTTGGCTTCAGAGTGGGCAAGGGCAGCCCTAATGGCCTTGAGGACTCCCGCCTCCCTAGATATGGACATTCCCCTGATGAAGACTTTGAAAGTCTCCCACCGGACCCCCATAGAGGTAGACTGGGGCGTATTAAGCTCAAAATAGGACTGGATGTCGGACAGAATATCAGCCCTAAATACTATGTCCTATAAAGCCAAGGACTTGAAGCGCCATGTGTTAAGTGTGGGGGCGGGCACGCCCAGTTCCAGGGATAGTTGGATCAGTGAATGGTCCGACAGGGTACGCGCCAATATTTGAGTTTCCACCACCCTCCCCAGCAAGGTACCAGACAGGAAGAACATGTCAATTCTGGAGGAGCTGTCATGCACAGAGGAATAATGAGTATATTCACGCATATGCGGGTGCATTACCCGCCATGGGTCTCAAATGTCAAGGGTAGTGCTATATGCAAGGAGCTTGCGCGCCATATTGGAAAGGAGTCTAGGGGCCCTGCCTGTTCTGTCCAGTGTGGTGTCTAATATGAAATTCATGTCCCCCCACAAATGATCTGCACCCCTACGTATCCCAGTAATATTGAGGCCACCTGGTCAATAAAGTCGGGAGAGTCCACATTGGGGCCATACGTGTTAACCAACAAATATTCCCTGTGAACTATTGCGCAATGTAAGATGACATACCTCCCCTCCGGATCGATGTAGCTCTTATGGAGTGCAAACTTGAGTGACCTGTGGATCATTGTCAATACCCCCCTGGCGCGGGTCGAGTAAGCAGTAGAATATCTATGGGGGCCCCATGATGGTGCCATGCACTTAGCCAACAGGCCTTTACAGTGTGTTTCCTGCAAAAGCAGTATTTTACAGCCATGCCTGTTGGCGTAGGCCATGATTTTGCGCGCCTTGGTGTAGTTACTTAAACCCTGGACATTCCAGACAACATTATTGTGGACATTTCAGACGCCTAAGGCACATCCCACAATCGCTGTCGGAGCTTACACGATGAATGAAGAGAGCCCCCACAAGGGTGTCCCTCCCACCACTGTCGTCGTAGTTCAGATGTGAAACCAAGCCATCTCGGATGCAGATGACTCGATGTGACGCGGTCTGCCAGTCCGCCTCCGCCTTATCCTATAACATTTCTCCAAACCCCAACAGTGCCACCCCCCTCCCTCACTGCCCACCCCCAACTTGCAGTGTAGATCCCCCACCCCCCAGTGCAGGCGTCGCCAAAGAAACTGACTCTCCCCAAGAGGTAGAGGTCGGGGGGCGAAATCCAACCGGGATACGTCCCCTTCAGTGCCCAACAGGGGCAAGAAAACAGTGACAACCAACAAAACATGAACATTGCAATCGCAAATAGGTGTGCTGTTGCCGTGTGGGCGGCTCTGAGAATAACATGTAGGACAGCAAGTGCTGTCGAAGGTAAGTTCTGCTACGGGCGGATCTCAAGATGGGTCTCCATAACTAGCTGAACGGTGCGGGCGAGACAAGACCAAAGAAGTGTCTAGGGCTCGTGGCTAGTACAGCACCCCATGGAGCAAGGAGAGCACTGTCAACTATAGTCGGGTCTAGTCTCAGTCCGATCAGAAGCCAGAGGAGCTTGTTTCGTTGAGTGTACAGTACGTTGTTGCCATATACACGTTTCGAGTCTCGGATTCACTGGATAGATAAGTGGCTTCCGGGTAGTGTCTCGCTGAATCACCCGTCATTGGCAAGGGCCCCCGCTGGGTTGGGAAGTGGCAGGTGTGCCTCAATGAATTTTACCGCCTCTTCCGGGACAGTAAAGAAATATAGTTTGCCATTATGGGTAATTTTGAGGCGTGCTGGGAAATGGATGGCATAAGGCACATTCCGCTCTCTAAGAAGCTTCTTGACTCCGATGAACTGGCGCCTCTCCTGCTGTACCGCTATTGAGAAGTCTGGAAAGATCCTTATAGTATGTGAATCAAGGCGCAGGTCTCCCTTCTCCCGCGACAGGCGGAGGATAAGGTCTCTGTCCCGATAGTTGAGAATTCTGGCTATAATGGGCCTAGGAATGTCGCCTGACTTGGGCCTCGGTGAGAGAGCACGATGAGCACGCTCAACAGTGAAGTACAGTGACAGGGCTGGGTTACCCAGCAGATCTTTGAGTAGGGTTTCCACAGCATCTTCCATGCGCCCCTTAAGGGCATTTTCAGGGACTCCTATGATGCGTAGATAATTTCTGCGAGAGCGCGATTCAAGGTCGTCGCACTTCGCTCTCACACTCCGCATGTCATGTGACAAGGAGGCAACTGTGTTCTGCAGCACATGTATTTCGTCCTCATTTGCGGATATCCGATTTTCAGCATCAGTAATTCTGGTCCCCGCCTGATCCACCCGCGATTTTAAAGAAGCGACATTGGCATTGATGTCATCTAATTTTTCGTGAAAGTTTTTGGCCATCGATTCCGTGAGGGTAGTCAGATCAGGGGGTGTAACAGTGGGATGGCTGTCAACCTCCTGTTCCCCCTGTATGGGCGAGTCATGATCCACCTCTCCCCTCGGGACAGCCTTGGCGAATCTATCCATGGCTCCCCCCTTGGAAGTCCCCTTGGTCGTGTTAGGCATTGTTGATTTAGGTTCAGGAGTGCCGTAGAACGAAGGTGTGGTCACCGAGGAAGAAAGCGTGGTACCTAGGCCAATGGAACAGGGAAGAGATGTCGGTATATCCCCAGCCGTGAGGGAGGCAAGTTCCAGTATGGATGAGAGCTCCGGCCCCCCGAGGGCCAGCCGCTGCAGGAGTTGCGTTATAGGGGGGGCACCCAGTAAGGGTGAAAGGCCAAAGCTTGACCCGTCCACAGCCGACCCACAAGGAGCCCATTCACTGCACAATGGTCTCAAAGCCGGGGCTTGGCACTCCGCATGCAGGATGCTATGTAGCCGAAAGAAAATGTGCGCCACAGACTGTACACCCGCCACAGGGAATACAGGCACGGTATGTGTCCTCCCTGCGGAGCACCTGGTGATTCGAACCCTAGGATGTGGGGTTCAGGAGTGTAATAGCCCCTGGGGTCTCCAGAGGTCAGCAGGCCAGCAGGGGGGGCAGAAGCATGTGGGTGCAGAAGCCTCCCCGAGCGGGGCTCCCCCCGCACCTCACCTTGATGTGGCAGCAATCAGCCCAGCCGCGGCACGACCACTTCACGCGGGCCGGCGGCGGGGGCCCACAGCAGGATGGAGGATGTGGGCTGGGGCGCGCTCCCGCGACGGCCCCAGCACCAAATTGTAGATGGGAGTGATTCGCCCGGGGGGGCAGCTGCAGCCAGCCACACAGCCGCACGGCCCCGATCGGGCCGAAGTCAGTCCAGCGGGGCACCCGGAAGGATGAGTGGAGCCCACAGGAGTTGTGCCTCCCCCCGCCTCGATGCAGCGGTATTCGGCGCCCGCCCATGGCCCGCCGCACCAGCCCGGCCACAGCACGTCCCCTCCACACGGGCCGGCGGCAGAGGCCCACAGCCGGATGAAGGATGGGGGCCGGGGTGCGCTCCTGCAACGGGCCCAGCAGCAGGTCGCTGACGGAGTGGTTCGCCCAGGGGGGGCAGTCGCAGCCGGCCTCACAGCCACACGGCCCCGATCGCGCCGCAGTCAGCCCAGCGGGGCACCCAGGAGAACGAGCAGAGCACACCAGGGTAGTGCCCCACCACGCACCGCCAAACAGCACTCCGGCCGCCAAAAGGAGCGGACAGGAGTCAGGCCAACGCCGCAGCTTCCGCGAGGCGGCGGGCTGCAGCAGCAGAGGGCCCCGTACGGAGGCTTCCCAAGTCGGACACAAGCCGGAATTTCTCAGGCTGCAGCACGGCAATGAAGGACAGCAGCCCAGCCGAGATGCAGACCAACCACACACCGTTGTCCGCAGATGAAAGCAGATGTCCGCCAGGCCCACACGGAGCTCAAGGGCTAAGCAGCCATCTTGGGCTGCTCCACAGCGTCACCTCCTTTTATCATGTGTTCTGACTTGTTTTCCGTGCAGGAGTTCATGTGGGAGTCCTGCCAGTGCGGCTCTTCCTGTATTTGGTTTGGTGAACAGACCCTTGGGATACTCTTATGGCACACATGGGTGGGAGTATGACCTTGTATTCCTAGTCTATGTTTCTGGGCACCTGTGTGTGGCCCACAGAGCAGGGTATGGGCTGGTGGCAGCTCCGTGCTGAATTGACAGGTGGCCTTAACGTCCTCCATTTTGGGTTGCCCAGGCCCTGTCATTGGAATTAGTGGATTCCTGATGTAAAAAAGGTAGCAGGCGCCCCTCTCTCGAAAGAACAAGGCATGATAACCTGTTCAGTGGTTATCGACCACATTGAGAGTTTGCAGCCATTGCTTTTTGCTCACTGTACCTTCACAGATGGGAAATATCCGTTTGCATATCAGTCTTTATCATGCCTTGTTCTTTCGAGAGGGGGGCGCCTGCTACCTTTTTTGGATTCCTGATATAGACGAGATGGCCCCTGTGGCCTCTTGCTTTCTATCGCCTGTTACCTTACTTTTACCGAAGTCCCGGGAAACCCTGACTCTGTCCCTTCCCCCTGACTGGCTGTTGGGTGGGAGTACCATTTATGGAAGTGTAGGGAAGTGCCGACCACACTGGCTGGGGCCTTCCCAACTATTGTATGTTGTGGGTACGCCCATGGGGTGAATGGAGTGTGTGACGAATACGCATTCTGTGTTATGGGTGTCTAGTAAGTGGTGTTTGACACAATGACTGAGACAGCCCTGCCCGAAACTGGTATGAATGCAGTGTGTAGTGCTGAATAACAAAGTTACTCTCCATAGTGACTACCTTACTCCTTGTCCATAGTTCCCTTTCCTCCATACTTTTGGGACATTCCGTCCTGTGGGACGGGACCAGAGCATTTTTGTAAAAAAGCATCATATTGAAAAAATTAGTCCTTCTCTTTTTAGGCGGGGTACCGCACACGGCCGTATCCATGCCCTCCTTAGCTCCGCCCTGCGCATCGCCCTTCAGTCCTTTTCTATCGCCAGATCTGAGGCCATTTAAGCAACAATAGAGGATACTTATTAGAGGGGACGGTGGGCGGGCGTATGGAGGAAATGGGACTATGGACTAGGAGTAAGGTAGTCTCTACGGTGAGTATGTTTGCTATACTCCTAGGTCCCGTCCACTTTCCTCCATACTTTTGGGAGATTACCAATCACTACGCACAGGAAAACGGGTGGATGGAACTCCTTCACTGAAAGAGGTTTTTAAGAACCACCTGATCGAACTGAGCATCGGCTCTGGAGCGCAGGTCTAAGCAGTAATGCTTACAAAAAGCTGATGGGGAAGCCCACATAGCTGCTCTGGCAATGGTTTCAAAGTGAAGATATTTCTGGAAGGCAACAGCAGCCACCTTGCCCCGCACAAGATATGAATTCCCTTTGGAGGCTCAAGGCCCTGAAAGGTATGTGCCTCTGAAATACAGGAAGCAATTTACCGGGAGATAGTTGCTTTCGAGGCGGCTTTCCTTTCGGGTCTCTGAAGGTCACAAAGAGCTGGGAAGAGCTCCTCAGTTTAGATGTTGGATCCAAATAAAACTTTAGAGCTTGTCTGACATCCTAAATATGCAATACCCTCTCGGCATCTGAGGCCGGGTCTGGAAAGAATATTGGTAAGGAAATAGAATGGTTCAGATGAAAATCGGATACCACCGTTGGAAGGAAAGAAATATTGGTCCGGAAAACAACCTTATTGTTGTGAAAGATGAGAAATGCCTTGCCCAAGTCACCGCAATCAGAAAAGCCATTTTCCATGAAAGGAACTTCAAGTCCACCGTAGCCATGGGCTCAAAAGGTTTATGGCATAAGGCAGTGAGGACCACATTCAGTTCCCACTTTGGATGTGGGTTGCGCACAGGTGGATACAGATGCAATAGACCTGCAAAGTGTCTTTTAATGACAGGGTTTGACAATGAAAAAGAGCAAGAGTCCGTGGACAGGTAAGCGGCAACAGCAGACAAATAAGTCCTACAAGACCAGACATGTATGCCTGAAGTTGCCAGATGAGAAACTAATGACAGGACCGTGTCGATGGTAGCTTCTCTGGGGTCCAGCTGTTTTGCTAAACACCAGTGACAGAAACTGAACAATTTGCTCCTATATTGACACCTCATCAAAGGTTTTCTAGCCGCCTGGAAAATATGCATATTTGAAACTTTCTAAAGATTTGAACTCAGGCACCAGGCCGCCAAGCTGAAGGATTGTGGGGAGGGGTGCCACATCTGCCGATCGCTCTGGTGAAGCAGGTCGGGAGTCAGCGGAAGCCTGATCTGTGAACAGAATGACCGATGCTGAAGCTCCGAAAAACAGAATCTGGCTGGCCACCACAGGGTTATGAACAGGAGAGTGCCATTTGTCGTGTTCCTGAACTTGCATAGTGCCCGGTGAATCAAAGGAAGAGGTGGGAAGGCGTAGGTCCTCATGCTGTGCCACGGAATCTCAAGAGCATCCCCCAGGGAAGAGGCCCCAAGCCCATTCCTGGAAGCAGAAGGAGGAAGTTTCCTGTTTCATGACGTCGCATTGAGGTCCACTTCTGAAGTGCCCCAATTGCGAAAAAGGCCAGAGAGGATCTATGTGTTCAGCTCCCACTCATAGCTGACCACTGCTCGCCTGGAATGTGCACAGCCAGCAGCCAAACACTGTGCTGAATTGCCCATTCCCAAATATGAATGGCTAGATCTACAAGGGGAGGTGACTTGTTACCCCCCCTGCTTGTTGATGTAAAACATGGATACCGCATTGTCTGTGCGGATGCGGACCACTTACTGGCTTGAGAGCTTTGAGCGCCAAGAAAATCGCCAGAAGCTCCAGATGAATTACGTGAAATTATCTGTCCTGTGGCGACCATAGGTCGAAAACTTTAAGATGATCCATCGCCGCGCCCCTCCCGATAAGGGAGGAGTGCGTCGTAGTGGTCGCTTGAGGGGAGGGCTCTTGAAAAGGAGCACCCACCGACAGATTGCTGGAAGATAACCACCATTGGAGATCTGTCCTCATGCAGGGTGGGACCGGAATCATTTTGGTGCCCGGGTCCACTGCCTGAAGCCAGGAACTCTGTAAAGAGCCATCTGCGTAAGTCGCATTTTTGGAAGAGCAAGCACGCATGAGGCCATGAGGCCTAGAAGCCTCTGGAACCACCAGGCCATCATGCTCTCCGACTGAATGAAAACTTGACACATGGTTAACAGATCCGCCATCTTGTCCACAGTCAAGTACACTCTGCAGTTGTTCGTGTTCCAACGGAAACCCAGCAATATCAGGTCCTGAGAGATCGTCATGGAGGATTTCCGCCAGTTCACTGACAGCCCAAGACCGAATAGGAGCTGAAGGAGAGACTGGAGATTGCTGGAGGCTTTCACTGGACAAGGACTGCGCAGAAGCCAGTCATCTAAACATGGATACACATGAATACCCTTTAGCCGTAGAAAGGCCATGATGACCGACATCATTTTCGTGAAGACACGTGTCGCTGAGCTGAGACCAAAAGGGAGCACTCGGAATTGAAAGTTCTCCTCTCCCAGGGAGAACCACAGATATTTCCGATGCGGGCTCCAGATCAGGATGTGCATATACGCGTCCTGAAGGTCCACAACGCTGAGCAAGTTGCCCTTCCGAAGAGAGGACCTTGTTTGGCAGGACGTGATCATCTTGAATTTCTCTTGGGGAAGAGAAACGTTGAACTGGGAAAGGTCTAGAATGGTGCGCAGGCCAGCCTGGTTGGGTTTGGGCATGGTAAACAGACGAGAGTAGAAGCCTTCCCCTCGTTCCACTAAGGGAACGGGTTCCACCGCCTTGAGATCTAGAAGTTTCTGGACCTCGGCTCTGAGGGAGGGTGTCCCCGACTGCTTAAAGGGAGGATTGAAGGGTGGGCTAGGGGCAAGCGAAAGCCTGTCCGAGCAATGGACAAAACCCACTGTCTTCGGTGATGGTTTGCCACGCCTCCAGATGAGACGAGATTCGTCCTCCCACCGCAGTCTCGTGCGAGCGCCAAAAAATATAATTTTGCAGACTTTTCGGCAGAGACTATCTGTGCCTGAAGTGGAGGCTGGAGACCGAGAGACCAACTGACCTCGTTGCTGTCTCCGACGGGAGTTACCTCTCGGCGGATCAGTCCTACGAGACCTGCAGTCCTGGAACCCTTTGAAGCCTAAGGAGGACCGAGACTGGGATCCAGATCTCTGAGCATTGTCTGGGGGCTTCACTAGCACAGAGACTTGGCAGTTTGCGTGCTCGCCTTAGTCTTTGTAAGCTCGTCATCCGTTGAAGAATGAAACAGCTCTTTGCCATCAAAAGACAGGTCCAGAACTTTATGTTGGACCTCATTCGAAAAACTTTGTTGCATGAAGCCAAGCTTGACGAGAAGTGTGCACCACCAGCATGAGGCCTCGAGCTAAGGTGTCGACATGGTGCGCAGCAGCCTCCAGCACATCCTGCGCCAACACCCGGGCATCTGAAAAAACACCTTTAAAGTCTTCCAGCCTGTCAACAGGAATTAACTCCTGGAAGTCAGCCAAATCCTTCCGCAGTTTCATACTCGCCGCTGCCAAAATGAGCTCTGCTTTATCCTGACACAATTGCAGCGGCGAGTTGGGAAAAATCTTCTTGCCCAAGGAATCGAGCAACTTGCCTTCCTTGGCCAGAACCTGAGCCGCAGCTGCAGAGGTCGTCTGGCTTGGATTGTAGAGTGGCGGCCGCTACAACCGCCGAGGACGGGAGCGGGCATCACGCCAAGGCTATTTCCTCAGAGATGTGAAGCCTGTAACGGGCGTCAAATCTTTTATTTATGTGCAGCCCAGTGTGGGGTTTATCCCAGACCTTGCAGGCCTCGGCCAGGATGTCCCTCTGAAGGAACAGGCCGGTGCATTCTTGTGGAGACAAGGTTAGCGCCCCCGAAAGCACCCCTTCCTGCGGAGTGTGTTCCTCAGGTACTGGTATGTCAAGGAGTGAGTGTGCAGCACCCGGTCGTGGAATGCTCGGACAGAGCGGGGCAGGTCCTCACTATCCTGATCTGCCTGAGGGTCGTCTAATGCATCCGGATCCATTTGCTACGATGCGACCGGCGTCAGAATGACATCTCGCTCTGCTGGAGTCTTGTCAACGGGAGACAAGGGAGGCAGAGGTGGAAGAAATGGAGTGGGCCAGGAGGCAGAGGCGGTGCCGCTGTTGGGGCAACAGGTGCCGTGACCGGAAAGGCGGGGGCAGGATAAGGCACCTGAGGGCAGATTTCCCTAAAGAGTCCTTTAAAGTAGTCCCTCATGGGATCAGAGTTCATGAGACTATGACATTTCCCAAAAAAGGCATCCTCTGACGAGACCTTAGGCACTGGAGTGGGCAGAGGATGCTCATGGAGGGGCATAACCCCACAAACGTAGTGAGGAGGGCTGCCAAGAGGGCCTGCCACCAACCGGGTCTACATAGACCAATGGGGCAGATGTAGGAGGAAGTGAGACCGAGCACGCCAGTCATAAGAGGGGCGGAACGGATTCATACTCTCGCATGGATAAGGTTGTCCACCAAAAAGAAGGTTCCCAGCACCCGCCGTCGATAGCGTGGGTGTATGGGAAGAATCCAAAATGGCCACTGTAGACGAGGCAGGAAGGCCCGCCATTTTGTGAGCATCTGAGAACTGTGTCACATGTGGAGATGAGGCAGGTGACTCCACAGACTGGTCAGGGGACTTGATCGAAACTTTATCCTTGACGCATGGATCCTCGGCAGAGCCGGTACTATGGGGTCTTGGATGTTTACTGGACACCCTGTCCCTGGAATTAGCCTCAAAAAGAGGAACCTTGGCAAAGCAGGTAACAGAGGTTCGGTACAGAAAGCCTCAACGGAGGCCTCAGGGCACACCCCGGTGTCTGTGTGGGAAGCTCCAAACAAAGAGACCTCAGATCGAACTCCGGCACGCAACGCCTCAGCACGACTATGCTGGCTATTAGTACCTGACTGGTGAACTTGCGGGAACCCACACAGAAAACCCTGGTACGCTTATTAGGCCTGCGAGGCACCTCAGGAGAAACCCCGGTAGCAGAGCTTTTGAACCCCTCCCGGAAGTAGGGAACTTACTGGGCGTCTTTTCTTTACGTTGATGAAGAGTTGAAAATGTGATGGAGAAACTCTCTGGAAGATCTCCTCCCACTGACGAAGACGACGCTGAAGTGCCCAGACCGAAAGGGAGTCGCAGTAGAAACACAAGTCCCAACGGTGACCCGGTCCGAGACACTCCAAACAGAGAGAATGGGGATCCGCCCTAGCAAAACATTCACAAGAGGAACAAGTGACAAAACCCAAACAATCCGGCGTAGACTGAGGATTACGTGACCGCAGAACCGGAGCAGGAGAGAAGGACAACGGGAAAAGAAAAAGGTCTTCCACGTGATGAAAGTGCATCCAGCCCCAACCGTGCAGAGAAAAGGACTGAAGGGCGACGACCGTGGCGGAGTTAAGGAGGGCGGGGTTACGGATGCGTGCGGTACCCCACGTAAAAGAGGAGGACACATTTTTTCAATTTGATGCTTTTTTTTTACAAAAAGTGCTCCGGTCCCTTCCCACAGGACGGAATGTCCCAAAGGTATGGAGGAAAGGGGACGGGATGTAGGAGTATGGCAGAAAGCTTGTCCGAATCCACATTTTGTGTTGTGAGTGTCTGGATGGAGAAGAATGGCCTGAATGCACTGTGCGCCTGATTGGCTGCCTGACTGCCTGAATGCCCTTCTGAGCGATTGGTGGCCTGAGTGTTACCCAGCAGAATGAATGGGAGATCAACAGTATATCTGGGGGCCTCTCACTGATCGAAATTGTTCAGAAGCTGAAGTTGATACTTGATGCTTACTCTCGAAGCTGAGCCGGAAGAAGAAGGTGAACCGCTGTTCCCTTCTGTGTAATTTGAAAGCTTCGTTGTCTTCAAGAACTCATCCAAGAGAGGACCTGGTAAGGAGACCTCTTCCCGAGCTACTAGGGACCATCGTGCACCAGCTGATCTTTGCCAAAGCTCCCTGGTAGACAGACCTACGAAAGGCTGCAGACTGGAGAAGGGGACCGCAGAAGAGAATGAAGAAAAGCACCAGACAGCCGTCCACCGTCGCCGACTGGAGCCGCCGTGCTCCCTTTGCCTAAGAATATTTTGACCCAAGGACTCCCTTGTTCATCATCGTTGACTGCTTTCGTCCTGCCAGAGAAATTCAAGGGCGTTGACGACTGAGGAGATACCGCCAGTAGATTTCCCGCAAACTGAACACCTCAGAGACGCTGATGAAGCTACTGACCCAGCCGTGGTCACGTCCCGTTCGCCGACACCAGACCCCGATGAGTCGACGCCCTTGCTGGGCCAAAGTTCTTCACCAACTCTTGGCGGCAACGAACCATTGTCGTCGAGGTGCACCGCATGCCTCCCCTGTTGCAGGATGTTTTCAATCACTCGTGTACGAGCACCGCAAGGACCAAAGCTGCTGCCTCAACGACAACATTCACCCTTTTCTTCCTCTCAGAAGTTTGACGACCTGTGGCTCCTGCTTGAAAGGGAGCGCACTCAATAAAGGCCCATCGATTCCCCGACGAAGAACTCTACAATGCAAGGTACATTTTGGTTGCAGAACTATAGAAGATAAGACTTTAATAGACAATATATGGACTGGGTTGTAGTGCATCTTCATGTACAGGTTGCCCAGGTGGGGGGATCCTCATACAGAACTGTGTCTGGTTGGTAGGGACTCAGTATTTTGCCAATTGTCTAACCAACTTGTCTTCCTCCTAAGTCTATGGTTGATATCGTTTTGCTGTTTTGATTCATATGCTATTTGAACTGAGTACAGTTAATGCATTTTAATGGAATTAGAGTAATCGTGGTACCACCTAGAACTGTATATATTTACCATTTTAGAATTGTCGGAGCACAAAGTGCATTATCGTGATTGTGTACATAGCCTTGAACCTTATTTATATAAAGACTGTGTTTTAACTAATACAGTGTGTAGACATTCCTTTGTGGGTGCTTGGGGACTGCACTGTAGTTAAGAACCAGCCCACATCACCTCCTGAGAAGCTAGGCCTTGATTGCTCGACCATAGCTATCCTATAGAGAATCTTGTGTGGGGTCCTCTGTGCCTCTCTTCTGCCGTATAGAGAGCAGGAGTACAGATATCCCCCCCCCCCACCCCCTCCAGTGCATTTCTCTACACTGGTGGCAGCGGTGCGATGCTTATGGTTTTAAGAATCAGTGTGTAACCTTGCCACTTACAAAATATCTACACTTTGTTTAATTGAGGTTTATTTGTGTACAGGATAACTACATTACAAGCAATGGAATCTATTGCAAATGGTGAATTGACTATGATGAGCTTAGAGGCTCTCCTGAGTGCTTGTGAAGACAGGGACTTTGTGGATAAGTCTAGGGATGAGCTGGTGGACTACCAGACTGATTGTGAAGCTCTTGAAGGGAGGAATGCAACCAATGAGGACTGTGCCGTTGGGGTTGTTGCTGAATCTGATTCTGAGAACGCCACCAATCCTGCTGCCTCTGTTCTGACGGCCAGCAATGTTTCTAAAGGGAATGCCCTGGAACTTGAGTTATTAAGGATGAAGTTAGCCTTTGAATAAAAAAAGTTGGAGATAGAAACTGAGTTTAAGAAAGAGGAGTTGGCACAACAAGTGATCCTTAAAGCCAGAGATCTGGAACTAAAGGATAGGGATCTTGAACTCAAAGACAAGGACACTGAATGTCAGCAAATCCAGCTAGAGAAAGCTAGAGTGGAGACTTCAGCAAAACCAGTTGATAGTGTCAGGTCCTCAGCCACCAAGTTTATGAAAGAGTTGGCGGGTGTGTGTGTGCGGAGGGTTCGGATATCCTCCAATGGATTGAAGTGTTTGAAATGGCTTGTGTAATTCATGATGTTGATAAAAGAGATTGGGCTAAGTATTTGTTAAGCAGATTGCCTCAGACTGGATATAACTGTATTCAAGGAGTCGGTATGAGCGCATGAAGTCTGCTTTGATTGCAAAGTTTTACAAGACACCGACCCAGTACCTTAAAAGGTTCAGCGAATTTAAGAAACGAGATAATGTGTCTTGGCTTGACTGGGTGAGTGCTGCGCACATGAACATGATGGGGTAGAATGATGGTTACACAGTGAAAACGTTTGTTGAGCTGTTGCACCTTTTGTTTATTGAGCATTTTTCAGAAGCCTGTTCACCGGAGCCGAGTCAGTATGTTGCTGACCAGAACATTTTAGATCCCTTTAACCTGGCCAGGCTGGCTGACAAGTGGGTCTCCCACTGGGTGTCCCCTAAGGAATCCAGTGGGCAGGACAAGGACAAAGAAAAGGGGACCTCTCAGAAGGCTGAGGAGTCCCAAAAGCAATCACAGTTGGGTGAACCAAAACCTTCCTCTCCTAAAACCCAACCATTTAGTGGGGATAAGTCTTTTGTGGGTGGGAATAAGTAGTGGTCTGCCTGCTGCAAAGCAGGGTCTCAGTGGTTCAAGTACCGTACCCCGCACTCCTGGCACTTGTTGGGACTGTGGGGCTATGGACCACAAGAGGGGTGACCCCAAGTGTAAAGGTAAGGAACTTGGAGTCCAGGCTTTCTGCCTGACCTACCCCTACTACGTGCTGAGGTGGAGGCCACTTTCCTCCACTCCTTTACAGGAATCACATTCGGTGCCCCTGTAGATATTTCCCTAGTGTCCCTTGGGGCCTGAGACCAGTACGCGAAAGTACTGGCGACAATCCCACAGAACACCAGCAGGGTTTTGAGAAGTGTCCTCTTGAATGGCCAGCTGTCTACTGGCTTGAGAGACACTGGGGCGAGCATAACAGTGGTGGACAGGACCGTGCTCAAGCCAGAGGACTATGTAGGTGCTCCTCTGAAAACTACCAGGACTACCTGGTGGGCCTCCCAAATTATCGCCTGTAGCCTTAGTCAACATTACGATTGGAGACAAGACAGTAAAGCTTCCTGTCCTGGTACAGGACAATGTGCCTGCTGACATTTTGTTAGGAAATGATTTGGTAGAAATGGGGATGATCTCGGAGGATCTACCCATGGCTGCTGCGGTTGTCACCCGATCACAAGTCCCACCGGGTCTGGCTGTGAGTCTGGTACCCTCGCCGACGGGGAAACCCAAGCCACGACAAAGGAAGAGCAAGACGGTTGCCTCAGCAAAAGGGACCCCTTCGCTTCCTTCTGCTCCTGCAGCACCCATTGGGATTCAAGCTCCGGGCGGGCTGGTTCTAGTGAGGACCCAACCGTCAATTCCTTTGGGAGAAGTACTCAAACCGGAGGACCACCGCGACCTTCAATACTTGTTAGCTGAAGGGGAACTCTCCTGGGTGGACTTCTGTAAGGGTCAGAGAGAGTGCCACTCTCTCGAGGGTTGGAGGAAACAGGCCCGGTCCCAGGCACAGGGACAAGTGCCTAGGACATTCCAGATCTATTGGGAGGTTGAGCTACTTGTTAGTGAGCCCACTAAGCCTGAATCTGGTGCCCCCAAGAGGTTGGTGGTACCCCAGGTTTACAGGCCCTTCCTGATGCAGTTGGCGCATGAGGTGCCCATGGCTGGTCATCTTGGTACCAAGAAGACTAAGCAGAGGCTCTCTGGCCATTTCTACTGGCCTCGGATGGGAGTAGAAGTGGAGTCCCACTGCAAGACCTGCCCAACTAGTCAGTTGTCTGGCAAGACTGGAGGCAGTGTTATTTGCGCCACTGCAACCGTTGCCAGTAGTGGGCACACCATTTGAGAGGGTGGGCATCGACATTGTCTGTCCCCTTGACCCTCCCACTTCAGGTGGACATCGGTTCATCCTAGTCTTGGTTGATCATGCCACCAGGTACCCTGAGGATATACCGCTGTGGACGGTTGCAGCCAAGGTGGTTGCCAGGGCTCTCCTGGGCATTGTCACCCATATTGGATCCCCTAAGGAGGTTGTCTCTGACAGGATCCAACTTCATGTCGAGCTACATGAAAACCATGTGGAAAGAGTGCAGAGATACCTACCAGTTCCCCACCTCTTGCCATCCCAAGAAAAATGGTATGGTCGAGAGATTTAATAAAACTCTCAAGGGCATGCTACGTGCTTTGGTAGAGCCCCTAAGGAGGAAATGGGATCTCCTCCTGCCATGCCTGCTGTTTGCTTACAAAGAGGTGCCTAAAGAGGGTGTTGGTTTTGGCCCCTTTGAGTTACTCTTTGGGCATCCCGTGAGGGGTAACCTTGCCTTGATCAGAGAAGGTTTAGAAGCCACCCCTCCAGGTCCTACCAAACAAGTGGGGGACTATGTGTTAGGCCTCAGACAGAGGATGACACAAATGATGGATCAGCCGACAGCGAATCTCAATGCCAGCCAGGAATTGAACAATTACTGGCATGGCCTTAAAGCCTCACAAGTGGATTGGACTCCAGGACAGGAGATCCTTGTGATGGAGCCTACCAACCCTCGACCTTCAGGGTCATCCCCAACATGGGCGAAGTCAAATATATGGTTGACATGGGAGTTCCTCGGGTAGCCCCTCAGGTATTCCATGTTAACAGGCTCAAGCCTTTCCATAGGCGAGCCAAAGTGTTAGGGAGAATTCTCTGTATAGGCTAATTTCCCAAACCTAGTGAGTCCCCCAGCAGCTTTGCTGGATTTTTGGGGTTTATTTTTTTTCTCCTGCTAAGAGTGAGACTCTTTTTCTCCCACTCTTAGGCATGATTTGAGAATGTCCTTTGACTATGTAATATGTTCTATGGGCTATGGGGTCTTTTACTCCATAGGGCTTCATGTATTTTTGGTATGTGTGTTACACAGCACCCTCAGTGCAGTGACACAGGGGTGTCATAGTGACCCCCAAACAGACTCCATACCCTGGGACTGACTACGGTCTCCCAGGGCATGTAAAGTCACCATTGGCTTTACTAGTCTCAAATTGTGAACAGAACCAGTACAAACCATCATATTGTGGAAGTACTGGTAGGGGTAATTAGATTGCCCCTGGGTCTGTTTTCCAAGGGGGCACTGTAAAGTCCCCCCTTGTCGAGGTTCTGGCTGGTGGCAGTGGATACCACGCAAAATATTCCACCGGAATATTTCCTATGGGATTTTCCCATACATCTTCAAAGCACCACTTTTTTTGGTGCAATGTTAAAGATACCGCCGGGTTATTTATTTAATATTTATTCCCCGGTTGGGTCTTTTTGCCAGGACTCGGTTTTAAAATGGCGTTTGTGTTCGCCTCTGTAACTCCAACCCAAGTCGAGCCCTTTGTGCCACTTTTGGCGGGCTTCTGCACAGAAGCCTCCAAAAGTGGTGCCACTCTGTCTGGGTCTACAGGATGTGTGGGAGGGGGGGGGGGAATAGGCACCCTGGACTGAGTTGTCTCGGCAACTCAAGACGCACTCGTGTGATTGGCCCAGTGGTGAGCCGGCCCGGCTTACCACTTAGCATGTTTGAGTGACAGCTAGGGCTGATGAATGGGGGTTTTCTGCATAAAAGCAGGGCTTTGGGGACTGGACCTTGAGAAGTCGCCACATGACCTAAAGAATCCGTAGAGCGAGAAGCTGAGCCGACCTGCAATGACAACACCACTGGTGGAGCCCTACTGAACCGACTCGCCACTTGCCAACGACAGAGACTATCTTCTTCCCGGAGAGTCTTCTTCCTTTGAGCTGGTGGGGTTAACCAGTTTGCCCTTTTTTCGCCTTCCTGGATCATCTCGTGGTCGAATCGCCTGTGCCAAGCAGCCCGGCGGCCGGATAGCCACGCTTCACCACTACCGCGAATAAAAGGGTAGTACCTTTTAACCGGGAAACTCTGCGCCTGGTTTCTTCCCTGACAGTCCAGCTTTCCTCCACGTCGAGATCTTCTCTTCCCCTGGACGAAGCACCGACTTGCACCCGCTGCCAGCAACAACTGCCCCCGCTGGAGCTTTCTCACCATTTCAGGTATTGTGTCCCGCCTGGTCTCCCTTGCAACAGACTGTTCAAGGTGTCCCGTAAATCCTTGACTCTCTATCCTGGGGTGACCTCGGACTTGTTAACTAACTTTTCTGAACTGATCTAACTCCTTTTTGAACTATCTGCAAAGACTTTTAAAGTGTACTTCAACTGTGTGATCTTGGGCATATTCCGCCTTGCTCTCTCCAAGAGTGGGCCTGGCCTATGAACTTTTTGCTCTACAGTAGACCCTGCCTTTCTTCACTTGCTGTGGTTCTTTAAAAGTGTTAGTATAGTGCGTTTTCCTATTTCTGCCTTTTCTCTCACTTTTTAAATAATTATTGGAGTGCCATCTTGATGGAGTGCCATCTTGATTAAGCGCTCACCTCTGTGTTGATAAGTGGTGTTCTTTTCCTAAGACTTGTTGAATAATTAATTAGGGAGGTGTATATATTTCTAGTGACTGTGTTTGAACTTGCTTGACATATTAGTGCCAGTGTATTTTTACAAGTGTGTTTTTAAATAAATAATTATATACTTTTATACCAAAGCTCTGGTCAGTGTTTGTTGTGCTACTGTATTTTTGTACCTAATGTGTATACTCTATATACTGCCTATCTCTTCTTGAGAGAAGTCCGACTGCTCAGCCACAGCTACCAGGTCAATCTGGGTGGTACAGACTGCTACCAATTGGGTTTACTGCTAACACCTGTAGTAGTCTTAAACTTTTTGCACTGGTCCCTAAGGGAACTACACATGTTTCTGCCCAACAGTCTAAAATGGGCATCCAGTCCCTGGTCTTTTTTGCCAAGAAGTATCTGGAGCAGACTCCGGGGTCCCGGAGTGGCTTTGGAACCAGCTCTATTGCCCCTTTTCTTATCATGGCCCATACTTCCTGCAGGAGCTGAGGGAAGTGTTGCTCTGCCAGGCCACCGGAGGCATCCGTGGACACTTTGCTGGAACTGGAGCGTCCAGCACCCATCGGTCGTTGGAGATCTTCTTTCACTCACTGACGAAGCCCGTCAGCCAGCCTTCCACCAGGGTGCATGGGTGGGAGCCTGACGGCCTAGCAGGTTCAGTCTTGCTTCAGGTCCTGCATATCGCCTTGTGGGTGACAACAATGTTGGTCACCTTGACCGAAAGCCTTGGAATGGCCTCTGTAGGCCTCCTGGATCATGGACCGGAAGGGTTCACAGCACAAAGAGTACCCCCTCTGCCGAAACCTTTCGACGACCTGCCGGACTTCCCATCGGAGGTGCGAAAGGACGAGCGGTTTTGCTGAAGAGTACCCAGGGCACGGGCCGTTTCTGTGTCAGTCTTAATGGCCTGCAACAATTCGTCGAGGGCTTTCCAAAGAGGTTGTCCCTGTCGAAGGGCATGTCCAGCACCCTCGTATGGACCTCCTGGCGGAATTCGGTGGCTTTCAGCAACCCATGACAACGGAGGCAGACACCATTCCCCATCTGCCGAACCCCGTCTCTGTGATGTCCAGGGCCACTGTGATTGCATGGTCCGATGCCACCTCCCCTTCCTGGAGGATGGAGATCTCACTGTTCTGCTTGTTGTCGGGCAGGAACTCCAGGATCGAGGCCATCTTTTACCACAGTTCCCTGTCGTACCTGGCCAGGATTGCAAGCTAGTTGGCCGACTTGACTGTTGATGTTGCAGAGTAGATCATCTTTCTTCCCATGGCATCTAACTTCTTACCCTCGCTATCCGGAGGGATGGAGGATGAAGTCGAGGGGTTTGGCGACTTCTTCCTTGCTGCTGCTGAAACCACAGAGTCTGGGGAAGGCTGAGATTGCAGGCACTTGGGTGCGGACTCCGGCACCCAGTACTTTTTCTCCAGCCTATTGTTTTTGGCCGGGGCCGGATTCCTCATCAAAGCTAGGCCATCCTTCCAAACGTCATCCAGGAGAGGCACTGCCATGATGCTCTTCCTCTTGGCCTCATGCCGTTGGTAGACAAAACCTTCCTTCTTGGTCTCTTACGGCATCAGTTGGAAAAGTTTGGACGCTCTGGCGACCATGACATGGAACGATCCATGAGGGGAGGAGGGGTGACCACGCAGCGTTTGTGTGGAGGTTGATGCAGCAGCGTATGGTGGTGCTTCCTCTTTTTCGCCGCAGTATGATCCGGGGCCACCAGTGCCGGAACTGGGACTGGCGTTGTTGGCATCCTTTTCTGAATTTCCGACACCAGGGTGTGTAGGGTTGAAAGGATGTCCAGCGATACATCTCTCGGGGGAGTCGGAGCAGGCCTACTGGGCCCTGTGCTGTCGTCCCCCTCGGCATTTCCGACGTCGTCACCTCTTCAGCATTTCTCCTGTCGTCCTGGATCATGCGTATGGACACCTGGTCCTCCTCGTCCGAGGAAGAAACATCCGTGCCCTGGAGTACGGTTCCAGAGGCCTCCACTCCCCCTCTCCACCCCCCCCCCCCCTGTTTTGCATCCTGAGGGTTCGGTCTCGGGCTTAAGGATGGCCTCCTCTTCTCTGGTGTCTTCTCCACCAGCCCGGCCGAGGCCTCCCGCCTCAGGGTTTAGGGACACTGGGCACCACCGGGTTACCCTGACTGAGTCAGCCCTTTCGGCCTTTGAGAGGGTGGCAGCCATCAACCCGATTATTGAACACTACTTCACCTGGACCGCCTGTGCCTTCTGGGGCAGGTCGGTCGCCTTTTCCTTTGCCTTCTCTGTGTTTTCCTGCAGCTTCGCCCGGTTAGCCGATTTCCTCTTCGAGGTGGAGCTGGATCGATGCCTGGACATGGAGGCAGGTGGTGATGCGGAACGTGCCCTGCACGTCGCGGGACCCCGCCGGAAACGGATTTGTAGTGCTTGGGCATGTCTAGGGCCCCCAAGAATGGGGCACCCTCAAAGGATTTAGAAGCTCGCTCACCGGACCGGCCGGTCCTGGGTGAGGCATGACCCTGTTTGCCACACAGGGTAGAGGCCTTGGCACTAAGCCACGCTGCCAGTCTACTATGGCGATCTTTGATGGTTCACTTTGAGAACGCAAGGCAGATTTTACAATCCGCTTCCCTGTGATCTGGATGGAGACAGTAGCAGCTCTGAAGGTGTTTGTCCTCTACAAACAAGTTCCGCAGTCCGCAGCTGGAGCAGAGCTTGAAAAGGGAGCTTCCAATTTCTTCTCTTCCGACATGATTCTTGCCCTTGAGGGGCGCTGAACTTCATCGACAAATGGATCCCCGCTTGTCAGCCGATGGAGAAAAAGAGCACACAGACTGTTTGACAAAATAGGACTTTTTATTGAAAAAGAGTGAAAAAACATGGAATAGCTCACGGAGCAAAATAAAATGTCTCCCAACACTTGAACGGGAGGTAAAAAAACTGAAGTTGGCTGCCAGAGGAGGGGATTAGGGAGAAGGCAGTCATTCGCTGGGGGCAGTATGACCCAGGGTGCAGTGATTGGTTTAGAGGAGAAGAACAAGTTACTCTCTTACCTAGTAACGTTCTTTCGATGGGATGTTCCGATGACGTATTCCATATCTATGACAGTAATCACCACAGCTGTGCTGCTTTGGAAAATCTTTCGGCATCTGCGTCCTGCGTGGATGACATCGATACACTGTCCTCGAGGGCCTCCGTCGAGCCGACGGCACCGGATGTTATAAGTAGGACGCACGTAGCCTCAGTTGTAGTTTTTTCCCCAGAACGTGTGGCACCAAACCACTGCCAGTATGATCACTGAAAGCCTTACGGAAACATAAGTTGCAATCGCATAAGAAATTCTGTAGAGGGACAGGCAGGGAGGGAGCGATATGGAATACGTCGTCGGACCATTCCATCGAACGAACATTACCAGGTAAGAGTAACTTTTCATTCAAGGGGATTGGGTCCTCTGACATATTCCATATCTATGACAGACTCCCAAAGCAGTACTAACGTATGGAGGAGGGAAAAATAATTTGGAATATAGAAATTTAGAATGCCCAATCAAATTTCAGAGCAAAGGACCAACTTACCAAAGGCCAGATCCTGCCCATGGATAAAATCTAGTAGTGTCGTACAAGGGTATGGACCGAAGCCCATGTGGCTGCTTCACAGATGTTACGAATAGGAACACCCCTCTGCAGGGCAGTAGAGGCAGCCATACCCCTAGTAGAAAGGGCCCGTAAGCCTACCAGAGGGTCCTTACCCGCCAAGTGGTAACATTCAGAAATTGCCAAGATAATCCATCTAGACAAAGTCTGCTTAGTAACAGCTTGTCCCAAACGCCTTCCAGCGCAACCAATAAATAGCTGATCGTCCACTCTGACCTGGACATGCGAGAAATGTAGAAACTTAAAGCTCTTCTAGGCTCCAACCTATGGAGCCTCTCCTAAAATGCCGGAAGAACAACCTGTTGGCTTAAATGAAATTCCGACACCACCTTCGGAAGAAAGGAAGGACGGACGACCTCCAAGGACAACCCTGTCCTTATGAAACACAGTGAAGGGTGGCTTAACTGAGAGTGCCTGCAACTCATCCACTCTGCGAGCGGAAGCAACTAAAAACTCAGTTTTAAGGGTTAACAGCCTCAAAGGACAAGAATGTAAAGGCTCAAACGGAGCACCCATAAGGAATTTCAGAACAAGGATTTGACAAACTGAGAAATGAAAGTAATTTTGAAATAAGAACAGTCCTTAGACGAGCGCTTGAATATAGACAGCGCCGCCAGGTAACCTTTAACAGTACCCACTTGCAGACCCCTGTGGGCCAACGAAAGCAAAAAAGACAGAACCACAGGAATGTCACATGAAAAAGGATCCACATTCTTAACCGTGCACCAGTCACAGAACTTTCTCCAACAGCAACGGTACAGGGACTTTGTTGCCGGCCGTCTGGCCGAAAGCAACACCTCCATCACGTCTTCAGGGAGGTCCCAATCCTTATACCTCAACCTTTCAGAAGCCAAGCGTGAAGGTTGAGGTATCTGACTTCTGGATGGGGGATCTGACCTCTGGATGGAGAACCTGACCCCCCTCCTGTGAGAGCAGGTCATCTCGGTAGGGAAGACGATGTGGAGGGCAGATGGACAAGTCGACACGATCCGGGTACCACGTCCTCCGAGCCCAATCCGGAGCAATGAGGATCATCCAGGAACCGAACCTCCGTAACCTCTGCAGCACTTGCGGGATGACAGGGACTGGAGGAAGGGTCACTCCACCACGAAAGCGTCTCCTAAGGCTCCTTTTGGAGGAAATTCCCGCGAGCAGAACCTTTCGCACTTCCGGTTGACACTGGAGGTGAAGAGATCCACCTTAGGGGTCCCCCAAAGGGCGAAGATCTCCAGGAGAATCTCCTGAGCCAGCTCCCACTCGTGAGAGATTGCGCTCTGCCTGCTCAGAGCGTCCGCCGTCTTGTTTTCGTCTCCGGCCAGATGAACTGCCGAGATCGAAACTTCCTGCTGAATGGCACAGAACCACAGCTGCATCGCCTCCATACACAGAGGAAGTGACCCTGCCCCCCTCCCTTTTTGTTGAGGTAGTGCATGGCCACTGTGTTGGGTGTCAGAATCAGGACATTCTTCCCTCGCACAGACGGCCCTCAGCTCCAACAGATTGTTATGGAGTCTGTACTCCGACGGAGACCAATGACCGCTGACTGTCAACTCGTTGGCATGAGCTCCCCATCCCGTGAGGGATGCATCCGTCACGATCGTCACCTCCGGCGAGGGTAGCCAAAAATGGAGCCCCCTTCATCAGATTGCCTTCGACGGCCCACCACAGAAGGTACTGGGCGACCGAGGGCGGCACCTGAACGGGGTCCTACATCCTGCCGGAGGACTGCGACCACTGCATCTTGAGGGCCCACTGCAGAGATCTCATCCACAACCTGGCCTCCTGCACCAGAAGAATGCAGGATGCCATGAGGCGGAGCAACTTCAAGAACTCGAACGCCGGGAGACTCTGGGCGTGTTGAAACTTGTGCACCAACTGCTGAATGTGAAGAGCCCTCATATGGGGAGGAAAACACTGCTCCAGGGATGTGTCGAGCACTCCTCTGATGTACTGGAGCCGCTGGGTTGGCGTCAAATGGGACTTCTTTAAGTTGAGGGAGAAGCCCAGCTTGTGAAGGGAGTGGCAGGTGACGGACAGATGATCCAGTACTTGCTCGGGACAGCGCGCCCTGATCAACCAATCGTCCAGGTAGGGGTAGACGTGAATCCCCCCCTTTCCCGAGATACGCTGCCACCACCACCATGAGCTTGGTGAAGACCCTCGGGACGGAGATCAATCAGAACGGCAGGACCCGAAACAAAGTGCGAGTCGCCAACCGCGAACCTCAGGTACTTGTTGTGCTTTGGATGGAACGGCATGTGAAAATAAGGTGGTAAGTCATAATCTCGAATTCAGAAATCTCGAAAAAGAAAATGTCTAAAAAAAAAAGGCCGAAAAAAAATGTCGATTTATTTTTTTTTGTTCTATATTTTTTTTTTGGGCTCTAGTATATATAAATAAAATAGGTAAAAACAAAACACAAATAAAAAAGGGGGGTTTTGAAAAAAAAACGTTTTTTGAAAAAAAAACGTTAATAAAATAAAATTCGACATTTTTTTTTTCTGCCTTTTTTTCGACATTTTTTTTCGAGATTATGACTATAAACCGAAAATAAGCATCCTTGAGGTCGAGAGACACCAACCAGTCCTGAAGTTGAAGGGCCTGGAGGACTTGAGAAAGAGTAACCCTCTTGAAGTTGTCCTTCCTGAGGAGCTTGTTCAAACCGCGCAAGTCCATGATGGGTCTCAATCCCCTGTCTTTCTTCGAAATAAAAAAATAAGAGGAATACCATTCCTTGTTCCTCTCCACTGCAGGCACCAGTTCTATGGCACCTTTCTCCAGCAGGGATTGAATTTCCTGCGCAAGGAGCGGATCCGGACTCTCCAAAGAGAGATTCCCTGGTGGATTGTCGTGAGGCCTCTGCCGGAAAGGAAGACAGTAGCCGTGGGATTTGATCTCCAGAACCCACACATCTGAAGTAATGGCACGCCACTCTACAAGATGTTGCGCCAGCCTTCCCCCAACCGGCGAGCCATGGGACATGGCCTCATGACTGAGCTGAAGCGGCTGCGGCAGTGCCTGAGGGCAAAGAGGCAACTGCCCGAGCGGCCTTGGCACCTCGAGTACCCTGTTTTTTACCTCTGGCACTCATACGGTGGCCCCTTTGACTTGCAGCTCCTGTCAATTTACTAAAGGATGAGTAATATCGAAAGGAACCTCCCCATCATTGCTGTCCACTTGGACAAAAAGGCGGAGGTTGGCGAACTGCAGCGCTCAACGACTTTGCTGCAACTTTGAAGGTCTGCAACCTCTCAAGGCTCTCGTCAGCCTTGCGGCCAAAAAGATGTTCACCATCAAAGGGCATGTTGAGAAGCCGGGCCTGCACATCAGGAGCAAACCCCGATGTCCGCAACCACGCAAACCTGCGTATTACGGTGCTCGTCGCCATGGACCGGCTGACACAATCTGCCATGTCCAAACCCGACTGAACGGCCTCACACATGGCATCCTTGCCATCCTGTACAATAGCAAGAAAACCATCCCGTTCCTCCCCTTAGGGAATATGTTCAGCCACCAAGGAAATACAGTTCCACAGAGTGTGCGTGAAACGTGACAAGGCACACACGGAGTTGGCTGCCTGTAAAGCCATACCCCCTGAAGAAAACACTTACTTCACCCAGCCATCCAAACGCTTGTCGTCCCCATCATGAGGGATGGTAGTGTACGACGCCTGCTTTGCTGGGGCCGTGGCCGCCGGCACCACCAAACTCTCCGGAGTGGGGTGCATGGTCAAGTAGCAGGGGTCACTACTGGCTGGGCAGTATTTTCGCGGCAAAAAGACTTGCTCACTGCCGGGAGACGCTCCAGAGCAGTCCAAGCTGCAGCCATTCTTCTTTGCAAAGCCATATGGAATGGCAGTACCGGGTCAGTTGGAGGACCTTGGTCGAGGATGTCCGTCAGGTCATCCTGCAGAAAATCCAAAGGTGGCGCAGACCACCCCAAGTATTCCGTGACCCTCGACATAAGGCGCCAGCACAAGGACTCTGCATGGGTGCCAGGATCAGGCCGACAGAACTCCACCTCCGGAGAGGTGTCCAGACCACTGGCGTCGTGCAGTGACTGACGCAGGTCTTCAATCTGGCTGTGACCAGACAAAATCTCGTCAGGCACCAAACCTTCCTCAGATCCCTCATCCCCCCTCAGAAATATAATCCAGGGGTCAGAAAGAGGGCACAGAAAAAGGGATAAAACATTCTTAGCCTTGGCCAGAGCCTTTCTGGGGGGGTTTCACTGTGCTACGGGGTACCTCTGACAAAGCAGCCTCGAAAGGCGCCAGCGTGTCCTTCGACAGCCTGGGCGCCGATGGCGTCGAAGACTTCTTCAGAGGCGGAGCCTCGAGAGAGTCCCTCTACGACCTCGGCGCCGCAGGCGTCGATGTCTTCCTCGAAGACTTCACAGGCTCACACGGTCTCAAGGGCGTCGAGGACCGGGACCTGGAACGGGCATTTCTAGAGCGACCATCCTTGTCCGACCGGGACCTCGAAGGTGCCCGGTGGTTGCGACGACCACTGGAGCCCGAGGGAGTACGAGTGGTGTCTCTAGCACAGTCATGGCCGGCGTCCTTCGATGCCACGGACGGTCCAGAGCCCTGCAATTGAAAAATCACCATCATCTCCTTTCGGAAGTAATCCCATTCCTCACGAGTGGAATGCTTGTTGGGACAAGCAACCCGCCGACGGGCGGAGTCCTCGGACGAGGAAGGTGACCTGTGACGGCGCGTCCGTGAGTGCCTCGAAGTGGCAGAGGAATGGCGAGACCGGCTCCTGGACCGAGACTCCCCGGACTCACGACGACGATGCGGAGAGTCGCCCCTCGAATCGTCCGTCGAAAGTCCAGTGGATTGCGACTTCCGGGCTTGGCCACCTTACCCACCAACAGCTTCTTCTTACGCTCCCGCAAGGCCTTCGATGTAAGCGACTGGCAGTCGACACAGTCATCCGTATTGTGATGCTGGAAATGCATCAGAGGGACAGGGCCTCCTTATCCTTGTCCTTTACTGCCTTTTTATTGTGTGTTCTGTCGTGCTTTCCACGCAGGAGTTCATGTGGGACTCCTGGCGGTGCAGCTCTTTCGCTTTTGGTTTGGTGAACAGACCCGTGGGATACCCTTATGGCACCCATGGGTGGGGGTACAACCCTGTGCCCTTAGTGTATGTTTTTTGGCACCTGTGGGTGGCCCACAGAGCAGGGTATAGGCTGGTGGCAGCTCCATGCTGACTTTGACAGGTGTGCTGAGTATCCTCCGTTTTGGGGATCCCCAGGCCCTGCCATTGGAATCAGTTGATTCCTGATGGAAAACAAGATGGCCCCTGTGGCCTCTTGCTTTCTATTACCTATTAACTTGTTTTCCCAAAGTCCTGGGAAGCCCTGACTCTGTCCCTTCCCCCCGACTGGCTGTTGGGTGGAAGTTCCATATATGGTGTTGTTGTGAAGTCCAGTCCAGACTGACTGGAGCCTTCCCAGTGACTGTATGTTGTGGGTACCTCCTGTGGGTGGGACCTGGGTGAATGGAGTGTGTGACCAATATGCACTTCTTGTTGTGGCTGTCTGGTTTCTGGTATGAGAGACAAAGACTGAGACCGCCCTGCCCGAAACTGGCCTGAATGCTGTGTGTAGTGTTGAATGGCTGGGTACTGTCCCAATCCACATTCCTTGTTGTGAGTGTCTGAGAGGGAGGAGGATGGCCTGAATGCACTGTGTGCCTGATTGGCTGACTGACTGCATGAATGCACTTCTGTATGATTGGCTGTGGGGCTTGGCCCAGCAGGGTGGATGAGAGACAAGATAGTATATCTGGGGACATCTCACCACTGGATATTGTTCAGAAGCTGTGTCTGCACTTGAAGAGTAACTGGAACTGCTGATCCTCGACGCCCAGCTGGAAGACAAAGACTTGCTGTTGCATTTGCTTTGACCTGATCTGAAAGCTGCCAAACTCGTCAAGGACTGATCCGAGAGAGGACCTGGTAAGGAGCCCTCTTCCCGTGCTCCGAGGGAGCATCGAGCACCGCTAACCTTCGCCGAAGCTCCCTGGAAGTCAGACCCTTGAAAGGCTGCTGACCCGAGACGGGTCCGCTGAGGAGAACGAAGCAAAGCACCCGGACTTCGGTGCTGTCGAAGTCTATTGCCGTCGACCAGGGTTCGCAGGTTTGTGCAACCGCTTGAGGCCTGTC
Organism: Ambystoma mexicanum; assembly: GCF_040938575.1. Lineage (NCBI taxonomy): Eukaryota > Metazoa > Chordata > Amphibia > Caudata > Ambystomatidae > Ambystoma > Ambystoma mexicanum. Next base: position 20,094,161 of record NC_090922.1, on the reverse strand, counting down.
GAAGTTGCGTTGCCCAGCCGTGGGGACCACTTGACGCCGTGCCGCCGACGACCGGAGCCGCCCGCTTCTTTGCCTAAGAACATTTGAATCCAAGGACTCCCTTGTCCGCAACGTCGACCGCTTTGTCCCGCCGGAGAAAAGTCGAGGACGACCAACGTGCCGAGGAGAATCCGCCGGTGGGTTCCCCGCCATCTGAAGGCCACAAAGACTTCGACGACTCGACGCCCTAGTTGGGCCACAGATCTTCTGAAACTCTTTGCGGTCCTGATCAATCCATCGCCGAGGTGCCACGCACACCTCATCCTCGCAGGACGTCGCTGACGAGCACCGCCTGGATCGACATTGGGGTCTCGGCACCCTTCGCCTTCTCATCGCCGCCGTCGACAAGTTCACCATCTTCAACGCCTCTCGACGATCCGTGGCTCCTGCTTTAAAGGGAGTCACTCGAGAAGGATCCTTCGACGCGTCTTCGAAGAACTCTACTCCACCAGGTACATTGGGGGGAGGGGGGAGAGGTAAAACCTTAATAGGAGGAAATAAGGCTATTGAACAATATATGGACTGGTCTTGTGCTATATATCTTTATTTTACAGGTTGCCCAGGTTGGGGGGGGGGTCTCCACACAGAACTGTCTATCGGTAGAGGCCAGCATTCTGCCTATTGTTTCAACCATCTTACGTTCCTTCCTATAGCTATTGCTGGTTTCGTTATTGATCTTTGTGACATTTTAACCGTACAGTTGATGCACTTTAATGAGATTTGATAACATTGGTGGTACCACTTTAGAATTGTATATATTTATCATTGTTGATTTCCGAGTACAAAGTGCGTTATTGTGATCGTGTACATACCTTTGAATATTAATTATATAAAGACTGTGTTTTCAGTAATACAGTGTGTGGACATTCCTTTGTGGGGGTTCGGGGACTACACTGTACTAAAGAACCAGCCTGCATCATCTCCCGAGAAGCTAGGCCTTGATTGCTCGTCCATTGCTACCGCTTGAGAATCTTGGCTGGGGTCCTCTGTGCCTCTCCTCTACCATATAGAGAGCGAAAGTACAGGCACCCCCCACCAGTATCTTCACACGTATCGTGGTTCTCCCCGAGGCACCAGAGGCAAGCGTCGTGCGTGTCCGTCAACCGCATCTTGGACCCGCACACCCAAGACTTAAAACCCGACCGCGGGGTGGAAGAAGCCGAAGATCATTTCAATACACAAATGAACAGGTTCGAAGAACCGAAAGAACAGCATTCAGTAGAACCGAGGCGCGCCAAGATCTCCGAAGCGAACACGTTCACAGAAAAAAACGGAACTGAGGCTACCGGCGTCGTGTGTCCTACTTATAACATCCAATGACGTCTGCTCAATGGAGGCCCTCGAGGACAGCGTATCGACGACATCAACGCAGGACGCAGACGCCGAAAGATTTTCCGAAGCAGCACAGCTGTGGTGATTACTGTCATAGATATGGAATACGTCGGAGGACCCAATCCCCTCGAAATATAGTTTGAAAGTGAAAGGGAAACAGTTTTTCCTTTTACTGAGGATTCCCGGCCTGACGACGGGGAATATTCACGAGCATGTGAATCCATGCCAAGCCCCATGCTGGAGAAGGAAGGTATTTTGGAAGAGAGCAGTGGATGTAGTGCGGGCCCGGCCCCAGAAAGCCTTGTGGACAATGCAAAGGGTCTTGAACTTGATCTTCGCAGCCACCAAGAGCAAGTGGAGAGATTTCAGGGCTCGAGAGAAGCAGTCCCTGGGCAGGAGGCCAAGGATAAGTCTTGCAGTCCTGTTCTGGATTTGTTGCAGAGGGCGGAAAGTAGAGGAAGGTAGATTGAGAAAGAGGCTGTTGCAATAGTCCAGCCTAGAGAGAACCAGGGTCCAAGAGGGAGGCGGTCAGCCATTCCAGGGCCTGATCCATGATGCCCAAGTTCTCACAGAGTCTATTTAGAAGGATGGCGTGGTTGACCATGTCGAAAGCAGAGGAAATATCAAGGAGGATGAGTACAGAAGGAATGCTGGAATCAAGGTTAGAGAGCAGATCTTCACGGATGTTCAGGAGAGCAGTTTCCATGCCTCTGGCAGCTCTGAAGCCAGACTAATGGTCGTGGAGACAACCAACCAATTCAGTGTGGAGAGTAAGCTGGGAGATGGCCACCTTTTCCAAGAGTTTGCCCAGGAAAGGGGTGATGGAGATTTACCAGGTTACTCACCGTAGTGACCACCTTACTCCTAGTCCATAGTCCTTTCCTCCATATTTGTGGGACGGGACCGGAGCACTTTGTAAAAAGCAACATTTTTTTTTTCAAAAAGGTGTCCCTCTCTTTCCTGCGCGGGGCCCGGCACACGGCAGTAACCCTGCCCACCTTGGCTCCGCCCCACGCATCGCCCATCAGTCCTTTTCTATCGCCGGGTCAAAGACCCATTAGCAATAACAGAGGAACCTTATTAGAGGGGACGTCGAGCGGGCGTATGGAGGAAAGGGGACTATGGACTAGGAGTAAGGTGGTCACTACGGTGAGTAACCTGGTAATACTCCTACGTCCCGTCTCCTTTCCTCCGTACTTGTGGGAGATTCCCAAGCACTCCTTACAGGAACTACGGGTGGATGGAAATACCCCTTACTGAAACAGGTTCTTCAGCACAGCCTGACCAAACTGAGCATCAGCTCTAGAGCTCATGTCGAGACAGTAATACTTACAGAAAGCAGATGGGGAGGCCCAAGTAGCTGCCCTAGCGATGGACTCCCAGGGAACATATTTTTGAAAAGCAACCGCGGCTGCCTTGCCCCTCGCACCAGGTGTGCATGGATACCTTTAGGAGGTTTCAGCCTTTGGACAGTGAAAGACTCTGTGATGCAGGCGGCAATCCTCCTGGAAATAGTTGCCTTAGACGCCGGCTTGCCCTGATGGTTACCGAAGGTCACAAAGTTGAGAAGAACTAAGCTCGTAAGTCCTGTCCAGGTAGAGCTTAAGAGCTCTTCGGCCATCAAGACAGTGCAGAACTCTTTCAGCCTCTGAGGCAGGGTTTGGAAAAAAGACCGGAAGGGAGATTGACTGATTCAGATGGAATTCGGTCACTACCTTCGGTAGGAAAGCCGGGTTTGTCCGAAGGACTACCTTGTCCTTATGAAAGACCAAGAAGGGATGCTCCACCGACAATGCCTGGAGCTCACTCACTCACTCACTCTCCTCGCTGACGTAACGGCGACCAGAAAGGACACTTTCCAAGAAAAGTACTTGAGGTCTACCGTAGCCATTGATTCAAAGGGTTTATGGCACAGCGCCGTCAGGACTACATTTAGGTCCCATGGCGGGTGCGGATTACGAACCGAAGGGTAGAGGCGTGTCAAGCCAGCAAAATGCCTCTTCACCACTGGGTTAGAGAATAAGAACACAGGTCTTTAGAAAGGTAAGCGGAAATCGCTGAGAGATAAGTCCTGCATGACAGAACATGAACCCCTGACTCTGCTAGGGAGGACACGAAGGACAGCACTGTGTCAATCGTGGCCACCCTCGGATCCAACTTCTTTTCCAAACACCAATGACAGAACCTGAGCCATTTACTCCTGTATTCAGATCTGGTCGAGGGTTTCCTGGCTGCCTGGATAATGCGCATGTTATCCGCAGACAAACTCAGATGCTCTAAAGACTTGAACTCAGGCACCATGCCGCCAAACTGAGCGATTGTGGGGAGGGGTGCCACATCTGTTGTTCCCCTTGGTGAAGAAGATCGGGAGTTACTGGTAACCTGATCGGCGGATACACCTGAAGTTCTGAGACCCAAAACCTGGCCGGCCACCACAGAGCTATCAGTAGAAGGGAACAGTTCACACAGTTCTTCAACTTCCAAATTGCTCGATGAACTAGAGGCAGAGGCGGGAAGGCGTAAGCGCTCATGTTGTGCTATGGAATCTCGAGAGCATCCCCCAGAGAGGAGGCTCCCAGCCCCCCCCTGGAGGCATACTGAGGAAGCTTCTTGTTTACCGCCGTAGCGAAGAGGTCCACCTCCGGTGTGCCCCAACGCGAGAAAATCCATGAGAGGACCTCCACCTTCAACTCCCACTCGTAGCTGACCACTGTCCGCCGGCTGAGGGCATCCGCTGTGACATTCAGCTGGCCTGGGATGTACACTGCAAGCAGCCAGACACCATGAAGCACGGCCCACTCCCAAATCTGGATGGACATCCACGAGTGGGAGGGGGGGCAGGAGGGGGGAGACTTTGTTCCCCCTTGCTTGTTTATGTAATACACTGATACAACATTGTCCGTTCTTATGCGGACCACCTTGTTGACAATGAGCAGTCTGAACACCTTGAGCGCTAGAAAGATCACCAGAAGCTCCAAATGATTTATGTGCAGGAGATTGTCCTGAGGCGACCAGAGGTCCGAGACCTGAAGAAGATCTAACGTCGCACCCCACCCGAGGAGGGAGGAGTCCGTCGTGATCGTCACTGTGGGGACCGGGTCCTGAAACCCTGTGTTACCAGACAGATTGCTGAGAGATGACCACCATTTCAGGTCCAATCTCATGGAATCCGGGATCATTATCCCTTTGGAATCAGGATCCACTGCCTGACGCCATGAATTCCGAAGAGCCATCTGGGTCCGTCTCATTTTGAGATGAGCAAGAGGAAGAGCCAGTACACACGAGGCCATGAGGCCCAGAAGCCTCTGGAACCACCAGGCCGACATGCTCTCCGACTGAGCAAACATCTGACACGTGGCCAACAGATCCGCCATTCTGTCCCCGGTCAGATACACTCTGCAGTCGATCGTGTTCCAACGAAAACCCAGGAAGATCAGGTCCTGTGAGACCATCATGGAGGATTTCCGCCAGTTCACCGACAGCCCAAGATGGAACAGGAGCTGAAGGAGAGACTGGAGGTTGCCCGCTGCTGCCAACGGACAAGGTCTGCATAAGAGCCATTCGTCCAAATAAGGATACACATGGATACCCTGGAGACGAAGATAAGCCGCAATCACCGACACCATCTTCGTGAAGACACGCGGCGCCGAGCTGAGGCAAAAAGGAAGCACCCGAAACTGGAAGTGCTCCTCTCCCAAAGAGAAGCGGAGGTATCTCCTGTGTGGATTCCAAATCAGGATATGCATGTACGCATCCTGAAGATCCACCACGCTGAGCCAATCGCCCATCTGCAAAGAGGATCGAATCTGGCCGGGCGTGATCATCTTGAATTTCTCTTGGGGTAGGAAAAGATTGAACTGGGAAAGGTCTAAGATGGTGCGCAGGCCAGCCTGGTTGGGTTTGGAAACCGTAAACATCCGGGAGTAGAAGCCCTCCCCTCGCTCCCCAAGGGGAACGGGTTCCACAGCTCTGAGGTCCAGAGGTTTCTGAACCTCGGCCTTGAGGGAGGGTGAGCCCGACAGCTGAAAAGGAGGGTTGAGGGGTGGGGTAGGGGGTAAAGGTAAGCGGAAGCCTGCTCGAGCGACTGACAAGACCCATCTGTCTTCTGTGATGGTCTGCCACGCCTCCCAATGAGACGCAATGCGTCCTCCCACCGGGGTCTCGTGCGAGCGCAGAAAACCCTCATTTGGCAGGCTTATCGGTGGTGGTGCCACCTGAACCGGATGAGGAGGCTGAGGAGCGGGAGAAAAACCGCTTATGCTCTTGTCTACGGCGGTTATTCCCCGCAGGAATATCCACTCTGCCAGATTTGCAGTCGAGGAAGCCCCTAAACCCAGAGGAAGGTTGACTTTGCGACAACAGTCTCTGGGATTTGAAAGGAGTTTTAAACAGAACAGACAATGATTTAGCCGTCTGAGTGCTATCCTTGGTTTTGGTGAGCTCTACATCAGCAGAAGAATGAAAAAGCTCCTTACCATCGAATGGAAGGTCCAAACACCTTGTCTTGCACTTCCTTAGAAAATTTAGTGTCATGCAGCCACGCCTGCCGTGAGGTATCAACCCCAAGCATCAGGCCCCGAGCCGAGGTGTCTACGTGATGAGCCGCAGCCTCCAGGAGATCCTGGGTCAAGACCCTGGCATCGGAAAGGCCTCCTTTGAAATCTTCCAGCTTCTCGACCGGGATGTGCTCCTCAAACTCCGACAGACCTTTCCACATCCGCATGTTAGCTCCCGCCAATATCAATTCGGCGTTGGCCTGCCTGAGCTGCAAGGCCGAGTTGGTGAAGATTTTCCTCCCGAGGGAGTCGAGGAGCTTGTCCTCCTTTCCCAGAACTTGAGTAGCCGTCGTGGAAGAGGATGCTGCAGGCCTGGACTGCAAAGAGGCCGCAGCCACCACTTTGGAGGAGGCAGGCAGACAAGACGACAGGGCCACCTCTTCCGAAGAATGCAGCCTGTACCTCGCGTCAATCTTTTTATTGACAAAAAGTCTAGAGTGTGGCTTTTCCCAGACTCTTCGGACCTCGGCCAGAACATCCTTCTGCAGGAACAGGTCGGTACACTCCAAGGGAGACAGGGTGAACGCCCCAGAAAGCACACCCTCCTGTGGAGCGGGTGCCTCGGGCACCAGAACATCTAAAACTCATCATGTCCAGTACCCGGTCATGAAAGGGTCTGAGAGCGGGGAAGGTCCTCGTTGTCCTGATCGCCTTGAGGGTCATCTGACAGGTCAGGATCCTGCTGAGCCGTGTCAGGCACTGCCTTGTCCACTGGGGACAATGGAGGCAAAGGCGGGAGAGCAGGGGGGGCTCCACGGGCAAGGGAGGCGTCGGCGGAACCACCGGAGGAACAGGTGGACATATCTCCTTGAAAAGCCCTTTGAAATATTCACTCATGGGGTCGGTGCGCATAAGCGCTTGAAATTTACCGAAAAAGGCATCCTCAGGAGAATGTTTTGGGACCTGAGGAGGCCTCTCATGAGGTGGACAAATCCAGGGATGTAACGAGGAAAGGTGCCACACCGGCCCCTCCACCGACGTATCCACATAAATCAAAGGAGCCGCCGCCGCGGACAACGAAACATTGTGCGGAAGAGGCATCCGGGAGTTCCAATCATAAACCGGCCGGTAAGGATGCGCACAAGGGACCTTAGGTTCACCCCAGAGACCAAGCCCTACAACAGAAGCCGATGGCATAGTTGTAGGGCTAGCACCGAAAATGGCCACCGTGGTCGTGGCGGGAACGGGCGCCATTTTGTCCTCATCTGAGGGGAAGTGCGGCATGTCAGGAAGTGAGGCACGGGTCCCCGTCGATTGATCAGGGGTCTTAATCTTAGCCTTAACATAAGGAACCTCGGCCAAGCCGGTACTATGAGGCCTGGAACGTTTTTGTGACATACCAACCGCCAAATGAGCCTTCGAAGGAAGGACCTCGGCACTGCCGGTAAAAGAAGAACTTTGCTTCTTTACCCCCTCAACAGATCTGGTGTCACCACAAGAGCGGGAACAGTGCGCTTTCATCGACAAAGCCTTGACCGGCCTCTCAGAACTGTTGGTAGCTTTAGCCTCTGTACGAGGGACCTCGGACCCAGGCCCGGTAACAGCCTTTTCTGCGCTGGCCTTGAACATCCGTTTGGTAACTACAAGCTCAGCCAAGGCCTCGGGCGCACCCCGGTTTTGTTTTTGAGGGAAGCCGACAGAGAGGACTCAGAGCGAACTCCGGTACCCCACGACTCAGTAGAACTGGGTCTACAAACAGCCCCCACTGGAGGGGCCTCGGAGCGTACTCCGGTGTTCACAGGCCCCTTACGGAGACCCTCGGAGAAAACTCCGGTAGAATTATTAGGCCCAAAGGGCACCTCAGGGCGAACCCCTCAGAGCGATCAACGCCCCTCCCGGACCGAGAGGAACCCGGGAAGGTATCCCCCGGTCAGGGTGCTCAGAAAAGTAAAGAACTTACCGGGCGTTTTTTCTTCACGTCGATGAACGCCTGAAAATGCGAAGGAGGAGTTTGTCGGAACACCTCCTCCCACCGCTCCAACCGACGAAGTGCCCGGACCGAAAGGGAGTCACACTAAAAACAGGAGTCCCAACGGTGTTCCGGACCCAAACCCTCTAAACAAAGAGGATGTGGATCCGCCCTCGCGAAGCGACGGTGACAATATGAACAATCTGGAAAGTCTAATTTGAAAGACAGACTAGTAAACGAATGCCAGCGAGAGCCAGAGAGGAAAAAAGGGAAGAAAATCTTCCGAGGAGGCAAGTGCGTCCGGCCCCGATCGAGCGGAGAAAAGGACTGATGGGCGATGAAGAGAGGATGAACAAATTTTTGAAAAAAAAAACTTTTGGATGCTTTTTACAAAGTGCTCCGGTCCCGTCCCACAGGAAGGAGAGATGTCCCACAAGTATGGAGGAAAGGGGACGGGACGTAGGAGTATAGGCGATAGTTTGCCAAGGCAGGTAGGATTGGCAGACGGCTTCTTGAGGAGGGTGTGTATAAGGGAGTGCTTAAGGGGAGAGAAGAAAGTTACAGTGGCAAAAGAGCGATTACAGAAATCGGCCAAGGCTGGAGCGAGGGTGTCAATATGGTCCATGATGGTTCTGGAGGAGCAGGGGAACACCTGTTTGGACGACACTTTCATAGATCGGACTTGTCTAGAAACCTTGTGAGGTGTTGTCAGAGAGAAAGAGGAGAAAGGATTAGGAGAGGGAGATATGGCTAAAGAGGGGCCTATAGAGGAAGAGGAGATAGAGGACAATATGTCCTGAGTTTTAGCTGAGAAGTGAGAGGCCAGAGCCGTACAGAGGGCCTGCAGAGGAACAGGAGAGGTTGAGACTGCAACAGGATTGGCCAGTCCCTTGCAGATTTTAAGAGTTTGGCCATGGTAATAGAGGTCACAGAGACGCAGGCCTGAATGTGTGCTCTCTTCTTGGACAGGACAGAGTCTGTATTGCCTTTAGAGCAGGCAGCAGGCCAGATTGGCTGAGGATGCTCCAGAAGCCCTCCACTTCCTCTCAGGCACCCTGCATTTGGAGGTAGGCTTCAGCCGGATTCTCATGACAGGGGCAAGGATGTCCAAGGTGTTGGAAATAGAAAGATGCAGATTAGAAAGGGCTGTGTGAGTCAGCCACAGAGAAAGTAAGAGTCAAAGGCATCCACTGACACACACTTCATGGGCAGAATGACCAAGAAGGTCGGTGGCAGTGCTGGGTTGGGGGGGGGGGCGGGGGGCTTTGCCTGAGGGATAGTGAGTTTCAGATGAGAGTAGAGTATGAAGTGGTCAGTCCAAGAGAGAGGAGTGGTGAGAGGGTTAGAGAGGGGGATGCCCGAGGTAAAGAGAACATCCAAAGTATGTCCGGCAGAGTGTGTCAGGCCAGAGGGCAGAATGGAAAGAGTGTTGCAGAGTTTGCAGAAAAGCCCAGAGGAGGGATTAGAAGCATCCATGAGGATGTTGAGGTCTCAGAGGAGGAGAAGTAGATTCGATGGGAGAAGAGGAGAGGTCGTCCCATTCAGAGAGGTACAGGGCGACTTGGCCAGGTGGCCTGTAAATGGTGGCCACAGTTAGAGAGGACAGGAGAGATGGAGAGCCTGCAGCCCAGGTAATCACAGGGTGAATAGGTCTGCATAGGGATGTCAGAGGCCGAGAAACACTCCAAAAATATCAGGGCTTCTCCACCTCCAGGACAGTTGGTTCTGGGTTCGGAATGGATCTTGTAGCCCTCGTGGAGGAGTGTGTCAAAACATGCGACAGACTGGCCGTAAACCATGTCTTGGTGAGAGCAAGGACATCTAAGTGGAAGTTCTTCAATGAGGTGACAGATGTCAGAGGAGTGTTTGACAGCAGAACGAGAGTTGAGAGTAGCAACGTGGAGCACATTGCCACATTTGAAAGACTTCCGTAGAGGGGTACAGGCTTGAGGTACTCTCTGCAGAGGTGGTAGAGGGGCTTGAAGGTGCGGAGGTGGGTAGAGGAGGAAGATGAGGGTGCCAGATAGGTGGCAGACGGGAGTATCAGGAGAAGGGAGGAAGTTAATAAGACCCAGGAAACTCCTATCAAAAAGGAGGAGATTGGGCTGAAGGCCCTGAACCAAGACGGTGCCGTTCAGATCGACGTTAATGATGGTCTTGGAGGAGTGGAAGGGGAGCCAAGAGGACCTCTCACTTAGTGCAATAGTTAATGGGAGAAGAGGAGAAAGGAGAGAGAACAGAGACCATATGCAGGTATCAGCGATAGGGAGGCCTGGGTTGGAGACCAGGATGTCCCTCTTGAACTTTATCGTTCCAGACTTAGCAAGAGGGAGAGAGTAGCAGTTAGAGAAGATGGGTGAGCCAGCCACTGTTGTGGGCCTTCAGTGTTTGAGGGTTTGGGGGGGCTGGGGAGGGGGCTTGAACTTTCTCCACTGGCATACAAGGTTGGGTGACGAGCACTGTGGGGGGTGTGGAGCCTCCTTTTCACACCTGGAGCTTGGAACTCCTGCATTTTGGTAACCCTTGGCACCCCTGAACGGCACACCAGGGCCCACCACTATCCTAGTACATGATGGTCGGCACTCCTCGTCGTACCACCTTTGGAGCCCCGAAAGGAGGAGACATCTCTTCCCCCTTTTCCTCCCCACCACCTTTCGCAACCCTTCCTTCTATCGAACATTCAAGGACCCCCTGTCCCTTTGGCACACCGCAAACCTATCCAAGGAAGAAGACAGACTGAGAAGGGGCTTGATGTGCATGGTTCAGGGGGACAGGCAGGGAAATGGAGCATGTCTTAGGACCCCCTGTGAGAATGGGGCATCTTTGGACTCTTCCTGCGATAAAGTAACAGACGAAGAGGGAGTCTCTGGGGAGCCCACATCTATGCATTACATCACGCACAGCTCGCTGGCAAGGCCCCCGCTATGGCTCACTGGGTCTTGCGGCGCGGTGCCATCTCGTTTCACAAATAGTTTGGCTAGCCCATTTCTGGAAGGATTTGTACCCCCTGCTAACCTGCTTACCCCTGGTGGGGGCTTTGACTGTGTGGCTACAGCCAATCTTCTGAACTATTTGGCAATTGGCTGAGAGAGGGTTTCTATGGGCATATGGAAGCTGACTGGTGGTCCTGTTTTGCCGATCCCATCCTTGGCTTCATCCTGTGCCCCCTTTTGGGTCCTGCCCCCCCCCCCTTACCAAGCCTCTGGCCCAATCTCCAAAATTCAAGCCCTGCAACTGATATTGGCTCTTCCTGAAGCACACTCGTCCTGCTTGATGTGCCCATGTCTCTAGATCCAGAGGGTGTGGGAAAAGTTGGTTTGGGCTTGTGAGAGAAGTCGAGCCCTCAATCCAGCATTGAGAGACAGCCCTTGTCTGATGCTCCCCCGGGGGCTACCTCATTCCTTCATCTCAGCCCTCTTTGGGCTTCTTAACACCCCCACAAACGGAGAACACTGTCCATCAGCCCCACCTCCCACGGCTTCCACCAATCTGTCAGGTTGCTCCTGTCTCCTTCTGCTCCGCGAGCTGGCCAAGATCAAAAATCTCCTACATGTCTTGATCAAGGGGGTGTTGAGGACCATGGGTGAAGGAGACATGGGGAGGGGAGGAATGGGTCCACTGGGAGCCGGGGCAGGCGGATTGAAACAAGACTGTGTTAAAGGAACACACCCTTTGCACCCTGGACTACCCACTACCTCGGTGGTTAGGCCTATCCTCTTTTTGAGGAGTCAACCAGAGGTGGTCCACCCCCAGTGTCACCTGCTCGGAGGGAGACAACCGGGTCCTTAGTCTCGGGGGTGAAGCGCTTACTATTGGGGAACTCCACTGGGAGAGCATGGGGCAACTTGCAGTCAGTGGGGAGGGAGGGAGGGTAGGGCCTCAACCCCTGGTGTGTATAGGCCTTTGTCTGGGCATCATTTACTTCAAGGCTGTAGCAGCCCGGGGGTGTTTCTCCATGGTGTCCCTAAACTATCCATCAACTCAAGAGAACCAAGGGACGCCCTCTGGAACAAATGTCTTCACTGGTTGCGGACGGCGGGGGATTGTGGGTTTGTGTCCATGGGCTCTCTGTTGGCATGCATGCAGTCTGTCAAATTGGTCTTTTGGGACACTCTCATGGCAAGGGCCTTCCTGGAAAGGTGCAATGGCCACGGGCGGTTAAGAAATAGTGGCATCACAGCCAGCTCATTCTTCACTCACGTCCTTGTGTTTCACACTAGGGACCCCCCCTCCCCCCACCAAAGCAACAGTCCCCTTATAGGGGCAAATCTGACAGCTATGCGCCCGAGGCTTCATTGGAATTGGATGAGACCAGGGGCTGCAGGGACTCGACTATTGGCTTAAAGATCTGGTCAGGGGTTCTTACGGAGGGGGTGGCCTTTGTGTACTGCTCTGTTCTCTTTTTGTTGTGCCTTCTGTAATTGTGCATCAGAACTGTATCTCTATTTTTAGAACTGTATTTGTAGGATGTACTTTGATGGCCTTTTTTGGCCGAATAAAGTTTTTGACTGCTGACAGAGCACCATAGGGGGTGCAAAGGAGGTAAGTGGAGAAGGGGGTGAGAGAAAAGAGACGCATAGCCCTGTGGCACACAACTCAGAATGGGCAGGGGAAGAAGGAGGAGGAGGAGGAGGAGGGGTGCCGGGGTCACAACAAAGGAAGAGACAGGAGGGGAGCAAGTAACTCGCAACAATGAATGACATGCCTTGCAGGAGTTGGGTTGGGGCGGTGGGCGATAATCTAGGTGGGAGCCTAGAGAAAACCAGCAACAATGCCACAGTTACCGGAATGCGAAAAAACCCAGATTTGACCTTCCCAGAAAGGGGAAAAAAGGCTATGTTTTTGAGCACACCACAATACAACACACCCAGATTCGGCTTACCCGATATGTTGCAGCAGGTCAACTGCTACAGGCTACGTGCTGCCACGGCAGAAACCGGCGACCACTGTAGCTGTCCTTAGCCTCGGGTCCTTGGCCGAGGAGGCTGCCACGGCAGGGGGAGCCTTGGGTGGCCGATTTAAAGAGCCCACCAACCAGTGGGAGGGAGGGCCAACCAACCAGCAAGCACCTGGGACAAAGGGAGGGGAAGTGGGCACACACGCTGAGGTGTGAGAATAAAACCTTTACAAATGCACAACTTACTCTGCAACGGAGCACCTGTCCTCACCCAAGCATTGGAGAAGTTGACGTTGCTGGAAGATGGTGGGGATGGCCTGTGGGCACAGAGGGAGAAAACACATGTCGGTGCATGCTTACCTGTTGTCTGAGCAGCGGTTCGGACCCTGGGTCCTCCTGGTCCGAACAGGCCCAAACAGGAATTGCCCTTTTCTTCGTCTGCCCTTTGCTTCGGACGCCCGGGCGATAGACACCTTTGTCTAAGAGTTAGGAGCCGAAAGGAAGAGGCAAGGCTAAGAGAGTGGGTGGTGCTTAGGCCAGGTGACCTGATAAACTAGGAGCAATTGAGGGAACTTTGTTTGTGTTAGGGAGAATTGTCATTTTATGGCTAATTTCCCTTACCTATAGAGTCCCCTAGGGGATTTGCTGCATTTGAAGAGTTTGTTTTTTTCTCCTGCTAAGAGTGAGACTCTATTTCCCACTCTTAAGAATTTCTGCTATGTGTGTTCTAGGCTACTTTTGTGTTTAATGCCTATGGAGTTTCTCTCCCCTCCATAGGAACCATCTTTATTCACATGTGTTATACTGCACCCTCCGTGCAGTGACACAGGGATGTCATAGCGACCCCCAAACATAGACTCCATACCCTGGGACTGACTACTGTCTCCCAGGGCATGTAAAGTCCCCATTGACTTTACTGGTCATTTTTTGTGAACTAAACCAGTACAACCCATCTTACTATGCAAGTACTGGGAAGGGTTAATAGTTTTTCCCTTATGTTCATTTTCGAGAGGGTACCCTACAGTCCCTCTCTCTAAAGTTTCTGTTTGGTGGCAGTGGTTACTTATTAATTAAGACTTTAATGTGATACAGATTTAAAATAATTCAAACTTTACACATATTACAAATTAAATAGGTTAAAATATACTCTTTAAAATAAGGCATAAATATATATCAATAAATAGTTCCTTTACATACATCAAAATACTCAGGAAAAAAGTGAAAAAAGCAATAATATATGGCAAATTATCCTTGCCTACAGATTAGCACATGCGTAGTAGTGACTTATGCAAGAGTTATACACCTCTACAAGAGACACCATGCCTCAAAGCCCATTAACTGTGTAAGAGATGTGGGACCTCTTCCTAATCAGAATAACTCAAATAATAGTTGACCCACCCGATTAAGACGTTTCAAATCAAGGCGCCCATAACTTTTTCAGTCTGCAGCCACACATTATACAGCGCAATAAACAGATGCATGTTGGAAGCATTAGTGCAGTAGAGCCAGAATGATCTTTCACATATAGTTTGAGGATCATGCACAAATTCCGCAAGATATTTAGAGATTGAGGAACCCAATATAGAGCACTCAGTTAATAAATGCTTAGCGGTCTCCAGGCATTCAGGGAATTTGCATAAACGACAAACTCGCTCAATAGCAGGGATCTTTTTCCTGGCTCCTACATTATACAGAGTGGGTAATTGCTCCAAATGGAACAGAGTAATAAAACGTCTGAGCCTTATGGTAGGGCAGAGGTACAAATATGCTTGGGGTTTCATAAAATTATAAAGTCTATATTTAACAAAGGAAAAAGACTTTAAGCTGCTCCAGTGTGAGAAGTTCTCTAACCAATCCCAAAGGTCTACCTTTTTACCAAGCGCTTTTAAAAAATCCTGGGAGACAGTTGCCCCTCTATGAGTCCAACCTTGTCTCTAAGAAATTTGGTCATATCTTTCTGGAGGGGGAAGTGATGTGTTTTTTACTCACTTCTTGATGTATCACAGCCAATAAAGGGTTGGGAGAACTGCTCTTCATTTTAAGGTAGAAACCCGCCCTCTTTTTAAGTACCAGTGCTTTAAGTGAGGGAAGGCCCAACTCAAGCCTAATCAGGGCCACTGGGACACTCTGAGGTAATCCCAGTATCCGGCGCCAGAATTTACCCTCCATCACTTGTAGCCAGGCCAGATCGAATGAAGTAAGGGCCTCAAGCCCATACGTAATCATGGGCGCAAACACTTGGATGTATAAGTGTCTCGTCCCCCATAGGGTAAAACCGGCCTGCTTGCAGCTAAATGACGTTATTAATGCTGTTACTTGCTGCGCCCTGGTTATACGTCCTTGTCTGCACAGGGAATAGTCGCCCAGCGGTTCAATTTCAACACCAAGATACCGATAGGATGGAGCATAGAGTATATTGTTATTATACACCCACAGCTCGACTCGGGATACTCTTTTCCTCGTAAATCTGAGCACCTTTGTCTTGTCTAGATTAATGGTCAAGCCATTAATCTTGGCGTATTCCCATAGAGTAATCGCAGAGCGCCTAATACCAGCTATGGCGTTATCAAAAACGACCAGGTCGTCTGCATATGCTAAGACAGTGCACGGTGCGTCCCCAATTTTAGGTGGGCAGTTGTTCGCCTCGGCAAGTACTGCTGGAATATCAAACGTATAAATTGCAAACCAGGGGTGCCGTTATGCATCCTTGCTTAACCCCCCTGTTCTGTCTCACCTGTCTAGTCATACTGCCCTCTTGGTTTAATCTGAGGCACACCGTGGTATTGTGATGCAACTGTCTTAGATAGTATAGAAGACCTGGCGGACAGCCCATGGTTTCCAGCTTAGTCCACAACCTTACTCTTGGGATGGAATCAAAGGCAGCCTTCAAGTCAATATATAGCGCATAAAGCGGGGGCTGCCCCTTGCTAAGCGCCCGCATACGGAGCGTATCCATCACCCAAAGATTATGAGTGGTTGAGAAGTCTTGGTGAAAACCACATTGGAATTTGCTAAGAATGTTGGTCTGTTCTACCCACTTCTGTAGTTCAATAAGCAATAATGCTGCAAAAAGTTTTCCCGTGGTGTCAAGCATGGAGAGGAGCCTGTATTTATTTGGATCTATACGGCTACCCTTTTTGAACACCGGCACCAAAATAGCCGTTTGCCATGAGCGGGGAGTCATCCCCTGGGCTAGGACTTTTTTTTTAAAAGAATAGAGAAGATGTGTGCCCAAAAAGCAGGGTAGTTCTAAATTAATACATTGGCCAGCCCATTAGGGCCTGGGGCTCTGGAAGCTTTAAGTGTGGCTATTTTATTGTATATGGCCTCCTCTGAGACATCAAGAGGCGGGGGAAAGGGAGCCTTCACTACAGGCATATTAGGATCATCCGCCTCTCAAGAATTACGACCTAATAAAAATTTAACCCATACTTCCTCACCAATTGGATTGACTAAATGGCCCTTAACCTTCTCTCTATTCTCGTTTAAAAGTAGCCATATATTACGCGAGTTTCTAGAGCAGATGGTTTTGACAAGCCTTTGATTTCTATTATTCCTCTCTATTGTTTTGATGTTCCTAATACAGGCTCTATATCTATTTTTGGCTTTTCTGACTTTATCATAATAGGTGGCTCCCACTATGTACAAGTGCTTGAGACCCCGAATCTCTGCTCTTAGCCCTCTCTTGGCATCACGTATACCCTTATTGTAGGGGAGTATTGTACCTCCCAGTTTTAACATATGCCTCTTTTTTATAGTGGCATGTAAACCCGAGAATCCCAGGATCCATTCTTCTATATCATTAGCAGTCATCTGTTCGAAGTGAGGAAGAGTCCAATGAGCGGCAGGTTTGAGTGCTTCTGTGGCCGCTCTAATGTTCCTCTCTGACCAGACTATTCTGGATCCTGAGCAATTGGTTTGAATGCTGCCAATGTTCAAATAAGAGGCGGAGGGGAGAGGGAGGCGGAGTGAGCAAAGAAGCAACGCATGGTCGCTCCATTTATTGGGCATTACACTCATGTCAGTGACTTTGGACTGCATTTCAGGGCACATAAATATGTAGTCCAGAGTGCTGAACGATATGGCATTAGTTCATGTATGTTTCCCAGGCCGATCACCCAATGTTCGACCATTAATCATGGTTAATTCCAATGTATTGAACAGTTGCAACCACCCCAACCCTTCCCAGGCAGTGGTTACTACCGAAAATATTCAACCGCAAATATTTTCCTATGGGATTTTCCCATTGTTCGAGGCAACCACTTTTTCTGACAGCCTCTAACATACCGACGGTGTATTGTAATATTAACTTTACTCCGGTAGGTTTTATTTGCCAGAACTTTATTACAACTTCTTTCTCATGTCTTTCTCTAAACTCCTTACCCAGGTCAGGGATCCATTGTTCGTCCGTTTGGCGGGCTTCTGCAGAGAAGCCCTCCTTTTGGCGCCACTGAGTCTGGGGTGGGTCCATTGTGTGGGAGGGGGTAGTAGGACCCCTGGACAGGGTTGTGTTAGGCAGAAACCTGTGCAGTTCCCTTAGGGACCACTGCAAAAAGTTTAAGACTACAGGTGTTAGCAGTAAACCAAATTGGTAGCAGTCTGTACCACCCAGATTTACCTGGTAGCTGTGGCTGAGCAGTCAGACTTCGCTCAAGAAGAGTTAGGCAGTATATAGTGTATACACATTAGGTACAAAAATACAGTAGCACAAGCAAACACTGACCAGAGCTTTGGTATAAAAGTATATAAATATTTATTTAAAAACACACTTGTAAAAATACACTGGCACTAATATGTCAAGCAAGTTCAAACACAGTCACTAGAAATATATACACCTCCCTGATTAAATTATTCGACAAGTCTAAGTTAAGAAACCACTTATTTGCAAAACATAGGTGAGTGCGTAACCTTCGATGGTACTCCAATAATTCAGTTTAAAAAGGGAGAGAAAAGGCAGAAATAGGAAAACACACTATACTAACACTTTTAAAGAACCACAGCAAGTCAAGAAAGCCAGGGTCTACTGTAGAGCAAAAAGTTCATAGGCCAGGCCCACTCTTGGAGAGCAAGGCGGAATGTGCCCAAGATCACACAGTTGAAGTACACTTTAAAAGTCTTTGCAGGTAGTTCAAAAAGGAGTTGGATCAGTTCAGAAAGGTAATGTTAATGGGTCTGAGGTCACCCCAGGATAGAGAGTCGAGGATTTACGGGACACCTTGAACAGTCTGTTGCAAGGGAGACCAGGCGGGACACAGTACCTGAAATGGCGAGAAAGTTCCAGTGGGGGCAGTTGTTTCTGGCAGCGGGTGCAAGTCGGTGCTTCGTCCAGGGGAAAAGAAGATCTCGACGTGGAGGAAAGCTGGAGGTCGTTGCACTGCCAGGGAAGAAACCAGCCGCAGAGTTTCCCGGTTAAAAGGTACTACCCTTTTATTCACGGTAGTGGTGAAGCATGGCTATCCGGCCGGTGGGGTGCTTGGCACGGGCGATTCAACCACGAGACGATCCAGGAAGGCGAAAAAGGCGAACTGGTTAACCCCACCAGCACAAAGGAAGAAGACTCTCCAGGAAGATCTTCTCTGTCGTTGGGAAGTGGCGAGTTCGGTTCAGCAGGGCTCCACCGGTGGTGTCGTCGTCGCAGGTCGGCTCAGCTTCTCCCTCTTCAGATTCTTTAGGTCCTGTGACGACTTCTGAAGTTCCAGTCATCAAAGCCCTGCTTTTATGCAGAAAACCCCCATTCATCAGTCCTAGCTGTCACTCAAACATGCTAAGTGGTGAGCCGGGCGGCTCACCACTGGGCCAATCACACAAGAGTGCGACTTGAGTTGCCGAGGCAACTCAGTCCAGGGTGCCTATTCCCCCCCTCCTACACATCCTGTAGACCCAGACAGAGTGGCACCACTTTTGGAGGCTTCTGTGCAGAAGTCCGTCAAAAGTGGAACAAAGGGCTCGACTTGGGTTGGAGTTACAGAGGCGAACACAAACACCATTTTAAAACCGAGTCCTGGCAAAAAGACCCAGCCGGGGAATAAATATTAAATAAATAACCCGGCGGTATCTTTAACATTGCACCAAAAAAGTGGTGCGTTTAAAATGAATGGGAAAATCCCATAGGAAATATTCTGGTGGAATATTTCGCGTGGTAACCCCTGCCACCAGCCAGAAACTCGACAAGGGGGGGACTGGACAGTGCCCCCTTGAAAAACAGACCCAGGGGCAATCGAATTACCCCTACCAGTACTTCCACAATATGATGGTTTGTACTGGTTCTGTTCACAATTTAAGACTAGTAAAGTCAATGGTGGCTTTACATGCCCTGGGAGACAGTAGTCAGTCCCAGGGTATGGAGTGTATGTTAGGGGGCCACTATGACACCCCTGTGTTAATGCACTGAGGGTGCTGTGTAACACACTTACCAAAAACACATGAAGCCCTATGGAGTAAAAGACCCCATAGCCCATAAAACACATTACAAAGTCAAAGGACATTCTCAAATCATGCCTAAGAGTGGGAGAAAAAGAGTCTCACTCTTTGCAGGAGAAAAAATTAAACCCCAAAAATCCAGCAAAGCTGCTGGGGGACTCACTAGGTTTGGGAAATTAGCCTACAGAGAGAATTCTCCCTAACAGGTTGCCTCAGTAACCCTTGTCACACTCTATCCTGATAGGCTGGAGGGTCCCCCGCCAAGATGACCACTCCACTGTGTGAGTGACAGCTAGGCTGTATGAATGGCGATCTTTTTGCATAAAAGCAGGGTCCTGAGGACTGGAAGAGCAAGACATTGCCACTGGAACTAAGAAGCCGAAGAGAAGAGAAGCCAAAGACATCTGCAAAAACTGAACCACCGGTGAAGCTGTTCTGCAGCGTCTCACCACTTTCCTCCACACGACGAGAGAAGATCTTCACCTGCAAGAGCCTTCTTCCCTTGAGCTGGTGTGGCCAACCAGTTTGCCAATCGCCTTCCCGGACCTGCCTTGGTCGAATCACCCGTACCCTGTACGCGGAGGCCGGATAGCCAGGCACCAGTCCACCCGGACCACGATTTAAAGGAGCGTACCTTTTATTCGTCGGGCAGCACCGCGGCTGGTTTCATCCCTGGGTAGTGCAGTAACTCGAACCTTCCTCCACTGGATCACCCGAACTGCAGGAACTACCAGGAACAACCGCCACCGCATGAACTCCATTTTAAAAGGTAGATTGTTCCGCCAGGCCGCCCTTTCTTCGTGGTAGCACTAATGGCGTTTTAAATCCTTTACCTACCTGTTGGGTTGGCCGCCCTTCTCTCTTAACATTGTTTTTCGACTTCTGCATCCACCTTTTCAAAATCGTTAACCAAAGACTTGACTGCAGCTACAGGAACATTTCGTTCCTGGGCCCTTGCTCTGCACCACTGACTCTGGCACAGGCCTACTGACTCTGGCTACATTTGTTAGAACTGCCTTCTTTAGATTGATTCAAAACTAGAACTGTGTTGATGCACCTACTTCTTATAACTACCCTTTTCTTTCCCTTTCTAAACCTTGTGAAATGCCATTTTGCTCAGTTTTCATTTAAGTAGTGCCTATACTGATGCACTTTCTTGCTTAATCTGGTTCACAAACTTATGGGAAGTGTTGCTAGGGTGTGTAAGAAGCTATTTCTATATAACTTGTGTTTTCCCTCCCTTGTGAGAAATTGATAGAGTACCCCTTGTGTGTAGTTTTCACTGTGCCGTTTTGCTCAGTTTTCACTCTAGTTCACTTGGTCTATAATTTAACTAGGGAGTGTGTATATTTTGACTCTGACTTATTTAACTTGCTTTAAGAACTGTGATAGATGTGTTTTACTAGAAGTGTATACAATAAATATATATCTACGTTTTAATAAAAAGCTTTGGTCAGTGTTTTCTTGTGCCATAGTACTGTAGGCCTAGTGTGTAAACCCTGAATGCTGCTCATCTCCCTCTTGAGATAAGTCTGACTGCTCAGCCACAGCTATCAACTAAATCTTTGTGGTACAGACTGATACCAAAGGGGATTTATTGCTCTCACTGTAGTCCTAATCTTGTGTAGTGCTCCCCAAGGGAACTGCACAGGATTCTGCCTAACAGTTTGCAGTGCCAACACGATGTCCATGGAGAGGTAGTGAGCGTCCGTCAGCGATGGGCCAGGCTTTGGGTGGCAGTGATGCACAATGAGGTTAAGAAGGAGGCAACAAGAAAAAAACTACTTCAGGCCCCTCGAAATCTGTGTCAATCAAGTGCTCTTAAAAGTCCTCGGGTAAAGGGCATTTGATGATCTGGGCAAGGCCCGCAAAACATAGGGCTGAAGAGAAGATCTGCTCCTTGGATCATTTAGGGGACTTGAGCAATGGAGGTGCAGCTCGTGGATGTGCCGATCTCGAAGTGTCCGTGCCGGTGGTAATCGTCAACTAGGCTGCCGTCGACGGGATGTGCGTCCTCGGCATTGTAGCCATCAAAGTTGCTGCCGAAGCAGCTTGACAGGCCTGCCACCATCACCGAAGTTGCAGTCTGTTGATGCTTCGTGGACGAAGATTGCATCTTGGATGTGAGGTGGCCCGTCAAGAGTATCAGACAGTTTCGCTGACAGCGTCGTGGCCGCAGACTATTGACAAAGGTGGAGATTTATGTGAAGGGGAGTATTTTGGCATTAAGAGACCAACGAGCATGTGTAGCATCACCTTTCTTCACCCTTTTCCCATTGAAAACCCCCTCATGGAATCTCGACCTATTAGAAGAGGTAGAATGTTCTGGTGGCCTATTTTGGCAATAGTGAAGCATGGCTCATCACTGATTCAGAGTCTGAGGTCACAGCCCCTTCATCCATCTAGACCACCAGTTTGCTGTGTTGGTCCTTTAAAGTTTTATTGGAAAAAGAATGTAATATGGAGCAAATGTTGAGATCATGGTCCGTATATAAACAGTGAAAGACACTTGTATTGGTTTTCAATATATGTGTTCATGAGGTGGCAAGTAGAATAGGCCTTGAAAAGACTCTTAGACTTGGATTCAGCCATGGTGGGCAAAAGAAGATAACAAGGGCTCGTGGGTGGGGCGAGTTTAGGAGGGGAGACGGACACCAGAGGTTTGAGCCCAGTAGCGGAGCACCAAATGGATTAACAACATCTGAAGCCCTACATTAAAGAGTACTTGGCTTACACTTTCAAACTGTGTGAAAGGGAAGTTTGTAGAATGTAGAATTCTTTCCATATCGTCAAATGAAAGTAGAAAACTAGGAGAGGACTCCCAACATTTGAATATGCAGTTAGAAGCTTAAGATGGCCACCATGTGTACAGCTAAGGGAGGTACGGACTAATGGCTGCAGGGTAGATAACCAAAAACAACTTTGGGAGAACATTAAAAGTGACTGCAGTTTCTTACATTTTCTGAATGAAACTTCTTTAATATTATGAAGGACTCCCAGCCAGACCGAAGTATTAAAACAGCATGTGACTCTAAGAAAGATCTAATGCTGGAGAAATGACCATCAATCACATTGTGGTACACACGACGCTGTAATTAGTACCCACCTAAATGGCCCCTCTATTTTCAGTGCTGTGAAAATGAAAGCGGCAATTATGAGTTGAGTTTTGGGCACTATTATGGTGTAAAATTTAAATGTGATGTTTAAGCAAATAAGTATGCTTAAATCATGGGTAAAGGCAATAATTGTTCCAAACTTTAAAAATACAAAGGAAGTAGACAGTATCCCATGAGTTACTGTGTCATTTCTCTTTTGGATTGCTCTTTTAAAATCTTTGGCAAAGTGCTCGTAGCAAATCTCAATAACTGGATAGTAGTTACTAATTCTGAATAGTGTACTACTCCTAGTCTTCTAATGCCCCCTTTTCCACCATTCTTAAGGGAGCTCCCGCAGAGCAGTGTGAGACCAGAGCACTTTCAGAATTTATAGATTGTGGTAGGGTTCCACGTGCGGCAAGTACAACCACATCCCGAACCCCGCCTCTCACGCTCCTTCCCCTCAGTACCTTATTTCATTTTATTTATAGAGCGCCTTTCGCCAAAGGCGCTGAACAAAAAATATCAAAGACAGTACAATTCATCATGATGAAATATAGAAGTACTATAAGATCAGAAGAGAGGGAAGTCAGGGAGTTAAGAGACAAGAGAAGAGATAGGTTTTGAGGCTTGATTCAAAGATACGAAGAGATGAGGCAGAGCGAAGTGAAAGGAGTTCCAGTGTTTGGTGGCCAGGAAAGTAAAAGAACAGAAACAAGAAGAGGCACAGGGAGATTTAGGAACAGTTAGAAGAAATAAGCTCTGTGATCTTAGGGGGCGAAAAAGAGACATAGAACAGGAGTAAAGCGGAAAGATAGAGGGGGGCCAGACCATGAGTCCATTTGAAAACAATCGAGAGAAAGTGGTAAAACGAGATTCAAAGGGTAGTAATTAAATCAAAAGTAGGGAGGGTGTAATGGATGACCGAGGGGGTAAAGAGAAAAAAAGAGACAAATGGAGGAATTATAAACGGAACGAAGAGGAAGAAGGTGGGAAGCAGGGAGGCCAAGCAAAGATGAGCAATAGTCAATAGGGTAAAAAAGAGAAGACAGCGTTTTGTAGCATGAAAAGAAAGATGGTGCGAGCACGACGGAAGTTAAAAAGTGCATAACGACAAAAGTGGGCAATAGAGGAGATATGAAGAGAAAAAGAGAAGGATCAAAGTATGCCCAGGTTGCGTGCAGATGGAGAGAAAGGAAGAGAAGATGGGGAAAAGGAGAGAGGGGTTAGGGATGGGAGGAATAGTACAGGCAGGAAAGAACAGGACCTCAGTTTTAGAAGGATTGTGATGTAGGAAATGAAAGGATATCAAGTTTTAAATGGCAAAAAGACTGTTCAAAACAGTAAAGTGAGAGCAGGACCAAGGGAAGAAAAAGATCTGGGTGTCATTGGCATACAGATAAAAAGAAAGATGGAAGGTGAGAGTAGAAAGAGAAACAGTGTAAAGAGAGAAAAAAAAGAGTCCCAAGTACCGATCCTTGAGGGACACCATATAGAAGAGGGAGTGAAGGAGAGAGTGATCAGCCCAGGTTATGGAATAGGACCATAGAGAAAGGTAGGAACGGAACCATTCAAGAGAAGACCCTGTGATACCCAAGGTCAAAAGGGAAGAAATAAGAAGCGTGATCAACAGTGACTAACATTGCGCACAAGTCGAGAAGAATGAGAATAGAGGAAAGTTTGGAGTGGCGGACTGTGAGGAGACAATGAGACATGTAGAAGAGCAGTCTCTGTAGAGTGAGCAGCATGAAAACCAGACTGAAGAAGGGGGGGGGGGAGAATGGAGATCAAGATAGTGAGTTACCTGGCCATTGGCAGCCCATTCACAGATTTTTGAAAGAATAGGCAGAAGACACATGGAGCGAAAAATAGCAGGAATAGATGAGTCAAGAGAAGGTTGTTTCAGAGTATGAAGAAGTGCAAGCTTAAAGGTAGAAGGGAAGCAAGAATTTACAAAAGAGGAGTTAATGAGAGAGCTGAGATAAGGAAGATGGTAAGGATATACTTGAGGGATAAGAGAAGAGAGGAGAGGATCAGATGGAGAAGCAGTAGGGTGAGCATGAGCTAAAAAGGCAAAGGTGTCAGTCAGCAAGAGGAGAGAATGATTAAAAAGAATGTAGGAATAGAACAGGAGTGGAAGGAGTAGCAGAAGGAGTGAAAGCTAAGCAGAGATTTGCTACTTTAGATGTAAAATAGCTTGAAAAATCAGAAGAAGAAGCAAATGCATCAGGCGCTTTAGGGGACAGAATATTATGATGAAGCCGACAGAGGCAACGAGGCTGGTGGGAGAGAAAGTATGAGGTCCGAAAAATAGGATTTTTTAGCAATAAGTAAAGCAGAATCAAAAGAGGAGTGCAACGTAGAGAGCGAAGTTAGATGAAGGGGGAGTGAGAATGTGTCCATTGCCGTTCAGCTTTACGCAGACTGCAGTGAAGGGAGACGAGATCTGCAGAGAGCGAGGGCTGTGAGGTTTTATGAGTCGGCGAAAAAGGGTGCAAAGGAAACATTGAATCAAGCGCAGAAGAATGTAGAGTTCTAGCAACTGAATGAAGAGAAAAGTAAGATTGATGGAAGAGAAGAGTGCAAAGAGGAGAGAAAAGATGGAGGATCGAAAGAAGTAACATTATGAGTAAGGAACAAGTTACTTACTTGTAACTGTTGTTTTGAAGCATGGGTCTGGCATGGATTCACATTCTCATGAATATTCCCCCGTCGTCAGGCTGTGAATACTTGGTAAAAGAAAAAATCATTTTCAGTTTCGTTTCTGAACTGTCTTTCTCCTAACAACCAATCTTTGGTCTCTGGGTCATACAGCCCCCAGCCAATGACTGCCCTCTACCTAAGCCCCTCCTCAGGCAGCCATCTTCAGATTTGATAGCATGTAAAGTGGCAGTAAGACCAAGAGAAGAGCCGTAGAAGGGGTAGGCGGGAGGGTTTGCATGTGAATCCATGCCAGGCCCATGCTGGAGAACAACAGTTACAGGTAAGTAACTTGTTCCTTTTCCAGCATGGGGTCTGGAATGGATTCACATGCTCATGAATACAAGAATACATAGCAGTACACACATGCACAACCACAGGAGGTGGCAAGGATCAACATACAGGAGGTGGCAAGGCTCAACATTAAGCATTTCAACAACTCAACATTAAGTATCTCTTACCTCCTCACCAGGCTCACCTTCAAGGGAACAGGTTGCGCAGCACTGCTTGGCCGACCCTGGACTCCTCCCTGGAATCCCGGTCGACGCAGTAGAATCTCGTGAAGGTGTGCATCGACTTCCACGTAGCAGCCCTGCAGATGTCCACACCAGACAGGAACGCTGTAGTTCCAGTGATCCCTCTGGTCAAATGGGCTCTTGGGACGGTCAGGCAACGGTCGGTTTGCCAACCAGTGACAGTGCGTGATGCAGCCGGAGAGCCACCTGGAAATGGAATCCTTGGAGAGGGCCTTCCCTTGGTTCACAGGGCCAAAGTTCACAAACAGTTGTGACGTCTTCCGAAAGCTCTTTGTGCGGTCCACGTAGAACTTCAGTGCTCTAGCCACATCCAGCAAGTGCAAAGTTCTCTCAGCCGGTGACAAAGGCGACAGGAAGAAAACAGGTAACACCAAGGGCTCGTTGAGATGGAAGTCTGACGGCACCTTGGGCATGAGGGAGGGGTGCGTCCTCAGCACGACCCTCATTGCGTGGAAAGTCAAGTACGGGGGCTTAAAGGAGAGGGCCTGAATCTCTCCCACTCGTCGAGCTGAGGGGATGTCCACCAGGAACGCCGTCTTCCACGACAGGAATTTCAGAGGTGTCGAATGCAGAGACTCGAACGGGGGACCCATGAGCCTAGTCAGCACAACAATGAGCTACCACGCCGTGACCGCAGCCTTCACTGGCGGGAACGAGCGGAAAAGTCCTTTCATGAGCTCCTTCACCAAGCGATGTGACCACAGTGACTATCGCCCCGGAGTTCTGGTGTAGCGGGAGATAGCCGCCAGATGGATCTTGATAGAGGCGTGCGCCAGCCCCGCCTTGGCCAGCAACAGCAAGTACGGCAGCACTTCAGGGGCCGTAGAGGGTTTATCTTCTGTGCACGGCACCAGTCGGTGAACCTCTTCCATTCATGTCCGTAGCACTTAAGAGTCGAAGAAGCCCTGGCCGTGTCAACCACCTCCTTGCAGTCTGCCGGGATCTCGTATTCTCCAAACTCTAGTGCTGCAGGAGCCAGGCCTGCAGGTTCAGCGACAACGGGTCGTGGTGCAAGATTGCGCTCCTTTCCTGGCGAGAAGATCTGCGTCCGCCGGTAGCTTCACTGGAGGGGACGTTGACAAGTCCAGAAGGTCCGGGTACCACAACTGCCTCGGCCACGCCGGTGCGACGAGGATCATCCTGCACTGGGACCATCTGAGTTGACTGATGAGTCGTAGGAGCAACGGCAACAGTGGGAACGCATAGAGAAACAGGCCATCCCAGGGGAATGAGAATGCATCCCCCATGCTCCCTGGCTGGGGAAACCTGCTGGCGAACCTCCGACACTTGGTGTTCGTCGCCATTGCAAACAGATCGATTTGGGGATTGCCCCATCATCGAAACAGTAGGTCTACCTTGATCCTGACGAAGTTCCCACTCGTGGCAAGAGCGCAGCTCCCTGCTGAGTGAGTCGGCGACAGTGTTTTTCACTCCTGCCAGATGAAAGGGTACCAGGAACATCTTCTGAGCGACAGCCCAGTGCCATAGTTCCTGCGCTTCCTTGGAGAGAGCAGGGGATCTGGTGCCCCCCTGCTTCCGAATGTAGAACATTCATAAAAGGTTTATTGAAAGGGTTCATAAAATGGTTTATTAAATAAAAGTTGTGCATACCCGATTAGCGGTGGGTAAAAAATTCCCATGAACTAGTTGTCAATGATTGAAACATCCCACAATTTACACAGCAATATACAGAGCTTTAGTTAACTTTACAATGCAAAAAGCTGGCCATTTACTACAAAAGCATGTTGCTTGGTCTTCAGAAATCCCAGTCACTACGCCAATCCCTTTCTCTTGAACTGACCATATTGGTATTCCATTTTCAATCCTGGTTACGCCATCCTTTGAAAGAAAACCATCATCTAACCCTCCAGTTATGCCCCCTTCCTGGAATCGAATTTCCAGAGAAATGTCATCTGCCTTACTGCCCAGATCACTGTTAATCCAGGATTCAGCTGTGAACAAAGACCCAAATTAAATGCTTGGAAACAGACCATCGAATCAGAGGGATGATTGACAAACTTGCGTCACTCTCTCTGATCAGACCTCGCAAAACAAAAGATTGTTTGCTTCAGACCTTAATATTTTTATGACACAGTCGGGAATCTAGAGGCGCAGTGGTGCAATTCCCACAATAGAGACAATTATACAATATCAAAACATCAATTAGCCTACAAAAAGGACATTGTAAAAGCAAAAAAAAAAAAAAATTATGGCCATAAGATTTCCTCCACCCCTAATATCACTATGGAGGTATTTGTAATGTTTAACAAGATTTTCAACCAACTCAAAGAAGCTACCATTGTTTCATTCCAATTACTGCCCGAAAACCTGCGCTTTCATTTCACATAACAAAAAATAAAAAGAAAATCACGAATGATTTAAACTTCACTAGCAAGGCTCTTCTACTGCCTAAACCTAGACAAAAGGACATATTAGGCAATAGTATTTGACTTCTTCACTGAATTAGATAGTAAAGGCCTTATCCACCTTCTTGCCTCCGCTAAACGCTCTGGCTCCCCACTATATACTTCCTCCTAAAACTTATTATATTTGCCCGCTCTTTCTTGATGAGGTCTTTCGTAATGCTTGGAAACACTTATCAAAATCCATCTTTGGATCCCAGGAACTGGGCAATTTTCAGCCCATCTACCTTTTCTATCCAAACAGGAGAGGGTTGTATGACTGATCCACAATTTTGTGGAAACCTTGTAACTACTAGATTGCTCAGTAGGGCTTCAGACCACTGCACAGTACCAACCTAATTACTACCACAGTCCTAGACCATCTAAGAGGGAAAGCAGCTAAAGATGAAACCGGTGCAGCGATACTGCTAGACCTGTTGGTGGCATTCAACACTGTTGACCCCCAAAATCCTACTAGAGAGGCTTCAACAGATTCAGTCGTTTATGGGAGAATTCTCTAAAAAATACATCAAGGTCCTTCATGTTCTCCATCTGAAGTGAGGGGGTCCCACCAGGATCAGCCCTGTCATTGTTTTGCTTTAATTTGTATCTACGTCCATTAATGGAGGTTTTACACAAATCAGGAGTAATCCATTTTAATTAAACTGATGACGTGCAGACCTTGGTTGATTGAGGAGGGACACGACAATTTACCCGCCAAGGTCAAAGGAAGTGTGCACTCAGTCAATGCTGGATGGGTTTAAATTTCCTTTAAAACATTTTTTTTTTAAAAACACACACATTTTGATAGAAAATGAAAAACCTGATACCTGGACAGATCATGCTGGCCAATCATATTCAGGCAATTTCTTGACCCAAAGCCAGAGGTCAACAATATAGCTATTATTTGGACAACAAGTTGACCCTGAACAATCAAGTTGCAGCGGTTACAAAAACCTGTTTCTTCTGGATCAAGAAAATAAAAAAAACATTCCATTACTTATCTTTCCCACATCAGGTCCTAGTAAATAACTCCCCAGTTTCCGCTTATGTAGCCTTCAATAACAGTATTCGCCTGGGTCTCCCAAACATCCACAGCTACAGAGAGTGCAAAGTAAGTGCAAAACACTGCAGCCAGAACTCTACTGAACAATACAAATATGATCACATAATCCCCAGCACTGAGCCGGATAATATTCAAAAGCACGTGCATGGGTTTAAAAAAACGTCAACACCCAAATTCAAATCCCTTCACTAAGCTTATATACATCACGATCTTTAAAATCCAACTAGGGCTGAAAACCAGTTAATCCTAGACATAGGAAAGAAAGACGGCACAGGGTCTCTCTTTTGCAGTTTAGGCGATTAGAATTTGGAATACTTTACCTCCATCTTGCCGCGGAAAACCCCATTTATTGCCCTTTCGGAAAGAACTTAAAACGTTTGTTTTCAATCTGACTTAGGCTCACTGTACAATTACTTCATTTGCTCATTCCATCTACAGCGCTGAGACACCCTTGGGCGATTTTTGCCCTTTACAAAACACCATATAACATAAAATACAAGTTTCTCTTGAATCAAGGGAGCAACAGATTGCCATATCATAAATAATACTCCTTCCCTGGCTAACAGAGGAGTTTCCTGCAAGAAAATGGCTGCTTTAACCCTCACAAATAGATATAATTTCCAGCCACTTTCTAGGGTTATTTAGATCCTTATCATTCAAGATGTGAATCTTAACAGGCTAGTCAAAACCTGTCAGACTTCATTCACACATGTGAATACTTAATTCCATATAAACACTAGTACCGGGTTCTAAAATGTTTCCAGTTCTGAGCCTCGTCAATATTAATGAAGCATTCTTCATCATTATCGCCATTATGTCACAGGGAAATGCATAGTAAACATTAAGATGCTCTCATGTGAATTATCTAAAGGCAAAGGAGAAAGTCATGGAGAAATTATTTACATAATGCACAGTAAAATACAATTTGTGGGGCTGAAATAAAAGACCATTAAGAAAACTTTTTCAGAGATCTAGACTGTATCCAAGTGAAGAACCATGCTCGTGCTTCCACCACATCTCTTATGATATGCTTGGCACACCAGTAGATCGTCTCATTACATCACAGGTTGGACTAGTGGTAAAAATCGGTGAGGTCCATGAACCAACAGTCTCCTGCTGCCTCAGGCAATTACACATCAGCCCTGTGGCCTGCTCCAAAGGTAGTTATGCAGATGCTAGGTCCATGCACAGAAGGCTGTACAACGTGGTGACTTGTACCCTCCCACCATAGCATACAAGCCACAAAGATAGTAGAGAAGAAATATAATTTTGCAACCCACATTGCAGAGTATGATCCTAGCGCACTTCGACACTTGATCATAATTTTAAAGGAAATCAGACTCTTAAAGGTCACTATTTTGAAATAAAATATGTTGAGTGGCAAAGTGTAATATGGTCTTAAGAAAGGATTAACTGAATAATTTGAATGATGTGTTAACATGCTTTCTTTTGTACAACAGAAAAGTGGTCAGAAATCATAATACATTGAAACAGAGGCTTCAAGTAGGGCTCATAAGACATTTTAAGTAATCCAAAGCAACAGTAAAACATAGTTCTATAGCGCTGCCAACGGCAAGTTGGGCAACTGAAGATGACAAAAGGATTAAGATACAGCTACTTGCAGCACTAGGTTTCATGCTAGCAGAATCCAAATTTAGCAACTGCTATTCATGTCAGCCACTGTCCATAGGGTATAGAATAATAAACTTGCTTTTGTTTGGCTTATTCCTAGAACCCATCACTCATATCAACGGCATGTTGGCGCTCGTGTGACTGGGAGCTACAAGGCTATTCTCTGTATTAATGCAGGAGCCACCAAATGTTAAATTCGTTTTTCGTTTATTCTTAAAGATGATTGGAAATGGTTTGAAATTGGTTCAGCAGCATCTCAAAGCAAAAACTCAAGAATACAACATGGAAATTACACATCCTAAACACTTGTGCATGGTCAGACAAATTACCTGTTCCATCATGACTGTACACAAGACAGGTTACATTTGCTTTTGAATCACTGTTTACCTGAAACAAAGAAAACAGAATTGGAGAGAACCACGGATATGACCAAAAAGCCAATCATCATTTCATACAATTCAGGTAATTAGTGCACTTGCACAACAGCCATTAAGTATGCCAAATGTGCCCTGCTGCCGCAATGGCTTAGAAGTAGACTATGTATCCCAATAAAATATTATTCACCAAAGAAAGTAAAAACACAAACACACAATGTACAAAGACACAAACAAGAATATTATACGTTAAACATCTGAGTGCAAATTGTGGTTTCCAGCACAATAGAAACCATTTTGAGTGTTATGTAAATGTAATGGAACAAGGAGGGAAGCAACACTGCTTGTTCAAGTGCATCTTTCATGCTAGATACACTGCTACATTGGCATATACTGCTAAACTAAAGACACACTTCTTTCATTACTAGGATAGCAGGACGATTAGCAAGATCCTTGCACCAAACATCTAGTAGAATGAGGAAAACATATGGGATTATTGGTTAAATTGCGGAAGTTTTATTAAGGTCCTTGTCATGTCATCAGAAAGTACCAACAGATTAATTATTTCAATGGTGTCATACTGGTGTGTGGTATATGTCATCAAGATGTTTGCTAACAGTTCAGAAAATCTTCAATACATCTTATTTATGGATGGATATTAATTTCCAATGTCTCACTGGAAAGATTTTTCTAGCCTAAAAAAGTTAAAAAGTGGTCATATCAACATTTACTATGAAGTCAAATGGTGTCTCATAAATGTCTATATTTATATTGTGAATTCCTCATTTGTACTCTTAATTTGATGTTCCGCAGGAAATAAAACCCATCATAAAATGTGATCAACTGCTACTTTACTTGGGACAAATGATTATATACTAGGACTGAACTGTTAAAATTACTAACCCTGAAAATAAAAGCATGCTAATTTCGGTACAGTGCATGAATCATTATCACATAGTCCATAGTTACCTCCAAACACACAATGGTACAAAAAAGGTTGTTTGCTAAACACTTACACAGGGGATTGCATCTATGGATCAGACACAACTACCTTATTAACTGCAGAATGCAGCATACAGTATTTCACCAAGCCTTTTCTCAGTCAACTCTGTTACAGACATAGTCAATAGGAGATGGAATTGTTGGCCGTGATTGGAAATCTTCAATCCAGATCATGACCGGATTGATGACTTTACTGCAGATAGGAAAGCACTTCTTGTAGGTAGTAACATTTCCAAGCTCACCTTTTTTCCTTATAAAACAAACATAGTAGTTATACGGTTTCTGGGATGATCTTGGCAAACTAATGCTTCCAGTTTATCCATAACGGTTTTGGAATTTTGTTTTGGGTTCTTAGTGAATCAAGTGCCAAAAGAATGTTAAAGGAATAGTGCGCTCAAAAATGGCATTGTCCAGAGCGTTCGGGCATGTGGTTTTATGCAAACTGTGATCAATCGTAAAAACATTTCCTATGCACCTTACCTTAGATTTCCTCACCTTTACACATGGGAAATCCAACGAGCTGGGCGTGGCCATCATGTGCTAGTCTTATCTGTTGCTGCATCGCCCCAAGTTCGACTGCCCTCGCGGCACTAAATCATATCACCCGCCCCTGAAGCTGACATCACTAGGCACGTACGGCTCATTTCACAACGCGAATGAATGCACGTCTCGCGTCAACCTTCTCTGTACCCAAGCTAATGATGTGTCTATGGAAATGGCGGGACACCTCTTTCGTCAATAAGTATAAACAGACCTCTTCTCATCAGTCATCAGAGCTGCTTTTTCAATCGTTTCACTGTCTGTTCTTGTATAGGTCGTGACTTGTTTCGGCTCTGTTCAGCCATCTTCATTGCTCGGAGCATGTGCAAACCGATGCTTGTACTAGCATTACTATCGGTTTTAATTTTGTCGTAAAATGGCAAAAATACAGCCCTACCAGTACGAGCCGGAGTATTCCGGGGCAGAATTAGTTGATTGAGAAAGATGCGGTAACGATGGGGCATCGGACGACAGCTGGGAAGACGAATCACTGGATCCTGAGCCAGAGCCTAGTCAAATGGAAGAAGTTTCCACCTGGTGTACCAGCAATCGGCGCAAGGTCATGTCAACCGAGGAGGAGAACTGCTGCTGCAGAGAAAACGCTGGATGCTTGGCCTACATATCGGAAGAAGAGACGCTGCCGCTATGCGTTACCGAGCTGCATGACTTCAGGGCAGCCTGCCTCACAAAGTCTGTGTTGAGGATTATGATGGTGCTTGTGCACAAACTTTGCGCAACAGTTTGCCCTCGCAATGCAAGTAACTAGTAAGTGTACTCTAGATTTGATGTCACTTTGACCACTGAGGCCACTAACATTTTTTGTTTGTCTCCTACATTTGTCGTAACTTTGATCGATCACTGCCAAATGAATGTAGTCTGTCAATTGAATACATCTCTCACGCTTTGGAGAAATCATAGTGGTCATCTTATGTGTCAACTAAGAAACAATATTTCTCTGTGCCCCTTATGGATTGCAAGGGTGTTCACTTTTGTAACGTGTCTACACGGTAAAGCCCAAGTTGATTGATCCATGATGTAACATTTGTACAGGCAACTATGCCATAGGATACAGGACACATTTTCAACTAAGGTGTGTACACTTATCAAGTTCATTTAAATACAGTATGTATGTTTCTCTTCCACAGGTGGTACAGGCTGGTGGCCTATCATTCGTTTACATGGCGGCTTCATGGGAAGCATGGATACTGCATTCTACGAGTAATACCCACCTGTGTCATTGGAGCCATTTGTGCCAAATTCCCCACTGACAGCGGACAGTACAGGGGATTTTTCCACACTGTGCTGCAACCCGAAGTATACAATTTGTAGTACATTTGTGCCATCAACATCAGCAACAAAATAAAATACAAATAATCTTTTATGAATAGTTTCAATTTTTCAGTGAATCAAGGACACGCTCACGTGTCTATGAGTGACATGCAACAATGGTTGGTGCCCTTTTACGCTCACCTCCTCTGCACCAACCCAAATCCCTCTATTATAAACGGTCAAGGTGCCAAACCCGGTGTCTCCAGGCTCCCCTGAAGCAGACCACACACCTGCAATCCACATGAGTGCGTCTCCCCCTTCAGCAGTGTTCCGGGCCTTTTCTGCACGCCTCTTGCCCATCCATCCCCCCTCCAATATCAACGGCAGTTTGCACCTGTAGAGGTGCGCTGCCAAGGGGGCTGGCAGGGATGGGAACGGCCATGGTGTCAAACACTATGTACATTACAAAGGTATCTTCCGCACAGGGGCCATTGTTCGCATGGCCTACACAGACCAAGTGTCTCCAGGGTCCCCTGAAGCAGACCTTGCCAGAAACATGTCACAAATTTACATACACACCCACCCACTTTTATAATCCTTTATGAACCCCTTGATATTTATCCGGTGAACATCTCTGAGCACTGGAAGTCAAATCTTGATCGTGCTACCTCTTCACCTACTACAAACTACCCTGCTTGCTGAATTTAATTGTTAGTCTAAGTAAGGGCAGGTAACCTATTAACTTCACTATATTCATCTCTTTCTGATCTCAAAATGTCCATCTATTTCGAACATGTGTACCCAGTAGTGTAATGTTCATTCATCTCAATGACTTTACAATTGTCTAATGTTTCAAGTTATCTGATCTCGATATATAGCAAATTTCATCAGTGCCAATTGTAATAAAATCGCATCCTTCTGGGACCATGTCTATAAGCATGTTTACTTTTGATGCATGAAAGTACATTCAACGGCCGAGTAACACATTACGATTAGAGTCATATCAATCAATTCTGTATGCATGTTAATTCTGTACGTATGTAGTATTCGACTACGCTACACAGGTTTTGCTTCTTTGACCAAAAAAAACATTGCATAGAAAACTGTGATATAATTCCATCAATCTCATGTATTCAGTACACTTTTTGTAATGATTTATAATTTTTTCATACAGATCTTATTGATTTTTCACAAATGCCTGCTTGTATGGTTTTGGGTTGCCGTTCTAGGAGTCATGTTAAAAGTCAGAGCACAATCCTGCATACATTCCCGAAGAATATTGATTTAATAAGAAGATGGGTTGGACGAGATTGAAAGGAGAGCCCAGGCTGTCTTGGGAGACTTGAGGGCCAATCGATTACGTATCTGCAGCCTGCACTTTACCCAGGATATGCAAGACCAATCACAGTACACAAAAAAGCATCGACCCAGAAAGTTTTCTAAATTGCTTCCAAGTGCAATTGCAACTCTACTGATGCACACGCTGCCTCAGGTGGATCCGGGATGATGAATTAGCTGTATGCGGTGGGGTGATGAACAGGTAACTCCTTAACAGATTGGTGCTTTCGGTGTAAATGTGTCTTACTAAAGTTTGCATATTTACCAGATTGTATTACATTTTAACTACAGCACATTTTACTACACATCTGTCCCTGGTTTATGGAGACTCAAATGAAGTAATTATGACCCTAGATAATAATGCCATAGTGCCCTTCGCAAGAAGTATAATGTTTTCGTAATCAGTTGGTTGACATGGCCATTTATTTAGGAAAGCATATTGACGGAAGCACAGACCCTCACAAGTGATGAAACCACCGAAAATGTCCAGTATACCAATGCTAAGCCCTACAGACTTGCATAAGATTATATTCGACAGTTGCATTTTCCAACATATCTAATGCAAATCTAATTTTCCCTTTTAGCACTTCATGACAATGCACTGAAAATGAAGGAGCAAGACTGAGCATCTATTTATTTTCACTAGCCAACAACAACTTCAAGCTCCTATCAGGTCATTTTATTTCACTTTTCAATTAGGAGAACGTATTATGCTTGGAATTTCAAATATGAAATAGTTTATGTATCACGTCTGTTTACACTAGGTGTCATTTTTGGGTTTCGCTTTATATGTACTGTTGTCTGCATCCCATTGTCTCTGTCCCGTTCTCTGATTTCATCCGTACTAAAACAGGTTTTGTGTTACAGGGGGATGCTGGTATTTCAACTACAATTACATCGTCCTTTGCAGCTTGTCCAGAGTATGAGGTATGCATAGTTACAGTTCCCTTGAATGAAATATAGTAAATCCTACGCAGGATACTATTAGGCAGTGACATTCATATAAACGTGCAGTGTTTCAAACCTTTCCGATTTCAGTTCCAACGTTACACTTCCTCCCTAATGCAGAATACAATCCAAATTGTTTGAGGGCAATATTACAATCAGTATGTTTTGCACAGTGATCTCTCTTGTCATCAATCAGGTGAAATTTTAAATGTATATTTTGACTAAATGACGTACACTGTTTGCAAGGGTATGTGTGTAAGCGATATGTGCGATGAAAGATTTTAATATCCAATACGACTGACTTCTTTGTTTTAATGAATATTCTATTCAAGGAATGTACACAAGGTGTGGAATTAGAAGAGCAGGCACATGGATCAGAGGTGGTGGATCAGCTTGCTGGTGAGTTCTTAACAGAGAAGACCACAGTTTCACAGAAAATCAAGAAAACAAGGGTAACTAACAATCAATTTCATTTTCTAGAAGAGTTTTGGGCTGGTGTTTTCTTCATAACATGTTTTTGTATTTAAAGTGCTATCTACTGTATGTGTGCTATACATTGAACATGTTTTTACAGCCCATCTCCTAGAGGCCCAGAAGGAAAAGAAGTATAAAGACACAGACAACAAATGAAACCATAGATGTTGCTTGCCAAACAGATTTCACCATAGATCAACTACTATTTGAGGCGTAGCCTGGTCCATTCAATAAGCAGACTCGTTATGCGTATGCCCAACGGCCTGAAACTGAATGCAATGTGACCGGCGAAACCAGCAAAGTGTTCTTTGACCATTGCTACAATGTGAGAAGTCGACAAGACGCAACTGAATATAATGAAGATGCTTTGGAATTCCTCGCTGACCACTTGACATACTCTACACCTCCAAAAAAAAGGTCCACCCGATAAACATTTGACGTTGATGGTTTCTCCAATTCGTGTGCAAATAACAAGAGCTGAACTAATACAGACTGAAGCGTCAACGCAATTGACGGAGGAACTCACCAAAGATCTCGACTACAGTTTGTCTAGTTTGGGCGATTTGTCCACCACAGTTGAGTCACAAACCACATTCATGCAGGACGATTGGCTAATAAAGGAGCCTAAATACATTGTATTCAGCAGCTGCCTGGTAGAGATTATACTGATGCTGAAATGTGTCCATCCAGGGAGAGGGAAATTATGCAGGGAGCCATTGATCAATATGACTCGTTGATTACAAGCCACTAGCCTGAAAAGCCAAGCCACCTGTGTCCACCTCCACGATACATTTTCATGGTCCGCTTAACCGATGCTGGGCAAAGTGCCAGCTGAAAATCTACAGTGTTCAACAGCTTTACTTTTCAGTGGCTCAACTTTTAGTAAGTTGTCCAGTCGGTCAATTTGTGGAAGTTCAGTTCCTTGCTAAAACGCAGTACTATAAATATCAGAGAGCATTCGTATTCCCCGCTATTAGTCAAACCTGGAAAATTTAACAAATGTCAATTGAATGCACATTCTCTGGCAAACGGTTCAGGCTAGCTGGCAATGGACAGTGCGACAGCCCCTGGATTTTCAGCAAAGTACTGCACATACTACTAAGCCGGTCAGATAGCACAGCGAGTGGAGTGCTTGCTTTGACATCCGTGCAGAGCATGCTGATTCGTAGCACTATAAAAATGCACAAACAAAAACTTTCAAGACATGGAAACAAAAAAAAATGGTGAGTTCGGAAATCGTGCAGGTGTCCCAATGCAAATCCTCTGTGGCCATGGAGAAACATGGTTTCATAAAATCCCTCCAAAATCTTCTATCGAGGGGAATGCAAATAGATCTCATAGCCACTGACAGACATTTTTCAATAGCAAAGGTCATGCGAGAGCAGTTTCCAAACATTCGCCATCAATTTGATGTATGGCACGTTGCCAAATCTGTCAAAAGAATTACAGCTGCTGGTAAAAAGAAGGGTTTGGAAAATATTTTACAGTGGTCTGAGTCTTTCAGCAATCATCTTTGGTGGCGCTCCAAAACTTGTGATGGGTCTGTGGAAATTCTACTTGAAAAACAGAGCTCATTTATGCACCACTATTCCCACGTTCACTCATGGACAGAAAACCAACATTTTCACCAATGTGCACATGGACCGTTATCGGAGGAGCAGGAACACAAGAAGTGGTTGGTTCCATCTTCACCTCCACACAAAGCTCTTGAGAAGATCGTTTTTGATAAAACTTTCAAGAGACCTAAAAGGGACTCTCAGAATTCGGTCACACCAGAGATTTGGAGGTGTTCCACAATATGTGCCTAAAGTACAGACTCAAAAGGTTGCATTTCGCCATTAACGGTATGCAAGCTAGAACATTGCTAGCCGTATTAGCGCATAACGAGAACCTTCATAGAGAACAATCGAGAACTGCAGGAAACTTTGGGATGCTTAGTTACACAATGGCCTTTGCAAAACGTAGCAAAAAATGGGTGGTCAAGCCAATATACCAGGAAATGGTATTCGATTTTGTTAAAGATCTCACTTTACTGTGTTGGCCATGCATACTCATGGAATTGATCCTGAATTTGTTCCTAGGACACATACATTGCCACAAAACATTGCAAACGAGCCCTGTCCACCTAAAGTGGAACTCGTTGAACAGTTGACTTACCAGTATAAATGATTTGCAGCGGTGTTCGTACATGAACAATGGAATGCTATTGAACTAGAATTTCAAAGCTATTGAAAGTATTAAGAAGTATTTAATTATGCACATTTAATCCGGTTTATGATTCATTAATTTATATATCGAACAATAACTTGCATGTCTGGTTGCTTGGTGTCTGTAAAGCTCGACATAGGTGGCCATAGCGTCCAAATTCTCTATTTAAATGTCAACTTTTTTTGTGCAAGAAGTGCCTTTTGTAGACAGTGTAACTGTTTTTCCCCCTCCCGCTTTCGCCCCGCTCTTGTGGGTCCTTGACTGATCAGGGCACAGGAGGGTCAGATGGTTATCAGCATGAAAGGAACTGCGGGGTCTGAGCTGGTGGGCTCAGGCATGGTGGGTTGTAGGTTGTTAGTGCACAGGAAGTTCAGTGGAGATGAATGGGCACTTGGATTTATTACTTGTCAGTGTCTCACATTATCCTCAGAGCACAATCCTCTGCGAGAACAGGGCAAGCGCAAACGTGGTGAGGACATGGGGTGGGCTGGTTGAGCTAGGTGCTGGGGATGTGAGAGTTGCATTTGTACAAAGAGAGATGGATTTTCGGGGCTAGTAGAAAGATGTCATTGGGCCCATTTGAAAATGGTTTCCTCGTTATCTGTTTTACTTACCCTAACTGTAACTGTTTTCCAAAAAAAAACAAAATCACTAGCACTATTGATTGGTAAAAATGTATTCACAATAGCGAGGCATTGATGCCAGCAAACAATTTGTATATTGCTCATTAATTTTTCTAACATATTTCAAATGCCACGTTGGTCGGCCGGCGGACTAATCGCTCCCATGGAGTGAAGGTCACTTCGTTTGATGTAGCTTGTGGGGAGTTCACACCAACGCATCTTGTACAGTATGTTTTTGATTTGTGGCTTTTCTTCACAAAAACGAAACTTACCATACACGCTCCATAGAAGGTTCAATTGTTGTTCGACCTTGGAAGAAAGGGAGTATTTGCTATGGATTGAAGGACAGAAGTTGTGGAATACCCAAAAAATGATAAGGTTCCCTATTTTAAAACTTGACATTGGAACATTTATTTTCATTCTATGAAAATCGTTGTTCCGAGCGGACACTGTGCGTTACGCCGAGAGAATGGAAATACCAAATATCTAATATTTACTGAAAACGAGTTTATAGACGAACGATTAAAAGATTCATTTTCTGACCGGTATTGCTTACTTACATTGTTATGGGTTGTTGGTTGGGGCATATTGTGACGACACGCAAACCCAACCTGTATGCAGGCTAGTGATACCTAAACCACTTCGTCCCATGGCATATCAGTGTGTGCTGTCAACGCTGTATTATTGGGTAGCAGGCACCCCTCTCTAGAAAGAACATGGGATGATAACCTGTTATGTGTTTTTTGGCACCGAGTGTCTGGAGCCATCGACTTTAGCTTAATGTACCTTTAACAGATGAGAAATAACCATTGGCATATTTGGCTTTATCCCGGACACATGGGCAGTCCAGCACTGAAATGCTATGGCAATTCCCTGCTCAACTAGAGTACCTACAGCAACCCCATACACGTGTTTCAGCCTTGTTGTGCCTCATCATTGAGGTGGAGCTGTGCCTCTCTGAGCACAGTGAGCATGGAGTCCACATCTGGGTTCCCCCAGGTTCCGCCAACCCCAAGTTCATTGCTAATATTACGTCATAATACCGACTATGTGTGGTTTGAATTTTTCTGTCAGCTTCCGCATCCCATTGGGAGCTAAACATACTCCACAGCGCTAACCTCTAAAGCACATTACAGACTTCAACTTCCCCCGATGTTTTCTGTGTGTGTCCATTGTTTGTGGTTTGTGTTGGTTATTAGGTTTCACGCAGTGCAGAATGAAAGGGTAAATGGATACATTTGAATAAAGAACGGCTACTGAAATATATTTTTATTCTGTTTTCCACACAGCTACATTCTTCCTTTCTGCAAATGTCATCTTTTCCAGATGCCGAGTGACGGTTTGGCAGATACGCCTAAATGGATGGATTTCTATTACTCTGATGTGGGACGATCGCCCGGGACCGATATGCCCTTTGGCAGTACCAGCTATAAGGAGCAACCTGTCATCGTTTACAGTGGTCTAGCAAGAAGCTGATGCCGAAGCCTTGCCAATCAAGGTGAGTCGAATGCGCATCTTCTCCCGAAAGGGACACTGTGTGCCTCATGATAAAGTTTTGATGCTGTAACCCAAGGACATTAAAAAATTGGTGTTAAATGGAAATCTGCTGATGTTCTCCGAGTGTTTTTTGTGAAATAAAAGAACATTATAAATTGCAGAGTATTGATGTTTCCTTTAAAAATAGTGTTTTCTATTCCGATTTGGGACGCGCTGTGCTGTGAGAGGATGTGATTGTTGAATTTCCGGGTTCTGCATCAACTGACGTTAAGACGTAGGTGATGACTGGGTGCGTTTGGCTATGTTGCCCAATACCGTCATGAAAGTAGGTGGAGAATATCGCTAGGAATAGTGATGTCAGCTTCAGGGGCGGGTGATATGATTTAGTGTCGCAGGGGCACTCAAATTTAGGCCCATCGATTAACAGATAAGATTATCACAAGATGGCTGCGCCAACGCCTTGATTTTGCATGTGTAAAAGTGCGTAAAACTAAGGTTAGATGCATAGCACTTTTTTTTTTTTTTTACAATCGATCAACGTATGCTTATAACGACTTGCCCGAACGATTGGGACAATAACTTTTTTGAGCGCACTAGTCCTTTAACAGTCGTGGTAGTGACTCCTTTCTAGTATGACATTTTACCTTTATTAATAAAGTATTTGTGCAATCGGGTGCAGACAAAGCATGTAATGCAGAAGCCTCAAAAGCATCCTAGTGATGGGAATCTCTCTGCAAATTAAATAAGGGGTTTGGAAGTAGGAACAAAGTCAGCCTCACAAGGGGTGGATGGGAACGAGGGAGCAAGAAAGAAAACATCTGGGACTTGTGCAAATACATAGAGCTTTGTGGGACCTCTTTCTGTAGAATTGATGTCAAACATCTATCTTTGCATCTGCCTCTTCATTCGTATACCTATGACAGTTCAAAGAACAATGTGTGGTGGCCACTTCTGTGCACCATATCACACAAAAAAATGTTTTTGATAATCTGTGCATGCTGAAGCATGCCTTGGCTCCAATGTTGACAAACTATCAGGTCTTGAATATCTCCGGTTTGTGATTTCTGTACCTTATAAACAATTACTACACACCAATACTTCTTGAACACATCCAAGTAGCAGGCATACAGTGCAACAAATGTGTGATTCTTTGGCACGTTTAATATGTTTGCCTGCGATGGTTGATTGTATCCCAGTCTAGATTGTTTTGGTACTAGCGACTCTAAAGATTGAATGAGACAGTTAACAGCCTAACCACACATTGTGCATCCCACCCCTCCCAATTACCTAATCTCCTTAACTTCCCCACAAATTTCTCTGCACCACTTCCTTGCGCAATGCAACTAACACTAGACAGAGAAAGCGTACTAAGCTGCCAGTCTTCCAGTGTTTGCAGTGTGGGCAAGTTGGTCGCCCAGGGATTTGGCTACCCATATTCAGCAAAGATGGATTTGACAAGTCCGTCTTCACCAAATATGGGTAGAAATGTGTTTAAGGGTTGTAAGATCTGTTTAAGGAAACTGAGTGAAATTCCTTTACAGTCAGTCAAGAAGGGAGTGCAGCTGATGAGCTAATTATGAAGTGGAAGAAAATATGTCCTTGTTTTTCATAAAACAATATATTAGTTTTGAACATCAGAGTACAGCACAACAAAAAAAAGGGCGCTGTCAAGTCATATGCATTCTTTCCTAAAATAAAGACAACCAGTCCACATACAATTCACACAATGATTACATAAAAATAGATGAGGTTCAACCTACAGGTGTTAGCTACTAATTTCCCATTTGTTCCAAATTTTCACAAACATTTGTGGGCAGCCGCATGACCTATAGAGTCTGTCTTCCAGTCACATGCAATCATTCATGTCTCTTTCCCATTTGGATACATGGAGACATCACACACCCACCAATTCATAGCTATGTTCCATTTAGATATCAGCAGGGCCAATGATGGGAAGATACTATCTGCTTTCAACAAAGCCTCGATCAATCTAACTCCTAGAAATATCAATTTAGGGTCAGAACTATATCCTGACCACAGATCGTTGTTAAGAGACTGGTTATATGCAAAATCTTTGGCCATTGCCAGATTAAATGATGGAAGGTAAACACATCCCGCCTGCATTTTGGGCATATATTATCAGGCCTTCAACCACATTTTGAGCAGCGGTCCCTAGCGCAGTATAGTCTGTGGAGGATGAGTTGAATCAAAACTTAGCCGAGATAGTCACAGTTCTGTTGAACATTCAATCTTCTTGCTAATTCTCTGGCTCCATTCAGCCCACATTCAGTTCCCATCTTATTTTGAGAATAGAGTGGTAGAGGTAAAAGAGTG
Source organism: Ambystoma mexicanum (assembly GCF_040938575.1). NCBI lineage: Eukaryota > Metazoa > Chordata > Amphibia > Caudata > Ambystomatidae > Ambystoma > Ambystoma mexicanum. The sequence goes on along the minus strand of NC_090922.1, from coordinate 20,050,970 downwards.
AAAAGGTTGTGATTGATTTTCTGGTAATGAACCCTTCGTTCACATTCGCTTCCAGTAGCAATTGAAATGGTAGACAAGGACTATCAGGAAACAGGGACAAAATTGCATTTTTGAACTGAACGTAGTGGTACATTTTGTTATTTGTCAGGTTAAATGCATGGACCATTTCCTTAAATGCGAGCCATCTAGCGTTGGATTTCACACCTGGTAACATCTTGATGTTATTGACTTTCCAATACCTGAAGGGATGGAATTAATTAATCTCAAGTCATGTCTTGATTACACCAAATAAGCACCCTTAGGCTAGCCCTTCCAGACCATCACATTGCCTTCAAAAGCCTATCCCGTGCTTGCAGTACTGTCCTGGATGCTGTTGAGATCCCTGGGTTGTCTGCTGCCATAAAGCACTGGCATAGGGAGCTTAATGCCCATCCATACAACTTTGGACTAAATTTGTGGTTGGCTAGGGTCCCCATGCATCCATTCCTTATCTATTGACATATGGGCAGCACAATAATGGCATTTAAGATCTGACAGTCCAATGCCACCTTCCCATACTGTGTTAAACAAAGTGCAGAGAGCGATTCTTGGCTGTGAGTTTTGCCAGATCAGGCCCACATGATCTGGTTGATCTTTTTTAAACTCCTCAAACAGGATTACAACTAGAGGACCACGTGGGCAACATCATTTTGAATAGTGCTGCTCGAGCAGGAATGGACAGGGGTAGTGTCTTCCAGAAATGCAGGTCTGCTTGGCATCTAGTAGTGATTGGTGAAAAATGGCTAGGTAAGAATTCTGATACCCTTCTACCAACCCTAATACCAAATAAGTATAGCATTCTTGAAGTACATGGCATCTACAGTTCAGTGGTTCTGCTTGCGAGCCTCCTTGTAATGAGAACAAATTTGATATATGCCAGTTCACCTGTAGGTCACTATTTTCTGAATGCCATTAAGATATCCATCACACAGGGGACTGAAAACAGTAACGCATCACCTGCATATGGTGCATCTCTACCTTTGTGACCTGTTGGCAAACAAAATCCTTCCCATTGTAGAGTCATTCCTAAGCCATACTGCCAGAGGTTCAATTGCAAAGGTGAATAATAGCTGTGTCAAGGGGTAGCCCTGCTGTGCGCCCTTCTCAAGGGGAAAATGGGTGTGAAGTGAACCCGCTAACTTATGTTTATTGAGTTTATATAGCACTTTACACCAAAGCGCTTTACAGATTAACAGTACATGAGAAGAAGCCAATTTACAAAATTGAAACAAACAAGTGGTACAGTATATGGAACAATTAACTCAGTAGGAGGCGGGGGAAGGGGGGAAGGGAGGGAGGAGGGGAGTTCATGGGAGAGTATAACACCCTTAGGTGGTTACAGCTTCCTGTATGAGGTCATCGGGATGAGGAGGAAGGTGGGAGGGGAAGGGATGGGTAGAGGATAGGGAAGGAGTCAGGGGGGATTGATGAGGAAGGGCTTACATTCAGTGTTTGATATGAGGTCATTGGGATGTAGGGGAAGGAAGGAGGGGAAGGGATTGGTAGGGATGGGGGGAGCGGGAGGGAAGAAGAGTCGGGGGGGTAGTGGAGAAGAAGGGCTTTCAGGGAGGAGCGGAAAGATGGGGAGGAGGGGGAGGAACGGATAGAGAGGGGTAGGGAGTTCCAGTGGAGGGGGGCCAAGAGTTGGAAGGAGCGGAAACGTGAGGAGGCACAAGGGGCTGGGGGTACATTGAGAAGATGTAGTTCAGCTGAGCGGAGAGAGCGGGAGGGAGAGTAGAATGAGAGGAGGGAGGAGAGATACGGGGGGCTAGGTCATGGAGGGATTTATAGACAAGGCAGAGGAATTGAAATTTCAATTCAGAGAGGAATGGGAGCCAGCCGAGTTGGGAGAGAGGCAGAGATAGAGTCACGAGGGCCGAGAAGACAGAGTGCAGATGGAGGAGTGGTAGATGGATTTTTAGAAGTGTGAAAGGTGAGGGAGGAGCGGATCTTGCAGATGTTGAAGAGGTGTTACCGACAGGCACGAAAGGTTAGAGAGATGTGGGTGGAGAAGGAGAGAGAGGAGTCGATGTGGACTCAAAGGTTGCGGGCATGGGTGGAGATGGGGAGATTGGATGGGGGGGAAGTAGATGAAAGGAGGAGGGGCGGGTGAGAGAGTGTTAGGAGGGAAGAAAAGCACTTTGCACTGAAAAAACGTGCACTGAAGCCATCGGTAGATGGTATAAAGGTTTTACACATTTCATAGAGTTGTCACTAAAGCCTATTTTATGCATTACTGCCCATAGAAAGTGCCAATAGATGCAGTCCAAATCCTTTTTAAGAAACCCACGTCAAGTATCATTAGTGGATTTTCAATTAGAGGTGCTCTGTCGATAGCTAAAAGGAGTCTGCAGATGTTCATTTTAGTTTGTATATTGGGGAGGAATGCCCCATTGGTCAGGGTGGAGAAGTTCAGGCTATACGCTCAATCTTTTGGCCGCTCTATTTATCAATGAGATCAGCTGCTAGGAGGCACAATCAGAGCTAGTTTGTCCTTTTTGGGAAAGACTATGATGGTTGCCTAAGATAAATCTACAGTAAATTCCATGTTTTCCCATCTTGCTGTATACATGTCAAGCATTTGTTTAAACATTTGGTTGCCCAGTTTCTTCAAAATGTCAACTGGGAAACCATTGGGGTATGGGGATTTCTCAGACTGGAGTCTGTTGATTGCCTCTTGGGCCAACTATCAGTAATATTGGATTCCAAAGCCTCTATTTGCAATTGGTGAATTTGTTTGAGCTGAATGACTGCAAGGACATCAGCGGGATCAGTTTTATAATGTCAGGGTTAGATCCATATAGCTGTTCATAGTAGGTTGTGACCATTTGCAATCAGCACATCATCTTACACTATAAACATTGGACATAATTATTTCACAGATGAAAGCAAGTGATTCATACCTCCCCTCTAGCCAGGCAAATTTGCCTGCTTTGTCTCCCACGTTGTAGAGCCTATTTCTGGATTCAAGATACGCATTTCTAGCCGTGTCCATGACACGGTTATGGTATTGCGCTAATGTTTTCAGTAGAAGCCTTCGAGTGTGTTGCGATCGGTCAGACAAATTCACCCTTTGATCAGTTTTGATTTGGGGCGAGATATGCCAGGCACTCTTATTCCCGAGCACTAAGGATGGTGAAGGTTTCACCTCTGAGTGCCACCTTATACCCTTTGCACAGCATTCTTGGGTCAGTAACCAACCCTGTGTTTAGAATTAAATACTAGTCTGTCTTATTGACAAGGCTTTCCAGCACTTCAGGGAAGGCAAGATGGTAAGAGTGAAGCAGCCAAGTTCCTTTTGGCACCTGGCACCTGGCACATCTCATGTAGAGTTGAATATAAGAGACAGTGGTCAGAGATACCACAAGGAAGAAAGCTAACCTCCTTAGCATGGTGCATATGTTCATTGGGGATAAAGAGGTAATCTAGCCTGGACAAGGGCATGCATGCCCTGGAGTCAAATGAGTACCCCTTTAGTTGGGGAGGACGTGCTCTCCAGACGTCTACCAACCCAATGGGATCTGACAATTCAGAGACTTTTGATCGAGACGTTATCCTGTCTTGCCATACACCGAGCAAGTACCATTCCGGATTAATGATGTTGTTGAGGTTCCCCCTATAATCCATAGGTCTACAACATAACTAGACAACATTGAGTGTGTTTCATGTAGATAATTTAAAACCAGGGTGCATATATGTTGAAAAACCCCATAAGCTACCCCCACATCATCCCAGTAATTAAGACATCTACTACTTGGATCTGTCACGATGTCCTTAATTTGTATAGATGTGGATTTCTTAAATAGCATCAACACCCCTCATTTGTCAGCATGCAACACTTAAAAAAGAAATTACAGCTATTACCCATTCAGTGCGTTGCTATCAAAAATATGACATTGTGTTTATATCTATTGAGGTCCTGAAGTACCGTGCTTCATTTGAATTTATCGCACAGGCCATTGTCATTCCAGGAGAGACTTATAGGGCAATGTGCTTTCCCGACAGCCACTGCGGTAGGAAGACTGCGAATTGTGAGCAATGAGCAGCTTTCGCTTCAGGGGAAATAATGCATGCAAACTGATAATCAAATAAGCAAGACCACTCGCCCCACCCAAATAAAAAACATCCCAACGTCTCCCACCCTATACTACCTGAATAACTTGGGGTACACATCTCCAGAACTGAACAAGGGAAGCAACAGGCTATGGGGGCATAGCTAGCACAGCATACAAGACTGAGAATTTGTTATGATGGAATATTAATCAGTCGTTAGCATGCATTATGTATGTGCGATGTAATTTATACATATAATGAATAGTACAAAATTAAGAGAAAGTTTGCAGATAGCAAAGCATTTTTTGTCCAATATTATGTATGACATGTCTCCAGTGATTTCACCCAACACCGGAGCCACATCTCCAGAATTGTTGTGGGCATTATTCTGTGAGGAGGAAGATTATGTCTGGTAACTTATTTTCCAGTTCAGAGTCTTGTGGATCGACCAATGACTATTGGTCTAGTGTTTGTCACTGAGCAGCTCAGACCAGTCTCAGGGCTTCTGCGGATCATTGAAAAAGGAGATTTTCTCCTCAGAGTGTCCGGGGAGAGGAGCGTGTCTTGGATGCCCATCGTTTGGAGTTTCTTTTTCCCAGAATCAAAAAAGAGCCTACCTTTGAAGTCCGGGAGAATTGCAACTCTGGAGCCCTTCATCTCAAGGATGGGCCTCTTTCATGCAGCCTGAAAAATAGTGTTGTGGTCCCTGTAGTTTAGGAGTCTAGAGACAATGATTTGTGGTGCACGGCTGGAGCCCAGGCTGGGACCCTGTGCGCTCGTTCAATCAAAAAAAAAGCTGGAAAGGCCGTAGGGTCTCAATTGTCGAGAACCACTTCTACAAGTAGAGGTTTATACATTGTCCTTCGCCTTTTCATGGACGCCCCACTATGATGGCAATATTTTGTCTAGACCTTCCCTATGCATCTTTGCTCGTGTCTCGAGTAGTTAGGTTTTTCCTTGCAGGTCATACATTTGTCTTTGTATCTTAGAGATGGTGTCTTCTGCATTAGAGTCTCTTTGCTCAGCACCCCCCCCACTATGGATACCATTTTGTGGAGGTCCTGGTGCAGAAGGTTTACATCAATGCTGATTGCATCAATTGTAGACCCCAGGGCCAATATAGAAACAGTGACTGCGGTCATCGCATCCGATAATCGGATTGAGTCGGTTTGGGCATTGGTCCCATTGTTTCCAGGTTCCAGCATGCCATCAGTGGATTTCTGAGCTGTGGGAGTAGTATAGGTTTCAAGCTTGATCTGATGACATTGCGTCTTTCATTTATCCTTTGGCGTTATGAGAGATGGCAGAGTCTGGACGAACAGATCAATAGATACCAGCTATTACCACACAGCTTGGAGTCAACCGAGTACTGCAATATGTTGGATCTTTGGACTTTAAGTTTCTCTTAGGGTTGGCAGTGGGGCGTGCCACTCAGCCAGCAGAGGACACTGGGTTTCCAAGCCAGGCTAGATATTCAACCTTGTCAATAAGGTGTGTCGGGGCAGTGCTTTACTTAAACCCACACCAGATATCCATAGTGCTTGCGTAGGGTGTCCAGACGTAGTCCAAGTCCTAAGTATCTCATTCCACACACCACTTTCAGGGTCCGCTGTATGTTCGGTCTCCCCAACATAAATATTATGTTTTCAAATGGGACAGCACTGGATTGTCGCTTAAGCCTGCTCAATTACAATTTGCAGACCTGCGGCAGAAACATGGTCGTAGGGGGGGTGTGTGTGGGGGGGGTCTTGTGCTGCTCACCACCAGTAACTATTGGCAAAGGGGAGTCCACTTCTAGCCCGCCAAATTACATGTGAAGAAGAGCCACACCCAGGGAAGGTAAGAGCCTAATCTGGTATCCACCCCCAGGCCTCAACACCCTGCCACAACCACCGCTCCTGTTCATGACCATTCCATGTCACAGCAGTCGTCTCAGCACAGCTTCACAGCTGCCCACTGCGCATCGGCTCCAGCGGTAGAAGCCCTGTGGTCAGCTGGAGCTGTTAGACGAAGATCAGGTACTGCTTCTGCGGATCTGGGGGCAAAATGACCTATGCTTCCTGCTGGTCCTCTGCCGCCAGTCCTTCAAGATTCCCAGTTAGGTGAGGGCCTCAGACTGCGTGGGTTCCTCTTTCGAGCCGTATAGGTGTCGGCCTTGACCCTTATGAGCCCGGAAAATGGCTAGGTGTTTCCGTGCACTCCCCCAGAGGGTAGATGGTATGGATTAACTGATAAGAATTCAACTTTATCCTGAAAATAAATAGTTTTAACGGCGCTCGATCGGAGTGTCTACACCTCCACGCTGCTCTCTAGAAGCGCCGTATATCCTAGTTGATGGTTATGCTAAAGCAGCTGGGTGAAACCTAACCATGCTAATGCTTCTAGGGATAGAACAAATTACTTACCTTTGGTAATGTTCTTTTGGATAGAAATCCTCCCCAGAACTGCCCAGATAAAACACTGCAACAGCTACCAGATCGCCCCAACCAGATCCAAGGTGTGCTCCCTCCTGACACTTCGATGCACTTTTTCATCAGAAATTATGCCATTTAAGTATTCGCTTGGAGCAACCAACACAACCTTTCTCATGTTTATAGTTTCCCTCAGGCAACAGCGAGGAATAGCAGAACTGTCACTTAAAGTGACTGGAAAAATTCCAATTCAATCTATCAAGCAGTGAATTTAGAAGAGTAGGTAGGAGCATGAAGAGGAATCTGTGTAAGCAATAACCGTATCCATCAGAAATATCATTACCAAAAGGTAAATATATTTTCTTTTAATGGATACATTCCACAGATGTTATCTCAAAGCCATGCTGAAAGATATGTAAGAGGTGGAGAGAAGGGCAAGAATGTGCCACTTCACATCAGGAGGTTTTGCAGAACCAACCTCCCAACTATGGCATCTTTCAGAGCCAGAGAATCCAAGTGGTAGGTACTTGTTTAGGTGTGCAAGGACACCCATGTAGCAGCCGGGCAACCCTAAAATAAGGGAACACCCCTCTTCAAGGGGGAGATTCCAATCTGTCCTCTGTTCAAGGGATCGTAAAGTTCCCCAGAAATATTGTTAGGTCACACATTCTTTGTTTTGCTGACTAACTTCTACAGAGGTCTCCATGACAGCTGAAACCTCCGTTTGATGTGCTACCTTTAGTCACCCATATGGCTACCTGCTCAGCATTGCGCCTAGAGCACCCCATTTTGGCCCGGGTTTAGTTTTCTCAGACAGATATTGTATCACTTTTATCATGTTTAGATTCCATGATGGTCTCCGATACCTCAATGCACATCAATAGGCGGTGTGACAAAATCAAAATAACAGCATTTCACCCGGTCCACCCGAGACTAGGTTTGACCGGAGCATCCCTAAACTATTCCGAACCCGCTGAGACAGCAACTAGTTACGAACTGCCAGTTCCCACCGAAACAGGATATTCAGGACTGCATCTCCCAACATTCATCAGGTTCAGAAATCCAAAACCTGGAGCAGGTTCAGAAATGTCTATCGGGGATTAAGAAACATATGCTTTTTTTTTTTATTCAAATGTTTTGTTTGAATTAACAAACTTTTCATTTGTCTGCACGTAATCAATAAAGCAGAAAAGAACCTGCAACTTAATCAACTATATTTCCACTTGTAATGTCTGACCAAAATTTGATGACGGTGAATATCAATCGTTGATTGCTTCCTTCGAGGAGTTCCGCCCATCTTTCCTCTGTAGTTGCTTGATTGCCAGAAATTTTGAAAAAGTCTTTATATAAGTCTCTTTTCTCCTTCAAGGCCGGACATACCATAATCACATGGAACAGGGTTTCTGGTCTGATTAACTTGCAAAGGCGACAGGCGTCCGATTTGTTGTTTGTTTTGCCCATCAGCGCTTGATATTCACAGGTCGGCAGAATATTCAATCGAAAACGCAAAAACAGGTCACGAATACTGCCACTGGGGAATTGTACTAAGTATTTAGGTAATTGGTTAAGTGCCCTCACCTCTGTTTCTGAGTGTAAGGGTCGTTTGAAAGTTTTCTGTGCTTCTATTGTTCTTAGCCAATCATTCATTTGCAATTTGCGTTTTGCGTATTGTGGTCTATTAAGTAACAATTCGTCTGTGATATCTTCCGCTGTCATTTTCACTTTAATTTCATTCGACCATTTTGATAGAGCTGCTATTTGGACAGCTTCCTTTTTTTCTTTTAGAATCTCCAAAGCTGGTATTTCTTCTTCAGACATGATTTTTCTTAGCAAGTCCATTTGCTTCCACAATACTATCGATTGAACTGATTGTAGTGCTAATTCAAATCTTAGTCTGGTCATTGGAAATGATTGCGGCAGGGCGAGGGTTTTCCTCCAAAACAGAGCTTCATAGTACGACCATCTCATTATGTTTTGATTGACAATGGACTCACTTGCATATGTAAGGATCGGGATTACTTTCTGTCTATACAGCAAAATTGTGGCCTTCAGAGAAAACGTCCCGTATTTTGCATGAAAGAAACGTCCTTGTTTCGCCAGAGCTCTCGCTTTTTCTTCAATGTGCTGTTGCCATTCTGCTTCATTTGATGATGAGTTGATTATTGCGCCTAAATATTTGATTGTTTTGGTTGTCAGGAGCACTTGCTTTCCTATCTGAATCTTCATTTTAGGTTGCTTCTTTGCTTTTGAATTAATCAGTGTCATTATTCTTGTCTTGTCAATATTAATTTGTAACTTATTAACCATCATGTACTCTTTGTTTACTGTATGTTGCAATCCTTTTAATGTTTTATCCAGAATAATAATGTCATCTGCGTAGATTAACGTTTGAATTGATTAATTATTGATTTTTGGTGGATTCGCAAAGTTGTTTTGGATTTTTTCTCCAAAGTCATACGTGAAGAGATTATAAAGACATGCAGCCAATGGGCAGACTTGCTTCAATCCATTTTCCGATGTAATAAATTCTGTTACTCTTCCCTCTTTCTTCAACTGAACACATATCGACGTATTAGAGTATAATTCTATTACAGGATTCAGAATATTTGGCGGACAACCCCATTGTCTTAGCTTAGCCCAGCCCATAACAATTGTCTATTTACTGAATCGAAGGCAGTTTTTAAATCTACGAAGATGGCATATAGTTGTTGTGATTTAACCATTGCTTCATATTTCAACATGTTCAGCAATAGGAGATTGATATCGGTACCTATTTGTTTTACAAATCCTGTCTTATAGCTTTTTTGTTGTTATCTCTTGCCCATTGAGTCAGCTTTGTTTGAAGAAAACCAGCAAATAGTTTTCCCAAAGGGTCCAGTAAAGCTATCGGTCTGTAATTAGCAGGATATTTTCTATCTCCAGTTTTGAAGATTGGTATCAAGACCACTGTCGTCCAGGTGTGAGGTATCTTTCGTTTTAGCAATTAATCTTAATAAGTGGCTCATGAACTTGGCCCACTGGACTGGGGATTTTTTTAGATCACTATTTGCTAATCCATCAGGTCCTGGAGTTATAGAGGATTTGAGACAATTGATGGTATTAATAATGTCTTCATTCTCCCATTGAAGGTCCCAAGGCTCATCATCAGATGTTAAACACTTCATACTTGCCTGTTCCGTATTATGATATAATGTTGAGTAGTGCTTCACCCATCTGCTTGCATCAACTTCTTGGATCATGTTTTGATTAGCCGATGACATGTTTAACATTGACCATAAATTTCGCATATTTTTTCTGCATCATTCTGTTTTAATGAAGCTTTGATCGCTTTTATTTCATTAGAGTACTTGTTCTTTGCTTTTTTTATTTCAATTTCAAAATTAGGTCCCCTGCTTTTCCGCAGTTTTCGTAGGACTTTGTAGTGTTGTTTCTTTTTTGTTTGAATTTCAATATTGAAGTAGTGGGAGTGTATTTGTTTTTGGATCTTCTTTTCACCCTTCTGTTGATATTTTTCTAGTATCCAACCGTATTCCATTTTTATGTTATCTTGTATTGGTGCATCTTCAAAGGTTGCGATTATTTCCTCCATATGGGTCGGTTTTATCCTGAGTCTATTCATCCCATTTGTTAGCTCCAGGTCTGGGAGTATTAGGCATTGGTCGGTTCTTATTTGAGTGGCCCATTCTATCTGTATTAAATGGTGATCGCTATCCTGCTGAGACAAGTTGGCTGTTGAAAAAATTAATCTATTGATTCTTTCTGAAGTAAATATGAAATCAATGATTGAGTTGGAAGTTTCACATACCCAAGTTGGTAAAGGTGTACCTTCAGTATCTGTTGGTTGGGTACTTAAGAAGAGGTTCCTCTGGTTCGCTTCTCTCATCCATTTTGCTGCTCTAGTTGAGACTGCGGTGGACTCTAGCTTTCTACCTTTTTTATCAAATAAATGAAAGTTAAGGTCTCCTACTATAACAAAGTCCATTTTACTGTTAGTAATGGCCAGATTGTCAATTTCATCAAATATCGAATCAATGAATCTCGTCTCCGACATTGCCTTTGGGTTCCAGTATATATTAAATATGGATATCGCATAGTTGTCCTTGACAGCAGGTGAAACGTCCTTGTTGTCTGATGAAATTTCAATAGTTACATATTGTGCCCACGGATGAATATTTTTGCTTGTTAAGATTGTCCATGTGGGAACTATTTTTGTTAGAATCAACATACCTGATGCTGGTCTACCCAGTTGGGCTACAATCGCCAGATTGATTAGGGTACTAAATCCATCGCAAATTACCTCATCCTTTATCCATGTTTCTTGCAAACATATGATATCTAAATTCAGCAGGACTTTTGAGTGTTTTTCTAGGAGGTGTTTGTTTCCTCTTGTATTCCACGATCCCAGTGCTATTGAATCCTTTTGGGCTACATTCCTATTTGATTGTTATAAATAGGTTTTGTTACCAGTTTGTTGGGACGTTGAATTTGGTTTCATGTGTGGGGACTCTTGATTGTCACGCCATATGGGGTGCTGCAACAAATCATCCTCCGCGTGCCTCCTTGGTCTTGTATTATTATAATTTTGAGAAGCCTTTGTCCCTTTGGTCTGTTCCTCCTTGTTGGTTGTTTTATAGTATTTAAAGAGAGCCATGTTTTTTGCCTTTTTTTCTGCTGCTGCCCTTCTGACAAAGATTTCCTCTACGCCGAAACCAAGTTTCTCAAACTGATAGTGCGTGGCTAGAACTTTTTGGAATATATCCTGCTTGAAAAAATCAATTTGGACCTCTTCCATGTCTTGCTTTTTTGGAAAAAGTACTAGGTCCAAATCATCCAATTTTATTTTCTCCAGTTGTGGAATAGCTTTAAACAGGCGTAAAATGTTTGCTCTATTCATTATTACCGGATCTTCTGTATTCTCTGTCATTGGATATAAAACTATTCTATAGGCAGCTGTTGTGTCGTTTGGGTTTTGAAATTTAGGTCTAATTAAAATTGGACTGGGTTGGGGAACCAAACTTTTAAGGATACTAGCTTCAGGAAGCATCTCACTTGCTAACCACGTTTCATCATTTGAAATTGAGTATTCCAAATCGAGGTCCACTGCCTCTTCTTCGTGAGATTCCATTAACATTTGTTCGGTTGCCGTGTCATGATATTCATCAACCAATATCAAGGTGTTGTCTTGAGAGTTGATTGATATGAAATTATAATCGTCAGTTGTTGATAGATCAATTATAGGAGTGGGATTTTCCAGTTGGACAGGAATATCTTTATTAATTATCTCCAGGAGTGCATCCAATGGTTTGGTTATTACATTGTCATCAACATTGGTATTCTCTGTGTGTGTTATCTTTTTAGCTTCTTTAGTTTTTTGTTGAATATCTTTTTGATTAAGAGTCGGCTGCTTGTTATTTTTCTTAGCGTCCTCTGGTAATACTTTGTGTATTCAATTTATTTTTCTCAAAAATGCACGGGATCCATTTTGATTTCTTTTAGTTGTGTTTTTGCCTGTAGGTCTAGTTGTCGGCTCTTGTCCCACAATTCCACGTTTTGTAAGATCAAATATATCAAACGGGGTACACACCAACGGTTCAGTATTGACTAGGTGTGAGGATCTAATCAAGTTCGTTGGGACCATCGGGATCAATTGGGTCTCATGTTGAGCATTTTGATCTGCTTTATCTTCTATTTTATCTCTTGATTCCGTTTGTGTATGGCATGTTGCGTATTGTTTGTGTTCCAACAAATACGGCTGTTTTTTCGTTTTCTCTTCCATCAATTATTTGGTCAGGGTTGATACAGTCTCCAAGAGGTTCTGTTTATCTACCCGGTCGACTCTTGCGAGTTCTGCCAAACGAGATTGCCATAGTCTGGATATTTCAGCTTCTTGATTTAGACGATCTTGAATGGTATTTATAAATGTTTCCACATTTGTTCGTTTCGTTATTATCATAGCCAGCAGCGTTGTCTGGTCTTTAGTAGCGTCAACCATATATTCTTGAATCTTCAAAAACGGAATCATTGCAGTTGACAGGACTGCAACCAACATATTTTGCAAATCTAGCATGGTTGTTGGGATTCTTTGTTGGGTTTCGGATGCATGTTCTTGCTGTTCCGGTTGTACCTTTTCCGGGGAGGCATACGGTTCTTCCATCCTGGGCTTATCTAGCACTTTAGTCAAGTGAAATGTCTTTTTGTCACCAAGTGAGCTCGATCTTGGTCGCATAATTGGTGTGGACGTCTTGATGTTTTTAGATGCTTCGGGGTATTTACCCCAGCAAAAGGTTAATTTCGTTTTTCCTGAGACTCCATTGTGGCCTCAATTTCAGTGATATCGAGTGAAAGTCGAGCAGTTCTGCGTGATGCAGTTTTGCTTTGATCACTCTTATGATTTTATACTGATGAGTAAGTAGATCGCCAATGTAATTTCGCCGCTTTAACTCGTTCTTGTCGCTACAGTGTAACAAAGGGTTCTTGTTCACCTTGTTTCGTCCTCTTTATATCTCCTGGTTGATCTGGTGGAGCTCTCACGTTGCTCTGCACCACTCGTAAGACTCTTTGGCTACCATTTGTTATTGGGACATCAAGATCTAGAATCTCAGACTCATAGTTTGGCGGCATCGATTGGTTCATTTCCACCTGGTGCAAAGGAGACTCTTTTTGGTCCTTACGTTTATAAGGACAACTAGAATCCATTTGGTGTTTTTCAATTAATTTATCTATACTCGGAAACTGCTCTTTTGGGGATTGGGGAACACGTTCCTCTAGCAGTGTTGCATTTGAATTTTTATTTGTGATTAGTTCATTATTATGTGTGGCTAAGTCTTCAGTTTTATTATCCTCATTAAGACCGCAAGGGTCGCGCTGCACTGTATTTGTGTGTCACTTCCTGGGGGTGTGTCTCAAATGTCACGTGACCGATGTCACGTGGTCAGGCAGTCACAGGGCCCGCTCGCGTCAAACTGCTATCAGCTCCAGGTGATATGCTGCTAGACTTACGCGAATGGAGCGGGTCAAAGGATTTAGAGATGATTTCACAGATGCACAATTTCACAGGTAACAAAAGCACCAGCAGGGCACCAGATTGAGCCTCCAGCCGAACAGCCGACAACAGCGCGCCCGTGACTCCTCGTGGGCTTCATACATGCTATGCGAAATCATTAGCACATCCAGAGATCACTTTGTCAACAGGTGCAGATCTTTGAAAGAAAAACTCTCCCCTCCTCCCATCGGTTTCTTCCCAGCAGCAGTGCTTGTGAAGAGCCATGTTCTCCCTCCCCTACAGCATTAAACAGAAATAATTAATGTGCCCTCCCCAAAGGAAAAACTATTTTCCACAGGTGGGAAATTACTAGATGTTTTCTTGTCCGCTGTGATGGCCCTTCAACACCATAAGCACACACAACAAACCTCTGTGGAGGGGGACAGCTTTGGGGCAAGACTGCATTGGAATAGCTGGCAAACTGAAAGAAACCCAAAATGCTGCAAGCCGTTTAAAGACTTTCTTCCAGTGGCTTGGAATAGGCAGCCAACTAACCAATCAATTCAAAAGTTTACCTCAGTCAATGGAAGGACAGTGAAGATATGAAAACTGAGGTTCAGATCCACAGACACTGTCTGAGCTGGGTGATGAGGAGAGGAGTTTGTTTAGAAAGCTGGACGACACATGAGAATGGGCAATCCTTGAAGTTGAGATGAAGGGTGGGCTCCAGTGAGGATGAGAAGAGCCCCTTAAACCCTAGAATAGGAGTGGGATTCAGTGAGGGAGAGGAGAGGAAAGCCCTTGAACCTCAGAGGGGTGTGCTCTAGCGAGGGAGAGTAGAGACACTTGTACCACAGAAGAAGGTGCTGCTCCAGTGAGGAAGAGGTAGGCCTCTGGAACCCCAGAAGAGGGGTATGCTCTAGTGAGCGAGAGGAGATCACCTTGAACCACAGAGGGGTGTGCTACAGGAGTGAGAGACTTTAATCCAAGTAACAGGAGAATAAGTAACAGAGGTGAGACCCAGAGAAGGGGAAAACTTTTGGGACACTTGGCAAAGGTGTCATGAGTAAGGAGGTTCATTTCACACACCCTCCATAACTACAGAAGCCTAATGGAGTATGACCCAAGAGAGGGCTTGGGGGGGCGCACGTGGGTTAGGGACAGGTTGTGGATAGGTATGGGGGTTAAGGGAAACCAGAAAGAGGGTAAAGAGGGTTATGGTATGTGATTGGATAGGTGGGGGGGGGCACAGGGAAAAACTAACTAGCAATCCTAACTCCTAATTTTGAACCTGTTGCCTACTTCCTATACATGCACATCATCAATTTCACACAAAGCAATGATGGTGATGATGCAACACACAAGGCACATGTGATTTGACACGCACAATTAACGCATATGCTTAGCATAAGGAAACTAACATGTAACACAACACAATGAAAATACTTACATACTGCGTCCCCTTCTTGGCTGTATGGGACTGAAAACCAGACTCTTGCTAGTTACTTGCTCACACTCTATTTGGAACTCAGGTCATTAAAAAAGCGTTTCACGCTTCCATTTAACTTATCCGCCCTAGCGAGGACCAAATGATTCCTAACTTCAGAACAACTTGCCGTGACAAACAGCAGCTTAACATGCACAGAACACAAAGAAAGACCTATGGCTGTTCTCGCCGTTTATCTGATGCTCAGGGAGCCTCCCGCTGCATCCCTGAGCGTTATGAAGTTCAGCGTTGACTACAACGTTGGGCCCGGCTCGGCGTGTCTGAGGGTGGGCACCATGACACTTACTTCAGCTTTCCTCCTGACACCGACCAAGTAACTGCTCCACTCCACCTTCCTGTGACCTGCTCGCCTTACACAAGTGCATACTGTGAGGGTCTGAAATGAGTAGGATACAATATATTCATTTTCTCAAGTGAAGACATTCATTGCAACAAAAAGGGATTGGGGGAACTGACTAACTTGTCCTATTCTAAGAGGAGTTTCCCTACCAAAAAATCTAAACTAAGGATCAGTTGTCAGGAAGTCAGTCCACTAAAACAAAAAGGGTGCAAGGAAATATCTTCTTTCTTGGTGTTAGCAAAAAGTGCTCAAAAGCAAAATGTAATAATTACTCCCAAAGAAACGTCCTCCAAGGAAAAGACCCTTGGATCCAGGGGTTGGTTCCCTTCCCCTCGTTTGAATAAGATGCCAAAAGTTCCACTTGAATTTACAGTTCCTTTGTTTCTTTAATGCACTCAATACAGTTCTTGTTTAAATCACAAGTTTTGCAACAGTCTTTCTGTAGGATTTCCTTCAACTCTGCAGATTGCCTGGTGTACTCCCCTGCCAGGAATCCTCACTCAATCTCATCCACCTGGTATACTTGTCTGCCAGGCTTTCTTTTAGAATTCCTTCAGTCACTCTCAAATACCTGGCATACTCGCCTGGCAGGATTTCTTTTATAGTCCCCATCAGATTTGCTGGTGTACTTGCCTGCCATGACTTCTCTTCATTGATTCACAGCTCCTTAGTTAAATAAAAATGGCCTATACCATGAGGTACTTGGTATACTGGCTTATGGTCGCACTTGCTCAAACCTCTCCCGCATGTAACTTTTCAATTGGGGTTGTTCTTGGTCTGCAAACAACCCTTCTTATGGGATATTACGATAATACTTTATCTTGCCTGCATTCAAATATTCTTATTGGGCTCTTTCACCATTAATCTCATTTATCAAATGCGGGCTGGCACACTTGTTGGCACACACCAGGGTCCCCGGCTGATTTTGGTAGACTCATCAGTCCCTTCCTGCTTCTCGGACTTAGCCTACGCCTTTGTGGAACAGCTGTTTTGTTTGCTTTGCACCCTGGAGTCAGTGTAGGTCTCATCGGCTTTCTGAGCGGCTCTGCCGTCATATGCTGGCTTCCTCTCTCATTCCGGATGGATGAACCCTGCTTCCATGAGCGGCCTGACAACCAGGAGCCTCTGCACAGCTCCTCGTGTTTCCACAAATTTACTGTTCACCTGCAGCATCCCTCCTTCTACCCCAGTAAGCGTTTATGTCTCTCGTGGTTGTGAGCCTCTGACTGGAGAGTACCGTCCTCTCCTGCACTGCTCAACTTCTGAGAGCGGTCACCATCTTTAAATGTCTCGAGCAATGTAGGCTTTGAAAAACTAGCCTGCGCGTTGTACTTGGGTACTGAGACGACGAGGAGAATTCGATCGTTTGTGCAAAGTGACCAGTGCGCAGAGTGATCATGGGAGTTGGAGTCCATGAATGTCGTTAGGCTTCCACTCATCCAATGTTTGTCTTAGGACGTTTACAATAACGTACATTAGAAACAGAAGGTGGTATGTGAGAGTTGTGGATGTTTGGCCAAGGGTGGAGGCCTGACTAGAATGACAATAGGACATTAGGAACTTTGGTATTAAAGGGTCTTTCTCATGGGAAAGGGGGGGGAATACTGCATCTTAACCAAAGGAGCAAAAAGTACTCCCCGATAGTCTGTCTCCTCGCATGTAATCCTCCCTCATAAAGCCGCCCCCAAGGCCAGGATCAGGCAGTGGCTGCCGTCCCCTGGCTACGTGGGAGGAGGTCACCACCGGGGGAAATCAGTGAGGACTCCTTTGGATTCATGACAAAACTCATGCTCTGCCTGTACCATCCCGACCAAAAACTCCATCAATTAAGCAAGGCGGTCTTAAGGGTGCTCGGGCAGCACACGCACAAAGCACGTTGCCGCTGGTCACCCTGGCCTGGAAATGTCATTTTTCTCACGTCTTCAGCCGCAAAGCACCCTAAAACTCCCTAGATATCCCATGGCTCCACAGATCCTCAAAAAAAGGGGGGTCAGCCATAAATCCAGAGAGAGGCAGAGTGGCCTTGTGGTCCCCAGAAGAAGGGTATCACTACATATTATCCCCACAAAAATATCACCGTATATATGGTCGTCTGGAACGCCCATAGGCAATATTTTTGGGGGGATCGTTTTGGGAGTGGGGGTGTCCCCCGCTCCTTTAAAAATAATGCAGAGGTTGCGGGGGTGTCCCCCATAGGTTCCATGCCTTAATATCGCTGCAAAAATATGGCGATATTTTTGCAGGGATATTAACACGAGATCTAGAATCTATGCCTTTCTTGTTACTGGCAGGCTTATACAATCCTGCTTTCAAGGACTAAGTTCCCCAGGTACCTTTATGTTGCAGCCATCCTGAAACAATCAACACGCAATAGTCTTAGGTTGTACTTTTACCTAATAGAACAAAAACTATATCTTGTCAGTAGTTGTGCAGTCCTACGGCCAGGTGACAATGTGAACCCAACAAAGTTGAGCTTGGATGGCCATTCGTTATTGGAAGGCTGCCACAACTTTGAAAGTTGCACAAATATGATATGGCAGTTTGGCTCTTTCCGAGCTCACCTCCCCCTCCCAGACAGAGGCCGGCAATCTAGGGATACCCCTGGCAATTCTACAGATTCGTACCTGGAAGACAATGGAGGAATGAGAAGTCCTTGAAGATCCCTGAGGCTGGCTGGACTGCTGACTTCTATCCAGTTGCTACTCTGCCTTTGTAGTTCTTCCTGGTCTTCCATTCAGTGGGATCGCTTGAACATCCATGCAGGAAGTGTTCTGATGCCCCCCTAAAGCTACCTACACATGTGGTACACATCATAATTTAGGTCTGGGGTTCTGCACGCAGACAGGGCAATAGGAAAAAGCACTACGAGCAGAACAAAAGACCAACATCGAAACTGAACTCGGCACCTGCAACGCCTGTGTTTTGACAACAAGAGAACTTCCCCACGCCTCCCTCCACCCCCGAGTCTTCAGGCTTTAAAATGGTTGCTCCAAGCTGCCTACCCCCTGTTCACAGCAACATTTATTCCAACAAGGCTTCTGTTGCACATCTGCTATCATTCTTCTAGCCACTGGTAATCTAACCAGAACCTGGGCTTTTTCTGGTGGCGACCACCACTTTCCCTACTGAAAGCTGCCTTCTCTGCAGCTCCTGCGTCTCCCTCGAAATAAATACTTTGCTTTCCATTGTAATGATAAGCTGCCTACATATTGTCCCATTGAACTCAATGGACAAACATTCATAAACTATCTATATTAAGGAGTTAAAGAGGTATGGTTCCTGCCCATTTAGACAACCGTTTTCCATTTTTAGGACCATGATTTGATTATCACCTGTGATGTTTTTTTCAGATACATTTTTATTGGCATTTCGTTTAAACAGAATAACTTTTAACTATTAACCTCTACCCCACTCCAAACCACCCCCACCACTCCCAATCCAGGTCTTGGATAGTCCAGTCCTCTTCCTTGTGGTGTTTTTTCCCCCTGTCCCCTTTCATCCTGTGTTGGCCTTTCCCGTCTTCTTTGTGATTTGTGGGTCGCTTTCTCTTTTCCATTGTCCGCTCTTCTCTCTGACTTCCCCATTGTTTTGTTGTTGTGGCTGGGTTTGCATCCTGAGGAAGGGCGTTATAGAATTCCTAGTAATTTCATCCTTCTTGGGCACCACATACACCTGGGAGTCGGTCTTCAGGAAGGGGGTACGAAATCCATTAATGGCTACAAATTCCCATATTTTCCCCACCCATTCGTGTGCTGTGGGTGCGTTTTTCGATTTCCATTTGTGGGCCAGAAGTAGGGCTCCCGCCATGGCCAGTATTACATAGACTTTGCGTTGTGGGAAGGTAAGCCATTCCACCTCCCAGACCCATTATGAACAGTCCTATATTGCACCTCTCCTCCACACCCAAAATGTCTAACTCCTTCTTGCATCATCTCCCAGAATGGGGGGGGGTTTTGGGCACTCCCACCAGATATACCTCCAGCTTCCTTCTTTCCTGCATTCCCTCCAGCAGAGATTGGATGAGGACCGGTAAAAAACTGCTAATTTGGTGGGAGTTAGGTGCCATTGGTACATCATCTTGGGCCATATTTCCTGTATTTGTAGTGACTGCGCGACTTTGCCCATAGTTCTGACCATTGGGTCTCTTCTAGCCGGAATTCCATGACCTTGTCCCATTTGGAAATTAAACTTATTTCCCCTCCTTTGATTAGGGCATATATAGTCCTCAATAAATGTTGGTCTCTTGTGTTGGTGGTTACAAATTTCCCGAACAAGGTTAGTTCCCTTGTTGCCGCCTCCTTCACTTTGGGGTCTAGGAGCCAATGTCTCATCTGTGCATAGTGGAATCTCTCGCCTTCTCCAACCCTGAAATCAGATTTGTACTGGAGGAAGGATTTCATTTCTCCTCCTTTTAAAAATATCCCTCATCTTTCTGCTCCCTCCTGTCTGCCATCTATCGAAAACTTTTCCGGTCCATCCTGGCGTGAATTGCGGGTCTCTGAGGATCGGTGCTAGTGGTGACGGGAGGTTGTGACGTTGGAGCTTTTTGCCACTGGGTACCATGAGTTTGCCCCGGAGGATAGGATTTCGCTATAGTACTTGATATGAGGTCTATCGTCCTTGGTGACCCAGGTGGCCTCTTCCAGGTTTGTCCCCACCAATGCCCGTCCATGTCCCGCCATTTTTTCCTCTGTGTCATCCTTAAACCAGTCCCTGGTAACTCTAATCTGTGCTGCGTGGTAGTATACCTTCAAGTCTGGCACCCTGGCACCCTATGCTCCCTTTGCTCCTTGGCATTGACATTACCTTGCTGGATATCCTTGGTTTTTTGTGAGCCCAGATGAAGGCGCTTGCGATTTTTAGGTAGCCCGAAAATGGGATGGGTCATGAAGACGTATAGCAGCTTTGGTAACAGGTTAATTTTCAGGAAATTGATCCTACCCATCCAGGAGATATATAAGGGGGGGAGCGAGGGGGGTGCTTTGCAACATTTCTCTAGTGGTTTTCAACAAGGGGCGTGGGGGGTAGTTTGCTACGAACAGCTGGGGAAGGGATTTAGTGATGTTTATGCCCAAGTATTTAACACTATTAGGAGCCCACAAGTATCAGTGGGTGGTTTTTAGAACATCTTCCCTATCTGGCGACACCGACAGTTTCAATATTTCTGATTTACTTCTATTCATCCTTAGGTCAGCTACCTTTGCAAATTGGGCCACCTCCTCCTCCATTGCTTTTAGCGATTTTTCCAGGTTTGTTAACATTAGTAGCAAATCATCGGCAAAAGCTGCCACTTTGTGTTCCTTCCCTGCAAATGGGATCCCTCTATGTTTCCTCCTACCCTGCTCAGTAGGTTTTCTAGGTGAATGGTATATAGGAGAGGGAACATGGGGCAGCCCTGCTTTGTTCCTCTTGTCACCTTTATTGGGTCTGACAGGTCACCGTTGATTGGTAGGCGTAGTGAGGCGTTGCGATAGCTAGCAGCTATTTTGGCCATTAAGGAATCCCAGAATCCCATCTGATCATGGTTTGGAATAGGAATTTCCACTCTACCCTGTCAAATGCTTTCTCGGGTCTAATGCTACCAGCAGTGCAGGTGTGCAAGTTTTCTCAACTATATGGGCTATCCGGGTGTTATCATGCCTCTGTCTGTTCCTGATTAAGCCCGATTGGTCAGGGTCTATCAATTTAGGGAGAGGATGTTCTAAACGATTTGTTAGAGGTTTGGTGAAGATTTTGGCACCTGTGTTGATAAGGGCTATTGGGCTATATGAGCCGCAGAAGGTGGTGTCCTTCCCTGGTTTGGGTAATATTACTTTTGCTTCATCCATTGATGGCGTGATCCCACCACCCTGTCCCATTTTGTTGAAAAGAGTGGTTAGGTGGGGGTTAAAGCTTTCCCGGAAATCCCTTTAGAACTCTGTCGTAAAGCCATTCGGCCCAGGGGCTTTATTAGTTGGGAGGGCCGTGAGGGTCTTGCGGACTTCTTCTATAGTTCTGTCTTTCTCTAGTTCTTCCCTCTCCTGGGTTGTAATTTTTGGGATGCTACAGTTTGACAGATAGCCTAACTGGGGCCCGGTCTCCGATTATGACCTGTATAAGGAAGTGTAGAATTTCGTGAATTGCTTCTTTATAGATGCCTGATCAGTTCTCATTGCCCCGTCTGGCGTCTTAATATTCATGATGGTCCTATCTTTATCTTTGCAAGGAGTTTATCTGCTTTGTTGGCTTCAATACAGAAACGTTGCCTGAGATGTGTCAGAGCGTTCAGCTCTACTCGTTTGCGGGCGTTCTGGCTGTCCCCTGATTGACCTGTATTCCGTCCTTATTTCGCCTGTTGCCCCTATTGCCATTTTAAGCATTACCTCTCATTTTTGCTTGCAGTCCTTCCTCCATTAGCCTGTGTTCCCTTTCCCCTTCTGGCTTTGATTGCTATGATTGTCCCCTGTATTGTGGCTCTAAATGCATCCCAGATTATGTGGGGGAGGCGGTCTCCTAGTTCTCGTTCAGAAAGTACGTCTATTTCTTTTTTTAATTCTGCTTTCAGGGTGTCATCTTTAAAAATGTGGGCCGGGTATTTCCATAGCCACGAGCGGTATTGTTTACTTTGAATTGCCATTTTGATGGGGGCATGATCAGATAGTGTAATTGCTCCTAGCTCCATGTCCTAAACTTGGCCCAATAGGGAGTTTGCTATCCAAATGCAGTCGATTCTGGATGCAGTCGATGAACAGGGAAGTAGAACGTGTATCCCCTCGAGAGACCTCTCTTTCCCCTCCATACATCTACCAGGGCTAGGTTATCCATTTTGTCCCACAGTTCTTTTGATGGTTTGTTCTGGGAGTATGAGATTCTAGCACTCCTGTCCTTTTCTGGGTCCCAAGCTCAATTAAAATCATCAGTGAAAATGGTTCTTCCCTTTGCAAACCCTTCCAGCTTTCTTAGAGACGTTTGTATAAACCGGTCTTGTCCCGAGTTAGGGGTGTAAATGGAGGCCAAGGTGAAGGTTTCGTCCCTCTTCTGGAGGTGTATGGCTACATACCTTCCTTTGGAGTCTTTCTCGACATTTAGAACCTTGAAGTCCGTATTGTTCCTCACCGCATTTAGGACCCTTCTTTTCTTTTTCGCCTCATTCGATTGGTAGATTAGGTTGTAGCTGTGAATTTTGACCTTATTCTCGTCTCTCTTTTGTATGTGGGTTTCTTGCAAGGTGACCAGGTCTGTTTTCTTCTCTTAATAAGTAATGGTCCAATGTTTTCCTTTCTATGGGCGAGTTTAGGCCTTCACTGTTTGGTGAAAGCACTTGCATTGTTGACTCCTTAATGGGGGTTTTCTAGTTACTGTCCAAGGATTGATTGCTTCCATGACTGGACCTTTGCCCCCCGCCCCCTGTTCCCCTCCCCGTCAACCTACCAACCCGCCTCAACTGGGGTCTTCCCTCCCTCCCCCCCTCTCCCTTTTCCCTCCCTCCCCCCCTCTCCCTTTTCCCTCCCCCCCTCACTGGGTGGACCCAACCTGCCTCTGGCCCCTCCCAATTCTGCTCTTCTGAGGTTTGGAACCTGTCCTCTAACAGTTTTGTCCCTAGCAGGTCTCCCCAACTCATTTCTTGAGATCAAGATTCCCCTTCCGCTGTCTCGCCCGCTGTGTTTGCGTTATGTTCCCCCTCCCCAGGTATGTGTATGTTCTGTACTTGGTTCCCAGTCCTGCTTTACTTGGGGGTGGGGACGCGCCCCTCCAGGGAGTCTCTGTTTTGTTGGTCCTTCGTTGGTGATGGGCTTGGGCCCGTTGGCCCCCTCTTTTTCCTCTTTTTCCTTCTTGACTCTTGAGTAGTCCATTCCGAGGCTTTCCTTTTCGGATGCTCTTTGGATGAGCATTAGGTCTCGTTGATGGTTGTTTCAGTGTCTATTCCCAGGATGGTCGCTCCCTCTTCTGCCGATGTGATTCTCCTTTGCCTCCCATCTAGCTCAAATAGAAGGCCGAATGGGTACGTCCATTTGTATTTGATCCTTCTTTTGGAAAATTCTTATACGACTGGCTGCATCAACCTCCTTTTGGGGAGCGTAACCTGGGCTAGGTCCTGAAATAACTGGGTTGCCGCTCCATTGTAGTTGAGGTCAGATGCCCTTCTTTTTGGGTGTAATCGTGCATTGCCACAAGGATGTCTATTGGTCTGGCCCCCAGTTCGCTTCTTTTTGGTACCACCCTATGCAGGCGGTCGATCTTGATTTCTGTCGGTTCTGCTGCGTCTATTAAGTCAGCAAAAAATTGAGTTATTGCTTGCGGCAATTCCCCATTCAGCACTGCTTCTGGTAGTGCGCCAATTCTAATATTTGACCTCCTCGACCTGTTTTCAAGCTCTTCTGCTTGAAGGGTTGTGTGTAGCCCTAGCTAAGTGGTCCATTAGTTCCTCCACCTTGTGGGAGTCGTCTGCCCGCTCTTGTAGCGCTACTTCGTTGGTGTCTACTCTAGCTTCAAGCTGGTGTAGGTCTCCCTGCACTTCCTTTAGAGCACCCGTTAGGTCTTCCTTCATCTTTTCCAATTGGGACTGGATGGTGTTCACCATTCTGTCCCCAAAGTCAAGGAAGCATTGCTCAAGGAATTTTTGTGTTGACTCCTCCCCCTTCTGGATTTTCTTCCTGGAGGTGTGGTGGGGCTCTGTTGCATCTCTGTCTGTCTCCTGCTCCTCGCTGGGCAACGGCAGTCTCTCCCTCTCGCCGGATGCTACTGGTCTCGCTGTTCACCATTTTGAAACCTTACTGCACTGGTTATCGGTCGTCTGCATCGGGGGTGTCCCTGCACTGTTATTGCTGCGGTGTTGAGGCTGGCTCCACCAGAAGGCGGCCTGCGGCTCCCCATTCAGTCTGCTGGGTGGCCTTGCCAAATCTTCACGTGGTGTTGCTGCATCTACCTGGGGGCTTTGGTCCTCTGTACGATTCCTTATGTTGCTGCACTGTGTACCATCCCTGTTGTATGCCGCATGTGTCGCGGGGAGTGGATTTTCCGGCTTATCAACCCTTTTGAAGCTTTAGCAAGACAGAGCGCACCTCCTCACGGTGTACTCCGTATGACAGCCATCTTGAAGTGCCTTACCTGTGATTTTAAACGTCTTGTTAGCACTTTTAAAGTCTCTGAAATAGCAAATGTATGGTTTCTTACTTTAAAGGTCTGTGTGACAGATTTTAACTGTGCATCTTTTAAATACTTCAAAATGTTGGCAAGGTGTAAACAAATTCTCTCGATAGAGATTTCCTAGCACTTAACTATTAATAACTAGTTGCTTACCTGTAACTCCTGTCTCCAGCATAGGTCTTACACAGATTCACATGCTCATGAATATTCCCAGTCAGGCTGGGAATCCTCGATAACATTGAAGCAGTTTCGCTTTAAAGCTAAAACTGTTGTCACTTCTATAGCATATTACTGTCACTATGGGTGATACTGCACCAGCCAATGACATTCGCCTTCCTTAGCCCCACCCCTGGTGATCATCTTCAAAGTTGGTCACGCAAGTAATAAAGTGGCAGTAGGAACCAAGACGAGGCAGAGGGGAAAGGAAGAGGGTTCACATGTGAATCCATGTAAGACCCATGCTGGAGAACAGTTACAGGTAAGTAACTAGTTCCTTCTCTGACAAAGGGTCTTATATTGCTTCAAATGCTCATGAATACATTACACAGCAGTACATTGTAAGGAAGGCATGGTATGGAATGCACAAGTTGATTACCGGTAACTATTGTTCTCCAGTATGGGTCTGCCATGGATTCACATGCTTATGAATATTCCCCGTCAGGCCGGGAATCCTCGGTAAAAGAAAAAGTTTCAATTTCACTTTCAAACTGTATTTCTCCTCTAAACCAATCACTGTACTCTGGGTCTTAATGCCCCAGTCAATGACTGCCCTATCCGTAAGCCCCTCCTCTGCAGCCATCTTCAGATTTGGTAAGCACGTACAGTGGCAGTATGACCATGAAGGGCTGCAGAGGGAGGGTTTGCATGTGAATCCATGCCAGACCCATGCTGGAGAACAACAGTTACAGATAAGTAACTTGTGCTTTCCTCAGCACGGGGTCTGGCATGAATTCACATGCTCATGAATCAAGAATACACAGCAGTACCACATTACACAATCACGGGAGGTGGTAAGGATAAACGGAAGCAAAACTCTTACCTCTGGAACAGACTCACCTCAAGCGAACTGGTTAAAAAGCACGGCCGACCCTAGACTCCTCTCTAGAATCCCTGTTGACGCAGTAGAACCTCGTGAAGGTGTGCATAGACGGCCAGGTAGCAGCCCTGCAGATGTCCGCCAGGGGCACAGCAGACAGGAACGCGGTCATCGCAGCGATCACTCTCGTGGGAATGGGCCCTCAGACGGCCGGGCAGCAGTCGGTTGGCCAACCGATGAGTGTGTGAAAGAGCCAGAGAGCCACCTGGAGATTGATGCCTTGGACAAGGCATTTCCATGGTTCAGAGGACCAAAGTTCAAACACAGTTGAGAAGTCTTCCGAAAACCTCAGTG
This sequence comes from Ambystoma mexicanum, assembly GCF_040938575.1. Classification (NCBI taxonomy): domain Eukaryota; kingdom Metazoa; phylum Chordata; class Amphibia; order Caudata; family Ambystomatidae; genus Ambystoma; species Ambystoma mexicanum. The sequence goes on along the minus strand of NC_090922.1, from coordinate 20,025,122 downwards.
CGTGCCATGTAGAACTTCAGAGCACGAGCAACATCCAACGAGTGCAATGCCCTTTCAGCAGGTGATGAAGGCTTTGGAAAAAATACAGGTAACACCAAAGGCTTGTTGAGGTGGAATTCCAATGGAACCTGTGGCATGAAGGAGGGGTGCGTCCGTAGCACCACCCTCTATTTGTGGAAAGTCAGATATGGCTGTTTGCAGGATAGGGCCTGGATCTCACCCACCCTCCCAGCAGAGGTGCTGGCCACAAGGAAAGCCGTTTTCCACGAGAGGAACTTGAGAGGGGCCTGGTGCAGGCTCAAAGGCGGCCCCCATGAACCTTGTCAGAACCATGTCGAGTTTCCACACCAGGGAAGGAGCATTCACCAGTGGGAAAGAGCAAAAGGGTCCTTTGAGGAACTCCTTGACGAGTCGATGAGACCATAGTGAAGATCTTCCTGGAGACCTGGTGTAGTGGGAGATCACCGCCAGATGTACCTTGATAGAAACGCGTGCCAGGCTGTCCTTGGCCAAGGAGAGCAAGTATGGAAGAATTTGCAGGGCCGTGACCATCAGCTGGCTAATCTTCTGCGACGGGCACCACGTAGCGAAACGCTTCCACTTGTGACTGTAGCACTTCAAAGTCGATGAAGCTCTGGCCTTAGTGTGGACACCTCTGCAGTCCGCAGGCAACTCTTATCCACCAAACTCTAGGGCTGCAAGAGCCAAGCCCTCAGATTCAGCGATCCTGGGTCGTGATGCAGGATTGCGCCCGCTTCTCTGGTGAAAAGATTCGGAACTACTAGCAGCTTGACCGGGTCAACGCTGACAGACTGAGAAGGTTCAGATACCTAATCTGCCTCGGCCACGCCAGGGCTAGGAGTATTATCTTGCACGGACACAGAATGTTGATGACTCGTAGCAGGAGAGGGAACGGGTACAGGAACAGTCTTTCCCGTGTAAAGGAGAACGCATCCCACAAGCTCCTTAGCTGGTAGAACCTGCTGGCAAACCTCTTGCACTTGGAGTTTGTTGCCGTTGCACACAGATCTATCTGGGGCATGCCCCACTTGGCGAACAGACGGTCCACCAGATCCTGACAAAGCTCCCACTCGTGGCAGGAGCGCAGTTTCCTGCTGAGAGAGTCTGTGATGTGTTGTCTACTCCCGCCAGATGAAGAGGGACGAGGAACATCCCCTGTCCAACAGCTCATTGCCACAAGTCCTGCGCGTCCTTGGAGAGCTCCGGGGATCGAGTGCTCCCTTGTTTCCTGATGTAGAACATGGTGGTGGTGGTGTCTGTGAAGATCCTTACCACTTTGCATTTCACGGACGGGAGGAACGACTTGAGGGCCCAAAACACTGCCCGTAGCCTCAGGATGTAGATATAAAGATCCTTTCCCTCTGGCAACCACAGGCCTCTGGCGCGCAGACGTCCATTGTGCGCTCCCCATCCCTCTATGGAGGCATCAGTGGAGACCGTCTTCTGATATGGCGGGATCTGGAATCTTGTGCCTTGGGCGATGTTGGAGCGGACGCCCCACCAAACTATCGCCTGCCGGAACTCATCATTGAGCGAAATCTTGTCTGTGAAGTTTCCACACACCTGTATACAGCGTACATCCAGGAATTCCTGCAGGAGCCGCATCTATAACCTGCAGAGCTAGATGAGGTAGATGCAGGACGACATCATGCCCAGCAACGACTAGATGGCTCGCACCGTGGCCATTCTCGTCTCTGAGGGAGATGCCAAGCAAGACACTATATTGAGCCAGGTGCCTTCGAACAGCGCGTTATGCGATGGCGTCAAGCAGGACTTTGGATAGTTGACAGAGAATCCCAGATTCATTAGTAGCCAGACGGTTGTCTACGTGTGTCCATGGGACAGCTCCTACGAGCGGGCGTGAATCAGCCAGACGTCCAGGTATGGGTACACGTATATGCCCTGTAGGTGTAAGATGGGCCACCACCTTTGCCAGGCATTTCGTGAACACTCCAAGGGCCAACTTCAAGCTGAAAGGTACGGCTTTGAACTGGTAGTGCTGTCCCTGCACTACGAAGCATAAACTTTGTGTTTCCAGTGAATTGGCACATCGAAGAAGGCGTCCTCCAGGTCCAGCGACGTCAAGAAGTCTCATTTTTGTAATTGGCCAAGCACGTGTTGCAACGTGACCATACTGAATTTTTGGGACTTGAAGTATCTGTTCAGACGTTGTAGGTCTAGAATTGCCCGCCAGCCCCTATCTTCTTCCTGACCAAAAAATGACTATGGAGCCCCGGAGTCGCTGGGGAACTAGCTCTATCACCCCAGCACGGCTTGTACCTCCCCTCCAGGAGCTGAGGGATGTGCTGCTGCCGACAGGCCCAGACGGGCCACAGGAGGGATCCGTGGACACATGTGCTGAAACTCCAGGGTATGTGACGCTGTCCTCTTCTACCGTAGGCCTGGGAACGGCTCTTCAGATTTCCGGAGTCGAGGATCTGGAAGGCCGACGGTACGATGAGTAGAAACCTTTGGAAGACCTGCTAAACTTTCCTCTCGAGCAGCGAAAAGAAGAGCTGTGCTGTTGGAGGGTGCCCAGGGAACGGGCCGTCTCTGTATCTGCCTTGATGGACTGTAAGCACTTTTTGGTGACCTTCCAAAACAGGTTATCTCCGTCAAAGGCCATGTCCAGCACCTTTGCTTTGACCTCCTGGGGAAAATTTGTGGCCTTCATCCAGCCTTGGTGGCAAAGGCAGTGTTCCCCATCGGCCTGAACCCCGCGTCGGCGACATCCAATGCCACTGTGATGGCATGATCAGACGCTACCTCCCAGTCCTGGAAGAGAGCGATGCCTCCATCTTCTTATCGTCTGAGAGAAACGCCAAAATCGGACCCAGCTTTTACCACAGCTCCCAGTCGTACCTGGCTAGGATCGCCATTACGTTGCCCGCCTTGATGGTGGACGCAGCTGTGTAAATCACCTTCCTTCCAATGGCGCCCATCTTCTTCCCCTAATTGTCTGGAGGGACAGAAGACAACAGGTTAGCCGACCCGTTTCCGTGCGCTGCCGATACCACCAAATCTGGCCATGGTTGCGACCTCAGGCACTTGGGTGCGGATTCCAGCACCCAGTATTTCTTCTCCAGCCTATCCAGTTTGGCCGGAGCCATGCAAGGGTTCTTCATAAGTGCCAGACCCTCCTCCCACATGTCGTCCAGAAGGGGCGCTGCTATCATCGCCTTCCCTTTGGCCTCGCACCTCTGGTATGATATATGATATGATATATGATAGGGCATTTATAACGCGCCTATACACAAGTGTTTCAAGGCGCGACGAGGCAAGGGAGGGGAACAGAGGGAAGAGAACTATCCTACTAGGCCAGGTGTCATTCAGATTGTGCAAGTGCATGGGAATGGGGAAGTGCGGGGGGAGTACAAGTTACTTACCAACTGGTAACGTTCTTTCGACTGAATGTTCCTCCAATGCATTACACATCTTTGACATGTAATGTCCACAGCTGTGCACTTTGGAAACTTTTTCGGTAGCAGGCATCCTGCGTCGATGGCGTCGGGTCCATGTCCCTCGAGGACGTCACATGATGTTATAAATAGGACGCACGGCGCCCGTAGCTTCAGTTTAAGTTTTTCCCCCCCAGAACATGTGACACCATTCTGATGCCTGGTGGACTGCACTTAGCCTTGAGGAAACGGAAGCTGCAATTGCATAGGAAATTCTCCTGAGGGGCACGCTGAGAGGGCGATGTGGAATGCGTTCGAGGAACATCCAGTCGAAAGAACGTTACCAGTTGGTAAGTAACTTGTTCTTCGAATGGATTGTGTCCTCCAACGCATTCCACATCTTTGACAGACTCCCAAAGCAGTACTAGTAAATGGAGGAGGGAAAATAATTTAGAATACCCAATTAGATTGCGGAATAAAGAACCGCCTTCCCAAAGGCCATATCCCGACCATGCATTGTATCCAGAGAATAATGTTTTACAAATGTATGGATTGAAGCCCAAGTAGCGGCATCACAAATATTCCCAATAGAAACACCTCGCTGGAGGGCGGTGGAAGTAGCCACGCTCCTAGTGGAATGAGCTCTGAACCCTTCAGAAGGGTCTTTACCGCCAACCGGTAACACTCCATAATGGTAAGGATAATCCACCTGGACAAGGTCTGTTTGGTAACAGCCTGGCCCAATCGATGTCCAGCATATCCTACAAAGAGTTGATGGTCCACTTTGACCCTGGACATCCTAGAAATGTAAAAGCTAAGAGCTCTCCTAGGATCTAACTGATGGAGACGCTCCTCTTCCTTATCAGGATGAGGAGGAGGATAGAAAGATGGAAGAACCACCTTTTGACTCAAATGATACTCGGACACTACCTTAGGTAGAAAAGAAGGACGTATTCGCAGTACAACCCTGTCCTTGTGAAACACAGTAAAGGGTGGCTTAGCTAAAAGTGCCTGCAATTCACTCACTCTGCGAGCGGAAGTAACCGCAACCAAGAACACAGTCTTGAAGGACACTAATCTCAAAGGACAAGAGTGCAAAGGTTCAAACGGAGCACCCATGAGAAAACTCAAAACCAAATTCAAATCCCAAACCGGCACCTGGAAAGGGGACAGCGGGAATACATTAGTCAGTCCTTTAAGAAACTGAGAAATCAAAGGAACTTAAATTAAGAACATTCTTCAGACGAGCGCTTAAAGATAGACAGCCTCGCCAGGTAACCTTTAATGGGACCCACTTGAAGGCCCCTGGATGGGCCAAAGAAAGACAAAACCATAGGAATGGAGCACTGAAAAGGGTCAACAATGTGATCCCTGCAAAGTCGCAGAACTTAGGCCAACAGCAACGTTACAGGGATTTTGTTGCAGGCCTCCTGGCCGAAAGCAACACCTTCATCACGTCATCCGGGAGGTCCCAATCCTTATATATCAACCTTTCAGATACAAAGCGTGAAGGTTCAGAGTCTTGACCTCTGGATGGAGGGGTGAGGGGGTCTTGATCTCCCCTCGCGCGAGAGCAGATCCTCTCGGTAGGGAAGACGGTATGGAGGGCAGATAGACATTTCCAGAAGGTGCCACGCTCTCCTGGCCCAATCTGGAGCAATGAAGATCATGTGGGAACCTCTGTAACCTCTGCAACACTTGAGGAATGATAAGGACTGGAGGAAACGCGTACAGCAGTGGGAATGACCAATCCACCACAAACGCGTCTCCTAAGGCTCCTCTTAGAGGAAATTCCCTTGAGCAGAATCTCTTGCACTTCCGGTTGACACTGATGGCGAAGAGATCCACTTGCGGGGTTCCCCAAAGGGCAAAAATCTTCTGAAGCACTTCCTGAGTCAACTCCCAATCATGAGAGACTGTGCTCTGCCTGCTCAGAGCGTCCGCCGCTGCATTTTCTTTGCCGGCCAGATGAACTGCCGAGATCGAAATTTCCTGCTGGATGGCCCAGAACCAGAGCTGCATTGCGCCTCTGCCCAACGGGAGTGACCCTGCCCCCCCCTTTTTTGTTGAGGTAAAGCATGGCCACTGTTTTGTCTGTCATGACCACGACACTCTTCCCCCATACCAAGGTCAGAAAAGCCTTCAGGGCTAGCCTGATGGCTCTCAGCTCGAACAGATGGATGTGGAGTCTAGACTCCGACAGAGACCAACGACCGCTGACGGTCACGTTGTTGGCATGAGCGCCCCATCCTTGAGGGAAGCATCCGTCACTACAGTCACCACCGGCCACTGTTGCCTTAACGGTTCCCCTTCATCAGGTTCCCTTCGTTCACCCACCACAGAAGGTCCTGGTAAACTGAGCATGGGATCTGAACAACATCTGTCATCTTGCCAGAGAACTGCGACCACTGCATCTTGTGGACCCATTGCGGGATCTCATCTGCAGCCTGGCCTCTGGCACCAGAAATATGCACGAAACCATGAGACCGAGCAACCTTAAGAATTCGAACACTAGGAGACTCTGGGCATGTTGAAACTGGTCCACATTCTGCACAATGGGATGAGCCCTTACCTTGGGAGGCGAACACTTCCCCAAGGACGTATCCAACACAGCCCCGATGTACTGGAGCTGTTGGGAAGGTGTCAGGTGCGACTTCTTGAAATTCAGGGAGGAGCCCAGCCTGTGGAGGGTGCGGCAGGTGACACTGAGATGATCCAAAGCGAGCTCTGGAGAGCGCGCCCGGATCAGCCAGTTGTCCAGGTAGGGGTAGACGTGAATCCCCCCTCACCTGAGGTACGCTGCCACCACCATCATGAGCTTAGTGAGGACCCTCGGGGCGGAGGTCAATCCGAACGGCAGGATCCGAAACTGAAAGTGCGAGTCACCAGCCGCAAACCTCAGGTACTTCCTGTGTGCGGGATGGATTGGCACATGGAAGTAAGCATCCTTGAGGTCCAGAGACACCAACCAATCCTGAAGTTGAAGGGCCTGGAGGACTTGAGAAAGAGTCACCATCTTGAACTTGTACTTCCAAAGGAGTTTGTTCAATCAATACAAGTCCATGATAGGTCTCAAAACCCTGTCTTTCTTTGGAATAAAAAATAAGGGAAATACCGTCCCTTGTCCCTCTCCGCTACAGGCACCAGTTCTATAGCGCCTTTCCCCAGCAGGGACAAGATTTCCTGCGCAAGGAGCGGATTCAGAAGCTTCAAAGAGAGTTTCCCCGGTGGATTGTCGTGAGGCCGCTGAAGGAAGGGAAGACAACCGTGGGATAAAGTATCCAACACCCACGCATCCGAAGTAATGGCCCGCCATTAGACGAGATGCTGAGACAGTCTGCCCCCAACCGGCGAACCATGGGACATGGCCTCATGACTGTTTGGAAGCGGCTGCTGCAGTGCCTGAAGGCAAAGAGGCAGCTGCCTGAGCGGCTCTGGCACCACAATACCTTTCCGCTTGCCCTTTTGACTGGGGGCTCTCTCATACTACCAAAGGAGGAGTAGTACCGAAAGGATCATTCCCTCCACTGCTGTCCCCTAGGACAAAAAGGTGGAGGTTGAAGCACTGCGACGCTCAAAGACTTCGCTGCAGCTTTTGAGGTCTGCAACCTCTCAAGGCTCTTAGCAACCTTGTTGCCAAGTAAATGTGCACCATCATCTATCTTCCTCTCTACCGGTGGTGTTCCCCAGGAGTCTAACCTCTCACCCTGACTTTTCAACCAATACCTGGCAACTCTCGCTCACTGCATTGCCACTTTCTGCTCAAATTTCCAGTGCTACGCTGATGACAACTCATTTTTAGGCTGCCATCTGTCACCTCCTCTCTCTCTCTCTAATCTCTGATTGCCCTACTGCCATTCAAGATTGGTGTGCCGCCAATGATCTTTGTCTGAATGCCAGCAAGACTGAGATCCTCCTCATGGGCACACCTTCACCATCCTTTCCCCTCACTCTCTGGACGGCCTCCCTTGGCCCTCCTCCTACCCCCACCTGCGAGGCCAAGTACCTCGGGGTCATTTTTGACTCCACCCTTTCTTTCTCCGCCCACATCTCTGAGGTCTCTAAAAAGTCAAATTTCTGACTGCACCTCCTCAGAGGTACTCTGCCTTTCCTCTCCTTCCCCCAGAAGCTCATGGTATCCCAAGCTCTGGTTCTCTCTAGCTTGGACTATTCTAACAGCCTCTTTCTAAATCTACCTGCCTCTACTCTCCGCCCTCTGCAACTAATCCAGAGCAGGACTGCAAGACTTGTCCTAGGCCTCAAGCCCTGGGATCATATCTCTCCAGCTCTGAACTCTCTCCACTGGCTCCCAGTGGATGCAAGGATTAAATTCAAAACCCTCTGCATTGTCCACAAGGCTTTCTGGGGCCTGGGTCCAAAATACATTCAGCTATCCCTCCGCAAATACCTCCCCTCTCGAGCTCTTCGCTCCTCTACCTCCAACTCCCTCAGGGTTAGTCGTTTTTCAAAGAAACCAGCTGGGGATAGATCTCTGTCTTCGGCTTGGGCCTCCCTCTGGAACAGCCTCCCTGCCACTCTAAAACTGAGGAGAACCATCACCGGTTCCGGAAGCACCTCAAGACCTTCCTCTTTTCTTCTGCCTTCGCTCCCCTGCTGATCTGTTCTCTCTTGGCACCGTGCACCTGACCACCCTCTGTCCTTCGGGCCCAGGTACCTGCTCACCCTGCCACCCTCCCGCACTGCCACCGAGCCACCCCTTGCACTGGGGTCTGTATCTGTACCCATAAAGCCCCCCTTTTTCAACCTGCACTATCAGACCTACCGTCTGCTGCCTTAAACCTAGCACTTGGAAATTGCAGACTGCATTACCACTGTTTGTTGCCTTTATTAATTTATTGTTATTTATCTGTTTCTCCTCTGCTTCGCACTTTCCGCTTCTCCCCCCTTCCATGCACTTTTCCCCTCCCCGTCTCCCATGCACTTGCGCGTTCTCAATGTCACTGGGCCTAGTAAGTTTGCTGTTTTGTTCTCCCCTGTTCCCCTCCCTTGCCTTGCCTTGTCGCGCTCTGAAACACTTGTGTACGAGCGCAATAGAAATAAAATATCAATCAATCATCAAAGGGCATGTTGAGAAGACGGGCCTGCACATCCAGAGCAAATCCCGACTTCCGCAACCACGCAAATCTGCATATCACGGTGCTCGCAGCCATGGATCGGCTAAAAATGTCGGCCATATCCAAACCCGAATGAAGGGATTCACACATAGCATCCTTGCCATCTTGCATGAGAGCAAGGAAACAATCCCTTTCTCCCCACTCAGGAACATGCTCGGCTGCCAAGGAAACAATTCGACAGTGTGAAAACCTTGCCAAGGCACACGTGGAGTTGACCGATTTCAAGGCCATGCTCCCAGCAGAAAATACCTGCCGGGCCCAACAGTCGAAGCGCTTGTCGTCCCTATCTGGAGGGATGGTAGGGTACGCCGCCTGCCTCGAGGTGGCCGTAGCTGCCTGAACCACCAAACTCTCAGGGATGGGGTGAGTAGACAAATAACTGGGGTCGCTAACTGAAGGGCGGTATTTCTTAGTAAGATTTTTATTCACAGCCACAAGAGATTCCAGGGACTGCCAAGCAGCTGCCACCCTTTTCTGCAAGGTAGAATGACATGGCAAAACAGGGTCAGAGGACGGACCTTGATCCAAGATGTCCGTCAGATCATCTTGCACAAAGTCTTCTGGAGGACTAGATCAGCCCAGATACTCAGAGACTCGTGCCATGAGTCTCCTACAAGAAGACTCCGCCTGAGCCCCAGGCTCCGGTCTACCATACTCCACTTCCGGGGAAGTGTCCAGTCCACTTGCATCATGGAGGGTCTGTCTCAACTCCTCCAACTGAATGTCCCCAGAAAAAATTGGAGCATCATCAAGGTCACCAGGTTCCTCAAACTCAGACCTTTCCTCCTCTTCAAAAATATCATCCAGAGGGGGTTGAGGTCTGGGGACAGAAGAGGGCCTGGAGGACAAAACGGGCCTCATCTACTTCGATGGAGCCTTTCTTGGTGGATCCACAATGTCTGGGCACTTCAACGGCAAATTTAGAGGAACAATTCCCAAAGGAGTCAATAGCGCCAAAGGCTTTGACGCCGAGAGTGTCAACAACCTCGACGTCGGGACCGCCGAAGGCTTCCGCGTAGACGTTGACACAGGTGCCGACGGCGCCGTGGGCTGACACGACGGCAAGGCGTCGATGTCCAAATTGGACAGACACGGCGCTGAACGAGTTGATGCCGGACCCGATCCCTCGAATAGGTTGCTGCGGTCTCGCTGGGACGAGGACCGAGACCTAGAGACACGTCTCTTGCGACCCTTAGATTCCTTGTCCGTATGGGACCTCTCTGGCTCCCGATGAGTGTCGCGTCGCCAACCCGAGCACGAAGGCGTGCGAGCCATGGAACAAGGCCGATCCAGGCCGTCTTTGTCAGAAGGCGTGACCGGACCCATATCCTATGATTGAAAAATGGCCATCATAGACTTTGTGAATGCTGCCCATTCCTCCGGAATCGAGGACGTTGTAGGGCATGTAGCCTTCCTCAAGGCATCATCCTCCGAGGAGGAAGGGGAAGGCGACCGGTGACGGCGCTTCCGCGAGTGCCGGGACGACGAATTCGAGTGGCGGGAACTACTCCAGGACCGAGATCCCTGGGATTCCTTCCGACGCAGAGAGTCACCCCTCGAGTCATCGGTAGAAACCCCCCTTGGACTTGGAAGTCTGGGACTTAACAGGCTTCGAGCCCCTACCTACCTGGAGCTTCTCCTTCCGCTGCCGCAAGGCCTTTGCAGTCAGCGACTGGCATTTCGAGCAGTTGGTGTCATGTGACTCGCTGAAGCACCACAAACCAATGCAGTGGGGGTCAGTGAGCGACATTTTCAGACTTGCAGTCCTGGCAGGTCTTGAAACCGGACCGCAGCGTCGGAGTGGTCGAAGAGAGACATCTTCAATGAAGAAAACACACGAGGCGTGCCCAGTCTCACGAAGTTAACACATTTGCGGAAAAAACGGAACGGAGGCTATGGGCACTGTGCATCCTATTTATAACATCCTGGGACATCGTTCTCGACAGAGGCCACCGAGGGACATGGACCCAAGCCATCGAGGGACATGGACCCGATGCCATCGATGCAGGACGCCCTCTGCCGAAAAAGTTTCGGAAGTGCTCAGCTGTGGACATTACATGTCAAAGATGTGGAATGCGTTCGAGGACACAAACCATTTCGAAGGGGGAAGGGACAGTGCAGTACATGGGAACATTTAATAAACAACAATAGGTAAAAGTAAGGCCAGCAGGTGGCAAGTGCAGGCATCAGGTAGTGGGACTTTAGGGATACAGAACACAGTCCCCAAGTGCGGGGGTTGCCAGGAAGGCAGTGCAGGTGTCCGAATGGCAGGGGAGGGTGGCCAGGTAACCAGTGCAGTTTCAGCCAGGAAGTCAGCAGGGGAGAGGAGGAGAAAAAGCAGAGGCAAAGAGAAAGGTTTTGAGGTGCTCCCGGAACCAGAGACAATTCTCCTTAAGTTTCATGGAGGCAGGGAGGCTGTTCCAGAGGGTGTCCTCAGCTGAAGGAAGATCTCCCACCAACTCATTACTTGGAGAAGTGACTGACCCTGAGGGAGTTGGAGGCAGATGAGCGAAGAGCTTGAGAAGGGAGATATTTAGGAAGAGAGAGAGTTGAAGGTATTGATGCCCCAAGCCCCAGAAGGCCTGGTACAAGAAACTTTCCTTCCTGGTTTCTTTGGGCACAACCTGGAATAGCACAGAGGCTCTGGTGATCATGGAATGCAATGACCCCACCTCGTCCGGTGGGGACGCCCTAGATGGCGCATCCAAATGCAGAGATTCACCGTCTACTGCGACAACATCCTTGTTGTCCGCGTGGCGATATCCGTCCCTGTGCCAGGGCCTGGGTCCACTATGGGAGAGGGGACCCAACGCGGATGTGGCGGTTGAGATGGGGGCGTTGGATGCCGCTTCCTCTTCTTTAGTGGCGGCTGATAGGGGGGCTGGGGACCAATGGAACTGGGCCCAGTGGCATCCTCTTCTGGCGGGATCAGGACACTAGGCCCTGTGCCGTCGTCATCCTTTTCCACATCCTCATGGACAGTGTGTAAGGACTCCAGGTCCTCGGCATCCGTGGACGAGACCTCAATGGCTTGGGCCACAGCCTGGGAGGGCTGTTTCGGGGCCTCCTCACCCCCCCACTGCTTTATTCCCCTCTGAGGGGCTGGAACCGGGGCCTGAGCCGGTTCTCCCATTTCCGGCATGCCAGTAGACTTCGCCAAAGTCACTGCGGTGGTATTGCGCCTCTGGGGCAGGGTTACCTTCTGTGCTGCGGAGGCTTCACAGGGTCAGCCCCCTTAGCCGCCACCAACTCTATCATCAACAAAGTCTTATCCTGTGCCAATTGGGCCTTCTTGGGCAGTTTGGCCTTCTCCTCTGTCCGCGGCTACTCGGGCTTCTCATGCAGTTTAGCTGGTTTAGATGATTTCCTTTCGAAGAGGAGCTCAATTGCCGGCTGGCAATGGAGGCGGAGGGTGATGTTGATCATGCCCCGTCTAACTTGGGACCTGCTTCTGCCTCGAACCCGGTGGACTCAGACTTGCGGTTCTTGGCCTGGTCTTGGGCCCCTACGGATGAGGCGCCCTTGAAGGACTTAGAAGACCAATCATCGGACCGGCTGTTCCTGGGTGAGGCATGACCCTGCTCGGAGGGTGGGGCAGAGGTGTTGGGGTTCAGCCACGCCGCCAGTCTTCTGTGCCTATCCCTCACTGTCTTCTTGGAGAACCCGAGGCATATCTCGCACTCCACTTCCTTGTGGTCAGGATGCAGGCAGTAGAGGCATTGCAGGCGCTGGTCTTCAAAAGGGACAATCTCTCCTCCTCTGTCATGACCGGAGGGAGCAAAGTAGGCACAACGGCCTTCTGGAATCTTCAGCGATCTTTGCCCTTGAGAGGCACTGACAATGGATCACTGCTATCAGCAGATGGAGAAGAGAGCACACAGGCTCTTTCAAAACAAAAGTAGAAACTTTTTCTGTCGAAAACACGAACAAGCGTAGAAGTAGCTCGCAGAGCAAACTCTGCGAGTCTCAACACTGAAGCTTTCAATAAAAATCTGAAGATGGCTGCCAGAGGAGGTGCCTAGGGAGAGAACTGTCATTGGATGGAGGGGGCAGTATGACCCAGAGGACACTGATTGGTTTAAAGGACTAATACAGTTTGTAAGTGAAACTGTTTTTCTTTTGCGGAGGATTCCCAGCCCGACGATGGGGAATGTTCATGAGCATGTGAATCCATGCTGGAGAACGGTAAGACAGGCACAAGTGACCACAGTTCAAGGGCGTTTATTGAACTTGAAAATCTAAAGATGGGAGCAAATAAAAACGCAGTCCTAGTGGTGTCTTGTCAAAATAAAAGGGTCTATACTAATAAGCCTATTGCCAATCCTTACTTCTAAATACAACTAGTGCGGGAAGCAATGTGTTCAAGAAATGATATGTCGGGATATTCAGGCCGTTGGCTTCCCTTTCCCACATGGGACAAGGCGGTACACTCTAGCTTTTCAGTCTCTGGTACAAGGGTGCAGTTCACACATTAGCATTAGTGCATTCTGTGCCCAAGTCTTTTTGCCTTTCAAAGCCTCTTCTTTCAGAGGGCCTGATGCGACAAAGAAATTCCTTTCCTCTTCGGATTTCACACATACTCAAGTGATTCACTATTCACCTCAGATCCCCCTGCACTGGGCTCAGATATGCTTTAACACAATGTTCAATTTGTCTCCCTCTGCCGGGCTTGGACCAATCAATTCACTTTAACACAAACTTGCTTTAACCAAAAGCTCTCAGCTGATCTCCTTCGTTCGGGCACGGACCAACTTCATCCACTTTGTCATCAACTTTCTTTACTCTATTAACATCGAAGACTTTCGATTGTGCACAGGATTTAGCTTGACCCGTTGCAGGATCCCTTCGATTTACAATTCTTCGTCACTCTTTCACTTTATGGCCAACTTTCAGTTGGATACCTTACAGAGACTTTCGAATGAGCACCCACGCTATCTTGGCTTCAAACTTCATCTGTTGTCCAATTTTACTCACTTTGGTTATCACATGCGCTTCAAACTAGGTTTGCTTCAGTGTTCACCATACAATGTTGCTGCTTGCAACCTTGGCTTCAATACAGGCCGCTATTGTATCAGTCTCCCCAATTCACCGGCTGTGTTGATTTCACTGGCGTTTCTTTGTTGTAGGAACCAAGGACAGTTCCATGGCAATAGACTATTCTTCCTGCCTTGATTATCAACACAGGAGCGCTCGGGTACCTCCGACACACAATGCAGGATTCTTCAGTCAGCTTTGCTGGTCTTAAGCTTTCAATTCTCGAGGTTTTGTTAAAGTAACGGTTCCTCGTCGAAAAGGTCAAGGGTACTCCCCTCCTTGCGATCCACTTGCATTTTGCCGTCTTTCACCTCGTATTAAACTGCCATCTTGGAACTGCTGTTTGCTCGTGTGCTTTGCCTCGATCCCAGGATGCTCCACCTTTTATTCATAATAAATAATAATAATAATTCATGTGGGGAAGTGTAATGAAGTCAGCTGTGTGCGATTTCAGTAATTGCCTGGCCCTGCCTGACCATTGTATTGGGACATGTCAGGTACACAGCTCGTGTGTTGGTCCGTTTTCGCTCATAGTGAGCTGTCCGTGAGAACGTTTTGAGTTGTGAAGGGGGCGCAGGGGTGAGTTCCTAAGTATCCTATCTGGTAGGATGGGGTAACGGTGTTACAGCAAAGGGGATACTGCATCTCGTCATCTGGTGTCCCACTCCCCAAAGACCCCTCACTCAAGTGATCCTCACACACTGGTCCACTCCCAGGAACTGGATCCAAAAGTGATGTCCATTTCCTGGACACCTGGATGACAGATCCCCTGGAACTAACGGGTGAGACACCTTCAGGTTTCTCAACATATACACAGCCATGGGAGGTGAAAGGCTCAACTGAATCAATAAACTTACCCATGGAACAGAGTCACCTCACGCAATCAGGTTGCAAAGCACTGCTTGGCCGACACAGGACACTGTCCTGGAATCCCTGTCGGCACAGTAGAATCTGGTGAAGGTGTGGGTAGACCTCTACGTAGCAGCCCTGTAGATGGTGAACACCAGAGAGAAACGCTGAAGTTGCTGCGATGGCTCTGGTGGAATGGGCTCTCGGCCGGCCCGGTTGCAGTCTGTTTGCCAGACAATGGCAATATGGGATACAGCCGGAAAGCCACCTGGAGGGGGGAAGCTTTGGATAAGGCCTCCCATGACCCACAGGTTCAAAACTAACAAAAAGCTGAGAAGTCTTTCGAAAAATCCTTTGTGCGTGCAATGTAGATCTTCAGAAATGCGCAACATCCAGCAAATGCAAAGATCTTTTAGCAGCTGAAGTTTCTGCAAAGACAACTGGTAGGACCAAAGGGTCTTTTAAATTAAAGTCCGACCGGACCATAGGCACGAAGGAAGGATGAGTCCTTGGAACCAACTAAGCTGAATGGAAAGACAAATATGGACGTCTACAATAGGGTTGGTTTCTCCCCAACCCGTCTGACTGAGGTGAATGCCACCAATAAGGTGGTTTTCTATGACAGAAACTTCAGGGAGGCCTGATGCAAAGGTTCAAACCAAGGCCCCATCAATTTGCACAGCACCACATTTAGGTCCCACGCAGGGGCAGGAGCCTTCACGGGAGGAAGTCATCTGAAGTGGCCCTACAGGAACTCAAGGAGCCTGTGAGACCACAGGGAGAGCTTGCCTGTATCCTAGGTTTACTGGGATATAGCGGCCAGAAGTACCTTGTTAGATGCATGACCAAGGCCAGACTTTGCATGGGAGAGCAGGTAAGAAAGAAGCTGTGGCGCGGTTACGTGCAACAGAGAAATCTTCAGTGAATAGCACCACACTGCAAAGCCCTTCCACTTGTGTTTGTAGCAGGCAAGTGTAGAGGGGGTCTTGGCTGGAATGTACCTGCATTCTAAAGGCAGCAAGTAAGGACAAATTCTAGGTCTGCAGGAGCCAGGCTCCGAGATGCTGGGTCATAGTGCAGGATTAACCATCAGGTCTGGAAGGTGGAAGCAGTTTAAGACTGGGACCACTGACAGATGGAGAAGGCCCAGATACCAGATCTGCATGGGCCATGTGGGGCAATGAGGACCATCCTGCAGCAGCAACATTTGAGTGTGTTGATCACTCATAGTAACCGAGCAAGGGGTGGGAAGGAGTACAGGAAGAGACCCTCCCATAGGAATTAGAACGGGTCCCCAGACACCTGGTCTGAAGATTGGTCAGGGGCAACGTGCTCGCCTTGGAAGCAAGACTACGCAGAGCAACACAGGTTCGATCCCCAGGGTCTGCGCTTAGAAACCTCTGGGTATTAAGCACGTTACAAATACCCAATCACAATACCTGCTGGCAAACGTTTGGCACTTGGCACTGGCCGATATGTCGCAAAGAGGTTGATTTGAGGGAGATCCCACTTGCTGAAGAGACAAGACACTTGAGCTTGCTGGAGGTTACCATTCAGGCAGGACCGCAGCTCTCTGCTGATAGAGTCTGCAATGGTGTTTTGAATGCATGTTGGTGAAAAGGGACAAGAAAAATCAGTTGAGCAATGGCCCAGTGCCACAGAGTCTGGGTTCATCGGGGCAGAGCGTCCTGCCCAGTTTGATGAAAAGCATGGTAGTGGTGTTGTCAGTGAAGATCTGCACCACCCCCTTGAGTTAAGGCTGAAAAGACTTGATAGCCCAGAAAACCAGCTGCAGTTTCAGGACGCAGACATGCAATGCGTTTTCTTCCGTAAGCCAGAAGCTTCTGGCGTATGAGGCTCTGTGGTGGCTTGCCAACCTTCCAGAGATGTGTTGGTTGTGACGGTCGCCTGGTACGTGGGAATCTGCAAGAGAGCACCCAGTGAGAGGTGCGGGACAACTGACCACCATTGCAGGGCTTGAAGGAATTCCCGAGTGAGAGTGATCTGGTCATTCCATACACTGGGGACTTGTTGCCATCTGGCATCCAGAAAATCTTGAAGGGGTCTCATTTGTAGTCTGCAAAGGGTGACCAGATGGCTGCAGGAGGAAATCATCCTTAGCAGTGACTTGATGGATCGGGCTGTTGCAATGGAAGTTGGCGATAGACATTGGATATTCCACAGGATGGCTATTACGCCCTCTTCCGCAGGAGCCGCTACACACAAGTGTGGGTTCAGACAGGATCCCAGGAATAGCACGTTCTGAGATGGCACTGCACAGGATGTCTGATAATTTATCGAGAATCCCAGCAAGGTTAGGGTCTGGATGGTCTCTGGTCTGCTAGATTGCCAGCGTGAGAGAGTGGGACCGGATCAGCCAATCATCTAAGGATAGACATAGATACCTGCTGTTAGGGAGAATTCTCTTATAAGGCTAATTTCCCAAACCTAGTGAGTCCCCCAGCAGCTTTGCTGGATTTTTGGGGTTTGTTTTTTCTCCTGCTAAGAGTGAGACTCTTTTTCTCCCACTCTTAGACATGATTTGAGGTATGTCTTTGACTTATTGTGTGCTTATTGGCTATGAGGTCTTTTACTCCATAGGGTATCATCTGTTTTAGTGTATGTGTTACACAGCACCCTCAGTGCAGTAAGACAAGGGTGTCACAGTGACCCCCAAACATAGACTCCATACCCTGGGACTGACTACTGTCTCCCAGGGCATGTAAAGTCACCAATGGATTTACTAGTCCAAAATTGTGAACAGAACCAGTACAAACCATCATATTGTGGAATTACTGGAAAGGGTTAATTCGATTGCCCCAGGGTCTGTTTCCAAGGGGGCACTGTCCAGTCCCCCCTTAAAGAGTTTCTGGCTGGTGGCAGTGGTTACCACGTGAAAAATTCCACCAGAATATTTCCTATGGGATTTTCCCATTGATTTTAAACGCACCACTTTTTTGGTGCAATGTTAAAGATACCGCTGGTTTATTTATTTAATATAAAATCACCAGTTGGGTCTTTTCGCCAGAACTCTTTTGCAAAATGCCGTTCATGTCCGTCTCTGTAACTCCAACCAAGATCGGGCCCTTTGTTCCACTTTTTGGCGGGCTTCTCCACAGAAGCCCTCCAACTGGTGCCACTCTGTCTGGGTTCCACAGGATGTGTGGGTGGGGGAATTGGCACCCTGGGCTGCGTTACCTTAGCAACCCAAGTCGCACTCTATTCTGATTGGCCCACTGGTGAGCCGCCAGGCTCACCACTTAGCATGTATGAGTGACAGCTAGGCTGTTGAATGGGGTTTTTTCTGCATAAAAGCAGGGTTTTTGGGACTGGAACTTCAGAAGTCGCAACAGGACCTAAGAAATCCAAAGAGGGGAGAAGCTGAGCCATCTGCAACGACGACACCACCGGTGGAGCCCTGCTGCAACAACCTCACCACTTTCCCGACGACAAGAGAAGATCTTCTGCTGTAAGAGTCTTCTCCCTTTGAGCTGGTGGGGACAACCAGTTCGCCATTCGCCTTCCAGGACGTCCCTTGGTCGAATCGCCAGTGCCAAGCACCCCGGCAGCCAGATAGCAAAGCTTCACAACTGTGACCGTGAATAAAAGGAATGCACCTTTTAACTGAACGAACTCCGAGGCTGGTCTCTTCCCTGGGCAGTGCAACGACTCCAAGTTTCCTCCTCGACGAGATCCTCTCTTCCTATGGTCAAAACCACGAACTGCACCCGCTGCCAGGAACAACTGCTACCATTGGAGCTTCCTCACTCTTTAAGGTACTGTGTTCCGCCTGGCCTCCCTTTCTGCGGATTGCTAAAGGTGACCCTTAAATCCTTGTCTTTCCAACTGGGTTGGCCCCAGACCTTCTAACTATCTTTCGCATCAAACCAACCTCCTTTGAACATTTCTGCAAAGACTTGAGTGCATTTTAAACTGTGTGATCTTGGGCACATTTCGCCTTGCTCCTTTTAAAGTGGGCCTGGCCTATGAACTTTGGCTCTACAGTAGACTCTGCCTTCACTAACTTGATGTGGTCTTAGAAAAGTGTTGGGAACTGTTTTATTTTCATGAACTGCCTTTTTCTCTCCCTTTAACTTAATTATTGGAGTGCCATCTAAGTTACACGCTCACATCTGTTTTTACAAATAGTGGTGGTTTGACCTAGACTTGTCTAATAATTATTAAGGGAGGGGTGTATACTTTTCTGATTGTGTTTGAACTTGCTTTGATCTATAGTGCTTAGTGTATTGCCTAAAGTGTGTTTTAAATAAATAATTATATACTTTTGATACCAAGCTCTGGTCAGTGTTTGCTTGCTCTACTGTGCTTTTAGCCCTATTGTGTATCCTCTGTATACTGCCCTACTCATCTTGAGAGAAGTCCGACTGTTCAGCCACAGCTACCAAGTAAATCTGGGTGGTGCAGACTGCTACCAATTGGGTTTACTGCTTACTCCTGTAGTCTTAATCTTCTTGCAGCGTTCCCCAAGGGAACTGCACAGGATTCTGCCTAACACCTGCTGAAAACCACAGTCAGCCATGTCCAGGTCAATGGTAATTTGCACGGTCGGAGGTTACCTCTCCCTCGTGGGACGATGTCAGGGCTTCAGCCTTCTCGTCTTCCGGGAGGAAGTCGACGATGGGTCCGAACTTCTATCAAAGCTCTCTGTCATACTTCGAGAGAATGGCTAAGGTGTTGGCGGCCTTGATGGTAGGCACCGCCATCGTAATGATGCGCTTCCCAGTTGCATCCAGCTTCTTACCCCCCTGATCAGGAGGAACCATAGAAGGAGAAAGGGGATAGCAGCAGAAACCACAGAGTACAGTGATGGTTGAGATATGAGGCACTCAGGGGCCGTGTCTGGGACACAGTTTTCTTCTCCAAATGATTCCTTTTCGCTGGGCCCAACAGGCCATCTTCAAAAATGTGACCCAGAAGGGGAACTGACAATAGTCCTCTTGGAGGACTCCCTCCGCACGAAAAGGAAGCCTTCCTTTTTCTGCTCCTTAGGGATGAGGTTGAAAAGCTTTGTCGCCCTTGAGAACATGGAATGGAACAAACCGATGTCGTCTGGTGGGAGAATCCCTGGAGGGTTCCTCAACATCAGGAAGATACCCATCTGCAGGAACGTAGTCATCAAAATCATCAGTCCCCTGTGTATCCTGGGTTGTGACAGTTTTGGTATCTGGGTCCATCTACGCGGCCACTTCTACCTCAGGCGGAGGTGTAATTGGTAACTGCTGAGGGGTAGTTGGGGTTGGATGAGACGGGCTCGCAAAGGCATTGAAGGGTTCCTCGATGGGAGTAGGTATGGGCAAAGCGGAGAGACGCTGCTGTATTTCCGACACCAGTGTGTGCAAATTAGTCAAAATGTCCATTGACATGTCCCGTGGCGCTGCAGGAGCCCCTGCTGGTCCATGAAAGAGTTATGAGGCTGAGATGGCAGGCGAGATGGTTGAGTTTTTTGCCTAGGCAGTGCCAAAATGGGATAAGGCACTCTCGGCAGCCCTCCTGGTCAGACTAAAAACCCTCTGGTCGGTCCCCCTCAGAAGGACTAGAAGAATGAGTTGCTGCAACTATGGCTGACACCCTGGGAGGCCCCACAGGAGATGGGTTGAAGAGTGGCACAGCCTTATTGGGTCTAGGGAGAAAGGCGAGGGCTGGAGGCATCTCTCTCCAAATTCGAGCCCTTGGGAAAGAAGGCCACCAACGGGGCCTGCAGAGCAGGTAATGGTGCCGTTGCCGACAGGGCCGTTGTCGGTACCGCTGATGGAGGTGTAGGCGGCAAGGCCACTCTGAGGGTGGCAATCGTCTACATGTAGACGGTGACACTAGTGGATGAGTGTCGACAGGATTGAAGTAGTTGATGGGCTAACAGGCTTGGTAGATGTCAAAGGGGTCCTTCATGAAGACTAGGTCGTGGACCGTGAAGCCGCTGACTGGTTATGGGTCCTAAATACCTTCAACTCTCTCTTCCCAAATATGTTCCTCCCCGAGCCCTTCGCTCATCCGCCTCCAACTCCCTCATGGTCAGCCGCTTCTCGAAGCAACAAGCTGGGGGTAGATCTCTCTCCGCAGCAGGGGCCTCCCTCTGGAACAGCCTTCCTGCCTCCCTGAAACTTGAGGAGAACCACCTCCGGTTCCGGAAGCACCTCAAAACCTTCCTCTTTGCTTCTGCTTTCTCTCTCCCTCTCCCCTGCTGAACAGCTAATTAATTCTTCACTAAACTGCACTGATCCTGCAACTGGACCACTCTAAACTGCCTTCGGTCCTGGTCCCAGTCACTGATCTGATCCCCTGGAACCCCTCTGCACTACGGGACTGTCTCTGTATCCCTACAGCCCCCCCCTTCCCCAGCACTTGTTCTGCACTTACCTTGCACTTGCCACTAGCTGGCCCTTTTTTATTTATTACTTACGCCAGTTACCTTTACTGCACTTCCCCCCCTCCCCTTCCCCTTGCACTTTTCCCCCCTCCCCCACCCCTGCACTTGCGCGATCTGAATGACACCTGGCCTAGTAGGATCGTTTGTTTTGTCTCCCCTTGTTCCTCCCCTCCCTGCCTCGTCGCGCCTTGAAACACCTGTGTATAGGCGCGTTACAAATACCATATCATATCATCAGCGATTTCCATCAGAGTTTCTCAGACCTGGGCTCCGCAGCTACAGTACTAGTCGACGAAAAAGCCAGAGCGTGAGACGACTTAGCCTTTTTTTGGTATTTTCCCATGGGAAGTGTGCTCAAAGAATAGCAACCTCTTTTTGTCAGAGGGAGCATGATCTTTGGACATGCCGACCCTGAAAGTGGCATGTCTGCGCACAGAGGCCGAGTCAGAGGCCTTCTCTTCCTCAATCCACGCCACCAACCTTCAATGGCGGACCTTCAGAGTCTTGGAGAGGGCCTGGCAGATGGAACATCCGTTCACATCGTGGTCGGGTGTAAGCAGTAAATTCACTTCATATGCCAATCTTCAAGATGTTTTTCAGGCTGCAAGTTACACAGGCCTTGATGAGTCTTTTCCGCGTGGCGTACGCCATGGTGTGAAGAAGGCCCAAGCCTGGGCCTGCGGCTGCCCATAGTCCAGATATCAGACAATGGAAGAATCTAGTCCAGCAACATGTCCACGCTGCCGTTAGTCACAAAGTAGCTGAAGATTAAGAGAAACATTGAGACTTCTCACAAAAATAGGCAAAAACTATCGATTTTCGAGGATTGAAACACAGGGACTACAACACAAAAACATGTGGTAAAACACTGAAGATGGCCACCAGGGTTGTTTTAAGGTCAAATGTAATTGGCTGGGGAAGTATGACCCAAAGTGACAGCAATAGGCTATAGAAGCGATGAGCAGTTTTAGCTTTAAAGCAAAACTGCTTTAATGTTACAGAGGATTACCCAGCCGGACGACATGGAATATTCATGAGCATGTGAATCCATGCAAGACCCCATGCTGGAGAATAAAGAAAATCTTTTAAGTTAATATATTGTGTGGACAAAACTTTGTTGAGTGCCTATGAGTAACTAGCGGTACCTTAGTACCACCCCTCTTCCAAACTAAAAGTGAAGCCCGATTGATCAACCAACCTACCATTATGAGAGTTCGGTCTAACTTAGTGGAAACTCTGCCCAACACCACTGGTTAAGACACTTGAAAAATCACGCTAACAAACTTTATATGCAAGCTTTCAACCGGATTCAAATTAAGCACTAATACTCACAGGACCGTAATGCCCAGATTGCAGCGGGCAATCTTCATTACCCTGAGCATTATTCTTCATCATCACCTTTAGAATGCAAAGAAAGGAAGCTTGCATCCTTACAGAGACACCCGCATGTAGTATCTCTGAATACCTGCGACTTTGATTAAATGTCTTTCCCTAGCCCCTCCTTTTCCTCTAGCCATTGGGCGACATTAAATAGCCTCCAGCCTGCTCATCCTGTAATGACTCTGTGGCTCATTTGCATAGAGGGCCGGGTGGGAGATGAAGGTGACTAGCAAGAATAGGATTAGGAGAAAATAATATTACCTCCTGAAATCAGGGCATTACCACTCTGTCACCTTCAATGCAAAACGAAAGCCTACCAAAGGACCACAAATAAGCTGGTGTATTATACCGAGAAGAACCAGAACCAGTTTATTTGCTAAGAATTGTACTGATACACACAAGGGGCAAATCAGTTCGCCGGGAGGAGAAATGCTTCAGAGCTACTGACCGAACCCCTTCCCCCAAAAGATGGACTACAGCCTCCCCCACTCGATGGCAATAATGGAACACAAAGGTGTCGGGTGAAGCCCAGGTTGCAGTCCGGCAAACATCTAGTAACGTGATATGCGGCTAGCCTCTCCAAAAGTTATCAGCAGGGAATAACATTTCCGTAAAAAGGATCCGCCCTTCTATGGTAAACCAGCAGTGCCTGGTCCATGTCCAATGTCCAATGTATGCATGCATGCCTCTTCTTCCAATCAAGGGTTTGAGAAAAAGGCTGGAATGAAGATCTCTTGATTCACGTGAAAGATAGACCGTACATTAGGCAAGATTGAAGGCCCCGTTTGCATAACTATGCCATCAGGCCAGACCTGCAAGTAGAGCTGGGAAGCTAAAAGTGCCCAGAAGGTAATCAGAAGCATGACCTTCCATTACAGAAATGTAAAAGGAACCTCATCAGCAGGTCTCAGAGATAGCACCGTTCTGACCAGAGGTCTGGGGAGATCAAAAACTATGGAGAAGCCGTGAAGCATAGGAAATGAACGGAGAGAAATTTTTCAATGACTCGTGCAACATCTGAATAACTGCCCATTGAACTCTGAGGGTGGATACGAATAGACCCATTAAAAAACCAAGTAAGTGGTTGCATTGGTGAAGTGATTCATATGTAGTAATCTGGGTTTGTTAGCCAGCGGTTTGGCTACGATAATGTTAGGATGTTTTAAATGTGTTGAGCTGTAAATTTGATATTGGTTGAAAGGCAGCATTGATCTTTTTTTTAGATGCAGAAACGGCATTTGACAGGGTTAACTAGAAGTTTTTGACTTCACGCTAGTTGAGATTGGTTTTGGTAAGGCATTTGTGAATATGGTGAATAGTCTACATAATGGAGATTCAGCGAGGATTTGGTCAATGATACTATGCCAGAGTCTTTTTGGCTGTTTAGAGGCAAAAAGACTCTTTCTGCAGTATCTCTGAATACCTGCGACTTTGATTAAATGTCTTTCCCTAGCCCCTCCTTTTCCTCTAGCCATTGGGCGTCATCAAATAGCCTCCAGCCCTGGAGGCTATTTGATGACGCCCTTTCTGTTTAACATTGCCTTAGAACAGAGGTCTTCAAACTTTGGGGATTTTAGATTGGATGAAATGGGCAGGGGCAGCTCACATGGTCGGACTGGACCATAAAACTGTCTCAGGCACTAATGAAAAAGTTGCCCGACGGTGCAAATGGATATTCACTCTTTTAGTCACAGACTGTTCGAATAGTACCCAAGGTTTTTTTTTGGTTAAAATGTAAGCAAATTGTGATATTTAAAAATATTTATTCAGCAACAATGGTCAAACCGAATAGCTTCATAGTGAAGTAACTCATCAAACTGGCCCACATTGTCCAAAAAAGTGGCCCATTTTGAATGGCCTACACTAGCATTTTGCCTTTTTGGTACGAGCATTGCCCTATTGCCCTGTAGGCCAGCCTGAGCCTGGTGCCCATCCATAATGGGTGAGGGGGCGTCCACCCAGTGGCCCCCTCACCCATTATGGAGGAGCCGAAGAGCCAGCCCAGTGAAACACTGAGCACTCCCTCGGCTGCTTTTTCCAGCTGAGGGAGTGCTCCTGGGCTGGCTGAACTGTCAAAGGGAAACACTGTTTCCCTTTGACAGTTCAGTTCCCCAGCCACACATGCTCACTGAGCCATGCAAGGCTGGGCGTGTTTTGCTTTGCCAGCCTTGCATGGCTCCTTTGAAATTCTAGCTGGGGCACTGCATGTCTGTATGTGCGAGGGGTAGCTCCTGCGCCTCCTCGCACATACAGACAGGAGCCGGGCATTTCAGCACTCACACGCAGGCCCCTGCAGAAGGTAAGTTTATGTTCATTTATTTATTTAAATATGTGTATGGATGCGTGTATGCTTGTGTTATGAGTGAGTGTCTGGTGATGAGTGCTCATATGAATGATAGAGTGATTGCTGTGAGAATGTGTGTGTGTGTTTTGGTCCGTTCAGACGATTTTGGCGGGTGGGAGTTGCAGGGGGGGGGGGCAGGGGAGGGAAGGAGGGCTGTGCAACAAAGACATTTTTAAAAGGCCTTTGGTGCACAATCCCCCTACCCTCCTGCCAAAATCAACTCTCCTTCTGAGGCGCTGTGGAGCCCATGGGACAGGGATGGTATTTTTTATGCTGGATATTCAGGCATAGATGTCCAGTCAAAAATACCATGCTTTCCCCTTGGCCCCCTAGCACCAATTGCAAACTGTTTCGCTTTTTACCCATTTTTATTTTTAAGCATGCTGTGTTGGGAACGGGGTGGGGGGAGCCCAGGGACTGTGGTAGGACCAGGATGGGTGGGAGCACTGGGATAGTGGTGGGAACAGGGTGGGGAGAGCTCAGGGTCTGTGATAGGGTGGGGACAGCCCAGGGACTGGGTAGGAGTGGGATGAGGGAGCCCAGCGACTGATGGGAGCAGGTGGGGGAATCCAGGGA